>NC_133137.1:10633188-15433188 GCF_048418815.1 Hemitrygon akajei
GCAGATACTGAATGTTACTCTTGTAGTATCCTTCCTTACAGTTTACAAAATAACACATTAAATCTTCCTGGTGAGTTTATGGGGAGTGCAAAGTATAGAAGTGCTTTGAGCCCTGGCTCTGCTGCAAGCCTCCCTGTGTTCCTAATCGGTGATGCTCTGAACCTTAGCCCTGGCTCCAGCTGCATAGTCCAGACCCAGGTTGTTTCTGCAGATCTCGCTTGGACTGAGCCCGATACCAGACCATCAGGATTTTGAGACAATCGGATCCTGGATTATTGGAATTTTAGGGTTAGTTTAACTGTGTACCTGATGGCCAGCACAGACTTTGTGGGCCAATGGACTGTAGCATGCTCTATGGCTTCATGTTACGTGATGATCTCTGTGCTGTCAGTAGAAAAGGCTTTATTGACGCCCAGCTTTTTGGTGCCCAGCAGGAAATCTGCCATTTATCCCTATGCCTTCACACTTTCCCAATTTGATTATCAAAGACTGAGTTGAGCTCAGCTCGGTATCTTGATGCTTCTAAGGTTCCACCTCTTACAATGCATTTCTGAAATAGCAGATTGTCCATAAAAACCTTATATTTACTCATTTAGAAATGGAGGATGCATCAAATTCAATCTCTCTCCAGACAGGGAAGAATCTTTTTCAAGACTGTTTCTGAAGTCTGTATTTTCTAAGATTTTTAATGTTTGACAAAACTCAAATAAATGCCATAATTTTGGGATGGTTAATTCTGAAAAGATTAGTTGAAGCATTTTGTTGTCTTTGTTATTATCCTTTATGGACATCGTTATGTTCCCATTTTCCTCAGATCATCATTAGATAAATTCTGAGATTGTTTCTTGTGTGGAGGCACAAGAGATTGCAGATGCTGGAATCTGGAGCAAATGACAAATCTACTAGAGGAATACAGTGGACCAAACAGCATGTGTGGAGGCTGAAGGGTGTGGTATGTGTGGGGAGGGGGGTGTTGGGTGGGTAGAGAAAGGAATTGCTGCTGGTTTTTGAAGAAGAAAGACTTGAGGGCACTGTTGTCCATTCAGTTCAGTTAGACCTGAAAATGTAAACTTTCCACAAGAATTCTTTTTTTGTAATATAGATTTCTACTATTTATAAATACTGTGTGAAATATTACTAAGAAGGCAAAATGCAATACCCTGCCGAGGGGCCTCGGCCCGAGACATCGACTGTACTTTTTTCCATAGATGCTGCCTGGCCTGCTGAGTTCCTCCAGCATTTTGTGTGTGTAAGGTATTACTCCCATTTCTCTTCCCTCACTGTACACACCTGATTAAACAGTATTGTAGTTGGGGGGGTGGGGTTCTACATTTTTAAAAATATTTCTACATTGAAAAAATATCTTCTGATTTCCTTGCTTGTTCTTCTAGTGATAAAATGGAATCTATAACTACAGTATATTTTCTATACTTATTGTGAAGGTATTTTGCATTCTCTGCCTGTTTCCTCTGCAATTGGCAGGGTTTCGCCAAGTGAGCTTGCCAGATTGATTACGGCTGGTAGTCAGGAAGACCTGATAAAGTGTGTCTGTAGTCGATGGCTCTAGCACGCTCCTAACACCAGCTATAAAAAGCCGCTCCAAAAGGTGGCAGACAGTCATGAGTCTAGACAGTTTAAGCTCTATTTATTCCTGAAGACAATCAAGTGATTCTGTAGCTTCACCAAAGAAATACTCAATTTTTTTACAAAGGGATTTCTGGAACAAATCCCATGGCTTTCAACGATTAGAAACTGTTGATAAATGAATGATCTGAATCATGCCATATGCATACTACGACTCTTTAGCATAAGTCAGCACAACATATGGCAGCACAATGCTATGCATCACACAAATTAACTCTAAGTTTTACTATCCATTTGGCTGTGTATCAGACTCAGATGACGGCGGGGTACAAATTCATCACTGGCTGCAAGTTTTGAAATTTAGGAAGTAAAGCACAATTGATAATAGCTACCATACTGGATGTTTGGCTCGTGACTGAGGGCACATTTCTACACCTTCAACTGAATCGCCTTGTTAAATTTAAAACACCTAGGGGATCAATGTATGATAAAAGACAGGTGACGCAGAACACATCTCCCCATTATATACCAAGGAAATTGATTGAAAGAAAAGTCTTTTGGTGTGCTTAGTGAGTCCCTTTACCTAGAAATATTTCTTAATCCAAGGTGGTACTATAAAATGCCAAAAATTGTCTAGTGTCTTTTATAAAAAGTGTTGAATTGAGCCAATCGTTGCATAGTGGAGGTCCAAAGGAACCTTCAAAACTTAGGAAAGAAAATCCCGTGAATCCTGTCTCTCTTACCATCCACAAAGCAGACACATTGGGTATTTAACTCTTAGCAGTTTCTGAAATCTGATGTGTGGAAGATTTTTGTCCATAAAAACTTTGATTTTATTACCTACAAAGCACTTTGGGATGTTCTAAAATAAACTAAATAAATCAAATGTTTTGTGAAGCTCTGTACATCTGAACCTGACTCGTACAACAGTTAGCACATTATGATGTACCATCATAAGGGGCGGGGTGATATTAACTGTGGATAATGGGATAAAATGGGCAATGTTGAATTGGCTGCTGATTATACACCCATCTTTCGATTGATTTTCACGGTATACAATAGTGGCTATTCATTATCTTTTCTCTGAATTATCCAATAAAAAGACAGATAACACAGCAATGTCAAAAGAAAAAGTGAATTGGTGAATAATTAAAAGGTCTGATTTTAATCAAGGGGAGCAAACTACTGGTTGCAGAATCCTTTTAGTCTTTAATAAGTCTTAGTCCAATTTACTGCTTTTTAACATGTTAACTAATTTATGTTATTGCATATTTTGTGAATTATTAACCAGAAACATAGTTGTGGATAGAACAAGGAAAATCAATTTGATGTCACTTTCAAACCAGCAAATAAGTATATGGAAAGTATTTCAATCTACTTTGTGCGTTAGAGCCAGAACAGACGTAGATGTCATCTTTACTGCAGGCTCAAATATTGTCTTTCATTGACAGCTCCCATATTTTAATATTGTCACATATCTTACATCAAATTAGAATAACAGACAAATCTTGGATTCCTTTCGTCGCCTAATCATGGTTTTGCTGAGAATGTGCATTGCTTTTGACAAATGATGAAAAGGATCCTGCATCCCTCACAGTGCTGGGTGCATCTTTCACTCACACTCTATTTAGCTTAAAGTTAACCTGATGCATTCCTGCTCCTGAACTAGACTTGCATCGATGATCCCCACCGGCTTGGATCACCTGGGACATTTGTGTATCTTACTGACATTCCACACCCCTAGTTCCTGTGATGAGGATGTGGGAGGATTCCTGCTATTGCCCCCGCCAGAGAATATCCTTAACCACACTTCAGAGAGGGCCAATTGGGGTGTGGTTTTTACTTTAGATTAAAGCCTGTAATTGTTTACACAGCAGTATAAAGAATCTGCTTAAAACATAGAAACATAGTAATTTACAGGATAGAACAAGGTCATTTGGCCCAATGTGTCATGCTAATCTGTGGATTTTAGGTTAATAATGCTTTCTAATTCTTGGCTCTTTCCTCTGCAGGTTACAATCTTCAACTGCTTGTCCTGGTGAGGTTTTTTTGAATGGGAAGCATTTCCAGTGACCTTCAGACCTCCTAACTAAATCCAGAGCAATGTTTTTCTCATCTCTCTTTGAAGCTTTCCATCTATTAGCTGAATTCGGTATCTCCTTGGTGACTAACTGTCCTGCCAGACAAAACAAAACAGTCGTACACACTTTAAATAAAATTCTTACTGATGGTCATCAACCAACATGTGGCTCTAAATGCTGAATTGTGCTATCCCACACAACATTTTTCAATGGTGTAAGTTTTGGACTTCATTGAATATATTTGAACTACTGAAGTTCCCTGCAGAACCAACAACAGCAACAGTAATATTTTGCCCTGTTGAAAAATGCATGAACTTGACAGATATAACAGGGGCACATATTATAATGTTTGGTGGTGGGATCCTGTTGCACATCTTCACCCCTCTCCCCCACCCCCAGTTTCACCTATAACCCCGTGTCTCTTCCTCACCTCCTCCCACTTTCTTATCCTGACTCCTCATCTTTTTCTCTCCAGTCCTGATGAAGGATCTCGGCTCAAAACGTCGACTGTACTCTTTTCCATAGATGCTGCCTGGCCTGCTGAGCTCCTCCGGCATTTTGTGTGTATTGCTCGGATTTCCAGCATCTGCAGATTCTCTCTTCCTTGTGATTGGAGTACTTTTCCAAGACATGCTGTCAAACCTAAACTGGTCTACCTATATAAATTACAAAAATATCCATCTCGGTTTTCAAGGTAAAAAAAAGAATAATGACAAAGTTTACAAAACCTACATTCGTTGGGCTGAGGAAGCTAAGCTGGCTCAAATGAACAAGCACACACACAAACAAAAACACACGTATGTGCAAATTCCTGGTGATGTTATGATGGTATGAAAATACATATCGTTGGGGGAGCTGGAAGCAATGCAAAGCAGACAAAGTTTTCTTTGTGTGATGTGATGAACTGTTTTAACCTGAATGAGTGGGCAGTATTGAGTAGTGTGGAGAGATGTGTGCTGGAATATATGTTTTTCTGCAGTGTAACCATCTGTAGATGTGTTAGACATGTTCACCATCCATTCATCTATGCCTTATTGTTTTTCTCCCTGTTTCAATATAGTGATTCAGGCATTATTCACAGATTTAACCCATTCATAATTTTTTGGTCTCTTTGATATTCTCATACTGCTGGTGCCTTATCCACTGCTTGAATTGATTTAATTCAGTAGAATCTGTTCTGACTACTTCCCCAGTCTTGACTGTAGTACACATAAAATCACATGAGTTTTTTCTTATCCTCTTGATTTGCCACGTACTGAAATTAAATGGGTACTTTGGATTTTGTCTCCTATTCTACCCGATTTCTCTTTCATCAATTATTACTATGACGTTCCACTTCTGAGCATCAGATGTTTGAGGTGGTGTCAACGCATAAGAAAAATCACGTTATTTGAACTGTTTCTCTCCGCAGTTTGAGTCATGTCTTGCCTCTGCCTCATCTACTTCTCTCCCATTCTCCCCTCAGCACTTGGCTGAATTAAACTGAATTACATCTTTTTCTTCTGTGCACTTAGAACTCAACACAGTTTACTAACTATTGCGCAATGTAGCATTGCTCTGGAGCTTAGGATGAAGTTTGTTAATCAGTTTGTTTTTTATGTAAAACTTGAGAAAAACTTGGAATATATGTGTCTTCAGAGCTTATTAGAAAATTCTCCTTGACCTTTCTGTTTGAAGGTGGACGATATGTTAAAATAAGTGTTTTTCTAATATTTAGAGATAGAGCAGTTATAAGCCTTTCCAGCCCAATGAACCTACGCTGCCCAGTTATACCCATGTGACCAATTAACCTACTCATCTGTATGTCTTTGGAACGTGGGAGGAAACTACAGCACCCAGAGGAAACCCATACAGTCAAAGGGAGAACATACAGACTCCCTGCTGACTTTGGTGGGAATTGAGCCCGGGTTGTTGACGCTGTAAAGGGTTATGCTAATCTCTACGCTACCGTACTGTGTGAGCTTAAAACAATTCCGTTTCACAAACTGGTCAAGTAGAAATAAATGAAACTGAAGACCATAACTGAGGCTGATGATTTTGGTAAACCCTGACATGACAAACAGGACATATTTATTTGTAGTACATTAGCTACCACAGTCTTGTTTCTTTCAGACACCATCAGCATTTTAGAGTCACAATTACCTTCTATTGGTGTAACTTTGCTTTATTTTAATGTATCCACCCCTGGTATACCTCCACTAGAATGGATATGCCTAATACTAGAGGGTATAACTTCAACTTTAGAAGGGGAATGGTCAAAAGAGATTTATGTGGCAAGTGTTTTTACAACGAGAAGTGTAGGTGCTTGGAAAACACTTGGAAGTGGTTGAAGCAGTCACGAAAGCAACCTTTAAAAGGCATTTAGGCAGGTACATGAGTAGGCAGGGAATGAAGATTTATACACCAGGAGTAGACATATGTGCAATTTAAATTGGCATCATGTTTGGCACAGACATTATGGGCTGAAGGGCCTGTTCCTGTGCTGTACTGTTCTATGTCCTATGATTTATCAATGCATATAGGTTAACTGGCTGGTTTAATGTAGTGGCATCAGCGCCAGACTTTGGGGCGAGAGGTCCTGAGTTCGAATCCGGCCGGCTCCCTTGCACGCTCCCCATCCGTGCCTGGGTTGAGTGTCGAGCTAGCAACTCGACCTCGGATAAAGAAACCTGGAGAGGGATGGGCTCCGTCGGGTTTCAGATGCCCAAGACACACCGTACGATGAGCGATCACCAAAGAGATCGGTGCAAAAAGCTCGTCATGATGGCGCCCCGACGACTCCACCAGGAGTTACGGGTGCACACACACACACCTAGGGTAATCAATGGTTAAATTAGTTCTAGCCAGATACAGATGTGAACGATGTGAGCTGCATTACCAGTGTAGGTGTCTGGAAGATGTTTATCTACTTTCCCAATAGCCTGTGTAAACATGATTTTGAAGATTCTATACCGAACTCTTTAATTTTCTGCATTTATCACCATAATCCAAGTACAATCCCTGGGAGTTCTAGCTGTAGACCACAGAGACTCTTTAAAACATTTCATTTGGTCTGAGTATATTTGCCTGAGATAATTGGCTGAACTGACAGAATTGTATATGCTTCCTCATAATTGAGTGATCAGTTTCTGTATCAGTGGGCGTGTTGATGTGGTGACCTGTTAATTATACTTTGTCTTGAGGTCAATCTACTCTCTGACATTGTCATTAATGGCACTGGTGCTATGTAGTCCTAATTCCCCTTTACTCTTGTGTAGGCTTCCAGTCTGAGGGTTCTTGCTGTGAAAACTTCACTCCTGTTGAGAAAACACCACTAGGATCGCATTGATCCAGCATCTTGGCTTTAGTTTTGCAAACTGAGGATATGTGCTCTTTTCTCGGGCTGTTAAAATATTTTGCCAGATTTAAATTAACACAGTGTTGTGGATGGCTTCCGTTGCTTCAGTCACACCTGCTTGCTTTGGATCCTCCTTCGAAACTCCAGCCTTTGCCACCATTCTGCGACGGTAAACTGCCATCATGTTTGTACTTTGCAATCAATGAAGTGCTTTTTCATTCCTGGATGCTGTTACCGCAGACTTGACAATTTTACACACAAAATCAAGGATGTTTATTCATTTCCAAGTGGATTAAATCACATATATACTTGTCACGATGCCGTGGAGTCTAAAAAGTTGTCAAAAATCTAGGTCCTCCAACAGGGTGTCGTGCTCACTGATGGTCTCAGCAAGCTTCTGATTCCCAGTTCCAGATTTATATCTCTCCATATGGTTCCTGATGGCTTAGGGTTAAAGTAATCCTGAAACGCATGTCCTCTTTTCCTAAACAAAACCTCGTTTTGCTTTTGATGGCATTGAAACGTTTACACTTTGAAACATATTTCAATGAGAAGAATGGCTTTCTTGTAGACCATGTTGATTTGTTTCGTGTGGCCACTTTTCCAACATCGATGTCAATTTCTATTGTTCTTTGCTCCAAAAACCAGATGTCCCATGTATAATCTGAAATACACAGACTTAATTGTACTGCAGAACTTCCATTGTGGCCAGCTTGAGCCTAAGTGGCCATTTTGTCCTTTTCTTCTAGTGATACTCCTGCCCAAACTAGTAAGGTCGTAGCAGAGTGCATGACATGTTCTCCATCTCTGTATTGTGTGCTCAGTTCACTGGAGGCAGCCTACAATTCATTAAACTATGCACTTGACTTTTCTCGTGCATCAGCTATGTTGCTAAAATCTTGAAACCTTTCTAATCCTGGTACACATGTAGTCACTCCAATAGCTGCACATATCTGCCCTAGTTTACTCGTCAAGAGTTACAAAAAGAATTTAGAACATAAGAAATAGAAGCAGGAAACGGTCTTTTGGCCCCTTGTGGCTGTTCCAAACTTCAATAAGGTGCTGGCTGACTTTGACGTTAAAGCACAGGTTCCCAATCTTTTTTATGTCATGGACCAATAACATTAAGAAGAGGTCTGTGGACCCCAGGTTGGAAACCCCTGCCTTAGAACCACTTTTCTTCATTAACCTATAGTGTTTGATTTCATTAATAAGCAGAAAGCTATTGAATATATTCACTAAATGAAGTTACACAGCTCACTTTGGTAGATAGTCCAAAATATTTATTGCCCTCCATTTGAGGAAGTTTCTAATCCCTTATTTTGAGATTATGATCTCTGGTTCTAGACTCTGCAGTCAGAGGCCAACCACATGAAGCCATGTAGGAGTTTAGTATATTTTAATGTAATTATCTCCCTGTCTTCTTTGGTCTACATAGTATAAGCATAGCTTGCTCACTCTCTGATCTTGGGACAATCCTCCCAGTCCAAGACTCACTGCAGTGAAACTTCATCATACTCTTTCCATTGTAACTGAGTAGGAAGACCAGAGACATGTGAAATATTACTGGTGATATCTTGCCACCTGTTTCCACTAAAACATCTCCACTCTTATTGTAGTGTTCTCGCTCAGGTGTAAGAGAATGCTGAACTAAACACTGAGGTAAACCGTCGTCAATGAAAACAGGATCGCAGTAAGATTAACCGTTTACTGTTCACTCTTCCACATTAACATATGGTGAAAACTGTTGATAAAACAATACAAGATTTGTACAGTATTTGTTTCCTTCTTGATATCACATTTACATCGTAAATACTTGCAAAAGTAAACTACAACAACTACATTACATTAAAATGCAGCATACAGTCAGAATCTACTTACGCCATTGACTGCTTTAAATACACTTCAACACAAACTATCCGCAACTCTTTAACTAACGAAAACATAAACCTTATCAACCGTCATTACTTTTAACAGAATCAGCGTTAACATTTTAATTCAACATATCGATTATCTCATGAACTTACGGCGTTGCCTCACTATGTTTCTAATGCGTAGAAAGACAACTTTTCTTGCGCTGATCTTGCACATGTGAGCCCCCTCCTTCCCCTTTCTCCAAACCAGTATTTTCCCACAAGACGCGGCAAAACTGGATGTGACGTCATCACATGCCGTGATATATCACAGACAACGAATTTACTTTAAACAATCCTAACTTTAACTAGAAAATGCTAACAAACGAATTACTAAGCGAAAATATTATAAACTAAACGAATGCCATAAAGGCAACACACTTATACTCAAATCCTTATGCATGGTATTGGAGGGTATTTTTAAGATCTCCACTCTTACAATTACTCACCTTTGGTCAGCAATGTTACTAGTGTCTCAATCAGTTGTTGTCAGCAACTTTCTCAGGTTCGTCCATTTATGTATTGCTTGAGTTATATTCTCCACGTTCCCTATTACTGCACATACCCATATGTAGATTGTTAGTTCTAATTGTAAATAATGTATGTAATATTCAGAATCATGGAAAGACACAACAAACCACTGGGACACATGCATTTGTGTCTTCTATTCTCTGCTATGCTGTGCATGTCTGTAATGTGCCCTTTGTAATTTAACAGTCTAATGTGAGTACCTTCCACATATTGTTTGGAAGACAACGTTCTATAGATGTGTGGTAGAAAGTGTATTGACTGGCCTCATTATGGCTTGGTATGGGAATGCTGATGCCTTGAATGGAAAATCCTACAAAAAGGTAGTGGATTCAGCCCTCCCAATCCTTGAACACGTCTACATGAAATGTTACCATAGAAAAGTAGCATCCATCATCAAAGATCCTCACCACCCAGGCTATGCTCTTTTCTCATTGCTGCCATCAGGTAGAAGGTACAAGAGCCTCAGGATTCGCACCACCATTTTCAAGAACAGTTACTCTCTCTGCAGAGAGTGTTGCGGACAGCCCAGCACATCTGTAGATGTGAACTTCCCACTATTCAGGACATTCACAAAGACAGATATGTAAAAAGGGCCGGAAGGATCACTGGGGACTCGAGTCACCCCAACCACAAACTGTTTCAGCTGCTACCATCCGGGAAACGGTACTGCAGCATAAAAGCCAGGACCAACAGGCTCTGGGACAGCTTCTTCCATCAGGCCATCAGACTGTTTAATTCATGCTGACACAATTATATTTCTATGTTATATTGACTGTCCTGTTGTACATTACTATAAATTGCACATTACACATTTAGACAGAGACGTAATGTGAAGATTTTTACTCTTCGTGTATATGAAGGATGAAAGTAATAAAGTCATTTCATTTCAATACCCCTCAACCATCAGGGTCTTGAACAAAAGTGGATAGCTACACTTATTCTAATCCTGGTACTCCCACAACCATTGATCTCACGTTAAGGACTCTTTATCTTGTTATTTCATGCTCTCGTTATTTTTTGCTATTTATTTATATTTGCATTTGCACAGTTTGATGTTTATTGATCCTGTTTACAATTACTGTTCAACAGATTTGCAGAGTATGCCTGCAGGAAAAAGAATCTCAGGGTTGTATGTGGTGACATGTATGTGCTCTGATAATAAATTTTACTTTGAACTTTGACTCTTGAACCTTACCAATAGCCTAATGTGCTCCTTGTTGGTGTGATGATAACTACACTGCTGTTTCTGTGAGCTTGCCATACAGAATGACCAATGGTGGTTGTCCATTGTGCCCGATAATGTCCGGAAACCTGTGAGGGAGAGATTTTAAAGTGGAAAAGCCACTGCACTGTGACAGTTCCACTCTCTGGACCTCAGAATCCCGGGTCCCCTGGTACGAGCAAGTATCACAAACTAGGGTCTTCCTTGGTCACAGTGGATGACCATATCTTCCTGGTTGTGCTCTTCGCTCTCCACAGAGTGTTGCAGTGCCACCTTCCTGGCCATAGGATCTCATTGCCCAGTTCGTTGGAGATGACTTCACATGCTGGAACAGGCCTGTCCCTATCTCACTGGGATAGGAGTTCATTAGTCACCCTCACCTGGTTTAGCCTGCCTGACGATGTGGTGTACCGGGGTGTGGCTGCTGTCGCGTGCAAACAGCTACTTGGAGCCACAGGTGGGAGCTGAGGGTCTCGTGGGGATGAAAGGTGAGTGAGCTGTCCCGGAATGGTCACAACAAGCCCTTTCACCAGAGGTGCTGCCCGTCCCTGGACATCCCACATCCCAAACACACCACAGAATGACCATTACATTTTCTGCAATTATCACAATGGCTACAGTTTAGATTTAATTAGTGGCTTGTAAGGCATTTTGAACTCTGAGGAGAACATAAGGATGCTGAATAATGCCAAATCAGGTTTCAGTTTTGGTAAGAGTCGTACAGTAGCATAGTGGTTAGCACCACCCTTTACAGTACCAGCGACCTGGGGTTTAATTCCCACTGCTGCCTGTAAGGAGTTTGTATGTTCTCCCCTTGTTTGCATGGGTTTCCTCCCATAGTCCAAAGATGTAGAGGTTTGGTAAGTTTGGCCAGTGTAAGTTGTCCTGTGATTAGGCTGGGGTTGCTGGGCAGTGCAGCTTGAAAGGCTGGAAGGGCCTGTTCTGTGCTGTCCCTCAATAAAATAAAATACAACTAATCACCTAGTGATTTATCTTTGTTAGCGAAAGAAAGTAAGATGGCAGCACAGTGGAGCAGTTAGTAGACCTGCTGTCTCACAGATCTGGGGTGAGTCCTGATCTCCGCTGTGGAAATGCCATATTGTCTCTGTCAGCATGTTGGTTTTCTCCCTTGTTCTAGAACTATGCTGTTTGGAATCTGTGAAGAGTCCTTAAAAATATGGGGAAAATAAAGTAGGCAAGGAAGGATTAGTATAAAAAGGGGTTGCTTGATGGTTAATACAGAGCAGTGGGCCAAAGGGCCTATTTCTAATCTATGACTTTGTCAAATGTCCTCCCATAGACAATGGGTTATCACATCCCAGCCCAGCACTGAAAGAAATATGCAAAGTCAAAATATTAATTTCAAGAGCGCAAACAATATCATCATAATTAAAAAAACAAATCAAATGGCAGGTACTGATAATTGTACTAACAATTTTCCACAATCTGAATCATTTAAAAATAATCAAAGTGAAGCTGCTAATATTGAGGCACCAATAATACAGCTTCTTTCACACTCAACCTGCTACATTACCATTTAATTGGTAATTAAAGTGAGCATTTCATTCTCCCAATAGCAGACTCCACAAAATCTTTCTGAGTAGCAGAACTAAATGAAGATGAACCCAGTTACCCTGAGAGATTTGAATATTCTCAGTAAAGTCTATATTCTATTTTATCAATGCTTTGTTCAACTGGCAATTAAAAGCTATAAAGTAATTAGCTGATAAATTCACCCACACTTATGGGTAATGTTTAATAGTAATACTAAATATTTAGTAAAGTTGTTTATACTTAGTTAACAGTTTTAGAAGCCTTAATTTGTCTGCTAATGCTATTCAACATTGATTTGTTTGATGTTAGTCTGCAATTGGCTGATATTTGGAACAAGAGTAAATGAAAATTGACTCCATGTTGCTATTTCAATGACCTGACCGCCCAGGGTTAAATTTTTGACAATTGTCTATATCACCAGGCCTTCAATAAAAGAAAATTGAAGTGCATAAGTAGATTTGAACAAAGAACATTTTATTTCATATTAAATTTGACCAAAAAATTGAAACTAATTACACAAGCTGATATCATAATTCATTTTATTAATGACTGTGGTATCTGCCTCTTATTTAACTATTTCTGTCCTTAAGTAAATACAACAATGAAAAGAAACTACCCTTGATGATAAAACATTTTCTTAGTTTGTAGCTGCTTTGCAGTGTTAACTGTAAAGGATTAGTGTTTAATCATTGTGCAAAATGGGATTTAGCTAGTTGTCAGCTCTGTTTAGAAACACATCTGATTATATTTCCTATAGAGTGTAATTTCCACAGCTGCTCAAGACAAATCTCACTACCCTTGCTTGAATGGAAATCACAAGGACTAAAACAACTCACATGTGAGCAGTAAGTGCTCAACATCAACTTCCAATTGTTGCATCTTACTCAAGCTATTTCACAACAGGATCACTTTTATGAAGTTAACACTGCTTTGTACTATTTCCTTTGCTTATTGTTGTGGAGAGATGTAAAACGATATCCTGATGTAGATGCTGAAACAACCAGTACCAGTCACTAAGAACTTATGACGTATTCAACCGCCGATTCAGTACTAAGTAATAATTCCGCTCAGTTGTCATTGTGTGATAGTGGCACAATGCTGAGCATGGGGGTTGATGAACGTTATTGGGGTCTATCTGAGTACGTTTAGCTCTTCATCTTTTTCTGTTTGCGTTCCAGCTGATCTGGTCGTGAACAATATTCCTACTCAGTATCCATATGCCTCTGAAAGGAGCATCCAGGAATTGATGTTGCACTGTTTGCTGAGGCTGACAATTAGCTTGCGGAAGTTTCTTAACAGTTGAGGTGACATCCTCAGTGCGCAGTTGTTGATGTTGCTCTCTGGGAGTGCTCGCATTTATATAGGCCCCCATATGCTTGCCCCTGTCCTGATTGGCTGCCCCTTTGAATTCTATTGACCCATGTTTCTTTGGCTCTTCGAGGTTGTAGATGGTATCTATTTTGATATGTTTGTTTACAGAGTTTATCAGAAGAGAACCATGCTTCTAAAGATTCTGGTGCCTGCTTCGTGTTTGCCTGCGCTAGAATCTCCAGTTAAAGTGGCGTCCTACTTGGTCTTCATGTACCGAGTTCAGCCAAGTGGATCATGTTTTTGTATCGCCAGTTTATGTTCCTGTAAACAAGTTGTGAGTTTACACCCTGTCTGGCTGATGTACGTAGTTCTTGTTACAGTCTCCACAGGTGGTCCTGGACACCACATTGCTTTTGTCGGTTGTTTTTACTGGTACCTTGTTTCCTGAGACAAGCTTCCTTAAAGTCGCTGTTGGTTTGTGAGGGATGGTGATGCCGTGAGGTCTGAGCAGTCGGGCTGTCATTTCTGAGATATTCTTGATGTTGGGCAAGGTCGCAGATTTCAATGTACATTGAGCACGGTCTGCCTGACCTTGCCCGACATCAAAAATGCAGGCTGACTGCCATACTTGACAAACACTGCAACATCAAACATTTGAACCTGAGCTACCAAAATTCCCCACCATCCCGAATATCCAGGAATGCTAAATCTGTCATCATTTTGACCTTATGAAACAAGGCTTTAACAGGCCACTTTTCAGTAAATGTCCATGGACTGACTTTCATGATTATGTTTTACTACGGGAACTAGACTCAGAGCTATTCCTGACTGTAATGTTCGGTTTTATTGTCGTGTTAGCCAGAAGTGATAGTCCGTTTTTGTTTTCGTGGACATTAGGAACTGTTAGATTTGTGGCATAAATGTAAGAATGTGTTGATTTCATAGCACTTTCATTTCTCTTTCATATGTTTGTGGGTCCAAGCCCAGTCCATAGATTTGCTGACTCTCTGCACTCTCTCAAGAGTTTCATCCGAAAGTAAATTATCTGGTCATTCTTCCACTGTTGTTGGTGAGATGCTATTGATCCTAAATTGTCTGTCAGGTTACCTACAGCGCAAATGTGATCGTACTTCAAAATTATTTCTCTAGGTTTAACTATTCTACTTTGATTAGAACACCAACTGACTACTTTGTTTTTAGTATCTTGCAGGATTTGTCTGAGCCTCTCTTATTATTGTAATGCTATTTGGAGTTCCTGAGTCTGAATGAATTTGTTCAGCATTTTGCCTTCTAGTAAGAAAACTCCAATACTACAACTTCATTGGCTACAATGCTTTCAGGATGACTTAAGGCTATGAAAGATGCTTTAGAAGTACGAATCGCTCTTTTTCTTTACTGATTTTAAAATCAAAATTTCTTCATGGCACAAGACGGCTTGAGGGGTATGAATAAGAATGACTGTTGTCTGGACACAAGACGCCACAAAAATTCCCCTAGTTGCCCACGAGCCCCTTCCCTCAGGATGGCTTTCTCTCAGTTCATTTTACATGGATGAGGGAAGCTGATCTGCTTTGATTTCTAGAAATGCATGTGAAAATGAAGGAGAGAAACAAGTGTAAACCACAAGTCCCCTTCAGCCTGCTCTGTCACTCAACTAACATTCCAGACATTTATCTTTCTCGGTCATGAATAAACTCAGCAGCCACAGCCCTCTGAATCCCAATGATTAATAACCCATTGAATGAAGGGTATTCTTACTGATCTTGACCCCAAGCGTCTGATCCTTTATCCTGGGGTATGCTTCGTCAGTAGCCCTGTAAGTTGTTGCCACAGATTAATAGCTTGGGCTGATGAAGCAGCGGAAATGTGTTTATTCCAAATCTGCTTCCTGTCAGAGCTGCATTGTCTGTGGTTGGAGGGACATTCCTGTCAGCCAGGATTCACATCCGAGGCAGAGCATTGGCAGAGGAAGATTACCTTATAATCAAATACATTTAAAATTTGATTTACAGAAGCACAGTTAACTACTCAGCAATAGAACTAATCAATGCAGGCAGGCAACGCAGGAAAGTATAGACAATAAAATCTGCAGTTTAATCATGTCCTGAGTCTCAGGTTTACAAAATAATGAATGTCATATCAATGTCAGATCACCTACCTTGACAATAATACTGTGAAGCAGCTTGGAATTCCATTGAAATGTAAATAGCTGAATTACTTTTGACTTTCGCAGAAGAATGATGCTTTCTATTATTTTCAAAAAATGTGTGCTGTAATGTGTATCAAGTGTCATGCAACAACATATCGACTCCCTTATGTAGAACAGCTGAAATCTAAGGCTCCTTTTCGTTAATCAGGATATTTCTGGAAGCATCACTTGTGGGAAATGAAAAGAGGCATCACATGGAGCGGTGGGTCCGATGTACAAAGAGCAGTTGGGATGATTGGGTTTATACTTTCTGAAGTTAGGAGAATGAGATGGAGACCCTGTTGGGAGGCAGGAAAAGTGTTCCTGATGATGGGGAAGAGCAGGACTGGGGACCATAGCCTGAGTAGATGGACTCTGCCATTTAGGATGAATATGAAAACAAAATTCTTCACTCAAAGAGTAGTGACCCTATGGAATTCCCAACCACAGAAGGCAGTTGTGACCACATCATTAAATATATTCATGAAGGGGACAGATACGGTATCGAAGCCAAAGGAGGTTGAGGGATATAGAGGGAAAGCAGGAAAATAGCATACTGAATTTGGATAATCTGATATTTCTATGAATATCATCCCATGACCTTTGATCACACAGAAAGTTGTGAAATTTACCATATATGTAAATCGTGGTGTCTCTCACTGCACAGAAAAAGGCCCACGTTGAACATTGAATATCTATTGATACTAATCCACTTAACATCACTTGATCTGTAACCTTCTATATCTTGGCAATCAAGTGCACTTTAAGTGATTTCTTAAAAGTTGTGAGAGCATTACTCACTTAGACAGTGTGTTCCAGATTCCAATCACAGTCTGGGTTGAAAAAAAAATTCCACCGATCCTCTCTAACCCTCCAACTCTTCACCATTACTCTATACCTTTTAGTTTTAGATAACTCTCTGCTGTGGGGAAAAAGCTTCCTATTCTATCTATGTCCCTCATACTATTGTAACATCTATGTTTAAATAAAGAACATTAACAAATACAGAAAGGTAAGCATAACTTAAAGTACTAAGCTTCTGATTCCATGTTACAAATCATAGAACTCACCAGAGATGTTCTCCTCACATGCCCACCAAGGTACTCACAGTGGCCACTTTATTAAATACACCTGTACACCTGCGTGTTGATGCAAATATCTAATCAGCCAATCATCTGACAGCAACTCAATGCATGAAAGCAGGCAGGCATGGTCAAGAGGTTCTGTTGTTGTTCAGACAAGACTTCAGAATGGGGAAGAAATGTGATTTTGACCGTGGAATGATTGCTGGTGCCTGATGGGGTGGTTTGAGTATCTCAGAAACTGCTGATCTCCTGGGATTTTTAAACACAACAGTCTCTAGAGGTTACAGAGAATGGCGCATAAAACAAAAAAAAATCCAGTGAGTGGCAGTTCTGTGAGAAAAGAAATGCCTTGTTACTGAGAGAGGTCAAAGGAGAATGGCCAGACCAGTTCAAGCTGACAGGAGGGTGACAGAAGCTCAAATAACCACACATTACAACAGGGGTGTACAGAAGAGCATCTCTGTATGCACAATGCATCAAATCTTGACGTGGATGGGCTACAGCAGCAGAAGATAACAGACGTTCACTCAGTGGCCACTTCATTAGGTAGAGGGGTCACCTAATAAAGAGACTATTGAATGTAATTTGTTATTTGTGCTTTGTCTTAAGTCACTAGTACAAATTGTATAAGTAGCAGATTCTTGACAGCAACTACGACTGTGTGGCATGCTGTCTTCATGTCCACTACAATACAGGGAACATATTGGCAGTTTGGGCTCACAATAATAAATAATGTTTTCCTCATTGAAAACTACAATGAATGTAACATACAAGAGAATATCTGCAGGTGCTGGAAACACTCAAAAAATGCTTGAGGAATTCAGCAGGCCAGGCAGCTTCTATGGAAAAGAGTAAACTATCGATATTTTGGGGCGAGATCCTTCATTAGGAGTGTTACAACCATCTTTAGACTTGTAAGATTGACCTTCTGCATATGAATAAATGGCCCAGTACCGACTGTTAAGGAATACTTTTGCCTAAACAGTAACCCTTTACTACCACTCTCTTCGCTCTGTTCATTGAGCTAATATTTTATTCCTGCTGTCATTGATTTTTTAAAATTCCACAGGCCTCAGCTTTTCCATCTAGCCTTTTATGTAGAACTTTGTCAAATTCCTTCTAAAAATCCATATAAATACCATCCATCGTATTTCTTTCATCCTCCTCCATTACCCCATTAAAATATCAGTCTGGTTAGTCCAACAAAATTGCCTTCACAAATTTACTTGGGCTTTCCTTTATTAACTCAACCCTCAGTGGCTATTAGTTTCCCTGATTTCTATTTATAAACGTGCTCTCTCTAGTGAAGTTAAACTGCCTGTCCTGCAGTTATCAGGCATGACCTTGCTGCTCCTTCTGATAAAGGATGTTACATTTACCGTTCTGTAGTCCTCTGCCACCTCTTCAGTATCTCAGGGAGTTTAGAAGATAAAGGAGAATCCTTCTCCAATCTCTCAATGCACTTCCCTAAGCAAACTAGGATTCATCCCAATTGGACTAGCTTACTTCATTACTTTACGCACATCCTGGCTTTCTAGTACATCCACTTTAGCAATTGCTATCTCTGTAATGCCCACATCTACTGAGATATTGGTCGAATCTTCCCCTTGCTAAAGACCATGCTGTCCATGAAAATGAGTGAATCTATGAATTTTTGAACCAGAAGTGAGTGTGCAGTATATCATTTGTAAGAACCCTATCAAGTGACAGAGGAGTATTAAATTGCATTCTGTAAATCTTTAGGGGCCAAAATACAAGGCAGCATTTTACAATAAACAGTAGACAATAGGTGTAGGAGTAGGGCATTTGGCCCTTCAAGCCAGCACCGCCATTCAATGTGATCATGGCTGATCATCCACAATCAGTACCCCATTCCTGCCTTCTCCCCATATCCACTGACTCCACTATCTTTAAGAGCTCTATCTAACTCTTTCTTGAAAGCATCCAGAGAATTGGCCTCCACTGCCTTCTGAGGCAGAGCATTCCATAAATACACAGCTCTCTGGGTGAAAATGTTTTTCCTGAACTCCATTCTAAATGGCCTACCCCTTATTCGTAAACTGTGGCCTCTGGTTCTGGACTCACCCAACATCAGGAACATGTTTCCTGCCTCTAGCGTGTCCAATCCCTTAATAATCTTATATGTTTCAATCAGATCCCCTCTCATCCTTCTAAATTCCAACGTATACAAGCCCAGGCGCTCCAATCTTTCAACATATGACAATCTCGCCATCCCAGGAATCAACCTCGTGAACCTACGCTGCACTCCCTCAATAGCAAGAATGTCCTTCCTCAAATTTGGAGACCAAAACTGAACACAATACTCCAGGTGTGGTCTCACCAGGGCCCTGTGCAACTGCAGAAGGACCTCTTTGCTCAACTCCCCTTGTTATGAAGGCCAACATGCCATTAGCTTACTTCACTGCCTGCTGTACCTGCATGCTTACTTTCAGTGACTAATGAACAAGGACACCTTGATCTCGTTGTACTTCCCCTTTTCCTAACTTGACACCATTCAGATAGTAATCTGCCTTCCTGTTCTTGCCACCAAAGTGGATAACCTCACAGTTATCCACATTAAACTGCATCTGCCATGCATCTGCCCACTCACCCAACCTGTCCAAATCACCCTGCATTCTTCTAACATCCTCCTCTTATTTCTTACCTCATACCTAAACGCACACGATAATGGATATTCCCTGTTGCATAATGTACATGGGAAATGATGTGTGGAGGATAGTACACCTGAAATGGAGTTGGCTCTATTTTGTTTGAAAGTGGTATTGTGTTACTGCCACTGTGGCTCCGTCACAGCGTGCAGTACTCTCTACCTGATTTACTCCATGCTCTAGCCTGAGGGATCCTCTACAGCCAACCGCATGAAAGGAAAACTAGTACTGCACTGGCATGGAGCAAAGGTACCCTTTAATTGGCGTTTAATTTATTTTGAATCATAGAATGGTCACAGGAGATGCAGCTGCAATGGTGTAATTGTAGCTTTAAGGATGTCCTGTTGACACTACATGATCGGACGTTAATTTATCACATCAGGATCACAGCCAGCCTAAACTTTGCCACACTGAAGGTGGTGAAGAAATTGAGAGACCTGGTCATCTTGGTTCTTTTTGCATGTAGCCACTAGCTTTAAATGAGAACCCAAGTAGATGTGAGTTAGTGGGAACTATTAAATTCCATTATCAGACAAACTGCTGCTGTGGGGGGGGGGGGGGGGGAGGTGTTAGAGATAGAATATGCTGGGGGAAGTCTAAGGATCAATATTGATTAATTTTTCTTTGCTGAGCTAATGTGGAGAATGAGGAGGAAAATTTCCCGATTTACTGGGACTTTTGTGACAATCTCCACTCTTCCTTCAGAGCATGAATACATTGGACTCGTTGAGTACGGAGAAAGTTTGAGAATTCAGCAAGTCTAGCATATGCACTGTAAAGGAACCTATTGATAGTTCATTATTTTCATTTGAATCTCACACGGCAGACTATCACACATGTTCAGGTGCATGCCCACACAAATCAGCCCAGTGGCAGATCATCTTTTTTTAGTGTTTCAGAGTGAACCAGTGAATGAAATATTGAAACATTATCTTTAGAAGTGGCTTGCTTTTCATTTAGCGTAAAAAATGCAATGATACCACAACAGATCTGATGTCTCTTTTCCTATAAATACATTCATCTATTTGTTTATGAAGAGGAATGGTGCAGATCAGAGCTTTCTGGCCCACCGAGCCACACCGCCCAGTAACCCACCTATTTTAACCCAAGCATAATCACAGGACAATTGACAATGATCAATTAACCTACAAACGTTTGTACTAACCGGTATGTCTTTGGACTGTGTGAGGAAACCAGAGCACCTGGTGGAAACCCACACAGTCACGGGGAAGACGTACAAAGTCCTTACACGTGGTGCCAGCATTGAACTTTGAACTTCAATGCCCCAAGCTATAATAGATCGTGCTAAGCACAAATCTACCCTGGTCTCCACATGTTCTTTGCTATTATGATCGATTTTGAGGACATAGGACCTTATTCTCCCACACGCTCATTAACTCAACTATCTTTCTGAGGAAAGCTCTTCTAACACAAACAAAATATGAAGGTGGGGAATTTTTGCCTGTGAAGTAAAAGTGGCTTCTTCACTTGATATCATGAGGGATTCTCCTGCACATAACCGCTTTTCACTAATTATATTTTCCCTTTTGGAGTTAATATCCATTTCATGTTGAAAATTGAAACCTGCAGAGGCTGGAAATCTGAAATAAAAACTGGCAGCATTTCACAATGAAAGGTTATTGGCCTGAAACATTAACCCTGTTCTCTCTCCACTGCTACTTCCTGACCTGCTAAGTATCCATAATTTTCAGTCTGTCTCTCCACCATTACATGATAGTTGTATTGAAGAAGATGCGAATCTCCAAATTCATGACTGAAACTGCAACAGGTGGATATCCCCACTATAACAGAATCATTTTTCTTCATCTTTATAAGTAAAGCAGGTTTAATATATTAGAGGGACAAAAAGGCAATATTACACATCCCTAAGGATCAATATTAACTTTGGAGCAATCAAAAACTTTGAGAAATTTACTTAAATATTTTCAAGTTTTCCTTTTGTTCCTACAGCTTCAAATTATTTCTATTTGTTTAATTCAGCTACTCATCTGCAAAGGAAGCTTAAGGATGTGTAACTAAAGTTTGCAAGTCATTTTGCAAATCAGAATGCCAAATCAATGGCATAACTGCATTTTGTTTCTGTAAAAACTAGTGAGACACAGTGGCAATCAGTTTGATGAGCATCAAACTCTGGAGTTGGGCATGAAGTTGAATAAATCTTTTTTGAATTTTAAATGTTCTAACCCATTGGACCTCTTTTGAGTTGAACCACTGGGCCATCTTTAAAGAAAATCAATTTGAAACATAACCTGCAGAAAAGCAAGTCTTTATGCACACAGAATTATATTCTTTGAAACAAATTGTAAACATTAAATGTGTTTTCTTGCCAGATCAGAATTAGATACTGTAGATATAGTTCTCATTCTATTGCATTTATCAAAGAAACCCAAAGCTGAACAAATGAACATCTTATTTTATTGAATTAAAACTAGAAAGACTCAGATAGTATTTTGCTGGGCCAGAGAGTCATGTGGCGCAAAATCATACCCTTCGTCCTTGGGACTTATTCCAAGCATCAAGGACCTGTTTACATTAAAACTACATTAATCACATTTATATTCTCCCCAAAGTCCATCAGCTTCTCTGATTCTACCACTCATCTACACGAGGGACAACTTATCTGGTCAGGTAAGCTACAAACCCACGTGCTTTTGGGATGAGAAGGAAACTGGAGCATCTACATAGGCTGTGCAAAATCCACACAGGCAATACTGGAGATCAGGATTAAATCCAGGTCATTTGATCTATGAGGCTCAACTAGCTGCACCACTCTGCTGCCCCTTTGCCGAGGGAAACAGTAAATATTTCAGGCTAGTGTTCGTTCAACAGAATGACCCAGTCCGCCATGGGTAAAGCCCTTGCTCTCTTCTCGGTACATCTACATGGGGCGCTGTCGCACGAGAGCAGCATCCAACATCAAGGACCCCCAACACCAGGGCATGCTCTCTTCTCACTGCTGCCATCAAGAAGGAGGTACAGGAGCCTCGGGTCCCACACCACCAGGTTCAGGAACAGTTATTATCCTTCAATAATCAGGCTCTTGAACCTGTGGCGATAACTTCACTTGCCCCATCACTGAATGTTTTCACAACCACTTTCAAGGACTCTTCATCTCGTGTTTTGTTTATTCTCAATAGTTATTGCTTATTTACTTATTATTATTATTATTTCTTTTTTTTTGTATTTTCACCAGTTTGTTGGCTTTTGCACATTGGTTGTGTGTCTGTCCAGTTGGGTGTGGCTTCATTGATTTATTGTGTTTCTTGAATTTACTGAGTACGTCAGCAAGAAAACAAACTTCAGGATTGTATATGATGACATATATATATATATACTTTGATAATAAATTTGCATTGAACTTTGAACTTTTGAATAAGACAATGTGAATGTAAACTCATAAATAACCAGAGAAAGTTTGAGTATAAGCAAACGAAAGGCTAGAGTGCAGTTATAAATGATGAACTGCTGCAATTTTCAACCTTTTTGATTTTTATTGTGAAAATCAAAGGAGCAGCAGATGCTCGAAATCTGCAAAAAAAAAAAACAAGAAAAGGCTGGAAATTTCAACAGCCATTTCTGTGCCAGTGGGAAGAGAAACATGTATCAGGATTAAGTCCTTTTATCAGAATGTCTTTCTACAAACGTGGACTGACCTGATGATTATTTCGAGCTTCTTCTGTTTTATCCAGTCCTTGTGGAATTTAACTGTCCCAATTTTTCACCTGATTGAACATGTTCTTTTTGAATTTGAGTTTATTTTCATCTCTGCATGCCTGTTCCATGGAATAATCAAGGCAACCTGAGGTAAATTATTTTAAATGTAGACAACACTGCCTGCACATAATTTTGTTTCCATGCTTTTAGTACCGTGTACTCTCCTAGTCAAAGCCAATCTTCATTTATCAATCATGTATGGAATTGTCTTCCCAATGAAGCAGTGGAGGCCCCTCAGTAAATATATTTAAGACAAGTTTGGATAGATTTTTGCATTGTAGGAAAATTAAGGGTTATGGGGAAAAGGCAGGTAGGTGGAGATGAGTCCATGGTCAGATCAGCCTTCTAGAATGGTGGAGTGGGCTTGATGGGCAATATGGCCTATGCCTGCTCCTATCTCTTATGTTCTTATAATCCTATCATGAATATTCCCTCACTATTTATTCCCTTTGCAAATCATTTCAAAGAGAGATGTCATTATCTTGAGGAAGTCATGATTTACACATTAACCAAGTTTGATATACCCCACAATCTGCCTATGTAATGTAATCTTCAAATACAGTAATGTGCATGATGTTCTGTTTGTACCTATGACCTCAGCATGGGGCAAAATCTATGTATCGTCAGCAACACACATTAAATGTTGGAGGAAATCAGCAGTTCAGGCAGCATCTATGGAAATGAAAAAACGGTTGACATTTCAGTCCTTCTTCAGGACTGGAAAGGAAGGGCGAAGACGACAGAATAAGGAAGTGGGGGGGAGGGGAGGGAGGCTAGCTGGAAGTTGATAGGTGAAACCAGGTGGGTGGGAAAGATCAAGGGCCGGAGAAGAAGGAATCTGACAGGAGAGGAAAGTGGACTGCAGGAGAAAGGGAAGGAGGAAGGGACCCTGGAGGAAGTGATAGGCAGGTGAGAAGAAGTAAAAGGTCAGAGTGGGGAATAGAGGAAGTCGTGGGGTGGGGAATTTTTACCAGAAGTAGAAATCCATATTCATTCCGGAGGCTACCTGGATGGAATATAAGCTGCAGCTCCTCCACCCTGAGGGTTGCCTCATCTTGGCACAAGAGGAGGTCATGGACCAACATGTTCAAACGGCAACTGGAATCAAAATTAAAATGCTTCTTTACAATTGAGTAGCATTGTACTTCATTTGAATGACATTGCAATGAACCTTTGAACTATTCTTCATGCCTGGTATATGGCTTCAATATTTTACTCGCTATTTAAGTGGAACCACTTAGATGCAGATTAGTTTCTTTATTACACGTACATGAAAACATACAGTGAAGTGCGTTGCTAACGTTAACACAACCAGGCAATGTGATGCGACAGCTTGCACGTCTTGCTGCACATAACAGGTTGACAGTCCTCGCCAGAGCAACACCAAACAGAACAAAGCAGGACACAATAAGCAACAGCAAATATCACTCTGACTTTAATCAACCAGGTGACCCTGAAGGCTAGGAGTTCTATTGCTTCTGAGAAGGTTTCGATATTCCAGAACAAGGTTTATGAAGGAATTGTCGATGAGAAAAACACAAATCCATCTTATTCTACCATTGCTACAGTCGCATAAGACAGTGGGGACATTGGTGATTAATCAAAGGCATTAGTTTCTATGAACAGTAGCTAGCTCCAATGATAGGCCATCAACTTGAAATGTGAACTGTATTTCAGTGGATGCTCACCAATCTGAGCTGAACTGAATATGCCTGGACTCCTTTGATTTTGTGTTTTATCTTCTGTGTTTTCTTGCTTTTTTTTTGCTGTTTGCACAGATTTGTATTTTTTTCACATTGGGGGTGGGGGTTTGATGTTTTCCTTTAAACAGGTTCCTTGGCTTTCTTTGTTTCATGGCTGTCTGTGTGAAGACGAATCTCAGGGTTGTATACTGCATACATATTTTGATAATAAGTATACTTTGAATGTCCATCTCCACTGAACCTACCTGGGAGTTTACAGCACACTTACTTTCCAATTTAGATATTCAGTTGTTTGCCTTTTTGCAAGTTCTCAGTCACTGCAAGCCATACTACCCTCATGAGCTGTGGTGCTGCCTGAATTGCTGGCACAAGAACTTGTATGTAACCTTGTTTTATGATCATTTCACCCACAGAAGGGGTCTGTTTTGTGAAAAAATTGACTGGGAGGGTTCAAGCTGCTTCATAGCTACCATATTTAAGGATTAAAGTCACCAGATTCATCAAGGCTATATTCAGAATGTAATGGGAATACTGAAGAGGTCCCTTAAGTACCTTCCGGGACGCCAAAGAATGAGTACTAGAGCAGAACGTTTGGTTCAAGGTGAACTTTGCTAATAAGGTCATTGTGATTTAACTCAATAGAGAATGTTCTTCAGACCTTGACTCTATTAGGATATCTAGTGTAGATCAATGAAGGCTCAGTCTTGATGCTATTACCACACCTGAGCCAAAGGTGTGGTGTCCACATGTTCAAAGAGTTGTTCTCAATATTACAACAGTACTTGCTGGTTACCTGTTATTGGTAACTTAAACACAACATCTCAAGTGATGTAAATATGGGTTAGCTGCATGGCAGCTAACTCTTGATCAGGACTCAACTATGCAGTTCTACAGAGATAGATGCCAATGATTGATTGGACGTGTACCTGTATCATTGGTTTTGAAGTCAGCCATGATCTCATAGATTTTTGTGGGCAGTGGAATTATCACTATGGATAAATCACGTAAGGACTAGAAATGGCTCTCTCTTAATGGTCACAGATTCAATGTCTGTAACTAAATAGGGCAAGTGTAAGACTGCTTTTATTGAAGTGATTTACATTGGATGCGAATTGCATGACTAGATTCAGTTTCATGTGGGGGAGAGAGCACCATTTGGCTTTAATTCATTCCATGCACTTTAACCATAGACACGTTGTGTACAGAGCTTTGTGAACTTGATCGTTCCATTACACATTTTGCACTTTATGATGACAATCATGATCCATTTTGCAACAAACACAAAGCGTATATAAACCATTAACTATGCAATTGAATTTCATGGCATTGACACCTAGTACAGTGGTGCTAGAAAGTTTGTGAACCCTTTAGAATTTTCTCTATTTCTGCATAAGTATGACCTAAAATGTGATCAGATCTTCACTCATAATACAGAGAAACCAATTTAAAAAAATAACACACAGCAGTATATTTGTTCATTTATTTATTGAGAAAAATGATGACTTTTAGGTCATCACATTTTGGGTCATATTTATGCAGAAATAGAGAAATTTCTGTAGAGTTCACAAACTTCCTATCACCACTGTACATATATTGTGCTTGGCAGAAGCAAGTAACTTTGAAATGGTTGATACTGAAATTCAACACTTTTCGGGTACTCTGCACATCATATCGGATGATGTTTATAGAGACAGTTTGTGTCAGAGGTAAATGTCATGATTGCACTGAGCTTTCTAACCACAGGTATGGCAGCCCTTTGCACCCCTTCACAGTTTATGGGAGAGGTTAGATCAATTTACCTCCTTCTTGACCTCCCATGAATGCAGACCTCTCAAAGGTTATGGGGGTGTTAGGCTGCAGTCGTGAGACTTCTGTGCGCCAGCAGTTGGGATTTGCCTCAGTGATTAAGTTAGGGTGTTGCACTGGGCCAGGTGATCACTTGAAGTTATCTACGCTAATGTGCACCACAATGCAATCTACCCTTTCGCCATTTTACGTGAGCACTTCTTATCATCCAGTCCTTCCTTCCTCTCAATCTTTCTGTTTGCTTTCTCCTGAATTTCCTTGAGATTAGAAGATGTGAGGCATGATAAGAATAAGCATTAATCTCATTAATTAAATAACTAATTATTAATTAAGCATTAATCAGGTCATTAAGCAATGAATCTTAATGGTTTGTGAGTCTCACAATCTCAGAAACAGGCATGCTTGTAGTGGTGTAACCCTAACTTTGTATACTTTCCAGTGTAGAACCAATATGTGTCCTAATTAAGAAAAATAGCAAGTAGCAGATGAGATATGAACAGAAGAAATTCTGGAGATGCTGGAAATCCAGAGCAACAGACATAAAGTACTGGAGGAGATCAGTAGATTGTGTGGCAGCCTGAGATGAGAAATAATCAGATTTCTGAATGGACATTGAACCCATGAACACTACCTCACTACTTTTTTCCCTCTTTTTGCACTAATTATTTAATTTAACTTTTAAAAAAATATATGTATATTTACCGCATAATGACATGCCAACAAATTTCACTACATGTGCTGCTGATATTAAGCCTGGTTCTAATACTTACACTGTCATCTTGTGATTCCAACTTCTGAATATACATGTGGTTTCTCTAATATAACTTTGCCTTAAACCTTGAAACTCGAAGGTAGTTGGAGGTTGGCATTTGAACCCTCGTTCAGGTAAAGTTTAATCAGGTTTTCTGCCAAGTTGCCAGCTGCAAGTGTCAGCCCTCCCTGCTTCATTTTGATCCCATATGTCTGCTGTGGCAAAATACAATGACCACCACAGATGCTGAAAGCAGTGAAGAGTTTATGACCCATTCTGCTGTTAGCAGGGAGTGAGTTATGTTGTGTGAAAGGTTTCACCCATGGGACGAGTAACAAGGGATAAACCAGAGATTTTATGTCTTGGAATTGAAACAGTCACAAGACAAGGAGTGATGGCCCCTTTATTAACCCATTTCCCTTATCACAGCCATCTATTCTTGACCTTATCATTTTATTTCAAAAGTCACTGCTTAGAGCTTTTGATCACTTAGCACTGTTTTGTTCAGCGCTTTGTGATTGAAAGCTGGAGTAACCGGAAATAAATTATTATCCGTGTCCAAGTCATGCCAATCATAAAAGATTGACCAGGAGCTTTTCCTTGTGAATCACCTCCATATCATCAACAGAACTTTTCTTCAGGGGCATACAATATATGATGGCATAATTAATCATGCAGGCTTACTTTGTGTTTGATGCCTGAGCACTTCCCAGGGGAGTCTTGCCTCAATCCTGCAGTCTCGATCCAGACAAATGTGGGAATGTGGGATATGTCCTTAAGCTGCCTGTGTCTCCAGCCACCCCCACCCATCCAAACATACTAGGACTTGGTCAATAGTTCTCATTGTTGGTCTCAGCCATATCCCCTAGTCCCCTCCATAGGGAGCTATTTCCCATCCTTCATCCATTTTGATGCAGGCTTCCTTGATTTCTATTGCCCTTTCCCTTTCCACTGCTGCCAACCCAAGTGACGTGCCTCTGTTGATAGTGACCAGTCTCGCCTCTGCTCTTGTTCTCTAGGCCCGGCGTGAGCTGAGTTCCAATCCCAGGCCCCACCCTGTCCTGAGTAGGACTCAGCCAGCCTCCAGAAACCAATCTTTTGGAAGGAGATTACTAGGTGGCACGTGGGAACGCAGCACCCAATAACTTGCAACCAAGACTTCTTTGACCTTATGGATGCACTGTGACTTTCAGCACTCTTCTTTAAATGCGGCATGTGTTTTGTACATCATTGTTAGGCAGTTTTGTTTTTATAGGATTTATCAGAATTAACATCAACTGTTGAAAATAACAAAAAATCTTAGATGCTGGATGTCTGAAACAAATTCTGGAATGCAAATTTCTCTGCTTACTTTCTCTCTTTCTCAGTTCTGAGACATTAACTGTTTCTCTTTCCACAGCTGCTGCCTGACGTGCTGAGTGTTTCAATTGTTACCTGGTAAATTATGGTTGCACATAAACACTTGACAAGTTCTGACTTCACTATTCTTGAAGAAAATCACACTTATCCATTATGAAATCTCTAATGAGAATTCTGTTCGAGAGCCACAGAGATATAGAGAAGTATAGCACAGAAACAGGCCTTTCCGCCCATCTAGTCCATGGCTAACCATTGAAACTGCCTACTCCCATTGACCTGCATAGCCCTCCATACACCTACCATCCATGTACCTATCCAACTATCAACTGTATATCAACTCTTTCTGATAATTTTGTGTATGCTGTGATGATATTATAGAAGCTGAAGATTGATTCTATGAAAATGTTGCTTCATTCATTAAACAAAGTCTTGCCTTTGCCAAATTAGTTAACATTACAGTAGATTTATTTTTACATAATTTGTTTGGACTCCTGTGAAGTATTTCAAAATTAGCTGGGTAGTGGGGGCGGGGAGTGAGCTTCGGCTTGTAGCCTCAACCCTTGGCAATGGGAAATATTTGGTTCACAACTTTAGAAAGGAAGGAACCCACATTTATGTCATCAAATCGTTCAGAAGTGCCTCACGACCTCTGAAGTCTGATTGCAGTGTAAATACAGAAGCTATTCTGCCCTCATTAACTGGCGAATGGATCAGTTTCTGGATAAATTGGTTAGGGATGTGTAAATACTTATCATGACTCCAGGACAGCTGCTTTCATTTTATGTCCAATTTGGCAGACAGAAGGTGCAATATCAGCTAACCTAAATGCCTCTAACAGTGCAATATTTCCTTAGTATAGCACTGAAACTTATACAAATATATAATGAATGTTATCTCTCCAAAGACAGACACCTTAACATTTTTTGCTGAACCTGTCAATTTGCAGAAAACATGGACAAATTTCTAGCATCACTGAGAGGTCACATTATACTTGAAGAGCCTTGTTGAGCCAATATGGATTGGTATTACACTGAAAGGGGTTTTCTGCTTTGAACAAGTTTCTGGTTTCTTCAGCTTCATCAGAATCCTAACACAACCCCAGCAGTTCCATTCACTGTGGGGAAATTGTGGAGGGAGGGGAGCGAACTGTCTTGTTATAAGTCTACAAATAGGGCCACAAAGTGTGCAAGTCACCCACCTTCCTGAAGTTTACACTCAGTAGCCACTTTATCCAGTCCCTCCTGTACCTAATAAAATGGCCACAGAGGGTATATCGATGATTTTCTGCTGCTGTAACCCATCTACTTCAAGGCTCAATGTGTTGTGCACTCAGAGATACTTTTCTGCACACCACTGTTGTAACGCGTGGCTATTTGAGTTACTATCACCTTCCTGCTGGCTTGAACCAGTCTGGCCGCCTTCCTCTGATCTCTCTCATTAACAAGGAATTGTCGCTCCCAGAACTGCTGCTCTCTGGGTGGTTTTTTTTTTGTTTTTCATACCATGCTCTGTAAACTCTAGAGACTGTTGTGTGTGAAAATAATAAGAGATTGCAGTTTCTGAGATATTCAAACCATTCTCTCTCACACCAACAATCATTCCATGGTCAAAGTTACTGCAATCACATTTCTTCCCCATTCTGTTGTCTGGTATGAACAACAACTGTATCCCTTGACCGTGTCAGCATGCTTTTATGCATTGAGTTTCTGTCACACGATTGGTTGATTGGATATTTGCATAAACAAGCTGTTGTACAGTTGTACCCAATGAAGTGGTCACTGAGGACATGTGTGAGACTATCTGAGACCACTCAATCCTTGACTTCATTGTGAAATACTGGACTAAAAGATATACTGGGATTCTAGTTATCAACTAGCTGGAAGACACCAACATAAATGGTTTTGCAGATAAAGAGACAGGTGATGAAAAGCGTTGAAATGACTGTGTTGTTGTTGATTTTAGCATTCAGCTTTTGTGAAAACTGAGCTGGAAGTTGGAAAACAATTGGCGAGCAGAATTTTTGTCTTCCGTGAGTTTTTTTTTCTGTCGGAGCTATAGAGCAGCGAAGCTTGCTGAGACTGAAATGGATTTCAGCTAAGCCTTTTTTTTGGTGCTTACATAGGTTGTATTGTGCACTAGTCAAGATGACCAGCGCTGCTCCTTTAGATTCTTTCAGTAGTTCAGCTGGTTTAAATATGTGTAAAGAAGGGAACGTTGCATTGCAGAAGGGAAGGGTTGATGTACTTCTGCCTTTAGGTGCTAATGAGGACAAGTTGGAATCAGTTTTTTATTGTCACATGTACTGAGATACTGTGAATAGTTTGTCCTGCGTACTGTTCATACAGATCAAATCATTACGCAGTGCATTGAGGTCAAACAAGGTAATACAGAATAAAACTTAAACACAAGATATTCTGCAGATGCTGGAAATCCAGAGTAACATACTCAAAATGCTGGAGGAATTCAGCCAGGTCAGGCAGCATCAATGGAGAAGAAGACATTTTGAGCCAAGACCCTTCATCAGGACTCATGGAATGTAGACTCTATCTTTTTCCATAGATGCTGCCTGACCTGCTGAGTTCCTCCAGCATTTTGTGTGTGTTACAGAATAAAAGTTCCCTGACTCCAGCCAGATCAGGATACAAGACACTTGAGGAGTTGGTTGAATTGCCTACCACTAATCTTCAGTACAACAGTAGAAGTTTAATAGCATTTGTGAAACCATTGCAGACTTTGTGGTGACTTTGAAGTGGATTGTTAAACTCTGCAAGTATGGTATGCATTTGGAAACAGTATTGTGGGATCATATAATTTATGGAAACTATGATCTTTGTACTCAGAGGAGTGAGAAGAAACTGAATTTCAAGCAGGCATTTGATGTTGCCCAACCAATAACTGCCAGTTTAAGCAAGAGCACACAGTCAGAATTGCTCAGTAAAGAGTGTTAACAAACTGAGGGCTAACTGTGCTATCTTGGTAAGAAAGAATTAAACACCTAAACAGTAGCTGTTATCATTGTAGCAACATGTGTTACTGGCCTAATGAGTGATGACACAATGAGAATGATTGCCATAAATGTGATATCAGGGGACATCTGTCACCAAGCTGCCTGAGAGACAAGTAAAACTACATCAAACTCAAGCAAACATTAGCGTGGAACCTATTGGCATGAACAATAAAGGGCATTGTACTTTATTAACTTGGCGATGCAGATAACAAAATACCTGTATCATTAATGCTCACTCAAAAAACCACTGAACCCTTCTGTACATCAAAATATATTGAATGTAAGAGAACGTACTGTATGTACATGGAAATTAACACTGTAATATCCGTGAGGTGCATTGACCAGTATAGTGAGAGTCTGTTGTCTTTACACCTATGCTGAAGCGAGGATCCATTGATAGACTTTATGTAAGGTTAGATTGAGAAATGCTGAATGTGAACTGAGGCTCCTTCCTCTAAGGTTCCAGGTCAGGGATCTCATTTGATAGACACAAACTCACCACCAAAGATAAATCTGGACCAAGAAGAAATGAAAAGCACGAAGGAACTTCTTTTGTAACTGTGCTTGACAAGAATACAGAGTTGTTTTCTGTTGGAAACATTTGGGATATGGAGGCCAAGGTTCACTTTGAGGAGAATGTTGCCTTCAGTTCTTCAAAGTTTAACCTGATCCTCACAGTCTGAAGATGAAGGTGTGGAAGAACCAAAGGGGCTGCAGGATGAGTTGTCCTGCCAAGGGGTCTCAGCCTGAAATGTCGGCTGTACGCTTTTCCGTAGATACTGCCTAGCCTGCTGAGTTCATCCGGCATTTTGTGTGTGTTGCTCGGATTTCCAGCATCTGCAGATTTTCTCTTGTTTATCATTGAGCTTGTTGGGTTTTTGGACCCAGCTTCGCTGATCATTCCTATGGTGAAGACAGATGACATTATTAGAACCTGTGAGGATTACAAGATAAAATCATGAGTCAGATACACCATTTCTCTGATTCATAGTTTACCTTTCATTATTTATTTATTTACTGAGATCCAGTGCAGAAGAGGCCCTTCTGGCCCTTTGAGCCGGGCCACCCAGCAATCCCCCAGTTTAATCCTAGCCTAATCATGGGACAATTTACAGTGACAAAATGAACCTGTATGTCTTATGAAACCGGAGCACCTGGAGGAAACCCACGTGGTCACGTGGAGAATGTTTATACTCCTTACAGGCAATGGCGGGAATAGAACCCAAGTCACTGGTACCGTAAAGCATTGTGCTAACTGCTACGCTATCATGTCTTTAGGTGCAGGATATATCTTTGCAACTTGTCAGATACTTGCCAACTGATTTGAGCTAGACAAGGTTCAAAGAAATAACCAATAAATTGGACAGTTTGAACACAATGTGCCCATCTTGAATATCATTGATACACGGCATTTTTTTTCCAGAGGACAAAGGATAGCTTGATCCACAAGAATGCAAGAAAATTAAGAGCAGATGTAGACCACTTGGTCCTTAAGCCTGCCCCTCCTTTCAATATAATTATTGCTGATCTCAGCTCCACCTCTGCGCATGTTTCCCATAACCCCCAAATCCCTAATACTTCAAATATTTATCTATTTCCACTTTAAAGATATCTAACAATCTGGCTTCCACCACTCTCAGGGCTAGGTTGCAGTTCACTTCTAGTACAAACCAGGTCACATTGCTCACAGTCAATGTGGGAACAACCAGAGGGAATGAATTTGCTCCTATGGAAATGTTAGTTATAATGGTTTTGTCATAGCATTGCTCATTTGTGATAGTATTTTGTACTTGTATGTTTTCTTCCACCATAAGGGAAGAGAGGTGCACTTATCCCAGATTCATCAGAAGCTCATTGAAGAGATCATGCAAATTTTATTGCTTAGAACTGCCTCCCATAGGTGAATAAAATTACAAACAGAAGAGATTCTGCAGATGCTGCAAGTCCAGGGGAAACACATGAACCGCTGGAGGAACTCAGCAGGTCAGGCAGCATCTGTGGAAAGGAATAAAGAGTGGATGTTTCAGGCTGAGACCCTGTCCCGATGGAGGGTCTTGGCACAGAGCAATAACTTTTTATTCCTCTCCACAGATGCTGCCTGACCTGCCGAGTTCCTCTCAGCATTTTGTATGTGTTACGTGGCAAAATAAAACTCTTCTTTTTAGCAAAGTACAAGGTGAAAAGTGCTAAACTGTGAGTGTTGTTATACTTGATGTTTGCATACACTGAACACTGTTAAGATAACATTCCCCTGTATTTCCTTGGCACTGGAAGTGAGGGGAAGTGTGTTAAAGAGGCTAAAGCATCAAACAGCAATGCTATATATACTGTGTCTTCTTTAGGTGTTGGAATCAGGTGTCTTATATCTCTCTGGAGTTAATACACCTCATGCTGCATATATCATGAGAATCAGAATCAGAATCAAGTTTAATATCCCTGGCATATGTCATGAAATTTGTTGATATACAGCTGCAGTACATTGCAATGCATAATAATAAAAACTATGAACAATTTTAAGAAGTTTCCAAGGTGATGGGGATCCTTAACAATGGATGCCGCCATTTTGAGGCATCGCTCCTGTAAGTGTCCAGGATTTCTCATGAGTCTGAGAAATAGGAATCGTTGGTATATAAAGTCTTTAGTCTTTCTATGCAAATGGCATTTCAAAGACGGGGCTGAGGCCATGAATACAGCGGGGGAAATTCAAAGCGGATAAATTACCCTTAATTTCACAGCAATATAAGTGGGGAAATAAGGTGTTGTACCTAAATAAGGCTCTGGTGAAAGGTATCCTTTTTTACAGCCAAGTATTTAACAGTAAAGTTAGAATTTGACCGAGCTGCGCCAAAATTAGAATGTTAATGCAGATAAAAACTTCCAGTCTGTGGTTATTTTACCTGCTCTTGCTCTCTCTCTGTTCCATCTATTAGAACCTGTTTGCTTTTGTGGCACTGACAGCTCTGGTTATGGCCATTGTTAAACTGTTAATATAAATGAAGCAGTAACCTTAATCTACTTACGATGGCGATGAAGTTCCACTATTCCCTTTATTAAGTGGTTTTATTAAATGGAGTAATTTTAGCACTGGTCAAGGAATCTAGCATTCCATTGATATTGCTGAATAGTCTCGGCCTGAAACGTCAACTGTACTCTGTTCCATAGATGCTGCCTGGCCCGCTGAGTTCCTCCAGCGTTTTGTGTGTGTTGCTCCATTGATACAGCTGTGTTGTCGCTGGAGGGAAGTCCATGCTGTTTCCCTCTAGAGAAACTGTGGTACACAACAGTGCTTAAATAGCACTGTCATACAGGTGCTACATTAGAAGGGCAATTTGAACTCAGCTTGGGAAAAGTTCACAAAACCATTTTGTTTTTCCCTTAAATATTTTTATTTCATTGAGTTAAAATAAATCAGAGTTCATGCTGAGGCGGCTTTTAACTATGTTGTTCATGGACTCATAGAGCAGTACAGCAGAGAAACAGGCCATTCGGTCCATCTGCTGTATGCCAAACTATTATTCTGCCTCACCCTATTGACCTCCACCTGGACCACACCCTTCTCACCCATGTACTTATCCAAGCTTCTCTTAACTGTTGAAATCAAACCCCCATTCACCTTTTCCACTGTCAGTTCATTCCACACTCCACCATCCTCTGAGTGAAGAAATTCCCCATCATGTACCCCTTAATCATTTCACCTTTCATCCTTAACCCATGATCTCTACTTTTAAACTCAGCCAACCTCAGTGGGAAAAGCCTGCTTGCATTTACCCTATTTATACCCATCATAATTTCTGCCTTCACTAACCTGATCTATTATTTTGCATTCTGAATCTGAAGAAAGCACCTTGATCCTCAGCTTTGCAATAGTTAGCCATGTTTGCAGGTAATATGATAGGAGGCTTGGTAATCCATTGTAATGGCTCTGTCTGTGATATATATCCTCTGTGGGTCTAGGGTTACGGAATCAAGCTTTAGACTAAATTAAATTGAAGGAAACTTGCCCACAGCTGACAAGACCAACCTCAGAGAATGCAACAAATTAATTTTTGAATTACTGAGTGCCGCAGGAGACTTGCGTATCAACAACAGGTGTCCTTATCTCTGCTCTGAAATGCATTGTGAGAATAACATGAGTATGCTATTGTTCATCTGGAACTTAGGCTTGTGACCAATCCAGAATGACAGACTGGGGGTTAATTTAGCAATGTTATTTTAATGGGCTCCGTATCTGGGGTTGATGGGTGGGGACTGGGGAGGAGATATGTCTATTTGGGTATAGGATCAAGCACAAAACTTCCCAGAAATGATGTTCCAGAAGGTGCAATGAGCTGGTGTGGGAAAGGACTCAAGAATTATATTTTCTCGTGTAAGTGTCCTGTGGTGGGGGGGCGGGGGGGGGCATGGGGGGGCATGCTTTATTCTGATTGTCGACAGTTGCTCCTATTGTGATTGGTCAGTTTAGAAATTGCAGCCGCTTTTCCCATTGGATAACTGCCTGGTGTTCAGTTTCAAATATCCCGGGTATATAAAACAGGCTTTCTTCTTCCTTTGTTTAAGACATGATCATTGGGAAGGTATGCTATCTGCCCACTTTTAACAAAATACGCTTGCTGAATGTACGTCTGCCTGTTAAGTATTCGGCTTTGTAGTGTCCATAACTTGGGGGACATGAATGTTTGGTTGCATTTTTGCTGTTTGTAAGTAAATGATTAATATACCTATTCACAGAGAGTGCTTTCTGTATCTCTTGGCAAACCCAGGAACCTTACTGAACAATACAGAAAGTAAGGAACACACTGAAGTCTTATTACTTACAGTGAGAAGGGTTCTGTCTTCTATGTCAAGAATAAAAACAAACCAGATAATTCATCCTCCAACTGTTAGCCCACCCACTTTAAGAATTTCAGTTTATTTTTACTAACCTGATTTGTGCTTCTGAGAAGATAACACTGAGGGCAGTGAAGGAATCTGGAAGCCAATCATACTTTGTGGTACACTGATCCTGCCCAAGCAGACCATAGGTCAGGGGTTCCTGGGAGATGCCAAGAAATCTTCAGCTAGCGGACAGTAGATACAATTCTTGGGTTCAGCTCTGGTGGAGGCTCGGACAGAGGCGACATAAGTTGGGGAACACCCTGCAAATAATGTTATTGGAATGGTGCTAATAGGAGTAAAGAGCAGAGAAGTTAATGTAAGCTATGTGTCATTGGTGAGACCAGTCCTAAACCAACACAGACACTTGGAATGGAGCAGATATTGCCATTGGCTCTAAACTGGAAGGACGTCCACAGTCTGAAGGTGAGGGTATGAAAGAAATTGGTTTAAATAAGAGAGAGAAGCTAAAATAAGGAGAGAAGATGAGAGAAAAGTTGAAATGTAGCTGTCATTCAGCTACAGCATAGAGAACTTCCAAATGGAAACATTTTAGTCCACGAAAGAAGTAACAAGTAAAACTAAGCTGTTGATTTTTAGCTTTCATTCATATCCTGTGATATGTAAGATTAAGTTCTAGGCAACTATTGAACCAAGCGCCTATTTGGTGCACCGTGAAGCAGGACAGTTGGAGCAATATAAACAGGGGTGTTGGAAGTGTCTGGCAAGTGGAAAGGGAAACAGAATTAATGTTTTAGGCTGAAGTCTCTTTGAACTGAAGAAGTGTTTGTTATAGCGTTTGTTTTTTATTTGTTATAGTGTTTGTTTTTTATTTGTTATAGTTATTAGATTTTTGATGTTATAGTTTATGTAAACTGAGTACTGAGTGCAATATATTCAAAGTTTATGGAGATAATTCTATTATTGCAGCAATTATAGAGAAGCATAAGTGTTTTTGCAACCTATATGAAGAGGTGGAATCACTGATATCTAAAGTAAACACTTCATAGATGTTAAATACAGGCTTGTAGTGAAGAATTTTGTACAGGAAAAGACTAAGAAAATAAGTAATGTTTGTGTTTCGATATATTTATTACTGAGTGTAGGTATCTCTTTATATATTTAGCTAATTGCATGATTTAATGCAGGTAATTGTTTAATAGTGGCCACTTTATTCAGTACAGAAGTGGAACCTGGTATGGTCTTCTGCTGCTGTAGCCCATCCACTTCAAAGTTCAATGTGTTCTGCATTCAGAGTTGCTCTCTGCACACCACTGCTGCAACCTGTGGTTAATTGAGTTACTGTGGCCTTCCTGTCAGCTTGAACCAGTCTAGCCTTTGACCTCTCTCATTAACAAGGTGTTTTTGTCCACAGAATTGCCACTAAATGAATATTTTTTTGTTTAACACACCATTGTCTGTAAACTCTAGAGACTGTTGTGTATGAAAATCCCAGGATCCTGTAATTCTAAATCAAACACAGCAGAAAAGCAAAAATCCTTCATGTTATTATATTGATGACCAAAAGCATATGAATCTGTTTCACACTCATGGTTAATAGAAGCTCTTTGTATGTGCTTGGCTCTACTTGTACCTCAGGTTTTACCGGCTTGAGCTAAGAATAAATAAAAATATAATGATAATATAATAACTTTATCAAGCACTTTTCATACAAACAATGAAGTTCAAAGTGCTTTGCAATGGGATAAAGTGCAAACATGAAATAAAAGATAAAAGATGTTATTTAAAAGTAACATTAAATAAATAGATTTTGAGCAGGCGTTTAAAAGTGTCAACTGAATTTGCATCCATAATAGGTTTAGGTGTTGAATTCAACCGTTCAGGAGCATAGTTCAAAAAAAGACGACCTGCTAATTATCTTTTGAAGGGAAAGGTTTAAATTTAAGAGACTGGCAGAAGGAGACCTGAGAGCTCGAGCAGGATTATAATATGAAAGTGACCCTGTGATGTACTCCAGTGCCAGACGATTGAGAGATTTAAGAACAAGTGAGAGAACTTTAAAATCAATTCTAAAAGATCCAGAAAGCTACATATCTACATAGCACATGGAACAGTACATCCACAGCAATGGCAGCAGAGCCTTCCGCCAATTTGAATAGCACATCTGCCTGCATGTGGTCTATAGCACTCAGTTGCCTGTCTGTGCAGGTGTCTGTCTGAATGCATCTCAGACATTTGTTTCCATCACCACTTGTGCAGCATGTTCCAGGCCCCGACCGCTCTTTGTGTCAAATATTTGCCATGTAACTTTACCTTAAAACTATGAGCTGACCATCTACCTTAAATATACCTCTCATTACAGATGCAATCACAAGAAAAGGCACATCAGCATCTTTAGGAAATAAAGGGGATTTGGTTTATTACTGAACACTCGAACAAACTTCCACAAAAAGTCCTTTTTTGGAAAAGATCCTGACTGGTTGCATCGTGGCCTGATACAGTAATTTAAATACACAGGAATGTAAGGAATCGAAGGTGATGACGAAATGGCATACAGGAGAGAGATTAAAAAATCTGATTTATGCTTAACCTTGCTCTGTATTAATGCTCCTCATTGGGATTTGGGGTTTTTAATTTTGTAAAATGTTTTGAAAAACTAATTAAAAAAAAGTTGCATAACGAAAGAACATCCAATCATAACATCACATACATGCAAATCGTCTAGCTCCACTGTCAATATGATACTTTTTATTATGTAATAATTGGCAAGTAAAATTACATTGCTATTCTCAAAAAAAAAATTAAAAAAAAATAAATCTGATTCAATGGTACCGCAGCAACAACCTCTCACTCAATGGCATATGCAAAAATGCATATATGAACAGGTGCATATGGAGAGGAGTAAACTGAGACCTGATGAAGAGGCTTGGTGTAAAATTTTGCCTGACTTGCTGAGCTCCTCCATCATTTTGTGTGTGTTGCTCCCAGCACCGATTCTTGAGGCACACCACTGGTTAGAGACTTCCAGTTGGAATAATACCTTTCCGTCACTAACCTCTCGGCATGGAATGGCATGGCCTACCCAAACTGGCAGATTAGAGATTTGGTGAATAAGGCAACATTGCTTTGGAGCTCAGCCTCCAGGCCATATGAATTTACTGGCATGATCCTCATAGTATTGAGCTTACAGGTTTGGAGATTGTGTCCAGCTTTGTGCCCCAGTTTAAAGAAAATCTCGTGCAAAATTGTCAGATCCTCAAATGTGATCTGAGTTGTCATGTTCATACATCTTCTAGTAGTTGGGAAGGTGCTCAGAGAAAAAAAAATCTAGCAGTTAAGCAGCACTTTAAGCAATCTATGGCCCAGGATCTTAAAACCAATGGAGTATGCTGAGAGTTAATCAATGTTATATAGAAAAAAATAACAATATAACTCATTTAGCCATCATCTGTAGCAAAGACAGGAGACACTTAAAAGCAAATGGGAGAAAATAACATTAAAGTTGGAAATTTATCAGAGTCCTTTGGGAAAAATTTAGATGAATGAATGGAACTTTTGTGTAATTGCTAACTGTGGAGTAAAGACAGTTTGTGAATGAAAATCTGATCGTGTAGGTGACTTGTATACACAGAGTCTCCCAATTACATTGTGAGTGACACTAAACTGCTGCACTTAGAGCATTTGGGAAAAAAGCCGGAGTAGATACTGATCAGTAGGTTTTAAGTGTTTGCAGACTTTTAAAAGAAAATATGTACATAAAGTTGACTTTGTTTCTGTTGCCTCGTTTTTGGTAGTTTCAGTTAAAATAATTAGTTTACATTTTGGATTAGTTAGTAGTTATTGCTAATAGATTTTGTACCATCTTGTTCATGGCTGAATGTTCTCCAGTCTGCCTACCTTTGAATAAATTAGCATAATTAACTCAAAATGTTATAGCTGGTTGGGTTCCCTGAACCTGGCTTCAGTGACTCATTCAGGTATGACTATTAGCATGCAGTTCACAATCACCATGCACATGATGCAACAATATTAATTAGCTGGGTATATTAGTTCTGACATTCTGCTATAATTTCAGCAGAAGATTGGATGAACCCCAAGGAAACAGCATGAAGCACTGGAGAAGCAGGGCCCCTGCAGGGGCTGTGATTTTTGATCATCCCACGATGGCTCATTGAGCTGATCCAATGAATAGATTAGTGTGAGCTTCTTTCAAGTTGCTGCATTATCACTCAAATTAGACAGTTAACCACAGAATAACCTTTATAGAAAGCAGTCGTTATCAACTGAAGCAGTGGTGCCTGGTACAACAATGTATCATGGTCATATCCTCCATCTTGATGTTCATTTATACTATGTTACCTCTCCTTCAAGTAGAAATTAATCCAAATCATTAATAATCTATATACAGTCACTGCATATTTAGTAGGTACTCCTGCTCATTAATACAAATATCTAATCAGCCAATCAATGCAGCAACTCAATGCATAAACGCATGCAGACATGCTCAAGAGGTTCAGATGTTATTCAGACCCAAACATCAGAATGGGGAAGAAATGTGACCTCAGCGACCTTGACCATGGAATGGCGCCAGACTGGGTGGCTTACGTATCTCAGAAACTAATGATCTCCTGGGATATTCACGCACAACATTCTCTAGGGTTTACAGAGAATGGTACAAAAATTAAACCAAAAATCCAGTGAGCACCAGTTCTGTGGGCGAAAATGCCTTGCTAATGAGAGAGGTCAGAGAAGAATGGCCAGACTGGTTCAAGCTGACAGGAAGGCCACAGTAACTTAAATAACCACACGTTTCAACAGTGGTGTGCAGAACAGCGTCTCTGAATGCACAATATATCGAAGTGGATGAGCTCCAGAAGCTTAAGACCATGAACATATACTCATTAGTCTCTTTATTAGGTACAGGTACAGGTATTTGCATGAGATACGTAATAAAGTGGCTACTGAATGTATGTCCAGCAGTTCATTAATTAAAATGATTAATTTTATAGCCTTCAGGAGCCTGTTTTATAACAGCTTATTGTTTTTTTGGTTTTTTTTCTGCTTGCAAATTAAATAAAAGGAATGAATCACTTCTACCTCTCAGTGATTTATTTGTTCCATGTCTCTTTTATTGAAAACAAAAATACCTCATCTTGTTCTGTGTTCCTCAATTTGCCAGTACACAGACAGGAATCCCACTGGGTCGTCACGGCAGTGTTGTGTTATGTTTTGAGCGTTGTGAGGCACAGTCCCATATGGTTACATCACATTGTCTCAGAACAGGAAAGCTGCTAACCAAACACATTAATTGGACATTGATCATTGCTGATCACTGGGGAGTCAGGGGAAAGTCCTCTATAATTATGTCAAGCCTGTGACTCAGTGGTGAAAAGTATTATGCTGCATTCATTTCAGGAGTGGCTTTTTGATTGCATGTAAAACAGAAGAAGTTCAATTTGTTCTAAGCTTTCTGTATGGTTCTGAATGTACACTTGTGTTAAAAGTTGTGCACAGGCAGTCTATTAATTAGATGTGAATCCAAACTTGTTGGGATTTTGAATCATGCGATTCCATATTATTGATAAATCCGTGGATCTAAATTCTGATTTAAAAGAAAATGTTTAGAGAGATTTGTAATAGAATCAGTTAAGGAACTGTGGCGAAGTTATCAGTTGGAAGGTAGATCAGAGCAAAATCACTCCCTTGGTCCTCCTCCTTTCCAGGCATTATTGCTATTGCCTCCTTTCTGTTTTGCCTCTTCTTCATCTGATTCAACAGGGTTAGTCTACCATCTTGAAAAGCATTCAGCCTTTATTTTCTACATCTAGACTTCCACAGATGGCAAAATACGCAGCATTGGGACATTGGCTTCTAAGCACACTGTTTGCAAATAAAATAGCTCAATGCTAGGAGGTAGGCAAATTCATTGATTTTGGGTGTGGTGAATGGTAGAAGTAAGATGACTTTATTCCTGAGTTCTGAAACTTTGGAGGTGCTATGTAGAACATTGTGAGAATCTGAAGTTTTGTATTATTTTGTATTTTTTAGGCTCTTTGTCTGCTGTTCTAAATTTTGTAATGGCACATCTACTCACAAGCAATGTTTTCCCATTTGCAAAATCCCAGAACTTGATAATAAATGTGCAAACTGGACCTCATTCCACCATTAAAAAATACACCACTTTACAGAACTTGGTTCTTCTGCAAGCATTTCTACTGCAATGCAATAGTGAAGTCAACACAAAACTTTGTCTGCAGAAGTCAGCGTTGTTTGGGAAAAGACGAGTAAATGAACAATCGATTAGCAATATTCAGCCACAGGACAGTTTTGTGCGAAAACTTGTGTTCCAATGTGAGCATTGCTTCTGATCTTGTATTTCAAGCCGGTTTGAAAACATTTCTCTGAGGGCTGATCTCTTTTGAGTTCCGTACAGCCTGCCTAGTCCGTGACTTGCAGATAGAAGATGAATGAGCAGAGTTTAGGTTCCTGATGCCATTCTAATCCATTGTAATGCACTCTGAATTGACACAGAGGCAATTTCACACCATATTGAGAGAAGGAATTGCTTACCAGTTCAATAGATAATAAGGTTATCCTAATGATGGTCTACAGACCTGTAGAAAATCAGGTGTGTAGCTGCCTCAACATAATTTAAATCTTAGAATTTGATTAACCGACTCAATTTCATCTTGTTGAATTATCTGGCACTGGAGATAAATTGAGAGTTCAGAAGCAGCTGGATTATTCTGTCACATTACTTCTGACCTCAGTTAACCTCTTTGACATACAGTCAATTTCATGGGCGTTCAGGGCAAGAAGGAACTATGTATTTCATCCGATCATCAGAGTTACTCCCAAAATAAAACTTATTTGAAAGTTGTGCAACACCTTTGAATCTTAAAATCCAAGCCACCAAAGAGAACTGTTGAATTCTAAAGAAAACTCATTGTTGATAGATCGTGTGACTTTCGTTCGGGGAATATATTTTAGTGCTAAACTTTTGGGGTCTAGAGTATGTTAAAGTTGATGACAAACAGACTTTAAACTAAAGTGTTTCTATATCTTCTATTGACTATTATTCCAGGTAAACTCAGCTGTCACTTTATTAGATAAACCTAAACACAGGATCATTAATGCAAATATCTAGTCAGCCAATCATGTGGCAGCAACTCAATGCAAAAAAGCAGGCAGATATGGTCGAGAGGTTCAGTTGTGGTTCAGACCGAACATCAGAATGGGGGAGAAATGTGATCGAAGTGGCATTAAACGTGGACTGATTGTTGGTGCCAGACCGTCATGCACAGCAGTCTCTGGAGTTTACAGAGAATGGTGTGTTTAACACAAACATCCTGTGAGCACAGGATCAGAAGAGAATGGCCGGAATGGTTCAAACTAACAGGAAGTCGAATGTATCTCAAATCACCACATGTGGTGTGTAGAAGAGCATCCCTGAACAGAGGCAACACGTCCATCCTTAAAGTGGATGGGCTACAGCAGCAGAAGACCGTGGGCATGCACTCAGTGAGGTGCACGAGGTACCTAATAAAGTGGCCATTGAGTGTATGTTGCCTACTTACTAAATTGCACTATAAAATTCCACCTGGTGCGAGACATTCTAATATTTTGGGCAAATTTAGCTAATAATTACAGCGACAGTCTCTAAACTGCACCACATGCAATGTATGCCAATAGATTAAAAAGGGAGCTGAAAACTGGAATAACATCGTAAAGTACAGGAGCAAAATTAGGCCATTTGGCCCATTGAGTCTGCTCCACCATTCAATCATGGCTGTTCTATTTCAACTCCATTCTCCTTTCTTCCCCCTGTAACCCTTTACTAGCCAAGAACCTATTAATCTCCACCTTAAGTACACTGAATGACTTGGTGTCCACAGCCAACCGTGGCAATGAATTCCATGGATTCATTGCCTTCTGGCTGAAGATATTCTTTCTCAACACAGTTTTAAAGGGAAGGGGAAGTCTCTTTATTCTGAGACTGTGCCCTTGAATCCTAAACTGACTTACCAATGGAAGTGGCCTCTCCACGTCCACCATCTCAAGGCCTTTCAGTTTCAGGAGTGATGGTTGTCAACCTTACTACCAACACAGAATGTGGGACTGAGGTGACAACGTCCAGTAGCAATTTATTAATATTCCATGTCTATTGTTAACCGGCAGAGGACAGCGTCCTGAGAAGACCCTCAGAAAAAGGATGGGGAGAGATGGGGTGGAGCGCACTGCAAGAGCCAAGTTTGGACACTGAAGGACCTTCACAGAGTTTCAAGGGTGATATTTTAAGTTCAATGTCTGTTCACTAGGATTCACCTCCTGAGAGAAAAGAAGGTAATCTTGCCCGAGTGACACGAGCTATAATCTCAGTGGATGGTAGGTCTGAAATATATTGGAATGTGGCATTAATTGGAAATGTTTGTTCCTTTAACCGGGACATGTTGCTTTCACCTTTGGGATGATGGCATGGAATTAATCGTGTAACACTGCTGTTCAATGCTTGCAGCATTAGCTTAAACTTGACTATCACAAGAGGCAGACATTTCTCTCTCCTCCTGGTTTGAATGAGTTATATGAAACCACAATGTAATAAAAGAGAATCTAAATTCACTTGAGTTAAAAATATCCAAATGAACAAAGCAGGTTCCTCTGGTCAGCAAAGGCTATGTAATCAAATTCACTGTGACGGAGAGTACTATAACTCCATGAGGCCGTGGTGGGGGGGCCGAGATAAAGATGGTGCTAAACGGCGACTCCTTTGCTTGCATCTTCGGAAGCAGCTCTATTTCCATCTTTGATATCTCTATTTTCTCTTTTCAGGGTGTGGTGGGGGGGAGGGGGGTTCTTTTGAAGACCCTGACCTGGAGTTACACTCTGACTTCAGTTCTTTGCGGGAATGGGACCCGCTCTCGGGGCCTCACGACCAGTCGCTTTTTGATATCCCAAAGACACGGACTGAAAGACAAGCGCTCCTTAAGGGTTCCGGGGACGCGCTGATTCCAGGCTGGTGCCTCTGACTGAAGTATTGTGGGAGAACACGGAACACTGGGAGCAGCGGGTTAGCTGTCGGGGCTTGTGCGTCCAGAGACCTGAGCCTTTTTGTTGCTGACCCTCTGGGCACAGAGCTCAGAAAAGCGACGCAACAGACTTCTAACTTCATAAATCACTGAGTTGTTACGTCTCCACTCTCGCTGTGAAACGGGGACACCTCTTTTTCCCTTATTAGGCCTGTGGTATGTTGAATTACCCGGTGAATGAATAGATTTTGGGGTACTGAAAGTCTGTGTCTTTACTGATGCTTTGCTGCACACGTGAGTGCTCGGTGGAGAGCGCTGATGCTTTTTGCTGGTGGGGTTGTGGGGGGGGGGAACTGTTCCCTTGCTGCTGCTTGTGGATGGGAGGGGGGAGCTGGGGGGGGGCTTTGGGATTCTAACATTTTAACCGTCATTCATTCCTTGGGGCACTCCTCTGTTTTTGTGGATGTCTGGGAAGAAAAAGAATTTCAGGATATATATTGTATATATTTTTCTGACATTAAATGCACCTATTGAAATTCAATCCCAATTTCAATTTATCTCTCACCCTCCCCCCCCCCCCCCCCCCCCCAGCCCCTTTCTTCCACTGTCCCACTGCGAGCTTCTCCTGACGAGGATTCAGTGGTTTCTTGCTTTTGGGTGTAACTGAACTGGTAAATTGGTCTATGATTGTATCATGTGCTGACTTACCGACCATTACGCAGCTGGCATTTAGGGCAGCAATGAAGGCCCTCCACCGCTGGTTCGGGACTTCCTTCATCGTGTCAGAAGCTTCCTCTTGGTTTTCACTACTGTCGATCATGTAAGTACCGGGTGGAAACTCAGGAACACCATCACACTCAGATGCAGAAGGATTCTTCATTGTTGTAGCAACTTTGTTTCACCGGAGTGGGTTGTTAGCCCTGAGCTGAACCCCTGAACCTGGAGACCACTGTTAGCCGGGCCTCTACCCTTTGACCTGTCGGCATGGGTGACGCTGCCAAGAGCTGACTCCAGCCAATACAGATGAGGCACGCAAGCCTCCCAAACCTGCGGCAAGTTTGTGGTCCCTTTGGAGATCACATGAACAGTGAAAAACCTGTTATTGAGGCAGATCATTTCATTGAAACAGTTCACTGAGATAGTTTAAGGGAACGCAATAACTGTACAGAATGAAGTGCTATGGATATCGAGAAAGTGCAGTGCAGGAAGACAATTAGGTTCAAGGCTTCAACTGTTCACAAAGTTTGGTTTTGCTTTTGATATTCTCTCTGATAAATCAGGATTGACCACTCTCATTTTGCTTCATTCTCAAACCTTCCTGAAGCTTATTTCCAATATAACTGCTTCTATGATAAAATAATACAAATTCATCCCAGAAACCAAGCCAAACTTTAAATAGGTCAGTAAAAGACTCAAATGAATGGATGAACTCATAAGATAACAAAGTGAGAGCAGAGATCTTGAAACCCCAGGAACCTGCAGCTGCTGCGTCAGAAATAGGCAGCTCATCCATTTTGCACAGGGATGGTACCTCACGTGGGTTCCGTATACAATCAGAGTGGACTAATTTGGTCACTGGCTTAATGGTTCAGCTGGGGCCAAAGTCCTTGAAGGCTGACACCACTTAAAATGAGAATGCTCTGCTTAAAAACAGGCTGAAAGTCTCAAAGAGAAAGGGTGCTACCTGCAGGAAGTTGCAGGTTGTTTCAAATGTCGGTGTGGACTGTGATTGTGCATTGTACTATGCTGAATTAGTGTCACTGGGTCTGGCACTGTGCCGAATTATAGTCACTGGGTGTGGAACTGTGCTGAATTATAGTCACTGGGTGTGGAACTGTGCTGAATTATTGTCATTGGAGTGGCACTGTGGTGAATTATTGTCACTGGGGGAGGCACAGTGGTGAATTATTGTCACTGGGGTTGGCACAGTACTGAATTATTGTCACTGGAGTAGCACTGTGCTGAATTATAGTCACTGGGTGTGGAACTGTGCTGAATTATAGTCACTGGGTGTGGAACTGTGCTGAATTATTGTCATTGGAGTGGCACTGTGGGGAATTATTGTCACTGGGGGAGGCGCAGTGGTGAATTATTGTCACTGGGGTTGGCACAGTACTGAATTATTGTCACTGGAGTAGCACTGTGCTGAATTATAGTCACTGGGTGTGGAACTGTGCTGAATTATTGTCATTGGAGTGGCACTGTGGGGAATTATTGTCACTGGGGGAGGCACAGTGGTGAATTATTGTCACTGGGGTTGGCACAGTACTGAATTATTGTCACTGGAGTGGCACTGTGCTGAATTATTGTCACTGGGGTGGCACTGTGCTGAATTATTTTCACTGGGATTGGCACTGTGCTGAATTATTGTCACTGGGGTTGGCACTGTGCTGAATTATTGTCACTGGGGTTGGCACTGTGCTGAATTATTGTCATTGGAGTGGCACTGTGCTGAATTATTGTCATTGGAGTGGCACTGTGCTGAATTATTTTCACTGGGATTGGCACTGTGCTGAATTATTGTCACTGGGGTTGGCACTGTGCTGCAGTTAGTAGAGCAGCTGTCACACAGTGCCATAGACCTAGGTTTTAAATGGGAATGAGAAAAGTGAGTAATTATGTTTTTAAATTATTTTACTTCAGTTTAATATTTTAAATGATTTTATGCATTTTTAATGGAAGTCATTTATTATTTTTTAAAAGTTTCAGGAATTTTATTTTTAAAACATTACTACATCAGTTTTAATGGGTTTCAGAAACATTTAAAAGCTGCTCGGATTCTCTATAGATAAACAGGTAAAGATCCACCTCCAGCCTTGTCTTCCATAAGATCCTGTCAGCAGTTCTGGTGTTGGGGCCTCAGCGCCATTTTGGCTGGGGCCTACGTGCTGCTGAGGGCTCCTAACACCTTGCTGGACTCCTCCAGCGTCCTTATGCCCGTGTGATTCCCGTCACACATCCATTCCTGGTTAACTTGAACGTGAGGAAAGCATAGGCAGCAGATCCAGGATTGTGCATAATTGGTCCTTGACATCCCTTCCTTTACAGAAGGAATAGGACATGCTGTATTTTTACAGCATATTTCAACTATCCCACCACAGCAGTGTTTTGTGTTTGAATTTTGGTGAACTATAATCCCTTATGTAAAAGGTGTTATCAACTGTTTGCTCACAGTCCTTGCACGTTTAACAACCAGGTGTTCCATTCCATTCTCTCCGAAAGTGGTTAAATGGCAGAGGCCAGTTTCTAAGTTTGCTTATTATCTTTTCTTTTCTGCTGAGTTTGCACAGACCCAAGGCAGTCAGAATTCTAATAGCTCCCTGTAGGCCTCCTTGATATCAGTCCCATCATCTTCTATTTCTCGGGAGATACAATGCGGAGCAAATGCAACATATAAACAGCCGTGTGCAATCTCCACTCAGAGACTCATTGTAGCTGCTAATGGCTTTGATTCACTTTTGGCTGCACGAAAACCGAAACTTTGACTGTTTTCATCAGCTTTATGAGAAACTTTACGGTTGCTCTCTTGACCCGAATGAAAGACCTTCTGGAGTGAATACAGTCACTTGCATTCAATTACACATATTGCTCTTCTAACTGCTGCTCTTGCAATACCCCAAAATAACAAAGATCCAAAATGTGGTCTATTATGTGCCAGCAGCAATAGACCACAAACTGAGTCAGGGTTTAATGCTAAAAACCACTATATTTATTAGTATCTACTCAAAATATAGAAAACTAAACAAACTGTTCTTCTAAACAGAAGGAAACAGTGTTATGCGTTGTAGCTCCCAAACCCCGTCAAGCTTAGGGACAGTTCTTAAAGTCTTAAGATGGCAAACTAGAAAGTTCCAGTAATCCACGGAATAGGTGAGAGGAGAAACTTGTAAATCCACATTAAAATGCAACAAGGGGACGATCACAAAGAATTCCACAGGTTCCACGCTGGGAAAAGGAAGTAACAGTCACAGAAGATCTCAGCCGACAAGTAGTATTCTGAAATCCACTAGAGATATCACAAGGTGACAGTCACTGAATATTCCTTAGCACAAGTGTTCACCACATAACACACCCGAATCCATGTAAGGGTTAACGAAAGTGGTTGCCACAGAATACTCCAAAAATCCACGTATGGATCATAAGAAGTGACAGTCATAAATCCAATATGCACCATGTGTCACTAATTAACCCAATCCTTTGGGCATTGGAAAGAATCGAACTTCACCCATTACTGTAGTGAGCTACTACTCGCAGTCCGAAGTCTTAACTCTCTCTCTCTCTCTCTCTCTCTCTACTGAATGTCTCAGCAGTCCGTCCACATTTGTTATACTGACGTTATACTCCCGCCTCGTCCAGGCATTTAAAGTGACACCCACTGTAAACAAAACCCATGGTTATGTAATACTTCCCCCCCAACAAGAAGGAAAAATTTTAATCTGTAAGAGCAAAATTTTAACTACAAACTACAATATGTGAAACAATACATATATAATTACCATATAGCACACTACAGAATAATATAACATATTGCAGGAGTGTATACAAATAGTAAATTTAGTAAATTCCACTCCACTATTAAATGTACATTGCAAGCTTAACATTTGGAAAGACAATCGGCAATTATATATTCCCTGCCTTTAATGTGAGTTATCATGTGATCATACTCCTCCAAAATCAAACTCCAATTCAACAACCTTCTATTTTTGTTTTTCAGCTTACTCAAAAACACCAGTGCATTATGATCCGTATACACAAGAAGTGGTGTCTGAGCTGTGCAAACATACACATCAAAATGCTGCAAAGCCAAAATAAGTGATAATAATTCCTTCTCTATGGCGGAATAATTTCTTTGATGCTCATTGAATTTCTTTGAAAAGTACGCCACAGGATAGTCAACATCATTATAATCATCCCTTTGTAGTAACACTGCTCCTGCAACTTCGTCACAGGCATCTACGGCTATGGAAAATGGCTTTGCAAAGTCAGGTGACCTGAGCATAGATTGGTGACATAAGATGGCCTTCAGTTTAACAAATGCACCCTGGCAAGGCTCTGTCCAAACAAGTTTTTCGCCCTTCTTCAGGATGTTAGTCAATGGGAGGGCAATATCAGTAAAGTTCTTACAGAACTTGTGATAATATCCGACCATTCCCAGGAATTTTCTAAGAACTATTTTTTACCAGTTGGAATGGGAACCTCAGAAATTGCTTGAACTTTTGCCTGAACAGGAGCCAGCTTGCCTTGACCTACAACATAACCAAGATAGGTCACAGTGGCATGGCCAAATTCACTTTTAGCTAAGTTAACTGTAAGGTTGGCATTTGAGAGCCTGTCAAGCAGCTTTTCCACTGCAGAGATATGGGCTTCCCATGTGTCATTCCCTGTGACCAAATCATCAATATAGGCGTCTGTGTGTTCTAACCCTTAAATTACAGAATTAATCATTCCCTAGAATGTTCCCAGAGCATTCTTCATTCCAAATGGCAGAACATTGTAGTCATACAACCCAGAAGGCGTTACAAATGCAGAAATTTCTCTACCTCTATCCGTTAATGGAACACACCAATACCCTTTTAACAGATTGATTTTTGTCAGAAACGTAGCTTTTCTAACCTTCTCTACACAGTCATCCACTCTAGGGACTGGATTAGCATCTGCTTTTGTTAAAGCATTAATCTTTCTGTAATCAGTGCAAAACCTGATACTACCATCTGGTTTAGGTACCATAACACAAGGTGAATCCGGTCTGAAGTAGAATGCCTAATAATACCATTTTCCAGCATATACTGAGTTTCTTGTTCAGCAAGTCTACATTTTTCAATATTCATGTGATACAGATGTTGTTTTAAAGGTTTGGCATCACCAACATCTACATCATGTGAGGCTACAGTTCTTTTTGGAACATCAGGGAACAAATCCTGAAATTTCATGATCAACTGCTTCATTTGCTGCCACTGCTATGTTTGCAAATGAGCCAGTTTCTCATCAAGATTTTCCAAAATAGTTGAATGTGTCAATCTGGCTGAAATAATGTTTGATTTAAAATGGGCCTCATGAAGTTCAGTCAGTAAATTTCTGGAGAGCTCAGACTCATCTTTATTTACAACAACTGCCACAGCTGTAGTCTACTTTTCATGACATGGCTTAAACATGTTTACGTGACAAAGCTGCGTTGGCCTTTTTCTATCTGGTATTTTGACTACATAATCCACATCATTGACCTTAGACACAATTACATAGGGACCATGGAACCTGGCCTTCAGAGGATCTGTTTCCACAGGGAAAAGAACAAGTACCTTATCTCCTGGCTTGAATGATTTAATTCTGGCTTTCTTATCATACCAGGTTTTCATTTTTCTCTGACCAGATTTTAAATTTTCCCTTGCTGGGTTGCAAGCCCTTTGCAATCTATCCCTGAATTTTAAAACATAGTCTAAAAAATGTATATGCAGGTCAATGCCAAAGGACCTTGGACCTGGTGTCCAAACACAAGCTCAAAGGGGCTAAAGCCTAGGGGCTCTTGCACAGACTCCCTTACTGCAAATAAACACAAGTAAACTCCCTCATCTCTATCTTTCTCATTTTCAATACAGAATGTCCTAATCATGGTTTTGAGGGTAGAATGGAATCTTTCTAAGGCCCCTTGAGATTCTGGATGGTATGCAGACGATGTAATCTGTTTGGCTCCCAGTTCGTAAACTACCTGCTGAAATAATCCTGACATAAAATTACTTGCTTGATCGGACTGGATTTCTTTAGGCAAACCAAATAAGGTGAAGAACTTTATGAGAGCCTTCGACACCGTTGGAGCTTTGATGCTCCTGAGAGGGATTGCTTCTGGAAATCTAGATGCTGTACACATGATGATTAGTAAATACTGATGGTCAGCTCTAGTCTTTGGCAATGGGCTAACACAACCCTCAATAACTTTAGAGAAGGGTTCACCAAATGCAGGAATAAGCTGCAGTGGGGCCACTGAGGTGACCTGATTAGGTTTATCCACAACCTGACAAGTGTGACAAGTCCAGCAATATGTCACTACATCTTTCCTCAAACCAGGCCAGAAGAACTGTTTCAAAACCTTGTCCACAGTTTTCTTCACCCAGATGGTTACCTAAGGGCATACTATGAGCCAAGGTTAAAATCTCATTCCTATAGACTTTAGGAACTACAGCCTGGTGAACATTTGCCCATTCCTCACTTGCCGGAATATCAGGTGATCTCCACTTCCTCATTAACACTCCATCCTTGAAATAGTACCCAACTGGCACTTTCTCAATCTCTTCACCTGAGAGAGCCTTATCTCTCAATGTAGCAATCTCAGGGTCTCTGGTCTGTTTCACTATAGACTCCTTCCTGGACAGAGACAAATCTTTATAGTTAGACCTAATACAAGGATCCTGGTCCAACAATGAAGGAAGGAAAGTCATTGACCGGTCATCAAAATCTGAATCCTGGTTTGGGCTATCATGGGTAGTGGAACCATTCTGCACAGGACCATCTGCACAGGCAAGCTTCTTGGCCATAGCTCAAGTTACTGCGCAGGATGGATAAATATTAGAATCCATCTTCAGGTCATCAGTGATTGGCTTAGTTGTCAATTGCACTGCAGGGACAACTCTGCCACCTGCTAGGTCATTCCCTAACAACAAAGAAACACCTTTCACCGGTAAGCTGTGCCATAGTCCTACCTTAACTGGTCCTGAAACTAACTCTGAATTCAAAATTACCTTATGCAGAGGCACAGAAACAATGTTGCCCCCAATGCCTTTAATAAGGTTTACCTCACCAGTGGCAGTCTCATCACTAAACTCTAGAACATTGTCTAACAAGAGTGACTGAGAAGTCCCAGTATCTCAAAGAATTTTCACTGGCACCGGGGGTGACTCTTCATTTACTGAAACAAATCCCTCTGACACAAAAGGAATAAATTCTTTCCTAACTCGGTCAGACGTCTCAGCTTTTGACAGCTTCATCAGAATGTCCGGAACCCTGTGGGCTTATAGTTGTTTCAAAGCACTGAATACAGGCATCTGGAGCTACCTCCTTTTCCTCCTTCTTCCTCAGGAGGAAACAATTAGCCATAACATGACCAGGTTTCTTGCAATAGAGACAAGTAGGACCAGAATGTTTTCCCTTTAATTGCTTCCCTTCATCCTTACCTTTGTCACTAGTCCCAGATTTGATTTCTGGTTTATCCTGATTATCCATACTATTCTTTTGTAAGGTCTTACTTGGGGCAAATTTAGACTTGTGGGTTAGAGCAAACTCATCTGCTAACTTTGCAGATTCTTGCAAAATTGCAGCATCCTTTTCATCTAAATATGTCTTTATATCATTATGGACACACCTTTTAAACTCTTCAATTAGAATCAACTCTTTCAATTTGTCGTAATCATTGTTCACATTTTGAGATGTGCACCATTGTTCAAAACACACAGACTTTTTGTAAGCAAATTCCACATGAGTTTGGCTCACAGATTTCCTCAAATTCCTAAACCTTTGCCTATAGGCCTCTGGAACTAACTCATAAGCTTTAAGCACTGCCTGTTTTACTGTCACATTGTCAGCTGCATCTTCAACTGATAGGGCAGAATAAGCCTGCTGAGCCTTACCTTTAATTACACTCTGCAACATGAGAGACCAGTAGTCTGTTGATCACCGTAGGCTCTGAGTAATTTTCTCAAAATGCTGGAAGTATTTATCAACCCTGGCATCATCAAATGGAGGAACCAATCTAACTTCCCGACAGGCAACAAACCTGTCACTAGAGCCAGAAGTTTCATCCATGGACTTTAGCTTCTCTAGCTCCAACTGCCTTTCTTTTCTCTTCCCTCCACCTCTAGCAGCCTTTGCTTTTCTTTTTCCTCAGCTTCAAACTGCCTTTGTCTTTCACTTTCTTCCACTTCTAGCAGCCTTTGTTTCTCCTCAGTTTGTAGCTGTCTTTGTCTTTCCTACCCCTCTAGCTGTCTTTGTTTTTCTCTCTCCACAGCTGCTAGTTTAAGTTTCTCTAGTTCTAACTTTAATTGTTCTCCCTTGTACTGATGGTCATCTGATTTACTTTCAAGGAACAGCTCTAACACTTCGGCTATAAATAGATCCATAGTTACATAGTGCTCAATTATTCTCCTCTGAATCTCTGCCTTTTTCATAGCCGGCTTTACCCGTAACAAGTTTTAATTTACTAGTAATGACCAACAGCTCTATCTTTTTGGCTTTCTGTAATTCCTCAGAAGCTGGCAATGCCAAGTATTTATTAATATCCGTTGCTGTTGGTTTCCACACCCAAGTCAATCATAAGGGAAGTAATCAATGAAATCGATAATCAATCAATAAGCTCCAATTTGTTCAAAATCCCGGCTGAGCCCCCAATTTATCATTATATGCCGTCAGAAATAGACCACAAACTGAGTCAGGGTTTAATGTTAAACCACTATATTTATTAGTATCTACTCAAAATATAGAAAATAAAACAAACTGCTCTTCTAAAGAGAAGTTAACAGTGTTATGCGTTGTAGCTCTCAAACCGTCAGGCTTAGGAACAGTTCTTAAAGTCTTAAGATGGCAAGCTAGAAAGTTCCAGTAATCCATGGAATAGGTGAGAGGGGAAACTTGTAAATCCACATTAAAATGCAACAAGGAGGTAATCACAAAGAATTTCACAGGTTCCATGCTGGGAAAACAAGGTAACAGTAACAGAAGATCTCAGCCAACGAGTAGTGTTCCGAAATCCACGTAGCGATATCACAAGGTGACAGTCACAGAGTATTCCTTTGCACAAGTGGTCACCACATAACACACCCAAATCCATGTAATGGTTAACAAAAGTGGTCGCCACAGAATACTCCAAAAATCCATGAATGGATCATAAAAAGTGGCAGTCACATACCCAATATACACCATGTGTCGCTAATTAACCCTATTTTTTGGGCATGGGGAAGTATCAATCTTCACCCATTACTGTAGCGAGCTCCTGCTCGCAGTCTGAAGTCTCTCTCTCTCTCTCTCTCTCTCTCTCTCCTGAATGTCCTAGCAGTCTGCCCACATTTTGTTATACAGACATCATACTTCCTTCTCGTCCAAGTAGTTAAAGTGATGCCCACAGTAAACAAAACCCATGGTCATGTAACAAGGCCCTTTAATTGGAAATAAAGAAAAAGCTTTCTATTCTTTTTGGACTCAAACTCTCTGGATAATCCACCCTTTCTCATCAAGACTGAAGTAAAATTACAGTAGAAGTTCAGTTACTAATTATAGTTAGATCTAAAAATTTAAGAATGCCCATTCCATCAATATATGCAACTGCCATTTTGAAATAATCATATTAACAGTAATGGACTTTAAGGTATAATCACAGAAAAAACTGTACAGTGATCTCCCAGCTAATGTACATTATAGAATTCCTGTCTTACTGACTGTTGGAGTCTTGTAAGACTGACAAAAGGTATACAGCAGAGAACAACCTTTGGAAATGTATTCCTGGCATGGGGTCTCCTTTTATGAAACTCAGACATCAGAAATAGCCTACAGCCTTAGAGGCCTTTCTTCAGCTCATCCAGGCCCACCATCTAATCCACTTCTGCCAAGATCAAAGCTCGCAACAGTATACATGAAATCTTTTGCAATAAGTATGAGATTCTGCTTGACAGCAGTGTGAACATGTAGAATTCCAGAATATTTGCAGAATAATAGGTTAGCTTCCTCCCAAATGCTTGTATTATTTTACTTTTTTTCTGTTCCTGGATTTTTAGTGTTCGGCATTAACATCAGGATCATGTTTATTATCAATGTCTTATACTGTACAGGGGGAAATTGATGATTTGCAGCAGCAGTACAATGTAAAGACATAAAATTATTCCAAATTACAAAATAAACAGATAGTGGAAAAAAGAGAATAACAGAGTGTTCATGGACTGTTCAGGAATCTAATGGCAAAGGGGAAGAATCTGTTTCTGAATCTCTAAATAATTATTACCTGCAAATTGCTTGTAGTACCAGAGGAACAGACACACTGGACTACTGTTACACTACCATTAAGAGTGCTTACCATGCCGTCCCATGCCTGCACTTTGGAAAGTCTGATCACCTGGCTGTACTTCTGCTCTCTGAGTACAGGCAGACACTGAAGACTGCAGCACCAGTAGTGAGTACCAAGCAGGTATAGACAAAGGAGGCTCAGGGGCGCTTACAGGACTGCTTTGAATCAGTGGCCTGGAGTGTCCGAATGAGTATGCCACAGCTGTCTCTGACTTCACTAAAACCTGTGAGGATGAGTGTGTGCCTACGAGAACCTACTGTACGTACCCAAACCAAAAGCCGTGGATGAATCAGAAAGTTCATAGTCTGCTGAAGGCTAGAGCTGAGGCACTCACGCCTGGTGACCCAGGTCAGCACTGGAAGACCAAGGCTACTTAACGAGCTAAGGAACAATTCTGAGCAAGGTTGGAAGCAACATCAGATGCACGTCATGTCTGGCAGGGTTTTCAGGCCATTATGCCTACAAAGTGAAACCCAACAACATAAATGGCAGTGATGCTTCACTTTCAAATGAGCTCAATGCCTTTCATATTCATTTCGAAAGGGGGAATAATTCTAGAGGTATGAGGATTCCTGCAACACCTGGGGACCCTGTGATCTCTGTATCAAAGGCTGACATCAGGCTGTGTTTCAAGAGGGCGAACCCCTGCAAGGCAACAAGCCCCAATGGTGTACCTGGTTAGGTGCTGAAAACCTGTGCCAATCAACTGGCAGTGGTGTTCAAAGACATTTTCAATCTCCCATTGCTATAGTCGGAAGTTCCCATCTGCCTGAAAAGGGCAACAATTATACCAGCGCCCAAGAAGATCAGGGTGAGCTGTCCTAACAACTATTAACCAATAGCACGCACATCTACGGTGATGAAGAACGCTGAGAGGTTTGTCATGGCTAGAATCAACTCCTGTCTCAGCAAGTACCTGCCCATTGCGACAATAGGTCTACGATGGACACGATCTCACATGCTCTCCATGCGACCTTAGATCACCTAGATATTACAAATACCTATGTTAGGGTGACTGTTTATTGACTACAGCTCAGTGTTTAACACCATCATTCCTACAATTCTGATCGAAAGGCTCCAGATCCTGGACCTCTGTACCTCCCTCTACAACTGGATCTTCAACTTTCTCACCAGAAGACCGCAATCTGTGTGGATTGGAAATAACTTCTCAACCTCACTGACAATCAAACACTGGCATACCTCAGGGGTGTGTGCTTGGCCCACTGCTCTACTCTCTCTACACTCATGACTGTGTGGCTGGGCACAGCTCAAATGCCATCTATAAATTTGCTGACAATACAACCATTGTTGACAGAAGCTCAGATGATGACGAGAAGGTGTATGGAGCGAGATATACCAGCTAGTTGAGTGGTGTCACAGCAATAACCTTGCATTCAACGTCAATATGACCCAAGAAATTACAGTGGACTTCAGAAAAGCTAGGACAGGAAAACACACACCAGTCCTCATAGAGGGACCAGAAGTTGGAAGAACAAGCCATTTCAAGTTCTTTGGTATCAATATCTCTGAGGATCTAACCTAGACCCAACATATCAATGCAGCTATAAAGAAGTTAAGACATCAGCTATATTTCATTAAGAGTTTGAGGAAATTTGGTATGTCACCAAAGACACTCACAAATTACTACAGATATACTGTGGAGAACATCCTAGCTGGCTGCACCAGCATCTGCTACTGCACAGGATCAAAGTAAGTTGCAGAGTTGTAAAATTAGTCAGCTCCATCATGGGCACTAGCCTCCGTAGTATCCAGGACGTCTTCAAGGAGTGGTGCCTCAGAAAGGTGGCATCCATGGTTATGGACTTCGGCCACCCAGGACACACTCTAATCTCATTGCTACCAGCAGGAGGAAGGTGCAGAAGTCTGAAGGCACACACTCAATAATTCAGGATCAGCTTCTTCCCCCCCCCCCCGTCATCTGATTTCTGAGTGGGCATTGAGCCCATGAACACTACCTCACCACATTTTAATTTCCTTTGTTTGCACTACTTATTTAACTATTTTATATATATATATACACACACACACTTACTGTAATTCACAGTGTTTTCTCTCTATTATTATGTACTGCATTGTACTGTTGTTACAGAGCTAACAGATTTCACGACATATGAGGTCATAAGAACATAAGACATAGGAGGAGAATTAGGACATTTGACCCATTGAGTCTGCTCCACCACTCAATCATGGCTGATCTCTTTTTTCCTCCTCAGCTCCACTCTGCAGCCTTTTCCCCATAACCTTTGATGCCATGGCCGATCAAGAACCTGTCAAGCTCTGCCTTGATATCCAATGACTTGGCCTCCACAGCTGCCTGTGGTAATAAATTCCACAAATTCACCACCCTCTGGCTGAAGAAATATGCTGGTGATATTAGACCTGACTCTGATTCTGAATCATAGAATGTGGATCCTCATGCTCCTGTACTTCCACCTTGATGAGGGCACATCCTGGGTGATGAGGGTCCTTAGCGATTGATGCCAGCTTCTTGAGGTGCTGCCTCTTGAAGATGTCCTCGATGATGGGGAGGCTTGTGCCTATTTTAGAGCTGGCCGAGTCTACAACTCTCTGCAGCATCTTGTAATACCCCATAGCAGGCTGTGATGCAGCCTGTCAGAATGCCCTCCACCATACATATTGCAAGGGTCTTTGCTGACATACCAAATAACCCCAAAGTCCTAATGAAATAGAGTTGCTGGCATGCCTTCTTCATGATTTCTTCAGTTTGTTGGGCCCCTGCAATATTGGCACCCAGGAACTTAAATCTGTTCTCCATTTCCACTGTTGAACCCCCAGTGGACTGTTGTGTGCTCTCCTGACATCCTGTTCCTGAAGTCCACAACCAATTCTTTGGTCTTGCTGTCATTAAGTCCAAGGTTGTTATTGTGACGCCATTCAATCAGCTGATCAATTTCTCTCCCATATGGTTTCTTGTCACCAGAGATCTTACCAACCATGGTAAAATCGGTGCTGTGCCAAGCCACACAGTCATGAGTATACAAAGGGTAGAGAAGTGGACAAAGCATGAGATATGCCTCTGGTGATTGTCAGCAAAGAGGAGATTTTATAACCAATCCTGATGAGCAAGTTGAGGATTCTGATGCAGAGGGATGTACAGAGGTCCAGGTGTAGAAGTTTAATGATTATTACTGAGGAGATGATGGTATTGATTGCCAAGCTGTAATTGAAAACAGCTACCTTACATACTTTTTACTGTTGTCTAGATGCTCTGAAGCAAAGTGGAGAGCCAGTGAGATTGCATTCGCTGTAGACCTGTTGAGGTGGTAGGCAAATTGCAGTGTTGCAGAACTGCAGAGTTCTAAATCAATACCACTTCTGGCAATTGATAATAAACTATTTTTCTTAACTACAACTGAGAAGAGATGGGTAATTCCTCCACCTTCTTTGGTGAGGACTTACTTTGCTTCAGGAGACAGTCACATTTGCAACTTTTCCATGTGTGTTACACTGATGAAGTGCTTTGACAGCCAGCTCAGCCATGTTCTCAGGCCTAATTAGCTGTCAAAATTGTTAAGCAATGGAATGTTTGTGAAAGTGGTCTTTATGGACTCCGATAAAGCCTTTGACAAGATCCCACATGAAAGCCAGTTCAAAAGGTTGGACCCATGGGATCCATGGCAAGTTGGAAAATTGGATCCACAATTGACTCGGTAATAAGAGGTAGAAGGTTGTTTCTGTGATTGAAACCTTCTGACCAGTGATGTACCACATGGATTACTGCTGGGAGCAGTTCCAGCTACCATATACCTGCAATGATTTGGATATGAATGTAAAGCATTTGATTTGTTTAACAATGCAGATCGTCATAAAATTAGTGGTATTAATAATGAGGAGCATTGTCATAGTCTACAGGATGATATTGATCATTTGGGAAGATGGGCAGATCAATGGCAGATGGACTTTCATCCTGATCATTGTGAGGTGATGGACCTGGATAGCTTCTTGAAGTCCAACATTAATTCCCCGTTGTGAGAGGTGGAAATGGGTAAGGCCAGCCAACAGAGCTCTGGTGAAGCTGTGTAGGCCAATCGCCTGTACAGTGGATACAATGGATTACAGAAACATAGTTGAACTCCAAACTTTAGACGATGGTGTCGGGAGGTCATCAATGGCCTAGGCTCCACTGGGAGCTAAGGACCCAAGAAGAAAAATAATATGGATTTGGGTGGACTGGTAATTGTTGGGCACACAGATTGAATGGCAGGGCTTGGGGGAGTACTTAGAAACAGAAAGACCTTGATGGTTCAGCCCAAATATCACTGAAGGTGGCAGCACAGTTAAGTGAGATAGTGAAGAAGGCATTTATTATATGGGATACATGCCTTCAATAGCAAAGCATTCAATATCAGAACAAGAAGGTATGGTTCTGCTTTTTAAAAGATTGGTTATGTCACAGCTGGAGTACTGTTTGAGGGACTGCACTGGAGATGGTGCAGAGGAGATTCACCAGGATGTTGCCTGGGAGGAGTCGTTTCAGTTGTGAAGAAAGGCTGGATAAGCTGTGTCCATTGTCCTGAGAGTGGAGGCTGAGGGGGAAGCAATCTGATAGAGCTATGTTGTATCCTGAAGGGAGGAGATGGGTAGACAGTAGCAAACTGCTTCCCCATTAAAGTATTTAGAAAACTAGAGGTAGTAGTGAAAGACGTAAAAGATTTACAGGAATTCTGCCTGAGTGGCAGGTGGAAACAGAACATTTGAGAAATGTTTGGGTGATCATTTGAATCACAAAAGCATAGAGGACTACAAAACTAGTGCTAGTAAATGGGATTAGTACGTGGTGGTGACCATGGATGTGATGGCCTGAATGGCCTATTTCTGTGTTGTATGGCTCTATTGGATATGAATCTTCAAAGATTATTACAACATCATCATGCTATTTAACAATTCAAAATGACTTGATAAATTAAAAGTAATTAAGTAACAAAAGTAACTAAATACATACATAGTAAGTCAACTCCACAGATTCACGAAAATGTAAGTAACCTGAAGCTTACATCTTATCTGGCAGGCTCCCTGGTTTAACTGTTGGGCGATTTCATGAATGTGCCAGTCAATGGCTGATTTCTATGAGGAATCGGGGAACTATACTCTCGAAGTTCGGAGTTTCCATGTTTGGGCATGCTTGTCTGCCCCATTTAAGATTCCTGAAGTTAAATGAAACTTCCAGGAGTTCAGAATGTTTCCGAGGAAAATCCGAGCTGGTATTTGAAATAAAAATACAACTTCAAAAGATGGGAAATCTTTATTGATCCCTGATACGCAATCTTACATTCTTTAAACAGTGCTTTTGTGCCGGGTGCTATGTATTTTTTATCATTTACCAGATTGTTTTCAGGTTTGGTCAGCTGCCTGCCAACACACACTTAAAAGCCTGCAAGCCAATATGCTGTGAAATCCATATGGAGTGTTTCTCTCTGGATGCAGGGAGCTCTTTCCTTCCCTGCTAGACCTTGTTCTCCTGCCAAATGTTGCCAAGAGAAAGAACTCAAAGGCACACAAATGTATGCAAGAGGACTTCTGGAACATAACCAGTTAAAAGTGTGCAGTACAAATGTAGGGGGCTGGTTAGCTTCCTGCCTGTTTCACAGTGATAGTAGTAACATTAACAAGGGAAGAACCTTATTACCCTTTGCTTGTCAATCAACAGTGCTATTGACAGCCGCTACATCACTAATGGCTGACTATGTCAAAGAATATTGTTAGAACCTCTTTGAATCCAAAAATTCCCTTCTTAAGTTTATTAACCACATTAATATGTGGGCAAATATATGAGAAATAACAGCAGGAGGAAGTCGCTTGAACTGCCATTCAATTGGATCCTTGCATATTTTCTACTAGCTGTTCTGTTTTGCAACTGACTCACTTCAGGAGCAGTTATTACCCCTCAACCATCAGGCTCTTGAACCAAAGGAGATAGCTTCACTCAACCTCACTTCTAAGGACTCTCAATCTCATGTTCTCAATATTTGTTGCTTATTTATTCATTATTATTATTTCTTCTTTTAGTATTTACAGTTTGTCATCTTCTGCACTCTGGTTGCACGTCTTAGTTAGGCAGTCTTTCATTGATTCTGTTCTAGTATTTATTGTATAGATCTGTTGAGTATACCTCCAAGAAAATGAATCTCAGGGTGGTATGTGGTGACACTTATGTACTTTGATAATAAATGTACTCTGAACTTTTGATATTTTTTGTTTTGTTTAGCTACAAAATATATTGATCAACTTTTAAACATATTTAACATTTGATTATCTGTAGCCATTTGAACATGGAACATTGAACTGGAACGTTACAGCCTAGAGAGCTCCTTTGGCTCATAATGTTGCACTGACCTTTTAACCCACTCAAAGCTCAATCTCTCTCCTACATAAACCTTCATTTTTCTATCATCCATTTGCCTAAGATATTCTAAAATGCCGTTACTGTGTCTGCCTCTACCACCACCCCTAGTAGGAAGTTCCACACACTCCTCACTCTCTGTGTAAGTAACTTACTTCTGACAGCCACTTTAAGGGAATCCAATCACTTTAAAATAATGCACTCTTGTATCAGCCATTTAGGTCCTATGAAAAAGTATCTGGATATCCATTCTATCTCTGCCTCTTGTACACTTTGATCAAGCCACTTCTCATCCTCTGTTGCTCCAAATAGAAAGCCCTAGCTTGCTCAACTAACCTTCATAAGACATGCCCTCTGGTCCAACCATCATTCTGGTAAATTTCCTCTGTACCCTCTCTAAAGCTTCTGAATCCTTCCTCCAATGAGGCAATCAGAACTGAACACAATATTCCAAATGTGGCTTAACACTAAATTCCCCATCCTCTGACTTAAGTAATATACACAAAACACGGGGGGAACTCAACATGCTAGGCAGCAGCTACGTTTGGGCTGAGACCCTTCATCAGGACTGGAAAGGAAAGGGGAAGATGCCCGAATAAGAAGGTAGGGGGGAAGGGAAAGGGTACAACTAGAAGGTAATAGGTGAAAGCAGATGAGGGGGAATGTAGGTGGATGAAGGGGGGAAATAAAGTGAGAAACTGGGAGGTGATAGGTAGAAAAGGTAAAGGGTTGAAGAAGAAGGAATTTGATAGGAGAGGAGAGTGGACAATCCTCTGACCTATCAGAGGATTTGATGGATAGAATTTCATAGATTTGCAGTCAAGATGTCCTCATCTTAGCATGAAAAAAATGAAGACATATCCTAATGTTGGGGCCCTTTGTTCTAGTCTCTACTTGCCCAGCATATTGATACACTTACAGAGGAGGTACTCCAGTGGCTACACTTCATCAGGAGTTTGAGGGATTTTAGTAAGTCACTGTAGCAAATTCCTACATTCTACAGATGTATCGTTCTGATTGGCTGCATCGCTGTCTGGTATGGAGGCTCCAATGCACAGATTTAAAAGGGGCTACTGAGGGTCGCGGACTCAGCCAGCTCCATCATGGACACAAGCCTCTCACCATCAAGGACATCTCCAAATGGAGGGGCCATTTGTGGCATCCACAATTAGGGACCCTCACCACCCGGGACATGCCCGCTTCTCATTGCTACCATCAGGGAGGAGGAACAGGAGCCTGAAGACCCGCACACTGAGTTTCAGGAGCAGCCTCTTCTCCTCCCATCAGATTTCCTAATGGACCGTGAAACCATAAACACTATCTTTCCATTCCTCTTTTGCACTGGTTGTCCGTTTATTGTAGCTTACAGGGCTTTATTATGTTTTGCATTGTACTGCTGCAACAAAACAACTTTCACAACATGTGCACCGATAATAAAACTGATTCTGTTTCTATCCATTTCATCATTCTCTCCCGAACTGTGTTTGTTTTGCTTTTCATTTCTCCAAACTCCAATGAATACCCTCACATCTTCATAAGGTCATAGAGTCGTAGAGTTTACAGCACAGAAATGGGCCAGTCTTCTCACCACAGCAATCTACCACCCGTTTTGCCAATCCACGTGAACTCCATTTGCCCACATCTGACTGAGACTTTTCTAACTAAATGTCTGTGTAAATAGCTCTCAAACTTAGCCATTGCATCTGATTCCACCACCTCCTCTGACAGTGAATTCCAGCTACACCTCTCTGTGTATAAAACACTACTCCTGAAATCCACTTTAAATCTACTACATTGAAAATATGTCCTCTTGTATTTCATATCCCTACCATGGGAAAAAGATTTTGACTATTTTTCCTAATGCTTATTTAGTCCTTCTTCACAGGAACCACTCTAGTGAATCCATACCACAAGGACTTCAAGGCAAGTGTAGCCTTCATAAGGAGTAGCTGGAATTTGAAGAGTAAATATTGTGTCACTTACAGACAAAACCTTGGAGAATGGAACTTTCCATTCTGCTTTTGCACTGGTTGACTGTTCTCAGGAAAATTACCAATGTGTATGTCCTAAGTTTTAATTCAGAATATTCCCTTGCAATGGGCATTAACATAGAGTCATATTGCACAGAAACAGGTCCTTTGGTCACCTATATTTTGTAACTCTAAAACATTACAACTATTTAAAAGAAAACCATGAAGCCAGGAGATACTCGTGCATGTTTAGTTTAGTTTTTACTTTAAGCGAGGTGCATACATATGATGTGGTGGCATAATAATGTATGCAATTTACATATTTTTACATATAACCTGCAATGCATAAGTAAACAACAAAGAATGTTTAATTAAAAGAATATATTTACAATATTATTGAAATACTAAATATACATTGACCCATCTAGTCCATGCTGGACTATTAATCTGCCTAGTCCCATCGATTTGCATCTGGACCATACCCTCCATACCCCTCCCATCCATGTACCTGTCCAAATTTCCCTTAACTGTTGAAATCAAACCCACATCCATAACTTCCATTGGCACCTCGTTCCACACGCACACCACCCTCTGAGTGAAGAAGTTCCTCTTCATATTCCCCTTAATTGTCTCACCTTTCACCCTTACCGCACGACCCCTAGTTCCAGTCTCACCCAACCTCAGTGGAGAAAGCCTGTTTGATTTACCCTATCTATACCATCATAATTTTGTATTCCTCTATCAAATCTTCCCTCATTCCTCGATTCTCCTGGGAACGTCTCCCAATAACTTCTCAAGTCCAGGGAACATCCTTGTAAATTTTCTCTGCATTCTTACAATTTTAGTGACATATTTCCTGTAGGTAGATGACCAAGACTGCACACAATATTCCAAATAATGGAATGGAGTTTTAGTCGCCTACCTACAGGAACTTGGATGAATATGAGTCCTTTTTTATATTCATGAAGTTATTGTCTAGAGTCAATATCACATTCAACCACTTAATTATTGATATAATACAGATTAGCTGATAATCACAACAGATTTACCCCATGGTCCAAAGCTTGCCCTAATAAATTACTTTCATTATATGGATTTCTCCCAGATGAACTGATGTCAATCTTGAAGTATCAGATGAGAAAAATTTTGTTGTTCTATCCTGTCCTCTCAAGATATCCTGGCTCACTTCCTTCCTATAATGTTGTGGGATTGTGGAAGAAAGGACTCTGAGTCAGTTATCTTGAGTGAGTCCTGCTCCACAACATATTATCATTCCATGGCTTTTTAGGGCAATAGATGTTGGCAGTCTGGGAACTGTCAAACCAACTGTATCCCTTCCTCTCCTCATCTCAGTGATGTTTTAATAAAGGCTCTGAAGTAAATTTAATGTTTAGACCACCAGATAATAGATTCAGCCACAAACATCCCATTAGGATGTGTCTGAGTAAGACTCGAAAGCTATTTCTATCATCTCTGACCCAATTATGATTTGTACAATGCCATCAGAACATTACAATTTGACCTATCTTTTGAAAGCAGTTCTACAGAGCTCTTGGGTTAACATGTATTATAAAAGCCTTCTGTTGCAAGTTGATCCTAACTAATTCTCTGGGCACTTCTCACAAAGAAAGGTTGAACCCTCAGATGGACAAGCTTTCACTACTGCTTTCCTCAATTAAAATCTGTCATGCTGAAATAAGCCTCTCAAAGTCTATGCTTTATTTGTCACTTCCTGATTTAATATCTGAAGATCTCCAAATTTAAAAAAAAAAGCAAAATAGTCTGTTTCCAGTAATTCTGCTGATTTCCTGCTGGAACAACAATTAGAGAATCGTAAACTCTACAGAATTTAAAGGCTCAGGCGAAGGGTGACTGTGCTTGAGTTGCTCTCATTTCAGGAGGCTTTTTTGGCTGAGCACAGACCTGACATGTATCTGAAGCAGATTTGTGCTTTTTTTCTCAAATTAATACGCAAAGTGGTGGCTTCAGAATAACAAGAGCAAAAGGCTTCAAAAAGATGGTAAGAGGACATGGGTGAATTAGAAACGTGGATGGTTCTGCCCAGCAGCAAGCAAGAAACAAATGAAGAAGTTAAAGAGAAGCTTTGTATCTTGACCTTTCTATTGCTTTCATTTTGAGCCTTCTGAGATGGAACCACATCTTCTGCTTTTAGACTTAATGGATTAAGAACTCTACTGTTTTAACTTACAATGTTATCAAACTATATTCTGGCATAGGGACACGTCACACACTATAGCAAACTACTGTGAACGTTGTTCTTTGTTTCCTATTTCACTTCACAGATTTCAGAGGAGATATAAAGTTCCTTTCTTCACTTTTTCATTTTCTTGTTGCAGAGGGTTGGATTCCAACAATTTTAACTTCCTGGTGTCTCCTTGCTGTCTTTCCACAGAAAGCCTTGCACTCTTGGTATTCCCCTTTATTTGATGTTCTTTATGAGAGGACACTCTCTCTCATCCTTACTAGGTGTCTGAACTGCTGTGCTCAGAGTCTCCTGATGTACCACGAAGTTGGCTGGATCCCATTGCCTGCCCGCCTGTCTGCTTTTCACGTGTGGTCTCTCCTTATGACTCTCAACCTTATCCTTGTGCACCTCTTTCCAGCTGTCACTAGTTTGCTTTTTCACTGTGATGTTAAAATGCACTGAAAATTCGTCATACATGATACTTGCCTCAGCTGCCAACACATTGTCACAATATCAGATAGATTTTGCATTCAGACAGCAAGTAGGATGGATATGCTGTGAAACACAATATACCTGCAATATACAATCTGGTACTTTGCAATATTTTAATCACATAATGGCAAGCCACATAATCAAATGAGCAAATATTGCATTAGATGGCACCTCTGGGATTATCAAAACTGTATTACATAATCTTGACAAGACATAAATATGATGGATCAAATTTATTTTGCAGCCTATGATTGATGTATAAGCTTGCAAGTTTATAAGGCAGAGACTGTGATCATCTGTCATCAACACACTTGTCTTTCTCTGTGTTATTTCAGTAATGTACACTGCAGCCAAGTCTCTACATTTCACACTAGATAAGAGAATTTCAAAAAGAAACCTGTCGGCAGATTCAAAAGACAGTAAGCTTTCCTATTAACTAGTGTAAAATATTCACAAATACCAGTTTCTGAAAACCCTACTCTTAAAATGTTATTTTAAACTTCAGCCTGATCGTAGTGCTTCTGCTCTCTAGCACTCTTACAGAATTAACCATAAGTGGAATGAGTTGAGATTTACTGCAAGTTAATTTATGATGAGATTTATATTCCATAGATTGGCTCCACAAGGGCTAGATGTCAGAGTCAAGCTGAATGCTGATCTCCAAATGAACCAGATTAGATGAGCTTCTGTTTATTCGCAAATAATTAATTTGGGATAGAGAAAGGACTATTCATACCTGGATTTATTGGTTTCTTTGCCTGTCTTTGGCAGTCTTTGACAGAAAAGTTACGTCATGTCCAAGACACAATGTGTGTTTGATTTTATTTTTGTTTTGAATAAGCACTTACTATTTTACTTGGGTGAGGGAGGGTTAATTCTTTGTTATATTTTGGGCTACAAATCTGACCCTTGATTCTCTTCATCCAGGCGAAAGGTGAGATCGGTGTTATTGTCCTTATTAATACACTGCAGAGTGCAAAATCTCCTTCAGTGGGGTATCTTTATTGTGAAAGTATGATATCTAGATTGCCAACAATGCAGTTGGAAAGAACAATTTATACTTTAAAAATCTATATTAGAAAGGATAGAATGAAGTAAGGCCATTTATTTCATCAAATCTATCTACATGTCCATCCATGGGCCCTGTACAAACTGTGTTATCATAGGCTCCATCCAATCTGTTTAATTCCCTGGGGGTAGTCTCCATAAAGATTTTATTTTCTCCCTCCCAACCAACCATAAATCAAACACACACAAAAAAAAATCTTTGAATTCCCAACTAACCTCACATTGCACAGTTCCTTCAGATGGGATGTCAGGCAAAGTGACTGCAGTCTCTGCATTTGCCATTCAGTGACTTTGCTGAGAGGAGATATGGTTGGGTGAGATGGATGAAGAACAGCATACTGTTCCAACAATATCCAATTATGAAGCGGCAACAGAACAGGGCTATTAATATTCCAGTCAAGATGATTAGTGGGCAGTATTCTGGCAGGATCTACCAGTGCATCAGTAATTTTAGAATGTTATAAATAAAATACAACTCTGCATAATTATTTTGACAGAAATAATTATGTTTGAAATGTGACAAATGTTCAAGTCATCAAATATGGTGATACCGAAATCATACACAGGTTGCTCCTCCTACAAACAAAGCATTAAAGAGTCATTTCCCCGATATAGTTTTTGAATTAAATAAGCGCACTTGTCATTAGGATATGTTATGGATGAGCACAAGTTTTATTTGTAGGAGAACCGAATGTATTTAGAAGGAAATAACTGTTAGCTAAAATAACAATGTTGTAAAAAAAAGTCAGCCATTGTGATAAATATGGCATGTGTTTTCTAATCAGTCAGTTGCTCTGTGGAAATGTAAAAAAACTAGCTTGGCAATCATATAAATCATGACTGTTTTGTCTTGGCCAATTAATTCCCTTTTAATTGATTTTGGTGGTTATTTGTGCCGTCCTGTTCCTTAGATTGCGAGCTCTTGTAGATGCTTGTTTTTCCTTTTACCTCTTTCCCCTTACTTACAATCTTGAAGGTAATGTAGTTCAACTGATCGTGGACACTGCCTGGAACTTTGCCCCTGGTCTCCACCCAGCTAACAAAAGTCATCTGCCACTCATTTCCATCTCATCACCTGCAGCTTGTTTAAAGCCAGCTCCAAGGCACAGTTCTTTGTTAACTCACTGAACCAGCCAGCCTCAACCAGTTGCTCCGAGCCTTCAGTTACCCTGTCATGTAGAGTATCTGTTTTCTCTTGTTTTGTGGCCCCTTTGGATTGTTATTTTGCAATAAATTAGTAAAATATTGTTTTTTGCTAAATCATCTCCACCGCTCTGCTTCTAGGTCAAGCCTCCTTCCTGACAGGATGTGTGAACCCATGATTGACCGAATAGAGTATGCTCGCCTAAAGGAAGTTGTCCATCGACAGAAGCACGGGATCCGGAAGCAGCAGGAAGTTATTGAATATCTGTACACCATTCTCAACCGACTCTCCAACCCCATGCCAGTCAACATCCTCACTCAGAGCACCAGATTCCAGTGCTTGAACGCTTTGATGGAATCCCCACCCATTGCCATGACTATTTGTCCCAGTGCGTCTTTGACTTTAAGCACCAAACTTCTTTGTATTTTACAGACCGAGCCAAATTTGCCTTTGTTGCCTGTCTCCTGACTGGGTGAGCTCTGACCTGGGCTGCCGCTGACTGGGACGGTAAAGCTGCCATTTGCAATTGATATGAGGAATTCACCGCTAAGATGTGCTGGGTTTTTGACCAGTCAGGAAGTGGAAGGGGAGGGTGGCAGCGGATTGGACACTTCACATGCGTCAAGTCTCATGCTCAGTGCTGGGGGTGACAGCAGACGAAGTAGGCATCTAGTATGGCCCTCTGTGTGGCTCTCACTCTGGGTCACTGGTCAGTTTAAGGTTACCCATCACATTAACCCAGTCACTTACCATTTCCTGCTGCCACCATCCGTCAGGGTAACGCCTAACTTCCACAAGTCCTGCTTCAAGCCCAGTGTCTCAGGGTTACACCTAACTTCCACAAGTCACAAGATCACAAGACAAAGGAGCCGAAGTAGGCCATTTGGCCCATCGAGTCTGTTCTGCCACTCCACCATGAGCTAAACTATTCTCCCATCTAGTTCCAATTTCTGGCTTTTCCCCATATCCCTTGATACTCTGACTAATTAGATACCTATCAATCTCCTCCTTAAACACCCTCAATGATCGGGCCTGTTTCAAGCCCGGTGTCCACGGACCACTCAACTGACTGAACCTCCAGAACCTAGACTGGTGGAAGGTGGTCCTGTGTACACGGTTTGCTGGTTGATGGATTCATGTCATCCTGGATGGGGTGTGCAGTACCTGGTTAACTACGTGGAAAGGTATATCCCAGAGAACAGGCCTTGAGTGCCATCCAGATTCATCTTGGATCCATCTCTCATCATCGAGTTCCATCAGACCCATCCAGATTGTCTTGGACCACCGGGTTCCAGCCATAGGAGTGGGTGCCTGTCAGGCCTTCACAGGCAGGCACCCCCACTCTGCTCACGGCTAACAGGAACTGCAGTCTTTTTCTAAGACCAGCTCTCATTCACAGTCCTTTGTTCACTCATTGAGCCAGTTGCTCCTAGCCTTCAGCAGTTACCTTGTTGCCTTGTCGTGTTAAACATTTGATCTCTCTCGTTTTGTGGTCCCCCTCCCCCTCCCACCCCCGTGGCTTGTTATTTTGCAGTTTATTAGTAAAATATCACGTACTGCTAAGTCACCTCCGCTGCTCTGGTTTTGGGTCAAGCCTCCTCTCCATCTCCAAACAACCTGCCGAACTTGACCAAGATACTGATGTAGGACTTTGCGAGTAAAACATGCGAGAGTCATTTCATGTGTTTAAAATAAGCAACAGCCCTTTACTTCCATTACCAGCAAATCAAAAGCAGTCGCCACGCGCTGATGTCATTGTGTCACTGTCTCTTAAAGTGAGCACATCAACTCGAAGACAGTGTTTATGAATTATATGGAACGGGTTCTATTATGAATGATATGGGTAATCTGTTATCCATGACATTATCCTACACAGGCCTCTGCAGAATTCACCAAAACCGTCATTGTGAACCTGGAGCTCATATGGTGTTCCGTCATGCATGTGATCATGAAATGATCCAAGGGGTATGGTGGTGGAACATCCAGGTCTTGGTGGACCAGTTTAAGACCCATCTACAGAAATATATTCAGGTTTTACTCTTTCCTATCTCCAATAAAAGCCTTTTGCCCCATTCCAAAATGTGGAACAGGCCATCGTAAGGGTGTGTGAGGGAGTGTTGATGGTGGAGACACCACCTCCATCATGACGGCCAAGGACGAACGAGTTGAACTTGAGTCAACTGAACCCCAAGAGTGCTCTACACCACAAAGGGAGGTAGAAGTAGGTGTAAAAGAGGGTGGAATGCCACTGAGACGCTGACCAGGCAGTTGTGCATCAGGAATAAAATCACCCAGCAACCATAGTGGCAGTCTGTACACCTACTCAGCTGCAGAGGACTACTGGTCCTCTTTTGGAGCTATTCAGAACTCCGGCAGAACCCATGGGAGTCAATTGTTCCAACACTTGTCCTCAGAGCAGTCTTTCAGGGACAGAGAAACTGCTCACAATGCCATCGGCCTGCAGAGGACAGGCTGTGGTGCAGTGGTGCCAAAGTTCTGGACCATTGTGGTGATGGTGAGCTGGGAACCGCAGTCGGAAAGAATATCAGATGGGGTGCTGAACGAAGTGACCTCGGTGTTGCTGATCACCTGAGCCATTCTACAGCTATCATCAACCCTGGAGGGATAGCCTGTAGCCACCTGGAATTATGGCCCACCACAGTATTGATTTGAATTGACTTTATTACCTATACCCTCCATATTCATGAAGAGGAAAAATCTTTAAGTTACATCTCTGTCTAAATTGACAGCTTATAGTAACTTATAATAAATAGTATGTACAATATAACATAAAAATACAGTTGTGTCAGCATGAATTAATCAGTCTGATGGCCTGGTGGAAGAAGCTGTCCCGGAGCCTGTTGGTCCTGGCTTTTATGCTGCGGTACCGCTTCCCGGATGGTAGCAGTTGGAACAGTTTGTGGTTGGAATGGCTCGGGCCTCCAGTGATCCTTTGAGCCCTTTTTACACACCTGTCTTTGTAAATGTCCTCAATAGTGGGAAGTTCACATCTACAGATGTACTGGGCTGTCCGCACCACTCTCTGCAGAGTCCTGCGATTGAGGGAAGTACAGTTCCCATACCAGGCAGTGATGCAGCCGGTCAGGGTGCTCTTAATTGGATCTCTGTAGAAAGTTCTTAGGAAATCAGGGCCCATACCAAACTTCTTCAACCGTCTGAGGTGAAAGAGGTGCCATTATGCCTTTCTCACCACATAGCCGGTATGTACCAACCACGAGAGATCAGTGGTGATGTTTATGCCGAAGAATTAAAGCTGTTCATCCTTTCAACCCCAGATCCATTGATGTCAATAAGGGTTAGCCCGACTCCATTCCTCCTGTAGTCCACAACCAGCTCCTTTGTTTTTGAGGCGTTGAGGGAGAGGTTGTTTTCTTGACATCACTGTGTCTGGGTGATGACTTCCTCTCTGTAGGCTGCCTCGTTATTATTTGAGATTAGGCCAATCAGTTTAGTATTGTCAGCAAATTTAATTAGCAGATTGGAGCTGTGAGTGGCGACACAGTCATGGGTATACAGAGAGTAAAGGAGGGGCTTAGGACACAGCCCTAAGGGGTATCTGTGTTGATGGTCTGGAGATGTGTAAAGCTGCAGGAGAGGGGGAAAGGACCAACCAGGTCCATGTTGACCTGGTCACTCAGGGACCTTGAAAGAAGCAGAAGATGCCCCAACCTGATGGATAATTGTTGCCTGCTGACACACAACACCGGCTGCACTCCAGTCTTGCTGTCCTTCCTAGGGCCATGCCACACAAACTTTAAAGCAACCAGTTTTGGTGAAGTCTTCCTGCCTGGATGCGGGAGGCTGTGAAACGAGTTTAAAATAGTACACCTCCAGTTTGCAAGCATTATGGGGCGAGGGCAACTGGTTAAGTCATTGCACAAGAGAGAATCTCCTGTGCCTCTGATCTTGAAGTCGGCCAACCGCAGGCCTGTTGCTGTGGTTCTATAAGCCTGACCTCTGGGTTGGCAGCTTGGTCAGCTGCAATGCTGGCATAATCAACCCTGATGATTATGTAATTGATGGCAGGCAATGAGGGGCAATTTGCCACATCATATTTCCTTTTGATGTGCCGTATGTTGGTCATGAAGGCCAAAATGAAGGTGAGATGCCGTTGCTGGCATGCAGCCCAAGGGTCTGACGCTTTGGCCATTGCGTGTACAAGGGGTTTGTGGTCGGAGCTGCAGGCCGAAGGTGAGTGGCTACCACACACTGCCAGCCAACTGCTCATGCACAGCACCCACAGCATAGTCTGGGGCTTCGCACAGGCTGGGCATGGCCAGCGACTTTTCCGCTCGCTCACTCTGACAGTCCAAAAGCCTGTAATAGGTGAGTTTTCAGAGTGACATATTTGTCGTGCAGACGGGTCACCTAGGAGACTCACTGTGCCGACTGCAGTGGAGCTACTTAGTGATGCTATGACATGGTAAAACTCGGTGCTGTCTGGGACGATTTCTTGCAGTACAATCTGGGCTTCCACCTGTGCAAACCTCACGGTAGCATGCTGCTCCCAAAACTCCGGCAGCTTCAAGGCGACCGCATAACTCTGAAATCGTCCGAGAGTGTCAGGGTCACCAGTGTAGGATTTTGTGAATAAAACACGTGAGAGTCATTTTATGTGCTTAACAAAAGTTGCAGCCCTTTACTTCCACGGTGAACAAACCAAAAGCCATCGCCTAGCACGAACATCATTACGTCAGACTCCGTCGCTTAAGGTGAACACAACAACTCAGTGAAGGTGTTTGTGAATTGTGTCAAACAGTTTCTTCAATGAACACCTGCCACCCGTGACCTTACCATACATGGGTGCTGCCACTGACTCTGGGCATCCTCGCAAGGGAGCTGCTTAAAGGGGTCAGCAAACATACTCTTGAGTATGCACGTTCCAGCCAAGTAGTGCTTCACTGGGGTTGTATTTGATTTACTTACTCTCATTTCAGTCTCGTCCATAGCACTACAACTTGAGGACAGCCTTTATGCCAAGCCAGAGAAGTGTGCGGTCTACTAAGAGCAAGGTGTCATTCTTGGGCTAGATCCTCAGCCCTCCCAGTCTTCAAGTGGATCCACGTAAAGTTCAGGCTGTCAAAGCGTGGCCCAAGCCACTAATGGTCAAACAGGGTGGGGCACTTCATGGGGTTTGCAAATTTTTAATGTCACTTCATCAGAAACTTTGGTCCCATCATGGACTCTATAAAAGCACTCACCAAGAAGACCCCTGCAGGATTCTCATGGAGAGGTGAAACAGACCAAGCATTCTCAAAACTAAAGAGATGTTTCACAACTGCCCCGGTGCTGCAACACCCAGCCCCATCCCATCCATTCATCGTCGAGGTTGATGCATCAGACGTCAGTATTGGAGCGGTACTCTCCCAGCGCTCTTCAGTACATAATCGGCTGCATCCCTGTGCTTTTCTTTTCTGTCGCTTGACTCCTGCCGAGTGTAACAATACTGGGAACTGAGAACACCTGGTTGTAAAAGAGGCCATGGCAACACTGCCTGGAGGGGGCAGAGCATCCCTTTCTATGGACAGCTCACAAGAACCTCTCCTACATTTGGAACACCAGGAGACTCAACTCCTGTCAATTTCTTTGGGTTCTCTTCTTCATCTGGTTTAACTTCAACCTCGCCTATCAGTAAGAACCTTAAGGCCGATGCTCCGTCCCAGGGACAAAGCCAATCCAGGGCCCATTCTTCCTCTCTCATGCATTGCTGCTCTGGTGATTTTGGGAATAGTGGCAGAGGTGAGGGCTTCCCAATAGATGGATCCAGGCCTGTGTAGGGGACCTCCTATCTGACTGCTTGTACCTGTCACTGTGTGCCCCAGAGTGTTGGAGTGGGGTCATTCTTCTTGCCTGGTTGGCCATCTGGGATTTCAAAAACTCTGGAATTTATGAAAGAGTTGTGGTGGCCATCTATGTCCCAAAATTTCCGCAACTTCAAATCTGCTTGTCCCACTTTTGCCCAGAACAGGACATCACATCAGCGCTCTGTGGGTTTGCTCTGCCCACTGTCTGTGCCTCACTGCCCCTGGTCCCACTGGTCTGGCCCTGTCAGACAGAAACACTACCATTCTGGTGGCTGTAGTCCGGTTCTCCACTTCACTGATTCCTAAGCTCTCATTGGCTGATGTGACTGCCAACTTCATGACCCAGCATCCAATCAGGTTGCACGGCTTCCCTCAGGACACAGAGTCTGATTGAGGGTCACGGTTCACGTCCTGTTTTTGGAAGGCTTTCTGTTCTCTCTAGGGAGCCACAGCCAGCCTCTCATCCAGTTTCCATCCCCGATCTAACTGCTAGACTGAGAGAGTGAATCAGAAGCTGGGGACAACCCTACACTGCTTCGTCTCTTCCAGCTCCACGATCCGGAGCTCTTAACTGGTCTGGGCAGAGATTGTCCACAATAACCTCTAGTTATTACACTGGCACGTCCCCCTTTCAGTGCCAGAAGAGATTCTAGCCACCGTCCTTCCCTGACTAGGAAGTTTGTGAGAATTCCTGCTGCTGAACAGAGCTTGTCCAGAGCTACAAGCGCACATGGAGGTGAGCCAGGGCTTCTCTGCTGTGTACTCAGACACAATACACCCAGCAGGCTGTCCTCTCAAGTGAGCGGAGCAAGTCTGGCTGATGTCTAGAGATCTCTCTTTGAAAGCTGAGAGTTGCAAGCTGACCCCATGCTACTTTTGGCCATTCGTGGCTAGAGGGCTATCAACTGAGTTTAATATAGTCTGCGCTTAGCATCATCGATGAAGACTCACCCACTGTTCCATGTTTCCCAGCTCAAGCCAGTGACTTCCTTCTCTCCACTTGCTGGATGGGTCCCTGGTCTATTCCATGCATCGCCTCCTGGCATCTCATTGTGGGTGAGGTGGGATTCTGGATCTTGTGGATTGGGAGTGGTATAGCTCTGAGGACTCTTCTTGGCTTCTGGACAAGTCTCTCATTCGAGACTTCTAGTGGGCACTGGTCTCTGGTGCCTTGGGAGCTGTGCCTAGGGAGGAAGGCCCTGTGTCAACCACACACACCGTCGGAGAGTCTGGGCACCCTCTCTGGCGGCCTGCTGTATGGGGTTGGGAATCACACTTGCATGTTCTAGCCAAATAGTGTTTCATTATGGCTGCTTTAACTCCCTTTTGCTTCAGTCTTGTCAAGTCTTGACCAAAGCTCAGCAATGGCAACACTCCCTGCTTACCTTGTTCTGGTCAAGAAATTACTGTTTAGATTAATGCTGTAAATGAACGGTATTTATTTTGAATTTAGTGACTACTTCCGAGCTGCAGTGTCAGTGTTGGCTTCAGTTTGAGAGGTTTAATTAATAGCCCCGTTGGCCTAGCATTTATCGTTTTTCCTTTCTTCCTGCACAGTTGATATTAAAATTTGGTGAACTATTCACCCACTTCAGTATCCCTTCCTCTGCACTTGGGCCATGCCTCCATACTCCAGTCAGACACAAGATGTCATATGTTATATCTGTTCCCACTTGACTTTGTCACATATTCTTCCACAATAGTTGCTGATAACCATCGGGGGAAAAGGGAACCCTGACTCTTTTCTCCTTCCCAAATTGAGTGACAGACAGACCAATTAAAATACTTCAATAACATTATCTAAGTAACTCACACAAAATGCTGGAGGAACTCAGACTGTACTTTTCTCCACAGATGCTGCCTGGTCTGCTGAGTTCTTTCAGCATTTTGTGTGTGTTGCTCAAATTTCCAGCATCTGCAGATTTTCTCTTGTTTGTGATTTGAACATTATCTACGTTCAAGTTCATCTAGACCAGACTCTAAATAAAACACACAACTCAAAGAATCTGGTGCTAGTTTCCTCAATGCTCTTTGGGCATAAATTTGTGACCTCACTCCCTAGTTTTCACCAGTCATGAGGTTTTTTACCCAATTTTACATACTGTTCGGGTCAAATTTGACCCGTTTTGACATTTGACAGCAGTAAAAACACCCTAAATGCCAATTTTTTTTAGCTGAAATTTGATGACTTTTCCGAAAGTGACCCAAAATGTGCAAAAATTAAAATATTTAAAAATGTTATACTTTTGTACAGGTGGTACAAATTTTTGTACATAGAGGCTGTTCGGGGTCAAATTTGACCCGTATCTATTGAAATGGATTTTAGATCTCTGAAACATTAATTAAGAATTAATCACCTATTTATTAATGTCAGATAGGCTATTTATACATTATAAATAGATCTGTGGTTCAAAATTTGGTATAGACACTTGTTATGAGGGGATTCTTGGGCCGGGTCAAAATTGACCCAGACCATACTGTGAAGGTATAGAATATGAACAGGTTGCCTGGGTTAAAAAAGAGGCAATTCTATTCCAATCACATCTGTTTGATCACTGATCATCATCCTAAGAGGCGTAAGTCTAGAAATTGAATTAGAAAATTTTCACTTTTGGCCATCTTTTAAGTGTAAATAACATATAACAACACGTGGTTTTGGACATGTTTGTGTATATTTTTGGTGATGTCCCACCCAGCAGCAGGTTGGACTTGGACCTTCCTGTTGTGATTGACTCTGTAATTCCACTGTCATATTTTGTACTTATAATGATATGATCAACATGCACAACGTTTACTTAATGGCAGAAATTGGATCAAAAGGTTGCAATTTACGACCTGTATTATTAACACACAATTCAACAAGGAGTACCTCATGCTGAAAGTAATGAAACCTGCTTGATTTAAAGTGCCCCCTGGGTTATCATTGAAAATCATCTCCTTTAATTTTCATGTCTGTTAAATGCTGACACCAGCAGGCCTCAGTACAGATAGAGGCTTCTGTGAGCTGGTAATTGCCGTTCTGTGATCTGTGACCTGATGTTGTTTCTGACCGGAATGCCAAGGGATTATCCGCGGCCACTGTTAGCAGTTGACCCACTTTATGCTTGAGGCTTTCCCCAGAAATCCCTGATATTCTCCCCTCCTGCTCCCACTTTTCACGGTCCACACTTGGCCTGCCGTGAGATCGCTGTAACTCACTGACCCACGTGCCCATGGGCCAGCAGTGCTGTACACTGCTTAGCAAGTGGCAGTGTGTGTGAAATGTCCAGGTTGGTTAATGCCTTTTAAAGGCAATAAATGAAGAAAATGCTTTCTTAAAGCAAGCATGACTCAAATTAGAGGTCATCTTTGGTGACTTCCAGATAAATCCTAAGAAACCTCAGGTTATAGAAAGTCATGTTATAGCAGAACAAGCTGCATTGTCTTCACAGCATAGATTTAAGCAGTGTTTCTCAATCATGTTATCTCCTGTGTGACCAGCGCAATGGATATAGTGTTCTCTAATCCATCAATCGTTTAGTAACTGATTCAAGTTTTGGAAACAAGTAAATGTTAACAAGTCAGAAATGGACAGAACTTGACACTTGATCAGTTAGCTTTGAAGGGCTTTCTGTAGAGATCAAGTTTTATTTTCAGAAAAACTAAAAACTGCTATCAGTAGTTTCATCCTATTGAAAGGAGTTTATTTAAAAATTTGTGTTAAATCAAAAGCAGTGGTAAAGGTAAAATCTACGTGCCGCCTTCAAACTCTGCACGTGTTGGAAGGTAAGTTTGAAAAGTCACTGGAGTTTGGGATTCTAAGTTAGCAGTGGCTGTTTAAGGATCCTGTGGTTTCACATTGCCGGTGTACAATTATTCAGGGTGTTGGCATTGGCCCACATGAGGACAGACATATGTATTTAGCAGTGCCACCACATGCAAAGGGTAATTCTCCACTGGTATCAGAGCTTGCTCTATTAGTGCTGGGCTATAACAGGCTTCCCAATTCAAAGCCTCCTGTTTCACAGCAATATGTCAATTCAGCTGAATTCACTGCAAGTCCACTGGTGTTTTTTTTAAAGTGTGTTTTCTTTCTCATAACATCATCCTTTTAAATGAACTGAGCAATGATCAATGTGCTTACTGAGTTATTGCTGATGAAAACCTCTCTCTTTAAGAGCTTTGATTGACGGATGATCTTCTGCTCAACAGCAATGCAAACCCATCATATATTATGCAGCCCACTAGCCATGCACAAATAATGATGGACTGTTTACTTGATAGTGTTAATAATGGGCTTCAGAATGCACTCACATTTAGAGCGCCTCTGTTAGAAAGATGAACAGAGGAGATAGATGGAAAGAAGACAATAAGGACAGGCTTGGTATTGTGCAACATCAATTTGCCAAATTCATCCACTCAGTTTAATCATCTTATCCTGAAACGCACCATAAAGATAATACAGTAACGCCACAAAGAAATGAATAAGGCTTTTTTGTTCCAGCTGTAACTGTGGCCCTATTTAAATCAGGCCATACTCAAGATCACTGCATAGGAGATGCCACTCCTGATCCAAAATGTCCTTTGGAATTAATGTGCAGTTTTCATTAAAAATGTTCCTTCCGTTAATTTTCTTACCAACCCAGCTTTATACACGGGGGAAAGTACTCGCTGTGCATATTTTCATTATGTGTTGCATTCCAATCAATTATTACATTATTCCTATTTTTATTATAAAATTATATTTCATGCTTTGACTCTCTGGACCATTTTTCTCCTTCTGCATTTCTCCTAAAGGCACTCACTACTTTTTCACATTCGTTTCTGACACTCCTAAATGAAAAGGCCCTCTCTTGCAATAGAGCGCCTATTATTTGTATGCGAGCCTTCATGTACTGTCAACAGGCAATGTGACCATGGGCAGAATCACAGCCGTGATCAATCCCATTCAGACAAATCCTCTTGCCATAGAAACTGCTGAATAGGACTTTGGATGGTTAATTTAACCCTTGTAATCTATGGATAGTTAGTTCATGTTGCAATCGGTTTGAAGTCATGCAAAGGCTGGCCATCAAATCTGGAACTTTGTTTGAGTAAAGGATTTGGCCGTTTACAAAGGAATGATTCTATTAACCATTTTATTTCTTTTTCAGTAGCTATTTTGCTTTCATGCAATGGCTTTATTGAATCGAGAGAACTGTGATATCTTTATTGCTCCCTTCAATTTTACTTTCAACCTCATTATCTTTCTAAAATAATGTAAAATTATTGCCACATGTTAGGCTATGATTTTGGCCACAGTCCTGGTTATCATGACAACGACATTGGCTCCAGTCCTTTTCAACTGATGCCTATCCCAATGCTATTGCCCACAAGCTCCCACGCAGTACAATCCTGACAGTCACCTCGGCTGCCTAGCCAGTAGTTAATTAATTAATTAATTTCACTTAGTTATCTGTAGTTGATATCTTGAATTAATTGGTTAATGAGGTCTAGCTTTACTAATTAGTTGGATTAAGTTTGACATTAAACATGGTAGCATTGCACAATCCTTTACAGCACGGGTGACCTGGATTCAATTCCCGCCCGCTGCCTGTAAGGAGTCTGTACGTTCTCCCCATGACCACGTGGGTTTTCTCCGGGGTCTCTGGTTTCCTCCCACAGTCCAAAGATGTACTGGTTGGTAGGTTAATTGGTCATTGTAAATTGTCCCATGATCAGGCTAGGATTAAGTTGCGGGTGGGCAGCGTGGCTCGAGGGGCCTATTCTGTGCTATATCTCAATAAAATCAGAATAAAATAAAAAATTTGCAAGTGGGATTAATTACTTAGTTTCCTATCAGTTTTAGCTTGTTTAAGTGCAGGTAAAATTTAATCAGTGCTCCCTTTCCTTTGGCTAATACTGGCTGTATTAAATCCCAACTAACTGGATCCTAGCATGAACCACCGAAGTAACTGAACACTGTTGATAATCTGGATGCCTACCCGATAATTAACTTCCTCTGCTTTTGATGTAGTTCTCTCTGCTGATTACAATTCTCACCTTTTTCTGTGTCCTCTGGCATGATCCTTTCCTGCTGCCCCTGAGTCCAGGGCCTCTGGCTTTCCTGACTGCATCATATTCCCTCCCAGAATAAATTTCTATTTCAGCTCTGTTTAGCTGTTTATCAGATAACCCCACCTCTGTAGAGACAGCTCTGACTGGGAATGAGATACATTGTTGGGTCATTGTAGGAAAACTCTTAAATCATTCTACCTGTCCTTTGTGATACCTGATGTGGCGAAGCACTCACTGAGTACAAATAAGAAATGTTCCATCCTTCATCATTGCTGTCCTTTACCTTGAAAGCAGAACAGAATAATCAAACGTTTTAAATTAAGATGCTCAAAGTTTAACCTTCCATTCAGTCAGAAGCCCTTCTGTGTTTCTGTTTTTCTTTTAAAGTATATGTTCATTGAAATTTAAGTGTCTGATTTTTAAAAGATTTTTCCATCTAAGTAGAAAATATTTCAGCCTTTTCAGCTGGTTTCCACCCCGATTTAGCACTGTATTACTGATAGTTAAAGACATTATTGGAACATATATTAAACATTATTGCTGAAGGTCAACTTTTATGCTATGGACTTCTCTTGTGGTCTTAATTCTCTGGTACGGTGAATATATGAACCTACCACTGAATATTACATAAATGTCAAAGGCTGTGTGAAGCTGAAGTCACAAGCCGCCATCGAGCAGTGATAAGTGCTGGATTGATATACGCCACTGGAATGAAGATTAATTCATACAGAAAAATGAGTAAATCTGTCCAATTTGATGGTGAATCAATCCTTGCTATTTTGCTTTTGAAAGCTCGGTTCCATTGCACACACGAATCGGTTTAATACATTCTGCTTCTGGCACTGAAGCTATGGTGCTTAATTAATGGGCCAAAACTGCTGTCAAAATTAAGGTAAGGGTAGAGGTGATCACCACCCTGCATAGGTAAGTGACACAGCAACTTCGAGTGAGGCACAGACAGGCAGTTGGCTACTGAAGCCGAGACTCCTAGCAGGTTGCTATCAATGCAATGCTCCTCAGACAGGATGAAAAGATCAATACTCCCCAATGCCATTCGGCTTTACAATTCAACCGCCAGGAGTAAGATATGTTAAAGTGCCAGGGTTAGGACTCAATGTATTTAAGTAAACTACTTAAGAACTTTTTAAAAGCTATTATTAATGCTTTTTGAGAGGGTGTTTTTAGATGCATATCATATTTTTACTGAGTTAAGTATTGTATATAATTAGTTTTGCTACAATAAGTGTATGGAAAAAATGTTGAATTTCCCCATGGGGATGAATAAAATATCTATCTATCTATCTATCTTGGATTTGGCTCCTCATTTGCGAGTGGCGTAAAGTTCTTGCGCTTGGAAATGCGGGCAGGTGAGCATGCTGAGTTTAACTTTGCAAACCTTTGGAGGGGTGATCGATCGTTTGGCTGTTGTATCTACCAATGACTTCCAGATTTGCTCAGTTCTTCATGTGAACTGCACAGACACACTTGTGGGGTGTGGGGGGGGGGGGGGTTGTAAATTGATAAAGCCATTGCACTGGGACAGTTTCACACTCGTGATCACTGTAGTCTGGGTCCTCTGGTATGAGTAGTCATCACAGCCGGGGTCTTCTTTGGTTTCAGTCGATGACCATAATTTCTTCTGTGTCCTTTCATACCCTTCCTTCTCCACAGAGTGTTGTAGAACTGCTTCCTGGCCACACTGTCAATCTCACCTGCCCAATCTGCTGGAACTGACTTTGCGTTCTAGGACAGGCATGTCCCTACCTCACTGAGGTTTGAGGCCCCCCCCGGCTCACCTGGTTTAGCCCTTAATATTATGTGAGAAATGCAGGCATGGTTCACTTTTTTAAGCTAGTTACTGGGAATGAAGAACTTCTCCTCCTTGTTCCTCTTCAACTTCCACAAGTCTCTTTATGGGCTCAAAGTAAACTCACAACAAATCTTAGTGATTTCGATTTTAGCGAGCCTTATAATGATGTGAATAATGTGCTCATTGTTAATTAAACTCATCAGCCTCACTAGCAATGGAAAATAATTTATTGAAAAGGTGGAAACACACCACTACATTTGTTATTGCTGCTGGGGATTTTTAATTCAATACTTCTTTCCCCTCTGTTAATTACGCTTGCTGTGCTTCAACCTTGAATTGATCTTTCGCAGGAATGATGAGGAAACTTTAGAGCAGGTGCAGAGGCGATTTACCAGGATGCTGCCAGGATTAGAGAGCATGTCTTACGAGGATAGATTGAGTGAGCTGGGGCTTTTCTGTTTGGAGAAGGTAAGTGGTATAGATTGAGAGGACTTTTTCCCAGGGCAGAAATGGCTAATATGAGGAGGCATAACTTTAAGATAATTGGAGGAAAGTATAGGGGGGATGTCAGAGGTAAGATTTTTTTTACACAGAGAGTGGTGAATGTGTGGTACAACCAGCTGGGGGGTGGGGTGGTAGAGGCAGATATCTTAGGGGCATTTAAGAAACTCTTAAGTACATGGATGACTGAAAAATGAGGAGGGGGGCTATGTAGGAGGAAAGGGTTAGATTGCATTTAGAGTAGGCTAAAAGATCAGCGCAGTATCGTGAGCCAAATAACCTGTACTGTTCCTGTGCTGTACTGTGTTTCCGGACGGGTAAGACGAAGGAACACATACCAGTCCTCATAGAGGGATCAGAAGTGGAGAGATTGAGCAGCTTCAATATCTGGCGTGTCAAGATCTCTGAGGATCTAACCTGGTCCCAACATATCGATGTAGTTATAAAGAAGGTGAGACAGCGGCTATACTTTATTAGGAGTTTGAAGAGATTTAGCAAGTCAACAAATACACTCAAACACTTCTTTAGTTGTACCATGGAGAGCATTCTGACAGGCTGCATCACTGTCTGGTATGGAGGAGCTACTGCACAGGACTGAAAGAAGCTGCAGAAGGTTATAAATCTAATCATGTCCATGTTGGATACTAGCCTACAAAGTACCCAGGTCATCTTCAGGGACCGGTGTCTCAGCATCCATTATTAAGGACCTCCAGCACCCAGGGCATGCCCTTTCCTCACTGTTACCATCAGGTAGGAGGTACAGAAGCCTGAAGGCACACACTCAGCGAATCAGGAACAGCTTCTTCCCCTGTACCATCCAATTCCTAAATGGACATTGATGCTTGGGACACTGCCTCACTTTTTTTTAACATATGGTGTTTCTGTTTTTGCACACTTTTAAAATCTGTTCAATATATGTAATTGATTTACTCGTTTATTTATTATTATAATTATGTTTTATTTTATTTATTAGTTTTTATTGAACTGCTGAAGTTAACAGATTTTATTTATTAGTTTGCATTGAACTGCTGAAGTTAACAAATTTCACGTCGCATGCCAGTGATAATAAACCTGATTCTGATTCCAATGTTCTGTGTCAATTACATCTCCTTTGACATTGCATAATTCAGTCTCACTAGCTGTAGAGAATACAGTTGCTTGCTCCATTTACTTGGATCTAATGGCATCTTTAGTACCTCAGGTGTGGGTAGGGTGATGAAACACTCCTACCTCATAGGTGTTCAGGATGCTGCACCATTGCTACACCACATGGTGCCATTGCCATATTATCGGTGCTACCAATTGTAATGGCTTTGTGATGTAATGTGCACAGTGAGGTATTTATCTATGGCTCCCAAACCAGTATCTAACTTGCTCTCAAACTAGGCTCCAAAGAGAACCAGCACATTTTCCTTTAATTGGGAGGGGAACAGCAAATGTGAACTAATCTGTGTTGTTTTGAGCTGATTGGGTGTAAGAACAAAGCAAACAAGAGGATCAAGGCACTTCCTACTTCATCAAATGTGGCTGCGGTCCTTGTGTTATTAGGAGGTGGCTTAAACACACACCCATTTCTGTCTCACTTTTAGAAGGATCCAGTTCACATATAAATGAAGCCAATGGTATTTATTGGCGTCAAGAAAAAAAATGTCCTTTGATGTAAAAAATAAATGCAGTCTCATTAGTGGCTCTGGGACTAGCTGTAAACAGAAATCGCACCCTGACGTGTAAATATCGAACCTTTCCGCTCACTCATAAACCTAATTTTGCTTCAGTGCTTTGAAAGTCGTCCCAGCTACTTTCAAAGCAGCAATGATTCACGTCTATCTCCGTTTCCTTCTGTTACTTTGGAGTGGTGCAAAAAGCATCTATCTGACCTCGCACCATTTCTATTGAGTTAACCATGCAGAGGCCAGTTTCAGGAAGACACCGGTTGTGCAATGTTGCCACCAATCTCTGGCCCAACTATGCACAGTCTGATGCACCATCAATAACTCTCTGAGACGTGAGGCGAGATATCGGCTTTTATTGACTGGAAGAAAGAACAAGCAGCAATTGACCACCATGCTACATCCTGGAGACTGAAAGGCAGGGCTCAGGCCTCAATCGCCTTTATATCGGGGTCTATGGGAGGAGCCACGGTCAGTGGGAGGAGCCACAGGAGCAGTCAGCGGGGAGGGGGGGGGGGGTGAGTGTCCAGACAGGTATATGTAGTTCACCACACAGTCACAGAGCAAAGTCAGCAGTATAAGACGACATAGTCCTGGCGGTAACCTTGACGACGACACATGTAATACTGTGTTGTTCTAACGATGATGTCACTGCGGCAAACATTTGAAAAAGCTGATAGTGGAGCGCTTCCTCCTCTACTGTTGCTCATCACTAATGCTTGTTGGTACTTTCTCAATGACCCTGCAAGTAAAGCTCAGTGAAGTTAACCCTGAAGCATTCCTTGTCAGGCAAGTCATTTCGTTTTCTATATTAATGTCATTCCAATGGCCATGGTCTGTTCATAGAATATCTATGTCAGATATAATCAATTGATTGTGTTATTTTTAAGAAATCATTGTATACTTTTTCAGTACTGGCTAGCTTTCCCATGTTTTTTGAAGTCGAAGGTTTTGAGCACACGATCTGGGCAAGCACTGAGGGACAATTTGCAGAAGTGCTGCGATTTTGTAAATGTTACCTCCCAGAAGCTTTAAAGCAAGTCTCCATTTGCTCTCTCAGGCACACAACAATCCAAAGTCGTATTTTTTAATCGAATAACGGAGTTCTCCATTTCATGTCCGACATCAATAAGAGGTTGATCATTATGCCAGTGTCGTTTGTGGGATCTTGCATGACTGTCTGCCAAATTTGGGATGGTGCTTTAATTGTGCTTCATTGCTTGAAGGAATCTTTCTATTTCAATGACAATGAACAAGTTGAAGGATAATTGTGAGTTTCTCTGGAATCAGTCATTTCACTTTGGGATCCTCCGTGGGAAAGCGAGTTATTCATTTGTTTGGAGATGCAGCACGGTAAAAGGCCCTCCCAGCCCAAAGATGCCACGGTGCCCAACTACACCCATGTGATCAATTAACCTGCTAACCCGTACACCTTTCAAATGTGAAAGGAAACAAGAGCAGCCAGAGGAACCCGGCAGTCCCAGGGAGAACGTACAAACTCCTTACAATTAGCATCAGAAACCGAGCCCAGGGTCGCTGGCATTACACTAACTGCCAGGGTACTGTGCCACACTACACCTGGGGGCTGGAACAAGCTGAGTCACGGATGGCACCTCCTCCAGCTCGGAGGAGAGGGATTGAAACACCTTCACTCTCCAAGTATCAGTGCAAGTTCCACCCTGTTCACTCCCTGGTCCTTGCTGAAGAACCGTGGCCAATGGCTGGGGAATCGCAGTGGCTGTTTCCAATGGTAGCCATAGGATAATGAGATAGAAACTATTATTAAAAAGTGCAACATGTGTTCATATATATTAAGCTGTTAGAACCAACCACAACTCCCAACCTTTGCAAATGACCATCATCGGTAAAAGGCTTCTCTGTATTGGATTTATCTGTAATTTGTGTCCGCCTTGCCTTCAATTCAAGCGCCATTTTTTCAAGTCAAGTCAAGTCAAGTCACTTTTTATTGTCATTTCGACCATAACTGCTGGTTCAGTACACAGTAAAAATGAGACAACGTTTTTCAGGACCATGGTGCTACCTGAATCAATAAAAAAACTACACTGAACTACGTAAAAACAACACAGAAAAAACTACACTAGACTGTAGATCTATCCAGGACGGCATAAAGTGCACAAAACAGTGCAGGCATTACAATAAATAATAAACAAGACAATAGGCACAGTAGAGGGCAGTAAGTTAGTGTCAGTCCCAACTCTGGGTATTGAGGAGTCTGATGGCTTGGGGGAAGAAACTGTTACACACTCTGGTCGTGAGAGCACGAATGCTTCGGTGCCTTTTCCCAGATGGCAGGAGGAAGAAGAGTTTGTATGAGGGGTGCGTGGGGTCCTTCATAATGGTGTTTGCTTTGAAATTCATACTCCAACAGACGTATTGCTTTATTATCCTATTTAATCATATTATCGTTCCTAAAATATTCAAAGGATTTTTAAAATGAATTTTGAATGGTATTGTATAAGGACAATGCATTAAGCTGTTGGCCATTCAAAAGGCAGGACAGGTGTACATTGCTTGGGGGGGGGGGGCATTTCTTACTGCGTGCATCTGTAAAGCCACCCCAAAGATTGAGGGGAATCAGTGCCCAATAGCTTAATGGCAGACGATGCCCAATTAACATAATGGAAATTGTCTGGACAGGTTTTCTGAAGTATTTTTGACACACAATAAAATTAATTTCACTGACATTTTTGCAACCACCCACACAACAGAGATTTGAGGGATAAATATAAAAGTGGCTAAATATAGTGCAGCACAGAATGGCAAAGGGTATGAGAAGTTACAGCTGTACTGGATTGATTCTATCTATTTTTAGAGATTATTCAAGCCTGGTGCATTTATTCCAGATTGGGTTGTACATGATATTGTACAGGCCATGTTATTATCTGGATAACCTCTTTGTGGATCACCCAGTTATAAGTTTAAAATAAAATTCTTCCTTGGCTCGCCGGGAAGATTCATTAATATCAACACAAAAGCAAGAGTGATATTTGACACAGCAGCCTCACTGAGAGCATACGTTGTATTTTGCTGGGACCTTGAAATTGTGATTCAGAAATAGTCAAGTCAAAACATGACACCTTTTTGATGCATCTCACAGCTTCTCAGTTTCAAATGGTGATTGGAACACAAGCACTGCAGTTTTCAGTGAATCTCTCAAAAAATAATTAAAAAGCAGCCTCATCAGAAAGCCGACTGACATAGTACACATGCGGTTGAAGTTTTCACGGTGGTCAGTCAAGCACATCACTAATGCCAATCACTCTTTGTGCTCTTTGTCTGTCAGCTGCTGCGAAAAACCACTGCCTTACATCGGTGAGTTGCTGCAGACTTAGGAATCGTGCCATCTGGTTATCTCCAGTAACATTTGACTGAAGACTGACTGCCATAATAAATGTTCACTTATTAGTGTCTGAATAAGCAAGTTAAAGCAAAGCTGAGCTCTAGAAACAGAAAATCAAACAACTTGAAGAAAAGGAACGGATACTTGTACAGTTTTGATGAAGAACCTTTGGCCTGAAGCATTAAATAAGGAGTAAGAGAAGCTCAGCTCTAGATCATGACAATCAAAGCAGTCTGAACCGCTCAACGAAGTGTCTTTGACCTGAAACTGTTTCTGTTTCTCTGTCCACAGATGCTGCCTGACCTGCCGAGTGTTTGTGGTGTTTTTTTGTTTTTCTGCCTTTATCTTGATTCCTGGTTTTAGACCAGTTCAGAAGGATCCACAGTTTAATACACCACCGTACCAGCATCTTTAGGTTAGAGGTGCTGGTGCAGCAAGTCGACTGTAAGAAATAGGAGCAGAATCAGGCCATTCAGCCCATCGAGTTTGCTCCACCATTCCATCATGGCTGATTTATTATTCCTCCTTACCCCGTCCCTTTGTCCTTTCCCCGTGATCTTTGGCACCCTTGCTGATTGAGAACCTATCAAACTCTATGTTATGTTTCGTAACTTCAAAGCATAAAAACTAATTGAAAGGAAACCAAGGGAGTTGAGAGATAAATGTGTGCTTCATTTTTACTTTAAATGAGATGCACATGTATGACATGATAGCCTCATAATGGATGCAATTCTTGTATTTTATATATATAATCATAATGAATTATTTAACAGCAAAGAATGCTTAATCAAACAATATAACATTATTACTCAGATATTACTCATATAAATGCACAGCACTCCTCCCTGCTTAGCTATATTATAAAATGTATCTCAACTTATATACAGAAAATTATATAATAATACAACTACCTTTATAAATCAGAGCATTGAATATAGGAGTTGGGATGTAATGTTAAAATTGTACAAGGCATTGGTGAGGCCAAATTTGGAGTATTGTGTACAGTTCTGGTCACCGAATTATAGGAAAGATGTCAACAAAGTAGAGAGAGTAGAGAGAAGATTTACTAGAATGTTACCTGGGTTTCAGCACCTAAATTACAGGGAAAGGTTGAACAAGTTAGGTCTTTATTCTTTGGAGCGTAGAATGTTGAGGGAGGACTTGATAGAGGTATTTAAAATTATGAGGGGATAGATAGAGTTGATGTGGTTAGGCTTTTTCCATTGAGAGTAGGGGAGATTCAAACAAGAGGACACGAGTTGAGAGTTAAGGGACAAAAGTTTAGGGGTAACACAAGGGGGAACTTCTTTACTCAGAGAGTGGTAGCTGTGTGGAACGAGCTTCCAGTAGAAGTGGTAGAGGCAGGTTCGATATTGTCATTTAAAAAAAATATTGGATAGGTATATGGACATGAAAGGAATGGAGGGTTATGGGCTGAGTGCAGGTCGGTGGGACTAGGTGAGAGTAAGCGTTTGGCACGGACTAGAAGGGCTGAGATGGCCTGTTTCCGTGCTATAATTGTTATATGGTTATACCATAAAGACATCCATAGCATAATAAATTGTTAAGCAGTCCCATTCAGGCCTAAAGATTTAATTGCTGTGAAAGGTTTTCATACTCTTATGGAAAAAGTCCTTCCTGACTGGGAGGGGTGGGGGTCACTCTGCTTGACAGGAGAGACCTTTGGCTGTGAAACAAACTCCAGGTCTGGGGCCTCCTCTCTGGTGGTTGACTCTGAGACAGCTGGAAGTGGTTCTGACAGCTCTGAACACCTTTCTTCTCCTTTTCTTGGCTTTCTCTCTGGAGCTACGAAACTCAGTCCTTGCTTCTCTCCCTTTACACTGCTCGTGATCCCTCTTTGGTCGTGTTCTCTTTCCTTATCCTTGGTTCTCTTACGATCCCTATCACGGACTTGCTCACGGTCCCGATCCCGCTCACGCTCTGGTTCCCACTCTTTTATCTTCTCATGTTCAGTCTCTCTTTTACGCATTTCTATTTCTTGAAGTTTCTTATGAATATCTCTGATTTTGCTAATTTCTCGAGAAACTTGGGAACTTTGTTTGTTTACGTTAAGCAAGGCACCCATGTCATGGGATATGAAATTCATGTATTTCGTACATATAAACATAATGAATTATTTTCCAATGAAGAATGCTTAAACAAGCATCATATTTACAATATTACTCAAATATTACTGATCGATTAAAGACACAATGCTCCACTTTCATATGCCTCTTGACTTGGCCTCCACAGCCGTCTGTGGCGATGAATTCCAGAGGTTCACTACCCTCTAGCTAAAGAAATTCCTCCTCGTCGCTGTTCTAAATGGGCACCCTGCTATCCTGAGGCTGTGAAGTAGTGTTGCTGTTTCACAGCTCCAGAGGCCGGGGTTGATCCTGACACTGGGTGTTGTCTGTAAGGACTTTGCACATTCTCCCTGTGACCACCATGACTTTTTTCTTAGGGATGCCCAGTTTCTCCCACATTGCTAAGTCTTGAGGGTTGGTAGGTTAATTGACCACTCTGTGTTGTCCATCTGCTGGAGTGGGGGGGGGGAGGGAAGGGAGGGGAAGCCATTTATTTATTTATTGAGATACCGCGTGGAATAGGGTCTTCTGGCTCTTCAAGCTATGCTGCTCAACAACCCTCTGATTTAATCCCAGCCTAACCACAGGACAATGTTGCAATTTACAATTTGCAATGATCAATTAATCTACCAACTGGTCCAGTTTTGATCCTTGTGGGAGGAAACTGGAGCTGTGAGAGGAGACCCACTCGGTCACGGGGACAATGCACAAACTATTTCCAGGCGGCTGCAGGAATTGAACCGGGGTCCCCTGAACCGTAAAGCATCGTGCAAGCTACTAAGCTATCGTGCCACCCAGTTGATGACAATGAGGGGACAATAAAAAATAATGGGATTAACGTAGGACAAGGATTAATGGGTGGTTGATGGCTGGCCTGGAGACTGTAAGCCAAAGGTCTCCTTCTGGGCTGTATCTGTCTCTGACTCTGTGATATTGATCGGCAAGGAGATCAATGTTGTTGATTGACAGATGCCCAGCGGAGGTGAAAGGCCGGAGAAAGTGCCAAGTTGAGAATATTGAAGACAGTTTCATGTTTTATTTTTGAAGTTAGATTAAATGTGAAGGCTTGAAAGATGGTATCGTCACACAGGGTTCTGTGAATTCAGTTGGAGTTGAGCCTTTGTACTGCATCGCATTGATTTCTGAAGTTGTTGGGAAAGTGGAGACTGAGGCAAGTGATTCCAGGTAATTCACACTGAGGTCCCAGAAGTAAGAAGTAAAACCAAAGAGGGTTTCTGCTGCACTCTGATGACTCTAAAGTTACTCCCTGGCTTGTTAGTAGTTCCTGTTCATCATCAGGTGCCATACTCTGCCAGAGCCTCGCTGACCACTTTCTTCCACTGCGATCTGTCGGCAGTCTTGCATCTCTGGTGCTGAGGCTGGTCCACTTCTTGATGTTGTCAATCCGGGTTGTCCTCTGTCTGCCTCAGGAGTGGCTTCCTTCTACTCTGCCTTTAAGCTCAGCGCGTTCTATTGCGTCATCAGTTCTTGAGATGTGTCCAAAATAATGAAGTTTGCTTTGGATAACAGTTTCCAGAAGTATTGGTTTCGTGCCAATCTTTTCTAGGGTGAAATTGTTGAATCTCCTTTCAATGTATGATACCCTGAGGATCCGTCTGTATGTCCACATCTCAAATGCTGTCAACTTCTTTTCATCAGCTGCTTTTAGGGTCCATGTTTCACAGCTATATAGGGTTACTGGCCAGACGAGACTCCTGAGGAGGCGTATCTTGGTGTCAGTGCTCACAGATCTATCTTCCCAGATGTTCCAGAGTTTGGTAGTGCTTGTGCGTGCCATTGCTAACCTTTGCCCTACTTCCTTGCTGCATTCGTTTGTATCATTTTGTTCTGCGCCAAGTGTAAAAAGGGGGACAATTCCTGTTCACTAGCACTAAAAGTGTCATGAGGTAACATTCATGTGTAATATGCTGGCATTGAAACTTATTCAAAGGAAGTTTGAAATGTATTTTGGAGTCGAGACACACTGTACTGATGTGACTGTGATTTAATACATTTTGTTTTGTAACTTTGCAAGTGTAGGCGAAAACAAGGGCCCCAGACTGAACACTGCCATTTCTTGAACTACTGGTGAAAAAATGGGGAATGTTTTTAACTTGCAATCGCGCTATATCTTGGTGCACGTTGCTCGTGCCGTGATTTCACCCTGGGCATGTCACCACCTCCTAACAGTTTAAATCTAGGGACAGGAAATGGGCTTTAGAAAACACTGGCGTAAATATGCTGTTCAGGTTTGAACAGAGTACAGGGGGGTTTGTCTCTGTTCTCACAGGATTCTGTAGAATAGTCCTGTGGATGTGGTCAGGAAGTGCAGAATGTTTTTCAGGGACCGAAGGGACTGTTCCCTATTGGCTGCTCTGGTTTAGGCTTCCATTTCCACCAATATCCGTTAAATTAACGGCACCTTCTTGCCGAGAGGCAGGAACATTTCACTGCTGCCTTCCCCGCCATCCAAGAACCCAAGCACCCTTTCAGTGAGTTACTCATATCTTTCTAGTTTAGTACACTGTGCTTGGTGCTCACAATGTGGTCCTCTCTACATTTGTGCAAGTTGACAGGTCACTCTGTAGAACAACTCAGTTCCATCTGCTTGGGGAAATCCTGAGCTTCAGTTGCTTGTTTCTTTAATTTTCCAACTCACTTCCTCCCTGACTTCTGCTTTTGACCTCCTACAAGGTTCCATTGAAGCTTAACATAAGCACAAAATTCTCTTCTTCTCACTTGACACTAAGTATGAATTCAATGATGTCAAGCCGTCAGCCATTTGTATTTCAAACATTTTTCTTTCCCTTCTCTCCTGGTAATATCAGACTCCATTTCTCCCTTCCTTCTTACTCCTACCCTAAACATATTGTTTGCTATTCACTCCCAACAGTGTCAATCCATTCTGTGACACTTTGACCCATACCAATATCATTCCTATTTTTTTACCTCTTCTTCGACTTGAACGTCCTGCACAAACTGTATGGTGTGGGTCTAGGTTTAGAAATCCGTAAGTGTCATCATAGTGTTCTGAAAACTTCCATAAAGGAAATTGATGGGAATGCTTTTAATGTATTGGAGGCAGATACATTAGGGACCGCCAAGTAACTCTTAGGCACATGGATGACAGAAAAATGGAGGGCTACGTAGGAAGCAAGGGTTAGATTGATCTTAGAGTAGGTGAAAAGGTCGGCAAAACATCGTGGGCTGAAGGGCTGGTGCAGTTTTATGTTCCGTATTCCAAATCATTCAGTGCTGTAATGTTCTATAGTATTTCTATGAAGCATTTGTGCTAATAAATTTCACTAATTTATCTTCAGTTCTCTCCATGACACCCTCCATAGTAGAGTTGGTTTCTTCGCATAATCACCCAATACTGTCAACAGTCTTGGCTTCTGGTGACCGAAAAGTGTTGCGCATTGCACACATTGCATTTGTCCTGGTATTCCTTTGCTCCTACCAAAATATTATATCAACTTAATAGTTTTCGCTTGTAGCACCTTACCAAACCATGACTCTTCAGTATCAGCTCTCATTGACAGTGCAAGCTGTGTGGACTTAGTAAACTTTTGAATGCCAATTCAATGTGGAGACCATTGATTACACCTGAAATGCAAGAAGCTCAAAGTGTGAGGAGTTTACCCTTGAACTCCTCATGAACAGACTTTGGAACTTCTGAACATCTATTGCAACACAGAGTGCATTTAGTGTCATGTTAAAGTGGTTAGAAGGATGGCAACTTTAATATAACAATTGTTATTCTTAACCAGTATTACATACACAATTAATGCCCACTTTATTAGGTACACCTGTACATCTGCTCGTCAATACAAATATTTAATCAGACAGTAATGTGGCAGCAATTCAATGCATAAAAGCATGTAGACATGATCAAGAGTTTTAGTTGTTGTTCAGACTGAACGTCTGAATGGGGAAGAAATGTGATCTAAGTGACCTTGACTGAGGAATGATCATTGGTGCCAGATGGGGTGGTTTGAGTATCTCAGAAACTAGGATTTTTATGCACAGCAGCCTTTGGAATTTACAGAGAATGATGTGAAAAACAAACACAAAAAAAAACATCCAGTGAGTGGCAGCTCTGTGGGTGAAAGTGCCTTGTTAATGACAGAGGTCAGACAAGAATGACCAGACTGGTTCAAGCTGACGGGAAGGCACCAACAGCTCAAAATAAACCCCATGCATTACAACAGTAGTGTGCAGAAGAGCATCTCTGAATGCACAACACATTGAATCTGGAAATGGATGGGCTACAGCAGCAGAAGACCACAAACATTCAGTCTGTGGCCACTTTATTAAGTGCAGGAGGTGGCTAGTAAAGTGGCCACTGACTGTACTACACTTGTAACGGAGGGGCTTTGGGTTGAGTTATTTTGAGACTTAAGTGTTCCATTGACTATTGCTTCATGGGATTGGCTCAAGGTCCATTTGAACAAAAATATCTGTCATTTCTACACTGTGAAGGAAGGTTTCCAAGATTTGTGTCAAATCAGTACTGGGGTCCTTTATGCTTCGCACACTGAATGCATGTTGCCTGTGAACAGTGGAACATCATGGGTGTCTAAAATAAGCCGTGGCTCAGGCTACTGATACATTGGGTCGGATGTTATTGGAAATGACATAAATATACATTTTATTAACAAAAAGAGAGGCTTGGCTTTATATTGGGCACTTTCCCTGACCTTTGCGGGATGTCCCAAATTGCTAAGTGATTACCAAAATAATTCTGAACTCTAGTCACTGTCATTATATAGGAAAAGCAACAAGTAATTCACGCACCGCAAACTCCCATGGAATCTGATTTTGCAATGTTAGTTCATGAATAAATATTGGACCAGACACTGAGGATAACTCCTCTTTTTCAAAATAGTCCACAGGGATTTTTTATTTCCACCTGAGAGAGCTGGTAAGTCGTTAGGTTAACATTTCGTTTATACGGCAGAACCTCCAATGCTGCATCTTCCTCTCAGTGTTCTACTAGAGAATCTATCAGGATTTTGTGCTCATGTCCTGGTTATCAAAGCAGAGGGAATAATCTGCATCTGCATTTATCTTTAAGTTCTCAGCAAAGCCATAAATAAAAAAGAAAGAAGCAACGCTACAATCAGGAGCAAGAGAAATGCAAACGTGGGAGCTTCTGAGGACAGGAGCCGCGTACAGTAGAAGTGGATTGATGGAGATTAATGTGTGTGGTTCAACTTCCAGTACATACTGGCAGGTTTCCAACTTGGCACAGGTGTGCTATCTACCTTAAAGGTGTTGTTCGTTTATATTATTGTGAACCCAATACCTGGAGTGATAAATGGGGGTTTTGCCTCAGAATAATTCACCTTCTTTCTGTTACTGTAAACAAGGTACCTAATCTAGAGAAGTATTTCAAAGTTGTTTCTGAATGCAAATTGCATTAATCTGTCAGGACATTTCTTCTTCTTTCAATAACAGGGGCCATGGCAGATATCTTTAGAAATGTATTGTCAATTGGGATTTAGATTATTATATAAACTAGTCCATGAAATTCTCTCTGATCCAGAATCTGTTCTAGTGTTTTTGATCATGTTTATTTTGGTATATTTAAAATGGAGTTTGATACGTTCTTGAATAGTAAGGGTATCAAAAGTTACAGGGAAAAGTTCAAAGTAAATTTATTATCAAAATATGAATACCATATGCAGCTTTGAGATTCAGCTTCTTGCAGGCAGCCACAAACACAAAGAAAAATCCAACATGACAAAGACCAGCAAACGTACAATGTGCGAATGGAGAATAAATCATGCAAGCAATAAAAAGGTTAAGTAAATAACACACAGAAAATGAACCATAGTGTGATTCCGCAGCCACGGAGCCAGTTCAGAGTGATGCTGGTCCAGGAGCACAATGGCTACAGGGCTCAGGCTGCAAAGTCCATTCAGTGTTGAGGTGAGTGACGCTGGTCCAGGAGCCGGACAGCTGCATGGTATAACTACTTCCAAACCTGCTGGCATGGAACCAAGATTCCTGCACCTGCTGCATGTTGGTAGCAGTGAGAACAGAGGGAGACGGGTTAGACCCAGGCAGACGGAGCGATCTCAGGTGGGGTACTTTGGCTGATATGGAGAAGTGAGCTGAACACTAGTTTGTCCTCAGCATAGATGCCTCGATTTTTAAAACCTGGCTTGGCATTTAAATTGGCTGTACTGTACATTGTTTCCCTTTTTGCCCTCAGGCCCAGGCCCTGGTGATGCATTCTCGAGAATTCAATTAGTCCAATCCATCGGGAAGCTGCAAAAATGCCGGGTTGCTCAGACAGTTCAAAAACGCGCCCTCCAATGGGCAGTTACAGGCTGCGGATTCCAGTCCAGAAGAAGTATATTTAATAGAATAGCTAGGAGCTTTCTGAGCTGCCCGCGAAATGTTGCCATGTATTGCCAGCATCAGGGCAGGAGAATAGGGTTGATCGGGGTAATAAATCAGCAATGGCCAAATAAAAAATGGGCCGAATAGCCTAATTTGCTCCTATGTTGAGCGCCATGGTAGCGCAGCGGTTAGCGTGATGCTACTATTGCTCAGGATATTGAAGTCTAGAGTTCAATCCCAGCGTCCTCTGTAAGGAGTCTCTGTACTGCCACCTGGTGGAATGCGTGGGTTTTCTCCGGGTTCCCTGGTTTCCTCCCACAATTCACAGATATACCAGGCAGGTTCATTGGTCATTGTAAGTTGTCCCATGATTAGCTTAGGGCTAAATCTGGGCTTTTGAGGGTTGCTGTGAAAGAGCGGAAGGTCCTATTCTGCACTCAATCTCTAAATAAAATAAAAAAAATAAAATAAATGTTGCAACATCTTTGCTTTTTGATAAGCAATTTGATTGACCCTAGAACAGGCAATCACAATTTGGGGTCCATGGACCTCTTGCTTAATGGCATTGGTCCATGGTATAAAAAAGGTTGGGAACCCCTGCTCCAGAACACAGTTCTCCCTTGGTTGCTGGTGATAATAATTGTCCTAATTGCTTATCGTGAACATGGCACAAGTTACCAATTAACTAAGTTATTTACATCAGTTCAGTTTGATTCAATCTAGTTCAGACCACTCCATTAACGTGAGCAACTCATTTGCTGCAAACTTAAATTTCTTTACTAAGTTTCTGAATGTTGGTAAGATCAAATTTGTTGTTTATTTGACAGCTAAGTAGCATTGCCTCCATCAAAACATGTTTTATTTGGTGACTGAGAGAAATTAAAGCACTTGTCAGATTTCTTGTCAATGTGATATTACAAGCAGTTGATACAATCAAATATATCATGGTGATTTAGACTACTGTGTGCATGGAAAGAAATGGGTAAAAGTTTAGCAAATGTCAAAAGGATGGCTTGATGTTTAATTAGGACAAAATATTTCTTAAAATCATTAATTTGTTTCATCACATCTTTTTTGCTGTTTTGGGAAATATTTTAGAAATAGAACTCAGTTTGTAATCTGGAATCTCAATTAATAGTTTGTGATTTATATTAAGTAAACAGGTGAATTATTTTGGGTAAGAGGATATTCACTAAGTAGGAATGATCAGTTTTTATTTGGTTAATTAAATTAAAAGCAAATTAATATTGTATGAATAAATAATGTGGGAATTTTGGGCATTTCAATTGCATTGCGTGGAGTCAAGTGAATTTCCATTATAAAAATTTCAAAGCTGCAAGATGTTAAAATAATGATATTTGCCCTTGCAGATGCTGAATTGATGACCCGAGTTTCCACTCAGGGTCCCTGCTGACAAACCTAGTGTGTAGAAATCTTTGGCACAACTGGTACCATCCAGGGGGAATCTAGATCATCTGCCTTGGACAAGCTGTCTTAAGCCAGGCTCCTGTGCCCTGCATGGTAAGGACACAGGACAACAACAAACAAGCCATTTTAAAAAAAAACATTTTTTACCTCAGCTTTCACAGGATTTTAACATTTTAATCCGTTGCATCTATTTTTAAATTTAAGATGCAGCATTTTTTTGTTGACAAAAATGAGTGAGGTTATTTACATTTGAATTTCTTTATAAGGACAACAGTGCTTTGAAATATTTCCACAGCAGGCCAGCCTTGAGCCAAATCTCCCATGATCTTAATTTGACTCTCAGATGAATGACAGAAAAATAAATCCCATTAAGTTCATTCGAGGACAATGCCATGACCAAATCAATGGCATGCTGTAGTTTCTGTGGTTTGATTTATTAGATGCTTAAAATCTGCTTTGTAAAAAAAATTATACTGATAATGAACAATTGCTATATTAGTAATTGCAAAGGTTTGGAGCATCATTGTTCACAGAAATTGACTTTTTTCCGAGGCTACTGTTTTCCTCGAGCTGAGTGCTGGGCAAAGAGAAATGATGGAGCTTTTCTCCTGAGGGGAAGCTTGCTTATAAAATAAATTTTATCATTTTTCAGTGAGGCGGGCAGGGGAGAGCGTAGTCAGAATTGGAAGGGCAGGCAAACACAGCCTTCTGCACTTAAAATAGAGTTTTGATTTTCCAGTTGCAAGCTTGTTCCATTGCAGATTTTGTAAGGTATCTTTATCATTAAGTGAGATCTGTCATGTTTCCAACAGCTAATTTGTACTCCCTGACTCCTCATTACAGAATCACAGCTTTGCAGAATAACGGAAGGATGTTGCTTCTTTCATCAACACTATCCTGGGAGAAAAACCCCATCAGTCCCTCTATATTATACTTTCCTGAGTATTTAGTTCACTCCCTATATAACTGCACAGATTGATTTTGCTTCTACCACCCTCAAAAACAGTCAATTCTGCTTTTGGACTGCTGCAGAACAAATGATTCTGCTCAAACTTTTGAACTTATTACCGTGATTTTTGATCCGTTTGCTAATGGGCACGGTACATTTTAACCTAGTGGCAAAAAAATACAGCAGATGCCAGAAAACTGAAATAAAAAACATAATGTCCGGCTGAAGGGTTTCAGCCCGAAACATTGACTGTACTCTTTTCCTAGATGCTGCCTATCCTGCTGAGTTCCTCCAGCGTTTTGTGTGTGTTGCTCAGATTTCCAGAGTCTGCATATTTGCTCTTGTTTATAAACTGTAATGTGCCGGAGAAATTCAGCAGGTCAGCCAGCGTCTGTGGGGTGAGGAACTGAGTTAGTATTTCAGATTGACTTTTCCTTATGTCAGAGTCACTAAAGCAAAGGTTCCCAGCCTAGGGTCCATGGACCCCTCAGTTAATGGCAAGGGTCCACAGCATAAAAAAAGGTTGGGAACCCTGCACTAAAGAAAGAAAGATTTGGTTGAAAACACTATCTCATTGTGTCAACACAGATGTGATGAAAGGTCAATAATATTTGAATGTTAACTCTGTTTCTATCACCACTGATGCTGCCTGGTTTCCTGGATATCTTGAGCAATTTCTGTTTTTAGTTCTTCTAGTCATGAATTTGGACACCTCTACCAAATCTTGTCTTCACCTTCCTTGCTCAATGAAAAGCTTCTCCAACCTCTCCCCAACATTTAGAGGCTGATTAATACGGGGTATTATCAGTAAGAGAACAGATTGTTTTTTGGGGGCAGTTCCCAGATGTCAGGCATGAAATAACACACACAGCATCTTGCATATTTCCTTTTCAAATTCCGTGCCTCCTAGTCTTCTGAAGGAAATGCCTTGTACTCTGCTGCAGTTCTTGAAATACTAGAAAGTCCCCAGCACTATGCCCAAATAGTTACACTTCACGCGAACTGAATGAGGGTAAATAAAGTATTGAACCGTGACAGTTATCAACCTATCCCAGCCCCATCCTGCCACCTCTAAATATACAAACTATTTTATCACGCTTGGCCATTGGCCAAACTACCAGGCTTCTGGACTGCCATTTTGAAGTTAGAAAACTGACCAGCGCTTCTGTCTGTCATTACAGTCAACCCAAAAGCAGTTGCTATCCATCATTTATTATTGAGGCTAATTCAGCGTGGACTGGGGATCAAGGTTAGGACTTGCTTGGTCTGTACAGACAGGTTTCAAATCAAACAGTGCAGAAGAGGAGTTGAATAACTTGGATTTTAATTTGATGTGACCACTGAAGTATGCAGAATGGGTCATTGAGAGAGCGATATGGGTGTCATTTCTTCAAAATTTCATATATATTTTCTCATTTGCTTAATTTTTAAGTAGCTATTGAGCTTAATAGAATTAGTGAACAATATTATCTGCACCTGAATTCATTTTATAGTGGCTGCGTCCTGCTGTGTGAAGCCTTTTTCCCAATGATTTATCACATTTCGAGATAACACTTACGTCCTGCACAAGATCAGGTCTCAAGCCATGGCATGTTAAATAAAACTAGGCACACGCAAGCAGGAAAGGACAAGAAACAGACAATTTGTATAATATTGCCGGGCCTCCCCCAGTACACACAGTGTATTTCATTAATCACAGGCTGTCTACACTGTTGCATCCCTGAAATTAATCTCATATCAGAATTGGTGCCTGAAGCTCAATTTTTAATACAGACAAAGCAAACTGCTGTACCACACGAAAACTGCTGCATAGTGTTAATAGAGTTGCTGACCTTCACAACACAAGATTTTACAAGCCATTTGAACATTAGTTTTCAAATGTAGACTATAATAGATAAGCTCTTGACATCAAATAATGGTGAGATACAAATATTATTATTTTGAAAGTGTGTGCATTTTGATATTCCAACCCTGACATCCGGAGGATGGCTAAGATGATGTCTGCTGACATTTAGATTTCCTGAGAATACTATGACTTTAGCTGGGCGCTGTGAGTTCTCTAATGGGTTGATTAGAGACCCCTCCAAATCTGTCAGTGAGTCCCATACTACAGTTTGAGTCCAGGAATGACTCCTCGATAAATGGGTGACTGCTGACAGTTCCCTTCAGACCCAGCAGGATTTTGGCTCGTTATGGTCATTAGGGGTGTATGAGGAGTCCAGGGTGGGCTCGAACCTCTGGTGAAGGGGCTTGTCATGTTCACTCTGGGTCAGCTCGCTCTTCTTTTGTCCCCCACCAGACACACATCTCTCAACTGTGTGCGTATGTGATGATCGCCACGCTTCAACAGGTGGGCTAAACCCTGTGCGGGTAGATGGCGGGCCTCATACCCCAGTGACATAGGGATGTCACGAGTGAAGTCAGTTCTGGCGGACCGAGCAGATGAGACCAGCAGTGAGATCCACTGGACAGGAGAGTGGGTCCACAATGATTCATGGAGAGCGAAGGGCATGACAAGGCACAGAAGAAGCCATGGCCATTCACTGCACCCAGGGAAGACTCCAGTTGTGACAATTACCTCAGCTACGTGGATCCCTGCAGCGCCCGGTGACCCCATGCCCTTTGTCTTGGAGGCCGACTTTCAAGAGGGAGAACCCTCGCAAGGCAACAGCCCCAATGAAGTAAGTCCCTGGTAGGGCACTAAAAAACATGCCAGCCAGCTGGCGGGTGTGTTCACAGACATTTTCAACCTCTCACTGTTACAGTTGAAAGATCTCACCTGCTTCGAAAGGGCAACAATTATACCAGTGCCCAAGAAGAACAGGCTGAGCTGGCTTAAAAACTGCCGTCCAGATATATAATAAACAGTATGTACTACTGTGATTCACACTTTGCTGCCACAAAGACAACAAATTTCACGATATATGCTGGTGATATTAAACCTGATTCTGAATCTGAATTCCATATACCACTGGACCTGGACATCTGAGGTCAAGAGAGTGGAACTTTAAAACAAAATTCCTTTCAAAACAACAGACAACCAACCAACCAATCGATCAATCAGTCAATCTATCATTTACTATTGAGGTGAGCGGCAGATTCTGAGCGGAAGCTTCACCTCCATCTCAAACAGACACCATTGCACAGACTGCCTATTTTACGCCCCTCCCTAGATTAGCTTTGAATGCCGCATGGGCAGAAACCATGGGATTTGTTCAGCGTCAGCGATCAAATGTAACTTCTCCATTATCATTAATGCCAATGCCAACTTCAAGCAAATTAGGTTGATTTTATTTTCTTCTGGTTGCCAAGGTGACCCCAAAGTTGGTGTGCTTATAAGGTGAGGAAACCGGTTGATTGTCTCATTTCCCGCTTGTGTTGAGCAATTATACTTGACAAATCAGCTTCATGTATTTTTGAATTTAATCCTATTTGTAAGGTATTTACAAAGTTTAATTTGTCTGTGATGAGACCAAACTCCGGTGTTAATGAGCGAGATATTCCAGGGGCAAGCCCAGAGCTTGGACCTGCTGCCTGTGGTTCTGGCTCCAACAATGGGCCGGATGTGGAGCTCTAAGCTTGTTGGGCTTCTGTATCCTCAAGTGTGATGGAAGAAGTCTGGATGGTGATGATATCTTTTAATTTTCAGGTCCAGAATCCCCTGTGAAATAAGTGGGACTCAGATCCGGCTCTCTGTCTGTCTCACATTGTTTTTGCTTTACAGCAGGGGTCACTGAGCAATGAAAATACCACAGAAGACAAGCAGTGGCAGCCTTCATGAAGGGGCTGCTTGGAGTGCCCATTGAATCTGGCAGCAAGTCATGGCCTTACCAGTTACCACCCAGTTTGTCAAGGAATGTCTCTTCCCTTGAGAACCAGCAAGATTAAGAACTTCAAGTACTGCTTGAGAGTTACTTGTCAGTAGACGAGCTGGAATTGCTGTGGACTGTGCTGCTACAGAAAGACTTCACAGTCAATGTGTGAAGACTGTGCGCACTCTAACAGTGACTGATTGCCTTGGGCACTTTTCTTGTGATTGCAAGACCCTGTTGAAAATTGATAATGTAGAATACTGTAAGCCCGGATCACGGGTTTATTGGTGAGACTGATGGCGAAGGAGCTGCGTGGCCTTGGTTGTGGCACAGAGTAGGCCTCATACCGGGGGGGTGGGCGGGGGTGCTGCCTGTTGCAGCTGACCACAAGGAGAAATGCTAGAGGCTGTGGCGCAGCGTCCATGCTGGATTGGAGCAGGCCGCTCCATTGGTACTGCTCTCCAGTGTTCGCTCAGTGGAAGACAAGCTGGACTGCGTTCGTCTGCTGAGCATAAGCCTCAGGGACTCGGGCTAAATTAATTTTTTTTATATGTGACTGTATGTTTCCTGCTATCTTATATGTGCTATATGTGCCTTGTATGACAGTTGATGCTGTGTTTTGTGCCTTAGCCCGGAAGAACGCTGTTTCAATTAGCTGTATCCATGGATGCACTTGTGTGGCTGAATGATAATTAAACTTGGACTTAATTTGGCCCATTGTAGTCAGCACTTAAGGCCTTTATAACTTATATTCTTTAAATCAGGTGAGTGGCAGTTTGTGAGTGAAACCAAGCTCAAGAACTGCAACATTACTACTACTGTCCATTTTACACCCCTCCCAAGATTAGCTTTAAGTGGAATGCATTCGTCGGATTTGTTTAATGTCAATAACCAAAGATAAATTGCTACCCCTTTTCTTTTGGTTATGAAAATCTGCCGAGGGTCCTTCACACAGTAGTAGTTTTCAAATCAACACACACAAAGGGCTGGAGGAACTCAGAAGGCGAGGGAGCAACTATGGAGAAGAGTAAGCGGTCAACGTTTTGGGCCAAGACCCTTCTTCAGTTCTGGAAAGGAAGGTGAGAAGTCAGAGTAAGTTGGTGGGGGGAGGGGAAGAAGAAGCATAAGTGGCCGGTGATAGGTGAATCCGGGAGAGGTGGAGGGGGTGAAGTAAAAGACCTAGGAAGTTGACTGGTGAAAGAGGTAAAGGCATGGAGGAGGGGGAATCAGATAGGAGAAGATAGAAAACCATGGAAGAAAGGGAAGGGGGAGGAGCACCGGGGGGGGAGATGATGAGCAAGTCAGGAGATAAAGTGAGAGAGGGAAACAGGAATGGGAATGGTAAAGGGGGGGGGGGGGTGGGAGTACCAATTACTGGAAGCTCAAGAAATCAATGTTCATGCCATCAGGCTGGAGTCTACCCAGATGGAGTATGAGGTGTTGCCATTCCAACCTGAGTGTGGTCTCATTGTGGCAGGAGAGGAGGCCATGGACTGACATATTGGAATGGGAAGTAGAATTGAAATGGGTGGCCACCGGGAGATCCCGCTTTTTGTAGCGGATGGAGCGAAGGATTACTCCTCCCAGCTGAATTGATATTGTAAGTGAGGGCAGCAAGTTTCTGGCTCACCTGCCCCCCTTCTCAGCACCCATGTTGTTCTTCCTTTCCGGCAGCAGTCACTGCACACCATGAGGTTGCTCTTTTCAACTTCTCTAAATTGGGCTGAGCACAGTTGTACTCCATCACCGACAATTAGACTGCCAAATTTGCATCTTGTAAAATGTGTGCTCCACTCCCATTCCAGTCAGATACAAAGGTGCCACATACAGTGCATTAAATACCCTGGATGATTCAGGCTGGGATATCTTTGCACTTGCTGGGCTGCATCAGATCGAGTAATCTACTGCAAACCTTCCATCACTAAATCTGATTCACATCCTCGCTATTTCTCAGCTTCCTGCCCACACTTCTCTGCATGCTTTGATATCTCATCTCTGCCTTTTGAAGATTATGGTGTCTTTATTGGTTTTGCCTGGTGGAAGGAAATCGTTATCAGCAGCCAGTTCCACATCTCAAGTAATTTCTATTTCACCCATTTATGATAAAGTGTGCATACCTTGAAATTCAATTGCACTGCTTCATTTCAGATTTCTTTTGTCACTTTGGGGGGACTTAACTGTCTTGAATCACTCTTGAGGTCTTGATAGATCTACTATTTTAGGTTTAGATATGATCTCACAAACCTTTTCGACAATTGTAGAATAACTTAGACACTCTGCCCCAGGAAAACCTGCAGCTAGTTGATGCATCATACTTTTAAAAGCTTGGCTTTATTTATCACAAGTACATTAGAACATTGAAATATACAATGAAATGTGTCGATTTGCATCAAATCAAATCAGTGAGATTGTGCTGGGCAGCCTGCCACTGTCACCACACTTCCAGTGCCAATATAGTATGCCTACAACACTCGAACCTTAACCATTGTTTTTAGAATGCTGGAGCACCAGAGCAAAACCAATGGGGAGAGCGTCCAAACTTCTTACAGCCAATGGTGGGAATTCAGAATCAGAATCAGGTTTATTATCACCAGCATGTGTCTAAATTTGTTAATTTAGCAGCAGTAGATCAACGCATTACATGATAAGATAGAATGGGAAAAAGACAAGTATAGCTTGAACTCTGATCGGTGATTGCTGGTGGTGTAATTGTGTTACGCCGACTGCTACACTACCATTCTGCCTAAACCCTTGCCCACTTCCAGCATTAAAGCTGTCCCCACATGCGCTGGTCTGTGATCACCACCCGAAACTTGAGGTCTATTGTCCAGAAGACAAGCTGGCCTCATTCTTTTTCCCTCCCATGCCCCACACACCAGGAGTGCTGGAGAGTTTCTGCTCAGTGAGTTAACAACAATGCCTTTGTGGCATTCTACACATTGACCTACTGGAGCTGCAGGTCCAACAACTTCTCAGTTTTGGGAGAGGAGTACTAGGAAGCATCTGCAAGAATGTGTCATGCTCCATTTGTTGTGACTGAAGCTTGACTGAATTTTATTGCTGTGGGTTCAAATCGAAACAGACATCATCCATTTACATCTATCCTGTTCTAGTGAAACTTTTAGGATGCACCAGAATTTTTTGGGAAATAATTGAAAGCCTTGTCACATCTGTTTCAAAATATGGCACTTCAATTCATTGTATCGCAACTTAGCTGTGTGATGCATTGTTGCTAATATCCATGTTGCCCTGCATCTCCAGGACATGTTGCTCTCGCTGCTCGTTCAACATGCACTGTTGCATGACCAATTTGCTGCTTGGAAAGAAAGGTGATCTACCTGTATAATTCAGGAACCCAACCTGGGAATAGCTCCCTGCTAAGAAGTGGAGTTCATTAGTATGCCCTTATATTTCTGGTGAGAAATTTACACTTGGGTAATGAAGGATCAATGCAAGATCACCTGCAAGATCTCTTTGTCCTTGACAAATTTGGTGTCCCTGAACTTCCAGATGAATTGCAACTTAAAAACTTTGAAATTGGAGTTCTCTTCAATGTTGGCAAGGAATATCAAGGAACCCCAGTTCAAATGCAAGAAAAAGCACAAAACAGTTTTAAAAATTCTAATCTTAATGAAAGTATAAATCAACCAGAAGAAAGAATGTATTCTTTTCAGGGTCACAATGGGATTGAGCCTAGCCCAATTCTGAGAACTTGATCTCAGCTGATGAAGTCAACTAGCATACGTTTTGTGACCAGGTTGAACAACCACACTGCCAACATGATGAACATTGAAACACAGCTTCAGAATAGAAACAGAAAGATCTGCTTGACGTTCCTCCCAGTGTATGACTATCAATCAACAGGAACCCCCACCACCCAAAAGTCTGTGTAATAATTTATTTATTGCAGGCGGGAGCTTGCTTTGTATAGGTTAGCTGCTAGATTTTGTAACCCTGCAACAGTGACTATGTTTCTGATTGTTTGGTATTTTGAGACATTCTAAGATCATAAAAGTCTCTAGATATATGCTCACTCTTTCTTTCTTTGATCTTGTCCTTCTTTTTCTCACTTTCTCTTCTCTTACACCCCCTCAAGAAACTGCTTCCAATTTTTAACATTTGAGTTTCATCTCATAATGTGATCTGCAACCTGTCTAGTTGCATGTGTTTGGCTCGTTAAATATCTACTATTGTGGAAGTAACTGTTCAGGATCAATCTATCTTGTAATATGTCATTGAATTTTTATTTTTCCACAGCTGCAGTTTAACCTTTAAGCATTTACTGTTTTTAGCATTTACTGTTTTTATCTTGGATTTCTCGCATCTGCAGGTTTTGATTTCTGTGTCCTACTTCCGACAGCTGTCTCCTCCTGGAATACTTAAACCTACAAGTATTAATTTATGCTGGTGAAATGGATCTGATTTACAGTACAGCCATACTTCAAATTACGAAAAAAATTCATTCTTAGAAAATATTTCATGAAACAAAGCGGTATAAATTGAAAAAGCAGTGTAATATGTATTATGGGTATTCCTGTGTTCACCTGTATTTCTATGCATAGAGAATGGGTTTGTTGTAGTGAAAAATAGCTCTGTAAGTCAAAGATACATGCCCCAAAGAATTGATGCTGAAACTTTGGTAGGTGAACTTGCATACGTTATGGTGTTACTGCACTTGGGTCAGTAGATTCATCTGGATCTCCTTGGCCCACCTACTTAATATTCAATTATAAAGAAGTGAGTGGAAGTGTCTGATAGGTGTGAAGCAATGTCTGTCAATGGACACTGGTCCCTCAGACAGTTAATTCCAGAGAACCATCTATGGCATTATGCAAGCCACCGCACAGACACAGAAAACTCAGGTCATTTAAATAACATTATCTTGATGAATGCTGGTGAGAACTTGCAGGGTTTGACATCTTTCCAACTGCAAGCAGATGAGGCACCATTCAGCAGCAGTGGTTTATGGTTTTTGATAGGTCACCTCAAGGCTAGACACAAGCCATTTGTAGATGTTTTACTGCACGATAATTGCTACTTGAATGCAGACACAAAAACTGTCCCAGTGCTGGGGAGGGCTGGGGGTGGACGTGGTGCAAGCATTTTATGATGTAAACTCAAAAGGGGGTTAGACTGAAGCCAATTCCATTCACACCTGGCAATATTCCAAACCTTAATTCCAATGAATTCAACAGAATTGTTCGCTGTCAATATCCACAAAGTGTTACATTTTTCAAATATCTCATTTTAATAAAGGCTACTGCACCTATAGCAGGGCTTGATGGTGATGTAATGGCAAAAGTGCTCAGTAATTGCTTATAAAAATTCAAAAATAAATGATGAGTCTCCTGGAAGGCACTTCAGGGAATTGTGCGTTGGAGATTTCCAGCCACTGTTTGTGGGAACAGAGTTAAAATGCAGCTGCATCTTCAAGCTGTGAGCTGTGACTGGATCATTATTTAACTACCCACGTTCTTTAAAACAATTAGACACAACATGGATTTTATCCTGATTTTCTCTTTTCATCTTGGAGGAAAGCAGCTGGACCCCTTCTGGAATGGACTCCTAAGCACAGTTTCAGGTACTGTGGCCACAGGTGTCGGACGACCATTAGGAATGTCACTGCTGACTATTGTGTAAACTCTGATCCTTTGTATTAAGAAAATGCTTAACCCTTGAGTCAGTACCAGATTGGATTTACATCACTTCCACTCCTGCTCCTTTTCCCCAACATAGGGACACTTTGTAAAATAAGCATGCAAAATCATTAAGCTGGAACAAATTTGAATTTACCAAAAACCATAAACAGCAAAGGGTTTGACCTTTGGCATTACTGTGTTTTCGACCTTCTTGTCACCTCAGTTGAACCGCATTATTGGCAGACTGTTTCCTTCTTGGTGTCGGTGAGGTTTTAACCCATGGTGAAGGGCTGCATCATGCCCAAATAAATTCCTGTCTTCACCTGTAGTCCACAAAGCCGTACTTTCCAGTAGAGGTCACTAGATACTGAGTGGAAATTCTGGAAGGGACTTCCCTTCCCCTCCCAAATCCTAATAGTTGCTGTGGCAACTTTAATTTTACCCAGTTTCTATCTCATGTAAACCTGCAATTCTTTTTAGCTCAATATATAGTGGACAGTAGGCTCATTTTCCTACCTATTCCCATAGTCTCTCATCATCTGAGTCTCCGTATCTATTTAAAAATTCTCACTGATGCCATCACATTTCATCTTTTAATCTGGATTCCTGGACAACAAATTTTACACAATAAATTTAATGCATCATTTCAATAAATGCCAGGAGGATAAATCCAGCAAACTTTCCATTTAATAGCTGCAGTAGAAATCTAGTGTTGAAGATTTTGTCAGGCTTTAAATATTAAGGACTCACCTTCACTAGCCCAAAGCATAACAACAAATCGTTAAAAATACATGCAGGATTCAGAGGGACTGAAAATGTGCAAAATAATATTGCTCTTCCAAAAATAACCCCGTGTAATCTATCAGTGCAAAGTCTGAAAGGAGCTGTGTAAGTGCAGTCTGTGTTTAAATTTAAAAAAGAGAATCAGAATAACAACAAAGTAAAGGTTGTTTCCCTCACATGAAAATGAGAGCCATTAATAATGCACTCACCAGAGTCACTGTAGAGAATCACAGATACAATCCTGCCAGGAGGAGAATAATTTACTTGTGACAAATTATAATAAAGATGGTTGGATGGATGACTTGGCACTTGTCCAATGTCTAGCCATTCTTATGAGTATATTTTTCTACTTGCCATATTTTCCTGTTGCAACAGAATGCTTTAATACGACAATTTCCTGTTTAATTGTCTCCAGTTCCTAGCCCTTGTTCTGGATTGTTTTCACTTTACAATTAGGTTATTAAATGCTCTTGGGCTGCTCATTTATTCATAGAGGTTCAGAGATAAATAATATTATACAGCAGCGAAACTGGCCCTTCAGCCCATCTCTGCAATGCCATCCAACATCCACATCTGTGATAATAACATTTGCACACATTTGGCTCATCTTTCTGATCTATGCTGCTGTCTGAATGTCTTAAGCATTGTAATTTTACCTAGCTCTACCTTTGGCAGATCTTGCTGTATAACCCATGAAAGGCCTTTCTTCTGATGAGGGGGCTCGGCTTGAAACATCGACATTTTACTCTTTTCCTGACCTGCTGAGTTCCTCCAGCATTTTGTGTGTGTTGCTTTGGATTTCCAGCAACTGCAGATTTACTCGTGTTTTAGAGGCTTTTCCCCTCCTTGAGCAAAGATATGGTAAGTTTGAATGTGTCTCTCTTCTGCAGGAACAGGAATATATCGCCCTCCACCACCTCCCTCACTCTCCCATTCCCATCCGCTTGTCCAGAGAGCTGACCATGGGGCGAAGAGTGAGGAAATTAGGGCTCAGTCACCCGACATTTGGTGTCATAGCTAGAGACTGAACAGGTGACAATTTTATCTTTTCCATCTGATGGGGACCTGAAAGAGCAAGGCTGTTCTTCCAGTCACATGATCTAGAAAGCCTAGGCAAGAGGTGGTAAACCTGTTTGAGAGTGTGGGTCCAAATTAGCGTTGCAATGTGAATACACCAGTTAAAGCCATCTCCCATATGCGTGCTTTTATTTAATCGATACGTAGTTGTGAACAGACACAACAAATTGGTGACAAGTATGAACCTGATGTCAGAAAATATCAGGAATGGCACTCACGGTTACGGGATGAAGCAGCGAGAGCTAAACAGCATGAGAAAACCATCACAGGCACTGAACAAAGGTGTGAGTAACAGTGAAAGATGCACTGAATTTAAAGTGAAAATAACATACTGATGGCTTCAGTCCGGAAAGCTGACAAATTTAATAGCATTATTAAAGGCTGGGAGTCATATATCGAGAGGGTGGGACTATATTGTAACATGAACAATGTGGAGGAGCAAACGAAAGCCCCTACACTTCTTAGCTTAATGGACCCAAGAATGTACAGGCTCTTACACAACTTAGTAACCCCCCCTAAGCCAGTAACCAAGACTTTTGATGAAATTGTTACAATTTTACAAAATTACTTGAGCCCTAAACTGCTGGTAATAGCTGAGAGATTTAGACCAAAGGAACCAGTCAAAAGATGAACACATTTCTGAATACATTGCAGTACTGCGCAAACTTTCCCAGTACTGTGACTTTAGAGATGGACTTTGTAGTGCATTAAGGGACAGGCTTGTGTGTGGCATGCATGGTCAGAGCACTCAAATGAGGCTACTAGCAGAAAGAGACCTAACCTTAGAACAGGCATTGACCATTGCAATATCATTCGAGACTGCAGCAAAGGATGCAGCAGACAGCAGAAAAGGAGGTTAGAGTGTGAAATGCACAGAATGTGCCTGAATGGTGCAAAAAGCCAAAGATGTTGTCGATTTGGCAAATTCTCCCATGATGCAAATGACTACTGGTTCAAAGAAAAAGTAAGCGTCACATAGAGAAAAGTGTGCAAGGCAGAGCAAGAACACAACCGAGTGAAAGGTCTCAAACACAAAACTAAGCAAATTATTAGTTACCAAATGAAAACCAAAATCAGACAACATAATCTGACAAAGGAGAGCTGTCATGCCTAGAACTACACTGTATTACTGAAGCAGACTACAAAATCATCGGGATCACAATAGATGTGATGTTTGGTGTAACACTGAAAATGGAGCTGGATACAGAGTTTTGTCCTTGTCCATAATTCCAGAGGCTGACTACAACAGACTGTTTTCTAAGATACCATGAGAGAAAATCTCAGTGATGCTAAAGACTTACATAGGCAAGAATGTGTCTCCAGAATGCAAAATGAGAGTAAATGTGACATACGGAGGCCAAACACAACAGTTAGAGCTTTATGTATTGAGAAGTGGAGGGCCAGTACTTTTTGGACGTGAGTGGTTGAGAAAAATCCAACTAGACTGGCACTGAATCAAAGCTCTCAGTGTGACATCAACAGGCAACGGCATCCCAAATGGTAGCACTAACCAGAGACTGGCATAATGCTAATGAGAAGGAGATTGGTAAACTCAAAGGCATGAAGGCCAGAATTGAATTAACTCAAGCAGCAACACCAAGATTCCATAAAGCGCTTCCAGTGCCTTACATTCTATGTTCTAAAGTGAACGCTGACCTATAGAGCTAGGAGGCATCTGGAACACTGTCCAAAGTTGAGTGGAAAGATTGGGCCATGCCCATTGTCCCGGTTATCAAGAAAGGGATGACCAGAGTGGTTTGCACATGTGATGATTTCAAGATGAGCATCAACCCAGTGCTGCGTACTGTGCAGTTTGTCTTGCCCTGAACAGAAGACATTTTTGCATCTTTGGCAGGCAGGGAGAGGTTTACAAAGATTGACTTGTCACAAGCCTAAACCGCTCACCAATTATGACCCAACCCTGCCCATCAGACTGGCGTGCGATGCATCCCCTTAAGTCATTGGAGCCATTTTGTCACACGTTATGTAAGATGGATCTGAACATTCAATTGTATTTGCTTCAAGATCACTGACAAGCGTAGAACATAACTACGCATAGATCAACCAAGAGGCCCTTAGTTCAGTATGGGGAATAAAGAGGTTCTGCCACTGCCTCCATGGACAAAAGTTCACACAAATGACAGATCACTAGCCCCTTGCGTCCATTTTAAATCCTAGGAAGGGAATTCCAGTGATGACTGGTACCTGGTTAAAATGTTGGACATTGTTGCTAGGAGCCCACTCCTATGACATAGAGTACAAGGGTACCAAACAACACAGCAACACTGATGACTTGTCACATCTCCCATGAATGGCAACTGAAGAAGATAAGTCCTCATACTGTGACCAGCAGAAGTGTTCCACATCGCATTGGTGGACCAGTTGCTGGTAGTAAATTCAGAAATATGGAGAGAAATAAGGAGTGATCTGACATTGCCAAAAGTTTATGATATCACCATGCAAGGATGGCCAGCTCATGGTAACTGTGTTTCCTGAGTTCTCAGTGAGACGAGACCAACTGTTGGTAAGTAAAAGAATGCTGATGTGTGGATCTTGTGGTATAGTTCCTTCCAAACTGTGCACCAGAGTGTTAGAAAATCTGCATGAAGGACAGATGGGTACAGTCAAGATGAAAGGTCCCACTTGGAGCTATGTGTGGTGGCTGGGAGTAGATAAACAGATTGAAGATTTGGCCACAAGCTATTCAGGATGCCAAAAAGTTCAAAATGAACCCCAACAGGCAACATAATGCCTGTGGGAGTGGCCATTGTAACCATGGCAAAGATTACATATTGACTTTGCTGGGCCATTCATGGACTCCATGTTCCTGATTGCTGTGTGTGCACATTCGAAGAGGCCAGAGGTTATACCAATGAAGTCAACCACCTCAGCAAAGACTGTTTCCAATCGAAGGATTATCTTCACCAGAAGTGGCTTACCAGAACAAATTGTGAGTGACAATGGACCACAATACACATCAGAAGAATTCCGACTGTTCAAAAAGAAAAATTTCATCAGACATTTCAAGTCAGCTCCTCACCACCAGCAACGAATGGGTTAGCTGAAAGGTTTATCTAAACCTTCAAGAAGTCAAGAAGCAATGGACAAGGAGGACATTTCTCTACAGCACAAGGTGGACAGCAACACACACAAAATGCTGGTGGAACACAGCAGGCTAGGCAGCATCTATAGGGAGAAGCACAGTCGACGTTTCGGGCCGAGACCCTTCATCAGGACAAGGTGGACAGCATCCTTTTTGTGTATCGGAACTCTGTTCATGCAATGACAAATCAAACACCTGCAATGCTGTTCATGAGCAAGAATCTGACTTATCAGAATCAGGTTTATTTATCACCGACATGTGATGTGAAATTTGTTAACTTAGCAGAAGCAGTTCAATGCAATACATAATCTAGCAGAGAGAGAGAGAGAGAGAGAGAGAAATAATAATAAATAAAATAAAACATAATAATAAATAAACAAGTCCAATAATGGGACAACCAGAACCTTATGCAATTCTCCAGATGTAACCTAACTAGAATTTTGTGAAGCTGCAACAAAACTTCTTGACTTATGAACTCAATGCCTCAGCTAATAAAGGCAAGCATGCCATATGCCTTCTAAACATATGGGGGGGGGGGGAACTTATTGAAATGTATAAAATTCTAAAGGGATTGGACAGGCTAGATGCAGGAAGATTGTTTCCGATGTTGGGGGAGTCCAGAACGAGGGGTCACAGTTTAAGGATAAAGGGGAAGCCTTTTTGGACCGAGATGCGGAAGAACTTATTCACACAGAGAGTGGTGAATCTGTGGAATTCTCTGCCACAGGAAACAGTTGAGGCCGGTTCATTGGCTATATTTAAGAGGGCGTTAGATATGGCCCTTGTGGCTAAAGGGATCAGGGGGTATGGAGAGAAAGTAGGTACAGGGTTCTGAGTTGGATGATCAGCCATGATCGTACTGAATGGCGGTGCAGCCTCGAAGGGCCGAATGGCCTACTCCTGCACCTATTTTCTATGTATCTATGTTTCTAAACCATCCTATTAATGTGTGCAGCCACCTTCAGGGAGCTATGATCTTGGACCCCAAGATCCCTTTGCTCATCAACACTGTTCAGTGTCTTGATTCGAACAATGCACTGTCTCTTTACATTTAACCTACCTAGGTGCAACACTGCGCACTTGGCCGGTTTAAACTCCATCTGCCATTTCTCCACCTATATGTGCAACTGATCTACATCCCATTATATTTTTTGCCAGACTTTTACAGTATCCGCAACACCACAAATCTGTGAATCTTCTGCAAACTTATTAACCCACCCATCTATGTTTTTATCTAGGTCATTTATATCCATCACAGACAGCAGAAATCCCAGCAGAACACCATTTATCACAGATCTCCAGCTGGAATAAGTCCCTTTGACTATCCCCTCTGACTTTTCTGGGCAGGTCAGTCTGAATCCAAATGGCCAATTCACCATAACTCCAATGCATCTTAATCTTCTGGATGTGCCTCCTACGAGGGACTTCGTTAAACACCTTACTTATATCCATGTGGACAACATCCACAGCTCTAGATCAATGAATTACTAACAATAATCCTCCCCTTTTTTAAGGAAAAAGAATGAGTCCTGTTGCTTATTTGCATATATTCAATGTTTTACTATTAATGAAAGTGTAACAGAAACATTTTGAAATAAATGAAGCATTTTAGAATACCTGTTCTAACAAATGTTAATCTTTAAAAAGACACTTAAAATATCATTTCTGAACTATTGTTATTGTACCTCATATATGACATAAGAAATGTAAATGGGCAATTATAAGCCTTGGTGCATATTTATAAAAATTCAAAGAAAGGAAAATAAACACATTTTACTCTCAGTGAGATTTTTGTTGCTGCACTAACGATGACAAATATTTTATATGTGTCTTGTATATGATTGTTCTGAGAGCTTTGCATGTAGCACTAGCTTCATTGGTAAGTTTACTCCTATAATTAGACCTGACCAAGTTCATCACTGAAAAAAGACTCATGAATATTCATAGAGATGCCAAACTACACACAGTATTTACTGTTATTAACACTGAATATCCAACGTTCACTCAGAAGCAACAGAAGAAAAAATAATCAACAGACGAAGCCAACGTCAACAAGCCCAACCTATTTACTGTCCAAATACTGTGTGTATACCATGTCTGTGAGGATTTCAAAACATATCATTCAAAGTCACAGGTTCCCACAATTATCTGGCTGGTGCCAAGCCGGCGTGAGAAGTCTGCTGACGAAACATCTTGGGCTGTGTAAAAAATCATTTGCTGCTTCACCTGGCAGTGAAGATTAGCATATGTATCTTTTTATTATGGGTGGAGTTTAAAGAATCAGGGGGAGGCACTGCGCGATACATGCTGACGAAATTTGTCATGTGCCATCTTGTGCACGTGTGCCATAGGTTCACTACACTATCAATGACTCAGTGTCTGTCCCCTCATCTTTCTCTCACCCAAAAGCTAAAGCTGGTGCTGATATGGTGCCTGAGGACAATCATGGGCTTGTGACTTTCTACCACTGTTGGCTTGCTGCCTATATTTCCAATCTATTTACCCACATGGATTTAAGCTTGCTCTTCTTTGCATACTGGTGAGGAAGATAAAAGAATTCTTATCAGGAGCCCAATTGCTTTCCTTCTCACCCCCGAGGTTCAGTGTAAATGTGGATTGTGTCAAATTGCTTTCAGAGATCATTAGAATTTTATAGACATTTGGTTCAATCTGCTCGAGCTGTTATCCACGCTGCTGGTCAGAGGGAAAGTGGAATTTGTTATCGGCAAGAAATTCTCCAAACAATAGCTAACATATTTAGTGGGAGAGAAAATATTTTAAAGCTTTGATGGATGTTGTGAAGGGGGAATTATGATGGAATGACATCTGAAAGTTTTTTAAAAATTTTTTATGACATACAAATTGTAGCAAGGCTGGAAACAACAAGTTATTAAAGATGGCAACTGACTTGATGAGATTTCTTCATGGATTAAAGGACTAGAAACCAGATACTTGGCTCCAAAGCAGTACTGAGAAGAGACGTGCATCGTGAGATATACCATCTCCTGTTAAACTGAAACCCCATCTGGAGGTATCTTTGGGGCTTATACCATGGAAATGTCTGTTATCTAGTTCAGTATTTTTTCCTTCATTGCCAAAGAAAGGAAGCAAGTGTTCTGATCAATAATGTTATTGCTGAGTGAGCGGTGTACAAATTGTTGGCTTGATATACTTAATAGAAGCCAATTTAGAAATGCATGTGTAACAAACTAGAAACAGGTTGTTTGAAGACTTTTCCATGGATGAAAGAATAACCTAAGCTTAAAAAGCATATCTGATGTTTGTGAATTTGACATTAAATTGCCTAAAACAAAGTTACTCTTGACTGTTAGGTCATACTCCTGACCTATGACCATACTCCTGACTTCATTTATTCATTAATGGGGCATGCTTGTTGGAAACCCACTCCAAATTACTCATGAATATGTGGAGGTAAATTAAATTCTGAACTGTTGCAGAGCTGTTATATAGGGAGTGCTAAGATTTTGACGCAGAGATCATAAAATAGTGTTCAAGATTATATGTAATTCAGACAGCAGTTTGAAGCGCTTCTCTTCCCTTATGTTGAACTCTTTGTCTTCCTGTTAGTGGCTGTAGGCTTAAAAGGGGTTCTTAATGTAAACCAGAAGAGGTGCTGTCGAAGAAACTTAACCAGGTGAGGCGCTGCTCTACAAATTATGTGCATTGAATTAAAATTCTTTTTTGTGAATAAGATAGGTCAAAATTTTAAACATTTCTTAAAATGTTGCTGATGGTTTTCTTATTGTTAAGGAAAAGTCGTCTCTTCAAAGTGTGTCCTGTTCGATAAAGGCTTAAATAATACAACAAAAAAAACCCTGATTTTGTTCACACAATCCACAAGAAAAAGGAAATGATAAATTCATGGTGTGAATTGCTTTGGTACAATTATATGGGACATCATAATGTTGTGTACTCGATACTTAATTTAATAATTTTGAAATATTTACTTTAGAGAAATCTGTTTTTAAACTGGCTGCCATTTAGATCATTATAATTGAATAGCTTCATCAGGGAAGATTGCAAGATCAGCAGTGCACAGAGGCAAAGCAATCTTGAAACAAGATTATTTTTGAATGTATTCCTTCCCCATACACACACTTGTATATCTCTTCCTCAGATTTCAAAATGTAAATCATGGAAATAACTGTGTATAAATTACATCAATTTTGATTAAAAACAAAATTCATCTTTAGTTTGCAAGATGTTAAGAAAATATGTACAAGGAAAGCAAAATACCTTCGATAATTTGACCGAGAGACGATAATATTAAGCATTTGTTTGGGCAACAACATTTGAACATTTTTTATGAATGGCTCACTACTGGGGAAAAGATGCATTTATACAATTCTTCATCAATTTCTTTACCAAAGTATCTTTCAGAGCTGTTTGTCATTTCCCCAATACATTTTTTAAAAATATTAGCTTTGATGACAAGAACCTACATTTAACTCTTAAAGATGTGTTAATTTCTTGAGAATATCTGTAGTAAAACAGGATTTAAAAAATTTAATTATGAGATTTGGAGATTTTGGGTTTTTGCTGCTGTTTGTTTATAACATAAACATTTGCAATGGAAAAGCTGAATCTGGATAATATAGGTGGGCAGAATGCCCTACATGGATCACCTGCTTATTATACAGTACCTCGAATGACTAATATTGTAAATCTCTGCAACAAAAATTTACCAGAAGACTAGGAGGAGATATTCACAGTTATATATTTAGTAACGAGGATGCAGCTAAATATTTCCGTTCATTCAAGCAAAGACTAATTTGTAAAGGTAATTTAAGCCATCATTAAGACCGTCAAAAATTAGAGGTTGAAGATTTTTTTAAAAAGTGAAAATAAGAAGAACTACAGATGCTGGAAATCTAAAATAATAAAAAAACAGAAGTTCACAATTTTTAATGCCAGGAATCAGGCAAAGCCAAAAATGGATCAAATAACTGGGAAAATGTGTGAATGTATTAAAAGTGATTATTCTTGGTTCTTTGGCACTGGCCACAAACATCAGATGCTATAGAGCTTGTCGAGTTGAAATAATAGCTCTTGACATATGCTGAAGGGGTTTTTCGGCTTTCTTTTCTGCACAAGAGGCACCATTCTTCTGAGAGTTTTTCCACCAACATGAACTAAACTTTATCCTTGTTCACTTTGGCTCACGGTTCTGTGAGGTTTACATTCATGAACAGAACGATGTATTGTATCGGGGGGGCAACTTCAGGTGCAAAAAACACAAGGAACAACCTATTGCTTCTGATGCAGAAAGCCTGCCAGACTCGAGCAATCTGCTCATTTGCAGTCAGCACATTAGCTGCATTATTCGAAGTGGGCCCGATATAGGGAGCAGCTAGCAGCACATAAACCATGCCGTAATTCTGAAAGCAAGTTCTCAGCTCACAAAGAGAGTTCATGCCTGGGACAGAAACGGCTGCTGGGAACTTCCCTTTTCAGGATAGCAGTGGTGAGCAATTATTTGAGAACAATTTCAGAAATAACCATTACCTGTTACTCAATGAACTGTCTACCATTTCAGAACCAGCAGTTGTCATCTTTAGTCTAGAGATGCACTGGAAGTTATAGAAACCTGATGGGCTGAATGGCCTTTTGTGGCACAACAATTTTATGACTCTGGTAAGTTGTAACTGCTTTCATTATGACGCTTGATACATGTTGGTAAGGGTTCTGCTCCGTGCCACAAACCACTTACTTCAAAGTTCAATGTTCAAAGTTCAAAATAAATTTATTATCAAAGTATGTATACTTTATGTCACCAGATATTTTCCTGAGATTCATTTCCTTGCAGGTATTCACAGTAGAACAAAGATATACAATAGAATTAATGCAAAATTACAAAGGCAGGGAAACAGCCAATGTGTAAAAGAAGGCAATCAGTGCAACTACAACATAATAATAATAATAATGATAATAATAATAATAATAATAATAATAATAATAATAATAATAAATAATATTGAGAACATGAGTTGTAGGATGAGTCCATAGGTTGTGGAATCAGTTCTGTGTTGAGGTGAGTGAATTTATCCATGCCAGCTCACAAGCCTGATGGATGAAGGCTAATAATTGTTCCTTGTCCTGGTGGTGTGGGACCTAAGGCTTCCATACCTTCTTCCCAATGACAGCAGTGGGATGGGAGCACGGCCTGGAAGGTGAGGTCTCTTGATGATGGATGCTGCTTTTGTGTGACAGCACTCCTTTTAGATGCGCTCACTGTGTCTGTGATTCTCTGTTATAGAGAGGAAATACGGTACAGGCTGATTTTTTATTTCTTTTTCTTAAAGTATTGCCAGAAACAATTTAATGTAATACACACAAAATGCTTGAGGAACTCAGCAGGTCAGACAGGATCTATGGAAAGGAATAAAGAGTTAACATTTCAGGCCGAGGCCTTTCATCAGGACATCAAGTCTTCACCTAGAACATTGATTCTTTAATCTTTTTCCATAGCTGCTGCCTGAACTGTTGTGCTCCTCCAGCATTTTGTGAATATGTATGTTTTTTTTTCTGGATTTTCAGCATCTGCAGAATCCCTTGTGTTTGTGGCCAGAAACCACCAAGTCGGCTGGTGGCACAGTGAAATCAGCGCCCGGTTCGAGAATGGAGGTTCCCGAGTTCGATCCAGTGACAGACCGCACCCAAACGCAGTCTCCATCCGTGCCGGGTTGACGTCGAGCTCGCAACTTGACCTTGTTAAAAAAAAAAGCACTGCCACCTCCAGTTTAAATTCCCATGCGGAATATTGTGGAGGATCAAATACCTGAACCCAAACCCCCAAGTCAGTTTCCGCCCTCTCTTTTCTCCTATCAGCCCCTTCCCCTTATATTATTCAACACCAGTTCGTGAAGTGACTAACACCATGACTTAAAGTTGGCAAAGACATATGACATAGAAGAGTGGAAGTCCTCTTACACTTTACCATTGTTCTCCCCCAACACATCTCTTGTGGCAGTATAGCTTCTGTTGAGCAGTCGTAAGAGCATTGTGCCAGGAGACCAAAGCCATGACATCAGAGGATAGACCATATCACCTCCTACTTATTCCTGTTTTGACATGGCTGCTCAACTCTAGGTGGCATGGGTGCCTTGTATGATGCACTACCTCTGGTTACATCAACTGGGAGTTTAGAGAGTACAATTCCACTCCACTGCAGAATACTTTCAAGATGACTTCCTGTACCCTTTTAGTAGTAGCACCTTGTTCTTTGAGAAATGTGCAAATCATGTAGAAGCATGCTGTCTCCATCTCATGCTCTTTGAAAAAGGATGACTAAGCAAAGTTGGCTCTTTTTGAAAAGACAGCTTCAGTGATCTCCTTTCTGTTGACAAACCCTGCAGCAATGAAGTTGAAAATTGATGGGCGGAGTGATTTTGATGGCATTGCCCTTGCCTTGTCCTAGTGTTTCTTTTCCTTGACTACAGCTGTTCATAAGAATCAGTGAAGACAAGCTTACTGAAGTGTAGGAACACGCATTCCCATTATTGACATCCAGGTGGGAGAACAGTACTCATGAACGCTCTCAGTTGTTATCCCATTCATTTACCTTCCCCCCCTTTTCCTCCTTCCTGTTCTAGTTTCTGCCCTTTTCTCCACTTCTTGTGCTCAGTTCCCAGTCATGCTACATCCCAAAGTGAATTTTCACTCATATATTCTGGGAGTGTTGAAGTCAAGGAAAAGTTCTTCTGCCTTTGGGAAATCACACTGAAAGCTTCAACACATGAAAGGATTTGAAAGTACTTAGAATGTCGAGGTATTCAACACAGTATCGAGCCCTATGTCACACCAACTCCATGCCAAACATCAAGCTTCCATTTACACTAATCCTGCCTAAATCATTTTTCATTTTCCCAACATTCTCATCAAGCCCACCTGGATTCTATTCAAGAGCCATGAAGCATGAGCAATTTACTTTGGCCAATTGACTGAACAACCTGAATGCATTTCGAATGCGAGGGCAGGGTGGGGAACCAAGAAAACTAACTCATTCATAGAGAAACATGCAAACTCCACACAGGCAGCGATGGAGCTCTGAATTGAGCACAGATTTTTGAGGCTTCACAACTGTATTTCCCTAAAATGACTTGAAAGGTTTTTATAGTCATTGGGACAGCAACAGAAATTACTGGCCCCTCCCTGAATAATGAGCATCCCAATTATAGATACTTGTAGATATAATGAAGCTCCCTTAAATATTAATAAATACAAGCAAGAATCATTCATGCAGAGAGAAAAAAAATGCCTACATGCTACTTTCCTGCAACAATCAGATAACATTGTCCCTTAAGAATACAGGCTGCCAGTTTCACTGCGGGAGGCCACAAAAGAGGGTTATTTTGGAAATGGACAAGCAATCACTTCCGTTAATAATTGTGCAAAGTTACTCTATTAAACAATGTAACATGCACTGATACTTCAAGTCCATTGAAACCGGTCATTAAACAACGGATATCATGATTCTGTACCTTTAGAACTAAGGAGAAGGCAATAAATAAGTATTCGTGTTAATTATCCATCATTAACACCATTCATTACAAAACTGTGGAGGTATGGTTATTAGCAGAATCAAAGTCAGGTTTAATATCACGAGCATATGTGTCATGAAATTTGTTGTCTTTGCGGCAGCAGTATAATGCAATACATAATGTGTGCAACGTGTCCAACAGGATGTTGGAGATCTTTTACCAGTCTGTTGTAGCGAGTGCAGTCTTCTTTGCAGCTTTATGTCGGGGGAGCAGCATCGGTGCTGGTGACGCAAGAAGACTAAATAAACTCATCAGAAAAGACTGGAGCTGTCCTTTGCTACAACCTGGACTGTTTTGAGTTAGTGGTGGAGAGAAGGTCACTAAACAAACTGTTATCCATTATGGACAATCTGGCATAACCTACTAAATAAGCAGCGGAGCCCCCATTCGAACAGTCTCATTCAGCTCCGCTGACACATGGATTGTTACAGAAAATCTTTCCTACCAAATGCATAAGCATATACAACAGTTCATCTCCGTGCAACAGGAGAATACACATCATAGTACAATAGTCCCTGTTTTAAAATTTTGTACATTATTACTGCACATTATTGCAAATTATTGCACATTGGTAAATTATTACTATGTATGTTATTATTCTGTACGTTATTATTAGTTAAGTCTACACACTGCTAAGTGTGTTTTTAAATGTTGCTGCTGTAATGAAAGAATTGCCCACTCAGGATCAATAAAGTATTATTATTATTATTATTATTATTATTATAGCGAAAAAGACTGTGAACTGCGGTAAGTATATATAAAATATAGATAAATTAGGTAAGTAGTCAACAATAAAAATTAAAAAGAAGTAGCGAAGTAGTGTTCGTGGTTTTAATGTCCATTCAGAAATTGGATGGCAGAGGGGAAGAAGCTGTTCCTGAATCACTGAGTGTATGTCTTTATGCTCCAGTGCCTCCTTCCTGATGGTAGCAATGAGAACAGAGCATGACCTAGGTGATGGGTGTCCTTGAAGATGTCCTGGATACTATAGAAGCTAGTGCCCATGTTAGAGCTAAGTATGCAATTCTCATAGTGAGTGACTTGGTGTATTTTTCACTTGCGGACAAAGTTGGCTGTAAAAATGAAACCTGTTCATAATCTGAGAATGATTTATAATTAGATAATTAACCCCGTAAGGAATAGATGGAAAATCTTCTTTGTGCTGAATTCACGTTCAGCTTGGATGAAGGGGTTTTGCCTGTTCTGGCAAGCTCCAGATTGGCAGCATTGATATGAAATCAGAGTTGTATCAGAGTGCAATTCAAACATCTAACATACATGGGCATATCAGATGTCATATCTGAATCAATTAGACACCTCTAGTATCCCCTAAAAAATTTCAGAACTTAATTTTGTAACCACAAATTAAACATCAGTAACACAGGATTCCAAATTCTGATCAGATCATTTGTTTTTCTTTAGTGTTATGAATATACTTTGATTATATTTAAAGCTCTTTTACTCTTATCATTGGTAAACTTAAAGCACCATCCTTTTAGTTCAATATAATATTAAACCATTTCTAATCTGCTATTTACAGATTATACACATATTATATTAAAACTGCTACTCAAAAGAGCTGGGTAAAGTTCTGCATATACACAGGAATTCTTGAGGACTTCTTTAGTAGCTTCAGTGGGTGCTGAAAGTTTTATGGATGAGGTAACTAGCTATTTTTTCTTTGCTGCTTCTCTCTCTGCAGAGTGCTACAGGTACAAGGAAATTCCAGCCACTATTGTGTAATAATTTTGTCTGAACAGCCTATATGGCATAAATCAGAATGATAGCCATACTGCAACGTTTCCATTAAAAGTGTGCAAACCCAAAATGAAAATAAATACCTGGAAAATGATACTCAATTTCCTGTTTTATGCATTCTTGGCTGGTCCCCAGAAAGCTGAGGTACAACAGTTCCCCCTTTTAACCGAGGCAGATTGGCTGAATTTGGCAGCTAACCAACCTGTTAAAAAAAGATGGTGCCTTTATAACTATTCATTGGGGTTTTCTCTCTGTTAGTAATACTTGCATACAAGATAATTTTGTATTCCTGACCAGTTTTGTTTTTACACTGTTAACCAAAGTAGAAGCCTGTCACTGAGGAATGTTTCTCCATTGATAAGTTGGAGTGAATATATCCCAGTTTTTCAGTCTAAGAATGCCCATCATTAATGTGTGATCCTTGGGAATGAATGAAGCTTTTATAACTATGAGGCTACAGCATATATACTCATTCCTACAATTGTATCCAAATCTGTGAATACAAAGGAGGATCTTGATTCAATAATAGGCAGGAGATTAACAACGAGTTCACTCACATTCTTCTAAATATAAGTTACTAGAGATCAACCTTACTCATTCTCTCATTACAGGACAAGTGCCTCATTCAGGGAGTCAACCGAGTGAAACTAAAATAGAATATCTCCAAGACAAAAATACCGTCTGTTACAGATAGAGATCAGAGTTGTAAGCAGTGTTTCAAATGAGATCTTGCTGAAGCCTTGTACAATATCAGAAAAACATCCAACCCTTTTGCAAAGCTTGCTGTTCCAACTCTCACTGCTCAATCAGGACATGATCGTGATCAGACATGTTATGTGCCCCAGTGGATGTGATCCAGCATTCACTAATTGAAGTCCCTAAGCCACAGGGAGAGCCTAAGGCAATTCGTAAATGTTAATGAATATTATAAAGTTAATGCATTCACTCTTTTAATTTAGTTTTAATAATTATTTAGAGTGCAGTTTTCACAATTTGTATTTCAAATAAATGTGTGCAGTTAAATCATATGAATGAAAGCTGGACTTGGCAATGTAGCCCTTCACCATCCTCTGTCATTCTATAAGCTATAAGCTAGATTTATGTGTCAAATCTACTTTCCCACTAGACCTATGATTCGTTGAATGTCTAAAAACCTATTAATACTAGACTCAAATGTACAGAACATCTAGAGCTGTTAGGTTCAATGACTTGCACCAATGTTAAAGACATTTCTCCTCATTGTAGTTTAAAGTGATCAACCCTTTCTCCTGAAGTTCTAGATTATATTATATTAGATTAATTTTTTAATCACAGTTACATTGAAACATACAGTGAAATGTGTTGTTTGCATTAAAACCAACACAATCTGAGGACGTGCTGGATTCGCCAGCAGGTGTTGCCGCTCGTTCCAGTGCCAACATAGCATGCCCACAGTGCTCAGCAGAACAGCTTGCAGCCAACATACAGCAAGCAACAACAGTAAACTAAACCCCTTTCCCATTCACACAGACGGGCCTCCAGCCCCTGGATAATCCTCCTCCGGGCTTCCGAGCTCCATACTGTGGCCCTAGACTTGCAGACATCAAGCCTCTGATCTCCAGACTCGCCGACTTCAGGGTTCTCAAACCAGATGTAGCAATTATCTTGTCACTAACTCTCCAACTATCCTGTGGGTCTTAAGGTGATCTCCCTTCATCATCCAAAGTCCAGTCATGTGATTGACTGTTATCAATCTCTCTCCAAATTTGATTCCCTCATCCTGGGAATTAGTCCATTGAAACTATGCTTCATTGACTCTGTCAAGTATATCATTCTTCAGGTATGGAGACCAAAGTTCCTACGACCTTCAAATGAGGTGTCATCAAAGTCAAGCTTGGCAAGACTTCCTTACAATTGTACTCTAGCCCTTTTGTGGTAAAAGCAGAACATGGAGTTTATCATCCTAACTTCATGCTTCACCTGCCATTAACTGCTGGTTGAGAGCATTGTTGGCGACACCTTCGATCATTTTGCAGATAATTGATATTGTGCTGGGTATAGAGTTATAGCTGAATGAGGAAAGCTTGAATAAGTGCTTGACTATTTAGAAGGATTATTGGAACAGTTGCACATCAGTGAATGCAAATATTTGATATCTCTTTGCCATAAAATACTGGTGATGTTCTAGGATTTCATCTTCTAAAATGCATTTGCTTAGAACTCCAGCAACTGCCTTGCCATCATATCTGCCCACCAAGCTATGGAGGTTATCGGGCTTTTGTGACAAGCAGTAAGGACTAGAGGAAAAATATCACCGCACTCATGTACTCTGTTACATTCCTTTTCAAAGATGACTTTATAGGCCCATTAGTAACATATTTAGTGGCACATTCACTCTGACCTGCATTATGATTAATAATCGACTTGGGCAATTAATGCACTTAATGATGCAGAGCAAAAATTTACATTATGAATGGAAGAGGAAGAATAACTTGCAAGAAAATTAGAAACACCTCCAAATTACATACATTTAGACTATGATGCACTTTCCGTACTGAAAATCTGTATCCATTGATATATTTTTGTCCAGATTCTTAGTTGCACCACAAGGGGTTAAGGTTCATGACTATCATTGTTAAACATACCATATGAATGGCCTCATCATTATAAAATATCATCTACATTAAAACATGCCAGTTCATAAATCTACAGCTGGTAAATTATTGAGAATAGAGAGAAGGGTAAGAGGAATTCCATTATAATGTTGCCAGACTTCCCAAATGATGTTTCCCTGAAAAAGACACCAGATCAGGATTTGGTTGGAGTGAATCCTCAAAATTGCATACATTTTTGCTTTCTTTGTCAAACAGAGTTACTTTTAATATCCATGTTTATGTTTATTTGTGATGCCAGAGATAATATTTTTCAGCTGTAGGTAACTTGACTAATTCAATCACCCAGCACTGAAATCAGTTAAAACGTCCCAACTGAACTTTTGGCTCGTACAGTTGACTTAACTTGTAGTTATAGAAAAATTTAAAATTGAAGATTGAAAGGAGATAGCTGTGTAACAATCTTGTGAATAAGTTTTAGCCAAGTACCATGAGAATTTACGTAAGCTGGGAAGCATTTGGGATAAACTTGATATCATCCACTAGAAGAAGTAAGCATTGCAAGTCAGGTCACCTGATGAAATGTTTGCTCAGCTGGAGGTGTTAAAGTTATAGGTTCAATTCCAAACATCGCCTCTGTTCCAACAGAATAATGAGTGAATACTGTATAGCACTTCAGATGTAACCAGACAAAGGCCTCTTTCTAAGTAGAATATTAAATGTCCACTAATTAAATTATCTTTCAATCAAGTGGGAAGAAATTGTTCTGTGGGATCTCACTGTGCACAGAATCCCCTCACTACGCCTTGATTCAAACAATATATTAAATTGAGAACTCTCTTAGCTGAAATAAAAAATGCTCTTAAATACAAGTGTTTATGTGCTTTTGTGTTCCAGTCTGTCAAGAACAAAGTTGGCACAATGGCTAACATTTCACATTGTGGTTAGGATGAGGATGGGTTGTGTAACTAAAGTGAAATGCTACATTCACTGCCATTCTTGACATTGCCCTTCTCCCAGGGTAGGCCTGGGCAACAGAATGCTACAATTAATTCGGAATTTGACTGCTCTTTTCAAAAAAGTTTTCCACTGAACTGTTTCCATATTAGGTATGGACAACCAGATCTAAAGCCATAAATAAACCATTTCTCAAAAAATCAGTTATATTCAGGTGGGGTATTCAAAAAAATTTTTTGTGGATATTGTTGGATGGGTACTGGGCTGGAAGAGAAGGAGGAAATGATATACTTCATTCAGGATTTTGGTATTACTAATCCAGTTGTGTTGTGTATTCAATCAACAATGGTTTAAAGAATTATCTTCATCAGATCCATAAACCCAGAATGGATATTGGGTTTATTTCCGATATAAATGCTAAGTATTTATCTAAAGAATAGAAGCCCAGCAATGGTGCACCGTGGATGGATGCTATTGTGTTTGTCAGTGGTTAGATTGTTTCTTGTAAATATCATGCAGACATTTCTTCCCTTTTCTCTGACTAACCTGTGTGCAGCAAAAGTCTGGTGTGAAGTAATTGCCCATTCTGAATGGGTGGCTCATAATTAACAGCCTGATGTGCAATATGATTGGACAATGTGAGATTTATCTTGGATCATCAACAGCAGGATATTGTAAGCCTCTCTTTCTCTCCACTCCCTCCTGCAAAGCTGCTTAGATCTGACTTTAATCAGCCTCCATCCATCATGGACTACTGGATTTTGCTCTATCAATTTTGGTGAACTGGTTTCCAAGTCAAAACAGATATATTTTGTGAAGAAGTGTTATAGAAGTGAGAAAGATAGATGCCACCTTTTGAAAATGTTTCTCTTTCCTCATCTTCCAACCCATTTGCCTTCACGTTCCAATGGATCATCATCCACAATTTCCTTAACATGGTATTTTCCCTTAACTTTCTCTTTCAGCATTCCAGAAGGGCCATTTTCTGCTTTGCTCTTTGCACTCCAGTAATACCAATTTCAATTACTGGCAGGAGAAATTGCTGGGCACGTTACTTCCTCCCTTTGCATCAACCACACCTCACATATCTCATTCCAGCCGAAGCAAGGATTCAGGGGTACTCCTTTTAATACAGTGTATTCTGAGCTTGAGCTTCCTCTACATTAGGGAATCCAAAGACAGATTGGGTGATTGCTTTGCATTAGCCTTCCTTCAGTCTGCCAGAGTGACTCTGATCTTCCGGTTGATTATCACTTTAACACTCCACCTACTACTGTTCTGATTTCCCTGCCTTTGGCGCCATACATGTTCACACAAGGCCCAAAGAACATGAGGAAAAATACCTCATTTTCCAACATATTATGTTATAGCATTCAGAACTCAAAATTGAATAAAACAGTTTCAGATGACCAGCACTTTTTTAGTTTGCTGAAAATTGACAGCATTCTCTGTATTATTTCATAATTCTAGAATATGCGCTGTACTTTTACCTCATAGCTTCAACATTTTTATTCCTGATCTTTTCTGTTCTCATTCATCTCTAATTACATATTCTCCAGACCATGAGCCATTATCAACCATCAGCACCCTGTCTTTGCTAACAGCATCTCCACTTGCACTCTCCACCCTACCCCAGACATTTTCTTTGGGGTAATAGGACTATTGACCTACTGTATGCAAACGTAGAGGAGGCATATAGTGCATCCCCACTGCCTTCATTGGGGAAAGCTGATCACAACCTGGTTTTGTTACAGCCCAGATATAAATCAATTGTGATGAGGCATCCCACTACCACACGCTCTTTTAGGAAGTGGACTCCTGAAGCTGAACAGGCCCTGAGAGACTGCTTCGGTACTACTAACTGGGATGTACTGCAAGGGGGGCTCTGTGGGGGCGTTGAGGAGGTCACTGGATGCACAACGGACTATATTAACTTTTGTGTGGATGCAGTTGTCCCTGTTAGAACTGTTCGCTGCTATCCCAATAATAAGCCCTGGATCACTAGTCACATCAAAGGCCTCCTAAACCAGAAGAAGAGGGCCTTTAAAGATGGTGATCGGTTGGAGCTTAAAAGAGTTCAGAAGGAACTCAGAGTACAGATAAGGGGGGCAAAGGAGCAGTATAGGAGGAAGCTAGAACAAAAGCTGCAGAAAAAAAGCATGAAGGAGGTGTGGGATGGGATGAAGATCATCACCAGATGCGGTGCAAAGCGGGGGGCGAACATAAGTGGAGATGTGGAGAAAGCGAACCAGCTGAACAACTTCTTCAACAGGTTCGACAGCTCAATCTCATCCTCACCGCAGAAATCCACACCAGGCTTACTTCCCTCACAGGAAAATAGCCACTCACAGGAGACCTTGCCCACGCCCAGGATTACGGCTGCACAGGTGGAAGGTCAACTGAGGAAGATCTGTACCAGCAAGGCGGCTGGACCGGATGGAGTTTCCCCACGATTACTGAGGGCCTGTGCGACTGAGCTGGGAGAACCACTACAGCGCATCTTCAACATGAGCCTGGAGCAGAGAAGAGTACCCAGACAGTGGAAAACATCCTGTATTGTCCCGGTACCGAAGAAACCACAACCAAAGGAGTTGAATGACTTCAGACCTGTTGCCTTGACGTCGCACGTGATGAAGACCATGGAGCGGCTGATAATACAGAATCTGAGGCCACAAACCAGGCACGCCCAGGATCCTCTTCAGTTTGCGTATAAGGAGAAGGTGGGAGTGGAGGATGCTATCACGTATTTGCTGCACAAATCACTCTCTCACCTAGAGGGGGTCAGTTGTGCTGTGAGGATTACATTCCTTGACTTCTCTAGTGCCTTTAACACCATCCAGCCCAAGATCTTAAGGCACAAACTAACGCAGATGGGAGTAGACTCTCACATGGTGGATTGGATAGTGGACTACTTGACAGATAGACCTCAGTATGTGCGGTTGGGAGACTGTAGGTCTGACATGGTGGTCAGCAGCACAGGGGCACCGCAGGGAACCGTACTCTCTCTGGTCCTGTTCACCCTGTACACATCAGACTTCCAATATAACTCGGAGTCCTGCCATATGCAGAAGTTCGCTGATGACACGGCCATAGTGGGGTGTGTCAGGAATGGACAGGAGGAGGAGTATAGGAAACTGATACAGGACTTTGTGATATGGTGCAACTCAAACTACCTGCGTCTCAATATCACCAAGACCAAGGAGATGGTGGTGGACTTTAGGAGATCTAGGCCTCATATGGAGCCAGTGATCATTAATGGAGAATGTGTGGAGCAGGTTAAGACCTACAAGTATCTGGGAGTACAGTTAGACGAGAAGCTAGACTGGACTGCCAACACAGATGCCTTGTGCAGGAAGGCACAGAGTCGACTGTACTTCCTAAGAAGGTTGGCGTCATTCAATGTCTGTAGTGAGATGCTGAAGATGTTCTATAGGTCAGTTGTGGAGAGTGCCCTCTTCTTTGTGGTGGCGTGTTGGGGAGGAAGCATTAAGAAGAGGGACGCCTCACGTCTTAATAAGCTGGTAAGGAAGGCGGGCTCTGTCGTGGACAAAGTACTGGAGAGTTTAACATCGGTAGCTGAGCGAAGGGCGCTGAGTAGGCTACGGTCAATTATGGATAACTCTGAACATCCTCTACATAGCACCATCCAGAGACAGAGAAGCAGTTTCAGCGACAGGTTACTATCGATGCAATGCTCCTCAGACAGGATGAAGAGGTCAATACTCCCCAATGCCATTAGGCTTTACAATTCTACCGCCAGGACTTAAGAACTTTTTAAAAGCTATTATTAATGCTTTTTGAGATAGTGATTTAGATGCATATCATATTTTTTACTGAGTTAAGTATTGTATGTAATTAGTTTTGCTACAACAAGTGTATGGGACATTGGAAAAAAAGTTGAATTTCCCCATGGGGATGAATAAAGTATCTATCTATCTATCTATCCTCCATACCATTTTTTTCGCTGTAACTTAAAACATGCTTGACTTCCAACATTTTTTCATTTCTGGTGATAGGTCATCAGTCTGAAATGTTAACACTCTTTCTGCAGAGGTGCTGTCTGATCCGCTGAGCATTTCTGAATGCTTTCTGGTTTTCATTTTTGTTCAGGAATTCAGCCAGTCATATTAAAGCCAGATACAATTATATTCACAAGAAAGTCTGCAGGTACTGGAAATCCAAAGCAACACATATTAAATGCTGGACGAAACACCTTATATTCTGTCTGGGTAGCCTCCAACCGGATGGCAAGAATATCGATTTCACTTTCTGGTAATTTTTTTCCCTCTCCCTCCCCTCTTCTTCTATTCCCCACTCTGGCCTTTCAACACTTCTCACCTTCCCACAACTTCCCCCGGGTCCCCACCTCCTTCTCTTTCTCCTATGGTCCTCTCTCCTCTCCAATCAGATTCCTTCATATCCGGCTCTTTACCCCTCCCACCCACTTGGCTTCACCTATCACCTTCTAGCTAGCCTCCCTCCTCTCTTACCCTCCTCCCCCCATCTTTTTTTATTCTGGTATCTTCCCCCTACCATTTCAGTCTTGAAGAAGACTCTCGGCCCAAAACATCAACTGTTTATTCATTTCCATAGATGCTGCCTGACCTGCTGAGTTCCTCCTGGATTTTGTGTGTGTTGCTCTGTACAATTATATTACTATTATTTCATGATTTTTTTATGATCACACTATTTTAAAAGCACACTACTATTTCTATTCAAATTATGCACTGGCTTAAGCATAAATGATGGGAATTGAGAAGAAAAAATTAACTGTAGGTTTCTGAATATTAGAAATAAAGCAGAAAATGCAGAGATTCTCAGTACTTGACGCTGAAATTCTAACTACATTGTCAAAGCCTTGTAGGATACAAAGAACCAATGAAACCAACTATGGATTTGAGTCTGTCATAACCAAGTAGAACTGACAGTCATTATCCTTATGTCCACTTAGTGCCTGTGATCAAACATTAGCTTCTTTCTCATTAAATTTATGACTATGGAGGGATAAAAGGTGAACGATCTGAAGTGTTAATTCTGTTTCTCTCTTAACTGCCTGCTCTGTTATCTCCAGCATTTTTATTAATGTTCAGAATCTTGATTATCTAAACAATATTAAAGAAACATTATTGTCCATTGCACTTTCAAGGTTCACGTAGCAGCTGTACCATTTTGGTGAACGTAACTGACTATGAGATTCACAGATTGAGCTTGAAGGACATTTTCAGCCTCGCAGGATGGAGAAAACTGGTGGAACAAAATGTAGGTTTAAGACTGTCTCGCAACCACATGGAACTTGCAGTTAATAATCTTATACCAGTTTAGTGGCAGGAACCAAAGATGGAGTTATTTTATATTAACCTTTTCTCTATGGAGGGGATGAGGTTAAATATAAGGTTGCATTTTTTTGTTACCACAAAGAGCCAGTCTGATATTTTCCTAAATGTAATAAGTCATGTTGATACAAACTGGTCCTTTGATTTGTGAATCATTTGAAAGCAATAAAAAGTAATACAGTTTTGTTTTCTGCATATTTTTAAGTATGAAGGTAGGAACATGGAAATATAAGAACAGAAGTAGGTCATTTTACCCCTCAGGCTCGTTTCACTATTGAATAAGATCATGACAGATCTGCGACCTAACTTCATACAGTCTACTTTATTCATTTCCCTTTAGGTTAACAAAAGTCTACCAGATTCAGATTTAAAATTAACAATTAATCTGGCATTAATTGACATTTGAATTTTTTTTTCTGGTCCCAAGTACAGAAGCGGTTTCTAACTTTTCTCCTGAAATGCATGATTGTACTTTTTAAACAAACCCTGAGTGAAAGAAATACTTTCCACGAATTGTACCACTCTCCGTCAGCCTCTTGAAAACTTTGAGTGAATCATCCAATAGCCTTCTTTATTCCAGGGAATAAAACCCAACACAATCTCTCATAATTTAACTTTTGAAATTAAGATACTATGATGGCAAATGTGTGGTAGATTCTCTCCACGACTAAATCATCATTCCTGAAGTGTAATTTCCAGAATAGCTCATGGACCACCAGGTGTGGTCTAAGCAAGTCTATGTTCAACTGTTAGATGAAAGCACTCTCATGTTGTACTCCAATCCTCAAAGACAAAGTGAGAATTCCATTAGTCATTTCAGTTTTTCTTCACCCTCAATATGTTAATCTGCTGTCTACATGAGCTTCTGGGAGATTCACATTATTTCTGACTTTTCATTTTTCAATCCAAACATTTGCAGGCATTGGAATTGAGTTAATTTATTAATATCCTTCTCTATATTGTGCTTGAATCTCCATTTTCCGCAAAGCTAATGTAACTTTTTGGATCGTCACTAATATTAACTTGTATTCCAGTCTCAATATCTGTTGCTTATTCCCATCCTCTGACTTTGGATACACAGCTAAATTTCTAAGAGGATTATAAACACAAGAGATTCTGCAGATGCTGGAAATCCAGAGTAACAAACACAAAATCCTGAAGAAACTTAGCAAGTCGAGCAGCATCTATAGAGAGAAATAAACAGTCAGCATTTATCCTGACCTGCTGAGTTCCTCCAACTTTTTATGTGTGTTGTTCCTAACCAGATCGAGGCACCACCATATTGTCAAGGGCAACTACATTTCGGCTCAGCCTCTGAATGAATAAGCAACAAGAATTACTTGCAATTCCAGGAAAATAAATTCCTGAGATGTGCTTTATGAAGTGCCATCTGGAAATCCATGTAAATAATATCCGTTGATAATCCGGTGTTCATCAATTCAGTCACCTCTTCAAAAAATACAATATTCCAACCTGATGGCATGAACTTAAATTTCTCAAACTTCCAGTAATGCTCTTCACCCCCCCCCCCCCACTTCACCATTTCCCATCCTCTTTTCCTTCCCTCACCTTATCTCCTTGCCCGTCCATCTCCTCCCTCTGGAGCTCCTCCTCCTCCTTTTTCTTTCTTCGATGGCCTTCTGTCTTTTTCACCAATTAACTTCTCAGCTCTTTATTTCATCCCTCCCCCTCCAGGTTTCACCTATCATCAAGTGTTTCTCTCTCCACCCTGCCACCCACCCACCCACCCACCTTTTAAATCTATTCCGCAGCTTTTTTTTCCCTCCAGTCCTGCCGAAGGGTTTTGGCCCGAAATGTTAACTCTACCTTTTTCCCCAGATGCTGTCTGGCCTGCTGAGTCCCTCCAGCATTTTGTGTGTCTTGCTCAGATGTCCAGCATCTGCAGATTTTCTCTTGTTTATAACTTTGTCAAGTATGTCAGGCCTTCACAAATCCAGGCTGCTCTGTTTAGTGAATATTGAGTCAATTAATTCCACAGTAATTGATGAATGGCCAATGGGATGCAACTCTGACTCCCCTGTTACATTTTTATGTAACAGAATGACTTGCAAAGTGTTTTAACCAGTATCTCAAATTTTCATCACACAAAAAACACTTTGTAAAAGTATAAAGTATCTTCAGTGGTCTTATCTACCTTCTGTCAACCCCAAGATGGAAACTCTCTTGATCTGTGGACTTGTCACTTTTAATGGGATAATTATCTTCAATCTGTTGTTTTGCTCACCTTAAATGTTGATGTATCCTTATCCCTTATTCATTAGAAACTTCTTTGCACTGTCTGGCATAATGTCTCTTTTCCACTGTAAATACCAATACAAAGAACTTTTCAAAATTTCTAATATTTCTGTTATTAGTACCATCAATAATATCAGCTTTCAATATCCCACATTTTTGCCTCATAGAAGTATGAAGTATTATTGCATTGTTTTTTTACATCAAATTTCCCTCTTGTTGAAGCTCTTATTATTAATTGCAAGCTCTTCTTTTCTATTTATGCCTTCCTCTGTCACCAATACCTTTGCATTTTTATTTGGTATTTTTATTTCTTTGATTTTAATTTATGCTTTTCCTAAATACATGCTTTTTCTAAATACATCTATGGCTGTTATTTTTGCTAAAGAGAGCTCCATATTATAAATCAGTTCCATATTATAATGAAATCATTTTCGAACACCAAACACCAATGTTCCCATGTTATCCATTAAAAGATTTATCCAATTTACTTTGGACTGTCTCATCAGCCACCACCAGTTCTTTGTGACTTGTTACAAAGGAGTGCAAAACAAGGACTTGCTGTCTTTGATTTCTATCACGGTCTATTTTGCAAAAGTGAAAAACTACAACAGCTTTGATGAAATTTCGTTGAGTGGAAACCTGAACTTTGTTCCTCTCTCCATAAGTGCTACCTGATCTGTTGAGTATTATCTGATTTTATTTCAACCTCAATTTCCTGTGTCAAGTTTACTTTTTGACTATAATGACAAGATTTATACATAAATACAGTATTAATACTGCAAAATAACGCCAAATTTGTCATGGAAGCATTCATTATGAAACAAAATTCAATGCAGCAGCACAGAGAAGGAGGTGTAATCCAAAATGCACAGTAGAGAAATTAAAGAGCATTTAAAGGAAAGAGTGGTAGAAAGAAGAACTTGGGAGGGAATTTCAGGATTTTCCAAAAGAAAACACTCTGACCAATGGTGCACCAATTCAATTTGTTAATTACCAAAATGCCAAAAATTACAGAAGTACAAATCATTTGGAGAAAATTGCAGGAATGGAGAGCAAAAAATACATGGAAGAACTCATGAGTGATGGTGATAAATCTGAAATTGAGATGCAGTTTAAATGGATGAGCAAGAATTTAAGATGAAGACAAGAGGAGACTCTTATCTCTGGGGACTGTGAATCTTTGCAGTTTTTCTCTCCAGAGAGCTATGGGGGATGAATTATTCAATATATTCAATATGGGCAATTTTAGGCCTACACAGACAGAGAGGGTAATAGAGAACAGACAGGCAAGTGGAACAGAGGACAAGGGCAGACCAGCCATGATCTTATTGAATAACAGGGAGCTGGATTTTAGGACCATGAGGCCTGCTCCACATTCTGTTTCTTACATTTCTACATCATAGTGTTATTACAAATCATTATTATGGAAAAATGTAAGGAACAGAAACTAATACGTTTCTCTATATTGTTGTTCTGCAGTATTGAAATTTTAATAATCATTGTTTAACTTATGAAAGTCAGGAAACACATTCCAATCCATATTGAGGAGTCAGTGGTAAAAAGGGTGAGCAGTTTCAAGTTCCTGGGCGTCAACATCTCAGAGGATCTATCCTGAATCCAACACAGTGGTGTAATCATGAAGAAGGCAGGCCAATGGCTATACTTCATTTGGTGTTTGAACAGATCTGATACGTCACCAAAGATCCTGGCTAATTTCTACACATGTATCGTGGACAGCATTCTGACTGGTTGCATCTCCAGCTGGTAAGGAAGCTCCCCCTGCACAAAGATCAAAACAGACTACAGATGTTTGCAAATTCAGCCAGGTCCATTATGGGCATAATACTCCCATCCAACGACAACGTCTTCAAAAGATGGTACCTCAAAAAAATTAGTGTATGTCATTAAAGACCTTCACCATTCAGGACATGTCATCTTCTGATTACTAATATCTGGAGAAGATACAGAAGCATAGAGGCATGAAGATCCACACTGAACTTTTTAAGAACAGCTTCTTCCTCTGGACCATCAGATTTATGAATGGTCCATGAATCCATACATACCACCTCACTATTCCTCTTTTGCACTGTTTATTTAATCATTTTTGTAAGGTACAATACAATCATTTTTATGTCTTGCACTGTATGGCTGCCACAATACAACAAATTTCATGATAGATGGCTTCTAGATTCAGATGAAATGCTGACGTTATAAAGGGGGTTGTGTTAGTAAGTAGCTTCTATATGAGAGTAAAGGGGGGTTTCTTCTTTCTCTTTGTTACTGCGTATGTTAATCAAAATGGCTTCTTTGTTTTGTTAAAAGTAGGAATGTTTCTTTGTTGCGAGAGAGTGTTGGAAGCTTGTTTGGGTTAAAATTTACTGATAACGAGAATTGTATTCCTTTGTAAACCAATTGGGATTAATGTTGTTCTTTCTTCTGAGTCTGTAAGCTATTGTTGGTGGGCTTTTGGGGAGTCGGTGTGAGGGGGTGAGAGAGAGAGGATGCAATGCTGTAAACTGGGCGAGGAACGGACTCCAAGCGGGGGTCCGAGGCCAGGAGGTACCCCGAGGAGAGGAGATGAAGATAGATGCGCTTGGTTGACCACTTCGGATGGTCCTGAGCTGCGAGTCGAGGAGTTCGGAAGGGATCGAATGGTGGCCAGAAGACTTCAGTAACTGAGCCCCAACGGTTGTGCATGATGTGGTTTGGACTTGATAAGTTTGGTGCCTTTTCTTTATTTTCTTTTCCTTCATATATACTGTATGGTTATTAATCAGTTATAGTACTCTTTATAAATTGTAACCATTTAATCGCATATGGTGTCCTGTTCGTTCTTTGGCGAGGCAGGGACATCACACAGCATCCACACAAGCTGATTACCCAGTTTGGCGGGGGTGAAGGCTGCTCCCCCTAGACGAGAACGAGCTGAGGCGACCCAGGGGGTTACATCTGGATAATGGGACAAGTGCGGAAGAGTGTTTGATGGGTGGAATAGACCAATAGGCCTGATTCTGTCTTCCATTACTCTTTGAATCCACAACTCTATCCTGTGGAAGAGAGATTGATGGACTTGGTGCCTGGGAAATAGAATGTGAAGTGGGGCCAAGGATGGTAAGATAAGGCACGGAAAGAGGTTTCTTCTACAACCAGTTGGAAGAAAGACAAGCAATGCAACAATATAGGATTAGTGGTGTCATCCAGAGAGAGGGTGAGTGAGTTCAGCATAATCATCATACACATGGAAGCAGATACCATAGTTTCAGCATTAGGATAGATTTGTGAAGGACAAGGACAAAGGATCTTAGTAATGACTCCGTTAAAAGTAAAGACACAAAGCCAGATGTTAGGAAAGTCCTTCATTGCTACTATGTGAAAGAGAAGAGGTGAAAATCCAAACAGTTTGAGACAAAGTGATAATAAGACAGCCAATATTTTGAACAGTTACTTTATCCATGTGGAAGAAAGACATGATCTGAATGAATCAAAATGGAAAGAAATGTTTCTAGAGATGAGTATTTAACCCAGATCATTGAAATAATCAGAGGAGGAGAGTTTTAAAATACCGGCATGCATTATGACATTGATGAAAGTTGACTGAGATTTTTACTTACCTCTACATGTTTAGTCACATTTTAAGAAGTTGGTACTGCATAATATGTTCTTAAACTATTCAGCATCTTTTAGCAACACACGCAAAATGCTGGAGGAACTCAAGTAGGCCAGTTAGCATCTACAGAAAAGAGCGCAGTCGATGCTTCGGGCTGTTACCCTTTGGCAGGACTCTGACTTTGGCCTGCTGAGTTCCTCCAGTGTTTTGTGTGTGTTGCTTGGATTTCCAGCATCTGTAGGTTTTCTCTTGTCAGCGTCTTTTAGCATCTATTACGGAGCAGTTGGTATTACTCAGCTGCTACAGAAAGCACAAGACCAGAACCTAGGTTTGACTGTGTTATTCATTGGGGTTAGTGCCTCTGGGTTTGGGATCCCTGTGCAGATGCAGAAATTACCTCAGTTCCTGGCAGAACTTGAAAGATGAATCTCCAGCTAATGGAAAACATGTCCAAATTCAAACTTGCTACAATTTTTCAGCAGTGACTGTGCCTGAATGGAGAGGAATGGCTAGAAGGGACCTGGATTAAGGTCATTTACATTTTATTTTAGTTAATTGAGCTTGCTTTAACATAATAATTGTTCAAATTACTTGAATTGAGTTCATTTTTTTATGGTTTAAATGTTTAATATTTTAAAAACTTATTTTAATTGTTAAACTGATTGATTGTGCAAAGTCTAACACTCTCATGTTCACAGTCTGATCCTGCAGCTGAAGTATATGCCCTGTCTTGCCTACAGGTGGTAGAGCAGTGACACAGCGTTAGGAAGGAATCGTTCTGGAGATTATCAATGTCGACTCTACACCTAATGATAGTTTATGCCACAAGATCAAATCTGATTGAAGGTACCTTGTGCTGGTTAGGACTGACCACTCACCATCAGATGATGAATCCTTTAAAGCACTACTTGAACAGTGCAGATTATACTCTGCGCTGGGGGCTTCAATGTCCATCACTAGGAATAACCGGGTGATGTTATCATCACCTAAACTAGCCAGGATCCTGGAAGTCCGAACTTCGGACAGGCACACTGCAAGAAACCCAGACAAAGAAAGTGGTCACCTGATATTGGCCAAGGCAATACTTGTAGAGCAGACCACTTGTGGAGACTAAATCTTGTCGTCACATTGAGGAAACTTGCACTTTAAAAAATATGGTAGATTCAAAAATAACAAATTCAGAAAATTTACACACTCCCAACAGTTCACTCTCTCCTCCCTCCCTCTCTCCCTCCCTTTCAACTTTTCCAACCTCCGCCCCACATTATCTAAGCTCATCGCTCTCCCCACCTGGATGCACCTAATGATCACCTACGTCACCTACTTGCGTTTCTTCTTCATTGATTGGCTTCGCTAGTCCGCTCTTCCACCTATCTCTGTCTGCAATTCTTTTTTTTTATTCTTATGTTTCCACCTATTACCTACCAGCCTCTTCCCCCCTCTCCTAACCCACCTGGCTCTGGCTCTGTCTGTCCATCATAGCCCCCCTGTCCCCCTCTTCATCTGGTACTACCTACCAACCACAGCCTACCTCATCCCTCCCTCTCACTTTTGTATCTTGGCTCCCTTCCCTCTACACTCTCAGTCCTGATGCAGGGTCTTGATCTGAAATGGGGACCATTGCTTTGCTTCTACAAATGTTGCTTGGACTGTTGAGTTCTTCCAGCAGTTTGTTTTTGCTCCATCAGTTATCTCCCTCTCTCTCTCTCTCTCTCTCTCTCTCTCTCTCTCTCTCTCTCTCTCTCTCTCTCTCTCTCTCTCTCTCTCTCTCTCTCTCTCTCTCTCTCTCTCTCTCTCTCTCTCTTTCACCTTTTCCAAGATCCACCCCACTTTACCTGGACATTCTTTCCCTAGTTTGATTCAGCCCAGGTGAAGTCAGGAAATTCCTGAGCACAAGCTATGGAATGTAACAAAATCATAGCTGTTCTGTGAAGACTAGTGCTACAAAATAAGCCAAGTCTCTTGCCAAACTATTCCAGTATAACTACACCATCAATATCAATAGAGTGGAAAATTGCCAGATACGTATTGTCTGCAGAAAGGAGGACACATCCAAAATGACCAATTACTGCCCATCAATCTACTGTCACTTATCTGCTGTGAGAGAAAGTGTCATCAATTCTGTTATGAAGTGGCACTTACTCACCAGTAGCTACTCATTGTCGCTTTGTTTAGGTTCCACCAGGAATATCTGGTTCTGAACTACATTGCCTTTTTGATTCAGGCATGACACCTTCCATAAATCAAAGTATTGAGCAAAGGACTTGGGATGTTATGTTGTATTAGATGTTGGTGAGGCCTAATTTGGAGTATTTGTGCAGTTCTGGTCACCTCCCTACAGGAAAGGTAGCAATAAGATTGAAAGAGTGCAGTGAAAGTTTACAAGGATGTTGCCAGAATAGAGAGGGAAAGCTATGACAAGGCAATTTACAGAAGGTGATTAGGTGGGCATACATTCCAAACATCTGACAGAGGTTACAATGTATCACTGCAAGAGGATTTGAATATAGGAACAAGGACATTTTGCTATAATTACTCAGAGCATCACTGAGATCACATCTGGAGTATTGTGTGCACTTTAGATCTCCTTGCCTAAGAAGGGAGGAAGTCATAGATGAGGTGCTACAGCCTGATTCCACCGAGTTAACCTTAAGGAATCCTGCACAAAGACTCCCAAGTCCCTCTAAGGCTCTAATTTTTGAACTTTCTCTCCACTTACAAAATAGTTCATGCTTTTATTCCTTTTGCCAAAGTGCATGACCATGCACCTTCCTATATATTTCATTTGCCACTTATTTGCCCATTCTCCCAATCTGTCTAAGTCCTTGTGCTTATACACTGCTTCCTTAACACTACCGTCCTTCCGTCTAATTTCCTATTGTCCGCAAATTTGGCCACAAGCAATCAATTCCTTCATCCAGATCATTGACATGTAATGTGAAAAGAAGCAGTCCCAACACTGCTCTCTGAGGCACACCACTAGTCACTGGCAGCCTACATGAAAAGGCCTCCTTTATTCCCACTCTTTGTCTCCTGTGAATCGACATTGTGGCAGGGTATGACAAGCTGGAGGTGAGGATGGGTTTTCTCTGATTTAAGTATTCAGAGCCAAAGACTCAAAAGAAGGGGTTGGCTATTTGGGACCGAAGTGATACGAATTGTTTTCAATCATAGGAGAGTGAATCTTAGGACTTCTCTATCCAAGGTAGCTGTGATATCTCAGTCATGGGAGTGCATTCTAGACTGAGACTTTACGAATTTAAAAAAAATCAAAGGATGTACAATCAGTGTGGAAACGTGGCACTGAGGTAAAGGCGAAGTTAAGTACAAGAAGCTGATTGGTCTTTTTATAATAGTTTTATTTTCACTAGATTCCTGGGTCATCATTGGTTTGTAGTGACAGCCCATGATGAAAAATTGCCATTTCTTTTAAGGGGGTAAGGGAGAATTTCTACATGGTGTTATTCATCTCGAAGGCTCTGCAATGCTTTCCAATAGCTTTCATTTATAAACACTGGTCATATTACGACCTTCAAAGGTAGAATTATGCTGTTGTTGAGTCATCGTCAGCTCATGGCGTCTGTATGGATTGTGGAGTTGTCCGTAGAATTTTCGTGACAAGATACGGAAGTAAATTGCCAGGTCTTTCGTCCGCACATGTACAGCTTCCCGCTCAGATTGGAACTCAGGACCATCTGCCTCAAAGTCCAGTGCTGATGCCACTATGCCACCGGCCAGCCAAAGAATTATGTACTTGGCTCTAATTGACAGGAAATGCACTGTAAGTTTTATGTAATATGGACCCAGAAATATTTTTCAAGCATAACAAGTCCAAAAATATCATAGGCAATTCTCAAATGTTTCTTGGTGTGGTTAAAGTAATTATCTGGAGTTGCAAAGATGAAGAGTATCTAGTACCTTATTTGTATTTACGTAGTCACTTTTAGTCAGTCTGTGATAGGCATAGCAGTTGGCTTCAGCCGTCTTTGGAGAGAGGACATATAAATTTCAATCAGTACTATTACTCCCAATTGATTTGTAATAATGTGTTCAAATAGCTGATACAATTCCTGCAAAATGCCTTGGAAGTATTCCAAATGTGCATTACTAAGTTGCTGTTGATGCACAGGTGAGGTTTCAAAGTAAAGAGTAAAGAATATACAGGGATATGCAGAAAATTCAAGATTGAAGTTTATTTAGGATGTGTACGTCAAAACATACAGTGAAATGCATCATTTGCCTTAACAACCAACACACTCGTGGGTGTTTTGGGGGCAGCCCACAATTGTCACCACACACTTCGTTGCCAACATATATATTTGTACAGAGAGTGGTTAGGACCTGGAGCACACTGCATATAACTGTGGTGGAGACAATGTCAGTCAATGCTTTCCAAAGAGAAATGGATTTGCAACTGGGGTGTAAAAAAAATTCTTATGGGAAGTGGAATGAATGGCTGGCTCAACAACAGATGGCATGGATCTAGTGAGCAATATGATCTTCATCTGCACCAAACATGTCTATGACAGAAGTGATTATGAACCACCTGATCTAATGACCAGTGAAACTCTCAAATATATTCCCCACTCCATGCAAATCGCTGCCTGTCTCCTATCAAGGACTTTAGAAAATAGAAGCAGGTCAGTGGACGAACCAATTAACCCATTCAACATCTTACTTCTCTGTTGTTTAGTAAAATCATGGCTGATCTTTTACCTTGGTGCCACTTCACATTAAACAAAAATCCATCTGTGTCTTGAATATACTTAGCGACAGCTTCTCTATAGTCCTCCTTGGAAGAGAGTACTAAAGATTCAGCTTCCACAGGGTGTAGAAAATTTTCTTCAGCACAGTTCTGATTGGTCAGCTCCTTGAGACCACGACATTGTCCTGGCTCAGAAAACATTATTTTTGCACCTACACTGGTGAGCCTTGTAAGAATTTTTATGAGAGATCACTTCTCACTCTCCTACACTGCAGTGAGCACAGGATCACATAATATCACATTTTCCAACATCCTGTCCATTCCTCCACCACCTGCCTTACCAGAAATCCATCTGGTGAACCTTCAATATGTTCCCTTTATAGCAGACTTCTTCCGTGGAATAGGAATACCAAACCAAACTTATTGTTCCAGCTGTCTAACTTGCTATCTCTCGGATACCCAGTCTGCCTTCTGCATTTGTTCAGCTTGGTGCTACCAAGCCATTTGTTGTGTTGGGCATTGAAGTTTCCCACCCAGAGTACAGTCTGTGAACTTGCTTCTTTTGGCGCTTCTCCAAAGTGCTGTTCAAGAGGAGCACTGAACTATCAGCAACAGTAAGATGGTAGGTGATAATCAGAAGAAGGTCTCCTTGCTTGAGGTTTCGTCCTGAACCCTCAACCGTTTCATTTCTCCCACTGAAGCTGCTCAACCCGTTCAGATCCTCCAGCAGTTATTTTGTTGCTCTGAATTCCAGCATCTGCTGTTTCTTCTGTCTCTTTGCCCATGCTTGACTTGACGCTATGAAACAGACTCGGGATCTGAAGACAATGAGGAGGATTCTAAGAATTGCTCCCTCCTGCCTGTTTACCAACTCTGATGCCTCTTCCATGCATCTATTCTGCCAACTGGACAAGACACCAGAGGGGCTGTGATGGAGGAGTCTGCCTCAATGTTTGTAAGCTATGATTATGTGAGTATCAGGCAGTTGTTTGCCCAGTCTGTGGAACAGTTCTCTCAATTTAGACACCAGTCCCAAATTCGTGTTTGGAGGGCTTTACAATGTTGACCACACCAGTAGTAACATTGCAATAATCAAGTTCAGTTCCCTTGGTCAACCCCAGGTGCTTTAGCTTTGTTCCTTCTTTGTGTAAAAGCAGTGCTAATGGTATAACGGAGTGGCTTGTTATGCCATTGGGATAATCCAATATCCAGTGCATCTTGAGTCACATATAAACCAGACTGGGTGAGGATGGACACAGAAATTATGCAGATGCTGAAAATCTTAAGTACCATACACAAAATGCCAGAGGAGCTCATCAGGTCTGGCGATATCTATGGAGGAAAGCAAACAGTTGATGGTCCTGATGAAAGGTCTTGGGCCAAAATGTTGACTGTTTATATCCATCCTCAGATACTGCCTGATCTACTGAGTTCTTCCAGCATTTTGTGTGTGTTGGGTAATGATAGTAGACTTCCTGCCCATTAGTGAACCAGTAATTTTATGACAATCATTACTAAGACTAATTGACATCTTTTTCCCTCTTCTCCAATGTTACAGATTATTAATTGAATTTAAATCCCATTGCTGCCATAGTGGGATTTATTTTAAAGTCTTATTTATCTTAAAGTCTTAGTTAGTTTAATGTCTTGTCCACTGCTGCTTGATTTGTGTAGAGTTTGGACCTGGTTTCATTTGAGTGGAACAATGAAACACATTGCACTTTTCCCAACATCAGAGACATTGCTCCCTGAACTGAAATCCATTTCTCTCGCCGCCTTTAAACTACACATTGAGCTCTCTTATTTGATTGATCCCATGCCCTTCTACACATTGCACAAGTGATAATCCAGGGACTTCCTATTACAATCAGATGTAGATCATTTGGCCCATCAGGTATATGCTAGCTCCCAGCAATATATCAACAGTCCCATATTCCTCTAGTAATTTCTCTGTAGTCTTGCAATTTATTCACTCTCAAACATCTGCAACTTCTGTTTTTTTTTCTTTTTGCTGCCTACTTACAGTAAGGTGCAACTTACAGTGGCTATTTAACCTATTCGAACATCTTGGGAGATAACCATTCTTCAGCCTTGATCATGAGGGAAAAAGTACCCAGCTTTCCAGAATCTCCGCAATTTGTTTCTTTTGAGTTAAATTATTCTCCTATTTCAACGTATTCACCTGTCATGTGGAATCTTATAAGGCCCAGCACTCAGACATGTCATGTCCAGTCCCACCTAGTATTTCCTTAAAATTCAGATGTCTGATAATACGGTGCATTTTTCTGAGCGGTAAGACTTCCTCATGGCTAGAAATGGATTCAGGACTTGAGCAGTGAACTAATTGGAGAACCGTACACTCTAATTACACTATAACTTCCACCAAGTCATTGTCTTTTGTTTTTATTTTGTCTTGGAAAAAAGATAGGAATCTGAAAAATAAGGTTGTGTCACGGGCTATGATTTATTTTGTTAGATTGTCCAATGTCAATGATTAAAAACCTTAACTATTGGAATAGGTACATATGAAATATCTGGAGTATTGAATATCTCAGGAATATTTGAGTGATATTATAAATATATAGTTTGATTAAGCATTCTTTGTTGTTTGCATAATTTATTAGAATGTTATGCGAAAGTACGTGAATAGCATACACCGTCACACCACCACATCCTAAGTGCGCATCTCACTGCATTAAAGAAACTAAATGTACATGAGTTATCTTGAACTCAGTGTTTTTCTTTGTATTATTTTTATGTTTTGGGGTTACAAAACGTAACAGTGGCAATATGTAAGCTTTAAATTAGTTTGAAGCACAGTAGGACGTTTGAGTTTTTAAAAAAGTGCAGCACACTTTTTTGCAAGAGGAGAGGAACAGTTAAAAATACAGAAAATGGACAAAATTTGTGGGTTCATAAACAGGGAGTACTGCATGATAATAATAATAATAATAATAATAATAATAATAATAATAATAATAATAAATAAAAAGCAGAAATAGGAAGCTACATTGGAAAGATAGATGTGTTTGATTGCACAAACGATAATTGGGTTATATATACTGAATGAATCGAGTAATATAGAATAACCGATAAGAAACAACTGCCAGTTTTACTGAGTGCAACTGGGGGAAGAGCATATAGAAGGTTGACTGGTGCAACCAAACCAGCTGAAATGATCTTTGTTGATATTGCAGGAACATTTAGAACTGAAACTATCGTCGATTGCAGAATGCATTAGCTTTCATAAGCAGAATCAGAATCTAAACCAGGTTTATTATCACCGGCATAGGTTGTGAAATTTATCAGCTTAGCAGCAGCACAATGCAATACATGATGATATAGATGATATACTGGTTGAAATGCTTTACTCTCCAAACTAGACACAAAGCTTCTCTGTCAATCTATGTGTAAATATTCTCTACAGTGGTAAGGGAACGTGATGCAAAATCTATGGGGTGTTCACTTCCATCACTCATAAAATGTGACAAGACAGCACCTATACCATAGGTAGAGGTGACACAGGCAAGCTTCACTGTAGATCATAATGTACGAGTACAGGGTCTGATGTGTACCTTTTTGAAAAGCCACCTTACATGGCTTTGTCCATTGCCATTTCTTTCCGAACTGTAATAATGAGTTTAAGAGGTGGAGCACAGGTTTCAAAGGAATCTGTTATGGTAATTGACAAATCCTAAAAAGGACTGAAACTGTGACAAGTCTTTGGGGCATCCACCACTGCTTGAATTTTCTCAGCACATTTGTGTAATCCTTGTGCGTCAATGGTGTAGCTACAGTAAGTGATGCAAACATCACTTGTTGCAGTGCGCGCTGAACCTATAATCCTCTAATCTTTTAAATACTGTCCTGAGATTTTGGAGAGGTTCTTTGTCACCCTTACCAGCAACAATGATGTCAGCCAGGTAACACTGAGCAGTCTTGAAGCACCTGGTTGATAGCTTTCTGCCAGAGTGCAGGTGCAGATTCTGCTCCAAAAATAAGCCTATTATATTGATAAAGCCCTTTCGGAGTGTTTCTGGTGAGAAGCACTTTAGACTTAATAGGTATGCCTCAGCTAAGTCCACTTTGCTGAAATGTTTCCTCTAGAATGGTTTGTAAAGATATTGCTTGTCTATTGTTAATTCCCACATTGTACGTCTCAAGGCTATCCAGTCCTGTGTCACTCTCATCATTATCAAATTTTTCATCAGCAGCATGCAGATTAGAGCTCTTTTTGAGACTGCAACTTAACTCTTTAGCTCTTTCTCCTCCCTTTGCAGTCCTTTATTTGTGTCTGCTTGACATGCTCTTTGTATGTGTCCTATTTTATGAAATTTTCCTCAAGATTCACCTTTAAGTCTGCATTGGTCTGGTGTACGTGAGCCCCTGCCACGGCAGTAACAGAATTGGTATTGACCAAGCAGTTTTCTGCTTAGACATTGCAATTTTGTTCATGCTCACTTTCATTCCTGACCGCAACTCAATCGTACCTTTACGTACACAACGCTGGAAGAATTATGCCTTTGTCAGCTGTTTCCATTAGTACAGCTATTTCAACTACTTGCTTTAAATCTAAGTTGTGCTTCAATTAGGAGCCAGTTTTGAAAGCTTTATTGTAAGACTTCATAAACTACGTGATCTCTCAGTGTATCATTAAGCCCATCACTGAGAGGGCAATGCTCGGACAATCTCTTCAATTCAGCCACATAAGCTGAAATGGACTTCCCCTTCATTTTGATTCCACTTATGAAGCCTAAAGCATTCTGCAATCAACAATGTTTTTGGTTCTAAATCTTCCTGCTTTACTTTTATGTTATCAGTAAAGCTCATTTTAGCTGTTTTGGTTGGAGCAGTTAAACTTCTTAGCAAACTGTGTGCCTTTAAGTTCAATACACTCAGTAAAACTAGCACTTGCTTCTCATTAGCTATTTCATCTGCTTCAAAATACTGCTCAATTCACTCAGTAAGCAAATTTCTGTTACCTCTTGTGCAATTGAATCCATCCATCTTTCCAATGTAGCCAGCAATTTCTGCTATTTTTGCTTTATAATTATTATCACCTGATACTCACTGTTTATGAACCCATGAATTATTTTGTTTTCTACCTTTTTTTAAACTCAAACATCTCACTGCACTTTTTTTAAACTCAGCTATCTCGTGCTGCTTCAACAGGTAGTTTGATGTCTCAGGTTCGTTTAAAACTTCCTCATCACCACTGCTATGTTTTGTAACTTCAAAACATAAATCTAATCAAAATAAAGCATGGAGCCGAGAATAACCTGTCTTAATTTTGTTTCTACTTTGAGTGAGGTGTCTTCATAGCCCATCAGAGCTGATTTATTATTCCTCCGAACTCCGTTCTCCAGCCTTCTTTGCATAACAGATATAAACAAATATCAATTAGATCACCCCACGTTTTTCTAGACTCCAGCAAGTACAGGCCCAGAGCCACCAAAGGCTCCTCATTTGTTAACCCCTTCATTCCTGGAATCATTCTTGTGAACCTCCTCTGGAACCCCACATCATTTCTTAGATAAGCAGCCCATAACTGCTTACGGTAATCAAAGTATGGAGAAAATTTGCATTCCCAAAAGACATATCTATGAATAATAATTCAATGATACTTAAAAGGCACTTCAAGGAAACATTCTAGGCTATTAAGCTCTATAATGAGTCAACCTATAGCTGGGGATATGATGACACCCTCCTGTTAGACCGAGATAACTTATTTTTTATTCTTTCTTATTTCTCATCAAATATTTGTATATCTGTGCACTTGTAATGCCACTGTAACACTGAAATTTCCTTTGGGATCAATAAAGCATCTACCTATCTATCATTATAACCTCATACCAAGAGAAATATCTTGAATAAAAATAAGAGAATTGTAAGTAAGTTGTTTTTAAAATCAGTTGCATGTGGACAAAGATTCGTAGTTGGAGCTCTTGCAGTGAGAAAGTTAGGATCTGCAACAATATTCAAAAATCTGACCACTTTTTCACATCTCACCTCCTTAGGACAGATGCTAGATAGATAGATAAGAAATGGTGACTGGCAAAAAAAAAGAAATTAACATACTATTGTGTCTACGTAGGAATTACTGATAGGAAATCTGAGCATTCATTGCCTATTTCTGAGAATATTAAAATGTTATTTCTGAAACTGTACATCTCATCTCATTGCCTCTTCCTTGAATATGGCAAAATCAAAGATTGTCAAACTTCTGTGACATACAGTATGACCGAGTGGGTGAGGAATGGAACAGAGTCACTAACTCTGAATCCAGTGCAGCATAAGTGATTCTCCTCAGTTGTCTGTGGAACTGCAAAATCCATAAACAATTGTCCGCAATCCCATGGCACAGTGCGGAGAGAAGTGACAGCTATAAATCCACTGTTAAATATTGGCAGCCATTGCTAGGGATACTACACTGCTCCCTCATTTTAATAATTTTACAATATAATTACCGATTTTAAAAATAACATGCATCTTGACTTCCACAGTGTAATTGATATGCCCAAAACCTCACTTACATTTGCCATGGCTGTCAACTAATCTTTCCATTCAGAATTCACCAGAATTTCTCTTGGGTCTTCTGTCATAACCTTTCTCGACCTTTTACTGAATGTGACGAGAGTCCTTGATGAGGGTGGTTTGGACCCATATCTGAAGCATGGTTTGAGACATGGTATCAAACTGGATCTGAGCACAAAACAAACGCTAGACAACATCACAAGTAGGCTTACGACTGAGCACCGAACCGCAGTTCAGGAGTTCCTTAAATACTTGACTCTTGGCGGCCAAAACATGATTACCAATTAGTGGGACCATCCTGAAACCTTATAAGGGCTGTGTCAGTTATCTGTACTCCGGGGAGTTAGAATGTCTAAATCCCAGAAGCCGGCATGGGTGGGAGCATCTTGTAACAGGACCCCTCCCCTATGACTGACTCCTGATGGTCCTGGCTACTCAGAGAGGCAGTCCTTGTAATCGTGAATGTGAGCTGGATCCAAGATGTCTCTTTAAGGCACCCAGCTCCTTTCCTCGGGTCTGAATCCTTCTCTGTCCTCGAGGTATTGCCGAACACCTTGAATAGTATGAGAGTCCAAAAGTCTTGTCCCTGTGAAAACCTGTTACCGCTTGGTAATCCTGGGTGGTGGTGGGGCTTAGGGGCTGGTGCTGACAGCTTTTAATTTAGAGCTGTGGAGGTGATGATTGATCTTCAGGCTCTTGGGGAGCTGTAAGGTGTAATCCATCAGATTTACTTTCCTTTGGATTTTGAAGGGTCCAATGAACTTTCTAGATTCCACTCGGAGTGCTGTGGGTGACCTCTGCCCACATCAAATGGTCACACCATTTATCAGGTCTTTCCGAGGCCAGGCATCTTAGGGTATATTTTAAATCTCGGTTGGTCCGGTCCATCTGGCCATCGGCCTGCAGGAGAAACCCAGAGGAAAGGCTTGCTGTTGCCCCTATCGGTGTACAAGATGCCCTCCAGAAATGTGATTTGAATACCCTCACCCCTTGGAGCATCTCGAAGGCCAAATTCACAAGTGGGAGGGGGTAGTGATTCTTTGCCATTAAGTGCTTTAATCCTATATAGTTAATGCATGGCTTCAGGCTCCCATCTTTCTTTTGTACGAAGAAGAAGCTTGCGCCAGCTCGTGAGGTGGAGGGCTGAATGAAGCCCATGGCGAGAATCTCCTTTATATCCTCCTCCATTGTGCTTCTCTCTGGGCCTGAGAGCATGTATAATCAACCCCACAGGGGGCAAGTACTGGGCAGAAGGTCTATAGCACAGTTGAAGGGTCAGGGCGGTGGAAGAGTCGAGGCCTTTCCTTTGGAGAAGACCTCCTCCTAGTCCTTGTAGACAGAAGGGATTTCAACAGGTTTTGTTGTTGCTATCTCCTCCGGTCCTTCCTTCGAGGATGATCCTGAGGTTTCTTAGGAGGCAGTGGTGATTCGACAGAGCTCAGAGTCCTCTCCCTAAGCTCACATAGTTCATTCATAGAAACAGTGGCCAAGTCAGAGTCCATATCCCCGTCTGTACGCACAGGCAATGGCGATGAGGCGTTACATTGGCCCTTGACCACCACCCTCCTCCGAGAATAGGCTTCAAGGATCGGCGTAGAAGAGTCTTTCCCTTCCTTGATTTCCAGCGGCTCAATTCCTTGAGTTTAGCAGCAAGTTTCCCAGACAGCTCATGCAATGCTGCAAGCAGAAATCTCCTTGGACCTCTCCTGAACTAGAGACTCCCTCTCTCTAGCTCCTGTGGGATCCCGACTAGACAGTGTCGGGACTCACACGGTCCCTTGACTAGAACCCGCCTTTCTGCTCTTGAGGGCAGGACTAGGTCTCTAGAAGGTCTCAGGTTCCCTTGACTGAAGGCTGCCCCCTTACTAGTTGCTGGTCACGGTAGAGTCCGGGTGTCGGGACTCCATGCCACAAACAAACCCTTGTACAATGGCTGGACCAAAGCAGTGATTCTCCCCTCCCTCCGGTTTGTGTATGGGCTATCCTGGGACAGCGAAGGGTACCCGAGGTTCAGGGGTATGAGTGGAGAGTCAATAATGTAGAAACTAATGTCCTCCACATGATCCCCTATCCTCATCTGCAACACCACTATCTGTAAGATGGCAGCTGTCTGAGACGGTTGTGGGGATGGACGGGCTCAGCTCTCTCAGTGGTATGTCGAACCAACTGGCAGTTTCTAAATCCAGAAAGTTACCTGCTGCTCCAGAGTCCACAAAATCCTTCACCTCCCTCAAGTTCTTAACCCCAGGTGAACTGCGCCTTCAGCAAGAAACCAGAATCCGCGGGAGTGGGCGTAGTGGCTGCTACCATCACAGTCCTCCTGATGTTGGGCAGTTTTAGCAGTTCTCCAGGTAGCTGCAGTTTTGGATGTTCAGTCCACAGGTGACTTGCTTCCTTGCAGTAAAAACAGTGACCTTGACTCCAACGCCAGGACCTCTTGTCGGTGGAGAGCCTAGTGCAACAGAACTGATGGGTTTGTCTGGATCTCGAGTAGGCGATGGGCTGGTCATGGTTCAAGGCTGGGGAGCGGAACCGCAATGCGTAGGGACTGGGCTCGGACCGGTCCTCTTCAACCTCCCGAAGTGGCCACGTTTCCGCACTTCAAAGGGAACCTGGATGGCTGGAGTTTGAATACTAATGAGCATTGGATGAGGAAACCACGACAAGAACCTGGGTCACTGTCAAATCTTCTCTCTGGGGTTGGAAGATGGACTGGCTCCGCAGACCAACCGACAGCCTCACCCAAGTGATTTTGGCTTCCTCCCTGCAATAGTTGGCTCATGGCTACCTGGAGGTCGTCTGCCTTCGGGCTCTGTCTTGAAACCATCTCGCTGTGGCTGGCCGCAGCTGGTGAAAGGCTCCAGTAACCTGTTGGATCCACGTTGGCTCAAATGTACCGTGATGAGAGTCCTCGACAAGGATGGTTTGGACCAATATGCTGGGGTATCCGATGCAAGGTTCGAGCCATGGTATCAAACTGGATCTGAGCACGAAACAATCATTAGACTGGTAGGCTTGCAATTGAGCACCTGACCGCAGTTCAGGTGTTCCTTAAAAACTCGATTCTTGGTGCCCAAAGCATGAATACCAATTAGTGGGAGCATCCTGAACCCTTAAAGCGCCTTTGCTAGCTGTCTGTAATCAGGGGAGTTAGAGCATCTAAATCTCGGAACCTGGCACATTTGGGAGCGTCTTGAAACACCGATTGCCTCTTACTAGATCACATGTATCTTACACCTTGGATATTCTTGTCTATTCTTACATCCTTTGAGCTGCGAATTGCTAACCATTGGACTACTGCCTACTTCTGAAATGCCAAGATGCTGAGCATGAAATTTGAAGGCAGAATACAGGGTTGGTAGCAGGATTCTTAGCAGTGTGGAGAAACAGAGGGATATTGGAGCCCACGTCCATAAATCCCTCAAATTTGCCAAGTACGGTGATGGGGTTGTTAAGAAGGCATATGGCGGTTGGCCTTCGTTAGTCGGAGGACTGAACGTGCCAAGTCCTCATTAATATAGTGGCTAGTATCCCAACTTGTCATGCCATAAATGGGGTTCAATCCCCCGATGGGGACAGCTTCTGGGCATTTCTGAGGGCTTTGGATTAAAGTAGTTCCTCAAAATATTAACAATTTTCTTGAATGAATGATTGATTTTTTTCTAATTGTTGACAAGTTTCAAGAGCTGTGAGGTAAAGTTGCAGCTCTATTAAACCCGGGTTAGACCACACTTGGAGTATTGTGTTCCGTTCTTGTCGCCTCAATATAGGAAGTTTATGGAAACTTTAGAGAGGGTGCAAGGAGATTTACTACAACGCTGTCTGCATTGGAGAGCATGTCATGAGGATAGACTGAGAGAGCTAGGGATTTTCTCTTAGAAGCTAAGGAGAATGAGAGGTGACTTGATGGAGGTGTATAAGGTAATAAGAGGCATGAATAGAGTGGACAGTCAGAGACTATTTTCCAGAGGTGAAATTGGCAAATATGGGGAGTATAATTTTATGGTAATTGGAGAAAAGAATAGGGGGAATCTCATAGGTAGTTTTTTTTTACCACAGAAAGTGGTGGGTGCATTGAATGCAATGCCAGGCGATGCTAGAGACATTTGGGGCATTCTTGGACTCTTAGACTTAGACTCTAAAAGACTCTTAGATAGACCGTAAGACCATAAGACGTAGGAGCAGAATTAGGCCATCTGGCCCATTGAGTCTGCTCCACCATTCAATCATGGCTGATCCTTTTAATTTATCTCCTCCTCAACCCCAGTTCCCGGCCTTCTCCCTGTAACCTTTAACGGCATGTCCGATCAAGAACCTATCAACCTCTGCCTTAAATACACCGACAACCTGGCCTCCACAGCTACATGTGGCAACAATTTCCACAAATTCACCACCCTTTGGCTTAAGAAATTTCTCCGCAACTCTGTTTTGAAAGGGTGCCCCTCTATCCTGAGGCTGTGCCCTCTTGTCCTAGACTCTCCCACCACAAGAAACATCCTTTCCACATCTACTCTGTCTAGGCCTTTCAACATTCAAAAGGTTTCATTGAGATCCCCCCTCATCCAAGATGGCGGCTCGACGCAGCAGTTTGCAGCGGCCACTCCGGAGCTGATATCTGTATTTGTTAAGCAGGGTGCCATGCTCAATCCCAATCTGATGAAAAATGGACATGGGAGCACAGAGGAACATCTGGAAATCTCCAGGAAGGCCCTCTTCATTGCTGCTGCTGCTGTGAGGTCCAGGTCTCTGCTGAGAAGAACAGGCCCCCAGTCCTCGGGGTCGCGTTGCCTGTGGCCGTTGGCGGGGGCATCTTAATATGCTCAGCAGAGGATGGTGCTCAGAGAAGCTGTGCCGGAGGGGATGGTTGGAGGCTCGGAGGTTCGACAGACTCGGAGTCCGCTGCGGTCGGGGCGCTTTCACTGTGTGCTGCATCTGCGAGGCTGAGTCCAGCATTGCCGTGGAAGTCCATAGCGGGGGTATTCCCTTCTGCCGCCCGCATGGGATGACGAGTCTATCGGGACCCTGAGGACTTGTAGAAACTGTGTGGTGGTTTCTTTCGAACTTATAGTCTTTTAACATCTCTGGACTATTTATACTGTGCCCATGGTCTGTTTTTATCAATTATGCTATTGTTTGCACTGTTGTAACTATATGTTGTAACTATGTGGTTTTGTGCAGGTCTTGTAGCTTTAGTTTTTGGTCTTGTTTTTGTCTGGTGGATTTGGAGCTCCTTTCCAGGGAACACGCTAAGATGGTAGCGTGATATTAATACGCAGCAGCCTCTCCGGACTCTGGATTGGGGATTGCCAAACGTTATATGGATTTTCTGGTGTAGTCTGTTTTGTCATGTGTTTTTATGATATCATTCTGGAGGAACGTTGTCTCATTTTTTAACTGCATTGCATTTGTGGTTTTTAAATGACAATAAACTGGATCTGAATCTGAATCTGAATCCTTCTGAATTCCAGCGAGTACAGACCCAGAGCCATCAAACATTGCTTGTATGATAACCCTTTAATTCCCGGAATCATCCTTGTGGACCTCCTGCGGACCCTTTCCAATGCCAGCACATTCAGATAGGCAGATGAATGATAGAAAAATAGAGAACTATGTAGGAGAGAAGGGTTAGATTGATCTTAGAGTGGGTTAAATGATTGGCATAATATCATGGGCTAAAGAGATTAATGGTTTGTAGTGTGTAATTGCATTCACAAAAGTTGTTTCTTTCTTTCTAAAGAGTCCATGAGAAAATCCACAATCACATTTTCTTGCATTTCTTTTCCCACTTTTGTGGAGATACCATAAGAACAATTTAGCTAAATTTGGCAGCTTCGGAGCTGCTGTTGTAGGGAGAGTGTATAAGTGGGAGGAGGAGGGATGCCTCAGAATTTGCCCCGAAAATGGGAAGCAAAGGATTTTTCCCCCCATTACCAGAGTGAAGAGTTCCTCTATTAATTGGAGAAAATGAGTAAATCCAATAAAAATGACCAATGTTTCCTTTCCAATGTTCACATTTTTAACATACCAGAGCTCTTTTTCTCTTGGTCTCTTGAGGTCTGTGTTGTTGACATGAAAGATGATGGTTTGAACAGTGCAGTCAGAGGTATTATAGACTGGTCTCAGTCCCCTGTTCATCCCTTAATGTACCAGAAATGATTTGTGGTCAAAGATTGATCTGCATTTGTACTGTGCTTGATATATCTTATAGGTAACTGCTGTAATGGAGCAGCCTTTCTGGAAAGGTTCAAAGTTCTGAAACATTGTTTAAACCTCCGACATTCAGTGTCACCACATGTTTTTGGCAGGTCTCAGTCTGTGTTGGTTGACCTTGAGACTTAGAAGCACAAGTTTATTTTAAAAAAGGTACATTTACCTCATTACAATTTGATATTTATCTGTTTTGAGGGCTTTGGAAAAATCCACCTTCAGACACTGTAACAATTAATATGCCATCTTGTTTGCAGAGACAATGAAGTGTATCTGGTCCTTGAACGACTGAATGAACAATGTGGCTAACATTGTCTTTTATGGCTGTTGGTATAGTTATGCAAACCTTTGTGTGAAGTAATGTTAGCTTTCCAACCACATTGCACTCACTAAGGAGCTGAATACCTGCCAGCAGATCCTGGGATTTATGGAGTCAGTGTTGTTCAACAGCCATTGCGTAATTCAGAACAACATCATAATAACTGCAAAGGGAAACATATATATGGTAATACCTATTCGTGTTGGGGACCATCCTGCTTGGGGAAAACATCACCCATCATCAAGGACCCTCACCACCCAGGCCATGATCTCTTCTTGCTACTGCCATTGAACAGGAGGTACGGGGGCCTTAGCTCCCACACCACCAGGTTCAGGAACAGTTATTGCTCTACAACCATCAGTCTCCTGAAATGGCAGGGATAACTTCACTCACCACAACTCTGAACTCATTCCACAACCTACAGGCTCACTTTCAAGGACTCTACAACTCATGTTCTCTGTGTTATATTTTTTATTTGCACAATTTGTCCTATTTTACTCTTTGGTTGTTTACCAATCTTTGTTTGTGTGTGACTTTTCATAAGTACTACTCTACTCCTTTATTTTCCTGTAAATGCCTGCAAGAAAATGAATCACAAGGTAGTATGTAGTGACCTAAGTGTACTTTGATAATAAATTTATTTTGACTTTGCTCTAATTTATCCAGCACTCTATGTTGTTCTGATCTCCATACCTTTTTTATTTGGTCCTTGAGAACCAAAGGAACCGGTCTCCAACTATAGTGTATGGCTTTTCCTGACAAATATGAATGTAGGTCTTGTTCACCTCAATGCCACTGCAAGAATCTTTGACTAGATCTGTTTATTGTCTCAGAAACGCCCAACAGATCTGTTGTCCTTATAATACAGATCTGTGACCAGTTCAGCCTGGGTGGTCTGTATCAATCTCTACCTCACTGTCTGTAGTCAGCACAGTCTCTGGAAATCCAATTTCTTGATCCTTGTGAAGAACATTACACATCGTTTTACTGTCTTCAGTAGCAAACCTGAATATGTGCATAACACTGTGATGCACTCGGTTAGCAGGATACAAAGAGCCTTTCAGTGTCAATGTTCCAATACATGAACAGTGTCTCACAATATCCACATCTATATCAATCTTTTTGCCATTTATTTTCCCGGTAGCTTGTTTTTGGGCACTGGCATTGGCGTAAATAGCACCTAAGGTGCATTCCTGATTTTATTCCACTTTTCCCAACTGTGTAGACTTGCTTTGTAAACATAATTCCTTGTGCTATGAATTCTTGTGGGCTATGTTATGTTTCGTAACTTCAAACATTAAGCTAATTGAAAGGAGGTCACAGGAGTCCGAGAATGCGGCTCCTAACTTGGAGTTTACTTTAAGTGATACGCGTACATATCACATGGTTGTGTAATGACATATGCAATTTACGTATTTATGCATATAACCCATAAGGAATTATTTAATCAAACTAAATTCCTTATGGGTTATATGCATAAATACGTAAATTGCATATGTCATTACACTACCATGTGATATGTACGTGTATCACTTAAAGTAAACTCACACACATAAAGTAAACACACACACATATACATACAAGATTACTCAAATAGTAATAAAATATTAGATACGCAACAGGCTTCTACCTGAAGTGCGTATTCTATCTTGTGCAAACGCTCTCCGTCCTGCTTTGTTATAATGAAAACATCCAACTGTCTAAATGGACATAAATAGTTTGAACGATTTCCCACCATTCACAGCAGAGGCTTTCCTGACCAGGATTCATAAACAAAATCATCTTTTTACAGTCAGATTTAAGCACATTACTGCACTCAGTGTTTTACTCAGTGGTGTGTGAATAGCATTTTCCTGCACAAAACAGCAGATTTTCATGTTTCCCAACACCACTTCCATAGCCATAGCAATATTTCACATGTGGACTCTGGTACGTTAAAGAGTTTTGCCTAAATGGATTTATCTGTGAGCTGGCAGACAAAACGATCACTTAATGCACAGTCTAATAATATCCAAAAATTGCAGCATTGTGATAAATCCCTTGACAGTCATTTCTCTAGGGTTTTGTGCATTCTGATCTCACAGCTTCAGAAAATTTCTGCGGGCATTGGATTAAAGTAGTTCCTCAAAATATTAGCAACTTCATTGATTTTTTCCAAGTGCTAATAAATTAACTAGCACTATGTAGGTATCCAAACCATTTGCACAGGAAAGATAATTTTATAATGCTCATGAATGGTAACACCTTCACTCTCTTCTGTTACATTTATAATAGAAATCACCATTTGTACTACATGCATACTAAAAGCTTGTGTCATTGTAACATTGCTACTCAAGCCTTGTGATGTATCTGGCCTGAATCTGTTTTTTTCCTGGAAATCTCTCATTCTCCAATTCCTTGATTTAATCTGCTGCCTGGAACTGGCTTGCTTTATTTGCTCTTCCATAAAATTCCCAGCCTAATGAGCCATGATTAGTGATGTCCATCCTATTGGCCAGTGTGGTACCTACATAACTTCATGTAATCTTGTGGGAGAGGAAATGGGCAGATTGACAAACTCATAGCAACCAAATGAATTTGGCACTTCTCAGAAATTGCTACGGACTGGAGCACAGTAAAATCACATGATAATGTATTTAACAAGATAGCATCTTTGAAGACACAGCCAAATGTGTATCACAGTTGCTGTGTTATTAATTTGAAGCCCATCATATTATAACCAAAAAAAATGATTAGTGCTTACATCTGTCTCACCTTCCTGATTGAATGGTAAAACATACATTTTCACCACACATCTCATGCACCCACAGAGCAATCTGCAATCTGCTTCAGAGAAAATTCGGAGTGAGTCGTAGGAGAGGATTTACAGAAAGCAAACAATGCAAAAATGTTTTTTTTAATTCTCTCTATGGACTGTGGAAATATGACACAGCTCCTTCAAAGTCAGAAAACAGAAACATCTTCATTGAAGACAAGGAATTAGAGAGAACACTTTATCTGTTGACTAAACAGTGTCCATATTTTCCTAATGTGCCTTTGATAATCACAGAGTACCTAAAACTCCCTTCACCAGCTGAGGCAAAAAGACTGGATGTTGACAAGCAGAAATCACAGGAGGTGGTTTGCAAACTGTATGCTTGATGTATTTTACATCACCTTGACCTGTATATGGACAGAACTGTACTTTAGGGGCGTTGCCTTGTATAACTGTTGGAAATTAAGGGCAAGAAATTTGACACAAAATCCTCAGGGGTATTTTCCCCCTTCTATAGCAGGGTAAGTACTCAAATTCAGCTGAACAGAGTCAAACATATCTAAGGAAAATTGAGTGGCCTACATTTCTACTATCACTGTGATTTTCTGGGCATTGTTGACAGTCATCCTGAGCATTAAATCTTTATGGTCTCACTAGGGTATGGGATCTTTCAATTCTAAATCTTCCTCTTTCTAATGCTCCTGTGCCAGATTAAATCGCTTTTAAATGCTGATTCTACATAATTTGTGACACCATCTCTGATGATGGCCATGTAATTGCTGACAGAGTTGTTAAAGCTAGCTAGTCTTCAGCAAGTTCTCAGCTGTCACCACATCTGCCTTTCCACCAAACTGCATGGCTATGAAGGAGGGAAAGGTTAAATTGATCTTAGAGTAGGTTAATAGGTCAGAATGACATTGTAGGCCGAAGGGCCTGTACTGTGCTGTATTGTTCTATGTTCTATGTTGAAAATCCATAATGCTGAGACCTAAACATCTCTCCTTTCTGGGATGGTAACCAGACTTTACAATTTCATATTTTCCTACTGCAGTTAATGATGAGCATTTTCTGCAGGGGCAGAATCATTAACACTGAGATTGCTGAGAGTGCAGACACAAGTAGCATCACGGAGATTTTGTTAAAGCATAATATAGGTAGATTGAACGTGTTATTAGAATGGAAGTCTAGTGCTTCCTAAAATAGATCTTGTAGGAAGAATGTAGAAGTAGAGTTGAATTTAGAAACATAATCTGAAGAGTAGTCTTCAGCAAATTATACCAGTGGAAAGGTCTTGTAAACCCATTACATTTGCATATAACCCATGCATTTACTTATAACCTTTGCATTTAAAGGTTTCACATGGCCACGGTCTGGACAACGGTCCACAGCTGGCTTCACATTTCTGAATCATATAAGTAATAAAGGATGAACAGCAGTAATTGACTGCCTATTTTCATAATCCGCTCCCCCCCAATCAATCTGCACATTGAACTTTGAGTTTCATGATTCAGCTTGATGGAGATGCCTGACAAACTTTGGTCTTCAAAGAAAAACACAACATGACTCCATTATTGTAGGTTAGGTAGCCTCAGTTAATGATTCAGGCCGAGATCCTTTGTCAGGATGGGAAAGGAGGGGGGAGAAGCCAGAAAGCTTTCTAACTTCTTCCCCTTTCCTTTCCAGTGCTGATGAAGGGGCTGTGGTGAACTACATATACCTGTCTGGACACCCCCCCCCCCCCCCCGCTGACTGCTCCTATGGCTCCTCCCACTGACTGTGGCTCCTCCCACGGACCCCGGTATAAAGGCGATTGGGGACTCCTCCCCGGCCTCAGTCTCCAGGATGCAGTGTGGTGGTCAATTGCTGCTTGTTCTTTCTTCCAGCCAATAAAAGCCTATATCTCGCCTCACGTCTCCAAGAGTTATTGATGGTGCATCAGGGGCTCAGCCTGAAACATTGACTGTTGATTCATTTTTATAGATTGTGCCTGGCTTTCTGTCTTCCTCCAGCATTTTGTGAGTCACCCTGGATTGCCAGCATCTGCAGAATCCCTCATGTTTATGGTTCCATTGTCCAGGGAAATATTCCACTATTATAACATACGGCGAGCTGATCTCTTTCAGAACTCTAAACCCAGCTGTATTCTTAATTCATTGATACCAGTCCTACCTTGAACTTCTTAAAGAGCACAACAATAAACTGCAGAGGATCAGGCCAATTTGATGTATCTTGTCTAACTGAGCAACATCTTTTACTGAATTTTCTGTCCTTATGTTCAAAATCACTTTTGAGATGAAACCAGCAATTTTTGGATTGGACGAAAATAAAATGGAGGGTGGGGGGGGGGAGTCCAAGGTCAATTGAAACTCGTGTTTTGTGGTGCCCACACTGATTGTGACCAAACGTATTTATTTGATCTTTCTTTTTCCAGAACCAGATGATATACTATACTTTTAAAAATCATTTCTATAGTCTGTGACTGACAAATCCTGTAGTAAAGAGTCTGGTCTCTGCAATAAAAAGATTTGGATTATGAACTTGATAATTCTCCAAATTTGACTCACATCAATGTGAACGAGTTATTAATTCAGTAAGGATTTTATTGTCATTGCATGATAAATGGGCTGCTCAAGATTCAGACTAAGTCCAAGCAAAATCAACAATATGTAACTTAACGTCTTGTGACCGCAGCATCAGCTGAAGTATCCACAAGTTCATAACATGTATTGTGTAATGTAGTTCCAAGTTCCATTTTTTTTGTGTGGGCCAGATGTCCTTGAATTTGCTGAAAATGTATTGATGCTTTTGCAACAGACTGACTACAGATTCTGCCGAGTCAGAAGCTTTTGACATTTGCTATGGAGGCTCTGTTTGCCTCTACAGTGCTGATTAACTGAACAAATGGCTTTTATGAAATTAGCAGACAGCTCCTTGTGCAGCCACGATTCAGTAAAATTCTTGAAAATACCCAGAGCAGATGAGCTCCTGTAAGTGGACAGCACATAGCTGGAATGGTACATGTCAGCAGAATTTGCAATGCATGTCATTGACTGATGAAAACAAGAACCAGGAGTGAAATTGTGTTGTTACAATAGTATAATTTAAACACATTCACGAGAAACTGCTGTTCCAGTATTTTAATTATAGCATTACCATCGTTATTTGAAGTAGTAGGGAGCCTAGGATGTATGAGCACAGGTCAATTCACACAAGAAACCAATACCTTCTCTTGAATTATTCATGGTACATGCAGTCTATTTGGGATGTTCTCTGTGTTAAGTTACTGTAGTAAGATTTTAGCCAAATATGATCAATTTTGAAACGTGCTAACGTTACTTATGGGTTTTAGGGTGGGTGGTAAACGTGAAGAAGCAGAGGCAGAGGTGCTGAGGGAATGTAATATTTATGAATGCCTCCGTGTGTTATCCTCCAGGAGTAGAGCGAGGAGAAGTTGGAAGGGAGTTGCTGAAAACTTGCAAAAAATTATCTGAAGAGCATTGCTCTTTTAAGATTAGTTTTATTTGTCACATGTTCCGTACATCAAAACGCACAGTGAAATGTGTCAATCGAATCAGCGGTGAATTTTCTGGGCAGCCCGCACATGGTGCCATGCTTCTGATGCCAGTGCAGCATACTCAAAACTCACTAACCTTAACCTTCCATCTTCAGAATATGGGAAGAAACTGGAGCACCTGGAGGAAACCCATGCGGTCATGGGGAGAACGTACAAACTCTTTAGAGACAGTGGCATGAATTGAACCCCAATCTTACAGCTGGTGCTGTAAGGCATTTTGCTAACTGTTATGCTTTCGTATTGTGAAGTAAAAGGTGCTTTAATGGCTAAATAATGGGAAACAGAAAACTGCAGTGTAAAAAAGATTTGTAAATGTTGTGAACGTGAATAAAAACCAGAACATGCTGGAAATTCCTAGCAGGTCAGTCAGCATCTGTGGAGTGAAAAGCAGAGTGAACGTTTCAGCCCAATTACCCTTTGTCAGAAGGTAGGTGAGAAAAAAATGGGATTACTGTAAAATGAGATTGCATGGAGTGCAAGGGTGGAGAGAACAAAGGGAATGTTTGTAACAGGGCAAATATTCACAGTATCCAGTTCTATAATCCTTTTAAAACACTGAGCTAATAGATGAATGAGGATGGATGGAAAAAGAAAGGAATTGGGTATGCTGAAAATATTGCTTGCAGACTTAGCAATTACTGGAATTCCAAAATCCAAAGTTCCCAGCAGAGAGAAAAACTGAACTAATTTTATAGGGTGGAAGTCCTTACATCAGAATTAGCCAGTTCTAACAAACAGGAAAGGTTGGCTATCTGAAATCATTGAATTCAATATTGTGTTGTAAGGGCTATAGTGTGCCTCAATGCAAGTCCAAATTCTGTTGCTCACCTAATATTGAGCTTGGTGGGAGTGTACATTTCTCATATTTTCTTCTGATACAGAGGAAGCCCATTTGACCCACCTAGTCTATTCTAGTTCTCTGAGCAATCCCATTAAACTCATTCCCCCCCCACTTATTTCCATGTAATATATTCTCTGTCACATGTCCATCAATGGGCAGCACAATGGTGAAGGTGGAGGAGTTACAGCCTCACAGTGCCAAAGACCTGGTTCCATACCGACAACCTTGGTGGCCGCCCATATGGAGTTTGCACATCCCTCCCCACCCCACTGCTGTGACTGCATAGGTTTCTGGTCGAGTGCTCTAGTTTCCTTCCACATCTCAAATATGTGCAGGTAGATTGATTGGCCACCTTGAGTTGCCCCTGGTGTGTTGTGTGTGATAGAATCTGGGACATGTTAACGGGAATGTGGGGAGAATAAAAAATAGGAAGATTAGTATAAGATTAGTGTCAATGATGGTCAGTGCAGACTCAGAAGGGACTGTATCTGTGCTGTATCTCTTTATGACAACACCTAATTCTTCTACCAATCACCTATTTTCGGTAGCCATCTAACATTGCAATCTGCATACCTTTGCAATGTAGGAGAAAACTGAAGCAGAACCCATCAGTCACAGAGAAAACATGCAAACTGCACCAGGTGCTGGAGCCGTGAGTAACAGCACTACCTGCTGTAACGTGGCACTGCCTGGTAAGAAACTAAACCGAGAGCGGTCAGGGAGAAGGTGAGATGGCAAATTACAGGGAGAGTCAGAATGAATCTCATGTCATCCCTGTAGACTGAACAGAGGTAATCTTCAAAGTGCTCACTTAACCTGAGTTCCTGCTGAGTCTGTCGTGATCCCCGCTGGCCTCTGTGGCTTGCTGTAAAGCGTTGGGCTTCTAGGTTTCTCCAGTGCCTGTAATTATTAATTGTTAGCTAGAGCAGTTAAGCTCTGGTGCCTTCTGCTTAATCTTGTCAAGTTAATTGTGACAGGCACGGGTTTCCATATTCTATGATTATTTAAAGGGGACTCTCGTTAGTGCTGTAGTGGAGTCCTTGTGTTTGTGGAGAATGATTTGTCTCATGGCGCTCTGTTGGCGTTCCTATGTCTAACTTCTTGTTCCCGTCTCCTCATGGGGAATCTGCTGTTCTCCCACCCCTGGGTTGAGTCGTTGCCAGCAATCACTGTGACAGACTCTGTCATTCCTCTGTACTTGGGCATTCTTCTGTATATATATCACAACACATCTCTCTCTCTCTTTCTTATTACACCTCTCTCTCACACTCTTTCTCACTCCCATTAACTCTCTCTCGCTCTTATTCTCATTACTTCTCTCTCTCTTTCTCTCACTCTCATTATGTCTCTCTCTCTCACTCTCAATACACGTCTGTCTCTCAGACTCTCACAATCGGCACTCTCTGACTCTCTCTTTCTATTTCACTATCACTCTTTAACAATCTCTTTCTCTCCCTCAAACTGCCATCATTCATTTATTAACTAGAAATCTCCAAGAGCACTGAATCACAGAGGCAGTCTTGGTCACTATCCCGCGTATCATCTTCGGGATGTGGGAGGAAACCAGAGCACTGGGTGAAAATCCACGTGATCACAGGGAGAACACGTAGACAGCACTCAAGGTCAGCATTCAACCTGTGGCTATCAGTCAGCAGCTACAATATCATGCCAGGCATTCTCTACCTGAGTGTGTTTGTGTATAGATAATTGAACAGAGCATACAGGTAGAGGAACTATTTGTGTACGTTTATAAAATGGCATAAAGTGTTAGAGCAAGGAAGTCTTCTTGCACTTTTATAAAATTGGATTACGTATTGCATCCAGTTCCGGGTTGCGTACTTTACAAAGAAGTGTTACAGAGTTAGAGAGGTTGCAGAAGAACTATATTAAAATGATTCCAAGGATGAAAGGCATTAGTTATGTGGATGATGGGTTTACTCTCCTTGTGACTGTGCAAGTTGCAAGCGATTTGTTATAGGCATTTAAAGTCATGCGAATACTGAGAATCGATAATGAGCAAGTGTTTTTACTGATGGAGGGATTTAAAACCAGGGAATACAAAATGAAAGCGAATGGCAAAAGTGACAAGGGGAAAAGCTTTGTTGCGTGATGGGTGTTGAGAATCTGGAATGCATTGTGAGGAGTTGTAGTGGAGGTACATTGAAATGTGTTCAAAGGGGAGCTGAAAATGTCTGAAAGGCAAGAATTTGCCAGGCCATGGGGAAGGGGTAGGGGAAGCTGATTTGCTGGATCATTCCGACAGAATTGTGGACTTGAAAGTACTCCATACTGTAAGCATCCCGTGGTTCTGAAAAGAACATAGCAATAAACAAATATAAATTGTTCGTAGTATTTTCTGTATAAACTTGCACCTACGCAGTGGGATGCCAGGCAGTGTGATGTTAAGCTAGGTCAACTTTAGCACTGAAAATGCCTGTCACAGTCCTGCCTTGCTGGTGTGGCTGGGACCGGAATCACAATCAGAATCAGGTTTATTATCACCGGCATGTGTTGTGAAATTTGTTAGCTTAGCAACAGCAGTTCAATGGAATACATAATATAGAAAAAATATAATAAATAAATAAATAGGTAAATTAATTACAGTATACGTATATTGAAAAGATTAAAAATCATGCAAAAAAACAGAGATATATTAAAAAGGTGAGGTAGTGTTCAAGGGTTCCACAGAAGGAAGAAGCAAGCCTCCTTTTATGACACTAGGAATTCTCGTGCCTTTTGAATGGTATCTTAGATTTTCCTGAGAAGGCTGGTGGTTTAGCTTCACTATTTCATCCCATGGGCATCCTGTAGAACGCCATCCCGGATTATTGTTTTCAAACTTTCAGGAGAGATCATTGAAGGCACAAGAACCTCAGGACTTGCACTAACAGGTTCAAGAACAGTTACTGCCCCTTGACCATCAGGCTCTTGAACAAAAGGGAATAACCACACTCAACTTCACTTGCCCCATCATTGAAAAGTTCCCACAACCAATGATCTCACTTTCAAGGACTCTTTATCTCATTATCTCATGTTCTTGTTATTTATTTATATTTGCATTTGCGCAGTTTGTTGTCTTCTGCACTCTGGTTGATCTTTCATTGATCCTGTTATAGTCAATATTCTATAGATTTGCTGAGTATGCCCACAAGAAAATGAATGTTGAAACCACCACTTTATCAAGCAGGGGTGAGAGGGTTACAAATTGAGCCATGAATAACATCAGTTAGCTGTGAATTTCTGACTCAGTTGAAGATTTACTGTTACTGGGCTTTCCTGTTGTTGGTGCTGCTTATGATGAATAATATGTTGCAGGCACTACATTTAAGACATGATGGAATACTTTTTTATGTCTTTACATGCAACACTGAAAAAAAAGCGGCTTCCTCAAGGCCATCCTGGAATCTCTCTTTGAAAAGAGGGTTACACGGTGTAGCAGAAAGACAACATATGGTGCTGTCATGATCCAGACTTCATTTAATATTTAGGAAAAGGTGTTTAATGAATCCTTACATATTCACTATTCTTAATTCTTAACACCAATTGAACAAGGGCCTATTGAATAAATTAAGTTAGGTAGGGGATGATAGTGGGTGGTAAGAGGTTGGGGTGGGGAGGTGGGGTGAAAGAGAGAAAATCGTGAACTTCCCAGCAAAATTAAAACATGTGTATTGCACTGTGAAGAGTTTAATTAATTCAGAAATGAACTGCCGAGTTTCCTCATGACTGGGATTCTCAAAAAAAGTTAAAGCGTGATGGAAATTATCATACAGTTTTAAGAGAGGTAGATTCAACTTTAATTTGTTTACATTTTCATTTGAATCTATACAATATGTGTGGAAAGTGATCTTTTAACCTCCAGCAACAACCATTGCTGAAGTCAGAGACTCGAGAGAGATAATGAGCTCATACAAGGATGTGTGTGTTTTTCCCAAAAGAGATTTTCAGAAACTAACTCACATTGTTGAAATCCAGAGAGCATTTAGTCACATGACACAATCCTTAACAAGATAAGAGACTCAGAGCAATAATTATTGTTCACAGTCCATATTGCACACAGACTACAATCACAGCATAAAAATCTGGAATGACTCTCTCAACATTCCAAACTTTTACAAATAATTTTTAAAAGATAACAAATTATGGCCATGTTGAGAATTGGCCCCTGAATCACCAATATTAAGATATAAATTCCCAACTTGGTGATTTTTGCTTTACCCATGTTTTGTTTACAATCTTTATGAGTTTGTATCTATTGACTGCAAAATGTTCAGTTCAATAGAGAGAGAGAGACATCTCATCCCTATTCCTGCACCTAAAAAGATATTCTTATAAGTAAAGATTTTGGATTTCTCAAAATGATGAAAACTGAAGCAACCCATCCAAAATGCTGGAGGAACTCAGCAGGCCAGGCAGCATCTATGGAAAAGAATAAACAGTTGACATTTTGGGCTGAGACACTTCTTCAGGACTGAGAAGGAAGGGGGAAGATGTCAGAATAAAAAGGTAGGGGAAGGGGAAAGAGGCTGGCCGGAAGGTGATGGATGAAGCCAGGTGGGTGGGAAAGGTCAAGGGCTAGCGAAGAAAGAACCTGATAGGAGAGGAGAGTGGACAATAGGAAAAAGGGAAGAAGGAGGGGGCCCAGGGGGAAGTAATAGACAGGTGAGAAGAAGTAAAAGGTCAGTGGGGATTAGAGGGCGAGGGATTTGTTTACTAGAAAGAGAAATTGATATTCCTACCATCAAGCTGGAGGGTACCTAAACAGTTATATAATATGTTCCTCCTCCACCCTGAACTACTGAGGTATTTTCTCTAACCTTTAACCTTGATTTAAACTAAGGTCAAGCCAAACAAAAGTCAAGGTGAATTAAAGTAAATTGAGACTAGACACAGGTGTCTCAGTTGTGAAGACAACATCAATACTGCAACACCAGGAGTCACATTTCAGGAAATGGTTTTATACTGTTTCAAAGGGCTCTTCTGGCAACTGTATAAATTTGGAGTGCTCTTTGGAGAATTAAAATGAGGGCTAGTCCTCTTCACTTCACAAATTTTCCTCCACTTTTTTTCGAAGCTTTCACATCAAAATTTGAAAGACGTTTACTAAACCATGGCCAGCAGAGACATTAGGGCCAAAGGGCCTTCCCTTGCTGTATAACTTTATGCCTCTAAACATTTGCATAGTTGTTTTGTAATTTTGCAAGCATTTCCTACTTCATGTGTTCTTGAGATATATTACATTACAACACAGAATACACTTCAAAAAGTACTTGTCTAGTTCCTAAAATTACAAAAGATACTATATTACTGGAAACTCTTTTTTATTTTGAATGTATTTACACTGCCTAAAGCCTGATGTGCTAAATCCTGCTGACTATGATAGATATTGCAAAGGAAGCTACTGGTGAAAAAGGATCTAGTGCTTTCCTGCGTTTATGACAAATAAACTCTTCTCGGGCTTCCAGCCGGGTACAGATATTGATTATAATCAATAACAGAGTCTGTCATCGAAACATCTGTTATAATCGATACCTGCACCCGGCTGCATGCCCGAGAAGAGTTTATTCAAAGTAGCTGGAGTTCAGCCATTGGCAGGTACAGTAAGTGTAGCCCGGTATTGCATAGTACCAGTATTAGACCAGCACAAGTACATGCACGTGCCATTCTGCTCCACGTGTTGACAGGCCCACAGATTGAGAAGGCTAATAGAGTTCTGATCAGTGGCCAATCCAGACATCAGAGGTTTGGAGAGGAGGGGTCCACTGCCCAAGGATAAAAGGCAGGAGCGGGTTGTGGCCGTGTAATTGAACTTTACCTAGCAACCAATCGCCGTTAGGGATTGATTAGTAAGACCAAATTAAAGAAAGGCAGGGGCAAGCGCGGCGGCAGCTATCGTCTGATGGACATAGTCAGAGTTGTGATCTTCAGGCTTCAGCTCTTCAAGGATTCAGGTGAAGAGAGGCTTCACTCAGAGAAAGCAAAGGAAAGAAAAGCTCAATTGTTTTCCTTCTCTTCTTTACATCTGCACATCTAGGACAGTAGAGGTGCCAGGCAGGATAGTGAAATGGTCCTCTTGCGGGATGTGGGAAGGCAGGGAGACCTCCAGTGTCCCTGATGACTAAAACTGCGAGAAGTGCATCCAGCTACAGCTTCTAACAATCCGCATTAAGGAGTTGGAGCTGGAACTGGATGAACTCCGCATCATTCGGGAGGCTGAGGGGATGAGAGATAGGACATATCGAGAGGTAGTCATACCCAAGGTGCAGGACACAGGAAACTGGGTGACAGTCAGGAAGGGGAAAGGGGTTAAGGAGCCAGTGCAGAGTTATTCCTGTGGCAATCTCCCTCAACAACAGGTAAATCACCTTTTATACTGTCGGGGAGGATGACCTAACAGAGGAAAATCACAGTGGTTGGGTCTCTGGCACTGAGACTGCCTCTGTGACTCAGAAGGGAAGGGGGAAGAAGAGGCACGCTGTGTGATAGGGGAGTCGTTAGTTAGGAGAATGGACAGGAGGTTCTGTGGGTGAGAATGAGATTCCTGGATGGTATGTTGCCTTCTCAGTGTCAGGGTCTGGAATATCTCAGATCGAGTCCTCAGCATTCTTAGGTGGGAAGGTGAACAGCCAGAAGTCATGGTCCACGTAGGTACCAATGACATGGTTAGGATGAGTGATGAGGTTCTGCATAGGGAGTTCAGGGAGTTAGGTGTTAAGTTAAAGGGAAGGTTGTGATCTCAGCAATGTCACCCGTGCCACGTGCTACTGAGACTAGAACTAGGAAGATTATACAGTTTAATACATGGCTAAGGAGTTGGTGTAGGAGGAAGAGTGTAAAATTTTTGGATCATTGTGCTCTCTTCCAGGGAAGGTGGGACCTGTACAGAAGGGATGGTTTGCATCTGAACTGGGGGGGGACTAATACCCTAGCATGAAGACACAGTGGGGTTTAAACTAGAATTGCAGGGGGATGGGAACCAGAGTGCCAGGACGGTTTGTGGAGGCAGATGTTGGTAAGATCTCAGACAAAGTTAGGAATCAAAAGGTTGAGCACAGTGCAACTAGAATCCTGAGCTGTCTATATTTCGATGCAAGAAGTATCGTAGGAAAGGCGGATAAAAGTGCTGAAGATGAGTTATCTGGTTTACAAAAGGAGGTAATGTGTAGTGAGGTGAGGCTATTGATAGGACAAAATTGCAGTCAATGCGATGAGTTGCAATGTAAAAGATGGACAAAGTCATAAAGAGTGAATATAGGACTGAAGGTATTGTGTCTGAATGCGGACAGGATATGGAATAAGGTGGATGAACTTGTAGCACAGTTGCAGATTGGCAGGTATGATGTTGTAGGCATCACTGAATCATGGCTGAAAGACTATAGCTGGGAGCTTACCTGTCCAAGGATCCACACTGCATCAAAAGAGCAGGCAGGAAGGCAGAAGGGGCGGCATTACTCTGTTGATAAAAAATCAAATCAGATCATTAGAAAGAGGTGACATAGGGTTGGAATGTATTGAACCATTGTGGATAGAGTTAAGGAACTGCAAGGGTAAAAAGACCCTGATGAGAGTTGTATACAGACTCCCAAACAGTAGTAAGGACGTGGCCTACAATTTACAATGAGAGGTACAAAATGCCTGCCAAAAGGGCAATGTTACAATCATCATGGGGGGAGTTCAACATGCAGATAGGTTGGGAAAATCAGATTGGTGCTGAATTACAGGAGAGAGAATTTCTAGAGTGCCTACAAGTTGGCATTTTTAGAGCAGTTTGTGGTTGAGCTATTCTGAATTGGGTGTTATGCAATGAACCAAAATTGATTGGAGAACTTAAGGTAAAAGAACCCTTAGAGGAAAGTGATAATATGATCAGATTCACCCTGAAATACGAGTAGGAGAAGCTAAAGTCAGATGTATCAGTATGACAATGGAGTAAGGGGAGTTACAGAGGCATGAGAAAGGAGCTGGCCAGAATTGTTTGGAAAAGAACACTGGCAGGGATGAGGCCAGAGCAACAATGACTGGAATTTCTGGAAGAAATTTGGAAGGTACAGTATATATATATATATATATATACACACACCAGAGAAGAAGTATTCTTAAGGAAAGATGACACAACCATGGCTAACAGGAGAAGTCAAAGCCAACATAAGAGCCAATGAGAGGGCATAGAATAGAGCAAAAATTAGTGGGAAGTTAGAGGATTGGGAAGCTTTCAGAAACCACCAGGAGGCAACTAAAAAGTTATTAAAAAAGTAGAGATGGAATATGAAAGTAAGCTAGCCAATAATATTAAAGAGGGTACCAAAAGTTTCTTCAGATACATAAAGTGTAAAAGACAAGCGAGAGTGGATATCGGACTGCTGGAGAATGATGCTGAATAAGTATTAATATGGGACAATGGAAGTGTGATGAACTGAATAAGTATTTTGCATCAGTCTTCTCTGTGGAACACTAGCAGCATGGTGGAAGTTCCAGGTGTCAGGGGACATGAAGTGCATGAAGCTACCATAACTACAGAGAAGGTTCTTGAGAAACTGAAAGGTCTGGAGGTGAATCAGTAACTTGGACCAGATGGTGTACACCCCAGAGTTTTGAAAGAAGTAGCTGAAGAGATTGTGAAGGCATTACTAATGAACTTTCAAGTATCATAAGATTCTGGAATGGCTCCAGAAGACTGGGATATTGCAAGTGTCACTCCACTCTTCAAGAAGGGAGAGAGGCAGAAGAAAGGAAACTATGGGCCAATTAGTCTGACCTTAGTGGTTGGGAAGGTGTTGGAGTCAATTATTAAGGATGAGTTTGCAAGGTACTTGGAAGCACATGATAAAATAGGCCATAGTTAGCATGGTTTCTTCAAGGCAAAGTCTTGCTTGACAGATCTGTTGGAATTCTTTGAAGAATTATCCAGCAGGATAGACAAAGGATAATTGGTTGATGCTGTGGACTTGGATTTTCAGAAGTCCTTTGACAAGTTGTCACACATGAGGCTGATTAACAAGCTATGAGCCCATGATATCACATGAAAGATTCTGGCATGGATAAAGCATTGGCTGATTGGCAGGAGGTTAAGTGTGGGAATAAAGGAAGCCTTTTCTGGGGTGGCTGCTGGTGACTAGTGGTGTTCCACAGGGATCTGTGTTGGGACCAATTCTTTTTACATTTGATAGCTTTGAGCCTGTATTCAGTGGAATTCAGAAGAATGAGAGGATGACCTCATTGAAGAATATTGAATTTCACCAAGGTGAAAGGCCTTGATAGAGTGGATGTGGAGAGGATGTTTCCTATGATGGGTGAGTCTAAGACTAGAGGACACAGCCTCAGAATAGAGGGGCCCCCTTTTAGAACAGAGAGGAGGAGAAATTTATTGAGCCAGAAAATGGTGACTCTGAGGAATTCTTTGCCACCGGCAGCTGTGGAGACCAAATCCTTACATAAGTTTAAGGCAGAGGTTGATAGATTCTTGACTGGTCAGGGCATGAAGGGATACAGGGAGAAGGCAGGAATTTGGGGCTGAGAGGGAAATTTGATCAGCCATGATGAAGTGGTGGAGCAGACCTGATGGGCCAAATCTTATGGTCCTATAGCTTATGGTCTTATGGAAAAGGCAAGTTCTATTATTTAGTTTGTACATATTGTATCTCATTTTAATGTTGTAATTATTTTTTACTGTATGAATGTGTTTTAAATTAATTTTACTTTTTTCTGTAAAACTACATTATATATTTCTTTAATTATTTATAACGATTTTTTTTTTTAAACCTGTTAATGTCCCTGTATATCAGAAGCGTATAAGAACAGTTACAAAGTCTCACAGACTTTGCGAGGTCTGTCCCTAGCCCAGTCTCTTCTCCGGGGTAACACGAGGAAATCTGCAGATGCTGGAAATTCAAACAACAACAAACACAAAATGATGATAGAACACAGCAGGCCAGGCAGCATCTATAGGGAGAAGCACTGTCGACGTTTCGGGCTGAGACCCTTCGTCAGGACTAACTGAAAGGAAAGATAGTAAGAGATTTGAAAGTAGTGGGGGGAGGGGGAAGTGCGAAATGATAGGAGAAGACCGGAGGGGGTGGGATGAAGCTAAGAGCTGGAAAGGTAATTGGCGAAAGTGATACAGAGCTGCAGAAGGGAGAGGATCATGGGACGGGAGGCCTTGGGAGAAAGAAAGGGTGGGGGGGGGGGACGCACCAGAGGGAGATGGAGAACAGGCAAACAACTAAATATGTCAGGGATGGGGTAAGAAGGGGAGGAGGGGCATTAACAGAAGTTAGAGAAGTCAATGTTCATGCCATCAGGTTGGAGGCTACCCAGCCGGTATATAAGGTATATCCTCCAACCTGAGTTTGGATTCATTTTGACAGTAGAGGAGGCCATGGATAGACATATCAGAATGGGAATGGGATGTGGAATTAAAATGTGTGGCCACTGGGAGATCCTGCTTTCTCTGGCAGACCGAGCGTAGGTATTCAGCGAAACGGTCTTCAAGTCTGCGTCGGGTCTCACCAATATATAAAAGGCCACACCGGGAGCACCGGACGCAGTATACCTGTGGTGAACTACATATACCTGTCTGGACTGCTCCTGTGGCTCCTCCCACAGACCCCTGCTGACTGCTCCTGTGGCTCCTCCCACAGACCCCTGCTGACTGCTCCTGTGGCTCCTCCCACAGACCCCTGTATACTGAGGCCTGTTGCCCAGCCTCATTCCCCAGGATGTAGTGTTGTTCATTCTTCCAGTCAATAAAATTGATGCACCATCAATAACTCACGCTGAGACGTAGGAAGCGAGGTATCGGCTTTTATTGACTGGAAGAATGAACAACACTACATCCTGGGGAATGAGGCTGGGCAACAGGCCTCATTCGCCTTTATACAGGGGCCTGTGGGAGGAGCCACAGGAGCAGTCCAGACAGGTATATGTAGTTCACCACAATACCACACCAGCCGACTCACAGGTGAAGTGTCGCCTCACCTGGAAGGACTGTCTGGGGCCCTGAATGGTGGTGAGGGGGGAAGTGTAAGGGCAGGTGTAGCACTTGTTCCGTTTACAAGGATAAGTGCCAGGAGGGAGATCGGTGGGAAGGGATGGGGGGACGAGTGGAGAAGGGAGTCGTGTAGGGAGCGATCCCTGCAGAAAGCAGAAGGGGGGGGAGGGAAAAATGTGTTTGGTAGTGGGATCCCGTTGGAGGTGGCAGAAGTTACAGAGAATTATACATTGGACCTGGAGGCTGGTGAGGTGGTAGGTGAGGACAAGGGGAACCCTATCCCGAGTGGGGTGGCGGGTGGATGGGGTGAGGGCAGATGTGCAGGAAATGGGAGAGATGCGTTTGAGAGCAGAGTTGATGGTGGAAGAAGGGAAGCCCCTTTGTTTAAAAAAGGAAGACATCTCCTTCGTCCTAGAATGAAAAGCCTCATCCTGAGAGCAGATGCGGCGGACGCGGAGGAATTGTGAGAAGGGGATAGCATTTTTGCAAGAGACAGGGTGGGAAGAAGAATAGTCCAGGTAGCTGTGAGAGTCTGTAGGCTTATAGTAGATATCAGTAGATAGGTCGTCTCCAGAGATGGAGACAGAAAGATCAAGAAAGGGGAGGGAGGTGTTGGAAATGGACCAGGTAAATCTGAGGGCAGGGTGAAAGTTGGAGGCAAAGTTAATGAAGTCAACGAGCTCAGCATGTGTGCAGGGGGCAGCGCCAATGCAGTCGTCGATGTAGCGAAGGAAAAGAGGGGGACGGATACCCGTATAGACTTGGAACATGGACTGTCCACAAAGCCGTCTCCCCTTCCCCCACCACCACTATGCAATCCCCTCTCTCTCAGATCCCATCGCCAGCTCCTGGGTCCTCAGAGGCTCCATCTTCCTCTCACCCCAACCCTTCCCTCTCCACTGACACTACCAGCCTCCCTGCCCCCCGATCCCATCTCTCATCCGTGCCGGGTCTTTACCATTCCCTCCGACCACAGAACGATCCTGTTAGTAAACCGCCAAATGATGTCACTCCCCCAAACTGAGGGGTGACCCCGCCGGTAGCACACTCCCCTTCCCCCTACGAACCCCGAAATCTCAGCTTCTCCCCAGACCACAGTGAACCCCAATCCTGAGCGCTCATCATCACTGTTGAGAGACGGGCTCCCACAAAGTGCCGTGACCCCCAACACTACAGAGCGGAGCCACCCCAAGAGCTGCCGACAACAGTACCCCGAGGCTGTGGAGCGAACCATTTAAATTCGTGTCTGCGCAGTAACCCCAATCCTGGAAAACAGCATCACTCTGAACCCCCAGAGTATGGACCTGTCTCACACTGAACCCCCAGACTCACTGTCCGGAGGCTAAAGACTCCCCCCTCCCCAGAGATAACGAGATGAGCGCCATTGGTCACGTCTCCATTGAGACTGAAAGCTAAATGCATCGTTTACGTCAGCCACTCTGAGGGAGTGCCGGGGGCAGCCCGCAAGCGCCCCCACACTTCGTGGCTACACATCACCTCACAGTCTCTGTCACTATTCCCACTCTCCCCTCCTCCGTCTGTCCATCACTCCCCCTCACCTCCCCACCCAGTCTCTGTCACTATTCCCACTCTCCCGTCCTCCATCTGTCCATCACTCCTCCTCACCTCCCCACCCATCCCCTCCCAGTCTCTGTCACTATTCCCACTCTCCCCTCCTCCATCTGTCCATCACTCCCCCTCATCTCTCCACCCATCCCCTCCCAGTCTCTGTCACTATTCCCACTCTCCCCTCCTCCGTCTGTCCATCACTCCCCCTCACCTCCCCACCTATCCCCCCTTTTCCTTCGCTACATTGACGACTGCATTGGCGCTGCCTCCTGCATGCATGCTGAGCTCGTTGACTTCATTAACTTTGCCTCCAACTTTCACCCTGCCCTCAAATTTACCTGGTCCATTTCCGACACCTCCCTCCCCTTTCTTGACCTTTCTGTCTCCAGCTCTGGAGATGGCTTATCTACTGATATCTACTATAAGCCTACAGACTCTCACAGTTACCTGGACTATTCCTCTTCCCCTTCTCACAATTCCTCCGTCTCCGCCGCATCTGCTCTCAGGATGAGGCTTTTCATTCTAGGATGAAGGAGATGTCTTCCTTTTTTAAACAAAGGGGCTTCCCTTCTTCCACCATCAACTCTGCTCTCAAACGCATCTCTCCCATTTCCCGCACATCTGTCCTCACCCCAACCGCCTGCCACCCCACTCGGGATAGGGTTCCCCTTGTCCTCACCTACCACCCCACCAGCCTCCAGGTCCAACATATAAATCTCCGTAACTTCTGCCACCTCCAACGGGATCCCACTACCAAGCACATCTTTCCCTCCCCCCCTTCTGCTTTCTGCAAGGATCGCTCCCTACACGACTCCCTTGTCCACTCGTCCCCCCATCCCTTCCCACTGATCTCCCTCCTGGCACTTATCCTTGTAAGCGGAACAAGTGCTACACCTGCCCTTACACTTCCTCCCTCACCACCATTCAGGACCCCAGACAGTCCTTCCTTCCAGGTGAGGAGACACTTCACCTGTGAGTCGGCTGGTGTGATATACTGCGTCCGGTGTTCCCGGTGTGGCCTTTTATATATTGGTGAGACCCGACGTAGACTGGGAGACCGTTTCGCTGAATACCTACGCTCGGTCCGCCAGAGAAAACAGGATCTCTCAGTGGCCACAAATTTTAATTCCCAGTCCCATTCCCATTCTGATATGTCTATCCATGACCTCCTCTACTGTCAAGATGAATCCAAACTCAGGTTGGAGGAACAACACCTTATATACCGGCTGGGTAGCCTCCAACCTGATGGCATGAACATTGACTTCTCTAACTTCCGTTAATGCCCCTCCTCCCCTTCTTACCCCATCCCTGACATATTTAGTTGTTTGCCTGTTCTCCATCTCCCTCTGGTGCGTCCCCCCCTCCCCCCTTCTTTCTCCCAAGGCCTCCCGTCCCATGATCCTCTCCCTTCTCCAGCTCTGTATCACTTTCGCCAATTACCTTTCCAGCTCTTAGCTTCATCCTACCCCCTCCGGTCTTCTCCTATCATTTCGCATTTCCCCCTCCCCCCACTACTTTCAAATCTCTTACTATCTTTCCTTTCAGTTAGTCCTGACGAAGGGTCTCAGCCCGAAACGTCAACAGTGCTTCTCCTTATAGATGCTGCCCGGCCTGCTGTGTTCCACCAGCATGTTGTGTGTGTTCTTGTCAGAGGTAGTCAGAGCCTTCTGAGGGAGTATGTTTGTGGCCTGGTTCTTTGAGGACTACGTGTGTCTCACTGACAAACTCTGATTTTGGAAAGTGCTGGATACATAACATATGTATTCTTCTGAAGCTGGTTCGTGTAGGAGCAGGGTGCAATGGATGATAGGTTCAATAAAATCCTTGAGTTTAATTAGATTTTCTTTCAAAGCAGTAGAGCCTGAATCCTAGTTTTTACTAAATGGTTGCCCTGTGTGTTCCTTCTTGATTACTTTTTGACTTGGTGGCTTCCTGGAGCATTTTGGAGTGACGTTGTGTTTTATACTGTGAGGAAGGGAGCTCATTGATTGGGTGTCATGGAAACGTGGGCTCTCAGAGTATTAATACAGCATGTGGAATAAAAAAATATGCTGGCTGGAAAAGCTTGTTCTGAACAATTAAATATGACTTTTCCACTTTCTAGATGTTGTATTAAAGGAAAGGGGTATATTAATGTTTCAGTAATTGAGCAGGCAATTAATGGTTTGGTGGTTTTGAAAATAAGCTATTCAATCCAATTTTCAGGAAAAATGGCAATATTTGATATCACTTTCAAATGCTTCCATATTTATTAACTTTAAATATAAAGTTACTGTATAAAAAGCAGTTCAATGAGCTTGCCCTGTTTTTTAATTCTTGCTTGTGTTATTCACCATTATAATTTTACTGGATATTTATATGATAGAAAACACATGTTTAAAAGCTACAAAGAAAATTATCTGTAGGCATCTATTTATTCTGCTGGCCTCCCATTTTCTTTGCATTATTAATGTAATTTGGAATTCTTGAGCCCCATTTGAATACGTCATGAATGTCTCTTTTAAAAGGTCAGTTCTCCATGAAAGAGTGCCTTGTGAGATTTTTTTCCCCTTGAATTCTTCATACAAGTTATGTGTATTCATGATGTTTATATTGATCAAATTTCATATCATTGTTTTCAAATCTGTGCCTTTATTTTAAACAATGGTGACAAATGTGTGTCTTTTTCTCCATAGCAAATAGTTTTCTGTGGTAAAATTAATAAGGGGTCACCACTCGATCATTCTGCAAAGTTGTCAATCTGGTTTGAACATAATATGCTTGAAAAAAAAAGCTTCTCATTAGTTGGCACAGTCCCTGTAAGTGTGAAAGGTCCATGTTTTCCTTTGCCAAATAGTTGTGATTAAAATCCTGATTGCCCAAAGGCTCCAGGCCAGGGAGTCCAGTGGGAGCCTCTGGTGGTGTGGAGACTGCCGTCTCCAAGCGAAAAGGCACAAATACCCTGGGAAAAAAAAACTCAAAAGACATCTGTTATCTTTTAATAGTAACTTCTAATAAAGAAGAAACTGCTTTAGAAGAAGAGCTCCTCTTTCAATTTTTCTAAGCAGAAGTAAGAAGTAGGCCAGAGTAAACAGAACCTTCCCATCACTGATAAGTTTAAACAGGTGGTTTTATTTTCTTTCCCACACCATCCAGTCACTCTGGTTGGAATCAAGGGACCCAGCTGCACAAAAATGATAGCGATGGTTAGGATGGGGAAGGGAAGGGCAATGGGGGTCAGGGGCTGTGAGGAGATGAGGTGGTTCAGAAGGAAGACGGGGGCACGGAGAGTCAAAAAGAAAGAGAAAAAGCAATGAGGTAACAAAGGAAGACAAATACCTTTGCGATGTTAAGTGAGTTGTCATATGCAATGGTGAGATGCAGGTACACTGGAAAACTTGCTTCTGGCAGCAACACGTCTGCTTGAATCCACAGGCACATGAATTTAGTCAACATACAGAGCCCAAGTTATGTGTAAATTATACAAGGCAGTGAAGAGGAAACAAAAGCAACTGTGCAAAACAAGATACTCATATTAAAGAAAACAGTGGCAAAACCATGGTGGTGCAAGAGATGGTCTGTAATGTCCTGTTGCTAAGGTGGTCTGTGGTAGTCCATAGTGTTCTGTTGCTGGGGTAGGATTAGAGATGGGCTGTAGTGTCCTGTTGCTAAGGTGGTCTGTGGTAGTCTGCAGTGTTCTGTTGCTGAGGTGGTCTGTGGTAGTCTGTAGTGTCCTGTTGCTGAGGTGGTCTGTGGTAGTCTGTAATGTTCTGTTGCTGAGGTGGTCTGTGGTAGTCTGTAATGTTCTGTTGCTGAGGTGGTCTGTGGTAGTCTGTAGTGTCCTGTTGCTGAGGTGGTCTGTGGTAGTCTGTAATGTTCTGTTGCTGAGGTGGTCTGTGGTAGTCCGTAGTGTCCTGTTGCTAAGGTGGTCTGTGGTAGTCTGTAGTGTTCTGTTGCTAAGGTGGTCTGTGGTAGTCCGTAGTGTTCTGTTGCTGGGGTGGTCTGTGGTAGTCCGTAGTGTCCTGTTGCTAAGGTGGTCTGTGGTAGTCTGTAGTGTTCTGTTGCTAAGGTGGTCTGTGGTAGTCCGTAGTGTTCTGTTGCTGGGGTGGTCTGTGGTAGTCCGTAGTGTTCTGTTGCTGGGGTGGTCTGTGGTAGTCCGTAGTGTTCTGTTGCTGGGGTAGGATTAGAGATGGGCTGTAGTGTCCTGTTGCTAAGGTGGTCTGTGGTAGTCCGTAGTGTTCTGTTGCTGGGGTGGTCTGTGGTAGTCCGTAGTGTTCTGTTGCTGGGGTGGTCTGTGGTAGTCCGTAGTGTTCTGTTGCTGAGGTGGTCTGTGGTAGTCTGTAGTGTTCTGTTGCTGAGGTGGTCTGTGGTAGTCTGTAGTGTTCTGTTGCTGAGGTGGTCTGTGGTAGTCTGTAGTGTTCTGTTGCTGGGGTAGGATTAGAGATGGGCTGTAGTGTCCTGTTGCTAAGGTGGTCTGTGGTAGTCTGTAGTGTTCTGTTGCTGAGGTGGTCTGTTGGAGTCTGCAGTGTTCTGTTGCTAAGGTGGTCTGTGGTAGTCTGTAGTGTCCTGTTGCTGAGGTGGTCTGTGGTAGTCTGTAGTGTCCTGTTGCTGAGGTGGTCTGTTGTAGTCCGTAGTGTCCTGTTGCTGAGGTGGTCTGTGGTAGTCCGTAGTGTCCTGTTGCTGAGGTGGTCTGTGGTAGTCTGCAGTGTCCTGTTGCTGAGGTGGTCTGTGGTAGTCCGTAGTGTTCTGTTGCTGAGGTGGTCTGTTGTAGTCTGTAGTGTCCTGTTGCTGAGGTGGTCTGTGGTAGTCTGTAGTGTCCTGTTGCTGAGGTGGTCTGTGGTAGTCCGTAGTGTCCTGTTGCTGAGGTGGTCTGTGGTAGTCTGCAGTGTTCTGTTGCTGAGGTGGTCTGTTGTAGTCTGTAGTGTCCTGTTGCTGAGGTGGTCTGTGGTAGTCCGTAGTGTCCTGTTGCTGAGGTGGTCTGTGGTAGTCTGTAGTGTCCTGTTGCTGAGGTGGTCTGTGGTAGTCTGTAGTGTCCTGTTGCTGAGGTGGTCTGTGGTAGTCTGTAGTGTTCTGTTGCTGGGGTAGGATTAGAGATGGTCTGTAGTGTTCTGTTGCTGAGGTGGTCTGTTGTAGTCCGTAGTGTCCTGTTGCTGAGGTGGTCTGTTGTAGTCCGTAGTGTCCTGTTGCTGAGGTGGTCTGTGGTAGTCTGTAGTGTCCTGTTGCTGAGGTGGTCTGTGGTAGTCTGTAGTGTTCTGTTGCTGGGGTAGGATTAGAGATGGTCTGTAGTGTTCTGTTGCTGAGGTGGTCTGTTGTAGTCCGTAGTGTCCTGTTGCTGAGGTGGTCTGTTGTAGTCCGTAGTGTCCTGTTGCTGAGGTGGTCTGTGGTAGTCTGTAGTGTCCTGTTGCTGAGGTGGTCTGTGGTAGTCTGTAGTGTTCTGTTGCTGGGGTAGGATTAGAGATGGTCTGTAGTGTTCTGTTGCTGAGGTGGTCTGTTGTAGTCCGTAGTGTCCTGTTGCTGAGGTGGTCTGTGGTAGTCTGTAGTGTCCTGTTGCTGAGGTGGTCTGTGGTAGTCTGTAGTGTCCTGTTGCTGAGGTGGTCTGTGGTAGTCTGTAGTGTCCTGTTGCTAAGGTGGTCTGTGGTAGTCTGTAGTGTCCTGTTGCTAAGGTGGTCTGTGGTAGTCTGCAGTGTTCTGTTGCTGAGGTGGTCTGTTGTAGTCTGTAGTGTCCTGTTGCTGAGGTGGTCTGTGGTAGTCTGTAGTGTCCTGTTGCTGAGGTGGTCTGTGGTAGTCTGTAGTGTCCTGTTGCTGAGGTGGTCTGTGGTAGTCCGTAGTGTCCTGTTGCTGAGGTGGTCTGTGGTAGTCTGTAGTGTCCTGTTGCTAAGGTGGTCTGTGGTAGTCTGCAGTGTTCTGTTGCTGAGGTGGTCTGTTGTAGTCTGTAGTGTCCTGTTGCTGAGGTGGTCTGTGGTAGTCCGTAGTGTCCTGTTGCTGAGGTGGTCTGTGGTAGTCTGCAGTGTTCTGTTGCTGAGGTGGTCTGTTGTAGTCTGCAGTGTTCTGTTGCTGAGGTGGTCTGTTGTAGTCCGTAGTGTTCTGTTGCTGAGGTGGTCTGTGGTAGTCTGTAGTGTTCTGTTGTAGTCTGTAGTGGTCTGTGGTAGTCTGCAGTGTTCTGTTGCTGAGGTGGTCTGTGGTAGTCTGTAGTGTTCTGTTGCTGAGGTGGTCTGTGGTAGTCTGTAGTGTTCTGTTGTAGTCTGTAGTGGTCTGTGGTAGTCTGCAGTGTTCTGTTGCTGAGGTGGTCTGTGGTAGTCCGTAGTGTCCTGTTGCTGAGGTGGTCTGTGGTAGTCCGTAGTGTCCTGTTGCTGAGGTGGTCTGTGGTAGTCTGTAGTGTCCTGTTGCTGAGGTGGTCTGTGGTAGTCCGTAGTGTTCTGTTGCTGAGGTGGTCTGTTGTAGTCTGTAGTGTTTTGTTGCTAAGGTGGTCTGTGGTAGTCTGTAGTGTTTTGTTGCTGAGGTGGTCTGTAGCTGAGATAGGATTAGAGTCATTGCAAATTAGTTCAAGTATCTGGTTGTAGCAGGAAAGTTGCTGTTCCTGAAATTGGTGATGGGATTTAGGACTTCTGTACCTCATGCTCGACGGAAGCAACCAGAAGAAGGCATGGTCCAAAACGAATGTAAAAGATCAGAGATACAGTGGTACAAATAAACAGCTGTGACTGAATGTTTCACCTACAACATCTAGGCTGCTTCTGTTGTTCCCACAGTCCTCTGATCTTTGACACCAAGGTTGTGTGTGTAAGTAAATAAGATCTTGCACTTGATTAAGAAAGTGTATGTCTACAGTTGTCTTTTGACCAGGGATTTGTACAAGCTTGTGTTATGTTCTCCGGCTCCACAGAACTGTTACCCTAAATCAATTTATTTGTGAAACTGGATTAGTTGCAACAGATTTGCAATGAAGGTTGTGAGTTTCAAGGAGGCAATCAGAGGTAATGTTGGGAAACAATAGGCAAGAATAAACACAAGGAAATCTGCAGATGCTGGAAATTCAAACAACAACACACACAAAATGCTGGTGGAACACAACAGGCCAGGCAGCATCTATAGGGAGAAGCACTGTTGACGTTTCGGGCCGAGACCCTTTGTCAGGACAGAATAGGCAAGAATGATTGTTTACATTTGCTCAAAATTGATTAACTTAATTTGGGCCACACTGCCTGCTCTTACTCCCCAGCTCTCTTCCAGATTATGCATTTTGTGGATAATGGACACTGTGTAAATAGCCAATACAGTGAGTGTTAATGTGGATGATACTCATAGGTGAGGCAGCATAAGCACAACACTTCAGGTCAGTGACATTCCCTTTCAGTGCAGGGAACATCCTGGTAAATCCTCTCTGCATCCTCTCCAATACAAACCTGTACTTTCTATAGGCCCAACTGTTGTGACTATAAACGAGCACCTTGGAGAATGGAGCTGTAGGTGCAAAAGGTCTTTACTCAATATAATCCGTTCTGGGGTGCACACTACCCCCTTAATTTTATTTTTCTTGAAGTTTTTGTTAACTCAGATCTGGAGATACACGTAGAACCTGTTAGACAAACTGGAAAGGAGCAAACTTTCAGTTTCCAAGTGTGATTGTGCAATTATTATCAGAATTAATAAAAACCTGATAAGACAAGTAGGTTGGGTTCCAATAAGGCAGATTTAACAACTTTTACAGCACATTTTTAAAGCTTTTCTGGTAAGCTTACTAACAGACCACTGCAATAACTCTGTGTGTGTGTGTGTGTGTGTGTGTGTGTGTGTGTGTGTGTGTGTGTGTGTGTGTGTGTGTGTGTGTGTGTGTGTGTGTGTGTGTGTGTGTGTGTGTGTGTGTGTGTGTGGAGGTGAATGCCTGTCTTCAACCATATAGATGTCTTATAATTTCCAGTATTTGCAGGCTATTCAAGAGCATCATCTAAATCAGTGCCAGTTGCTAGTGATAACAAAAGTAACCATAACCTATACAGTATACGAAGTATTTATGATGCCTTCTCCATTCTCCTCTCTATATTTCTCGAAGCCACTATCTCACACTGGGCTCTTGTTCCAGAGGTTTTGACATATCCTCCAGCACCTCCACTGGTGAGGAGATTATTGGTTCTTGAACAATAAAAAAAGTTTAAAATAAATACCCTTGATTTTATTGAAGGCCAGAGATCTGTTCTCTTTTCCTCGCTTGGTTTTGCTTCGTGCCAACTTGGCAACCTTGTGCTAGTGCATCTGTTGGCAAGACGAGAAATTACGACTGACAGCTGATGTCAATTGCAACAGCAAAACCTAGAAGCTGGGCACACGGAGATGAGAATTATGTGCTTCTCCAGTTTCTACATTGTATGAAAGGTCACTGGCTATACTACAGGAGTGGGCATTCTAATGCACAACCTCCAGACCCCAAATGTGCTTCTTTTTTTTTGGGTGCATGACTAGGAACAGAAACATTGGCTAGTTTTCTCAATACAACTCAGTTAACACCAGAGACCAGGTATTAGTCCTTGTTCTTGCCCAGAAATGCTGCTTTTTCCATATGCCGCATTTATTGACTGGAGATAGAGAGGCTGTGTCAGGAAATGTAGAGAGGGCTTGACCCAAACACAGAGCAGCAGAGAAGATTTAGCAGTGGGTGTCCACTTTAATAATAAACTGCAAAGTAACAAGCCAGGAGGGGCCACAAAACAGGAGAGAACAGATACTGAACATGAAAAGGGAACAAGGTAACTGAAGGCTAAGAACAACTGGTTGAGATTGGCTGCTTCGGTGGGTAAACAAGGACTGTGGTGAGGGGTGGGTTTAAATCAGATGTAGGTGACTCCTATTAATTAGGTGATGACTAGAAAGTATCTGCCTGTGCAGGCCTGAAAGGACCCTCCACCCTCGATGGCTACTACCTGAACGGTTGGCGCCCATCACCTCTCCTCTGGGCCGAACATCTTCTCAGTCGACCAGGCACTGCTCACCCCATCCACGATGATGTGAAACCAGCAACCAAGTACGTTGGACCACTGACCACCTTCCACCATCCCAGGATCCAGAGGTGCAGGCACAGGTATGTAGAGTGGCCCATGGACCATGGGCTTGAGGCAGGAGACATGAAAGGTGGGTGATTTGGCAAGAAAGGCAAGAGAAGCAGTGATTTGGTGGTAGTTCCTGATTAAATGATTGTGGAAGTTGGAGAAGAACAAGAAGCCCTGTAGCGGCTTGAGGGAGTGCAATCAGGGCCATCAGCGACAGCACGTGTTTTCTTTGGGTCCATGGTTACGCCTTGGGGTGAAAGGATGTAAACCAGGAAGGAAATGACTGGGGTGTGGAACTGGCATTTCTCTAAATGCTGAAGGCCTGAATGAACATAACAAATATGGTCTGGGGGGTCCTTGGAGAAGATGAGGATGTTGAACTAGATGAAAACATACCTGTAATGCATGTCTCAGAGGATCTTTTGAATGAAAGTTTGCAAAACAGCTGGACTGTTTTGAACCTTCAGTTACACAACGACGTAACTGAAGGCTAGAAGCAACTGGTTGAGGCTGGCTGGTTCAATGGATGAATGAGGACTGTGGATAAGGGCTGGGTTTAAATAGGCTGCAGGTGACGAGTTGGAAACGAGTGGCAGGTGACTCCTATGAGTTGGGTGGAGAGTCCATCTGCCTGTGCAAGCGCGACAGGCTCATGAATGCATTGGTGTTCCATTCCCTAGCAGAAGCAAAAAGTAATTAATTTTCGACCTGTTCTGTCTCCTGATCAGCAGTTGTGAAATAACCAGATGTATTTTATTTGGAGGTTTTTCCTGGAATTTACTTAAAACTGTATAGATAAGCATATGTTGAGTCAACTAATATCACTGATTATTTCAGAGTTAGCAGCTGTTGTTGGTGTATATTCTGTGTGAGAAGCAGCACTTGCATATTAATAATTTGCTTCATTAGTTCATTCTGCATTTTTCTGAATAATTGACCTTAGTTTGCATTCAGTTTTATTGACAATAACAGACTTCTTTCCCTAGTAACTACATATTAGCCTTTATCTGGATGCTAATTTTCACAACATACCAAATAGCTAATCCAAATACTGGAATTTTTCTGCATTACTGAAGGTATGCGCAATTTTACTTTTTTCCCATTTTTCTCTTATAACTGAGTCAAATCTGTTTCCTGCCTTTATTGCTCAAGCCTCATAATTATCCAAATCAAAACAATCTGACCATGACTCCTTTACACAAGACAAATGTTCAGATGCATGAGAAAAATAACCAGGAACGTGCAGCTGGAAGAGAGGCAGGATGACGGCTAAATTAAATATATTTTGCAATTTTTCCTGAATATGCAGAAATCTTTGAGGGGAAATTGGAATAGAATTACGAGTGAGTATCCATCTTCCCTGCTCAGGGATTCTTACTAAGTTAAGTTTCAATTTACCAAATTCTGTCTTCCATTAGTTGATCAATCAGACTCCTGAGACAAGAGACCTAGACGCAGATGGTTAGGACCCAGGTGCTGGAGTATCTGAGAGTAGGATAAAGACATGCTATGAGACTGAAATGAAGTCAGATCTAAACTAGATGACAGATAAGAATCCGAAGTTTAACTGATGATAGAGCCCTGAACCTTAGTTCGGGAGCTCTTTAAATATTAAAATCCCGGTGCCAAAACATGGCCGCCAGTTAGTCCTAAATCTTCAAAGGAGCCATGCTAGCTATCTGCATTCCAGAGAGTTGGAGTGTCTGAACTCTGGAGGCTGGCACGGTTGGATGCGTGCGTGTCGTAACAGAACCTCCCTTCCCCTGTGGCTGACTCCAGACAGCCCTGGCTGCTCAGGGAGACAATGCTGGTAGTCATGGATGAGTGCCTCATCTAAGATGTCCCTTTCCAGAACCCAGCATTGTTCCTCGGGTCCCAATCCTTCCAAGTCCACGAGGAACTGTCCAACACCCCCGAACAGTCCGTAAATCCAGAATTCTTTTTACGTTGAAGAATTATTCTCCATTGATTAACCTGTGTGATGGCAGGACTGATGGTGGTGGGGCTAAAGGACTGATGTTTACAGGTTTTAATTTGGAAATGTGGATTGATGGATTGATCTTGATAGTCTTGAGGAGCTGAAAGTTGTAAACTAAGGGGACAGGATTACTTTCTTGAGAGCCTTGAACTTGGGCACCAACTTCCTAGACTCCACCTGAAGAGGCAAATCCTGATCAGACAGTCAGACCAGTTTGCCAGGCTGCAAAACAGCTCTCTGTCTTCTTTTGCGGTCAGCCTTTACCTTAGCCTTCCCAATAGAGGCCAGCAAAATCTCCCTTGTCTGAGTTCCTTTTTCCTTGTGAGCTATTTGACCACAGAAGCCCCATCCTCAGCCTCCTGCTCAGAGATGAGTGGTGGAGAATACCCAAATTGGCATTCGGTAGGAACATCCCATATGCTGAATGTAAAGTGTTGTGGTTGCCTTCTGACCATATCAAATGGTCACAGCACTCACCTGGTTTTTCTGAGGCCAGGCATCTTATTCCATGTCTTGTTCTATATCCTCGTTCACCTGCTTTGTCTGGCCGTTGGACTGCGGGCGAAACCCAAAGGACAGACTCATTGTTGCTCCTGTCAACTTACAGACCGCCCTCCAAAAATGTAACGTGACCTAAGGACCGTGATCTGAAACAAAGTCCACCAGAAGTCCATGGATCTATGAAGAGCTAATGCAGGACAATTTTGGCTGTCTCTGCCACAGGTGGTAATTCAATAGGCTCAATAGGTACATTTAACGTCAGAGAAATGTATACAATGTACATCCTGAAATTCTTTTTCCTCACAAACATCCATGAAAACAGAGGAGTGCCCCAAAGAATGAATGACAGTTAAACATTAGAACCCCAAATTCCCCCACCAGCTCCCCTTCCCACACACAAACAGCAACAAGGCAATGATCCTCCCTCCCCCACCAGCAAAAAAGCATCAGCACCCCCCACCGAGCACTCGAGCATGCAGCAAAGCATCAATAAAGACACAGACTTGCCGTACCCCAAAGACTACTCATTCACCCGGTAATTCGACATACCACATGATCTCTCTCCCCCTATTAAGGGAAAAAGAGGTGTCCCCGTTTCACAGCGAAAGGGGAGACATAACAAACAACTCGCTAATTTTTGATGTGAAAAGCCAGTTGCGTCACTTTTTCCGAGCTCTGCATTCAGAGAGTCGGCCCCAGAAAGGCACAGATCTCTGGACACACAGCCCACGGCAGCTAACCCACTGCTCCTGATGTTCCGTGTTCTCCCGCAATGCCTCAGTCAAAGGCGCTGGTCTAGAATCAGCCCGTCACCAGTGCCATGAAAACCTGGCACCCTGAATGCATGCTAGTCTTCCAGGCTGTGACCTTGGCATATCAAAAAGCAGCCATTTGTGAGGCCCTGAGAGTGGGTCCCATTCCCGCAAAGAACCAAAGTCAGATTGTAACTCCAGGTCAGGGTCTTCAAAAGAACCCTGAAAAGGGAGAAAAGAGATATCAAAGATAGAAATAGTCCGAAGATTGAATTTGTCCAAGGCAATGAATTTGTAGGCCCTTGACAAACGATCTTCAATTACCATGCTGACTGTCTTCCCCTTGGAAGGTGGAAGAACCATGATAAAGGCCATGGGATGTGTGCCCATGGTTTCTCCGGAACAAACAGAGGGTGGAGGAGTGCTTGTGGTTGGTTGGGTGTGGGGCACCTTGTTCCAGGTACACATCTCACATGCCTGCACCTATTGTCAGACTTCTCTCACCATTCTTTGGGGGAAAGTGGTAGTAGGCTGCTTGTCTCTGTTGGATTTTTTGACCCCAGTCGATAGATCAGGGTGAAATTGAGGGGTTCAAAGAAAAGAGACCATTTGATCTACGTGGAATTCAGTCTTTTGGCCTACCAGAAATAAGCTAAGTTCTTGTGCTCTGTCCATGCAATAAAAGAACATTGGGGGCTCTGTTCTTGGCCCCCTCAGGCCTGTGACACTATTCCTCCAAAGCCAACTTAACCGCAAGAAGCTCTGTACTTCTGATGTCAGAGTTCATCTCTGCCAGGGATAGCCAAAACTTCACCCATTCTGATGCCCAAGGCCTTCACCTCCACGATGAAGGGAAGGACTGGGTTAGGTGAAACAAAACTGGGAGCTGTTGTGAACTGCTGTGTAAGCTTTGTGAAAGCAGCCTCCATTTTGGCAGTCCATGTAAAAGTACCCATGGATCTCTTAGCACTGCCTGCAGGGCCACCACTGAGCCGAAGTTTCTGATGAACTTTTGGTGCAAATTGGCAAATCCCAGGAATTGTTAAATTTGTTTCATATTGGATGGTTGTGACCAATCTCTAAATTCCTGTGTCTTAAAAATGCCTGTAGAGTCCATTTTGAGATTGCAATTAGCGATGATAAAACCCAAAAATGGTGGTTATGTGATATTCAGATTTCTCCAGCTTGACACAAAGTTCATGATTAAGAAGCCTCTTTAAAATAGCTCTGACATGAGCAACTTGCTCCCGGACTTTGAGAAGATTAGGATATCTTCCAAATAGACAAAGGCATACTTATGGACAGCATCACGCTGCACATCATTTATAAAGGCCTGGAAGACTGATGGCACATTTGTGAGGCCAAAGGACATGACCAGGTTCTCATGGCGCCCTGTCAGGGCATTGAATGCCGTCTTCCAGTCGTTACCCTCCTTCATGCGGACCAGATTGTACCCACTCTGCAAGTCTAGCTTCAAGAATTCTCTTGCCCCTTGGAGAATTTCAAAGGCAGTGTCCATGAGTGGAAGGGGGGGGGGGGGGTCACAAATTTTGGCTGTTATATGATTCAGCACTCCATAATCAATGGATGACGGCAGGCTCCTGTCCTTTCTCTGTATGGAAAAAAACCCCTGCGACAGCTGGCGAGGTGGAAGGCTGAATGAATCCTATGGCAAGAGGCTCCTTTATGTACTCTCAGAGCCTGAGAGTGTTCAACCTACCCCCGATCCTCCCTCTGAGGACAACTCCTGAAGCTCCTTAGGTAGTGAGGGTGATTAGGAAGCCTTCAGAGTCTCCTCTATAGGTTCACTAGAGTCTTTAATTGAAAAAGAGACCAAATCATACCCCAATTCCTCATCAGTATCCTCAGACAATGACAACAAGGCACTACAAGTGGTCTTCATGCTCCTGGGACTAGGCTCCAAGGGTCTACGTTTAGGAGCTTTCCCCTTAGACAGGACCTGACAACTGGATCTCTTAGGTTTGGCTGCTAGAGCTCCAGATTGCTTGGGCGCTTCCTTGGCTTGCTCCTGAACTGGAGACCTTCTCTCTTGAATTCTAGCGCACCCCCAACTAGACAGGGTCAGGATTCACATTGCCCTGTTGGCTGGAGCCTTCTTGTCTGCCCTTTGCGGTAGAACTGGGTCTCCCGAAGACTCCAGGTTACCCCGAACAAAAATCTGCCTCCTTGTCGGCCGTTGGTTTCAGGAGTGTCTGGGGGTTCAAACACCAAGCTGAAAACATACCTTTTTACAACGACTGGACCATGCAATGATCCTCCCATTTCATGGATGGGTTATACTGGGACAGCCAAAGGTGCCCAAGGATCAGGGGTATGTGAAGGGAATCAGTGATATAGAAACAGATGTTCTCCATCTGTTCCTCTATCCTCATCGGCAAAACTGATGTCTGCTGCAGGATCTGCCCAGAACCAAGAGGACGACTGTCCACGGCTGTTATAGGTATGGGCTGGCTCAACTCCTGCAGAGGTGTGTTGAGCTGACAGGTGGTCCCCAAGTCCAGGAAATTACCAGCTGCCCTAGAGTCCACAAAGACTCACCTCTGGTTGGTTCCTACCCCAGGAGATCTCTGCCTTCTGCCGTCACAGTCCTCCCAACAATGGATGTTCGTAGCAGTGACAGATGCAACTTTAGATATTTGGCCCGCAGATTACCTGCTTCCCTGTTGTAACAGCAGCAACCTCGGCTCCGGTGCTGGGACCTCCCATTGGCGGAGAGTCTTGTGCAGCCAAGTTTCATGGGCTTGAAAGGATCTTGAGCAGGAGATGTCATTGTCCAAGGTTGGGAAGTGGAACTGTGATGTATTGAGGCTGAGTTCAGGCTATTCCCCTTTGACCTCTTGAGGTAGTCCCACTCTCACTCCATTAGGCAATTATCGAGGCAGATGGACTGGGTGATCAGAGTCTCTAAGTCCTCTATCCGCTCTCCCAAGGCAAGGGCATCCTTTAGTTGGCCTTACAGTCTTTGGTGGTGCAGAGTGGCCAAGGCCTGCCCGTCCTAGCCACTCTTCTCAGCCAAGGTCTGAAATTCAATAGTGTAAGTTGACTGCTGACAGACTACTTCATCAGATGGTCCAAGGCTCTGATGGGAGGACGGAATCTGGAGGTCATGTATCTCCAGACTCAGTCTAGAAATTTTCTAGCTGTGAGTGGCCACAACTGAAGAGAGGTTCTGATACCCTGTTGGGTCCATGTTAGGCTCAATCATACTGTGACACAAGATGTAGGCAAGGATGGCTGGGACCCAAGTCCTGGAGTATCCAAGACTAGAATCAACACATGCTATGAGACTGAAACAAAGACAGGACTCTAAACTAGAAGCTAGATGAGAACCCAAAGTAGAGCTGACGATTGACCTTAATGCCTGCCTTCCTATTTGCTCTATTTTCTCACTTGCTGCTGGATGGACAATTATTAATGACCTAAAGAAAGAAAAGCAAGGATAGGGTTCTGTTGGGTTGAGCGAGTCCAAGTGAGGACTGATTAGTTGCATCAGTGGCAGCCTGAGAGTTAGAATTATGTGTGGTAGGATGGTGGTAGTAATGTCATCCATGAGTATACAGCAGCATTAAAGTTATCTCACTTCACTGATGTCTAGTGTCTGAGATCCAAATTGAAGTGTCTGAGGAACTTAACTTCATGTCCTTAAATAAATCTAAAATATGCAGGTATTATCACATAATGTTGACCATGGACATTCAGTTTTGTTGTATAAGCACATCTGCTTCACTAACTTCCTTCATGGTTAGAAATGTGTTATATTTACCTGAACTGGTCTATCGGTGACTCCTGTCCCACAGCAATGTGGTTAACTCTTAACTCATTTACAGGACGAGTTAAGATATTGGTCAGACCACATTTGGGGTTCTGTGAGCAATTTTGGTTGATGCTACCATCACTTCTTATCTAGACAGAATGAATGTGCACTCAACTGTATAATATTACTTTAATTCTTGCACTACCTTCTTATCAGTGTGAAGTTGGAAATCTTGCAAATCTTGTAATCTTTGACTTATAAATCTTGTACGTCCTATTTTTCAGGTAACATATTTTATTCTTTCTTACTTCTCTTCTAATATTTGTATATCTGTGCACTTGTAATGCTACTGTAACACTGAAATTTCCTTTGGGATCAATAAAGTATCTTTCTATATCAAAGAAAGGATGTGCTGGATTAGAGAGGGTCCAGAGGAGTTATACAAGAATGATCATGCTAATGAAAAGGTTAACATATGAGGAGCGTTTGACAATTCTGAGCCTGTTCTCACTGGGGTTTAGAAGAATGAGGGGGGAATCTAATTGAAACTGTCCAAATATTGAAAGGCCTAGATAGAGTGGATGTGGAGAGGATGTTTCCAATGGTGGCAGAGTCTAGAACCTGAGGGAACAACCATGTAAGAACAAAACCTTTAGATCGGAGATGAGGAGAAATTTTTTTAGGCAGAGCGTGGTGAATCTGTGGTCTTCATTGTCATGGTCATGTCATTGGGCATATTTAAAGCAGAGGTTGGTAGGTTCTTGATTAGTAAGGGCATCAAAGGTTACAGAAAGAAAGCAGAAGAATAGGGTTGAGAGGAACAATAAATCAGCCATGATCAAACAGTGGAGCAGACTTGATGGGGCAATTGCCTAATTCTGCTCCTATATCTTGTGGTCTTATGGATGGGCAAAAAAAGTAGGTCAAGCCTGTGATGTTCTGCCCTGCAAAGGAATAAATTAAAAACAGGCAATCATTTTTAGTTATCTTGGTGTTCATGGTTCCCACTTCAAATACCGGCCTACATTCCATCCTCCAGCGTAGGTCTCTGTTCATGATGCTGGTTATGTGCCGACTTCTCCTGCAAGGACACTGGAAATTGGGGCAGCAGTAGACCATTCAGATCTTGTCCCTACTCCACTATTCAATATAATCATTTACTAGATTCCACTTTCCTGTACTAACTTCATAATGTCATATTTCATTAATATTTAGAAATTTATGGTTCTCTGTATCAACATACACAGTTGCTGTGTCACCAAAGCACCCCCCCCCCCCCCCAGAGTGGAGAATTCCAAGGATTCACTACCATCTATATCAAGAAATTTCTTCTCATCTCGGATGATGGGCGGAGGAAGGGTGAAGCGGTCTTTGCCACTGCCTCATAGCCTCAGCAGCCCAGGTTCCATCCTTGTCTCTTGTTTGCATGTTCATTCTGTGACTAAATGCTTTCCCTGGTTTGCTCCAATTTCCTCACACATGCCAAAGGCATGCTGATTGGTAGGTTAATTGACTACATTCCAATAAAAGCTATGCAATTTATAGCTCAGAGACAAATCTGTCTATCTGGTGAATGCAGATTAACGGTGTGGAGTTATAATTACCTCTCCTCCTCTCCGTTCCCTGACATGAAGATTGACATATCTACTAACATAGTTTCTTCAGGGTTATGCAGTATTTTGAAAAGTCAAAAATTGTCCGGAATTCTGCATATACTTCAGTGGCTTTCAGTACTGTTAGGTAAAGAAATGCACATATGCCAAGGTGCATCTTTAAATCAAGATTCTCTGTCACCTAATTTTTTTAGGAAACCATTTTAACCTAAGAAAAAAATGGGACCTTATTGCTTTTGTGGGCAGAGTAATTGTGAACTGTTTTCTTTAACTATAAGCACAAGAGAATCTGCAGGTGCTGGAAATCCAGTGCAACCCACGCAGAGTGCTGGAGGGACTCAGCAGGTCAGGCAGTATCTTTGGAAATGTAGGAGGAAACAAGACATCTAGGAGGAACCCATGATGCCACAGGAGGAACATACACACTCCATACAAAAGACACCCAAGGTGAGGATTGAACCTGTTTTCACAAGGTCAAGAAACTAGATTCCTGGAGCTGTAAGACAACAGAACTTGCAGGAGTACAAGCAAATAAGTGAGGAGAATGAGACTGATAGAAAGCTGTACTGGGAGCTGGCATGGATCTGATGGTCCATCTGATGCTAACAAGGAATTTAAAATCTGATCTATCAGAAGAGATCTTTGATTGATATTGAGATTGTCCTTCACTTTTGACTTTGTGTTCAGAAAGAACCTTTCGTATTCTGGAAAATCATGGAATCTAATGCCATTTATACCAAAACTTACATCGCACCATAATTTCTCTGTGAATTTTGCAGTTGATTTTCTTCCTTCTGCCTAAGGCACCTTTGAACAGAGCATCATTGTTACCTTTGCAGAGTGGACAAACAAGAGAGTTGCTCACGAATCTTTGAACTGACAACATTACCACCCATGGGCCTCTTGGGTCACTATTAATTGGTCCATGACTTTATCAATATTCATTACAATGAACCTTGGGTCAGTGAAATTCTCAGAAGGTTGTGGATTTTTAGTATAAAAATAAGATAAAATTTCACTACTATACTCTCCAAAGCACCACTTTTTGGATGATATCTAAAATTGGGATCCTGGTTTTCTTAGATCAAGGTATAGGATACTGTGAAGTTATTTTCAGAGGAGGATGGGAGTCTTCCTGATGGCCTTGTCTAGTTTATTCCCCCAATCAACTGATTATCAGGTCATTAGTTGCATTGCTACTTGCAAGATCCTGCTGTGCAGAAAGTATTTTCCCTATTTCATATATTATGACAGGACCATGCATCAGAAATACTTTCTTGAGTTCAAATTGTATCGACATCATCGAAAACACTATAGGATTGCAAATCCTTCTTTTATCATACTTGTTACATTTATTTGTAATATTGTTTAATTTCTAAATCAACTGTGTAAGGAATTTGGTGATCTTCTAAAACCTGAGCAAGACACACAAAATGCTGGAGGAACTCAGGTGGTCAGACAGCATCTATGGAGAGGAATAAACGATCGATGTTTCAAGCCAAGACCCTTTATCAGTACTGGAAAGAAGGGGGAAGAAGCCAGAATAAGAAGGAGGGAGGAGAAGAAAGCTGACAGGTGATAGGTGAGGGAAGATGCTGGTGGGTGAGGGAGGGAGAATGAAGAAAGGTGGGAGGTGATAGGTAGAAAAGGTAAAGGGCAGAATGAGAAGGAATCTGTAAGGAGAGGACAGTGGACCATGGGAGAAAGGGAAAGAGGAGGGGCACCAGAGGGAAATGATAGTCAGGTGAGGAGAAGAGAAGAGTTAAGAGGGGTGCCAGAATGGGAAAAGGAAAAAAGAGAGTGGGGAGGGGGTATCACAAACCCGAGAAAATCTGCAGATGCTGGAAATCCAAAGCAACACACACACAATGCTGGAGGAACTAAGCAGGTCAGGCAGTGTCCACAGGAAAGAGTAGACAGTTGATGTTTACTAGAAATAGGAGATATAGCCTCAAGATTTGGGGGAGTAGATTTAGGACTGGGATGAGGAGGAACTCCTTTTCCCAGATGGTGGTGAATCTGTGGAATTCTCTGTCCAATGAAGCAGTGGAGACTACCTCAGTAAACATATTTAAGAGAAGTTGGATGGATTTTTGCACAGTAGGGGAATTAAGGGTTATGGGGAAAAGGCAGGTAGGTGGAGATGAGTCCATGGCCAGATTAGCCACGATCTTATTGAATGGTGGAGCAGGCTCGACGAGCAAGATGATCTACTCCTGCTTTTATTCTTTATGTCCTTATATTTTGGGCCGAGACCTTTCACCTAGCTTAGGACAGGGAGAGATAAAACTGGAAGTTAGAGAAATTGAATGTTCACGTCATCAGGTTGGAGACTATCAAGATGGAATATGAAGTGTTGCTCCTTTAGCCTAAGTATGGACTCATCATTGCAATAGAGGAGGCCATGGAATTGTGGAATGGGAATGAGAGGTTGTAATGAAATGGTTGGCCATGGGGAAATTCGACCTTATTTGGCTAAAAGAAAGTATTCGCCACACCGGTCCCCCCAATCTACATGGGGTCTTACTGATGTTAAGGAGGTCACACTCGGAGCACCTGATACAAGTTCCTGAAGTGTGCTGGATTGTCACCAAGCTGAGTCAGATACAGAAATGACGTGCATGTGGAAGAAATAGTAGTCACATTCTATATTTCTTTCCTATTCTTTAACTAACTTCTATTTCAAGTGTATTGATCATTTAAAGGACATTGCAGCCAAGCGGAATCTAAGAAAGAGGAATTGAAGGAAGACGCACAACATGCTGAAGGGTCTCGGCCCGAAACATCAACAGGACTCTTCTCCATGGATGCTGAGTTCCTCCAACAGTTTGTGTGTGTTGCTTGGATTTCCAGCATCGGCAGATTTTCTCTTGTTTGTAATTGAAGGAAAAGGTCACAATCTCCACCCCCCCCCCCCACCACCAAAAAAAAAGTAAAAGACTACAGGTAACTGTAATGCCATTAAATGCTGTTGAAACACTGGCCTGTGTCTCTCTCTCTTTCGCACACACACACACACACACACACACATTCCCAATCTTTATAAATAAGTTGCCCCTTAAGAATCTCTGAAATGATTTGTTTCTTAACATGTTTACTTCAGATATCCTTTCAAGTCACAGACATTGCAAAATAGACTGTAATGCTCATAAAGAAGGAACAATTGTAATGCATATGACATTCTTTGGTTAATACTACCACTTAAATAAACTATGGAAAAATTCAAAACATTTTGGATGGAGATCAGAAATGGTAATGGACACCTCAGGGAGTTATTGCAGTGCTTCATAACTAAATCACAGTCATAAAATAAATATTGGAATGCCAAGCTGTTGCTTTGATTATTTTCTTTGTTTGGTTGCAGATGGATTCTAGTCTAAAATTTCTACCTTTTGAAAAAAGAAATTGAATTGCATTGCAGAACATTTGTCGCCCTCTTTTCTAGGTATGCTGAAAACAGACTGTCAAACTATTTCCTATGTATGTTCTGGAGTGATCTCAGGGCTGTCATCTGAACAAAGACAGGAAATAAAATGAAACAAGTTCAAATGATGTACAATAGAAACAACATTTCTGGTAATTAGTGATGAGGACTAATTCGCACCAGAAGATCAAAAGTGTAATGTTCATTATTGTTGCAGGTTTAGAACCAAGGATTCAACTTGTGGGAGGATAAAGGGTCACAATAGATAGAACACACAGGAGACTTGCTCATTAGAATGAGAGATCTTTTCGTTAATGTGATTTATTAGTCTAATTAATTGATAAGGGAAGATTGATCTGAGTATTGGCTGGGTTAATGTAAAACTAATGTGATGATGTGGTGTGTTTGTGACTCCAACGCCAGATGTGCATTACCTTTGTGTGTGTGAGAGAGAGAGAGGGAGAGAGAGAAGCATGGAGAAATAGAGAGAGGGGGAGAGGGAGAGATATAAAAACATACATACACCCTTCTACATGAAATATGGACGAACAAACACATTCACACCCATTGGATCTGAAAGGAAGCCAAGGAAAATATTAACTGAAGAGGGCATACAGCTTCAAAAACAAGTGATTAGCCGAAAAATAAAAGATTGTATTTAGCAGCTGTAAACTATGTTGGAGTTTTGTCATGTACTCCCCAGAAAAGAAAACTGGTCATAGAATAGACTCCTGAGTAAGTTTTAATTAGTGTAAAATGATACCTTGTTTTAACATGCCATTTGCTTTGTCTCTAAATCTTATTGCTTTAGGATGACAAGAGAGGCTTGAGGAAAGCAAATTCCACATCATGACAAAAGCATCCACATTATTTCCCAATCTATCAGCATGAGGCGAAAATTCTGGGAGAGGGGCACATTGTTGCTTAGCTTTCGGCTGCAGTATTTCTTTTTGTTGGCTCGTACACTGAGTTTTTTTTACTTACTCTTAAAAACATAGCAGAATTGGAACTGAGGTCATTACTTTTTTTTCAAATCGTGAGGGCTTTTTATTACAAAATTAGAACATCCATCAATTGTATTTTTTTTTATCCTCATTCCCAAATCTTTAATTACCTTCTCCTCCCTCCATTTCATTCGAAGCATATCAGTGTAACAGGATACCTGAGGGAATGTGGGAAATTGTCCAGAATACGACTGGATCTGGATGGAAGATGTGAATCAGCTTCCGGCTGCCTGCACACAAAATGTTTGACAGGTTACAAAAAGGTTAAACCTAAGTACTTACCCTATTTCTGACTTCTTGTAACAGTTGAATTGCATATTTTAAGCAATTGAAAAATCCGCATGTTCTCACTATTTTCTGTCAGAAAAACATCTTGCTTATTTCTCACAAATTGCAAAATTATACCATTTGTAGTTCTTAACTAAATAAACAGTGCAAACATGACACAAGAAAGTCATTGTGTCCTGGTCTATACAATGCCTTCTCAGCCCTCTGAAGAATATTAATAGATCCTAGAAACGCATTTTCATTTACATTTTTCGATGTTTCTAAGAAGATGTTGAGTGGTTGAACTCTGGGGCTAGTTCAGTAGCTCAGCTGAAAGAGCTTTAGTTTCTGGCTCCTTTGTGAAAGAACATTGGAAAGAAATAGATTCTAAAAATGAACACAAGTGATTCTTCTCAAACAAACAGTATGATTAAAAACTGCCTCCAAATAGTTAAAGCTGTTGATACATTAACAAGTGAATTAAGTACATTATTCAAACCTCTTTAGAGTACAGCTGACTTAGTCAAACCAATGGCAAGATTTTGCATTAAACTTTTCAGCAGGAAAGCTTGAGCACCACGATTATATTTATTTAAAGGGACGACTTTGGAAGTAATTTATTTTTAAATCCATTGACACATCCTTTAACTCATCCATGTTTCTGTCAGTAATTTTCTTTCTGTGTTAGCTGGGAGCGCCAATTCGTGCCACAGTAAGGAGAAGACGTGATAGCTCTTTAACACACCCTAAAGAAAGGAAAGATCAACCTCATAAGAAGTCACAAATAAACCTGGCGTACAATCTGAAGAGGATATTGTCCACATGTTGAAAATATTTAGCACGGACATGCCCAATTAGGAAAATATGTGTTTGAAGGTGTGGAATATTAAATGCATCGGCATGCCAAGATTTGTTTTGGCAGGAAGGAACATCTAGAATTGTGCTGCAAAGAGCGAAATCATTGACAACAACAGATTGTGTACCCAAAGATTTTCCATTCATCGAAAGTCAGAAGTTAAATTTACTTTCCACATGAATGTTCAACAAGTTGTTTTATTATAATAACACACTTTAAAAAGTACTGTAGAGGCAAAACAAATCTATTCAATTTACTCGATCAGTAAAAAGGTGCATGTTGTTAATGATATGATCTCTATTTCTTGATATATTGACACTCTGAGGAATCTTTACCCCATGGCAAGACACGAGCAGTGTTAGATGCACCTGATAAACCTTCCAGGAATAAGAAAAGTGCAGTAAGGAAGCCTAATATTTCTCTACACATTGATTTTCATTTGGAAAGGAACACCAACATTATTGATGTACTAGCATGTACTGGTGCCACATTTCCTGCATTATAGAACACAACAGCACAGAAACAGACCCTTTGGCCCATCTAGTCCGTGACAAAATGTTACTCTTCCTGGTCCCATTGACCCGTGTCTGAACCATAGACCTCCGCTCACGTTTTGTGATTGCCTTGAGAACAAGGAACGTCGATCCATACATATTGCCAGTCACATAACGGAATTAAATCAATTAAATGTCTCAAAGTGCATTTCATATTTCAGAGAAAGGGAGGTTGGCTGATAATAGATAAAAATAAAAGTCTTGGCTTTTTATGTAGTGTTTTTCATACTTTAGGATCTCCCAAGTTTGCTACAGCCATTGAAATGTGTCAATGAGGCAATGCCAAGGAAAATTAAAACTTATACCATTTGTACTACTGAATTCCTTGAGAGGGACACTGTATGTTGAAAGACCAGTTGGGATCTTGGATTTGAAAATACAGGTATGGAGTACCAAAGCAGAAAGGTTATATTGAGTTACTATAAGTCATTGCTCGGGTACTGAATCCAATTCTGGTCACAGCACATCAGAAAAGGTGCGATGACCCTACAGAAAAGATTTACTACAGTGGCTTGGTGGGTGAGCTCTTTCAGCTGTAAGGTTAGACTGGAGAAGCTGTTCTCCTTCGTACAAAGAAGGGTGACAGGATATTTGAAAGAGTGTACAAGATCACGATAGGTTAAGACAGGGTAAATAGAGAGAAGCTGTTTCTATTAGTGGATGATTTGAGGATCAGGGCACATAGACTTAAACACAGTGATAAAAAGCTACAGGGGGAATGTGAGGGTAATATTTTTACACAGAAAAGCCCAGAAATTGCATCCAATTCTGCTTGTTTTAAAAGTGCTAATCATGTATTAAAGCACTTTAATGCAGGCAAGTTCATGCCTTGATGATTTCCTGGTGAGATTTGGGAAATTTGGGCTATTTTCCCATTGGGACTGTTGCCTGGACATTTCTGTACACAGCTCACTGTAATACTGCTGGCCTGTCCTTGATGTCAAATACACCCCTGATGACACCCCTCCCTTACTGATGTGAACTGGGGTCTTTGGTGTAATCTATAACATTTGTTGGACACCCATGCTACAAAAGAAATGTGCTTTGCTGTTCTAAGGCCATATGACCACAAGACATAGGAGTGGAATTAGAGCATTGGCCCAATGAGTCTGCTCATAGATGATTTATTTCCCTCGCAACCCTGTTCACCAGCCTTCTCCCTTTAACCTTTGACACTCTTATTAATCAAGGACATAACAACCTCCGTTTTAAGTAGACCCATTAACTTGGCCTTCACAGACGTCTATGGCAATGAATTTCACAGATTCACCACCCTCTGGCTAAAGAATCTGCTCTTCTAAAAACTACCCTTCATTCTAAAAGGACTTCCTTTTATTCTGGGCATTGTCCTCTGGTCTTGGACTCTATCACCAAAGGAATCATTCCCCCCCCCCCCCCACCTCCACTCAATCTTGGCCTTTCAATAATCAGTAGGTTTCAATGAGATCCCCCCCACTCCCCACTGCCATTCTTCTAAACTCCAGCGAGTGCGGGCACAGAGCTATAAAACAGCCTCGTACATTAACCCTTTCATTCCCAGGATCATTCTTATAAACCTTCTCTGGGCCCTCTTCAATGCCAGCACATCTTTTCTTAGATGTGGGGCCCAAAACTGCTCACAATACTCCGTGTGGTCTGATCAATGCCTTAAAAAGCCTCAGCATTACATCCTTGCTTTTATATTCCAGTCTGGTGCATTTGTGTCTTGTTGTAGAGCAACTACTGACATCAGTTCTCCTAATTCAGGCAGCAGCACTTACTGGCTCCAAGGGTAGTCATAGCCGAAGGGTGGTAGTGGGGACGAGCTCCCACTGCTAAACAAATGCTCTTCATGGCGTGCATCTCAAACAGCCTCTGACAATCAAGTCCAACTCCTGGCCTTCACGTGTGGCATAGTTCTTATGCCCAGCAGACCTGTTCTCACAGACAGGAGAAGGGGCAAAGGCGGGTCACTGGTGCCTTAAAACCAGTTGCTCTGGGCAGATGGGGCTCGTTAACCACGGATGGTAGCTCATCTAGGAGAGGGAAACTCTGATTTCAAACCTCCGCTGCCTTGCGGCTATACCCGCTCACGGGAAAGGCTTTGGGAGTAAACCCTGCGGAAAAATCCAGAGTCGGAGTCCCGAAGGCGGCTGACTGCTGTACCCAGCATCGGCACGGCAACTCCTGTGATGCTGCTGGTACCAAACTGCATTGACTTTCGTCGTACCTTTGGACCTGTCATCAGCATGGAGAGGTGGGGTCCCACTGCATGGGCAACAGATGGATCTCCATATCAACTCTGCCCTGGCTTGCACCCTGGAGAGGCCACTCCCAGTGACTACCAGAGGCGCTGTACCCATGGTCGACCACGACTGACGGAACCCATCATTGCTTACTGTGATCTGCTCAAGCATCTTCAAAAATTCTCCAGCATTTTTCTACTAAAATATATTTTCCATGGATGGGCCTTTGTGGTGACACTGCTGCCTGATCTCTTCAGCAGTCTATCCAACTGAGGCAATGCAGCAATGTAGTGCCTGCAACGTTGCCAGCAGCTTTTTCACCAGTATCTACCTCTTTGCACAGTGATGTATGTAATTTGCCCTGAATGAGGGCACTTTTCAACAATATCTACAGATTTATTACAGAAAAATTAGTGATACAAAGATTGGAAATCCTGCCGAAGGGTTTTGGCCCGAAACGTTGACTGTACTCTTTTCCTAGAGGCTGCCTGGCCTGCTGAGCTCCTCCAGCATTTTGCGTGTGCTGTTTGGACTTCCGGCATCTGCAGGTTTTCTCTTGTTTGTTCATTTTTTATTCAAGTTACTTGTTCTTCCATTTTACCACGTTTTGCACGGGTTTCAATGTCCTAGCCCTAAGACACTGCCCCCTATGCCCTGCATGGAAGGCTGCTTACATTTACTTTGATCCTGTACGGACGTCCGCATGGACCCACACAAAGCGTTTGCTTTGGAGAGCAGGAAGGACCGGGGAATTGGGTAGAAAATGGTGTGCCGACCTGCTGGTAAACGGAGCGTTTACCCAGTGTTTCCACTCCCAGCCCTAGAGCTGAACCGGCCGACTGATTCTGAATCACGGGGGTCTGACCTCTGCTTCTTCATGCTCATTCTCAGTCAACCCCTTACAGACTTTCAGCAGGGCGAGGAGTGGGGATGGTGGAGGTGGTGGAAGACAGGTAAGTTCCCATGTACCGCATAGTGTAGAAGAGTCCCCCGTGGCACCTTTCAGCTCGTACACAGCAATTTGGAGACGTGCAGCATCACTTGCTTCAAGGAGAACAGCTGGCTGCACACGCACACTGCATCCCTTTGCTCATGTTGAGCGGTGAACTGCTAATAATCAACAACTCACCGAAAGCAGTAATCTACTCACGAGTAGCATCTCACTGCTCAGAGACTGTCACAATCTGCTCATCGGTGATATTTTTGATCAACGAAGGCAATGAGCAGCCATCAGCTGGGACGTGCTGCTCTTTCGGAATGTTAGCTGGATCATTACGAGAGTGGGCCAACTCCATCTGTGCCACAGCAGCAACTGAAATAGCACACCTCCCTTCAGCCTCTGCTTTTTATGCTCTTAGGCAAGATCCTTAACAGTGTTGCTGAGCAGAGAGATCTTGGGGTCCACGTTCATGGCTCCATGAAAGTGGCTACACAGGTCGATAGGGTGGTTAAGAAGGCTTACGGAATGCTTGCTTTTATTGGTCGAGGCGCTGAGTTCGAAAGTCAAGAGGTCATGTTGCAACTTTATAAAACTCTGGTTAGGCCACATCTCGAGTATTGCATACAGTTCTGGTTACCCCCACCGTAGGAAGGATGTTGAGGCTTTAGAGAAGGAGCAGAAGAGGTTTACCAAGGTACTGCCTGGTTTAGAGGGCATGTGATATCATGAGAGGCTGGGCTAACTTGGGTTGTCTTCTTTAGAGCAGCAGAGGCTGAGGCTTTATCTATCTGACAGAGGATTATAAGATTATGAGAGGCATAGATAAAGTAGATGGGGAGAAATATCTAGAGAGCATGCATTGAAGGTGAGAGGGGGTAGGTTCAAAGGGGATGTGAGGGCTAAGTTTTTACTCAGGGAGTGCTGCATGCCTGGTAGGGCAAATACATTAGAGGCTTTTAAGAAATGTTTAAATAGGCAAGTGAATGTGAGGAAGATGGAGGGATATGGACATTGTGAGGTAGGAAGGGTTTGTTTTCTTTTGTGGGGGGTGGTTGATTCACTTTTTGCTGGTCCGGCTCAATATTGTGGGCCGAAGGGCCTGTTCCAGTGTTGTAAAGTTCTATGTTCTATATTCCTATGGTCTTGACTGATCTGATCTTGTCCTCAGCTCCACTCTCCTCTCCCCCACCACCCCAGCTCCCCCATAACATTGGACTCATGTAAAGGCCAAAACTCCATGGCTTCAAATGCATTACATGATTTGGTCTTCACTATACCAAGGAAGAGAATTACAACCAATTCTTCTTCATTTTTGTCTTAAACGGGTGATTTCTTATTCTGGACCTACCAGAATACATTTCCCCAAAAGCTAAAGTTTCTCCTCGACAACGGTCATGTCCACCCCTTGTGAACTTGCATTTGGCACCTTACCAAATCCCTTCTGGCACCTCCTTATCTACCATATTTGTAACATCCTCAAAGAACTAATAAATTTGTCAAACATAAATTTCCTTTCATTCAACAATGTTCACTTGTTGTTTTATGAATTTCTGAATGCCCTGCCATTTAACTTCATTATTCTCACAATTTCCCCTCGGCAGAGAGCAGATTCTTTTCTGATGTAACTGAAATGCAGAAAGTGCAGTGAAAGAGTGCTGGAAATGCCCAGCGTGTAAGTCAGCAACTATGGAGAGAGAAACACTGAGTCAACATTAGAGGTTGGAATTCTCCATCAGACTTGGGTAGTTCCAAAACATATTGCTTATTTGAATTTGTTGAGTTCAAATTTAGATCTGATTCGTTTATTTATCACATGTACATCAAAACATGCAGTGAAACGCCCCACTTGCATTACAATCAATGCATCTAGTGGATCTCCGACCAGGCGGTGGCGCCATTTGTTGAGTCCTGAGAGAGAGAATATACTTAGCTGTAAATGAGATATCGGACAGAGAATTACTGCATTGTGAGAGGCAACTGGAAGCTCAGGGTCACTGAATGGAGATGTTCTGCTAAGTGGTCTCTCAATATGTATTTAGCTTGTCCAACCTAGGAGAGTCCACATCATGAGCACCAAGTGTTTCAAGGTGGTACAAGTGAACCACAGCCTCAGCTTGAAGTAGTGTTTAGGTCCCTGAGTTGTGAGAAGGGATGGGGTAAAAGGGCAGGGATTGCAATTCCTATGGGTGTGTGGGAATGCCTTGAGAGAGGAATGGATATTGGTGGAAATGGAAGCGTGAATTAAGGGGTCATAGAGGGAAAATTCCCTTTGGAATGTTACCAGGGGAGCAAATGCCTAGAAATTACCTTAACTTTTTAAGAGTTTGCATGGATGTGGTATGGCATCTAAAACTTCAACAATCTTATAGAGATACACAGTGGAGTGTATCCTGACTGGTTGCTTCATGACCTGGTATGGAGATGCCAATGCTCAATAATGGAAAAACCTACAAGCAGTAGCGGATGTAGCTCAGTCTGTCACAGGAAAAGTCCCTTCCACCAGTGAGCACATCTACAAGGAGTGCTGACACAAGAAAGCAGCATCCATTATCAAGGACCACCACCATCCAGACCATGCTCTCTTCTTGCTGCTGCTATCAGGAAGGAGGTACAGGAGCCTTAATTCCCACACTACCAAGTTTAGGAACAGTTATTACCCTTCAACCATCAAGCTCTGAACAAGCATGGACAACTTTACTCACCAGCACACTGAACTGATTCCACAACCTAAGGACTAGCTTCAAGGACTCTATGATTCATATTCTCATTATTATTTATTTAATATTTATTTATTATTTTATATTTGCACAGCTTGTCTTCTTTTGCACATGGGTTGTAAGTTGTTGTGTGAGTTTTTCTCTGTTTCCACTGTATTTCTTTGGTCTACTGTGAATGCCTGCAAGAGAATGAACTTTGATAATAGATTTACTTCATACTTTAACTTCAAATTTTATACTCACTTATTAATAAATTGTGTTTGGAAAATAAGCTATCACCAATATCCACAGAATATAATTACCAGAACAAGGTTCCGTCATTGTTGAATATGAAGTAAATTAAACTATTCAGTGTTATGTCAGCCTTGGCTAATTTGCTAGGGTTAGGATACACTCAAGTCCCGGGTTCAAACAGAAAAATCTCAACAGGGTTTTCAATGCAATATTGAGAACTATAAGAAGTGTCGTGTTTCTGATGAGATATCAAATTCAGAAACAGACTGTTGACTCAGGTGGATTCTATAATTCTATTTTGAAGAGAACTAGGGCAGGTCTTTCTGATGGATTGGTTGATGTTTGTTCCTTGGTATCATTTGAAATAAAAGATCGCATCATTGCCATCTTCCCTTTTGTGGCAAGTTGCACTAATAAACTCTCTGTTCGGTTTTCTTTATTACTACGGTGACTAGATGTGCAAACATATTTTGCTGAGGTGAGACTGAAAGTGTGTGAAAGGTGCAATATAAATTTATTTATTTTATCTTTCTATTAAGAAATGTATGAATGGAACAGGAAAATAACATTGAGATAAATCAGTCATGATTTTATTTGAACGGTGGAACAGGTTAAAAGGATTAACCCTGCTCCTGCTTCAGAGCTTCTCATCTTTGCTAATATTCCACAGCGTTGCTAGTTCTTACATGTTGTAGCATTCAGTTCTTGCCAAATACAAGTGATTGCAAAGGATTCAGAAATGGGGGAGAATGTTGTGTGCTCACTGGTTGAAGCACAAACTAATATGATGTATCTTGGCAGCCTATACAGACTTTCCTCTGTTGCCTCATACCGTGTGAGAGGTGTTAGAAAATAAATTCTCTTACTTAATATGTAGGATATATTTAGCGAATTTTTCATTTCAGTTTATAGGGCAAGATATTGGAACTTCCTTAGATTGTGGCACGTGGGAGCAAAATACCCTCCTGATTTGCCTTTTGCACTGCAACTCCCAGATGGATTGGAAGTGTATTGCTTTGAAGGCCTGGTAAAGGGGCTGGGCATCATTGTATTATTAGTGGGGGATGTGTGCTCTATTTAGGTTATTGGCTGACTGAGGGCTGCTCTCCAGGGTTGTTCTCTGTCATTCTAATCACAGAGACTATTCTAACTGGCTGCATCACCCTCTGGTATGGGGGAGTGGGGGAGATACTGCACGGAATCGAAATAAGCTACAGACAGTTGTAAACTTCATCAACTCTGTCTTGGGCGCTAGCCTCTGTAGTATCCAGGATATCTTCAAGGGGAAATGCATCAAAAATTGGCATCCATCATTAGGGACCCCCATCACCCAGGTCATGCCTTGTCTCATTGCTACCATCAGGAAAGAGGTACAGAAGCCTGAAGGCACACACTCAACAATTCAGGAACAGTTCCTTCCCCTCTGCCACTAGATTTCTGAATGGACATTAGAAATCATGGACACTACCTCACTACATTTTTATTTTTATTTTTTGCACTACTTATTTAATTTAACAATTATATATATACTTACTGTTATTCAGTTTTTTCCTGTCATTATGTTTTGCATTGTACTGCTGCCACAAAGTCAACAAATTTCATGATATTTGCCAGTGATATTAAACCTGGTTCTGATTCTGATTGAGGATGGCAGTTCTCTGTGTTATTGGTAGGGGGAGAGCTGCTCATTTTTCTCTGTGTTCTTGTGGGGGAGAGCTGCTCCTTTTTTATCGATGGGGGAGTACTGCTCTGATGCTTATTTATTATTTATTGTGTGTAGTAGGCCCAATTTTTAATTCTACATCTTTGGAATGTGGGAGGAAATCGGAGCACCTTGAGGAAACCCACACAGTCACGGGGAGAGCATATAAGCTGTGTATAGTCGGCAGTGGGAATTGAACCCAGGTTGCCTGTACTATAAAGTGTTGTGCTAACCACTACACTACCATGCCGCCCCAACTGTTGCCTTTCTTTATTGGTCAAAGGAGAGCCACTCTCTTTGAGCTATTGGTCAGTGGAGGGCTGCTCTCTTTGTAATTGGTTGGGAGTGCTGCTCGCACTGTTATTGGTCAGGGGAGATCTGTTTTCCCATGGTTATTGGTGGAGCAGGGGTGCCACTCGTAGCAACTCCCCGCACATTGGTCAAAACCCAGCTGTCATTATAACTTAGGCAGTGGGAGCTGCACAGAGGCGATTTGTTTTGGGGGATGTTGGGAATGTGATCTATATTGTTTAGAGGGGAATAGCAACAGGTATAATGTGTCATGGAACATTCCTGTAATTATGGGAATTGTGATCGTTGAAGAAGTCCCCCGTGTAATTCTGAGGAGTTGAGCTTCCCACAGATATTAAAGGTGCTCCCCATCTGATGGTGGACTGAATCTCCTTTCTATGGCTTTGGGGGTTGGAAGGAGAGAATTAGAATCAGATTAGTTATAACTGACTTACATGACATGAAATTTGTTGCCTAGAGGTAGCAATACAGTACGAAAACATAAAAATCACTATATAAGTTACACAAATAAATAGTACAAAATGAGAAATAACAGCATAGTGTTCATGGTTCATGGACTATTCAGAAACCTGATTGTGCAGTGCAAGAAGCTGTTCCCAAATCTTCAAGGTTGATTTTCTGGTTCCATCACCCCGATGGAATTAATGAGAAAATTTTATCTCCTGGATGGTGAGAGTCCTTAGTGATGAATACTCCTCTTTTGAGGCATTACTTCTTGAAGGTGTCCTTGATGGTGGGGAGAATTGTACCTGTAATGGAGCTGGCTGAGCCTACAACGTTCTGCAGCCTCTTGCGATCCTGTGAATTGGAGACTTCATATGAGACTGTGATGCAACCTCTCAGAGTGCGCTCCATTTATAGAAATCTGTTTGGTGATATACAAAATTTCCTCAACTTCACACTTTGTTCCTATTGCTCGCCCAATTTTGGATCCAGTTTGCCAACTTTTTCCCTGAATCTCATGGGGCCCAGTCTTTTGAACAAATGCCCCATGTGGGACATTTCAAAGGTCTTACTAAAGTCCAAGTACATGACATCTACTGCCCTGCCCTCATTGATATGTTTTGTTACCACTTCAAAGTATTCAATCAAACTGGTTGAAGAGTCTCTATCATTGCAAAATCCTCGTTGGCTGGCTCTGCTTAATCTCTGACTTTCCTAGTGATCAGTAACCACCTGTCTCAGATTAACTTTTTGTGCAGTAACCTCCCTACCACTGATATCACTGGACAACAAAGATGTCGCTTCCTGAATACTTTCTGGTGTACCTTATGGATTTTGGGCTGCTGATCATGAAAATCACCATAAAATTTCCCTATCACCTTTCTTTTAAAAAAAGAACATTGCCTGTAATTGTAATTTTAATTCATAATTCAAGTCAAAATAACTGTTGCCAAGACTAAGGAAAGCAGTTTTCCCATTAAGCAAACAGGTCATCAATGACAGGCAATTTAAGACTGAAAATTTAGCTCAAGGTCTATAGTTGCCAGTTTTTCCCTTGCTGCCTTTGTTGAAAAGGTGTCCACATTTACTGTCTTCCAGTCTTCTGGTTTGTCTTTAGAATGTAAAAAAATTAAAAATCACAGCCAGTGCCCCAATAATCTCTTCCCTTGCATCCCATTGCAGCATGGGATTAATCCCATATTAATCACATATCACTCCTTGAAAACTCTTCCCCTTAGACTATTTAAATGCTAAAGCAATTTGGAAGCCAAGTCCCCCAGCTGGTCTGACTTTGGGATGGGTAACAGATCAGGTATAGAGTGTGCTCACATGGAATACCAACATCCCAGTTTCTCAAATCCTCATAATTTTTCTTATGATTTACAGGGAGACCACTCAATCCACTGGGTCTATTCTAGTTCTCAGAGCATTCCCATCAGTCCTATCCCACCCTCTTATTTCCCGTAATCTATAATCTTCCAGAAACCCATCGACTTCCCCTGATTCTCCACCCACCAACCTATGTTATGTTATCAGTAGCCAAAACACCTATCAGCTTGTCCTTAGGCTGAAACAGAAAACTGGCCTGAACCGATGCATGGGGAGAACAAGAAAACTCCACACGGATCGTGCCAGAGATTTGGATTGAACCTGGGTCCCTGAAGCTGTGTGGGAGTAGCATTAATTTCACCACATTTGAAATGCCACCTCACCCCTCCTGACCCTGGAATGGCTGCCTATGACTTCAGTCTCTTGGGTACTGATATCATTACTGCTTTCATTGTACTGGCATTGGCCTTCTTGACATTTGCCACAAAGTCAATATGGCCAGTACCTCTGCTGATCAGTAGAATCTGAAGTCTGATTCATCCAACACATACAAGATACTTTTATCTCTGAAAAACAAGGAAGGGCAGGAAGTAACTGTATTGAATGTAGGTGGATTACATTTGAAGCCATTCTGGCTATTAGCCAGCAGCAACAACAAATCTCAGTTTCCATACAAGTAGTGGCTTTACTAGATGGGAAACTAAGGAAATGATTTTCTTACATTTGGTTTGGATGTGGTGGTGGTGGGGGGGGGGGGCGGAAAGACAGTGGAGCTTCTGTCTAGGCTTTAACTGGCTCAAAATCTTTTATCTTTTCAACCACCCTGAATATGCTTGTCTTCAACCTTCCCATCTCTCCCCCTCACACTCCAGTGCATATCGGATACCTGCAATCCTTCCTTTCCCTTCCTCTGAAACAGGTGGGCAGCTTCTGTGTTATTCAATGTTACACCTTTTCCCCATCCCCCTGAGCCGTTCCACCACCCCAAAGATGGCTGATGATCCAGATGTAACCTCGGATGTGAACCACATCGGACCACTTCTCTGGATTTCTGGTTTTGCTGGCCTCACTGCTATAAACCTCTTGCCACCAAAATCCAAGCAGTTGTTCCATCTTGTACCACTCTTGAGTTTCTCATAGCTTCGGCTTGTTTTGTCAATGAACGTAATATCCTTGGTTGGCCTAAATACCGGGCAAGTTTTCCTTAATCTTCAGTTCAATTAGTTGTTTTGAAAGGGTTAATGTATGAGAAGCATTTGATGGTTCAGGACCTGTACTTGCTGGAGTTTAAAAGAAAGAAAGAGGGTCTCATTGAAATCTATTGAATAATGAAAGGCTGAGATAGAGTGAATGTGGAGAGGGTGTTCTCAGTATTGAGGGAGTCTAGAACCAGAGGGCACAGCTTCAAAATAGAAGGATGTCCCTTTAGAACAGAGATGAAGAGAAATTTCTTTAGCCAGAGGGTGTTGAATCTGTGGATTCAACATATGGCTATGGAGGCCAAGTCATTGGGTAAATTTAAAGGTTAAGTTAATAGGTTCTTGATTAATAAGGATGTCAAAGGTTACAGGGAGAAGGAGGAGAATGGGTTTGAGAGAGATAATAAATCAGCTCTGATCAAATATTGGAGTGGATTTAATGGACCAAATAGCCTAACTCTGTTCCTATATCTTAAAGTCTTACCTTTATTTCCATCTCTTTTGTAAAATATCAGAATGTTTTCTTAGGCAAGTGGAAATTCATTAACAAAATATAAGCTAGTATTTGTAACAGTTTTTCTCGTTCCTTTCAGATCACAGAGCTTTAAGGTTAACGAAGAATCTTTGATGTGTGGATATTTTGTCATTAGGGAAATGAGGCACCCAATGTGCCCATCACTCTAACGGTGACCAGATCCTCTCTTTTGAAGAATGTTAGTTTTGAATAATTAACTTGTAATTGTTGAGCTGGTGATTTGATTAAATCATTTTTATGTGGGCTTGGTTGAACTAAACAGAAGCTTGGCCTTGAGGACTGTAAATGATGCATTGATGTAATGCCTTGCCAGGAAGATATCAATCATATCTAAATCTCTTGGCCCAAATGCTCTCTCCACTTGTAAACTGGGCAATTCTGTCATGACCATGCACAATTTGTTTTGAGCTTCTGCCATTCAAGATGAGGGACGCTACTGCTGAATGATAAAGCCCAGTCTTGATCTCCAGTATGTAAGCGTAGATGGGATTTCATGAAATACTGAGAGAGTTTCCCTTGGCTGGAGGTCAAGTCTTTATGACGATAGGATAAGAAGTATCACACCAACCTGTCGGAGTGCATAGAAAACATCTCATCAAACCACAGTTCCTCAGCAACTCGATCACTGCAGCATCTTTGCTGGCCTGTGTGAGATTCAAGGTAGTTTATTGTTATTCTTTAGTATTCGAGTGTAAAGGAGAATGAAATGATTGTTACTCTGGATCCAATACATGAGAAAAAAAATTCACAATAAGCGTAAAGAAGGCAATAAAATGAAAAACAAAAGTCATAATAAGTTTAAATATAAAAGCAATACTATGGACCATAATGTGCGAGTAACTTAGACTGATAAAGTGATGTTAGATGATTCAATGGTGGAGGGCTGGAGGCGTTGATCAGCCTGACAGCTTTGGGGAAGTAAGTGTTTTTGCATCTGGTGTGGATGCTACATAGCCTCTTCCCTGATGGGAGTGGGATAAGCAGGGTGAGTGGGATCCTTCATGATATTGCTGGCCGTTTTTTCTGGCACCTTTCTGTAACAAACTCCCTAAGAAAACGGAATATAGGTAAACATTAGCACCCAGAGGAATCACTTAGAGTCACAGGAAGAACATACAGACTCCACATAAACAGTACTGGAGGTCAGGATTAAAACTGTACCACTCGTGCTGTGAGGTAGCTGCTATACCAGGCACAGCAGTTGAATATTACGATAAGGTGATTGGATCACCTTATTTTACACTAAGTCATTTATAAGTGTGCATAGTGAAAGTTATCTCAAGGAAGGTAGCAGACAAGTTTCCAACAGCAAAAAGATTAAGAGGCGTTGCAGTAGATCATTCAAGAAATCTCACAAAGCAAACTGCCTGGTCTTGTGACCTTCCTATGCACATCTTTGTTTTTTGCATTTGACTGAGCATGAACCTGCTCTGCCGAGCAGCCAGCTGTGCCCATCCTTCTGAAGCTAGTGGATGGTTGTGAAGCACTTCAGGGTGTCCACAAGAACTGTAGCTGTGTTATGTAAGTGCAGGCTCGTTCATTCTTATTTTCGGCTCCCAGAAGTGAATAACAAACAAATCCCAGAAGGTTAAATCTAGGTGAGTACTTCATTATTCACAGATGTAACAATTTTCCAATTCCCCCAGCAACTGTCCTATGAGTCCTTTGAATGAGATTCCTTCATTGGTGCCCGTTTGGGATGGTTTCACACTGACAGTCCATAAAAGAAAGAATATAAGGGCCCGTGCTGTTGTCTTAAAAGACCATACAGCCAGCAGGCAGCTCTATTGGCCCAGGCTGGATTTAAAGCTATAGATCAAGGCAAGATGCCAGCGTCTAATCTTTCAAAGCCCCACTTAGCTTTTCTAAGTGTCTCCACGTTACAAAATATTGGAGATAAGTCTGCGATTTAGTGCACATGCACTTCTCTTAGAATCTGCCACTTGATGGGAGTAAATGTTTTTCTCACTGAAGATCTTTAAAGGCTGCCTGTGTTTTGGGTTTCAGCAGTTATAAACTGGATCTCAGGAGACAGAAACTTAGGACAGATCTCTCCCTGAAGTACCAGTAATTGGTATTATTTCAGCTTCAGCAGTTTTTAAAAAACTAGTCTTTAACGGGGAGTTTAATTCACTTCGTTGGTGTAAATGCAACAATTCTCTTTTTTTAATATATATTTTTATTAAATTTTTAAGAGAATTACATACAATGAATAGAATAATAGAGTAATGAAAATTAATACTAGCCCTCCCCCTCCCCTTAACCCTTCCCTCCTTGACATCCCTGTCTAAAAAAAAAGAAAAAAAAGAAAGAAGGAAAGAAAGAAAGAAGGATTGCCTGGATATTGGAGGATCCCCACATACTCCATGGAGTTCAAAATAACTTTAGTATATATCTTTATTTTTTCCCCAAATAACTAATAATTTTATCTTCAAAGGACCTATATATTTAATCCTATCTTTTGTAGATAGGGTTGCCAAATTTTCAAAAATATATCATATTCATTTCTTAAATTATAAGTAATTTTTTCAAGTGGAATGCAGCTATATATTTCATTATTCCAATGGTCCATAGTTAAGTATGAATCTGATTTCCAAGTAACTGCAATAGCTTTTTTGGCTACTGCCAATGCAATTTTTATAAATTTTTTCTGATATTTATTCAATTTAGGTTTCAGTATTATCCCTTCAATATCACCTAATAAAAATAATATTGGGCTATGTGGAAGTTGTATTCCAATAATTTGTTCCAGTAAAAGTCTTAGATTTATCCAGAAAGGATGAATTTTAAAACAAGACCAAGTAGAGTGTAAAAAAGTACCGATTTCTTGATTACATTGGAAACATTGGTCAGATAAATTTGGGTTTAATCTATTTATTTTTTGTGGTGTAATATGTAATTGATGTAAAAAATTGTATTGTACTAATCTAAGTCAGACATTTATTGTATTTGTCATACTATCAAGACATAGTCTTGACTAATTTTTTTTTATCAATTTTAATATTCAAATCAGTTTCCCATTTTTGTCTTGACTTATGAATTCCTGGTTTAATTATCTGTTTTTGAATCAAATTATACATACAAGACATAAATTTTTTAATTTTTCCTTTTTGAATTAAAGTTTCTATTTCATTAGGTTTTGGCATTAACATTGTTTGACCCAGTTTATCTCTTAAATAGGCCTTTAATTGAAAATAACAGAAAAGAGGGTTATTTGATATTTTATATTTATTCTTTAATTGATCAAACGACATCAATATACCTCCTTCAAAACAGTCACCTATATATCTGATCCCTTTTTGAAACCAGTTATATAAAAGTTGATTATCCATTGTAAAAGGAATAAGTCTATTTTGAATTAGGGTTCTCTTTGCTAATAAAGATTTCTTTATCTCATCATCCACATTTACCTTATTCCATAAATCAATCAAATGTTTTAATATAAGAGATTCTTTCTTTTCCCGTATCCATTTGGATTCCCATTTATATATAAAACCTTCTGGTATATTTTCTCCTATCTTATCTAACTCTATTCTAATCCATGCCGGTTTTTCTTCATCAAAAAAAGATGCAATAAATCTAAGTTGATTTGCTTTATAATAATTCTTAAAATTTGGGAGTTGTAACCCTCCTAGGTCAAATTTACATGTCAATTTTTCCAGTGATATTCTTGACATCTTACCTTTCCAATGAAACTTCCTCACACATTTATTCAACTCTTGAAAAAACTTCTGGGGCAGTTGTATTGGTAATGTTTGGAATAAATATTGTAATCTAGGAAATATATTCATTTTTACAGCATTAACTCTACCTACTAATGTTATTGGTAACTTCATCCATTTATCAAGATCTTCTTGTATTTTTTCCAATAATGGCAAATAATTTAATTTATATAAATTCTTTATATCATTATCGACTCTTATACCTAAATATTTTGTACCATTTGTCGGCCATCTAAATTGAGTTACTAAACGACATTGACTATAATCTCCTTTGGTAAGGAGTAAAATTTCACTTTTATCCCAGTTTACTTTATACCCTGATATTTTTCCACATTCTTCCAATCTAAAAGATAATTTATGCAATGAATGCAATGGATTTGTTAAATAAATCAGAACATCATCAGCAAATAAATTAATCTTATATTCCTCCTGGTTAACTCTGAAGCCCACAATATCTGGATCCGTTCTAATTAATTCAGCTAATGGTTCTATCGCCAATACAAATAGGGCAGGTGATAATGGACAGCCTTGTCTAGTTGACCTTGTTAACTGGAATGATGTTGAAATTTGACCATTTGTCACTACTTTAGCTTTGGGACTAGTGTTTAAGGTTTTAATCCATTTTATAAAAGATTTTCCTAACCCATATTTTTCCAATACCTTAAATAAAAAGTCCCATTCCAATCTATCAAATGCTTCTTCTGCATCCAAAGCAACTGCCACACTCATTTCCTCCTTCTTTTGTGCCAGATGAATTATGCTAAGTAACCGAGTTACATTATCTGCCAATTGTCAATTTTTAATAAAGCCTCTTTGATCCATAAGTATTAATTTTGGTAAATATTTAGATAATCTATTGCATAAAATTTTTGCTACTGTTTTATAATCCGTATTCAACAAAGAGATAGGCCTATATGATGTTGGTTTTAAAGGATCTCTATTTTTTTTTTGCCAATTCTATTAGGATCGCTGTCAAAAAAAATTGTGGAAGTTTATGTGTTCTTTCCGCTTGATATATTAACTCTATAAAGGGAGGGATTAATAAATCTTTAAATTTTTTATAAAATTCAGGCGGAAAACTGTCTTCTCCTGGAGATTTGTTACTGTGGAGTGATCCTAAAGCTTCTTCAACCTCTTTTAATGTAAAGGGCATATCTAATCCTTTCTGTTCTTCTGAATTCAATTTTGTTCTTTCTTTTTAAATCTTTTTATTAATTTTAAGAAAAACATAGATGAAATATGATACAAAGCGTTTGAGAGTACATAATTAATAGTTTAAATAGACAATCAGATATATAATAATCAATATATAAGGCCTCCCAAACTCATAGTATTTATGTAAAAGAAACCGAAAAAGAGAAAAAAAAACCCAAAAAAAAGAGGGGAAAAAACTAACCAACATGGGCCATTATATAATGTTAAATACATACAGTAGTGCCAATAACTCTGAACCTCCATCCAAATAATTAAGGATAATAAAAGTAAGGTTTAGGATCAGACCATTTAACTCATATGAAAATGTTGAATAAATGGTCTCCAAGTTTCTTCAAATTTAACTGAAGAATCAAAAACCACGCTTCTAATTTTTTCTAAACTCAAACAAGAGATAGTTTGAGAAAACCACTGAAATACAGTTGGAGGGTTAATTTCTTTCCAATTCAGTAAAATAGATCTTCTAGCCATTAATGTAACAAATGCAATCATTCGTTGAGATGAAGTGGATAGACAATTATTATCTATCATTGGTAAACCGAAAATTGCAGTAAAAGGATGCGGTTGGAAATTGATATTTAAAACTCTTGAAATAATATTAAAAATATCTTTCCAATAATTTTGTAAACAAGGACAAGACCAGAACATATGAGTCAATGAAGCAACATCAAAATGACATCTGTCACAGGTTGAATTAACATGAGAATAAAATTGAGCAAGTTTATCTTTAGACATGTGAGCTCTATGTACAACCTTAAATTGTATTAGGGCATGTTTAGCACAAATAGAGGACGAATTTACCAATGATAAATTTTTTTCCCATTGCTCAGTGGATATAGGACAATGCAATTCTTCTTGCCATTCCTTCTTAATTTTTTCTGATACATCTGGCTGTACACTCATAATCATATTATAAATGATAGCTACTAAACCCTTTTGACAAGGATTGAGGGCTAAAATTCTTTCTGTAATGTGCAATGGACATTCTTTCGAAAAAGACTTTAATTCATTATACAAGAAATTTCTGACTTGCAAATATCTAAAAAAATGGGTTTTAGGTAAATTATATTAGATAGCTGTTCAAAGGACATAATGTTATCATCCAAAAACAGATCACGATGAATTCAATTTTGGAAGAGTTATTTGTGATTTAAAAAATTCTATCTCAGCAACCTCATTTTGTGATTCTGATTGATATAATTCGGAGTAACTTTTTTTAAAGTTTCATTAATTTCTAAAGGTTTATAAATAATTTTATTTGCACTTGTTCTAATTGCATTTATTGTTTTGGAAGCCTGCTCTGTTTTCAACTGCCAAGCAAGAATCGTGTGATCTTTCACCTAATTCGTAATATCTCTGTTTAGTTCTCATAATTACTTTTTCTGTTCGATATGTCTGGAGTGTATTATATTGTAACTTCTTATTGACAAGTTGTCTTCATTTTTCTTCTGTCATATATCTTTGGGATTCTTTTTCTAATTTTGTAATCTCTTTTTCTAATTGATCTATTTCTACCATATATTCCTTCTTAATTTTAGAAGAATAACTTATTATCTGACCCTCAAATATGCTTTCATCGCTTCCCATAATATAAATTTATCATCAACTGAATATGAGTTTGTATCCAAAAAAAATTGGATCTGTTTTTTCATAAAATCACAAAAATCTTGACGTTTTAATAAAATTGAATTAAATTTCCATCTGTAAATCAATTCCTCCTTATCCATCATTATCATTGTCATTATCAAGGGGGAATGATCTGACAGTATTCTTGCTTTATATTCCACACTTTTCACTCTATCCTGAATATTCATTGATAATAGGAAAAAATCAATCCTTGAATAAGTTTTATGTCTATTTGAATAAAATGAATAATCTCTTTCTCTTGGATTAATTCTTCTCCATATATCAATCAAATTTAAGTCTTTCATCAATGATAAAGTTAGCTTTATTACTTTTGATTTTGTAACAGCCTTAGTTGACCTATTTAGAACTGGGTCTAAACAAAAGTTAAAATCTCCACCTATTAATATTTTATCATGTGCATCGGCCAAATTCAAAAAAACTTGTTGTATGAATTTTGCATCATTTTCATTTGGTGCATAAATGTTCATAAGAGTCCATAATTCCGAAAAGATTTGACAATGTATAATCACATATCTCCCCACAGAATCAATTAGTACATTTTGTATTTTAATTGGTAAGGTTTTATTAACCAAAATTGCAACTCCCCTCGACTTTGAATTAAATGAAGCTGCAATAACACTTACAACCCAATCTCTCTTTAATTTCTGATGTTCTGTCTCTGTTAAATATGTTTCCTGCAAAAAAGCTATATCTCCTTTCATTTTCTTAATATATGTTAAAACTCTTTTTCTTTTCACAGGTCCATTAAGCCCATTAACATTAAAACATAAAAAATTGAGTAAATTAGTCATTCATAATACCTCGGGGAATCTCTTTAAAATTCTCCATGTTGCTATGTGTCTCCTCCCCAATCATCCAGGCAAAAAAAAGAAAAATAGAAGAAAGATAGATAGTAAAGAAAAAAAAATAACAAAATACCCCCCCACTAATTTTGTGAATGAATAGAAACACAACATTACCCCCCTCCGTTTTACGGGTCATGGCAATCGCCATGATTACACACGTGAATCCCGCAGCAATCGATCAGAAGCTCCTCCAGCTCCCCCGTAACAAAAAAAAAGATATATATATATATATATATATATCTAATATCTGTTTTTATTACTTTTAACTCATGCATTATTTGTATCAGGGCTATTTGTATGTCTCCAGAAGGTTTTCCACCTTTAATTTCCTCCTGTTCTTCTTCTTCATCATCTATTTCTTCATCTGTGTTTTCCAGAGAGTCTGATTCTATTTCCGATTCACCTTCATTTTCACTTCCAGTCGCAGTTGGAACTTGTAGTTTTGTTTGCACCTGTTTGTGCATACTCGTTTCTTCACGCATGCGCAGCTCCCGCTGTTTCTTCTTAGAGACCATTAATATTGCCGCAGCCTCCTGCCCTGCACCATCGGATGCGACATGTACTTCGCCAGGAAGAGATCCAACTTGAGTACGAGGCTCCATCAAAACGGCTGGGCCTCTTTCCCCGCCAACTCACGCTGTCTTCAAAGTAGTGATTCTCTTCTGTTTCTGCTTAGGAGGCATATCTAAAGATAGTCCTGAATTGTTTATAAGTAGTTTCTAGAAGGTATTTATTAACTCTTCTTCACTTAAACTTTGTTTTATTGGTTTTTACATTTTTATTGGTTATCACATTTCTGCCATGGGACGTACTATGGTGCCCAGCATCCTTTAATTCCACAGTCTTAATCTACCTTTCTTCCCTTCGGAACACTGTAATGTACTCTCTTTCTGAGAATGAGGGGAAAGGAAGAGGAGAGGTTAACAAAAAAAAAACCCCAGAAGTCACAAGGTATATTCCACCCAAAGTACAACGTTTAGTGAAGCGGTCAGAGACCAATAAAAACTGAGGTCACTTGGGATACAAAGGCTACATTGTTGATTACAAATAATTACTTATTTTGCATTGGATGAGAATGCCAGACCTTAGAAGTCCATTCTCTCTATGAAGTGAGCATAAAACTTCCCTGAACAATATCCTCCCTTTGTTCAATTAGAACTTCCCCTGGATATCTCATCTTTTCTTAAATCATCCACTAGGAAATTTTAATGTTTTTAATTATGAAGAAGTTACAGTTCCATATATCAACACTAGCACAGGAAAGTGATGGTCAATGTACAGTATTATGGCACTAAATCCCAAAACAGCTTTTGCATTGAGCCCAGATTGAATTTCATTAGCTGTTACACTGCACAAGCTGCCTCAGTATGTAGAACAAGCAGCTACAAAGCATTTGCAACACATAACCACTTGCCTAAATAGTCTTGTGTAATAAAACAGTGTTTATAGATCACTGCAAATAATTTGGTATGCTGGAAGTGAATTGTCCGATTGTTATTGGTTGTTGCTGCTACATTAGCAGCATAGTTCTGTCACTAAAGTGCAGAGAACATTTACACAGATGTTGCCAGGACCTGATTACCTGAGTTACAGGAATAGGTTGAATAATTTAGGACTTTATTCCCCGCAGCACAGGAGAGTAAGGGTAGATTTTATAGAGCTATACAAAACTATGAGGGTATGATAGGATGAAAGCATGCAGGCTTTTCCCCCTTGGGTTAGGAGAGACTTAAACCAGAGGTATTATGTTTAGGGTGGGAGATGAAATACTTATGCAGAACATAGGGGGAGGTACTTCACTCAGAGGGTGGTGCAAGTGTGGAATGAGCTGCTAGCAGATGTGGTAGATGCAGGTTCAATTGTAAGTTTGGATAGGTAAAAAGATGAGAGGGTGGCGGGGGGATTGGGCAGAAAACCAGGCCATAATGAACGAGATGGGCTGATGAAGCTGTTTCTATGCTCTGGTGCTCTATGACCTACAAAATAGCATTAAGATTACAAAGACTACAAGAAAAGAATTGGTCTTCAGCCATTACACTAAATATGCATCCTGGTATTAACTGTTCTGAAATTCAATGGAAGTCAATGGAATTTCCAAAGTGAATTGCAGTGCACAGCTTTAACTATATTGCACACTCAACAAGGTAGAGCCAACAGAAGCAGTGGACACAGCCCAGTCCATCACAGGAAAAGCCCTCCCCACCACTGAACACAGTTACAAGGAGTGCTGCCATAAGAAAGCATCATCAAGGCATCTTCTACCATCAGGCTCCACTCAGCTCAACACTGAACTGATTCCACAACCTATGGACTCACTTGCACGACTCATGTTCTCAGTAATATTTATTTACTTGTTATTTGTTGTTTTGAATTTGCAGACTGTCATCTTTTGCACATTAATTGTGTGTCAGTCTTTGTGTGCAGTTTTTCATTGATTCTGTTGCGTTTCGTTGTTCTACTGTGAATGCCTGCAAGAAAGTGAATCTCAGAGGTGACATAATCGTACTTAAAGTTCAAATAACTTTGAACTTTGAAGTTGAGTTCAAATTCTGCTAAGGCAGCTTATGAATTTAAATTCAGTTTTAAAAAACCTGGAAGCAAATAGCTGATACCTGCAAAGCGGCCATGCAGTTATCAGCTTATTGTAGAACTGGTTCTCTCGTGTCCTTACAAAGAATGACCTTTATGTGACTCCAGGTATACGTCACCATTGTTGCTTCTTAATGGCTCTCTAAAGAGGTCTTGCTTGGCATTCTGTTGAATCAATCTGCTAATACCTTCTCTAGGACAAACTAGAAATGGACCATAAAATGCCTGCCTTGTCAGATGCAACATACTCTGATAATAAATAAGAAATTTAAAAATGTGTGTTGGTTCTCTTTTCTGCAGTGTTGCCATGGCAGATTTTGTACTAAAATAGTATATGTTTATCCGAGCAGTCATGCAAGACTTGATGTACAATCTATCATGCTGACCCTCTGTACTCCTTTGGTGGAGAACTTTTCATTTAACATAAATTTGCTAATGTCTGATTAAGGGGATGCAACTAATCTACAATGAAGGGGCAGTTTAATCAACAGCGCAAAGGTGACTCTGTCTGATGTATAAATAAAATAAATAGCTTCTTTCTACTGAGATTGCAGTGCAGGTTCCTGCTGCTTAAGAGAGTATGAAACTGTACTTAATGATGTACTGAGTCCTAAGGTTATTCTGTGAGTACACATCCCATTAGGAGGGTACAGGCTCCAGTGGACCTGGCTAAATTCTATTATTTTTTATTTTTCGCTCACATCTGCCTGTGATTCTTTCTAGCTGCTTTTCTTATCTGCACACATACTCATGAGGCTCAGGCAGAGGTTCTCTAGCCTCTGCATGGATAGAAGTGACAAACTGAGACCAGTGTAATGTTGCTTTCTCTCTCCTTATTTGCGGCTCGCACACTGGATTCTCACTTCTGCAGATAAGATGAAGATGACAAAACCTGCCAAGTTGGTCACATACCAACCTGCCTCATTCCAGAGATGACAGTCCTCTTGGAATGTTCTGCATAAATTAAAACTTAATCTCCTGGACACCATTGCAAACAGACCTGAAGCAGAATAGTAGGAGCATTTGAAAAAGAAAATCGCCGTCTTTCAACAAATTTTTAGTAGCGAATCAAAATATTGCAGATGGCCAAGATGTTTATATTGACTGTTGCAAGCCACAAGGGTCAATCAGGAAGCCATCCAGTCAAGTCTGGCGATCCTGTTGTAAATAGAGCTGGCAGCAAAATCCGCCCTGCAGCAGTAAAGTGGCAAATTGTTATTGTTACTCATTTCTGGACCATCGAATTCATAGTACAAAACATCAACCATTATTGAAGCACGATAATATTTTGTCAAAATACCTGATTAGCAACTGGGAGTAACTGATACAATATGCTACAGGAACTCAGCAGATTGGGCAGCATCCGTGGAGAGGAATAAACAGACAACAGTTCGGGCCGGGACCCTTCTTCGGGAGTAGTAATTGGAACATTTTAGTCAGGAGCAATTTTGTGTGTTTATTGATAGAAACAGAAAATGAGATAAATAAATCTAACTGAAATATCAGAAGGCTTATCACTCTATTCCCATAAATGAAAGCCAACACAAAACTTCATCCCTAGAGTTAGAAAATGTTTGCTCCACTGATCTCTAATGAATTTTAAATGTAAAAATTATCTCTTATGCAGCAGGAGAAGTAATTAGAACATTCTAGTAAACAGATTGGCATTCTGTGCGAAAGGACACAGATAAGCTCTGTCAGTTAGTGTTAATTATACTTTTGTAAACAAGTTTGTGCCAAGGTGGCACTTTGGGGGACAATGAGTAACGTCTGCATTACTGCAAAAAGAAGATAGAAATCAGTCAGTTACTGATAGGTCTGCAAATAGAAAAGCTTGTTGCTAATCTCTTCATGAATTTAAGAGAATTGTTGCATTTACACCAACGAAGTGAATTAAACTCCCTGTTAAAGACTAGTTTTATATTTCTGGTGTGTTATTCAATCTAACACACCCAGGAAAGGAAAACTAGAATCACATGAAGGTAGTAAACTCTTCTAACATGTTTCATTTTATTAATTCAGATTTATTTTTCTTATTCCTTCTATCTCTCTGCTGCTCTCAATGTAATCACTCTTTTCGTCTCAAGATTTTTCTTTCTGTCACTAAGTTGGCCGTAATTGACTGATTTCCTCCTCTATCACACTTGTTTTTTTCTTTTCTGTCTGCCTTAAATCTCATGGTTAATAGTCCCATTGCCAAATTTAGCAAACCATTTCCTCCAGTTTCACACACAACATTTTAAGCTATAAAGTGGGGGTAAAAGACTCCAGAAAAAGATTGTGTCACATAAAAGCCACTACTGCAAACTTTGGGGTGGAATATCCACAGTGATTCCTTTTATACCCTGTTGCAAATTTAGTCAGAGACTGCGAAAATCTCAGTCTAAGAGAGGGATAACTGATCCTGTCCGTTTGTTCTTAATGTTACCCAGGATCTTTGGAGAATTTTAGGCATCTAAAATGTGCAGAAAATTTGTAAGATCGATGCCTTTGAAAGTCTAGGGCAACTCAAGGAGTAAAATGTTAGAAGCAAATAAAAGCAGTATTGTGGTGTCTTCGATTCACAAAACATGAAGACAATGCGTTTTGTTAGAAAGGTAATATTTGAATATAGATTGAATCTTTTATTCTTGTCACAATTTCAAGAAGCGCTTTCCTCTCCCCCATTACTTGCCAAACTTCAAAGTTTAATGTTCAAAGTAAACTTATTATCATAGTACGTACTGTATATGTCACCAAATGCTACCCTGAGAATCATTTTCTTAAAGGCATTCACAGTAAAACAAAGGAATGCAATTGGATCAATGAAGAACTGCACACGAGACTGGCAAGCAAACAATATGCAAAAGAAGATGTGCAAATATAAAAATACAAATAGCAATAATAATATTGCACAGATTTACCAACAGACACAGAGGTAATGAAGTTTTGGTCTAATGTCTAGTCAAACAGGCAGACATGCTGTCAAGAAGCAAGTTGGGTGAGGGAGGAGGAAGAACACACGCACACAATTGAAGAAATGCAAACACCTGAAGTTACAATGGATATGCTGAAAGAGGTTATAAAAAATAGCCACAACTGGAAATGTACTGGAAGTGATAATATTCATAATTACTCATATATAAAATTAGCTTGCCTTTATTTATACCTATTATTGCATATCAACAATTTTCTTTAAAATCCTGAAAATGTACCTGAATTCTTGACAGAAGTTAAAACATATCTTTTACCTAAAGGAGAAATCAGGTAAGATCCATCAAAGTATTGTTTACAAACTATCTATAAAATCGTAACATTCTGTATCTCACAACAAATCACGACTCACTTAGATAACCACAATATACATACTTACCAAAGAGTAGAAGAGGTGCGGTAAGAGCATGAAAGGATGTAAGGAACAACTGATAATAGATTCCGTAATTCTAAATCAAGCCTGGAGGAAAAGCAGAAATCTTTCATGTTGTTATATTGACTACCAAAAGTCATTTGACTCTGTCCCACATTCAGGGCTAATCGAAGCTCTTAGTATGTATAAACTACGCCCAATACTTGTGGAATTCCTACAACATCTGATGAAGCATGGGCATACTGTAATCACCCTATATATTAACAACCAAAAAAAAAACAACTACCATTATCAAACTGAACTGAGTTTCCAAATCAACTCTGTAAGTCCACTATGGTTCTGCCCAGCTTTAATCCCACTCTCTAATTTACTGAATCAGGCAAAAGTTGTGTTTCAAATCAGAAACAGCAAACTGAGCTATACTTTAACACACCTTGTATACATGGATGATTTGAAGTTATATCAGTAAAGCTAAAGCAATTAATTCAAGTAGTAGAAAAGTTTTCGAAAGATATAAACATGAACTTTGGACTGGATAAATGCAGACCATTAAACATAAAGAAAGATGCAATAGAGCTAATAGAATACAAAACAGAGCAGCAGGGTACAATATGGATGAATATGAAACATATAAGTCTCTGGAATATCAACAAGGAAAGAAAATAGATCATAGCCTGACAAAGGAAAAAAAATTGACAGAATCTACTTCAAGACTTAAGAAAATCTGCTAAATAGAGCTCAACAGTAAAAATATAACAAAGGGAATAAACACTTTCTCTATACCTATATTAACATATTCTTTTGGCAGAATAACTTGTCCAAAACAAATCTGGAAAATTTACAAAGAAAAATAAGAACAGAAATGACAAATTCCAGAAAATATTACGTACATTGGAATGTCCTTAGATTAACACTACCTAGGACAGAAGGGGAAAGAGGAATAACAGATATTAAAGATCTATACAACCATCAGATAAAATTTCTAAGGAAATACTTTCATCAACCAAACAAGAATCAACACTCCACACAAACATTTGCAATTCCAATGAGACGTACACACCACTAAACTTAGGTGAGACCACAGCCCAGAAAAATGAAGATATTATCACTGTTGAAGAAAAGGTTAACCAGTGGAAGAGCATGACCCTTCATGGAAGACATCCCCAAGATCTGAGCAGACTAGGTGTCAACAATGAAACGCTGAACATCTGGCTCAGAGTTGGAGATCTCTTCCCAGGAGCAGAAGCAATACGGTGCCAGGTGGTTAACACAAAATTATTAAAAAATCATAAAAGACCAACAAATTTAAGATCATAAGTGCAGAAAATGCCAAGAAAAAAACAGAAGCAATCCAACACATTACAGGATCCTGCAGCAGTCTGACACAATCTGATTACTTACACAGGCACAATCAAGTGGCAAATATCATTCATCAAAAACTTCCTCTAAAATACAAGCTTACAAAATAGATCATACCTGACTATAAACACAAGCATGATCCAGTTTTAGAGTTAGAATCCTACAGATTAAATTATGACCAATCAGTTATTACAGACAGGACAATCTATAATAACCGGCCGGATATAATAATGCAGGATAAACAAGCAAGAACAGCTTATTTAATAGATATAGCCATTCAAAACACACAGAACATATAGAAATCAATAAGAGAAAAACACCAGAAATATGCTGAATTAGAAATGGAAATTGAAAGACTTTGGACCATGAACAGGGTATACATAGTCCTGATAGTAATATCTACAACTGACATCATTCCGAAGGGGCTACACAATAACATTAAACAATTAGGGCTACACTGTGATACCTGTGTAAATCTTCAGAAGGCCACAATACTAAACACCACTAGAATAGTCCAAACGTTCCTAACATTAGCCAAATGAGTGTGCTTACCTATGTCCACTCATCAGGTTTTACCAGCTTGAGCTGAGAAAAAAAATGAATAAATGGTACTTCCTAGTACAGAAGGAGGAAGAGGAATAACACGCATAAAAATATTGCACAGATAAAACTTTTAAGGTTATAGTTTTATCAATGAAAACAGGATTCAGCACTTCATGTGAGCAAGTGCAATTCAGATAAGAAGTACAGACTTAAATGAAAGCACAGTCCAGAAAAATGAAGAAATTAGTGCTATAGAAGAAAAAATTAACCAAAAGGAAAGCATGACTCCTCATGGAAGACATCCCTATGATCCAGCAGACCACATTTTGACAAGGAATCTTTGAACACCTGGCTCAGTGTCGGACACCTCTTCCCATAGACCAAGGGGTTTCTTCTGGAAATACAGGACCAGGGAGCTAACACAAAAAAATATCAGAAATAGATAAAAGAAGACCAACAAATTCAAGACCATAAATGCAGAAAATGCCAAGAGAAACCAGAAACAATCCAACACATTGCAGGATCCTCCAGCAGTTTAACTCAATCTGATTACTTACATAGGTACAGTCAAGTGGCAATCATTATTCACCAAAATCTTGTTTTAAATTACAATACTCATATAGTAAGCCATGCCTTACCATAAATACAAGCTTGATCCAGTTTTAGAGTCAGAATCTGACAAATTATATTACAATCAATACATTATAACAGGTCAATCTATGATAATAGCTCGGATATAATATTACAAGCAAGAACAACTTACTTAATAGATACAGCTTTTCCAAACACACATAACATACAGAAATCTCTAAGTGAAAAACACTGGAAATATGATGAATTTAAAGAGGAAATTGAAAAACTCTGGAACGTGAACAGGGTATACAGTATCACAATAGTAACATCTACAAATGGTATCACCCCAAAGTCAATACACAATAACATTAAACAATTAGGCCTGCTTATTTATGTAAATCTTCAGAATGCCACAATACTAAACACCACGAGAATAGTCCGAATGTTCCTAACATTTGAGAAATGCGTGTACGTGGCTATGCCCGTACCTCAGATTTTACTGGTTTGAGCTGAGAAAAAAAAAGTGAAAAATACTGAGAACATGAACACAAAGTACACTGCAGATACTGTGGTCAAAGCAACACGTACAATGCGCTGGAGGAACTCAGCAGGTCGGGCAGCGTCCATGGAAACGAGCAGTCAATGTTTAGGGCCGAGACCCTTCATCAGGACGAGTTGTAGAGTTGTAGAGTCCTTGAAAGTGAGTCCATGTGTTGTGTTCAGTGATCAATTCAATGTTATGGAGTTTTCCCTCTTTACCAAAATATCCAAAATACATTTTAATGCAAAGCTCTATAGTTCAATGTAGCCCATAACCTCTTTATTTATAGCATTGCTATATTACAATTCTTTGATGAAACAATATTGATTTTATGAAAAGAATAACACTCCATGGGATAATTGGTAAATGTCCAGACTTTGGAGCTCCCTTTAAACAATCAAATATTAACCCTCATATTATCACAAATCTGCAAAATACTACTATAAAATACCATATTTTACATATTGCCTTCCATAATCTATTAATTTAATTTCTAGGCTCAGGTTTTTTTTTAATTCATAAACCCCTGCTCAGTGAATTATGAAATTGGTTATATCCCTCCATAAGACAATTCTTTCCCATGTGTTGCTTATTTTGCTTTTGACATGAGGAGGCTGTGACATTTCCCTGCATCATGAGGTGAAATAAATCCTGATATCACCATGATTCAAATTGATCGACAGTTCAGTTCAAACCGTGAAGTTTAAATTCAGAGCTTTGTAGTGTGTCAATGCATCCCAACACATTAAAGAGATGAATTTTAGTTTAAAGGAATTTGAACCATCTTTACATTCCACTAACTAGGCTTTACTTTTCCCAAATTTCCTTTTATGTAGAGGTTTCCATGATTAATCAAAGCAAAAAAAGGTTAGTAAGGAAAATGAAAATGTTATGAGGAGTAAGCGAAACCTTTGTCAAGGGTTTGGATTTGAAGTGGCAACAGAAAATGGAGAGACAAACATGCTTAGGAAAACTGTAGACAATGAAGATTAGGCAGATAAGTGCATGGCTGCTAGTTATGAACAAGTGCACTGCACCTAAGCTTGAAGCAATTGCAAGATAAACTTCATCTACACCTGGGAAAGCTGATAGGAGTGTGATCTATTCCTGCATCTCTGTTCTCTCATTCATTCAACCTACTTGGCATGGGTCCAATCACTGACCCTGCTGCTGCATTCAATAGACTCCCAACCCTTCATGTAAAATTAGACATTCCACTATCATATTGAAAATCTCATACTTAATCTTTTTCTGTGTTCTCCTTTCCAGTATCAATTGCGATTGTTCCCTCCTCAAGTAATTTTAAACATTTCTACTGTCATCTGTTATCTCCACTGTACTCCACTTTCCAGGAGCAACCTGTATTTTCTCTGACCAGGCAGCAAGTTACTCAACCTGTACAATATGCTCATAATGCTGGCATCTACCAACTCACAGTTCCAGCAGGGTCAAGCCAGCTCTGAACAGTTACAATCACTGGGGCACCCAGATGATGACAGATCCTTCTCCATCCCAGTGCTCTACATGGCAGTTGATCTATTGGGCAAGATGAACTGGTGGCATTTATCTCTTCACTGTTTATGGATGGGCCATAGTTCATAGCGTTGTTGGATGTCACTATACCCTACTCAACCAGGCTAGTCCAATATAAGTGCATATCTAGTAGACAACAACCTAGCCATTGGAAGAGGCTACTTTGGTTTATAGTGCATCATGTGGCAGATCACCGTAGCCAAGCCCAACAAAAAAATCACAAAGCAACGCGCATTAAACTCCATCAACCTCATGTCCATTCCAACAGCTCATGGAAATCCTTCCACTGTTTCCCTTGGACCTCAGGAATGTTTTCAATTTCTCCTGCTTTTATGACATCCCCAAGACTAAGCAGAACTCCTTTCAACTCCATCTCCAAATGACTGATGCATTTGGTGAGGTCATCCCAGAAAGAAACATTGTGGGCCAGTGTAACCAATGTACCCAGAAAATATCATGGGAATTTGGTGTTCAATTCAAGATTCCTCTGTTTTAATTAGTTTTAGTGATAGGTATTATTTCCACCCTTCCCCACTTTCTAAGTTGGAATGATACCAGCAAGCGGAGTAACCCAACCCATGGGATCTGTGCCAGTTGTATGCAAGAGCAATCCTGCAGGTCCCACTCCCCCAGCTTCTAATAGTGGCCCTGTAGATCCCTTCTTTTCAAAAACTAATCCAGTTTTCTCTTGAACATTACAAATGAATCTGCATCCCTGGCAGTGTAGTCCATATCTTGCTGTGTAAAAACATTTTGTCTCCTGTCAATTTTGCACCTTCGCTCCATCCGCCATATGTGGAACTTCCCAGTGGTCAAACATTTTAATTCCAATTCCCATTCCCATTCCAATCTGACGGTCCGCGGTTTCTTCTTGCGCCAAAATGAGGCCACCTTCACCTTATATTCCATCTGGTAGCCTCCAACCTGATGGCATGAACATCTGGTAAAAAATTGTTTTCCCTCCCCCTCACTTCTTCTTCTATTCCCCACTCTGGTCTCTTACCTCTTCTCATCTACCTATTACCTTCCCCTGGGTCCCCTCCTCCTTCCCTTTCTCTTATCGTCCACTCTCCTTTCCTATCAGATTCCTTCCTCTCCAAATAAGAGGAAATCTGCAGATGCCAGAAATCCAAGCAACACACACAAAACACTGGAGGGACTCAGCAGGCCAGGCAGCATCTATGGAAAAGAATACAGTCGACATTTCGGACCAAGACCCTTCAGCAGTCCTGAGTGTGCCCAGCATTTTTTGTGTGTTCCTTCCTCTCGAGCCTGTTAGCTTCCCAATCCACCTGGCTTCACCAATCACCCTCTAGCTATCCTTCCCCCCACCTTTTTATTCTGTCATCTTCCCCCTTCATTTTCAGTACTGAAGAAAGTACTCGGCACAAAACATCATCTTTTTATTCATTTCCATAGATCCCGCCAGACCTGCTGAGTTGCCCCAGCATTCTGTGGGTTCTTTTTTTGTTTGTTTTTATTTATTGATTATCTTCCTTTTTTTGGATTCAGCCTCCTTCCATGTCCCGGGATCTTCACCACTGCACCAATGGGAACAGATTCCCTCCATAAGTTCTATCTATACCTTTCGTACTGTTAAATACCGCCATCAAATCACCTTACAGCTTCCTTTATACAGAAGAAAATAACAACACCTTCTTCCAGTTTATATCTCCTCAAAATCCTTTCACTATCTTCCTCACAGTTCATGTTTTGTGTCATCATATTTGGAAATTGCAAATCATACACACAAATCCAGTTCATTAATATGTACTAAGAAAGCTAATGATTCTAGTTCCAGTCTCCAGGGAACTCCAATCCAAAAACAACCATACACTGCCGTTCTTTGTTTCTTGCTACTTAAGCAACCTTCTTTCCATGGAGCAAAAGTCCATGTTATCCCACCAAGCATGATGAAATGGCTATTATGGCATCTCATCAAATGCTTTTTTGGTAGTTCACACCACCGCATCCAAAAGTTCCATGAAGGCTTTCTCTAATTAATCCACGTTTGCAAGGCACTGATAATTCTGTTCTCGATTATCGCTTAAATAGCTTCCCCCAGAACTAAGTTTAAAATGACTAGTCTGTAATTATTTAGTTTACTCTTACATGGTTTTTTAAACACTTACAGTTTCATACCCCACTATCTTCTCCAGTAATCTCCTCTGTGATGCCTTGTCAAAGACCCATCTTTATCGCATCGATCTTATATTAATACCTGTGGCCTACTCAATGACTTGCCAACACAGTATGACAAACTAAAATACTTTTTAGTTAATTATTTTTTGATTGTCCTATTTAGATGGTTGATAACTTTAGATTTAAGGATAACAGAAGATTCTGAACAAAAGGCTTGAACTTAACAACAATCTCTGTTGCATATTTGACACTCTTCTCACTACCCCACAGAACCTTGAAATGTGATTTGTTCTCCAGTCCCCTGAGAGTATGTGGACGTGTTTCATCTACAATCGGTCCTTCTTTAACTGCAGTCCATTCAATGACTATAACTTAATCAAGCCAAGCCTTTATAAGGCAATAGTCAGATGGCATTTTGAGTATTATTTTGGGCTCCATGTCTCAGAATGGATGTGTTGGCATTGGAGAGCATCCAGAGTATATTTACAAGAATGATCCTGGGAATGAAAGAGCTAATGCATAAGGAGCGTTTGATGGCTCTGTGTAAGTGCTTGCTGCAATTTTAAAGAATGAGGAGGGATTTAAGTAAAACCATCCAAATATTGAAGGGCCTAGATCAGGGGTTCCCTATCTGGGGTCCACAGATCCCTTGGTTAATGGTAAGGCTCCACGGCATAAAAAAGGTTGGGAACCCCTGGCCTAGATAGAATGGACACAGAGAAGATGTTTCCAGTAGTGGGGGAGTCTAGGGCCAGAGGGCACAGCCTCAGAATAGAAAGACATCCCTTTAGGACAGCAATGAGGAGAAACTTCTTTAGCAAGTGGGTGGTGAATCTGTAGAATTCATTGCCACAGGTAGCAATGGAAGCCAAATCATTGGGTATTTTTAAAGCAGAGGTTGATAGCTTCTTGATCAGTAAGGTTGTTAAGATTACGGAGAGAAGACAGGAAAATAGGGTTCTGAGGGGAAACAAATTAGCAATGATTGAATGATGGAGAAGACTGGTTGAGACAAACAGCCAAATTCTGCTCCTGTGCCTTATGGTCTTAAGTTCTTATAACATGTATTGCCTCTTTTTCAACCAATTAACTACTTAGCACCATCCTCAATATTTTGCCCTTAGGTAGATATGATTTAGTTTTTCAGCCAATGTCTGCAACTAACACACTTCCATCTACTTCTCCTGTGACTTTCTTTGTGTTTAGTAGATCATCACTTACTAATTTAATTGTGAGAGTGTGTTTCTTGAACATACTTCAATCTGCGCCTGATTTCTCCTAAATCTTTTCTTTCTTTCTTTCATTAATTCAAAGTGGACCCTTCCTATCCTAGCTCTCAATTTTGGTAGCTCCAGTAAAAACTGAGGTCCTATACTCCTGTTCATTCAGGCATAGAAGAGGAAGAGGGAACTCTAGAAATAAATAGAAGAAAGTTTATCTATAAACTGCTCTAAATATGTCAGATTATTTCCTTATTCGTTCTGTCCACTACTTGAAGTGTGAAATGGCTACTGTATTTGCCTTAAGCCCCTAGCCTTCAAAAGAAACACTTTAATTGTCAATTAATTTGGAATATTCTGACAACAGTTAAGATGTCAGTCAAATGCAAATTCCTAATTCTTTCCTTGTTTTTAGTGCATGCTTTGTTTCAACAGAATTCAAATATTATTGCAAAATGAAGTTTGTTTAATTATGTAACTCTCTGACCAGGACACTGGGTTATTTCAAAAGTGTTAAATATTTGCCAGCTTCTGTCTTCCCTCTCGTACGTGAATGTCATCGTATAATTGTTGTTAATAGAATTGAGTTTTTGCTGGAAAGTTTCTTTAATGACTCATTTTGGCAAACGAACTAGTATTTCATGTACAACAAAATTTAAATTACCTGAAATAAACATATCGTGATCATATTATCACATTTAAATCATTTTAAGAGCAATTAGAACAATTTTGTAACTATAACAACAGAGTCTACAGGGTTTTAATAGAAACTGTGTTTTTCTTTCTCCAAATTACTTGGTCTTTAATTATGACTGCATGTTCACATCTTGCTGCACTGCACAGTGCTAAACTCTCAGCCAGACTGGAGGATATCTCCGCTATCTTGGCTGCAAGCGGAGATGTTGAAACAGCTTATAAGTTAGCTGTTTCTGTGCTTTCAGAAACAAGTGGTTTGTCTCATGAGAAAAGACGTTTCACCATTCAGGCATGATTAGGTGTGCGCTTTAGTTGTTTGTTTCCCGCGCCACATACACTTTGAGCATCTCTGCTAAGGAGCAAAAAGAATTGCTGAGAAAGATTCACTTCATTGGGTACCTCCTGTGCCTAATAAAGTGGCCACTGAGCGTATGTTTGTGGCCTTCTGCTGTTGTGGCTCATCCACATCAAGAGCTGTTCAGAGATGCTCATCTGCACACCACTGTTGTAACACGTGGTTACTTGAATTACTGTCGCCTTCCTGTCAGCTGGAGCCGTTCTCCTCAGACCTCTCTTATTAATATGGCATTTTTGCCCACAGAGCTGCCATTCAATGGATGTTTCTTGTTTTTCACACCATTCTTTTGAAACTCTCAAAATTGTCTGTCTTCCCGTCAAGATGGTGTCTGTGTACAACGCTCCTTCGGTTGACATTTTCTGGATAGATCATGAAATCATATATTTCACTTCTTCTATGTCTCCTACGTTTGTTTTTCATCTTGAATGTGATTCTGGAACTGTTAGAGCTTGTGATTTTCCGTTTGTAGATCACTTGGACATTTCAGCCCTCTGCAGTCTCCAAGAGGATTCTTGGAAGAAGAGGCAGTGCGAGCGAACCTAGGGGTGAGCAGGCTGTAGGCTAGCCAATGTTTGACTCCCTTTCACTGATTAAAGCTTCCATTGTTCGCCACTTAAAGCAATGAGGGAGATTGAAACATTGAGGCGAATGCAGAAGGTGAGCGCCAGCTACCTGGCATTTGATGGCTGGGGATTACTCTGCTATCGGATAAGGGAGACTGCCTTTTGATTGCTGGTAGGGTCACGCTGCTAATGGAGAGGGGCGAGATTCCTGGGGTTTGCCCTGCTGCCAGAGAGGGGAGACTGCCTTTTGATCTCTGGGGGATCACTCTGCTATTGGAAAGGGGAGAGGCTGCCGCTGTACTTGGAGAATGTTACCCAGGTTTTCTGCATTTTGGATATGGACTTGGACTATAGACTGGTTTTCATTCTTATAGCTTTTTTTTAATATTCGCTGCTTTTTACCTGATTTTTCTTGTTTTTTTGCGAGGGGGATGGGGGGGGGTTTATGAACATGCTGCCATTCTTTTCGTTCTGGGTTTCGTGGCTATTTGGAGAAGAAGAATTTCAGACTTGTCTACTTTGATAATGAATGAACCTTTCAACCTTTGAGTTTCTGAAATACTCGAACCACCCCATCTGGCACCAACAATCATTCCACAGCCAAAATCACTTAAATCACACTTATTCTCCATTCTGATGTTTGGTCTGAATGACAACTGAACCTCTTGACCATGTCTGGCTCCTTTTATGCATTGAGTTGCTGCCACATGATTGGCTGATTAGATATTTGCATTAACAAGCAGGTGTACAGGTGCACCTAATAAAGTGGCCACTGTGTATTTCTATACTGGAAAACAACCCTCAAAATTCTGTGTGGAATCCTTCGGTTTCCTATCCTGTTTAAAAAAAATGATTCCAACTTTTATCTCCTTTTCTTCCAAATTTCTCCTTTTAACAACCCACCCATGACCATTCTACGGGCTACTGGTGAAGAATATTCATCTGTAGGGTACATCGCAAATTCTTCCAATTCTAGCCTCTTTTGTAGTTTTCATTGCCTGCTCTTCAGAACCTAAGATACTTTTCCATTAGATCTCTCTCTCTCTTTCTCTCTCTTTCTGTCCTGCTCCCTTTCTTATTTTCCCTCTTTCTCACACAATCTCCCCCTTCCCCTCCTTTGAGACACTTCTCAAAATCTGGGTATTAAAATCAATCTTTCAGTCACCTGTTGCACTGTCCCGTATGTAACCCAATAGCAAATGTTGTCTGATAACGCTCCTGGGGACTGCCTTAGGTTATTTCCAACATTAAGGAAACATATAATTACTGCCTTAATTTATTATTAAAGGTAAATGGGAAATGCATATGCACATGTGGTGTTTTTTTCTAGCTCCCCAGATCAGCCAGGATGCCACACACATGAAGAATTTCATCTTCTCATACCAGGAATCCAACAAACTCCAACTACCCCTCCCTGAGTTACACCTACTACTGCAATACTTTAAAGAAGTACCATTAGTATGCTACTCACATAGAACATAGAACATAGGACATAGAACATAGAATATAGAACATTACAGCACAGTACAGGCTCGTCAGCCCATAATGTTGTGTGAATCTTTTAACCTATTCTGTGATCAATCTAATCCTTCTCTCCCTCAGGTTAAGCCATCTGCTCCACACTCCCTCTCAATTCTACATCTCCCTCAGGTGAATTTCTCAGGTTTACTTGAGGGATTGTCTTGATTTACCACAACTTTTCAGATTAGTCTGTGGGAATGGTGACTCACCGTGCCCTTACACCTTGGCAAAAATACAAAAATCCACTGAAGTTCGCTGCCTGGGAGGTGAGAATTCCACAGCAGGTTTTCTGCACTTCTCCTGCCTTGTCTAACTTGAATCTTGTTTGATCCTGTCAAATGGCAGCACCCTCACTTGGAAGTCAAATGACGATGGGTTTGACTTGCGGGCCAGGATCCTGAGCAGAAAACCCAGGTGGATCCTCCTGTGCCACCCTGAGGAAATGCAGCACAGTCAGAGGTTCCAGCTCTCAAATACATGCTTCCCCTACTGGATGTGAGGGAGTCCAGGACACTTCTTTGAAGAGGAGCAGAAAATCTTTATAGAACCTCACCAAAATGTAAACCACAGCCAAAACCAGGTAAAGCTGGTTGCCATGATTCCATTGCAATGGGAATAATGACTGGGAGAATTTGGATACATACTGAGGGAGCTTCTTTGAAAACTGCCTATCTTGAGACCCTCTGTTGGTAAGTGTCAACAATGGATGTTCAGTTCCAATTGCCTACGTGATACGCAAACCAGGGCAGTACAATATGGAGCGCAAGCTGTTGCAGATGATGAATCTCAAGGAATGGCAGAGACTGACGCAGATCGGCACCAGTGGTGTCCCAGGAATTGCCGGTCAGCATTGAACTCAATGTAGGACTGCCTGAGGGACTCCAGCACCAGATTTTTCCTTGGGGTTTACTCACAAAGCTTTCCCCACGAACCGGTATAGCTGCAAGGCAGCAGAGGTTTGAGATCGGAGTTTTTCTTCTCCTAGATGTGGTGCCAATCACAGCTGACGAGTCCCATCTGCCTGGCGTGACTGCTTTAAGCCACCAATAACCCCCCTTTGCTCCTCCTCCTATCAGTAGAGATGGTTCTGCTCAACTTAGTAGCTAAACTACACGTGAAGACCAGGAGCTGGACTAGGTTGTCAGAAGTTATTTTGCATACTATTGGGAGGATTTAATAGATAGATAGATACTTTATTCATCCCCATGGGGAAATTCAACTTTTTTTCCAATGTCCCCTACACTTGTTGTAGCAAAACTAATTACATACAATACTTAACTCGGTAAAAAAATAGGTAGTGTGAACTAGATCCCACAACCATCCCGGCTCCAACAACCTTTAAGGAGCCTAAACTGCCTATAGTGACCATATTTTAAATGTACTTCATTAGGTTTAAAGCAATTTGAAGTTATACTGAGGTTGTCATGGGCATCGCATAAGTGAAAATCTTTTTTGCAAAATTGTCTTTCTATTTACTCAGTCATACAAATGCTAAGCAAAATGTTGTCCTTAAGAAGGATTAAACACAAATTGGTGGGGGAGGGGGGAGGGGGAAGGGCTGATATCTAGCAAGAATAGCTTTGAAAAAATTCCACAAAGGTGGTTCATAGAAACACTGATAAGAAAAATGAAAATTCTGATCACTTTACACTTCTAGGAAAAATATTGAATCTGCTCCTTCTGAACATTTGGAATGGTGTGATTTAAATAAATATTTGAAATTTGCCCTGTAGATTCCCCAGAACAACCCTATTATTCTTTTCCTGCATGACCTATTAACTCTGAATTATGTGGGTAAAGGGTTGTAGTTTAACTGGTCCCAATAATCTTTACATTTCTTAGAAAGGGATTTAAGTAAGGAAGTACCTTCAGCACAAATGTCCTCACATAGAAGTGCCACTTAATCTTCCCACTTCCACGATAAATGAGCACTAACTGTATAACACTTGCACATACAATCTAAATCAGCCTCCGTAATTAAAGTGATTCATCGATTAACATTATTACAAAACATTTGAAGGGATTTATTGCATTGAAAGTACTGCATGGGCACACTGCAATCTAGATTCTGTCCTTCTGATTACGTATCCATTCTGACGGTTTAATTAATATGACCAGGCCAGCAATTCAAATATGAACATTCTCCATCTTCCTCTTCTTTTTATGCGTCACCCATCTTGAGGAAAGACAGCACAGGAGTTATTTCCTAGTTTATCAATGCTAACAAAAAGAATAGATTTACACTTGATTCAAGCAGCTGGTTTCCACTAAAATCACACATTAATTAATTAGATTTCTTAGCCGCAGCAAGCATCTCTGTCTCAGTGACCTGTGCCTCGCAGACCTCTTAAATACTGAGTGAGTGTTTCTGCTGTAGAATGAGAATGAACACATTAAGCATTAACCTTCTGATCGCTCAATGCTAACCTGTTCTACAAGAAGGTTCACTCATTTTCGAATGTATAAAGCTGAGATGAAATGCAACATCCACTTACATGAATGCAGAATTCACACAAGTCATTGAACTGTGCCCTGGAGGCTTTATGATATTATCCTACAATCAGCAAAACAGATATGATGATGATTATACTGTGTGCCTAGTACTCAATAATACACGGGGACATACAGTATCTTATAATTCACCGTTACCTTGTTTTGATTTGTTCTTTGACATGCAATTATGAAGTTAACCAATATTAACCTCATTCTACCATTTAATTGTTATGCTGCTGTTTCAGTATATTTTTGGTGCATTGGATAAATATAGCTCCCTATAGAAGTGCTTTGCATAAACCCATTAAGGAAATGACAGCCGAGCAGCTTATAATGACATTCCTCTCCAGAATTTAACAAATTGTCCTAATATTTAAATGCTACTGTATAACATGAAATTATACAAAAAAAAATGAGTTACTGACTTCTGCCACTGGATTGTGGGTTAACCTGAGAGCAAGAAAATTTTTCTTGTTCCCATTTGAAACTGACTCCTGTTAGTTCTCAGTTAAATAGTGAATGTAACTGTAGCAATCACATTAAACTTCACCTTATCCCATTAGTCACATACATTATGCTTAGAATAGGATATCAGTACCAACAGTGCTCCTGGAAGAGTTGCGAGTTCTTAAAGTATTTTAGAATTCTCATGCTCGCAAAATTATCTGATCTGCCGGTTTGGCAGAAACTACTGAATTTCATCACAAACAAGAAAAGAAAATGTCTACCTTTCAATGAACATTAAACAGATGCTATACCAATGCAATTTCTTGTTATTTCGATGGACGTCTTGAGCAATTGATACTGTGTCTTTGATGAATGACCAGTCAAATACAAGTTGCACGCTATTAGGCAATTGGAAAGAAAGCACACTGGGCCACGTGACCATTTGCTACTTTCTCAGTAAAACTGTCAGAACCACAGGCTCTGCTACAGGGTCTAAGGGCCCTCGCAGGCGGGCTGCGCTGCAGGTTTGGCAATTGCGCTTGTGAATATGCACGTTCCAGCTAATTCCTGTTTCATTATGTAGGTATTTAACTACATTGTAGTCTTGTTGAGACTTGACCAAAAGCACAGCTTTGCTATGCTTCCTGCTTATATTTATTTACTTATTTATTGAAATTCAGCGTGGAATAGGCCCTCCCATTCATCCGAGCCATGTTGCCCAACAAATCCCCAATTTAATCCTAGCCTAATCATTGGACAATGTGCAATGTCCAATTAACCTACCAGCTGGCATATCCTTGGAAAGTGGGAAGAAACCCATGTTTATAGGGAGAACATACAGGCAGCGGCAGGAATTGAACCCGGGTCACCTGTACTGTAAAGCATTGTGATAACCAATACACTATCTCATGCTTGTCTGGGAAAGAGAACTACCATTTTAACAGATGCTGTGAAGGAGTGGTGTTCATTTGGTATTTAGATATTGCTTTCAGCCACAGTATTGGCATTTTACTTTCAGTTTGAGAGTTTTAGTTAATGGCCTTGTTGGCCTAAAGTTTACTGTTTTCCTTTTCCTTTCTACAACAGTTCTCATTAAAGTCCTTGAACTGTTGACCCACTTCAGTGTCTCTCTCTCTCTCTCTGCACCTGGGCCGTATCCGAATGTACTGACAAAAACTCAGTTCACACTAAAATAAGAAATTCAAAAAATCTGTAGAAGAAGTTTTATCAGGACAGGAAAGAACCTATTTTAAGGCTATGTAAATGTTCACTGCTTTCTCAACCATAACTGTTCTCCGATAATGTCAATAAACATTACTGTAAAATATAAAAGAGAGAAAAATATAACTAACCAAACTTGAAAAGAACTCTTTTTATTAGTCACTATATAAGGAGCATGGCTTGAAACAACTTGCACTTTTTAGAACAATTGCCAAAAAAATTGCTTAGACAATGATTGCATATACACTGACCTGGCTATAAATGGCACATTTTTCTCAGTTTGTTTATTCTTTTCTTGAAGTTGGACTATTCTGAAAGCCAACAGAAACAGTTCCCATTACTATTCTATTATCTAACACTAAACAAATGTCATCTTTCTCTGCAGATATAAAACAGCTCCTATCAACACACATTGTTAATAACACACTGGAAATAATTCTTTTTTAATCAAGGACTGTTTTCATCTGTTTGCGCTTGTTACTCTGCTGATTTAAGTGAATATACCAAAGACTCAAGGTTTATGGATAAGATGTTTATAATAAGGAGGTTTTTCAGATTACAAAATAGCTTAATACACATTGCTACTATGTCTAGAACAAAAAAGGCATCTCTGGCATGGGTACAAAATTACTGGATGACCTATGGGATAGTATTCAAAATAGATGTGTAAAATTACCAACGTATTAAAGAGTCAGATGTTCAAACCTAATTTTTACGAAACAGTAAAAATAGTAGGAAAGCTGAAAATCTGATGAATAGGGAAATTTTGAAAATACTCGGCAGGTCAGGGAGCATCTATGCAGAGGGAGCGAAAATTGATGCTGAAGTATCAGTTTTGTTTCTCTCTTCACAGAATAATTCTGATACTCTTTTTTTATCTTCACAATTCAGACCCTCTCATTCTTAGTCAGCTCCAATCTAACTGGCTAATTCCCCACCCTCCCATAGAGGCATAGAAATTGATATAGCACAGAAATGAGTCTTTTGGCTAATATGTCCATGGCAATTATTTCCCCATCAACTTTAATTTTATTTACCTGTATTATGTCTATAACCTTCTATGCTTTGCCTACTTAGGTGTCTGTCTCTTAAATGTAGTGATCATTTCTGACTCTGACATTTCCTCCGGCTGCAAATTCCTGATATCCATCACTCACCGTGTAAAAAAAAATCCCTCTAATTCTCTTTAAAATTCTGTCCTCTCACCTTAAATCAAGTTTGTATTTTTGTTTTTGTTTCTTTTACCATGAGAAAAATACTCTGACAATCTACCTTCCAGGTCATTTCTCAACCTTTGCCCTGGAAAAATATGACCAACATATCTAATCCCTTCCCATAACTAAGATCATCCAATTCTAGGCTACATCCTGTAGAATCTCCTCTGCACTCCCTCTTGCGCAACCCCCTCCTTGCTGAAGATGTTAACTCGTGTTCTCAGTGTTATTTATTTTTTTGTATTTGCATAGTTTCTCTTTCACATATTGGTTGTTTGTCAGTCTTTATTTGTGTGGTTTCTTTTCATTGATTGTATTGTATTTCTTTGTTGTACTTGAAAGCCCACAAGAAAATGAATCTCAGGGTAGTATAGGGTGACATACATACTTTGGTAATAAATTTATTTTGAACTGTGGCAGCTTTCTCAGCCATAAGGAATGTGCTTATACAGTATACACAAAAGATAAATGAGTGGTGAGGGGAAGACTTATTTAAGGAACTTTATCTGATTTCCCTTGGGCAAATGATCCAATGCAGTAGCACAAACAGAACCTGTTTTATACAAATTCTAATATCATTGCTCACCACTTTCCTGTGGGCTTTTGATCAAGTATCAAGTCCATGGAAGAAACAGGGTTATGACAGTATTGGTAGGGTACTTCCAATGAACAAGTAATTTAACAGTGTTGAAAGGTTATTTTTCGGAATGGAGTGGGTGGAGGGGGTGCACAGATAATATACCCAGTATCCGTTGCTTTTCTTTGTATCTGTAGTTTTAAACTTGGGTTTCCAAATTTGCATATGATGCAAAGTTTGTAGTCATGGTGATCTGTGAAGAAGATAGTAATGACCCTTTAGAAATTAAGGCCAGGTGTTTAGCAGATGAAACTAAGAAATGCAATAGTGTTACATTGCCTCTTATTCATCCCACCAAGATGTAAAGTAGAGGGCAAATTTCTGAAATAAATACAATTCAGCAACGTGGGCTAGGTATTCGTAGTTCATTAAAGGTGGTAGGACAGGCTGAGGGAAGATTTTAGAAGACATACAGGATCTCCGGCTTTAAAAGAAGAGGGGCAGACTCTAGTACCAAAGAGAGCAAGAAGAACACTTATAAAATACTTGTTTGGTTGCAAATTGAGTATTGTAATAATTCTGGGTGCCACATTTTAGAAAAAGCATGAAAGCTTTGGAGAGGATATGGGAGATTTAGCAACATAATTCCATCTGTGAATGGAACTAATATGGTTGCTGTTGTGAAATGGACAAAGACGCCAGAGAGAGACACTGAAGCTAGTAGATATAAAAGTGTTTATTCAATAGAAACAGACAGCAGACACCATAATTCAAGACACTCAATCCAATGCTACGTGACATTCTTATATGCTAAAGATCAAAGGTAACAGCAGGACAATTCTGTAGTTGCAATATATCTACAATGCTTCCTTTGAATTGCATATAGTTTTCAAGACCCTTCTTCCTTGCACCCACATTCCAGACACCCAACATGAATGTTAATTGCCAGTGACTTTAGGCCTCATTCATGCATATGCAGGCGTCTGAGGTCTAATTGTTTTCAGCTGTGTTTTAAACTCAATCTGCAATCCACATTCAAATCTGAAGATTGGTTGCTGCTGAGATTAATGTTTGCTATATACCCTAACTCCAGCATATGCCCTAACTGTTGCAAGGGGATTTGATGGACGGGGGGGGGGGGTGGTATTTCAAATTATGAATGGTATAAGCTCAATAGAAAGATCAGTACTGTTCTGATTGGTGGATGTGTCAAGAACTGGGAAATGCGCAATAAATAGTTGTGGGTTAGAGTTCACTGCCTGGGGTTGTTGTGGAGGCGAACTCTAGTATAGCATTCAAATGTGAGCTGGAGAAGTATCTGAAGTGTAAGAGTTTGCAGGACCACAGGGCGAGCTCAGGAAAGTGGAGCCTGCACTTAATCCTGCTTGGAGCTAGTATAGATTTGATGGTCAGAATGCTCTTCCTCCCTGCTGCAACCATTCTAGGAATTGCAGATGGATTATTCAGCACCCCCCCCATTGCATGTTGAGTCTCTGAAGAGTGATTCATTCAGTCCCTTCACCCATTTTTCACTATACTTTCCCTCAAATGCTATTCTGATGCCTTTTGAAAGCCTATATTGACTCAGCTTTCACTATAAATGCATTTTCTGGTTTTCCTCACTGACATTATTAAAATATAGCACAGCTGTAGTTACAATACTTGACAATTTTTTTTGCTGTATGTCCTTTTTAATAAGCAATTCTTATGCTTTGATAAGCACCTCAGCCTGTCATCTCTGCATTTAATCAGTATGGGAGTTGCTTATTGACTTGCACACACCAGAGCCTAATGGAAGTTCTCACTTAATTACAGCTGACCAGAATTTGAACCATTCACTTTGCTTTCTAAACTAGTATATCCTGTTGCTTTGCCATAAAAAATATATCTAGCAACGCTGCAGTGTGGTTTGACGTTGCCAAGCAAAGCTTCCCGGCCCTGAAAGAAGTGCTAAAAATAATAGCAATTGTATTCACAAATATGTACTAAGTTCATAAGAAAAAAATGTTGAACAAGTACTCTTAATCTGTGAGCCTGTATGGCATCCTTCCTTTCAACCCTTAATAATGCAATGTTAGTCAGTGTTATCAATGTGATTGAATAAACTTGATTTAATCATTTCAGACTCTTCCAACACTCAATAAAAACAAGCACCGCACGTACTGCCCAATTCACGAGTGCACCACTAATGTTCTTGCTCTGGCAGGTACATTTTCCAAGAAATGTAGCAGTCAATGAAAGCTAGCGATTAGTTTTATTAATCCCTGAAATACCACAGGGTTAACGAAAGCAAAGTCCATGGAATTACTGCTTGGCCATCTGTATATGTGTTTGAAAAATGATTACTACTGTCCATTAGTCATTGTTAATGAAACTGTTTAATTTGATCACAAATTAGCAATATAACTCTTATTTGAACTGTGAGTCATACACCTTAACAAAATAAAGATAGATTCTGCATTTTGACGTGATATGTCTGGCAAGCCAAATCTCTTTAAACCTTGACGTCCTGACTGCCATGTTACCTCAGAAAGCTGAATTGGCTGAAGTGGATTTGAAAATAGATGAGAATGCAAGTCGATATGTAAACCGTGGCAGACATTTACGGAAACACAAATAAATTTTATTTACCCTTGCTCCCCCATCCGACCAAATCAAGTTCAAGATTTGTAGTTGGTGCATTACAAAACATCAAATACTTGTTCTTGCCAGATTAATAAAGTAAATGGCTCATGGTAATTGGTTTAATATCGGTTTATTACATGTACCGAGATAGAGTGAAAAACTTTGCATGTTATCCAGACAGATCATAAGTTCATCAAGATAGTACAAAGGGAAAACAATAATAGAATCGAATAGAAGAATAGAATTTAAACGCTGGCCCAGATAGACTGGAAAGACAGGTTGTCGGGATCGGAGGCGAGAGTCAATTTCCCTCGCTCTCTCGTAATGTTCACTCTTCTTTCCATGGCATTGAGGCCTTTGAAGACTGTCCCGGCTGCTGTGCTCCTTCCCTGCTCATATGACGAACTGATACCAAGGCTTTCGGCCTACTCAGGGCTGCTCTGGAGTTCCGATCTGAGGACTCATTTTGCTTCCGAATGATGTTGCTCTCTTCTATTGTTTGCATGCTTCGTGCTTTTTTTCCTTTTTCTGTGCACCGGGTGTTGGTCTTTATTTAATTAGGTTTTGAAACTTTGAATGTAGAATGTCATGGTAGATGAATAATTCCAACTTGTCTGTTATGCTTTGTCACTTCTAAACATTGAACTAATTCAAGGAATACACAAGAGTCTGGTAATGCAGGTGTAACTTTGTCTTTGTGAGGTAGCGTGATGACATATACAATTTTTACATATGACCTATAACTAATTATATAAACAAACAAGAATGCTTAAACAAACTATTTACACACAAGATTACTCAGATATCATTGAAGTATTGAAAACACAACACTGTCCATGCAAATTAATGGGAATTGTTCATGCAACATTACAGGTATTCTGCATTTGGCCGATAATTATTTTTGAAATCCAAGAATCACTGGTAACGCTGCCATTTATTGCCCATCTATAGCACCACTGAGAAGGTGATGGTCGGTCACTTTCTTGAATTACTACAGTCCTGCCAGTACTCCTCGTTTCTGGGTAAGGACATTCAGGATTTAGATCCAGGGATGATGGCATTCAACTTGCAATGGAATTTGCACATGTTGCTCTCAGAAACTTGGAACCCTTCTCATCCACGGTGGTAGAGGTCACAGGCTGGAAATTGTTGTGGAGAGGCCTGAATGAGTTACTGTCAGTTTTGTAGGTGGAATTCACTGATGCCACAGAGTGCTGGTGGCTAGAGCAACATTGAAAGTAACCAGTTGGCTGCTTTATCGCGGATGGTATTGAACTGAAAGCTATGCTCATTCAAGCGAGTGGAGGGAGTTCCATCACATTCCTAATTTGTGCAACAAACAGTCTGCTGTGGAGACTCAACAGGTCGAGCAGCATCTGTGGGAGGAAAGGAAATGTCGAGGAATTGGGTTGAAACCCAAAATCAGAACTCATTAGGACAGTTCCTCCTCATTGCAGCATCTTGTGTCTCAATGCCCTGCAAAAACTTGGGGGTACCAGGGAGTGCCTGGATACCCTCCCCCTGACCTACTTTTGTAACCGTAGGGTTTACACGAGTAGTCCAATTGATTTTCTGATTAGTTGTAACTCCAAAATCTTGACACCTCTAAACACTAAATTCCAGCTAGTCCCAAGCAGCATATCTCCAGTTCAGTAAATGTTCTGTAGACACTCAGTAGACACAAAGGTTGGGATTTTGTTGACTTCCAGGACAAATCTAAACCTACTTTGGAGAAATTTGCCTGTTGAGTCCTTTGGTAACCTTTCTCAAGATGAGAAAGAACAAGGCTTGCTCACATAAAGAGTTTGTCAGCTAGCTAGAGGTTTTCTGTGTTTGAGATATAGATAAGGATTTGTACTATGGACAATGAAATTTGTTTTATAGATTTTTACAGTTTTCACCTGTTCTTTCTTGTGTTTTTGAGCAGGGGAGGGGGATTTGGAGTCAATGTTCCTAAGGTGTTTTGTAGGGGAGCAGAGTGTCTGGGGATTGATGCTTTTGTTGAGTGCTTTTTGTTAGTTTCTTTGTGCGTGGAGAGGGTGATTTGGAAGCCAATATTCCTTTCGCATTTCATGTCGAGGTGAGGGTTTGGGGGTCTTTATTCCTGTTGCGATTTTTGTGTGGGGAGAGAGGTATTTGGGGGCCAATGTTCTTGCTGCATTTCGTGTGGCGAATGTGGTCTTGAGGGTTGATGATCGTGTTCCTGTTCTTTTTTGTTGATCTTGTGGCGATCTGGCGAAGAAGAATCTCAGAATTGTATATTTTGATAAGTGTACCTTTTAACTTTGAACTTGAAATATTCCTCTGACAAGCTCGTTGTCAACACTGCCGACTACTTTATAAAGAACAAGAATATGCAAACAGAACTGACTGCTTTCAGAATGCAGTGTTTGCAACCACACAGACACAGGAATTTTCACGCTGCTTAATACATTCTGATGCTGAGTGAGGTAGCAAGATCATCAGGCTGAATTGATTTTGGACAGCACCTTCTGTATCTTGTGCTTAACTGTGTGTGTGTGTGTGTGTGTGTGTGTGTGTGTGTGTGTGTGTGTGTGTGTGTGTGTGTGTGTGTGTGTGTGTGTGTGTGTGTGTGTGTGTGAGTGTGTGTGTGTGTGTGTGTGTGAGTGTGTGTGTGCGTGTGAGTGTCTGAGTGTGCCAGTGTGTGTGTGTGCACGTGTTTCTGTGTGTTGTGTGTCTGTGTGTATGAGTGTGTGTGTGTGTGTGTATGAGTGTGTGTGTGTGAGTGTGTGTGTGCGTGTGAGTGTCTGAGTGTGCCAGTGTGTGTGTGTGTGTGTGTGTGTGTGTGCACGTGTTTCTGTGTGTTGTGTGTCTGTGTGTATGAGTGTGTGTGTGTGTGTGAGTGTCTGAGTGTGCCAGTGAGTGTGTGTGTGTGTGTGTGTGTGTGAGCGTCTGAGTGTGTCTGTGTGTGCCATCATTTCAAGCTGCAGTGTGATTAGTGTGAGTTGTTCATAAATAACTATGAGTGTCTTTGGCCTTGGGAATTCTGACACAATGTTCTGGAAATAAAAAGTCCTTCATTTTATAGAAACCTTTTTCAAGTGGAATAAATATAGAACAGACATAAATGCTCAGGGTATCAGACAGTTCTGATGAAAAGTCATGGACTTGAAATGATAGCTCTGCTTCTCACACCATAGCTTCTGTTTTTATTTCAGATGTTTAGCTTAGCAGTTTTTTTTTGCTTTACAGATCTAATCAGACTTTTTAAATCCATTCACTTGACTTAAACTGACTTCACATGTTTTGTGCCAACTACCAAGGTCAAGGCTTTGCTAACAATTCCGAAACAGTAATTGTTGCATTTTCTCTCCATAGAACAGCAAATGATCACATTTCAGTCCTAAAAATTGCAAACAATTATTTTTCATTTTCTTTTTCAGCAGTAAACATTTTGTTGTCTAGTGCAGTGGACTCTTCATATTAAAGCTATTATTGCAAGCCATAAAATGAAATCTGACCATGAAGAACAAATTTAGTGCTGGGTGATGTTGTGTCTGCATTTGAAGAAGTCACTTACAATTTGTGTTGTATCAGAAACCATACACTACTGCTGACCAATTCAACAGTGCTCTCTTATAAAGTCCAAGGGTATACGTAAGAGGTTGAGTGAGCGTCCATTCTCAAACATGTAGCATCACATTACCATAGCAACCTGTAGGCCTCAAGTCTTCTATGTCAGAATCCAACATTTGAGAACCTATTATTTTTCCCAAATTTAATTTATTTGAATGCGTTAGACAAACCCTGTTTTAGTATTCTATATTATAAGAGACATTCCCTCAACAAGTTCCATGGTTCTAGAGTTGATTAGATAATTCCCTGTGAGCTCCAAATAAGGGAGAAAGTCTGAGGAAAAAGCCATCAGCAAGGGAGCATTTCCTCCTGAGAACTGTAGAGTATGGGCAGGACATGAAGCTGCAAACTCAAAGTTGGCACCAAAAAAGAGAATTTTTAACAATGTCTTTTGTTATTTTCACTAAGAATTCATTAATAATAAATGCAGAGAATGAAAATGAAATAAAAACAGAACTGAGTAAACTTATGATTCTTTGAATGAGTAGGAAGGAACTTTGCTCATTGAAGAAGTATGCCTGCTCTCTCTCGTACCTTGGAAGTCGTAAAATTTTGAACCATGCTATGCTCTTTTACAGGTCTGGCAAATGCTATGAAGCTCCTGCTCCTGCCCAGTTCTTTATCCGGGTAACTGATTTCCTGAACTGCAGCAATTTTTTCTCAGCAAGTAATTCTTTTTTGAGATAAATTAGACTGCAACAATCTACTTAGAGGAATTTGGTAGGTTGAGCAGCATCTGTGGTGGTAGTGGGTAGAAGGAATTGTCAATATTGCAGGTTGGTACTCTGTGTCAGGACTTAGAGTGGAGAGGGGAGATAAGATAACCAGTACCAAGTAGAGAAGGAGAGTGGTGAGACAGAGGCCAGAGATGATTAGTGAACTAATGAGCTTGGGAGTGGGGAAGTGGGATAATGGGCTGATCCAGCCACATGGGGGGGGGGGGGGGGGGGAAGGTGGGAGACAGAGGCAGGTGCATAGTAGATGGAGGACATCCCTGACTGGAAATATGAAGCAGGATGGATTTTGAGGGACATATGGAGTGGTAGCAAATTAAAGAGTTCGTCGTTGAAAATTTTATTTGGAAATAGGAAGCAAGTGACCGCCAGTTTTAGGCTTGTCAATTCACTACTATGTGACCAAAAAGTACTTCCCTGAGCTTAAACAATGGATTGAAGATCACACAAATATACCCATCCCCAATGATGGCATTGGGTAACACTTGGATGATAATCTGACCACAAATTGCAAAATACAATTTCATGAATGTGCTGACATTTACTTTGAGATTCAGTTGAAGATCTCCAGAGGCTCATTTGTTCTCTTTTAGTTTACTCCAGATCTGGTTCAAAAAATTATGAAATTGAATAAGTGAGAACTTGTAAACAAGACTGGGTTCAGAGCTGATGTGGCAACAGACTCATGACTAATATATTAAAAGAAGTATTGTTTTTCTGCCTTCATGTCACACAAGGGCCTTCAGCTGCAGATTAAGATCTGCATGTTTGAACACTACAGAGTGTACAAGTACTGGTAACTGGCAGCTGTTGTCTTATTCTTCCTGGTCCCAGCTGTACAAAGGTATAGTTCTCTGTCTCACTACATTCTCTTCATAGTTGACAGAAAACATTTCCATGCCAATTGGCATGAATGAGAAAATTAAAGCATGTAACAACATGATTTTTTTTTTAAATCAGATCGCAAAAATCTGGGGCCTGACCACTGAATTCCCCTCAGCACTTCAGCAGGAGGATAGTGAAGCTGCTCAGCTCTGTACAAAGTTTCAACCCAGTCTCGTAACAGACTTTACAGAATGGCGGCCAGGTTGCAACTTCGAAGCATTTTGTGCAGAGCAGACTCTGATATGGGCCACAGGAACCCCTTCGCCTTCACCCTTGGCTGTTCGAAGCATCTTTGACTTCTGCAGCCTAACACAACAAAGTGGTCAGCTATTGGTGATCTCTCATCGAACTCACCACTGAGTCCGTGGGTTGTTCTGAATTTAGATACACTACTTGCCCAGTCTTTTGTTTTGTGTCACTAATTACAAACAATAACCCCATTCATTTGACGTAAGATGAGTTTAATTAGTTTTCTTTACTTCTATGCTTTGGCGTGGTAATGCAGTAGTTAGCATAATGCTTTACAGTACAGATCCGGGTTCAATTGGTGGGGGCTAGGGTTCAGTCAGGGGATTACTAGCGGCATGGCTTGCAGGGCAGCAAGGACTTATTCTGCTCTCTATCCCAATCAATCAATCAATTAGCCAATAAATAAATACTGTATTTCTAATCAACTTCCAGTAGTTAAAAATTGCCTTAAAATTTGCTTTAAACCTTTTATGAATTCAAGAGATTCTTCAATAGCTGGAAATCCTGAGTCCCAAATGCTTTTAAACACTCTTAAGTTTAAGTCTTTCAAACTGTTTTATAAATTTCTCATAAATTCAAAAATATGTTAAAGCGGTGAAAATGCCATTGACAGTGAGCTGTTAAAAGCCATTATGATGGGCCTGGAGCCCTGGGGTCCCCCCCATCTGGGGCTTGGTTGCCACTCAGAGCACACTTCACACGGTGGATGGAGGGTAGTGTGGGAGGAGTCCAAAGCATGTGTTTCACCATAGGAAAATGCACTGCCGTTGGTGGGGCAGGCGGAGACTACGGAGAATGGATATTGCTGTATTTTGGGCCCATTGTTTCAAGAAGGCATTGCTCTCAGTTCCTGCATTCTGGGCAGTCAGAGAAGCCTGAGCCTGCTTTGATGTGGCTTGTCAATGGCAAGCACTTTAAAGATTGCTCTTAAAACAAAGGACGCAGAACAACTCTGCACAGTTATCCTTTCGGCCCACAACAGAATGCCCGCCTTTTATCCAACTCCAAGATTACAAACGTTCTTGCTTTATCTTCAGAGATTGAGGCCACAGTCATTTTCACTGGCATAAAGGTCCTTCTTCAGTTGAGAATTCTTCCATTTCACACCACGGTCAAGCCGCTCACAATAAAAGCACCTGCAGCTGCTGGAGGGAAACAAAAACCTGAATGATTTCCCAAGCTCAGGATATTCCAATAAACCAAAGTTTAAAGTAAATTTATTATCGAAGTACATACACGTCACCATATACAACTCTGACATTCATTTCCTTGTGGGCATACTCAATAAGTCTATGATAGAATAATAACCATAACAGAATCGATGAAAGACCGCTCCAACTTGGGTGCTCAACCTGTGCGCAAGAGATGATAAACGTTGCAAATACAAAAAGAACGAAATAATAATAATAATACATAAATAAATAGATATATAAATAAATAAACAAACAGACAGACAGACAGACAAACAATGAATATTAAGAAGGTGAGATGAAGAGTTCTTGAAAGTGACTGCACGGGGACCCCCACCTGGTTGTAGGGGTCCCTGATGATGGTTCTTGCTTCCCCGTGACAACGCTCTGTGTAGATGTGCTCAACAGTGGAGACGGCTTTACCCATCATGGACCGGGTTGTATCCACTGCTTTCTGTCGGATTTTCTGTTCAAGGGCATTTCCAAACTGGGCTGCAATGCAGCCAGTCAATACAGTCTACCACACATGTACAGAAGTTAGTCAGGGTTTTCTACGTAATGCCGAATCTTTGCAAACTCTTAAGGGTGTCGAGTCACTGCCATGCTTTCTTCATAATTGCACTCATTTGCTGGGCCCCAGACAGATCCTCCAAAATGATAACACCAAGGAATTTAAAGTTTGCTGACCCTCTCCACCTCTGACTCTCCAATGAGGACTGGCTCATGGACCTCTGGTTTCCTTCTCCTGAAGCAAATTAGTGAGGTGGAAGAATTAGTGCACAGCATTGACCTACAATCAGCAAAATGGTAATTTTTAGATTGCTGTTTATCAGCTAAATCTTAGCTAGGTCAATGCTGGGAACTTCCCTGCACCATGGGCTCAGTCTTCTTCACTTGAGAGAACAAATGGAGCCTTGGTCTGATGTTTCATACAAAGACCAGACCTGCTAGATTTTGGTCTAAGGTCTTGTACTCAATGAGAAAATAGAGAGGTTTCCTTCTGACCCACCTGCCAGAATACAGACACACTATTCATTTGTGTCAGACACAGTTGGTTATCAGAGACTCAATATTTACGTTTCAGGCCTTCTTTTTCCTTCCCTTTCCACCCTGTATCATTGGGTACTGACTACTTGCTTCCATGGTGCTTTCAGCAGCCATGGGTTAGGCCAGATGGCCTGGATGGTCAGCACCATCTCTTCCTCTGACCAAAATACTGGATTTCTCCTTGGCACGGCTCCTCGAGGTATCGTGGACATACTCCACATGTTTCTGTTTCCTTCACTAAATCCTATTGAAAAGGAGGCAGAGCATTTTGTCAGTAACCATCCCTACTCCAATCAGACTGCAACTTAAAACTAATCTGGGTTTTTTTTTTGCTTTCCCAGATGCAACAAAGGATCCCTGAGAAAGATGCTACCTGACCTGTTGACTGTTCCCAGCTTTCACTGTAGTTATCCCTCACCTCATCTCACTGCCAACACTGGATCCAGTTTACCTAGTAACACCTCGCTCCATCTACAAGCCAAATCCATCTTCCTCAGCAGCAATCTGCACTCCTCCATCAATCATCCACAAACATCCCCAAGTCATTCCATCAGGCACTCTGAAACCTGGGCATGTTCCCTCTCTTTTTTTAGACCTCAGGTTTCAGTCTTTTGCAATCTTATGGTGTACCACCGGCTGGATAAGATCGAGTTACCTATTTCTTTACTTATAATGCAATGCTCCCATTAATGAAATATCATGTTTGTTAATGTTTCCACATTTGTAAATCTGCCCTACCATCTCTTTGAAGAACTTTTTATGCAAGCATCCACCTCTCTAAACAGCTTCTCAAAATCTGTCACCTTGATGGAACTTAAGGTCACCTGTCCTGATGTCTCCTGTGTGGCCAAGCATCAGATCACTTTGCATAACTCTCTGGTGACAAGAGCCAGTCATGTTACCCCACTGAAAGTCTTAGATAAATGCAAGCTGTTCCCACTTGAAGGATCTTGGACTTGTGACAGAAGAAAGAATTATTACTCTTTTGCAAAGGGTAAACTCAATCATTCAGAGCAACACACACACAATGCTGGAGGAACTCAGCAGGTCAGGCAGCATCTACAAAAAAGTGTAAACGGACAACGTTTTGGGCTGAGTCCCTTCTTCAGGACTGAAAAGGAAGGGGAGAAGGTGGGGGGAGGGGAGGAAGAAGTACAAGATGGCAGGTGATAGGTGAATCCGGGAGAGAGGGAGAGATGAAGAAAAGAGCTGGGAAGTTAATTGGTGAAAGAGATAAAAGGCTGGAGAAGGAGGAATCTGATAGGAGAGGACAGAAGACCATGGAAGGAAGAGAAGGAGGAGGAGTACCAGAGGGAGATGATAGGCAGGTAAGGAGATAAGGTGAGAGAGGGAAACAGGAATGGAGAATGGTGAGGGAGAAGAGGGGTGGAGAAAATCTGCAGATGTTCTATTACTTGTGAAAATCAATCATTTATCCATATTGGTACACCCAGCAATGTTTAACCCATCCATGTAATCAAATCCTGAAGTTCAGTGGTGAATTGGCCAGTGGAATTTTGTAGTATCATTGGGCAATTTTATTTAAGACTTTAATCTACTGTTTTGACTTTGCCTCCTTTTTGATTGGCTACTCCTCTGTGTTGTGTAAATGAATTTTAAAATGAACTTTCAATAGAAATTACTAACTTCTATATCATCCTTTCAAACAAATTAATTGTATAGACATGAGGCTAGAAATTTCATTTAATTCAAATTATTGATATTGAGCCTAATGTTGGTATTAATGGTGTGTAGCTAATGATATTATTGGGAGTGCTGATAAACATAGACTTCCTGTCTGTTATTTTTCTGTCAAAGGAAATTCTCGTGAACGCAGTCTGGTTCAGAGTTTTGCAGGGCTTAAGACATCTGTGAAAGAAATAAAGTAGCTGTTGCCAGGAGCAGAGCTCTTTCAGAGGGGCTGCTCTTATTTCCAAAGTTGACAGGTCACCAGTCCTTATGCAGAAGTGGGAATATGACCAGGGTTGGATTCTGTCGCTTGCAGTCTTCAGTGAAAGGAAAGCCATCTGCATTCTGTTAGAAACATCACATTTGCTGTGCTGTTGGGGATCGGATCCAATCTCCCCCTCGGTAATATACAGAGGAGGGACGGCAGACTTGAACTGCTGAACCAAAATGAAAAGGCCGCATAAGATCCAACCCACCCTGGCTGACTCCATCTCTGCTTCATCTCCTCTGTTTTATTGGATCTTCCAAACCATTTCCAGCTCCAGGCATGACATTTTTAGTCTGTCCTCTCCCTTCCACCCTCCATCAACATTTCACTTTTCCAAACTCGTATCTTAACACACATCAGGTTTTGGCTCTCTCTTACCCCGGAACTGCTTGACCTAAACACTAGTCAACAACACCTCAGTTTTAAAATTCTCCTTGTTTACTAATCCCTGCCTTCTCTCCCCTCTCCCTCACACAAAAAAAAACAGAAAATGCTGGAACCAGGATGTGGGGAGCACACGTTGCCCAGGCGCAGGGATGCCTTGACAAGATAAGGCAGCCAGAGCATGAAAGGACTTGGAAACAAGGGCAGGCTCTTAAAACTGCAAGGTTACTTAACTGAGAGCTGGGTAAGTATGACTGGACCAAATAGGTCACAAGACAATGTCTCTATTATTTCCACGTTAGGAAGGTAACCCAATGAGGGAAAGTGATGCTAGAGGATGGTTTAAATCAAGGTGGAGACATTGAAAGTGTTTTGTATGTATGGAGTAAGAACGACAGCGGAACAGCATGATTAAACATTCTTACTGGGCCATATTAGTAACAGTATACCCTGGGCAACTTACAGTGTGGGAGCTATGAACCAGGCCTGCTGAGGTGAAAACATTCACACTCGAAAGCCCGCGCCAAAAAGAGAGATCCCTCCCCATGTAGGAGGCTCAATCAATTCACCGCGCTATCAAACGACTGCATGCTCACCTACTACATTTTCACACTCGATCTGGTACGATACGGAAAGAAACCAACAGTACAGGAAACTGCTTCAAGCCAGCATTCTCACCCTCCCCTGTTTATTACCACACACTCCTGTTATTATCTGCTTGTGCTGGCTCATCGTAACGTCTAATCTGTGTGACTAACTTTCCTCATTTGACCAGGTTCAGCTCTGCGGCTGCTGCTCAATATGTAGTCTCACCTGGGGCTCCTGATGTCGCCTCAGGTGCCTAATAACCTCCTAATTGTGGTTTGCAGTTGATCTTGAGGTTTTGTTGCTTCTCCTTCTTCAAAAGCAAATTTGCTGTTTGAGAAACAAAATGGATGAATTAATTGGAACTACACTCCTTGGATATCAGAAGAATGAGGGTTCTTGTTGAAACACATAAGGTCTAAACAAGTAAGCCAGGATTGGTGTTGAGATGTTTCCACCATTGAGAGGATTGCCGATGAGGGAATTTGGTTAGTAGATCAAGCAGTGGTCATTTAAAACTGAGATATGTTGGAACTTCTCCCAGAAGATGGTGACTCTCTGGAAACTCCACTCTGGCAGGGTCAGGAGGTTAGATTATTTGGAACATTTAAAGAGGAAGTAGACATAAAATTTTCAAAGTCTGAGAATCGTGGGCGACGGAGAGTAGCCACAGAGAAGGAGATAAGCTCTGAGGCAGAGTAGTCATTGTCGAGAATGAACGATGGAACAGGCGTGGGGGCGGGGGGGTGTTATTGGTATACTCTCACTCCATCTCTTCTCAACTTTTTATGTTCTTTATTTTGTAAATAACTCCCATGCAATGACTGATTATAATGAAAGTGCTCTGTGAAACACGAAGTTTAATGCATTAGAGTGCAAGACTTAAAGTGAGGTGTGACTTATGGAGGGTCTGACTAATAGTTTACACAAAGTACACCGCAGATGCTGTGGTTAACTCAACACGTACAAACAAGCTGGAGGAACTCAGCAGGTCGGGAAGCATCCATTGAAACGAGCAGTCAACGTCTCAGGCCGAGACCCTTCGTCAGGACTGAAGAAGGAGGGGACAGGGGCCCTTTAAAGAAGGTGGGGGGCCACCCTCAGGAGGTGGAAATCCACCCTCCCCCACCTTCTTTATAAGGCCCCTGCCCCTTCCTTCTTCAGTCCTGACGAAGGGTCTCGGCCTGAGACGTTGACTGCTCGTTTCAACGGATGCTGCCTGACCTGCTGAGTTCCTCTGACTAACAGTTTAGTTGTCTTGGGAAGGAATTGATAGGAAATGTAATTTGCATCTATATCCACAGGGGGCTCCACACTCTCATGTATTAAAAGGCAGTCACATGATTTTATGTACAATGTTATTGGCAACTGAAGGGGTTCCATATTATAATTTATTTAAACATAGAAACCGTTCACTGGGTGCACATATAATAATTCAGGCAGTGGCATCACTCCAAGGATTGTGGTTTACCACTGCAATTGACTCCAGTTGAGTGCATAGCCTGTATGATTCAGAATTCTATCAGATACCTAGTGAATTCACAGAAGCTCACACATTTCCATCATCTATAGCTGTACCGGTATTTTGCTTTTGGTGCAGCGATTATTAATATAAAAAATGTTCTGTAAAGATTTTAACTCTGTAGTTGTGCAATGTTGCTGATATGGGTAAGCAGGAAAAAGACAGCGCTGAAAATATTTATCAACCTTGTAACATCATGCTCCCAACTCACATCTGATAAAGCATTTGGTTTTATTCTGTCTGTTAAGATAATTTACGAAACTGGATTACATGCTTACATTCATCGCAGAAACAAAGGCTCTCTATCTCACCAGATGTGATAATCCTTCACTTTCACAACGCCTTCCTGGACCCAATGCCAAAATAATACTTATGCTGTCTGTGACTCCGGGGCCTAGTATGAATGTAAATGAGTTGGCTTGGCATAATGGTAGCATTCTCATTGAAGAAGCAAGTCATGGGGTCAAGCCCCCATTGCAAGGCTGAACCCATGATCTAGGCTGGCACATCAGGGTCCAGCAATTAATCACTGCTGTTCTTCCCGGTAGAATTCCTGTTGCCTTTAATATCTTATAGTGCTTTACTGACCACATCTGAATGGAATATTGTTGGTTGGGTTTTACTGTGAATCAACATTAGATTTGTATCCCTGATTTTGGAAATTCAATCAAATGCACCATTCCCAAGTTTATTGAAATCTTACATTGCCGAGACATATTTAAGTATTGCCTTTATTGTTTTCCAATATATTCACTTTAAATTTGTCATTTGATCAGTGAATGTGTTATAGAATCTGATTGCAATTATAGAATCTGGAAAAGTGTTCAAAATTTATCAGCAGGCACCCAACCTGATTATAGCCAGGAATGAAACTGATAAACTATCACACAATATTCTAAAGTAACTGGTTAATTAATTAAGTAATCATCAACAGTCAAGACTGCTTTCTCAACAAATGAAGATAAAGTAATAGACCAAAGCTTGGGCCTTATTTGACTTTGCATCTTTTATGATTCTTGATTTGCCATTATTTAACGGTTTGTAAGGAGTTTTAGCATGCTAATTTACCATTTTGCAGTATGGTTCAGTTACTTCTTTGACAGAGTTTGCATTAGCAGTAAAGTGATGCATCTAAGAAACTATATTTAGTGAGGAGAATTAATTGTAATAGAATTAGATTAAGGCAGTAATAGAAATGGAGGAGTCGGTCAGTTCAGTTTTGAGAAGGATTGAAAAATGAAAATAAGGGTGGATTTAACACTTAAATGGCTGGAAATAGTACAGAGCTTTCACTTTTAGATATTCAAATTCATTTAGTTATCACATGTACATCAAAACATACAGTGTATTGTTTGTGCTAAGAACCAGCTCAGCCTAAGGGTGTGCTGGCGCAACCTGCAAGTGTTCAACACATTCATCACCAGCATAACATGCCCACAGTGTTAAGCAAAACATCACAGATCACAACAAGCAACAAAAAAAACAGCAACACAAACCCTGGTCCTCCCCCTCACCACCCACACAGGCAGTCCTCCAATCCCAAGGTAGGCCTCCAGCAGCTCCAGCAGACTTGTGGACAATGGGCCTCTAACTTCCTCAAGGGGCTTCAGCCATCAGACATCTGAGCATCCAATTGGCCTTCAGGATTCGATCTTCAGTACCGTCTCCAGGACTAGCCGATGCTAGGGACCCTTGAACCCCTTTGTCTCGCCAATGTACGTGCCCAGGGGTTCACAAGCTATTGTACCCCCGCTCACACAAACATCTGATCCCATCTTTAGTCTTAACCTGTGGAAAACAAAAGGGAAAGCAAGCTTTTTTTAAATCAGGTGTTCTGAATGAGAACAATGTATAACAGCAAAGTCCTGAGTCACACACACACACACACACACACACACACACACACACACACACACACACACACACACACACACACACACACACACACACACACACACACACACACACACACACACACACACACACACACACACACCTGGAGGAACTCAGCAGGCCAGGCAGCATCTATGGAAAAGAGTAAACAGTTGACATTTCAGGCCCAGACCCTTCATCAGGACTGGAAATAAAGGGGGAAGGAGTCAGACTGAGAAGGTGGGGGGGGAGGGGGGGGGGAGGGGATGAAGTAATTCCAGGTGGCAGGTGATAGGTGAAACCTGGGGAGGGGTAGGGGGTGAAGTAAAGAGCTGGGAAGTTAATTGGTGGAAGAGGTAAAGGGCTGGAGAAGGGGTAACCTGTTAGGAGAGGACAGAAGAGTATGGAAGGAAGGGGAGAGGGAAGGAGCACCAGAGGGAGGTGATGGGTGATGGGCAGGTAAGGAGATAAGGTGAGAGAAGGAAACAGGATTGGGGAATGGTGACGGGGTGGGGGGGGGGGGGGGAGGAGGGGCATTTACCAGAAGTTCGAGAAGTCCTGGTCTGTTCTCTTGTTATGGTTACATGTCATTCAATGACTCAGTGACAGTCAGATATGGAAACGTTCACACTTAGTTCAAACCACTGTGATCAGTTATAATGGTGTCACATTGGCTATGATAAGCTGTTGGAGTACAATACAAACATAGGCTGAGATCTTCTTAACCTGCACAGTGTAATAACACACTAAAAGATGTGGCTACTCGATATGATATCAAGAGAATATTACGTTAGTAGATGGTGTGAAATACATTGCAGATCAGAAATAGTAACAAAATTATTTCCTCTTCATTACACACCTTACTCCTTCATGGTACCATGAAAAAGATGTCTTTGAATATTGAATGTAAGAGTGGATTTGGCCTCCCGGGTTCTCTTTATAGCCAACCACAGAAAGGGCTTCAAAATTGATGTAAGATTCTCCATTTACAGACTGTTTGCAAATTTGGAGCAGGTAGCTAGAAATTCTGAATGGGAATTAGAATCTGGTTTAATATCACTGGCATATTTTGTGAAATTTGTTAACTTTGTGGCAGCAGTACAATGCAATACATGATAATGGAGAGAAAAAGAAAATTGTGAATTACAGTAAGAATATAAGAATTTTTTGCACTACTTAGTTAATGTAACTATTGTATATATTAAAATAATATTTTTATTTATATATGTGTTATATATAAATTAAAATATCATATATATATAATAGTTAAATTAAATAAGTAGTGCACAAAAAAGGAAATATAAAAAAAAGTGAGGTAGTGTTTGTGGGTTCGACGTCCATTCACAAATCAGATGGCAGAGGGGAAGAAGCTGTTCCTGAATCTTTGAGTGTGTGCCTTCAGGATTCTGTACCTCCTTCCTGATGGTAGCAATGAGAAGAGAGCATGTCCTGGGTGATGGGGGTCCACAATGATAGACACCGCCTTTCTGAGGCACTGCTCCTTGAAGATGTCTTGGATACTACGGAGGCTAGTGCTCAAGATGGAGCTGAATAATTTCATAATTCTCTGCAGCTTACTTTGATCCTGTGCAATAGCTCCCTCCAAACCAGATGGCAAGGCAGCCAGTTAGAATGCTCCCCACCGTACAGTAGTAGAAACTTGCGAGTGTCTTGGATGACTTCTGAAGGTAATGAGAGTGCATTATTTATGAAGGTTGCCAGTTGAATGCAATTGAACAGCAAACTTCACAAGTCAGAGTTATTAAACCTGATTCTGAACTTTTTTCATCAAAACCTGGAGGCCCTCAGGAAGGATCTCCAGGTTTTGGAAGCCAATGCTGCAAGGTCATTGAAGGAGATAAAGGGAAGGGTGATCTACGTTTAGCATTTCAGGATTTTCTTTCTGCCAATCAATGGTTTAAATGGCCACACTCATCCAAACACCATTAAAAAGATAAGAAATGTGCCAAACATCAAGTTACAATTTACAGTAAGGCTATTTGCCTTAAACAAAATAGAGGATCAAAGTACATGGATTGCAAAGTGTCTCCGCACACCCTGTTACACATTAACTGATATCCTCCACGGTAACTTACAAAATTTCCAGCTCTTTAAATGATTTACCACACCTGTCTGTACTGCTGGTCACAAATTCCAATTTCAGCTTGCCTTTGTAACTCTGGACGTGCTTACATCTCAAAAGGACTTCCTGATATGCTGCATGTTTTATGTTCAGTAGCAACACAATGAGCTCCAGGAGTGCTATTTTATGTGTTTTATCAATACTCGTCTGCCGCTGATACACTTATGCCCCTCGTGCTTTGACTGTAGAGTGACCTTCGTTCTTCTGTAAACTTCTGTAAAACCAAGAGCCATGCTGCCATTTTCTATTCCATACCAAAGCCCTCCTGCCATCTCTTCTACTTCACTGACCGACATTACTTTCCACTTCCGCAGCTTCTTTACTTTTCTGCATCTTATTGAGAGGCAGCATAGAATCACCCCTTCCAGCCCTTCAGGCTGTGCCACCCAGCAAATCTTAGATTCGAGCCCCTTACGTTAAGGTTAAGTTGTTCCAGGGTCTTAGACAAGGTTTACATCTCTGCTCCTGCAATCTTGTGAACTTTATATTATTCCAACTCAGTTCACTTTCCTAACAAGGTCCGGAGAGTGATATGGAAATTATTCCCCAAACCCATTTAATTCCAATGTATTTTGCCTGTTATCATAATTTGAAAAGCATCCCCCCCCCCCCAACCCATTGTGGTTTGTTCTGGGATGAGAAGACTTAAAGTTTGAATTTTAGAGTTATATTTACAAATTTCATGGCTTTCATACCCTGGGTATGCATGCCTACAATAATGAAGTGGATTCGTTTTGTTTGTCACATGTATATTGAAGCATAGGGTTAAATGTCCCGCTCATGTCAGCGACCAACCACCAGAGGATGTGCTGGGAGCAGCCTGCAAAAGTTGCCATGCTTTCGACATCAATATTGGATGCCCACAACCTACTAACCCATATATCTTTGGAATGTGGGGAGCACCTGCAGGAAACTCAAGCAGTCAATGGGATGATGTACAAATTCCTAGCAGACAGTGGTAGGAGGAGTAGCCATGGTGATACTCACTGGCCCTCTAACAGGTTTGAACTTTTCCTCGCAGGACTGCGCCAAAACTAATCAGTGGACGGTAAGGATATAAATCCAGGAAGCAGAGCCTATGTCCAGGCCTCTGTTCATCGGTGAGGTAAGAGTGGGCCCTCAACCTAATTCCTCTTGCTCAGAAACAGGAAAAGGACCCACAGGACAGGATCACCTGTCACTCTGTCTGGGTGTGAGCGCCTGCCATATCTCATGAATCATATGCTAACCTACACTTACAGCAGTTCTCAGAACCCAGTTCTTTGACATCAACTTCAAGGTAACATTCACCAGGTTCTACTGCATAGCTTTAAACTGCAGTTTAACAATCCTTTTTCCCCTGAAAGTATCCCAATATTGATGGGAAACAGTAGGATCTGTAAGTTCAACCATTGTTTCTTTAAGGCTTTACTTTTTGAATGTATTGCTTGCCTGTAGATAACCTCTGTTTACTCAACAGATCACAACACATACCCCTGCTGATCGTATTTGAGGATTAATGCCTGGCCTATGGTACATCAGTAAGATTATGATGATATTAATCTGCAATCACCATTTTCACAAGTGCATCCCATTGAGTAGTGTATTCACTCCAGACTGCCATAATATCAAAACAGCCAAAGGAATTAAATAATCTTTGCAGTAACGGTAGCAGTGGTGACTCTGAAGCCAACAATTGCTTTCCAGCAATGAAATGTGGTTTTTTAAACACACAGTGCCTCTAGGCCTTTAACCACTCCTGCAAGATTTTTGACCTGTGACCCAAATGAGAGGAGAGCCTACTCATTCACTGTAACGGTTCGTTCTAGCATAGATGAAGTTCACCATTTCTCTAATCCCACACCCAGCCCACCCGTCCCCACCCACACTCATTTCCTAAAGACCAGAGGGCCTTCATGTGGTCCAATAGATATTAATATCTCAGAATTGGCACAATGTCCACATGAATCAGGACATAGAAGCACTGGCCCTATTCTCAGTGCATGGATGCATTGCAACAGATTTTTTTGACTTCCATACCTGATATCAGCGTGTAAGTTGTCCGGCAATGGTCACTGCACGGTAAGCAGAAACTAGAATCCTCGATCATTACACATTCTCACAGAGAAATTGGAAGCAATTATATGCTCAGTATTTTACTATGAAGTGCATTTACCTGCTTAAAAGGGAAACATAAAGCGTAATGTTTTAATAGCAGAGGCACTGCCTGCTGATCTTGTCTCTCATATTTGCAGCAAAACCACTTGCTAAACAAAAAAAGTTGTACAGGAAATGAGGTCAAATTGGGAATGCATAGTTTTTTTTAAATTTATTGATCTCAGTCATCCTGCCCTACCTTTCCTCTTTGGTTTATGTAACCTTATTTAACTTTGTTCTGCACAGATGATAAATCTCTCAGGTTGTAAGCCATTTCAGCATTCATCCTGAAACAATAGGGGAGTGCGCAGGATAGTCAAAGATGCTACATCCATTCCAAATGTAATTGGGGTGAAATTCATAAATCATTATTTCAATTTGCAATGTAAACAATAGCAGTTTTCAATATATAGGGAAATTATAAATGGCAATGGAAAAAAATCCAAAATTATTATTATGAATAAGATGCACCTGGAGAGAAAAACATGTACTAAGCTGACCTGTTTAAAATAAACCGGGAAGGAAGCTTGGAAGGAGGTCTGTAAAGAACCACGGTTGCTGTGCGTGAGGCCAGAGATGGACATGAGGTTGAAGCTTTTATGCTTTTTTTTTGAAAAAATCTCAAATATTATCCATCCTATTGGTTAAATGATAGGCACCCAGAGGAATAATGATTTGCATAAAGAGATTATTTCTCTTTAGAAATGGTTTTCCAAGTGTTGAACTGCCCTTTGAGTTCTTTGAAAAATTAAGAGGATACCTCACCTTACAGGGAAGAATAATGTGTCAGATATTTAGATGATTTTTGCTTCTGTTTCAGCATTTTTAATTTTGTATCAACTAATTTAATAATTTTTTTCTAGATTATTCTAAAGAGTCAATTCAATTCCTGATTTTCATTACCTAAGTTCAGAAAGCTGATTATGATTTAATGTCATTAAGTGGTCTAATTAATTTTCCCTCTCATGCCTGCAGTCAGTAAATGTCACAAACACTGTCATTCTTGCCCTTCCCTGAGTAATAAGTTCAAATCAAACTGTGTTGCAAGCCACAGGAAGTAGCTGGCAGTTGGTAGGAAAACCACAACAGGAATTTAAACTTTGAGAGAAGCCAAGCAACTTGCACAAAGATAGTGAGAAAAAATTGTCAATCAACACTCAGATAAGATAACATTCATTTTCTCGCAATTCGGTTTACTGGGTCAGTAAATGTTACATGTTTCCAACAGTGGAAATGATCTCCCATTCTCGCCACAAAATGTGTACTTTTGGTGCCAAATTAAAATTCTCTCTGATCAGTACTTCTCTTGTTGTTGTCTGTGTGGTGCTGCATGCCTCTTTAAGGCAGGAGTGTGCAGCAGGCTGCAGGTACAGAATACAACTTCTGTGGTGGATAATGAGGCACCGTGATCAGCTGACAAGCAGCAGCAGGAGCAGGTTTGTTTTAATTCCCACAAGCAACTTCCAGTGAAACTGTGGAGATGAGCAATTGCAGACAAAGTCCATTATTGACTATGTTTATTCACTGGATTTATTTATCTATTCACACATGCATAAACTAATTGATATTTCATACATAAATGTCTGATGGTACGCACACCAGAATGACTCCCTGTGTGAAACTTTACACCCACATCCAGTTTTAATTACTATCAGGGCTGTCACAGAAGTTACCTACCAGCTAATCAAAGCAGTTAAGGCAGAAGTAATGCAATGTGTGTCTGACTGACCACATACAGTAGCTAATTTTGCCTATTCACATCATAAATAAAACTGTTACTCTGCTTCTGCCGTTTTGCCTTGGTCGAGCTAAGTTATAAATAGATGAACCCTAATCTTATGACTACAGTGTCCAGATAAACACATTATCACCAATATCCACATTGCTAACTTCTACTGCTGCAAGATCTTTGCCTTGAAATGTAAATGTTTTCTAAAATTGTAGGTTGTCCAAACATATCAAAATTTAGTTGAAAATGAGTGGTCCTGATGCTGAGTAGGGAGATTAGCTGGTGGGAGGAAAACTGGGCCTGTGGCTAAAGGCCGGGTTGGAGGGAACCTCTCATCGGACACCCTGGCAGTGTTGGGATGGGGGTGTAAAGGAAGGGGCTTGCGGGGAAGGACACCTGCAGGAGGGTTAGTCATGAGGTCAGAGGAAGACATGCATCATGGGCCTATGATCCTCCCAGAAATTAGGGAGCATTGAGGGTGGGAGGTATGTTTAATCCAGAAACATCTGAGGAAGAAGACAAGTCTTTCACACGGGTACCAAGTAATAAAACTAGTTCTAGGGTGCCAGGGCAGCATGGTCCAAATTCTCTGTGACCCACAGTCTCTGTAGGTGGAGGGAATGACGGCATGCTGCAAGATTCTGATGCAGATATGACGTCAGGGCTGCATGGGTGAAGCAAGACAGGAAATGATTGGTTGAATCTTCCAAGTAACACAAAGCGATCATTATCATATTTTACTCATAGAGAGAAAAAAAACAATTTCCAGTTGCTTAATAGCACGTAAAAAACTGTGGGAGGATCTCAGCGGGTCAGGCAGCATCTACAGATGGATTGAAATAGACAGTCGACATATTGGGCTGAGACTCTTCATCAGGCTTCACCTATCACCTTACAGCTTGAACTCCTTTCTCTCCCCAACCCCCTCACCTCCCCCACACCATCTTATTCTTCCTTCTTTCCCTTCTCTTTCTAGTCCTGATGAAGAGTCTCCTTCCAAAATGTCTGTTTTCCTCCACAGATGCTGCCTGACCTGCAGAATTCTTCCAGCAATTTGTGTGCATTACTCTGGATTCCCCGTAACTGTAGAATGTATTGTGTTCCAATTGCTTAGCACTGAATGAAAATACTGGGTCATTGACTTTCGAGGCACTGTTTTGCTATCTTAGATCAGTCTCATTCTGCAAGTTTAAAATCCTCTACTTCAGTTTGTTGAATAGAAGAGCAAAAGATGATAGTAATCTTTGGAGGTTAGTGCAACCCTGATACGTAAGTTGGCAGTTAAAAGCTGCCTGAAACTTGGCAACAACTTCCTTAGCTTACAAGAGAGGGCCAAAAAAAAGAAATGAAACATTGTCCTCATCTTGTAAGTAGCTTTTCTAAAACCGAGCACATTTAAACTATGTTCGAGAGGGCTGGCTGAAGCTAACTGGCAATATTTGACATGGATACTGAAAATCATTTTCCTTCTAATCCTGCTTTTCTTCAGCACAGTGGCAAAACAAAACCCAAAGCAAATGGCTCAAGTGGATCAATTTAGCATCAGGGAATGTATACAGGACACAAGCAGAAATTCTTAGTCTTCTCAGACATCCATGAAACAGAGAAAAAACCTCAAAGTGTGAATAACAGAAACATCAGAACCCCAAAGCCCACCCTTCCCCTCCCACACACGAAGGTGCAAGAGAAGCACCAAATCTCCCCCCACATGCAAGAGCACTGACCCCCTCCCCTACCCCGCCATGCAAGCAGCTGCACAAGCCCCCAAGGAGGTTTTGATCCAAGGTTCATCGAGAGCTGCAGTCCACAACCCAGCACTACAGTATCTCAGATGGGCTGTCTCCCACCAGCGAGGGAGGGAGAGGGTCACTCCTGCACCAGCGAGAGCTGGACACCAGCTCTTTCTCACTGACCAACTTTCCAGCGTAACAGGGTGTACAATTTTATTCATCAAACTCAATGGCTATGATTGTAAATACAAATGTGTGGAAGTTGTTAAGATTAACTTGTGTATCACTTGTGTATATATTTCTGCTTCAGTAAGATTTAGTGTTACAAGGAAATGTGAAGCCACAGAATCCTTTAATAGTCGTAATCAAAAACAGGGTTTCTCATGCTTTTAAAAATGTCTGTTACTGCTCCTCTAGCAGAGGAAACAAAAGCACAAACTGCTTGCATTTTATGTGGCAAATTGTGGTATGGTAGATATAAGAAAAAAAAAGTTTCCAATTACCAGAATAGTTTGCTGTTATTATGCATATTGTTTGTGAAATGTACAGTTTTGATAACATCTGTGAATTCACTGACATGGCTCACAGGAAGTCTGCTTCACTGTTCCACATTTTCATCATAATATATAGAACAGCTTCTCAAGTGTGAATGTTGTTTCAGAAGCCATTAATATTTTTAGTCTTTTTATTGCAGCAGATGTCTATTTACTCCACATCAACTTTATGTGGGCCATCACTTTCCTTGATCATTGACAGTGAAGTGTCACCTGTTGATGATACTCCTGTAGATGGCACTGTGATGGCGTTTAAATATAATTGGTACCATCCTACATGATTAAGGTTGGTCAAGGAACTCCTGGACAGCCGAATTTAGTGGGGCCTGAGGGACCCTGGGCTCCAGTTGGTAGCTCTACGTTGTTCTCAGGGTCAAAGTTATACAAAGGCCTTTCTCCCACGACCTAAGGCATTGTGGGAATATTGTTATGACAACGAGCGAGTTGGAAGAGCGATGGAAGGAGCGGGAGAGTGAATCAGAGCCAAAATGAGGAAGGATGGGGCATCAGAAGTCAGAAGTGTTCGGGGAAGGGAGGTGGGAGGAGGGGAAATGGGTTGGATGTACAAGCTTAGAAACTGAATGACAACAGCAGTCAACGTGGTGATGGGAACAAACATTCAGAATAGTTCTTAAAGGGAAACTCACCTGTCAGAAGATTGGCATTTCTGATTTGCTTGCCATAGAGTCAATAACACTGGATCCTTTTAACTAACCCAGATGGGCCTGTGCTTAATGGAGTTTAGAAGAACAAGGGGGGTCTCTGTGAAATCTATCAAATATTGAAAGGCCTGGACAGAGAGGATATAGAGAGGATGTTTCCCATGGTTGTCGAAGTCCAAGACCAGGACACAGTCTCAGAATAGAAGAAAGTCCCTTTAGAACAGAGATGAATAGGAATTTCTTTAGCCAGAAGGTAGTGAATCTGTGGATTTCTTTTCCACAGATGGCTGTAGTTGGGGTCCAAGTCATTGGGTATATTTAAAGTAGAGGTTGATAGATTCTTAATTTGTAAGGACGTCAAAGGTTATGGGCAGAGGGCAGAAGAATGGGGTTGAGAGAAGACTGGGTCAAATGGCCTAATTCTGCTCCTATGTCTTATGGTCTTATAATCTAGCTCACTGAATATGTTGGGAAACACGAGGAAATCTGCAGATGCTGGAAGTTAAAGCAACACACACAAAATGCTGGTGGAACGCAGCAGGCCAGGCAGCATCTATAGGGAGAAGTGCTGTCGACGTTGGGAGCCTCCTACACATATGCAGAATACTCACGTTGAGACTTGGAGCAACATGTGCAATTTACTTGTGAGTGATTATGTTTGAAATTAAATTAATCATATAATGTATAAAACTATTGTAGTATACTGAAGAATTTCCAGACCAATAGCTTCAGATTTAATTGGGAACCTCGTTGTCCTTCGATTCTGTTATCTAGCCACCAGGTTCCCTGAAAACACTTGCCAGTAATTACGTTCATGCAATTGTTAAACTTGGTGCTTGAATCTTGCTCAAGCTAAGAATTTCAAGTGCCTTCATTATAATTTTTTTAAATTTTGTTATTCAGTTCTGGGTATCACTGGGAAAGACAGCATTTATTGTTCAAGCGTAATTGCTCTTGAGAGGGTGGTACTGAATTGATATCCTAAATCACCTTAGTCCTTGTGAAGATGGTATTTCTACAGTCTGGTTAGTCAGGATGTTCCAGGATTTTGACTCAGCGACATTGAAAGGATAATTAAAATATCTATGATCAGGTATAATGTAATATAACATAATCAGCCAATAAAAGAAAGAGTAAAAGAGAGGCCAGAGTGAATATCAAACCACTGGAAAATGATGCTGGAGAGATAGTATTAGGGAGCAGCAAAATGGCTGACAAACTGAATAAGTTTTTTGCATCAGTCTTCACTGTGGAAGACTCAAACAGCAAGCTAGAAATTTGGGAGTTTCAGGGGGCAGAAGTGAGTGTAGTCACTATTCTAGAGTAGAAGGTGCTTAAGAAGCTGAAAAGTCTGAAGATGGATAAGCACTTGAACTAGATGGATTACATTCCAGGGTCGCTGAAGATACTATGGATGCATTAGTAATGATCTTTCACGAATCACTAGATTCAAAGGATCACAGGTTCATTTTATTGTCAAAGTATGCATGTACAATACAACCCTGATATTCGTCTTCTCCAGACGGCCATGAAATACAGACAGACCATGGGAGCCGTAGAACGAAAAGACAGAATCTTCCCCCAACCAGCATGATAAAGAAAAGAAATAAAACTCCCAGACCCCAAAATTTCCACAGATAAAAACAGTGACAATAACAGTCCCAACCCCTCACCTGCAAAAAAATACTGTGACAATAACAATCCCCGACCACCTTCTGGACTGGCTCCAGAGGACTGGATAAATCACAAATGTCACTCCATTATCTAAGAAGCAAGCAGGGCAAAAGACAGAAATTATAGGCCAGTTAGCTTGACTTCAGTGGTTGGCAAGACATTAGCATCCATTATTATTAAGGATGCGGTTTTGGGATACTTGGAGGCACTCGACAAAATAGTTTAAAGTCTGTATGGTTTCCTTAAGGGAAAATCTCATTTGACAAATCTGTTGGAATTCCTTGAGAAAATATCAGGTAGGATAGATAAAGGAGAGTCAGTGGATATGTTTACGTGGATTTTCAGAAGGCCTTTGACAAGTTGCCGCAAATGATGCTGCTAAACAAGATAAGAGCTCGTGGTATTATAGGAAAGATACTAGCACGTACAAGAGATGGACTGACTGGCAGAAGGCAAAGAATGGCAATAAAGGGACCTTTTCTGGTTGGCTGCTGGTGAATAGAGATGTTCCACAGGGGTCAGTGCTGGTCACCCAATTTACTGTACATATTATCATTTAATGATCTAGATGCTTTATGGCCAAACTTGCAGATGATACAAAGATAGGTGGAGGAGTAAGTATTGTTGAGGAAACAGGAAGTTTGCAGAAGGACTTGGACATAGAACGGGCAAAGGAATCCCAGACAGAATGCAGTGTAAGGAAGTGAATGGTCATGCACTTTGGAATAAAGGAATAGACCATTTTATGAATGGCAAGCAGATTCAGGAATTGGAAGTGCAAAGGGACTTGAATTTCCTCGTGCAGGGTTCCCTAAAGGTTAACCTGCAGGCTGAACCGGTAGTAAGGATGGCATATGCAATGGTACCATTCATTTCAAGGGGACTAGAATATAAAAGCAAGGATGTAATTTCTGAGGCGCTGTTAAGGCATTGTGCCAACCATATCTGGGGCATTATGAGAAAGCATGTTCTGGTGTTGGAGAGTGTTCAGAGGAGGTTTATGAGAATGACCTTGAGAATGAAAAGAGTAACATATGAGGAGCGTTCGTTGGCTCTGAGCTTGTAATCACTGGAGTTTAGAAGAAAAGGGGAGCAATGAGCTCTTTAGGCCTGTGTGGGGCACCGTGAAGTGTTGGGCTCCAAGGTTTTAAGAGCATCTGAATTGGTTAATTGCTGTTTAGTGAGAGAAATTAATCGTTTAGAGTTCCTTCTGTTTTTTTTTTTATTGGCTCTTTCTTTGTAATGCAGTCTCCAGGTGCTCTCGGGATAAACTTGTTACGGTTATTTTGATGGGCTCAGGGGTTCCATGTTACATACATTATTTAAATGGACACTCAATTAGCGTTAATCGCGAGATCCTACTTTTGAGAATGCTACATCTCGCGGTGTCACTCAGCTGAGCCATCGATGTTCTGTTGGAATTCTCATGAGTGAACTCTGGTTGCTCTCTCTACATTGGAGTCTATCTTTCCTCTGCTCTTGAGTTCCGACATTACCTGTGCACATCCTGACAGCGGAGTCTCTGACATATTGAAAAGCCTAGGTAGAGTGGGCATGCAGAGAACGTTTTCTGTAGTGGGGAAGTCTAGGACCAGAGGTCACTGCCTCAAAAAAACAAACAGGTCCCTTTAGAACAGAGACAATGGTGGTGAATCTATGGAATTATTTGGAGGCTTTAATCATGAATTGCAAAAAGTTGGCTTGCAGGTACAACCGGTTATTAAGAAGGCAAACGGAATGCTGGCCTCCATTGCTAGAGGGATTGAATTCAAGAGCAGGGAGGTCATGCTGCAACTGTACAGGGTTCTGGTGAGGCCGCACCCGGAGTACTGTGTGCAGTTCCGGTCTCCATACTTGAGAAAGGATATACTGGCTTTGGAGGCAGTGCAGAGGAGGTTCACCAGGTTGATTCCAGAGATGAAGGGATTAACCTATGAGGAGAGATTGAGTCGCCTGGGACTGTACTCTCTGCAGTTCAGAAGAATGAGAGGGGACCTTATAGAAACATACAACATTTTGAAAGGGATAGATAAGATAGAAGTGGGAAAGTTGTTTCCATTGGTAGGTGAAACTAGAACTAAGGGACGTTGTCTCAAGATTCAGGGGAGAAGATTTAGGATGGAGATGAGGAGAAACTGTTTTTCCCAGAGAGTGGTGAATCTGTGGAATTCTCTGCCCAGGGAAGCAGTTGAGGCTTCTTCACTAAATATATCTAAGAAAAAGTTAGATAGGTTAGATTGTATGGGAATTAAGGGTTTGGGGGAAAAGGCAGGTAGATGGAGCTGAGTTTACGGACAGATCAGCCATGATCTTATTGAATGGCGGGGCAGGCTCGAAGGGCCGGATGGGCTACTCCTGCTCCAATTTCTTATGTTGTTATGTTTACATTAAAGTGGTGGTTGATAGGTATTTGAAGAATAATGGCATCGATAGTAATGGGAAGAAGGCAGGAAAATGAGGTTGTGAGGGAAAATAAATTAGACATGATCAAATAGCAAAGTAGATTCGAAGGGCCAAATGGCTTCATTCTGCTCCGAAGTCTTATATGACTGGGAGGAAACTCGCAGGAGATGTTCCTACCTTCCTGCTGCCCTTTTATGAAAAGATAACTAGCAGAAACAATGATGCAATGCATTATTTCATGACTAATTTTCAGATTATGCCAAAGTGAGATAGCAGTGAATATCATTACGTCTATTAACTCTGAACAAGCTGAAGCAGATAATCTGAACGACCTTTACCAATTCCTAGCAAATTAAGGTATTTAACTAAAGGCTTAATGATAGACGTAAACACAGAGTTTCACAGAAGTAGGTGCTGAGCTTTACCCGATGTATGTTTAAATAAAATGTGTTATTTTTTGTCTTGAGACATCAGATATTAAAACACTAATGTCAGAATTTGATTCTGATGCTCTTTTGTTCACAATAAATGACAATGTTGTGGCTTTTTAAACAAGTCAGGATTTGTTTTGGAATCCATTACCAGAATCAGCTTTGTTGGCTGACAAAGGCTCAATTCAAAGGCAATTAATATCAAGCACATACGACTACAAGCGGTAGCGGCTGTACAGCTTATACAATACTTATGTGTAGTTACTTTGAAAGAAATCCCATCGAATCCTTGGATGAACATCAAATCCATCAGGATCATTCCCTGCTACTGCCGGATCATTTCTAAATCCGACCAATATTTGTTTAGCATTCGGGAGATGGTGAGGGAGGAAGAGGATATTGTACCATGTCCTGGTGTTGTTACGGTACTAGCGTCAATTTACAAGACCCAGTTCCTTATAATGTGCTCACAGGTGTCCATAACTCTAAGCCTATTTGCTTAAGTACCAGGATTTGAAAAAAAAATGATAAAAATCCTTGAATCAGTTCTTGGGAACGAGTGGAGTCTTGCCAATTATAAAATGTGATGCCACAAGAGATATAGGCTGAGGAAATGAATTGGATGTAGGGTTTAATTTCAGACTGAATACCTCAGAGTGTGATTCATGCCATATCTGGAGAGGTTCGCTTGCATTCTTTATTTGAGAGAGGAGAAATCAATTTCCTAATAAGGCCGCAAGGGTATTAATGAAATCTGTAGCACTCGGGCCATACTTGTTCTCTGGTCAAGAAATTGCCCCATGCCCTAAGCAACATTGTTTTTGAAAGTTGAATAGATGGAAGGCAAGGAGACTACAGAGTCTACAGCTAGGGTCATGTGGCAGAGGTGAACGCACAGTCTTTGTGCAAACTTCACAGAATCCTATGCAGGCGTATGCTGTGTGTGCAAAGTTTAGAGGCGTGTAATGTTGGGTTGTTGAATTGCACTACGTAATGTCAGCATGTAAATTATGTTAAATAAAGACAGAAAACCAAAATCAAATCAAATCAAGTTTAATTATCATTCAAATCATACATAGATACAGCTGAACAAGACAGCATTCCTCTGGGGCCAAGGTGCAAAATAGCAAGCCAACTTCAAAATAACAAGTAACATTCAAAACAGTGAGCAAAGAAACATATTCACTCAAAAAAAAACATATATATTCTCCAACACCTTGAGCGACAACGCCCGGCAATCGATGGTACAGTCTCCCGGCAGTGTGCAGACACATGCAATCCAGCCTGTCATTCCACCACTCGAACATGGGAGGGCAGCACTGACGGAAGCCGACACCATGTGGTATCACTTCCGCGTCTCTCACCTGGTCTTCAGCAGCGAGCAAGCCCAAAGCTTGAGGCCTAGTTCTCACCACAGCCGAGGCTACACAGATCCCATGTCCCTCCACCAGACAAGGGTAACAGACCTGGACCAACTTACATTATCACTGTCCAACAGAGCCTCGCGATCGCAATTGAAATGTCCGAGACTATCTCCCATGGTTATACTGAACCAATGTCAACGCTTCCGAGTAGCGGGCAGCAACATGGTCTGCGGCCAGGTCAGCTCCTCTGTACCCAAGCCGGCTCTTCCAACAGCGGGCTCCTCCAATATCCCGGCCACCTCCTTTCCCGATATCCCGACCACCTCCATCTCCAACATCACGGCCGGCCCCTTGAACACTTTGTCCGGGTCCACCACCGACACCTGTCCATCTACTCCAATTAATGAGCAGCTCGCTGATGGAGTAGTCCTGCAGTACCCGACACTCTTGGAGTCGAATTGTCTGGAATTCTCAGTTGATCCGGCCCTTTGAGCTGACATATTAGTTCTGTTTCTCTCCTCACATGCTTGGCATGTCCAGCAATTTTCTGCTCCTCTTTTAGATTTCTGGTAACTATACTTCCTTTGATTTTCTGAAACTGAGTTTGTTGGTTTCAGCTCGACATTGCCTGATGATTGTTGTAAATTCTTACGAACGTCATCATTTAGATCAGCAGCTACCAAATCCCTTTCATAGAAGCCCCGTGCCGCATTGCAAATGACATGCTTCTATTTACAGTAGCATTGTTACTGAAGGGATGGATGCAATAATGATAGAGGTAGGACTGAGGTAGGGAAGACCTCTCAACTGGTCAGAGGAACCTGGGCAGCTGATAGTTTGAGTGCAAGGAGGCTACAGAGACCCTCCTCGTCTACAACCAGGACCTTGTGGTAGGCTTGAATGCAGCCTTTGAAATGTCCAGATTTCACAGAACCTTATGCAGGCATATACCAATGCCATCTTCTCCCGCTCCTGTTGACAGAAAGTAAAGCAACTTAACTCTCCTGTTTTTCATTATAGAGTCTGAGTGAACTCCCTGAAGTATCAGAGGAGAGCAAACTGCTACAAGGCTCAATGGCTGCAGCCTGGAATAATCCCAAGCCGAGAAAACTGAGTTATATCAAAACCCTGATCTCTGGGGGCAGTCAAGGCACATACCTCAGGTTGTATTTGTTATGGAAAGCCACAAGAGGTCGAAGAGTGCAGACTGAGTGTTGGCTCTTTAAATAACACAGCTCGAGAAGAAGTGGGATTAGTTAAAGTTAGTGAAACCTACTTGATCTTTGAGTAAGTACTGTTGTTTAAATCAGTGTGGTTGAAGATGTCACTGCCGAAATACATTGTGTGTTGAACATTACTGGCGTTGTTTGGGGGATTTTTCTGATGGGTAAAGTTACTTGGGAGAACAAAAACCCCGCCAAAATATCCGATAAATTTCCCAGCAGTCCCCAAAATACCCAGAAATATGTTAAAGTTGCTCCACCCAGGGTTAAACCCATTTTCGATAGTAGAATGCTGTTTCATTTACAGACTGAGTGATCAAGTTTCTACTCCAGTAATTTGTTTGTAACCTCACAGGATGGAAACTGACAACTGTGTTTCAACATCTATTGAAATTAACAGCATTTCATCTATCCCTGGACTACCCTCAAATTGAGTCAGGTCTTGTAAGATGAGTCACAGTATTTGTCAGTGTGTGTTCTACATTGTATCCAGAGGTAGAAAGCCATCACAAAGACTTACTGCATCCTGTTTTGACTGTTGACAGCTGACGGAAAGAACTCTTTGACTATTAGGAAAGATTAATCTAGCTGTTTGGTGTTCAAAACATTGTACCGTGGAATCACATTCACAGCACCTCTCCCTGTTGGCTTTTAAAGCTCACTCATATCAAAAGGAGTGTGTTTCATTAGTTGGATGTTACTACAGATGTCGGAGAGGCATCGAAGGGGAGGTCATGCTAAGCTACTGTCTTCACTAACAAAAGTGCTGGTTGCAAATGTAGCTGATGAGGAGCCTGAAAGCAAGTCTGACCTACAAATGACATATCACTACAACTATGAGCTGGAGCCAGTGACTGAAGAGAAGAAAGCTTACATTCATAATGGGATTAAATTATTCAGTGACTATATCTTTGGAAGGAAGCAGGGAGACAGCAAATCATAGTGTATGATAGCAATAAATACCTGGAAATTAGATTGCACAATGGCATGCTTTTGTGTGCTATGTGACACAATTTTGCTGAGAAATGAATTGCAGTGTGATTCATAAAGGCTGTGATTTTCATTTTGAGTTACACTGTGCTTCTGCCAAAGAACGCATGAAGAGCCCAGGGCATGCACACTGGCAGCTAATGACGTGCAACACAAATCTAGATGCCACTTCTGGGATTTGCATTTATGTTGGTGTGGTTTCAAGTCAATCGATCAAACCCGTGCTTTTATTGTTTTTGCTTCTGCAAAACATTTGCTTCAGCAGAAGTTAACAGGAAACCTGTGGAACAGGTCCCAGGCTTTACCAAGGAACACCATTTGGGTAAATTCCTTTTTACTTACTTATCTGGTCCCCAGCAGAGTGAGCGATGACCACTATCCAACCACACCAACAGCCCCATGCTTGCAACCCATGCCCAACTTTACCCTTGCAACGCACAAATCTTCTGAACCCTCTGACTAGCTTACTCTTAAGCCCAACACCATAGGTAGCCAACACTCATTCTGCCAACTTCTTCAATACCTGCCTCATTCTCTGCTTCCACACCGCTGGGCTTCCCTGACCCATAATTCATTTCAGAGCCTGGATTCATCTCCATCCTTTGCACCCTCACTGGAACGACCTCATCAAAGGCTGATCGAGTAATGCTTGAGGCCTCAAATAACATCAAGTGCTTTTCAGTTTCCACATAACAGTCCCATTAGCAAAGCAGGTGTTGGTTTACCATCTCACAACCTCTTGGAGTCCTAGTACAGCACAGAAATGGCCCCTTCAATCTGACGCACCCCATGCCTTCCTTCTTGACATCTGCATCTCTGGAAGAAATTCTGGGCCATGATCTAAATAGAAATTATTAAATTCTACTCCCGATGTTTCTTACTTAAACTTTCTATTACTTGTTCCATACAGAGGTCTTGAAATTTCTCAGGACTTAATCTCCATTCACTTGAGAACAGGTAACACCCACATTTGGATGGGGGGGGGGGGATTACATTGCTATGAAATGGTCCTTACCGTGATTTTCCATAATGCAAAGCTGTGTCTTCTGCACAAGCACCTAGAGATGCAAGTTTAATGAACATAAATGTTGTGTTTATTTATTTAGTTGACATAAATTTCAAATGGGCAGTTTTTTATTGTATCCCAAAAATTTTGCTCGTGAATTGAGAATTCTGTAAAGACGAATTTCTGTTACCTGAACTGCTGTAACACGTTATGTTTGACACTGTCCTCTGCTGCTGAAGGACTCAAATCTTCTTTTACTTGAGGTAATAATTATAACTTCAGTTGAAGGTTATTTCTAATTTGTAGGTTTAATGCTCTTGAGGAAAGGGAATATGAAGTATTAAGAATACCCAAAGTATGAAGTATAAAGAATCTAGAGTGACACGATGCAGTCTGTAGCTTGATCAGTTTTACTGCAGTCACATTCTTCAGAACTCTTAATTGTGCACCATGACTTCAGCCTAGTTCTGATTTGAAATGGTGTCCTTGTTTTAAAAAGGGGAGGCTTTACTAATTTTCCCTGGAAATTTGTTACTATGTGGCGATGGACCATGGGTACCAGTTCTGTCATTTCCAGTAGGTGCTGTGTGTACATCTCCCTTCTGGATGGGAAGTCCAAAGCTTATCTTCCAATAAGTCAATGAATTCTCAGTTTCTCATGTTTCCCATGTGGGGAATGATATACTTCATTTTAGTTGACGTTTTGACTTCCATATTTGTACCTTGTACTGCTTGATTGGGAATTCATGAATTGCCCCTCCCCGTGCCTCCAACCAAAACTCCACCCTCACGTTCCCAAGGTGTGGATGATTGCTTTGCAAGGAGAAAACTCTCAGAAAATCCAGCAAAGGGGAATACCTGTTTTGCTGAATTCTCTAACCCAAGGTATGCTTCAGAGAATGATGTCATTGTTGCATTGCGTGTAACTTGGTGATTTCAGGTAGAACAAGTGGAGAGAGAGAATGCAGATGTCATTTTTACTTTCCTAATGCAAGTCAAAAGTTTTATCATACCTTAGCATACTATTCATCCCTTATCTTTGCAACCTTTTTAAAATGATGGTGAACATACAACTTAAAAAAGGATATTTAGCACAGTTAGAGTTTGCTTTTCTTTTTCCGTTTCTCCCATTCCCTTTCAAAGAAATATATTAGCATTCCCTTCTTCTTCATTTTCCAAACACATCCGCTTAGCATCCTCCAAAACGCTATTTACCTCAACAACTCTCTGTCACAGCAGATTCGACTTTCTACACAATCAGAATTCGTAACATGCTTTATCGGAAGCAACACACACATAATGCTGGCGGAACTTAGCAGGTCAGCCTGCTTTTATTGAGATGAATAAACAGTCGATGTTTTGGGCCGAGCCACTTTTTCAGGATGTTATCGGATCCTGCTTTACCAGATCTTGCCTTGTATGTTCGACCTACAGAGCACCACAACAAATAAGTAGACCTGCTGACGAACCTTGGCCCAAAACATCAACTGGTTATATGTCTCCATAGATACTGGCTGACCTGCTGAATTCCTCCAGCATCTTGTGTGGTTTCCAGCATCTGCAGCATCTCTCATATTTATGTTAACAATTAAGAAGATCTTCTTTACATTCACTATTTCAAACCCTTTCATAATATTTATTCCCTCTATTGTCACCCCTTTTTCTCAAGATTCGATTCCATAACGTATGAGGTGGAAGAAGCCCAACATTGATCACTATCTACCTTCATTCGAAATACTTTATTCAATAGTCAGAATTAAACCGTTCCAATGTTCATTTATTTTTATTCAATGTGATCTGAGTTTAAGATTGTGATAGCAGGGCTTGGTTTTATTTGCACATTGGTGTGTTCTCCAATTATAAAGACTGAAATTAGGTGCGGGTCAATGCTCTGAGCTGTCTGGGCACTGCCCAAGTTATAGTGCTTTCAGTTTTTGGATAACATAGACTGATTTAGTGCAATTAGTCTTTGGAATATGTGTCAGTTTAACGATACCCTATATTGCTTTGTTGGTCTCTTTCATTGACAGTATTGCACATGGTTGAAGGATTTTCTACTTTGATACTTGCTTTCAGCTTGTCAACCAGCAATTCATAATAGCAAGTTGTCAATACGTTTATGGATGCCCTGAGTTACAACTTAGGCTCTCTCCCAATATCTTTTTGCTCATGGCTGCAACAAATGAGTGGTTTCTGTAATCAGCTTCTCTTCTCCTCTGGAACTTGCTTCGCTGAATCATTACAGAACAGGGGGCCGTTCAGACCACTGAGCTCCTGCCAGCTTCCTTTCTGGCTTTTTCTCTTTGCAGCTCTGCCTTTTCTTTCCAGTATTTTCCCATTTTGATTACAAAATTGTATCTACCTCCATTTGTATTCCAGGGACACGTGTGAAAACTTTGCATCATAATAACGCCCAATAATGATCATTTCCAATATGAGACCCTAGTAACTTCCCCCGGTATTCAATGCAATATCTCTCTCATCAGCCATTGACCTGAAATACAACTGTACCAGCCATGTAACTACCACAGCTACCAGTGCAGATCAGAGATAAATGTTGCCGCTTTCCTGACATTGCAGAACCTTTCCACCATTTTTACAAGGCGTGAGCCAGGAGAGTGATGATTTGTGCAGCAAGTGTTATTTCAGCCTGTTCGAGACATGAACTGTATCGATGTCAAATTCAGCAACTTCAGGTAACTCCCTTTATCTGTTGCAAGTCTATTTGTCTCTATTTTATTTTTTCTCTCTATAGATATTGCCTGGTTTGCTGGGCAAGTCAAGCGTTCATTCTTCTTTTGGCATTTGTATACTGTTAACATTTTGATGAACTTCGTTAAAATTCCATCTTGTTTCCTGATGAGGTACATTATTGCCTTCTTGGATCGTGAAGAAGTCTAACCTTCATAACTCACAATCCCATCACTCTGGCTTTTCTTTCCCTGGTAATTATTTGGTTACACCTATTCTCAACATCTCCAGATGTTGTCATTGATGAGGATCCATCAATCCTTCTGTCCTTCAGCCTTTTCTACAAAAAGTCATCTTATGCGTTCTCTTTCCCGTCCTCTTTCCTCTCCATCACAAAGGTAGCTTTTTTTTCCTCTTTATTCCCAAATATGATGATGGGTCACATAATTAAAAGTAGAAATAGCTGGAAGCACTCAGCAAGTCAGGCATCATCTGTGGAAAGAGAGACAGAGTTAAGGTTTCAGATGACCTGAAAGGTTACTTCAGTTTTTTTCTGCAGATATTGCCTGACTTACTGTTTTCATTGTACGTTTATTTTAGATTTTTCACTTCTGTTGCTTTGTTTTGGATTTTATCTGATGGGAGTATTAACTGTTTCCCTTTCCACGGATGTTGTGTAGCCCACTGATTAACTTCAGCAGCTCCTGTTTCATTTCAGGTTTTCAGTGGCAGAATACATTACATTGAGAGACATGTTCTGTATTGGAGGATAACACTTTCAGTGTTAGAGTGGTCTTTGTGAGGGCAATCTCAGTTTATCAAAACCACCTTGTTACTGTTATAACTTGCACAGGACTACTGTGAAATGCCATTCCCAGCAGGAATTCTACCTATCCCTGTGGAGGCAGGAAACTTGATCTCTTCGTAAACTTGCATCCCTTTCTTCAAGTGTGTGCATGATGCATCAGTTATTATCATAGTAAGTTCAAAGTACTCACTGATTCCAGTACAAACAACAGAAAATTTGCTGATGCTGGAAATCCAAAGCAACACAGGTCAAATGCTTGGGGAGCTTAAGCAGGCCAGACAGCATCAGTGGAAAAGAGTGAACAGTCGACTTTTCAGGCCATGACCCTTCATCAGGCCTGAAACATCGACTGTTTAATCTTTTCCATAGATGCTGCCTGATCTGCTGAGTTCCTCCAGCATTTTGTGTGCGTTTCACTGATTCAAATGGTAAGTCTTAATATCACCAGAATGATTTCAAGACACAAGGGTCTTACTAACAATGAGTGTATTACAGAAAATGGAAGAGGTCTATTCAGCACAATCTTGATAACTCCCATAATGAGGAAAAGGCCTATTCTTTCTTATATTTAAAACTGGCTAACAACTTTTCTGAAGCTTCAATCAATGTCAAGTGAATACAGACTAGAGAAAGTTACATTGAGATTGAAATTCTCAATTCACGCTCTTCATGTTCTCTAGCAGTTCCAAAGAAAATTGGACCACTTATAAGGCGAGGAAAGAAGAGCTCAGTGGTCTTGGAAAATGCTCCTGTTAAGACAGTCTCCTCACCAGCCATTAGGCTTTGAAAAAGCTTTTTGTTCATGGGGATCCATTCATCTTAATATGCCTTACAAATTAAAAGAAAAAAATTAAATTCTTTCTTATATATGGGTCTACTATCTTCCATCTGCATAATGTTTCTTTATAAAATGGTGATTGCCACTGAAATATGTCATTTACAGCCTTTGGAATAGGTTCTTCAAGTTTTATGCACTTATATGTGGGCAAATAGTAGCAATTTCAAAGCAATAATCTCATCAGTGGTTGAACTGATAAGTGTAAACCATAAGAACAAAGGTCAAGTAGTTCACATGCATCATCAGCTCAATAAGATAAGATGATTACCTTGTGATCCATCCTGCACAGCTACTATTGTTGAATGTCGTATGTATCAGAGGTGTTCTATCATCTGGCCTTTCTGTTTCTGTTGTTACTTCAGTGTGGTACTGAAAGGTAGTCAACTATTAAAAGCATCTCCTTTTGCAGAAGCGGTCTAGCAGGTGAAAACTATTTATAAAGAGATTCTTCAGATGTGGGAAATCTAGAGTGACATACAGCAAACGACATTACCATGGGCAACATGCTCAAGACGGGTCATGAAGCAACTCCTTTCACTTCTTTTACTTCTTTTTATTTCAGATGTGGTTCTGATACTGCTGGAGCCTGGTAATGTTGCCTTCCAGCTGATCGGGCGATTTGGAGAGTGTCTGCATGTGGTGATCACGCTCTCCCTTGGTGCTGTCGGAGGATGGTGCCGGAGCAAAGTTTAATCGATATGTTATGATGTGTTTTATTTTTCTAGTTGCTCCCTTTTGTTGTTGGTATTTTTGGGCGATTTTTGAATCGGGGGCTGTCTGCAGATAATGAACACTGAGCTGAACTGAAATATGTCTTTTGATTTTGTCTTTTATATTCTGTGTTTTCACTTTTTTTTATGCTGTTTGTGCAATTTTTTTTGTACATGGGGGTTGGTTGATACTTTTCTTTGAACGGGATCTTTGGTCCTTCTTTGTTTCCTGGCTGTCTGTGGAGAAGACGAATCTCAGAAGACCAATCTGCACGTATACTTTGATAATAAATGCATTTGAAAATGGTGGAAGAACTCAGCAAGTCAAGCAGCATCAATGGAGTGTAATAAGCAATCAATATTTTGAGCCAAAATATTTCTTTAGGGCCATTAATATTTTGTTTTCTGGCTTCTCCTCTGTGAGATGGAGGATTAACAGCCTGAGAACTGGTTAGGGCAGCTGAAGGCAAATGCCTGTCAAGATTGGTGTTGAACTGGCAACTCCCTGGTATTGAAAGTGTAACAATCTGCTGCCAGAGCTGGCTGTAACCTTTAGAAATCAGTAATTTGAATTATCGACTTCTTAGCTCATGGTTCATAAAATTAGAACAAGAATAGATGTGATTGATCAATGAAGACATGTTCATCCTTCCTTCACGTTTAATAACCTCATTTACAGTCTTACAACAGACAAGTGCAGAACATGACTCCCCTTTCATAACTTGCAATGTAATCTGTGTATCTGTAATTGTCATTTGTCTTCTGTTTCCTGCTGGAAGCATATCAACAGCAACCTCTCTTTGTTGCAAGACAGGGTCTTTTAACAGCAAGACTGTTCATCTGCTGCCATGCAATTATTTATCTGTAACATTCCATGGACTTCGAAACCAGTTCAGGTTTGAACTGTTTGTTCTTTCGCACCAATCAAGTGCAAATTTAATTTAATGTCATTGACGAAAGAGCCAGTGGGGAATTCTATTTTGTGGAGCAAACTATTGCATCAGGACAAGGTGGAAGCAAATTCACTTGTAGTTTTTGAAGTGGGTGCATGCTTGAAGGGAGGAAAACTGCAGGGCACTCGGGAATGAGCGGGTTCTTTTGAAATTAACAAGGATTCAGAAAGCAGGTACCTTTGTGGATGTTAAGAAAATTGTAAGTGTGGATTGTGAAGAAGATAGTCTAAGGCTAAACAAAGTATAATGGAAATTTGGCAGGAGGATTGACAGATGGAACTTAATCCCCATAAGTGTGTGGTGCTGCATTTGGGAATTCATACAGGAGTAGAATATATGCAGTAAATGGTAGAGCACAAAGGAATGGAGATGGATAACCCTTTGAAGTTCAGTTCAGTCTTTCCTGAATGTGGTAACACAGGCTGATGCACAGTAGGTAAAGCACAGCTTACCTACTTACACAGCTTCGGGTAACGAATGTGAGAGTTGGGATATTGTTTTGCAACTTTACCATCAAGCTGCAGAGGGTCATAAATTTAGTCAGCTCCTTTTTGGGTACTAGTCTGCAAAGGACCCAGGACACCTTCGAGGAGCGGTGTCTCAGAAAGGCACCCTCCGCAGGACCCTCTTTATTAAGGACCCTCCCCAGCACCCAGAGCATGCCCTTTTCTCACTGTTACCATCAGGAAGGAGGTACAGAAGTCTGAAGACACACACTCAGCGATTCAGGAACAGCTTCTTCCCCTCTGCCATCTGATTCCTAAATGGACATTGAACCTGCGAACACTACCTCGCTTTTTTAATATATGTTCCTTCTGTTTTTGCACAATTTTAATCTATTCAATATACATTCACTGTAATTTATTTACTTATTCTACTGCTGCTGCTAAGTTGACAAATTCCACGACACATGCCAGTGATAATAAACCTGATTCTCATTCTAATTTTTAGGCCGCTCCTGGATTTTTGTGTGCCACTCTGGTCAGCACACTATAGGAAAGATGTGATAGTGAGGGCGAGAGTGCAGAGAGGATTCACCAGGAGGTTGCCTGGATTGGAAGACTTTGGTTATAAGGAGAAATTGGATAAGGTTGTTTTCTCTGAAGCAAAGGAGACAGACCGGTGACCTTATCGATGCATGTAAGCAAAGGTTGATAGGGTTCTTGATTAATAAGGGTGTCAAAGGTTATGGAGAGAAGGCAGGAAAATAGGTTGTGAGGGATAATAAATCAGCCATGATGGAGCAGACATGATGGGCCAAATGGCCTGATTCTGTTCCTATGTCTTATGGTCCTAGGGTCTGTAAGATTTTGGAAGGCAGAGGTCTGGTAGATAAGAGGACATAGGTTCAATGTGAAAGGATGAAGTTTTAAAAGGGGTTAGATATTTTACACGGTGAGTGTTTAATGGGGACTGTACAGTAGTGTAGCAGTTAATGGAATGCTTTACAGCGCCAGCAATCACTGATCAGGGTACAATTCCCACCGCAGTCTGTAAGGAGCTTACACGTTTGCCCCGTGACCGCATGGGCTTCCTCCTGATGCTTTGGTTTCCTCCCAGATTCCAAGACTTCTGTGTTAAGGTTGGGATGTTGTGGGCACGCTATGATGGTGCAGAGACATGGTGTCCCTTGCCGTCAGCATCCTCACACTACATTGGTCGTTGACGCGAGCGAGGCAATTCACTGTACGTTTCAATGTGCATACGAAAAGCTCAGCTTTATTTGGATTGTGCTGCCAGGGGAGGAGGTGGAATCAGGCACAATTACAATGTTTACGGGGCACTTAGACTTAAATACACGAGATATAGTGGGCAAATGGGATTTACGCAATTGGGTTAAAAAAGAGTTTATCATGTATGAGCGGAGCCAAAGGGCCCATTTTTGTGCTGCGTGACTCTATAAAAGGTACAGGTGGCACCAGCCAATCGGCTTCCGTCCGAGCTGGACAATAGTTTATTGAGTCATAGAACGATACAGCACGTAACTAGGCTCTTCAATCCAGTGAGCCCATACCAGGCATCAAATACCCATTTATACTAATCCAACATCAATCCATTTTATCTTCCCATATTCCCCCACGATTGCACCATTTAACTCTGCATTAGGATAATTTAGTGACTTACTCCACTAGAGCACAGTATTATCAAGTATTCACCCAGTCTGAAGGATTTGAGGGGACTAGGACCATAATCTAATCTCACAATGCAATTATTTTAAGCGCTATACAATTCAATCAATGCCCTTCCAGAGTAGAGTTGCATGTGCAGAATCTATTCTGCCATGTTTGATTTCTTGGAACTTGAGTGGTGGCATTCCATGGTAGCATACTGGTTAGCACAGCACTTTCCAGCACTGGTGACCCAGGTTCAATTCCCGCTGCTGCCTGTAAGGAGTTTGTATGTTCTCCCTGTGACTGCGTGGGTTCCCTCTGGGTGCTCTGGTTTTCTCCCACGGTCCAAAGGCCTACCGGTTGGTAAGTTAATTGGTCATTGTAAATTGTCTCCTGATTAGGCTAGGATTAAGTTGAGCAGGGTGGCTCAAAGGGCTGGAAGGGTCTATTCCGCTCTGTATCTCAATAAATACATAAAGTATTATCAAGTATTCATACAGTCCAATGGATTCTAGGGGACTAGGAACCTCATCTAATCATATTAACCTAGAAACTATCTCACAATGCAATTATTTTATGCACTGCTCAATTTAATCAAAACCGGTCCAGATTAGTGTTGCATGCGCAGGACCTATTCTTCATGTATATTTCCTTGGACCTTGAGTGTGGGGAGAATATCAGGTCACTGGGGCTTTACTTTTCAATGCACTTCTTTACATATGAAAGAAATTATAACCCATTATGTCATAACTTTTATTTCCTCCAGCAAAACAACTTGAAATGGGTCTGTTTGTATTATTTCCATGAATGCCACTCATAAATCTACTGCTGCAAATGATACTTACAATTTACCATGATGGAGCTACTCTGAGGAAATTTATTACCTTAATCAAACTGGATCGGTGCCAAATCAGAAGAAATTATAATTGGATCAGACATATTTTACTAGAGCTAACTTATTCCATATTTTTATTCAAATATTTTGTCCCAGTTTCAATTCATCAGGAATTAATAATGAAAAAAGAAAGAATCAAGTGTACTAAAAATCTAAAATTAATATAGAAGTGCAGATCAGGTCATGATGATCTGAAAGAGAGGTTAATGATATGGATAGAATTTGAAAAATTATTGAAATTCTGAAAGAAGGATACTAGAATGTCCATGTATTTCAAAGTAAAGGAGGTTACCAGTTATGTAATTAAACATCACCAACCATCATTGAAATCTGAAGGACAAGATTGAGCTGCATGGGATGAATTTCTCCACATTATTCACGCCTGTAAAGCAACAAAATGGCGTCTGCAATATCCATATGATTTGTAGATGAATTATAGCTGACATCTTACTGTTTTATATCCACCAGAGATCTTCAAATGAGATAGATTATGATGACAATCAACTTGTCTTTATGAAACTCACTTTATACCCTCTCTCTTCTTCACTCAACTCAAGTCAAGTCAAGTCACTTTTATTGTCATTTCGACCATAACTGCTGTTACAGTACATAGTAAAAACGAGACAACGTTTTTCAGGACCACGGTGTTACATGATACAGTACAAAAACTAGACTGAACTACGTAAAAAAAAAACACAGAGAAAGCTACACTAGACTACAGACCTACAGAGGACTGCATAAAGTGCACAAAAACAGTGCAACCATTACAATAAATAATAAACAGGACAATAGGGCAAGGTGTCAGTCCGGGCTTTGGGTATTGAAGAGTCTGATAGCTTGAGGGAAGAAACTATTACATAGTTTGGTTGTGAGAGCCCGAATGCTTCAGAGCCTTCTGAGCATGCAGGAACAGCTCTTCAGCTACTTAAAGAAATTATCCATTATCTACAGGTTAGTTGCTGATTAAATTCATTGGTCCATTGGTGGGACTTGACAAGCATTTGATGTTTCCAAAGGAATTAAAAGTCATGGGGTTGTTAGAGCACAAAAAGTTTGTCATTTTGTCAGTTAATCTCATTGTTAAGTTTTTCCTAGAAACATTGCAGCATTTCAACACTTTTCCCTTAAGCTTATCCAGTGTCTTCATCGAAACCACAATTGAATCTTCTTCCATCGTCCTATCAGAGAGTGAATTCCAAATCACAAATAATCACTGTGCATTTGAATTTCCTTTGGTCTCTTTTAGTTTAATTACTTCAAACACGTGGCTGCAAGCACTTGTGATTCTTATGTTGTCTTCATAAATGTGAACATTTTAATCAAATCTCCGCTCCAGAACCTTCTCTTGCTCCAGCAGGTGCATTCCAGCCTTTTCTAGTCTAGAATAGAACTGAGGTTCTGGCAGAATACCCTGTGGTTGGCCAGTAATGCTGACATAGTGGAGCATAAAGACAACAGGACCAATAAGCGAAGTATCCATAACCTTGGCTACTTGTAAAACATGCAGGCGTGACATGAACTTGCAAAGACACATTGCACACCAAATGAATATATAGTATGGCATAACAGTTCACAAAATACCTACTCTTATTTGGTGAGTCAATTTTAGACAAAATTCATATGCAGCCCATTTAAGTACGTAATTATTTGAGAGAATTTCCAGACCCGCTGTGAGCACCATGTCGATTTTAGCCTTTACATGAGCTATGCAGACCGTTCTAAAGAAGCTTTGCAGTACTTGGCAGAGTGAGAATTAGGATCTGCAGTGGTCTTGTTCATGAATAATTATGAAGAGACTAGTTGTATTGTGAGTAGCTCAGGAGTACAAGAGAAGGAAGGAGGCAACCTAGATTCTAATTCTACTTAGTCTGTCAGGAAGTAACTCAGCCTAAAGCAATAGCAGTAATAGCAATGCCAGTTCCCACACTTGAACTACCATTGACCAACACAGTACAGTGCTTGACCACAGAGCAAACACAAAACCCACCTCAAAATGAATAGTCCAAGATCAAAATTCATGCAATTTTACAAACAAAAGTTGATTAATCATTCCTGTGCATTCCTGGCATTTCTGTGTGATCTTGTCTGCTGTAATGCTTCTAGGCAGGGCCACCTCAGTAATTTCTGGGAGGCTCCAGATGGTCCCAGATGTTGACCATAAGTTGTTCTAAGCATCCATGGGTCTGTCGTCCACTGCATAGTTTCAGCAGCTGACTGAGCTCATTGGGCACCAAAAAATAGCAAGAGCAGTAGAAGAGTGTCTGTAACTGGGATCCTGATTGGTGTTACGTTAAGAGGCAGTCCTCCATGGAGCCACAGACTCACCTCTTTGTCAGTGCCTGAACCATCCAAATAATTGTCTCATGGACAGATTGCTGAACTGCTGCAAGTCTGTAACTGCTTTGCACTCTGCTGACCACAATCACCGCAGTAAGTTGCTTTCTCACATGGCAGCAGGGATACCTTGCCCGACACCAGTCTGAGATACGGCAGTTGAATTCAGAGCTTGTTGCTTGGATACTAAGTGATGGGCCATTAGTGGCGGCATCATGGTTGGGCCTGTAAGAATGCTAACGCGGTTGGCTGCATACCTAAGTCATTCCTGGGAAAGAAAAGCTTAACATATGAGGAGCAGTGGTTGACTCTAGGCCTTGGAGCTGTTGTTTAAAAATCTCATCCCTGTCTATGTCTTCACTAGTGACTCACTGCTACGGGAGAAGGAAAACAACAGCATCTTAAATATATAGGAAAGCAAACAGTTGGGCTTCTGAGGAACTCGGAAGTGTCGGACACAAACATGCTTTAAAATGCATCAAAACGTGCCATTTTGGTTGGATTGTGCACCTCAGCTGTGAGGATATCTCAGCAAAACTGATCAACTGATCCACAGAAAGAAGCCTATTTCTTCCAGAGACATCCTGAAAGAGGTGGACATCAGATCACAGACTGGACAAGGGGCCTACCTCCAATTCAAGATGTTAACAATGAATGGTGTTGAACGGAAAATCCTAAAATTAATGGATACAGTCCTTCCCACCGTTGAGCGCATCTACGGGAAGCATGGTCGCAAGAAAGCAGCATCCACCATCAGAGACCCACACCACCCAGGACATGCTCTCTTCTCGCTGCTGCCATCAGGAAGAAGGTATAGGGCCTTAAGACTCACACTATCAGGTTCAGGAACTGCTATTTCTCCTCAACCATCAGGCTCTCGAACCAAAGGGGATAACTTCACTTGCGCCATCACTGAAATGCTCCCAGAACCTATGGACTCACTTCCAAGGATTTTTCATCTCATGTTCTCAATATTTATTGCTTATTTATTTATTATTATTATTATTATTTCTTTCTCTATGTATTTGCAGTTTGTTGTCTTTTGCACACCAGTGGAACCCGCAAGTTGGTGTGATCTTTCATTGATTCTATTATGGTTATTATTCAACTAAAGATTTATTGAGTATGCCTGCAAGAAAATGAATCTCAGGGTTGTATATAGTGACATCTATGTACTTTGATAATAAACTTACTTTGAACTTTGAACTAAATGTAGAATTGGATATTTTTCATCCATCTGTGACTAGCTGTACCATCAGAGTCATATTTAATTCTGGAAAATTGGTGCAATTTTGACCTACATTGTAGAAGAGTAATTTCCTGCAAGTTTCAGCAGAACTAAACGTATCGTATTTACTTCATTTACTGTTTACAGGAAGACCTATTTACCAGCAGACATATTGCTTGGCTTAACATACGAGGAATGGCTGATGGCTCTGGCCTGTGCTTGATAGAATTCAAAAGGATGAAGGGAGATTGAAACCTACAGAATAGTGAAAGACCTAGATAGAGTAGATGTGGAGAGGATGTTTCCATTCATGGGAAAGTCCAGGATCCGAGGGCATGGACTCTGAATAAAGGCCATCCATTTCGAACTGAGATGAAGAGCAATTTCTTCAGCCAAAGCATGGTGAATCTGTAGAATTTGTTGCCACAGAGGGCTGTGGAGGCCAAGTCATTTGGGTGTGATTAAGGAACGATTGATATGCTTCTGTTTGCCAATGGGGTTATGGGTTGAAGGGAGAAAGGAATTGAAAAAAAAGGATATCGGCCATTATTGAATGGCAGTGCAGATTCATGGGTTGAATCGCCTAATTCTGTTCCTAAATCTTATGGTTTTAAAATTCAATAATGGGGGGGGGGGGGGGCATACATTCAAGGTGAAAGGAAATAAGTTCAAAGAAGTTGTGGAGAACAAGTCTTACACAGAAAGCGGTAGGTACCTGGAAAACAGTCTGGTTAAGACAGTCTTAGATAGGCAAATGAATATATAGAGTATGGAACGATAAGGATATTGTGAAGGCAGATGAGATTATTTAACTAACTTTTTAAATTACTAGTTTAGTTATTTCAGCACCACATTATGGACTGAAGGGCCAGTTCCAACTGTAGCTTCCTATGACTATATCTATAATGTTTACTTGAATGCTGGACCACTCTGCAAGGACTCAGGATGGTGCTAGAGAAAACTCCGTGACGCTGGCTTGCTTTTATCTATCCCTGTGCATCAAGCACATCATTCTGAAAAATCATCGGTATTCTCTGCTTAGCCTCACTTAAAGGCTCATATGAGTTCTCAGAACAGTCGCTTGTGCGACCCCACCCTCCAGATAACAGGCATCTCTTTTATCTATCTTCTCACTGTAACGTGTCCCGACGCAGGCAGATCCCATCTCTAAGTTATAAGCAGTGCCGATATCTGAAGAAAAGTGTGAAATCAATTGGCCATCTTCAATATCCCTGCCTGCCTGCTATTCCATCACTATTTGGATGGGTTGTGACACCTGAGTGTCTGAAAGAAGGAAATGGCCGAGGAAGAGGGAGAGGTCAGGGGCCTGGGGTGCTGACAGAGGTTCTGATGGCAGGACTGACGGGCAGATGGAAAAGGAGATGGAAAGTAAAAACTGAATCATTACATGATCTTCAGTTGTAAGTCAGCAATAATTATTGGACCGGGAGATGGTGGGATATGAGTGTACCTTATATAAGTATGTAAAAGAACGTAGAATGCCACAGACCCTTTGGTACACAATGTTTTGCCAACATTTTAACCTATTCTATGATCAATCTAACTCTTCCCTCCTACATCGTTCTCCATTTTTCTATCATCCACGTGCCTATCTTTGATCATTTTGCTCCCTGCCCGTCTACTAACTTCTGTCTCAGCAATGGTCAGTGGAGGAGCATGACTGGAAAACCCATCAGTGCATACCTCAGGTAGTACGAGAGGGAGGGGTACACGCCGCGTGCACACATTGCTAACTGTGAGATGGATGGAGACGTATGAGGATGAGATGGCTGAGTCCGATTCGTTAAGACCATAATTTTGGCTGCAATGGTGTGAGTAATGCCTGAGTAAAGCCTACGCTTTTGGCATTCACATTCACTGACCTTGACACTCTGAGAAGGTGGCTGAACTTTTTGTGGCACTTGGAGCTTGACCTCCAGATCCTTCTGTTCCTTTTGCCTTCTGTGCATATGTCCAGGGGGCTTCCTGAGCCCTTGCGCGATTAGACATCCGTCTTGCTCTTTGCACAGGACGCCGCTCTGTCCCTTGTTTCCCCATTTGTGAATCCTTCTAGATTTGAGGGATGCCCGCCTACAGACGACTACAATGCACCTCCCCACTCTGCAGCCAGCCACTCAGGACATTGCTTTCTGCTGATGTGTTCAACCAATGAGCAGCTCTGCTAACACAGCCTGTATGCTGAAGTCATTTAATGAACAGGCAGCAGAAATTTGACATTCTATCTGCATTGCAATCAATGGACATGAGTTCATCGTATATCATGTTGCCTGTGCACTTTTTCAGCAGCTATCACACTTAGTCACTGGGGAGTTTTGGTTAATCTTCATCCCTGAACCAACCAGACTTTTAAAAAGATTACAAGTTATCTGGGCATTAACTCAATACTCTTTGCCAGAGCTTGCCGAATACAAATTGACTGTAGCTTTATCTTAGTTACAATAGCATCTCCACCATATAAAAAAAATCATTAGTTATAAAGCACTTTGAGGTTCTGGAAGGCATTTTAGAAATGCAATTCTTCCTTTTATCAGCAATGCCTTTTTATATATAAATCAGGGTGATGGTTGGGGGGGGGGGGTGTTTTTATTTGTGATCTGTTAAATGTCAGATGGCTCACATACATTAAGACTGCCTAAAAATGAGCAAGCACTGCATGTACTGTGCTTACTCAGAGCAGGTAATTAATATACCCACACTTATGAATCATGTCTGTGCTGCACAGGGGATCCAATTTAGAACATGGATCTCACACAAAAAAAATCATGAGAAATAGGTGCTGTAAAGGAGAAAAGCTTCAATTTGGCTATGAAAGTTCATTCAAATCTAGCCGTTGATCATTAAGGCTTATAGGCAACCAGACGTAACACCTTCCTCAAATAATGTAGCACTGGGCTATCATATTAAATGATGTAATTGCACAGTGAACAGTGGTACTCACGATGTTGTCAGCAATCTCCTGTGCATTTCACACAAACAACTAAATCAAATTTGCAGAAGGGCATTCAGTGCAAAATGAAGTTGCCTTGTTGCTGTCGAGGAGCGCACCAGTGGACGCAGAGCCCCGAGCACTCGCAGAAGACACCCTGCACTCCCTACACTGCCTCTCGCTGCTTGAGTGCCTCTTTCTGCTTTTAAATGGTTTGCAGCTAATAACAATTACAATAGAGCAGACTGTTGAGAGAGGAAAAGCCCACAGCCGCTGAGAGAAAGCAGGTTTTAGCAAACCACTAGGGACCCTGGCAGAGAGAAACGATTCAAATCAAGTTGACAGCAGCAAAGCTTTGACTGAAGCTTGTGCTGATAGGGGGAGGTCATGGGAGGCGATATTGCCATTTACAAACTGATTTCTGATGTGATTTTTGCACACAATATCCATTCTGCTGTCCACATAAGTTTCCATAAAAACACTCTTTTATAAAATAATATTTTAATGCCAACCTCCTTTAGCAATTTTTAAGCGTAGGAATCTCTTTCAGTGAAAAATATCACAGGGCAGATGTGGTGCTGTTAACAGACTTGTGAAAGATGTTTTTAAACAGTTGGCTTGTAGAGTGGTTTTCTGATATTGTCACTTCCATTTTATCAGCCAAGTGTAAAGTTACAATAACAGGGTTTCACTCCTGTGTGATGTCACATTCCCTCAGAGGAAGAATCAGCATGAGCCATTTTCTAACATAATCCCAATTAAATAAACCAGACCCTTCAACGAGGGCAACATTGTGAGGGAGATTCTGACTGTACCACAGCAATATTTACATTTAACTGCTGTGTACCTGCCATTGTAGTGTACAGGCGTACAAAGAATAAGAAATGTGCAGGATTATCTTGCAGCTTTTTCAACTAACAGCAGTTTGTGGCGTTGCTTTACTTTCCCTAATTTATTCTCTGGAATCTGCTCACCTTTTGATGATGTGCATTTCCACAGGTATAGATTCAGACTGCTCTCTCATCCTTTCCGAGAGAGCTATGTACAACAATCTCAGAGCGCCACTTGACTATAAAGGGAGAGATTGGTTAAAACCAGGCTTGGAACTTCCTTTTAGAATAACCTGGATGCATCTGGGAACGGAAACCTTGGATGAACTTCCATTTGGTGTTAGTGATTCAAGCAACACAGAGTTTCTTTCATGGGAGGAATTTATAAAAATAATACTGTTACGTGTCAAAATCTGTTCAATTCCCAATTTTAATTTGGATATGCAAACAGAGACTGATTTATGGGCAATGCATGATTTTGTCCTGTTGACCACAAGCAATGCACGTTCACATGACCCACTCGTTGGTTCATTACTTAGGCAAGTTAGCTCTCATTAAGAGGTAAAGAGGGACTGGAAAGTGTACTGAAGCAGGATTGCCAGTCTGAAGCCAGGCCTTGGAATTTCAGTTAAAATTCTGTTCCCTGTCCACAGTATGTCTCGCTGCTATGGGAGAAAGGAACAAGCAGAAGCTTAAAAACCTAGTTAGTCTGCTGAGGAAATGTAAGCGTGTTTTATAACACATCAAAACTTATCATTTTGGTGAGATCCTGCACCTCAGATATAAGGAATGCTGAGAAAATCCCAGCAGAGCTGATCAAGTCCCGGATCCACAAAGGGAAGCCCACTGCCTTAAGAGAACCCTGAAGGAGATGGAGATCTAATCGCTGACAGGGATGAGGGGCCTACCTCCATTCACAGCTCCCTAATAATCAAACACGTGTGGAACTGGATTTTTTTTAGCTATCTCTGATGAGCTGTATCAACTGCGTTACATTTAAATCTGCTTTTGTTATTGAAAGTAGGTGCAATAATGTTCAATATCATAGAAGATTCATTCCCTGCAAATTTCAACAGAACAAAATATATTGTATTTATTTCATTTACTGTAGAAAGGAATACCTATTTACCAACAGACATAATGTTCAGTACTGTAATCTAATGAATCAGGGAAATTGTCAGATAAAGTACAGCTCTCTACAACTAGTGGAGGGTTTGATGTTTTTTTATCGAAAACCACAGGAAGAAAGTATTAGTAGTCTTGAAATATGCAGACCCACATTTTTCATCTGGATTGTATGTAGAAAAAACTGATAGCTCCGACTCATTTTCGATTTGGTTTCTTACAACATATAATGATGGAATGGCATAATTTAACATCCTGATATACTGATCTGAACTATTCCATTGGACAAAGGCATAATGAAAAAAAGAATGAACACAAGAGACTCCACAGGTGCTGGAGATCCTGAGAAACACATACAGAACGCTGGAGGAACTCAGCAAGTCAGGCAGCATCTATGGTGGGGAAGAACTAGTCAATATTTCAGGATGATTTTGTTCATCAGGACTGGAAAGGAAGAGGGCAGAGGCCACAATAAGAATAATAAGCTGGTCGGGGTCACCTATTGTATCTGGTGCTCCCGGTGCCACCTCCTCTACATTGGCAAGACCCAGCACAGATTGGAGGACCTCTTCGGCGAGCATCTTTGCTTTGTCCGCCACAAAATGCAAGATCTCCTGGTGGAACGCATTTCAATTTAACTTCCCATTCTCATTCTGACATGTTTGTCCATGACTTCCTCTACTGCCACGATGAGGCCAATCCCTTGTTGGAGAAGCAACAATTCATATTCCATCTGAGTAGCCACCAACCTTGTGGCATGAACATCAATCTCTCCAACTTCTGGTAATCACTCCCCTCCTTCTCTTCTCTCTTTTCCAATTTTCCACATTCTGTTAATGTTCTCTCCCCTTATCTTCTCCTCACCATCCCTTTCTTTCATTATCCACTGTCCTCAACTTGGTTCCTTTTACTTCAGACTTTACTTCTTCCACCAATCAACTCCATCTTCATTCCCTTTCCCTACTCACCCACCTTCCCCCACACTTGGTCCCACTTATAACCTGCTCACTCATTCCCCTCCCCCACCTTCTTATTCTGCTCCCTTCTTTTCCAGTCCCAATGAAAGGCCTTGTCCCAAATCGTTTTATGTCCTTCACAGATGCTGCCTGACCTGCTGAACTCCTCCAGCATTTTATGTGTTTTGTCCATGAATAAATAATGTCCTTTTTCCTGAAGTAAGTTGTAGTCTGGTCATTCTGGTGATATTGGTGACTGCGGTGGATGTTTGCATGCCCTGACACATCACTCAGAAATGGAACACAGCCAAGGAAAGGAAAGATCCCATAAACAATAGAAAAAGTGCTGTGATCAAGCATTTAGCAAACATATCTAGTACTTGATTTAAAATTCAGAATGTTGTATTGGAGATTTACGGTATGTACCACTGACAAATTGCTCAAATCTTCTTTAGGGATTCATTATGTCTAACGAACTGGACAAACGGATGACATACCTTCTGTATCTGATGGCTTCACGCTGAGGTCTCGGAGGAGGTGGTTGAAGAGAATGTGTTGCAATTGGTTGCAATACATGGATATTTTCTGAGCAGGTTCCATAGGATTTATAAAGCCACAAATATAGGACCACTATTCAAGAAGCAAAACACTGCCATGGACAGTCCCAGGCCTGGTTACAAAATGAGGAGCATTGGGCTTGGTGCTAGCAACCCTATTGTATAAAAGCCCAGTGCCACCAAAATGCCAACAGAAGCTCCAAAGACCTCCTCCCTAGGAGAGGAAGAATCTTTGAAGGTAGGCTACTCCTGGAGACAACTTGAACGACTGGCCAGGGACAGAGGACAGCAAGCTGCTGTTGGCACCCTAAGGCCCAGCAGGGGTGATGTGCTTTAGAAGAAAAAGAACCAGAATTCAAGAAGTGGGGGAGATAGAAAACAAGGCATCACAGCCAGTTAGACTAACATACCTGTTTGGGAAAACGCTGGACTCCTTCATAAAGGAGGGCATAGCAGACACCTAAAAGATCAAAAGACAATCTAGAAGAGTTAATGTGCCTTTATGAAAGGGAATCATGTTCATCGAACTTGCTTGAATTCTCTGAGGATATATAAAGGGAGAGAACTAGAAGATGTAGATTTTGGATTCCCAGAAAGCGCTGGATAAGATCATGGGTAAAAGCTAATTGCATAAGAGTAGATGAAACTGGGGATAATATATTGGTATGGATAAGTACATAACTAACTAACAGAAAGCAGAAAATTGGGTTAAATAGGTCATTTCTGGAATTTCATTCAGTGACTAATAAAATGCTTCATACATCAATGTGGAGTGTCAACTATTTATAATCTTTACTGATGCATCAGATGAATAGACTAGTGTACAGCAGTCAAGTTTGCTAATGATACAGAGATAGCTGGGTTAACAAATTATGAAGATGACTCAGGGAATATGAAGAGATGTAGGTAGGTTATGTGAATGCGTTGGAATATAACTGGGAAAAGATGAGGTTCTTCACTTTAAAATGCAGACTAAAAATAATGCAAGTTCTTGTTCTAAAATCAGAATGAGATTCAAAATTTGGTGAATCAAAGGGATCTGGTGGCCATAATACATGAAACATAATATGTTAATATGCAGCTACTGTGAGTCATAGGAGCAGAATTAGGCCATTTGGCCCATCAAACCTGCTCCACCATTTGATCATCGCTGATTTATTTTCCCTCTGAACCCACTTCTCCTGTCTCCTCTCTGTTACCTTTACTAATCAAGACTCCATCTAAACTTCCACTTTGAATATACCCAATGACTTGGCCTGCACAGCCGTCTGTGGCAATAACTTACACAAATTCACCTCCCACTGGCTAAAAGAATTCCACCTCATCTCTGTTCTAAAGGGATATCCTTATATTATGATGCAATGCCCTCTGGTCCTTGACTCTCCCACTATTAGAAACATCCTCTCCATGTCCACTCTTTCAAGGCCTGTTAATTAAAATAAATACTAACTGCAGGGTGCAATGCACCACATGTGAAATGCAGTATAGACTTTTGGTCTCAGTACTTCAGGAAGATGTTTTGCATTGCAGGAAGAGCTGAGCAAGTTCACTAAATGGTTCCTGGGATGAAGAGGTTGATGGGTGAAAGATTGAACAGAAGAGGCAATCCTGACTGGAATACAGAAGAATTTGAAGAGACCTTATAGAAACATAAAATGCAGAGAGAGATTGATAAGTGGATATTTCCCCTAGTGGGATTATCTAGAACTAAATGTTATAGTTTCAGAATAAGGGATTTTCCCATTACAGCTGGAAAAGTGGCGGAACCTTTTCTACTGGGTTGTGAAGCTTTTGCACCAGTAAGCAGTGGAGGTGTGTCATTCAATATTTTCAAGATGGAAATTTACTGGCATTTAAAATCCAAAGGAGTCAAGTGGTGTTGGGAAAATGTGTACTGAATTAATCATGATTATGGTGAAATGACGGAATAGGCTTAAATAGTTGATTGGACTATTAATCCTGCCGTTTATGCTATAATGATCTCATGTAGTCAGTGTATCCCATCAAGGAAGCCCAACAAGGAAAATCAGCACAACTTAGCAGGAAGACCTGATTTGTCCCAGCAAGTAGACCTAACGCATCCCAGCAAGAACTTCCGAAATGACCTTCGCCACTTTGACTAGGAAACCTACCCGTCAAATTCAACATTTCCTCACATCAGGACTGTATATCCCAGCAGGAAATCCATCAAATATCATTAGAGACACCCAGCAGGAGAAGAAAGAACCAGAACATCTCTGGTATCAGAAGTGTTTTACTAGCCCTTTAAAAGCACCAGCATAGGTCTACTGTCCAAATCTCATAAATCTGCTGGAGCATAAACATCTGTAACACATTCTCCAAGGCAATAGGCAGACTACCTAGTAAACATCATATACTTAAGCACAGGGAGCAGGAAGGCAGAGATATGAACTAATTGCTGCAAAATATTGCTGGATTAAGTGGCATATCAGCCACATATTTGTCGTGTGTCATGACTGGCATGAGGGGCTGGATTCCACACTCCTGATCCCTGATCTTAGCTTTTCACGTTCTAAAACATTCACCAACGATCCAGCGTTAGAGTCAGAATCAGCCACCGAAAAGAAAAACGGATTTATTTGTTTCATACTAGTTTTGGCTTATTAGACAATGTTTACACTTGCACGATAGATTTCTGATTTGATTTTAAAACATTTTTCGCCAATAGAAAATCATATTTCTAATAGAGGGCTCTTGCATGTTCAGTGGCAATTTTTATATTCCGCAGCTGCTACATTTTGCTTTCAAATATATGTATCTTGGTACATCTACTTCAAGCAGCTCATTAGAGTGAGGAGAATAAGAACACGATATTCGGAATGCAGAACTATGGTGACAACAGGAAGAGGTCACCTATGCTGTTACCTATTTTGACAGATCTGCAAGAATTTTGAAGAGATTTTTCAGGAGTTCTTGCAACCTAATAGAATTAGGCATGGGAGAGATTTCATATTAAGTACCAAAAGGCCATCCATCTAGTGGAGGCATTTAACTTGATATCTCAGTCAATAAATTAACCAGTATAATGCAGGTGTATGCAACGGATTCTTAACCTTTATCAAAAATGTTACATACAAGGAACTTACTGAGTGGTGAATGTGTGGAATGGGCTGCCGGCAATGGTGGTGGAGGTGGATACAATAGGGTCTTTTAAGAGACTTTTGGATAGGTACATGGAGCTTAGAAAAATAGAGGGCTATAGGTAAGCCTAATAATTTCTGAGGTAGGGACATGTTTGGCAAAACTTTGTGGGCCGAAGGGCCTGTATTGTGCTGTAAGTTTTCTATGTTTCTAGGCTGTAAAAAACAGTGCAGATTATTCAAGGGCCCTTCACATAACCACAGGGGTATAGATAAGGATGGCATGGTAGTGTAATGGTTAGCATTATGTTTTACAGTACCAGCAACCCGGGCTCAATTCCCGTCGCTAATTGTAAGGAGTTTGTACGTTCTCTCTGTGACTGTGTGGGTTTCCTTTGGGTGCTCCAGCTTTCTCCCACAGTCCAAAGCCATACTGGTCGGTAGGTTAATTCGTCATTGTAAGTTGTCTTGTGCTTAGTCTAGCTTTAATTCAGGAACTGCTGGGTGGCACAGCTCGAAGGTTAGGAATGGCCTACTCTGTACTGTGCCTCAATAAATAAATGCAAGCAGCTTTTCTCACTGTGGTTGGCTGGGACTTGAGCTAGAGGTCACAGGTGAAGGGTGAAACATGAAATACTTAAAGGAAACGTGAAGGGGGAGCTTCTTCGCTCAGAGGGTGGTGTGAGTGTGGAGCAAGCTGCCAGCAGAGGTGGTGGATGCAGGATTGATTTCAGCATTTAAGAGAAATCTGAATCAATACACGAATGGGAGGGGATGGTCCAGATGTGGGTCGATGAGTCTAAGCGGAATAACAGTTTGCATGGACTAGGTGGGCTGAAGGGTTTGTTTTTGTGCTATAGCGTTCTATGACTCTATAATTTCTTACACACATTATTGCAAACTACAAAGCAAGTAATCATGTGAGAATACTTGGAGGGGGTGACAGCTTTAAAGCAAGAATACTGGTCATAATCAATATGAAGTATGACAACCATGTGATGTGATCGAGGACTCCATCCACTGCACTTCCTTAAATGAGCTGAGTCAGGATAATGCAAAATCAGAAACTGCAGGAAATACTTAGCAAGTCAGGCAGCATCTATGGAAAGGGAGAATTAAAATTTCAAGTCTCTGACCCTTCATCAACACTGGGAAACAGAGAAAACAAGCATTTTTTTAAGTTATAGAAACATAGAAAACCTACAGCACAATACAGGCCCTTCAGCCCACAAAGTTCGGCCGAACATGTTCCTACCTTAGAAATTACTAGGCTTGCCTATAGTCCTCTATTTTACTAAGCTCCATGTACCTATCTAAAAGCCTCTTAAAAGATCCTATCATATCCGCCTCCACCACCATTGCCAGCAGCCCATTCCACGCACTCACCACTCTCTGAGTAAAAAACCTTACCCCTGATGTCTCCTCTGTACCTACTCCCTAGCACCTTAAACCTGTGTCCTCTTGTGGCAACCATTTCAGCCCTGAGAAAAAGCCTCTGACTATCCACACGATCAATGCCTCTCATCATCTTGTACACCTCTATCAGGTCACCTCTCATCCTCATTCGCTCCAAGGAGAAAAGGCCGAGTTCATTCAACCTGTTCTCATAAGGCATGCTCCCCAATCCAGGCAACATCCTTGTAAATCTCCTCTGTACCCTTTCTATGGCTTCCACCTCCTTCCCGCAGTGAGGCGACCAGAACTGAATACAAGTTATAGTGAGTATGGAGTAGGGATGGATAGGACAAAGGAAATATCTCTGGCAGGGCGAGGCCAAGATTTTTATGGGAATAAACTTGATGAAGTTACCTAGTGAGCATGGTAATGAAGACAGTTAGAAAGAGAGAGAACGCAAACAATGGAACATTGAAGCTGTGAAACTGGAGTGGTTATATAGAGAGCAATTCAGGAAGCAGGGATTAACTGAACACTTTTGAGCTGGTCAGATGTAGTTATAGACTCCTGGCCACAGGATACTGATTCCTGTTGGAATGTGTATACATTTATTTGCTGCAGACAATAGCGGGCTCAGAATTAATTTTCACTCTTTCCTTCTCACCACACCCTCCACTACTCCAGCAGCAAAAGACTAGTGCCAGTAATGGAACCTACCCCAGCATGAAGCTGCAGGAGAATCAGAACGTACCAGGTTTATTTTTGGAGAGCAGATGCAGTCATCAGCTCTCTGGGTCATAGACAGTGTCCATTCCCAGGGGCAGAAATTTGAGAGAAAGGCATTTTATTGGCACAGCAAGAGGGAAAAAAATAACTTCATTACACTGTGCTGCTGCAACATGAGAAGACACCAATTATACTTCCTGGTTTCCTGGCTCTATTACATTATTTATTCATTGATAACCAATCAGAACCTGATTGTAGAGCAAGTTCCAGCTATTGGCTAAAGAGTGAGAGGCTCATTTGATGCAGTATCAATAATGTCATTGCTGGCCAAGGGAAACATCTAACCCAATATGTTTACTTGCATATTTTGAATAGATTACAGTTGAAATTGGTTTCTACCTCATTGAGCAAACTTAATGTTCTACCACATTAAAGCTCTTTCCTATTATCTTCTTGAGGACTTTGCAGGTGCCAATAAACGCACCAGTTCCGATCTGCTTAAATGAAACAGATTCACATCTGGAGCTAATTAGCATTAATAATTTCCTAGTGGGGTTCTGCATAACTGGAACCGTTGTTATGATCTTGGATTGTAATTTCAAAAGGCCATTGTATCAAAAACCGATCACAAATGCTTTATTGATTTAAAATGGACAAAAGAACTATTGCAGAAAATAATCTGAATCACTCATAAATTTTCTCTGAGGTGATCAGTATAAACCTATCACTTTAACCTTCATTTACGTAGCATGTTTAACCATATAAGATGTCCCAAGATGCTTCAGAAATGCACCTGGCAAAAATTTGCACTGAGCCAAAGAAGTGGTCATTAGGAACAGTGCCCAAAGCTTTCTGAGAACAGCAGGATTTAATGTGGCTTCTTAGGAAGTGGAGAGAAGTAGGAAGATGGAGAAGGTGAGGGTTAGTTGAATTGTTTAGTCCATAGATAACACGATGATCAATGGTGGGCAAATGATGATGGGCTTGGATCAAGGCTAGAGCTAGAAGCAGACAAGGTTCAGGAATCTCTGAGGAGATGAGAGCAATAAGGGAAAAGTGGAACTTGAATGCAAGGCTTAAGTATTATAAAGTCAAAACATTGCTGGACTGAGAACCAACATAGCTGGCTAGCAGAGTGGATCAGGGTTGGCACAAGTTAGGATTAACGTAAAATTTTACACTTCAAGTTTAGCTATATTTTCTCATTTCATACTAGAGCCAAGATCAATATAGAACCAGCTCTCACAAATGGAATACTTTGTTGACATTTTATTGTTATTCATGTCACTGCATTTTTATCTGTGTTTAGAAGATTAAAGTGTTTTTGCAAAGCTCATCAACATGATAATATTTCCCCTTTAACTGGTTACAGTGGTTACTAGAGGGATTATTGCATCGGTTCCAAAATAATTAGTACACACAAAATTCTGCACTTCATTAATAAAAATTGTTATTAATTCTAAAACAAAAAAAACACAGCAGGTGTCTTGGCATCTAAAGGAAAAACATAGATTAATTTCCAGATGGCGCTCTTTTGTCAAAATCTTAATAATTAATTAATTTGGTCTTTTCAACATTTTATAAAATTAATTTAAATTTGTTTTTGATTGGAATTTCTGTATTTTAATTTCCCTTCAGATCTGGAGATGACAAAAAATTCTTCAGTCAAACCAATTATTTTGTATGATCTGTCAATAGATATCCATAAAAAGATCAGTAACAACCGATTAGGGTTTGCCATTACTTTGAGCCTTGTTTCATTGTGGGGTCAGACACAAATCCGTTCTGGAGTCGTTGCCAAAGAACCTCAGTTCAATAACTGGTTGGTGAGAGAACTCAATGTAACACAGAGTGTCCCTAAACAGCCACTTGACCAATTTAACTTAAGAGCTCTATATTAGTGAATGTTCTGTTTTATTGATTAAAGGTATAAACAATAAGCAGTGTTATTTCTTCCTGCATTTAACTGCATGGTCCTGTTTTAATATAGGGGGTAAGGAGCAGTTATTTTGAGGTGGAGGAGACTGACCACAGCAGCAGAATCTTCATATGATTGAGGAAGCAAAGTAGCTTTCCACACATTACACACACAAAGTGCTGGAGGAACTCAGCAGGTCAGGCAGCATCTATGGAAAGGAATAAAGAGTCAACGTTTTGGGCTGAGTCCCTTCACTGGGATGGGAAAAGGAGGTGGAGGAAGCCATAATAAGAAAGTGGGGGGGAGGGGAAGGAGTACAAGCCAGAAGGTGTCCGGTGAAGCCAGGTAAGGGGGGAAAGATAGGTAGGTGAGAAGCTGAGAGGTGATCGGTGGAATAAGGTAAAGGGCTGAAGAAGAAGGAGCCGACAGCAGAGGATCATGGGAGAAAGGGAAGGAGAAGGGGCTCCAGAGCGAGGTGACTGGCAGGTGAGGAGAGGGGAGCCAAATGAGGAAAGGCATAAGAGCGAAGGGTGAGGGGGACAGAAATTACCGGAAGCTAGGCAAATCGGTCTTTATGCTGCCAGGTTCAAGGCTACCCAAGCGGAATATTCCACATGGCCTCATTGTGGCAGTAGAAGAGGCCATAGACCGACATGAAGGAATGGGAATGGGGATCGGAATTAACAAGCTTTCACCAGTTTTTGCTGGGAAGTCCACTCACATTAGCTACTGCCTACACGCCTCTTAGACAATAGACAATAGACAGTAGGTGCAGGAGTAGGCCATTCAGCCCTTCTAGCCAGCACCGCCATTCACTGTGATTATGGCTGATCATACACAATCAGTACGCCGTTCCTGCCCTCTCCACATATCCCTTGACCCCGCTATCTATAAGAGCTCTATCTAACTCTCTCTTGAATGCATCCAGAGACTTGGCCTCCACTGCCTTCTGGGGCAGAGCATTCCACATATCCACCACTCTCTGGGTGAAAAAGTCTTTCCGCATCTCTGTTCTAAATGGCCTACTCCTTATTCTTAAACTGTGGCCTCTAGTTCTGGACTTACCCATCAGCGGGAACATGCTTCCTGCCTCCAGCGTGTCCAATCCCTTAATAATCTTATATGTTTCAATCAGATCCCCTCTCATCCTCCTAAATTCCAGTGTATACAAGCCCAGTTGCTCCAATCTTTCAACATATGACAGTCCCGCCATTCCGGGAATTAACCTCATGATCCTGCGCTGCACTCCCTCAATAGCAAGAGTATCCTTCCTCAAATTTGGAGACCAAATATTCTTGTTGAATTTTCTGGGATGACGGTCTGCTTTTCCCACACATGGCATAAACGAGCCCATTTGCTCATTTTAATACAGTGCGACATTGAGCTTAGATCTTCCGGACAAACCGCTGTCATGGACATCTTGCTATGAGGAAGCTACAAATAATATAGAAGATGCCATTTATACCTTGAAGATGTCAGAAAACAACTGCTCAAGAAACACCAATATGCTGATGGGAATTAAGATAAGCTATCACTGGGGACCAGAGGCGTCTGCTATTCCAGCATCATCAGGTGGGTTCAACAAAATACCGTCAGCAACGTCACCTAAGATCACAGAGAGTACAAATCATACTGACTCATTGAAAAATTCAAGAAGAACAAGTAAGTAAATCATCGTGTCACTTTTCAATAGCACAACTTCAAATGGGGAAGAAGGAAAGTGAGTTTACACTCTGCACAGGGAACACTGAAGGACGTGTCAGAGAGTGTCAATTAAACATCAGAATGAAAGTTCAGCCGGTTGTGTTTCCTCTAAACTCCAGTGCAACACCAGTCTCCTGCAGTGACAGGTTAATCAGAGGAAGTAGATAGATTGACGATGGATCGGGATTGGGTCAAGTATGGAAATATTCAAGTTATAGCCCTTGGACTGCCTATCCATATTTACTTTCAGATATGCTTGCACAAGACACAACTGAATCCCAGAGACTCAAGAGATTAAAGATGCTCGGATAAGGTGCAAAAAAATAAAATTCATAAGGCCAAGCAGCATCTGATGCCAGGTCTCAGCCCATCCTCTTGCCTCTACAGATGCTGCTCGATCCACTGAGTTTCTCCAGCAAACTGGTTTTTGACAACTGAAGGCCGAGTAAGCTGAACTTCAGCATTTCCACTTGAGTATATCAGGTATGGAGAGTAATGTGGTCCTGCAGACTGAATTTGTAAAGTTTGCAAATGAGTTCAAAGATTCAATGTGCATTGATTATTATCAAAACATGTGTGCAGTAAACAACCCTGAGATTCGTCTTCCCGCAGACAGCCACGAAACAAAGAAAACTATGGAAACAATTCAAAGAAAAGCTCCAAACCCATCCCCGGCACAAAAAAAACACAAATCGCACAAACGAACGAAAAATAGAGTATAAAACACAAAATCGAAAGAGTCCAGGCATATTCAGTTCAGATCAGTTCTAGTTTAATCTAGCGCTGTGTCATTCATTATCTGTAGGCCGTCCTGATCAAAATTGCCCAAAATAGCAACGATAAAAGGAGCGGCCAGAAACCAAAAACACATCATAACATGAACTACAGAGCCCAGTCCACAAACCTTGTTAAATTAAGCAGGAAGAAAGAATAAAATATATAATATAAAGTGTAAACAATAGTCATTGTTTTATGATGATCACCCCTTTAAGATAAGGCAACAGCAATATGTATAGCAAGCTCCAGTGGCTGTATATACATGCATATATGCAGTAAACATCATATGTCATTTTTCATGTCCTTGTGTCCACTAGACTCAAGCAATTGTCTCTTCAATGGACCTTATTATATTAGAGAGAAAACCTCTGATCTCAATTTGCTCTACAGTGGTAAAGAGGACAGGATAGCAAATAGCAAAAGGCAACGTTGTTAAGAATGAATGATACAGTCCTTGTCTGAAAGCCTTGTGCCCCAGATGAATATACACTGCAAATGACTTGTTAAAGGGTTAAGAATTTATTGAGCTCACATATTTCACACTTGGTATTGATATATTTAACATCCAATCATCACGAGTAGAAAAGTTTTCATGTAAATTTTCCATTGTATCACAAGAGGGAAGTATATGGTTGGACAGCTCTTTACTGCGAGGAAGTGAAATTACTTAGAAATGTACCTTTTGAAAATACACTTGTTTAATTTCCTTATCTGCATTGGTGGCTTTCTCTGAACGTGAGAAATATACTGTCCTTCCAGTCTGAAAGGACTCCTGTATGCGTGTGTGTGTGGTTTTTTTTACTTCAGCCAAATCTAACTGAAGAGAGTATTTCCCAGAGATTTTCTGTGCATTTTTATTGTTTTTTTATTACGAAATCTGAACTTATCTGAAAGATATGATTAACTTTGCACCTGTATTTAGAATTCAAAGCAAAAATAAGTGATTACTTTTTATTTGAGCAATTGGTTTTTATAATTTTCTTAATCTTGATAGAAAGTTGTCATTTATTTAATTGACTGTGGAACATGTTAATCATTTTAGGCTCCTCCTACTTCATTTTGCTCCAAATCCGGTTAAGATGAATCATTTTAGGAGAAACCCAACAAACCACATTTGTGGCCTGATCATTTCTAAAAACAACTTGAAATCTGTAGTATTTTGATATGTTTAGCAATATATATTTGTAAATATTTGTATCAGTTGATTAACATGCTAATAAAACACTTTAGGGAAGACACCACTGTTTCTCTCTATGTGGTCTGTCAAGTCTTCACCCTTCCCAAAGTGAACACAAGGAAGTCAGAATAAGCAGTTCAAGGTAAATCTATTATCAAAGTACGTATTTGTCACCATATATTACTCTGGGGTTCATTTTCTTTGCAGGCATTCACAGTTCAACAAAGAAATACAATAGAATCAATGAAAAACTGCACGCACACAAAGACTGATAAACAACCAATGTGCAAAAGAAGACAATCTGTGCAAATATTAAAAAATAAGTTAATAAATAAATAGATAGATATATTGAGAATATGAGTTTTAGAGTCCTTGAAAGTAAGTCAAGTTGAGGTGAGTGAAGTTATGCACACTGGTTCAGGAGCCTGATGATTGAGGGTTAATAAGTGTTCCAGAACCAGTTGGTGTGGAATCCAAGGTTCCTGTACTTCCTTTCTTCTTTCAGCTGCGAGAAGAGAGCATGGCCTGGATGGTGGTGGTCCTTGATGATGGATGCTGTTTTCTTGGGGCATCATTCCTTGGAAGCTAATGGTCAGAAAACAGCATTCAATTCCTGGTCATTTATTTAAAACTTCCCATTTGCTTCCAAATTCCAGATTCTGGTACAGAAACAACTAATACTCCCCAAGACATTCCTTTCCAAGTTTGTAATACTGGATTTCACATAGCTTTCTCACTCATTAGCCTATTCTTATTCTTCCAGAATGCAATACATTGAATATATTAGACCACAAATCTCCCTCTGGAGCTCTGTGTCCCTAAACACCTCCATCAAAGCACCACTGTACTCTCAGCTCCCAGAACTTCCACATCAGTTTCTTTGAATCCATTTGCATTTGATGTATTTGCATGTTACAGACTGGTTTGTTTCCTGTCTATTGTTAAATTCTCAGTGACAGTGCATTTCGTAAGATAAACATCATGGTCTACTAATCTAAGTAAGGTAGTAGACCGTATCCAGGTTCACTGCATGATGCCCAACATCACTTTTCATTTTAGGGTTTGGCTTTTGCTTTACTGATCAATTCAGTCTACTACCCAGAATGGTTAATTGGAAAACCAGAGAAGTTCCAGTGAACATGAGGAAATCTGCAGATGCTGGAAATTCAAGCAACACACACAAAATGCTGGAGGAACACAGCAGGCCAGCCAGCATCTATAGGGAGAAGCACTGTCGACGTTTCGGGCCGAGACCCTTCATCAGGACTAACTGTCTTTAAAGTTCCAGTGGATTGTGGTTTCCTATGCATATTTCCTAAGATTCTGTGGACTCGTTTTAATTGTTGTAAAGAGTAAATACTAAATGGTGTCTTTCCTCAGAGGGAAATATCTGGAAATCTAGTGGATGAACTTTCAAATCTCTTACTATCTTTTCTTTCAGTTAGTCCTGACAAAGGGTCTTGGCCCGAAACGTCAACTGTACTTCTTCCTATAGATGCTGCCTGGTCTGCTGCGTTCCACCAGCATTTTGTGTGTGTTGGATGAAGTTTTGTATCTGCTTTTACTTTTTTAAGGTTATATTCTTTGAATCTGAAATTGTTTAATTCATTCACTGCTCTCCAATGCCATAAATCCCTGTCTCCACCTCTTCTACTAGAAACCAGTGAAGAAATTATGGAGAACGATTGAACCAAGGACAATGACTGCAGGACCTAGTTTCTGGGTGAATTGGATGGAGAAGATTCATTGATCCATACGTGTTAATGGAAGTCAGATAAGTAGACCATCAACATTTTGAAACTAACTCAACTTCAATCCACCTTCAGTCTATCCACAAACTGTGGGCAGGTAAGTTAATCACTTCAGTATATAAGGAACACATCTATAAACCTGGAAGCAGCCATTGCATAGGCAAATAACTTACACAGCCAAAGGCACACTTATTCAGGAAGCAGAATTCTAACAAGTGGTCTGGCAACATAGAGTGGAGTTAATCAAGCATATCCTCCATACATTGCAGCAAATTAGTGAATTGCTATTTTCAAGGTAACTTTTTCATTACCACACCCATTTTTTAAGATCAGCATAGCTTCCAGCAACCAACTGTCCTGAATGTACTTTTTGTGTGTTTCAACAGTGTTCTTCATGTGAAAGTGAAAGTGCTTGCAAAAGAATGCTAGTAGCAGGCTATGATCTCTGCTTGCTGCTATCAGGAAGAAGGTACAGGTGCCTCAGGACCTGTATGAACCTGCGTTCAGGAACCGTTATTACCTCTCAACCATCAGGGTCTTGAACAAGAGGGGATACCTTCACTCAACTTCAGTCACCCCATCACTGAACTGTTCCCATAACCTATGGGCTCACTTTCAAGGACGCTTCAATCTCATCCTCTTGATATTTATTGCTTTTCTTTTTCTTCTTGTTTTGTATTTGCACAGTTCATTGGGTTTTTTTGCACACTGGTTGTTGTCTGTCCTGTTGGGTGCAGTTTTTAATTCACTCTATTGTGCTTTTTGTATTCAGTGTGATTGCTCTCAAGAAGATGTATCTCATGGTTATATATGGTGATTTATATGAACTTCAATAATAAATTCTCTTCCAAGTTTAGATAGCTATTTTGGCCAGAGATTTATGGGAAACTTAGGCTTGCAGCTTCCACTTCCTAAGACACCTCCACCCATTCTGCAATGTCTCAGAGGCCAAGCAATGCACCTCGTAGTTGAGCGTCATGGCTTCTCTCATGAAAATATTGCCTGCTGAACCTGTCAGTGACATCCTGAGTAAGTTCCTCAGAGTGTAGATGTGGAAGAACACTGCTGTGAGACAGTTACATCATTGTGCTATATATAACTGAAAGGAGAAATCCAGTTTACTCTGGCAAAGAATGTACCACTCTCTCTGAATTTGATCAAGCATGCTGTATTTAGTGACATGAGTGGGAACCTACAAGATGGAAAGCATTTGTGTATCTTGGCTCATATGATTATGTCTTCTTGTCCTGCCTAAAAGCCTGTGGAGATTTTTAATGAATGCTGGTGAACAGCATTTAGTTAATATACTGACTAGCACATGCAAAGTGGTTATGCATATACTGCATATGTTTAAATAATTGGTCTATCTTCATGTATGATATAATGGCAAAGATACAAGATCTGAAGCTCAGGAGAAATTAACTAAGAGGGCAATGAGCACATTTTGCCCTTATTTAGAAAGGATATACAGTACTAGTGCAGGAAGCTGTCCAAAAGAGATACACTTGGCTAATTCCTGAGATGAGTGGGTTATTCAATCACAAACCACTGAGGAAATTAGAACTATATTCTTTAGAACTTAGAAGAATGAGGGTGATCTTTCTGAAACATATAAGATCTCTGGGGGCAGTTCAGAATAGATGTCAAGTTTTCCGCACGTGAGAGAAGCTCAAACAAGGAGACAGAGCTGCAAGATTAAGACGTTAGTCATTTAAGGCTAAGATGCATTGGCCTCTTGGCTGCATATCTCTGAAATACTCTATCAGGAGGGTTGTTGTTGAGGCTAGTTTGTTGGGAGTATTTAAAGAGGAAGCAGATAATTTTTTGAAAAATCAAGAAATTGAGGGCTATGGGGATCTGGAGTTGAATGGGGAGGCAAGCTTGAGAGGCTCAGTGTCCCTTTCCTTCTCCTTGTTCTTCAGCAGTCCAAGATACCCACCTGCTTCAAGCAGGCTTCAATCAAACCAGTGCCCAAGAAGAACCTAGCTCAACCTAGCTCAATGGCAACCTAGCTCAATGTCTACCATCCAGTAGCATTGATAACCACCTTGATGAAGTGCTTTGAGGGGTAATGTAATGTGAAAGATCAACTTATATGCTGATCAAACATTGTTCCGAATGTCATCAATAAACCTCAATATCTCCTCATTCTACTGGATCCTCAACTTCCTCAGCTGCAGCCACCAGTCAGTATGGATTGGCAACAACATCTCCTCCACAATCACCATCTGCACTGGTGTGCCACAAGGCCATGTGCTTAGCCTCCTGCTCTACGTGCTTTATATCTATGACTGTGGAGCCAAGTACAGCTCCAGTTTGCTGACAATGCCACTGTTGTCGACCTAATCAAGGATGGTGACAAATTAGCATATAGGAGGGAGATTTGAACTTCTGTTTGAATGTTGCCACAACAACAACCTCTCACTCAATGTCGGTAAAACCAAGGAGCTGATTATTGACCAGAGGAAGAAGAAACCAAAGATCCATCTGCCAGTCCCCATTAGAGGATCGGAGGTGGAGAGGATTAGTAACTTTAAATTCCTTGGTGTTGTCCTATCGGAGGATCCGTCCTGGGAGCAGCATGCAATTGCTATTACAAAAAAAGGCATGACAGGGCCTCTACTTTCTTAGAAGTTTGTGCAAACTCAGTATGTCATCTAAAACTTTGACGAACCTCTATAGGTGCACAGTGACTGGTTGCATCATGGCCTGGTATGCAAGCACCAATGCCCAAGAATGGAGAAGCCTACAGAAAGTGATGGACGCAGCCTAGCCCATCACAGGAAAGCCCTCCCACCCTTATGCACGTCCACAAGGAGCAATGCCACAGAAAAACAACAACCATCATCAATGATCCCACCGTCCAGGCCATGCTCTCTTCTCATGGCTGCCATTGTGAATGAGATTCAGCTGTCTTAGGGCCCATACCACCAAGTTCAGGAACAGCTATTACCCTTTAACTACCAGGCTCCTGAATAACTTCATCCATCTCAATACTGAACTGATTTCACTAACAATGGACTCACTTTCAAGGAGTCCATAACGTATGTTCTCAGTATTATTTGTTTATTTGTTTATTTATCTTGTATTTGCACAGTTTGTCATCATTTGCAAGTTGGTTGTTTGTGACCTTTGCTTGTGTATAGTGTTTCATTGATTCTATTGTATTTCTTTGTTCAACTGAGAATGCTTGCAAGAAAATAAACCTCATGGTAGCATGTGGTGATATATGGGTACTTTGATAATAAATTTACTGTGAACTTTGAGTTTCCTTATGTTTTTCTACTGGCCCCAAGTTCCTTGCTTGCCTGGCAACAGATGATGCATGATCCTGGGTTCAATTTTTCATTGGGAGACCAGTTCCCAGCTGCTCAGATGGACAGGACTATGTAAAGCAGTTGAAGGATTTCTTTCATTTAAGTGGCTTTGAAAGGTGTTCAGGACCATTCTTTGGTTCAGCAGCTGAATGAACAATCACAAAAATTGAATATTCAAGATTATCTCTGATATTTACATTCAAGTAGACTTGGAACTATTACAAAAATATATAGAAGTGTAATTAGTCAAAAAAATAATTCAAGAAAGAAAAACATAAACTTAACGTATGCACATACACTTAAAACGGCTGCAGTATTAAAACTGATTAAGTAAGTTCAAATGAAAATGACTGCTTGCCATTTTGCAGACAATTATTTCATCTCAATGACAGCGCTGGACCTACACCAGGATAATCAACACATACATATCACTCATGTACATCAGTTTAAACTATTGCCCAAAGCTTGTCTATCTACCCCCCCCCCCACCCCCCAGCACCCATTCCTCTCCATCTAAATGAAAGAAATTATTGATCATAGACCACTTCTTGTCTGGCACATGTTCAGCAAGTGGATTTCCCAGCATAACCGCCGATGGTTTGCCAGAGGACAGAACTGCATTGTTCGAGTTCAGTGTTGGAATACTGCTGGGAAAACATAGGTGAACACTTCACAGGAACTTTAGGATTTACTTGTTCTTGCATGCCTGTGTGGGAGTGCTGTGTGTTCTGGTGAAATGCCCGCTGGCAGTTTCCAGGAAATATTTTGTTCTAAGAATATCTATATTTGAGTATGAACTGATAAGTAATCATTACGCTGTACTGCTCTGCTCTATTATTCTTGCTCTACTCTGTTAATAAGTATGTCACCATTACAGGTATGCTTCATTATATTAATAAGTGGGATTGTTTTGTTTGTGAATCACTGAAATATTCCTTAGATATGGTGGGGAGGAAGGTTGGATCTTCTAAAACAGTTCAATAGTGCAATGTTGAAGCTACAGAATCGGGTAGGAATGAGGAACTTGGATCAAGTGGCTTTCTTTATGCTTGCCTGCCTTGGCACTTAAGTCGCGAGCTTTGATCATGCCAGTAGCACTGTAATGGAGAAAGGTATGACCTGCAGCTGAACTGTCAGAATTATGCTGGGAACTCATTCAGCAGTTAGCACCAGTGGTGTATTGAGAATGGTGATCTGCTGATTACCCTTAAATAGGAAAACTAGGATTTAGTGTAGGGTGACATAGATAAAAGAGCAAAAACGGTGTGGTGCGGTAAAGAGACAATCTCTTAAACAAACTACCTTCAGAATGCAAACATGGAGTTAAACATACTTAAAACAGATTGGCAATGGAATTTGAACAGAAAATACTGGAAGCACTCAGTAGGTCAGATAACATCTATGGAAAGAGAAATGGGTCATCTGGGTTTTTTGTAGTAGTCACACCAAGATAGGAAAAATTATCATAAGTTATTTTAAAGGGAATAGACAGTAAATACTTTATATTAACCACTGCATTGACTGGCATTAGTTCACTCATATCCCAATTAATAGGGAAACCTGAGAAACTAACAAAATTATTAATTAGAGTCAGAAGGGCGGGTATTGATGTTTGTGGGCTGGAGATATATAAAAGGACATCGTCAATGTATAATGAAAGGTGATGTTTATGTCCATGCATATCAATGAGAGATATCAAAGGGTCAGCCAGTGGCTCAATGATAACTGCAAACAAAATTGGAGAAAGGGGGCAGCCTTGATGAGCCTCACGATGAATTGCAAAAGGGGAGGAAATATTCTGATTAGTGATAATAGAGGCAGATGGGTGTCAATAAATTATCTCAGTCCATTTGATGAAAGATGGTCCAAATCCAAATTTCTTAAGTGCAAACATCATATATGGCCATTCCACTTGTAAGAAGACTTCTTTACCAGCTCTCCTTAATAGCCCCACTGCAGTTAATAAATCACATTTTAGTAACAGCTTTGTGGTTGGCAGTACTATAAGAATTTGGAAGCAGATTCAACTACACATTAAGGCCCCAAAAACTTATAATGACACTCCGATTTGTGATAATCATTTCTTTTTGCCTGGCCTGAATTATTCTGTTTTTTCGTCCTGGAAACAGAGTGGCATCTGTAGTGTAGGTGACCTATATATTAATGGAAACTTTGCCTCATTTGCGCAGTTACAAGCAGTTTACAATATCCCTGCATCTAGTTTTTTTAGATATTTACAAATTCGAGATTATGTTAGGAAATATATACCGAATTTCGAAGTCTTAGTCAAACATGAGTCCCTGGAGGCAATAAAAAATTTGATCCGGTTACGCTTAGTGCCGTATCCTATTTTTATCAGATCCTACATAATGGAGCTCGGGTGAATACTGCAGGTCTTAAACAGGCATGGGTGGATGAATTGGGTATAGAACTGACAGAGGAGGTCTGGGATGAGTGTTAAAGAGCATACATGATTGTTTGGTCAATGTCAGGCACAGACTTATACAGTTTAAAACAATACATAGACTCCATTATTCCAAAGAAAAGTTGCACAGCTTTTATCCTGATGCTTCACCAGTTTGTAATTGATGTAAATCTGAGAACAGTAACTTGTCACATTCATTCTGGTCATGTTGTAAGCTTTATGCATACTGGAAAAGAATTTTTCACTGTTTCTCTGAGGCTTATGGGAAGCGGTGGGAACCAGGCCCACTCATCGCCATCCTTGGAGCAACAAGCTCCCTATCTTCAGCCAATAAGTATGAAAAAATGGCTGTATCGTTTGGAATGGTGATTACTAAGAAGTTAATCCTGCAAATTTGGAAAATGGACTCTGTGCCTACGTACGATCTGTGGCTGAGAGAACTGGCAAACACTTTACATTTGGAGAGACTGAGACTATGTAATGAGGACAGAGGGGACATCTTTGAAAGGATATGGGGTCCTGTATTAGACTTTCTTACGGGGTGAGGACTGAGGTTTTTTTGGTGCGGTGCACCTCTGCTGTGTATGTTTACTTTTGCCTTTATATTATTCTCCTTTTTGCTGCTCAATATTTAATTTGATTTTGTTATGGTCGTGGTTTTCGTGGATGTGCTGTTTTTTTTTGTTGTTTGTAGAAAAAAATAAAAAATACATTTAAAAAATAATAATTTCATTTGATATTTATAATATAGAACATTACAACATGGTACAGGCCCTTTGGCCCACAATGTGTGCTGACTTTTACTCTATTCTAAAATCAATCTAATCCTTCCCTCCTACATAGCCCTCCAATTTCTTAAATGACCCTAATGTATCTGCATCTATCACCATGCCCCACTGGTAGGACGTATAACACACATACTACTCCCTGTGTAAAGAATTTACCTCTGGCATCCCCCCATACTTTCCTCCAATCACCATAAAATAATGCCTCTTTTATTAGCATTTCTTAAGAAGAAGTCCCTGGCTATCCATTCTATCATCTCCAGGTCCTGCAGTTGTCCCTCCTGTCACCCATGTCCCTGACATGTGATCAATAAAGCAAATAGAATTCTGAATTATATACCCAGTACAAATTTGACAAAAACCAACTAAACAGTGTAGGTCTCAGGTTAGACAACACCTTAGTTGTTGTGTCTTGTTCTGGTTACTGGTAACACGAAGGGGAACTTCTTTACTCAGCGGTAACACGAGAGGGAACATCTTTACTCAGAGAGTGGTAGTTGTGTGGAACGAGCTTCCAGTAGAAGTGGTAGAGCCAGGTTCGATTTTGTCATTTAAAAAATAATTAGAAAGGTATATGGACAGGAAAGGAATGGAGGGTTATGGGCTGAGTGCAGGTAGGTGGGACTAGGTGAGAGTAAGCGTTCAGCACGGACTAGAAGGGCCGAGATTACCTGTTTCCGTGCTGTAATTGTTATATGGTTATAAAATAATTATCGCTCAAGGGAGATGTCTAATCCTTGAAGATGTTGCATAAAAATGTAGCACTGATCATTACCATTCAATGAATGAGTTGCAAGGCAGAAGTGAATGTTAAAAGGAGGCAATTGGGGGGTGATATTTTTGGGATAGGAAATGGAGAACATTATCAGAAGTGAAACTGTGACAGTAGGGTGATGTTAGAAATGTTAGAAGTATTTCTAAAGTTAGTAAGAAGATGTTCTGCACACCAAAACACAATTTCAATGTCTAGAATGCACAACTGGATGATTTCAAGAAGGGAGAAGAATCCTGAATCTCTTAAAATGACTCAATAGTGTAATTTTGCAGCAGAACTGTCTTTCCATTTGGATAAAGAAGTTGATTTGAATAGACTTTTTAAAAATGTTTACCTGATGTTAGCAGTTAAGTTGAGAGAGAAGATGGTGAATCAAAATTAGGATCAGCTACTGTTGAGAAATCTGATGGTGAAGGGGAAGCAGCTGCTCCTAAAACATTGAGTGTGTTTCTTCAGGGTACTACCTCCTCCCTGATAATAGCAATGAGATGGCGAGGGTCCTTGAAACACCACCTTTTGAAGATACCTTTGACGGTGGGAGCCTTGTGCCAGTGATGCAGCTGACTAAATCTATAACCTTCTGCTGCCTCTTTTGATTTGTGTGTTGGAGCCTCCATATTGGGCTATGATGCAAGCAGCCTGAATGTTCTCCATGCACAAATTTGACAGTCTTTGTTGATGTACCTAATCTCCTCAAATTCCTAATGAGGTATAGTGTTGTGTGAATGAAGTCACCCGAGGTTGCTGGTAAATAGAAAGCGGCTTCTGCATTCAACAAAACAAGGTACAGCCGGCATCATACAGAGACGCTTTTGGTCGAAAGGTCTGCGGGACCAACTTGGAGCTTGATATTTTATGTGCCAAACATCAAAGGACAACTCTATATTTGCAATGTACGAACAAACAACTTTCACACCTGCTGATTCACATCTACACCACAGACATTGAAATGAATTTTAATCAGCATTATCTAGACTGGGATTCACAGCTTTTAGGAACCCATCGTTTAGAGCTGCACTCCAAATTAAATCCACAGTACTTTTTCAGATGTGAAGACTGGTATCCAAAGTCAATTCCTAAATGCATATGTCCTAAATCTAAAAATCACTAATGTATAGCACTAGTTCACCTTCTTCATAAGGGCATTACTTTGTTGAGCCCAGGGTTGATCCTCTGGGATGTTGTCACCCAGATATTTGAAGCTGCTCACCCTTTCCACTGCTGACCCCTCAATGAGGACCGAAGTGTGTTCTCCTGACTTCCCCTTCCTGGCTGAATTCCTTACTCTGCTGATGTTGAGTGCAAAGTTGTTGTTAATACACTACTCAACCGGGAGATCTACTTCACTCCTGTACACCTCCTCACTACCATCCGAGATTCTATCGACAACAACTGTGTCATTGGCAAATTTATAGAAGGTGTTTGAGCTGTTCCTAGCCACATAAGCCATGAGTGTAGATGCAGTAGGGCAGTGGCTAAGCATACATCCTCAAGATATGCATGTGTTGATGGTCAGCAAGGAGGAGACGTTATTCCCAACTGTGGTCCCCTGATGAGGAAGTTAAGGATCCAGTTGCAGAGGAAGGTACAGAGGTCCTGATTTGATTAGTACTGGCAGAGAAGGGAAAAGAACCTGGGTAGATCAGTTATGATCATAGTGAATTGTAAGGCAGACGTGAGGGTCGAACTAGGCTCCTCCTGCTTCTATTTTAGACCATAAGACCAGAAGCTATAGGAGCATAATTAGGCCATTTGGCCCATTGAACCTACTCTGCCATTTCATCATGGCTGATCCATTTCCCTCTCAGCCCTAGTCTCCTGTCTTCTCCCAGTATCTCCTCATGCCCTGACTAATCAAGAATCTATCAACCCCTGCCTTAAATTTACCCAATTACCCGGCCTCCATAGCCGCCTGTGGCAATGAATTCCACAGACTCACCACTCTCTAGCTAAAGAAATTTCTCCTCATCTTAATTATTAATGGACACCCTTCTATTCTGAGGCTGCGTCCTCTGGCCTTAGGCTCCCACACCATAGGAAACATCCTCAACAAATCTATTCTATCGAGGCCTTTCAACACTCGGTAGGTTTCGATGAGGTCATCCCTCATTCTGCTTATGTTCTAATATGCTAATAAGATAATTAATTCTAATCTCTGTCAATTGGTAAGAAATTTGCATTTATCGAAATACAGATGTCATGTAAGCTAGTTGTTTTACCAGCCAACCGATGATCTTTAATCAAAGCAGAATAGGATTGAATATCAATTAAAATAATCAACTTTATTGAAGCAGATATTGCAAGAGCCTTTGCTGCTGTTAAAGATTAATGTTAGTCAATAATTGTTTACAAAAATCAAGAACTGAGGATACACTGATGTAGAGTAATTCTAAAAGGGACTAATAAATATGCCGAAACTGTTTTAGTCAGGTCCCATAGAGAAGATCTCTAGATTACTCATATGGATAGGAAAATGACTAATCACAATGTCCCAGTAGCTAGTACTTGTAGCATTTGATTGAGAGTATGACTGATGGAAACCAGGGATGCCAAACCTCCTTGCACATCTACCATTTCTCTCATGCTGAAACCAGAAGAGAAAATGAAATGTTTAAATCCTGTGTTTTTCTTAATGTGAAATAACTCAGTGCAGCATGCAGTCTTTATTAAAATTGTAATCATATTTAAAAATGGAAGGTTAATTAGACATCATCTAGTAGAAGGTAAGACTGGAGTATGTGGATTTTTATTTGTAGACCTTTTGAGCTGATTTCAGTGCAAGTGTACTGAGATCCTAGAAAAGCCCGATTTTTGACCTGGCAGAAATACGACATTGATTTGCATGTGCCAGCTAATTGATTACGAAAAGCAACTCTTCATTGGTTGAAATTGTTAAAACCATTAGACAAGATTGTTCTTATTTCCTCTTTGATATACATTAGGACAATTGAATACTGATCAGGACTGGGAATCAACACTGTTTCTTGGCATCTTTCACAGAGGAGAAGAGAGAAAGGCTGAATGTGTTTTATATGTGCTCAATTGTCCTTGTGGGAATGAAACTTGCAACCTTGATGTTACAGCACATGAAATACCAGAGCTAATTGCAGCCTCTTCCAAACTGGCTGATCAGCAAGCCTATAGAGATGAGCCCATCAATTCTAGGACCCCTTGTATGGCCAGCAAGACACCGGATGCATTTGGCCAAGTCACAGAGAATTCGATTAGGCAGAAGTTACGAGATCAGTCTAGGGTTTAGGGACTGAATGATGAGAAGTAATAAAAATACTTGAGAAGCCATGCTTTTAAAAATTATGGAGCTGACATTTTGATGAACATCAAACATCATCTGCCACTTGATCATGAGATCTTCCTGCATAAAAAAAAATCTGCTTGTTAGGAGAGATAAAGTGGTGTTAAATAACAAGCACTGGAGCAGGATATTTGTAAGCATAAACAGTTGAGTAACTAATTCAGATCCATGGAGATCAGATAATTGAACTTCATGTATTTCAAAGATATTTATTAAACTATCTGATGCCTCCTGTCATTACCTGGAGGAAGTAAACTACAGAAAATGTTGTGTTATAAGAATACTCATATTAAATCATATAACACACTATATAATCCCAATAGTGAGATGGTAGCATTTCTCTTTCAGCCCATAAAGTCGAACAGGTGTAAGTAGCATCATGAGTGCAATGCTAGGACTCATCTTCCTGCTATTCTCCTGCACTTACTGGTGAGCTGAAAGGTAAGAGAGAAACAACGAAGGTAAAACATCCCTTTAAAAGTGTTTTAGGTCAATTTAATGCTGTACTTTATTTAAGTCTGCTTTATAGGTAGCAGACTTAAATAAAGTACAGCTTGCTTTGCTTCCAGAAGAATGCTGCTAATTTCTAGATTTTTTTTTCATTTTCAATAGTTTCTAATTGCCACAGAAGGTTAGAGACATTCAGTGAGTTTAAGGAAAATGTTACAGGTTGGATAGACTGCTAAATTGAGTTGAGTCTTTGACAGCTGTCAATCATGTTCAGCGCCAGAGACTTTTAGTGTGGCATTGGAAGCACTGCTGCCACATAAGTTATATCACTGAAGCTGCAAGCTCCAGCCTTCTGTATCCAGAGCACGGGCAGTGATCTGGTGTCAGCAAAGTCTGGCCCTTTGAACAACTTGCAAATTTGCTGTGTGAAAATTTGACACCTATTACACCAGCCATTACACTTTCACTGGCTTTGGAACAGTTTACAATGGTCTGGTATTGCGATCGTACAAACAGAGAATGCCTTTATAATTTATTTAACACCAAGGTGAACTAAGGAAATGAGCCTCTTTTTAAAGCTTATTCGACATTTTTGTTTAACACAGACAACTGGCTCATCTTTGTCGGATGGAGGCATGGACTGCTTGAGGAACTAGCGTTATGTGTTTGTTTTAGTGGCTTTTACGGAGGTTTGCAACTAAAGATGGTTCTTACATAAATGTTTAAAACACTTATTTATTTCTGTAAATAGAAAGAAATGGTATTTTGCTTGAGGTGACTATCTCAAGCTTTACAGTGATTTGTATTTCATGGATTTTCTCTCTCCCCACCATTGCACCCTGCCCTCCCCCACCCTCAAGGACATTTTGTCATATGCTGGGAGGCTGTGCCATTCAAATAACCCACCAATGTCATCTGCCATCATCAATCTGCTATTAATCCAACAGTTTACAAAGTCAAAAAGATATGGGATTTCGCTTTTAAAATACTCTCCGTTTTTTCTAATGCCATGTAGTTGGAAAAGGAGTTTTGTCATTGGGCGTGATGTTCACAAGATCCCCAGTGCAACACTGAAGTTTCAAAGTACATTTATTATCAAAGTATGTGTTATATACAGTCCCTAAGATTCATCTTCCCACAGGCAGCCACAAACAAACACCACAGTTGAAAGAAAAACCCCACACAACAAAGACAGTCAGACACCCAATGCATGAAAAAAAGAACAAATCGTGGAAACAACAAAAAGAAAGCAAATAATACACAGAACATTTGACATCTCACTGCAGAGTCCTCCACAAGCCGCTGAGATGAGTGAGGCCAGCGTAGGAGACGATGGTCAGAAGCCACAGCCACTGAGTCAATCAGTTCAATGCCACGTTGATGGCTGCAGGTCGCCGCCACAGAGCCAGTTCTGTGCCAAAGCGCCTCGAATAAATCGCACAGGTAGTAAGAAAAGAGTAAACAAAAGCCCATGGAACGTGAACCGTAGAGTCCCCAAAGTGAGCCACAGTCGCGAATTGAACCTCGAGGATTAGGAATCAAACCTTGCAGTGTGGGACCCAGGACTCCTGCACCTTCCGCTGGCATCAGTGAGAGGGAGACCTGTGAAATGCGGGCGGACAGTGCTGAACACCCGTTCGTTTTCTACTCTCATCCTCGTCGATTTAATCGGCGCGGAGTAATAGAGCCAACCACGGGTTTGCATTCTGCCATTAAGAGTCGATAGTCACCCCTCTCATTGAAAGTGTGATAGAATATTGACATTCTAAAGGGGGCAATGCTGATGAACATTTAAAATGTCAAATTAACACCATTTGATGCTATACTTTGGCTGTTGCAGTAAATTTCATTCTCGTATTTCTTGAAGAACTTGAATTTACAGTAAGTCAGTTCTTTCCTATTTCTGTTAGTTCACTCTCTGATCAGGGTCTATCCGAGATATAATCTATCATTTCTTGTGGGCCTATACATTATTATTGGGCCGTTACAAGAATATCATCTCCAGCTGGTAAGATGCATATCATATTTTCTATATTTGAATTGAAGCCTTTGTAAGGCATGCTTGATAACATCACCGCTGTGGTTTCTATCTGGGTGCCTGGTATTCAACGTTGGTCTATCAGTGAGGAGATGGGTGGCCCATCATTACATTACTGAGACCACCTGAATGGTAAACATTGTCCTAGAGGTTAGAGGTCAGTGACCAAAGTGGATGGTCTGCTAAACAAAAAATGATGAAACTATGTGATCTTAGCTGAAATTGCAAGTGGTTTTTATCCATCTGAGTGCAGTTTCTCTTGATTTCTGTTTGTATGTACACCACAAAGCCAACTGCACTTCGCTGCCTCTTCTCCATAACTAACCCGGTTGTACGACTGGAGGCACTGCATGCGAGCTCTAGGATGTGAATGGCCCCATGAAAGACTCACTCCTAGAACTTTTCTTACAGAGACTTTTCCCCTCCCCATGGTTTATCCTTCATCAACAGTTGTAGAAGTATCAGTACCATCGTGAGGCCTGGAAACAGCCAGGCAAGTGAGTGTCCAGGAAAGCTCAAAGTTTGGCGATAGTCTTGTGCTTTTTAGCTTTGACTCCTGGTAGGCTGTTTGTATCCACTCTCAGAATCAACTTATTTCTGCACAGGGCCACAGTTATTCTTCTGGCGCTGGCATTTTTTTGCACGCCTGGCAAAACATTAAATGCTATGCACTTAATAATATGGGTTGAATTTGCATGTCATCCAGCACTTGATTCCAAAAGGTGCCAAACCTAGAATGTCATGACATATTCTTCAGCATCTCAATATAATCTTTGGTTTCTAGTACTTCATTTTCCAAAGGTACTGGTTTAAAGCGATTTTGCAATTTCTCCATCACCTCATTGAAAGAAATATCTCTTGTCTGGGAAGGCTGCCAAAGCAGCAGATATACCCGAGTCTCCTTCTATTAGTAAGATCATGTTATTGTGCTCTTGCACAGTTTTGCTTTGAATGCATGCACTTTTCCCTTGACCTAAGTTTCAATGATATTATTTCCCGTTGTCCAATTGTTCTGCACAAGAGCTGAAGGACTAGTGTTCTTTATTATGATCACTAAAGGCACTCAAAAAGACAGCCAAAATAACTGTGTGCTGCCCTGCAAATTAAACCCACCTCAGCAGTTATAAAGCTGATACTCAACAACGTGTATGCTCTGTCCTTTATTTACCACGTGTTTGAAGCCGAGTTCAAATCACTGGTTCAATTTTTGTTTGAAGTTACTGTAACTCCTCCTACCACTACATGTATACATTACATAATGACTATGTTCCCTCAGGAACCATCAATTCTTTTCCATCCTGTTCCTTTTTGACACCATCGTGCATATAGACTACGTCCTTGTAGGTTCCCAGCTTGAAAGCAGTGATGTACAGGGTAATATGTGAGAAACACGGAAAGCTCTGAAAGGTGTGCTTTGTTTGCTTGAAGTTCTTCTTGCAATCTGGGCAAACATGCATTGAAATGTGCTCAAACATGACACAGAGTGACTGCACTTACTTACATCTGGATGTAACTTAGGCTTCACATTTCTTACCTCCATATTCCATTTGCCAATCGAATGTGGAGATGAAGCAAATGAGAAAGGTTAGTTCTCCTTAACTAACAACTGTATACAGAGTATTGGCAAGGTTGTTCTTTGTATACAATGGCTTAAGTATTAAAAGGACAAGAAGCATTTGTCCCTTTGAATTTGTACTTTAAGTTCTTCATAATTTAATAATTGTCTAAAATCCTTTCAAAATTAATTATGGAATTCTCGTTTCAGGTACAGCACTCTTCAATGAAAGATTTTCATCATTTCCTTTCTCCAATGTAGGGTTTAACATTTACCGGTAATCATTTAATCATTGACACAAGGGGCCAAAATGCCTATTTCTGTGCTGTACAAATCAATAGTTTGCCTAAAGAGTTAGGGTTCAGTTTCTAAGTTTGCAGTTGGTTCTAAGTTAAATTCGTTAAAGAGCATGAATGAGAACTATGCGGACATTGTAACTGAAGAAAACTGCAGTTGATGGAGTTCATTAAAGGTCAGCGTGAGATCATCCACTTTGGATCGAAGGGAAATGAATTTAATGGTTCAGAATGAGCTTTGGGATTGAAGGGCTGGCAAGTACAAGAAGATGATGACAAAAGCTTGTGAAATCTTGGCTGTGATCTCAAGGTAACGTGGATGCAAAGAGAGCAAATTATGCTTCCATTTTACAGGCTATAGTCAGACTCCATCTAAGTTCTGTGGCCATTGAACCTCTGGAAAGATGCATTTAATTCACCAGAGTTATACCAAGGGTTAAATGGTTATGTCAACTAACATAAACCTGACTTGTGATTCTTTATATTGATATGACTGAGAGCTTATCTAATGAAGGTGTTTAAAGTGTGAAAGAAATTACAAAGGGTTTGTACAGATGGAATATTTCCTCTGTAGCAGAGTCAAGGACAGTAGAATGTTACATTAAAGATAAAACTGGGCACTCAAGTTTTTAATCAGGAAGCACTTATTCACATGAAGGATGTTAGAGACTTTAAGTATGTTGCCTAGGATGGGAGTATTTCATTTACGTGGAGAAAGTGTGTAGACTGGGTTTATTTTCCTTCGAGTGGAAGAAGATGAAGAGGTACCTGAGAGAGGTAGACAAAATTGAGGGTTTTGGATAGTGTAGGAAGTGGGGAAATTTTTCCAAATTGCAGACATATCTAAGACTAGAAGGCATAGTTTTAGGGCAAGGGATGAATAGTTTAGAGAATATCCAAGGGCAATCTTTTTTACTGAAGCACACAGCTTGCTGGGTTAGCAGAAGTGATGACTTTCATAACACTTACCTGGATGTGCCCTTGAATCACCAAGGCTTCGAAGGCTGTGGAGCAATTATTGAAAAACAGGGTTTGTGTAGCTGGGCGCAATGGTCAACGTGGACATTGTGGGCAAAGGGTCTACCTTTTCCTGTATAACTCTAATATTAGAGCCCATCAGGGTCAAAGATCTGATTGTTTTCTCAGTCTCAATGTTTTCATCAATGGATGAGACCCCTCTTTAAATTTTTTGGAAATATAATTTTATCAGTGAGTCAGCATTGAGAGGGCTAAAGAGCAGGTTCAGTTTGGAATCTCTGATCTTTTAAATACTTCAAACAGAGGGGAGACCTACTTAGCAATTTGGCTGAAGCTGTTGCCTTTTTGTTCCAGTAAATAAACCACAGTCCAGCTCACTGGAAACAAAAAGTGTAGACCTCGGCCCCTGAGTCTCCAAAGCTGCCTATGTTGCCAGTGTCTGGGAGACTTACATTCAATAACTTGGCTCCCAATTTACTCTCAGTTACCATTTAAGGCTCCTTAACAGTAAATTGGAAAGCTAATTGACCCTTTATTTCACCCCTAATTGTAAATCATACCATTCTCTCAATGGATTTGGAATGCATTTCTTTTCCATAGCTAAGATAAACTGAGAAGCAACAACAATTACTATTATATTTATATACTGAATTTAATGAACTAAAAAAGTACCCTAGGAGATTCTTAGTAGTATTATGAAAGAAAGGTATTCCCAACCTACTTAAACTGGAATTGGATCAGGTGACTGAAAGCATTTTAAGAGGAAAAAACAATGGAGACAAAGACAAGCTTCAGGAGAAAATTTCAGGGTTTTAAACAAAATGCAACTGAAGGCATATGGCCGCGGAAGAGGTGTGTAAAAATGAGGACGTGCAAGAGGGTAGATGAGGAGTGCAGATATTTTGGTGTGTTGGAGGAGGTTAAGGATTTGGGGAAGGGTTTAGCCTCAGTAAGATTTTAAAATGTTAAACTCCCTGTTTGGAATTTTGCTCTTTATTCTTTTTTTGTTCCTCTTTCCCAAGGCTACTGAGACTTTGAAATATTCCCTGTACACCAGTCCCATGTGCAAATTGCTGTTTGCTAGTCCAAGCACAAAGCTTCATGGTAGCTCATCTGCACAGGAACTCTTCATCACTGAGCCTGAGAGAAGTGTGTTGTCTGGCTGTTCACTCACACATAGGGGAGAAAGTGGACTGGATTTTGAAGTCGACATGTGTGATTGGTTCACTTCTCATCCGCAGCCCTGAGCACTTGTGCACACAAGGTGACCCACCCAACTCCACACACCTTCTAATGTACTCAAGAGAACACCAAGTAAGCACATCAGGAGCCAATAAAGGCATATATTATAGGTTACCCAATGCAGGAGAACCTTTCATTATAAGCAGGTCTCCAGCTGAATTCGTGGCACAAATAACATTTATTTATAATAGCCACGTAAGTCATAAGTCATGAGAGACAAGAAGTTTTCAAAAGACTAAGAAGAAAAATGTTGACCAACAAGGGAGAGCAGAACTGTAAGTGCAGAGCGTATCGAAGTGATAGAAACCGATACTTGGATAACAACTTCAGCGCCAGGAATGGCTAGGGCACGTTCAACTTGTTGCTCCACAAAGTTTACTCAACTCTGTGCTGATCTGAGTGTCCGTGGTTTAGTGTCTGTGGGTGCATTTTCTTTTATGGACTTCAGTCCTGAATGCCATTTGCTTGCACGATCCGCTTTTCTTTCTCTCTGCACATTGGGGGTTTGATGGTCTTTTTTAAATTGGGTTATTTTGGGTTTCTTTGCTTGGTGGCTGCTTGTAAAGAGACGCATCTCAAGGTTGTATAATGTATACATTCTTTGATAATAACTGTACTTTGAACTTTGAAAGCAAAATGTGAAGCATGTTTGTATTTGTACAGGTCAAGAAACATATCAAAACATTAACTAATAGGTCAAAAGATTGCAAGGCTGACTGGGGGAGAAGATCATTGAATTGAATTGACTTTGTTACTTACATCCTTCATATACATGGAGTAAAACCTTTACATTATGTCTCTGTCTACATGTGCAATGTGCAATTTATAGTAATTTATAATAAATAGTAGGTACAACAGGATAGTCAATATAACAATTACAGTTGTGTCAGCATGAATTAATCAGTTTGATGGCCTGGTGGAAGAAGCTGTCCCAGAGCTTATTGGTCCTGGCTTTTATGCTGCGGTACCGTTTCCCAGATGGGAGCAGCTGGAACAGTTTGTGGTCAGGGTGACTCAGGTCCCCAATGATCGTTTGGGCCCTTTTTACACATCTGAATTTGTAAATCTCCTGAATAGTGTGAAGTTCACACCTACAGATGTACTGGGCTGTCCGCACCACTCTCTGCAGAGTCCTGCGATTGAGGGAAGTACAGTTCCCATACCAGGCAGTGATGCAGCCAATCAGGATGCTCTCAATTGTGCCCCTGTAGAAAGTCCTTAGGATTTGGGGGCCCATACCAAACTTGCTCAACTGTCTGAGGTGAAAGAGGTGCTGTTGTGGCTTTTTCCACCATAGAGCCAGTCTATACAGACCACTTGAGATCCTCAGTGATGTTTATGCCGAGAAACTTAAAGCTGTCCCACTTCATTTGTGTTCTATTGTGACCTGAGACCAATTGAAACAAAAGCTGTGAAGCAATTGCTATTGAGATATGGAAGCAACCGGAATGCATTGTCAAATCCGTCTAACAATCGACATTTCATTGGATGTTTCAGGTACAGGGAACTTTTTTCACTGTTTATAGCTTTTAAGGGAATAAGATAATTTGTGTAATTTTGCATATTCCTTACATGCAGGTTTTAAATGAAATCCCATGGTGTAATATAATTATGGTAACTTTCTTATAAATAGATTTCTTTAGAAGTTATCATTGATGGTTATAGTAATGTTGAATACACATCACCCTGACTTGAAGGAATGGTGATCAAAGTTCCCTATTGGGAAGAGTAGAAGATTGAATATTTATTAGAAGTTAGATTTCAGACAAGCATTCCTTGGGGGAAACAGTTTCAAACTGCAATTTAAAAATGAGACTGTTAAAATTGGAACCAATGCCATAAGGGTTTATTATTTTGATTGCATTTGCTCTTTAACTTTGAGCAGCCTGCCACAGGGTTGTTTTGTCAGAAATATTATTGAAGGTTTTAGCATGGTATTTAATTTTTCCCATGTAATTTGTTTCTCTTCTCTTCAATTTCTGCATACGGTGCAAATTTCCCAACAAAGAAAGAGAGGGGTGGGCAATGGTTTTCTTGCCCTTGAACCTCACTCTGTAAGCAAACACTAGATGCTGCACAAACACCTTTAGAAGACTGTGCTTACAGATCTCCTGTCCCTGGGCTGTGCCTTTTTAACTCCTCCTCCTGATTTGGAATTATGTTATAGACCACCCAATAGTCAGTGCGGTTTAGACAAACAAATTTATAGCGATATTGCAGACTTTTGCTAGAAACATAAGGTTGCTATAGAGGGTGACTTTAACTTTCCACATATTAATTGCGACTCTTATACTGTAAAAAGGCTGGATGGGATACAGTTTGTTAAAAATTTTCAGGAAAATGTCTTTAATCAATACATAGAAGTCCATATTTGAGGGAATGTGATACTAGATCTCCTGTTAGGGAAGGAAACATGGCTGGTGACTGGTTTATGTAGGGAAACACTTTGCATCTCATGATCACAATGCCATTAGTTTCAGTTTAATTATGGAGAAGGAAAGGTCTGGTCCTTGGGTTGAGATTCTAAGTTGGAGAAAAACCAGTTTCGATGGTGTCAGAAAAGACCTGGCTACTGAGAATGGGAACAGGTTGTTTTCAGGCAAAAGTGTGTTTGGAAAGCGGGAGGCCTTCAAAAGTGAAAACCTGAGAGGAGTGTTTGGTATGTTCCTGCAGCAATAAAAGGCAAGGATAACAGGTTTAGGAAACAGTTTGTGAGAGATATTTTGACCTTGATTAATAAGAAGAATGAGGTACATAGCAGGTATAGGCAGGAGGAACAAGTAGGGTACTTGAGAAATATAAGATGTGCAAGATAACACTTCAGAAGGAAATCAGGAGGGCTAAAAGAAGGCATGAAGTTGCTTTGGCAGTCAAGGTGAAGGAATATACAAAGGGCTTCTACAGATATATTAAGAACAAAAGGAAAGCAAGGGACAGAATTGGACCTCTGGAACATCAGTGTGGTAATATATGTGTGGAGCCGAAAGAAATGGGGGAGACCTTTGCATCTGTATTAACTCGGGGGGCATAGGGTCTATAGAAGTGAGGTCATCAGCCCTACACAAGTCACAGAGGAGGAGGTGTTTGCTGTCACGAGGCAAATTAGGGGGAATAAATCCTCAGGGCCTGACAGGGTGTTCTCTCAGACCTTGTAGGAGGCTATTGCAGAAATTGCAGAGGCCCTAGCAAAGATACTTAAAATTCTTTAGCAATGAGTGAGGTGCCAGAGGATTGGAGGATAGATAAGCTGCTCCATTCTTTAAGAAAGGCTCTTAAATATAAGCCAGGAATTGATAGGCTGGTGATCCTGACGTCAGAAGTGAATTAGTTATTGGAAGGTATTCCAAGGAACTGAATATATAAGCATTTGGATTGACAGGGACTGATTATGGATAATCAACAGGGCTTTGTGCCTTGCATGTCATGTTTAACCAATTTTTTATAGAGATTTTCAAATAAATTTTCAGGAAAGCTGATGAGGGCAGGACAGTCGATCTTTTCTACATGGACTTTTCTACAAGGCATTTGACAAGGTTCCACATGGGAGGTTGCTCAAGAAGGTTCAATCACTTGGTATCCAAATGAGGCAATAAATTGGATTGGATATTGGAGAAGCCAGAGAGGGGTAGTAGATGGTTGCCTCTCTGACTAGAAGCCTGTGACTAGTGGTGTGCTACAGGGATTTGTGCTGGGTCTGTTGTTGTTAGTCATCTATATCAATGATTTGGAAGATTATGTAGTGAACTAGATCAGTAAACTTGTTAATAACACCAAGATTGGGGTGCAGTAGAGAGAGAGAGAGAGGCTTTTAAAGCTTGCAGTGGGATCTGGACCAGCTGGAAAAATGAACTGAAAAATGGCAGATGGAACTTAATGCAGACAAGTGTGAGGTGTTGCATTTTGGGATGACAAACCATGGTAGGACTTACAAGGTGAGTGATAGGGAACTGAGGAGTGTGTTAGAACAGTGGAGCCTAGGAAGACAGATTCATAGTTCCTTGAAAGTCATGTCACAAGTACATAAGGTCATAAGGAGAGCTTTTGGCACATTGGCCTTTATAAATCAAAGTACTGGGTAAAGTGGTTGGGATGTTATGTTGAGGTCGTATAAGACATTGGTGAGACCTAATTTGGAGTATTGCATGCAGTTCTGGTCACCTACCTACAAGAAAAATATCAATAAGATTGTAAGAGTGCAGAGAAAATTATAAGGATGTTGGCAGGGCTTGAGGACCGGAGTTATATGGAAAAATTGAATAAGTTAGGATTTAATTCCCTAGAGCATATATGTCAAACTCAAGGCCCGCGGGCCAAATCCGGCCCACGGTGGAATTATCTTTGGCCCGCGAGATAATATCTAATTACTATTAAAGCTGGCCCCAGTAATCGAAGCGCCTATGGCGTATGATATGGCTAATGCTGAGTTTATTCAGGTACCAGGTTTTCAGGGTTTTTAGTGTTTATTCGGCAGTCTTGCTCGGCAGTCTTCTTCATAAGAAACGGAATTTGTAAAGTGAAACACTTTGTAGTTATAGCAAGGACTTGAGACACATGAGAGCAGGCTGAAAAAACGGAGGCAACGAAAGCTGCGTTCGCACGCGTCCGACTGATCCTGCCCACATGAAGCTGCAGTTTGCTCAATCCGGCCCGTGACCTAAAATGAGTTTGACACCCCTGCCCCAGAGTGTAGGAGAAAGAGGGGAGATTTGATGGAAGTATACAAAATTGTGAGGGGTATAGGGCAAGTGCAAACAGGCTTTTTCCACCGAGGTTGGGTGGGACTCAACTAGAGATCGTGGGTTAAGGGTGAAAGTTCCTCCCCATGCCTACCTGGCACATAGGGTGACAACGCTGCTGTTTCTTTAGTGCTTGTCTGTTTCAGGAGGGCAGGTTGCCAGCTTGGGGCTCAACCCCAGCACAGGTGGAATTCATGCAAGGAGCTGGCTGGATTCGGACTTCTTGCTCTGAAGTTCGAGTGCGGATGCCAGTACGCCACCCAGCACAGACTAAGGGTGAAAAATTAAGGGGAACTTCTTCACTCAGAGAGTGGTGAGAGTGCGGAACGAGCTGCTGGCAGAAGTCGTGGATTCAGGTTCAACTTCAACATTAAGGAGAAATTTTGATAGGTGGATGGATGGGAGGGGAATGGAGGGCTATGGTCCGGATGCAGGTCAATGGGACTAGGCAGATTAATAGTTCAGTGTGAACTAAGTGGGTTGAAGGGCCTGCTTCTGTGGTGTTGTATTCTATGCCACTTCATCCCTATGACTTCATGACCTGCTTGTATGGGAATCATAGCACAGAAACGGACCTTTTGGGCCTCTTTGCACAGGCTGACTGTAATGCAAATCTGCACTAACCTATTTGCATGCATTAGGCTCATATCTCTCTGACCTTGAATAAATAAAGAAGACACTGGTGGATCTCATCAGGTCAGTGGAGGGAAATGAACAGTCGGCATTTCATGTTGAACTCCTTCATGTGCATTCTCTTGTGCCTCCCTGTGCACTGTTTCAATCCAAATATCTGTCCAAACATCTATTAAGCACTGAATATGTATCCGCCTCCACCACCATCTCTGGCAGTCTGATCTAGAAAGTGAAACCAAACTGAATCAAAACTGGTGTTTGTGAAAGTGTGCAACTGAAACATTTCTCACACATCCTCAGTTTCTTTGAAAACAACATTGGTGCAGCATTGCAAGAACAGTCCCTGAAATTTCACTTCCTTAAAACAACCCGAAGCTTGTGCTAAGCAACAATTCTTCATAAAGTCTTCACTGTTTTTATTTCAAATTCCAATCATATGCTCGTGACAAGTTGTTTGTTGTCTTCCTTTGCAGTGTCATATCAAAACACCCAAAAGCCCACATGCGGTTAAACAGTCAAAATTGTTATGAAATGATAACACGCTTTTTATGGTAAAATGTTTTATCTTAAGACAAAGACTGATTGCAAGCAATTCTGGCAAAAACGTTAAAATAGTTGAGGTGTGATATTCAGAACACAGAAAATCAGAACTGAAAGGATGTGCATTTAAACCGAAGAACAGAGCACAGGTGGTTTGAGTGAGACCTTGTCAATGCTTGAATATGAGAGAAAAGACTATGTTTGTGTGTTAAGTGGAACAGATGAGAAACAGCTGAATATTGAAAAAAAATGGTAAATAGAGTCATACAGTCAGCAAAGTAACTAAACCAAACAACAAACTAGAGAAAAAACCAGCAGATGCTGGAAATCCAAAGCAATACCCACAAAATGCTGGAGGAACACAGCAGGCCAGGTGGCATCTACGGAAATGAATAAACAGTCAACGTTTCGGGCCAAGACCCTCCTTCAGGACTGAGTGTTTTCAAAGTAATTACTGAATTTATTTAAAGTCTTTTTAACTTTGGAAAGTCTCAGCTTTCTCTACAAGCTCCAATTCTGAGGTGGGATCGTTTTAATAATGTATGAAATACAGTGGCTAATTTTGTGCATAATAAGATTTCTCAAATATCAATGAAAAGGAAATAAAATAATTTTCATTTGACAATGCTGGCTGTGCTAAAATATTGGACAGTACTCAGGGAATGACTCCATTCTTTAATATTGAACCATGGGAATCGTTTATATCCAACTGAAATTAGCACAGCTGACAGTGCAGCACTCTCATTTCTGTACTAGAATTTGTGCTCTGAGATCCAAAGCTCTTGCAGGAAATGAACTCTCCATCATCTGTCTCAGATTACCCCTGACCCCTGACCTAAGCAGGAATAAGCAAGCGTCCTGATAAACTTGCATTGTACCACAATCTCAGGAAAATTGCACTTTCTTTTGTTTTATTGACAGAGTTATTTTTAATAAATTATAGTTTGTAACTAAATGTCAATTAGGGCAGTGTCCCATAAAAGAAACGGACTCCTTTTTCAGCGCTTTGCTGCCAGGTATGTGCTGGCTGGTAGGCTTGATAGTTAAAAATTTTGACCATTGTTGAAATAACTAATCAAATGGTTCATATGTATTCAGTGTTGTACACCTAAACGTGTTGTAAAGCTTATTCAATTTACAATTTGTTTTGGATGGTACGCATCCCTAGTGCCCTGCTAATAAACGGAACACAAATACACTTCAGTGTTACTTTTGTTATCTCAACTATATCAATAGTGTTCTGTTGTGCAGGAGGTGAACGATTTATCCCTCCTGTGGCACTATGCCAAACATGTGCTGTCTCCATTGAAAGCTTGAGAATATGATTGTTTAATTTTCTGTCGATAGTAGATTCTGTTGGTTTATTGATTGTAGTTTTGATGAATAAGCACCAGTCCAACTTTTGTGCATCTTCAGGCTATCGATGGCCTTTCTGCTATTTGGACTTGATGCTTGTCTGTTATGTGTGAAAGGAATTTTTTTTTTAAAGGTAGTATTGAAGACTAGAGTAACACACACAAAAGGTTGGAGAAACTCAGCAGGTCAGGCAGCATCTATGGTAAGGAATAAAGAGTCAACATTTCAGGTTGGGGCCCAAAATATTGACGCTTTATTCCTCTCCATTGATGATGCCTGACCTACTGAGCTCCTTCAGAATCTTTGTGCGAGTGTCACTCTGGGTTTCCAGCATCTGCAGGATCTCTTGTGTTTCTAGTGCTGAAGATTAACAACTACTTTTGGGGTAATATTGGTGCTTCCATATTGATGGACAAAGGGATGAAACTCAAGGTTGGGGACCCAACATATCAAGCAAACTTCCGGTTATCTGCCTTTTAAAACCTACTGGTTAATGCACATGTGAAGATCTTTTTTTTGACTCCATAAAGGACACTGTACAGAAGCAAGTTGAAATTTTGCTGCTTTTCCACCGGGATTTAAAAGTAATGACAGACCATTGCTAGGTAGGTGAAGAGTAATGTTGTTAGAGACTAAGATGATGAACATTTGTGCCTCTGAGTGACGGTGCATAAATTCAGGCATCTAAATTATTCTGAGATGTATTATAAAATTAATAAATATTAAAAATTCCAACTGCAAGGATGAAATATTGACCATGGGATGCATAACATTACTAAAGAGACACAAATTTAGAGGCAATTGCTGTGAGAATAATTAGAATATGCCTCAGCTGGTATAACAAGAGGCATGGAACAAGGAAGACACACTCCAACCCAATAGATGTTTGAAGGTTGAACTGTTGGCAGAAATCAGAACAAATTCAAGAAATTGGATGGCACAGAGCCAAAACCTCACAGTACCGGTGGCCCCAGTTCGATCATGACCTCAAGTGCTGTGAGTATAGCTTGAATGTTCTCACAGTGAGCACGTGTTTCCCCCCACGTGCTCCAGTTTCCCTCTCCTCCAGCCCAAGGGTGGCCAAGCTGACAGGTAAACAGGTCACACTGAGTTGTCACTGCTATACAGGTTGGTGGTAGAGTTGATGGGACAGTGAACATGGGCTCAATGGAGGATTTGCATAAATAGGCGTTTGAACTGATGGAATGAAGGGCCTCATTCCATGCAGTATGACTCTATGAAAGTGCAAAAATATTGCTGAAAATGTTAAGCAAAATTTTGGAAAATTTGCAGGATCAGTGGGGAGAGAGACAGAGGGAAGTTTCTGTTTGTACTTTCCAGCATTTTTCCCCACAGAGTATAGAGATATGGTTTGCCTAGATGATTTTTCTATCTGTCTGGTTAATCTTTTAGATCAGGGATTCCCAACCTTTTTAAAACCTGGACCCCCCGCCATTAGCTGAGGGCTCTGTGAACCCCAGGTTGGGAAGCCTGATTTAGGTGCTTCACTGGTTCCTTTCATGGTGATTTTGTCTTAAACTCAGTCTGCAGTCCTGGAACTATCTTCAATTTACTGAATGGATTTTAATGTGTTATTGATGGGACCTCAAATAGAATCATTTTTGAAGGACATCACCTCCAGCAGTACATCACTCCTCGGTATTGGTTGGAATCCAGTCCAGATTTTTGTCCTCGCCTCTCCAAAGTAGTCTGTGAATCTGAACCTTCTGCTTCATAGTGAGTGTGTTCTGTTGAGATGTATATTGGCCAGGGTGCTTGGAATCCTCTGCAACTTTTGCCTACTATAATGCTGGCGAAAAAGAAATTTAAATAGTTAGTCAAAGGCAATGCTTACCTCTATTCATTTACCATCATAGATCTTCTCTTCGTAGATACTCTGAGCTCTGGTCTTTTGCCTTTAACTAATGCGTGGCTAAATGGTCCTTTATCAAACAATGGCTTATGTCAGGTGTAGCAACATTCCCTCATTAAAACTGGGACATGTATTTCTTCAAAATGTAATTTCCGACTTCATTTTTGTCTCTGACGATACTGCCCTACACCTCTCCAGCAAAAGAAAAAAATCTTCAACTTGCTTTTGTATGGTATTCTTTCAAGGAGCTAAGAAGTCTCAAGGACTTCACACATACATAAATCAGTGAGTTTGAAAGGGCAGAAGACCAAAATCTTGGGGTATCCTCTGAATGTTACCTTTGCTTATCAATGCGAAAGCACCAATATTACCTAAGAAATATTTGGTAGTGCTTAGTACTGCCTTTTTTAAATCTCCTTTGCCACATGTCAGACAAATATCAGGTCCAAGCAGATCAGTTCTCTGTGCTTCCAATATTCATTCTTCAGTTTATTTTTTCTGACTTTACAGAACATTCCCAGGATTTTATCAACTGAATTTGGAGTCAGAGAGAGATACAGCGTATGTGATGAAGATCAAACAGAGATTTACTCTAACTTTATAATAATCCCATTTCTAAAATTTTTCCCATATTCTCAACAACTTTACTGAGATAGTACCAATCACCTTGGGGTCCCATAGTAGCATAGCGGTTAGAGCAGTTCTATTGCAGCTCTGGGCGCTGGAATTTGGAGTTCAATTCCTGCGCCGTCTGTAAGGAGTTTGTACATTCTGCCTGTGACCATGTGGGTTGCCTCCAGGTGCTCTGGTTTCCTCCCACAGTCCAAAGACATACTGTTTAGTAGATTAATCGGTCATTGTAAATTGTCCTGTGATTAGGCTACTGTTGCATAGCTGGGCAGTGTGGCTCTTTGGACCAGAAAGGCTTGCTCCACAAAGGATCTCTAAATAAAAATTAAATTAAATTAAAATGCACACTAGCAACAATTTAGGGAGGCTAATTAACTTAGTTACCTGCAATCCTTTGGAAGGAAATGGAGTACCTAGAGAAAATCTACGTATTCAAAGGGAGAATGTGCACCCTCTTTATAGACAGCAGCCAAAGTCAGGATTGAACGCAGGTCTCTGGTTCTCTGAGGCTGTGGCCCTTCTTGCTGTGCCACTCTCTACGTTAGCTGCTTTTAGATCATCAGCAAAGACTCAGGAATCTAATTGTCCATGATTCACTTTAGTTCAAATAATTAACACTTAGATCCTCTGTTTAAACACATAAGTTTAACAAGTGAAAAATTGCCCATTTTGAAACAAAAAAAAGCCCTCAGATTATAATTGGCATTCTTCCTCAAACATGGTTAAGAAGAAGAAGAAAGCCCTTAACTCTGAGTGGAGTCATCGGGACGCCATCATGATGGCGTTTTTTTAGCAGGCTTTCTTGTTTTTATGAGGCCGAGTTGCTAGCTTGACGCTCAACCCAGCACGGATGGAAAGCGTGCAAGGGAGCCGGCTGGATTCGAACTCGGGAGCCTTCGCTCCGAAGTCCAGCACTGATGCCACTACGCCACCAGCCGGCGGAAACATGGTTAACTTTAACTATAATTCTTCTAGATTTATAGAAGTATTTCGCTACTTTTTAGCAGTTTTCAAAGAATCGATAATCAGATGAAGATTTAGTTTTTTTATTCATTGGCAGTCTTTTTTAAGAAAAGTCAATTCGAGAAACCTTATTTTAAAACAAATGCATTGTACCCCAGTTTAGTAATGGCATTTTCTGTTCAAAAATTCTGTGATATTCTAGTTCCTGATGAAGGGTCTCAGCCTGAAACATCAACTCTTTATTTCCCTCCATAGATGTTGCCTGACCTGCTGAGTTCCTCCAGCATTTTGTGTGTATTACTCTGATATTCTAGGCTGGCCAGTGGTGTAGAGGCATTTGCTCCAGACTTCAAGGCGAGTGCTCCTGGGTTCAAAACCAGACAGCTCTTTGCACACTTTCCATCTGTGCTGGGTTGTGCGTGGAGCAACAACTCGGCCTTGTTAAAAAAAACAGACAAAAATGCTAAAGAAACGGCAAGGTTGCTGTTGGATGCAGCACAGGGCAAGGAAAGGAACAACAACTTGATATTCTGTGGCTGTTGTTTAGAATTTAAGTTACAAACGAAAGGTGTAAAATGACAACATTTCTTCACAAATATTCTATTCATTCAGTGACTATCACTTATTTTGCCTTGACAGACTGAGGTTAACTTTGGGCAATGAATATTGAGACCATTCTTAAAGACCACAGTAGGTGAGTTCATTGACTGGCTGTTCTGTAAATAATATATTGTCACTTTGATCGGGTGAAAGCAATATTCCGAAAATTGTTTTACAAGTGCCCATGTTTCTGAATCGCTGCCTGGATACCAGCGCACAGCAGCACGGGTTTAACAAATGGCCAGCAGCTCAGAACAAATGCTTAATATGAATCATAACATTTGGTCGAGAGTAAATATGGTTATACAAATTCTTCTATGGCAACCATGGCAATTCAGATATTTCATTGACTAGAGCAAGCAGCCCTAAATTAAAACACATGCTTTAACAAAGGGCGGAAATCATTACGAAAATGATAAAAGCAAGCGGTACTTGGTCTTAATTGTTATTACTATTAATCTTCTCTGAATAGAATTTAGTCCATCCTTATGTGGCTACTGAATCATAAAAGGGATATGTCACACTGAAGAGCAGGCAGTGAACTGGAAGGAACAAGCTCTAGAATTGCAGGGCTGACAGCATTGGATAATTTGACAGTTTTTTTGGAATATTTTAGAATAACATCTCTTTTTTTAAAAAAAAGGCACGGGAAAGCCAAATTGAAGGAATACATCCTGAAAATGAAAATGGAAAAGAAATCAGCAGGCAGTGCTAATCAAAGTACTTGGATAGCAAAACAAATAAATAATTGGTGAAAATGAGTTACCTCACTCTTTAGAGGATAATCTAACAGTGTCTGTGCTTGGCATGAAATTAAGAGCAGCACGTTTTAAGTCTGCTTGTTCTGATGGATGTGTTGATTAACACTGAGAGATGGTAACATGTGCATCGCTGGTAGCTGTCACCAGTTACTACCACCTCTAAGCAGCTGATGATTGTTTTTGCAGTGGGCAAAATTAGATGCTGAATGCGTCTGACCTGCAACTAGCATAGCAAACTCACATGACCTATCACATCGTTTTTCATTTGACTGGACAGGATCCAGACATAACAGACTTGAATAGGGCAGCCTGCAGGAACTCCCTGATTGGCTGCAACATGGGCTGTGAAAGATTGCATTAATGTACCTTCCTGCAACTCTGAACCGATAAACTTCTCAACGAGGATAAATGCTAATGAGAAGTATTGTCAGCCAGAACCTGTTTGCCATGAAAAGACATCTTCCTTCCTACAGCTAATCATGATTAATATGAATATATATAATATATAATAAAAGTCCTGCAAAATGTGCTGAGGAAGCAGTGAAACACGGGGGATTGTTGTCAGAATATTAAACATGACCCAAAATAGCACGAGAACAAATTATGGCAAAATTAACTTCACAGTTTCTTTTAAATAACTGCACTCTATTTCAAGACCAGGATTATGTAGTTTCTTTTTTATTATATTAAAGCCAATTTTCCTTTTCAGAAGCCTCATTTTGAAATAACTGTTCCCGGTACAAGTGAAAGCTTAACATTGTAGTAAATTCAGTATTAGGCCATTTATTTTCCTTGAGTTCATTTCATATAGCAACATAGTGGAATCTCATGTGCTAACTATTAATAATGAGTGGTTTCCAATAAAGTTACAAATATAAATACATATTTTTGAAATTAATTTTGATTACACAGCATGAATATTTTGGATCCTCCTCTGAAATTTTAGTGAATAGCAATCATTCCATGTTGTTTTATGTGACTGACCTGTGAAATATATTATACTATAACAGTATGGTAATTAAGCGGAAATTTACGCAACTATTTTCCATGAGCGGTTCATTTAATGCTAAACGTGGCTTTGTGTCAGTAAGAGGGTGAAAGGCCAGTGAGAGATGTATTTTTTTCCACTAAATTGAATTACAATGTTTTTCACTGTACAATTTAACCCAATTAATTGAAGCATTCCCGTGTGCTTTTATTCAATACAAAGTTACACTGAGCCAATTATAAAAAGAGAGATGTAGTTTATTTCCTTTGATGAAAGAAGCACTTAGTCTGAAGTTGAGGATATGCGAAACACGGAGATTACAAAACCACAATTTCAGTGAGGCGACTTGTCATTGTGAGATTAACATGTGGAAATTCATTCAAATCAAATTGTTGTAACACATCACTCACTAAAAGCCAAGAGAAATGTCTCACTAAATGGGCTTAGAAAGTACAATTTAAGCTAACTGTAATGTAATTAGAGTATTTGTCGCGGTCCTCTTGGGAATTAAACTAAAACCAGCAACATTTAGTTATTGCAGCATTAGTAACTTTTCATCTTAAACTTAATCTGATACCCTTCCCCCCTCCTTTGCTCAGCTAATTATTACCCGGTAATTATTGGGAGTTTATGAGACCTGTTCCCTGTGTCAAAATACTGTAACTAGCCTTGCCTAACCAACTAAACTCTGCTTTAAGAAACAGATTAACGAAGGTGTCTCCACATCATCCAATTAGGCACTGTTTTCACAGTGGCAGCAGCAGTAACATACAGAGTCAATGGATCGGATTTGTGAGGCCTTCAGAGAGAATTCAGAAACTCTGTAAAAGTTGGTGAAAGTGCCCACTGAGGAATACATTCTGAGAATAAAATATAATTTTTATTAATATCAAGTATTTTGAAATGATTCAGTAATCTATGAATAGTGTGTAAAAATAAACACATAAATCAGACACTTGCTTCTAAGTGTGCTCTGATCTGCATTCATAATGAAAGAAGTATTTTGTGCAATTTACCACATACCACACAAAGGCTATCAAACGCTATCATGTCTTCTGTTTTATCTCCTGAGAAGCAAATTTGACAGTGAGATTAACAAAGAAATCAGAATATATCAACACTTGGATCAGGCATCTGGAAACTCATGGACAGGAAGATTGAAACTCAGTAAAATAATTTCTCCGACTCTGATGGAAAATTGAGAATTCACAGGAATTTTGAATGCATCTCTGATCTTTGTTCTCTCTCACTAGCGGTTTCCTAATGCTTGCTGCAAGCAGCCATTTTGTGATTAATTAGATTTCGATTTAATTAGTGATGACATCACACTATTAAGACAAAAAGGAGTCTATTTCTTTAGCCCTTCCTCCATGTACATAATAACAAACAGCAGCTCAGTCACGTTACTGGCCTGTTAAATTTGCTGGTAAATATATCTTGTACAACATTTTTAAAAAAATATTTTGCTGTGCTATTTGTGTCTCAGTTCACAGCCATCACAATAACGGATATGTTGGTTGACGAGCAGCGATCAGTCAGATAACAGAACTTGATAACGTTACTTCCTCCTGGGAATGGAAGCTGGTTCATCAATTAGCGAGAAGCAATGGATTTGACTCCAGACCGTGATTATTGTCACGTACTTTGTTAAATGTTCACAAGTTATTTTTTTTTGGAAGATTTTGGATTTGGAATAATATGTTTTTTTTGTGTATTAAAGCAGTAGGTAGGGGGGAGGGGGTGTGGGAGGACAACATACACTTGCAGTGTGCTAGTTGCAAGGTTGTAACAATGACGGGTTGAGAGGATATAGTAAACCACAAGAGCAAAGTTTGAATAGTTTATCAATGTCATCTCACCCCTGAAACGTGCCATTGATTTGGAATATACTCCAAAGTCATGATTTATCTTTTTCCATTTATCATCTTAACTATTACCTGTTTCGTTTCCTCTGAGCCGGAGTTAGAATAATAAATGACAATAGGGTTGCACTACTGAATCACCCCAGTCAAGAAGAGGTGATGGCACACTGTCCTCTTTGTAAAGCAGCAAAACATAGGGTTTGATTAATTTAATAATTCTGGGGATATCATCATTTGTTTACATTTTATGTCTCCTAACTCGCATATTTTATGCTCAGTAAAGCATATAATGCATACCTTTTCAAACATTAAAAGTATGATCAAAAAAAACTTTAAAGACAAACATTCAGTCAAAGTTCCCTTCACCCTGCATTACTGAGTGCAACCCTTGACTTCTTATGGGGAAACAATAGGTCATTTTGTTTTATATATGAGAAAATGAAAATGGAGACTGCTTTCTGTCAATGGTTCTTTAATACCCCTGGGCAGTGCAATACTTCAGTGCTGAGCAAAAACGTACTGCAGCTGGAAGAATGAGTGGAGAGAGTTAGCTGCCCATTTTAATGCCATTTGATTCAATTTTGTTCAATAATCATCACTACCAATACCACTAAATGAAAATGTATAACTTGTACATCAAGAGTTCAATATTGAGGAATCCAATTCTTAACACATGATTAGCTTTTTAAAGGCACAGCACATGAAGTGAAAAATCTCTCACAATTAAACCAACAGTAAATGCTTTTCTTCCTCCCCCGTTAGGCATGCTGTTCCCCAAATATCAGCTATAAATTCTCCCTTCAAGGAATCTGGTACTTTTTTTTACACACCATACTGAAAATTGCCGCTGCTTTGCATAAGGATCAGGCAAATTGCTAGAAATTTTCTCGCATAGCAACACAGTCTCTTGGCAGGCTGCCGGGCACACTTGCACAAAACACTTACCATGGCTCCCTTGTGTCAAAATATGTTAATTTCTAGCAACAGCTTTTTAACTTAAGTTTTGGTCCAGGCCCCCAACCTGTTGAAATAAACATTTGCTCTTTCAGAAGAAATGACATGTTTTATGCAGACTTTGCATTTTCATTGCATCTCAATGAATTTAATCTTACCTTTGTTATTTTGATTTTTTTTGAATTAAGAAAACCGTAATAAGAGGTAAAATCTTCAGAGAATATTGCTGGTTCAAATGTGAACTGCTGTGGTGTTTTATTTCATTCGCAAAAGTGCATCTTATTCTGATCTTTAAACAGAAAATGTATTGATTCCCTCGAGGAAAAGATCCAAGTAGATACCTTTTTTGTTCTTTGACATTCAAGATCCATTTGTCAGCAGACAATAAAAAACTCCACTGCTGTACTGTGAGGGATGGTTGTTCAAAATCACTGATAAGATGAATTGGCAGCATCGATCTATTATAAAGTAGCCATAAGACCTCGCCACAGAAGAACTGCCCTAAATTTGATAATCCCTGCTCCTACACTGACCTGCATTAAGACAATGCCTGGGGCATCGTGCCTTCCTTCTGCTCCACATGGTATCTTCCATGGGGTTGCTCTGTCGTAGTGTTTCCAACGTTGATGCTAATGAATAGGGAAGAGGTCAATCATTTTGTTCTCAGCCGTTGCTCCAAACAATTCTTGCTTTAACCCCAAACCACTCTACTTCATGAATTGTACATTTTTTTTAAAAACTTTACTCTCTGCTTCAAGACACTGTTACAGACCATTAGCGTTGAGAAAATAAAAAAAACTTTTGACTTAAAAATTGCTTCCCTTCATAACAAATCTCAGATTGGTCAATGAGTTTTATGTTACATGTAACTGGGTTATTGTTCAAAAGGATAAAAGGAGAAAATAACTGTTAAGTTAGAACTCAGGCTTTTTTAAAAATGTTTATTTATGTAGAGATGCTAGTGAATATGCATGTGATTGTATGAATATATAAATACAATTTTTGACAACAGGCATGTGAATACCCCAACAGACATAAATGTGTCTAATTTTAATTATCTTTAATAACACCACAGCTGCAGAAGAATGCTTTCAGTGAAGGGGGCTGCTCCATTACAAGGCTGTCTGACCTTGGCTCCTCACTTTCGACATTGCATTGTGTGTTCTGTTGTGAAACATTCATTGTAACACAAGCCAATCCATAATATTCTAAACGCTTCGTTTCCCAACAACTGTGTGTTACAATAAGGATGGAGTGAGTTCTGCTTCAATCATTTTATTTTCACTTAGGGTTTTTTTCGTAAGTGCTTGCAAGTCTCCTCACTTCCAAATTGGCACTTTGCAGAGGCTGCTGGTTAGTTTCCTATTGGGTTTGTCCACTCTTGAACAAATAAATCAATCCACAATACCAACAGAGAGTTATGTTTATTCCCTAGATATAGTGGAAGAAAAACTGGCTCAGCAGTCATAGCATATTATTATAAATTTCTCTTTTTTATATGCCAAATACTTTTATTGAACTACAGAGAAGGTTTTAATATTGACTTAAATACAATTTTGTTTTCTATTTTTGAAATTGGAGCCATAAATTATACCCCAACAAAATAAAATAAACCTAATGACTTTTCCTTTACAATTCACACTACAATGCTGTCATAATCTGTGATTATTTATGAAGCAGTTCAGAAATTAGCCGAATGTTGTCAAATGGAAAAATGGGTATTTAATGGTTGTTAATAACTGTTAACGAATGAAAAGAAATATATATTTGTAATAAAATTAAACAGTGAACTGGCTGAGAAAAATATTAATTACTCCATTATTTTAGTATTTTAATAAAGCATTGAATTACTTTGCAAAAAAAGAGATGCTACCAGGAGCTATCAAGTTAGATCTTGAAAGAAATAAGCAGCTTAGGGTGTCCATAACATTTCTTAGATTTATGAAAATCAAGTTTGCCCCCTTTTTTTCTTTCAATTAAATGGACAACTGTAGTTAATGAAACAAAATAACAGCTAAAGAGAATCGTATTTGCAATTCTGATACAGAGTCGCCATGGATTTTGGCCATAGATGAGAAGAAACAGCAGACAGTGTCAAGGGTCGCATAACAAATATCATCTGCCACAAAGCTTTCTGCCATTGACTGGAGAGAGTGGACCAGCTGTGCTGTTGAATGCCTATTTCAGAGAGCAGCAGCAATCACCCAGTAACAACCTGGGGAGACCAGGTCATACTCTGTTGGGTTTACTTTTATGTATAAATGGTAGTTATCACATAAAATGCATTCTTATTCCATGTACTACTTTGACACCCACTGCCACTTACCACCACACTCTAGGAGCAATTAAAGTCGAAAGATCCATACCAAAAGCCCTTGGCTATCTTAATGAAATCTTTCTGGCTTGCATTGACACTGTGATTTTGTTAATTCTATAACTGCACTGAGTGAATAGCACCAGCCTTAACAATTGGTCCAATCCAATTCCACCTAATTAGATTAAGACCTCTGCAGTTTAACAGACTGGATCAGCGCAAACCAGATACTGTTTGTGAAATAACTTTCAGGACGTAGAGCAGATGATGTGTTTACACCGATTGTAAGTAAACACCTTGTTAATATCGTTTTCAAAGGAAATGCGTAATGATAACATTTTGTTAATCATCTATCATTTGTGTTTCCGTTTGGAAGGGATGCAAGTATATTGCAATTAATTGGAATATTTCCACCGCTCTGTTAGACCTGTTCTCATGCTATTTCATAGCTGTCAGGTCAAAACCCTGGAACTCCCCACCTAACAACAGTGCAGAGCACCATCACTACACCAACAGGAATGGTGCAAGCGAATTAAATGTGACTGAGCCTGAGTCTCAAGTTTTCAACCCCACAATATTTCCATCACCTCACAAACTGTTTACTGTCACACGGATCCAAATAAACTTGAGGCCCTGTTGTTACAGCCATCTGACGAGGCGGAATGGTTTGTGAGTGAGAAATAGGTCCCCACATTAGATCAGGGGCTTTACCTTTCAGCTCCTTCCTAATGGTCTTATTCTTAAAAATCCATGTGACAGTTCATAAATATTGGAATAGAAGTAAATAACCTAACAAAAAGTAAAGATTACTTTCTTAACTTAAAGAACACATTTATCTAAAAGACACATCTGTTGAAAATTAATTAGAAACATGAACAAGATCAACAATTAGAATGATCTTGCATCCATTTATTTTTTTCCATCCAGATTGGTCGCCACATTCAAATGAATGGGCTGGTCTAGAAATGTGCCCCCCCCCATTGGCTGGAATAAAGCAGAGGGACCAAGTACATTGACCTAAATTCAAGGCCATTTGAAACCATTCCGGGATTTCATGGTGAGTTCAGTACAGAGAGAGAGGGCTCAAAGGAACAGGCACCTGAGGTCCTACATCTTCCACACTTCTCTGCTTCGATAGTCAGTCTTAGAAACCACAAAGATCTGACCCATTAATCCATCTGTTCTGAATTGTCAGTAAAATATAAATAGGTTTCAGGCCTTTAGCTATCTGTCTGCTTCTCAAGGGTAGGCAGGGATGGATATGAAGTGTTGACCTTTCCAACGACATCTGTCTTGCAAATAATTAATAAAAATGAACTACTTGGTTACCTAGGTTTATGTTATTGAATACTTCAATTTGTAGACTTTAAATCTTTTGTTTTTAATTACCAGAAAAGAAAGGCATACTTACTTTCTTGTTCTCACAATGTCCTCAAATGCTTAGAGCCAACAAAGGACTTTTGAAGTATAGTTACTATTACAATGTAGTAAATGAAGCAACCAGTTTACATAGAGCAAAGTCCCACAAACTTTAGTGGAATATTGTTCAGGTTATTTGTTTTTGTGCTCAAGAGAATAATTACCTTTTTCTTTATGAAGTGGTGACCTGAATCTTGCATGGCCTCTCTAGAGAGAGCAAATAAAGCCTTGGTTTCACATTCTCTTGGAAAGACAGCACCTTCGTCAACGTAAGTGTCTGTCAGCACCATGTCAGACTTGACTTGTGCTCAGACCACTGGAATCTAGTGGGAACCCACAATGTCCTTGACTCTGAGGTGAGAGTGTTTAAAAAAAAACACTTAATACAATATAATTAATGCATACTGTTTTCTCAAAGCATAATTAATATGTAGAAGTGGGACGTTCTACAGCAATTTTCTTTTGCTTGAAATGCTCTGAGTAGATTCTTTAAAAACTAACCTTATCATTTAAGTTAAAAATCACTATCATTGACCCCAGTCGTTAATTGCAAGTATTCAAAGCAGAAACTACAGATAAATAAATGGCTTTAATCTTAGGAACAGAGAAATCCAACATATTCATGTTTCTGTTGTTGTGTGTGATGATAGTAGAACAGATCAGAGGAAATTGGTGGTGGAGGGGAAGGTTTACCTTAACTTAGTACAATAATGGAGGATTGTACAGTTTTGGCAGAGTAGACTGAAGATGGATGAGACATGATGTGGCTCTGCTACATCTGATGCGCACCAGATAGTTTGACTATACCAGGGACAATGACCTGGAATGAAAATGATGACAGTTTTACTGCCCACTAGGGTATTAGAGGTGGTGAAGATCATTGCAAGTTCAGAAGTTGCAAAATCGTTTGGCCAAGCTCCAGGGAGTTTGCAAGTGCTGTTCGTAATACTATGGGATTTCTCCCCTCACCAATGATCCATGAGAAAGAGCAGAATATGGAACGTAATTGATATGAGATTCAAAGGAGCAGCCTTGTCAATGACATTAGAGAGAAGAAATAATAAGATGACTGATAAGACTCCTAATCAGAATCACGTTTAATATCACTAGCACATATTAAACCTGTTCTGCAGCAGCAGTACAGTGCAATATATATGAAAAACTAGCCATGGGTATGGGTAAGAGACTTTATATTGAAGAAGAGTTACAGGGAGGGAAGGGCAATAGTAAATTAAGGGATAGAAGGTAAATGGAGGTCAGGACATAGAGCATCAGATGATTGAGGAAGTGGAGTGACTGAGTACACAAGCTTTGGGAGAACAGAAGGGAAGAAATCTCAGTGGGAAAGTCGGGGATGAAAGCAATGCACCCAAATGAAGAGTGACTGCCAAGCCATGCATCTGAATATACTCAGGAATTTGGATTACATTTATAAAATCAAGATTAGAACAGACAGGTCTTGGTTGTAATGTTGATCTCTTCATTGTCTCCTGGTGCCTTGAATCAAATGGGTCATAAGGTTTCTTTACAAGTTATATACTCCAACTATTACAATAAAAGTCAAACCAATAGCAAGCCGACAGGAGCTTCAGCTGATCGATAAACTCAGCAGATATTAAATCGCTCCAAAATACAAGGATCTCAAATACAACAGACATTGTCTCACAGCAAAGAGAAAGTTGGAGACTGGAAATCTGAAATTAAAACAGAATCTGTGTTTCCAGCAGTCCCTTTAATTTCACATTCCCAGCAACCACTGCAGCTAGTAGTTCCTACAATGTTTCCCCATCTCTTCTGTTCTCATTCATCTCTGTCGACTTACAACTCCACCGGACTGGTCACTTTTGATTATCACTCTCCTTCTTCAGTACCAATACCATTGGGTCATCCAAATTCTCATGTTCATCACCTATCATGGTCATTCCTATTTGTCACTGATGAAAGGTTTTTGACTTAAAATGTTAACTCTGTTTCTCCCTTCACAGTTACTGCCTCATGGGGTATTTCCATATTTTCTGCTTTTCAAAAAGAAATTCTCCCTTCGGGGCACTCTTTAGTGAGTAAGGCCATTGATCCATTGACTATCCTGCTTTTGATATCTAGCTCTCGCCTTCATTTCCTTTCAGTCACCAGCATCAACACCTTCTACTTTTGACTGTTCTCCATCTCCCTCAACCCATCTATTGTTCTAACCCTTGTCCATACCTTTGACACTTCAAGTCAATTATTCCAGTTCTTCTTATTCCCCACCTTCCATGAACTGTATCTCTGAACACCTACCCCGTGCCCATCATATTGATGTAATTATGAAGAGACCATGCCAGCAGCTATGTTTTATTAAGAGTTTAAGTCAATGTGTTACATCACCGAAAGCTCTAACAAGTTTCTACTTGTGTACCATAGAGAGCATTCTAACTGGTTGCATCACCATCTGGCATTGAGGAGCCAAACACAAGAGATCAGAAAAGGCCGCAGAGGGTTGTAAATTCAGCTGAATCTAACCTGGATGCCAGCCACCCCACCATCAAAGACATCTTCAAAATGTGATGACTCAGAGAGGCGGCTTCCACCATTAAGGACTCCCGTCACCCAGGACATGCTCTCTTCTCATTACTGCAATCAGGGAGGAGGCACTGGAGCTGGAAAACACACACTCAATATTTTAGGAAAGCTTCTTTCCCTGTGCCATCAGATTTCTGAGTGGTCCTTGAATCCATGAACACTACCTCAATATCTTTGCTCTCTTCTTGCACTACTTATTTATATAGCTATTATTGCAATTTATGATATATTTTATGTATTGCACTATACTGCTGTCGCAAAACAACAGATTTCTCAATAAACAGCATGTCAGTGCTAATAAACCTGCTCCTCTCTCGGGAAATGTGCCCTTTTCTTCTTCAGTAGGGAAGAACAAGCAGTGAGAGCACATGGTCCTATCAGGAGTAGGAGTTTGTAGATAATTCAGGGTGATGTCGGCTTCTCCTGCATCATTTATTGGACACCACATTTGAATTCAGAGGTGCACCACAACCACAAGATCTTTCGCCCTCTGAGTATGCAAAGGTAGTTTGACTGATGTCCGTGAATCAGTCGTTCATTCTGATAATTAGGTAATTCACCACACCAAAGGCCTACTTTGCCTGCTTGGCCCTTGAGCCCAATGCGTAACCCATACACTTGAGCCCAATGCGTAACCCATACACTTGAGGCCAATGTGCTAAAACTGCACCACACCCACACCCTAATAAAGCAGAGTGATTTTATGCTGAAGCAATCCTTTGTCTGTACACACCATTCAGGAGGAGTCCTGTGGTGTAATACAGAGCAGTTTGAAAGATTCATTATAGTACGCTGGCTGTTTAATTCCACAACAATGCAGGCTCTCCACCTACACCAGTAGCTGCTGTGCAGCAGGAGAAGGAAGGGGTTGGCCAGAAGTGAAGTGCTTTTTCTGGGCAGGCAATACCAGAACGGATCTCAAGGTGCTGCTTTCAATGAACACAGCCCCACTTCTCTGTCCCATAACAATTCACATCTAATTATAAAGATGGTCTTCACTTCCATGCTAGAAAAGATGATCCCAAATTTGGCACATTGAAGTAGGCAAGTTTGGTGCTGGATGCCTCAGTGGAGAATATAGGCTACCTGGCAACCTGTACAACAGACTAACCATTTCACTTGTACTTAACCACCAGCCTTTCCCTGTAGGCTCTCATCTGACTTCTCTGCAATGGAAGTCATGTGGATCCATCCTCTGGGTAGCTAGCATAAAGATTTGAATTAATTCCACTCGCTGACCTTTGTTGAGAAGCACGTACAGCCTCCGGTACCACTGCCTTCCCCTCATGACACTTCTGGGTAAGAGCTGCTCTTGTGATTTGGATTCTTCTAAAAAATACGGGTAACATTAGCAAGGCCAGCTTTATTACCCTTGAGAAGATGGTAGTGAGTCACTACAGTCCTTCTGATGGAAGTGGGTAGGGAGTTCTTGGCATTGGTCTTAGTGAAGGTGAAGGAGATAAGGACATAAGAACATAAGAAATAGGAGCAGGAGTCGGCCATCTGGCCCTTCGAGCCTGCTCCGCCATTCAATAAGATCATGGCTGATCTGGCCAAGGACTCAACTCCATTTACCTGTCTTTTCCTCATAACCCTTAATTCCCCTACTATACAAAAACCTATCCAACCCTGTCTTAAATATCTTTACTGAGGTAGCCTCCACTGCTTCATCGGGCAGGGAATTCCACAGATTCACCACTCTCTGGGAAAAGCAGTTCCTCCTCATCTCCGTCCTAAATCTACTCCCCCGAATCTTGAGGCTAAGTCCCCAAGTTCTAGTCTCACCTACCAGTGGAAACAACTTTCCTGCCTCTATCTTATCTACACCTTTCATAATTTTATATGTGTCTGTATGATCTCCTGATGATATATCTAGGAGAGAAGCCTGCAGGGAGTTGGATTGCTCGGCAGCTGAAGTGTTTCTCCTTGGTGTTGGAGGCTAGGTTCTCAGGATGTAGTATCAGAATGGCCCAAGCAAGCACTTTGTAGATCGCATATCAAAGTCAAAGTCAAATTTATTGTCAGATGCACAAGTAGATGTGTGCATAAGGGCAGTGGAAACCTGACTTGCAGAAGCGTCACAGGCACATCAGCATTCACAAGAAAACCACATACGTCAATTGTGCAGAACTTTTACAAGAAAGAATACAAATTAAACAAAAAATACGAAGTCTATTGTAGTGCAAAGTGATCCTAGTGTCGCCGTTCTGGGCTGACGATTAAGGTTCTGTAGGCTGTTTCAAGAACCGAGTTGTTGAAGGGAAATATTGCAGCCATGTTTTGCCAGCAGATGAAATGAGCCACTTTGCTCTGGATGGTGTCAACCTTCACTTGTCCAGGTGAGTGGCAAGTATCTTATCATATTCCTGATTTGCGATCTTGTGGAGTCTGAGAGGGATCATTCTTCTCTACACTCCAATAGTCAAGGTCTCTGATGCTGCAGAGGAAGAGTGAATGGTCACCCTTGTCGTGATCTACCATCTCTTGCAGCGGACAGTGAAATCGCGTGGAATGACATCCAGCTGCAGCCACAGAACACCTCTGCCTGGAGAGGCAATTGAATATCATTCTGTTTACTGCAGCAATAACTGATCTACGGGAGGAAGTTAGTGGGTTGAGCTGCATCCACGGGAGGAAAGACATTGTTGACATTTCAGATCCATACCCTCAATCAGTACTGGGTCAAAAGAGCGGAGAGCAGTGACATAGGGACTCACAGGCCTCCCGTCGGATAGAGGAGGAAAACTTACAATGTTGTGCAAATGAAAATTGATTTTCCATGAGTGAAACTTGATAATTACCATTTCCAAGCACTGTAGTTTTCCCGTGACTCAGCCATTTTAACCTGGCACTTCTCGTCATGAGTCATCATTGCAACTGTGATGGAATCTTCACATCAGGGCTGTACAGGATAATGACCCGCTCTTTGTCTTTCTGGAGCTTTTCGATTTAACATGGACCATGGTATGCTGGAGGAACCAGCTGTCTTACACTCCCAAGGTAACTTTATTTTACCAACACAGATTGGGATTCCTGAGGTAAATCTGTACTTATATCCTTGCTATGTTTCATTAAAACCCATTCAACCTGAAATCCCTCTGATATTCCAGAGGCAGCTCCCTTTCCTTTTCCAGATAGCCCACCAATCCCAGCCAACGAGACTGCCTGAAATTGCTTACCCAGTCCGCACCAATGCAGGGAGGAGTTACAGGGGTGTCAAACTCATTTTAGGTCACGGTCCGGATTGAGCAAAATGCAGCTTCATGTGGGCCGGATCAGTAGGACGCGTGCGAACGCAGCTTTCGTTGCCTCCGTTTTTTCAGCCTGCTCTCATGTGTCTTAGTCTCTGCTATAACTACAAAGTGTTTCACTTTACAAATTCCGTTTCTCATGAAGAAGACTGCCGAGCAAGACTGCCGAATAAACACTAAAAACCCTGAAAACCTGGTACCTGAATAAACTCAGCATTAGCCATATCATACGCCATAGGCGCTTCAATTACTGGGGCCAGCTTTAATAGTAATTAGATATTATCTCGCGGGCCAAAGATAATTCCACCGCGGGCCGGATTTGGCCCGCGGGCCTTGAGTTTGACATATATGAGTTACAGGAATCTGAAGACACATACGCAACATTTTAGGAATAACTTCTTCCTCTCTGCCATCAGATTTCTGAACAGTTCATGAATCCATGAGCACTACCTCATTATTTTGCTCTCCTTTTACACTATATATTTATTTTTATATTTCATTTTGTAACCAAGAGTTTTTTGTGTATTGCACGATTGCCACTAAAAATCAAGTGTTGTGGTATACTAAGCAATGAATGCAACATGCTGGAAGAACTCAGCAGGCCAGGCAACACCTAGGGAAAAGGGAATACAGTCGGTGTTTTAGGCTGAGTACCTTCTTCGGGACTGGAGGAAAAAAGATGAGGAGTCAGAGTAAGAAGGTGGGGGGGAGGAAGAAAGAGGCGCAAGGTGAGGGGGTGGGGGAGGGGTGAAGTAAAGCTGGGAAGTTATACAGGGCTGGAGAAGGGAGAGTCTAATAGAAGAGGACAGAAGGCCATGGAATAAAGAAAAGGGGGAGGAGCACCAGAGAGAGGTGATGGGCAGGTAAGGAGAGCTGGCGAGAGAGGGAAATGGTGAAGGAGTGAGGAGGGAATGTACAGGTATACTGTATGTCAGTGATAATAAATGTGATTCTGATTGTGAGTGTTCCTAATCTCTCTGTTGACTGGCTCACTGCTGCATGATTGTACTGGGGACTTCCCAACTGGTCCCATCAGTACCCCCCTCCCCCCATCCTCGATCTCAATTCTCACCTACACAGGAGTTTTGGATTGTCATGGAACTGTACAATACAGGCCCTTTGGTCCACAAAGTTGTGTCAACCTAACTAAACTAATGACTCCTAATGATACCTGTCCTGTCAGTATCTGCGTATTTTAAGAGGCTCTTTCATATCTGCCTGCTATCTCCCGGAAGTATGTTCCAGACACCTACCACACTCTGTGTAAAACAGAAAAACAATTACTCTGAACACCTCATTTGAAATCCTCCCCTCCACCCTCACCCACCTCACATCCAACCCTTCTGCCATGAGACATTCCAAACCTGGAAAAGAAGATACTGGCTGTCTACTCTATCTGTCCATCCTCTAATTTTATAATCCATTATCAGATTCTCTTTTCAGCCTCCACCGCTCTGGTGAAAAGAACCTGGTTTGCTCAATCTCTCCTGATAGTTCATGCCCTCCAATCCAGGCAGCAATCTGATAAGCCTCTTCTCCACCCTCTTCCCAGCCTCTAAGATCCTCAATGGAGGATATAGCCTCAATGAAGCATGCTGACAAGTCCTCATTTCACAATCAACCCTGGGAGAGAATGAGTTGGAGGCACTTCTTCAAATGTAACAGAGGCTCTAGGCTACAGGTACAAATGAAGATTAGAACATAGAATGGTACAGCATAGGTACAGGCCCTTCAGCCCACAATGTTGTGCTGAACTGGTTAAACCATCATTCAAATGACCAATTAAACCAGTCCTTTCTACTTACACACTGTTCATGTCCTTCCATTTCCTGCATATTCATGTACCTGTCTAAGAGCCCCTTGAATGCCTCTATTGTGCTTGTTTCCACCACCACCCTAGGAGGAAGCACATTCCATGCATCCCAGCACATCTCCTTTGAAATTCCCTCCTCTCACCTTAAACACAAGCCTTCTGGTATTAAACAAACCAATACTGGGAAAAAGATACTGGCTGCCTACTCTACACAGCCTACAGAGAGGTCATCACCCCAACACATAACAACCTCTCCCTCAATGTCTAAAAGTCCAAAGAGCTGATCATGGATTACAGGAGGAATGGAGACAGGCTCACCTCGATCAATGTCAACGGGCCTGCAGTTGAGAGGGTGAGTAGTTTGCAGTTCCTCGGTATACACATCACCGAAGATCTCTCCGGACTGTACACACCGGCTTTGTGGCAAAAAAAAAGCTCAAGAGCGTCTCTTCCACCTCAGGTGACTGAAGAAGTTTGGCATGAGCCCCCAGATCCTCAAGACTTTCTACAGGGGCGCCATTGAGAACACCCTGACTGGTACGGGAACTGCACCGGTCTTGATCGCTGGGCACTGCAGAGAGTGGGGCGGACGGCCCAGCACATCTGTGGACGTGAACTTCCCTCCACCAAGGACATTTACAGTAGCAGGTGCATAAAGAAGGCCTGGAAGATCATCAGGGGCACCAGTCACCCAACCATGAACTGTTTCAGCTGCTTCCATCTGGGAAACGGTAAAGCCAGGACCAACAGGCTACAGGACAGCTTCTTTCTACAAGCCATTAGACTTAAAAATTCACATGTCCGTACATTGCTTCGGAGTCATCTCACAAAGATTTTTACTCCTTCACGTTGTGGGGCAGATGTAAGTTTTAAATAAGTTCAAATAATTCTTATGTCCAAAGTGGCCATTCTCCCATTATATCCATGCCCTTTATTAGTGTGATGTCAGTTTCTGTGACCTTCCTCTTAGGTGTCCCTGGCTAGCTTTACTTATGCTTCTTTCTGAGCTGATGTTAAACACTCTGAATATTGAGGCATGTGAAAATGGGTTAAAGCAGTCTAAGGTGTGATTAGTGTTGACTATTTTTATTTACTTATTGATATACAGCGACGAATAGACTCTTCAAGCCATGCCGCCCAGCAAATCCCCTGATTTAGTCCAAGCTTAATCATGGGAGAATTTCCAATGACTAATTAATCTACCAACCTTTGAACTGCAGGAGGAAACCAGAGCACCCAGAGGAAACCCAGGCGGTCACGGAACGAACATCCAAGCTCCTTACAGGCAGCAGCGGGAATCGAACCTGGGCCGCTGGTACTGTAAAGTGTTGTTTTAACCACTACGCCACCGTGCTGCTAACATGCTAAAGGCATAAGGGTTGGGAGGTTAATTGGCCACTGTAACCTGCTTCTAATGTGTAAAACAGTGGTATGATTTGGGGGGAATTTAAAAATGTTTGCTGTAAAGGGGAGATTGATGGAAATCACAGACTTGGTGGGCCGAAGGGCCTAATTCCATGCTGTGTGTTTCTATGTTTTTTTAACATAAATCTAAAGTGGAAGATAGTGCCCATTCTGCACCATTACAATCAGATGAAGGTTGTTTGCATCTTGCAATCCCATTGGCTGAATTCCAACACTATCTAATTCAGAACACCCCCACAATATCCTTAGAGTACCAGATGATCTCCACCATTTTCTTTGGCTCTGATCTCCTCCCATCAGCCTGTTGTGTATTTGTGATGCAGCACACCTTTTCAGTGTCACTATTGTTACTGCAACAATAATACCCTTTTCTTAACGCCACAACCAAGTTTTCACTTCACTAGACTCGGCATCTCACAAAATGGTGAATTAAGGGCCAATTGCCTTCTGACACATTCTGTATTGAAGGCCAATTTGGTATTTGGTAGACCACACAAAGTCGTAATAAAAGATCACTTGAGATATTATTCCAAAATCCAAGGCCCAACTGGTCATGACAAAGCAAGTTCCTTACACTATAAGCAAAAAGAATTAGCATCTGACACAAACTAACTACTGAAGCATACTTTAAACACCGGTAAGGGAACAGGGCCATTTTTGTTTTTTGCTTTTTAATTTAAGAAATCAATGCTTGTTGTGGTCATAAAACTGTCAAGTTGCACAATGAGTGAGATTTTTGTTCTAAACTCATTTTTTCTGGACATTTTTGCTAACAGCCAAAGAGGCCTTTCAAACACTCTAAGTAGGATTAGGCTGGCTGGTGGCGCAGTGACATCAGCGCCGGACCCTGGAGCAAAGGTTCCCGAGTTCGAATCCAGTCGGGCCACTCCCGGACATGCTTTCCATCTGTGCCAGGTTGACTGCTGAGCTTGCAACTTGCCCTTGTTAAAAAAAAAAGCGCTGTGAGAAGGACGTGGGGGACCACTCACAGAATTCCTCCAACTTGGCAGTTGACTGGACTGCCAACACAGATGCCTTGTGCAGGAAGGCACAGAGTCGAATGTACTTCCTAAGAAGGTTGGCGTCATTCAATGTCTGTAGTGAGATGCTGAAGATGTTCTATAGGTCAGTTGTGGAGAGCGCCCTCTTCTTTGTGGTGGCGTGTTGGGGAGGAAGCATTAAGAAGAGGGACGCCTCACGTCTTAATAAGCTGGTAAGGAAGGCGGGCTCTGTCGTGGGCAAAGTACTGGAGAGTTTAACATCGGTAGCTGAGCGAAGGGCGCTGAGTAGGCTACGGTCAATTATGGATAACTCTGAACATCCTCTACATAGCACCATCCAGAGACAGAGAAGCAGTTTCAGTGACAGGTTACTATCGATGCAATGCTCCTCAGACAGGATGAAGAGGTCAATACTCCCCAATGCCATTAGGCTTTACAATTCTACCGCCAGGACTTAAGAACTTTTTAAAAGCTATTATTAATGCTTTTTGAGATGGTGATTTAGATGCATATCATATTTTTTTACTGAGTTAAGTATTGTATGTAATTAGTTTTGCTACAACAAGTGTATGGGACATTGGAAAAAAAGTTGAATTTCCCCATGGGGATGAATAAAGTATCTATCTATCTATCTATCTATCTACTTGAGAAAAAAAGTGGTCGCTGAGGCTCTGGCAGAGTATGGCACACAAAAAAAAAAGCAGAATTAAAAACAATTTTTTTCTGAAAGGGTGAGTGGTAGAATTATTTGTCTGGGTTAGTGGAGAATATACGAATTGTGAAATCTTAGCTTTTATCATCTAAAACAGGACATTCTTTCCATTTATCTTTCCTCCCACCAACTGTTGGTCGGATGCTCTGTTGATTTATGCCATACTCATGGAATAAATTGAACAAATCCTTCCGGATTAGATCAGTTTCACCAGGAACCTCAAAAATTCTGAAGGTTGCATCACTGGCAGAGATATTTGGATGCATGAATGGCAGCACTGGTGGGGCTGTATAATGCAGCCTGACAAACTTGGCAGGAGCAGAGATTGAAAGAGGACTGCAAGGACAAGGGAGTAGCCATTTTTCCCTTAATTATTTAGTTACTATTCAATTGCTGCTATGAAAGATTCATAATCCCATTTCCATCAGCCTAGTAGAGCTGTAATGCTGGAATATCTAAATTAAAATTGTAAATAAAATGTCCTTGAACTTTTTTAATGCCTCCATTAAAATTTATTCAAATATCACATCATGGCCCCTTGGGTAATGAAAGCGGTCAGACACAGCAATGCTTCTACATATTGGCTTCCATTAAAGCCACACCAGCAAAACTCTCCTGACTTGGTATATTTATAGCCAGGAAGAACCAATACCACGCTGTTACGAATGTGCCACAACTCTGAGGGGCTGAAGGGTACAAAGTAGCCCCCTCCTTTGTGAAAATCGCAAGATCGCTATTAATTCGGGTCTGGGACCCAGGAAATGAGAGAGAGACATGCAGAATCCACAAGGGTTTGGAATGTGTCCTGGCCTCAGCAAGACGGAAGCATTGATAACGGCTATTGTCTCTTGGAGACGGAATTGTGTATTGAGTACTGTACTATTCATTGAAGCCCTCAGGGGATGACCAGAGTGGGCTGGTTGAGGGATTGCATCATCCCAACCTGATTGACATCTGAGACCCCGTGAGTAAGGATAAAAGAGGGTCTGGGGAACAACCCCTTTAGACACACCAGGAGAAACGTATGAGACCGGTGGGGACGTGTGTGTGTGTCCATCCTTGCCTGGATGACAAGTCCTCCACAGAACGGCCTCGCTAAAGGACGAATACGGATCAAGATCGGATAAAGGAGAGCCGGCAAGTTTCTTTTCTCAAAAATCTCTCTCTCTCCAACAATTGCAAACCCAGCGGTCCCCAAAGGCTGAAGCCTGTGTGAACTGAAACGAACTTTATATTTCCATCGGACAATACATTATCCCCTAGACAACGATAGAGCTATTTCTTATTGATTATTATTATACCCGCACTTTTAGATTTAGTATTGACTACATATATTATATGTATGTTTGCATTGATATTATTTTTGTGTATTTTTACTAATAAATACTGTTAAAAATAGTACCATCAGACTTCAACGGACCTCTCTATCTTTGCTGGTAAGTGACCCAGTTACGGGGTTCGTAACAACGCTGCTGAGGTGGGGTGTGCATGTGTAGGCCAGGCATCCCATCTTGGCCCACCCTCCTCTTTGTTATCCTTTGATGTTAGATGTCAGGTGAATATCATCTTTAACAGCCCTCGAATACCCTGTCGGGTGTCAGTCATTTAATGTCTCAAAAGACACATTCTTCCAGAGGATGTAAGGGCACTCCTTGTCAATTGGCAGAGGTCTGTATTCAGCCCATTTTTAGGCTGTATGATATTGGAATCTGTCTTTTGGGCTGTGAATACTACATTTGTTTTTTTTAAACAAAATCATAACTTCTGGAGTTTTAACTCTGCTGGACACAAGAGTATAGAAGTTTGTTTTCTGTTAGATAGATTAAAAGCGTGAAATTGCAGTGTATATATCTTATAAAATATACATGTAGAGAACATACATTCTGGTGGTGAATGGAGCTTAATTTCAGAAGTGGAATTGGAAGTTCAAATGCAGCTACATTACAAGTTCTGCACACGCAAGCACTGAGCCTGACTTAGATACAGTCCCTACAGAGAAGGAATGCTAGAGAGCTAGCATTAAGCATTATCCAAACAACTGCAGTTTCAGCAGGAGGTATTACCAGGAAACAAGTTTGGAAATTCTGGACACCTGTACTTCAGTGGCACCCCGCCCATTCATTCAGTCCAGCCTTCAGTCTACTCATGTTTAATTTGTGCAACTACTGCTCAACTACTTAAGTATTCGGTGTGCAGTGCACTTAAACCTTGAATTCCTACCTATAATTTGGCTATTTAGTACTTAACTTAGTCTGAAGGATTAAAAAATAATATTGGTCCTTTCATAACTATTTTTTGCTTCTTTCCTCCATCCAAATCTCATTCCTCCTGATGAAAGTTCATCAAATTCAGACCAAGAAAATTATCCCACAAAATGTAATCTCAAATTAATGACACTCAGAATCAGTCTAGGATTGTTATTTTCTGGAAATAAACTACGAAGAGCTGCAATTTGTACGGTTTTATGAGTAAAACAGACCCAAAATGATTTCACCACACAAATGAATTCATTTCCTTGGCCTGTTGGACAATTAAATCAAGATGTTTTCCCTATTCACAGATGTGCATACTTATAATGAAGGATAACCTACAGACTGAACAGGAGGAACGAGCAACAGCAAAAATATCTGCATGATTGAACATTAACATTTTAGAGTTTAAATCTATGCAAATCACAAATTCTAAACTTATTACACATTATCAGCTTGCCAGTCATTTGCTGACCTCATTCTCACGGTAACCTAATGTGGTTGTAGAGACTAAATTTATCATTGGCCTCTCAGGAAGCTTTGGCCACAAACAGAATTGTTCTTGTATCATAAACAGAGTGGTGTCACTGGAGAGGTTCCTTACTAGAATTAGCCCAGGGTGGTTTTGCAAGGAATCTATTACACATAAGCAACCAGCATTAATGAGTTTAGTATGAATCAGGTACAGTACTTTAACTGGAGTTATCAAAGCAAAATTCCAGTGAACATTGCCAGAGAGTAATATGAGAGTTTGAACTTTGGAATATAAAGTAATACCACCATAAACTGGCACTTGACTAAAATTACTGCAAGTTAGCAAACAAGGTATTTTTGAAATACTGCGGAGATCTTGAAGTGGAATTCCTTGAGAAGGTAGTAAAATATTTGTACTTCTCAACCCAGATTTATATTCCCAGAAGTCAAATTTTGAATATGTTATCGACATGTTAACTTGAGAAGGAGGTGTGCATTCTTGTTAATTTCATTGGAATAACAATTAATTCTCCAACAAGAGAAGATAATCAGTTGTTGTTTCATTTTTTGAAATATCTTCTTCTTAAGCATTTAGACCAGTGGTTCCCAACGTGGGGCGTAATTTGATTTTTAAGGGGGGCAATTCGAGAATGAGTTATTAACAGTGAATTTTTTCTAGTAAGTCTGTGTGAGTATGAGTGTGTGTGCGAGTTAATACATATGTGTATATACAGTATGCATACATAAAAATACTTGTGTGTATGTACATGTGTAATTGCGTATGTACTGTATATATAGTGTATCACCATCACTACAACCATCAAATGGCTTTCATAATTAAATTAATGAATTGACTGATGTAGGAAGGAACGAATGAACAAGTCCAAACGCGTAAGAAACTCGTACGAGGTCGCGCCAATGCTGCTTTTTGCAGTAGCTTTCGGTTCTTGGTGGTGTGAAGGTGTGTACATTGTGTCATCTCTTTTAAACGGTGTATCTGTCTTTGTATGCTGTAGAAACGAATCGGCATTGTTTTATTTATTTATTATTATTATTTTAATATCACTTAATGTTCTTTTTTTTACAATTTCTTAGTAATTTCTTCCTCAGAACTTTAACAGTCCTTTGGTTCTTTTATTTTTCTCTTTCGTGAATGCCATGTTCTTTGGAAGCTTGTTTAAACCAAGTTAATGGTCTTTTAGGCTTCCTCCAGGTGAATAGGAGTTCACTTTTTGAATAATAAGAATTATATATCACCACAGGGGGCATCAGGATTTTAGAGGTGATTAGGTGGGGCATGGCCAAAAAAAGGTTGGGAACCACTGATTTAGACTAACTTGCATTCACGGCAGATTTGTGGGTTCTGATACATTTGTGCGCAGGAAGACTCTTGGTGGGGCAGAAGACATTTGATGGGGAAGAGTATACTGTCAGTAGCATAGGAGTGCTATACTCTTTCAGCTCACACTCCCAGTGAAGGGACTCGGGCTTTCCCCCCCCTCATCCCAAGTGGAGTGGACACCTGCTCCACTTTGAACATTCATGGATTAGGGATCCCCATAGTTTGGAAGTTGCCTTCAAGCACATCTTCATCTGCTCCCTTTGTAGTGTCTTACAACAGGAAGAATGGGAAGAGTGCGTGTTTCATCATCTTGCATCGAATATGCATATCTGACCTGCTTTTGAGAGCCAACTAAGTTTAATTAGGGTGATGGTCTGTAAGAGAATATTGATATTGTTTCACCATACCTTGCCAGTGAATTTGATGGATTTTGTGGAGACAGTGTTGGGGATAATTATCCATGCTCTGAAGTGACCCTAGTCTGTAGTCTACACCTCTGGAAAGTTCAGGACAGTGTAGATCATTCTTTTCCTCAGACAAAGGATCTTTAACTTGAAGAGATAACTCCAGATGCCACCTGACCTGTTGAGTTTTCAGTATTTTCTGTTTTTATTTCAGACTTCCAACATCTGAAGTTTATTTGATTCTCATCATTGATGCCTGATAGACAAGGTGACTGGTGCTGGATCTGAGATCTTCATTTTCAGATGCTCTTCTCTTTAGAATGGTGCAGACTGTGCTGGTGCCCTGGAGATGATAGCGAATATCATTATCAATGTTTGCCTTTACTGAGATGTGTCTTCCAAGACTTGAGAAGATGACTAATTTTGCTGGGGTCTCATAGTGTATTTTTATTGCCAGGAGATGACGATGAGCAAATGGGTCAGGATGATGGAGGAGCTTTGCTTTGGGACATTTAGCATTAGGCCTTTTCTCTTATGTGGATCAGTAAGCCATTGCTGACTTAGAGCTTGCTCAAGTGTCATCTGCCTCCTGAATCGTGATGTTTGGAGTGATTTTGGTTCTGATGTGGAAACTTCCTATTTGCCCCGCAGCTTAGCTCAGCTCTATCAGGAATCTTGGTGGAAGTGCGGACACTTTTATTATAAGAAAGATTAAGATCATGATTGGTGTAATGACTCAGCTTTGGTTGACTTGAGTCTGCATCAGGATTGGATCTATGGTTACACATAGCTGGCTCTAATAAGCAGGTCACCATTGAATATCCAATACAAAATGCAGGAAACAAGTACTCTTCCCTGCCTTCTTGATACAAAAGATTACCAAGGGGACAGAGAAAATTCTACAAGAATCTATGGCCCATTGATCAAAATCACAGTTTGCATGTCTTCATGTAGTGGATGTAGAATTAATGATGTGTTTCTGAGGGGAAACAAAATTTTAAAATATTTTCCTCTTTACCTTTCACTTAACAGAATCAAAGACTATTGCAAGGTCAAGAAAGGTTGTGTATATTGGTTGATTTTCTTCTTACAATTTTTATAGAGTTATCAGGCAGTCAAACTGGGTCTCATGATAGGCAGAATGCACACTACAAGTTATGATGATGGTCCTCGGCCATGGGAAGCAGATGATTATGGAGAGTCCTAGCAATAACTTTTTCTGTGCCAGACAGCAGGGAGACCTGTTGTTTCTGTAATTGGATTTATTGCTTTTCTTGAAGATGGACATGATTACTATGTTTCTGGGAGTTCTTAATATGTCTCACAAGCTCCCAGCACCCCTTCTTCCCTGATGTGGGAGACAAGGTTGTGAATTTGTACCTTAATTTCCTCTCCATCAGCTTTTAGGACTTCTACTTCAGACGTCTTATTGTCCAAATACAAATCATGCCTAATATGAATGTATGTCATTATCAACATACACTAACAATATAAACATCTTTTAAAATTTGCACTTTCTTAAAATAAAAATGCCTGTTTAGGTATTATTTTTGTAAATTAGAGCTGTTAGATTTGAAAATGGCAATCACCAGTTAATATTCTTTGTCACAATGCATAAAGACATAATGAATGTTAAATGCTTCTCATGTACATAACCTTTTTGATTAATATGGGCACAATGTCTTTGCATTATTATGCAAAATTAGTTCATTGTACAATTATATCTTCCTTTGTACAATTATCTAATTCGACTTCAGTAGCACAACCACCCCCCCACCTCACCTCACCAAATCTTCTTATAAAGTTTCATTTGTGCAGTTCAATTCAGACTGTTGGCATTTGACAGCAACTTCAGGTGTGAATTGCCAGAATCAGTTTTCTTAATATGGAACTTTGACCCCAAATTTAGTTATTTATTTTTTTAAAAAAGAATGTTAGATTTATTCTGGGTATAAAATAAGGAATACCTTGAAGGATACTTAACATGTGAAAAGAACAGTATCGACCAATGCTTGGATCTAATGGAGCACAGAGTGAAACACAACTACTGCAGTCTGCTGGTAGCATGTCTGATAACTCAAAGAGCCTCCATATGAAAAACTGTTAGATTCTTTCTTGGATAAATTCATAGCTTTGAAGTACTCTCCAAAGTGTGCATTAATTGGTTCCAAGTGACTAATCAGTGTCTGAGACTAGAAAATAAGGAATAGAAGAAACCATCACACAGACTGGTGAGGGGAGATATGGAAAAGTGAAATTATCAAAGATATTGAGTCGGACATTATAAAGCTGAGGGAGTCCTGTCTCTTCAGGGTAAGAACACTAATGGCTGATATGGAAAATACTATTCCCAGCAGCAGTATCATCATCATCAACAGCCTGAGTGTGCGTTCAATGTAAATTATTATGACATTTAAAAATATGTTCAGGCTGAGGTTGACAATAAGATTTCGATTACTTTCAATCAAGAATATGCTTCTGTTGATCTTCATTGGTTGTAAAAATACAACCCATCAATACGTTATTGCATAGAACTTCAGGGGAATGCTAATCTGTTTCTCATCAAAGATTGAATGAGTGTTTGTATATTTCAGTGATCAAAGCCTAAAAGGAGCACCTAATAAATACTAAAAAGTTCAGCTACGGTTGCTGTTACTGAATTTATTCCTCACAGCTAAACCACATTGAATAATGGCATTGTGCCTCCTTTTCACAGGATAAGCTGCCAGAGATCTGATTTATGGTTATTTTGAAATATGGCCCTTCCAGTCCAGATGTCCACACCAGAATCTGATCGGCAAAACCAGAAAACAATTCAGAGTTTTCCTCCAATATGAGTAGGTAAGAAAGATACCCATATCCTATATAAAGGAGGATGACATTCAACTTGATTAAAAAAAAAGCTTAGACTATTTATAACTGTAGGAGGAAAGAAGTAAACTTGCCAGGAAATTCAGGAGACGAGAAGGCTGATGTGACATTATGAAGAAGTCTGTTAGTGCTGAATGTGGAGATGCTTTTCCCATGAGGAGTGCAACATTAGGGAACACTGATATAAGAATGCCACATAGAATCTGAAAAGTGGTTCAGAAAACAAACGTGTTCACAGAAAGATCTCAAGTGCTCCAGTGGCCATTTGACCTGCATAAGTCAGGCAGTTGATCTGGGGAAACAAGAGGAAATGTGCAGATCCGAGCAACACACACACACACACACACACACACACACACACACACACACACACACACACACACACACACACACACACACACACACACACACACACACACACACACACACACACACACACACACACACACACACACACACACACACACACCAGGCCAGGCAGCGTCTATCGGAGAAAAGTAGTCGACCTTTCGGGCTGAGACCCTTCGGCAGGACTGGAGAAAAAAAGCTGAAGAGTAGATTTAAAAGGGGAGGGGAGGGGAGAGAGAAACGCCAGGTGATAGGTGAAACTTGGAGGAGACCTGGGCTTAGGGGGAGGGGAAGATGATGTGACTGTGAAGAGAAATGAAATGTGAGTGAGTACAAACTTGGTGGGCTGAAGGGCAAGCTTCCCTATGGTGTGACTCAGAGTAATAAGAATGTGGATCTTGGTGCCTCATAGTGGGGTTGCCATAAATGACAATGGAGTATTTAAGGGTTATTTAGATAAGCACAAGAGAGAGAAAGTCATCCTGACAAGATTAAGTGGAAAGGAGCATAAGAAGTTCATGCGGAACGTAAACATCTGCATGGACAGGTTGGACTGAATTGCCTGTTCCTGCACGTGTACTCAAGTTCAAGATTATTGTCATTCAACCATCTACATGCATACTGCCAAACAAAACAATGTTCCTCCAGACCGAGATGTGCAACACAGTACATGTAACTTACACACAACATATAAAGTAATACTATCACAAATAAATTAATAAATACGACGCTGCACGTATGACACAAGTCAAAAAGTAAACAGTATAATGCTACTGGTGCTTCATAAGTGATCACACATACATATATATGCAGTATATGCAGATGCACCCATATGCACACTTTCTTTCCTTTTTTCTAACTGTAGTGACGCTGAGGACCTCAATATCAACACAGATCCGCCCAAGAAAGAAGAGATTGTTGCTGCAGTTAAATCAGTAAAGGACAGCAAAGCTCCAGGACAGGACAATTTGAACCCCGAACTGTCCAAAGCTGAAGCAAAAGTTGCAGCAGCCACCCTGCAAACACAGTTTGCTGTAGTCTGGGAATGGGGACAGGTATCCAAGGAACGGACAAAGGAAGTCGTTGTTAGGATCCCTGAGTGGTTGCAGCAACTGGTGTGGCATCATACGCTTTTGTCAATGATTCTCGCGAAAGACATTGTCCAATGGATTGCATATACCGTTGATGTGTGCTTGAGGAAGGAGCAAGCTGGCTTCAGAAAGAACGAAGTTTGCGTTGACCAGATCTTCACGGTGCGTAGCATCACAGACCAATGCACAGAGCGGCAGAGACAACCGTATGTAAGTTTTGTGGACTTTGAAGGGGCGTTTTGATAGCATCCATCTCTGATGAACTCTCAGATCATACAGGACTACTTCCAGAGTTATCTAGCTCATCTAGAGTTTCTATGCTAACTTCACCTGCACAGTTGTGGACAGCAAGTTGAGCTTTAAATTCAACAGAGAAGTGAAGCAAGCCTGTGTGATGTCACTGATATTGTTTAACCCAGTGACTGACTGGGTTAGAAAGCAAAAAAAACAAATTATAAGCAGAGAGGCATTAGGGGGATTCTATTCTCTACTTTGGAAGACCTTGTCTTTATGGATGACCTCACATTACTATCACATACACACCAGCACATGTCAGAGAAACCTCAATGCCTGTGGACAAGTTGGACTCAGATTCGGTCATAGAAAGACTGAGACCTTGACCCTCAATGCAGAGTCATCTTCTCCCATTAAGGCAGACACTGCTGACTTACACAGCACCAGCAGATTCTCCTACTCTGAGCGGATCATTTGATGCTACGGTGGGACTAAGGGCGACATCCAGTGCAGACTCGGCAAAGCTAGAAATGTCTTCAGAGCAACGAGCAACCTGTCTCCAACCATACCCTCGTCTTTCAGTGTCATCTGGAGGAATCATCATGAGGAAATGTTGGAGGTAGATTGGGTAAGTGTCGAGACGAGAGCCCAACTCTATCATCAAGACAGCACTTCACTGGAGCCCTGAAGGGCAGAGGAAACGTTGGAAACCAAAAGCAACGTGACACCATGCTGTTGAGATAGAAGTGAGGACCCTGAACCACACCTGGAGCACAATAGAGAAGATGGCAAAGGACAGACAGAGATGGAGGACCTTCATTGCTGCCCTAAAAACCAGTTGTGTAACGGGCAGTAAGTAAGTAAGTGATGCCATCACGCCGCCCAAAGAGTTTGAATCCTTTTGATGTTGTAAGTAGCAACAGTTGGAACAGCACTACAGTGTTTCACAAGCTCTATATGATAGGAGACCTGTGGGATCTATCTGTTTGCCAAAGTAGATCAGGGTATCTGCCATAGCTATATTCCCTTCAGGCAGTGAGTCTAGATTTAAATTTTTAATTTTGCTGCCAGCAGTATTCTGGCAATTTACACCCAAAGATCTGGATACTGGCAGCTGAACGTGAATACTGCTTCACACACTCAAGAGATAAAGTACAAGTCGGGAGTACTCTTGACGAAAACAAAAAGTCCATTATGGGTTAATGTGGCTTTCACGCAGTGGCTGGATTCCTGTAGGTTGGGGATCTGGCTGCAGATATTAACAGGGAGAAGGTTTTCCATTGAGAAACATAATTAGAGCCAGGTGTTGTGGTGAGTGAAAGAGGTGCGGAAATGCCTCAGCTGCTGCCCATGTCCTGACTTACATCAAGTCCCATCACCCACACCGCTGTGCTAGCTGCCCAATGCTGGCTCCTGGTTAAGAATTTCCCCTTTTTAAAATTTCTCACCACTATGAACTTGCCCCTCCACTATCCTTCAGCCTTCCGGCCATCCAAAATTTCTGGGGTTATTCAATCCCAGCTTCCTGATCACCCCAAAATGCTTTGGTTCCCTCATCATTGGATGTGGCTTCAACTACCAAGTCCTTAAAGCTCTACAATCCCACCTTCCCCTTTCTAGCAGATCATTCTCCATTGTTCCTTTTCTTTCCTGCTCTAAAAAGCAACTTTAATCCTACATCTATGGCCAAAACTTTAGGATCTTTATATTCTTTTATTATTGCCAACTTTTTAAACCATTCTTAGGATGTTTCTTTGATGCTAACGAGTCCTTATAAATGCTAATTGTTATTGTTGGTAATTTTATATGCTATCAGACAGAGAACCACAATGGGCAGCTGATAGTAGCTAAAAGGTTGTGCTCCAGCCTGGAGCTTAGTGTAGCCGTCCGTAGGTCATACAGCATGCAATGTATCTCACGAGGATAGGCTCAGTGTTTTATGGTATAGTTTTTTGCAAGTATATTTAAACAAATGACAAATGAAAAAGTTTGCTCCCTTGTGTACTCTATTGGTATATGCTAACCAATTTTAATTTTAATTTCCCAAATATTGATAGGCATCTCTCTAGAGCAAGGAGATTAGATGGGGTAGAGTTTGTTAGGTGTGTTCAGGAAGGTTTCTTGACACAATATGTAGATAAGCCTACAAGAGGAGAGGCTGTACTTGATCTGGTATTGGGAAATGAACCTGGTCGGGTGTCAGGTCTCTCAGTGGGAGAGGATTTTGGAGATAGTGATCATAATTCTATCTCCTTTACCATAGCATTGGAGAGGTTAGGAGCAGACAAGTTAGGAAAGCATTTAATTGGAGTAAGGAGAAATACGAAGCTATCAGGCAGGAACTTGGAAGCATAAACTGGGAACAGACGTTCTCAGGGAAATGCACAGCAGGAATGTGGCAAATTTTCAGGGGATATTTGCATGGCAATCTGCATAGGTACATTCCACTGAGACAAGGAAAGGATGGTAGGGTACAGGAACCTGGTGTACAAAGGCTGTTGAAAATCTAGTCAAGAAGAAGAGAAAAACTTATGAAAGGTTCAGAAAACTAGAGATCTAGAAGATTATAAGGCTAGCAGGAAGGAGGTTAAGAATGAAATTAGGTGAGCCAGAAGGGGACATGAAAAGGCCTTGGAGAGCAGGATTAAAGAAAACCCCAAGACATTCTAAAAGTATGTGAATAGGACCAATCAAGTGTGCCAGTGGAAAAGTGTGTATGGAACTGGAAGAGATAGCAGAAGTACTTAATGAATACTTTGCTTCAGTATTCACTACGGAAAAGGATCATGGCGATTGTAGGGATGACCTAGAGTGGATTGAAAAGCTTGAGCATATAGACATTAAGAAAAAGGATGTGCTGGAGCTTTTGGAAAGCATCAAGTTGGATAAGTTACCACGACTGGACGAGATGTACCCCAGGCTACAGTGCGAGGCAAGGGAGGAGGTTGCTGAGCCTCTGGCAATGAACTTTGTATCATCAATGGGGACAGGTGAGGTTCCAGAGGATTGGAGGGTTGCAGATGTTGTTCCCTTATTCAAGAAAGGGAGTAGAGATAGCCCAGGAAATTATAGACAAGTGAGTCTTACTTCAGTGGTTGGTAAGTTAATGGAAAAACTCATGAGAGGCAGGATTTATGAATATTTGGAAAGGTATAATATGATTAGAAATAGTCAGCATGGCTTTGTCAAAGGCAGGTCGTGCCTTATGAGCCTGATTGAGTTTTTTGAGGATGTGACTAAACACATTGATGAAGTTAGAGCAGTAGGTAGTGTATATGGATTTCAGCAAGGCATTAGAAAAGGTACCCCGTGCAAGGCTTATTGAGAAAGTAAGGAAGCATGGGATTCAAGGGGGCCTCGCTTTGTAGATCCTGAATTTGCTTGCCCATAGAAGGCAAAGAGTGGTTGTAGACAGGTCATATTCTGCATGGAGGTCAGTGACCAGTGGTGTGTCTCAGGGATCTGTTCTGGGATCCCTTCTCTTGATGATTTTTATAAATGACCTGGATGAGAAAGTGGAGGGATGGTTAGTAAGTTTGCGAATGACACAAAGGTTGGGGGTGTTGTGGATAGTGTGGAGGGCTGTCAGAGGTTACAGTGAAACATCGATAGGATGCAAAACTGGGCTGAGAAGTGGCAGATGGAGTTCAACCCAGATAAATGTGAAGTGATTCATTTTGGTCGGTCAAATCTGATGGCAGAATTTAGTATTAATGGTAAGACTCTTGGCAGTGTGGAGGATCAAAGGGATCTTGGGGTCCGAGTCCATAGGACACTCAAAGCTGCTGCACAGGTTGACACTGTGGTTAAGAAGGCATACGGTGCATTGGCCTCCATCAACCATGGGATTGGCTTTAAGAGCCAAGAGGTAATGTTACAGCTATATACGACTCTGGTCAGACCCCACTTGGAGTACTGTGCTCAGTCCTGGTCACCTCACTACAGGGAAGATGTGGAAATGATAGAAAGGGTGCAGAGGAGATTTCTAAGCATGTTGCCGGGATTGGGGAGCATGCCTTATGAGAATAGGATGAGTGAACTTGGCCTTTTCTCCTTGAAGCAGCGGAGGATAATAGTAAGAGGCATTTTCCCAGGGCTGAAATGGCTAGCATGAAAGGACACAGTTTTAAGGTGCTTGGAAGCAGGGACAGAGATGTCAGGGACATGTTTTTACACAGAGAGTGGTGAGTGCGTGGAATGGGCTGCCGGGAATGGTGATGGAGACGGATACAATAGGGTCTTTTAAGAGACTCCTGGATAGGTACATGGAGCTTAGAAAAATAGAGGGCTATGGGTAATCCTAGGTAATTTCTAAAGTAAGTACATGTTCAGCACAGCTTTGTGGGCCGAAGGGCCTGTATTGTGCTGTAGGTTTTCTATGTTTCTATGTTAATTTATATCAGAAATGTTTACAGCTGTTGTAATGAAAAGGGATGACCAGTGCAGACAGTTTGCCAGATTGTTAATTAGTCTATCAAAGTCTAATGGTATTTTGACCAGCAGCTGTTTTGATTTCATTTTAAATTTACTAAGTACAATGTTCCTCCTCCAGTGTGCTGACCTATTGCACAAATGTTTGCAAGTCATCCAGCAACTGAAATTGGTGAAGATAACGAGGTGTCTACAGATTGCCAAGAACACTCGCACTAAATGATCTGACCAGATCCCAGAAATAAAAAAAGATGCAGCACAGAACACCACCGCATCTCCATGTAAACATTGCTTTGTCCGGATCGTGGAAATGAAAATATGAAATTCTTACAGATAAATACAATCCCTGTACTAGAGAGCATTTAAAGTAAAGCTACACTGAGTACCAGTTACTCTACTAATAGCCTTTAAAAATAGGCAATGGTGATTACTATTCCCTGTGGTATTGTTGCCTGGCACTATACATTGTGGAACAAAAACAAGCAAGGATTAGGATTGCATTGGCTGTGGCAGATCTCCAGAAGGCACTGATGTCATTTGCTCCTGCAGTGTGTAGTGAAATAGCAGACAGCCCAGGAGGAGGGCCACTGCCTTTACATTCCACTTAAGTGCCGAATGTAATACACAAGTATATCAAATCAAAGCTACAGGACATTTAAATCATTACAGTCTTCGCTGAAATGTTATTTCTTTCAGAAATGAGTTTCTCCCAGAGCTTTACAGAGTAGACAGGAAGAGCTTTTTAATCCATCAATCTGGTCTGCATTTGTACACGTGTCCCGGGGGAGCAGGCCAGTGTTCAATATTCCTTATTCTCTCTTTGAATGCAACTCTTTTACGGTCAAAGGGAACTTTCAACTTCTCAGGCAAGACATTACACGGGAACTCTGCTATGGACCGTCCCGAACCCAGCAGCGAAACATTGGACTAGTAACCCCATCCTGTAAAAACTCAGAGCTACAGGACCGGCAACAGAAGCTCAAAGGACCTCATCCCAGGGAGAGGAAAGGATTTTCAAAGATTCGCTGCAGCTGGGGACAACTTGAAAGACTTGCACAGGACAGAGGACTCTTGCGAGCTGCTATTGGTAACCAATGCTACAGCAGGGGTGATGGGATGAAAGAAGAACTCATGATGGAGAGGCAGAGCTGACTTGATGGGTTGAATGGCCCAATTCTGCCTCAATCTCTTATGGCCTTACTCAGCATTGTTTTGAGAATACGTGTTGAGGGGCAGTGAAGTGATGTTAGCTTGAGCTCACCTACATCTACAATCAGGGAGGCAGCTAGAAGAAGGGGGGGGGGGGCAGGGTGAGTTTACCAATTCTTCCACCCACTGCTTTTCTAGTTCAAGATTCAAGTTTATTTATCACATGTACATCAAAACATACAGTGAAATGGGTCGTTTGTTTTAACAACCAACAAACCTAAGGATGTGCTGGGGAGCAGCCTGTAAGGGTCACCCTGACATCCAGGCGCCAACAATGACATGCCCACAATGCTCGGCAGAACAACACAACGCAACAAAACAACAACAGCAAAACAAGCCCAGTCCTCCATCCCAGCCATGCACATGTGTAGTGCTCTAACCCCAGGACAGCTCTAACTCCAGCGGACTTTGATTCTTACACTTTCCACAGCACCGCCTAGCCTGCTGCGAGTTTCCACCACTTTCTGATTTTATTTCATCCTTGGAATTGCTTGACTGTATTTCCAGGATGGCATGAAATAAACCGGAAATAGTTATGATCACATTTCATGCAAAATAACATAAAATTTCAGTTGCATAGCACTGGAGAAGAATATGTCATGCAATTGAATTTCTCAGTATATAATTTAATTCTATGGCAAGTCACATCCTACAAAAAGCTCATTCAATCAGGAAAGCACAACTCTCCAACAATTTTGCATCAGAACACTCCAATGTATTTTAAATAATGCTCTAACCCAAAGCAATTAATTCACTTTGAGCAAAGTAATTCTTACCTTAAATTATTTTTTCATATTGTACGGAATAATATTTCCTTTTCCACTTTCTCAGCTTGCAATCGAAGATTACTTTATCTCTACCAATTCATATATTGTAGATTCTAAAGATTCCACCCCCCCCAACCACCTCCCCACCAATGAACTGCCTTCTTTCTTATCAATCTCAAGGGTTTCTGCACAGCTCTTCCTTGCTGCATTTAAGTATAATCCCATTCTCCTGAGTACTCTTCTGAATGCACTTCTGCTTTGTGGAATGGGACCATAAGCGATTCTCCTTCTGACTAGTTATTGTAAGAATTTAGCATAACTCATATATATCCCAACATTTATTAGCATTTTAAATTGTTACACTGCTTTGTCTAGTCAGAGAGAGTGATTAATCTTTCTATTATTCCCAGATCTCTTTCTAAATTACAGTGCTCTGATTTTGTTCCATTCATTTCCTACATGAGCCATAGTTTTAATGACTAATATGCTATACTTTGCATTTATTAGTGTTCAGTTTCATTTGCCATTTATCTGCTCATTTGCATAGCTGATCTGAACCTCTCCTGCAAATCCTCTTTGCCTCATGAGCGGCTAATTCTTACATCAGGAATTTGACATGTTTGTTATGAATCTAGTGTGAGGGAAGGGGACCCAATGGCAAATGTCAGAACTCCACTAAAGGACTCTGAAGCACTTGGAAGGAACTTCAGACACTAAGCTGGTAACTGTTCTGACTCTGGAAAGGTTCTTTTAATTAACAGAAGAAAATCCTGACATCCCAAGGGCTGTGGTATCACACGATACATTTTACATTTCCATTAAGTTTGACTAACTGCCAGCACAGTGTTTTAGAGAGAGAAAAAAAAGGATGTTTCATAATACTTGGCCTTATAATTCCTTCCTTTGAATTAGAATCCACAGAGAAAACATTTATACAACTAGTCTGTAGTTTGGCTCTGGATTCTCAGTAAAATCCAGGCAGGGATATGATTGAAGTTAACAACATCGTTATAGTACAGTCACGTGAGTTCACCTTTGCCAACTTTAAATTTGCATTTATAAAATTAAGACTTTTTGTTTCTGAGAAAAAAGTCTAGACTAGTGATAAATAATCTCTGCAACAGGGGTTTCATCTTTTCACTGATATCAGGGGCTGAGTTATTGGTTGAGTTGAAATTGGTGTCATCCATGAGTTATGATGTAATTCCCAGATATTAGATTAAAAGGCTGGAAAATTCTGCTTGCCAACTAGCCAAGGATGAGTAATTCCTCAGTTTTGCCTCAATAGTTTAGAAATAACAGCAATATGTTTTTCCTCTGAATTTCCATCATTGTTTCCTTTTTGCTGCCACATCTGCTCCTTTGTGGCCTGCTGTTGTCTTTTCTACCTCCCTGGATAACTTGTACCAATGATGGATTCTGTTCTGTGTTTGAAATCATTTCATCTGGTTTAAGTTCGACTAACAGTTTTCAGCAAAAGTCAATTTAAGCTCAAAACTGGGGACTGGGAGTGCTGCTTGCCAAACATTAAAACAAAGTAAAGCACGTTTCCAGTTCTCCCACTGATATTTTGCTCACTCCTTCTATGCATAGAACATTTCGACATTATTTCAAACATGCTTCATTTTCCTTATGCATTTATTACATTAAAGTGTAGAATCAACTGACAGATTCAACAGAAACTCTAAATTACCCACAATAAAAGCAGAATGCATTAGAGATGTGAGCAGACTACAAACTCCACCAGATTCTGAACACACTTTCTTTTTGCCGAGATGCAGATTTTTTTTTATATCTGTGTGAGATACAACAGAGGATATTTGATCTTTATACTTGAAGGCAAGCTTTGGATATATAGAGAGGAAGCCGTGCAAAACATTTGAAGCCTCCTGACCTCTGTCAAAATTACCGACTTACTACCGACTGCCCAAATTGCTCCATTTTGATTCAGATCATTACATAGTTTTACCACCTTCTTGGCACAAGAATTAGTGAATTGCTCCAGAAAGCTGGTGTTTAATTCCTCTTCGAATGGACTTCTGAGAATAAAGTATGAAGCAAATTGTGAGTGTCTGATGAAAGGAAAATGGGAACGGAGCATTGAGCCAGCAGAAGTGGAATGACATGGGAAATGAATCAGGTTTAATTGTTAAGATCCGACACACTGCATACTGTATGTTCAATAGAAGGGTTTTTCTTTTCCCACTGATCTTTCCTTAGAGAAAGCATCACGGGAATTTGATATACAATTGGTCACAGACTATCAAAAAGACTTGTGAAGAAGCTATCAAGCACAGTGCAAATTTAGCACTGTCTTTTGTGCAGGCTTTTTTAACAACTCAATCAGAATTTGTCTATTCTAATCAAGTAAATCTAAACCAGAAAAATATCCATGGCAATGTTATCATACAACTCCTATTCAATATAATTTAGTAAACAAAGTTTCATTTATTTACCTATGGTAAATAGAATATACTTTGAGCAATAGTGTCACAGTACAACAGAAACCCTGTAAGTTGGATCGGTGGAGAACCAGCTGCCAGGCTACAAGCATAACTAAAAGTACTTGTTTTAATAAAAAAAAATTCTATACCATCACCTACAGACATGTACATATAAATCTTCCATCACTCCTTCATTGAGGAATAGAAAAGCTCAAACTCCCTCCCCTTTTCATCCTACAATGTTACTGGCCAACACCATATATGCAAACACAGTGCAACTATGAGCATTACAAGCAATAGTTAACAAGAGTGCATATTACTTAATTTTTACTTTTTCATCAGAAGTGCAATTATCTCCTAATGGACAATAACTCCAGGCCAGGAATATTTGTCTAGTGACCAATGACAGAACTACCACTGCATAATATACATATGAGCAAAAAAAAAGAAATCTAATTATGCACGAGACTAAAGAGACAATGGAGACAGCCAATTTCAGAATGTGGGGGGGGGGTGGGGGGAACAAACGCTGCTCAGGCTGCAACTGTGAAGGGAAATAGGCAGTTCACATTTCAGGTGGAAACCTTTCATCTGGAGTCAGTCAACCTAAAAGCCTAACCATGCGTATTCCTCCACAGATACTGCCAGACCCACTGATTTATTCAGAAATTGTCTTTTTTTTTGCTATATATACCCTTTGGCAACTTTGTTGGGTACCTCTGTAAGCTTGAACCAGTCTGGCCATTATCCTCTGACCTCTTTGTTTAACAATGAGTTTTCACCCAGGAAGCTGCTGCTCACTGGGTTGTTTCTCGCACCATTCTCTATAAACTCTAGAGCCTATTGTGCACGAAAATTTAAGGAGCTCAGCAGTATCTGAGATACTCTAACCACCCTATCTGGCACCAACAATCATTCCACTCTAAGTCACTTATTTCACAGTTTTCCCCATTCTGAAGTTTCATCTGTACAACAAGTGAACCTCTTGACCATGTCTTCATGCTTTTATGCATTGAGTTGCTGCCACATGATTGGCTGATGAGATATTTGTATTAACGAGCAGGCGTACAGGTGTACCTAATAGAGTTACTACTAAGTGTATTTGACTAAATTCCACTGCTGGTGGCTTTGTAGGGAGCAATTCAGCTACATTTTATGGCAATTATCTGACAATTTATATCAACTTTCTCAAAGTAAAATTTCCATATTAATGATTTCATTTTGCCAAAAAGCAGGGTGCCCGGGTAAACATCAAAGCTTGCAGAAGGTGACATGTGAAATATATCATTTATCTTTCCACATGGTGCCATTCCGATGTCAAAAGGCATATTTTCAAAGTTCAAAGTTCAAAGTAAATTTTATTATCAGAGTACATAGAACACAGAATAGTACCGCACATTACAGGCCCTTTGGCCCACAATGTTGTGCCGACCCTCAAACCCTGCCTCCTATATAAACCCCACCTTAAATTCCTCCATATACCTGTCTAGTAGTCTCTTAAACTTCGCTAGTGTATCTGCCTCCACCGCTTACCCAGACAGTGCATTCCACACACCAACCAATCTCTGAGTGAAAAACCTTCCTCTAATATCCCCCTTGAACTTCCCTCCCCTTACCTTAAAGCCATGTCCTCTTGTACTGAACAGTGGTGCTCTGGGGAAGAGGCACTGGCTGTCCACTCTGTCTATTCCTCTTAATATCTTGTACACCTCTATCATGTCTCCTCTCATCCTCCTTCTCTCCAAAGAGTAAAGCCCTAGCTCCCTTAATCTCTGATCATAATCCATACTCTCTAAACCAGGCAGCATCCTGGTAAATCTCCTCTGTACCCTTTTCAATGCTTCCACATCCTTCCTATACTGAGGCGACCAGAAATGGACACAGTACTCCAAATGTGGCCTACCTAGAGTTTTATAGAGCTGCATTATTACATTGCGTCGCTTAAACTCTATTCCTCAACTTATGAAAGCTAACACCCCATAAGCGTTCTTAACTACCCTACCTACCTGTGAGGCAACTTCCAGGGATCTGTGGACATCCCCAGATCCCTCTGCTCCTCCACACTACCAAGTATCCTGCCATTTACTTTGTACTCTGCCTTGGAGTTTGTCCTTCCAAAGTGTACCACCTCAAACTTCTCCAGGTTGAAATCCATCTGCCACTTCTCAGCCCACTTCTGCATCCTATCAAGGTCTCTCTGCAATCTTCGACAATCCTCAACACTATTGTTAGCCAGAAAGAATGACGATCTTCAAATCAGTGAATTCAAATGAATCAAGGGCAGTGAAAGCGATTTTTGTTCTTGCCGTGTGCTTGGGGGATGGAGGCTGCCATTTTGTGAAGACACTCGATTCTCCATTTTGTGAGCTTGACATACTGGGCTTGATTAGTGTTTTAAAGAAGGCACGAAGACTCTTCAGGTAATCTGCTGGACTGGAGATTATTTCCAAATAAGGAGTTATTTGTGAGGTGTTCTTTAGTTGGCTATAACATGCAGGATTGTGAATGTGATTCGAGCTCATTGCTGACTGAGAACAAAGAGCCATGAGTCAGCAACTGTCCCTTGATGGGAAGAGGACAATAGATGGATGCTGGCTTGGACCAGAGCCAATGACCAGGTGTTAAAGGCCAGACACATGACCTGCGGCCAATGACACAGGAATGCGACATTTGAATTGATAAGAAATGGATATAAAAGTGGATGCTTTGTGGGTGCTGATGGCAGTAACTTTGAAGAATAACCATTGCAGATACAAGCGAGAAGAACCCTGCGTGATCACGTGGAGAGTGAGTCGGGACCACGAGGAACAAGGAGCGCCTGGCCAGCGTAAATTCCTCCGCCCGGGTAATACCTTTGCTATTCTTTGACTATCCAGGAGAGTCAGGGATACTTAGCAGGTGTGCGCACAAGGTATTTAGTGTATGAATTCATGTACTTGTTAGTTTGAACAATAAAGGTAATTGTCAGTAAATACAGATCTCTCTGTGCCTCACTCAGAATCGTTGGAAGAGGTAGAAGCGGTATCGCTCTCTCTCTTTTTTTCCCAACACTATCTACAACACCACCAACCTTTGTGTCGTCTGCAAACTTGCCAACCCACCCTTCTCGCCCCACATCCAAGTCGTTAATAAAAATCACAAAAAGTAAAGGTCCCAGAACAGATCCTTGTGGGACACCACTAGTCACAACCCTCCAATCTGAATGTATTCCCTCCACCACGACCCTCTGCCTTCTGCAGGCAAGCCAATTCTGAATCCACCTGGCCAAACTTCCCTGGATCCCATGCCTTCTGACTTTCTGAATAAGCCTACCATGTGGAACTTTGTCAAATGCCTTACTAAAATCCATGTAGATCACATCCCCTGCCCTACCCTCACCTATATGCCTGGTCGCCTCCTCAAAGAACTCTATCAGGCTTGTTAGGCACGATCTGCCCTTCACAAAGCCATGCTGACCGTCCCTGATCAGACCATGATTCTCTAAATGCCCATAGATCCTATCTCTAAGAATCTTTTCCAACAGCTTTCCCACCACGGACGTAAGGCTCACTGGTCTATAATTACCTGGACTATCCCTACTACCTTTTTTGAACAAGGGGACAACATTCACCTCCCTCCAATTCTCCGGTACCATTCCCATGGACAACGAGGACGTAAAAATCCTAGCCAGAGGTTCAGCAATCTCTTCCCTTGCCTCATTGTGCAGCCTGGGGAATATTCCGTCAGGCCCCGGGACTTATCCATCCTAATGTATTTGTAACCCCTGGGTCACCTCAGGCATCGCTCAAACTCGTTCTAGTCTAGGAGGAGCAGCCTTCGGCCCCGCCAAACTGGGTAATCAGCTGGTGTGGATGCTGTGTGATGTCCCCGCCTCGCCCAAAAACAGACAGTACACCTTATGCGATTAAATGAGTACAATTTATAAAGAGTACTATAACTAAGCGATTACTAACGATACAGTATATATGAATAAGAGAAAAAAAAGAAAAGGCGCCAAACTTATCAAAGTCCAAACCACTTCGTGCACAATCGTTGGAGCTCAATTACTGAAGTCTTCTGGTATTCGATCCCCTCCGAACTCCTCGACCCGCCTCCTGGGACCCCCACGGTGGTCGACCAGACGCTCCACACTCCTCTGTCTCCGTCTCCTCTCCTCACCGAAAACCTTGGGCCGGGGACCCCCGCTCGGGGTCCGTACCGTCGCCCAGCTTCCAGCACCCCGTCCTCTCTCTCTCACTCCATCGCGCCGACTCCTCAAAACCCCCACCAACAATCAGTTTATAGTCCCAAACAAGCTTCCAGCACTTATCATAACAAAGACGCTAGCATTCCTACTATTAACACAGGCGCCAGCATTCCTACTTGTAACAAAACAAAGACGCCATTTTGATTACATACACAGTAACAAAGAAAAAGAAAAAAAAACCCCGTTACACTCTCCCCCCACCAAATAAAAGTCATGTCCTCATGACTATTAGATAACTCGTCACCTTTCCTGCCAACACACCGTAACCCAAGCACAAGCAGTGACATCTCCTCCCCACACAGTAAACCTCACGCCCTGTTCCTTAGGCGCTATATAGGCCAACTATCTGGGCGTTCCCTAACCCTTCTGAGACCTCCGTACCCCCCTCACCTAAACCCTTAGGCTAGGACGCAGCTGGGGATACCTTGGGTCCACTACCAACTCCTCTTTCAATCTCTCACTCATACCCCACACTGCACACAGCTAACCCTCCCCACTACACCTGACTCAGTGGAAGAAGGGCCAAAGGTCTCTTCCTCAATCAAGGGAAAGTCAGCAAAAGGCAGCATGTACCACACATCCAGCCATCAGCCTTTGAATCCGTATTCATCCTCATTTCTTTGATCGGTAGCTGCTGTTTGATCTTCTCCAAACAGAAACACGTGGCCTGCACTGCTCCTGCAGTCTCTTCAGCCTCCTGCAATTGAGATTATCATCTTCTCTGGCCCCTGGCTCAGCAGTTCTGACTCCTGCATCCCGGCCATCTCAATCTGGAATGCAGTTACTCCAACAGCTTCTTCCACCCCGACCTGAAAAGCAGCAGTTAAAGATTGGTCACCCTCCAGTTCAGTATTCACTGCACTTCTCTCCAGCTTTTTTTCTCCTCATGACTTCTTCCAGATCAACCTTCAGGTGTTGCACTTCATTTGAACTGTCGATGGTCATCTTCAGGTTCCCTTCAAGCTACCGCTTCCCCCTTCCAAGATTTGTCTGCAATTTCTTCACCTCCGCAAGCTCCCTTCTCCAGGCTCTCAGTTTGCTGTGGCCCTCAGTCAAACAACTTTCTTCGTTCTCTCCAACTTGTACATCTTTCAAATGGGTCCAGATCACTCTCTCCGGTCTCTCAGTCTTCATTTCAAACTTGATTCCGTAGAGACAGACACTCAAGAGCTGCGACCTTCGCCAGCCCTGGCACGTGTCCAGAAAACACTTCAACTCTGTAGTTCTCAGCCGCTCCAGCAACGACCTCACTTCATATTCTCCTGAGGCAAATCCAAATACCAGGAGATCATCCACATACGTCAAAATTTCAAACGCCTCCACACCTACCCACCTCCCGTACACGCAGGTGCTGTGAGAATCGAGTTTATGCCTCGCGCCCCCGCCGGCAGTATCAAACTCACAACAAATACCGGTATGACATACACTTTAAAGAGTTTACTAAAATTAAAAGAGTATTAGGCAGTACAATATAAATATATATATATATATATACAAGAAAAAAAGAAAAGGCGCCAAACTTATCAAAGGCCAAACCACTTCGTGCACAATCGTTGGAGCTCAATTACTGAAGTCTTCTGGTATTCGATCCCCTCCGAACTCCTCGACCCGCCTCCTGGGACCCCCACGGTGGTCGACCAGACGCTCCACACTCCTCTGTCTCCGTCTCCTCTCCTCACCGAAAACCTTGGGCCGGGGACCCCCGCTCGGGGTCCGTACCGTCGCCCAGCTTCCAGCACCCCGTCCTCTCTCTCTCACTCCATCGCGCCGACTCCTCAAAACCCCCACCAACAATCAGTTTATAGTCCCAAACAAGCTTCCAGCACTTATCATAACAAAGACGCTAGCATTCCTACTATTAACACAGGCGCCAGCATTCCTACTTGTAACAAAACAAAGACGCCATTTTGATTACATACACAGTAACAAAGAAAAAGAAAAAAAAACCCCGTTACATATTTTAAAAACTCCAACACCTCTTCTCCCTTAATATCAACATGCTCCAGAATATCAACCTCACTCATATTGTCCTCACTGTCATCAAGTTCCCTCTCAGTGGTGAATACCGAAGAGAAGTATTCATTGAGGACCTCACTCACTTCCACAGCCTTCAGGCACATCTTCCTACTTTTATCTCTAATCGGTCCAACCTTCACTCCTGTCATCCTTTTGTTCTTCACATAATTGAAGAATGCCTTGGGGTTTTTCTTTACCCTACTCGCCAAGGCCTGCTCATGCCCCCTTCTTGCTCTTCTCAGCCCCTTCTTAAGCTCCTTTCTTGCTACCCTATATTCCTCAATAGACCCATCTGATCCTTGCTTCCTAAACCTCATGTATGCTGCCTTCTTCCACCTGACTAGATTTTCCACTTCACTTGTCACCCATGATTCCTTCACCCTACCATTCTTTATCTTCCTCACCGGGACAAATTTATCCCTAACATCCTGCAAGAGATCCTTAAACATCAACCACATATCCATAGTACATTTTCCTGCAAAAACATCATCCCAATTCACACCCACAAGTTCTAGCCTTATAGCCTCATAATTTGCCCTTCCCTAATTAAAAAATTTCCTGTCCTCTCTGATTCTGTCCTTTTCCATGATAATGCTAAAGGTCAGGGAGCGGTGATCACTGTCCCCCAGATGCTCACCCACTGACAGATCTGTGACCTGACCCGGTTCGTTACCTAATACTAGATCTAGTACGGCATTCCCCCTAGTCGGCCTGTCAACGTACTGTGACAGGAATCCATCCTGGACACACTTAACAAACTCTGCCCCATCTAAACCCTTGGAACTAATCAAGTGCCAATCAATATTAGGGAAGTTAAAGTCACCCATGATAACAACCCTGTTATTTTTGCACCTTTCCAAAATCTGCCTCCCAATCTGCTCCTCGGTATCTCTGCTGCTACCAGGGGGCCTATAGAATACCCCCAGTAGAGTAACTGCTCCCTTCCTGTTCCTGACTTCCACCCCTACTGACTCAAAAGAGGATCCTGCTACTTTACCCACCCTTTCTGCAGCTGTAATAGTATCCCTGACCAGTAATGCCACCCCTCCTCCCCTTTCCCCCCCCCCCCCCTCTATCCCTTTTAAAGCACTGAAATCCAGGAATATTCAGAATCCATTCCTGCCCTGATGCCAGCCAAGTCTCCGTAATGGCCACTACATCATAATTCCATGTATGTATCCAAGCTCTCGGTTCATCACCTTTGTTCCTGATGCTCCTTGCATTGAAGTACACACACTTTAGCCCTTCTACCTTAATACCTTTATACCCTTTATTCTGCTGCTCTTTCCTCAAAGCCTCTCTAGATGTTAGATCTGGCTTTACTCCATGCACTTCTTTCACTGCTCTATCGCTCCGGGTCCCATCCCCCTTGCAAATTAGTACATATATGAGTTCATATAAAAGTACATATGAGTACATACAAAAAAGTTCACATCTGTCACTACATACAGCCTTGAGATTCTTTTTCCTGCGGGCATACTCAGCAAATCTGTAGAATAGTAATGAAAGATCAAGTAGAGCATAGAAGACAATAAACTGTGCAAATGCAAACATAAGTAAATAGCAATAAATAATGAGATCATGAAATAACAAGATAAAGGGTCCTTAAAATTAGATAATTTGTTGTGGAAATATCTCAATAGATGAGTGTAGTTATCCTCTTTTGCTCAAGAGCCTGATGGTAGAGGGATAGTAACTGTTCTTGAACTTGGTAGTGTGAGTCCTGAGGCTCTTGTACCTTCCAAACTTGTATTTTGCCAAAGTCTTGGAAGCACAATGTCAGTGGAGTTGAATCTCCCAGACAAATATAACACCAATTACAGGAGCAAGCTCATTAAAGTATGGTTTAATTTCAAACTTCTACCAAAAGTTCTGAACTGTCTGTCATGTTAAATTAACATGAACTGATAGCTCATTTGTGCCAAGTAGTTTCAATGTTCTGTTGTGAGGCAAAGAATAACTTGGTCATAAAATTGATCTGCATATTGAACGCACATTGCAATTCAGACCTCCTTTAAAAACAAAGCAGAAAGAGATGAAGTCCCATTGTCCAGTGTAATTCAAACATGTTATCATTGGCAACATGTAATCAATTAAAACATTAAAATCAATAGCAGCTCTTCACAAAACACTCTCTAGAAAGATTAAAATGAGCATTCTGCCTGGTGTGATTGAATCTCGACATTATTTATTACTCTGGTGGTAATTAGAATAATGTAGTCAAATTAAAATTAAATTCAATAAATTATAATGTCTAAAAATTAAAAAAACATAATGTTTAACAGGACACACACATTTATTTCAAAGTCAATATAGAAACAGGCCCTTCAGCCCACTGGGTCCACACTGACCACTGAGAGCCTACTTAATCCAACACTAATCCCAATTTCTTCTCCCTATATCCCAGATTCTATTACTTACCTACACACTAGAGGCAATTTACAGTGTCCATTTCATTGCAGGGTCATGGGAGGCAGCCACATCTGTTGGAGAAGACCTCCAGAGAGAAAATGCAAACTCCATACTGACAGCACCCAAGGTGGAAGGCAGAAACTCGACAAGCTGTACCACTGTGCCTACTAACTAATTAAAACTAGTTTATTATTGTTTGGGATTTAGAATACATGCACTGCTTCTAATCATATTATCAGATTTTGGTCCTTGTTCTTTGTTCCTTTAACTATTAAATATTGTGATATTCATGTTTACAGTGGAATTGGTAAAGGTAAGAGGTAGTCTTATTGTCATCACGCACTCGCAGCAATGTTGTGATCCTGAACCATCAGATTATTTTCTATTGGTTCTTCATTCTGTATTGTTGAGAGATTCACTGACAAAGTCCTCCCCTCTGCTTCCCAAGTTGACTTTTTTCTTCTGAACTGGACATGCTAAGGAATAAAAAGACATAAAATAAAGTGGAAATATGTAACATGGCTTGAATTTCAACTTAATGCTTTGCTCTATTTGTCCTCTACCATCCAAGGATGACATCTGGTCTTGATTTCCTTTGTGCAGGGTCCACTGGAAATTTTTTAATCCACAAAATCCTTTAATAAAAACCTCAGAACGGCATTCATTTCTTATCCACTGAACTTTCACACTTCTGTCTCTATCTATCCCATCACAAATTTATATGTTGCCATACAGTATATAATGGAAAGTTTAGAATGTAACTTTACCCTCCAGCCAGTGATGGTGTTGTGCATATCTAGCAACGGGCTCCACTACTTCTCCTTTCCTGCCTCATAAATATATTGGGCAGCACAGTAGCATAGTGGTTAGCACAACACTTTACAGTACCCCGCAGCGGCCCAGGTTCAACTCCTGCTGCTGCCTGTAAGAAATTTGTACGTTCTCCCCGTGATGACATGGATTTCCACCCAGAGTCCTAAGACATATTGGTAGGTAGGTTAATTAGTCCTTGTAAATTGTCTCATGATCAGGCTAGGATTAAATCAGAGGATTGTTGGGCAGCGTGGTCTCGAAGGGCCAGAAGGGCTGATTCTGCATTGTATTTCAGTAATAAATAAAAATAATAATAAATAGGTGTATGTTTTCCTTCTAAAACAGAAAATTAGTTTTCCAAATGATGTGTTTAAATTGGGGACTGTGGATTTCTCTGTTATGAGAGTTAATTGTCATTAGGAGATGGAGATGAAATGCTTGAGGATTGGTAGAATGAGAGGAGATCTCATTGAAATTCTTTTGACACCTAATGATGGAAATATAGAGTTGATATTTCCCCTGCCTCGTGTATATGGAAAGACCTGGTTTAGCCATTCAAGGTTCAAAGTACATGAAGAATATGCACCATATACAACCCTGAGATTCAGCTTCTTGTGGACATACTGAATAAATCTGTAGAGTAATAATTGTAACAGAATCAAAGAAAGATCGTCCAACTAGAGTGTTCAACCAGAGTACAGAAGTCAACAATCTGCTAAGAAGAAATAGCAGTAATGAAAAAGGAAGTAATAAATACCAAGAACTTCAGTTGAAGAGTCCTTGAGGGTGAGTCCATTGGTTGTGGGAACATTTCAATGATGGGGCAAATGAGATTGGAGTGATGTTATCCCCTTTGTTTCAGCTGGTTGAGAGGTAGTAACTGTTCCTGAACCTGGTGGTGTGAGCTCTGAGCCTCTTCTTCCTTCTTTCTGATGGCAGCAGCAAGAAGAGAGCATGTCCTGGGTGGTGAGGCCATTCGAAACAGAGAGAAGAAAAAATTTCTTCACTCAAAATGTGGGAATTCTTTCGAATCTCCCACCCTTGATGACCTTGCTGTCTCAGTTCCCTGGAATATCCAAGGAAGACCCTAACAGATTTTCACAGAATAAGGGATGAAGGTTAATTCAAAGCAAAGCTGCTGAGGTGAGAGATCATTTAGGTTCTTATTCAATCATGGAGGGCCAACGGCCTTCTGCTTTTATTTCTTATATTCTCATGCATGCTGTATCTACAAGTCCATGGCCTTGCAAATCCACTCCACTTGCAAACCACATCCAACTTGGATTTTATGTGGACAGCATAAAGGTCCAGACTTTGCCTGGACAGCTTTCAGTGTTTGCCAATGTTGTCCCAATAAGTACTAGTTACTTCTTCATCTCTGCACTTGAGAAAACTGAAATCCAGAAGTTTTGGTCAAAGTTATGTCATTGGACCACAGTACCCTATTACTGCACTCTTTATGGTGTTCACTGTAAGAACAGAAATAAAACCCCTAACCATAGCTTTCAGAATTCTGTAAAATCCTACAAGTTGGATTGAATGATAGGTAGCTGCCACAAAGGCTTCAAGTTTGTGATTGCTCGTGATTGTAAACACTTTGGATAGGTTTTCAGTCAAAAAAATCGGTTTTGATTTTTTTGAAATATAGTTATTTAAAATATTCAAATAGTTTATTTAGATTTTATTCTGGTATAGAGAAGTCATGGAGCTTTACAGCACAGAAATAGGCCCTTTGTCCCATCTAGTTGATACGACCTGATCTTCTGCTTAGTCCCATCTACCTGTATCTGGACCATACCCCTTCAAACCCCTCCCATCCCTGTACCTATTCAAACAGTTTTTATATGTTCCAATTGATCCCCCATCTACCACTTCTGCTTGCAGTTCATTCCACACTTTTACCACCCCCTAAGTGAAGAGGTTTCCCCTCCAGGTTTCTCTTAAATATTTCACCTTTCACCTTAGTTCTAGTCTCACCCAACCTGAGGGAAAAGATACTGTTGATTTCTAAATTGTTTCAAAAAAGTGTTAAGGACTTTTTAAGATACTTTTAATTTACCTAGACACTTCAGGCCATGTAAGCCTCTATGTGGCCCAGAACCTCCCAAAGTCAATGAGCAGATCTCCTGGTGCTGGAGGCTCAAGCAATGTTACAAAGTGATGTGAGCAAACTGGATAGAGCCCCACACACAAACATGCTCAGGAAAAGATTATCAGAGAGCTAACAAAGCCACACCCCCAATCTGTTGTCACTCAAAGCTGTTTAGATTTTGCCATTTCAAGCTTTGCTGTTAAAACTGAAAATCAAATTAAAATATTTCTAAATCATTAGAAGCATTAAGCAAAATGCACATTAATTAAACAAATCTTCAACAATCTGTTTTTTTTTCCGCTGCAGCCCAACAGTCTCTAGCCAAGTGAAGACTTATCAATCACGGATGGTCTGCCCAGATCTGATGTACAAAGAAAATGAATAAGAGGGTTGGGGGTAGGGAGTGGGGAGTGAAGTACTGGATTTGTGGAATAGGAATTGCAGAAGAAAAACATAATGACAGAGAATCATGGATTCACGCAGTATGCCAGGCAGAATCACTGACAAAGTTAACATTTCTTGTAGATGGGCCTTCATCAGACCAAAGTTCAAAGTGAATGCACTATCAAAGTAAATAGATGCCACCATATGCAACCCTGAGATCATTTTCTTGCAAGAAAACTCAATAAATCCAATAGCCATAATAGAATCAATGTAAGACCACACCAACTTGGAGGACAGCCTGTGTGCAAAACCAAAATAAAAAATAATAATGAAGAAATAAGTAATGAATATTAAGAAGGTGAGATGAAGAGTCCTTGAAAATGAGTCCATAGGTTGTGGGAACAGTTCAGTTGAGTGAAGTTATCCCCTCTGGTTCACTAGCCTGATGGTTAAGTTACCTGGTTGTGTGAGCCTGGCCTCTGAGGCTCTTGTACTTTCTTCCAGATGGCAGCAGTGACAAGGGAACATGACCTGGGTGGTGCGAAGGTCAACTGTGACACTGAAAACGTTGATTATCTGAAATTATTATTGTCAGGTTTGACAGTTTGAACTCTGTCAAGTATAATAATGTAGTGAAGGGTCTAAGAAATGTTTCGCTTCTTTTGTTTGCCAACTCGTTTCGATCATCCTGAATAATCGCAGTTAGATGCAACTGGTCCTCTCCGTATAGAGAACCAAACTATTGAAGATTCCTCCCAATATTTTTCAGAAATTCTTGTTGGGAGCGGCATCTGAAATGCATTTACTTTTGAAGTTAGTGGTAAATCCAGGTGGTTCACTGCCAACTGCTGGTTTCAGTTCCAAAAGAATTCATCCATAATTTGGCCAAAATTTGATGCTTTCATCTGTGCAATAGGCTGTAGAATAACCATTTTCCTTTCCAAAGTAACAAACAATCAGTCAAAATGCGATTAGAACTTGTATTAATTAAGTGAACATCTTGAGTTATTTTACCAGATTTCTGTTGATGTGTGCAAAATTTTTGTTCATTACATAATCAGAATCTACCTGACAATCAGAAAACTGTTGATATAGGAAATCCGAAATAAATACAGAAAATGCAATATACACGCAGCTAGCATCTGAAGAGAGAGAAACTGAATTAACATTTCAGATCAGTGTTCCTTCAGCAGAACTGGAGAAGTGAGCAAAGGAAAGAACATTTGAAATTCTTCAAATTTTTACTGGAGTGGGAGGAACAAATACAGAAATGTTTGTGCAATGTTTCTGCACAATACTTGCTCTGTGCCTCAACATCTTATCCCAGGCAACCTGCCCGTTGAGCAAAACAAATCAGACTCTTTCCAGCCAGTCATTGTAGGTGTACATTTTGAGAGTATTAGCTTTTATTGGTAAGATAAATGTAGTGTTCTTATAACCCAGTGAAATCTAGATAGTATACATATTTTTTTCTTTTGATTTTCAGAAATGAAGAAGGATTATTTGGACTCAGTTGATCTGATGAATTCCTCAGCCATCATCAGTGTTCAATACTCAGCCCAATGTTCTTGGATAGCACACACCAAAAATGCTGGAGGAACTCAGCAAATCAGACACCATCTATGGAGGTGAATAAACAGTCAATGTTTCAGGACGAGACCCTTCATCAGGATTGGAAAGGAAGAGGCAGAAGCAAAGAAAACCCCTTCCTTTCTATTTCTCATGAAGGGTCACAGCCCGAAATGGGAATTATTTCATCCCTTCCATAGATGCTGCTTGACCTGCTGAGATCCTCCAGCATTTTCTATGTATTGCTCAAGACTTCCAGCATCTGTAGACTCTCTTGTTTTGCAATATTCTTAGATGTTCATTTATTCAAAAAAAAATTTCTAATCATGATGCACCATCAATAACTCTCGGTGAACTATTTCCATTAAATATGCATGTTCCAATTTATAATCATTTACCATATAGAATTGTTACAGATTATTTTACTTATTTAGGTATTAAAATTACTAAAAAACATAAAGATTTATTTAAAATTAATTTTCTACCTTTCATTGACCAAATTAAGCAACTTGCTATTAGGTGGTCTCCACTATCTTTGTCATTGGTAGGCAGAGTTAATGCTATTAAGATGATGATACTACCTAAATTTTTATATTTATTTCAAGCATTACCAATTTTTATTCCTGAATCTTTTTTTGATATTGTTGACTCTAAAATATCTTCTTATTTGTGGCAGAACAAAAATCCTAGACTAGGCAAAAAATATTTACAGAAGCCTAAGAAGGAGGATGGCTTGGCTCTACCAAACTTAAGATTTTACTATTGGGCAGTTAATATACGGTATTTAATATTCTGGACACAAGAATCGACTATAGCTGCTTGCCCACAATTGGTAAATTTGGAATGTAAATCTGTGCAAGATTTTTCGCTGATTTCAATCTTAGGATCTTCACTTCTTTTTTCCTTATTCAAAATGAATAAACAGATAACTAATCCCATAGTCAAATATACATTACGAATTTGGTTTCAATTTCGTAAATTTTTTGGCTTGAATAAGTTTATGCTGTCATGTCCTATAATATCTTACTACTTCTGTCGGCCTTCATCTATAGATCAAGCTTTTCTTTTATGGAAAACAAAAGGTATAACATGTTTTCGTGATCTGTTTTTGGATGATAACATTATGTCCTTTGAACAGCTATCTAATAAATATAATTTACCTAAAACCCATTTTTTTAGATATTTGCAAGTCAGAAATTTCTTGTATAATGAATTAAAGCCTTTTTCGAAAGAATGTCCATTGGACATTACAGAAAGAATTTTAGCCCTCAATCCTTGTCAAAAGGGTTTAGTAGCTATCATTTATAATATGATTATGAGTGTACAGCCAGATGTATCAGAAAAAATTAAGAAGGAATGGCAAGAAGAATTGCATTGTCCTATATCTACTGAGCAATGGGAAAAAATTTTATCATTGGTAAATTCGTCCTCTATTTGTGCTAAACATGCCCTAATACAATTTAAGGTTGTACATAGAGCTCACATGTCTAAAGATAAACTTGCTCAATTTTATTCTCATGTTAATTCAACCTGTGACAGATGTCATTCTGATGTTGTTTCATTGACTCATATATTCTGGTCTTCTCCTTGTTTACAAAATTATTGGAAAGATATTTTTAATATTATTTCAAGAGTTTTAAATATCAATTTCCAACCGCATCCTTTTACTGCAATTTTCGGTTTACCGATGATAGATAATAATCGTCTATCCGCTTCATCTCAACGAATGATTGCATTTGTTACATTAATGGCTAGAAGATCTATTTTATTGAATTGGAAAGAAATTAACCCTCCAACTGTATCTCAGTGGTTTTCTCAAACTATCTCTTGTTTGAGTTTAGAAAAAATTAGAAGCGTGGTTTTTGATTCTTCAGTTAAATTTGAAGAAACTTGGAGACCATTTATTCAACATTTTCATATGAGTTAAATGGTCTGATCCTAAACCTTACTTTTATTATCCTTAATTATTTGGATGGAGGTTCGGAGTTATTGGCACTACTGTATGTATTTAACATTATATAATGGCCCATGTTGGTTAGTTTTGTTTCTTTTTTTGGGGTTTTTTTTCTTTTTCGATTCTTTTACATAAATACTATGAGTTTGGGAGGCCTTATATATTGATTATTATATAGCTGATTGTCTATTTAAACTATTAATTATGTACTCTCAAACGCTTTGTATTCATATTTCATTTATGTTTTTCTTAAAATTAATAAAAAGATTTAAAAAGAAAGAATAACTCTCGGAGATGTGAGGCGAGATATAGGCTTTTATTGGCTGGAAGAAAGAACAAGCAGCAAGTGACCACCACACAACATCCTGGAGACTGAGGCCGGGGCTGTGCCTCCAATCACCTTTATACCTGGGTCCGTGGGAGGAGCCACAGGAGCAGTCAGCGAGGGGGGGGGGGGGGCGTGTCCAGACAGGTATATGTAGTTCACCACAAATCTCATTTCCATTAATTGTACATATCATATCACCAGTGTTGTATAAGGCAAGGAAAGTACAAATGAAGATAGTCAATGCAATTATATAGACCAAAACATTCCATTTCTGGCCAGAATATTTTGGGAGCAGAACTGGTGGAAATGAATGATGGCAGAAATTCTTCATATTGCATACTCTGTAAATAGAACAACAGATCTGAGGAGTGGCAAATATTTGACCAACAGAAGAAGTTCATGTGAAACTTTAAATTTTACTTTTAAACTGGAAGCAATAGCATAAACTTGCTTGGTTTGTTGCTCTTTGTTGTTGCTTTTTACACCTCCCTGTCAGTGCGTGAATTAACGAGCACACAGAGACATTGTAAATTCCACAACCTGGACAATGCTCAAAGAAACCAACTAAACTGGAAGGAACACAGCCAAACAATTCACCCTCATTCTCCAGACTTGGCAAACCAACATATAGACGTGTCCAAGAAGAAATGTCATAGTTTTGTTGCACCACAGTATTTTGAAGAGGTGTCGCCTTGCAAAGATTGAAAAGGTGAAGGATTTGGGTGCTGTTGAAAGATTTAAGTCAATAAAGCTAATGATACATTAAGATGGATTTTGAGAGCACTCTAATCTCATAAAAGATGACTCCAAACTGAAATTGTAAACTATCTTGCATTATAGCTTGCAGCAACTTCATGCTTATATGTGTATGTCTGGGCATTTGTCCAATGATATTCTCTCTTCCACTCCTGATTCATTGACTTAATGTATCCCATATACCCCAGATGCACACTCAGAGCCATGCACATGTGATCTTCATTAACAAGAGAGCCATGAAAATGAGCATTAACAAGCTGCTTGGTTTACAGTGCGGTAAACACTAGTGAATCTGGTTCTGCCCTGGCATAACTTCCTCACAAGCAGATATTCAGCAGAGTTTAACAGGTAGTAATGCAGAATAGACTTTCTGCATTTTCTCCAGTACCCTCCCAATTTTAGAACAATAAACAATGTTTGCATTATAACACAAGAATATAACATAATGGACTGGCCCAAAGTTATTCATAAGAGTCATTATCATGAAAGTTACTTGAAAATAATCTGTTTAAAACAAATCAGAAGCGGTGACTAAAAGTTTAGTTGGAATTTATGGAACACCTTGAAAAGAAAAGTGGAAAAAGCTGAAGGAAACATATTGGGAGTTTGAGACACAGACAGGTAAAGGGAATCTGAGTTGACAAAGAGTCCAGAACAAGAGAAGCATTGGAATTGTACAACAGCAAAAGCTTATTGAGAGGGAGAGTGAGAGAGACTAACTGGCAGGTTATCCGAGACCTTTTAATAAGGTGGTGAGGATTTTGGATCCAAGAATTTGTCAGGCAAGACCAAACGTACCATAGATTAGTGAGCTGAGAGGTGATGGTGACTAGGTCCTGGAGTGAATTAGAAACAAGCACCAGAGTTCTGGATGAGCTGAATTTAACAGAGAACAGAACTTTTCCAGTGAGTCACAGCTAAAATAAAAAGTTTCCACAGAGCAATTGAATCTGATCATATCTATTTATTGGGATTTTGTTAAGTACATTGCTTGGAAATTGTAGTTCACCCTCTTTTAATGTTTTAAATGCATGCCGACTAGAACCAGAATCAGGTTTAATATCATTGGTATATAGCTTGGAATTTGTTAACTTTTTAGCAGCAGTACAATGCAATACATAATAATGTAGAAAAACAACTGAATTACAGAAAGTATATATATTAAATAGTCAAATGATACAAGTAGTGCAAAAACAGAAATTTAAAAGAACTGAGGTAGATTTCATGGGTTCAATATCCATTTAGGAATTGGATGGTAGAGGGGAAGAAGCTGTTCCTGAATCACTGAGTGTGGGTCTTCAGGCTACTGTATCTTCTTCCTGATGGTAACAATGGGAAGAGGGCATGTCCTGGATGGTGGAGGTCCTTAATGATGGATGCTGCCTTTTTGAGGCACTGCTTCTTAAGGATGTCTTGGATACTATGGAGGCTAGTACCCATAGTGGAGATGAATAATTTTACAACTTTTTGCAGCTTACTTCAATCCTGCACAGTACACCCGCCCCCATACCAGATGGTGATGCAGCTAGTTAGAATGCTCTACATCTAGAGAAATTTGGGAGTGTTTTAGGTGACATACCAAATCTCCTCAAACTCCTAATGAAATATAGCTGCTGCCTTGCCTTCTTTATAGCTGCATCGATATGTTGGGACCAGGTTAGGTCTTCAGGGACATTAAGACCCAGGAACTTAAAATTGTTCATTCTCTCCACTTCTGATCCCTCTATGAGGACTGGTGTGTGTTCCCTCATCTTGCCCTTCCTGAAGTTCACAATCAACTCTTTGGTCTCCCTTGCATTGAGTGCAAGGTTGTTGCTGCGACACCACTCAACTAACTGGTATATCTCGCTCCTGTACGCTCTCTCGTTACCATCTGAGATTCTGCCAACAGTGGCTGTGTTGTCAACAAATTTATAGATGACATTTGAGCTGTGTGGAGAGTGCATCGATAACAGACTGAGCCAAGTCCACAGTGGATGAAAGCTCTAAACGGGGAGATTGTAGCTGGTCTGACATGAACTTGGTGACTCGGAATAAATCCTCAAACAGAGTGAGAAGTAAAGCAAACTGCTCGTCAATCAATTTACAGCTCCGACCTCCGTTTTCCTCCGTGTATTTGGTTGACCCAGAATATGCTGTAGAGTAGCTAGAACGGCAGGGAGTGATTTCCTTATAGCCCACAAAGCTGTATACTGCTATGCCCAGTGTGTATCTGACAAATTCTTTAACTCCACGGGCTGCGCAGTTGATTCCAGTTCTCTCTGTTTCTTCATGAAACGATCGTGGGCAACAGAGTTTGAAGAGAAGTTGTAAAGCAGCTGCACAGTTTCAAAAATCTCACCCGCTTGTTGTACATTGCTCACAACATCCACTAAAGCACGGTTAAGTCTGTGAACTTGGCAGCGTATATGCCTGCTGGACTTCTTTCCTGAACCTCTCCTGTACCCCGTTATTGCACCCGGACATCACTGCCGCCCTGTCATAACACTGATCTATACACGCGTTCTTATCAATAACACACTGGGCGAGTGTCTGTTCAATACTTTTAAGAAGTGACCCTGCATCCAACCCTTCTGCTGGAGTGAAGTGCAAGAATTCTTCAAGCACTGTTTCGTTATTCAGATACCACACCACCACTGATATTTGCTCCTTTTTACTCAAGTCTTTACGTTCATCCACCATGATGGCAAAATGTCCAGCCTCCTTGATTTCTGCACTTATTTGACGTCTGACCATATCTGCCATAACACCCATAATTTCATTTTGGATATCGTGATGGGTGCTTTATGCATTTCCAGGATTGTCCTCTATTTTTTTTTAGCTACAGTCTTATCAAACTGCCCAATTACACTGAGCAACTCAACAAAGTTATCCCTATTGCCAGATCCATCATCCTCCTGGTGTCCTCGCTGGACAATGCCTTGGCAAGCAGTGTAGCGTAGAGACTCAACCACTGCTCTCATATACTCATATATGATTTTCTTGGACAATCTTTGCATGTCCTTTATCAAGCATAGTTCCCAATCTTGAATCGTCTTGTTTTCTCAATCTGAATTCGGCCCATGCCTCCATAGCAAACTCATGAGCTGCACTTACACGGTGGGTTTTGAAAGCTGTTGTAGCTTTCCGCCAGTTGTGGTAACCAGTGACAGTGAAGGTAGACGCAGAATGGAACCCGTCCTCCACACAGGAAATACCTGCATGCAAAGCAGAATGTAGTATCTTTCGTGATCGAATATTCCAGCCAGGAGTACAGGTCAAACCAGCCACGAATAAAACTCCTCTGCTGATTGCCAAACTGGTGCGAAGGGTACTTTTTCAATGCTGGCAGATGGGGTCCATCCTCAGGCTGCTGGCTAACATCGCTAACAGTATTCCCACTAGCACTAAGAGCAGCTTCATCCACGTTCTCTTCCAAATCCCGCTCCATTTCTGGTTTCTCTACTTTGCCCTCACACCCCTTTGATGAACTGCTGTCGTCCTCATCCCCACTTACCTCTTTCTGCATGTCACTTTCAATTTAGACAGGCTCAGGCTGAGACGTCACTGATTCCTCTGGATGAGGTCCTTTTCTCACTAAAAATCGATCCAATTTTCACGTCGGCCAAAATAATGCACGTGCCAGGCACACGCTAGCTTGTAAAAGCACAATGTGTGTGTGTGGCATCCGTTAGTCTCGCAAGACCATGGACCTGCGCCTGGGTCCTGCACAATGTATGTATACTATCAACCTCTCGCGTGAGTGAGAGTGAGTGACATCACCACCTTAAGTGATCTTAGGTCAGCTTAACTGATCTGAGTTGTGACAGCAACGGCGAGACATTGACAACGAACAAATGAGCAGAAGTGTGGAGTGGATCTGACCTCAGACCAGCACAGAGTTTTTAACTTTATTGCTGCGCGGGTGCTATGGTAATTGGAGGTGCTGCTTCACTAGATCAACTGGAGAAACAAGCTGTATTCAAAACTATACAGAGAAAGCAGCTGTAATTTGTATGTTAAATTTCAGTTAATTTCTTGGTGGTGCTATTGTAATTTCTGCTGGTGCCATAGCACCAGCTCAGCACTGCCACTAGCTGTGCCTAGCCACACAGCAGTGGCTGTAGACAGAATAGAGCAGTGGGCTAAGCACAGATCCCTGAGGTGCGCCAATGTTGATAGTCAACGAGGTGGATATGCTATTTCCAATCCGCACAGATTGTGGTCTTCTAGTGAGGAGGTCAAGGATCCAGTTACTGAGACAGCCTGTCTCAATCAGAACTGTAGGAATGATGGTGTCAAATTCTAAGATGTAGTCAATAAAGAGCATCCTGACATAGGTATTTGTAATGTCCAGGTGATCCAAGGCAGTGTGGAGAGTCAATGCGATCATGTCTGCCATAGATTTATTGTGGCGATAGACAAGTTGCAGAGGGAGCTGGTCTATGCTGAGGGAAGAGTTGGTTCTAGCCATGATCAACCTCTCAAAGCATTTCATCACTGTAGATGTGAGTGCTACTGGATGACAGTCGTTAAGGCAGCTCACACGGCTCTTCTTGGGCACTGGTATAATTGTTGCCCTTCTGAAGCAAGTGGGAACTTCCAACTGTAGCAACGAGAGAATGAGAATGTCTTTGAACACCTTTGCCAGTTGATTGGCACAAGTTCTCAGAGCCTTACCAGGCACACCACTAGGGCCTGCTGTCTTGCAAGGGTTCGAAGACAGCCCGACGTTGGCCTCTGAGACAGAGCTGACCACGTCACTGGGTGCAGCGGAGATCCTCATAGCTGTGGTTTGATTATCCCTTTCAAAGCAAGCATAAAAGGTGTTGAGCTCGCCTGGTTATGAAGCACCACTTCCATTCATGATGTTGGATTTAGGCTTTGGGCGAAGCAATGGCCTGCAAATCCTGGCAGAGTTAATGTGCATCTCATTTTGCCTCCAACCTCACTCGGAAATGTTTCTTTGCTCTTGGAATGGCCCTCCACAAGCCATACCTGGTTTTCCTGTACAGACCTAGGTGGCCAGACAGATCTAGCCCTCAGCAGACTATGAACCTCCTGGTTCATCCATAGCTTTTGATTTGGACCTGTGAAGTAGGTTCTCGTGGCACATGTTCATCCTCACAGGTTTTAATGAATTTAGTGACAACTGTTGCATACTCATTTAGCCTTGAAGATGAATCCCTGAATACCACTGATTCAAAGCAGTCCTGTAACCACTCCTGTGCCTCCCTTGTCCATACTTCCATGGTCCTCACCACTGGTGCTGCAGTTTTCAGTCTCTGCCTGTACTCAGGGAGTAGAAGTACAACCAGGTGATCAGACTCTCCAAAGTGCGGACGTGGAATAGCAAAGCAAGCACTCTTGATGGTGTAACAGTGGTCCAGTATGTCATTTCCTCTGATACCACAAGTGATTTGATGGTAATAATTATTTAAAGAGTTTTTCAAGCTGGCCTGGTTAAAATCCCCCAAGATAACAGGGCAGGCATCAGGGTGTTCTGTTTCATGCCTGTTGATCACGTCACTCAGTTTGTCTAGAGCCTGTTTGACATTGGCCTGTGGTGCGACGTACACTGCAACCAAAATGATCGAGGGGGGTAAAACTGACAGCACTTTATTGTGAGATGTTCCAGGTTTGGTGAACAGAACTGGCACAGCATTGCCACATTTGTACACCACAAGGAGTTGATCATGAAGCATTCTCCACCACCCCTGGCTTTAAAAGATTCAACAGTCCTATCTTGGCGGTGTATCGAGCACTGACACCAATTCCAACTTCCGGAAGTAACTCACAAATCCGTACAAAAATACGTGAAATACAGCGCTGTTGTGTTAGCAGGTAAATTTATGCGGTGAGGCAGAACTTCAGCATTTCCATTGGGTCCTCAGTGACACGCTCACAACTGCTACATCACTTCTATGCTAACTACCAGGAAACCAGTCAACTCTGAAAGAACTCGCCCGAAGCAAACACAGTACAGCGGTAGTCTGCTATAGAGAACAGGGAGAATGTGAGGAGGGAGAATAGGATAGACACAAAATGCTGGAGGAACTCAGCAGGCCAGGCAGAATCTAGGAAAGGAGTACATAACGGATCCAACCTACACCTACATTGAGAAGCAAGTCACCCACCGTAAGCTCTGACTGAGGTTAGGAATTCCTTCTGTGATGTGACCACAAGGTGTTGCATTTCATTGCTATCTTTCTTCCCCAAACCTGCACAGTATACTCCCAATTGGTTCTTATAAATTAATATAAAAAGTTTGAAGAACTGGGATTCCTGTAGCCACAGAAGTTAATGTGTGCTGTGTGGCATATTAACTGTGTGAATGGTTGCCACATTAATGTGAATGCCATCTGGAAGTATGTGGACCAAATGTCAAATGGTCACTAACCAACCTGCAAATGATTGCTGGTGTAATTTAACACACATCCCTTCCTTTTATATCTCAATCCTTTTATATGCTCTGTGCTGAATAATATATTGAAATCATCTTGAGCAGAAAATCAAATGCAAGTTTTAATAAAAAGTTTCATGGTCTTGGTATGTCTTTTCAAATCAAATTTAAAAATGGAGCATTTGTAACCTTAAAAGTATTCTGATGAAAAGATCACTCTGTTAAAAAGATAAAACAAAACTAGCCTTTAACATGTAGAGTTCTAGTTCACAGACTTGCAGTTGAATGAAATAAAAATACTTCAGTTCATTTCTAAATTTCCTTCATTAGATGAACAAAACAAATTTTCACAGAAGATTGTTACATAAATGAAAATGCAGACAACAACTTGATGGATACAGGCTCATTTACCATAATCAGAATCAGAACTTTGATTTAATTAGCAGCTTGTAAGATTCTGAGGGACAATTTGTCATGCTTATGAACTTCAAAGGAAGTGTGTGTGTGCTGGGGGAAGGATGCAACAGAGTTAAGCTACAGGTGCAATCAGAGACTGATATATTTTTGATGCAGTCAGATAATCTAAGGTCCACTGCACACTTTTCCAAAGAAAATGTAAATTTCTTAACTGTCTAGTGCAACCCATAAATAATTATGGTTTTGAGTTGCTACAATATATTCCCTTACCATGGTGCTGTGTGTACATTCATGTTTTCTTAGCCTCTTTATATTACATGTAAACATCCACAGTTACAATCTTGTTAAATCTGACAGATAATTCTCTAACATAAAAAGCAAAATAGCAGACTGGGTTAGAGTAACATATTGAAGTTTGGAAGATATGAGTTATGAGAGGATGACTAACTAACTATAATGTTATAGGTTCATAGTGACACACAGCAAGGAGACAGCCTAATAAATCCATTAAACACTCATTTCGACAAGCTCCATATTCATCCAATATTCTATATTCTACACATTCTCATCAATTCTTTTCAAGTTACACCATTAGAGGCAACTTACAGTGGTCAATTAACCTACCAATCTGAATGGCTTTGGAATGCAGAAACAAGATGGGGGAATTTCATGCAGTCAGAGGGAGAACATGCAAACTCCACCAAAGGTCAGGACTGAACCCAGGTTTCTGGCTCTAATAAGAAGCAACGAACAATCTGCTGGAAGAACTCAGCAGGCTTACAACATCTGTGGGAGGAAAGGAACATCTTGGGTCAAAGCTCTGCTTGAGGAACCTTCCAGATGCAGGGTTTTGACCTGAAACATCGATAATTCCTCCCTTTCCGCAGATGCTGCTGGACCCACTGAGTTCCTCCAGTAGATTGTTTGTTGCTGCAGATTCCAACTTTCACTCAACTGGATGTGCTATTTTGTCACCTAATTGCTTAATCTCCTTTCTGATTGGCAAACATAAAACTATGTTGACGGTGCAAGTGTTGATTAAGTGACAATTGAGGTACTTCACAAAGCGAAATTCTCTTTTTTTTTGTCTGCAAAATATACCAAGAAGTTAAAAGAGTTCAGCCTGTAATCTGCATTCATGTGGAGCTAATAATGGCCATGGATTTATACATAACCTAGTGTTCAAGGGCAGTGGCACGCTCACTTAGTTTCAAGGGGCTAAAGGCAAACTACCTGCACACCCAATTATGTCAATTGGATTGGAAGATCTAGTTAGTGGGGAAATAACTTGTTATCAGAAGTAAAAAGTAAATGCTCTGAAAATCAAATAGCAGATGTGCCTTCAAATTCACAGCAAGTCAATCATGATTTGTAAAGAGAAAAGCTGATTAAGTTTAGAGTAACTGCTCTGGGCACAACTGGGAAATTGAATCCAAAATTAAATATAATTTTAATATTGAAGGGAAAATTAAAATGTACTTATAAATCTCTGTAACCAATATATATATATATATATATATATATATATATATATTTTTTTTTTTTTTTTTTTTTGAAAAGACTTCTGCCATTACAATTTTTTGTTTTGCAATTTCTATCTGGGGTTACAATTGTCCAAATATTATTGACTCTTACACCAACAGACTTAGGAAACATGGCTTTGAAAAATGTAGTAAATCATGTGACTGTGTCTGAAAATACTTTGGTTCCTTCCCCCTTCCATTCCTAGAGAGTTAGAGATTGGCCTGCAGATTTCACTTTATTCTTCTGAGGAACAGTTGTATGATCTTTTCCTGGTGACTTGGCTGGAGAAGCAGTTGGAATAACTTCAGACGTTGAAGCACTTGGTCCCTGAGTGAAAGCAGCTGAATTAGGGAAGAGGTTAACACTAAGAGCCGTGATAAGCAATGTGAGGATCATATTGATGATAATGATGAAAATGAAAATGATGCAACAGTGCACTTAAAATAGAAATTGTTTACAAAATTTAGGGATGTGTTAACTATGTAACTATGGAGCAGTGATATAAATATTCAGGGATGGGTATTTTTAAACAACTGAAGACCAAGTATCAAGTCAGCTATTTTTGTAAATAATAAGCAAATCTGTCTTGGTGTTTCTTGTGAGATTCCGCATCTGTCTGACTAATTGAAAAACTTGGACCAACTTTTGTGAAGGTTTTTTCTGATAAGCAATATCTAATCTTCCTGCAGCATGGTTTTCTATTCTGCAAGTGCATCTAATATTCTCCCAATAAATCAAGATGCAAGAGAGTGGAATAGAAGTTTTTTCATGTCTGTAATCATGATATTTCAGGAATCTGGCACCTCACACCTGATCATTGAACTCATATGACTGATCAGACTTTTGGCTGAATTAAAATGTGGCAACGGAGTTCAGACTCAGAGTGTACTGATGCGATAGGGCCTGGGTCCTAGTATGAAGAACGACCTGATGTTTGGATGATTTCAACACCAGGCCAAGTGGATTGAAAAGGGAGGGTGTTGGGAGCAGAGGCGAGGGTCAGGCCAGTTCTGCTTGCTTCTCTGTGATGATTACTCAGCTCTGCTTTTAACTGAAGCTGAGGCTGTGGCCTGCTCCAGCTGCTCCAGGCTTCGTGTCTATGGACTCACGTTTGTTCTGAATGTTATTTGCTTATTAGTCAGAGGCTTTTCCCCAGGGCTGAAATAGCTAGCACAAGAGGGCACAGTTTTAAGGTGCTTGGAAGTAGGTACAGAGTAGAAGTCAGGGGTAAGTTTTTTACACAAAGAGTGGTGAGTGCATGGAATGGGCTGCCAGTGGCAGTGATGGAGGCGGAAACAATAGGGTCTTTTAAGAGACTCCTGGATGGATGCATGGAGCTTAGAAAATTAGAGGGCTATGGGTAAGCCCAAGCAGTTCTAAGGTAAGGACATGTTTGGCAGAGCTTTGTGGGCCGAAGGGCCTATATTGTGCTATAGGTTTTCTATGTTTCTATTTTTATTGTTTGCACAATTTGCTTTTTAATTTTTTTGTGTTTCTTTGTTTTGTGGCTGCCTTTAAGGAGATGAATCTCAAGGTTGTATAATGTATACATAATCTGATAATAAATGTACTTTGAATTCTAAATGCCATTTTGCCAGGCGTCCTGAATTTAGACAAGTGTATTTATCATGTGAAATAGTGAATGTGCCCCCCGAAAAATGCAAATCTAACCACATCACAGTTGCACCTTTTTACTAAATTTCTCTCGTTTGCATTTCATTTTCTGCATGATCAAGATTCATCATTGTGAATCAATCCTGCAGAAGTGTATCATCTCAGTTGAACCAAACATCAGCGTGCACTCATGCATACACCATCTAATACTGTGTCCCTGAGGTAGTGCAAGTCCTTTAAAAGGACCACAAGTGCTTTACCTCAATGACCCAGAGAGCTGTGCTGACTGGAGTCAGGGCTTTATGACTTGGCTCTTGGGGGTTAAGCTCAATAACCCTGACTGCTCAAACAAAATTGTTGCAGAAGGAGCAACGAAGAATCCTTCTACATCTGAGCGTGAGGGTAGTCCTGAGTCACACGACTGACAGTAGTGAGAAACGAGAGAAAGCTACCAACATGATGAAGGAAGCCCTGAACCCGGCCAGAGATGGGGGACCTTCAGTGCTGTCCTAAACTCCAGTGGCATAACGAACTGTAATTAGTAAGTAAGAAATAGTGCAAAGATTAACTGAGACATGGAGGAACAATCATTGGGAGTAATTGTGGGGCAAAAAAGGAAATACATCGTTCTGTCGTAAGTGAGGTGAAATCTGGCCGGCAGAACAAGGATAACTGGATACCTCATTGATGCCTGTTCAAATTGGCCTTTCTGAATGTTGAAACACAACCAGCTGGATATCAAAACAAAATCTACATTTCTGGGAAGATGAAATAAAACCAGAAAATTCTGGAAGTGCTCAGCAGGTCAGTCGGCAGCCCGCGAAGAGAAACGAAGTCAATGTTTTCGGTCAAATACACTTCACCAGAACTGGAAAACCGAGGAAACAAGTAATTTGTAACAGCTGTTTCCAGCATTTGCAGATTTTATTTCAGTGGAAAATTAGGATCCATTTCCTATATATAAAATTCTGCTTTTTCTTGGTCCAAGGCTCTGCAGCACATCTGTAATTTAACTTCTGTATAAGCAGTTCACCCTGACAAATATTGTCCAGAGTCTAGGCATTGCCTAGAGCTGAAGAAATAAGTGAGACGTTCAGGTGCAGCACTAATTTTTTCCATAAAGTTCGATGTGATTCTGAAGTTGCCAGAAGACATTATAACCTCCATCCAGTACAACACACACAAATTGGAAAACGCTAAACAGCCAACAGTATGAATATAAAAATGAAATGCATGCATTTATTTTTGCAAAGAATATATCAATTCTATTATCATTGCAAATGTTTTCTCATGGTTAGAATATTGTCCTTTTGTGAACGTTTGCAAAGGGTTATGGCTTACTTCACTCTACTTGCAAGCATCTACTTTGGGGAAGCCTCAACCAAGTTATCAATGAACATAAAGCCATAGCAAAGCACTCCTCGTAACTCAGGACTAACTGACAATAAATCGGCAATTTCTCTCCGGAAATCTACAAGTAATGGGTGCTGTAGGACTTGGAAATGACACTCTGATGTAATCATCAGAAACTAAGGTTAAGGGTCACTGTTAGAGTGATGTCAAAGGTGCTGAACAATGCAGGGCCGGTTGCTAAGCCTGACCGTTAGAACAGGAAACCTCCAACTGTATAGAAATGATTGTTTGATATTTATCTACTAAAAGCAAAAGCAATATATAGCAGAGACTTTGTGTGATACCCTGCCCTTCAAATTCAGTTCCTTTAAAATAGAATTGAATGTCAGGTTCAAATTACGATGCACTGTCACTAATATGTAGGTACAAAAAAAGGCACAAATGGGATAAAGTGGAAGCATTGCTGCAAAGTGACCCAAGCTAAAGATTCAGGATACTTGCACTTTTAAGAGAGACAGGATAGAAAAGAAAGCCGGCATTCACTCACATTGAAGGATGGGGTATAGGCGGCAGAGAGGAAACATTTTAATTCAGAAAATCAAAAGAATCTGTTTGGGTGAGTGAGAAATGAAACAACAAAGGATGGCATAGTAGTGCAGTGGTTAGCACAACGCTTCACAGTACAAGTGACCAGGGTTCAATTCCCACCCCTGCCTAAGGAGCTTTTACATTTTCGCCGTGACCACGTGGCTTTCCTCTGGGGGCTCTGGCTCCCACCTTCAGCCCAAAGACAGATTGGTTAATAGGTTAATTGTCGCATGGTTAGGCTGGGTTTAAATCGGAGGATCGCTGGGCGGGGCTGCTCCAAGGGCCGGAAGGGCCTACTCCACCCTGTATGTCAATAAAGATATGGGAGGTAGTGGTGAATAGGCCTCCAAACAGCTGTAAGTAATAGGGAGCTAGATACTTTATTGATCCCAAAGAAAATCACAGTATCACACTAGCATTACAAGTGCACAAATATACAAACTTACAAATATTAGAAGAGAGGTAAGAAAGAATAAAAAAAAGTTACCTCAAACAATCTACCTGGAGGGGTTCTTCATATCCCCGGCTGTAGGTTGACTCATTATAGAGCCTAATGGCCGAGGGTAAGAATACCTCATATAGGGTTCTTTGGAGCAATGCAGTTGTCTTAGTCTATTACTAAAAGTGCTCCTCTGTTCAGCCAAGGTGACATGCAGAGGGTGAGAAACATTGTCCAGAATTGCCAGGATTTTCTGTAGGGTCCTCTGTTCTACCAGTACCTCCAGTGTGTCCAGTTTCCTGGTTCGGAAATTGCACCATCTCGGATTGCAAGACCCTGCAGTGGATAGTGAGGTCAGCTGAGAAGATCATCGGGGTCTCTCTTTCCGCCATTAAGGACATTCACACTACACACTGCATCCGCAAAGCAAACACCATTATGAAGGACCCCACGCACCCCTTATACAAACTCTTCTCCCTCCTGCCATCTGGGAAAAGGCATCGAAGCATTCGGGCTCTCACGACCAGACTATGTAACAGTTTCTTCCCCCAAGCTATCAGACTACTCAATACCCAGAGCCTGGACTGACACCTTACTGCCCTATTGTCTTGTTTATTATTTATTGTACTGCCTGCGCTGTTTTGTGCACTTTATGCAGTCCTGGGTAGGTCTGTAGTCTCGTGTAGTTTTTTTCTGTGTTGTTTTTTACGTAGTTCAGTCTAGGGTTTGTATTGTGTCATGAAAATGGTCCTGAAAAATTGTCTCATTTTTACTATGTACTGTACCAGCAGTTATGGTCAAAATGACAATAAAAAGTGATGATTTGACTTGACTTGACTCCTATAGCAGAACTGGCCTCTCTAATCAGTTTATTGAAGCTGTTGGCATCACCCGTGTTTGTGCCATTGCCCCAGTACACCACCACATCGAAGATTGTACTGGCCACAACAGACTGGTAGAACATGTGAAGGAGAGGCCTGCATACTCCAAGGGACCTCAGTCTCTTCAGGAAGTAAAGGCGACTCTGGCCTTTCTTGTACATAGACTACGACTGTTTGAACCAGCAAGTTACAGGTGCATATAATAAGCACTGGCAGCTTTAATTGATGTATCATTGAACATCCAAATAATCAGTAATGTGTTGAAGAATGATTTGTGTCGCATGTAGGGCATGGCTTTCTGGATCAAAGGGTTGAAGAGCCAAAAAGAATAAAAGACTACCTTAATTCTCATATTGTGTGATGAGAAATAGTTATTTACTTCTTTGGTACATACCGATCTTTTACAGGAGAAGGATCATAAATGAAAGAAATTCAAATAAAAATTAAACATTATTTAGCTCAAGCTGAATCTATATAAAGCAAAAAAAATTGAAGGTATAAGCATGGGTTAGCTGTGGGAAACTACATTAAAAACTATGATGCCTCTTAAATTTACAATGGTGCAAAAAACAATAAAAATATTCAGTGAATGCCTTGTTAATGAGAGAGGTCAGAGGAGAATGGCCAGACTAGCTGAAGCTGACAGTAACTCAGATAATCACATGTTATTACAGTGGTGTGGAGAAGGGTGTCTCTGAATGCATAAATACAGCCTTGAAGTGGGTGGGCTACAGCAGCAGAAGACCATGAACATATACTCCTCAGCCACTTTTTTAGGTACAGGTGGTACTGTTAAGTGTAAATCCCTTTAAGGAAAAATAAAAACAAATGGTCCATCTGTGGTATCAAGAGAAATTAAATTAAAATTACAAATTACAATATTTATAATGTTGCCAAAATAGAAATAAGTTTAAAGGTTGTGTGACAGTGGATAAAGGCCTTGATTAAAGAAAAGGAAGAACCGAGGGTAAGTCTAGTCTAGGGAGAAGCATAAAGTAGACTGTAAATGCTTCTATATAGCTATGTAAAGAGACTACTTAAAATTAAATTGTATCTCTGAAAAGTTGAGATATGAGAAATTATATTGTGAATAATAAACTGGTAGAGAAGTTAACCAAAAATTTTGTGGGTGGCTTCAAAGAAAATGCAGAAAATCTCAGAAATACGACGGACAGTAAGTTGTCTAAAATGAATGGGAAGCTCAGAAGAATTACAATTTGTGAAAAAAAAACAAATTGTTTGGAGGAATTAATGGACTGAAACCCGATAAATCTTGGGACCCGATTGCCTGCAACCTGGGGCTTTGACAGAGATTGTTAGAGAGTTAATAAGTGTATTGGCAGTCATCTTCCAAAATTTGATAGTCTGAGGAATAGATTGTGCAGATTTGAAGGTAGGAAATGTTGTCATATTATTTTGGGAAGGGAGAAGTTGAGAAATAAAATCATCCAACTTGCTAGGCACTGAGAGTAAGAAAATGGTAGGAATGTATTGTAAATAAATAATAATAGGCACTTAGAAAATAATATTAGGATTGGGATGAGGCAACATGGATGATTCAGTTAAATATTTGGAGATTGAAACCAGAATAAGGCTGAACCTATTTGTGTGGTGTATTTGGACTGCTAGAAGGTCTTCAAAAAGATGCTGCACAACCGAATGTTAGAGTGCATGGTTTGGATTGGCGATAGGTTCATGCGGAGGAAACAATAAACAGGTTACTTTCAGGTCGAGAGGATGTAAGTAGCTGGGTGCTGCAGGGATCAGTGCTGGGGCCCAATCTACGCTCAGTGTTTGACATGTTGTTCATTGAGAGACGCTTTTCTGCACACATCTATTATAACCTGGTCAGCCTATTCTCATCTAACCTTTCTTACTAACAATATATTTTTGCTCACTAGGTGTTTACGGTACTTTTTCTTTTTCACACCATTCTCAGCAAACTCTAGGGACTGCTGTGCATGTAAATCCCAGGAGGTCAGCAGTTTCTGAGATAATCAAACCACCAAGTCTGGCACCAACAACTATTCCATGGTCAAAGTCACTTGGATGACATTCCTCCCTCATTCTCATGTTTGGACTGAACAACAACTGAACCTCTTGAACATGTCTGCATGCTTTATTGCATTGAGTTTCAGCCACATGATATATATATTAAAAAAATGACTTGGATGAGGGATCAAGTGTAAAATTTGGCCGATTCAACTTTTTCAACAGCTTTCCTTTCTTATGCCCCGAAGAGCCATCACCTACATTCATCCCTGGACTGATGATATTCATCAATTTACTTAATTAACTCATGTCATTCTGCATTAGTTCTCTCCCATCCATCTCCTTGTTCAATGATTCCATTTAATATCAGAGAATGTATACAGTATACAACCTGAAATTCTTATTCTTCGCAGACATCCACAAAACAGAAGAAAAGCCCCAAAGAATGAATGACAAAAAAGCGTAGAATCCCAAGGCCTCCCTCTCCATCCCACACAAAAGCAGCAGCAAAGCATCAACCCTCCCCTTTCTGCTTCACCCACTTATTCCAGCAAAAAGAATCAGCCCCCCTCCACCCACCAAGCAAGCCCCCAAAGAGATCATGACCTTGAGTCCATCAAAAACCACAGTTCATCCCAACAGTTCAACATCTCACAGGCTTGCTTTCTCTCAGTAATGAGGGAGCGAGGGGTATCACTCCAGCCACAACGAGAGGGGAGACCAACAGCTCACTGTTTTGATGTTACCGTCATCAGCGCCATTTCAGAGTTTGACTCAAGAATCAGCAACAAGCTCTCTCTCACCATCGAGACAGTTCATGTTAGAGAAAAGGGAAAGGTCTAGGTACAGAGTCCCTATCTTAATTCCTGATGGAATATGTCTCCCTACAAAAAATGTTGTCACAATCTCACCTGTTCTCTCTTTTTTGCCTCAACATGCCTTCCCTAATTCACATTCTCTGCCCGTAATAATTTATTTTGCAGAATTCCCTGACATCCATTACACTAGTCTAGTCTCTGCTTCACAATTATACCTCTGTTCAAATCAACGGTCACAGATGCAAACATTAATCTGTAAAAACAAGAAGTCAGATGTCCAGAGCTCCCCTGGGCTTGGACAGATTGACTCACATAAGCCTGGTGGAGTATGGTTTGGCAACTACCTGAGAAACCGTGCTCGGTATGCAAAAAGAACATTTAATTTAAAATGTCTTAATTCAGGACAAAATATAGTGAAAAATAAATGTGTGTCGTACAAATAAGGTACACAATAGGAATGGTGATTTGCTTCAAATAAATCACAGTGGCATCAGATTACATGACCTGTTTGCCCTTGAGACTCGTGATGAATTATGTGGTTCACTGCCACTTGATTATAAACATTACGGTGAACTACCACTCCTCATCATGTATCCTGGATGCTCCATTTAAGAGCAAGTCACATAAGACCTGGTTCTGTTTAAAAGCAAGTTTGATCCATGTATTGATTCGCTCATTCCTTGCTAAGGCACAGTATTCCTCAGCAGAACAATCTGTTTCACTTAGAAAACATTTTTTTTTCAGCTGCACTGCAGTCTACTAATCTGAGATGACCTTGTATTATTGTGTCCTTGTTAATCATACATTAATCAAAAAGAGAAAAGGCCTTTGAAGTCATTGAGTTAACATTTCTACATCTAAACTGACACAAACCATGGTACCATTAGCAACCTGCTTCTGAGAATATGAGTTCAAGCCCCACTCCAGGTTTGAACATATAAACATGGCTGCCGTTTCAGGGTGCCAGCAAGGGAGAGCTGGGGTGCGATTTTTCAGTGAGATGTTAAACCCATGACCTGTTGCTCCTTTTTGGCAATCTGACATCGTAGGAGGGCAGAGAAAAGGAGTTCTGGAGTGCTGAGCAGCAAACTCAGTAGTGTCACACACAAAATGCTGGTGGAATGCAGCAGGCCAGGCAGCATCTATAGGGAGAAGCGCTGTTGACGTTTCGGGCCGAGACCCTTCGTCAGGACTAACTGAAAGGAAAGATAGGAAGAGATTTGAAAATAGGAGGGGGAGGGAAAAATGTGAAATGATAGGAGAAGAGAAGGGGGTGGTGTGAAGCTGAGAGCCAGAAAGGTGATTGGCAAAAGGGATAAAGAGCTAGAGAAGGGAAAGGATCATGGGACGGGAGGCCTAGGGAGAAAGAAAGGGGGAGGGGAGCACCAGAGGGAGATGGAGAACAGGCAGAGTGACAGGCAGAGAGAGAAAGAAAAAAAAGGAGGGGAAAAAAACTAAATATATCAAGGATGGGATAAGAAGGGGAGGAGGGGCATTAATGGAATTTAGAGAAGTCAATGTTCATGCCATCAGGTTGGAGGCTACCCTGCCGGTATATAAGGTGTTGTTCCTCCAACTTGAGTGTGGTTTCATCTTGAAAATCTTGAAAACGCAGTAGCGTAGTGGTTAGCACAATGCCTTACAGTACAGGTGACCTTGGTTCAATTCCTGCCGCTGTCTGTAAAGAGTTTGTACATCCTCCTCATGACCATGTGGGTTTCCTTCAGGTGCTCCGCTTTCCTCCCACAGTCCAAAGACATAACAATTGATAGGTTAATTGCTGATAGTAAATTGTCCCAGGACCGGGCTAGGTTTAAATTGGGGGATTGCCGGGCGGTGAGACTTCTTCTGTGCTGTATCGCAGTAAAATAAAATAAAATTTAAAGAAACATTAAATATTGGAGGAGCTCTGCAATTCAGGCAGCATAAATGAAGAGGAATAAACAGGTGGCATTTTAGGGTGAGACTTTTCATCAGTACTGGAAATGAAGGGCGAGGAAGGCGGAGTAAGAAAGTGGAGAAAGGGGAAGGAGTACATGCTGGCAGGTGATAGGTGGAGCCAGGTGAGGGAGAAGGTGGGTGGGTAGGGGGAGAGGGGATGAAGTGAGAAGCAGGAAGGTGATAGGTGGAAAAGGTGCAGATCAGCATTAGTTCTTCAGTATTTCAGTAACTGGCCATTCACTAATCAGTGCTGAGTGAGATCTAGCTTTTGCCTTTATTTCCATTCCAACAGTGACTCCACGTCAAAAATATTTCATGAAGTTATGAATGATTATATGATCGGAAATGTTTGAAAGCTCTATTGTTTTTGGATATTTCCCTCCATTCAATCACCATGTCCCCATTAAAAGCTTATGGGAATTTGAATTGAGCATCAATTTCATAGTCCAGATCTCCAGAGACTTATTCATAAATGACAAAGCAGTAGTACAATCCAATTGCTTGCAACACCGAGCAGAAGCTGTTGCAACCTCCACAAGATTATCAAAGTTTCAAAGCAAATGTATTATCAAAGTACATATTTCTCACCATATACCACACTGAGATTCATTTTCTTGCAGGCATTCACAGTAGAACAAAGAAATACAATAGAATCAATGAAAAACTACACACACAGAGAGTGACAAACAACCAATGTGCAAAAGAATTCAAACTGTGCAAATACAAAAGAGAAACAAATAATAATAATAATTATTATTTTACCATCTTGAGCAGAGAAAAAATAAAAATACAAAAATAATACCAATGAATGAGTCAATAATTAATGCTGAGGACATGAGATGTAGAGTCCTTCAAAGTGAGTTGACAGTTTGTGAAATCAGTTCAGTGTTGAGGTCTGGTTCAGGAGCCTGATAGATGAAATGTAATAACTGTTTCTGGACCTGGTGGTGTGGGACCCAAGGATCCTGTACCCCTTCCCAATGGCAACAAGGAGAAGATACAGCTGGATAGCTTAGGTCCTTGATCATGGATGCTGCTTTCCAGTGGCATCACTCACCCGCAGTTGTGCTCATTGATGGGGAGGGCTTTTCCTGCGATGCACTGGCAGTACCAGCACTTTTTTTGTAGGCTTTTCCATTTTTGTGACTTCTTGTTTCCATGCCAGGCCATGATGCAACCAATCAGGATGCTCTCCTGAAGTTTGTCAAGATCTTAGATGACATGTCAAATCTGCGTAAATTTCAGAGAAAGCAGAGGTGCTGCCATTGGAATGGCACTTACATGTTAATCTCAGGACAGATCCTCTGAAATGATAACACCAAAGAATATAAAGTGGCTGACCCTCTCCACCCCTGATCCCCTGATGAGGTCTGGTTCATGGATTAGTGAAACTTACTTAAGCCAAAATACTGAATTGACATCTGGACACTAACACAGATGTTGCCAGGCATAGTCAAACAACTGAATCAGTAAAATCTATTCTCCTAGGCCAGTAGTTTCAAGTTATTTGCTTCCCTGCTAGCTCTTCTAGGGTCCCCACTGATATCAAATTAAGTAGAAGAATTTCAAAAAGGGATATGGGAGTGGAAAGGTCAGTGGGAGGGGGTGAAGATACAGGCAGATGGGAGTGTGAGTTATGAATGTTAAATGAAAGTGAAGCTGAGAAGGCTATTCAAAAAGCTTGGGAGATCTTTGGATTTATAGATAAAGGTGTAGCAGATGCTTACCTGTGATTTCTTAATGCTTAGCTTCTAAGCTTCTTAAGCTTATGGCTTTTACTACATTGCTGACTTCTGTTTGGAATTGATATTACCTGCTGACAAAATCAGCAATGTAAAATGACAGAGAGTGGGAATTTCAGGCCATGTGGAAAGCGTCAAGAAGTCAATCAGTGGCGAAGTAGGCTACTTGGTCTACCAAGTCTCTGCAAACCATTCATCACCTAACACGCTAATAATATGCTGGGATCCATCCTTAGAAATTTGTAACAAGTCACTGAGGCCACAACAATATGCTAAAGCTCAAACTACATAATGAAATGAAAGTTAAGTTGTCTTTCATAAACACAAGAAAGTCTGGTGGAAATCCAAAGCAACACACACACAAAATGCTGGTGTGTCAGCGGTTCAGGCAGCATCTATGAAAATGGATGAACAGTTGATGCGTTGGGCCAAGACCCTTCTTCAGAGCTTAATGTATTTGACAACTGATGGAATTTTTACTTGAGAATGTAACCAGTAGGGTGAATAATGGGGATTAACGAATACGGACTATCTCGTTAGTCTTCCATAACGTTCTATGCACAACATTGTTACTAGAAATAGGGACTCATGGAGTTGGATGTAGGAGTCAAGGAAACAGAGCGTAGAAATAGGAATCCTAATTACTCCAGGTACCAGAGGTTAGAAATAAACTGAATGCTTAAAATATTCGGCATTTATCTGTGGAGAAAAAAAAACCCAAAAATTGAAAATTCTAGCCAATTACCTTTCATCAGAACTTCATCTTTCTTCAAAGATAATGCAAGGGAAGTGAAGTGGGAGGAGAGAAAAGAACATATCAAATGTAAGAGGGAAGTATATAGTAAATGGCAAGAACATTGATGTACAGAGGAATCATGGGGTACAAGTTTGTAGCTCCCCGAAAGTGGCCACAGGAGTAGATAGGATGGATTAAAAAGTGTGTATGGTATACTTGCCTTTGTTCATTCAGCACATTGATTATAAAAGTTGGCAAGTGTTGTTTCGGTTGTATAAAATGTTGTTTGGTCCACATTTAGAGTATTATGTGAAGTTATGGTCGTCACATGGCAGGAATGATGTGGAAACTGGAGAGAGGGTGCAGAAGAGATTCTCAAGTACGTTGCCTGAATTAGAGAGTATTAGCAATGAAGAGAGGTTGCTTGAACCTAAACTGTTCCCAAGAGTGTCAGAGACCGAGGGGAAGCCTGATAGAAATGTATAAAGTTATGAGAAGCATAGAGAGGGTAGATAGTCAGATTCTTTCAGGGTGGACATATCAACTACTAAAGGGTGTAGACTTAAGATGAAAGGGAGAAAGTTAAAAGGTGATATGTGAAGAAGGATCTTACATGGAGAGTGGTAGTGCTGCATCGCACTGGCAAGGAGCTGGTGGAAACAACTTTGATAGCATCATTTAAGACGTATTTGGGCAGGCATGTGAATAGACAAGGAATGGAGAGATACAGACCACGGGAAAGCAAATGAAATTAATTTAAATTTACCTTATGGTTGGCATGGACATCATAGGCTGAAGAATGTGTTCTTGTGATATACTCTGCACCATATTCCATGCAGAGATAGTCAGTGACAGGATAGAAGACAGTGTGATTTCATGACAAGCAGAGTAATTACAAAAGGAAAAGGTGAGTGGTAAAAGAACAAGTAAAGAAAGCATCAAGGAACTGATTGTTTTTAACCAGGGGCAGTATCATAAAAAGATTGCTACAGCTATCATTGCTTGAGCCTCTACTTTTATCAATTTATATTAATGCCTTAGATCAGAATGTGTGCAATGTCTCCAAGTCTGCTGGCAATAAAAAGCTGAGAGGAGGATGCAAGTGGGTTGTAAAAGGATGGGTTAAGTAAATGGAAAAGAAAGCAGCAGCTGGAGTTAAAAGTGGGAAAATGCACGTATATTTGCTTCAATACGAAATACAGAAAAAGCACAATTTCAAATGGCGAAAATAGTAATTATTTTGACATTCGTAGAGGTTGGATGTCCTTTTACGTGAAATGCAAGAAACCAAACACACGCAACCAGGGTGGCAAATGACACGTTGTTTATTGCAAACGGATTGAGCATAAAAATCTTGTTGCAACTGTGCATGAGCTGGCTCAGTAGTGCAGCTGGTACAGTTCCTGCCTCAAGGCTCCAGTGGCCCAGAGTGCGAGCCTCCAGTGCTCTCTGGGTGAGGAGGAATGTTCTCCCTGTGACCACCAGGGTTTTCGCTGGCTGCTCCAGTTTCCAGCCACATCCCAAAGACATGTGTAGTTAGTTAATTATTAACTGCTCCTTGTGTGTAGATGAGTAGTAGAACTTGTTGATGTTGGGATAGGGAGTGAAAATTGGTGAGAATATGGAGAGAATGAAGTGTAAGATTAGTTCGAAGTGTGTGCTTAATGCTGGACATGTACTTGGTTTCTGTACTAAATGACCTTGTGAATAAAATTAAGACCATCTTTTTTTCCTTTTATATTCTTTGAATTTTCAATCAAAACAAGCTAAGATTATGAAGAGTCTGTACTACTGCAACATTCATAGTTTTTCAGAGGATCTTTTTATGGGAGCCCCATAGAATTGCAGGCACATAAATACACATAGACATTCATTCTAAATATCCAGTCAATGCAATTCAATTGATCATTAATTTCAATTTATTGAAAATGAATCTATAATGTAATTTCTGTCATCAAAACTTAAATTCTTTGGGATGCTCTACCCAAATTGTAAATGGGAATTGGTGTTTTTTAATAATTATGCCATATCATGGAGGTTTGATGGTTTGCTTCCAGCTCTTTGGTCATTCTAAGAAAGACCTGAGATCTTGAGCTGAAAGAGCAGTTCTAAGACTCTGGCACTTTACCATGAATTTTAATTAGAGATAAAATAAAAAGGAGGTATTACATTGTCAGCTGGGCATTTGGTCCTCAGTGATCTAGTAATCATCACAAATTTCCAGTGCTGACATTCCTCATGTGATCAAGTTCAACACTGCTTAATACAAAACACATTGACATTTATTTACCATCATCCTCAAATCCGCACATCCTGCTTGCAACTTCCAATTTCTATTTCTGAAATTATCAAACTCACTTTGTTAACAAATTAAGCCAGAATATCAAAATATTTGCAATTGTGCTGCTCCAGCTCCAGATCACGTGCTCTTCCTGTCTCAGCCTTTGCTTTTGCTTCTCCTACCCAAGAATATTCAGTAATTGTGGACTGGGAAGATCCATCCATTCTTCATTGGAAATATTCTTGCTGCCTGCCAAAACAGGTTGTGTTAGGGACTCATTGCTTTCACTCCAAAGCACAAAAGTCAAATCACAAAGTGAGCATGAAATTGATTTGGAAGGAAAATCGTATGTTTACCCCTGCCTCTGCCTAAAAAGAAACCATACTTCCTTTGAGTCAATGACAATATTATAATATTTTAGATTTTTTATAATATTTGAAAGGATGCAGAAAATGTGGGATGTGAAAATACCAGAAATATAATCAGCTTCCAGCTAAATGCAGTCAAAACAATATCACTATAAAGATAGAGCAAGCCCATGCTGACTTGCATAAACCTTATGACTTTTCCATAGCAACTGCTGTTTCATGTCAGTACTATGCAACATTAACTCTCCTTTGCTAAAGAATCAGTTTGTCTTCTTTGCATTTCAAGTCTGTTTGAAGGAAATAAATGGAGAGATCTCTCTAAATCAGGTTCATTATGTTATGTAAAAATTGCAGTGTAGGTTTTAAAGATAAAAAATTATGAGGACAGAACTGGTGATATAATTGAGGAAGATGCAGTTAACCTGTCTGGGTAGGATTCAATAGCTAGTGTCTGCCTATACCTCTGTTATAATGCAGGTGTAGGGTAAGTTAGAGAATATGAATTTTAACTTCATTAGTAACAGGACCCTGGGATTTGTTTAGGCAAATTAAGCAAATTTAAAGTCAAGAGACCAGCTCTTGCCATATCAAAAGGAGAACCTACAAAGAGAAAGATTGATCAAAGTAAGTCCACCAAAGAAGCAACTACAAAGTAAAATTATGACAGTGGGGAGATTATTACTGAGAGTGTTCAGATATGTCAGACACCTACACAAGGGCATAGTTCCATTACAAACCGAAACATACACCAGAGCTTCTACATATGCTGGAAATCCAGAGCAACACACGCAAAATACTGGATGAACTCAGCAGGCCAGGCAGCAGCTATGGAGGGAATAAACAGATGATGTTTTGGGCTGAGACCCTTCATTAGGACTAAGAAAAGAGTGAAGCAGCCAGGAAGTGAAGATAGGGGGAGGGGAATGAGAACAAGCTGACTGGTGAGAGGTAAAACCAGGTGAGAGGGGGAATGAAGCTGTGAGATGATAGGTGAAAGAGGTAAAGGCCTGAAGAAGAAGGAATCTTACAGAAGAGGACAGCAGACAATGGGAGAAAGGAAAGGAGGAAGAACACCAGAGGGAGGTGATGGACAGGTGAAGAGAAGAGAAGGGGCAAGAGGGGAGCCAGAGTGGGGAATGGAGGAAGAAGGAAGGGGGAGGGAGGGAAACTACTAGAAATTCAAGAAATTGATGTTCATACCATAAGGTTGGAGGCTATATGGACGCAATACGAGGTGTTGCTCCTTCAGCCATCGCGGCAGTACAGAAGACCATGGACCAACATGTTTGAATGGGAATGGAAGTCAAATTGAAATGGGTGACCATGCAGACTACTTAAACTTGTTAGTCAAGAGCTTAGCTCCCATCTTATATGAATGCAGTTCTCTGACAAGAAAGAAATAAGAGCTATTCTAAGACAGATGGGTAATCAGCATAGCCTGCCACTATGTTAAACGAGATGTAATGCACCAATAAGAAAATGCAAGTTTATTTACGTGTAACACATATTTAACCAACGTGGAGTTCCTCACTCTCTACTCTCACAGGAAAACTCGGAGCTGCAACATAAGTGGATCAAGAAACAGTCAGCCCCAGCCGTGCATTGTAACAGGACCATTGAGTTAGTAACTCTAGAGAAAGCACTTAAATTTCATTATTATTCAAACCACTGTGTTTACAAAAACATGTTCAGCAAAGAATTTCAATGTAAATGGAAATACTTAACTTGTTAAGTAATTTGAGAACTACTAATGTTAAACTTTCTGACTTCAGTGGCATTATATGGTCAATTAACCATTCAACGAGTAATAAAAATGGCTGGAGAACTCAGTAGGTCAGGCCACATCCATGTATAGAATTTGACAGTTAACATTTCGGGTTAAGATCCTTTTTCTGTCCTGTTGCATAATATCATATAGTAGTAATTTGTTGGAATTATTTCATAGACGACATTTCTGCTATGAGTGTGTATTTCAGATAACTTTGCTCACAGACAGCATCAATACATTTACTTCTGGGCCTCATTAGGATGCTATTCTGAAACTCACTAAACTTCCAGCAGAAGACACCTTGGAAGAGCTGGCAGGGTTTCTTCTGCCCTTTGGTCTATTGATTCCTGTGCGGCAGTATTGGGGCTACGTGGCAGCTTAACCAATTAAATGCTTCTTTACATATTGCCACCATGTGTCATTATAACAGCATACTCTCATATTTTACGGTATGATAATGATTGGATAATTTGTCGCATCATATTCCCAGATGAGGACTAATGTTAGCCATGCAAGGATTTCCCATCTTTTCCTCAAAGTAAAACAACAGGATCATTTGCTTTCATCTGAAAGAGTAAGTGAGGGCTTCTGTCTAAAATACTGCACCATTGACAGTCTGTTGTACAACTTAGGAGCAAGACTGGGTCACGTGGTTCTTTGAGCCTGTTCTGTCTTTTAAATCAAGCATTACAAATCTAGATGTTGCCTGACCTGTGAGTTACTCCTTTGTATGTTGTTCCATTTCTACCTGGATGATCAGTTCCATGTATCTTTCACTCCCTCATTTAAGGTTAAGCTTTAAGATAAGCTTTATTTGTCACATGTACATGGAAGCATACAATGAAATGTGTTGTTTGCACCATCGTTTTCACTATGTGCTGGGGGGAGGGGCAACCCACAAGTGTCACCACACTTCTAGTGCCAACATAGAATGCTCACATCTCACTAAGCCCTAGCCCTAACCACACACCTTTGGAATGTGAGTGGAAACCAGAGCACCTGGAGGAAATCATGGGGAAAACCTGGAGTTAGCAACAGGGATCAACCCTGGTCAGCGATCATTGGCTCTGGAAAGCAATTGTGCTAACTGCTGCACTACCGTAACACCCTGACACTACTGTGCCAACCCTTATGTCAAGGTACTATCTATATCAGCCATAAGATTATGGGCAAAATTCTATTTCTACCATCCCTTATGGAAAAGACATGCAAAGACCCAGTTGTTCAAGGAGGAATAAATTTGCCTCATCTGTCGCAATGTTGGACAGGCACAAAAGAGTGGAACGATTGTTCAATGATTAATGCTGCTGCCTGACATCTGGGTGTAATCCTTCCCTGTTGTGCCATCTGTGTAGAGTTTGCACATTCCCCCCCCCCCGCTGCTTTGCTTTCCTCCTAGTTCCCAAAGGCTTGCTGGTGTTGTGTTCAGTTTTGGTGAACCCAAAGTGTTGAAGTGTTTCAGGAGCCTGATGGCTGAGGGATAATAATTGTTGCTGAACCTGGTGGTTTGGGACCTAAGGCTCCTGTACCTCCTTCCAGATGGCAGTAGCAAGAAGATAGCATGGCCTGGATGGTGGGGGTCCTTGGTGATGGATGCTGCTTTCTCGTGCTTCTTGTAGGTGTGCTCAATGGCGGGGATGGCTTTATCTCTGATGTAATACTTACTTTTTGTAGTCTCTTTTGTTCTTGGACATTGGTGTTTCCATACCAGGCCATGATGTAACCAGTCAGGATAATCTCCACTGTGCATCTATAGAAGTTTGTCAAAGTTTTAGAAGACATGCCAGATCTGCACATATTTCTAAGAAAGTAGAGACACTGCTGTGCCCTCTCTTTAATGTCATTTACATTCCTCATAAGGCAATCCACCCATTCCAGGTGTGGGTTTAGTAAATTTTCCCTGAAATGCTTCCAACACATTTAAATCCTTAGATGAGAAGACTAATATGAAATCCATATTCTAAACGTGGTCATTCCAGCATTTTGCGTGTGTTTCTGTTTGCTGCATTTTTAGTAATCCTGCCAATTTCATTCTCCTGCATAATTGCCAAGTTATATCTCCATTTGTCCTCTTAACAACGGATTTCTTTATGCCATCAAGATATTTATTAATGGTACCTTCATCAAAGCTGTTCATATACATTGGAAAAAGTTGAGGCCCCAGCACCTGTTACTATAGTACATCTTGCTGAGCAGAAAAACACCAGTTTATTTCTGTTCACTGTTTCCAATTGGTCAATTAACCTCTTATCCATGGCAATGTGTCACTCCTACACCATAAGCTTTTATTTTCCACAGAAAGTTTTGTTATGGCACCTCATCAAATGCCTTCTAGAAATCTAAATATAGTACATCCACTGGTTCCCCTTTTCCCACAGCCAGTTACCTCTTCTACATACACCCTTGAGTATCGGCCTCTGTTCTGTGACCAACTTGCTGGAATGGAACAGAAAACAAAATTGCATCACCAGAGAGCGCCCTACATTAGTTATCCCAAGTTAGTCCACCTCTGTAAATTAAAGAGACATACAAAGTAAAAGGAGGGCCTTTTATTCCATTGTGTTTGTGCTGGCTGCTTCTTCACACATTTGAGAACTACTTCATTGCTCTGCTTCCTTCCTTCAATTCTATCTTTCCCTCTACTTCAAACACGTAACGGTTTCTCCTTGGTCTGTGCCTCAGTTTAGATTATTCCATAGCTCTCTAGATGGAATGCTTAGCATCAGTATAACCGTTTGATATTTGAAAGATGTATTGGTGTTAAGAATGCTCCCTCGAACAGTAATAGCCCAGAAATTACCGCTTGAAATATCACGGCTTGAATTCTTAATATGATCATATGACATTCCTCTATAAACTAATTTAACTGAGGTACTTTAAAATGGTGTGAAATTGCCTCTAAAATAGCATAGAGAAACAGCATATGAATTTGCTAAATGCTCATCTACTAATAACTACAATAATATCCTCTGGCTTCTGGCATTTTTGAGCATTTTCTTCACATCTTGTGCCAATGTAATCTATAATTAGAATAATGATCCAGTACAGGGTAACCACTGGGTTGCTTTCTTTCAAAGCATTGACTGTACAGTTGACTTGCACTCCTATTTGCAAATTACAGATCCTTCTCACTGTCCAAATCTAGTAATATTGCGTTTTTTCAGATCAATCTCCTTTGTACTTCCAGGATATTTTAAAAGCAAATCATTTTATGGGCTTAGTTTTGTACTGGAAGCCATGGCAGGGAGATGCAGCAAGCAGCTGATCAGGTCAAGAAGTTTTAAGTTCAGTTCAGAGTCTGTGTTAAGTAATCTAAAGCAATATCACATGAATTACCGCTGCCTTTTAGGTCCCAAAAATGCTCCTAATTATATTGCCACAACCTCAGCTAGGACTGTTGCATGTGCAATTCTGAAGAGGAACTATCTCTTTTATCTGATACACCACCCTACATCTCTCCTCCCCCTCCAAAATTGAATGACCCGCCTGCATTGTCATGAAAGTTGAGTTGCGAAGAATGCCTTCTTGGGGAGTGGGTGGGATTGGTGTAAAGGAAGGTCTCAAACTCTCCCTTTTGACTTTAGAATTATGGCTCAGCATGACCTTTTAACCTCAGTGCAAGAAGTGACCACAAGCTTATTTTGTATTTTGTTGATGATAAAACGTGTTTAAGTGAGTTAAAGTTATAGTTTCTTCAACTGGGTATGTTCCCAGACCAACTGTTGGAATGAATGGGTGACGCTATAAAAGACCAGGCTGAGTCTCACAGTTTGATAGCTCAGTGGCATGAAAGGGAATTTTAAAGCATCTGTATAATCAGGCTTTGGTTACTGATGAGAGTATAACACAAAATTCCTCACAGCAAATAAACTTCAGCTTTATGCAAGTACTTTATATCTTTTTGTTTGCTAGTCTGATTAGATCTGTGTGAGTCAATGCTTCGTAAGCTTCAGAAGGTAACATAAATTCAATTAGTCATCATTGAAAAGGATTTTTCAAGGTGCTTATTTCCCACAATTGCAGGAGATGAAAGGAAGCTGATCTAAATGGTTAAGAAGCGCTAATGGATTCTGCACACTTCAAACGTGCTTATTATAGCCAATAACATTGAAGGAAAAGGACCTAACGCATAAGAGTAATTCATATGAGACAGACAGACAAATTTATAAGAAACTGTACTGTAAATATACTCTTCAATGAAAAACTCTAACACACAAAATCATGTCCCATCAACACCACTTATTGGACTATTACTTTTGTTTATCTTACCAAGCTAACATCAGCTTTGAAAGACGTCAAGAGAAAATCACTTTATATTTAAAGTTATTGCTGGTTGCACATAGCAATAGATGATCCAAAAACATTTAGACTAAGAACCTCAGCTGGTTTAGAGTGAAAACTGGTCTATTTTAAAATTGAAGATAGTAAAAATTTTGTTCTTCAGACGATATTCCTCTAAGTGAGTTTTAAAGACAGGGGATGCTGGAAATATGCAGCATGGGGGAGGGGGGCAGTACCAGCAGTGAGAGAGGCATGGATAATGGTGCTAGATCTTCCTCACCTCTGGCAAATAGTTCAGTGGCAAACTTCTGTCGACCTGACACTTGCTTATCAATCTGTCTGTCACTTTCATACTAGTGTGGTGAAATACGTAGACTGAAGAGGAGCTTTTAGTGTATCCGATTTGCCACTCCACCTCAAGATTCACAGAGTCCAGAGAAGGTGCAAGGATACCAAGCGGAGGACTTCAATGTCCTTCACACCTGCTATCTCATTAATGTTTTTCTCTAATTTTCAGAACTTCAAGATGTCTTTAATCTATCTTTCTTTCAATACTCACTTACAATTTTTTAAATCAAAGCAAACTGCCCTTTTTATGTCTCCAAATAGCAGAGGCATTTAGAAACATTTCCAAGATATTTGACGACAATGAGTCGTCAAAAGCTGATCAGGGTGTTCTGAGATGTGAAGTTCTAAGCTTCAATACTGGAAACCTGGTCATCTCTCTCACCTCGAAGTACACCACCTTGTGTATGGAGTTTTAAATATAGAGTCCTCTAGATCCAGATCAGATTATTATGGTGGGCAATTATCAAAGGTGATAGTTTCAGGCAATGGCCCAGAACCAGACTAATCTACACAGTGTTGCTGATCAACAACTTTTCATCAGAAAGGAAAAACTTTAAGATAAAACAATTTTTCAGAAATACTAACTTATAGTCAACCTTTGTGAATGATGGGATTTTGTCACACCAACCAAAGATTTGCAGATAGCAGAAATGTGCTGAGTTGCAATAAAAATTAGCACTGCCTTGTTTTACTTTGACTTTTGCGAAAACGTGGCAACAGAGGATCTGAGAAAGGTCTTACCCCTTTTGTCGTGTGCTAAAAATTTCATTTTTGTGTTCAATTGTTCCAAGTTCTAAAATTTGGAATATCCTGCTGACAAATTGTTGGATTCTGGTGCTTTAATCCAAGGTTCTTTTAGGTGTCAGGAAAGAGGCATCAAACTTGTTGCTTCATAATCATTTTATTAAAAGCTGATAGAAGAGGGGAACTAGGAACAAAACAATGATAGGGTCTACTAGTGGAGAGAAAGCTAAGATTAAAGGGCAGCAACATCCAACAACAATTTTTATACCACAGAGATAAGAAAAATTCCATTCAAATCGATAGATAAGAATTAACCAATTTGAAAGTACTCAATCGAATACAAAGTAGCAAACTAACCAATGAGAAAGCATGTATTTAAGCAGAACAAAGAAGCTTCCAGAGCTTTCCCTAATTATACTTTGTAGGCATATTAAATTTGCATATACATATAAGAACTACTTAAAATAGAAGGTAATGAATTGCTAAACTGCAAGGAAAATAACAATTAAACAGTCTAACCCAAGAATTAAACAGTGGGTTCAAAAGTATTTTATAGTTTCCAAAATCCAACGAGAGGAAAACAACTCTATCAGGTTGTACAGTGTGTGGTTCTGTGGTTTTTGCAAAGTTATTAATCAGCTATTATCTCTGTTCCTGCTTTCTCTGTCTGACTCAGCATTTGACTGCACCCCTATTGGAGCAGCTGCTTTATCAAAATCTGCACAATTTGTTTACTGCATTTTAAAGAATGCAGTTAGACTGGAAAGAGGCATTCAGTTAGCCCGCAGGTGAACTATGCAAGCACTAAAATATACAAGTGCAAAACCAAAACCAAGACCCTTACATCCTTTGGTTTGCAGTCAGTTTCTTTTGTGAGAACTGGCTAATAAATAAGCTGCAGCTGGGGTAAACACAGTCTTCTGCACTCCGATTACACACGCTGGCTTTGTTCCATGACATCGTCCATCAACCCTGTTGTTTTTCTTTGAACAGGCCAAAGTACACAAAGCGGGGGGGGGACGGGGGACGGTGGGGGGATGGAGTGCTTTGATAACTTTTGCAGAGCCACATGTCTGCCCTCGGCCTGTTCCACAGGAGAAATGACATGCTTCAGAAAACAGGAAGAGGGGGCAGGCTGCTTGTCTTCATCTTGTATCGGAATGCTTCACTGAGTTGAATTGGCAGACTCCTGGCGTGCTTGTCAGGCAGACTGTGTATGACTAGTACATGACATCAGTCAGCCAGTGAAGCTGAATTCCATATGCTACCTTGTTCTTTCATTTAAGTTGTCACTGGAGACCCCTTTATTTCTGTTACATTTACTGTCTTTAAAAGCGCAAAGCAGACCTCACTCACAATGCTGCTAAAGAATTCATATGATTCTTTTCATCAGCCTACAAGGATCAGATCAGAAGTGTGTTGGACAATCCTGCAAGCTCCTCTATCAACTTGAACTACTTTCCTTCAGAACATGTGCTTTTTGATTATATTTCTTCTGAGGATTAGTTGGAGGATCATGCTTCTAAACTTTTTTTAAAATTTTCGAACTTAAAATACAAATTGTTGCGGTACAGCAGAACTCTGGTTGCTTGTGCTCTCTGAAAATAGTTCGTCCCAGCCTTGGGAACCATTACATTTACACATTGAAGGTTACAGTGCCAAGATGCCCCAATCATCCTATTTGTGCCAGTACATTTAATACCATCCAATATAAATTGCAGTGATATTCATTTTCAGAGGTGTTTCAATCAACTAAACTACATGAGATATTTTTCTTCAAATTCTATTTGTCTCTAGCAGCACTAAAAACATAGCTTTGCTTGGTCTTAATACATGCAAACAGTGAAAAAATAGTTAATAAAAACAATCAGAACTGTTTCCTGGGGATGGCTGAGCAATGCATGTTTACTTATGTTAAGAAACAGCTGTTGCCAGGAACTGAGGATGAGTCTTTTTGGGACATTGAACATACTCTTGTACAAATCAGTCACTGCACCATCCAAGTCGTCGCAAGTTCCAGGAATATAACTCCAATACAAAATAAATCCCTTTATAGGGAGCCTTGTTGGATAGCATTTTGTTTTCAACTGCCCATCTGTTGATCACAGAAATCCAAAAACCTAAACCTTAGGCCAAAGCTGACCAAAGTTGAACAAAAATCAAAAGACAATAGTAGTTTGTCTCTTCCTCTCGCATATTAAACTGATAACAATTTATCTTGTAATGTTCTGGACTAATTTCCCATGGTGTGGTCAATGCATTAAGAATAATCAAATTTTCTGGATGTTTCCAATTAATACACCTATTAGACCAACATACTTGCTGTTCTCAATACAGACATGATTCAATTATTGTTTGAGATATTTTTTCTGGCTACACTATTAACGCCACCAATGAAATCTGAAACCCAGAAGAACATATGTGGTCTGAGCTGATATATCTTCAGTTTGTCAATTAGAGATCGGATAACTCCAGATAACACAAGTCTATGATTTTTTAAAAATGCTTTGCGAATATTGGACATCAGACCACTGGAGGATTTATTTCTAAATCTCTCTTTGTTCTTTTCCTTCATCTTTCCTCTCATGTAGCTCCTGGAGGTGCACTGTGCTTTCCATTCTGTCTACAAATTGTATCTAAGAAATCCTCCCTTAGGTTTTACATCAGGACTTCTTCTGGAAGGCAACTTCAAAGAGACTGACCCTCCATGTCCCAGTGTTTCCTAATCATTCTATCCTATCATCAATCTGCCTTATTCTGCACCCATATTCATAACAACATTATCAACCTTGCTACACCTTCTACTATCTCAGTTGAACAAACTGCCTCTGTTTAGTTCCCTTCACCATTACCACCCACACAGCTCTACCTTCCCAAATCCCTGCCCCTTCAGTATCCTCTATTAAGCTTCTTTACAAAATTGACGTCAAACTTGTTTCACTGACAACCTGCGACACTTAATTTCCTTCTCAGGACAGTATATCTGTTCTCACCACATCATACAGTGACTCTGGCATCGTCTCTTTCTTCCAACCTAGAGGACAGAGTCCAGAAGTTCAGTAGTTCAAGCAAAGAATTTCATTTGTATATAAAGCAACATTATTACCCAGTTAGTGCACTACCATGGCTAATGCATTCTGAGCTCTAGTCCAAATATTATATCTATTGTTGTCATTGCTTAAGTATTTTATAATGCAGTTCTTTGCCAGGCTCCTAGTTGCAAACCTGGCTGGAGATAAATGAGAGAAGTACAAGATGTTGTATCATAGGGTCTCCTCTTACCACATAGTGGACTGAACAGAAGAATCTCTTTTGTCATTTCTATTACATTCTCTATAGGGCAGGTTGCAGTTGACTCTCATTTTGAAGCATTATGCTTTCTGTCCATTCTCAGTAATGAGTAAGTTCTGAAAGAGGGTTACAGGCTATGACCATTAACTGCCTGTATGTCCGTGTTATCTCCTTTACTAATTGGTGGGAAATTCTGCAGATAGAATTTGGAATTCATTTCATAAATAAATAAGCAAGCTCAATACTATTCACAGTCTAATGTCCTTCTGTTGGGTTGAAATAAGAAACATCTTCACAGAGCACACTGCTCTAAATGTATTATATGAAAAGGTTACAATGAAGAGTTCAGCTTGTAGCAAGATGTATTATAATGTGCAGGGTCTCTTAACTGACTACCAAAGCAATCAGCAGCACTACAAATGGGTAAAGGGAGCAAGTTGAGATGGAGCTGAAACAAATGACAGATGTACTAATGATCAATTTCCCTGACACAGGCAGGGACTGATTCAAATTTTTGCAAGTGAATAATAGGAATGAATTTAAGATTTAAAAAAAACAGGACTGCACTAATTACAACAACAGTACATACCCTCAAGAGAAGTGCAAGAGCAAGCAGGCTGCAACATTTCAATGAGGTCGAAGAAGCTAGTGGGGAATGTAAATATATGCTAATGATAGTAGATGTAATTTAATATAAGCTTGTATTATGTGCAAAACTGCTTCAAGTAAAAATATTTTAATATAGTTCAATCAATAACTTTAGTTTAATTGGATTTTAGGAATTTATTCATTTGAATGCTGTTCACCTTGTTAAGCTTCATTGGTGATTTCAAAACTGCTGACTTCTCCCATCTTTCTCTGCCTGTTGCATTGTTGAAACAATTTGCCCTCTCTAGATTGGTGAGAATATTTTGCAATGCATTGACTTCCACAAGGCAGTACAATGAAAGTTATTTAACTAGCTATTCTTTTCCAACTGCAGTAACTTTTATGTACTCATGAATGATGATGTACTTGCTCTAAGTCTTTGGGCCCCACTTCCCACTGGCTTCAAAGTTAAAGTCACAGTCAAATTTGAGTTTATTGTCACATGAACAAGTATGTACGTGCATGCACTAGTGTATTGAAAACCTTGCAGCAGAATCACAAGCACGTGGCATTGGAGACACAACGTTCACAAGTAGAAATTAAACATAAGCCATATAAAATTATACGAGCACAATTAGGACAAAAAATGCCCATTGTCATGCGATGTGACTCACGTTATAGTGTGGTGGTTGTAACGTACATCATACCAACTAGATAACACTAATTGATTGACAGATTTGTATGATAGGCAGTTCTAGTTTCTCCTTTCAAACAGTTGTGTAATTATCTTTGGAACTGGCAAGTATTATCAGTGGTGGTAACAAAAGGAGCAGAATATTTATTAATCACCTTATGATTCATTCTGTTTTCCCACGTAGTCACTCATCGCAAATCAAATGGTTTGAACCCTGACTCGCAAACTTTGGTCTCATTCTAGATAGTGTCTTGGTAAAGACAATTGTCAGTAACTTCTAGATAAACAGGGAATGAATGTCTAACTGAACATCGTTTCCAAAGTAGAGACAAACATAATTGTCTGCTCCAGAAGTGTTAAATGGTGTATCAATTATTTATAACCAAAGTGCTCTTTTCTTAAGTTTTTAGATCCCAACCTGCATCTTCCTACATTGTCTGTACTAATTATTTAGGCTTCTCTTTCCTCAAGCAGGTCTGTGGAACACTTAATTGTGTCTTGCTTTTTTTTTGAATTAGATAAGGACATCAGTAAAAGCTTCTCTCAATCTCACTGGGCCAGAAAATTAATTGAATTGTTTTATTAGCAATTTTAACCAAGTCTTTTTTTCTCTTTTTCCCCGAGGCTTGTTGTTAGCTGAGGAAGGACTACCTTAATGAATAAATCCACAACCAGATATTCAACGCTGCATCCATCCTGCTCAATGTTCTCTTTTGTGGTTCTACCGTTCAGTATGATTCTTCAGTTGGCGTAAAATTACTGATCACAAAAATTAAGGCATTAAGGCAAATTAAGGCAAAAATTAAGGCCTTTAGATGTATGCACTTAAGAGGTGTGTGTGTGTGTGTGTGTGTGTGTGTGTGTGAGTGTGTGTGTGTGTGTGTGTGTGTGTGTGTGTGTGTGTGTGTGTATTGATTGGCTCATGCAAACAACTGCCAATGTAAATAGATATTTTAAAGCCGATTTTGTGCACCATTTATTGCATCCAAATTAACACATGGGCAAGAGGCAAATCAGGCTCTGAATATATATTTGTATATCTAATTAAGAGTGTTTGGCACTTTGCAGAGATTTGGTGATTCACTTGCAACAAGCTTTCTCAAAAGGTTTGTTTCATTTGTATTTGATTTCATTTTTATGTAATTAGTTAATTAGCTTTTTTTTTAAAGAAGAGTGCTCCTTTCGGGCTTCCAAGAGTTTGCATGTGCTAGTTCCCTTTCATTGATTATATATTACGTTAGTTGCTCTGGTACTGGTTATATTGCTTGCTTTTTCTTTGTGAATACGTCGCAATGGTGTCAGCAGAGCCTCCCCAGCATGTTGAAGTCAATGTCCCTGCTGTGCAGTTGCTATGATTAACAGAGCAAATAGTTGTGCTGTCTATGGTCAAGCTTGTGATGAATTGTTTGAAGGCAGGGGATGTGCTGCTCCAGCTATGTCCTCTAGATTGTTTTGTGCCTTTTTTTTTATATATCCTGATGCGCCACAAGCTATTAAGCAGAAGAATAATCTGTCAAATTTACAGCGGCTTCTTAGGTCCTTTCACACTGTAACCTTATGGCATGTTGTTTATCATATCGCATGGCTGGTTCATAAGCCCGATTGTAGACTCTGATCAAAAAAAATAATTATCATAACTAAATAACAACTGAAGCATATAAAATATAGTTCTAAATGGATAATAATCACTTGCAAATATGGGAACATAATGACAGAACACTTCTTAGTCTACACCTCATGGATAGCGGTAACTGCAGAAAAATAATTAATGCAATATCCAAATTTGGCAGTGAAGTAAATGACAATATTGTTATACGTTATAAAGGAACGTGGTACTCTACAAGCCTCAATAACCAGACTGCAGTGAGGCAAGGACATTTGGCAAATTATATCCCATTTTAGCGTTAGTTTGCAAGAAGACTGAAAATTTCCTCTGGGACAGCATGCATTATAAAACTGTAATTGATTGGTTGCATTATAATAAACAGCCAATGACAGCAACTCATCCATCATACTCCATGTAATGTTCCAATAAAGGAAAAAGCACTGCCCCTCAGCTTGTGCTGTGCTCACAAGAATCTTTACATAATTCTACTGACAATCGTCAATTCTGTTCCAGTTGTACTTAAGAAAGAATTAAGGCTGAGCCGCAAAATCCTTGCCATGCTTGTTACTGCGAGTCCCACTCACACAGGGTTGCACTGCAATCAGTTTACATTATGAGTTTGTCAGTTCTCAATCGTTTACTGAGGGGCACCGAGGAACGGTTGCTTGAGGGACTCGGAGGCTGCTCATCCATGCTCGTCTGAGTTCTTACGTGCTCTATCTGCTGACAAAAACCTGCAGACTGAGCTGTTGATGTGGCACCAGTACTTCCTGCAGTTTGTTAACAGCACTCCCGAGTGATTCGCTGTCTCAGTGGACGCAAAATTATCAGCCGAGCTTCTGGTATATCAAACCTTGAAGTGTGCATGCAAGGGTCTCTTGTTGCTTTATCTGAATTAAATTTAATATACAAAGGCTTAATATATATGAGGATTAGTCTACCTTCAAATAATGATTATTATTAAGAACCTTTAGGCTGCAGTGTTAAGAGTGGTTAGCCAGATGGTAGTTATCTACTGAAAAGCTGTTTCATTAGTGGCTGCTAATTCATTTCCAGGGAGGAAAGAAACATATTGCCAGAAATGAAACTCCTGCCTCTAGGTGCTCAGAACAGCCTGCAGGCAATCACGTTCCCACAGGTGACCACGATCAGCAGCTTGCTTTTGTAGCCTCCAGCCTTTCAGTCTCAATCTCCTCGAGTATGGTTCATATTTTCAAGGTAGGGAGCCAAAAAACGTACAGCCCCCAGACACCCAATATTACCTGTCCCACCCGCTGTGCTGCGTCAGGATTAGATTAGCAATGTGGGGGAAAAAACACAACTGTAGGTGTTGGAAATCTGGAATTAAAAGGCAAAATGCTGGGGTTAACAGGTCGGGTAGTATCTGTGGAGAGAGAAATAGATAATGTTTCAGGTCAATGATCATAATTCAGAACGGAGAAACCTTAGACATCAAACATGTTTGCAACTTGCTTTTTAATGTTTGTTTTTTGAACCGTTTGTTTTCTAAGGTTCCTCAATTCAGATGAAAGGTCATTGATTTGTAGTAGTGGCTCTGTTTTTATTTCTAGACTTAGTAAGAATTCCCAGCATTTTCAGCTTGTGGCTTGATTTACAGTGGCGTGAAATGAGCCACTGAAATAAATAAAATGTGGAGCTTGTGTTACACATGTCTGGGAACTATGTACGGTTTATTTTGTTTCCTTTCCTTCTGTCACCCCTTTCTGCTCCTGTCAAGCAAATCGCTGGTCTCTGCATATGAATTGGCTGGCTATTCCTCACATGAGGCCTTTCATTCAAGCCCTATACTTCTTCAACCAAACATTGATTCTAGTTGGTTTACTGAGAAGTCATCAGAACTGAGAATCCTGGCTATTTTGCCCCCGCCCTTCGCTGAGGACACTAAATAAAAAGCCATTTTCTTCTTAGCCTGTGGGTTCTGCTTAAAATCAACACAGTTCAGATTGAATCAAGGCTTCTGCTTCTCCTTATGCCAGCTATACATAAGGCCTCATCTGCTTTCTAGCTCCTTCGATATTCACAGATGCATTCTGGATCTCCCATTGCACATTAACAAAGTGTTCCATCATAATTCAATTTAATGTCACAACTGTAGGCATCTCCCTCAGGGCCTGGAATCCTCTAGTTATTTCTCCCCATCCTGTTGTAATCCTGATGACTAGACATATAGAGGTTGTGGTTAAACAAACTCACGCCAGAGTGATGATAGATTGGTCCAAGTACGTTGATTCTTCTTGGTTTTGGAACTATTTATTGGCTAAAGCATAGTTTTATTGAGAATGGCTATTGGGTGATTAGGTCAACATCACACCCCCTTAAATGGTGATAATTTATCTTTTTCTTGTGGACTTCCCCAGTACTTTAACAAGATGAATTAGAATGGGAAGACTGGGTAAAGTAACCTGGGATACCTTGAGAGATAGGAGACACTATTCTTCAGTAGGCCCAAACTCCTTGCTCTATTGTAGTCTTGAATTGTTGCTTTTGTTGGGCTAATCACAGTGGGATTTATTGATCAACCCCACTTGGGAATATTCCACAATGGCATTTCCCTGAATTCATTTTCAGGAGTTGGGTCACCATCTTGAATTATTGCAGTCCTTCTGGTGAAGGCTCTCCCATAGCGCTATTGGCACGGAGTTCCAATGATTTAAATCTAGTGACGATGAAGGGCCAGCCTTATATTTCTAAGTCAGGATGGCAAGCAGCTTGGAGGGCCACATGCAGTCGATGGTGCTCCCACACACCCCTTATACTAATCCTTTTGGGCCCTCATTTAAAGCTTGCTGGTCCATCCAGTATAACAGCAATATACAAATGCGTAGCTAGCTGGGCTTTAAGAGTCACCACATTGCTTTTGTTCTGTAGTCACTTGTAAGGCAGACGAGTTTAAGAACAGCAGATATCTCCATTTTACTTTTCCAGTTTGACAGCTGAACTTTAAATTCTGCCATTGCTCTGATGATGCACAAACTCAAGTGTGGCAACTTAACTGCTCCAGTCTTGAGGTATTTAAATACCTGGGACCGAATGTTCCAAATGTACAGTTGTCTCAGATGTGTTTGATTCACCTCATGCTGCATTCGCTGAGGTCGGTGTATAGTTTGAATGTGAGTGGAAGTACTTCTCACAGTCAGATCAATCAGTGAGCAGCATTGAATGAGACGGTTGGGAGAGAGGCAGGCTCTATTCCACAGTTTAGCTTCTCATTTCAGGGCAAGGCAAATCAATCCGAAACATCATGTCTGGATGAGTTGAAAGGAGACTTGCTTTAACTGCATGCAGCAGTCAAGGAGGTCATCGTCCTATTGGTGAGGGGAAAGAGCGTTTACTTTCTGTTCTCTCTGTAAGAACAGATTATATTGACTTTTTTCCTGGACAGTTTTTGTCTACTAAGCAGTAGCTAGACATGCAATTAAATTTATTCTTCAAGTTACTGATATAATTTGCTTTAATTCTTCTTGTATTGTACTTGTGCAAACAGATCATGCAACATTTCATCTGAATCATTTGCTGCAATTCTTAATTTCTGGTCTGATTGAAATATGATGCTCTGTCAATTGATTAGCGTTTCTAATGGCTCCCTACCCCTTCTGCACCACCTTTCCTTTCCCTCTCCTGATGTTTCTCTCCACTAGATCCTGCTTGATCCACAGACTATGTTAAAACATCCGCTTTGCTGTTAATATTGCTGCTGCCACTTACCTCTGCTGTCTCTCGTATCAGTGTGAGGGAGCTGTAGATTCAAACCCCACATGATACTCTGAGGCAGAATCTAGCTGAGTCAGGTATTGCCTCAGATTCATTCATGGAACATTAGCCTACAACCACCAGGCACAGATACAAGGCTGAGACAAGTAGCTGCACTGATGTTAATCCTATTTTAAAACAAGCATCCCTCAGCCTGTTGAGGTGGATATTCAATGAGGTAGAAATTTGTCTACTATTAGTAGCATTTAACACCAAATAAATTAATGACTGCGTGTTGTTAACCTTGCTGAAATTCAGTTCTGTGGAAACCAAATTTTAGACAAGGAACATATGGCCAGTATATTTTTGTGTATTTAGTTTGAAAATGAACTTCTGGCCCTTTTGTTCAGCAATCTCCCTGGGAAAGAAAATAATTCTATTCCTTATTGATCTCACTGTGGTCAGTTGGATCTTATTGTATGCAAAGTGGTTGTTACGTTTCTTTATTGAACAATAGTTTTGCACTTTTAAGCAATTAATTACATGTGAAGCAATTGGCTATCTTTGTCAGAGATATGACAAATTCACTTAAAATTGATTCCTTAAGTGACTTTCATTACTTGATATTCTCTGGTATATTATGAAGCAGTATTCCTTTCCAAGAAAGCAATTTTCAGAATGATTTAATATCAGATACTTACATAGAAATGTAACAATACAGATTATTCCCAAGCTGCAAAACAGTTTGCCGTCAGCAATGCGGCCATGAACTGCTCCCACTTGACAGAAGATGCTTCTGCCACTGCAGAAGCCAGCAAGTCCATCCCACCAGTCTCCCAGACACTCTTTTATACTGTACATATGGACTGTGCATATGCTTGCTGGCCATAGCTGAGGAGAGCCTTTAAGTGTATATGTACAACCCATGTTCAAGCAGTAAAACATGTCTGTGATTTAAACAATTAAACAAGACTAATTTTGACACAGAAAATTCAAGAAGCAAAATGTTGAAACTTAACAATGTGACAATGTATGAGGAGTGTTTGTTTGCTCTGGAACCGTACTCACGGGAGTTTAGAAGAATCAAAACCAGAATCAGGTTTATTATCACCGGCATGTGTCGTGAAATTTGTTAACTTAGCAGCAGCAGTTACAATGCAATACATAATATATAAGAAAAAAATAAGTAAATCAATTACAGTGCATACATATTTAATAGATTAAAAATTACACAAAAACAGAAACAACATTTATTAAAGAAGTGAGATAGTGTTCATAGGTTCAATGTCCATTTAGGAATCGGATGGCAGAGGGGAAGAAGCTGTTCCTGAATCGCTGAGTGTGTGCCTTCAGGCTTCTGTATCTCCTACCTGATGGTAACAGTGAGAAAAGGGCATGCCCTGGGAGCTGGGGTCCTTAATAATGGACACTGCCTTTCTGAGACACCACTCCTTGAAGATGTCCTGGGTACTTTGTAGGCTAGTACCCAAGGTGGAACTCACTAAATTTACGACCCTCTGCAGCTTCTTTTGTTCCTGTGCAGTAGCCAATGCCCATACCATTGAAACCTACCAAATATTGAAAGGCCGAGAAAGAGTGAATGCGAAGCATTCTTATAGTGGGCAGTCTAAGACCAGATGAAGCAGCCTCAGAATTCAGTAACTCTGTGGAATAGAGATGAGGAGGAATTTCTTTAGCCAGAAGGGGGTGAATCTGAGGAATTCATTGACCCAGATGGCTGTGGATGCTAAGTTATTAGGGATATTTAAAGTGAAGGTTGATAGGTTCTTGATTAGTCAGGATGTCGAAAGTTGTGGGGATGAAGACATGAAAATGGGGTTGAGAAGGATAATAAATCAGCCATGATGAAATGGCAGAGCAGACTCACTGGCCTACGCCTGATGGTCATATGGACAATTTTTTTTGTTGAGTATGAACAATAGGTAGATATTTTCAAAATATCTCCTGTTTTCTCTTGGCATAGGAGTTCTCCCCATTACTTATAGAACCCACGGCCCTCATTCCAATAATATCAGGATCAGTACTTTTGGCGTAAATGGCTTGTGTTTAGCTAATACAGCATAGGTGTCCACTGTGACACATTTGGAAATGCACCTCCTTTAGATTTAGAAGTTCATGCACTACTGTTCAACTCTCGAGATCTTGGCCATATATTCATGAACTGAAGCTCTATCTAGGAAGGTGCCTCGGAGCAACACTGCTGGAGGAAACCTCATTAGGTTCAGGGATTAAACTGAGTCCAAGCTATCTCTGATGTGGGCTTAAATGATGCCACGGTTATGAAGAAGGATATTGCCCCTATTGACCAAGACAATATTTATTCTCCAATCAACGGGATTAAGCAATCTTGCATTATTTGCTTGTTATTACTTGGTTGTTACTGAGAACTTGCTGTGCCTGAGTGGTGCTGCTGTGTTCTCACCATTACCACAATGACTACACTTCAAAAAGTACTCCACTTGCCGTACTGTGCTTTATTATGAAGTGTGCCGTATCAGTGCAAATCTTACTCAACAGCTCAATAATCCCCACAAGGGGTTACAGTAAAATCATCACATAAAAGTTTTTGTTTTTTTTCTATAGCCATTTCATTTCACTGGTGGAACCTCAATACACATTGTACCTCTAAAAAGCAAAGAAGCGTTTTGTGCTGGCCACGTTAAATTTTAGTGTCTTTCAACATCCCTGCCTGAAGCTAAATCATTTGCCACACTCCAAACTCAAAGCTGAATTGATGTGTTATATCCTCAACTTTTTAAGCCCTTTAACCTTCTGTGAAGAGGCTGCAGGCCCCTTAAAATTAAACAAAAATTGTTAGTACCAGGGAAATCCTGCTGCTGTTTTCTGAAATACACAGACACTCATGACAGGTGATGTCTTTGTATTTATGAACATGTATCTCTGCTCTAAAAGTCTGTCATTGACAGATCACTTCTTTTTCCTATTGGGCCATTCTCATTCTTTGCTTTCTTATATTCATATGCTTCCCTGAACTCCAATTTTCTTTGCACGCACTTGCTCTCAAAGTCTCATTACATTTCAGCTATGGAATACTCCACTTTTCACTTAGTAGTTTTCTGTATTGGTAGATGCACAAGCCTTCTGTGAAGGAACAACAGGAATAAAGTGCTAACAGAATTTATAAATCACTGGTATTTAAATATTAACACAGGCTGGTCTTTCATTCAGAGGGCTCTATCAAATAGCTTTACAGTTTAAGCTCAGATGAACACTAATCTTGTGTTAATATCCCTTGCAAATATTCTGATTTTTCAATTGGTGCTGTTTAAACAAAGGAACATCAACCTGTGTTTTATTCATTCACAGCTTTTAAATATAGATCCCAAAACAAGTACAGTACTATATTCCATTGGGATTAATGAACATGTTTATTTAACAGAAAATCATTTTTATTAATGGAGATAAAAATCTTGATTAAATATCTTCTGATTCTTAGTGAGCTACAAAATGATTCAATTAAATAGCAAAAATTCATCTTTTCGGTAAATTAGGCTTGTCAGGCGCTAAGACCATGGAAAATACACAATTGTACATTTACTTTGTAATGTAGCTGTTCTGGAAAAATGAAAATGAACAAATCTGGATTTATATAGCATCATGCCAAATATTCCAAAATACGTCCCATTCAATTAATTATTTCTGAGTGAAGTTGACTGTTTTTGCAGACTCAAATTGCAGCTAATTGGTATGAAGCAAGGTCCAAAAAACCACATATCAGAGTGGATGTTCATTTCTCTCCCTTTACTTTTATTGATTAAAGCATGAAACCTGAACTCTGCTTTTTTTCCTCTCCAGGAATGCTCTCTGACCTGTGGAGAATCTCCAATATTCTCTGCTTTTTTCAGGTTTCCAGTATCTGCAGTGTTTTGTATATGCAATGAATGATCTTCTTTTTGGGTGTCTGCTGAACAATGTGTGCTATGCATAATCATAGTGAGCACACCAGGCTTTCCTGCTGTAGGATACTCTAATGGGTTGGGAATATTGCTATTCCCCTGAAGGGTCTTGCACTTTCAAATCTAAAGGAGTTCTCCACAGTCTTCTGGGAAGATTGCAGTCAGTTGAAAGTATTTTGATTGCTGGTCAACAACCTTAAGGACTTGCAGAATCTTTAAAGACACTTAGCTGCAATCACTGCAAGGGTCCTGTAACAGGCTCTAATGCTACATTTTCTCAGGTACTGGTTGGCAGAGTTCACCTGTCCTCATGTCAAATTTGTGTAAGGAAACCCATGCACACACCTTCTCTGCAATGCCAGAGGGGAGGTGGCTTTATGTTAAATCGAGAACCACAGTGGAAACTGTTGTAATGTGAATATTATTAAAAGTGAGTTAATACTAATCAGGAAGCTGTTTGTAACAAGAGGTTGGATCTGGGGTTGGCGGGGTTTGACTTCCGGTATGCTTTGTATATAGTTCCTCCACCCATGCCGCACGAGGTACCTGGAAGCCTCCGTATTGTAAATATTGTTTGCCGTCCCAGATAAAGATGCTCTTTTGGCCATAACATTGTCGACTGGTCCATTTTTCAAAGTGGAAGTTACCACATATTTTTGGCGACGAGGTGAACTGGTTTTGTGGACGTGTCGGCATGTTTCGAACAGGAGCTGTGGGCGGACGAGGAGCCTCGCGTTCGGATGGCTACGTTCGGGATTATCGGTGAATTTCTGGAGGGAGCCGAGGACTGACCGGAGTATGAGGAAAGGATGAGACACTTTTTCTGTGCTAATGGAATTACTGAGGAGGCTAAGAAGCGCTCTATTCTCCTGAGTGTGTGTGGGGCAAAGACTTACAAAAGGAACTTAGCCACGCCGTGGAAACCGGGAGAAACTCCATATGACGAACTGGTCAAGCTCATGGGGAACCACCACAATCTGAAACCTTCAGTGATAGTCCAACGGTTCAAGCTTCACAGCCATTTCAGGAAGCCAGGTCAGTCTGTGGGCGATTTTGTGGCCGAGCTTCGGCAGCTGTCGGAGCATTGCGATTTCGGAGCCGTGTTGGATGACATGCTCCGTGATAGATTAGTATGCGACATTAATAATGACGCCACACAAAGCTGTTTGTTGGGGGAAATCCCACCGTTGACTTTCAAGAAAGCCCTAGAGATTGCCCAAGGCATGGAGGTGGCTGCTGATAATGCCAAGGATATCCAGAAAGGATATGGGGGGGGGTCGCAGTCGACGGCAGTGCTCCAAGTCAGGAGGGAGACTGGTAGACAGGCAAAGCGGGTGGAATGTTTTCGGTGTGGAGGGACGCACTATGCAAATGTTTGCAAATTCAAAGATACTGTCTGTCATGCTTGTAGCAAAAAGGGACATTTAGTTAAAAAGTGCAGGAGCATAAAGGGTAAGGTTAAGCCTGGGCAGGGGAAAGCTCAACAGATTCAGGCAGCCACACACCACCTAGGAGAAGCAGACGAGGAGGCAGCGTGTGCCTACAACATGTTTGGGGTGGAAACGGATGAGGAACCACCTGAACCATATTATGCCACAGTCACTGTCAGGGGAAAGGACATTAAGTTCGAGATTGATTCAGGGGCTACTGCATTGGTCATTAGTGAAGAGACCTACAGGAAGACATGGGGGTCCAACCTGCCTCCCATCAGAACATCTAAGCTCCAACTCAGGACTTATACAGGGCAGCCCATACCTCATTTAGGGGTGTTATATGTGGATATTTCAGCCGGGGGCCAGAAGGCTGAAGCCAGGCTGATGATAGCTAAGGGCAGTGGGCCCAGTCTTTTGCGATTGGCTTCGCAAAATCCGGCTCAACTGGCATGAAATTAAGTATGCACACACGACGGAGGACATTCTGCAGCGGTATAGTGACGTTTTCAGGGACAAGCTGGGCACACTGAAGGACGTGACTATGTTGACCCTGAGGCCACACCACGTTTTTTTAAGCCCAGGTCAGTGCCCTATGCCATGAAAGGCAAAGTCGAGGAGGAGCTGGAACATTTACAGGGGCTGGGCATCATTGAGCCCGTCCAGTTTTCAAGGTGGGCGGCTCCTATTGTTCCAGTTTTGAAGGCAGATAAAACGGTGAGGATATGTGGGAACTACATGCCTATGGTGAATCAGGCCTCTAAGCTGGAGGAGTACCCATTGCCATGGGTGGATGACCTGTTTGCGACCCCATCAGTGGGTAAGCTGCTCACAAAGCTGGACATGAGCCACACTTACCAACAGCTGCTGCTCGACGAGGATTCAAAGGAGTACGTCACCATCAATACGCACAAGGGATTATTCAAATACAGTCGCCTGGTATTTGGAGTGGCATCTAGCCCCACCATTTTCCAAGGGACAATGGACTCTTCGCTGCAGGGGATTCTGCACGTAGCTGTGTATCTTGATGATATTTTGATCAATGGAGCCACAGAGGGGGAGCATCTGGCTAACTTAGAACAGGTGCTGAAGAGGCTCTCAGACGTAGGGCTGCAATTGAAACATGGAAAATGTGTGTTCCTGGCTCCGAGTGTGACCTACCTGGGACACAAGATTACAGCTGAGGGGCTTTGCCCAGTGGAGGACAAAGTGAGAGCTATCAAGGAGGCCCCAAGCCCCAAGAGTGTCACTGAACTCAGATCATTTTTGGGCCTGGTGAATTATTATGGCAAGTTTCTTCCTGACCTCTCAAAGGTTTTGGCCCCACTGTATAAGTGCTTCACAATGACACTAAGTGGCAGTGGGGTGAAGAGCAGGAGGAAGCTTTCAAGGAAGTGACAGAACTCCTGTACTCAGTGAAGCTGCTCGTTCACTATGACCCAGACAAGGAGATCACCCTTTCATGCGACGTTTCGCCCTATGGAGTCGGGGCAGTTCTCTCACACATAATGGAGGACCGTTCAGAGAAGCCTATAGGTTTTGCTTCACGTACCCTGACGGCTGCTGAGAAGGGATATTCACAGCCAGACAAAGAAGGTCTGACCATTGTTTTTGTGGTCAAATGCTTTCATCAGTACCTCTATGGATGTGCATTCACAATTTATAAATTCACAATTTGTACGGACCATAAACCACTGATGAGCCTTTTTAGGGAGAGCAGATGCATCCCACCGCTATCCTCAGCCAAGATACAGCATTGGGCTCTCACATTGTCATCCTACCAGTATACTATCGTGTACAGAGCGGGTGGGGATAATGCAAACGCCAATGCGCTGTCGACTCCCTTTACCTGAGACGCCTGTTACTACGTATGTGCCTCCAGAGACTGTGTTTTCATTGGACAGGCTGTCCGTGACACCTGTAAAGGTGACCCAGACCAAGCAATGGACAGAGAGGGAACCAGTCCTGTCTCAAGTCAAGACTTTTCTTTTACAAGGTGGGCCCAGAGTTGTGGAAGGAGAGGAACTGAGGCCTTATGCCAAACGCAAGACAGAACTGAGTCTGCAGGATGGCTGCATTTTCTGGGGGGCGAGGGTCATCGTGCCTCCCCCTGGCCATTCACAGATTGTGGAGGAAATTCATGAGACTCACCCAGGGGTGTCTCGAATGAAAATCCTGGCAAGATCCTACGTCTGGTGGCCAAGAATGGATCAGGATCTGGAGAACAAGGTAAAATCATGCACACAATGTCAGACCAATCAGAACATGCCACCACCAGGTCCTTTGCACCCATGGGAGTGGCCAGTCTACCCCTAGTCTAGGCTACATTTGGACTTTGCTGGCCCCTTTATGGGGCAGATGTTTCTTGTAATGGTAGATGCGCATTCCAAATGGATAGAGCTCACATCATGAGCAACATCACAGCCCCCTCAACCATAGACAAACTCAGGCAAGTGTTTGCAGTCCATGGGTTGCCTCACACTCTGGTCACTGATAATGGCCCGACGTTCACCAGTGAGCTGTTCGGTGAGTTCATGCGGCAGAATGGCATTTGTCACATTCGGACAGCCCCTTTCCACCCAGCCTCAAATGGCTTGGCTGAGCGGGCTGTTCAGATGGTGAAGGAAGGCCTGAAGCAGATGACAGGGGACTCTCTTAGTACCCGGCTTTCACGTTTCCTGCTTAAATACCACCTCACTCCACAGACTACGACTGCACGCACTCCAGCAGAGATGCTGATGGGGCGTAGGCCTGAGTCAAGATTGGACCTGCTGCACCTGGACATGAAGGCAAAAGTGGAGAGAAAGCAGGAAAAGCAGAAGGAGGGACGTGATCAACATGCGCGAGACAGACAGTTAGAACCGGATGACAATGTCTATGTGAGAAACAATCAGTAATGGCTACCTGGGGTTATTCCTGAGCAGAGTGGTCCAGTCTCCTATGTTGTTAAGCTGACTGATGGATGTGTTTTCTGCAGACATCAGGGCCATGTGTGCCTGCGTCATGATTCTGCTCAGAGTTAGACAGTTTCACGGAGTTTCCAATGGTGAGACAGACTACTGGGGAAGCATGTCCACCAGTGACTTTGCTAGAGGGAGAGACGCTGGCAGAGGGGGCAGAGTCCCCTGAGGAGGATGGACATTCTCACGTGGACACACAGACCCTTCTCATGTCCCCAACACTATATCCACCCAAAACATCCTCACCAGCAGTGCCTGCTGGGTCACTGGGGGTAGTGCATAGATCGCAGCGCCCTCGCAAACCTCTTGACAGACTGAATCTTTGATTGGATAGTTTCTTTTGTTGTTAGATTTAATGTTGAATTTGCCATGGTTTTTTTTTAGACGTTTTTGTATTGGTAACCTGTTGCTAATGATACCACTGTTTTTTATTCCCCAGTTCTTCTAAATTTGTGGAATGTTGGATTTTAAAGGGGGAGAAGTGTTGTGATGTGAGTATTATTAAAAGTGAGTTAATACTAATCGGGAAGCTGTTGGTAGCAAGAGGCGGGATCCGGGGTTGGCGGGGTGTGCTTTGTATATAGCTCCACCACCCATGCCGCGCAGGTACCTGGAAGCCTCCGTATTGTAAACATCATTTGCCGTCCCAGATAAAGATGTTCTTTTGGCCGTAAAATTGTCGAGTGGTCCTTTTTTTCAAAGTATACGTTACCACAGAAACTATTCCAACCACCAGTCCAAATGATTCAGAGGTGTTTCTGACTTCTGAAAACATCCTTTGCAAAGATGTAGCTTGGACAATAGATCGCAATTCCCAATCTTTGGTTTCACTGCAAAGTAACTTTATTAGCAGAGTACATACATGCAACCCTGAGGTTCTTTTTCCTGTGGGCATACTCAGCAAAATTATAGAAGAGTAACTGTAAACAGGATCAATGAAAGAGCAAAAGCATAGAAGACATCAAACTGTGCAAATGCAAATATAAATAAACAGCAATCAATAACAAGAACATGAAATAACAAGATAATGAGTCCTTGAAGTGAGATCTTTGGTTGTGGGAACACCAGAAACAGAGCGAGTGTAGTTATGTTCTTTTGTTCAAAAGCCTGATGGCTAAGAAATAATAACTGTTCTTGAACCTGGTGGTGCGAGTCCTGAGACTCTTGTACCTTCTACCTGATGTCAGCAGCGAGAAAAGAGCATGGCCTGGGTGGTGAGGATCTTTGATGATGGATGCTGCTTTTCAACAGCAACGTTTCATGTAGATGTGCTCAGTGGTTGGGAGGGTTTTGCCTGAGAAGTACTGGGCCGAGCCCACTACCTTTTGTATTATTTTCCACTCACAGGCATTGGTGCTCCCACACCAGGCCGTAATGCAGCCTGTCAATACTCTTTCAGCCACACATCTATACAGATTTGTCAGGGGTTTTGCTGTCATGCTGAATCTCTGCAGACTCCTAAGGAAGTAGAGGTGCTGTTGTGCTTTCTTTGTAATTACATTACACCTGACAGTTCCTGTTTCATTATCTAGTCAGATAGATGCAACCACAATAGCGGCTGGAAGTGTCATTATTCTTGGGTCACATGCAATGCCACCATACGAGATAGTCATGGAGGGATGGAGAAACACAACAACGAAACAGACCCTTCGGCCCAATAAGTCGATCCAACCACGAGATCACAGGATAGTCTATAAGTATAAATACTATAAGTATTCAGTCTGTCTATACCCCTCCTGATTTTATACGTCTCTATAAAGTCAACCCCCAATCTCTTACGCTCCAAAGGAATAAAGCCCCAGGCTAAGCAGCCTCTCCCTGTAACTCAGGCCCTTGAGCGCTGGCAACATCCTTGTAAAGCTTCTCTGCACTCTTTCCTGTTTAATGATGCCTTTTCTAAAACAGGGTGACCGCCCCCCCCCCCCAACCCACCACCTTCTAACTTCAACTCTGACTCCTCATCTTTTTCTCTCCAGTCCTGATGAAGGGTCTCGGCCCGAAATGTCGACTGTACTCTTTTCCGTGGACGTTGTCTGGCCTCCTGAGCTCCTCCAGCATTTTGTGCGTGTTGACCAAAGCTGTACATGATACTCCAAGTGCGGTCTCACCAACGTCTTGTACAATTGCAACATAAAATATCAAAGGGTACAGTATATGCAATTCCAGTGACTCTGTCACAGTCACAGTAAACCACCTACCAAGAGCAAATCATAACTGCTCTAATCTTCTGCCTCAAGTACACCAATGCAGCACATCATTATTTTCCCAAAACTTTGGAGCCATACACAAATTTTCCTCTAAGATACTGCCACCCACCATTATGAAGCTTCTCACCAAGACACGTTTAAACATATCACACTTCCTTTCAAGGAGGAAACTTGCGGATCTTGTAAATACATGCAGTAGAGTGCAATGCCTCACATGGAATGTAGTTACATTTTGATTTGTAACAACATAATTCTATTTCAAGAATCTCTGAGTGTGCAACCAGCACTTTTAGTTTCTCCCTGTTTGGATGCAGATAACTGACTAAGTTAGTAATATGTGACATAATTATAGAAAAATGTAAGATAGAAAAATGGAGGGCTATGGAGATTGACCTTAGAGTAGGTTAAAAAGTCAGAACAACACTGTGGGCTGAAGGGCCGGGACTGTACTGTATGTACCATCACTTTCCTTCAAGCACTGAGAAAGATTCTTCAATTAAAGAGATGCTCCGCTGTCAGGGCTGCCTCGAATGGAAACCAGTCAACCTGTAATGAATCAAACGTCCTGAAACCTCAAGCAGCAGCAGATCTCTGACTGGCATTGACACCTTTTTGAGCCACTTTGACTGATGGTTCCTAGTAAATAAAATAGCCTTTAATTTCTACAGTTTACAAACCCCAAGACCGTAAAGGACACCAAAGAGTTTGCAGTGCAAATTAATCTTGTTGTTCTAAACTTGATGTTGAGCTAATAAGCTGACATTTGAATTTTCATCAGAGCTAATTAAAAATGCTCCTTGATTTTCCTATAAATATAAAAGCTGAAGGATTATAATCATCATTCAGAAAAATATAAAATACAGATGTTTATGTACGAATTCCTTTATAACTAGGATGAATCAGTCTGTTAATGTTTAGTGTTGCAGGAAGTTTGACAATGGGAAGCAAAAGATAATAGTCATTCAGTCAGAGCTTCTACACCCACCTAATATTTGGTCAAATGATAATTGACACATTAGGATTGTAATGCCTTGATAGTGCCTAAATTTTTAAGGTTCTTTAAAACTCACATTAACTACTGTACACACCAGCTTGACATAACTATGAATAACTCTACTGAATGGGTACATGATTCTCAACCTGTTGGAACAAAGCTGTCATCACTTGATCCAGAAATTCCTGCAGTTCTACATCCATTGGAGCATGCACAGAGATCATTTAATGCACCTTCTTCAAATGGCTGAACAGCAAACGTGTTAACAGTGGAAAGAAAACACACAGTGGAGCCTTGTAAAGCTGAACATTTGGGCTCAGAAACTGTCTTGCGATGTTGAAGATCTTCTTCCAGAAACCCGGAGATTATTCAAGATGCTTTGAGTTCTTTGACAGCCTGCTCAGAATTGTCTCTGTGGTTTTCTCAAATATGGCTGGAGCAATAGCTGCAACAAAATCAGCAGATTGAAAGGTGTACCGCCATTGTTCTTAATGAGCTTCTGAATTGCCACCTTCTGAAAACTAATTGAAATGGATTCCATTTAACTTCTAATGATTATAATGGGAGTAGCAGCATGGTTTATGCTGGGATAGAGTATCTGTAACGGATTTTATTGCGCTGGTCTCCAGCTCAGCACGCAGATTATGATTTTATTCTATTCACTATGCATTTTGTTTGCACGTTCATTTTTGTTGCAATCCAAAGGGGGTCACGGTGGGGAGAGAATGAAGTGCTGCCTTGCTGATTCTTGTTCACACAATGTTTTTTATTCGCTGTGCCCAAGCAGTTTGTTTGTTCATTCAGATCACAAACTGGCTCAAAGTCTTCTTCGCACACATGCTCCTCCACCTTATTACTCCATAGCTGTTCCCTTTCCCTTACAAAATCATGCTGTCTTCCTCACTGATGCAGTTAATTATGTTACCCCAGGATCCAATAACTTATCTGAACATGTGCCAACATCAAGAGAAGTTCGTATTGGGAGCCATTATCATTAGCAAGTTGCACCTATTCTTTATGCATTTGCTTTGATGTTAGATCTAAAATATAAATCGGGGATTTGTGTTTAATCCACTGTTTCCTATCTGCAGTGAAGTTCACCAAGTGATCCAGTGTAGTGACGTCTGAAGAATTAAATTAAATGGTTGTGCACCCTCCGTAACTGAATTCTTAGTTACTACTAGCACAGGGCAAAACTGTAAAAGTAGTAACATCGGCAAATGTAGAGCACAAAATCGTAACGAATATTATGTCAGTTCTAGCCAGAGAATGGCTGGTGCAGTTTTATGCTCAATTTTACTCAAGACAGAAATAAATAAAACAGAATATAATAAGGGTGCAAAATGTTAGGTAAATCTAGAACTGTTCTGAAATATAAACCAGAATGATATACTGAAAAAGCTATACAATCTAATTTAACTATTAAATTGACCATTTTATGTTAATCTATGTTAACTTAAGCTTTTCCTCATGTTATTATGAGCTATTGTTAGTATAAAGCTAATTTTCATGGCATTTATACACTAGCACAACAATAAATTTGAACAATACTTTTAAATTGATAAGATATTGATAACATATAAGTTAACTTTCTTTGGTGGTATCATGTTAATGAATAATATCTTTACATAAATCTGCCCCTTTCTGTGTCCCATCCAATGCCTTTGTGAAACTTATGAATGAAAAATTGCTGTTCGTATTTTGAGTTCCTGTTTAGAATTACACTGATTCTTTCATGATGACATTTCAAATCGAGACAGAACAACAAAAAACAAGAATACGTAAGTGTCTTTCTGTTACTATATGCTCCAGAAATATAATCCATACTTGATGAGTTATCCAACCATCCTCTTGCTGTGGTGGAGAGGCTTGTGAGTTCCTGAGATCCCGAGAGCGATACTGTTTGGAGCTTTGCTCCTGGTAGGGTCGTCCATGGTGGTAAGGTCAAGAGGAAGGTTCCAAATAAAGGGTGATACAACCAAGACCTCAACAGTGGAGCTGTCAGAAGATAATGACACGGTACAATGGCAGTGAAGGCAAAGGACAGCTGCAGCAGTGTAGGGTCCCCAGTCATCTTGCATTCCAACTCACTGGACCATGACCCTGATCTGTCAAAGACCATCTGGTAGCTGCCCATGCATCAGCCTCCCCATGTTAAACAAAGTCATGCACAGATGTTCACCATTAAAGGAATAACCACTTAGGAAAACATCATACTCTACTCAAGAGATCGCACTGCTCCTGCTGATGCTATCCAATGATTCAAGGAAACTTTCAGGAGAAACAGAAAAGAGACCTGGGTGGAAGATCTATAAATCCACATGTCTGTGAATCCATTCATAATGATCCATCTCAGAAAAGCATCAATTTCCTTCCCAATCATCTTATGTCTACTATCATTTGCTTGGCTCTAGTTGGCAATGTACTCTACCGCGTAACAAAGCCTTGCAGCAAATTGAAGGAAGACACTCATCACCCAATAGACTGGCAATGTTTAAGATAATCTCTTTGACTCTGTTGAAGTAGAAAGAAAGTATGCAGATTTCCATCTATGAGGTATAAGCACTGACAGTTAACTCACCTCCTGGATACGATAGTTAGATTATATGCTTCTATACACATACAGTCATATGGTGCTTGTTTTTTGTACCACATCACATCAGAATGTCTCAAAGCACTTCATGTAATTAATTACTTTTGAGGGACATTGATTGCCATAATGTAGGCACATGACTAAAATCTATCGAACTATTAAGTGGAATTAAAATATGTTGCTTTTTGTTAAGTAGAGTTAAAATATGTTCCCTTTTGTGGTAATTTTATTCCTGCTGTGACAATCTAATACTTTATTTGACAGTCTAAGATTTTCTGGTAGGCACTATATAACAATTATGAATTCACAAGTGACTGACAATTTGGGAACACTCACTCTCTGTTGTCCTAATTCTGTCATAAAATTTGCATATTTTTAGCCTGATCTGTTTTGCCAAAAGCTAGGGTTTGTACAAAGGCATAATGTCCCACTGCTTTTGGAGCGAGGAGTGAAAAGAATAGTTCTTCTCTGTGTTGCAATTATGATCGAATAAATGGAGATTAATTAATTAATGTTGTTGAAAATATAAAACTGCTTTATTAAAATGTCTTCAGAGGGGAAAACAAGGTTAAATATTATAGGTTTGGCAGTATCAGGCATTCCTGGGTCAGGTACATCAAGGATCATTGACCACTGTACGAAAGTGACACTCCCATATCAGCCTCATGGCCTTTCTGTGTTAGAATGCCAAATTCTGTCATGTCAAACCGAAAATGGATTGAGATGACATAACAGAAAATATAAAGAGGAAAGGTCTTTTTTTTTGGATTTCTCTTGCTAAGGGAATGAAACAGTTTTCAATTTTGGGTTTCCAATGTTAACACAAGTTACTTGAACATCATATGCAATCCAACCAAATGTGGACTGCAACTACCTCTATTCTGATCAATGATAAGAGTCCCTCTGGTTGCTGTCATTAAATCCTATTGATTTCTCATTTCTTCATAGCCATGTGAATTCAAAAATTTATCAGCCAAATTTCTCAGATCTTTCCAAAAGTTCCCTAACAGTATCAGCTTTGCATCTCAATGTGCTTATGGTGTACTGCAAATTATTATTCCATTTATGTTCATTTTTCGATTTGCCTCACCAGGCATCCTATGCCTTAACGTAAGTGATTAAGTTACAATCAGTATAGGAGAGTTAGCCAGCAGATGCACATTCAGAGATATCTTTGAGAATGGACTTTTTCACTTTGAGCTTCTCAGACTAAGCAATTAATGGAGCAAATACCCTAGTCCACCATCAACATGGTTCTGGTTCAAAAGAGGGTCATGCAAATTATAATTATCAATTCTAAGAAAAAAATGTGAAAATACATATTGTGGTCACCCAATCTCAGCCAACTTAGACAAATATGGATCATTTCTACAGATACACCATGGAGAGCATGACTAGCTGCATTACTGTCTGGTATGGGGGGCAGTGCTACTGCACAGAATCGAAAAGAGTTGCAAAATTAATTGTTGGGGACTGATGAAAGCAGCGTTTCTGGCATTTGTCTAAGAGAAATCCCAGTGATCCTCTGGGCAGTACTCACAATCTTTTGTAGGGTCTATCGGTCAGGTGCCTCACAATTCCTGTAGCAGATGGTGATACAATTGATCAGGACACTCTCAGTAGTGCTTTTATAAAAATTGGTTAGAATCGGGTGGGGGGTGGAAGGGAAGAGCCTCATTCACCTCAGTCTCCTCAAGAAGTGGAGTCACTGCTGTGCTTTCTTCACTAAAGAGATGATGTTCATGGTGAGATCGTCCGTCATGTGCACTCCCAGAAACTTGCTGCTCCTAACTCCTCTATGAATGAGGCATTTCTGCACCTTGTAAAGTCCACAATCATCTCTTTAGTCTTGTCCATATTGAGACGTTACCTGCTCTTTGTCTGCCATCTCATCGTTATTGTTGATGAGGCCCGTTGCTGATTTGTCATCAGTGAACCTGATGATTCAGTTTGAACTGGACCAGTCCTGCATCAGCACACAGCCCTGGGGAGGTTGCCACTGGTCAGCATGATGGAGCTGGAGATGTTGCTTGTTGACACAGACTGACAGTGGTCCTTCTGTCAAGTAGTCCCAGATCCAGTTACAGAGAGGGAGTCCCAACGAGACCTGTTTACCCACTAGCTTCCGAGGAAAATTCATATTAAACATGGAGCCAGAGTCGATAAATAATACCCTGACATATGAGGCAACATTTTCCAGATGGGCAGGATGGAGTGGAGGGCAGAGATTATGACATCATTAGTAGACTGGTTTGAATGATAAACAAACTGGATTAATGCATACCAATCTCATCAATGCACACCACTGCAAACTCTGAAAGCAAAAGTCTAATCCATTGTTCTTATGCTTGAAATTCCAGCTCGAGTTCCTTGGAAAACAGGATAAAAATATGTAAGTCCGTGTTCCTGGCAGGCAGAAGATTTTAGGCAACAAGAACATGCAGTATATTTCAAAGCATTGGTTTGTACATCCTGTACGATTTTCACTTTCCTTGAAAAACCACGCACAGTACAGACGACTGGAGCCCTGTTGACTCTCACTAGTATCATAACACAAACCAAAAGCTGTCTCCTAGGATCAAACCATATGACATAAACTAAAATGGATGTAGAGTTTGATTTGACTGAAGTACAGATTTTCAGTGTACTGTCTGATGTAGTTTTATTTTGAGTATTTCTTTTAACTTTTAATGTACATGATAATGAAATGCTGCTCTCAGAGTGCATACTAGGGACAGAAGCTTGGAGAAACATTTATCAGCATGGAGGTATATGCAGGGTTGAACGGAGGCCCAAATGAGGGATTGAGATAATCAAACTTAACTCATTGCTCCATTTTGTACAGGCACAAGTCCAAGGGCTTACCTCTCAAAAGAATGCTGCCAGTACCTCTAACAAAGAAAAACTTTTTTAAAAAAAAATCTATTTCCATTATTGTGTTTTTCACTGTCTAAAAGTGTGGATTTTTTAAATGTGGCAATTTAGAGAATATACATCGGCTGTCCCTGACTCTTAGTGAGACTCTGTCCATGTTTCCTGATAGATCTCGTGGTGAACGTGTGTCTGGTTCCCCAGCATCTTCACGGTGGTATGCATGTAACTCCCTCGAGGCCTCACTGCGTCAAGTGGCAGTATTCTGTAGTGCGGCCTTTAGAGTTGCATACAAAAAAGTCAAAATATATAAATCTCTACATCCACATCCAAAACCACTTCCTTTTCTAGAATTGATCAAAAAGCTTGTTTTTAATAAACTTATTGTTTACTGCTCATTCTTAACGCAACATAACATTTTAATTATCATCCCTTTGATTATGATGCATATCTATTGGATTTGGAGCCATTCACCACACACAATTATTACAGTGATTAGAATTGAATTGGATTAAACTCTGCATACTAAATAGGCTTAGTCATTTGGAGTCTGTTCCTTTATCCTAGGGTCACAGCTATAAACAATAGTGTAACGATAGGCATCTCCAGAGGCTGGGTGCTAGATACTCTAGCTGCATTCTATGTTTTAACACCAGATGAATCTCTGTAATAAAATAAATGATCTGAATTGTTAAACTCCCTTTTACCATTCAATTAGCAGCTCAGCAGTTTAGTAGTTGTCAAATAACATTCTTTTTACCTGTAAAGGTAGAAATCCTGAATGAATACGTATATTGCTGCTACTGGTACTGCAGATAACACACTCAAAACTGCTGAATAATATCTCTCGTTATTTTGATAAGATACATTATAATTGACATGAAGGAAAGGAACCAGTTACGGAGCTGAAGGCTTTCAAGCTAAAGAAATGTGCACAATGATATGATGTCTATGTTTATGTAAGAAGCTTGATAAGACAGCTTATCTGTTGCACTTGCTTTCCAGGCCTGGATAGTACACTGTGCAGTTTAGTAGCTTGCTGGCCTTTCACTGACTTCTTCCCAATATGCTATGTACCAATTTACAAAACAATGTAATCTGATAATTAGCAGTGCCACCTCCATTATTTGCACTCCGATTATCCACCATCACAATTAACTGCCAGAATTTTCAGAGGACAAAGGCACGAGAGAGATAGAGTCTCACTGTGCAGCGTGATTATGTTATTTTTACTTCATTTCTACTTTTGATGTATAATAACAAAAGAAAATTTTATACTATTTTTGCACTGTACTGGTCTTCTCTCTCTCTCGCTTAGGTGTTCCAATAAATAAAGGTGATATTCTTGCCATTATCAAAACTATACATAAATGCAACTTGCTGTTGTAATTCAAATCCTAAGGCTCTATCAATCAGATAATGAGAGAATCATGGTGGATAAACATGTTTACAAAGCTGTTTAAAAATAGCTTAAATAAAACTTGGCATTGCTGTCAAATTTTTGTTTTGCAATATTTCCCTGGTCATTGTTTCTCTGGATCCTCTAGAAATCTGAACCTTTGTGATCTCACCGATGTAACCTAAGATTTATCTTCAATTTAATTTTAACAGAAACAGCACACTTTTTGCTGGCTTTGAATATAAATTGGATTTGGATCAGATTGCTGCATCAGCCAGGTGAAGAAAATTATTATTTTGCGGAGCATTTGTCATGTTTGAGAAAGAAGCAAAGCTATCAGATTATCTTTCAAAGTCAGCCTCTGCATTTTTGTTTATCTGTTTGGAAAATGGAGCCTTTTGTGCATTCGGAAATCTAGAAAGCCATTTTGTACATGTTATGAAATATGCTTCAACATTACAGAAAAACTTTCATGAATGTAGTGTATATTACTCCAGAGTACATGTGGTGTATATGTGGTGGCACATTTTACTTGCATAACCAGAACCAGACTCCTAAAGCATACATCTATTCCAAACTTTATCAAAGCAGAAATTTACCAGGGGACTGAGATTTTTGACATCTTCCATGAAAAAGTGCAACATCCCCACTGACTCTACGAATCTATACCTCAAGACTACTTAAAGAGATGGAACATTTGGGATAGCATGAAGAATCTGGAGACCATGCAGTGTGACAGAAGAAGTTGGCCACCTCATGATCTACCCGCACACCTGCCACTCTATGGTCACCTGTGGAAGGGTTTGCACTTCACGCCTTAATCGCTTAAAACTCACCAAACCCACCAAAAACAAGTCATCCTCCATTCCAAGGAGACAGAGGGAATTTTGCAGATGTTGGAAATCTTGACCCAGGCCCAAAATTTGACTGTTCATTTTCCTCCATAGATGCTGCCTGTCCTGCTGAGCTCCTCCAGCATTTTGTGAATGTTGCTTGGACCCAATGAATTGCCCTAAAAGAGGAAAACCACCAATTAAGTAATGTATCCCCAGATACACAACACAAGGGATGTTACACCAAAAGAGGGATTTGGGTCAAACAGGAGCAAATGGGATTAATATAGGTGGTCATCTTGATGAACATGGTCAAGTTGGGTGAAGGGCCTTTTCCTTGCTGTATTACTCAATGTTCTGGCCAGATGCTTGTAGTGCAAACTTCCTGCCAACACACACCATTCAATACCAATTAGCACTGCATGGCTTCAGCATTTTTTACCTTCCCAAACTAACCAAGTATTTCTCTGTCTCAATTGCATTGCCCAGCAGTCTACTGCATATCCAGATGAGTTCACTTTTACAAAGGAAATATTTCTGATGAATGTCCTGAATTTAACTTTCATTTAGCTTGAATCTGTACCTAGTTGTTGAACAGTCTTCTCTAATTCAAAGCATATACCAGTTCAAACTTTTTTATATGAGTTATTATTACTTGTATTTCTCAATCATCTTTTATGAAAGGAACTGACTGTATTGTTCCTATATTTCATTTTTCTCTCAGTTCACAGACATTTTGAAACTCTTGTATTTATTCAATAAACCTGACTTCACTGTTTAGCAGTTCCTTGTCTTTCAACAGTAAGTTTAAACTACTTTTTATAATGTTTTTTGCACTGTAAATACATGCTGGTATTTAATGTATTTATGTACAGTACATTTTATTCCATATATGTACTTAAACCTCAAAGTTTATTTTTTACATAATTCTTTATACTGAAAGCTGTTTTGCCCTTGTGGGCCATGCCTACACAGCCAGTCACATCGAGTTGATCCTTGATCCTTGATCTAAGTTTGGAAGAAAGCAATGAGCAACTTTGGGACGACTTGCGCTCAGTGGCGGAAGGCTCTATTTGCTTTTGATTGCTTCTCTAGAAACGTTGAGGATCATCTGTGTGAGAATGAACTGGCGCGCTAGAATCTAACTCTTTGGAGTTTCTTAGGAAACGGCAGCGCTTGTGGATGGAGGAGAGATGGGCAGTGAGGTGACCCTTAACTCCCAAAACTCGTTGTCTTTCAATTTCTTCCTCGATTCTTTATAATAAGGTTCTTCTGCTTATGATTTTCCTCCTACATGCAACACTTTATATTTGTCTGCTGCTGTTACGACCCCTTGCAGAACTACTTCCAAAGCTTTGCTTTTGCCTGTCACTCCTCATTGGGTTCAGCTTGCATATTTAACCAATTTGCATTGATCTCCAAAATCCAGGTCATTAATATAAATTAGAAACAATAGGGATCCCAACACTGATCCCTGGGGCAACTCACTCAGCGCTCCCTGCTGCTCTGAACTCCTCTAAGTAACTGCTGCCTTTGAGCTTTCAGTTAATATTTAATCTCTTCCTAGGTATTATCTAGAAACCCAATTGATATAATTTTAAGTTTGTGCACCAGATAGGATATAGGCCCACCAATTCAATAGTGCTGCCAATGCTTTTTACATGTCACGTGGTCGACTTAAAGAACAAAATCAATCACAAAATGCGATGAGCAATTGCATGCGAACATCTGTGAAATTAAATTGCTGCAGTCTTGCATGGGTGAAGCACGCACACAGGAATGACAATAGTCTTTGAGCAATACCCGTACTCTTTCACTGCTGCAGAAATAGATCCCATATTCTTGCTGCAGAGCCTACATGAGCTTTGATTGCAAGTGCAGATCTTACAGGAGGAGGATGTTTTGCTTGAGGATTAGTTAAAAGCCCACAAGGAAAATCAGACACCAAATTTTCACTGATCTTCTCCTGGGTGCATTCATCACCAAAGTGCAGCTTGTTCAATGGGTGCATATTCTCATTCCAGCATTCTAATTTCAGTTTACGATCAGAAGCAATAGCTCCACTTGCAAGTTTACCTTCCCCATGTAACTTTTGAATGTACTTATTGAGCTACAGCACGGAAGAGCCCCTTCCGCTTATTCAAGCCACACTGCCCCGCAACCCTAGCCTAGTCATAGGACAATTTATACTGACTAATGAACTTATCAACCACTTCGTCCTTAGACTGTGGGAAGAAACCGGAGCACCTGGAGGAAACCCACCTGGTCATGGAGAGAACATACAAGCTCCTTACAGGCAGCGGTGAGAATTGAACCTGGGTCTCTGGCCCTATAAAGCATTGTGCTACACTACTGTGCCAGCCCACTTAGCAATATTGCCAAGAAAACCATGGCCCCATTAAAAAAGGTGAGGTAACTAGATACTTGATTTAAAAAAGTGAAAGGATCCCAAGAAATATGTTGAAATTATAATTAGATCAGTCAAGAACATAGACTTGAGCGCAATGAGTTCAGTGGACAACTCCTGCTCCTAATTTGCAAATTCATAGTTTCCTTAGGCTACATCCACACGAGACCGGATAATTTTGAAAACGCCAGTTTTGCGTAAAAACGATAGGTGTCCACATTATGCGTTTTTAAAAATATCTCTATCCACATTGAAACGGATAGTTCGGCAAATCTCTCCCCACTGCGCATGCGCAGGACATATCTACCAAAAACAAGCGACATGTTTGGTGTCGAATCTCGCTGTGAAAGACGGTGCGTGTTTGTTCAGTTACAGACTAGAAAAACTTAAACAATGGGCAGCTGTTGGCTCTCACACAGGAAGATTTAAAAGTTAAAGAAAACAAATTCTGAAGCATATGGAGGCAACCGACGAGGAGTTCATGGACTGTATGACCCGGCTGATGACGAACATTGAAAAACTGACTAACTCTGTTGCATTAATAAAGCACCTCGTTAAATGTGTAAAACTCGTATGTATCAGTATTATCTTGTATTTCCATACAACGTTACAATAGGCTGTTACACATCTATTATCAGAAAAGTACTTGCATAAACAAGTAAACCACCTTCATACGAGCAAGAACAGAAAACAGGGCAAAGTGAGTACAGTATACTTATTTATTCAATAAGTTATGGGTCAAAGTATTTGGTGAGTACATTTCTAACTCTTCTGGCTTCAGTCTCGTTGCTGTCTGTTCTGAAATTGTTAGGTTGCGTTCAAGAAAACAATGAAATGGCGTGCTGCCATCTGACAGCGTTTTCAGAAGTCTCCAGTTACCCCGTCCACACTGATCTGCCTGAACAGCATTTTCAAAAATACCCACCCTGGAAAGCATTTCTGAAAAGCTCCGGTTTCGGGGGATGAAAACACCATTTTAGTGTGGACGGAGGGTGAAAACAAACACAGAAAGCTTCGGTTTCGGATTTATCCAGCGTAGTGTGGACGTAGCCTTAGTAACTTCACTTATTCCACATTAACAGTTCCTTAGTGAGCAAAATAGGCAGTTAGAAGATTAAAAACACAAGAGGTTCTGCAGTTGCTGGATATCCAAAGCAATGCACTAAATACTGAAGTTCCTCCAACATGTTGTGCAGGGAGAAGATTTATTTCTAGCAGCGACTATCATGCATAATATTTAATGCTAACTCATCAACATTCCCTCTCAGAATTGCCAGTTGCTAATATACTGGTGACTAGTAGTGTGCTAGAGCAAATGGAAGCCTTCATTATTTAGGGAAGGAAGAAATTCCTGCTGAGCAAGATGTCACATCTGTTAAGATCATGTTACAATATCAAGATTCTGACCATATGTTTCTTGTGTCACTGCAACCAACAAAATAAGGTTCATGACTTATCAGTGAGGCATGCCTCTTTAAGAATGCTTTTTTTGGGGTCATAGTACAGAAATGGAGCAATACTTCCACAAAAAGCATCCAGCCATTTGGTGGTGCATTCCAAACATCTGGACAGCTGATCGCCGTCATCAGGCTCACTGCAATCCAAGAGTGGGCTCATGTTGTCCAGCAGTGGAGGGCAATCTTTCAGCCTGCTCCTGAAGTGACACTGCACAGCCTGCCTGCTGAACCTGAGCCAAGTTAAACCTGCTGTAGGCTCAGTAATGCTGTTCACTTCAATAGAATGGAACAGCTGCAAGCGAGAGAGGCAAGTTTCAACTCATCACCGTTTTACAATTTAAGGAGTTAGGTTAAATGCTCTTAAGTGTGCCTGCTTTCCAGTATTCCATCTTTGGGGAAGACTCCCCCAGTCACAGGGAGGGCATATAAATTCCACACAGACAGCACCAGGAGTCACTGCAGCTTGGAGGCAGTAGCTCTCCTAGCTGCACCACTGTGTCACCCAGGTGAGAAGGGGCGATAGTGATCTTCCTCATTCACTGCTGCGGTCTGTGAGTAATTTGATGCATCCAGGTGCTTTGCTTACCCATTTCAGAATGCTGTAGAGAGTCAACCACATAGTTGTGGGTTGAATTCAGAAAAGAAAGCAGAGCCAGTAGAGACGCAGTATGTGTCAGAGCAATTTTTGGGTTTAGCACATTTACATTTAGCAAATTACTTCAGCCACCAGTCTTCACATCTGAATATGTATTGTGGATTTAACTTGGAGTGCCGCTCTAACCAATGGGTTCCTAAATGCTGTGAATGCCAGACCAGACAATGCTGATTAAAATTCATTTGGATGTCTGTGGTGTGGGTGCGAATCAGTAGGGATGAAGCTTATGTGTAGTTTCAAAGAAAGCATTGTTGATACATTGTAAATATGGAATTGTCCTTTGATGTTTAGCACATAAAATATTGAGCCCCACATTGGGCCAGCCAGACCTTTCGACCAAATGTACCTTGATGCCTGCTGTACATTGTTTTGTCGATTGAAGAAGCTGCTCCATATCTGCCAGCACCTTTCTCCAGTGACTTCATTCACACAGCAGTATTTAACAGAATGTTAGTTACGTAGATATTTTTTGCACCAATTTGGTATTTTAATGGTCATTATTATTAATACTAATTAAATATATTACAGTACATAGTTTTAACTAATTGTAATGAGAGAATAATCTTGAGTTGTCATTCAAGGTTTTTATATAGGCTCTTTTTGACCAGTCTTGTTATTTGTTATTTTTAAAATACTAGATTTTACCTTTGGCCAACAAATTTTATTAGAACAGCACAAAATATTTCTTGTTGAATTTTTGACGATGTGTATTCCTTATAAATGTTTCTGAGGTAACTGTCCCAGTTGAGGTAATTAAATATACTGGAAATGGCAACAGCAAGGGAGATTATTTGAAGAAAATTGCAGAAAGGGCGAAGGGATAGCAGAAGCCAGACACAAGGGGTTTTAAAAAAAGAACAAGATTTCTAAAGGCTTTCCAACAATCCCTGGGTGGAAGCTTAAATGTTAGGCTAATGTAGGAAGGCAACAAACAGAACAGAATTTGACAGCCTTCTGCCAATACCCTGCTTTTCCCAAAACACTCAACATTACTATCTTGATATGTTGAAGTCAGAAGGTGGGAGAAAATGTTGAGTTATATGCTTTGGAGGTAAGGACAACCCTTGATAATACTTGTATAGTGTGAGAAAGTAAACTTTTTCTGAGTAGGATATATTTACCTAATATTCACTTGATTATGAGCTTTATCGTTTTTAACACAGTTTTCAGCAGGTAGAAACTCGTTTTATTCCAGAACTTCTTTTTCAGCTCTTTGGAAAACAACTTGAATAATTCCAGCAGATTTTCAGCAACTCCAACAGCTGGGTAAAAGATGTTTCAAAGAGTATGGACGACACATGGTCCCTTGAGAGATGGAGGCAAAAGGATTCTGCACTCTGTCACCCATCAGTCTTGGCTACTGCCAAGCATCCCTGGGAAGTATGTGAGCAGAGTGTCCAATCAGTTTATGGAAAGATGATTATAGATAATAAGAATGTGAACATTCCTTGCAGCTGCACAGTCTTCTTGCATCACATCAGCCTGGCAGTCCAGCTGCATCTTCCATCTGTCCTCTGCAAGGCAGCAGACAACGTATACAACACTGACACACTGTGTGGGGCACAGAGGGCAGAATTTCTTCAGGACAAAGTGAAAAGAGAAAAATCTGCCTACATGCTGGTTCAATCTGTCTGTGAAAGCAAATTAGGTGGGTTAAGGTATTCTTGTGAAATCAGAACAATTCTGCCAAATGTGCTGTCTGAAGTTGGCCCATTTGCGAACAATGCCAGCAATGACAGGCTCAGTGATTTTTTTAAAGAAGGCAGTGTAATATACCATATAATAGTATGTATAATTTATGTTAACATATGTTTGTCATGTTTGTAATCAGTTGTGTTCCTGCCGTAAAGAGCTGACTTTCATGACATTTATATCCTGATTATACACTTAATGGACACTTTAACAGGTATACCCATACACCTACTTGGTAATGCAAATATCTAATCAGCCAATCATATGGCAGCAACTCAATGCAGAAAAGCATGCAGGCATGGTCAAGAGGTTCAGTTGTTATTCAGACCAAACATCGGAATTGGGAAGTAATATGATCAAAGTGACATTAACCATGGAATGATTGTTGGTGCCAGAAGGGGTGGTTTGAGTAACTCAGAAACTGCAGATCCCCTGAGATTTTCACCCACAGCAGTCTCTAAAATATGCAGAGAATGGTGTGGGAAACAAAAAAAGAAATCAAGTAAGCTGCAGTTCTGTGGGTGAAAACACCTTGTTAATGAGAGATGTCAAAGGAGAATGGCCAGGCTAGTACAAGCTGACAATAAGGTGACAGTCAATTAATTAACCACGTGTTACAATGTGGTGTGCAGAAGAGCATCTGTGAGTGCACAACACGTCAAACTTTGAAGTGGATGGGCCACTGCAGCAGAAGACCTTAAACATACACTCAGTAGCCACTTTATTAGGTACAGGAGTTACCCCATGGAGTGGCCACTGAGGGCATCTGCCCATGACAATAAACTTAAACTTGAAACTTAAAATGAGGACATGGACATCCAGGGCTCACTTCTCCTTTCTGGTAAGCAGCCCTTAGGTTTCCCATTATATAGAATTGATCACGCTTAGTCAAGGAAATTGCCACAAACAGTTTCATAAGGTAATATCATCAGCATTTCATGTTAATTATATTTTTATATTGTCGAAATGGAACTGAAAGGTCAGAGTTTGCTGTGCAGGACATAGCAATATCAGGGAGTTATGGTTCAGCAGTTAAATGATAAACATGAAACAATTATCATGATATGACAGAGAGTAACAGGTTGGAAGAGATGAGACATTATCTGGTCCAAGTGACTGTCCCTTTGTCTATTGCCAGTAATGTTGAAGTGAACTGTAAACACGAGATTCTGCAGATGCTGGAAATCTTGAGCAATACTGTACACGTAAAGTGCAGAAGGAAGTCAACATGTCAGGCAGCATCTATGGAAGGGAAATCTTTGACTGTTTATGTTCCTCTCCATAGAGGATGTCTGACTTGCTGAGTTCCTCCAGCACTTTGTGTGTGCTGTTGAAGTGAATTGGCTGGATTTGCTGAGGCCTGCATTTAATGGTTGCCTTCCATGATCTCAGCATGCAACAAAGCGTTGTTGTATATTTAAATACAGTCATTGTCAAAGTGTGCCGGCCAATTTGCAAGCAGTAATGTGATAAGGACCAAATGTTTGCAATTGTTGTGGAGATTTGGTCGAGTAGTGAATGTTGCCAAGGACATCGGGATAATTCCCACTCTTTCTCATAAAGGACCGAGAGATCCATTGGGCCAAACAGGAGGGGCTTCTGTTTAATATTCCATGTTAAAAGCCAACATTCCTGACGGCATTTTCTTAGTCTTAGATTTTCATGCTATCTAGAGTGGAGTATGAATCTATAATCTTCTGATTCAGCCCCTCCAACACTGAACCACAGTTTACTCTCTAACAACGTATCAGGGGCCTATGATAAGACACCTCTCACCAGCTACAACTTTTATGAATTTACTGTGGGATTTTACACTTTCAATGCAATGTGTATTGTAACGTATGGATCTATTTCTATCAGAGCAATGACCCCCCCCTTAGCACGACATATTGATCTGTTGTCTGCACATGCGCTGTTGTTTACACATGCAGTGTTTTCTCTCTCTCTCTGTCTCTCTGCAGTGTGAATATTCCAGTTAAAGCCATCTTCCCGCGTGCATGCTTTTATTTAATTGATATTTAGTTGTGCACAGACGCAACAAATTGGCAACAAGTACAAACCTGAATGTCAGAAAATATCACGAACTGCACCAACAGTTATGGGACAAAACAGTGAGAGCTAAACAGCACGAGAAAGCCATCACACACACTGACAAAGGCGTGAGTAACAGTGAAAGACGCGCTGAATTCATGGCACACAGAGTCTTTCAAATATTTGGGCATTATTATGCCAAAAGATTTGGCAAAATTATCAGAATGTAGTTATCAGCCTTTATATAAAAAAATTAAGGAAAATGTGGCAAGATGGAGCCTGATTCCTTTTCTCAGTCTCAGTTTAAGGATTGAGTCTATTAAAATGAATATACTGCCCAGACAGTTATATCTCTTTCAGACCCTACCAATAGAGATTAATCAAAATCAATTCAATGAATGGAACAAGATGCTATCAAGGTATATTTGGCCGGGTAAAAGGCCTAGAATTCGTCTCAAAACTTTGCAATTAGCAAAAGAAAAGGGGGGATGGGGCTTGCCGTCTCTTAGAGATTATTATTTTGCAGCACAGTTGAGAGCTGTGATATGTTGGTGCAACCCATCATATGACGCTAAATGGAAAAACATTGAGGAGCGGGTACTTCCCATCCCCATACAAGCAATTTTGGCTGATAACAACCTGCAAAGGTACATAAATACTATTGATAACCCATGGGTGAAATTGACTCTTAAAATATGGAAAACCACTATAAAAGAATATAATCTAGAGGGAGATATTGCAATTCTTAAATGGTGTGCATATGACTCTGATTTTACACCAAATAAATTGGATGCTAGATTTAAGGACTGGACAGCTAAAGGAATAACAGTTCTTTTCAATATAATGAAAGAAGGAACACTGTTCAGTTTTGAAATGCTTAAAGAGAAACACTTATTAGAAAAACAAGATTTTTATCGGTATTTACAGATGCGACAATATGTTAATAAGACACTTAAAAATGTAACCAAGGCAAATACATGCTTGATAGAGCTCTTTAAAAAAGCATATAATTCAGATAATGGTAGTAGAATCATTTCAAGCATGTATAAGGGGTTGTCAAATCTTAAAACACATTTGACTTCATACATTAAAACAAAATGGGAAAAGGAAGGAGGGATAATTATATCTGAGGAAGAATGGACAACAATATGGAGATATCAATGGAAGTGTACCAATTCACAGAAATGGAGGGAGTTTGGATGGAAAAACTTGATAAGATATTTTATTACACCCTCTCAGAAATCCCATTATGATAGTAACCTCCCTGTTTGCTGGAGAAATTATGGAAATCAAAATGCAAATCATTATCATATTTTTTGGGACTGCCCTGTTATCAAAAACTATTGGAGGGGGATACACAATGCCCTACAAGACATCTTTAAATGTGAAATACCCTTGGAGAGTAAGACCATATATTTTGGATATATACCTCAAGAATGGTTGAAAAGAGATAAATATTTAATGAATATACTGTTGTGGCAGGTAAAAAGACTCTTACTAGGAAATGATTATCACAGGAGAGCCCAACTTTAAATACATGGATGGAAATTACAATGGACATTTACAAAATGGAGAAGATAACAGCATCTGTTAACCATAAGCTGGAACAATTTGATTCATACTGGGAAAAATGATTTAACTTCATAATGCCTCATAGGCCTGATTTTATCCTCACAAATCAATGAATCTGTTGTAAAAAAAATCACTCCCTACTTGTACATAGTTCTTTCCATTTGCTTGTTTTTTTCTTTCCACTCTTTTCTATAAGTGTATACCTCAGATAAATACTTTGTGGAGATTTGTGATATATATGATTATATGATGTATATGTACAATGTCTGAAATACACCTTATGGAAATGTTTGTTTGATGAACTTCAATAAAAAAAATTACAAAAAAAAAGAAAATAACATGCTGATGGCTTCAGTCTGGAAAGCTGATGAATTTGATTGCGCTAATGTAGACTGGAAGTCGTATATTGAGAGGGTGGAACTGTATTGTAACGCAAACAATGTGGAGGAGCAGAAGAAAGCCCCCACACTTCTTAGTTTAATGGGCTCAAGAACGTACATTTCTCATGCAATTTAGTAACCCCTGGAAAGTCAGCAAGCAAGATGGTCGACAAAATTGTTATGATTTTACAAAATCATTTGAGCCCTAAACCACTGGTAATAACTGAGAGATCTAGATTTTACGAATGGAACTATTCAAAAGATGACACGAGTGAATCTGCAGATGCTGGAAATAAATAAAAAACACAAAATGCTGGCAGAACTCAGCAGGCCAGACAGCATCTATGGGAGGAGGTAATAACGACGTTTTGGCCCGAAACGTCATTATTATCTCCTCCCATAGATGCTGTCTGGCCTGCTGAGTTCTGCCAGCATTTTGTGTTTTTTATTCAAAAGATGAACACATTTCTGAATACATTGCCGAACTGTGCAAACTTTCCCAGTATTGTGACTTCAGAGATGGACTTTCTGATGTATTAAGGGATAAACTTGTACTGTATGTGGGATATTTAGTCAATGCATTCAATAGAGGCTGACTTAGAACAGGCATTGACCATTGCAATATTGTTAGAGAATGCAGGAAAGGATGTAGCAGGACTACAGAAAAGGAGGTTAGAATGTGAAATGCACAAAATGTCCCTGAATGGTATAAAAAGCTAAAAATCTTATTGATGCGGCAAATCCTCCCGTGATGCAAATGATTGTTGGTTCAAAGAAAAAGTCTGCAAAAACTGTCACAGACAAGGTCACATGGAGAGAGTGTGCAAGTCAGGCAAAAAGCACAACCAAGGAGAAAAAACACACAGAGTGAAGAGGTTTACACACAAAACTAAGCAAGTGCATAAAGTTACTAAATGTAAAACAGAATCAGACAACATAGAGTCAGACAAAGGTGAACTTTCATGCTTCGAACTGAAACAGATCACAAAATCATTTGGATCTCAATAGATGTGTCTGGTGTAAAGCTGAGAATGGAGCTGGATACAGGGTCAGCTTTGTCTATAATTCCAGAGGGTGACTACAACAGACTGTTTCCTAAGATACAGTCTGACGGGATGTTAAAGACTTTCACAGGTGAAAGAGTGTCTCCCAAAGGCAAACTGAAAGTAAATGTGACGTATGGAGGCCAAACACAGCGGTTAAATCTTTATGTATTGAAAAGTGGAGGGCCAGCACTTTTTGTATGTGAATGGATGAGAAAAATCCAACTAGACTGACACTCGATCAAAGCTCTCAGTTTAGCATCAACAGTCAACTGCAGCCCAAATTGTAGCACTAACTGTCACAGCTGTTTAATGCTGATCAAAAGCTATTTGAGAAGGGAATAATCAGCCAGATCGATGACTTGACAAAAACTGTCACGCCCCACAGGCACCGTTACACTCATGGGAGTGGCTGTCTTCACCATAGCAAAGAGTATATATTGATAATGCTGGGCCATTCATGGACTCCATGTTTCTGATTGCTGTAGATGCTTATCCAAAGTGGCTGGAGGTTATACCAATGAAGTCAACCAACTCAGCAAGGACTTTCTCTGCTCTGAGAACTATCTTCACCAGAAACAGCTTACGAGAACAAATTGAGAGCAACAATGGACCACAAGACATGTCAGAATAATTCTGACTCTTCATGAAGAAAAATGGCACCAAAGATTTCAAGTTAACTCCTCACCACCCTGCAATGAATGGGTTAGCTGAAAGGTTTATCCAAACCTTCAAGGTCCATTAAAGCAATGGGCAAGCAAGTCATTTCTCTACAGCATAAGGTGGACAACTTCCTTTTTTATTGTATCAGAACTCTGTTCATGAGATGACGAATCAAACACCTGCAATGCTGCTCCTGAGCAGGAATCTGAGATCTCATTTAGACCTCCAGAAACCAGGTCTACCGAGGGAAATGCAGAGTAAGTATTTCAGCCTGTTACCAAGTGAAGCAGCAAGGAGCTTCAAGATTGGACAGGAAGTCCTAGTGCATGATTACCGAGAAGATAAGTGGACACCTGATAGGATAGCTACAAGGACTGGATCACTGATGTACCTGCTGGATGTTGGAGATCAGACATGGAGATGTCATATGGACCAGATAATGGATGCTCAACCAAAAAACACAGCTGAATCAACTGCATCTAACAAGGCAGACATGTTACAGCCTCTGGACTTACCTCTCAGTGATGATCATGTCACTGACAGCAACGTGATACTGGCAGACGAGTACATTTTCTTGGACAAAACACCTGCCAAACCTGATGCCACTCCATAGGTCAAGAGGCGTCATCCTGAAAGAAACAGAGCACCACCCCAAAGAGTGAACCTTTAAAACTGTGAAGTTTGCTTTGGGCTGTTATTGTGAAAGTATATTTATTTGGAATATGAGTTAATGAAAAGGAAATTAAATGTTTTGTACATATACAGTTTTATGTTGCATTAGTCTAAAGGGGAAGGAAGTGTAATGTATGGCTCTATTTCTTTTAGACCCCCTCCCTCCATTAGCACAATGTATTGATCTGTTGTCTGTGCATGCATGCACATTGTTCTCTCTCTCTCTCTCTCTCTGTTTCTATCTCTATCGCACTGCAATGTGAATACACCAGTTAAAGCCACCTCCCGCGTGTGTGATTTTATTTAATTGATAAGTAGTTGTGCACAGAGACATCATCTATGAGTTAGACTGGCTGCACTAGGCTGAGTAAAATCAATTTCAGAGTAGTTGAGCAAACTTCTGCAGACAATGTAGCATCCATGAGAAGCACTGGTGCATTTTGCCTCCCATTTTTAGATCCTTGCTCTTTCTTTCCTTGCTCCCCTCTTAAGTCCTGTGCCCCAGGAAATTCATAACCCAACTCTTCTTCTGCTCCGTTGTCCTATTTTATTTTCCACTGACTCAAGCTTGATACCATTCTGGACAACCTTCCGTTTCCTTATCTGTCAGCATGCCCCAAAGATCCTCATCATGTTGACCCCGTCTGTAAGCAAAACTCACAGAAGCCATGCCCTGGGCATATGAAGTCAGAGATCAGTGTAAAGCCGGATGGCAGTGGTGCTAACCCACTGATGAGGAAAGTTGTGAATGCTCAACTGATTCTCAGCCACAGGGGTACTGAGGAACCTATCAACAATGTATCACACACGTGAAGCACCTATAAGGGATAACACCATTCTCAGGACATTCATAATTACAAACTAAGACTGAAACACACCAAAAACTATCAAGGCAAGTAAGAAAAAGCTTGCTTAGGGTATGTGTTTTAAAGCGTACATTTCAGGATGGGTGAAAGGATGAGAGGCAAGGAGAATTCCAAAACCTAAAATGCAGGATTGCCAGTGATGGGGAAGTTAAGTAATGTATGTTCACATGACAGAACTAGAGCATTGCTGTTGTCTCCAATAACTCTCCAATTCGAGTGTACATGGACGACTAACAAATTTACCAAATCGGTAAACATGATTGATTGTTCTCTGAGCAACCATCATCATCATTATGTGCTGTGTTATAGGACCAGGTTGATCATGGTCTTGACCATGATTGAGCTTGGCAAGTTCTCCTACCAAAGTGATTTGCCAGTGCCTTCTTCTGGGCAGTGTCTTTACAAAGTGGGTGACCCCAGACATTAACAGTGCTCTTCAGAGACTGTCTGCCTGGCATCAGTGGTCACTTTACCAGGACTTGTGATATACACCAGCTGCTCCCATGACTTCATGAGGCACTGATCGGGGGCTAAACAGGTGCTACACCTTGCCCAAAGGTGACCTGCAAGCTAGCGGAGGGAAGTAGCGCTTTACACCTCCTTTGGTAGAGACGTATCCCCACCCTGCCACCCTCTCTAAGTATTATAAACAGAAAATGCTGGAAGTACTAAGTAAATCAGGCACATCTCTGGAGGGAGAAACAGGGTTAACATTTCAGCTCAAAGAAGTTTCTTCAACCTGAAATGTTAACTCAGTTTTTCCATCCCTGCAGATGCAGCCTGATCTACAGAGAATTTCTGGCAGTTTCTGATTCTTCCTTTGCTTTTTCTTTTCATTTATTGTTGATCGAGTATTAATCTCAGATTGTAATTGCCCAATATATTGATGCATTTATAAAGAGGACATGACAGTGGCTGTATTTCATTAGGTGTTTCAGGAGACTTGCTATGTCGCCAAAGACTCTTGCAAATTTCTATAGGTGTACCATGGGGATCATTCTACCTGCCTGCATCACCACCTGGTATGTAGGGGGCCACTGCACAGGATGGGAGAAAGCTGCAGGAAGCTGTAAACTCAGCCAGCTCCGAAATGGCCAGCAGCCTCCCCAGCATCGAGGACATCACCAAAAGGCGATGTCTCAGGAAGGTGGCATCTGTCATTGTCCATCCCATTACCCAGGACATGCCCTCTTCTTCTTGCTACCATCAAGGAGGAGACACACGCTCAATGTTTCAGAAACAGCTTCCTCCCCTCTGCCATCAGTTTTCTGAGTGGACAACGAACTTATAACTTTTGTTTTGTTCTCTCTTTGGACTACGTACTTAATTTAATAATATATATTTTCTTCTTGTAATTTCTAGATTTTTATAATTATCATGTATTGCAAAGTACTGCTGCAGCAATGCAGCAAACTTTACAACGTATGCCGGTAATAGTCGGGGAATTTTTGTACAGTAGGGGAATTATAGGTTAAGGGAAAAGGCAGGTAGGTGGAGATGAGTCCATGGCCAGATCAGCCATGATCTTACTGAATGGCGGAGCAGGCTCGATGGGCCGGATGGCCGACTCCTGCTCCTATTTCTTCTGTTTATTAAACCTGATTCTGATTCTGAAGCCAAACACTGTGAGTACGTTCATAAGGGCATCAACTTTGCAAGATTATTATATGCTGCAAATCTCTTTTCCAGATGTTAAAATGGTAATTCATTAAATCTAATTCTTCTGTTTGGTACAAAACAAGTGTGGCAATGAAGACTCTGATGGATGTCTTTTTAACTTGATCTGATCATACTTAAATAGCTATTGTGTCCAAGGTAGTTAACAAAATAGATGATGCATAACCGAGTCTGAATTGTTGTGAAACAGAAAATACCAAGGTCTGATAAAAGGTTTTTCAACTAAAGATTAATTTTATTTCTCTTTCCACAGATGCACCAAAAATGCTGCGTATGGCAGCACTTGTTTGAAAATTGCAGATTTCCAGCATTTTTCTTTTGATTTGCACTTAATGTTGTGAGTGCAATTCAGAGCCATGCAATGCTGACACTTTTCAAACTCTTTTATTTTGAGGTGAGTAATTGGAGCCTTGTAGTGATCGATTTACATGGGAGACAAAATGTGCTTCTGAATAAAAACGTGCCATACACAATGGTGTTAGCTTACTAAATTCACATTACCACCAGCAATCTGGTCTGCAGTCACATGTATCAGTGAGTGCATGGGCTGTGACTTTTCATGTGCGAAAGTTAATGGAGGAAAAGCCACGGGATGTGTTCACACTATTTCCCGTTATAAGTATAGGAAGCAAGGTGTTCTGTCCACCAGTGAAGTCATGGGCACAGCTCCCAATATACCCATGTAAAATAAGACTGTTGTAAGTCAGTTTTATGTTTTGCTTTAGTTTTACTTGGGATTGTGGGAGACTGACTTCTGGAGTTATACAAGAAAATCCAACTCCCTTCACAGGGAGAGAGACTCAAATGTCCACTTAATGCAAAATGTACCTGGGCACTCTTTCCATCGACAAACTTTATTAATGACACCGATGATTAGGTGCGTCTTCAAAGCTGGTTTAGTTTTACCAGGCATTGTGTTTGTGAGCTTGGAAGTGAGCATTGCTCACGGGGACACAGTCTTTGTGCTAATGAAGAGCAAACAATTCTGTTTAACATTACAATTACCTGCATGTGTACTGGGAATTTAAACCGGTTCTCATCATTCACTCTGAAAACTATGGATATTGAGTTACTGTTCCATGGATTTTTTTATTACTTCCCAATGCACAAATCCCACTCCTGTTCCTCAACAGTTATGCTTTTAATCAGGTAAATGTTATAAAAGTTATGAATCTCACTCTGAAGGCTGAAGAAGTTTACCAACTAATTGATAGTTTGAATGGATTTTGGCCAATAAACAAGAGAAATAAAATGAGGGCTGATCTCAGTTATATGGGCCCCCTTTCTCTGAATCTTCACATTCTTGGCTCCTGAACAGCTTGTTATTAGTGAGGAGAACGTCTTGCATTTATAAAGCACCTTTCCTGGCCCCAGGTGCCCCAGGCAATTTTAAGATATTTGAAATGGAGTTCGTGTTGTAACGTTAGAAATGCAACAGGCATTGTACATAGCAAGGCCCCGCAAAAAGAAGTAAGATCACAGATTTAATCATCTGCTTCAGTGATGTTTTCTGGAGGATAAGTAAAGAGCAGATCATAGGGTAAATTCCCCTATTCTTCTTCAAAAAATTGTCATGGAATATTTTACTAAAGAAGGCAGACAACGCCGAAGTCTGAATTCTCAACTGAAGAACAGTTTTGACAATGCAGAATTAGTTGCCTTCTGGTCAAATCTCTGGAGTATGACTTGAATTCACAACCCTTTAACAGAGATAAAAGGGTGACACTAAGTGAGCCACTTAGTTGTTTGAACTAAGTTGTTTGAATCATCAGTCAACCAGCTCACCTGGTCTCCCTGCCACTCGCACAGAACCACCCAGTGACCAACTCGCAGATGCTGACACCACATGACAGAAACCCCTCGTCACCCACTTTTCCTGTCACCCTGAAGAGAGAGGTTTTACCTTCAAGTTTGCCCCTCATCAGTCATTTTTATTGAGCCCTGCTGCTGTACCCAATCACACAGAGGTACCGTTAACAAAACCACCCTCTTTCTCTTTATATGGCAAAAATAACTGAGCAAAAAGGAAGACTTCAAAGTAATTCTTCCGTCATTCAGCAGGCATTCCCAGCTACTTGCCAGTGCATTCCGGAACCTCACGTTTTGATGGAGCATGGATAGTTAATGAATGGTCAGAAATCCATAATCCCAAATTTCTGATGCAAGCTTGAAGCCAAAAGGTCCCTTGAGAGACGCCTCGCATGGGGCTTGCTGGGAAAGCGGAGGAATCCGGTGTTCTTTTTCCTTTCTCTCACTGTTGCCTTTGGTGAGGGGTTACGGGAGCCTTAGGTCCCACACCACCAAGTTCAGGAACAGTCATTACCCCTGGACCAGCATGCATAATTTCACTCACCTCAATGCTGAACTGACTCCTCAACCGAGGGACTCAATTTCAAATACTATACAACTCATGTTCTCAGTATTATCCATTTACTTTTAAAACATTATTTGCACCATTTATCTTCTTTTGCATGCCGGTTGTTTGTCAGTCTTTGTTTATGTATATTTCTTTATTTTCCTGCAAATGCCAGCAAGAAGGTGATATATACGTACTTTGGTGATAAATTTACTTTGAATTTTGAACTTTCAAAATATTTTTATTCATTTTAACTCTAATCTCATACCATGAAACCTGCAAAATCTGTGGGCATTCCTCTCATCCATTAGGCTGGTTCGTGGTATTCTCATCTGAAGTGCTTTTTCCAATGAAGTGATTATTTTACTACCCACAATGTATCTAATTTTCCTTGAAAATGTTATGAGGTATTTAACAGTATTTTGTCTCTAATCAAAACATAAGCCGAAATGCAGACATCCAGTGGAAAATGATGATGGGGTTCTGTCTTTAGTAATGATTCCACTGCAGAAGGAGACCTTGGACATCTGGAGCCGGCTACACACTCAGTGTGTCATACCCCAGATGTGAATATTGGGCTTTATCATGTATACTACGTAAGCGCCATCAAGGTTTATGGTTAGCCACATTGAAGACAGATGTCTCAACAGTTGTTCTATTTATTCCTGTACATTCTGAAGCCTGCTCTGAATTTAACAGTTTACACAAATAATGCTAATTTGCATGAAACCACACACGCAAAAAAAATGATACGCTGCAGAACTGTTCCTGCGTCCGGATTGCACAATGACCTTCCAGAAACCTGTCAAAATGTGTTCATTCCCTGTAAGGAAATAAGGGCCTTGTGTCCTGTAACGTATCAGTGTGCCCCTTGGGGCTGAGGATGTCGCCAGTCATGTGGGTGAGCTCTGCCAGATGGGATGGAAGTGGTTGTGGCAAGCAGTCCGGGATCCCTGCTCCCACATTCAGTTCGGTGAGGTCAGAATGAGTATTGTCCTTAAGCTTGTGGGAATCGGAACTGTGAGGTGCTCACCATATCAATGGCTTATCACATTTCACTGAGGATGACCCACTAGAATGGAGTTGGGTGTAGGAAGGGTGTGGGTGGCGTGTTTCTAAAAAAAACTTCTCATATTCTTTACATCAGCTAGAGATGACTGAGTGAAATGTCACTGTGAGTTCTCCAAGTTGTGAGTGAAGGTGTTCATTGTGGATTTTACAGCAGCTTTGGGTGGGGGAGGGGGCCAGAAGATCCAACCGCAGGACAAAGCACAGGTTGCTGTGGAGAAGGAGAGGGCTTTGCATTAGGTTTCAAAAGAAGGTGTCAATTAGAAACTGGGAGCTATAATGGACAGGTGCTATGTTAGTACCAATGCAGAGCAATCTGATCTATGCAAATGACTTTTTTTTCCACTTTGCACAGATGGCATGAAGGGAAATTGCATCCACACATGTTGAGTTCCTCTGTGTCCTTATTGGTTGTAAAGCATTTCCCCACACCAAGACACATACCCAATTTTAGGAGTCATCAACACAGTCAGAATGTTACTGGCACAAGGCTCAGCCCCGTTTGCTTGAGAGTCCAATACTTTGTCTAAAGCCATTAATAATTTATGATTTACCACTTACTAAAAATAAACTTAACACAAAAAGCTGCAATCTGATTCCAGTGCCAGTAGACAACAACCACTGCTAAACAGGTAGAACAGCTTGTAATATGTGGTCTGACGAAAACTAAGCAGAGAACTTAATGACTTCTGAACTATATTCACACACACACACACACACACACACACACACACACACACACACACACACACACACACACACACACACACACACACACACACGTGTTTACCTTCCCATGTAATCATGACGTATATCGTGTGATTTAATAAAATCATCGGCAGTTTAGTAATAAACATGCAGAGAGAATCTCGGCTTTTATCACTCACCAGAGAACTGGAAATACTATCACAGGACAGTTGGAATTTCTCTAAGTCTTTCCGATGTAAATTTACAACAGGGTTAATAGGGATTTAAATTTTTAAAATGTCAAGTAAGCAGTCAACTCCTGTTGCCTACCTACAGTCTACTCTGTGGCCTACGCAATCTTCTCTGTAAACTCCAAAATGGGTTTAATGCAAGGTTTCCTCTATACGGCCTGTTCTGCTGTGGAAGACACTTTGGCCTTGTGTGGTAAAAGTTTGTTGTCTGTGAACCTCATGCAAAACAGATGTCAGCCACCACTCAGTGCCACTTTAACACATCTTTCATAATCCTTCACCCTAACTCCCACCCACCCTCACTCTCGTTCTCTACTTTTCAAACCCTTTGAACTCTAGCTCATTTCTGATTCTTCTCCTGCCTTCTTCGATCCTGTTTTCCACAGCTGGCTGCTAATTGTATTTACAGCTTGTGATATCTTATGTGGAATTTGCTTGCCTTGTTGACCTGCACAACGGGCATGGGACACTGTGTTTTATGTAATGAACTGCACTCTAAGACCTAACGGTGTGTTATGACTTTTAAAAAAAACAACTGCTAAAATTTTGGAAACATTTCCTTCCGTTCAAGGTTCACTAAATGTCCATGCGCAAACTGAGAGAAGATCTGGTCTGCAGAGGAGAACTTTTCTTCAGTTAATAAACATTTGACCAATACCTGATACAATTTTGAACAAGAGATTTGATTCAGACCTTCAGGGTATATTTCCCCTTTTGGGGACTGACAGGCCCGGAGACAGATTTATTGAACAAGACATCAAAAAAATTTCAGAAGTTATTGTTAGAGTATTTATCCACCTGGAATGGTTTAATTGACTGAAACAGCACTTTCTTATGTCTAAACAAAATGCGCTGGCTTGTTCCAGTAACCTTAGTGTAACAGATATGGATTCTGCCAGATAACTGGCTGTGAAATAGGTGCCTTATCTTCTACACATGCAGAGAGAACGAAACGACTAATCATGATGTACAGATGTGAAAAAGTCTAAGGAGAGTTTTTTTAAATACAAATTTAGATAGATTCTTGCAAAATTTGGGGAGAAATCTTTTATTAAGTATGTTGGAGGAACTTTCAGTGTTTCAGATTTTTTTTCCATTACTAAACAACAACCATTTATATTAACCACAGCATTTCGGAAACAGAACACGATACAAAGACTAATGTTGAATGGCTGTGATCATGTTTAGTTCTCACTCTCTGAGAGTCATGCTTGAATGGTTCTCCAAAATATTTGACTACTTGGGCTTTATTTTAACAATGTTCCATCTACAGATAACCCTGTGTGGAAGTCAGATCTAGGAAAAAGAGAAACAATTCTGTCCCCTCTCCCATTCTGTATCTCCAACACACAAAGAAATGTGGATGAGTGGTGCATTGGTCTGTCTGAGTCCTCAGACTGTTCTCATGCTTTCACAGTCAGTGAAGTGGTTTTGAAATGGAACTGTACTGCAGAGTAAGGAAGGATGCTAAAAAGCAAGGTTACACTAACTTAAGCCCTAGTAACCTGTTTTCTGTGGTGCCAAAGTTCTAAGGAAGGTTTATTCCTTGCTAAGTCACATTGGCTTCATTGCTTCCAACTTCTTTTCATGGGGAATTGGCATATTTTAAATGGGGGTAGGTCAGATAATCAATCCTCATTTCTTCCTGCATTGTGTTTCGCTGGCTATACAGATGATTCTTGATTGGATTTGGATTAATGGAGTTACTATGAAGGACCAAGTATTTGGAATTTATGGCAGTGTGTTGGTGCAATTTGCAACTAAAGGCAACACTCAACAAATGTAAAGAATGAAGAATTATATAAGAATAAAGTTAGAAGTATGGGGCAACACACATCTGCAGATCTTCTCTTGTTTGTGATTAGAAGTATGGATATGGAATAAAATGTGCATTAATACATAAACACCATCATTACAATAATAAATACATAAGTACCATCATTTACCGTATAAACAGCATTATTAAAAGAGGTTTAAAGTGTTTGCTGTCCAGTGCCGTGACTGAGGAAATAGATAGAGAGGGGGTGGGAGGGCCTGTTAGAATGGTTCATTGTTTTAACTGCCCAAGGAAGAAACTTCTAGATGGTGTGAAGTTTTTCATAACTCTATCACACTTTCCAGAAGGGAGCTTTTTGAAAAGGGTAGGTCATGTCCACAATCGTCTTTCCTGCCTGCTTCTTTGTCCTGGACACATACAAGTCCTGCATTCATGGGAGACTGCAGCTAATGTCCTTTCTGCTGTCCTAACAGTTGGCTGGAGTTTTTTATATATTGTGAGAGATTGCTGCACCAAGCCACACAGTATTGGCTGATGTGAGGATGCTCTCTGTGGTGGCAGTGTAGAAATGCACCAGTATGCTCTGAGGAAGATGGAGTTTCACCAGCTGTTGCAAGAAGTTCATCCTCTAATGAGCCTTTTTGTTAATGAGGGAGATACGTTGCTCCCACATGGGGTCCTGTGAAATAATGATGCCCAGGAACCTGAATGTTGGAATGGTGCTGACTGTAGAGTTGTTGGTGATGAGTGGGTGGAGAGGAGACACAATTCTACTGGAGTTGAAATGCATCTCCACAGTTTTGATGGCATTCAGCTCCAAGTTGTTGCAATTGCATCAGAACACTAGTTGGCCTATCAAGTTGAAGAAACTGGCAAGTCGTGGTAATAGCCTTATTTAGAGAAGTCAACCTCCAGCTCCAGGCTAACATGTGAGCAATCAGCTCTGCATAATCCTGGCTCTAATTCTTTTCTTTCCCATGAGATGTTATAGCATTTTTGAACATCATGGACCTGTAGATTTGGATTGTATTTGTGTCATTCTTAGGCTAGTGCTGTAAATTAAGATTTATCCATCAAAATCTATTTGTGCCAATATCCTCTGAAATGAGCAACTTTTTAAGGTGGATTTAGACTTCAGACATTGCTCTTCAGTCTCATGATACTGCTGTGACTTGTGGAGTATTGATGTTTCTGTTTTTCAAATCATTTCAGGTGCTACATAAATGCACGCTGTTTAAATCTGAATTCAGAAGTGGGTTACCCTTAGTCATGCTGATCAAGTGCTGTCTAATGGAGCAAATGGTGGGTCTAAATCAATATCAAAGATTTATGTCACCCAATAGATTTTCAGGGCTTTTGTGTTCAGCTATTTTTATTGAAATCATGATGTAAAGGTATTCTTCTGCAGAATACAACACATGGTTGCTTTTGTATTCTATTGACTGAAATGTTGAGCTTTTCCCCCAAAATTACCATACTTTTTCAATCACCATCCTAAGATTTGAATAAAATTGACAGTTCATTTCTGAAAATGAGTTACAAAATCTCAACAGCTGAGAATTTAATATATTTTGCAGAGTCCAGCATTTTCTGAAGCTCAACTCTGTGTCTCTCTTTTAGTGAATGTCATCGTTCACATGGTACCTCATTGGCATTGAGAAGCAGAAGCCTTCTCCTGTGAGTCCTGCTCTTCACAGAAAGGGGAGATGAATCGAGCTCATCGGAACCACTCAGGACCTCTTCTGATCAGCAGTCTGTCACATTGGCAACAGCCGCAGTGAGAACACACACAAAACGCTGGAGGAACTCAGCAGGCCAGGCAGCATCTATGGAGGGGAATAAACAGTCAACGTGTCTGACCAAGACCCTTCAGCAGGACAGGAGAGGAAGGGGGAAGAAGCCAGAAGAAGAATGCGGTGGAGGGGAAGGAGTATAATTTGGCAGGTGATTGGCGAGTAGAAAGGTGGGTGGGTGGGGGAGGGGGATAAAATAAGAAGTTGGAAGGTGATAGATGGAAGAGGTAAAGGGCTGAAGAAGAAGGAATCTGACAGGAGTGAACAGTGGAGCATGGGAGAAAGGGAAGGAGGAGGGTCTCCAGATGGGTGGGTGAAGAGAAGAGAAGAGAAGGAAGCCAGAATGGGGAATGGAAACAGAGTGAAGGGCAGGGGTGGGGGACGGAGGAAGAAATTACAAGAAGTTACAGAAATCAATGTTCATGCCATCAGATTAGGTGGAAAATGAGGTTTTGCTCCCCCAACCAGAGGATAGCCTCGTCGTGGGCCAAGATATCGGAATGGGATTGGAAAGGCAAATCGAAATGGGTGGCCACCAGGAGTGCCCCTCATTCTGTGGCAGACAGAGTGAAGGTGCTCAATGAAATTGTTCCGAAATGTACAATTTGAGAAAGGAACATTTCTGAAAAGATAACGAGTGCTTGTAAGAAATAAAACAGGAAACAAAATATACTCTTCATGACTGAAAGGGAGTTATCCTCTCCTTATTAAATGGAAATAAACTTAAGAAACTTCATGCACATGAACCATAAATACAGTAATGAAAGGACTGACCTGGCCCTTCTTCCGGGTTTTAATAATTATTAGTAATATTAAAAGGTGCCCTTTATAAACATTCTCCGTAACTCTTTCATTTCTCTTTTAATTCGAACCTCCTTTTTCTCTCCTTATTTCATTTTTTTTCCAAACGAATTATAATCACTTAAATATTCTGATTGACATTTCCAGGTCCAGCACACTGTACCTTGCTGTACCCACATAACTCGCTGAATCCCTGTCAAAAGGTTTGTTTTTCTTTTCAAATTCTTAACAATTTCAGGAAGAAATGCCTACTGCCATGAGTAAAAACCAGACCAATATGTTATTATTGAACTGTAAATGATACAACAATCCAACTGTTGTCGGACACGAGCGAGAAATAGCTGCAAACCAAGCTCGGGTAACTAATACAAGAGGACATGATTTTCAGGTGATTGGATAGGGCGGGATATCAGTGGCAGTTTTTTACACAGAAAGGGATGGGCATGTGGAAAGCACTGCCACAAGTGGTGGCAGAGACAGATACACTCGAGACATTTATGTGACTCTTAGGTAGGCTAATGGATGAAAGAAAAATTGAAGACTATATGGAAAAGAAGGGAGAATTTGATCGTAGAGTGGGTTGAAAGATCGGCACAACATTGTGGACCAAAGGGCCTGTTCTGTGCTTTAATATTCTATGTTCTGTTATTGGGGTCCACATTTGAATTGAATCGAATTGAATGATCTTTATTGTCATTATACATAGATGCTCTGTTTCGCTTCCTCTCAGGCAATCAAACAAAGCGGTAGATAAAAACAAGACAGTAATACAAAAACAGTATTAAATAGATAAGTAGCAAAAAAATGAGTTGCAGCAGCACCAGAATATCACAGTAATGCACAAAGTGCCGTTAGTGCAAGTACTTGAGTTCTTGCAAATGCATATGTGTGCTCACGGTTTCAGTCATTGTTCTGTGGGAGTGGTGTGATGGAGGCCACAGCTCTAGTCTATACAGCAAATAACCCCAGAGGAAATGCCATCAAATATACTCACTGTAGCTTTGGGAATGGTTGAATTGTAGTGGTTCAAAGTGATTGTATTCCTGCTGAATTTTCGTATTACACAGACACATCCTATACAGAAAAATACACAAAGTTGGGGACACCATCAAAATCCGATTCACTTGCTTTGATCACCAGCTCCTCTAGAAATGCTGGCATCTGCAAATATTTTAAAAGATCGCATTATTTGTGGAGTGTCTTTCAATAATTTATAGCAGTGTTATATACATCACTATTTGTTGATCTTTTAAATTGGTCTGTCTAATTTATTGATGAATCACTGAATCGCTTCAAAATAAACATGTAATAACAAATTTCCTAAGAGCAATCTGCTCCCATACCTCCTCCCTGATGGCTGTAATGAGAAGAGGGCATGTTTTGGATGGTGGGAGTCCTTAATGATGGATGCTGCCTTTCTGAGGCATCGACTTTTGAAGATTACTTTACATAATAATGATGCTCAGTACTCTAACAGAGGGCCATTTTATTTTCAGCCTACTTTGACCATTCTCTCTGGCCAGCTTTGATCAGCTTTTACAACTGGGTCCTGGCAGCAGGTTTAGTTTTTTTTAAATTTTATTGAGATACATCCTGGAGAAGGCCATTCTGGCCTTTTGAGCCGTGCCACCCTGATTTAACCCTAGCCTAATCACGGGGCAATTTACAATGACTTATCAGCTTACCAACTGGTTCGCCTTTGGTCTGCGTGAGGAAACCTGGAGGAAAACAAGGCCGACACGGGGAGAATGGGCAAGCTCCCTCCATGCAGCAGCAGGAGCTGAACCTGGGCTGCTGGTACTGTAAAGCATTGTGCACTAACCACTACCCTACCAGTTTGGGGGGTGGGGGGGCGGTGGCATTGTGGATTGGGGGAACTTGTGGTGGGGGAGGGAAGCAGGAGAGAAAAAGTTGCTGGAACAATCATATCCATCAAGGCCTTGTGTCTCACCAAGTAATACTAAGGTCTATGAAGTCCATATTGTCTCACGCATCCACAAATAGTGGAGCAGACCGGCAATGACAAGACAAACCAAAGCTGGAATGGATAAATTAAACAAGAGAAAAAGACTGACATATTATAATGATGACCTATGTGGATATTCATGTGAACTGCGCCTTTACCTATCCACGGACACAGAGGGCTTTTACGCACTTCTCCCACAAGATAGAACAGCTCTTCTCAAGTGCCAACAGCCATCCATCTAATCACCTCACTCAACAGTAATGAATAAAATGAATGAAATCAGAGGCTAAGACCTGGCAGTGACGACTGGAATGAGTAGACTGGATGAATCACAGAAGTGCCCCCACCCCCAGATAAATGTAGCATCCCTGCTCGGTAACATGTCGGATCAAAGCCAATGTAGAACCCGTTACAGCTTATCAGACCATCCTACCCATGCATTGCTCTATACTGTATATCGTTTAAACAGCATGCAGCAAAACAGTCATGCCAAGAAATTACTCAATGACGCTAATGCAGCAAACACTGCAAACCCATTGCCTCAGAAGTTATACAAGTCAACATAAAATGAAGTGCAAGAAAAATTTAAAAATTAACCTTTTAAGTGATTGTTCTTCATTTGTGCATTAGATAGTAGGTGGTATGATCACTGATGGAGAAATTCATCCAGTTCAGTTCAATCCAATCTGACTGTTCCTCAGTCTCTATGTACATCAGTACACCTGCTCATTAATGCAAATATCTAATCAGCCAATCTCGTGGCAGCAATTCAATGCATAAAAGCACGCAGACATGGTCAAGTGGTTCAGTTGTTGTTCAGGCCAAACATTAGAGTGTGGAAGAAATGTGATCTAAGTGACTTTGATCATGGAATGATCGTTGGTGCCAGATGGAGTGGTTTAAGTATCTCAGAAACTGCTGATCTCCTGGGATTTTCACGCACAACAGTCTCAAGAGTTTACAGAAAGTGGTGAAGAAAACAAAAATAAAAGGATCCAGTGAGCAGTAGCTCTGAGGGCAAAAACACATTGTCAGTGAGAGAGGTCAGAGGAGAATGTCTAGACTGATTCAAGATGACAGGAAGGTGACAGTAACTCAAATAACCATGTATTACAAAACTGGCGTGCAGAAGAACATCTCTGTATGCACAACACATCAAACCTTGAAGTGGATGGATTACAACGTCAGAAGACCACAAACATACACTGAGCGGCCTCCTATTTGGGTACAAGAAGGTACCTAATAACGTGGCCATTGAATGTAAGTGCTCTTTCTTGCTGGGTTGTAGTTGAAAGTAAAGATTCTTTTTCACAAACACAAAATATTTTTCATATGGTGGAAATCCAGAATACACACACAAAATGCAGTAGGAACTCAGTGAGTCAGGCAGCAGCTATGTGTGTGTCATACGAGAGATTCTTTTTGATGTTTTTCCACCCTTCACAATCTAACCATGCAAAAAAATTATGTTATTATAATCTTTGAGCTGAGAGTACAGACCTTTGACCGAAGGTACTGTATAACCTTTCTAGTCTGAGTAGATCTGAATTACAAGCCAGAAGAGTTGCCAGTTGGAAACATGGGATCGGGCATCAAAAATATATTTAATCATCACAGGCATATAGGTCCAGTCACAGTTGCGATTTTAAAGCTTATCACAGGAAGCATATTATGGGTACTTATTGTGCAAAGCATTTTGCTTGTAACTTGTGTATTTTTCCAACGTTTGGTCATTGCTATGAAGGGGTTTGGCTAAGGCAGAGAGCTTTTCCGGTCTGGTTGAGAAAAAAAACATTTCCTCAACTTGTACAGCCAAAGTATAGTGAAACTTAATCAGTAGAATATTAATATCCTCCCAGTTGTATGTTTTGATGTAAGACTATCACCTTAAATTTTAACTCTGCTTCTCCACATATGATGCCTAACTCACTAAGCAAAAGGAACATTTCCTGTTTCCTATTTTAGTACAGTGTTAGGTTTCTCGTACAATCAGGTTTGTTGAAACATGAAAACCCATTCCTTCTCAGGACTCGCCTCCCAAGGGGTTTATTCGCCAGTGCCGTGACATCTACCCCACTTGAAAAGTCACCCCTGCTCCACAAACCAGCAAATGCAAGTTGCATTCACTTTGGCCTGGAGAGCATTTTTACACTTGAAACAGGAGAATTAGTTTAACTGGCTCTCAGTTGGTTGCAGGTGCACTCGGCGGAGTATCACACGTCAGAGTTGCTCATTACATGCCTGGAGATTGCCTCAGTTTACACCAACAGAGAGAACGCAGAGCACATGTGCAGCTTGTGTAAGAAACAGGGAAACTCCCAGTCATCTAATGGAAAGTAAGAGGAGAATTTCAGAGGTTTGCTTTGCTGTGATGCATTCAAGTCAAACAGGTGTGACTAATATTTGTCATCGTTGGTCTGTCCTGCCAATTTTTCAGCTTATTACACGTTTCCCCAAATAATAATCAAAACAGAATAATTAAACCACTGATGGGGATGCTGTAAGTGTCTCAGAAACTGGATAGCTCATTTGGCAGCGAATCACACTTTTAATCTGAGGGTCCAGGGTTCAAGTCCCCGTTCAGGTTGTTGTATTTTGGGTTGGCACAGCAGCATAATGCTTCAGCTGAATAGCTGTGAGATCAGGGTCCGATTCCCATAGCTGTCTGTAAGATGTTTGTATGTAATCATGTGGGTTTCCTCTGTGAGTTCCAGTTTCCTCCCACATTCCTGCAATGTACGGTTAGGGTCAGTGAGTCGCGGGCATGCAAGATGACACTGGAAGTTCAATAATAGTTCTGGTCTGCTCAGCACAAACCTCATTCATCTGATTTGATGCAAGGCGAAATTTTTCACTGTACGTTTCAAAGTACCCGTGACAAATAAAGCTAATCAAATTGTGTAATACCTCATTTTTATAGAAGAGTTGTTACCCACTGAATAACTCTGTGCAAATCTTAAGATCTTGGAGTGGAATTAGGCTAATCTGCTCCACCATTCAATCACACCTGAGCTTTTCAACACACACAAAAAGCTGAAGGGTATTAATGAAGGACCTCAGCCCAAAACGTCGACTGTACTTTTCCCCATAGATGCTGCCTGGCCTGCTGAGTTCCTCCAGCATTTTGTGTGTGTTGCTCGGATTTCCAGCATCTGCAGATTTTCTCTTGCTTGTGATTTTTTTCAACCCCGTTGTCAGGGGCCCACAGTATCACATGACAGTTTGTTCATCGTACATCCCCATAAACCTCCACACTTAGATAAGGCAAAGATCAGGCAAATGGACGCAGTCCTTTTCCCAGTGCTGGGGAATCAAGAGCTGGACACATAGGTTTAGTGTGAGAGGTGAGAGGTTTAACAATGAACTTGGGGGTGGGGGGGGGGATACACAGATTCCGTGAGCTGCCAGAGAAAATAGCTGAGGCAGGCACAATAACGATGTTTAAAATGCACTTGGACAGATACATGGATAGGAAAGATTTAGAGTGATATGAGTAAACTGCAGGCAAGTGGGACCAGCTTAGATGGGCATTAATTTACACCTCTCTGTTTATGAAATCCTATATTATTTTACAAACGCATTAATGACAGTGTTTTAATGCCAGCTCTATCACTTCTATTTACTCCGCATTAAAAGACAGTGTACAGGGTAAAGTTACAAGCATTCTGTTTTAGGCATTGGTAAGATATCTCATTAGTCATGTAAGAGTGATGTTAACACTATGCCACACGATTGCGTGTTCTGTAGTACACGGAAGAAAAAAGTCAAGCTGTCATTTACACACTACCTGAAATAATTACTATTCAGGCTGCACCACTACCTGATTCCTTCGCCAGTGATGAAAATCGGATTCAGTCACATTCAGCAAGATGACATTACGTGACATTATTAGTGCAGTGAGGCCTGACAGTGGTTACGCGTATTCCTCTGAGAGAAGAAATGAGATCACGTTGCTATTAGAGCATTTATAACTGATTGGTTCCCTTTCCTAATAATCCTGTAATCCCTGTTATTACTTGTTGAAATAAAACACTCACATTATATTTATAATTAATAATATTTACATTTATGTTGTGCTTTTCATGTTAGAATGATGACTCGAGGTAGTTTAGACGATGACACACTGTTGGAAGAGCAATGCCTGATAATTCACTACACAGTACAGGTGGAACTGTAGCATCTTATTGTCAGCAACTGGGAGTTACCACGCCTCCTCTTCCACTACCTCCAGAAAAGGAAAGTACCTGTGTTGATGTCATACTTTACTCCACACTTTTTTGTCCATGAAGTTCATTTGGATACACCCTAATTATAGGCAATCCCCGAAGCCACTCTTCAACCTGAATTATTAACTCAGTTTCCCTTCCCACAGATTATCATGGCATTTTCTGCTTTTATTTGAGGCAAGCCAATCACCTATTGCGTGATACAGGCATGAAGAGGCAATGATAATCTGTGGGCTGGGGCATCCTGCTTTTTTTTCCCAGTACAATTATACTCCCTCAATCCTTGCTATATTTTGTGTTCAGTTCTCTCAAGGGGGACAAACACATCAATTTCTGGCTCCACTCTACTCGGGAGCAATAGCTGGCACCACTCAGACAGACTCTGGATTCTGCTGGAACTATCAACAGGGGACAGAATCAAAAGCAGGTTTAATATCACTTATTAAAATTATATTATTATAACTATAATATTACAGTTAAATAAGTAGTGCAAAAATATGAAATTAAAAAGTAGGTGATAGTATTCATGGGTTCAATGTCCATTCAGAAATTGGATGGCAGAGGGAAAGAAGCTGTTCCCAAATCATTGAGTGTGTGACTTCAGGCTCCTGTACCTCCTTCCTGAAGGCAGCAATGAGAAGGGGGCATGCCCTGGGTGGTGGGTGTCCTTAACAATGGACCGTCCCTTGAAGATGTCCTGGATACTACGGAGGCTAGTGCTCATGATGGAGATGACTAATTTTACAACTCTCTGCAGCTTGCATCGATTCTGTACAGGGAGAGCTGCTGGCAAATTCTGGGAACGAACCAGTTTCTCAAGTTCACTTTCCCTGTCATATGAAGCATTGGTGCAATAATAGTATTACAGGGCCATTTACATGTTGTTTTAACACTACTTACTAAGTCATGAAAGTTTGGTCAGAGGGAGGGATGAGAATTCTAAGTTTAAAGCAGCCATTTGAAATTGACCCAAAGTGCATCAAACAGTTTCAGATCATTGAACTCTGCTCCCAGTATAGAGTAGGTAGTTAACTATTGTAGCCTGCTTCCATCTTTATAGTGTTATAATAATTGCAGGAATTTGATCTCAACTCCACCCTCAGAATCTGGCATGCGATCGAGTATTTGCATGTGCTGCATTGAGTTTAAAGCTGCGTGGAGCTGTTGGATGGGTTTTCATCAGTGATTTTTCATGGCTATCTGTGAGCTGACAACCCCTTTAAATTCTCTGAGGATGAATTTGAATTTGGCCCTGGGAGCTTTCCAAAATGTCCCTCAGAATCCTTTTTTCATTATTTATGATACAGTTGTAAATGTTCATGTTGACTTACAGTAACCTTGTGAGTGTTTTCTGCGGTTATTTACATAGTCTAAAGAAATGCATCTTGAAGTCAAGGACTCTTCTGCCCTGTTTGCACTTGTAGATTAAAGAATAAAGATAAAGGCTGGATTCTCCCCAACAATGGTTCTAATGTGTTCTTTCATCATTGCTGTAAATCACACATCTTAAAGTCAGTGCCAACAGTAGCCAAACTTACCACAAGACATGTCCTACTCTGGTGTCACTCTGACCGATGTCATTTTAAACTGAGAGGAGTTGTTTCAGATTATCAGATTGCTGTGTACCAGAGGGGACGAGTGTGTCATCTTGCCCAATCTGTGATGTGAGCAGTTTTGGGTCCCTTATCTCCCTTATCTGAAGAAGGATGTGTTGCCATTGGAGAGGGTCCAGAAGAGGTTCACAAGAATGATCCCAGGAAAGAAAGTGTTAACGTTTGAGGATTGTGTGATGACTCTGGGCCTGTATCACTAAAGTTTAGAAAAATTGGGTGGGGTTTGGAAGGGATCTCATTGAAACATATCCAATATTGAAAGGCTTAGATAAGACCATATGACCAAAAGATATAGGAGCAGAAGTAGGTCATTTGGCCCATCGCTTCTGTGCTGTCATTTCATCCAATTTTCCTCTTAGCTCCAATCTCCTGCCTTTTCCTCATATCACTTCATGCCCTGACCAATCAAGAATCTATCAACCTCTCCCTTAAATATACATCAAGACTTGGCCTCCACACCTGCATATGGCAAAGAATTCCACAGATTCACCACTCTCTGGCTAAAGAAATTCCCCCTCATCTCCACTCTAAAAGGGCGCCTCACTATTCTGAGGCTGTGACCCCTAGTCTCAGACTCTCACAACACAGGAAACATCCTCTCCACATCCACTCTATCAAGGCCTTTCACCACTTGAAGATAGAGTGGATGCGGAGAGGATGTTTCCAATAGTGGGGGAATCTAGGACCAGAGGGCCCAGCCTCAGAATAAAAGGTCGTCCCTTTCGAACAGATTTAAGGTGGTGAATCTGTGGAATTCATTGCCACAGATGGCTGTGAAGGCCAAGTCATTGGGTACATTTAAAGTGGAGTTTAATAGGTTCTTGATTGGTAAGGTTGTCAAAGGTTACAGGGAAAAGACAGGAGAATGGGATTGAGAGGGATAATATTCTTTGAAAAATAGAGGGATATGGGTAATCCTAGGTAATTTCTAAAGTAAATACACGTTCGGCACAACATTGTGAGCCGAAAGGCCTGTATTGTAGAGAGGGTTTTTTATGTTTCTATGTTTCTGTGTTTCTAATAGATCAACCTACAATGGGCCTGTGGTGAACTACATATACCTGTCTGGACATGCCCCCTGCTGACTACTCCTGTGGCCCCTCCCACTGACTGTGGCTCTGCCTCTGCCCTGACCTCAGTCTCCAGGATGTAGTATGGTGGTCAACTACTGCTTGTTCTTTCTTCCAGTCAATAAAAGCTGATATTTCGCCTCATGTCTCAGAGAGTTATTGATGGTGCATCAAGGCCGAATGTTCTACACCATGCTCTATGGCAGCATATTAAATATTCCTAATAATATCTGTAATTTATAATAAATTTAATAAATCTAATACATTTAGTCAGCTCTGTCTTGGGTACTAGCCTATAAAGTACCCAGGACATCTTCAAGGAGCGGTGTCTCAGAAAGGCAGTGTCCATTATTAAGGACCCCAGCTCCCAGGGCATGCCCTTTTCTCACTGTTACCATCAGGTAGGAGGTACAGAAGCCTGAAGGCACACACTCAGTGATTCAGGAACAGCTTCTTCCCCTCTGCCATCCGATTCCTAAATGGACATTGAACCCTTGAACACTACCTCACTTTTAAAATTTATATTATTTCTGAATTTTGCACAATTTATACATAATTCAATAAATGTATACTGTAGTTGATTTACTTATTTATTATTATTATTATTTTATTTTTTCTTCTATGTTATGAACTGCATTGAACTGCTGCTGCTAAGTTAACAAATTTCCTAACTCATGCCGGTGGTAATAAATCTGATTCTGATTCTGATTCTAATTAAGCGACAGCGTTTAAATTCATTTCCATTCCTGCTATGGTTGGCATGGCTGGCATTTGCTGTCAGTCCTTGAATTAAATTGATAAATTCAATAGACATTCAGGGAACACCTTGTGCACACTCCACCTGTGTGCAGAAACAACATGGTCAGAATAATTTCATGCATCTTAGAGTGTCCCTGTTGAAGAACTTAGTGAATTCTGTTCAATCGCTCAGTGTGGATTGAGTTGCTGACACCCCACTTTAGCTCAAGCAAAGCAAATGTGATCCAGCTCAGGCACTTCGTAAACACTCTGATTTAAATCCCTCAGTCACTTCCACTCAGAGGAAAACCACAGCACAGGCGCGGGGCAGTAATTTGATTCTCTGTGACACATGAACTGACTCACGGCAGAGGTGATGGTAAACACTGCAAGATCGCATTTAGTTCAGATCGACATAATCCTGAACAAACAGCGTGCATCACTATAGAGCTCCCCCTCAAATCAAAATACCATTTTACAAGCTAACTTGGAAACAGGGCAGTAGTTTACTGCAACACTCTCAGATTCACAAATGTTTATTCTGTCAATTAGTTGCTGCTTAATTATAGGGCAAATGAGAACATAACGATCTGACATTTCATTTTCCATAAAAAGGCTTTTGAAACTGGATCTTTTGGGTTTCATCTCAATAAGGAAATGCTGAGGTATTACCTGAAATTATCTGGAGGTATGTGGGCCCTTAGGAGAACATGGACACACCTCATTTCCAGGATAGACCTTTCACTGGAATCTACAGCTGATCTGTAAACTGCTCTATTATAGCTTCAGATACAGACTGACATTTTGGGTGTTTCCATCATTCTAGGGCTAGAAATTCACCTGGGGCAGTAGAGTTAAATGGGCAGTATCATGTTGCCAAAGTTTCCATTTGATGTGTGGCTCTGTTGAAGTCAGCGAAACTGAATATCAGAAGGAACCTAACAGGCAACAGATGTGGTATTACCTGTTTTTTATGTGTCTGTCCATGACCATTTCTCCTTTGTGTCACACTGTATTTCTAATAGCTTGAAGTTATTTGTGCACTTGAGCCTGCTTCCTGACTGGTCGCTGCCTCGGTGCAGGGAAAACTTTAGGATGTAGACCTGGAATTTTCTGATCAATGCTCCTAGAATGTGCCATTCCTTGCAAGGAACACCTTGGTTCTTTTGACTGAGATCTCTTCTGAAAGAAGTGAAATGGTAACAGATTATTTGCAAACAGGCAGAGTGTCATCATAACATCAAGTGAACCAGCGGGGAATTAGATCTCTGTTTCAAACAAAGAAATTGATAAATCTTCATTGGACCAGCAGACCAACATTGATGTGCAGATACAATGAAACCATCATCTTATTTCAAGTTCTGCTAAACCCGTTTGCAGAATTACTGAGATGTTAACCCCAGGTGTGAGTTAAAACAAAGAACCATCAGCTTCATTCCGTCTGCACAGAAGGAACCCCACAATAGAAACAGGTTAATGGGTCAGTATCAGCTTAAGTGCTTCATGTTAGCAATTATTTGTAAACTCTTTACCTTGTCTGCTTTATTCTTTACCTCATTCTCCTCTGTCATAGCTTCAGCCATAATCATAGACATTTAGGCTGTTCGTTACGTGTTTTAAAAGGCACCAGGGGAGAAATGTGCGTCTGACTGTGAAGAGCTGTTGCACGCAAGGATGTTATCTGGTGATTCCTGTCGATCGAACCGATTGTGTGAAGGAGATACTCTCACAGCATTCAAGAAGCTTCTAAGAGTTGCCAAGGCAGACCATACACTACTCCATGGTTGCAGATAATGAGATGAGCATAGACTTGCTGGTCACCATCATAGACAGCTTGGGTGAAAGGGCCTGTTTCTATCTTGTATGACCCCATGTGCACTCAATGCTCACCACAAAAGATGAATTTCTCCCCCATCTTGAATGGGAAGTGAGCATCTTCTTCATTCTGCTAAAGATTTTCATGAAACTAAGCTGAAATACTGACAACGGAAATCAAAGATATCTGCAGAATCTGGAACACTGAAATAAACGCAGAAAATGCTGGTGAAACTCAGCACATCAGGCCACGTCTGTGGGAAGAGAAGCAGAGGTAATGTTTCGGGTTGACAGCCCTACATCGAACAGGGTGGAAGACAAAAGAAGCTTGTTAAAGTTGCAGGAAGGTGAGAATGGGATGTCTCTGATTAGGTAAAACCAGGGTGACCATGGGTTATCTGGTCGGCAGTTAGGGAATGAGGACATGGATTTAAAAAATGCTGAGCAGGAAGTCAGGTTGACAGGTCAGGCTGGGCATGTCCTCCATTCCCAGAGAGTAAGAAACGTAAACAAACGGAACCAATATCAGGGACGATCCAAGGTTGTGATAAGCTGTGAAGTCCATCAAAGTTCAAAGTGAATTTATTAACAAAAATTAAGATTTGTTTGTTTACAGACAGTTGCAAAGCAAAGAACCTGAAAGAATCCAATTTTACAAAATAAGACCAACCCCCAGTGCCCACAGAGAAAGAGAAAGAAAACACAGAGCTCTTCATGCAAACAATGGAAACGATCGACAACAGCAGTCCGAGCCAAATCGAGTCCTTAGATCGAAATCCCTGTAGCAGCTCAAAGTAGGCCCAAAGCCTCAGTATTCAGTCCACCCTATTGGTGAGGTAAATCACTGCGGAGTTTGCAGACACGAAGCACAGCAGCCGGGGGCAGACTCACAGCCTCAGTGTCATGGAGAGAGGAGCCCCCAGACTACCTGGGCTAGCATTTAAATGATCCAAACCTCGAACTAGCACACGGCCCTGCCGTCGGTAAATAGCTCCTGTCTTAGATTTCACCGCCGGACCTCTCCAGAACGATCCAACCTCATCTACCTCTCAACACCGTGACCTCTCCAGAACGATGCAACCTCATCCACCTCTCAGCACCGTGACCTCTCCAGAACGATCCAACCTCATCCACCTCTCAGCACCGTGACCTCTCCAGAACGATCCAACCTCATCCACCTCTCAGCACCGTGACCTCTCCAGAACGATCCAACCTCATCCACCTCTCAGCACCGTGACCTCTCCAGAACGATCCAACCTCATCCACCTCTCAGCACCGTGACCTCTCCAGAACGATCCAACCTCATCCACCTCTCAGCACCGTGACCTCTCCAGAACGATCCAACCTCATCCACCTCTCAGCACCGTGACCTCTCCAGAACGATCCAACCTCATCCACCTCTCAGCACCGTGACCTCTCCAGAACGATCCAACCTCATCCACCTCTCAGCACCGTGACCTCTCCAGAACGATCCAACCTCATCCACCTCTCAGCACCGTGACCTCTCCAGAACGATCCAACCTCATCCACCTCTCAGCACCGTGACCTCTCCAGAACGATCCAACCTCATCCACCTCTCAGCACCGTGACCTCTCCAGAACGATCCAACCTCATCCACCTCTCAGCACCGTGACCTCTCCAGAACGATCCAACCTCATCCACCTCTCAGCACCGTGACCTCTCCAGAACGATCCAACCTCATCCACCTCTCAGCACCGTGACCTCTCCAGAACGATCCAACCTCATCCACCTCTCAGCACCGTGACCTCTCCAGAACGATCCAACCTCATCCACCTCTCAGCACCGTGACCTCTCCAGAACGATCCAACCTCATCCACCTCTCAGCACCGTGACCTCTCCAGAACGATCCAACCTCATCTACCTCTCAACACCGTGACCTCTCCAGAACGATGCAACCTCATCCACCTCTCAGCACCGTGACCTCTCCAGAACGATCCAACCTCATCCACCTCTCAGCACCGTGACCTCTCCAGAACAATCCAACCTCATCCACCTCTCAACACCGTGACCTCTCCAGAACGATCCAACCTCATCCTCCTCTCAGCACCGTGACCTCTCCAGAACGATCCAACCTCATCCACCTCTCAGCACCTTGACTTTCCATTTAGATTGTCCAAACAGCAGATTATACCTCGCATTCGGACCCTGGCCTAGCTGCGATGAATTGCCCTGGGCCTTGGGCACGCCGTCCATCTCTTCAGACCAGGATTTCGCTACCGAAGAAGCTGTTTCCAACTTCACCAATTTGGCTTGGCATTTAGAACGATCCACGCACGCACCTGCGAAAGTCGGACAGGCATTGGAGCTCCTCCCCTCCGAATCGTTCACTCCAACCAATATGGCTCCAACTCCAGCTGTGTCAACCTTACAACACACCAGCAAGGGCACACCCCACAAATTTACTTAATCTTCATTTCCTTCTTCATTGCTTGTGCTGATAGTTTACCACAATTTTCTTCAAGAAAAAGTATTATTAATGGTAGTTTTGATTGAATTCATATCCTTTCGAACTACCATGAACAGGCGTACGTCTTCAGTCGCACCATCTTAATCTGGAAGTCCTCAGACTTAGCTGGTTGTTAGGTTCATAGGGATGGATTTTGGGTCAGTGTGGGGAGTTCGGGTGATGGTTTGGGGACAAGGATGAGGTAAGGGACAGTAAATAAAAAGTTAGGGGCAGGAGCCAGTGCTGGAGTCCCAGATGGAAAGCTCCACCATCAAAAGCCAGTGATCTCTAAGGGTCAGGTCAACAGGCTCTGAGGACGTAGACAAGTAATTCCCATAGTCAAGGACTGTGGTCAGTGGACCTCGAGGATGAGGGCTCATGACCCCCACCCCAGTTCGGCAAGTCCCAGGGTTAGAGGGTTGGAGAACTGTGCAGGCAGGAGGCTCGAGGGCTGGTGATCCCTGTCCTCCCCAAATGGCTGAGTTCCAGGATTGGAGATCTGTGCACAGTCAGAGGTTGAGGCTCAGAGTTCAAAGAAGTACAGTGGTTTAGGGCACCACAGTAGTGTAGTGTTTGTGCGACGTTATTACAGCTCACAACGTCGGAGTTCAGAATTCAGTTTCGGCACCATCTGTAACGTGTTTGTACCTTCTTCCCGTATCCACCTGGGTTTCCTCCGGGTGCTTTGGTATCCTCCCACAGTCCAAAGATGTACCGCTAAGTATATTCATTGGTCATTGTAAGTTGTCCTGTGATTAGGCTGTTTAACTAGGTGGGTTGCTGGCCATAGGACTGGAGGGAATGTTTCGTACTGCATCTCTAAATAAAGTAAAGGTCTCATGATCAGTGAGTCCTGGGTTCAATACCAGAGATCAAAGACTGACCTTGGCGAATCTGGCTGGTGAGAATGGTACAATGGTCCAGAGAGTCATGAATAGACTCAATGAAATACTGAAAGAGAAGGAGAAGGGAAGATATGTCTAATGGCTGAATCTCGTAGAAGATGATTGAAGTTGCAGTGGATAATCTGCTCCACTATATCTGGACCAGCAGATCACTAAATCTGGGCAGAGAAAGCAAAGGTGTAGGAAATGGATGAGATGCAATCAAGGGCTTTGTTATTAGCAGAAGAGGGAAAGACATGGTTCAGGAAGAAGAAAGACATTTCAGAGGTATCTGTATTGCAAGTCTCATCATTGGAGCAAATATGGAGTAAACAGATGAACAAGGAGAACAAACAGAGTTCTTACAGGAGGTAGTGCAGGATGAAGAGTCTCTGACATATCTGTGGGAGTAGTTAGGCTTGTATTGGATCTTAGCACCTGACTTATCTCTTGAGATGGAGACAGAGAGATCCAGAAAAGGAAGGGAAAGGTCAGAGATACATAATGAACAGCGTGTGATACTGATTGAAATATCTGACAAAGAATATTTAATCATTTCAGAGACGCTGACTCAAATTTGGAGCAGAGGCTGTGCTCTGTGTCAGACTGACAAGTTTACAAGATGGAAAATGTGGTGAAAGTCTTTGTCACTTTGAGACTGAAACTGCTCATTTGCTCATCGTCCAGCCTGGTTATATCAGGGTCGAGCGGAAAGAATCTATGGTGCAGGAGCGGCCTTACAAAGTGGTAAGTTCCAGTAGAGAAGGTATAAATCACTTTGTATTGTATACTAATGCTGGAAATATAAAGTAAAAATTCCCCCCAAAAAACTAAAATAATGATTCTTACTCTTTTGGTGTTATTGGATGGGAACCATTTCAAGAGCTGGTAGAGAGTGTAGGGTTATCTATCAATACATTGCTTCAAAGATTCAAAACATTCCTAGAGTATGAGGGATTTTAACTTCCTGTAGTGGCACACTGATAAATGTGGTAATTGCAACACAGTTTAGCACAATTATGATCCATTCATCTGAACAAAGTACAAAGAATGATAAGGAGTTTTACTCAAAAGCATTGTCTAGTGTGCTCTCAAAGAAAATGAAACAACTTAGGCTACATCCACACTAGACCGGATAATTTTGAAAACGCTGGTTTCGCGTAAAAACGATAGGTGACCACACTGTGCGTTTTAAAAAATATCTCTGTCCACATTAAAAAGGATATTTCGGCAAATCCCCTCTTACAGCGCATGCGCAGGACACATCCACCAAAAACAAGTGACATGTTTGGTGTCAAATCTCGCTGTGTTTTTTCAATTACAGACTAGAAAAACTTAAACAATGGACAGGTGTTGGCTCTCATGCAGGAGGACTTAAAAGTTAAAAAAAGCAAATACTAAAGCATATGGAGGCAACCGCCAGGGAGTTCTCTGGCAGTATGACCCGGCTGATGACGAACATTGAAAAACTGACTAACTCTGTTGCATTAATAAAGCCCCTTGTTAAATGAGTAAAGCACGTCTGCATCAGTATTATCTTGTATTTCCATACAATGCTACATTAGGCTGTTACACATCTATTATCAGAGAAGTACTTGCATAAATAGGTAAACCACCTTCATACGAGCAAGGACAGAAAACAGGGCAAAGTGAGTATACTTATTTATTCAGTAAGTTATGAGTCAAAGTATTTGGTGACTACATTTCTAACTCTTCTGGCTTCAGTCTCGTTGCCGTCTGTTCTGAAATTGTTAGGTTGTGTTCAAGAAAACAATGAAATAGCGCGCTGCCGTCTGAGAGCGTTTTCAGATTTCTCCGGTTACCTCGTCCACACTGATCTGCCGATTCGGCGTTTTCAAAAATACCCACCCTGGAAAGTGTTTCTGAAAAGCTCTGGTTTTGGGGGACGAAAGTGCTGTTTTAGTGTGGATGGAAGGTAAAAACGAAGAGAAAAAGCTTCGGTTATGGATTTATCCAGTGTAGTGTGGATGTAGCCTCACTCTCCTTTACAAATAGAAAAAGTGAGAGAACTTGATTCCAAAGGTAGGTAGCAAGCCAGCATGTCCTGTGCAGGGATGGCAGCACAGTCAGAACGTGAATCAGAATCAAGTTCAGTATCACCAACACGTGCTGTGAAATGTGTTAACTTTGCTGCAGCAGTACGATGCTATACATGATCATAGAGAGAGAAAAAATATGAATAGTGAGGTAGATAGATAGATAGATAGATACTTTATTCATCCCCATGGGGAAATTCAACTTTTTTTCCAATGTCCCATACACTTGTTGTAGCAAAACTAATAACATACAATACTTAACTCAGTAAAAAAAATATGATATGCATCTAAATCACTATCTCAAAAAGCATTAATAATAGCTTTTAAAAAGTTCTTAAGTCCTGGCAGTTGAATTGTAAAGCCTAATGGCATTGGGGAGTATTGACCTCTTCATCCTGTCTGAGGAGCATTGCATCGATAGTAACCTGTCGCTGAAACTGCTTCTCTGTCTCTGGATGGTGCTATGTAGAGGATGTTCAGAGTTTTCCATAGTGTTCATGGGTTCGATGTCCATTCCGAAATCGGATGGTGGAGGGGAAGAAGCTGTTCCAGGATCATTGAATGTATGCCTCCTTCCTGATGGTAACAGTGAGAATGTGCTGGATGTTGGGGAACATTAATGATGGACGCTGCCTTTCTGAGGCACCACTCCCTGGAGATGTCTTGGATACGGAGTGCCAAAATGGTATTACCATAAGACTACCTAGATAAGAAATTAAAGTTACCTCCCCCCACTCCCACCCTTCCCCTTCCTTGCTCCTCTGCAGTAATTGGCTGGAGTTAATGAAAACTGATTCAGCACAGGCCAAAAATGATTTAATACCTCTTTGGACACTCTCATGCTGTCAGTGGAGCTGTCTTGAAGTAATGCCCAATAATTTTGTTATTGGATTCAACATCGATATCCACAACAGGTCTTGTATTTTTGGGTAACTGATGTTAAAAGCCCCAATCTGTGAAGTAGCTCACATATGCTGAATTTTGCAGCTGAGAAATTGGAGCCATTTGTGACCTTTTTTAGTTTATTTCTCCAGTGGCAGAAGTGCTACATCTGTCCATTCACCTCCACTCAGGGCCCCAAACAGTCCATCCAGGTGAGGCAAAACTTCACTCTGAAAATCTGCTGGGGTTGCCTACTGTACCTGGTGCTCCCGATGCAGTGGTGAGACCCAACATAGACTGGGGGACTGCTTTGTCGAGCACCGCTGTTTCATCCACAAAAATTGGGATTTCCATATGGTCAACTATTTTAATTCCAACCCCCATTCCCATTCCAACATGTTGGTCTATGGCCTCCTCTTCTCCCATGGTGATCCCACTCTCATGTTGGAAATACTCATATTCCGTCTGGGTAGCCTACAATTCAACGGCATGAACATCGATTTCTTCAACTTTTAGTAATTCTGCCCCCCAATCCTCCTTCCCTCTTCTCCAATTCCCCACTCTGGCCTCTTACCTCTTCTTCTCTCCTGCCTATCACCTCTCCCTGGTGTCCCGTCCCCCCCGCCCTCCTTCCCTATCTCCCATGGTTCACTCCCCTCCCCTACCAGATTCCATCTTTTCCAGCACTTTACCTTTTCAACCTATCACCTCCCAGCTGTTTACTTCATTTCCCCCTCCCTTACCCACCTGGCTTCACCTATCAACTTCTAGCTTCTAGCCTTCCCCTTCTCCCTACCTACTTATTTTGGCATCTTCCCCCTTCATTTCCAATTGTGAAGAAGGGTCTCAGCCTGAAATGTTGACTATGTATTTATTTCCATAGATGCTGCCTGACCTGTTGCGTCTCTCTAGCATTTTGTGTGTGTTGCTCTAAATTTCCAGCATCTGCCGATTCTCTTGTGTTGAGGAGCAGCTAGTACTCTCATGTAGTGGAAACTAATTCATTTTACAAGAACAAGAACTGGTTTCCAATTGGAACAGAGAGGTAGCTGCCTAACAGATTATGGTCATTGTGCCCTCGATTCATTTTGATTGTCTGCAGAGCCAGAGCAAATTTTCCAGATATTTAATTCCATCTTGACAAGTTTTTACTCTGGTTTTCAGTCTCTCTTTGGAAGTTACAGGAAACTGAGGTTGGAAGGGGTTGTGAATGGTGAGGATATAATTTGTTGGATTGTTACATCAACTGCCCAACAATCGTATACTTGGAAACACACCATTGTAACACACTATGACTACTGAAATGTACAGAGACCAAAAGATCAGTTGTGTGGTCCAGAAATCATTTAAAGCATGATGATGTTAAAGGAGATGGTGATTGTTTAGCGTAACTACTTTCAAGAGCAATATACAAACACAAATGTTATGTTTAGTGAACTGGATGTTAGAATCAACAATCCTATGTTATTTATCTATAAAGCATATGTTACGTACCCCGTAACTGGGTCACTTACCAGCAAAGATAGAGAGGTCTGTTGAAGTCTGATGGTACTATTTTTAACAATATTTATTGATAAAAATACACAAAATAATATCAATGCAAACATACAGATAATATACTTCGTCAATACTAAATATAAAAGCGCGGGTATAATAATAATCAATAAGAAATAGCTCTATCATTGTCTAGGGGATAATGTATTGTCCGATGGAAATATAAAAGTCACTGTAGTTCATTCAAGCTGCAGCTTTTTGGTTGGAGAGAAAGACGGGTTAAAACTTGCCCATTCCTTTTATGATGTCAATCCTTCGAGAGTCGTTGGGAGTTGATTTCCCCGTTGTTAGCTAAAAACTGTTCTTCCGTGGTAAAGGGCCCACCGATTCCGGGGCAAATGGAAAAGGATGCACGTGGCCTTTCCACCAGTTTTTGCTATTACGGGATCGCTAGCGTTTCTTCTGGTGCGTCTGAAGGGGCTGTTCCCCAGTCCCTCTTTTATCCTGACTCACAGGGTCTCAGATGTCAATCAGGTTGGGATGATCCAATCCTTCCACCAACCCCCCCTCGGTTCATTGCCTGGGGGCTTTGATGCATCGTACAGTATTCAATACACAATCCCGTCTCCAAGAGACAATAGCCGTTATCCATGGTTCCGCCTTTCGGAGGCCAGGACACATTCCAAATTCTTTGTGGATTCTGCATGTCTTTCTCTCATTTCCTGGGTCTCCTGAACTGATTTAATAGTGATCTTGTGATTCTCAAAAAGGAGGGGGCCACGGACGTAACACATACAACAGTCTGAAGTGGCATGAAAATTATTATTGTGATTTCCTGCCGTGGTGGGAGTTCTGTCAACAGGAAGTGCTACTTGAATTCTTGAGGTACATTGGCATGGTAGTCGCTACTGTATGTCATCCGATAGTTGAAGTCCACAATGCAGGTACATGAGTTCAGATCACACCCTGGCACCTGGGGGATTTAAATTTAGTTAATAAAGTAATCTGGATTTGTGAAAACTCCATTGATTTACTAATGGAAACCATCCATGGCTCAGTTATTGGTATCCTGCCTCTGAAATGGAGGATGTTGTGTTAAGACCTACACAGTGGACTTGAGAACAAAGCCTTGACTGGTAGCCAAGTCCAAAACCGAGGAATGGTCCAGATTTCTGTCATATGACATAATAAACCAAGATTTCATCCTCTCATTTATTTTCATGCAAGACGGTCTACTTGTTCAAAGAACCAAACCTTCCCGACCACTGAGAATATCTTCAAGAGGTGGTTTCTCAGGAAGGCAGCATTCGTCACCGAGGACGCTCAAAATCAGGACTTGTCCTCTTATCAGTACCACAGCTTTTTTCCCTACTTTCAGATGTCTGACTGATCTATGAGCCCATGAACACTACCCCAATATTATCTGTAGTGCTGCCACAAACAAAAAACAAAATTTGCATCATGTAAGTCAGTGATAATAATTCTGATTCTGATTCCAATTCACAGCAGTATTATTTCTGATGTCCAAGCCAATATTTTTCAATTAGTATCAGTGAAATGATTATTTGGAGGCACAAGAAACTGCAATTGCTGGGATCTGGAGCAACACCCAATCTGATGGAAGAACTCAGCAAACCAATCTACATATGTGGGAAGGAAGAAATCGCCAATATTTCAGGTTAAAACCCTTCAGGTCGATGTTTACATTTCTAATGTCACCAATTCTTTTCCCCTGAGAAAAGTCGCTTGATCTGTTGAGTTCCTCCAGCAATTGTTTGTTGCTACAGCTTATTTGGGCTTTGTATCACTGGTGTGTGCAAATTGGCTACTATGTTTCCTGCATCCCAACAAAGATTAGACTTTGAAAAATGTTTAATCAGGAAATATTTTAAATAAAAGGAAATCTATAGCTTTTAAAAACAGAATTGACTCCACTGCAAAACAATGAGAATCCTGAAAACATGAGAAGTATCTTCTTAACCATAAATGTCACTTCCAATGAAAAAGTAATAAAGTAGTTGAAGCTTTTGAAGAATCAATCTGGAATTGTGAAGCTATTATTTATTGTTATTATTGCTTAAATAAATTATGTACTCACTGATGTGCATACATCGCCACAAACATCAATAGCACAACCAATGTAAATGTAATTTGCACACAGTTCATTCTAGTCCTAATTTACATCAGATTTGATTTATATTACACGGATACTATTGGCAATATATTTATTACTGCGTTCTGCCTCAGTTATTACACTTCTTTTACTTGTTCAGGGAATGTGAATGTTGCCAAGATGTGGACATTTAATTTGCATCCATAATTACCCCGGAAACGTGGAAGCAGTATAGAGCACATGACATTGGGAGGTCCACAGTCACAAGTAGTCCCACCAAAGTAATGAAGGACATTAGGAAACCAAATGACATTCCACTAGTATTTTAGTTACAGAAACAATTTTTAAAAAAGTATTTTTCAGATTTAATTCATTACATGAACTTAAGCTCCTCAGCTGCCATGGCAGATCAAATTCACGCCTCTGGAAAAAGGCCTAAAACTCATTCTGCTAATCCAGTGACTTAACCTCTACATTGCCATGGTTTTGCTTCAAGACATGGATCTATATCCAGTCTTCTTCACCAAATCACCAACATCTTGGTGGCAATCAGAAGAGAAAATGTATGGAAAATGTTTTAATAGAATGATCATTTATTTTGAAAAGCCCTCGTTTCAAAGTGTCTTTGTATAGTTATTCTTAAGTGCCCGAAGACTTAAAACTTTTGCCATGTCAATGTGCTGGTAGTCTTGGAAGTCATTCAATGCAATTGCAGGCAAAGAGAGTTATCACTTAGGACATCACTTTTCCATTAGTCCACTGTACTACAATATTCGGTATCAGTTCCTAATCTCAACTGCTATTATCTTTTGCAACCTTTTATAGCCAGGGCCCTCTCTATCCTCCCCTGATCTGCTACATAGAGACAAGATAGATTCTCAAAAACATCTCCCCTATTCAGTCTCAAAATTTGTAATTGTTCATGACATTAAAATAATGTTTGAAAATTAATAGATAGATTTTTATTAACAATCCTTGTTATATGGTTTTTATTTCCCAGGAATCTTACTGATTAATGGAAAATGGAATTAACGTATTCAGGTAGATTATGATTTGTTTCTTCGCTGCTTATGATCAGAGTATCACAGTATTTTAATTGGTTTCTTATGTACTTAGCTAAAAGGCCTAGAAATAACTATTACCATTTAGTCCAATCTGTATTTGTTTTATAACTAAGTTGTACTCTGCTTGACAAAGAGGTGATGAAAAATTTAGTAAGATCAGGAAATATTGTCCCTATAAACCCATGCAAAAATAAACTTGCCAGTTCCATTATTCTTGGAAAGATGGGGAAAATGTTGTTGCTGCTTTTGTTTTATCCTTTGCTAACCTGTGTGAAATTTAGTATTCCTTCATGAACACTATAAACACTGATAAGGATTGTTATGTTCAAGACATTGATAAGATGTATAATTTTTAATTTTCTCTTATTTTTTTCTGTCATTAATTAGTTTATAGGAGTCATTGCCTATTAAAATTATAGTTTGCAGACACTGAAGATCTAACTATTTGCTCTTATTCCATTTTATTCCTGTAATTAATTCATTTGAAAAGTTGATAAAGTAGTTCACATGTCAAAGATTAACAAACATTTCTCATTTTATGCTGTAAATTAAGGCATGGTTAAAATAAACTGTTTAATTGTATGGGGAGGGGGCTGATGTGGGGCAAGCAACAGAAGATGTCTGAAAATGGATGAAATGTAATTGCAATGCAAACTCCAGTGAGTGAGCAGTGCCAGGGCTAATCCTGTCCATATCCATTAATTTGCTATCAATAATATATGAATTGAAATCCCATATTCCCCTGTGAAAAAGTGAACACTGAGCATCCTGCAAAATGGATAAAAGTGTCCAGCAGCAAGCAATGCACACAGGAGACCGTAGTCAGAGAACAATGACCCAGTTTCATGCTGGGATTTATTAAGCATGTGAGAGAGTGTTCATTTGTTCCCAATCACAGGGTTTGAAAAGACTTCACTAATACTCAATATGCATATCAAGTTTACACTTGTGTGTGCATGGAGTTGAACTTGTTTGTCAAGAGACTTTCTTTGGGAAATGAAACCTTTTTTTTAAAGTTTTAACCAACTGGTAAATGCTATTTATCAAGCATATTATATAATTTCAGGAACATTGATGGCTTCATTTCCCTTGAAAACAGTATAAAATTGATCAAGTCCGATAAACATTTAGCATTTTGTACTCTGGTTAACTTTTTGTTTGCCTGTGCACTAAACCACTCCTCTGTGCAGAAAGAATAGTAGTAACATGAAGGGAAAAGATATTTCAACATTCTAGCGTTACTAGCAATGAGATATAGTGAAGCAAATGCATCAGATGAAATGACTTGAACACAGGGGTACTGTTAAATACACAGGGGTTGAATTACCCCTTGGAGCGCTGATACAAACATTATGCTGGCACTGAACATGCTTTTCTCAGTCATGCAGAAATCTGTGTTGGGCCACGAGTTTAAGTGGTTTATTATCCATAAACACTAGTCCCTAATGTATACTCTATTTATATAATGTTAGTTCTTTAAGAAAAAAAAGCACTGCTTATTTTTCCCTTCTCTCTCAGATTTACCACTTTATAGTTTGAGCAAGGCATTAGCGTAAATACTTGTTTGTATCTTCTCAAAAAGCTCAAAATGCACAAAAACATGCTGAATCAATGTACTTACACCTTGTTCTGAGAGCAAAAGTAATGTTTTCAATGCATTTGTTGCAAGCTAATTCTCCTGAGAATTTTCCTGGATCGCCTTTGAACAACCCAAGTTATTCCAGGCTGTAAATTATCACCTCATTGTATGGATGGTTTGTCACTTAAATAACTATTTGTGGTGCAAAACCTGGACACCAAGGATCTGCATGCTGCTTAATTCTGCAAATATGCTGGCCTTAGAAAGTTTCGGCTAAATATGCACCCAATAAGGGGACTAATTATGACTCTTGATCAATATCGTACTCCAGATTTGGGGGAAATTGAAACAGAAATCTCAGTTTCAGTTGGGCTGCTGTATGCTTATGTGTGTGCAGGTGGCAACATGTGAACATATTCATATATTACAAATAATTTTCAAGGAATTAACTATTTTGCCCATTACACCATTTTTATACTGTTTGTTTGATGGAGGTGTAAGCCACAAATTACAATCAATCGGATGTATTTATTTTGATAATGTATCTTTCACAGAATAAGGATGTTTTCAACAGGCACACTGAAATTCAATACAAAACAACATCAGCCAAGATCAATTATCTCAGGAAATTCCCATGTCAAAACAAGTTTTACATTCCAAATCAGTAAGTTTTAATACTTTACTGCTAAGAAGTTTACGAATACAAATTATGAAAGACATAATTATCAAGCAGTGACTATGATTACAGAAAGTGAAATGTTGTAGTATAGATTTTTTTAAAAATTGCTATTTTGAGGTATAACAGAGGAGGAGAGGAAATCAATAAATAGTCGTCTGAACTCTCAGAACTGCAATGTGACCTTTCAGGGCAAGGCAAGGGAACATATGCATAACATTAGCAACGTGTCCAACGTCAAAGAAAAATACCCGTAATTTATTGAAACTCACAAAGGAGAACTCTATTTTTGAATATGCAATGCTTGGCAAACCTATTGTGCTTCTTGTTCCACGTTTTTTTTGCATTTGTAAGTTCCTAAAAGTGAACTGCCTTGAAATAAGTGAAAATCTGCAATAAGGGTCATTTCAATGTGACTTTCTTAATTGTGATTAAACCAAATTCTGTGTTTTGCCCAATGTTTCTGAGGAGCAGGGTCTGCTTATTAAATCTTAACAAAAGCTAATTTCAGCTGCTTTGATAATTTGTTTAACATGGAACCTCTCTGGTCTCACTCTTGCTTTACTGGATATTTTAATCTGTAGGTCAGTAACCTCTGACACCATAGTGGTTGCACTGCTCTCTGCCCACAACCAAGGGAATTCTTGCATTTCTTGGCTTATATGTATTAAAATTGAAAGGCCAGTCTTTATTTCCTGTTTTGTGTCTCAATTTTGCTTGTGCACATTTTGAAGTTGGTCTACTCCCAATACCTGTACATCATCACAACGGGGACTGAGCATGGGCAGAGAAATAGGTCCACTAACGAGTTTTATATCAAATAAACTTCACATTTACAATCAAAACATACTCATTACTTTATTATTTTATGCTACATTTAACTGAAATTGTTTCCTTTGTTCTTTAATTTTTGCATTACAAGGAGTTTCAAAGCAATTTTGATTAATAATCCAGGATAAATTTCCAAAGATTCATTACTGTAATAGTTTATATATTTCATTGCACTATTTGTAGAAATTAAGTGTGTTCTATATTTATTTCCTTTGTTCAAATGTGACACCTCAGTTAGATTCTGATAAATATTTTTTGCCTGATTTTCTTGGATGTCACCATTAGAAATAAGATTTTTAAAAATAACAATTTCAAAGTAAAATATAGTGAGATTACAGCTCTGTAACTAGTGTATTAACTGTGAGCTTTAAAGACTGTTATTACCTATTGACATTTATGAAGAGAAGGTTGTCGCTTCATTCCTTGTTAATGTCCTATTAATAGAAACGATAGAGAGAGACTTCTGGTTGTGTTTAAAAAATCAACATTCCATTTTTTCAGCCATGTTTCGTCTTAAAGAAAACTACACAAGACCTGGGCAGGCTGCTCTTTAACTCAAGGAGAGGTGGTGGAAATACTTACTCCAATCAAAGGGCAAGAATGGGCTCACAAGTTTTCTTCCAAAATGCACTTGCATTGATGTAATATAGAAGGCAAATTTCTGCTTGCTGCTCATGAGTTAAAATTGACACTATAGAAATCAAAACTGTGTAGTTATTTCCAACAATGGACATATAATCTGTAATGTGGGTTAGTTCCCAGTCAGCATCAAAAATCTACTCAAAGTCATCACTCACTGTTCCCCCACAATATTTTATGTGAATTAAATTGTAAATGAAGAATTCAAATCTTCATTTATGTAAATGAAGATTAGGTTGATATCAATAAATCATAAGATGATTGCATAGTTGTATATTGGTCGATCTGTTTTGACTCAGCAAGTCACAAGACCTCCTGGAGTGATTAGACTTCTGTACAACATTGGTAACATTAGCTATTGAAGGTTTATTACCTCATGGAAGTGCACATCTGAACATTGAGTGTAAGGCTCCTGAATTTCCACTAGAAACACTTCAGACAGATGCCTAACCATGAGTTGCTGGCTGAAACATGGTCTTCAAAGTCTGATGACCTGTTGGGGTCACTTTTCCATTACATTGCCTCTTAATGCAATTCATCAGTCTTTTCTTTGCAACCAGTCTCAATATTGACTTCAAAAACTCAACAATGTTATGAGAACATGGCATTAAAACCAACAGCAAGTTTAGTTGGGGACGTCTGTAGGAATTATGCAGGAACTATGGCGAGTTTTGATACTGAAGTAAGGCAAGGGAGCAAGAAGTTGTAATGGCTTCTTACAATTCATGGTGCGGAATTGTCTTAAAAGGGAGGTATAGGAAGACTTCTTCCATTGGTTTATGCTGAGCTGTCTGACAATTGTTAATTTTAAATTTTCTGTACTTTAAAACCTGTTTTTAAAACTGTTCTTGAATATTTTAAATTGGCTAAAATTGTTCAGCGTTACTTCCTTGCCTTTATGTTCTAGTTCTCAAAATGAATGCTAATATTGTACTTGCCTTCTTTACCTCTGACTTAACATTGAAGTTAACCTTTAAGAAATCCTGCTCTAGGGCTCTCAATTCCCTTTGCACCTCCACTTTCTGAATTTGCCCCCTATTTGGAAAATAGTCTACATCTTATTCCCTCTATCAAAGTATATGACCATACTTTTCCTTATGTTGTATACCATCTGCCACTTGTTTCCCTATTCTCCTAATCTGTCCAAGTTCTTCTGCAGAACCTTCTGTTTCCTCAACACTGCCTGCCCCTCCACCTATCAGTATATCATTCATAAACTTGGCCACAAAGCCATCATCCAGATCATTATCATATAATGTGAAAATTAACAGATCCAACATGGACCTCTGTGGAACACCGCTCATCACTAGCGGCCAACAAGGAAAGGCCCATTCTTTGCCTTCTGTCTGACAGCCAATCTTCTATCCATGCTCAGATTTTTCCTGCAGTACCATGGGCTCCTGTCCTGTTTAGCAGCTTCATGTGCGACACTTGTCAAAGGCCTTCTGGTAATCCAAGTATACAATATCCACTGATTCTCCTTTGGCCATTATGTCTTTTACTTCCTCAAATAATTCACAACAGATTTGTCAGGCAAAATTTTCCCTGAAGGAAACTGTGCTGACTTTGGCTTTTTTTTATCATGTGTATCCAAATACCCCAACACCTCATCATTAATAATAGACTCAAACATCTTCCCAATCACTGAAATCTGGATAACTGGCCTATAATTTCCTGTCTTCTACCTTCCAACCTTCTTGAAGTGTGGAAGGTACCCCAGGCTACTGTGGGAGGCGAGGGAAGAGTTTGCTGAGCTTCTGGCGATGATCTTTGCATCATCAATGGGGACAGGGGAGGTTCCAGAGGATTGGAAGGTTGCGAATGTTGTTCCTTTATTCAAGAAGGGGAGTAGAGATAGCCCAGGAAATTATAGACCAGTAAGTCTTACTTCAGTGGTTGGTAAATTGATGGAGAAGATCCTGAGAGGCAGGATTTATGAACATTTAGAGATTAGGAGTAGTCAGCATGGCTTTGTAAAGGGCAGGTCATGCCTTACGAGCCTGATTGAATTTTTCGAGGATGTGACTAAACACATTGATGAAGTAGATGTAGTGTATATGGATTTCAGCAAGGCATTTGATAAGGTATACCATGCAAGGCTTATTGGGAAAGTAAAGAGGCATGGGGTCCAAGGGGGCATTACTTTGTAGATCCAGAACTGGCTTGCCCACAGAAGGCAAAGAGTGGTTGTAGATGGGTCATATTCTGCATGGAGGTCGGTCACCAGTGGTGTAGATAGATAGATAGATAGATAGATAGATAGATAAATAGATACTTTATTCATCCCCATGGGGAAATTCAACATTTTTTTCCAATGTCCCATACACTTGTTGTAGCAAAAACTCATTACATACAATACTTAACTCAGTAATAATATGATATGCATCTAAATCACTAACTCAAAAAGCATTAATAATAGCTTTAAAAAAGTTCTTAAGTCCTGGCAGTTGAATTGTAAAGCCTAATGGCATTGGGGAGTATTGACCTCTTCATCCTGTCTGAGGAGCATTGCAATGACAGTAACCTGTCTCAGGGATCTGTTCTGGGACCCTTATTCTTTGTGATTTTTATAAATGACCTGGATGAGGAAGTGGAAGGATGGGTTAGTAAGTTTGCTGATGACACAAAGGTGGGGGGGGGGGGGTGTTGTGGATAGCGTGGATAGTCAGAGGTTACAGCGGGACATTGATAGGATGCAAAACTGGGCTGAAAAGTGGCAGATGGAGTTCAACCCAGATAAGTGTTAAGTGGTTCATTTTGGTAGGTCAAATATGATGGCAGAATATAATATTAATGGTAAGACTCTTGGCAGTGTGGAGGATCAGAGGGATCTTGGGGTATGAGTCCATAGGACGCTCAAAGCAGCTGCGCAGGTTGACTCTGTGGTTAAGAAGGCATACGGTGTGTTGGCCTTCATCAATCGTGGAATTGAATTTAGGAGCTGAGAGGTAATGTTGCAGCTATATAGGACCCTAGTCAGACCCACTTGGAGTACTGTGCTCAGTTCTGGTTGCCTCACTACAGGAAGGATGTGGAAGCCATAGAAAGGGTGTAGAGGAGATTTACAAGGATGTTGCCAGGATTGGGAAGCATGCCTTATGAGAATAGGTTGAGTGAATTCGACCTTCTCTCCTTGGAGCGATGGAGGATGAGAGGTGATCTGATAGAGGTATATAAGACGATGAGAGGCACAGATCGTGTGGATGGTCAGAGGCTTTTTCCCAGGGTTGAAATGGTTGCCACAAGAGGACACAGGTTTAAGGTGCTTGGGAGTAGGTACAGAGGAGATGTCAGGGGTAAGTTTTTTACTCAGAGAGTGGTGAGTGCGTGGAATGGGCTGCCTGCAATGGTGGTGGAGGCAGATTCAATAGGGTCTTTTAAGAGACTTTTAGATAGGTACATGGATCTTAGTAAAATAGAGGGCTATAGGTAATCCTAGTAATTTTTAAGGCAGGGACATGTTCAGCACAGCTTTGTGGGCCGAAGGGCCTGTATTGTGCTGTAGGTTTTCTATGTTTCTAAAATCTACACCACCGAGTTAGAAGATTCAGTGGAATGCTTAAGCCAGTTAGTACAGACGTGTTTACTGTAGCTTGATAAGTACGCAAGGGAGGAAGAAATGAAAAGGTGTGGCTGATAGAGTAAACTGAAAATTGGTTGGGGATTGGGAGTGGTGCTGGTGTGGGTTTGGGCTCTAAACCAGCACAGAAAATTTATGCAGAAGGTTTGTATCCATATTTCAGTTTTTTTTAAATGGTGTTCTGTTGGGAGGGCAGAATTTATTTTATCAGTTTATTCAGTTTCAATATCCTAAGGTGTTTTTAGTCAATGTAGCCACATCTTTACAACAGATCTCCAACCTTGCTTCCACCGCTTTCCACCAGCATTTTGTTTCTCTGATCATCAAGCTGAAGGTTGCTCGTGATGGAACCACCTCCCTTTCAAGCATTTAAATTCAGCCTGATTAATTCTCCTTTAAGATACGACACTAACATTGTGCCCTGCTACACTCTTGTTCTGCATTTTATCCAACCAGCTCATGGTTTCTGAGTGTGACTGAGAACTGGAAGAATTTTCCCATTATCATAATTGGCTAAGAGGCACAAATGGGAGATTTACCAATTTCTAGTTGTTTGTTTAGAGATGTAGCATGGTAACTGAGCTTTCCAGCCCAACAAACCCATGCCACCCAATTACACCCCTGTGGCCAATTAACCTACTATCTTTGGATTGTGGGAGGAAACCAGAGCAGCTGGAGGAATCGACACAGAGGAAGAACATACAAATGCCTTAGAGACAGCAGCACAATTGAACCCGGGTCACTGGTGCTGTAACGGTGTTATGCTAACCGCTACACTATCGCGCCATCGCCTTTTTCTGTTCTGTTAACTGCTTTATACGTCTCAGATTTCCTTCTTCACTGCTGAAGTTCATTACTTTCTCAAGTTTTGCACCTTGGGCTATTTTGTGCAAAACACTGATCATGACAGGCTTTCGATATGGTAATGATTTTCACAATTCAAGGATTCTGTTACACCGCGCAAAAGGTTACGAGATGCCAGGGTGTGTAATTGAGCTGGTGTTGTTGAGAATGGGGAAATAGATTGCCTCCGCGAGGCAGTCAGTTAAGAAGGAAGAAGGATAAAAAGCCTAATATAAAATGGGAAGCAAAGTCACCCAGTCTCACGTGTGATAAGAATTGTAAAGTACATATGCAATCATTTAGTAATGTCTGCATACTGAATGAAGAGAAACCAGCCATCACAAAGAAATCTGTCCAACTCCCTCGAGAAGCAGCACCAAGAAGTCCTTCCTCCCAGTATAACTTTGACAAAATCCATCTCTGGGGCAGATGCAGCGCGGATTTGTCTCCAGTGTGGAAAGAATCAGGTAGCAAAAAGGGATGTAAGTTTAATGGACCTACTGGGAAAAGCAGCATCAAGAGAGCAGTCAGATACAACAATCCGTGCTGCAATCAACATAATACTTTCAGCAGCCTGTGAGCTGAGGTGAGAGAAACATAGCAGTGGCCTACCAGAAAATGTTAATAAAAAAATAATTCAATAAATTGCTACGATGTGTAATGTGAAATATTTATATATATTTCCCATATTGGTGTGATCACACTATCCAAGTTCTATGATGTTCCACAGAATATAAAAAAACAAACACTGAATCCTTTAAGAAGGTAGCTGTCAAAACATTCTTTTGGTACTGCAGTGGTTTTTCCCTTTATTGAAACAGTTTCCCACAGTGTATTATATAATAATATCTCTGGTTTCCCTATCCGTCTGGGTTCTTTATGCTGTGTCCCATGGATGTTGGTTTAAATACATTAGAACACAAGAACACAAGAAGTAGGAATGGGGTGGGCCAGCTGAACAGTCTGCTCTGCCATTAAGCACCTTACCTCAATATCCCTTGATTTGCTTACATTCCTCTATCCTCTATGTTTTAAATGAATCAGTGAAAATCTCCACATGAAGACATTTCTCCTCGAACCTAAATCACCTTCCCCTTTGATCCTCGATTCCAAACTATTCATCAAGTGAAACATCTTCCCTACACTCATCCTGCCAAGCTCTGTAACAGCTTTGGAAATTTCATTAAGATCACTACTCATTCTTTTAAACTCTGTTGAAGTCAGCCTTATTTGAACCAGTCTCTCCTCATAAGATCAGCCTTGCCATCCTGGGAAACAGTGGAGTGAATCTTTGCTCCTTTTTAGGTAAGGAGATAAAACGTACACAATACTTCGAGCATAATCTCATGAATGCCCATTGTAACCTTCCTGCATTCAAATTCTCTCAAAACTGTGGTCAATGTACCTATTTCTACTTTCTTGCTGTTCTGTAGGTTGTCATTTGATGATTTGTGTCCAATATTTCCCAATATGTCCCCATTTCAAAAAACACTCAGCTTTTCTGTTTTGGGCACTGGAGGCAAATATTCTCACATCTTTCCGTATCTTCCACCTACTACATTCTCACCCACTCATTCAACCCCTTAGAGCCTCTTTAGACGCTTTTCCCTCCTTGCAATTCCAATCAGAGTTGTATCATTAGAAAACTTGAGAAAATCACACTCAGCCTCTTCAGTGAAATCATTGATATGTGCATTATACTAGCGAATAACAATAGTGGAATTGCAAATGCACCTCCCAACCTATCAAGAGAAATAATGCAGGGCAATCAGCTGCCAGCGTTAACTGAAGCCGGCAAGTGCGGTTTAGTTTGAAACCTGCATGCTGAAGAAATGTTGTGAGGGATTGCCTCAATTCAAAAAGGCTTCTAAATAAGTTTTTGCCCACAAAGCCTCAAGGAGCTTCAAAGTTACAGTGTAGGAAGAGGAGACGTACATGATAGTGAAAGGAAGGACTCCAAATATCTTATAAAACACTATTCTGCCACATAGAAACAAAGTAATTTACAGGCCATCCATTTCGGGCAAGGATCTCATTAAGGATTTTCAGGGTTGACTGCTTCTCTGCCCATACTAAGCTCTCATCTTTTTCTATGATTTTTAAACCTGAAATGGTACAATGTATTGCTGCCCATGTCTCATTGATCTATTGCCTCTGCTCTCATTGATCCACAGAGTCCCACGATCTGCCAATAAACCAGTTCTACATTTCTCATCCTTGTTTTTAAGTCCGTCTTTGAATCCTTCCTAACTTACCTCAGTAACATCTGGTCTGACAACCCTCTGAGATCACTACACTCCACTAGAAGTTTGCTCCCTCTCAAGTATGTGATCTGCTCTAAAATTTTCTTTCTAGTACTCCCTACCTCATTGCCTGTCTCTCCTTCCTTAAATTCTTTACAACTTATCGCTCTCACTGAGATTTTAGTCACCTGTTCTAGTATCTCTATATATGAATCTTTACTTGGTAATTCTCTTACGAAGATCCTTAGAGTGCTTGACTATAGTATAGTTAAGTTGCTGATACTTCGTATGTGGAGACTGCAACTTACTGTAAAGACAATTACAAGAAAGTCATATCCAGCCAAGATCAAATGCCTGCACTACTCATAGGTGACTGTGAAAGAGAAGGCCACATTAGATGATGAGGTCAGAAGGGTGTTCCAAGTGGGCATGGGGGATCTGCCAGGTCATTCATTCATCAGGCTGGTGACACACATTCCAGGAGAGTTGAGGAAGTCATCCAGGTTGGCAGGTGGCCCATCCGCTTCTGTTACATTGCCAACTTTCCCACAGTGTAGGGCTCAATAAATGGCTGTTCACAGCAGCCCCTCAGCTTTATAACAAAAAGGGACTGCACTGTGAAATATTCAGGTGGCTTGTGCACTTATGTTGCAAGTTTTCTTCATGTGGATGCCAGATTTGCTACAGTTTTCCCTGCTGTATCTAATCTCAAATTTAGAAAACTTACGGATGCTGGAAATAGGAAATAAAGACCAGAAAATGCTGGAAACACTACACAGGATCTGCAGATAAAACACTGTTAATGTTTCAAGGACGGAACCCTTTGTGTAAATGGGAAAGAGAGAAAGGAAGGTAGCTATCAATGGCAAAGAGGTAGGGGAGGCGTGGGGAGAGTGAAGAGAATATCTCTGATAGGGTGGGACTAAATGAATCTCAGTGGTGGTTAGAAGCCCATTGGGCTTCTCAGAAATTCCAAACTCTACCAGGAAGGTGGAAAGTTGGATTTTGTAGGGTACAACAGTCCTAAAGCTGTCCTGAGCATGCTGGCAAGGTGATGATGGCAGTAACACACACAAAATGCTGGAGGAACTCAGCAGGCCAGGCAGCATCTACGGAAAAGAGAACAGTCGATGTTTCGGGCCGAGGCCCCTCGGCAGGATCTATTACTGAGCCCTGCTGAAGGGTCTCAGCCCAAAATGTCGACTGTACTCTTTTAAGAAATGCACTACATCTCCAGCCTGACCCCCAATTTGGGCTTGCTACTTATACTTTTAGGGGGAGGGACGGTTTTAGCTCGTTGAAATGTTAAGAGTCCAGCACAGAAATAGGCTCGTTGACCCACCATCTGCACTAATCACCATCACCCACTATACCCACTGGCCCCTTTCTTTATTCTTCCAGCATTCCCATCAATTTCCCCCAATTCTTCCGCTTGCATGCATACTAGGAACAACTGAACATACTAGCACATCTTTGGGATGTAGAAGGAAACTGGAACGCCCGAAGGAAAGCCGCATAAGAACATAATTGCTGAATCTTTATAAGGCATTATCAGACCACTTTTGAAGTAATGTGAACAATTTTGAGCAATTTTGTGTGGCATCGAAGAGAGTCCAGAGGAGGTTTTCAAATAACCTCTGGAAAGAAAGAGTTAATATATGAGGAACATTTGATAACTCTAGGCCTGTAATTGCTGGAGTTTAGAAGGATGAAGCTGAATCACATTGAAACCTATTGAATATTGAACAGACTGGATAGAATAGACATAGAGAGGATTTTCCAAATTGCGGGAGTGTCTGGGACGTGAGGGCACTGCCTCAGAGTAAAAGCACCTCCCTATAGTACAGAGAGGAGGAATTTCTGCAGCCAGTGGGCGATGACTCTGTGGAATGCATTGCCACATCCAGCTGTGGATGCCAAGTCAGTGGGAATATTTAAAGCATAGATTGACAGGCTCTTGATTAGTGAGGGCACTAAAGGTTGCAGGGTGAAGGCAGAAAAATGGGGTTGAGTGGGCAAAATAAGTTAGCCATAATTGAATGGCAGGGCAGATTCAATGGGCTGAATGTCATGATTATGTTACTATGTCTTCTGGTCTTGCAACCATAGGCAGAACATGCAAACTCCACACAGACAGCCCCAGAGATCAAGATTGAACTCGGGTCTCCAGGGCTGCGCCAGCAGGTCTACCAGCTGTACAACTGTGCAGTTCTTCTTTTCCACAGCACTTCACTGCTCTGCCCTTTGTTCTAAAGAACTTGACCACAGCTCACCTGTGTATTTATTACATGCGGCCAGGCAAACCATCTGCTGTTTTTTATTTCTTGACCTGCTGTAGTAACCCTCAGGACCCTAGTCTTGTGAAGGGTCTTCATCTCCAAATGTGGCCACCCCCCACCACACCGCTCCAGACTGTGCCAGCATGACAAAGGAGATGTCTTCAATCAATAACAGAGCCATTCAGATGAGCAGTTGCTGTGATGTATGAAACCAGGTTTGTTCTGGGATGGATCATTGGCTGCCAATATTGCCTGGTAGCACAATGCCAGCAGTCATGGGCCCTCACGGCCATAACAACTAAAAATAAAACGCTTCCTGCAGGAGGTGAATCGCTGCTTCCTCTGCCCAGCAATGAAAGTAAAAATTCAGTACATATGGTCAAAATGGCATTGAACATAATCTGGCAGCTATATTCTTTTCTGAATCAGATCATCTCCACAATAAAATGAAATAAACATCTGGTATTTCTTCATACATAATAGATTAAATATATGCAGGGCTAAAGGGAAAGCAGGGGGAGAACTGATCAGAGAGCTCTTTTAGAGATCTAGTATCAGCAAAGTGGAATGAATGGCATATTCCTGTGGGTTTTTTTTGTACCTTATATTTATTTTTTGGTCTGAGGCCATATGATTCTTGGTGTAGGTTATAACGTATTCAATTTTCTAATGTACAAACTTCTCAGGAAGGCTGAGGTGTGGCCAGGCTTTGTTGTATTTGAATATTGACCATTCTACTTGAGGTCTACATGCAGGTAAACAAGCGTCTCACTACAGTCTGCTGTGGTTTGCCTTGTCAATAGCCGGTCTGCTTTCTCATAAAAGACGTCTGTTATATGGTGGCAATAATGTCATAATGCCTTATTAGTGTCCTTAAAGGCAGACATGCACTCACGCAGCATTTCTTAAACTACAAAAGGATTTTGTGCAATAACAACTGATCTCACAGATGCAGGAATTAAAGCCCTGAAAGCCTTTGCTTGTGCAAGGCCAAGTGGATGTTGTTTGGGTGTGTCTGAGATGTAATGGGTATACCAGAATTCAGAATGCCTTCCTTTTCAGACGATCTGTTACTGGAAGATAACGCTTTCATCCCAGAACTACAATTCATACAAGAATCTCTTTCTAATGTATGATGTATTAAACAGAGGATCTGTGCTGACTTGAGTGCAATGAATAGGTTGCAGGTAATTTCTGTTTTCTTGTGCTGAATTGACCATGGAGGTGTTAGCACTGAACAAGCATTCAGGTGAATGCATTAGCAGTCATTGGCCACGTGGTTTCCATCTTCAACCTTTCCTGCTGCTGTGAACAGTCAAATCTTTACTGCTGTCCTTCAGAGTAGGAGGATAGAATCACTGAGAGTGCCAAAGTAGTTATACAGTATTGCATCCATAAGCTGTCATTTTCTCTGAGGGATCCACTAACACTGCTTTTTTTCCCTGGTAAGTTCAAAATCACAACCCCAGTTGTTCAGGAACTGCAGCCAAATGGTGGTTCTGGGCATTCAGCCAAGACAAGAATACTGATAACTCTGTTGTTCTAAATGCAAGAAGTATGTAGCTAATGGCAGAGTGGAGATGTGCAGATAATAAATATATGCTACTGGTATATCATCAGTGAGATGCTGTGTGTTTACCTTATAAACAGCTCGCCTATACATTACATGGCTTTAATAAACAATAATATATTCCTAATAAAGTCTGAGGGAATCTAGGTGCTCCTGAGAACTCAGTAAGATTATCAAGTGAATAACTAAATTATACAGACCATGAAATTGAACTTTTGATCCCCAGTCTCCACTCAGTTAGCTGATTTTTGCCGGGATGGTTAGGAAGTTCCATAATTGACCACAGCCATTGGGTTAGGTAGAGAAAAGTGCCCTCAGGTTGTCTGCTGAAAGTGAAGGAATGCAGTCTGAGTTCAGCTGCAAGGTCCCCTGCTGTTGAATCATGTGCAGACATTCAGCATTTAATCTGAATAAGCTCCTAACAGCCTTACGATATTTTCTGTAGTTAAAGGCATTGAAATAATGACCACACTTCAAAAGGATCTGGTTAAAATTGCCATGGGTTGCCCTGTTAAAGCAACTATATAAATGTAGGCTTGTTGTCACGCAGAACTACGAGCCTTTGTTTCTTTGGTGTCGAGACTCACAGTTTAAATTAGAGAAAAGGAATATTGTAGGGTGAGCCTTGTTTCTTTCTTCACAGAAACTTGTTGGTCTTCTGAGCATGTGCAGCATATTCCAAATGCTGGAAATCTTAAGCAACACACACAGAAAAATGCTGGAGGAACTCAGCAGGTCAGGCAGCATTTTAGTATGGAGGGAAATGGACAATTGGTGTTTCATGTCCAAAGTTCTGAACCTGAAGCATCAACTGTCCATTTCCCTCCATCAGTACTACCTGAGCTCCTCCAGTGCCTCTTGTGTTGGTCAAGAAACAGTCAACATTTCAGGCCACGACCACTGGGCTGGAAAGGAAGAGGTATGAAGCCAGAATAAAAAGCTGAGGAAGGGGGTGGGAGGGAAGGAATGCAATCTGCCTGGTGATAAGTAAGATCAGGTGAGGGGAAAGATGGGTGAGTGGGGAAGGGTGAATAAATTAAGAATCTGGGAGCTGATAGGTGGAAGAGGGAAAATGCTGAAGAGGAAGGAATCTAATAGGAGAGGACAATGGATCATAGAAGGAAAGGAACCAGTGGAAGGTGATTGGCAGGTGAGAAGAGAAGGGGAGAGAATGTTAACAGAATGCGGAATTGGAGAAGCGAGAAGGGGGAGGGGGGGGAGGAGTAATTATGGAAAATTAGAGAATTTGATGTTCGCGCCCTGAGGTTGATGGGTACCTAGACGGAATACGAATTGTTGCTTCTTCAACCCAAGTTTGTCCTCATCGTGGCAGCAGAGGAAGCGATGGACAGATATATCAGAATGGGAATCAGAATACGATTTGAAATGGGTAGCCACCAGAAGATCCTGCCATTTTGGCAGACAGGGCAAAGGGGACCGCTTGATCTCCCTTTCCCTCCCTCACCTTCTTATTCTGGCTTCTGCCCCCTTTCTTTCCAGTCCTGATGAAGGTCCTCTGCCTGAAACGTCAGCTGTATATTCATCACCTCTCATAGATGCTGCCTGACTCACTCAGTTCCTCCAGCATTTTGTGTGTGTTGCTCAAGCATCTTCTGTTTTCTAACATCTATGTACTTAGCTTCCTATTTATGATGAACTAAAACTACCGTGAGGAATGGCCATTTCAGCAGGATAACAGAGAGACTAGGACGTCTGCAGTACAGGGAGATGGTTCATCTGAAGGATGAATAAATGGTTGGGACATCATGCCAACTTTCTTTAACAGACTCAGTGATTTTCCTGAACATACCAGAAATCTGAAACTCGCACAATTGATTTTTTTGTGATGCTCATTTTTCAGTTGTATTAACCATCAAGATAAAACATGGAAATCTATTTGCTCTGTCAGTCAAAATACAATCGTTTCGGCATTTTCTCTGCAATGATTGTCCTTCACTTACTTTTAATTTCTCAAGCTCCCTCGTACTTCACTCACCTTCCTATCAGCAATTTACATCACTCATAAACCGCTGAGACCCAGTCCAAACCTTCTACGTTCAGCGCTCTGATCTTCCCAAGCCCTTGTATCCCCCCAAAAATGCCTGCTGCTGATTTCCAGAGCTCTTCTCATCATTCATCCACCAAACTCATCAATCCCCTGTCAGAGGATGCTCAATCTCCAAACACCCCTCAATCTCTAAACTAATCAAGCCACTCAATTGATTCGTTGTTCTAACTGTGGCCATGGCTCTTGATCCTCAATACAAGCCTCGAATGATTCTGATGCCACCACTCTAGCCCTTGCCCCTAACCAAGGAACCAATCATTCTTACCTCCCCCAACAAAAGGATTGATCCTGATATTAATGCCCCACCACCCTCGTAACCTTCACATTGAACTGCCCCTGATGTTTTTACCCCTGCGCTGTGCCACCCTTCCTCCAGAACAGACTCAAGCTGTACTAAGGCCATTCACCCTCCTTCTCTAACTCCCACCAAACTGGATCTCGGTCCAGACCATAACCTCTGTGCCATTTTCTGAGAAGGTAGAATGCACCAGCTCTTGTTTGAAAAATGAAATGAAACTTGCCACAGGTTGGAAGGTTAGTGGGGAGCAGAAGGGGGTGTGGGAGGGGGGGGAAAGGGAGTGAGGAGTGATCCGTGGCTGAAATTGTCACTGGTGTCCCACTGCATTGCCAATTTAACCCGCCCATTAGAATTCACTGGCCTTTGCAGACAAGGTTGCTCAATGCAAAAGTAAGTACCAGTTGCATTAGTGTCAGCTGGAAATAATTATGATAAGGTCACTGAGTTGTACTGGTTTTTCAGGATAGATTGGGGGTGGTAAAGGGGACCTAACTTTGTGGTGGTAAACTGGGCCTAAACGAGACATTGATTTTAGTGGAACCAATGGAGTTTGTATGTTAACAATGGAGTTAGATGGTAACAAACAATCAGCAGAAACTCCACTGACTCAAAAACATAACTGAGAGCAAGACTCACAGAAGCAGTGCACAAGAGATGGCTGCTTGAGTGGATCTTACGCTCTGTTGTATGGTGTTTCTAAAAACCAGAGCAAGGGTTCACAAGTGTGAGGCATCATTATCGTGAGATGAGACCTCGTCATGTGGGGAGGGCAGGGAGAAGCGGGTCCCAAATAATGAGCTGCAGCAGATAACCTGCTCACGTCTCTGAGAAACGACAATGTGGGCACAGGATCTACAGGGAAAGTTCCACCAAGAAAATAAGGATGAACTTAATCTCAAGCTTATATTATTTTGTGAGTTTTGTAATTGCATCTTTACATAACCCAGAGGATGCATAGAACATCCTCTTCCTGTCCTCATTTATCTAAATGTCAATGTATACAAAACATCAGTTCCTTGTTTCTGTTTCATAAAAGGTTGTTAAGATGACTTGATTTTTTTTTGTATGTTTGCAGGACCTGAACATTGAAAGCAAGACCAGCAATTATTGCTCATTCCAAAGAAGGCTGTGGTGAAGAGCCTTCTTAAATGGTTACGCTCCCTCTGGTGAAGGTACCTTTTTCAGTATTTAGACCCAACAATAGTGGAAGATTCATTTCCAAAGTGAGATATAGTGTGATTAATCTCCCTCAATGTCCGGGATTACATGACACCTGAACTCACTGAAAAGATTCTGTAGATGCTTTAAATCCAGATCAACACACACAAAATGCTGAAGGAACTCAACAAGTCAGACAGCATGTGTGGAGGTGAATAAAAATTGCATTTCGGGCCAAGACCCTACAACAGGACTGGAAAGGAAGGGGGAAGATGGCTGAATGGAAAGGTGGGGGTGGGGGTTGGGAAAGGAGGACAAGCTGGAAGGTGATAGATGAAGCCAGGTGGGAAGGAAGGCTGGAGAAGAAGGAATCTGATAGGAGAGGAGAGTGAACCATGGGAGAAAGGGAAGAAGGAGGGGCACCAGGGGGAAGTGATATACTGGCAAGGAGAAGAGTTAAGAGGCTAGATCTGGTGAAGCCAGGTGGGAGGAAAATGTTAAGATAAATGAAGGAAAATTATTAGGATAATTGCAAGTTTTGATTTTAAATACTTATACCTAGAAATTAGATTTCATCTATTTTTGGTGGATTAAGTTGTTAATATTCATGGCACTAACATTCAATAATTATACCAGCAAAAGGTCCTGAAACTGAACTAAAGGAGGTTTGAATCTGAGCTGGGAAGGTTCACAGCAAAAAAGGGGCAGTAAGTTGGGAATATACCTGTTTGCTGGCAGGAACTGCACAGATCCAATACATCTCACCCTGAAGGAATGCTGCCATTGAGACACTCGCTCTGAGGATGGGACAATGGCCTGCCTCGTGGTGGAGAACGTGTTTGCCCAGAAAGTGTGGAGAAGGATGCCCGGGCCCTTCATGAGGTTCATCCTCAGCAGCTGTGTGGCAGAGGACTCTGACTGATAGGTTGGTCCTGAGGACACACACACTGAGGCAGACGTCAACTGCTGCTGGAGGATCATCAAGCCAGTGAATGGCACACTTTGGTCTTCCTAAAACATGTTGTCTTTCGATCGCAAGGAGACGTCCGTAAGGGAATGCTGCTGAGTGGCACATTCCAGGCTTCGGGACATGATAAGGATGCATTGTAGCTCAATGCAGCCAACTTAAAGGCTTTCTGGGAAAGCTCCCTCCATCATGAGACATTAAGTGGCTGTGTCCTGGGTCACAGCCTCTCAAACACTTGAATGTTATGCTATTCAGCAAGGGCACACAAATGGCATTGCTTCTTTGTATACACTTGATAATGCTCTGAAGCTATTGACTTGAAGGAAGGACAAGTTGTAGCGATTGGCACAGAACTATCACAGCTCAGTGCATTATGGAGTTTGGAGTTCAATTCCGGTGCCTTTCCATAAGGAGTCTCTGTACATCCTCCCTGTGGAATGCATGGGTTTTCACTGGGTGCTCCGGTTTCCTCCCACAATCCAAAGACATACTGAGTAGGTTAACTGGTCATTGCAGTTTGTCCCGTGATTAGGTTAGGGTTAATTGGGATTGTGGCTTAGCTGGGATGGCATGGCTTGAAGGGTCAGAAGGGCCTACTCTGTGTTGTATCACCAATAAGCAAATAGTCATTCAGCTAGCCAATAAGATCATGGTTAATCTTTTGCCCCAATGCTAATTTCCTCACTGACCCCTATACCTCACCATTCCTTTAATATCTAAACACCTGCCAACTTTCATCTCGCACGCACACATGTGAGAGCTTCTACAGCCCTGTTAGGTAAAGGATTCCAAGCATTCACAACGCTCTAGTTGATGAAAGATCTTGTCGTCTCTATGCTGGATGCTTCACCCCTTATTTTGAGACAACGTCCCTCGTTCTAGACATCTGAAAATACCATTCCTGCAGCTATCTTGCCAAGTTCCATGAACACAATGCGCTGAAAGAATATAAACAATGGAGGGAAGTGTTTGGAAAAATATTTTGTCCACTGGACTATGAATCTATCAAATGTTTTGACCAAGACATCAGCACCTCATTCTGGGCTTCAGCATTCCTTGTAAAGCCATTCAAAGATGACCACAGATTGCATGTTTGTGTCCTAGTTTATGTTGGTAGGGGTGGAAATGGGTGTAGCACGAATACTTGCAATATTCAAAGTCCAAAGTCCAAATTAAAATTTATTTTCACCATATACTACCTTGAGATTCATTTTCTTGCAGGGATTTATATTAGAACAAAGAACTGCAATTGAATCAATGAGGAACTATATACAAAGACGGCCAGCAACCAATGAAAAGCAAACCACCAAATCTGTGCAAACTTCTAAGAAAGTAGGGTTGCTGTTATGCCTTCTTTGTAATGGCACTTACATGCTGGTCCCAGGGCAGATCCTCTAGTACGATAATGGCAAGGAATTTAAAGTTACTGACCCTCGATCTCACCTTCGATCCCTTAATGAGGACCGGCTCACACACCTCCGGTTTCCTCCTCCTACAGTTAATAATCAGCCCTTTGGTTTTGCTGGTGATGAGTGAGAGGTTGGTGTAGCACTATTCAACCTGATTTTCAATCTCCCTCAACATCTTCCAATGTTAGATTAGGAAAGCATCACGCACACTCACATGATCAGAACAGGAAATGCCTGTTCCAGACTCACTATTTTACCAGCAAGTTCTCATTGGCATGATCTAACTCGGGTTAAATGCTTCTGATGTGCAGTTTATGCAAAAACAAAGAGTAACCAATCTCAGGTTCTGGAATGCTGCCACTGTTTTAAGATCCAGGGAAAGCATTACTGAGGGTATATTGTATAATTACTTGCAAAATTAAAATGTAAAGAGGATGGAATGAAGTTTTGAGAAGTTTTGAAGTGACTTAAGTGTTCAAAATTCTTCTGAATGTCAACAGACAATGCCTAAAAGGTTTATGGACTGAAGTCCGGAATTGGAAGAAGGAAGTCTCTATTGCAATAACAATTAGTTTTCTGTAAAATGTTTATCGAGCAACATAGTAAACTCAGTGTCCAGGCAGCACTTATGGAGGTAAACTGACAGTCAATGTCTTGGATCGAGACCCTTCCCTTGGACTAGATGCTGCCTGATTTGGTTCAGTTCCTCCAGCATTTTGTGTGTTGCTCCAGATTCCAGCATCTGCATTTTCGTGCATCCCAGGTTTTGCCCATTGTCTATCCTCGCAAAATCTGCCAAAAGATTTCAACTGTGGCAGCAGAATTCAGGTCTTGGACAGATCTGATGTTAAAAGTAGAGAAGTGCAGCAGAAGTAAATTCCACTGACAAGTAAGTGGAAATCTAACCATTTGGAGAAAGTCCAGCCACTGAATACTTGTCCAATTTGAAGTCAGAGGAACTTGTGAGAATATGGATGTCATTAAATGAAGATAGAATAGCATTGCTTGTACATAAACTTTGAATTTATTGAAGAGCATGTTATAATCTTTCTGAACACAGCTTAAATGAATAGCTACTTTTGATATTAAACCACTTATTGTGTCCAACCATATTGGAATAAATAAAAGAAGGAAATGAGAGATATATTTTACCTTTTACTATTTTGGCATCTGTAGTAGGCACTATAGTAAAATACATTAAATATATTTTTAAAAAAAGGATTGTTGTACATTGTACTTTGTATGTGGTAATGTAATATATGACAACCAGCCATTTATAAGAACAGATACAATTTCAGCATTGTTTAATCAGGTTAACTAAGTTCAGGCATAGAGTTTTTAGTCATTAAAGTGCATTTATGCTCTTGACAATCAGACATTTACTTGGGGCTGTGAAATATTGACAATATACAGGAAGTTATGTCTCAGCTTTTAAGCATGTTATATAAATCAGATTGTTGCATACTTACACTGCTGTGTAAGCCATTTCTTTCTACTTAAAAACTTTGTAACATGCATTATAAACTTAATTATTTAAAATTAGCATTTATGTTTTTCCAAAAGTTGTTCCCAATGGTGCTACTTGTCCTTCTGCAGCCTGAAGAATGGAACTGTCTGGACTGCATTTATCTAACTGTAGTTTGAGGAGGTGCTCTTGTCTTGGAGTGAGTTAACATTCTCTGTTGTTGCCTGTCTTTTCAACAATCATCATATTATTCTGGATTGGTGATTACTTTCCAACCTTACTTGGTTTTGACTGAAATTCCCTTACAGATAAGCCACATCACTTGCATGCAGAAGCTTTCACTCGGGGCAGGAGCTTGCAAGTGGATTCTAAGGAAGCCAAACTCCAGTGAGCTCCCTGGCAAAGAAACCTATAACTGACCTCATCCTGTAATATTCCCAGCATCTTTCTCACCCAACACCGTGGGGCTCGGGGAGATGCACTGTGCCCAAAGTATGGTTCTGGCAGCAAGTGAATGGTGTGACAGAAGTTAAAGACAACTTCACTCCTGGGGACAAGAGGCCAAACCCAGAGAAAACTTAACCTTCCCTTGAGAAGCAAAAGGGGTGTTTTATCACCCTCTGGCTCTGAAAAGAAATGTCCAAAAGATTTATAATTTTAAGCCTTTTCTCTCTCAGATTCCTTTGAACTCTAACTTGCATCCCATAAGAAAAGATTTCTGGTGTCCAGCAAAAGAGCCACTCAAACACTTCCACATGTAAGTCTCTGATTGGCACCTATGTTGGATCCCATGAATAACATCCAAGTCCAATCTGCATGTTTGATGAAGAATTTACAATAGCTTCTCTCCTTCATATGTTCAGTTTGAAAACTGCAACCCACAAAATGTCAGCCTGTGGTGTATGGTGAATAAGAGGCACCTAACCAGTTAGCTTAAAGCTCCCCCGATCTTTAGTCTCCAAATCAAATTTGACAAGCATTGATCTATGCATTAAAGGAAAACTCTGACTCTGTAGTGGGATGCACTATTTTATGGGATCTGGTTAGATGGGAAAGCCAAGCTTATGTAATTAATAAAAGAACCCAGGTAGGGACTGCCATTATTTAATAAAAGCACTCATTTTCACCTTCCCTTTAAAGTAACTCAAAGCCAGGTAGACTAGAGAATGTGTGGCCTAAGCCCAATTTACTTTCAAAACTGTTGGTCTGGTTTTCTTCCAAAACATGCTGAATCAAACCTCACAACTTCACATTGCAAAACAATTTGAGTGTTTTAATGAAGGTAGGTAGCTTTATGATATAGATAACCTAAACAGGTTTAAGTGCACAACCATGGGAAAAAAAACATTACCAAATGTGGAAAAAAAAGACAAATACTCCAATTATTTTTATGTATTCTATTAAGATCCAAATATATTGTCCTACTCAATCTAATTCCTTTCCACAGCACTCCACTGAAATCATTGTTTGGTCTTAATGTAAACTGTCCAACATCTTGCCATCTCAGTATCTCCTTCCCATAGACAATGGATGTTTCCTTCTTCAAATCTAAACCAGACCTTTTCCACAATATTGAATGTTTCTTAATTTATCTTTTGCCTTATTCCAACGCCTGGATAAGTACCAGCCTAAAGGGCACTGAGTTTTCCTAATTAAGGTACAAAAATCATTAAGAATCAACATCAAGAAACTTCATCTCTGACTGTACGATGTTTTAGCCGAACTCATTAATTCCAAAAGGACTAATAATCAGTTTGAAAACTCCAAGCTGAGTAGGAGTAAAAGTCAACTCAACAGCTCTCTGCCCTCTTGTAAAAATCTTAAGCTGTTTGTCACCCTATGGAACTACTGTCTGGAATTATGTGTTGATGTGTGCTAGGTAAAAGATCTACCCCAGTAGTTAGGGGTATGACCCATGGAGGAAGGCAGCTCTTCCTAACATCTGTTGGCGGATACATTATTCCACTGTATCGTAGAAATAAGAGTTTATATTGCCTTTACCCGAAATTGATCCCCATTTTTACCATACTACCAACCCATTAAACAGCGGCCTTGAACCTGGTGACACGTGCTTTCAGGCTTTTGTACCTTCTGCTCGAGGGGAGGGTGGATGAGAGATAATGTTTGGGGTGGATGGATTTTTTAATTATCTTGCTGAAGCTGTGAGAAGTTTAGGCAGAGTCCAGTAATGTAACTAGATTGAAAAGAGTTAACATAGAAATTACCGGTAGTTCTTTTTTGTAAATTCACCGAACAATTTTGTATCCCAAATGTTAAAAGAGGTCTTTGTCACCAGAGCAACTTCAAAAGTTAAAGGTAGAGCCACACACAATGCTGGGGGATCTCAACAGGTCAACAGCATCTACAGAAATGAGTAAACGTTCAGCGTTTCACACCAAGACCCTGCCAGCTGGCTTCCTTCCCCTCCCCCCACCTTTTTATTCTGGCATCTTCCCCCTTCCTTTTCAGTCCCGAAGAAGGGTCCACCAATTTTAATTCCTACCCCTGCCTCTATTCTGACATGTCAGTTCATGTCCCCCTATTTTGCCATGATGAAGCTTCACTCAGACTGGAGGAGGAACACCTTATATTTCATTTAGGTAGCTCCAACTTGATGGCATGAACATTTATTTCTCCTTCCAGTAATTTTTGATTTGTTCCTCCCCCTTCCCTCTTCTATTTCCCCCTCTGGCCTCTTTTGGCTCTTCTCATCAACTGACTATCACCTCCCACCCCTCCACCCTCAAGGTGCCCTTCCTTCTTCCCTTGGTCCATTCTCTTCTCCTATCAGATTCCTTCCTCTCCAACCCTTTATCTTTCCTACCCACCTACATTCATCTACCTCCTTCTAGCCAGTCTTCTGCCCCAACCCCACTACATTTTTGTCCTGGCATCTTCCCCTTTCCTTTCAGGGTCTTGGCCTGAAACGCTGACCATTTATTCATTTCCATAGATACTGCCTGACCCGTTGAGTTCCTCTAACATTTTGTGGATGTTGCTTTGGATTTCCAGCACCTGCAGACTTTCTCGTGTTTAAGAGGAAGAGAGTTACATATCAAAATCACTCCTCAGTGATGAGAAACAAAGAGGTGATCTCTCTCTGTAAACAAGATTACCAGTCTCAGAGCACTGTTGAAAGAAAGCATAACCCTTCTTTGAAACACTTCCCCTCAACTAATGGCATCAACACACAAGCCAGCTTGACTCTTCATTGTTTTGTAGAATATTGCAACAATGGTGGTAATATTTCTCTGCAAAACTCCAAACCCCACTACTCTTCTGATAGGTGGCCTTTCATTTGCCCTTGAAGATGATTCTGAAAGCCGAGGTAAATGTATCTCAGAAATGTTAAAACCATTCTTTATATAATTTTTAAACCATGCTTTCTTTTCCTGTGATTTTGAGATATTTTCCAGTCTAAAAGCAAGTGAGAAGATGGTGTCCCTAGCTATGTCCTTAAATCTTGTACAAATCAGCTAGCAGGGGTATTTGCAAACATTTTTAACATCTCCTTGTTTCAATGTAAGTTTTGCACCTGCTTTAAGTTGACAACTATCATGCTGGTAATTAAGAAAAGCAAGGTAATTTGCTGACTACTGCCCTGTGACTCTGATAACCACCATCATAAAATGCTTCATATGCCTGCATCAACTGCAGGCTCCCAAACACCCTTGACCTACAACTGATGCAGGTCTACACCAGACCCATCTCCCTGCCCCTAGAGCATCTGGATAATAAAGTCTCCTTTGCTAGACTATTGTCTATTGACTACAGCTCTGCTTTCAATACTATAATTCTAAGCAAACTCATCTCCAAACTTCTAAACCTTGGACTCAACACCATCCTTTGCAACATGGCTTCTTGACCAACAGGCTCCAATCAGTAATGATAAGCAGCAACAGCTCCACCATGATTATGCTAAGCAGAGGTGCTCCACAGGGATCTATCCTTAGCCCCCAGCTCGACTCCCTATACACTCACGACTAAATAGCTCTAGCTCCATCTACAAGTTGTCAGATGATATCACCATAATAGTCTGCATCTCAAATTATGATGAGTCAGAGTGCAGGAAGGAGATAGCAAGCCTGGTGACATGGTGTCATGACAATAACCTTTCCCTCAATGTCAGTAAAAGAAAAGAGCTGGTCATTGACTTCAGAAAGAGGTGTGGTGTACATGTTCCTGTTTGTATCAGTGGCGCTTAGATTCAGAGTGTGGAGAGTTTAAGTTCCTGGAAGTGAGCATCACCAATAGGCTACGCTGCTCCAACCACAGCCAACAAAATTCACCAGTGCCTCTACCGTCTTAGGAGTCTAAAGAAGTTTGGCCTGTCCCCTTTGACCTGCACCAATTTTTAGTGATGCACCATTCCGGATGTGTCATGGCTTTGTATTGGAACTGCTCTACCCATGACCTCAAAAAACTACAGAGAGCTCTGCACAGAGCTCAGCATATCACAAAGCCAACCTCCCCTCCACAGATGCCGTCTAGAAGTAAAGAAGCCAGCATAGTTATAGAGCCCACCCAACCCCAATATTCTCTCTTCTCCCCTCTTCAATCAGGCCGAAGATACAAAAGTCTGAACGCACATACCACCAGGCCCAAGCTTCTATTCCACTGCTATAAGGCTATTGAATACTTCCCTAGTACGATAATAAGGACTCTAGATCTCACAATTCAATTCATCGTGACTTTGTGCCTCACTACCTGCACTGCACTTTCTCTGTTCTCTCTGTTCAGCACTCACTATTGTTTTCCTCTGCACTAACTCAATGGACCATTGTAATGAATGGGTTTGTCTGGATGGCATGCAAAACAAGTTTTTAACCTTACCTTGGCATGTGTGACAATAATAAATCAATTTACCAATTTATATTTACCAATAATTTCATAATGTGACTCAATTTACATAAGACCATATTTGCCAGTTTCCAATTCTCCAATGAGCAATGGAAAAGTTTTGAATATTAAAGACTCCATGTAAATAGAAGTTGCTGTAGGTCAAAATAAGGCCTACTGGCTTGAAGGACTTCTCATTATACTGAGGGGTTAACTTTGACAATTCCGCCCACTTTCCTTGAAAAACACAGATCAGTGATTTTGCATTCATACGCTTATTTTTAGATACAATTTTGTGTTTACTTCAGCAAAATACATGCCAAAAATGGAGAAAAACCAGAAAGATAATCAGCAAGATAGATCACAAATTCATGATGCTTTCCAGCTTTTTGTCAGAGTAGGAGGTATCAAAATGTCTGGTTTCTGCTTCTGTCAGCTCACGTCTCCAGTATTCAAATGTAGGCTATAAAAAGGGGGTGACTCGCTCAAGTTAAAAGCATAGGCAGCTCAACCCTTCCAACGCCCAAAGGCTGATCATCCTCCCATGTATGTGGATAGCTTTCTCATTCCTGGAACTTGTGACATTTTCCTGGTCACATGTAGTTCCTACTCAGTCCACACTCACACATAGAAACAAATGCTTAAAGTTCTAAGTTCAAATTTATTATGAAAGTATGTACATCATATACAACCTTGAAATTCATCTTCTTGCAGACACTCACAAAGCAAAGAAACACAACAGAATTCACTGAAAAACACACACGCACAAGACTGCCACATACCAATTTGCAAAAAGAGGACAAATCGCGCAAATAGTAAAAAAAAAGAGTAGACAAAAACGAGTGGAAGACGAACTGCAGAGTCCCTGAGAGTGAGACCACAGCTGTGAAGCCCTTTCAGCAGTGAGGTGAGAGAAGCCCGTCCAGGAGCCCGATGGCTGTTCCCGAACGGGTCCAAGCCTCTTGCCCGATGATAGTAGCAAGAAGGGAACGAGATCAGTCAAATGCGGACAGACAGCACTGAACACCTGGTTGTTTTCCACTCTCATCCTCGACAATTTTAATCTTTCTCAACACTTTAATTGACCTGGAGCTAACCGTGGATTCATCTTCCGCTATCAGGCCTCGGTGCACTGTACACTCCCAGCAATGGCTGCCCCATCAGTACCTGCACTCTCAGGAATCTGGTTTGCCAAATCCCCCAGGAGATTGCAAAAGCACCGGACTGCTGAGTCATTTGCTGCATACAAACATCACCCACTGGTCGACAGCGCCATTTTTTCTCATAATGTCCTTTTATGGTAAAAGAAAATAAAGAATGAATTCTAAGTGTGACTTTAGTCATTCCTTTTGGAGTTTTGGGAAAGTATTTTTTTAATGTATTTCTGTTAAAAAAAATCTGATGAAAGATCATTTGCTTTGAATCTTAGCACTGTTTCTCTCACCAAAGATGCTGCCTGACCTGCTGATTATCCCCACCATTTACTTTTATTTCAGATTTGCAGCATCCGTTGTATTTTGCTTCTGCATTCATGCAAATATTAGTTGCTTTTAACTGTGTGTGCTCTCTCAAGCTAGCCTTGAACAAAGAAACAATTTATTTTGAGGAAACTGTCCTCATATCATATGATGTTACAAATCTAACCAACCACATTTAAATAAAGCTTCAACAGTATACCTGTAGAGCAATAATTTTACCAGCTTGGGGATTTATTAAAAAAATATTTTAAGGCTCATGCATAGCACTGAATTAATATTTAAAAATTCCTTCAAGACCATGTAGAATTTCCAACAAAATATTGCCCTTAACTGAAATCACTCTTACTAGGAGCACAATTTCCTTCATTAATAATTGATTTGATAGCAGTATATCGGAATATTGCTATATTGCTAGATTTTCTGACTTTTCAGTTACTTTTTCTTATCTTTGCTTTTACGTCAGCTACATGTAAATGCAGCATACATCTTTTTATATAGAACAGTATCAAATCAAATGTGAAACAGAGGCAGATTTTACTTGGCATCTGATACTGAGATGCCTCAATGAGAAAATCCCTGGGTCACTGAAGAAAGAGAACAGACAAATCCTTTAGCTCTCACTCTGAACGAATAACCTATTAGCACATTCAGGAGCCTCTGTTCCATGACTGCTCACTGTTATAATGGTGTTTATACAAAGTAGGACAAAAATGCAACGATATTTTAGATCATTAGAATACATTGGAGCTAAAAAAAACCATTAGGTTCAGATTGCTTAATCTCAACCCCATTTTATATTTTAATTTTTGCCATGCCTTTTGAGGATACTTCTTCCACTCTTATACAGTGGGCTCTAAGATGACCAAAGAGGCCAACATAGCGCCTACACCGTCTTGGAGCAGGAGGTGCCTGCTAGGTGGACAGGTGAATGATAGTTTGTATACAGATTGGCTCCATCCATCACTGGGTGCTCCCAGTGTATGGAATTGAAATTCTAACCTCTCCCACACTGAGCTGTTAACAAGGAGTTCCTAGGAGTCTATTGATTTTTTTCCCCCCTCAGGGAGACTTAGGGAAGATACGTGAGTTTTATTATCTCTCCATCTGCTAATCTGAGTTCAGACAGAGTGTATGGAAATCAAAAAACTGCAAGTGCTAACACGAGGAAATCTGCAGATGCTGGAAACTCAAGCAACACACACACAAAATGCTGGTGGAACGCAGCAGGCCAGGCAGCATCTATAGGGAGAAGCAATGTCAATGTTTCGGGCGGAAACGTCAACATTGCTTCTTCCTGTTGAAACTGCAAATGCTACAAGTTTGGAAATAAAAACAGAAAACTGGAGAAACACCCAACTGGTCAGGCAGCAGCTATAGAGAGAGAAACAGAGTAAACATTTCAGCTTGATGACCCTTCATCAGAGCTCCATTTTCTTTTCAATTTCAGAGTGCGTATCTGATGTCCTCTGACTGACAGGGTAAAGGGAAAGCCTTTGCCTAAGCCCAGCTGGTAAATAAAGCCCCTTGGAAGGAAAGAGCTGAATCTGAGGCTGAGATACAAGTGGGGCCATGGAAATGAACAGAAACGAAACAAGCACAAGTTGAAGCTTCTTCTAAAAGATAGCTGGCGTACTTCATCCATTTTCAGATACCGGCTGTGATGTAGCATAGTGGCCAGCACAACTGCTTCACAGCTTGCCACTATTTGTCATAGTGTCACCATTTTGTAGACAGTTTGATCCCTGAAACTTGCAGTGAGGAGCTTGTCTGCTCTCCCCATGACCACGTGGGTCTCCTCTGGGTCCTCCGGTGTCCTCCCACATTCCAAAGATGGACGGTTAGGATTAGTAGTTTGTGGGCATGCCATGTTGGTGCTGGTAGCGTGACGACATGAGGGTTGCCCCGAGGAGCATTTTCAGACTGTGTTGGTCATTGGCACAAAATGTTGCATTTCACCCTATGTTTCGATGTTCAGATTTTTAAAAATTTATTGAGATACAGTGGGGAATAGGCTTTTTTGGCCCTTCAAGCCACACCACGCAGCAATTCCCCCGGTTTAATCCTGGGACAATTAACAAAGAATAATTAACCTACCAACCGGTAGGTCTTTGGACTGTGAGAGGAAACTGGAGCACCGGAGGAAACCCACACGGTCATGGAGAGAATGTACATACCCCTTACAGGGGCAGCGAGAATTGATCCTGGGTCGCCTGTACTGTAATGCGTTGCGCTAACCACTATGCTACCAGGCCACCCATGCATGATGTACATGTGAAAAATAAAGATCATCTTCATCTTTGTCTAAATTACGGTATTGATTCAATTCTGAGAGGTCCGTCACTTGTCAAGCTGACTCATCCACTTATGGCTTTGTTTTAAACAGGAGGCTCTGACTTGAAAACACACTCCGATTCATGGCCTTTCTATCATATTTGCATTAAAGCAAGGAAGAAGAACCCAGAAGCATTCTGAAGATCTATTCATATTTAATTTTAAATATTAGCTCCTTATGGAAGCTGGATAAAATGAGGCCTTAACTATGATTACAAGCCTAAATTTCCTCAGTATTGGGAAGGTAAAGGCCAAATGGGCTTCATGAACATGCCACCTTACAGCTGTGTATCCACGTGCTAGTAGCTATTTAATCTTCAGAGTGAGACAAAAGTAGGTAATAAAATCCAGGTCAGTCTGTTGGGGGAGATTTTGGGGCAGGGGGAACAATACTTGCATGGACTGCGGAGGCAGTCTGGGGAGAAAAGAGTAGGGGTTATTAGTTACCAGGGAGAAATGTGGGAAATTTATCTCACTTAATAACATGATCAAAGCGTGTTCCAGGGATCAAAATGACTACAAAATGGGTGATTATATGATAGACGTCTCTACAACCCACATATAAAACCAGTTGTATGCTGGAACTTGCCCATTTTCAATGCTTGCTGAGAATCTGCAGCCACTGCAGGAGTTGGCAATTTGCTCTGTTATTAAATGACCACATGCAAAATGAAATATCTCTGACATCCCCCACCCTGGCTCTCAGTGTTTATGATATAGGTGCACGACCTCTGACTTCCCAAACTTAATCAACTGAAACAGTTATCTACACGGATGCACAAACTGCTTCCTCTAACGTTAAAAGTCACAAACAAATGTAAGTCCTTTTAGTGGAGGACAGATAACAGGCACTTAAAATCATTTTATAATTACCAGAAAACTTTAAGCAAAAATGCATTCTAATAATTTCATCCAAACTCTTCCACATGTTTTAATATCTCCCTTGATATCTGAAGGCTAAAATTGTCCCTGTAAAATAGATGAGGTCTAACCAAGGTCTTACTGTATAAATGATATTTTATTCTGTTACTTTTGAATTGGATTTTCCAAGCTATACATTTCAATATTATTACTTTAGCTCTGGCTTCTTAGCAATGGATACAAACACTTAAAGTTTATTTTACAATTACATGCGAATTCTGGTTTTGTTCAACAGTTTTCTATGCAAATGTGCATTGTATACGTGTTGATAAGACGCTTCTATCTACATTGAATGTGACATCGCTGCCTGTCATCGACTTATTCCTCATCACATCCAAATTTGCTTGTTGTCACCTTTTCTCACAAAACTCTTACATCTTTTATTAGAGTCAGTATATTAGCCTCTCAGTGTAAAAGATAGATTAACAGCAGAGGACATGACATACCTGAGTAAAATTTCAGAATATGGAAGGCACATATATGTTCAAAGTAAATTTATTATCGAAGTACATATATGTTATCACATACAACCTTGAGATTACCTTTTTAGAGCAATCACAGTAAATACAAGAAATGTAGCGCAATCAGTGAAAGGCTGTACTCAGCAGAACAGACAACCAGTGTGCAACAAAGACAGGAAGGTTTTGAAAATGAAAAAAGAAAGAGAAAAAAGAAATAACAATAATAAATAAAAAAGCAATAAGGATCAAGAACATGAGATGAAGAGTCCTGGAAAGCGAGCCCAGTTCAATGCTGGGTGAGTGAGGCTGAGTAAAGTTATCCACTCTGGTTCAAGAGCTTAATGGTTGAGGGGTATAAGAACATAAGAAATAGGAGCAGGAGGAGGCCATCTGGCCTGCCGAGCCTGCTCACCATTCAATAAGATCATGGCTGATCTGCCCCGGACTTATCTCCCCTTACCTGCCTTTTCCCCATAACCCTTAATTGCCCTACTATACATAAATCTATCCAACTTGTCTTAAATATAAGTAGCCCCCACTGCTTCTTTGGTCAGAAAATTAAACAGATTCACCACTCCCTCGGAAAATCAGTTCCTCCTCATCACCGTCCTAAATCCACTCCTTCAAATCTTGAGGCTATGTCCCACCTACCAGTGAAGACAACTTTCCTGCTTCTACCTTGTCTATCCCTTCCATAATTTTATATGTTTCTCTAAGATCTTTTCTCATTCTTCTAAATTCCAGCGAGTACGGACCCAGGGTAATAACTGTTCTAGAACCTGGCGGTGCAGGCGCTGAGGCTCCTGTATCTTCTTCCCAATGGCCACATCGAGAAGGGTGCGTGGCCTGGACAGTGGGATTCCTTGGTGACAGATGCTGCTTTCTTGTGGCAATGCTCCTTGTAGATGTGCTCAATGGTGGGGAGGTCTTTAATTGTGATGAATGTAGCCACATCCACTACTTTTTGTAGGATTTTCTGGACAAAGGCGTTGGTGCTTCCATACCAATGCAGCCAGACAATACACTCTCCACCACACAGCCATCGAAGTTTGTCAAAGTTTTAGATGACATGCAAACCTCTAAGAAAGTAGGTGCTTCCTTCATAATGACACTTACATGCTGGACTGAGGACAGATCCTCTGAAATGATAACACTGAGGATTTTAAAGTTGCTGATCTTCTCCACCTCTGATCCTCCAATGACGATTGGCTCATGGATTTCCATATTCCTCCTCCTGAAGTCAATAATCAACTCTTTGGTCTTGCTGACATTGAGTGAGAGTTTGTTGTTATGGCACCGTTCAGCCAGATTTTCAATCTCCCTTCTATAAACTGATTCATCACCACCTTTCAAACAGCCAGTGACAGTGGTGTCTTTGACAAACTTGAATATGCCATTGGAGCTATGCTTAGCCTCACAATCATTGAGACCTAGATCTTGAAGCTTATTGGTTAGTTTTAAGGGGATGATAGTACTGAATGCCTCACTGTAGTCAATGAAGAACATCCTATGAGTTAGTGAGGGCCTCCATCGGTCAGAGTTGACCATGAACATTGCTTCCTAGCTGTCTAGATACACAAGCCTGGGCAGTACGATATGGAGAGTAAACTTTTGCCCATGTAGCAAGCTCTCCCCCTCTCTATGCAACTGATGAACTCAAAGGAATGGCAGAGGCCGATACCGTTTGGCACAGCGGGGTTGCAGGAGTTGCCAGTCAGCTTTGACCTCAATGTAGGACTGCCTCAGGAACTCCAACTTCAGATGTTTCCCTCGGGAGCTACTCCCAAAGTCTTCCCCATGAGTGGGTGTAGCCGCAAGGCAGTGGAGGTTCGAGCTCAAAGTTTTCCTTCTCCTAGATGAGCTGCCAACCATGCTGATGAATCCCATCTGCCCAAAGTGACGGGTTTTACGGCCCCAGTAACTGGCCTTTGCTCATTCTTCTGTCAGTCGAAACAGATCCACCAGGCTTAGTAGCCAAGCCTGAAATGAAGGCCAGGAGCTGGACTTAGTTGTCAGAGGCTATTTGAGGCACACACCATTGGGAGCATTTAATGTGGAAGCTTTTCCCCATTATCACCTCCAGCTATAACAACCTTAAGGAAACTTTGTGTCTTAATATTAAGCCTTTTATTCTCAATCCTGTCATAATATTATGACCTCATTTTATTTTTGAATATCTTTCTGTACACATCACAGCAAAACAAAATGCCTTTTTAAATGATTCACTTAAATTAACATATTAAGTTAAATCACTTTAAACATAAAGAGCCCAGCTGTCCCACTTGAGCTGCGTAATCACAATAGAGCTCAGCTGGTCGCCACATGCAAGCTCCACTTACTCACTCTTTCCCAATCTGTTTGCTTGCTTGTTAATCCCAGGCAGCACGTAACTTGGATGAAATTATCTGAAGTGAGTTTTGACTTGCTGGTGACCATTTCAATTCCAAGCAAGGATGATCGTACAGTATTGATGGGGCTGCTTTGTTTTCCTTTTTACCCTTCAGTTTGAGGATGGCCTTCGACTTTCCAGATCTGAGGTGCCATTGGGAGTGCTTTGCTCTTAAACTTCATGAATAGTATTCAGTAAGGTGTTCCAAAGCACAGTAACCTGCCTGTTTCCTCCAATATAGGGAAGTCCTGCACCGTGGTAGAAGGAAGAAAGGCAGGGAGCAAATTCAGAAATCAGGGATGCAAAGTGACTTGGGAGTCCTTGTACAGAATTCCTAAAGGTTAACTTACTAAGTTAAAAGTAAGGAAGGCAACAGCAATGTTAGCATTAATTTCCAGAGAACTTGAATATAAAAGAATTTGAATATAAAACTTGAATGTGATGCTGAGGCTTTATAAGGCATTGGTCAGACCACATTAGGAGTGTTGTGAGCAGTTTTCAGCACCTTATCTTAGAAAAGATGTGCTGGCATTGGAGATGGTCCTGTGGAGGTTTATGAAAATGATATAATGAATGAAAGGGTTAATATATGAGGAGCATCTACTAGTTTTGAGTCTGTACTTTCTGGAGTTTAGAAGAATGAGGGAGGATCTCATTGAAACCTGCTGAACATTGAAAAGCCTAGGTAGGGTGGAGTTGGTGAGGATGTTTCCTTTAGTGGGAGAGTCTAAGACCAGAGGGGCAGCTAATATACACACTGCAAAATTCCTCAGTAACAATTAGATAATCCACTTTACAGTCCCAATGATGGGTCATAGGCCCCAAACATTGACTATGTCTCTTTCCACAGAAACGACTTGCCCTGCAGAGTCTTTCCAGAATTTTCTGTTCTTTTGATGTAACTCAGCCACTGAAAACTTGCAATAACCACAGCAAGGGGAAGCTGGAAGCACTTTCACTGCACTTGCTTTTGTGTTTCAGACCAGTACCTGAGCCCCTTGTTGCTGCCACTACAAACCACCACTGACTTCTACTCACCCTTTTAGGTTCTGGTGCTGACCCATTACGTTTTCTTGTCTTGCCAACTTTTCCACCTTTCCTATGGCTGCCAGCCTGCGAGCAGTGTGCTCAGTGCTGACAGCTGCCTGTGTGATTGTCAAGAAAGCCAAAGCTCTAAAACCCTTCAAAGGTTCGCAGCAGGCAGGTGGAGTAAGGTGGTGGTGTGGGGAAGAATTTGATGGACAGCCAGCCAAAGCGAACTCTTTCCTACCGTTCACTGATACTGAGCAACAGACGATTCATGAGAACTGCAAACATCAGTGCTCACACTTTTGCCAATCTGGTGTGAGGGTGTTTGATTTTTTTTAGGCCCATTTTTCCACAGTGCGCTATACTGCAATGGAATGATGTACAGTGTTGTGTATTTAATATTTCAGTAATATTTGAGTAATGCTATAAATATATTGTTTGATTAAGTATTCTTTGTTTACATAATTTAATACAGGTGATATGTAAAAATACGTGAATGGCATACGTTATTATGCCATCATGTCATAAGTGTGCACCTCACTAAAGTAAAGCAAAGTAGACATGTTTATCCCAGTTGCTGTGTTTTTCTTTTGATAAGCTTTTGGAGTGTCATGTATAATAGTTAGCAGAATGCGGTTGACAACTATGCCACAGACTGTACCATTTCAGTACAATTTCTACTTTACAGAGAAGTTAGCTTATGGACACTTCTCAGGAGCTGAACCCTTGGGGACTGCCTCTAATTTATTAATCTTGCATGGTGTAAGAGTGTTTCCTCTCCTTTGGTTTAACACATTGGATGAAGATTTTACTGCTCATTTTTGCACAGAATTATTAATGGTATATTATCATTTGTGAATTATAGATTAGAAGGTGTTTATTTTCAGTTCTTCCTTGAAGGAATTCATTTCTCGCACACATTTCTATTCAACATCATTCCCTTGGTTTAACATAGGGCAAAAGAGTGGGTGCTCCTTGGCCACAATTCTTCGTGTTCAAATATCGATGGTGAAAGATGAGTTTTCTTTGCCAAGGAAGAGTGAGGCAACATACAGTTACGGTGTAAGACTTACTGGCCCTTTGTCCCTTAGTCCTCACCTGCTGCCATGTGATCTTTTGGACATCTGAGATGCTCTTTGGAAGTTGAGCTAAGCCTTGTGAACAGATACAAATCAGTATCCTGTGATATCATTAAACTCTCTAATCTTGTGCAGGGTCAACCCACGGAAGGCTGCTGGACCAGGCAACATTCCTGGTAGAGTGCTTAGAGGATGTGCAGACCAGCTAGCAGATGTTCTCACTGACATCTTCAACGTCTCCCCGAGCAGCGCCACCGTTCCAACGTGCTTCAAGGCCGCCACCATCGTCCCCGTGCCGAAGAAGTCTTCAGTGTCCTGCCTAAATGACTGCCGTCCCGTTGCACACACATCCATCATCATGAAGTGTTTCAAAAGGCTCATCATGAGGCATATCAAGACCCTGCTACCCCCCTCACTGGACCCCCTGCAGTTTGCGTACCGTCCCAACCGCTCAACAGACGACACCATTGCCACCACCCTCCACCTGGCCCTAACCCACCTGGACAAAAAAGACACATACGTTGGGATGCTGTTCATAGACTTCAGTTCAGCATTCAACACAATCATCCCTCAGAAACTTATTGGAAAGCTGAGTCTACTGGGCCCAAACACCTCCCTCTGCAACTGGATCCTAGACTTCCTGACTGGGAGACCTCAGTCAGTCCGGATCAGGAGCAGCATCTCCAACACCATCACACTGAGCACGGGAGCCCCCCACGGCTGTGTGCTCAGTCCACTGCTGTTCACTCTGCTGACCCACGACTGTGCTGCAACACACAGCTCGAACCACATCATCAAGTTCGCCGATGACACGACCGTGGTGGGTCTCATCAGCAAGAACGACGAGTCAGCTTACAGAGAGGAGGTGCAGCGGCTAACGGACTGGTGCAGAGCCAACAACCTGTCTCTGAATGTGAACAAAACAAAGGAGATGGTTGTTGACTTCGGGAGGGCATGGAACGACCACTCCCCGCTTAACATCGACTGCTCCTTGGTAGAGATTGATAAGAGCACCAAATTTCTTGGTGTTCACATGGCGGAGAATCTCACCTCGTCCCTCAACACCAGCTCCATAGCAAAGAAAGCCCAGCAGCATCTTTACTTTCTGCGAAGGCTGAGGAAAGTCCATCTCCCACCCCCCATCCTCATCACATTCTACATGGGTTGTATTGAGAGCATCCTGAGCAACTGCATCACTGCCTGGTTCAGAAATTTCACCATCTCAGATCGCAAGATCCTGCAGCGGATAGTGAGGTCAGCTGAGAAGATCATCCGGGTCTCTTTCTTCCCGCCATTACGGAAAGTTACACTACACGCTGCATCCGCAAAGCAAACAGCATTATGAAGGACCCCACGCACCCCTCATACAAACTCTTCTCCCTCCTGCCATCTGGAAAAAGGCACCGAAGCATTCAAGCTCTCACAACCAGACTGTGTAACAGTTTCTTCCCCCAAGCTATCAGAATACCCAGAGCCTGGACTGATACCTTACTGCCCTATCGTCCTGTTTATTATTTATTGTAATGCCTGCACAGTTTTGTGCACTTTATGCAGTCCAGGGTAGGTCTGTAGTCTAGTGTAGTTGTTGTTTTTTTTCTCTGTGTTGTTTTTTACATAGTTCGGTCTTGTTTTTGTACTGTGTCATGTAACAGCATGGTCCTGAAAAATATTGTCGCATTTTTATTATGTACTGTAGATAGCAGTTATGGTCAAAATGACAATAAAAGTGATTTGACTTGACTTGACTTGATCTTCAGAATGGAAATCTCATTTTGTGTCTAATTCACTCAGAAAAGATTATGAAAAAAGGCAAAAACTGGGTGAAATTTAAAGGTTCATAAACAGTGAATACTGGGTGATAACAATAATAATAATAATAAATAACTATAAAGTAGAAATGGCTGGCTGCATCAGAAAGATAGACGTGTTTGATTGCATAATAGGTAACTGGATCATGTATACTGAATGAATTGAGCAGTATTTTGAAGCAAATGGAATAGCTGGTGAGAAATGGGTGCCAGTTTTGCTGAATGCAAAAGGTAGAAGAACATAAAGTTTGCTTAAAAGTTTAACTGCTCCAACCAAACCAGCTTTGTAGATATCATGAAAGCTATGCAAGAACATTTAGAACCAGTTTTAATTGCGGAACGGTTTAGGGTTCATAAGCGGAATCCAAAGAGTTGTGTATTTAATATTTCATTAATATATGAGTGATACTGTAAATGTATTGTTTGATTAAGCATTCTTGTTTACATAACTTTTTACAGGTTATATGTAGATGTACGTGAATAGCATACATCAAAATGCCACCACATCATAAGTTCACACCTCACTAAAGAAAAACAAAGTAGACATGCATCTACATGCATCATGTGGTGGAGGCTAAAACATTAAGGGTATTTAAAAGCCTCTTAGACAGGCACATAGATGAAAGAAAAATGGTGGGTTATGGGGTAGTGTGGGTTTAGAACTTTTTTTAAGGATTATATGGGTCGGCACAACATGGAGGGCTGAAGGGCCTGTACTGTGCTGTAATGTTCTATGGTTCTATGGTTCTATCTGTCAGCTCCCATGTTTTTAAGACCATAAGGCCGTAAGATATAGGAGCAGAAGTAGGCCATTCAGCCCATCGAGTCGGCTCCGAACAGGAGCAGTTTCTGGAATTACAAACTATAACATACAGTGCTGAGTTGGGGCAGCAGCAGGTGCAGAAAGCTAAAAATGAAACCTATTGTGATATGAGTGTAAACTGGAAATTCACACTGTTGCCAGCAATTAATTGCAAATTATCTCCACTGGACATTGACCATTAAATTGCAAGTATCATGCACTGAATAGCCCTATAATTTGATTGTTATTATGTAACTATCCTATTATGCTGTGGTAAATCTTTATCGTTTTCTAAATCATATCTGATAGCTGTTGTCAGTCATCAGAAACTTCTGGCATCTTAGTTTCCAGCAGTGTGCAGAGGAGATATACCAGGTTACTGCCTGGATAAGAGAGCATGTCTTATGAGGATAGGTTAAAGTGAGCTCGGGCTTTTCTCACTGGAATGAAGGAAGAGGAGAGGTGATTTGATAGAGATGTACAAGATGATAAGTGGAAGCCAGGAACTGTTTCCCAGCATGGGAAAGGTTAATACGGGGGGCATAACTTTGAGGTGATTGGAGGGAAGTATAGGGGGATGTCAGAGGCATGTTTTTACACAGAGAGTATGGAGTATGAAATGTGTTGCCAGGTGTGGTGGTCAAGGCAGACACATTAGGGGCATTTAAGAAATTCTCAGCACAGAAAAAATGGACGGCTATGTAGGAGGGAAGGGGTAGATTGATCTAAGGATAGGTTAACTTGTCAGCACAACATTGTGGGCTGAAAGGCCTGTACTGTGCTGTAATGTTTTATGTTCTGTGAAACAACACTCAAACGTAAGCCTGACGGAGAAAAGAGGGGTGATCTCTAATTAAAAACTCCACACTCACTACAGGATCAGAACCAGTGAATCAACATTTTTCTTCATGCTGTGACATCCTGAACTTCTCCAATGACATCAGGATTAGGGAGATTGATATCCAATCCACTGTTTCCACTTTGTAGCTTTATTAAATTAGATTGATTATTTTTTTCTCTACCAAGTGTCTAGTCTGAGATTATAGTCAGCTCTTAATTCATGTGCACAAACCAGAGACAATGAATACATAGATCTCTGAATATAACCTCTAAAATATTTTTACAGTTGGAGAATTATACTTCTATTTAAGTGTACATAAACTTTCACAGATCAAGACAGAACAGCTGCTTAGGTACTGGCAGTGTATTGCAGTATTCCTTGTTTTCCAAAGCCAATTATCGACTCCAGGTCTGAGAAGTCACACTAGTTCATATTCAAATGAGCAGACAGAGTGGATCTGTCCTTTTGTTATGGAATACCATTTTCTGTTGTCTCTTGAGACTGAGCATCAAGAATGACACTGAGGTTTTTATGTTTCCTGAGATGACTGTGAGTCCAAGGTGGCTCTTCCACAGCTGAGGTAGGAATGGGTCTGTTTGTTGATGGGGGGGAAGGCTGTAGGAAACAAGTTGAGGTTTGTCGGATTGGGTGGAACAGGATCGAGTGAGTGAAGTGGATGGGTGGGAGTTTGAGTTGGTCCACTCCATTACCAATTTTATGGGGTTCCTGCCTTCTCCTGATGCAAGGATTCAGGGTTCAGAGGATGATCCTAAAATGCCCTTTCTCCATTTCAGGTAGTCATGGATCAGGGATTCCCTGGAGCCAATCAGAAAGTTCTTCTTTTTCAAGAAGGCTTGGCCCATATCTATGGATCTTTTCCTCCATGTGCTCGGTAGCCATTTCCCATTACAGAGCTCAAAATAGAATGTTAGTGTCAGGAATCTGGTGTCCATATACAAATGCTGTGGCCTGTGCAACAGAACTGACTGAGTGAGCAGTATAGATGCTGGTTTAGGAGAGGAGTCTGATTTGGATACTTTGGAGATGGAAGGTACCTGAAAGTACTTGAAGGAGGTAACCCATGTCTCAGCAGCACATGGGAAGGCAGAGATTACTGCTGGCCTGCACATTAGGAAGTTTTGCACCAGGCCACTGAGCAGTTATTGTTTAATACGACGTGAAAACAGGTCCCTTGGCTCAATTCTTTCATGCCAAGCAGGTTGCCCATTTGTTCTCATTTGGCCCATGTCCCTCTGCACCCTTCCTATCCCATGTACACATCCAAGTGTCTTTTAAATTTTGCTGTTGCATCTGCAACAACCACTTCCTCTGGCAGCTCGTTCCATAGACGCACCACCCTCTGCGTGAAGGAATTACCCTTCTGGTCTCTTTCAAATCTTTCGCCTCTGACCTTGAGCCTCTGCCCACTAGCTTTTGTTTCTCTTTTCCTGGGAAAAAAGCTGTGCACATTCACCCTATCTATTCCCCTCATGATTTTATACACCTCTATCAGGTCATCCTTCATGCACTTCAAGGGATAAAGTCTTTGCCTGTCTAACCTCTCTCTATAACTCAGGCACTCAAGTTGTGGCAACATTCTTGTAAAAGTCTGAGATCCTGATCTTCAAATACCCTTTTTTCACATTATAGTTTTTTTCATAAATTCTATTCCATATCTTTATTTTCTTGTAAATGTCTGCAAGAAAATAAATCTCAAGCAGACATATACCACACATACTTAGATAATAAATGGATTTTGACTTTGTTTTGACTTTTTTCCTCACCTGATCAATGTATGTGTTGGTGGTTCAAGGACAATGAGATGCAGGTTGGTCAAGGAACTTTGTCCAAAGCACTGGAGCAAATAAAAGGGAGATATTGGAAGTTAAAAGGAAGTCAGGAAGGAAGTCAAAAGTTGAGTTTATTGTCACATGTACAAATTTATAAATGCACAGGTGCAATGTCAAACTTTCTTGTAGCGGCATCAGATTATCAGCTATCACACAAAAAAGTCATAAAGTAAATACAAATAAACAATATTTTTACAAACAAGAACACAAATAGAACAAAAAAAATCCAAAGTCTAGTGTAGTGCAAAGTGATCCAAGTGGTTAGATTGTCAATGGTTCAAGATTTCCATCTTCACTAGTTTCATTTATCCAAATTTGGCCCATTTCCTTCTAAACCTTTTCTATCCATGTACCTGTCCAATAACCACTTCAGCAGCTTCCAGCTGGAAGCTTGCCATCAGTTTAAGTTAAATAAAGTGACGCAGTTAAAGCTACGCAAACATTATCCCTGGCCACACAATGCATTTGAATGACTACATGTTAATGACTAAAGGAAACAAAAACATCCAGGCTTAATTTTGTTAAATCTGCATTTGACCAAGAGTTCAGCCTATCACTGAAAACATCAGGGAAATTCATCCTGAAAAATGATAGTTCTGTGTAGTAGAAGTTGCATCTCTTTATTGCCGATACTTTGCGGAATTTAGAGAACTTAACACTAAATCTAACACTAGAACAATATTTTTTGTTGCATCTCACAGGTAATTGCTGGGTTTATACTGATGGTTTATATTGATAAGCTACTGCAATGTCAAATGCTGGACTGGTTCCAGACACCTAAATAATACAACAAAAATTTATTAGCTTTCCAAAGTAATATTCCTGCCTGAGTTTCCTGGAGTTAAAAGGTTCTCTTTCTCAGAAAAAGAGAGGTTTCTGACAAGCATATACTTAATTAAAGTATCAATCATTTGTATCGTGCTGTGGAAACCTGTCAGTTGGCAACACAGCAAAATATACAGAAGCTCTGATTGGGCAACAGATTAGATGTAATTATATTTCTGGAATCAGAAACAAACTCCTCCCATGAAATAAGTTTTTACACAATACAGAGGGGAAAAAATAACTCCTTATTGGAGTTCTATGTATTTTTAACTTGTGTTCATGCCTGTTTTGATTTACTTTGGTAGAATTCCTTTGGTAGAATTTACTACTGCTTTGAAATGCAAATGGGTCTACCCTCAGTTGGTGATTGTTAACATGTGTGTAACTATGAGTATGTGTGTGTGTGTGTGAGTTTGCATTCGTGTAAGTCTCTGTGCATCCATGAGTTTGTGTGTTTGGGTGTGTGTTTGTGAGTGTGAGCGTGTATCTGTGCATGCGCACAGATGCATGTGAACCAGGTGCTGGTTTTGAATATGTGGTGTGTGTTTTTTTAATCTTTACACCCATATTTACTTCAAACTGGTTGAGCTGATATTTAGCTTTCTGCTGACATTAAAGCATTTTATAGAATGGATCTTTATTTATTCAAATAAATTAGGACTGGGGGATGTTTGGATAATTGATTAGTTTCAATAACCAAATACCAATTAGGAAAATATATACATGAAATAACAGCCTTCACTGATGCAGTATGTACCTGATCCATTTAATGGGGAGAATTAATTTTGTTGAATTTTTGCTTCTTTTGGTCAATTTCAGAGAGGAAATTTTCAGCTTCTGTGGATTAGTTTACTTTCTTCATTACACAATGTCAGAGAACCCCTGCTGTATTCACTTCACAACAAAAGAATTGAACCCCAAGGAAATAAAATGTATCAAATTAAAACTGAATGCCTCTCATTCAATTTAGTTTAGGTCAGGCAATCAACATTCAGTTAAATGTCTAGTTTCATTCTACAACATTTCATCAGTATTGCTGTATTGAGTAGGTACTGTTGGGTTCACTCTGCAGTGAAAAGATAATTCACTGCTTTGACTATTGCACTGATAATTCATGGTAGTGCATCAGATGTATTATCTCCTTCAGTGGGTATTGTCTGCGACTGTAAGTGTATCATGGTTTAACAAAGCATGACTGCATTATCTATGGCCTTCTATTCACAATGAACTTTATCTAAGTTTGTGTGTGTAAATGTCATGTCTTCTAATGCCAGCATCCTCTGCCTGGACCAATATCCATAGCATTAGGCTCCAAGTAAACTTAGTCAGACCAATACCAAACTTCTTTTGGTTCCAATTTCTGCCATCACCAGCTGGAGAGTGGGAAAAAAATTGAGAATCTTCATGAGTACCCCAGTTCACTTATGGGAACCCTTGGCCTGTGACTGCTCATTGTAGAGGAGTTGTGTTGGCACCAAAAACCTCAGTCCCATTGGTTGAGAGCACACAGAACCCCAAGGTAAACAGGAGGGGAAACTTCAGCATTTCCAAAATTTCTGCCCCTTTTTCTGTTGGCAGAGCACACAGGTTTGACGTTGCCTTCACTACTCATCTCAAGATTCATGAAAATGGAACAGAATGAAGTTTCACGTATAAAATGTCTGCATTAATGGTTCTACTACAAAATGGTAGAACAGGAATGTGTGTTATATAGCCTCCCTTCTATAAAGGCTATTCATGGAATTCACCAAATAAGGGAAGAAAATAACTTGGATATCTTCAGAATCTTCACAGTCCCATACATCCTTACAGTTATTATTGCCTAACAGGTGCAAAATATGCTTACCTCAATCATGCAGATGCCGATCTACTAGCTAAATCATTTTGGCTAATAAATTTGCATCTACTGTACATAGTATCTTCCACATCTTCAGAACATCTCAAAGCTGTTCACACTTAATGAAGGGTCCTACGGAAGGGTTTTGACCTGAAACATTGACTGTACTCTTTTCCATTGATGCTGCCTGGCCTGCTGAGCTCCTCCAGCACTTTGTGTGTGTTGTCGCTCACACTTAATGAACGATTCTTATTTAACCAATGTCACATACATTGCAGGCTTTGTGTCCCACAGGTAACAGGGAGATGAACAATAGCTCACTTGTTTTCAGGGGCATGAGTATTGGATAGGACATTGGGAGAGGGATATGAACAAGCAAGTCGAAGGCCAGCACCAACATTATCTCACAGTGCTGCAAAATGTAGAGTGAGTCTATTCTACAACCTTCTGGTTCAGAGTCAACACTGCTACCCCCCTGAGCCAAGTTGCAGTTATTTGACCTAATTCCCAAAGTGGAGTAATATTACCTCAATTCTGACCTCTCGCTTAAACATGTACACCTTATTTCCTCACATATATCCTTATTCAAGGTGGACAAAAGTGTAAAAATCTGTTTTACATGGATAGGAATCCTTTCATCAAGGTGGGTGAAGAATATCTCCTCTTCCATGTGGCAACTCTAATATGTGGTGAACGGGTCCATGTTCAAAGATAAGCCAACCTGGTAAAGTGTGGATGTGACAACAATACATTTTAAAATGCTGAAAATATATGAGATCAACCCAAGTTGAAAGGATGATAGGAAGGAAACATGGAGGAGATCAAATAACCTTTGCTCAATGAACTCACCATCATAACACTTCAAAGACATTGCCACTCAAAGTCCAGCCCTACATCCTTGTCGTGAGAGGTGGAAACAGGTTAGGCCAGCCAAAAGGTTCTGGTGAAGCTGTACAGGACAATCCCCTGTACGCTGGGTGCAATGGATTGCAGAAGCTTTGATGAACTCCAACCATACCGCTGACTTCAGAGGACGATGCAGATGGGAGCTAAGGGTTCAAGTGGGCAAGTAACTTCAAAAACATTAAACTCCCCCGGCTGTCTAGATCTTGGACATGTACACTTGTGGGATGTGGATGCTATTTGCAATTCAGAAACCCTAGACAGGAATTATTAAAGATTGAAAATGTAAATTTAATATAGTCATGTAGCACTGTAACAACCTGTCAATAGTGATCACTGAGGAAAATTTGTTCAGCTCTGTTAGGATGGTACTCCTGTAAAACTGAGAGAAAGAAATGGAAAATGGAAAACCTGAAACAGATACTACATTCAGGATGAAAGCAACGTGGATTGATTTTAGTCCATGGGAAGAGATTTTACATGTCTTAGATTGTTTTTGTCTCTTGCAAACTGTCTCTGTGTAAATCCACAAAACCACAATTCCTATACTGTCATATCCCAGCACATGATTTCAATCATATCTCATCACTAGCTGCCAAAAATGTACCACTCAACTTGTACACAATCTGATCACTACCACAGATATGGGTGACTCTTAATCACTCCTGGTTGCTATTGTGATAGCAGCTGCTAATTCCTGCAATAGTTGTTCAATGACATTGTATATACAATTGAATCTTTGCTTATTTTAACTATGCTTAGAATGACTAAGAACTGCCAAAATAAATACAAGGTTTCAGTTCTGTACTCCTGACAATGAGATAACTTTGCAAGTTAATTCCTTGCTTAATAGATAAATTATTTTAAGCAATTGCCAGTACAGTTGTGGACTGATTGATCTAAAGCGAGTCTTTTCCAGCTTCACTGAAGTGTCTTACTGTTTAGGACTTGTACATAGAGGATTATTCTTAGCTTGATTTTGAGTTTCAACTTACCTTGCTTTAACTTACAATGAAAATGACTGAGATCCTATGCAAGGGAAAAATATTACTGTAATTCTTGCTATTCATCAAAGGAGATAAGATAGCCTCGTCTCCAAAGAACTGCATTATTTATTCATCCAAGTGTTCCAAAGCATTAAATGTCCTTCTACTACAACTAGACCATGAGGAAAGTATATATTGCAAATTATTACAGTACTCCTGCCAAGTGTACTGGTCTTGAGCCAGTCAAGCAAACCATTTGGGAATCCTGAATCCAACAGGAAATTCCAAGCATTTGCCTTGCCATTTGCTCTGTTTCCATTCCTAGAACAAGTTTAACAGTGGTTATTAGCGACTTGTATAAATATTTAGAGGGCACTGAGAAGATTTATAAATATGTAAACTCTATTTTTATTACTACTTCTGATAGGCTGAAATAATCAACACTAAGGCAATTGACATTTTAATATATATATTTTTTATTGCCAATATAAGCAACTCCTGGTTTAAACTGGGCTTTTAGCCAGTGACTTAACCTTATATATCAGATACTGGAGTCACTGCAGAATGAACATTTATCTGCTGGTTTGTTGGTACATCAAGGAATGGTAAGATCTTATGTTGTCTTAAATCATGAAGATACAGTATAAAGTATTAAGAGATTTAGTTTGAATTGCTTTGTGGAATGTATGATTAATCCTGTTGTCATGTTCGGAATCTGAGTTTCAATCCTGCTTGAAGATATTTTCATTGTTGAGCTAAATGTTATTTGACACTTCTGTTTGCTGTTTTATTTCGCTCTCCAAATAAGCTCATTTGTTTGAATTCAATTGTAGTGCAAGAATTCCTTTTGATGGCTAGATGCAAATCCTCATTCCCTGTGTGTAGCCTTGGATGTGGTACTTGCACTATTATTACAGGAGACAAGACGAAACATGAAGGCAGCAGCAGAGGAAAGCACTTGCTTCAGGGGCAAAAGCACAATTAACACAGGGGACTGGGGCATGCCTTAAATCTATGGGAAACAGTATGTAGTGAACTGCCCACACTGACTAACATCACACCCCCACTCCCATCTGTGGAAGTATAGCCAGAGGATGTAAAAAAAAGAAATAATGTTTGAATAACGGCTGTTGCATACAACAGTGTGTTTTTCTCATCAGCACTGTGGTTAATATATCACTAGCAGATGGATGACAGCCAAACATCAATGAAAAAGAATTCATGTGGAATTCAAAACTGCATTATGATTTGATAATTATATTTCTGTTGGCATTCACACCACATTATTATAGCAAACTCATTTTTTTACTGTTGCAACTTCAATGCTGTAGAAGAAATTGGACTATGCTTTGAAATATTACATCTATATGTAGCTCAATGTGTACGAAGATCCATGCTGTAAATTATGTGTACTGAAATCATGAGCACATTTTCCATTAAACAGGTCTATGGTTTTGTTATACCTGTCCTCCTGTGCAGAGAGAAGTTTTCCCAGAGGAGGGCAAGTTTGTTCTCTTGGCTAAGGACAGCTGGAACTTGAGCCATATGAGTTTTGAAACCTTGTTAAATAATTGGTTCCTCCCCAAGACAGATTGCTGACCTATTCTTCAGCTGAACACTGGCAAACTCTATGCAAGTCAAGATAAAATTTCACCAAAGGTTTGATAACACCTGTCAAAAAGGTGCAGTTTGAATAGATACTTTTGGAAACTGCCTGCATTTGGTGAAATTTTATTTACAGCATTCTTTATATTCATAAAAAAAGCATTGCATAAAACTCAAAGAGGGTTTTGTTTTATCATGGAAAGGGAACACCGGTGTGCATATCACAGTTTGAAATCTCAGTTAAGTGGAAGAAAAGGTTTTATTTTAAACTTGACAGCTTGATTGTAAACATGGAATAAATCCACGTGACATTCTTGAGTGGCAGTAATAGACAAACTGCTATCAAAACTCTTCTTTGTGGATGATATCTAAGTCCATGCTGTGATTAATCACACAGTCGTGAAGCTAGCCTTACTAATCATGTTGCACTGGTAGCTGTGTAAGATGAAAGAACAATAAAACAGGTAGTCAATAAGTAATACATATTATGCTGCTAGATTCATGCATAATACTACTAAGCCTTGAAAGGGATCAGAATCAGAATCAGAATCAGGTTTATTGTCACCAGCATGTGATGTAAAATTTGCTAACTTAGCAGCAGCAGTTCAATGCAATACATAAGCTAGAAAAGGATAATAATAATAAATAAATAAATAAACAAGTAAATCAATTATGGCATACATATACTGAATAGATTAAAAAACATGCAAAAAAATAGAAATACTGTATATTAAGAAAGTGAGGTAGTGTCCAAGGATTCAATGTCCATTTAGGAATCGGATGGCAAAGGGGAAAAAGCTGTTCCTGATTCGCTGAGTGTGTGTCTTCAGGCTTCTGTACCTCCTACCTGATGGTAACAGTGAGGAAAGGGCATGCTCTGGGTGCTGGGGAGGGTCCTTAATAATGGATGCTGCCTTTCTGAGACACCGGTCCCTGAAGATGTTCTGGGTTACTTTGTAGGCTAGTACCCAAGATGGAGCTGGCTAAATTTGTAACCCTCTGCAGCTTCTTTTCATCCTGTGCAGTAGCCCCTCCATACCAGACAGTGATGCAGTCTGTCAGAAAGCTTTCCACAGTACATCTATAGGAGATTTTGAGTGTATTTGTTGACATGCCAAACCTCTTCAAACTCCTAATGAAGTATAGCCGCTGTCTTGCCTTCTTTATAACTACATCGATATTTTGGGATCAGGTTAGATCCTCAGAGATCTTGACACCCAGGAACTCTCTCCACTTCTGTTCCCTCTATGAGGATCGGTATGTGTTCTTTCGTTTTATCCTACCTGAAGTCCACAATCAGCTCTTTCATCTTACTGACGTTAAGTACCAGGTTGTTGCTGTGACATCACTCCACTGGTTGGCATATCTCACTCCTGTACACACTCTCGTCACCACCTGAGATTCTACCAATTTGTTGAATCATCAGCAAATTTATTTGAGCTATACCTAGCTACACAGTCATGTGTATAGAGAGAGTAGAGCAGTGGGCTAAGCACACACCCCTGAGGTGCGCCAGTGTTGATTGTCAATGAGGATATGTTATCACCACTCGCACAGATCAATTACAGTATAAGTTTTGTGAAATCATCTTCACTAACAGTTTCTGTAAAAATGCACCTCTCGAAATTGGATCATCTTGCACACATATTACAGACATAAGAGAAGTCCAACATGGTAGATGGCACATAACTAAACATGAACAAGCAGGAGTAGGTTCCAAGGTTCATTTTATTATCAAAGTATGCACCCAGAATACAACTCTGAGATTCGTTTTCTCCAAGTAGTCATGAAATACAGAAATATCATGGAAGGAGTTGAAAGAAAAGACCCTCCCTTGCACAAAGGTTATCAGATTGCCCACCCAGACCCGGCAGCTAAAATATCAAACCCCTAACCCTCAAGCCTCTCCACTTCCAACTCAGACCACTCAGCTCAGTGAGCCTTCTCTGCCTTTCAATAAGTTCAAGGGTGCTCTGACTGTGAACTCAGTAGTGCATTTTGTCTTCGTCCTGCCGTTGTTATCAACAATTGATTTCCTTCTGCCTAAAGAAAAGTCAAAGATTCAGCTTACACGCCTCTTCAAGGAAGAGAGTTCCGAAGACCCATCAACTTCTAAAAAAAGGCTTCACCTCATCTCTGCCTTAACTGGGTGCCTCTTTAGTTTTAAACCGTGATCCCCAATTCAAGGTTCCCCTTTTATAGAAAACAGTCCTCTCCACATCCACCTTGCAGAGGCCCCACTGCATCTTATATGCTTCAGCTAAACACAGACTGGATAGATACAGTTCAAGTTTGGAAAAGAGATCCACACAGGTGTCCAAGATCCCTGGCTTAGAAGGGCATGCCTGCAAACCTGTTTGAGATTTACATTGTGAAATGTACTTGCAGCTGTTTATTGACTGAGATTTGCAGTCTGGTGGTTGGTATTGTTAGGTGCTTGGCAGACAGACTGCTGGTGTTCAAGGCTCCTATCCAAAAGCTCTAATTATTTCAATATGAAGCCAAGTGGAGTTCCTGGCCAAATCTCATCCTCTTCCTGGTTACCTCCCTTTCCCCCGGACTTTCCACACCCATAATAGACCCAAGTCAATGCTTCCCAACACAGGGAAGCTGCTCCTGAGACCACAGCTGACACCTGCTATTTGACAATAACCAATAGACAAGAATGCCAAATAATTTCCAACAATACTGTTACAATGCATCAGGTTCTCAACTGGACTTAAGCAATATCCTGACCATAAACTACAGTAAACAATGTTCAATAGCCCAATGATTACCTTCATGGTTATATTTTCATAGAATCAGAATCAGGTTTATTATCACCGGCATGTGACGTGAAATTTGTTAACATAGCAGCAGCAGTTCAATGCAATACACAACAAAGAAGGAAAATAATAATAATAATAATAATAAATCAATCAATCAATTACAGTATATGTATAATGAATAGATTAAAAAACGTACAAAAAACAGAAATACTGTATATTAAAAAAAAGTGAGGTAGTGTCCAAGGGTTCAATGTCCATTTAGGAATCGGATGGTAGAGGGGAAAAAGCTGTTCCTGAATCGCTGAGTGTGTGTCTTCAGGCTTCTGTACCTCCTTCCTGATGGTAACAGTGAGAAAAGGGCATGCCCTGGGTGCTGCAGGTCCTTAATAATGGACGCTGCCTTTCTGAGACACCGATCCCTGAAGATGTTCTGGGTTACTTTGTAGGCTAGTACCCAAGATGGAGCTGACTAGATTTGTAACCCTCTGCAACTTCTTTTGGTCCTGTGCTGTAGCCCCTCCGTACTAGACAGTGATGCAGTCTGTCAGAATGCTCTCCACAGTACATCTATAGAAGATTTTGAGTGTATTTGTTGACATGCCAAACCTCTTCAAACTCCTAATGAAGTATAGCCACTGTATTGCCTTCTTTATAACTACATCAGTATGTTGGGATCAGGTTAGATCCTCAGAGATCTTGACACCCAGGAACTTGAAGCTGCTCACTCTCTCCACTTCTGTTCCCTCTATGAGGATTGGTATGTGTTTCTTTGTCTTACCCTTCCTGAAGTCCACAATCAGCTTATCACCATCTTACTGACGGTGAGTGCCAGGTTGTTGCTGCGGTACCACTCCACTAGTTGGCATATCTCACTCCCGTACGCCCTCTCATCACCACCTGAGATTCTACCAATGATGGTTGTATCATCAGCAAATTTATAGATGGTATTTGAGCTAAGTCCATCCCCACAGTCATGTGTATATAGCACATGGAAGGCATAAATTCATACATATTTATAACAAATTGTAATATATCTTTGTCAAATCCTTATATTTTAAACCGCCATGTATCCGTTTGAATTTAAATACCTTAGATTTATTTTAAAGTTATGTTCAGTTTTCTAGTAATTATATATTATGATGGAGAACAACATGAAGAAAATTAAATACCAAAAGGAAACTGAAATTTAAATTCTTTACTCTGATTATGGTTCAGCTGTAATTTTGTTTAACAAATTTCGAAGACTTGGCTCTTGGAGATGTTATTATTTTGAAGAATTACATTAACAAAGAAAGGAACATTGCTGAACTTGGATAATAACTGCTGAATGATGTTGGTGGATAAGTCCAAAGTTGTATGCTCTAAAAATAGAGGACAACAATTCAAAACTATATCATCTAACATGTCAGGTGACAATGCTTAATCAAAATGAGACTCAAATGTGGAACGACTCGGATCTCTGAAACTTAATGGTGTTGTGGGAAATGGATCAGAGGATCAATGATGTATGCAGGGGGAGATAAAGGCTGGCATAAAGCAGTTGGTCCTAGTCCAGAACCAACTTCTTGCTATAGGAAAAAGTGAGAAAATTAATTGATGACCTCTCTTGTTCAGTTCCATTTTGATTACTTTTAACCTTATGAGATAAAAATGGAGGTGGCCTGGAGACTGGAGAGAAAAGGTGATTGCTGGAGTTAGTAACATCTTTTAGAAATTTCCTGGATCAATGGATTTGAGGAAGTTTACAGCTCAGATCAATGCTGGTTAAAACAAGCCAATCACACTTCTCAGCCCAGATCTCTGCAGATCATGGCCCTTCAAGTGTTGGTCCATGCTGAGGGTTTCTGCCCCACTACTCCTCAGATTGTGATTTCCAGATGTTCACCACACCTTGAATGAAGTAAGTTTTCCACAAATTTCTTTTAATTCTTCTATGATCTACTTTAAATTTACAGTATGCTCCATCACCTATTGTCTTATCTGATAAAGCATGTTTGCCCTACTTCTCACTTCTTCATAATTTTAATGAGTTAAAAATGAGTTAAAATGAGTTAAACCTCCCCTCAACCTCTAACGTTCCAATGAAAATAATCAGATTTTATACAGTATCTCCACATCATTATCCAGCCCACTTATAAACCTTGTCAGCATCTTCCCCTGTTCTATTACATCCTGTATTTGGTTATCAGAGGTCTACACAATGTTGACATATATATATATTGTGGTATAAAGTTCTAGCATAACCCCACTGTTGCTATATTCCATGCCTCAATCGATAAAGCCAAGTACCCTAAACACTTTTCATTCACTTTGTTTCTGTGTCCTGTAACTTACAGGGATTTATGTTCATGCACACAAGAGGTCCCTCAGTTCTTCAACCCTGCTCAGCATTGTGTATAGTCTTACACTTTGGGTGGCAGGGTAGTTTAGTGGTTAGCACAATGCTCCACAGCGCAGGCGAATAGGGTTCAATTCCCGCCACTGCTTGTGAGGAGCTTGTACATTCTCTCCAGGTGCATTGGTTTCCTCACACAGTCCGAAGACCAAACGGTTGGAAGGTTAATTGGTCATTGTAAATTGTCGCATGATTAGGCTCAGATTAAATCGGGGTGGGTGGTGTGGCTTGAAGGGTCGGAGGGGCCTATTTCTTGCTGTATCTCAATAAATAAATAAATACCAAACTTCACTGAATTTTATTTATTCTGCTTTCCATTTCCCGCCACTTAATCAGTCAGTTGCTATTTTACTACAATCTGACACTATGTCCTTGACATCAATAATTTTTTTTTCCAATTTTGGTATCTTTATATGTTTCTCTTGCATGCAGGAGGAAATAGTGGAAGGATTTACAGATTGCTTAACTGATGGACGATTATTTTAAAAAGTTCTTATGTGTTGCTGTTATCCTAACGTTAATAGTGTGGTTACTTCTTTGAGAGCTCCTACAACAATTTGGATAAAGAATTGGTAGTGGGGGGCCAATGAGGCGACACTACTCCCACTTTCATTCCCGACGCCATTAGCTAGATGTCATTCCCAAATCATAAGCACAAAAGAGATTCTGCAGATGCTGGAAATCTGGAGTAACACATACAAAATGCTGGAGGAACTCAACAAGTCAGGAATGAACAGTCAATGTTTCAGGCTGGGACTAGAAAGGAAGAGGACAAAGCCAGAATAAGAAAATGGGTTTGGGGAAGGAATATAAACTAGAAGGTGATAGGTGAAGCTCCAGAATAATTTACCCTTCCTACCTATCAATTCCCAGCTTCTTGCTTCATCCTCTCTCCCCCATCCACCTGGCTTCATCTATCACCTTCCAGCTTGTACTTCTTCCCCTCCCCCCCATCTTCTTACTCTGGATTCTTCCCCCTTAATTTTCACTCCTGATGAAGAGTCTTCACCCAAAACATCAACTGTTTATTTCTTTCTATAGATGCTGCCTGATCACAAGGTATATTAGATTATTCAAGTGATCATTTCCTGGCTTATTTGAGACCGTGAGGAAATTGGTCTGGACCTGATTCACTTTAGCACGTCTAGTGTTTACTCTTGACCAGACAAGAATCTAATGACTTTGCTCAGTGCATGGCAGCTTTGTCTGAGTTTACCAACAGAAACTGTCTAATAAAGATATAATCTGCACCCTTGTTTGTTTAACACAGTAAAACAAAGACAAACTCTACAACAATCTGACAAAACCGATATAAACTCAAGCATTGATGTTTCTCCCACAACTTCTGTCAGACATCTACTGGTTCACATTTATATATCCTGTTTGTTACATTCTCAAAGAACTGTAGCAAATTTGTCATACATAATTCCTCTTTCATATAACCAGGTGACACTGCAAAGTTGTCTTGTGATTTTTATATGTGTCATTCTACTACTGTTTTTCTAATTGATTCTAGTATTTTCTAAATGACTACCATTAGGCTAACTAACCTACAGTTTCCCCTTTTGCAGTGGGGTGATAGGTGGTGGTACATTTGCACTTTTCCAATCCTCTGGAACCTTCCTAGAATATAGGAAATTTTGTAGATTACCATCAGTGATCCATTATTTCTTAAATAATCTCTTCTCTTTATCTCCTCACTTTAAAACTCTAGGAGGTACCTATGTCTCATGGTCTTATAAGACGTAGGAGCAGAATTAGGCCATTTGGCCCATTGAGTGTGCTTCGCCATTCCCTCTCAACCTCATTCTCCTGTCCTTTCCTTCTAATCTTTGACACTCTTACTAATCAATAACCTATCAACCTGTGCTTTAAATATGCCAAATGGCGTGACATACACAGCTGTCTATGGCAATGAATTCTACATATTCAATTGCTTCTGGCTAAGGAAATTCTTCCTTATCCCTGTTCAGAGAAGCCATCCTTGTTTTCTGAACCTGTGCCCTTTGGTTCTAGACTCTCCTACTGATGGAAGCATCCTCTCCTCATCCTCTCTATCCAGGCCTTTCAGCATCTGGTAGGGTTCAATGAGATCCCCCCTTGTTCTTTTAAACTCCAACGAGTACAAGCCCAGAGACGCCAAACTCGCCTCAGACATTAACATTTTATTTGCAGGGTCATTCTCATAAACCTTCTCTGGACTTCCTCCAATGCCAGCAGATTTTTTCTTAGATAGAGGGCCAAAAAACTGTTTATAATCAAATGCAGTCTGAACAATGCCTTATAAAACCTCTCAGTATTACATCCTTCCTATTATATTCTAGTCTCCTGGAAATAAATGCTAACATTGTATTTGCCTTCCTTTACTACTGATTCAACCTGCGTTAACCTTTAGGGAATCCTCCACTAAGACTCCTGAGTCACTTTTCACATCCATTTTTTAAACTTGCTCCCCATTATCCTTTATCTTCTCCCTCTTCATAATGCTTCTGGTTTTCCTTTGCTAGTTTCTAAATATTTCTTAATCTTCTGGCCTACCACTAATTTTCTGTACTTTTTCTTTACCATCCTTCACTTCTTGAGTTAAGCATGGATGGGTTATACTCATAGCAGCATCTTTCTTTCTCGTCAGAACATACATTTACTGAGGTTAATGAAAATATCTTTGCTGATGTACTGCTGCACCTTATTTTCTTGGTCCACTTTAGCTAATTCTGTCCTTTTATTATTGTTGTGAAGGGAGAATAAAGGAGAAGGTAGGAAGGATCGGGTCTACATTTAGAGTAGGAGATTGGGCGACATCAGAGAATTGGCATCCAGTGCCTGAATTTTAAGGGAAGGAAGACAGTGAAGAGTATGGAAAATGGACAAGTGATCAGTTTTTTCAGAGGATGAATTTGAAGACACAATTGGTCATTGGGGGGAGGAATGGAGTGGTGCAAGTGGCCTTGGCAGTGACAGTGTGGTGGACTGGTGGGAGCAAATGTCAAAAATTTTTCTTAAGGGATCATGTCGCAAAACTCTAATATTTTGACCAACACAAAATACACTGGAGGAGCTCATGCAGTACTGATGGAGTTGATGTTTCAGGTTGAGAACTTTCATCTGGACATGAAACACTGACTGTCCATTTCCCTCCATAGATGCTGCCTGACCTGCTGAATTCCCTCCAGTGCCTTTTGTCTTGCTCCAGAATCCAACATCTGCAAACTTTTGTGTCTCCTAAACCCTGGATCCTGGTCACAAATCCGGTAGAAGTATTTTTTAACTAAAGCAGAAATGGGCCTCAGGCACAACAAATGAATGTTTTTCAAGTAGTGTCAACATATGAACTGAAGATGATGTGTGTGGAGGACCAAGAATAAATTTTGGAAAGTAGGTGACTCATGAACAAAGGACCCAATTGCATATAACAGTCAGGCTTCAAATTAAATTCATTCTCTTTGTGCATTGAAATATTATCCTTTGCATAAAAATTTCTAGCCATTGATATTTTCTTTCCCCTAGCAAGCTTTGGGAACATTATTATCAAAATATACATTTCCCTCCCTTAGATCTCGATTTGAGTGATTATTCACTTATGCACAGACATTTGACTGAAGTTGATCTCATAGCAGCTTCAGAAGTATTGCATATTCTGTGCTTTACATACAACTGCTGTCTGTATTATTCATTCTTGCAAATATTTGTAGTTACTGTGCAGGCTTTGATGCTTTCCAGCTATGGGTAAAGTTATAATTTTAATGTCACTCACAGGTTGCCTATTGTTTGATATCTTACTGCAGAATATAAAAAAAGATGTCTTAAATTGATAGTTTTGTTGCAGCAGTTCTGCATGCTATCTTTTATCTTGATGAAATAGCCCCTATGATCTATAAAATGTAGTCTGGTGAAAGACGCCACAGTTCCTACTATTTCCAAATTTATCGTATCAGCAGCAGAAATCACCAATGCAAATCTACCATGCTGAAGTCATTTAAATACCAGAGAGCACAAGCCATTTTAGACATCAGGAAATCAAACCACATTTCTCAATTAAAATTGTTTATTCTCAGGATAAGTAAAAAGATTTAGATTTGATCTACAACCCTGAAGGGTAATGGTAGGGCATTCTGACAAATGTTTGTTGGTTCGTTTTTCTTCCAAGAGAGGGACTGTGTTATATTCACACAGGCATTAAAGGTCTCTTTGGAATGAAGTGGTAAATATAAGAATGATCTTCTCTTTAATTTTCACAGAAAGTATCGCTTTCTAGCCGTTACACCATCAACTGCATATTTACAAGACCATCATGCTTATTCCATACAATCTTTACACATGCTCCACTTTTAAACACAACTATCAAAGTGAAAACAAAATATGCATTATAAATTTAACTACTATTAAATAGAATAGCTTGTTTTAACTAAGCAGTCAGATGATATTACGTACTAAGTGAATAACTGGTTAATGGGCATTATCTACATACAAATCTGATCTTATTTTTGGTGTTTAGTTTTGACATACAGTATTGCTGTGCAATCTTAATAAAATGAAAGTGTTATTAATCAGAATTTAGAAAAAGTGCTGACGTTAAGAGTGAATTAAGACTGTAAGAGGCTATTGTCGTGGCACCATAACAGAATAATATGATGGGTCACACATCATACATTACAGAGGATTTAGGGTAGTCAGGAGTGAGAACTAGGTCCATAATTTAACTGAGATTGTCAAATGAAATCATAAACCACACCCCTTGTTTTGTTTACGGGTACTATCTCCTCTAAGAGATTAAAGTAGATTTGAGTCACATTCAACTAAGCAGACAGAGGGAAACTTCTTGTTTGCGAAAAGCTTGTGCATGATAAATATTGGGAGCAGATTCAATTAATTTTACTGACTGACAGCCTGCTGTAATAAAAGGAAGTACATAGTTTACTTCAGGTACCAGAGGAACAGTCAGCCCAATGTAGAAATTGCTGCAATTCTCCAGTTTGTTTCAATGGTTCTCATGCAAAAAAAAGGTGTTGTATTCATTATTCCTTCAGACTGTGAGCCTGTAGGCTTGACCTGAAACTGGCTGCAAGTTGCACAGAAAGGGCTGGGATCCTGAGACTGACTGTTTCCTGTAGCTGAACTCAGATGAATGTTTTGAAAGTGCAATTAAGAGAAACAATCTGTGTGCTGACAGGGATTAAGTGCTCTGTGACTGGAGGCATTGGTTTGCATTGATCTGTGAGGCACATTCCAATGCTCTTATGCCTGCACAATGGAAGAATTGATGAGCATTCACTTTTTTCACTATAAGCAGATACTAATTTCACTATAAGAGGAGAACTGTTCTATTCATTTCATTCAAAATGATTAGAGAATTCTGAAATATTTCACTAATGACATTTCACCATATTGCATCTCACCATTTTTAGTTACAATGAAAGTGGCAATTCCAGTTAATTGATTCAGTTGCTTCAATTAAGTGATAATTTATCCTTCCAGGTTTTGTCAGTTCAGTGACCATGGTGACATTCTTTGATATACTATGGCTTTATTTGAGAGCAGAAACACTATTTTTATCAAGCACATTTTACGACAAGTTTTAAGACTTTATTATTTGGGTATTGCTGCAGATCAGATATGAAATAAGGTTTCGCCCTCAATATTAAAAGAAAATTAATTATTGAAAATTTACCCACATCTTTTGCCGACACCTTAGGTTTGCACATGAACTGGAACAGAAGTTCTAAGGAGATCTGAACTATACTGGTGGATATACCAGGGACATGCTGGTGGATCGTAAACAGGGACTTCAAGATGACCCTGCGCTTTTGAACGTAAGTGGAAAGATCAAAGGTCCAAAGGTGTAACACACTCAAAATGAACTTGAATGTATACTTATTATAACTTGCCTGGAGAAAGTTAATCTGACAAACCCAGACAACGCTCTAATTGGCAATTCATGAAATACATTTCCAGTGGTGCATATTAAACAATTAAAACATTTCCAAAAGGCTGAAATCAAGAAACCGGACTGTATAATCCAGTTACTTTGTTATTATGGTAACAAACCATATTCTTTTACAAATGCTTCTTTTAATATAAACTCACCACATCTCTATTGAAAAATAGGCCAACATTGGAAAATGGCTATAAAATAAGATTAAATCTGGATCTGATATATTTCTTTAGCACGAAGGACAAACTATATAGGATTTTTTCAGCAAACTCAATAGCAAATCAATGCTGCCTTTAGCGAGCTTCTGAAAACGAATAATACCTTGTGCCTTATCTTGCACCTACAAGGTATTTACTTTATCATGGCACTTAAAGACAAATTTGCCCATGATTTCTAAAGAACTAGAAGATAATTATGAAAAAGATGGTACTGTAAAATGTTCTCATACAATCTCACCATACAGATGAAGGGGGATCTTCAGTTGAGCTTTGATCTGAACTCAATTTGGATGATCTTGAGCTGAGAGTAGATGGGTGGGAGTGGGGAAGCAGGGAAAGAGGGAGAAATGGCTACAGTTGGAAGTGGTTCAGATCTGCATTTCAGGCTGATGTAGGTCAGAATCAGAAACACAATTAGAGACAGGTTTATTATCACTAACATATGCTATGGAACTTGTTGTTTTGTGGAACCAGTGCAATGCATTAAAAAATCCTATAAGTTACAAAAAAGAAAAAAGGCAAAAAGAAAGCAAGCTAGTGAGGAAGTGAAATCTGATGGCAGGGAGGAAGAAGCTATTGCTAAAACTTTAAGTGTGGGTCTTCAGGTTCCTGTACATCCTCCCTGATGGTAGTAATGAGAAGGGGGCATGGTCTGGATGGTGAGGGTCCTTCATGATAGATGTCACTTCCTTGAGGCATGCCTTTTGAAGATTTTTGTTTATTGAGATACAACATGGAGTAGTCCCTTCCAGTCCTTCAGGCCTCACTCCCCAGCAATCCCCTGATTTAATCCTAACTTAATCATGGGACAATTTATAATGAACAATTTACCAATACGTCTTTAGACTGTGGGAGGAAACTGGAGCACCTGGAGGAAAGCCATGTGGTCATGGGGAGAATGTACAAATTCTTTACAGTTAGCGGTGGGAATTGAACCCGGGTCGCCTGTTCTGTAAAGCATTGTACTAACCACTACGCTACCGTGCTGCCCCAAGATGTCCTCGATGGTGGGTAAGCTGGTGACCGTGTTGGAGCTGGCTGAGTTTACAAACCCTCTGATGCTTTTTCTGATCCTGTGCATTGACGCACCCGTACCAGACAGCAATGTAACCAGTCGGAATGCTCTCCACGGTGTATCTGTAGAAATTTGCAAGAGCCTGTAGTGACATACCAAAACCCCTCAAACTCCTAATGAACTATAGCCGCTGGATGCCCTCCTTGTAACTGCATTGATATTTTGGGCCCAGGATAGATCAGAGATGCTGATACCCCACTTCTCATGCTTTCCACTGCTGACTCCTCATTGAGGACAGGTGTGTGTTCGCTCAACGACCCCTTCCTGAGGTCCACATCGATTCCTTGCTCTTAGCTTGAGAATAGTAGCTGTAGATTTCTAAGCACAGCAAAGAGATTGAAGTTGTCACAATACGTGTTAGCAGGGAGGGTTTCTGTACCTGTATACCGTACCTATAAACTAGTCCATATGAGCCAGCATTTGCCTTCCTAGCATATAACAGTAAGTTTGGAGAGTTCCAGGAAATACTACAGCCTGCCTCTGCTTTGCACAGGATTGTAGTTAAACAGCTAAATTAATTTGAATATGTGATGATTGACAGTTTTATGGAGTAACTTCATGTAGCTTTGCTTTAGTACACATTACCAGCAGGAAGGTTGGGTTCGGCCTCCCAAGTAATCTTGCCATAACCAAGTGGCATCAGTACCCAGCATTGCCAAAGTAAGCACAGCTGCAATCGACAGTAATCGACACCAATATTGCCAGGGCTAAGAGTAAATACTGATTCACAGGTAAATGACTGGACACGTTTAGGTTGACTGGAAAGCATCTGGGCTGGATTTATGCTTGGAAACAGAATTAATTTAAAGCAGAGAGTGGCTTGCAATAAGTGTGTAATCCCACTGCATGCACTCTTATTTCTAATATATGTAGATTTGTTTGCCTGATTTATACATGAGAAAGAGAAACTTTCATTGAAATATTGAATGATGTCTTTATTATAACCAAAGGGGAGTAACACATCACCACTGCACAACCTTTCTTCTTGTTCTATTCAGTCTGCTTAGATCAACAGTCTCAAGACAGATTAATGTGCTGATTAAAAACAAAGATGAATTAAAAAGTTTTTTGGAAAAAAGTTCTTGTATACTTGAGTAATACAGTAATAAATATATACAAACAAAATTATTCATTTGTTTTCAGAAAGATATTGAAACATATGCACAGGTCAATATACCACAACTATTTTTGTACAGTTTTAATGTGGCTGATTCCCGTTATATTTTGTCTTTCAGTATTTTTAAATGAATGGTTAGGTTGTATTGTTCTCCGATCTTGGCAATTTACCTGCAAACATCTTGTCGCCATACGAGGAGACGCCAGCAGTGCACTCTTAATTGTGGTGTGTCCTCTGAATGCTAGGCCTTTACATACGATACTTATCAATCAGCTGATTGGCCATCAGTTGTGACGTAGGGGGGAATTCTCATCGTTGATTGACTGTGTGGTGAACTTAGTTCTTCACGGTCTGGAGACCGGAGTTCTGTCAGCACCCTCTGTAAAGAGTTTGTATATCCTCCCCATGAACGTGTGGCATTCCTCCAGATGCTCCAGCTTCCCCACACATTCCAAAGATGTACCATTTCATAGATGACTAGGCCAATCTAAATTGTCCTGTGGTTAGGTAAGGGTTAAATAGATGGGGTGCTGGGAGGTGCCATTGGGCCAGAAAGCTCTGTTCCATGCTGTACCTCTAAATAAATAAATAAAGCACTGAGCTTTATCTTAGCCATAAAACATCTGAACATTTTTAAGTATGTGCCCAAGCCATCATAAAACTCCATTCACTTCATCCTTACTTCTTTCCTTACAACACAGAAAGAGGCCATCAGCCCAGTGGGTCTATGCTGGCTCTTAGACCAATCCCATGCCCACACTTTTCCCTGTAATCTATTCTTTCTCACAGGCTCAAACTCTATTTTGATCGTTCTACCTCCAAATAAGATTAGTAGTAACAATAAACAATTAACCCACCAGAATATCTGTGGATTGCGGGAGGAAACCAATATATCCATGGAAACCCATATAGTCACACAAGAAAATGCAAATTTCATACAGAGAGCACCTGAGGCCAGGGTTAATTGAACCACCACTATTATGCAACCAGCCCTATCTTCAGCTGAGCTGGATTTGTGAAATCAGCAACTTTCTTAAAACTTTTCCTTTGCTACAGGTCAATGCCCGAGGGGCTTGGAGGTTGTGGATGTGAAACTGAAGTACTTGAAAGATAAAGTGAGATTTATTTACCTGATTTTATCACTGAAATTATAAAAAGCAAATATCAATGTCAGGGACGGAAACTTGCCAAAAATTTGAGCAGGTAGCAAAACTTCCAATTGTTATCAAGAAAGGGACCGAATGAAGACAGGAAACATAATCTGAAAATAGAAATTTATCTAAAATGAACGAATGGAATTTGTTATAATATTGAACAAATCTGTTTGACTACTTCCATAACAGAATTTGAGCAGATTAGTGTCACTAATGATGATAGATGATAGTACTGATTGTAATTACCTTCTGCTACACATGGGTTCTGCTGACATTTCATTACTTCATCTTTCCAAAATTATGATTGTATCTCCAAAATATTTATCTGCTGATAAATAGTAGAAGTTTTTAAGATGAAACAAATTCATTAGCAAGTAACAATGTGACAAATAGTTTCTAAATTTCCTGCCATTCATTCCAATACTGATGATGAACATATGAAAGAAACAAAAACCTTTGAAAGATTCAGCCGGTTGAGCAGCATCTGTGGAGAAAGAGGCAAAGTTAATGGTTCAAGTCAAAGATTCTTCATCAAAATTTGGAAAGAGAGAAAACCAATTGAAATTCTGCTCTTCACTTTCTTTTTCAGATCATAGCAAGTGTAGTTATCCAAGTGGATTCCAAACTGATTGCTGTGTTGGAAGGAGTGTGGTCAGAAATGAGTGTATTTAAAATGGAAAAGAAAAAAAATATCAAGAAGAATAACCTATTTGAGGTATTCAAGATTCTAAAGTACAATATAAAGACAAGATAAACATCATACATTCAATTCAGCCACAGAATGAACACGAGTTCAGCATTTGGTATGTAGACATAAATCGTACACAAAATACATTGGTGTCTTTGCACATATTTTTAAACTAGTTTGAAATTTTATCTAACAAGTTGTAGAAGAAAAAAAAAATCCATGAGCATCATATGCAGTGAACTAATAGGATATTGGGCTGAATCGTGAGAGGACTCACGTAAAAATTCCCAGATGTGATTTTTAATTTTAACCAAGTTTGGGTTGTTGGAAGTGATAGCAGAAGCAGACAGTACTTACATTGAAGAAAAGATTTGTAACAGATGGTCTTTGTGAAAAATCTAAAATTCTGAAGAGTGTAGATAAGATAAGCATTGATATGTTTGATAATGTCACACGTGATGAAGTAAGCCTTAGCTTCAAACTTACATGGAAATTGCCTATGCAGTTTAGATGTAGTGAGTTACTTGATGTGGAAGGTGCTGAATATTTAGAATGGATGCCATGACTAACTACCATGGGTTCATTAATTACCGGTAAGTAGACTAATTCAAAGTAAGTGGAGAATAACTTCAACCTGGTACAAGAAATATCATATGATAGGATATTTCCTAGAAACTTGTATCTGAACAATAAATTGGTGTTCTTTTCAAGTCCTGAAAACTATGTTAAATCCTGAAAATGTAAATGATTGTAATTTTACACCCAATCTTCTAAGTGGAAAACTGTTAGTTTCCAACCAATGACCAATGACTCTTGAAAATTTTACATTTTAATTTCTTTTGTTAATTTTAAAATATATTTGCAGATGTTATGATGGGTCAGAGCATAAGAATTACCTGGCTAGTGCACTGCAAAAGACACTCCCTGGATTAATTAGCTTTTAGTTTAATAGTGGTCAGGGGACGAAAGCCTTGATGACAAATCAAGAAGGCTTGCAAACCTGAGATTTTGTGATGGAAGAGCTTTAGTCTGTAGGTGGGAGTGTTAGGGCTGATTTATACTTGTGTGTCGCATCTACACCGTAGGTACAGCGTACCCTATGCTGTACCTATGCCGCACCCTACGCTGTAGGGTGACGTGCACCTCTCCAGAAAAGTAACTCATATATCACGGTAACACAGACTGCAACAACTGATTAGTCCGCATGGTAGCATTACATTTCCTCCTTCGCATTTTCGGTTGCTTCTTCTCCGCCATGTCTGTAGGCTGTGTGTACACTGATGCGAAATAGATGAACCAAGTCATCAAATCCACCTGCCGACATGCAAAAACGTTTGAAATGCATTTCCTCATCCATGTCTCTCACGAAGAAACTCAACACAGTGGCGTAGAAACCCCACCGCCAACTAGTGTTTTGGCGTACACCAACGCATGCTCGTTACGGTGTAGAGCGACGCAGAAGTGAAAATCAGGGCTACGGTGTAGGCTGCGGCATAGCCCGTACACACAAGTATAAATCAGCCTTTACCAAGAGGCAGCTGTCCTCAGTAGCTGGGGTCATAGTTTTTCCAGAAGCTGTGTTAATAGCCTAGGCAAGTGGCAACTGAGGATTTCTCACTAGAAGAAGGAGTAAATGTTTAAGATGCTGGACAGAGTTTCAGTTAAGCAGGTTGCTATGTTCCTGATAGTGCTGTGTTTGTTCAGTGTTGAGGGAGCTGTCCAGATCCAACCAAATGGAGAATATATCATCACATTCCTGACCTCAACGACATGATAGTGGAGAGGCATTAGTCTATCAGCTCTGTCTGGTGGAGTTGGTCTTTACCTGACACTTGTTCTGGTTTGCCAGTTAGCAACCCATGAATCAATGCTCTCTAAGAGTTGTTGCTTCACCTTCTGAGAATTTGTCCATGGAATGAACAATGCGCTATCACCAACAACCATACCCTACTCTAACCTTGTGATAGAAAAAAAATAGTCATTGGTGAAGCAGGTGAAGAGCTTTGGGTTAAGGATCTTGCTTCAAAGAACTCCAGGTTAATGTCTGTGGGTTCATCCAGTGGCCTGGGATTTGTGGTCAGTGGTGAGACACCCACGTGAATGGTTGAAAACTGCACAAAGTTCAAACTTACCTAATGCAGGTACTTGAAACCTGCAACCCGTTCAGATCCTTATATTAAGTCTTTATACGTCAATTGGGCTTTTTACATAATAAGGAGATTGCAGGAGGAAGTGGGAGTGGCATGCACAATTAGCCTTGGCCAAGAAACATGTAAGAAAATCTTTGTTGGCTAGTTTAACCACACTGCCTTGATTAAATGGATATCAAAACTGTTAAAATCTTAGAATGTCTTTGATATTCCCACATTCATAAACTTTTAAAGTATTCCAAAGCTATAACAGTAAAAATTATTAACTAATTTTACATTAAACATTTAATTTTAAGTTAGAGAAAATTTTAAAATGCTTTGTAAATCTGTTTTATAGCCAGTTCCCTCCAACGAAATCAACACTGGATCCAACTTACTGCGCAATGTTCTAGTAGTGGATACACCACCATAAATGTTGGGCACCTGCTGGAACTTCAGGGTCCCCTTTCTGGATTCCTTTGCATTAAGATCTAACTCCCGATCGAAATAAAATTAGAAAAACTTCTGCAGAGACCCCGAGTCTTTAACTTCAGCTTCTACATAGTTGAAACTGGTTAGCATCGACATTCCAGCTGCACTGTTAATGCATTTGGGAATAGCCAGTACTGCTGAGAGCCCTTTTCCATTCGCTTTCCTTCATTAATCTAATTCTTGATAAATAAATGTTAGCAGTGGGCCAATATTCCAGGATATGAAAATAAGTCACTACATTATGGCATTTAAAGATCTAATCACTTGAATTTCTACAATTATGTTCTTTTCATTGCAGTCTTGCATTCTCTTAATAAATTATACCTAGCTACAGACTCAAAATAGTGCTGTGTGGGAGTTTCAAGCCAGAGTTGTTCAAAACCAGAAAAAAAACAGTGCATTAGGACAAGGGGTGAAAGTAATTTATATTTCTTACTGATTTGCTGGCATTATTAACATCATTGATTATTGATTGGATTAACCACTTTCTTACTAGTACACCATGCTGTCAACACTAGCACACAAACACCACTGCATGGGGCTCAAGGCTGAGAGATAGGCTGTTAAGAGTGGGAGAGCATTAGAATGGATGGAGATAATCAGAGCCAAGTGGGCATGGTGTCCGTGGACTGGTCTGTAATAGAATAGGCGCAGAGTTGCTTGGCGTGTTATCAGCTCAGGCATAAGGGGAAATCAGTCAGAGTGGGAGTTAGGTCGTCACAGAGTTGCCCTGCCCAAATTGCTCCTGCTCCAGACATACCTCATACGGTTGTGGTTGAGCGCCATCACTGACAGGGATGGTATACCGATAAGAAAGTGATTGACTCAATCAATACAAGCCGGTTAATTCAGCAATGTTAGTGATGGAGTCATAGAGGCATCCAGCATAGAGAAAAACATTTGACCCACTGTGATGACCATCAAGCTGACCATCAAGCACCTACTTGTATTAGTTCCATGGACTAGCACGTGGTCCATAACCTTCTGTGCATTGATAATTTAAGTGCTGCCTGTTCCAAAAGTCTCAGTTTCCAGTACTCCCTCAGGAGTCGAGAATCCTGATGCCATTAGGAGTTTCTTTTGTCCATTGGTGGGGAATCTGTGGAATTCAGTACCACGGAAGGCTGTGGAGGCCAAGTCATTGGGTATATTTAAAACAGAGTTTGATATGTTCTTGATTCGTATGGGCATCAAAGGTTACGGGGAGAATGGAGTTGAGAAGGATAATAAATCAGCCATGATGGAATGGTGGAGCAGACTCAATGGGCCAAACAGCCTAATTCTGCTCCTATGTCTTATGGTCTTTAGTTTTATGTCTGGAAATTAGATGAAGACACCATGAAGAGCACCCAAAGGAAGACGTACAACACACTGGAGGAACTCAGCAGGTCGGGCAGCATCCGTGGAAACGAGCAGTCAACGTTTTGGGCCAAGACCCTTCATCAGGACTGAAGAGGGAGGGGGCCCTATAAAGAAGGTGGGGGGAAGAACTACCTGGAAGGCAATGTGCTCCCAGGTTGCAGGTCCTTGTTAATATTGGCAAAGCTAACTTTCGCTCCCTAGTTCATGCCTGCTTTGTTGTGTTTGGCCTGCATCACTTGCAGGCTTTTAAAGAGTTTCATGCAGTGGTCATGGCCAAGAGGCTAAGGTGTTGGACTAGAAATCATTGGGGTTTCCTCACACAAGTTCAAATCCTGCCAACTACAGAAACAGCAGGTCTGTCAAGGGAAGTGGCAAGTGTGTAATTTTGAGGACTATTGATTGTTGATGGAAGAAAGAAAAATGGAGACATATCAGAGGTCGGTAAGTTGAAGGCCGAAGGCCTACTGTCAATCAGAAGTCCGGAGGTTGAAGCCCAGTGGCCGAAGGCTGGGGACTGGAGCATAGTGGCCATGATTTTTTGGAGCATATGTCCCCAGCATATCCTTAGGTACTGTATGTTCGCTGTTGATGGAAATGGCACATTTTACTTCATAAATGATGTACTGTACATGTGATAAATAAGTCTGAATCTGAACTTGAATCTGAGTGAGGGAGGGAAGAGTAAGATTGATATTGGAGTTGGTTAAAAGGTCGGCACAACATCATAGGTGAAAGGCCTGTACTGTTCTGGGTTCTATGTTCTAAGCGATGACTGAACATGGCTCGTGCACCATTTGAAATTGGTATGCATTCCTGATTATCTCTACACCTGCATTGCGTACACAGAGGGCCCAGAACAAACTTACAGCCATATTCTATCCATAACCTGAGGATTGAATTACGTTCAGTGATTGAGACTTTGGTAAAATTTAAGCTTTGTGGCACAGAGAGTTGTTGTGCTGTACAATAGAATATCTAGTTCGCAATGATTACAATATATATTTGCGGTGGGTAATACATATCTAGGGCATGAGTTTCCAGTTTTTACCACAAAGAAGTTTTAAAAAAATCATCAAAGTCTATGTGTGCATTAGGCTTTCTTTCTTTTCATGCCAGCAGTAAAGGTTGACAATACAGAATTTACATTTTCATTCATTTTGCTTCAAGAATATCGTTTGTGGCTTTCAAAGCTTCTGATAGAGTATGAACAATTTCATTTGCTTACGGTCAACAGTGAATAATGCAAAAGAAGTAAAACTGTGGGTAGAAACAGGGACAACAAGCCTGAAGAAGGGTCACCGCCTGAAACGTCAACTCTTCACCCATTTCCATAGATGCTGCCTAACTGGCTGAATTCCTCCAGCACTTTGTGTGCACCACAAGCAAAAGGAATGCACAATTACATGAAAGAGAATGAACATTTTCTCAAAGAAAACTAAGTTAAATTTTGAATGAGTTTGTAATTTTTACTGGACCTTTCGATTTTCTTGTGCTTTATGGAGACCGACAGTTGCTGTATCTTTTTTTTGAGTGTAGATTTTCAAACCATTCTGCATTTTTCTGAACACTTTCAGAACCCAGTAAAACTCCCACAAATGAACTAAACATAATATAAAAAAAAAATCAAGTCATTTGATCCAACATAATGTCAACCTTCATTCATAACAGTATCTTGCTACGAAAACAACAGGCAAAGAATAATTAGCATTGAATCTGTTCCACTCAATCTTGCGTCAAGTATGCAAAGTGAGTCTCAATACGGACAAGCTCCCTGCAAACCTGTAATTTTCCCATGTGGAAGAGCCAACAAAAAACCTTTAAGGATTTTAAAAACAGAATTCTGGAAGTGGCCAAAAAAACAGGTTCCAGGAAGTAACAATGACAATGAAGTACATACCCAATAACTCATCATACTTCTGTTTACACCACTCTGAGCCACTTCAGCAACTTATACAAACTCCTTTAATGTTTGCAGTGAGCTGCACTCGATGTCTGATCTGTCAACGGTTAGTGATTCGTGGTGAAAAGAGAAACCTCTTGACATCTAACCTAGATCCATGCTTCTGTGACTTAAAACATAAATATTGTATTCACACAGCACGTCATTTACATTAGATATCTGTAGCATGATGTCTGAATTTGATCAAATCAGAACTACACAAACCACAAAAACTGTAATAAAATGATTGAACTCAAAACCTCATCTTCAGCAAGTGACAATTTTGTAGGCTTTACTATTAGGTTTCCCTAATGAATATATGAAAATTTATGGTTGAAACATGACCATACAAAAAGCATCAAAGTTTATCCCACTGATACTTTACTACCACTCCAATATCATCAAGTTTCAGCTTTTATTTCCAAAATGATCACCACTTTTTATCCTCTCCATTTACCACTACAGTCACTCTGGCCTCTCCATCTTTACCCTCTGACACTATTCCAAAGAAGCTGAATTGTACCTTGATGAAAAGCATTTTACCTTCCAAACAGGCACATCACACCCTTCCAGACCTAACACTGAGGTTCAACAATTTCTGATGATGATCTTGCTGCCCCAGTTTACACGTCCCTTGGTTCCAAAGTTTGTTTGTAGACTTCAATCATCATATCCATCTTTACCATGCATCATCTTCAGTGAAATCATTTAACCTTTGCTCTTCCTGTTCGCAATCTATAAAATACTAGTCCTTTCCAAAAATGCCAATTCTTTTGGAAACTTGGGTGGTCCCAACAATTCCCACAGAGTACCGAGTATTTAAATAATTATTTCTGGGTACACTTTTGTTAATTTACTGACTGCAATGTTCTTCTTTCTCTTGCAACCACACAGTACATGTAAGTTCTAAGGTGACTGATGAGGCAAAGAGTTTTCCACAGATAACCCTCGAGGTGTCTGACAGGTGAGCTAGTAGGTACATTATGAGGAGGTGCACTCTTTCTGCCACGTTCTTGGGGATTTCTTTATCCTCCCAATGCACGGTCTTGATCCCAATGCTCCTTCACAACTTTGAGTACTCACGGGTCAGTGATTCCCAGTGCCACTGAGAACGTTGCTTTTACTCAAGGCTATAAAGCATGCACTTGAACCTTAACTCCAACCACCTACAATCTCTTCTGTCACAGATCACGCTCAATAATATTGAAGCTATATATGACACATTCTTTGAAAACACTGTCCCTCCCCACCACCTCATGTCACCCACCGATCCTGTTTAGTAACAATTATCTTAGATAGTAGTGAGGTAATGTCTGGTTTTGGTTTTGGACTGAAGTGAAGGAGGAAGGAGGACCAACTGCACTTCTCCAAAAGAGGAATTGCACATTCTAATCAGGGACTTTTGAAATGGTGACCAGTCAGGTAGCTGGGGTGGGGTGGGGTGGTGTGAGATCATGAGTGGTGATGGGGAGGGGGAAAAGAATCAGAACATATTTAAAATAAGGTCAGTTTTCAAGGGTATCAAAATGGTATCTTGAGGGTCATTGGCCCTCAAAAGTGCAGGTTAGAGGGCTATAGAGATTTGGACAAGAAAATATTTGAGGTCATTGGAGGTTGAGGGATCTGAGGGTTATGCCTCTAGGTACCTCTAGTCAGTGCATGAGGGGTCTTTGTGGTTTTCAGTCCTGGTAGAGGGAGGGCAGCATTTGGTCCCCGGAGATTAAAAGGTAAGTATATGACTTACCTTAGTGGCATCCCACTGTCAAGACTTCGCTGTTCCAGTCATCCCAACGATGATCACACTCAGGATAGTTTAGTTCAATTTCTCTGCACTTCTCCGAAAGGGGAACTGCATAGGTAATGGAAATAGAAACCATATCCATTGTACAAGCATAGCACATGTCAGGAAGTGCTGAATTGAATTTTGGGAGCAACACCAAATGTCTGGCAATATTCCCTTAATGTATTTCACTCACCGGTAAGTACAGTGTCCGTGATGTGGCTTGGCCATAAACAGCACTACTCAGTTTCATTTCCAGGCATTCATGTTTTATCTACTTACAATAATGTTTTATCAGCTTACGATTAAACTCATGCTATAAACAGGGCGTGTCTTAGCTTGAATTTTGAACTGAGTTCCGGAGCACCCTAAGTTGAGAAAATTGCTGAATCATCTGAATCAAAGTTAAGTATAATGCTGTTTTCTAAGGATATTATAAAATGAAGAAATATTCAAAAATTCACTCTGCATTTCCCACCCACTTTATAATATTCAATACTGATATATGTGTACGTCCCATATGTTGATCTTAATTTGATAAATTAACATGAATTTTAAAGACTGAAACAATGCCATCCATGTGTAAAAGTTAGCAATTTAAGATAGGTTAAGGGAGACATGCAAAAGAAATGCCAGAACAGTTTAGCAGATTTGAGGAAAGGGATTCTGCTCACTAATGCTGTGGCATGAAGTTCATTCCATCAAACTCAGCAGAAGAACACACAGAAACTTTATGATTTAAAAAAAAATTTCATCTTTAGACATTAAGTTACAAATTGATTGCAAATGTTCCTTGTCCTGCGAATCTACCTGCTGACATTTAGTAGCGTTTTAGCTAGTGGATTCTGTCATTTGGAAAGAAAAATCCCTGTACATATCAGATGATCAGGTCAGTGTTCGGTCAGTAAGGTTATCAGAATTGGGAGAAATACGCACTCATGTTATGAAGTGGACATATGTCTCTGATGGGCTTAAAAGGACTTGCTTATAAGTTTATTGAATTTGTTCTTTGGTCATTCCAGACTTAGGAGTGCTTTAGGTCACGGCAGAATAAATTCAAGTTCAGGTTTATTGTCATTCAACCATTTGCATGTATACTGCCAAATGAAACAACATTCCCCTAGAGTAGACGAAGGTGCTCGACACAATAGATATATCTCACAAAAAATTAACAAATAATAAAATATATAATAGTAATAGATTAATAGATTATTTATATAAATTAGTGTTAAGTCATCACATTTTTAGAATTAGTAACAAAGTTCTATTTCAAACTATAAAGTTTCTGTATAATGAAAATACAAGGAGTCACCAACACTTCTAAACCCCTTAATCTCGCCGCTGCTACCAACCCTTACTTACTAAATGTCTTTATAACTCTGGTCTTCATTATGCTGCATTTCAGTTTATTTACATAACCTGACAGTAAAGTTAGATTGTCGCAAGGAAGGTGTTTAAGAATACTATGAATAGTTTTACAGGAATAACACTTCTGTCCACGGCAGAAGAGTTATAATTATTTTCTGGAATTTAAATTAAAGTAGTTTTTTTTATACTTACATTTGGGATGACTATGCTTTCAATTTGATGGGATGAAATATAACTGTTATAAGTTTCACCAAGTTAGGTCCAACTCCGCCATGTATAGTTCCAAGCCCAGTTGTGAAAGGAAGAGGGTTGGGTGTGGGGATAGCAACCCCATCCCATAAAAAACAATACTGCAGGAACACCAGCAGAAGCTCCAAAGACCTCATCCTGGGAAGCTTCTTGAAAGAGCAAAAGACTGGGCTGGGGCAGACGACTCCGATGAGCTTCTCATGGCAGCATGTATGGCTGATTGGCTTAAGAAGAAGAAGAAGAAGTTAACTATCACCTGGTCAAATGGGGGTATATATTTAGGTTGAAGATGAGGAGAACTGCTTTTCCCAGATAACAGTAAGTCTGTGGAATTCCCTGCCCAGGGAAGCAGTGGAGCCTGCTTCATTAAACATATTTAAATCACAGTTAGATAGATTTTTGATAATAATGAAACTGAGGGTATTGGGGAAAAGGCAGGTAGGTGGATTTGAGCTCATGGCCAGATCAACCATGACTTTATTGAATGGTGGAGCGGGCCAGATGGCCCACTCCTGCTCCTATTTCTTATATTCAACAATATCCTCCAAACATTTGCATACACAGGAAGACTTGTCTGTTATCCATATCTGAAAACACTTGCATTTGAATCTGGTGTGTCATTGCAAATTGTTTTGAACAGCTATGTCTCACTGAAAACAACAAAATATAGATCATTGCATTGTAATTTAATTATAATACCACTGCACATTCAGTGGTTAAAGAAAGTATCTATAGCAAAATCAATCAGCAGAATTTTGAAAACTATCCCATTTAGCTTAATAGTAAGACTTATGTCCCTTTAATTATTAATCATTAAAAAAAGTAATTTTGACAATAGCAGTGGAAGATTATTCTTTTTGTAAGTTTTCCCTGGATGCTGAATCCCCTTACCTGAAAAATGATTATTAATTTCCAAATGTGATATTCTAATATATGAGCTAAAATGTGCGCTTCTACTTTGGTCATGATTCATATTGTAGAGTTTTAGGAATCTGTCTAAGCATTTTCAGTGATTGTTGAATAGATGAGTTGACTTGAAGTGTGTTTACTATGAATGTGATTTGTTGTGTGATTCAGTTTGGCTCCATTTGGCTTTGTTTCATGTTGTGTAAAACCATTGAGAAATAGAACCTCTATTATACAATTTAAAGGCATCAATAAAGCAGCATGCAAAGTATGCAAATATTTACAATTAATAAAACACATGACTGCTAGTACCAATAATTTGCAGTGAATGCATTATCGCTCTTTGAGCAGTAGTCCCTCCCAATTTTCATAATATGTATCACATTTATTTTCTTACATATAATATCTGCAAACTTTTGAAATGAATTTTGTCTCAATATCTCAATATTATAAAGCAGCATTCCATAGATCATACAGATTTTTCCTGATTAATTTTTTAAATAAAGATCACCCTATATTATTTATTGTACTGTAAAATACTAATGGACTCCTCAAATTATTAAACTACCATCATTTTTATCTATTGACAGTGATAAAGTACTAGATATCAATAATGCCAACATTTTCAAAATTAATCTAAAGAACTTTCTGGCAAGGGCATCAGTAGAAATGTAGAACAGAAATATTAATGCAGCAGTCTTAAGACCATGCAAGTGATATGTCTAAAGAAGACAATATTTTAAAATAAGTAATTTTAAAACATAAATTTTATTTTATACTGTAGTTGGGTATGTACTATACAAAAAAAGAGACTATTTGGCACTTATTGGTTAATTATTCGCCTATAGCTATATTTTATTTAGTGGAATTAAACAACAGCTATTACTATCATTGCATGATGGGTGATTAACCTCAGTTATTTCACATCTAATATAAAAATCTTTATTTTGCAGGGTAAAAACCTGCACAAGCCATAATGAAAAATGTAATTTGTATCCAAATAAAAAAAACTAAGATTGAAAATACACGGTTTCATTAAAATTAATTGATTAAAAAAAGCATTTCAACATGCATTGTTACACTCAGGAAAAATAAAATAAACCAAAAAAAATCTTGTTTTAATATAGTGCTTTTACTATCAGGTGGTCTGTCTTTAGATTAATTGGCAAATGGCAATAGCATCAGTAACAATTGAAGCAATATACTGTGACTGATTACTAGTTTTATTATAGCTGTTGTTGGAAATATTTCTGGATGAGCAATCACAAATCCATTTTGAGAGAGTGAGAATATGTTGTTACAGATGTTTCTATTTAGCCTTATCAATATGTGTCACTTAAGAAAATTTGGTTGCAGTGTCATGCCTCAGTTTTCAATAGCACCTGAAGAGAATAGCACAGCCTAAAAATTAACTTGATAATATTTCCCTGAAATAAATAGCTATAATTTGTCAGAGTCTTGTGTTTATAAACCAAATGAGATCCTTTAATCCAGTTAAGTTCATTGTAGCATTAAACATTCATTTTGAGATTCAAAGAAAAAAAATGAATTGCTTTTATAGATTTGGTTTCTAATATGTAAAATGTGATGAAATGATAGAAATACTTACAATGCCAAAATCAGGAATGCTTGTACGAGGGACATGTTAGGTTCAGCGCAGAAATGGGTAGATAATTTTCCATGAATTCACATAATTTGAATCTAAAATAATCTGAAATATCACACAGTGTTTATTTGGCTATGTTTAAGGCTTCGATGAGCCCACAACTATTCTTGTAAGCATTTTTTTGCCTGTGTTCATCATTATAAGATTGATATTTTTATTTATGCAGAGTGAATGGAAGGTGCAAAGACATGTTCCTAGACAGGTGCAATAACGTGATCATTAGCAAGGGCCAAACATCTGAGCTATATAATATTTACAAGCTGAAAAGTAATTCCAAAGACAGCAAAACAAGTAGTTACAGAAATTAGCACAATGGGAAAGTAAAAATTTTGTATAGTACAGGCCACTGATAATCAGGACCATGGGCTTATTTTTGTAGCCTTCCCATTTTTGTGCAAGATGTTCAAAGATTAAATGTAAGTATATTTTCAGATTAGTATATAGGCATCAATATATTATGATGTTAGCATCTATGCTAGCCCAGAATTTGGCGATAACCTAATCACAAAAAGCAAAGGTGAGCACCATAATTACATAAAGTATGTCCTTCTGAAATTAATTTCTGCTGTAAAGCTTAAAATTATCATCACTTATGGGAACTACTTCAATTTAAAAAATAAATTAAGAGACTTTTTTTCTTTTTAAAGTAACCTTTCATTTTTATAGATCTCCCTGCACCATACATTATTCCTGTGCTGAGAAATTTGGCAGTTCATCTTCTCCAAGCATCTGCCAGAGCCGCGGTGTAAATGTCTGCTAAAAAGTGCATGAAAGGAAGATGGAGAGATTTTCCCTTTGATATTATTCTCCTTGTTGAGGAAAACTGTCTAACCTTGATGCAGTTGGAAACAAAATAATTTGAAATAATTATTTACAGTTTCAAAATTTCCCTTCTAAAATGACAAATATTTTTGGCTTAGAATAAGCATTGCATGAAAGATTACCTAGGATACTTTTTAATTTATTTCACTAATTACTTATAGGAATTATTTGGTTCCAAAAATATAATAGACTGGATTTTCCCATATAGGTTGGGGAAGTTTAAACCTATTCCTTTCAGTTAATTCAATTTTCTTGTTTGGTTTAAATTGATTGGAATAAATGTTAAGGACAGTACTTAGCTTTTCCCTGGAGTCATCAAATAGCAGGGAGTGTCCTCATTAATATTTTGAATGGGAGAGATTCCCCACTGCAGAAGTGTCCCCGCTGACATTTTTTTGGCTGAGTAGCAGGTTATATAGTTGGCTGTTTATTTATTTAGTTCATTTCCACACTATCATCTGTAATCCCAGATATCATTATTTATGTTCAATTTCAACAAATTGGGCAACATCTTTATTAAGTGATTTATAGAATATAATTAAAGACATAAAATGTAAAATTCTGAAAAACGCTGGAGTGTCTCACAGCAATCATTTTGAATGGTTTAAAAAGTGAAATAGAGCAAGATAAATGTGGAGTTAAAAGGAAAGATGACCCTTGTTGACCTTCACATGGGGGACTTTCACCAATTTACTGTTTTAATGGATGGCAACCATAATAGTGCAAACAAATAACAGCACATTTAATATTATTTTGGACTGTAATTCAATTTTGAAGGTGGGCACTTTTTTAATGAATATATCAGATTATGACTATGAGTAGATTTAAATTAGTGGCACAATTACTTCTGCCTTTTTGGAAAAAAAAAGAAGAGGTGTAAAGCTGCTGAGATGATACAAAGTACAGCGCGTAGATCACCCAGTCTCTGGTGCGATTGGTTCGCGGCTTACGGCCGGACGATGCACGCCGACCAGCGCCACCAACAGGCCAGGGGCCGCCAGGGCAGGAGCGTCCCGGCGGCGGCTCGTGCCCGACGCGAGACCACGCCCCCTTCTCAGCCCCTCTCCGCCGTCGGTGCCGAGGGGGGGCGGGACCGTGCGTCGGGCACGTGACAGGCGGGCGGCCAATCGTTGGCGGGGAAACGGCGAGCGCCTCCTCGCTGTCGCCATTACGCTGTTTGTGTGTATGTGTGTGTGTGTATGTGTGTCTGACTGACTGAGAGTGTGAGTGAGAGAGTATGTGAGTGAGAGAGAGAGAGAGAGCAGCAGCCTGCAACGGCGGCAGTGGCACCCAGAGCGGCGGCCGGCACCGAATTCCCCCTCTCTCTCCTCTTTTTTTTAACAAACTTGGGTGGTGGACGCTGAAGACAACAACACTCTTGGGGGAAAATTATGATTAAACCTTTTGGGAGCCTGCTGAATTAAAGTGGACAGTCTCTGGGCGGACGTCACTCCTTACATCGCTGTGGAGAATTTTAGTGCTCATTTTTTAAATATTTATTGGTTATTATTTTTGTATGTGTGCGCGCGAGGAGGTGGTGGCGTTGGGGGTCTGATTTTTTTTATAACTTATCCACATTCCCCCCCTCCCCTTCCCCTCTCCTCCACCCTGGATCTGTCTACATATTTATTATTTTTTTGCAAACCAAGACGGAATCTTTAATTCGACCTCCGGAGAGAAAGTCATGCACGGAGCATGACTGCAGCAAACTGGGTGGCCAACGGTGCTAGCTTGGAGGACTGCCATTCGAATTTATTCTCTCTGGTGAGTGAGTGAGAGAGAGAAAGAGGGGCCTTAGGCTGTGTGGGAGCAGCCATTTTCTGCTAATGGTTTAGCATAACCGTTTACATGGCCTTATTTTCCTGTCTGGAGTTTATTCCCCAGCCCCCCTTCCTCCTCTATTTTTGATGCTTACGCCCCTCCTCCTCCTTCCACCCCTTCCCTCTCCCTCCTTCCTAAAATCAACCTCCACTACGTATTGCACATTATTAGTTTCCCTTAACAGAGCTGGAAGCTTTTAATCCACCATCTTGAAGTAGAAAAATGTCTGCATATTTGAAGCTGAATTAAAGCATGCTTTTTTTCTTAACAAAATAGGGCTGGTGGTGGAAGGGGCAGTTTAAATGCAATCTATTTGCCTCTATGCTGTTTGGCGTTTACAGGGCAATTATTCTCATATGTTTTTTAAAAAATCTTCTCTGCCCCCTCCCGTCTTTTACATTTTCCGGTGCATATATTTTCTTTTTAATACTCTCTGTAGTAATAAATCATATATCTTTTCTATAGTTTTAATGTGATACACTTTTTTGCACAAGTTAGTGTTCTTCAGTCTTCAATTCGATGTGTTCTTTAATCCAGAGTTATTCTAAATTATTTGATCACCTTAATGTTCAAGCCGTTTAAAATATTCACAATACCATCTACTTTACAGATAGTGTTTAACACTGGAACTCTTTTTAAATGTGTTCATGGTAATACATTTGCCAGTATTTTTTTCCTGCAGAGATTGTTTTTACTTTGTATTGCACTATACGATTAGTATCCGACATGTAAACTATCAATTCCTGATCAAAGTATATTAAGTAGATATCGTGAGTTGCTTGACAATGCCAATGTTTTTCCTGTTATTCATATGTTGTAATTGATTACGGTTAAAATCGTATTGGCATGCAGTCAGGATGATATTGTCACACTGAATATTGGTGCAAAGTTCAAAATATTATAACTGTTTTGAAAAAGCAGAATTAGTATTTTATTTTGAAAGATCATTTATGTATACGCTTCTTAAGACGTTTTTGAAATCTTAACCAACAGGCTGAATTAACTGGCATCAAATGGCGTAGGTACAGTTTCCAGGGTCTTGGGGGCTGTGGTCCCATCATCTCAGCACCGGCTCAGGATGATCCTATTTTGCAGACCTTTATTAGATGTCTACAGGCCAATCTACTGTGTGTATGGCGACGAGATGTGAGACCTGAAGCCAAGGAATTGTGGATTTACTGGTGGGGAGAGGAGCCTAATCTGGTTGATATAATTCATCATGAATTACGAGGTGAGTTGCATCATGTTGAATAAACAGTTGAGGTGAAGGAGAAATTTACATGTTTACTGTATTTCAAGCCTGCGCTGATATTTTGAAGGTGGATGTATGTTGAATCAATTCAAAGGATTTTTTCCTCCTTGCAAACCCATCTTGAATGCTTTGATGATTTCAGGCTTGTCCCAGACTATGGTTTATGACCATTAATTGCAGTGATGTCTTTATCAGTAATTTAAATAGAAAATTCTTTATGGAATTTCCACTTTGATTTTCCAGAACTGGTAGGGACTTTCAGTAAATCTTTTCAGCAACTGTTAATAGTGGTATCAGAAATTGGTTTTAACTGTTGTTCTTGCTTAAAAAAATAAATAATTGAAAATATCTGTAGAAATCTTTCCCACTCACCTGCGGAAGCTTATGTTGATTCTAGTGTGGTGAATATTTTGGGTGCTTTGTGTTCGGGTAGAGTTGCATTGTTTTAAGTGGCTGGTGTTTTACAGCCTTTGGCCTCTGGAAAGCTCCAGAGGGGCCTTCTGCAAGGTAATTTGACTCTGTCAGCAGGATAGTTGTATACTATTTACTGAGAGAATTCTTTGAATTCCTAACTATTCTCTTCCACATATCAGATTCTTTCACACTTAAAATACTTAATATTAATTGGTCATGTTTACTTTGTTACATATTCTTGTGTGGCATTTGCACACCAGATGTAATAGTATGCTTTGTGAAAAAGTAGTTTCGTATTTGCATAGAGAAATGCAAGCAAACTGAATAAGAACTGTGTCTGCACAGTAAAGATTTTATGGATAGTGAATTTAGTAGCCTGGGAACACATTTCAGCTGTCGGGGAGCCCCTTACTTGGAGATCAAACACTTAACAAGAAACTTGTGCAAGATGAGGTGGTCAGCAACAGCTGTGAATTTTTTTTGTGTGAGACAAGCTATGGTGTGGATTTAAGACCTGATTTGGACTGTTAATGAAAAACAGTGAAGTGATAACAAACCAAAATGTTTTGTTGAAAATCCATCAGTGTAATAATTTGGTAAGCTATTCAGTTTTCTATGGCACATGTTGCACAGCCAAATGCCTAAATTTAAGAACTGGTTAGGAAAAAAATATTCACCAAGAACCATAAAGGCAGGTCTGTAAATGAAGAACTGGTTAGGAAAAAAATATTCACCAAGAACCATAAAGGCAGGTCTGTAAATGAAGAATTTTGCATTATTTCATCTAGTTAATGAATTTTGGTGACTTGTTTGACTTTTGACTTCTATTACTTTGCCTTTCTGTCATTACCTTGCACTTTGTATAACATCTGCGAACATAGATAACTAAATGATTCTGTGGAAACTAGTTGCAAATGTATAGTTTAAAACAAGTTGGCTTAATTGCAAAAAGTAAATGGCAGCTTCCAGTTATAGCTCTCTGTGGTTAAATCTCTTTCTGGAACTTTCTTAGAAGAATTATAGATACTGTCCATCAAGTAGTTATAGTTGGCAGTGAATTGAAGCTAAGCTAACAATTGATACATTAACGTCCTTTGTATATCTTGGCTACTTAGTATCTATTGTGAAATTTCAGTAGGAAGGCTAATGAAAAGTTGAAACATTTTGAGACTTGTAGATCAGGCTCTGCAGTGGTAACATTTACAGTATTCTGCAATTGAAATTAGAGTAAAAACAAGATCTGTTCTGTCTACGCACGTTTTTTTGTCACTAAGATGACGCTGATGTAAGCATTTTGCAGTTGAGGATTTCTTTTGCTATCTTCTAATGTAGCTGAGCTAGGCTATATGAAACTGGATATTTTTGAAATAATAATACATATTGCATTTTAACACTAGTTTCTTCATTTGTGGTGATTTGTTGCTAGCACAGGTTAGGGGAAATTAATATTTTTAAGCTTTATTAATGAGAAAAGTTACATTTTAAAGTGAAAGCGTACATTTTCATTGCTCAACCTGTACTTTGTGCTTTATAACTATCTGAAAGATTAAATGTCGTTCATGTGTGTTGTACTTGATGAGGGAAACAGTCGGTACCATTTGTTGATCAAATTGAGTTATAATGTCTTGAAATTGGCTGGAAATACTTTTTGGCTACTTCAATTTAAACAATATTTTGGAAGTTATTATCTTAAGCTCTGAAATTTTATTTTGTTAGACTGTCTTGTATTTGTTGATAAGCTGATTTTCCTGCTTGTTTCTTGGTTAATTATTTGAAAGCAGTAAAAAGTCATTGCTGTTCTGAAAATTAAGAGTGGTTCACAAATTAAGTTGACAGTTTTTTGTGTTTTTGTAAACTTTCAAACAGTGATATTTTGTTTGTGAATTAATGATTTGTAGCACTGGTCAGCTGCTATGTGTCAGTTTCCCACGTTGGATAGAGATTTTAAACGGTGTAAAAATGTTTAATGTGCCTGAACTTGGAGACACTTTGTAGTTGCTTCGAGGAGCTGAATTTAAATGCATGGTAGTAATGAGATGCTATTGTAGCTGCTCATTGTGGGTGGAGTTTTAAGGATGCAGAACTGTAAGTGTATTGTCTGAATGTGCAGTCTGTTTCATTTTCATTCAGACCAAAAGCCATTTCAGAGGTCACAGGCAATGCTGAATTAGGAATAGCTGCAATTATTACACATGGTTATTTACGTGAAATTCCAACAGCTTTCATTATAGATAAACGTGCAAATTGAACTGACAGTTTGCATGAACATTGTTTAGCGAATGTGGCTTTTGAGCTTCAATGGAAAGTTTAAAATTGAACTGAATATATAAAAAATAAACTTTAAAATATATTTGAGAGATTTCCCCCACTCTTGTAGTTGAAGATATGTTCTAAAATGAGTTAAGAAACTCTTCGGAATACAGTTTTTTTTTGAAATTGATACAGGTTTGTTTGTTTTCATAGACTTACAGCTCTTTTCTCAGTGTGTTGATTGTATATTTTTATTTGTTGCCATTTGCATGCTGGGGTGCGGCAGGCAGCCACTAACTTTTCATGCCTGAATTTGTTCCTATGCCTCCCCTTTAATCCCTACTTTCTCAGTTGTTATTATTTTGGTGTCCCACTATCCTGTTGCCACTTCAGTTATTGCTGCTTTCACATAGAAGTTGCACAACTTTTTATGATGAAAATGCAAAACTTTTATTTTGCCCTGTTATTACCTACCACATTGTGTTTTGGTCACCACATTTGTTAAAATATTGATCAAATTATTAAATGCTTTCTACAGATTAATATGTCTTTCAAATTTATAGAACACTTAAGTTGCAACAAATAGGTTATTTGATAAGTGCCTTTTATCCTATATCTGCTTAAAATATATTCATTATAAACTTTGCTTTGAAACTTTGGTTAATGATTTCTGAACATTTTGATATAAGCATTAAATGCTATTTTGTCATTAGAATTAACATGATTATTCACACTAGAAATTTAGTTAGATACCTAGATTACATAATTGAAACCTCTATAGCTCAAGCTCAGAATTTGGGGAAATGTTTCAATACAGGAATAAAGATGATGGATTATGTTATGTAATATCAATTTTATGGATTTTTGCAGTGTTTGTCATTATTTACTAAAGTGTGTGGTTGGTGGGGACAAATGTTGGGAACAAATTGGGTAACAGTGATTTGTGGCAACACCGTCTACTAGATTCTTCAACTGATCTTATGTCTTCACAGTAAGATTGCATCTGTTGTGTGACACCTTACCTTTCAAAGTACTTTCATAGTGCCACCTGCAGGAGTATGAAGTACTGCAGGTAGCCCTATGAAGTCTCAAACATTGATTTTTATATGTGATTTAGTTTGGTTACTATGTACAATTAATTTGCTATATCCATATACATTTTAGTAGGCAGAACAGAAAACATACCAAGGTTGTTTTTTTTTAACCTTAACTGTTTAAGACCTAGAATTGGTCTGATGGTTTAATCAAAAAGTTATGTTACAGACTTCTGTATACTTTATTTCCAATATATAGATGAATCTAAATTTCAGTGATTATGTAATCAGATGAGTAATGGTGTCTATTTGTATTTCTGTTACCTCAATGAGTGCAAACAATCATAATTTGTTATAGCATTATTATATTCAGTTAAACAAAACTTAATTTTAATACAAACTTGAAAAGGAATGACCTTGAAGTAATAAGCTCATACAATGTTGGTTAAGATTGAGACTAATAATCTTGCATCTGATTGTTTGGATATCCTGATAGTCTGACTTCTGGTTCAATCATTGGTCTGGAATGTGAGTTAGGAGTTCAGAGTCAGTGTAGAATAAAAGTAGATCATTCAGCTCACCATGTCCATGCCAACCGTCTGTATTATATTTTCTAGTAAACAAATCCCTTGCCACTTACCCAAAATCTTTGTCCTCCAGTTTTATTCACCTCTGGTAATGGAAAAAGATTCCTGCAGTTTATCATATCTGTCAATAATTTTATATACCTCAATCATGTCTTCTCTTAACCTCCCCTGCTCCTGAGAAATGGACCTAACATCTTCAGTCTCCTGAGAACTAATATACAACATTCCAGTGAGTCGCTTCTGCCCCTTTCTAGTGTCATCACATCCTTCCTATACTGTTTTGACTAGAACTATACCAGTTGAGCAATGTTTTTATAAAATTAGATTATAACTGTTCATATATCCTATATGTCTTAATCACGCTGTCCACCAGCTCTGTCACCTCATGGATCTTTGCACTTGCACACTGTTTCTAACTTTCAATTGAGATATTAAGGCTCAAATTCTTCCACTGTGGCCAGGCATCCTATGCATGCTGTAAGTAAGTTTAAGGTAGTTGTACTTAATGTACTGAACAGTATTTATCTCATCATCAACTTAGTTAAGAGTTGGTTGCCTGACCGTTATCGTGATGCATTTTCTAAGTTAAACTTTTACGCTTAAGTACTTTGGACCATCAAAGGTCCTGAAGTGTGGTATGAATGCAAGTCATCTACAAGTGTTGATTCACTTAAAGTTTATCTGAATTGATATAAAAACAATTGTGCTAGATTCCAAAGGTCAGATCTGCACTTGATTTGAAGCTGTTGAATGCAATGCGCTTGGTTTGGAATTTGTGTAAAGGAAGCTTTTGTCCCTCTAAATCTAAGAAAATTTGGCATAAAGGATGAAGTAGGAGTAATTGAAGTATTAATTTAGGTTATGAAGTGAAGATTAGGAACAGCATTGACTTAATTTTGATTCTGTTGTGCAAAAAAACAGTCTGGAATGCTGAACACCATTTGCAGAAAAATGTGCTGAAGCATCTAAGTACCTATACCAAAGGAATGTTTTGCTCCCCTTTGCAACCAAACCAGTTTTGCAAAGCATCAAAGGTGCATCAAACCTGAATGGGTTTTGCAGCCACGAGTCATAGACTTGTTACTGTGTACATTCCATTAAATATGAAGCAAGTTTAAAATGCTCAAGATTCTATTTCATGTGCTTTTGTAACAGATTATTTGGAAAATTTGTGCATAGGCTAATTGATGCTTGGAATTTGTCCTTTGAGCTGCTGGACCTAGTAGTGAAATTTTTGTTCAACCCATCCTGTACAAAATAGGGTTTATGGAGCAGGGTCACCTTTTACTGCCTTTCTCACACACTTTCTTGTACTCAAATTCTCTTAAAACAAGGTTTCTTTTAATGCGTTTGCTACTTTTCATATGTAGCATTCAACACAACTTGCTTGAAGGTAGAAAAACATTGCTTTGCTGTGATAGCTTTTCAAGGTTTTTATTTTGAGTATGGTGGAAGGTTTAATTTAACTTGGCAAGGAGAGAGTGGTCACATTGAAACATTTTTTAAATCATGGAGTGCTGTGGGGATGCTTTCTTTTGGCTTGGTGTTGACTGGAATGTATCCAGATGTAATTTAGATAATCAAATCTCAATAGATAAAGCATATATTAATTATCTTGGTATTCATTCTTAATATTGCTGCTTATTCCCAAATATGCTGGTACTTCACAGAACACTAATTTGTTATGGTGTTCTTGGTCTTCCATTTCAAGCACTCACCAATGGTATGCCCTTGTTCTTTGAGAAGGAAATTAGCTCAGGCTGTATACTGCTATGCTGGGAATGACGTGCATCCCTGCCCGCCATGAATACTACCTCATCAATGAATTGCACAGTGGCTTGTTGTGGAAGGCTGCCTGTGCCTCTTGGGATTGGTGTGGGCAAGCTAGATATACTCACCACAGAAATCTGGGGCTCAGGGCTACACACTGGCTGACATAATTAGTGTTAGGCATTAGCAGTACTTCATGTGTTAAGAGACCAACTGGATCTTGAGGTATCGCTCATTATTTCCTATTGGATGTGATGAATCTCCCCAGCTTGGTGAGCTTACCACCTGAGCAATTGTTGTAAAATCAGTTTTCATTCCATTTCTAAATTGTTATATTGCATTATGAAACTGATTGCATTTCTACTACTGTTGTTAGATTTCATTTCATGATGTGCACTGATGTAATTGAGATGTGTTGAAATTGCTCTGTGGATATAATAAAATTGTAACTTGAATTACAGCTTAGTATGTATGCTTTTTCTGGAAATTATTGTTTATAGCTGGTTTAACTTATTTTTAAGTTGTGTTATGTAAGAAATTTGCTAGGGAAGAAAAATATTGCAAAATAAGTGTACTTAAGTAAGCATCCTCTATCTTGGATAACAGGAATTCCACCAGGATTTTTAAACAATTTGCTTACCTTGTAGTTTTAGACATCTAGATCAGAAAATGCTGGAAGCAATTAAAGGTCAAGCATCATCTCTAGAAAGAGAAACAGTTAACATGTCAGGTTGAAGACCCTTATTGTCATAACTGGAAAACACATAAATAATTGTAACTTGCAGAGTGAGGGAGAGATGGATTTGGGAAAAGGGAGCATCTTTGTGTTGAAGCTCAGGTGATCTGATTTTTTAGGATCTGTCTCTTGGATTAATGAGCGCAGTTAGAAAATAACCCATGTTATGGAGATCAGAGCTGTTGCTGAAACATGAAACCAAATGGAGAATGCTACAAGTATAAAACAGAACCCATGGAAAGAGAAAATGTGCAATATATTGGTAATGGTACAAAAGTGGCCAATTCTGACATTCACAATTTGAGTTGTTCATTTCAGTATTGATTCTCAAAGGATGAAATTGTGCTTGCATGAAAGATAGTGCTGCTGCTCTTCAAGCTTGTATTAGGCCCCACTGGGAAAACTGCAGGAGGTTACAGACAACAGTGCGGGATTAGGATGAAGAATTAACATGATAAGGATCTGAAAACTTGTGGTCACCCCTGTAGAGTGAATGGAGATACTTTATAAAGTGGTCATCCAATCTGCGTATGATTTTACTAGTGCAAAGGAGTCCGTGTTGTGAGTTGTTCACTAGATGGTTAGAATGAATCACTGCTTCATCTGGAAGGGATATTTAAAATCTGTAGTACGAAGAGATGAAGTAAAAAGGCAGGCATTTTTTTTATTGTGATTGCATGGGAAACAGCTGTGAGAAGGGGGCATACAGACAAATCCTGCAGAGTAACACTGGGGTGGGGGAGGGTGGTGGTTTCCAAGAAAATTGTGTACTGAGATTTTTCCATCACATGATGCTGCATCTGTGCATGCATTAAGCAGCTCATGTTGAAAAATCTGGCATTTATTGTTTTCTCCACCAATTCCATGAATGAATTTTATTCTGTATTTCAAAGGTTTGAATAGTTTGTGAGTTCCATAAGGTTAAACTTGTTACACAAACAGCTGTAATGCAGGGATCATCTGTAGTTGGAGAAGATGGGAAAGTTAATTGGGATGATGCAAAAGGAAATTTTTTTTTGGATTGGTGAAAGTGGAAGGAAAAAACATGCTGAAGCAAGTAAGTTTTTCTTTGCATCTGTATACTCATGTACTTGTGCATAAGACTTTACACATATGGTTGGGGAATCTAGTTGGGAGTATTTGAACTTGCAAAAGATGATCCATTGAATTTGGAAGCTGATAAGGTAATAGTTATGGGTTGCAGATGGAGACAAAACTAAAAAGGAAATGAGACTGAGGTGGATGCTTTGAAAGTAAGAGAACAGGGTAGAAATTGGTAACAATCAATGAAATATTTGAGTTCTGCACGATTGAAAGGAAAACAGTAATATAGTAGTGTACTGGAAAAAAGGATTCAGTTTTTGTCCTGTCTGCTCCCGTGACTAGACCATCTATGTAGATTCTTTTGCTTTGTTTTCCCTAATCATGAGTACCCCTTTACCAGGGTTGATAGATTGCATCTCGCCTATTTCTTGCACTTCTGCTTCTTAGTTCCTTTCCACCTGATGAAACCAGAGAATGATTTCTTCCAGTACTATCATTCCACCCAAACAGCTTCTACGTTCAATTGATCATTCTTTACAATTTCCATCACCTTTAATGAGACTGCACACGTTTACCTTCCCTTTCAACTTTCAGAATAGAGCATTTCCTTCACTTTCTCAGTCTTCCAGCAGATTGTTAGTTGCTTCAGATTTTAGATATGGTTTTAGATTTCAGCAATAGTTCTGACCTGCATTTCACAGCTTTAATTTATCTTTTGTGTCTCTCAGATGAAAGCTTCAGGTTTTCTTTTGTCATACACAGAGCTGAACATACTTGCATTGATGTATTTTTTACTTTTATAGTCTGCTGTGAATGTTGTTATAATGATGATAAACAGATTCTTAAAACAATGGTTGAATGTGGACTTTATACACAAACTTGTCCAGGTGGATACTGGGCATTTGCATTGAGGCAGCTGAAAATCTTTTTAAACTGTACTTTGACACTGAAGAAGTATTTATAAACCCATTTCTAACAGCACATTGCTTAGTTTGGCATGAACTGTATTTGTGGAGCTTTGATATTGCTAGATCTTTAACACAGCTAGTTAGCACACACTATAAAAGACACTTTAAACTGGATTAATGAGCCAAGTGGTAGCAATACTAGAGCTATTTTGTGAGTGATTCTCAATTGCGAAATTATATAATGGTTATGTATAGAAATTATAGTTTTTTTCCTCAGCATTCCATACTAACAAGATTAGTAAAGGAAATTTGAAGAGCTGAAAGTAGTCAGCACAGCCAGGGCTTGGAGCTATAAAATTTCATTTGGAAATACTGAAATATAATAGAACATGTCATTGCACAATTCATGAATATATCAGTTTATACCGTGGAGTGGCTGTCTTTTTAAAAAATTATGGTGTTAACTTTAAAAAAAAATTGTGTTGTTCACTTTTTTCATTGTTTCAAATAATTTGCATTTGCTACTGAGTCTTCAGTTGGTAGCATTTTGTCTCAAAAAGCTCTTGCAACTCATAGTTTTGCAGATGTGAACCTGTAAAGCCTGTTGTCTGCTGTACTTTTCCTACATTTTCTGTTACAGACAGGTGAATACTGTAATGACTACTCTGCACCAATTCATGACACATATCAATGATAAAACTGATTCAGATTCAGATTCAATAGCTGAACAGTACCCAAATGACTGACAGAACATTAGAAGGATATTGAATGTATTATGTTTTGTAAATCCAAAAATAATTGAAAGAGAAACATAGAGCTGGGAATAAATAACCTGTCTGTCTGTACTTTGTTTTCACTTCAGTGTGGTGCACACTTGTGACATGGTGGCATGATGATGTATGTCATTCACGTACTTTTACATATCACCTGTAATGTTTTATGTAAACAACAAAGAATGCTTAAACAATATTACGCAAATATTACTGAAATATTAACTACACAATGCTCTTCTGTTTAGTTATAAAATCCAACTCCGCGTAGAATGCATCTCAATTCTATACACAATACACTTTGTAATAAAGCTACTATATGGACATCTACAGCATAATAAATTTAAAGTTTTCCCATTCAGGCCTAGAGACTTAATTGCTGTGGAGGATTTCTTACTCTTCTGGGATATAGTCTTTCCTGACAGTTGGGGGGGGGGGGGGGAGGGGGGATTGTCATTTGGCAGCTGAGACATGTAGCCTTGAAATAACCTCAGGTTCTGGGGCCTTCTCTGTGGTGGTTGTAGGAGTTGACTTTGGGACTGCAGTAAGTGGTTCTGACAGCTCTGGACACCTTGGATTATCTCTGCCGTAACAGAGACTTTCATTTTGCATCAGGAAGAATACATCAAGAGGAGTGTCCTCTTTTGTAAATTTTTCTGTTACTGCTTTTCCAAGGGCAAATGGGACAAACTAGCAGCATTTGCTTGATTAGTTTTCCTCTTGAATTCTTGTGTCCTCCAAGAAATAGAGCCAATATCTGCATTTGTGCTGCTGCTGTTAGTGAACACCCTTCTGTGGATTGAAAGTGGACAATAATTGTTGATGATCAGCTATGAGAGTAAACTCTCTTATATACAAGTACAGGTTGAAACGCTTTGCACCCCAAACCAGATTCAAGGCCTCTGTCAATTTGTGCATAATATTTCCCAGCAGCAATAAGGGTATGTGATGTAATGGCAAACACGAGGAAATCTGCAGATGCTGGAAATTCAAACAACACACAGAAAATGCTGGTGGAACACAGCAGGCCAGGCAGCATCTATAGGAGAAGCACTGTCAACGTTTCGGGCCGAGACCCTTCCTCAGGTCTTGGCCCGAAACGTTGACAGTGCTTCTCCTATAGATGCTGCCTGGCCTGCTGTGTTCCACCAGCATTTTGTGTGTGTTATGTGATGTAATGGCTTTCTTTTCCATCACTCATAACATGTAACATGACTGCACCTATTCCATAAGGCCAGGCATCACAAGCAAGCTTCACTGGACAATTTGGATCATAATGTGTGAGTACATTGTTTGATGTCACCATTTCCATTACCTTTTGGAAAGCCACCTCACACTGCTTTGTCTGTAGCCATTTTTTCCTGATCTGTAGTAATGAGTTCAAGGGGGGAGCTCAGTAGCCAGGTTTGGCAGGTACCTGTTATAGTAATTGACAAATCCTAACAAAGATCACAATTTTGACACATCCTTCAGCCTTGGGGCCTCCACCACTGCTTGAATTTTCTGAGCACACTTGTATAATTCTTCTGTGTTAATGTGTGCCCACAGTAAGTGATGTTTGGTTTAAATAATTAATACATGTTGCGATGGCTCTGATCTCGTACTCTTCTAACCTTTATTACACTGTCTTGATTTTCCTTGTCAGTCTCACTAGTAACAATGATGTCATCCAGGTAATACTGAGTGCCTGTGGAGCCTTGTATCACCTGGTCCATAGCTTTTGCCAGAGCGCAGGTGCAGGTTCTATTCCAACTATACGCCTGTTATAGAGATAAAACCCTTTGTGAGCATTTATGGTGAGAAACACTTTGGACTCTTTTTCTATCTCCATATGTAGGGAGGCCTTAGCTAAGTCTGCTTTTCTGAAGTGTTTTCCTCCAGAAAGGTTTGCAAAGATATCCTCTATCCTGGGGAGAGGGTATTGATCTACTTTCAGTATTGCGTTGTTGGTGACCTTAAAATCACCACAGATCCTGACAGACCCATTCTTCTTGTTTACTGGGACCAATGGCATTGCACATGGGCTCCACACAACCTTAGAAAGAATTCCTTCAGCTTCCATGCAATCTAGCTACCTGGCTTCTGTATCACAGATGGTTAAGGAATCTGATGGTCTTTGTAAAACTTGTATGTGGCATTTTCATTTAATACTATTTTATCCTTAATATATTTGAATTTTTCAATGTGACTTTTGATCACTCCTGTGGCATCATCTTAATTTGCTTTCATTTGACCAAATTGTAGGGGATGTGGCATGGAGATGGTGGGTGGATCTCCAATTAAGTTGTAGTTGGTTTTCATGGCCCCACAATGCTGGCCCTCCTGTTTTTACCCCATACAGCCCAATGTGGCTTGTTGGTTGTCGTATTTCACTGTATAAATGTCATTCCCACAGAAGTTTCTTTTATCCAGTATGTTACTAGTTGGATATCTGCAGGCTTCAATTTAGTATCTTTGAAATGCTGTTCAAACTAATTTTGTGGAGTGACTGAAACAGCCGAGCCCATGTCCAATTCCATTTTAATTGATTTGCCATTTAGTGCTGGTTCAAATTGATCCATTTATTAGAGAACGTATATAACCTGAAATTCTTACTCTTTGCAGACATCCAAGAAAAACAGAAGAACTTCAAAACTTGACAGGAAAATGTTAGAACCCCAGAGCCCCCTCATAATCCATATTTTTTGTCTCGTGTCAATTCTCACATTGTAAATCGCAAGGCTATGCAGTCCTGTGCCACTTTCATCATTAGCATGCAGATTAGTGCTCTTTTTGAAACTGCAACTTGAATTTTTATCTTTTTCTCTTCCTTGAGCAGCCCATTTATTTTTGTCTTCCAGACTTGCTCTTTGTATTTGTGCTATGATGTTGCATGATCTGCAAGTTGTGCGTTTAAACCTAAATTACACCTGGTGTATGAGAGCTCCTGTCACAATGGTAACTCAAGTTGTTTGGTCAGGCAGGTTTCTTAGATTTTGCGATTTTGTTCATGCTCACTTTCATTCTTGACTGCAACTGTCTGCTGTTTCCATTGATACAGTGATTTCAACTGCTCTTTTAACTATAAGCTGTGCTTCAGCTGGCAGCTGTTTTTGAATGCTTGTAAAATTACACAAACTAAAGTTTCTTGGTGCATCATTAAGTCTGTCACTGAACTGACAATATTCAGACAATGTCTTCAATTCAGCCAAATAAGCTGAAATGAGCTTTCCCTTTTGATTCCACTTGTGAAACCTAAAGCATAGTGCAACTAACAATGGTTTTTGGTTCTAAATGCTCCTGTATTTCACGATATCAGCAAAGCTAATTTCTGCTTTGGTTGGAACAGGCAAACTTCTAAGGAAACTGAATGCTTTCCCACCTATTGCACTCATTTCTCATTGGCTATTTCATTTGCTTCAAAATAATGCTCAATCTGTTCATTATACACCTCCTCCTCCTCTTCCCCCTCCACCCCAGTTACCTTTTGTGCAGTTGAATGTGTCTATCTTTTTGATGCAGCTAGATATTTCTGCTTTTTTTAAAAAAAAATATTATCACCTGGTAATTTAGGGGAGGAAAGGAAGGGGAGAAGTCAGAATAAGAAGATGTGGGGAGGGGGAGGAAGAAGTACAAGGTGGAAGGTGATAGGTGAACTGGGGGAATGGTGAAGTAAAGAGCTGGGAAATTGATTGGTGAAAGAGATAAAGGGATGGAGAAGGGGATATCCAATAGGTGAGGACTGAATACCGTGGTAGAAAGGGAAAGTGGAGTTGATGGGCAGGTAAGAAGAGAAGGTGTGAAAAGGAAACAGGAATAGGGAATGGTGAAGGAGAGGAGCGGGGGCATTTATCAGAAGTTCGAGAAATCGATGTTCATGCCATCAGGTTGGAGGCTACCCTGACAGAATATAACATGTTGCTCCTTCAACCTGAGTGTGGCTTCATCAGGGCAGTAGAGGAGGCCATGCACCAACATGTTGGAATGGGATGTAGAATTGAAATGGGTGACTACCAGGAGATCCAGCTTTTTCAGGCAGATAGCGTGAAGGCGCTCAATAAGGAGGTCTCCCAATCTATGTTTGGTCTTACCGATATACAGGAGGCCACACTGGGAATACAGGGTGCAGCTGATGACCCCAACAGACTCTGAGGTCAAGCTTTGCCTCACCTGGAGGGACTGTCTGGGGCCCTTGTATCTGTAATATATTTTCAATAATCAGATATTACTGAAATATTTACATACACAACAGAATGGCTTTAAATCAATTAATCACATTTTAAATGAAGGAACTTAATCGAAATGTGTGAAACACATCTAACCCTTTTCTTCCTTCAGTATACAATATCAGTAGCAATGATTTAATTCAACATATTCATGTACACCTCTGCAGCTCCAGTCTATATTGTGATGACCACTTTCAGCTGTTTGGATGTCCTTGACTAATGTTGCCATTAGTTTGCTCGTCTTTCCTGCAAAATGCTGAGTGATGGATGTGCATTTCCTTGGCAGAAAGTCATTGATTTACCTTGGGGTTATAACCATTGGGGTGCCTCACTTCACGACCAAAAGCAATTCTAAAGCAGTTACTAAGCACAATTTGGTTCATCATTTTGAGCATTGGCTAGTGTTAAGCTTGAGGAATTTAGGCTTAGACTAGTTATTGTAAAATATTTACAGTAATGTTGGCTTCTGCTTTTCATACATTTTTAATATTCTTAAAACATTGTTATCAGTGTGCTCGCTACTTAGCTGAAATAAAACCTGAATTTTGTCTCATTTATTCCTGGCTTTGTTAGCTGGCCCGTCTCATTTACAATTCCAGGTTATTTAGAATTGTTTTGGAGGGGGGAAAAAAACAAAGAAACAAGTTATTGCAGTTTTGAAATTGTGTAAAACTGTTACTTTTAAGTCTCATCTATTGCTGATTTGTTCAATGACAACATTTTAATAGAGGAGGCATGCACTTGGCTTATAATGTTTGCACTGTGCATTTGGCTCATATTGAAACCATAGTTCTGCTTACCAAAAATGCGTTCTTAGCACTGGTCGTGTAGCCCTACATGCCACAACTCAAGTGCTCTTTCAATTATTTTATAAATACAGTGAGGGTTTTCACCTCTCTCATCCTTTCTTGTAGCGAGTTTCAGACTGCTTGTTACTTTGAGTGAAAACATTCTTCCTTATCTCCCCTTTAATCTGCTAACATTGACTTTAAATTACTGCTCCTTGTGGCAAATATAGTCAGCAACTCTTTGAAGCTCAGATTGCTAGAGCTTAGTACTAAGATCAAATTGAACCTGAAAGGGCTGAGTCTTGCAACACTCGTTTCGTATTTCTATTTCCCGTATCAGTATGTGATCCAGTGTGAGCTATTGTGCTTCTGTGCCTAACAGGTTGAGACTGCTGTGTAAAACATCTGCAGCTGAGTAACTGAATTTTCCATCTTGGGCTATGGTCTGGGTACAAATTGTATTTCTGTTTCCTGCATCAGTTATATAGTATGTGATCCAGCATGCACTATTATGCTTCTGTGCCAATGGCTAACAGATTTGGGACTGGTGCATAGAGCATCTGCAGCTGGGTAACTGGGAATTTTCCATTTTCCAAAGATAGGTTTTATTTGATCTTGTGAGTCAGAGCTGCATATAAATATATAAAAACATAAAAAATAAACATGTTCATATTTATAATCTGATCTAGACTGTATAAATTTGTACATTGTAATAAGGTTTAGTCAAAGAATAGAAAAGCAGATTACAATGTGTACAGCAAAGGTTTTCCTGCCTCCAGTATAAAATACTTTTTGATGTTATTCAATGCAAGTGCTGATCCATTGAACATTGTAAGCTTAGCAATTATTGGAAATTTTAAACTTTTTTAAAAATTGGAGTATATTCCAGTTCTGTAAAATGTTGATGTGATTTTGACATTGAAGTCAAGATTGACTTATTTTATCCTGTGAAAAATCCATTTGGGTTTTGCCTACTATCTGTTAACAATTGGAATACTGGTGTAACAGTTAAGACAGGCTCTACTGTGATAAAGGTGTGTAGATGGAAACTTTTAGATTAGTTGTGATCAGTAAACTGGTATGCAGTTTGTGCTGCTGCTTTTGTGTGCATCTTAAAACTGCTGTTGTTACTGTGGCTAAAATGGACCTCTTGAACACTTTGTAAAAATAATCTAATCTTGATAAATGCAGACAAATGCTTGTACTCTCCCTCTAAGCTTCATTGATTTAATTATTTGCCAGCCAGGAGAAATGGATTGGCAGCAATTTTGTTCTTGTAAATAATCTGAGGCTCTCTGCAATAATTTTGAATTGTTTTAGTTGATTGGCAGTGGAAAGAGAACCATGTGTTAAGTTTATCTAAATGGTGAAGGATGGAAATCAGATGTTTCTGGTTTATAAAAACACCTTGTAAACAAATTGTTTCCTCTTGCATATGGGAATACAGTTGTTGATTATGGGTCCAGTAAATTAGTTTTTCAAGCCTAGCTAGGGGAATATAATATTTTTTGTGTGCAAAATTGTACAAAAAATGTTGAATGTCCTTGTAGGTAGCTTGCTGAACTCTTGTGTTCCAATCCAGTCATTGATAGTACTTCATAATTAAAAATATTTGTTTTCCAAGGAATATTTTTGGGTCTGAATGTAGCACTGATCATGGATTTTCAAAGTTGTTGGAACTGGAATATGTACTTCAGAACAAGATGGATGGTTTTGGGTTTTTCTTGCTTGAAGATTTTTGTTTTTGGGGAGATGTATAGCAGGACAACAAAGAAGTGCCGTAATACCCTGCCACTAATTCTTTCCAAGTTGTGGAAGTGTAGTATTAAAATGATTTCTAACCAAATAAAAATAGTAAATTGAATATTTTATGGACTTTTCTCTTAGTTTCCTATTCAGTTTTTCAGTCACCATTTAAGTCAGCAAGTACTGCATTTAGTGCAAAGTCAGTGCTGGTTCAGACTACTTTAGGGTTTTTCTTCTCTTCTTGAACCTCTTCACTCATTGTAACGTGAGCAAACCTCAGCAAGATGTTGTGGATTCTAGGTAGAATCTAGTATAGTGGGATGGACATACAGACAATGGTTTCCAAATCTAATGGTAACCTCTTGTTTGACATTATATGGAATTCCTGGGGGTGGGGGGAGGCGTGGAGGAGTCTTCTTTATCTAGCTAAATGGCAGTCCTAAATCTCAATATATATTCCTGTTTGCTGCAGGCTGGCATAGTTTCATATTAATTGTAATGACATAATCTAAAGTGTAAAGATTCTTCTTATTGGTTGGGGTAGATATAGTGGAATAAAACCTGTATGGTGACTCTCCTTTTGTTACTTACTCCAGAATTAACAAATAAGGATTCCTGTAATCTGGGTACCAAAGAATAAAATCAGTGAATTATCCTGTCATTATATATCAGAGTTTCAGGCATTGCACATTCCACTTGGTAAAGTTTACAAAGTGTGAATTGCATGATTGTTAAGGAGCTGTAAATCTGCACTGCAAGTACATGCTATATTTTAAGTCATTAGGGAAAATTGGATGGATTTAATGAGGGAATATTTGTATTAGGGTTAAATTCTACTGTACAATATTAATGTGGAACAGAAGCATAGAGTATTTGTAACTTTAGTATCTCCAAGGTTATTCAAAGCACAATATCGATAGTGAATTTAAAAAAAAAGGTGTCACTAGTTAAGTTGGTAAATAGAGCAGCCAATTTCTGCACAAGGTCCTTTGAATTGTGAATGTTTAAATAAGTAGTTGGAAGCTATTGAGAGGTTAGTTAACCAAAGATAGCTTTTCAATGAACAACAATTGATAGATTTTTTTTCCTCTGCTTGAGGTAGACCTCATTTCTTTTCCTTTTTGGAGATGCACTGATGTGTTGCGCATGAAGGGTGCTTTCATTATCCTTGCTGAATGTCACTACCGAGCATAGTTTAATTCTTCCAATTTGCATTACATATATAATTTTCCTTCAATGGTATCACTCAAGCTGCTTTCTATTAATTTATTCCAGCAGTTTTTTTAATTTAGCAACACATTTCCCAGATTGGAAAGGAAAAGTGAAATGTGCTAATAAAAAGAGGGAGGGGACCAACATCTTGAGAATAGTGAAGTTTAAGGGCTTTTTAAGGGATGAGGTTGTGAAAATCAAAACAATAGGGGGAGCTTTCTAATGTTTGGTTATCTGGTGGCTTAAATTGTGGTTTAGAACACTGGGATTAAGAAACAGGAGATGCACAATAAATTGGCAACAGAAGGTAAAAATGAATCATAGAGATTATCAGATAAAGTGCCATAGTTGGTAAAACTTAAATTCTTTCTATACATCATCCCAAAATCACTGATTGCCAATCAACTGTTGGCAGTCATTTGTAATACCAGGTAATTAATTTTGTAATTCTGTAATCAAAGGAGAAGTACTGTTAAAGGTTTAAAGTCTGCTTTGTTAGAAATGCCCACTTTGATTTCTGCTTTAGGAAATTCAAAATCAAAACAAAAGCTGCTATATGCACACCTTCATTGTTGTCTGTAAATTATTAGAGATGTTTTTGAGAATTGTGGAGGTTGCTGCTATTGCCTGAAAATGCATACCATACGGATCTTTTGTTACTTTTTTGTCCTTGGTACTTCATGCTAGATTTGCTGAGTAAGATTTATGTATTCAGAGATGATGGGCCTACTTGCTAGTAATGCCACACAGTCCTCTTCATATTTGCTTCGTCCAGAAATGCAGGGCCTTTTTTGGTGCACCAAAACACTCCAGACTCTAATGAAGTGGGGTTAGTGACAGCAGTGTCTCCAAATAGCTTTGATATATTTGTAAGCTTTGATAGCCACCAGAGGCCATCCCTACTTTGCTAGCAGTAAAGGTTGCTTTAGGTCTTTACAACTAGACATTCTGAAATAGCCAAACATTTAAAATTAAGTAAGAGTGTAATGTTATATTTTCTTTCAGAGCTATTAAATCATTACTGTGCAGAAATGAGGCTTGGAGTGTTGAAAGTAATGAAATTTATTCAAACATTTGATTTTTCTAGTTTCTTCTTATCCCTACTGTGTCATAATCCAAATTGGCAGTTGAATAATTAAGATCAGTTTGAGCTTTTTGTCTTGTCCAGCAGAGATGAGAGCCAATGTAAGTTGGCAAAAAGAGTTGAAATTCTTTCAGACCTCTAAACTTGGCATGATGGCATTTTTTTGCCTGTTTGTGGCTAGAGAATCTCCTCCTCTATTTCTCCGATCACCTTCCTGCTCTAACGTGGTTATATTTTTGGTAAATCTTTTTTCTCCCCTCCCTCCCCCACTCGGCTTATTTCTCATTACAGGAATTTCATCTGAAAGCAGTTTTTGATTCCTTATGCATTCTGAAATCATACTGTATTGTTTCATCACTTCCCCTGATTGCTTCCTGCTTTATCATGTTGCCAGGGTATGTTGTAGAGTCTTGGCCTAAAATGTTGACAGTACTCTTTTCCATAGATGCTGTCAGGCCTGCTGAGTTCCTCCCACATTTTGTGTGTGTTGCTTGGATTTCCAGCATCTGCAGATTTTCTCTTGTTTAGCATATGTTGAATAGTGATTTAACCATTTAGATGTTGGATAGACTAAAGGCTGATTTATACTTGTGTGTACGGGCTACGCCGTAGCCCTGATTTTCACTTCTGCATCAGTCTACGCTGCAGCGAGCATGCAGTGGTGTGCACCAAAATGCTAGTTGGCGGGGTTTCTATGCACTGTGAGTTTCTTCATGACAGACATGGACATGGAAATGCATTTCAAACATTTTTGCATGTCGGCAGATAGATTTGACGATTTGGTTCATCTATTTTGCGTTGGTGTACAGACATGGCGGAGAAGAAGCAACAGGAAATGTGTAGGAGGAAATGGGATGCTACCAAGCGCACTAATCATAGTTGTTGCAGTCTGCGTCGCCACGATGCATGAGTTACATCTTTGCGGAGCTGTACATCACCCTAAGGTGTAGGGTACGTTGTAGGTACGGCTTAGAGTACATGATACCTACGGCGTAGATGCGACGCACAAGTGTAAATCAGCCTTTAGAGTCATGTAATTATCAAACCATAGACCATCTCAGGTATTTTCCTGATCACCTGAGCTAAACTGGCCCTGACATCATATACTGCCAAATCTCCTCATCTGTAGGATCACCTGCATCCATCCATCTAGCTATTTTCTATCCTTTCAATGTAAATACTCAAGTACTTCTAAACCTTTGAGTGTCTTCCCACCTTATATTCTCAGTATTCAAAATTTCCCTCCTTTTGAGCAGGTTCTGTTTAATTATCATCTTTACCCTTCCAGCCTAGTAATTGACAGGGTTTGAAATTTTGGCCTTGCTGTCATATTTCACCATATCATAGAAGCACATTTAAAATAGCAGGAGTAGGCTGTTTGGTACTTTGAGCCTGTTTTGTCATTTTGTTCCAGCTTTTTCCCCTTTATCCCTTGATTGCCTGGCACTAAGAATAACGTTTATCTCCTTGACTACATTATATGACATGATTAACTTCAACTAGTTTCTGTGGTAGAAAATTCCACAGACTTACACTCTTTTAAGTGAAGAAATTTGTTTCGTTAAATTGTGGTCTCTGGTCCTGGACTCCACACTACTGGGAACATCCACTTTACATACTCTTAAGTTGCATGCAACCCTATTACAATTTTGGGCATTTCTGTGAGATCCCCTCACACTGTTCTAGACTCTGGTGAAAATAAACTAAATCTCTGTTCATGCTCATCATCTTGGAATCAGTTTGAATAGTTGTTGCACACCTCTCCATTTCTGCAGCATTTGAGTGTTTCTTTCTTTCAATTCTGATCTCTTGTACATTCAGTATTTTTTTCATTAGCACTGGCACTCCCTGAACTTTATTTGGTCTTGAGCTATGTGATTTTACTTCTGAATTTTAAGATGTATAATCACAAGTTTTGGAAACAAGTTGAGTGTTATGAATTCTAAATATTAACTTGAATGAAATATTAGTAAAATTAGAAAGCATCTAGCTGTTACATTTAAGAATGATTAAAAAATATTTTGAAATATCCAGTTTTGAAATTTATACTGCTTGTTAGAAAATATTTTCCTAATTTATGAAAGTGTTAAATCTTAATGAGAATTTTTATGCTGCTTGATCACTATAGCACACAGCATTCTTTGCCCCACTCTCAAAAAATGCACAAGATCTTTATTTGATATACTTTTAAATGAACACCATTTTTGGTTCTGTCTTGAAATCTTCTCTTAAAGCTAGTTGGTATAACTGCTCAGGCAAGCGCAGGTTCCTTAATGCTAGGAACAGTAGGTATAATTTTTGACTGTGATTTAATTACCCACCCACCAACTTTGGGCTGTCATTAGTCTTTGTTCATTTTCTCTCCCTTGGGATATCTCTGATCAAGACTTGAATAGAGCACGAATTGAAATATGCCAGGAATCTGTGAATGAAGTATTCCTGGAGAATTGGGGTCTGAGAAGTTTGTATGTACTGTCAAAACCCAAATTTTAATATAAATCTGTAATAAGTAATGCAACTCAGGATCAGTATTTAATGAAAAGTTAATTTACATTAAACTCATTAGTTTAATTTTCACTTTTGTCATTTCCATTTAATAAATGTACATGTGCTTTCATTGGTTTATTTTTGCTATTGTATTAGTCTTTTGTAGAATATGTTCGAAGCAATGAGTTTGAAATATTACAATTGTTCATTAACTTGGTATAGTATATAAATGAGTTAACCATTCCTTTGCTTGTGTTTTTGCAGATTTATATTGATTGTGCTAATCTAAAACTTTGAAGCACAATAGTTTTGTAATAGTAAGGTTGAATAGTAAAGCCTTGCGTGCAAAATCAGAAAAAAATGATTGAATAGTTTGTGTTTCAGTAGTAACAATCAAATTGGATGATTTCATGTTTAATCTCTGGAATTAAGGTTGCTTTTCTGGTTTGGTAGCTGGAAGGGAGGCCTCTTATGACTTAAAATAGAAGCAGCAATGAATACTAAGATTAATGATTTTTTTGACAGATTGGTTTAAAAAAAACCTTCAAGAAAAGCAGTTTTTGAAACAAGTTTGAATGTGTTTGTGGCTGTTTCTTGTGTCACAAATTTGTTTGAACATTTAGATTGCATTGCCTGCAGCAGTTTTAGTGAGCTTGCTCCCCCGTGATGCATTAATTTGCATATTGCTGGTAATAAGCAAAAGCAACTGTGCATTCATTGTATTTGCCTTGTTCTCTTGCTAAGGAAAAGATTAATGCTATTTAAAATTTCATAATCAAAGCAACATACTTTCTAAAGAGCAAGGCATTTCATCCTCTGGAATGAAAAAATAATTTGAGATGCTATTTACGCTGGTTTGGAATAAGAAAAACTCCAAATTGATCAAACTTTTAGAATTTGAGGATTTACATTGATTCTATGTTGAATCACATTGTTTGTCCTTTAAACTTCAGTAAATTCTGTGCCTTTATTTGTGTTGGATGGTGGTGTAAGTTTCTCTTTTGTAGATTTAAAATAACTCAATTTATTCCAGCACAGTACTTCAGTAGTTTTAGTTTAAGTGGCATTCCAAACTGTGGAAAATTTTTTAACATGGGAAGTTAAATTCAGCATTTTCTGAAGAGTAACGTGTTACTCTAATTTTCCCGTATTCAATCTAAAAATGAATGTCTATAGTGTGTAACTATTCCTTTCACAAACAAGGGATTCCTTTGTTCAGTAGTTCAAGGTTGTATGATTCTGAAGTTGGTAGGGGGAGAGCTCAATTTGGGTTTTATTTGTCAGAGTCCAAGCAGAATTGGTATATTTATTGAGGTTTTCAATATATTTTATAAACTAAATAGTACCGAATGTTGTAATTTATTGATGAATGACAAGATATATTTCTCTTTCTGTGATAATGGCTTGCACTGTAGATTATTCATTTTCAGCATTGCCACACTTCCAACCGATTTGAGCTTCATGGCGAACTTTAAGAATGCCTTTTTTTTTTAAAAAAAGAGTAATTGGCTATGGCTTTATGTCTTTTTTTCAGCAGAGGAAGCCTTAATTTTTCAAACATGTTATTTTGTACTTTACAAGCAGATGTCAAGTGTTTTTGTCATTCAGTAACAATGTCCAGAAACAGTACTTTTCACATGTACACTGACAACCAGATCATTCATGCCACTTTGACTAGCAACCCTGGCTGCCTGATATTCAATCTTAAGAGTAGAAATTTCTACTAATTAAGCTTATAAGACCAAAGCTGCTTATTATAAGCTTGACTAGTCAAAACTTGAATAATTACTCCATTCTTTTGACAGTCATTTCAACCCTCTTTGGTCATGGTCAGAGCTTAAACTAGATAATTTTGTTGGCATGGTTTTCAAATTGTCCTGCATCCTTCTGTGCATGTATATATTCCATCTTTGAAATTTTCTGTTCCCATTTCTGTAACGTTACTCAATCCATTTCTGTCTTGGTTTTACTGCTGCTGGAAATAATCCCTTCATAAAATAAAGCTGATCCAATATTATCATTTGTTCCTTTATCAATTAAACTGTTCATTTAGTTGTGTTCCAAACTTGCTGTAACTCCCTTTCCAGTTCTAGTAGCTGCTCCTATATCTGGTGAGGAAAAGCAGTAGCAATCATGTTGATAATGGATTGATTTTTGCAAGATTCTTTTGATCTTGGCAGCGGAATCCAGGGAACTGCATGGGGCATCCTGTTTGTGCTGGTAGCATATTTGCTATGTTTGTCAGGGACTGTGGTAGAAGTAGCTATACAGTGTTGCAGCCATCATACCAGCCTCCTAGAGGGAGAATTTCTGCTGTAGAGTTCTTCCTGGTGTTGGCACTTTACCCTAAAGCTTTTCTATCCTTGAAGCTTTGTTACCATCATGCTCTCATGCCTGACTTGTATATCAGAGAGATGCACAAATGTTTGTGAACTTAAACCTCCTTGTATATCCCTTTTGCTCATCGTTCTGTTTTAACTGATCTACGTTAGTCTCTGGATAATCAACATTCTAATTTTAATGCTTCTGTTTTAATCACTGTTTTGATCTGCAGCTCTGTAAAATGTTTCCTCAGCTCTCTGTGCAGTATTGATTTTAATTGCTGTTTCATTGGCAGCAATGTCTTTGCCTGGTACTGCACCAGTATTCATTTTTCAAAACAATTCAGTACTTACATCGGTGAAGAAATTTAATTTCTCCTGTGTAGAGAGCACATTACATTATGGTTATTAACAGGGTTCTATGAATTTGTTCTTGCATTATATGCAGGTTGAATACCCCTTGTCCAAATGTCCAAAATCAGAAAATCTGAAATTTTTTAAAGTGCTGACATGCTGTCACAAATTGAAAATTCCACAAGGCACTGGAATGTGCATCACAAACAGTTCTGTGAAGTGACCTCATATAGGTAATGAACAGAAGTTAATGAAAAATAGCAAGACACTCCATAAAGTGAAAAATGAAGATCTCAAATCATGTATTGAAAGAATGAATTCCTCAGCTTTGGAGTGAACATATGCCGCTTAACGGTATGCTTCAGATTCAGATGGTCAGATTCAGTTTATTGTCATTTAGGAACCACAAATGCAATGCAGTTAAAAAATGAGACAATGTTCCTCCAGAATGATATCACAAAAGCATATGACAAAACAGACTACACCAGAAAATCCATATAACATTTGGCAATTCCCATTCCGGAGTCTGGAGAGGCTGATGCATATTAATATTGCGCTACCGTCTTAGCGCATTCCCCGGAAAGGAGCTCCAAATCCACCAGACAAACAAAACCAAAACCTAAAGCTACAAGACCTATACAAAACTACATAGTTACAACAGTGCAAACAATAGCATAATTGATAAAAAAAAAACATACCATGGGCACAGTAAAAAATAGTCCAAAGATGTTAAAGGACTATAAGTTCAAAAGAAATCACCACACAGTTTCCACAAGTCCCCAGGGTCCCGACAGACTCGCCATCCCACGCCGGCGGCAGAGGGAATACCCCCGCTATGGACTTCCACGGCGCTGCCCGACTCAGCCTCGCAGATGTAGCACACAATGAAAGCTCCATTGAAACCAGCCTCGCAGACGCAGCACACACTGAAAGCGACCTGACTGCAGCAGACTCCGAGTCCGTCGAACCTCCGAGCCGACGACCATCCCCTCTGGCACAGCTTCTCCGAGCACCGTCCTCTGCCAAGCGTATTAAGATGGCCCCGCCAACGGCCATCGGCAATGCGACCCCGAGGACTGGGGGCCTGTTCTTTCCAGCAGAGTCCTGGACCTCGCAGCAGCAGCAATGAAGAAGGTCTTCCTGGAGATTTCCCAATGTTCCTCCGTGCTCTCATGTCCGTTTTCAATCGATTATGATTGCGCACGGCACCCCACTTCACAAATAACAGATAATCGGCTCCGGAGTGGCCGCTGCAAGCTCTGTCGCGCCGCCATCTTGGAAATGCTGATCATAAAACAAGCTGAAGTCTATAATGATAAACTGAAAGTTGAAGGTAATTGCAAATATTCAGCAGTCTGGTTACAGAAATTTAAGAAAAGGCACGACATTAAATTTTTAAAATATTTGTGGTAATGAAGTATCTGCTGATCACAAAGCTGCAGAGAAATTACTTGATTTTGTCAAGATCATTGCTGATGAAAATCTAACACCAAAACAAACCTACAATGCTGATTGTTTTTACACCTTACATAAAGATGAAGAAAAAGTAAAATACAAATGGTGTACTGTAACCTATTAATCACAACATGGCATCGAATGTGGAGATGAAAGCTTGTTGTTGTACAACAGCTGCTGTGCTGCTTTTGTTATCTTCCACCACATATTTTAATATATTAATGATATGTAAATTTTTTTACTGTAAATACATGTATGTGCTGAACAAGTGTAAGACAAAGTCTGCTTACCAGCAGCACATAAATTCAGTCAGAAATGACGACAATCACAAGCTATATTATATATTCTAAAATCCAAAACACTTCTTGTACCAAGGATTTTGGATAAAAAGGTATAACTTAGTTGCTGTTTAGTGTTGCCATCCTGAAATTTGTGAGCTTGCCAATTTTTCAGCTCAAATAACATACAATGGTTTTGGTGTAAATTTCAATACTCTTTTTTTAAAAAAGTCTCTTCCTGTTATCAACATAAAGGTTATGTACCAATGAACATGCTATTTTAGGAGAATTCTGTAAATGCAACTATTTTCCAAAAAAATACTTGCTGATTGTTCTATGTTAGGGCATACCTTTTTAAAAAAAGTCCAGCGCAGTTAATGTTGGCGAGACACTTCCTTTTTGGATAATTACATCAGTGAGCATAATGCTCAAGATTTAAAGATTTTTAGATTGTGTCAGCATTATGAAATAACCTCCTGTAGTTGGTGTCTTTAAAGTATTAGCTATTTAAATGTTAAAACATCATTGTTTGGGTGTACATTGTATAGAATGCCTTCTCTGCTCCTTTGAAAATGTTGAACAATTGAGTGTAAGATAAATTGCACCAATTGTGCAAATAAGTGACACTATGGTACAAATTGTCAATTTTCCTTCCATTTCAAGCTGAGAATGTTTGTCAGGCTTTGATGACCTTAATTTACTGATTGGCGTGAATGATCTGAAGACTTTCAAATGCTTTAAGTATCTCATTTTGGCTTAATATACCAAGTAACGCAACAAACGTTCTTTCTAAAACAGTTTGGGATGTTTTTTTTAAAATTGATTTTTCTTTTAGCAGTCTTGGCTTGAGAATTTAACCAATTGCAAGCACTTAAGCAAATCACTGTAACTGTGTCCTGGACAACTTTTGGGAACTTAATTTCAGATTGTCATTAGTACTGAAGTTTAGCTTCACTCCACAAGGAATTTGTTAGAGGTGAAGCAACAAAAGTGGGGGCAATAATGCAATCTTGCTTGACATTGGCCCTTACTGAGATTTGGTTTGGTCATCCTTTAAAACCTGAGTAGAAACAAGCCATCATCTATCAAGTTAGACTTTCTTTAAAAAAAATAGAACTAAAAGCTAAGAATTGCAAGTTTTTCAGTATTCTGGCAAGCCACAGTACTATGCAAACATCTCATGGAACATGTAAAAAAATGTAAAAGCGAAGAAGCTTTCAAAAATAAAGAAGCGAAAAGTTTCTAAATATCAAGAAAATTTCTATAAAGAGCAGTAAACAGTAAAAAGAAACAAAATCAAATCAATATTTGGTGTGACCATCCTTCCTTTAAAAATGCATCCATTCTTTTAGAAAATAGACATTAGGTGCAGAAGTAGACCATTCGGCCCTTTGAGCCTGCACTGCCATTTTGAGATCATGGCTGATCATCTACTATTAATACCCGGTTCCTCCCTTGTCCCCATATCCCTTGATTCCCCTATCCATAAGATACCTATCTAGCTCCTTTTTGAAAGCATCCAGAGAATTGGCCTCCACTACCTTCCGAGGCAGAGCATTCCAGACCCCCACAACTCTCTGGGAGAAGTTGTTTTTCCTTAACTCTGTCCTAAATGACCTACCCCTTATTCTCAAACCATGCCCTCTGGTACTGGACTCTCCCAGCATCTGGAACATATTTCCTGCCTCTATCTTGTCCAATCCCTTAATAATCTTATATGTTTCAATCAGATCCCCTCTCAATCTCCTTAATTCCAGCGGGTAGAAGCCCAGTCTCCCTAACCTCTCTGCGTAAGACAGTCCAGACATCCCAGGAATTAACCTCGTGAATCTACGCTGCACTTCCTCTACAGCCAGGATGTCCTTCCTTAACCCTGGAGACCAAAACTGTACACAATACTCCAGGTGTGGTCTCACCAGGGCTCTCTACAAATGCAAGAGGATTTCCTTGCTCTTGTACTCAATTCCCTTTGTAATAAAGGCCAACATTCCATTAGCCTTCTTCACTGCCTGCTGCACTTGCTCATTCACCTTCAGTGACTGATGAACAAGGACTCCTAGATCTCTTTGTATTTCTCCCTTACCTAACTCTACACCATTCAGATAATAATCTGCCTTCCTGTTCTTACTCCCAAAGTGGATAACCTCACACTTATTCACATTAAACGTCATCTGCCAAGTATCTGCCCACTCACCCAGCCTATCCAAGTCACCCTGAATTCTCCTAACATCCTCATCACATGTCACACTGCCACCCAGCTTAGTATCATCAGCTGATTTGCTGATGTTATTCTCAATGCCTTCATCTAAATTGTTGACGTAAATTGTAAACAGCTGTGGTCCCAATACTGAGCCCTGTGCCACCCCACTAGTCACCACCTGCCATTCCGAGAAACACCCATTCACCGCGACCCTTTGCTTTCTATCTGCCAACCAGTTTTCTATCCATGTCAATGTCTTCCCCCCCAATGCCCTGATTTTACCCACCAATCTCCTATGTGGGACCTTATCAAATGCCTTCTGAAAATCGAGGTACACTACATCCACTGGATCTCCCCCGTCTAACTTCCTGGTTACATCCTCGAAAAACTCCAACAGATTAGTCAAGCATGATTTACCCTTGGTAAATCCATGCTGGCTCGGCCCAATCCTATCACTGCTATCTAGATATGCCACTATTTCATCCTTAATAATGGACTCTAGCATCTTCCCCACCACCGATGTCAGGCTGACAGGTACATGGTCGTGCAGTTTTATAAGAAATTCAGCAGGTAGGTTGTTCCAAACACCACTGCAGACTTTGGCTATCTTCCTTGCTTCTGACTCTCCAGGTAATCCCAGACACCTTGATGATGTTGAGATCAGGGCTGTGAAGAGGCCATACCATCTGTTTCAGAACTCTTTGTTCTTTTTGCTGAAGATAGTTCTTTTTGACCTTGGTCATGTGGAAAGAAATTGGGACTGATGGTATTGTGTGAGGGATGAGAATCTGCTGGTAATTAGAATTGAGGATTCCTTTAATGCTCACCAACTCCATTTGCAGAAACCCGCAGGAAATCTCTGCTGGGCTTCACTGTTGGCTGCAGACTCTCATCCATGAAGTTTTCTCCAGCTCTTCTATGGACAAACTGCCCCTGTTTGCGGCAAAAATTTCAAATTTTGACTCATCAGTCTAGCTGCCATTGTTCAGCACCCCAGTTCTTGTTTTTCTGTGTGTAGATGTGTCTCTTGGCTTTGTTTTCACTTCGGAGGAATGGCCTTTTGGCTGCAGCTCTTCCATGAAGACTACTTCTGATAAGATTTCTCTGGACTGTAGAGGAGTGTATTTGGGTTCCATGGTTTCTGTGAGTTCAGAGCTGAGAGCAGTGCTGGATTCCTTCCTAGGCCACTCTCTCGTCTTTTATGCTCCCAGTTTGATTCCTTCTACACCCGTTTCTGTTTCAGTTTATCAGTTTAGTTTATTCAAATAATTCTGTCATTGATCATTAGCACCTGTTTGTTATTTCTGTTTAATCACGCACTGTGCTATATACCTACAAAGTAATAAAGTTTTTATTTGAAAAGTGGTCCATTAAATGTTACTTCAATGAAATTTAAAAATGTCTCTAACAAGTAATTTTTTGGAAATGAATATTTGGAAATCTAAAAATTGCTCTTTACTACTGACACTAATGTAGAAGGCAAAAAATAAACATCTGAAACAACTTGTATAAAAATAATCTATGATGACTAATACTTTTGCACAGTACTGTAGGTCTACCCCTCTGGCTTAGATGAGGTGTTTGATTGATACTCACAGGCCTGTCACCAACTCTAGGTTAGCCACTTGCTGCTTTTTAATCCCAGTGTGTAGCCATTTTTAATTCTGAGAATCCTTATACTGGCTATGGTGTCTTGAATGATCTGAATTTATTGTAACTTTTGCTTTGGAGAAATAGAACTCACATAACTACTTCCACCTTGCAGTAGAAGAGTACTTTCATAATATAATTTTTATTGAATGATGTTTGACTTGTTTCAGAATAAATTTCAAATGGTAGTTATTCAAAATCATTTAAATGAGATGGGGGTGATGTAAGGGGAAGAGGAAGAATAGAAATATTGGTGTCCTGTCCAAAGGAGATTTATTATCATAGTACTTGTGTGTCACCATATGCAACTCTTGAGATTGATTTTCTTGTGGGGATTTGCAATAGATGCAAATAAATAAACAATAGAATCAATGAAAAACTACAAAGTTGGACACAACTAGTATACACAAGACAAACTGTGCAATTATAAATATAAATAATAAATAAATATTGATAATGTGTGTTGTAGAGACCTTAAAAGTGAGTCGATGGGTTGTGGAATTGTTCATGGTTGAAGTGAAGTTATTCACACTGGTTCAGGAGCCTGATGGTTAGAGTAACTGTTCCTGAAATTAGTGGTGTGGGACCTAGGTCTCTTGACCCTTTTTCCCCAATGACAACAGTGTAAAGAGAACATGCCCCAGATGGTGGGGGTCCTTCATGATGATGTTACTTTCTTGTGGCAGCATTCCTAGTTGACTAGCTCAGTGGTGGGGAGGGCATTTTCTGTGTTGGACTGGGTTCTATTCACTACTTTTTGTAGGCTTTTCCATTGATGAGGAATGGGTCTTTCCATACTAGGCTGTGATGCAACCAGTTAGGATGCTCTCCACTCAGCATTTGTAGAAGTTTAAAGTTTTAGTGATGTGCCAAATTTGCACATACTTCTAGGGAAGTAAAGGCCTCTTCTAATTCCTCTTCTAATTAGCTGTTTGCTTTGTTTTATGGTATCTGAGCATTAAATATTTGCCAAAGTTGGCAATTTTCATTGCTATTTCAGAATAACACATTGGTATAGAACAGGGATGGCCAACCTTTTACATTCCATGCATCAATTTTTTCACACACGAGTTCAGTTGCGCCATACAACTCTTGTACTTCCATTCAATTCTTGTAAAAATATGTTAATAGAGACATATTTAGCATTCTTACATGATATATTGATTTAATATAAAAACAAGATAAACATTACTTATCTTAATGAGACTTTCGACTCCTGATGAAGGGTTTTGGCCCGAAACATCGTCACTACCTCCTCCCATAGATGCTGTCTGGCCTGCTGAGTTCTGCCAGCATTTTGTGTTTTGTAAACTTTTAACAAATATGTTTTGTCTTCTTCTGATTTCTTCCTTTCTATTAATCACATATTCTTTCCGTAACTCAGACCCAAGCAGTAGCTTCAGTTTTCTTTCTATTTCAGTCTGATGTTGTGTTTTATAGTGTCTATTAAGATCATGTCTTCTATTATGTGAGAAAGTGTTTTCACAAACAACGCGTAATGGTTTTCCTGACGGACCCACTATCAATAAGAACTCATTTTCCCACTGTTCATTGAATTCACGCTTACTATCACTTTTTGCTTTTCTTTTGCTCATTTTCTTTTGCACTGTGATAGGTAACTGAATGTAAAAACAAAGCTTAATTTTTGACAAAGTTCAAATCTGCAAATGTTCACAAAGGGCGAACAAATCCCAACTCTAGCGCAGGAGTGTCAATTGTAAACTGACTGGCAAAAACCTGCGACGCACCACTGGTGCAGACGCTTGGCACCTCGGGATCAAACAAGTATCAAACGTATTGAACAGTTATGAAACGACTGCAGAACAAAAGTCCTTCTTTCCTAGTTTGACTCATTGAACACTTTTAAAATTGAAAACAGATTAATGTGAAAGAAGATAACATTTGCCAAAAGATGTGCATGAAATAATAAAATCGCTAAAAATAATTGCTAAGTTTTAGATTTATTCTCAGTAAGACCCATTTCTAGCTCTAAGCTACTTGAATTCCTGTTATAGATTTTTTTTTTCTACAAATCAGTTTTTGGTTATACTTTTTGCATGAGTAGGCTTTTTTATTATTGTCACTGGGGTGCAATGCGCCACTTCTAATCATCCAATGTGTCACTTTTGGCCATCCCTGGTATAGAACACCTGAAAGACCACTGGAAAAAATGGAATTCTGTCAGCAGTACCTGTGCTTTTCCAGTGTAATTGTAGTGATGGAGACCATTGTTTCAATATAGTGGTATAACAAAAGTGGTACAATTGCTTTGAAATACTTTGCAATTTGTTCAACCTGATACACAGTCCGATTAAGAAATATTATAAGTATACCAAGCAAAGCTTAAATGACATTTAATTGCTGACAATTTCTTTGTAGTTTTCTTTTATGGTGCGCTTTTCTGTAGGAATAGCTGGGTGAAATTGGAACTAAGAATAATCGCGATATATGGTTAATCAATTGATTACGTGTTTTTTAGGTCCCAGTGGGCAACTGCTGCTTCGTGATCTGCAATTTCTATCTTTGGATTGCGGTGTTGTTACATTATCCTCCCAGTGGAATGGTTGATGATTTGCATTTGTGATCATTTAGGCTCTCTCATAAATAACCTCAGGAGTTTTGCAGCTAATTATTTTAATAGGTCAAATATGTGGTTTGCCTATCTCTAATTGCTGTTGAGGTCAGTGGCTTGTGAAGATGTTTTGAAAATGTAAGTGGGACAAATTGAAGTCAAGTGTAGATCAGAGCACAAGCAGTGGATTTTCTTCCTTTAGAGGACATCAGCAAGCAAAATACATTTTTAATGAAAAATGTTGAAGTTTCATTGTCACTTATTAAGTTTGATAATTTACTAATTCTCAAATTCTTTTGAGTTGCAGTTATATAATTGCTGCAATAAAATTACCTGAAGAACTTGACTCATTATTTGATTAAACATATAGCGACTATGCCTCTGTTGCATATTCAGTTCTACATTATTTTGAGAGCTAATGTTGTGCCCAATCTGAGATTTGTTTTATCACTAGATTAATTTCAATTGTGATGCTTTTGTTCTCAAATGTAAGCATTTTCCAAAATAAAATTGGATGTGAACAAATTCAAATAGTTGAATGTTTTTCTTCCTTCCTGAAGTACCCAGGGATACTGTCTAATTGTTATCAGTAATATCCTTGAAAATTTAACCTGTATACAGTACTGTCAAAGATCAGTTTTCACAAAGCTAAATAAATTTGTCAAATTAAGTCATGATATTGATTGAGTTGGTATTTGTGTGTTTGTGTAGTGGCAGCTGTTTGGGAGGACTGAGGAAGGGTTAGAATTTGTGTTTGAACTTTATTGTGAAGTATGATGTCTTAATATTTCTTGTATCTCATTCTGATATTTAGTGTGATAAATGCTGATTTCAGTTTGAAACTATATTCTCGGTAGAGGAAAAAATATATACTGCTTTAAAAAAAATTGGGGATTTTCTATTGAACAATTTAATTCAGAGGAATATTTACCACCTTTTAGCCTTCTCAAAGCTGCATCACATATTGTACTGCATTGTTCAGTATGCCCTTTGAATCCATGCATATTCACCATGAAAGCACACTAAAATCATCAGCTACTCTTCATGATGGTTTGGGGGAAGAATATTCACTTGAATAGCTTTGATATTCTTTGGTGGTGTCTCATTTATGTTCCATTTGACAGCTGTGCATGGTAATGAACTTCATTGAAATTGTGCTCATTTCATGGAAAAATGCTTATTCTACAGCTTTCTGGCTTGGTTCTTTTAAATAAGGTAAACTGTTAAAATATTGCTACGCTTTCATAAAGATTTAAAGCAGTAGCAGCTGATTGCACAAATAAGTTTATTAATAAGTTACTCCTTTTCACTAGTTTAATTGCCTTTCAGCAAAGTAATTGTAATTCACAATTTTGTTGACTGATTAAGACATTCTGCAATAGACTATTTTGTATTTATGGACCCCAGTTTGTACTGCACAAACGGCAATATTATTTTTTACACAGCATCAAGGTCATCCATAACTTTATGGACCTGTATAAAATTAGCCCTTGCTGTTTGCTAGATTACAGAGCACTAAACTGTTCAAACTTTTACTGATAGTTGAACTTAAGTTACTGTTCCTCAACTAATGATCATATGCTTCAATTAAAATTTCACCCATTTCCTTTGTGAGCTTAACATAATATTTTTTCAACATTTTGTTTTTATTCCAGATCATGTTTCTTTTTGTGTAGCATTTATTGTAGTAAGAATATAGTGCTATCATGTTGCTCCTACCAGATGGAGCATCAGTAGAAAAGAGCATTACCAAATTGCTACAAGCATATTTGAGATATGAAAGGTTTTTGCTTAGTTACTGAATAACATTAGTACGGTAGTTTGAGCCTTAATTGTCGTTGTTTGAAGAAATAGTAGAAATTTAAATTTGCATGTGTTCAACTTCCAATGAGTCCCAATACTCATTCTTAGATTACTGAGAATTTGAAATTAATTCAGCAGCATAATGTTAGCAAGTGTAAAAAAATGTTGTAATGCAATCTTAAAATAGTACTGAGTAGATGATAAAAGCACCCGTTAAAGAATCAGATCCCTAATAAGTAATTCAATAAGTAAATCTGAGATTTACAAATACCCTTCTTGTCACCCTCTAATCAGGTGACAACCTATTGATAATTTGGAAAATAACAACCTATTTTCTATTCTTTGTTTCTTAGTGAACTCTAATGATTAGAAGTCCAATATTTATATGGGGAAAAATATTGTTCCAGTTTAATTAGAATGATGTGACAAATGGATTTGTACGTCATAGCAGCTTAATTACTTTTCAATTAGGTGTGAATCTACTTAGCTGCCTTGAGATAAAGTTGAATGTTAAATATTTTATAGTGCTTTGTAGCCATTGAGTATTGTCATTTAAATCAGAATCAGGTTTAATATCTCTGGCATATGTCATGAAATTTGTTGCTTTGTGGCAGCACTACATTGTAATATGTAATTAAAAAAAACTATAAATACAATACAAAGAATTAAATAAGTGGTGAAATAATGAGGTAGTGTTCACTGTCCATTCAAAAATCTGATGATGGAGGGTAAGAAGCTATTCCTGAAGCATTGTGGCTTTAGGCTCCTGTACCACCACCATGATGGTATCATAAGAAGAGGGCATGTCCTGTGTGATGGGGTTCTGAATGATGGATGTTGCCTTTTACAGGCATTGCCTTCTGAAGATGTCCACAATGCTGGGGATGCCAGTGCCCCTGATGGAGTTGGCTGAGTTTACAACTTTCTGCAGCCTTTTCCAATCCTCTGCAGTGACCTCTCCATACCAGACAGTGATGCAACTAGTTAAAATGCACTTCACAGTACACCTGTAGAAATTAGCGAGTACCTTTGGTGACATACCAAATCTCCTCCAACTCCTAGTGATGTATACCTGCCTTTGTAATTGCATCAACATGTTGGAGCCAGGATAGATTTCAGATGTTGATATCTGGGAACTTGAAACTGCTTACCCTTTATATTGCTGATCCCTCTACTTCCCCTTCCTGTGATCTGCAATGCTGTCTTCTCACTACTACCATCAGGAAGAAGGTAAAAAGCCTTGGGACTCTCAACACCAGGTTCAGGACTATTTACTTCCCCTCAACCATCAGGCTCTCGAACCAAAGGGGATAACTTCACTCAACTTCACTTAATTCATCATTGAAATGTGCCCATAACCTACAGACTCATTTTCAAGGACTCTTCATCTCATGTTCTCAATATTTATTGTTTATTTATTATTATTACTTTTTGTATTTGTGCAATTTCTTGTCTTTTGCACTCTGGTTGAATACCTTGTTAGGGTGGTCTTTCACTGATTTTTTAAAATGGTTATTCTATAGATTTATTGTGTATGTACGCAAGAAAATGAATCTCAGGGTTGCATATGACGTCATATATGTACTTTGATAAAGCTTACTTTGAAAGCTTTGGTCTTACTGATGTTGAGTGCAAGGTGGTTGTTTTGACACTACTCAGCTAACTGATCTGTCTTGCACTGTTCACCTCCTCATCACCACCTGAAATTCTGCCAACAATAGTTGTCATCAGCAAATTTATAGATGGCATTTGAGCTGCGTCATGGGTATAGAGAATAGAACAGTGGGCTAAGCCTGCATCCTTGAGGTGTGCCAGTGTTGATTATCAGCGAGGAGGAGATGTTATTTTCAATCCACACTGACTGTGGACTTCTGATGAAGAATTCTAGGATCCAGTTGCAGAGGGAGGTACAGAAGCCCAGGTTTTGGAGCTTGTTGATTATAACTGAGAGTAGATGTTCAGAAGGAATTGCTTCAAGAGGTAATACTTTACAAAACATTCATTGAACAAAATTAAAATTTCTGTAGTAGGTGTACAATGGCATAGGTGCCTGTTTAGTCATGACAAAAGCTGAAATTTGGCATCTGTGAAAAAAGGTAGCTTGATTCTTACAAGTAAGGTTTTCATTCTGATGCTTTCACGGTCTTGGTGATTGAGCTGCTTTTATACAAAGAAAGGTGCCCCTTTGTACGAAGTGATACTTGTGATTAAAAAAAAATTATTGTATTACATTTACAAAGTTCAGGATGTTTCTTGTCATACTGATCTCATTTATAAATTGTACATACAAATAGAATTAATATTCATAACTAGAGGAATATAATAAAATTAATAGTACTTCAGTCTGATTTTAAACAGCTATTCCAATGTTTTGTTAAATCATCTTTTTATTCATTGATTTGAAAATGACATTTCAGCCAAGTACCATGACACCTTGTGTTTTGTTCTTGGCAGAGCATGTGACAGAGTTTTAACACAACATTTTGGACCCTTAGGTTAAAAATATTCTCTTGTGTGTAGGGATTTCTAAGTGAGCTTGTCTTTGAGTCTGTGGAAAGAAGTATATGAAAATCAAAATGTCATTACTTTTGCTTTGCAAGGAAGACCAGTACATGAAACTGCAGAATAAATTTAACTGCTGACTTTGGACCAGGATTGAAGTACATTGCTGTGGTGTGCAATAAGTAGGCGTTAAATTACTGGTTTGAGAATGCATTTAAATGTTTGGCAGTTTTTGTGGTGGTGTGTGTACGCTCCACAGGTCTATCAAAGGCAAACACGATGCTGGTCTAGGATACCTCGGGACAGTTCTAGGATGCACAGGTTATTGAATATGACACTGGAAGCCCATGTAGAGGAGAGATGTTCTGCTCTTGAATTAGCTAAGGAATTCCTGGCCTTCATTTAACTGTTCTTTTGCCGCAGCTGTTGTAGTTTTGGCCAGCCTTGCATTTACACCTGTTTCTCCCTCACTCCATTGGAGGGCATTAAAAGGATGTCTTTGGTTAAGAGCTTTCTTCTGGTCTGTCAAACTGTATAGGTACCAAGATAAAAGTTTCATGGCACTTATTTTAGGCAAAATCTGATTTCCAGAGAAAGTTCTGAATGTTGAGGAGAAATGGAAAATCTTTGAAAGACTTAGCAGATCCTTAGAATCTGTGGAGAGAAATTGAGTCAAAAGTCCATTCATGGTTAAATATTGAACTACTTTCAGCATTTTCTGGTTTTTCAGGTTTCCACTGATTGCAGATTTTTAAACATTTCCAGTTGATGGTATTGACATCTTAAAGTCTTACAGATTCTTCTGGTGTTGCCAAAGTCCCTTTCCAGCAAGGCAATGGCAAGGGAATTATCTTCAATCTGCAGTTTATTCAGTCAGCTGGTCAGAAGGCATCTGTTCAAGTGCCAGCCACTAGAATGCTGTGTAGTATCATCAATAAACAAGTGCAGGAATCTTAAAAATAATATTTTTTAATGAACCTCTGGAAACTGGTTCTGAGCATGTACTTCAACTCATTGGGCTGAGTACAAATTGGTATCTTAATCCAGGGTACTACCTTGGTCATTTAGGGAACCATTTACCATTTGAAGGAGCTACAGTTACTTAGTTTAGGTTGGAACATTGGCTAGGCATTTACTTTAATTTCTGCAGTAAGTTATTTTAGATCGGAGACCTTTTCTCCCCAATCATTCCCATTCCAGTAAACAAAAATTGCCAGAATTGGTACCATATTGGGAATTTATTTTATTCATAGTTGTCTTTAAACTGATAAAGATGTCATTAAATCTGGTGTAATCGACTTTAATTTGAATTGACTGCGATTGGAAGTATTAGTGTAATACAGTACTGCTGATGAGATGTGGATTTGCAATCTTCAGCTGAGTCTGTTACTATTTATTATCATTTTGCATCACTTGTGTGATACCCCTCTATTGACTGATATACATTGTCTTCTGTAATCTCTCAATTCTCATCCTGATATTAAAATTTGTCCATGGAATTAGTGTTGCATTGTGTTACTTTAAAGTCTAATGGCAAGAAATCTTAATGTTAATTTAAGTCTCTCTATGCAATGTCTGATGGGCTTTTGAGTAACCGGTTTATTTCACTTGGTGTACGTAACGTTCTTCAGTTGCAAAGTATGCTGGAAGATGTGTGGATGTTTAGATATTTTCTTTCTTTATTAACTGTAGAGTTAAACACCTATTGTAAAAAATAAACAGCTTTTTATAGTAAGTATCAAGATAATGAGTAGATTTCATACTCTGCTATAGTTATTTTGCCAAAAATAACTTTAGTGGTGCAGGAAAATAAATAACTGTGATGTTGTTCAGTCATTAAGAAGCTGAATGATGTTCTGGGATAAATAGGTACCAGATTTTGTATGTAATTAATTGTGTTGTGATCAGAGATGTGAAAAGAAATCTATTATCCTTCCATGGGCTAAAACTATTCACAGCAAGTTTTAAACACCTTGCAACTGAGCTTGCAATGACTTTATGCATTTATTTTTAAAACATCGTAAAATTTAGTTTCAATTCTTGCTGCAGCTTCACTTTCATTTCTCTTTTCATCATGATGTATGCACATTACTTTCCTTTCCTCCTGATCCTATTTTTCTGGTTCTCAGTTTCACATGGCTTTTTTTTCCTCCCTTTATTCTCTTTGTCTTTCAAATCAGAATCATTGGATGTCTAAATTAAGGATTTCCGCCATGTTAAAAATGTCCTTAAGGGCAGATTAAATTCATGTATACTACCCTTGTTTCTCCTACAGCTGTTGTTGCTGTGAAATCTGCAGCATGCTTGTCTTTCATGTGATGACGTTCTGGCTGCTCTTCAAAATTTTCACCCTTGTTTTAAAGTTATGTTGTGGAGTCATTTCCCCTTCACAATAATCTACTCCAGGCTTAAAGTATGTTCCATCCCAGTTTCTACCTTGAATCTAGACTTTACACTTGTTTTAATAATATCTGTAGATAACTAGCACATAGAATTTCTCACTGAAGAGTGCCAGTGATTGCACACCATAATTTATTTTAAAGAAAGTCAACCTTAAAACTTGTATCTTTGCCCAATCCATTGGCATACTTGCCGGAGGCACAAGGCAGCAGTTGGCACGCTTGGAGTTCAAGCTGCGAGGTCCCATCATCAGCTAGTCTGGGGATCAGTATTGAAGATGGAAGCCCAAAGATGATTAGAAGTCTGGAAGTTGTAGCCTGATGGCTGGAGGCCTTTCCTGGAGTTGGAGGACTGTCTATGTGGGACGGTGAGACAGAGGAAAGGGACTTGTTTTGTAGCTTGTGTTCCATTTTATTGTGTTTTGTGTGGTTCTGCCAAGCATTGTGGGTGTGCTATGTTGGTGCTGGAATGTGTAGTGGCACTTGCAGACTGCCCCTAACCCATCCTTGGGTATTTAGGTTGCTAATGCAAACAATGGATTTCATTTATGCGATAAATCTGAATCTTGGTTGTTTGAGGTTTTTTAAAAAAAAATTCCAAAATTATGTAAGTGCAAAAACTTTTAAAACAATATCAATATAGCAGCAAACAAGAGGAAATCTGCAGATGCTGGAAATTCAAGCAACACACACAAAATGCTGCTGGAACTCAGCAGGCCAGGCAGCATCTATAGGAAGAAGTACAGTTGACGTTTTGGGCCAATACCCTTTGTCAGGGCTAACTGAAAGAAAAGATAGTAAGAGATTTGAGGGGGGGGAGGGGGAAATCCGAAATGATAGGAGAAGACAGGAGGGGGAGGGATAAAGCTAAGATCTGGAAAGTTGATTGGCAAAAGGGTTACACAACTGGAGAAGGGAAAGGATCATGGGATGGGAGGCCGAGGGAGAAAGAAAGGGGAGGGTAGCACCAGGGGGAGATGGAGAATAGGCAAGGAATGATTGTGAGAGGGGCAGAGAGAGGAAAAAAGGGGGGCAATAAATAAATAAGGGATGATGTGAGGAGGGGCATTAACAGAAGTTACAGAAATCAATGTTCATGCCATCAGGGTGGAGGCTACCCAGACGGAATATCAGATGTTGTTCCTTCGACCTGAGTGTGGCCTCATCTTGACAGAGGAGGCCATGAATAGACATATCAGAATGGGAATGGGATATGGAATTAAAATGTGTGGCCACTGGGAGATCCTGCTTTCTCTGGCGGACAGAGCATAGGTGTTCAGCGAAATGGTCTCCCAATCTGTGTCAGGTCTCACCAATATATACAAGGCCACACTGGGAGCACCAGACGCAGTATATCACACCAGCCGACTCACAGGTGAAGTGGTGAGGGTGGAAGTGTAAGGGCGGAAATGCAAGGGCAGCAGAACAAGTGCTACACCTGCCCTTGTAACACCTGATATTCCGTCTGGGTAGCCTTCAACCTGATGGCATGAACATTGATTTCTCTGACTTCCGTTAATGCCCATCCTCCCTTTCTCATGCCATCCCCTATTTATTTATTTATTATCCCCCTTTTTTTCCTCCCTCTTTTTTCCCCTCTCTCTGGTCCTCTCACAATCCCTCATTGCCTGTACTCCATATCCCTCTGGTGCTCCCCTCTCTTTCTTTCTTTCTCCCTAGGCCTCCCGTCTCATGATCCTTTCCCTTTTTCAGCTGTGTATCCCTTTTGCCAATCAACTTTTCAGCTCTCAGCTTCATCCCTCCCCCTCCGGTCTTCTATCATTTCGGATTTTCCCCCTCCCCCTTCCACTTTCAAATCTCTTACTATCTTTGCTTTCAGTTAGTCCTGATGAAGAGTCTCGGCCTGAAACGTTGACTGTACTTCCTATCAATATAACTGCGTTTTTTTTTCTTGGGGAAGATTTGTTATGCTTGGTGATCTAATCAGAAGCAACCACTACAATCCCACAGATTTTCTATTATTATTATTTTCAAAAGAGAACTTAGATTCTTGTCTTCTCTCTTTAGTTCAGTTAAAGAAAATATGACAGTTATTTTTTTTCTTGGAGATAGTACAATGCTTTTTTTTCTGGTTGTTTACATTTTTCATTTTGCACGCACACGCTCCATTATTGTAGTTGACTCACTTTGCCCTTAATTGCATTTCCCGAAGCATTTTTATAGTGTGATGAATGTTGAAGTTGTTTGAGTCAATGAAGTGTAGTTTGATGATTTGGGTTCAGCAATTGTTTCTGTTCTGGTCTTTTATTTTGAAGGTGCTTCTAAGAATGTGTTTGGTAATTTTTGTTCAAGCCTTGTAGATTGAAAACTAAACGTTGACTGCATTTGTGAAAGACAGGACTCCTACTAACTGGGTTATAATACTGGTTTGCATTGTTTGTAATATTTTAATTGAATGTTATAAAATATTTTACCATGGAGTTCTTCAGTGAGCAATTTTGTCATGTAACAATTTGAAAAGATCATTAGTATATGTCAAATAAATCAATGTAAATTGCTGTCTCTGGATTTGGGTCCTGCATTGAAGATTTGGGAAAAATCCTGAATTTCCTGTATTTTGGTTCTCTAAATTGCAGTTTAAGAAAGAGTACTCAAGAAGTTTAATATCAGATTTTGTCTTGGGTATACATGAAATCACGGATGAAGTAAAAATGTAATTTATAAATGTTCCATTGATTACCTGAACCTTATGGGGAGAAAAACTTTTTCAAAGTTGACTGTTCAGTTTTTTAGCTAGAAGTATGGAGTACACAGTCTCACATATAGTAAGTCAACTTTTGGAGTGTTTTCAAGTATTGCCAGAAAAGTAAATACATTGACAAAGGTTCATTGAGAGTAATTGTTACTTCAGTCACTGCTGTGATTAAAGAGACAAGGAATTAATCTGCTCAAGATTTGCAGTTTGCAAAAGGGAAGCCCAATGTTAATTGCTAGAGATAAAATCACAGTAAGAACAGTGGGCACATTTGAAGCCAATGAAAGTGAATTCAGTGCAACAGAAATAAATAAATCTGGATAAATATTTTTAAATGGATAAACAGATGAAGATTATCCAAACTGTATTCATGAGAAGTGGATGTTGGACTGAATTTATGGTTAAAAAAAGATCTAGTGCTTTCCCGGCATATATGATGAATAAACTCTTCTCGGGTTTCCAGCCGGGTATAAGTATTGATTATAACCGATGTTTTGATGACAAACTGTCATCTTCATGAATGATGCCTGGGTTTGTCTAGATTGGTGGTATTTATTCCTCCATAGTCCATCCCTCCTGATTGGTTAGTCCTCTAGTTTTATTTTAATGGCTTCCTTTACTAGGTGATCCCAAAAGCTATTGGCAGGGCATAGTAGTTTTGTGCCGTCGAAGTCAATCCTATGGCCATTGTAAATGGTAAAGGAAGCCATTGAAATAAAAGGAGGGGAAAAGAATTTTAACAAAGATAATTTTAACAAATTAACATTCTATTGTAAACAAGGTGGGAGAGCAGAAACCTGATTGGTTAGTCCTCATCTAAGCAGAAGGGACGGATTACAGGGGTTCAAATACCACTGGTCTAGAAGTACCCAGGCATCATCCCTCAAGTTGATGTCAGTTTGTCATCGAAACAACAGTTATAATTGATGCCTGTACCCAAGTAGAAGCCTGAGAAGAGTTTATTTGTGAATTTCTGGTTGTTAAAATTTGATTATGTTGTGCCTTTTTCACATGCTTGAAAGAACAGTTGTTAGTATGTTTTAACTTAAAGGGAATTGAGACCTTTTTAGGATTGTTTCTTTTTCCCTAGAACAGTTTTATAGGAAAAACACAAATTCCTGTGAGCTGATTGAAATTAATTTTATGCAGCAGTATTTTCATTTGCCACAAGAGGGAACTGTAATATTATTATAAATACCGGTGTTTCCTCCTGTGATGGAAATCTGATGCAGCCATATATCACTGTTTGTTTTGAACCTGACATATGTTGGTTTACCTTTATTCAAAATTCAGCTTTGATTATATTTGGAGAAATACTCAATAGCGAATTAGAACCAAGTTGTCACTTGGTGTGTTAACAGATGAGAGAAATGCTTTCAGATAATTCAGTCATTTAGTTATCCCTTCCCCTTTAAAGCATTGTGATCATTTTTGCTTTGGTTTGCTTTTGGCTTGATTCCAGTAAATCTTTTCGAACCGAAGGCTAAAGAATTTTTGACTTTAGTTATTCCAGGTTAATGAAATTCTCCTTTTCCCCTGCCGACTTAAATTTAACCATAGAATATTGTAAATGTTCCTTTCCAATGATAGAATGTTTTGCTTCTTGGCTTCTTTGTCTCATGCCTTCCAATGTAGAGGTTAGAAATGGCCTGTAGAAGTGATGTATTGCAGTTAAATATTTTACAAGCAAAAAAATACTGCTGGGGGAATTCTATAGGGAGAAGCGCTGTCGACGTTTCGGGCCGAGACCCTTGTCTTGGCCCGAAACGTCGACAGTGCTTCTCCCTACAGATGCTGCCTGGCCTGCTGTGTTCCACCAGCATTTTGTGTTTGTTGTTTGAATTTCCAGCATCTGCAGATTTCCTCGTGTTTGCTGGGGGAATTCATTTGGTTGCGCAGCATCTGGGGGTGGGGGTGAAGGAATTGTTGATAATTTGGGCTGGAATCTTATAATGCAAGAACCCTGATGGGGTGAGGAGTTGGTGTGTGATAGATGGAAGCAAACAAGGGAAATTAGATAAAGGCAGGTTAGTGGAAGGGAAGATGAGTTTGGAGATAATGTAATGAACAGGGTTATAAAGTTTAGATACAAAGTGAGCGATGAAGGGCAGATGGAATCAGATGGGAGAGCGAATCTGGTGGGTGAAAAATATGAATAGTAGCTGCATGAAAAGAAAGTGGGTGAGGAGGGCATGAGAAAGATTGGGGTTTGGGGAAGGGGGAAAGGGTGTAAAAAGTAGGAAGGCTGGAGTTAGATTAGAAACAGAGACAGGAACACATGGGGTGAGAGTTACCTGAAACGACAATGTTTTAGTATGTTCACTCAGTGATGTTCATGTTATTGGGTTGTAGGCTGTTCAGATGAAATACGAGGTGCTGGCCCTATCCTGACAGTGAAGAACAAAGGTTGATGGGTCAGTACGGGAATAGGAAGGAAAATTGAAATGGCATGTAACCATTGCAGACAGAGCACAGGTGCTCTTCAAACCACTCACATTGTATTGTGCAAACACGAGGAAATCTGCAGATGCTGGAAATTCAAACAACAGCACACACAAAATGCTGGTAGAACACAGCAGGCCAGGCAGCATCTATAGGGAGAAGTACTGTCGACATTTCGGGCCGAGACCCTTCGTCAGGACTAACCGAAAGGAAAGATAGTAAGAGATTTGAAAGTAGCGGGGGGAGGGGGAAATGCGAAATGATAGGAGAAGACCGGAGGGGGTAGGATGAAGCTAAGAGCTGGAAAGGTGATTGGCGAAAGTGATACAGAGCTGGAGAAGGGAAAGGATCATGGGACGGGAGGCCTCAGGAGAAAGAAAGGAGGGGGGAGCACCAGAGGGAGATGGAGAACAGGCAAACAACTAAATATGTCAGGGATGGGGTAAGAAGGGGAGGAGGGGCATTAACGGAAGTTAGAGAAGTCAATGTTCATGCCATCAGGTTGGAGGCTACCCAGCCGGTATATAAGGTGTTGACTGAGGTTTCTACTGTCAAGATGAAGCCACACTTAGGTTGGAGGAATCTACTGTCAAGATGAAGCCACACTCAGGTTGGAGGAACAACACCTTATATACCGACAATGTAAAAATGTAATTCAGTGCTTGTTTTGAACACAAAATGCAGCAGGATGAATTTTTTGTAAGAGCTCTATCAATAGAAAATAAAAATTAAACATTCCCCCCCCCCCACATCCATCTTAAGTGAGTCAACATGATTTATTTGCCCCATCTCTTTCAGCTTGGTTAAAATGAAATTGGCACTTTTTTGGAAAGCTCTGTATAAACTTCGACGTAGTACACATTGTTTCTTCCCAGAATGTTCTGCATTTTTGAATGTTAATGTAAATTTATCTTCTACAAACCCACTGACTCCCATAACTATCTTGACTATATCTCTTCCCACCCTGCCCAATGCAAAAATGCCATTCCCTGTTCCCAGTTCCTCCGTCTCCGCGGCATCTGCTCCCAGGAAGAGGCTTTCCATTCCAGGACTTCTCAAATGTCCTCTTTCTTTCAGGATCATGGTTTCCCTTCTGGCGTCATCAAAGATGCCCTCACCCGCATCTCCTCCACCTCCCGCACTTCAGCCCTTAACCCATCCTCCCGTCACCACAACAGGGACAGGGTTCCCCTTGTCCTCACCTACCACCCCACCAGCCTCCGGATCCAACACATTATCCTCCGCAACTTCCGCCATCTTCAACAGGACCCCACCACCCAGCACATCTTTCCCTCCCTACCCCTCTCAGCTTTTCTCAGGGATCGTTCCCTCTGCGACTACCTGGTCCACACGTCCCTCCCCACAGAACTTCCACCTGGCGCTTATCCCTGTAAGCTCAAGTGCTACACCTGTCTCCACACCTCCTCCCCCCTTACCACCATTCCAGGTGAGACAACACTTTACCTGCGAGTCTGCTGGAGTTGTCTATTACATCCGGTGCTCCCGGTGCGGCCTCCTCTACGTCGGCGGGACCCGACGCAGATTGGGGGACCGCTTCGTCGAGCACCTCTGCTCCGTCCATCACAATAGACAGGACCTCCCGGTTGCCATCTGCTTCAACTCTGCCTCTCATTCCCATCTAGATATGTCCATACATGGCCTCCTCTACTGCCATGATGAGGCCAAACTCAGGTAGCAGGAGCAACACCTCATCTACTGTCTGGGTAGTCTCCAGCCTGGTGGTATGAACATTGAATTCTCCAATTTCCGGTAATTCCCTCCCCCTCCTCCATCCTGGAGCCCTCTCTGCCCCCCCTCCCCTTTCAATTTTCTGCTCCTTTATCTCTACAGTTCTTTCATGCTTATCCCCTCCCCCCTTTATCCTTCCTCTGATTGGTTCTCCACCTTGCGCCTCTAGCCCTTCCCCCTCCTCTATCTCTATTACTGGGCTTCGGCCCTCTCTTCCCCCTCCCCCATTCCTGATGAAGGGTCTCAGCCCGAAACATTGGCTACTCTTTTCTCACAGATGCTGCCTGACCTGCTGAGTTCTTCCAGCGTCGTGTACGTATTCTTTGATCCACAGCATCTGCAGTTGTATTTTTGTGTAGTTTTAGAAACTGGAAGAGATCATTTATTTTTCCTGTTCACCTGCCTCTATTGTTTCAATGAACAGCAGAACTGTCTACATGTATACTTTATTAAAATTGATATATAATATTTGTTATTTTTATGGTGGGGGCATTTATTTCCTTGTTATACTATGTGGAATGAAATACTATCTCAGGTAAATATTTTGTGTTAACAGTCAACAGTTTTTGCTATTGCCTCTAATTGCATATTAGGAAGAGGTACTGCAATACTATACCAAATGTACGAATTGTACAAAACAAAATGGCAAAATGATTTGCATGCTCTTTGATATACTGCTGCCAGCACCAATGGATTTGTGCCATTGGGGTGGAAGGTTTTTTCATTAATTAATGCTTACAATAAGTACATTGGTATCAATGCGATTTCCCTCCCTTGTACACTAATTTATATGAAACATCTGAACTGCAGGAACTAAAAGCAAACTGGATTGGGATTTATTACCTTGCAATTTTGATTTTAAGAAATTAGTACCTATTATGTTTAAGGGGCACATTCATAATTGACCACTGTGTTCATTGAAAATGATTAGATAATTTTGCCTGAGATGGTAGATGTCCAGCAATTGTGGGGACTGAAGTTTGAAAAATGGTATTTAGTAAATCTAAGATCTCTGTATTTTAATTAGTGATTGACATGTATAGTCAATGTGTGCATTTCTGAGCTTTAGAACAAGTACAGTGGATACTGATTAATTAGGTCACATCAGGATCGTACATTTTGACCCAATTATCATGTCCCCCAATTAGCAAAAGTTTTGTGGAAATAGTTAAAGGTATAAAAAAGGCAAGCTGCCGTTTGATGTATTAGAAAAAACACAGTAATATGAACTGTATTGATTCCTTGTAGTTGTTGATGGAAGAATTTGCCCAGCATATGTGGCCCTGTTGTTTTGATTGACTGTAAATGAACAAAATCAGTGCAGACACCTAGTGCAGATAATGGACTGCTCTCGAACAATGATTTTGATGATTGTATCCTCCAAATCTTCATTTTCTTTGTAACATTCAAGGTTATGGATGTGGATGCCTTTAAATTTTGTAGTGCCTCACTCCTGTCCATTTCCTGCAACTCCAAGACTCAATAGTTGAAACTGCAGTGAGCAAAACAGTTCTGAATTGTCTTGCTTATTTCTCACCAACTATCAGTGGCAAAAATCACTTTTTTGATTAACATCAGTTCACATGCAACTGATGCTATTTAAAAATTGTTAACTTTTAGCAACGTAGTGTCTTAATGTCCACATAAGTGCACATAACAGAGGATAGCTAGAAACTATTCAGCAATAGTCTCCTGTCCTAATTTAGCAGCATAATGTCCTAAATAAACAAAAGGAATTCTGGCTATTTTCTCTTTTTTTGTTAAGAGTAGTACCAAATAAACCAATAGCCCACTTAACCGTAATCCACTCTGTCTCTGTGTTTGTGTTCCAAAAAGTTCAGGTATTTTCGAAAGTAGTTGGGAAACCAGCTGGTGATCATTTGATTCAACTGTTGACAGTTTGTTAAACTGTTGACCAAAATCTAGTAATCTCTGATATGGGTCATGTATGTCTCAGTGTCACTTTTAGATGTCCTTTGTAGGAGATCAAGTGTGAAGCGACAGTGATATCAAGCAGACTGCATGGGAGTTATAAGGAAATGTTCTCATTGGCAGTCGCAAGGACTACAGTTCTTAAATTTCCACACAGTAATTATGAATAGACTATTTCAGATTAATATGTGAAGAAATATCATTTTGAAGTATCATAAGTTATTTCAAATGTGCCTTTATTGTACTGAAGAAATGGCGCATCTCCTCACACACATGGCTTTTAAATATCAGAGGTACTTGGGTTCCAAAAGTGGATTGATACCATAGCTGTCACATCAAGAAACATTTTCTGGATTCTAGATATGGAATGAAAATTATTAATGCATGAAGTTCTCAACAGCTGACTGATTACAGTGGAGAAAAACAAATATATGATCTTTAAAGAAATAAAGCCTGAGCATGGTGAAACACAAGCACAGTAAGGTTATTTTGAAGTTGATCACTCACATCTTCATCTGGATTTCTGGGAGCCTGTGTTGTATAAATTGCTTTACCTTCGTGTAATGAAAATGAATGTTGCTTTGTAACTATAGAACGTAGGTCAAAGTTATTCCTGCGTAGTAGTGTGCTGTTATATAATGTGTACATTAAAGCACAGACATTCTCAGCTTAGCTTGTTAAGCTAAACAGGATGTTTGGGTTAATTATATGTTAGGGTCATTTGTATTTTGGGAATTTTGTGTTTTAGCCTGATTTATGTAAAATTTGCTGTGTTACTATCTCTAGTTCTATTCAAGTCTGAGCTCATTTTGGAAGATTCCAGCATCTGTCTATTCTCTTGTATTTGCACAGTTTGTCTTTTGCACACTGGTTGGCGGCCCTGTTGGTGCAGTCTTCCATTGATTCTATAAGGGTTATTAGATTTGATATATGTCTGCAAGAAAATGAATGTCAGGGTTCTATATGGTGACATATACATACTTTGATAATTTGAACTTTGTGGCAAAGTAGGACAAATATATAAGAAAATATTATATCAGTATGTCATATCAACAAATGTAGAGCACAGCAATGGGTTGGAAATTGCTGCAATATGCCAGCAGTTCCATACTGAACTGGTAGCCTTCCTTTTCCTAACTATCGATAATTCTGGGGCATTGGACTCTCCAAAGAATCTAGTGATAGCAAATAAGCATTTTATAATTATGAGGGATTTTACTGCTGACTGGGCACAGAAACTGTTAAGTGCATTTATTTCAATGAAGAGGAATGGCTATGAAGGGCAACTGAACTATTGGAAAATTTAATGATTTATATTGAGTTAACTTGTAATTCCTCAGGTATAATTGTTCTGGAATGTATGAGTGTGTTTGAAGGCCCTTACAGATTTGGTTGTCATCAAGGTCTGACTGTAGTTTAGCTGATTCAACCTTTTCAACTCTCATTTGTTTCATGAGTATAGTTCTGGTGGTCCTGTGTTGGACAGAGCTTCATTTAGGATTGGAGTGGCTTCGGGCAGCAATCAGATGATTGCAAATCCAGAAAATGTAACTCTGCACCTACTGTAGATGGCTTTCCGATGATAGCATGTTCTTACCCAATGTATTGAAAGTTATTTTATCTTTATGTCAAAATTTGAGATGATTAGATATATTTCATTCATTTACTTATTCATTCATTCATTGACTGCATGAATTATAAGGAAATGATTAGTGATTTCTTTGTCTAAATTTGCTGCAGTATGCGCTAGATCCCTCTGTAATGTGCTTTTGGCAATATGACCTAGTTGTCACCCTGTACAGCATTCTGAAGGGCAGTTTAATTGGCTCATCGAGAAGTTCTGTTCTTACATTTATTGCTGAAAACATCAGTCGTGATGCGGTTATTTGCATTTACACATTGTTTTGAGTTTAGATCTTCCCAAGATGTATGGTCCTGGGCTGGTTAAGCAAATATTTTATTGTCTACTGCAACATCTGTAAGCTAACTTTCTAGATTTCAATGAAAATGAGTAGTACTCAAGTCTGGCCCCCTTGAAACCTGACCACAAAAATTCCTTCAGGCAGTAGAGTATGCACTCATTGGTTGCGTAGCGTTTCTGAGAACTTGGTAATTCATTTTCTGTAAAATTGGAAATGTTTTTACTGAGATCACCAATGTCTTGATATTGCAAGGCGAATTAGCTACAGAATAGTACAGATCTTAGTTGATTTTAGATTTGTGTAGATCATAGGATTAGTTATTTGTAATCGATCTGTCCTACAGATTCAAAATATGTCAGACCACAAGAGTTGCTGTACCACAGTACCAGACAAGGGAGCTTCCCATGTTATGTTGTTCATTTTAAGTTTCTGTTCAAGCAACAAAAGAACACAAGAAACAAAAGCAGAAAAAGCTGGAAAAACTTGGCAAGGCATTGCATTTTCTGTTGAAAAAGAACCTGTCAGCGTTTTGCATTTATGATCTTTATCAGGGTAATCATAGAAGTATTTGATATAACTTGTTGATTTCAGCTTAATCATTTGAGGTTCTATTTAATTCATGCAGTCATTTAATTTTTGAAACTATGAGCTATTCCCAGATAATGAATGGGTTCCACTTTTACAGATGTTCATAATTCAATTTTGACTACACAAGTTGGAAAGTGCACAAAAAATCACTATGGTAACCATACTTCTAGGGTACAGTGGCCCAACTAAGTGGTTGTCTCAATTAGCTGAAGTTCATGGAAATAGTTAAGATATTAAAAAAGACAAATGACTATTTAACTGAGTAACACTATGTATTTAAATGAAAATAGAATAAATTACAACTCTACTAAAACTGCTGCAGTACTATAAAACTATTAGTTCTTAATAGGTATCGATGGAGTAATTGATTCAGTGTACTCTGTGTACTTTTGATTGACTCTAAATGAGCAAAATCAGCACAGACACCTAGTGTAGATAAGTAGGCTGCCTTCAAGCAATGCTTTCAATACTTGCATCCTCCAAATCTTCATTTTAATTGTAATGTTCAAGAAGATTGTCAATACTTTTAAATTCTTCGTAGTGCCTTATTTGCTGAGGTAGTGAAATTGTTTCATTTTCACTCATGACCATTTCTGGCATCTCCAAACCTGAATGCTTGAAACTTCAGTGAGCAAATTGGTTCTGAATAGCCTTACTGTTTATTATATGCCAACTATCAGTGAGAAAAATTGTTATTGAACATGAACACACAGGTGACACTATTTTAAAAACTGTTTGCTCTAAGTGCAGTGTAGTGTCTAATGGCCTCTCGATGTGAATGCGACTGATGCTAGTTAAAAAAATGTTCCAACAGTTGCCTGCTCAACTTAAGGTGCATTGTGTCCCAAATAAATGGAAGGAATCCTGGCTATTTTCTCTATTTGTGTTTTTTTTTCTTAAGAGTTGCCCCAGATGCTGGCTGCCCAAATTAATCAATGACCCAATTAACGGGAATCCACTGTATATTGAAAACATCAAAAGCATATAGGACTGATTAAGGGGGAATTACGAGTAAAGTGGAGAGAGAAAACTAATTCTTGTATGAACAAATGCGTGCATGTACATTGGACTATTGAATGTAATAAATCTATGTGAACTTAAATTGCATGTTTGAGTGTTGTAACCGAGTCATCTGTTAGGTTTTGGGTTGATAGAGAAGTTTGAATTAGCAGTATACCAAAGTTCAGAGTCTGGATTTTTGCTCCATTCATTTTTAATAACCTAAGAAATTACTTTGCTTATTAGTATAAGCTGTTAAAGGTAAATAAGTGCCAAAGTAGAGTTTAGATGTTCACTTACTGTAGGTGCTAATAGTTTTGCATTAAATGAGCCTAGATTAGTATCTGGGCTCCACTTTTGCATTTATTTAACAATATAAACCTGTTAACTAAATAAGGTTTTGGATTAAAAGGAGGATAATTTCATAATTATTGCATTTGCAGATGCTTGTTTTAAAAATGCCAAAGAAACATGCAAACTTTGTTGTAAATCAGCACTGATTCAGAAAATGTTGTTATGGTTTGAGGCATTGTATTTCAGTGCAGATGGCCTAATATATTAATCCAACTATCTAATACACAAAGTTTGTTATCTTAGAAGTGAAGGGTGAAACCTTTGTTATTGCTATAATTGTTTAATCACATCTTTGTATCAGGATAAGGAAATGTCAATTTAAAGTAAAATGTTGCTTATGGTGGTGAGAATGAATTTGCATTTCAAGTTGTTTCTGGTAATTTAATGAGTTGATACTCAGAGTATAGCACGTTTCTGGGGCCAAGGTGAAAGCTCTTTATTTGTTTCTTTAGCACAATGCAATTGTCATATCAGTGATCTGTCATAGTTAGAATTTTCATAAGTACTAAATACAAATGGGATAGTGTTCTTCAGTGGTTTTCATTTTCCAATTTAAATACAGTGGTTTCCGGTTAATAGAGCCATCATTTAATCAGAGCAGCCACTTATTTGGGATAACTCTTCAAGAAAAAATGTAATTAAGAAAACAACTGGACTTCCCTTTGTTTATTTGGGACACCACACCGCTTAATTGGGACAGGAGACTTTTGCCAAAGTGTCTAACTGGCGTAAATTGCATGCACTTGTGTGGCTGTTTTGTTATCCGTTTGGACTGATGGATGCCACTTCAAAAATCACTGCTTTTTGATATTTCTGTTCTTATGACTTGAAAAAATTTTCAGACCCTTTTTTAAAAAACAAAGAGCCTTGCCAAGGTTCCACGAAAAGATTTAGCACTAGCCGAAAATAAAATTGCCTTACTGGACCAAATTAAATGCCATCTGCTTAACACCACTCATTGTCAGCAGTGATGACTAGATACATCAGCAAGATAAACTGTGAGATGAATGTGCCCGAGGTGTCTGTGCTGATTTTATTCATTTAGTTAATCAAAAGAATACTGTTGTGTACATTGTACAAATTCCTCAGTCAATAAACTTTAGGAACTAATACAATTTTATAGTACTATAGTGTTACTAGCATTCTATTTTTTTCTATTTCATTTAATACATAATTTGTTGCTCAGTTAAATGGTTATTTGTCTTTTTTTATACCTTAACTATTCCTGAAACTTTGGCAACTTGGAGCAGCGTTTAATTGGGTCAAAATGTACTGGTCCTGATGTGTCCCAATTAACCATAATTCAATGTATAAGGTAAGCTAACCTTATACAGGTGTTGTAATGCATCCAGGCAGCAAAGGAGCACAGTAAAAAAAAAAACACATTTGTAATATTATTACTGATTTATATTACTATTTCATATCTGAAGCTGCAAATTTTATTGAATGTCTTGGCTTCTGAGTCTGTAAAATTTTACCTTTGTCTAAAGATCAGACAATGTAAGTTGGTTTATTGGTCGCTAGCAAAATGCCATCTTCCAGTTATCAGAAAATAGTTATATAAAATACATTTTGGGAACCCTCACAGAATGAATAATGCACTTAGCAAATTGGCTGTAGCTTGTTCTTGATTGAACTCCCTCTGCCACTGCTCAAGTCAGTTCTGCATCCTACCAGGGTCCCGTTGTAACCTACTGTAGCCATTTGTTGAATTGGTCAAGATGTTGAAGATGGATCTCTTTTCTACTTCCCCTCACCCCTGTATTCATCTCAGTGTTCAGGTGTTGCAATAGAATTGTAGATTGTGAATCCTAGGTTATTATAGATTTGTTGCTTCCGGTTTGATTGAGCCCTGTCAGTAGTTAATGAAAGAGATCTGATAATAGAATTATTTAAACAATATCCATTTTTAAGTGTATGGACACTAAACAACATTGATGTTAAGAGAAGAAAAATAAAGGCATGATTGTTAAATACTTTATTGGACTTGAATATGTTTTGGACAAGCGGAGTCAAGTAGCGTTGACAACAGGGAGATTACTGTAAAAGTCAGGTATGGAATTATTACACACGCATGAGCGACTACATTCACTGGGATATGGGAATTATATGGATGTGGATTTAAGGAGCTTGTAGTAAATGAATTGTAGGATTTTGCAGCTCAGCTGGAGGGGATGGGGCAAGGGAATAAGTTTGTCTTTAGCATCTTTGGTAGAAGGAAGTCTGTAAAATATTCTTCTCAATCACATATACCATTGTGTGTCACATTAAAGGCTGTGTTAGGTAAGCTCCATAAGTAGTTTTTGCTTTTCTATTCAAAAGATACATTGTCAGTTAACTGACATGCATGTAACACTAAGTGGTATATTGTAATAACTTGCTTGTATGCTGTTATATGTCTGTCAAGCACATTTTAAAGGTATTAATTGCCATGTACCACAACATTGCATTTATTGGACTACAGGTTAAGATTATGTCCATCAACAGCATGGGGATTAGCCACTAGAATCCATGTCCACATAATCTGATTAGAGGTTGGATACCACATGTTCAGTGACTTGCTACCTCATTTCCTGAATCCCTTCCACCATCTACAGTGATCTAAGTGTGATGGAATATTTTCTATTTGGTAGCTCTTTGAGAGTACAATTCTTGAGTCAATATGAGTATAGATAGAATTTTTAATATATATATCTATATATCTATATTCATTCATATGTAGGAATTTGTTTTTCTTCTTTGGCTGCACATTCCACAGTATGTCTTCAGCATGGATAATGAGAACACTTACCTGTAAGCTCCTCTTAGTGTATTTGAAACTGCATAACAATGTTATATTGCAGCAATTTATGTCATCCCATTGCTGTTGTCTTGGGCAATTAAGAATTGATAATAAAAGCTGGCCTTTGCACTGTGTCCCATTGATCAATTATTTATATATATATATAAATAAAAACTGGCAGACTTTTACTTTTGAAGCATAGTTCTTTATTTAATGTGCTCATAACAGTTGGAAAGTACCAAAGATACTAAAGCGCTTCCTCATTATTGGTGTCTATCTCTAAGCCAGTTACTTTCAAAGTGGAGTTATAACCTTTGTGTGGACTGTGGGATGTTAAAAATAGGTTACCAAAATTAATTTTTCTTTCAATTCAACCCCACAGAGTTGAAATATTGTGTAACACATCATCTGCTGTCCGTATGGAGAGCAGTCTTTGTTTACAGAGCGACAACTTGTCATGTGAAAACAAATCTCTGCTCTGCTACCAATCAATGCATTCAACCCAAGTAATTTGAAAGCCTGTCCCCAATTATATCAATGGTTTGATTAAACATGCTGTTTTAATTAGCTACTTATTAATGAGTTGTATGACCCTTTCTTGTGGGTCAGCTGAGGAAAAGCTTGAAAACAACTGATTTGGACCATTTGGCTATACATGCATGAGTAGTCCAAACCATGACTTTTTGGCTTTTGAAATGATTGGGCAACTGGTGAGCAGAGTGCGTACGTGAAGAAAACAAAATGAGTGCTGTTGAAAAATTCGTGAATGGAGAAGGTTATGAATAAACTGCAATTTAAGCAAGAGATGAAGATATCAAAGTTTTATTTCAGTTAATGTATTTGAAATCATTGACTTTACCAGAGGTAGACAGATGTAGTGTAATTAGCTAATGTTAAAGTCTTCCTTCCCTACTTCATCTCACCTGTTAAGCATTAATGTATGGTGATGAAGTTAGAAAAACATAGTGAGGCGTGGAATTGGTCGATCTGACTTTCCAAAGTTTAAAGGGATAGTTGTGGATATTGTCGGTCAGTTTGTACCAGGGTGACATTTGGGGTGAGTGTGAATTTATGTAATGTGCCATTGGAGTTGACTTTGAGGTCATTGATGAAATTGCTGTCAATAAAGAAATAATCACTGATGGAGCAAAGAAAGTAGAAGGTTCATGTTTTGGAGATAAAATTTGAACATCCTGATGGGGTTCAAATATTGAGAACTTAAGTTGAAAGAAATGAATATAAATCTCAGTCAGAGAAAGGTGTGAGATGATGCTTGGGGTGGAGCAAGTCCTGGAAGACGTAGGTTGGAAGAAAGACTTGCCAGCTGCTAACTATTTTTGTCAGCATCAGGATGTCAACAAGGTTATTCAGAATAAGGAAGTAAATGTCATATTAAGTCTTACTCATGTTCTTGTATATTTTAATAGAAGCTCTTGGACTTTTCATTTTTAACACATGTTTATTCCAGTTGTCAAGAATTTGAGGAAAAGTCTTGGAACTAGATTTAAACCCTTTGCTTCAATTTATTTCGTTTTAGTTAGAAAATAGAAGTATTTGAGAATTCGTGTTCTGCTGGGTAATTTCCCCATTGGTGATGCACTTGTTCACTGATTCAGTAGCTAAGACTTACTAGGGATGTTGATAGATTTTGCTTCAGTCCTTGAACAAGAGAGGTTAGTTGAGTGCTTAATTATTTGCACTGAATTTTCCTCAAATTGTAAATATTATTCAGTTTCAATTAAGTCAAAATGTTTTCAAAGTGAAAAAAACTGTTGTTTTATCTGCATCCTTGCAAATGAAAGACTGAAGTGTGGTTCAATGAAGAATCCTGGGCTGGAAACATTAACTGTTCTTTTTTGTTTGGGTTGTAAAGTGTGGTCTAATGTTGTGGGAAAAATGCTGCAGCTTAGTCAGAATAAGAGAGAAAGATTTGTATGAATGTTGGTGGTATGATTTGTAGATTCTGTATGGATGTTGGTGGTTCATTGTTACTGTAGCCCCCGGTAAGCCTCAGGCTCACTCGGCTTGTTTTCGTCCAGGGGAAGCAGCCTTCGACCCCACCAAACTGGGTAATCAGTTTGTGCAGATGCTGTATGATGTAGCCCAACACGCCAAATAACAGACAGTACACCATATACGATTAAATGATTACACTTTATAGATCTTACTGGAATTATGTACTTAATAAATATACAATGTAGCAGGAAAAAGAAAAAGGCAGCAACCTTATCAAAGTTCAACCACTTCATGCACAACAGTTGGAGCTCAATTAATGGAGTCTTCTTTCCACCATTTGATCCCCTCCGACCTCCTCAACTTGCCACCTGGGATCAACCACGGTGATCAACCAGACGCTCCACGCGAATCTGTCCTCGTCTCCTCTCCTTGCCGAAGCCCCTGGGCGTCGGACTCCCACCCAGGGTCCGTTCCGGCGCCCAGCTTACAGCGTTACGTCTCCTCTCTCTGTCCCCATCATGCCTTCTCCCCAAAGTCCGTGAAAGCAATAGTTTACAGACACACAAGAAAGAATAACATCTTTCCCAATTGGTTAGCAAATGAATACAATTCTCGTTATCAGTAATTATACCCAAACAAGCTGCAATAGAGAAGCACTTTCTCAGCAGTTAACTTAACAAAGAAGCCATTTTTATTTTTAAAATAACAAAGAAGTCGTTTTATTAGCCTTAACAGTAACATAAAAGAAGAAACCCCTTACATTACATATACCAAGGTACAGACCAGTTCATTATAAAAGTGCATTGGGGTAATACAAGATAAAACTGAGTTCAGAATGAAGTATTGGAGTTGCAGGGAAAGTGTAGTATAGGTAGACACTAAGGTAGAAGAATAACTCTTCTCTGGTTTTCAGCTGAGTACAGGTTTTGATTTTTAACCAACGTTACGATGCCAAGCTCTGCGATCTTCATCAGTGATGATGCCTGGGCATATCTAGTCTGGTGGTATTTATACCCCCATCGAACTTCCCTCTGGTTAATCCTCATCCAATCCGGTTTCTGCTGTCCCACCTTGTTTACAATAGAATTCTAGTTCTTTCTTGGAGTGAGACCTTAATCTTTGATGAAATCCTTTTTCTCTGGTTTTACTTCACGAGGCGGTCCCAAAAGCCGTGGCACAGTAGCTTGTGGAAACCACACCAAACCTGGAAACCTGATTGGATGAGGAATAACCAAATCAGGAGGGTTAGGTGATGGGGGTATAATCTTTGATGAAGATGGCAACGTTTGTCACTTAAATGTTAGTCAAAATCGATACCTGTAGCTGGCTAGAAGTTCAAAGGGTTTATTTGTCATTTACACTGGAAAAACACACGATCTTTTTTCATTTAGGTAGAGGTCATAATGAGGTAGAATGTGGGATGAGTCCATCTTTTTGTACTAGCGAACTGTTAAATCAACTTACAACAGTGGGATAGAAGCTGCCCTTGAGCCTGATGGTATGTGCTTTCAACCTTTTGAATCTTCTGCGTGATGGGATTGTCTAGGGTGTTTGGGATCTTTGATTCTGCTGGCTGCTTTATCAAGGAGTTGAGAAGGGTTGACATGGAGGCTAGTTTCTATGATGTGCTGAGCTGTATTCATAATTTCTGCAGTTTGTTGCAGTCACATGCAGAGCAGTTGCCATACCAATCTGTTATGCATCCAGAGAAGTTGCTGCCTATGGGACATTGATTTAAAATTAAGGGTCAAACAAGACATGCCAAATTCTTTGTCTCCTGACAACATGGAGACACTGGTGAGTTTTTTTTTTGACTGTGATGTCAAAGGGGTTGTACTAGGACAAGCTATTGGTAATGTTCACTCCTAGGAGCTTTGAAACTTTTAACTATTTGACCTCAGCATCTTTGTAAGCGAGTATGTGCACCCCCTCTTGAAGTCAATGACCATCTCTTTTGTTTTGCTGAAATTGAGGAAAAGATTGTCATAACAACATTCCATTAGGCTCTTATGTTCTTCCTGCATTCAAATCAATTTTTGAGATGTGACTATTAATGGAATAAGAACAGAATCTGGCCATGCAGTGTGAATGTATAGGGAGTAAATAGGGGGAGGGCTGAGGATCCTGCCTTGAGTCACCAGTGTTGAGGGTAATCCTGATGGAGATGTCGCTGCTTATCCTTATTGAAGTCTGTTGTTCAGGAAGCCAATAATCAACTTGCAAAGGGAACAGTTGAGTCCCAGGTTGAGAAGTTTGGAGGTGAGTTTGCTTAAAACTATAGAATTGAAGGTGCAGTTGCAGTCAATAAACAATCTAATGTAGGTAGCTTTACTCACCAGATATTGTAGAGATGAGTGTAGAGCTAGGGAGATTATATCTGCTGTAGACCAGTAGGCGAATTGCAAGGTTTGAGCTTGCCTGGGATGTTGCAGTTAATGTGTGGCATGACCATTCTCTCAAAGCACTTCATGGTGGTGGATTTCAGAGCCACTGGGAAGTTCTCATTAAAGCATATTACCTTGTTTTTCTTGGTTACAGGGACGATAGATTGAAGCAAGGAAAGGTTAAAAATTTTTGCGAATATGTATGCTTGCTGATCAGCACAGGATGTAAGGACACTACCAAGGTCACCATCAGGACAAAATGCTTTTCAAAGGTTTGCTTATTGGAAGACTTGTGTCAGCAATGGTGACCATAGGTGAAATGGAAGCTATTGGGGTGGGTAGTGATATATCAATATCTGTGTTCAAAACATACTCATCAGGAAGGATGTGCTGTGTATGGAGATACTTTGTTTTGTAGCCCATTACAGCATGTAAGCCCTGTCGCTGGCTGATTGGCTGCTATTATCTTCTGGGGTTCTTCATAACTTTTCAGAGGTCATATCTTGATTTCTTGTTAAGGTTAGGGCCTCTTAATTTGGACACTGTAGTCCTCAATTTCAGTCGGAAGTGGATCTCTCAGTTCATCCAGGATTTCCATTCTGGGGCACTTCAGTGGTCCTCTGTTACAGAATCCTCAATGATCTTGCTGATAGTCTTTGATGGTGGCTGCTGAGTCTTTGAATACAGTAGTCTACTGACTCAAATCTATGTAGTAATCTCATTCTAGAAAATGCTTTTAAAAAAACTGGATTGATGGCACTTTTTCCTTTTTATTCCCTTTAGTTTAAATAAAAACTGCAGGGGTTGGATTATTGGTTAATTACAGTGATGGATGTTTTAATTTTGGTATTGTTCCTTAAAGCATATGAGTCACTGTGAGTGGAACCAAGAGATGCACGAGCTTTGTTTTCCCCGTGGGGACTGATCGTGTGTTCTCTTTTGTTTCAAGTTTTACAGGTTTGAGTTTAGGCACTTTGAAAATTTAGGCTGATGAGGCACGTTCTGTGGATGAATCAAATTGCATTTGGAGTTTAGAAGGAAGTAAATCCACCATTTGCATATTTTAGCTTAGAAAAAGAAAACAGTTTTAGATCTGTATTCTGACTTTCATTTAAATTCCAAAAATTGCAGATTCTGTAAACTCTATGTAGGTTGTGTATTTACTGAAAATATAATGGCTGAACATTAGTTACGCATACCTTAAATTCATATTGCAGAATTTACTCCAGAGCATACTTCCTGCCTTCTTGATATATTCTTTATTTTAGAATTTGAATGGTGATGTGATCTCAAGGTTTCAGTCAAAGTAAAATTAGTGTTCAGTGGAATTTCCTATCTGTTTGCAAGCCACCAATAAATGTCACTGCATTCCTGTTCAAAGCCAAGCAAGATAAATAAATCCTCTTGGCTGGAAATGCAAAGTTTATCTAAAAATTTGAAATGTAAAGCAGATTTATTCATGATTACTATAACTAATGTATTTTTTGATAAGTTTTGCAAGCTGAAAGTTTGTGATTGAAGGTTAACTGTGGATCTTCAAATGGAATGTCTCTCACATCAGTTAATCCAAGTCAGATCAATGAGTTCAGATTAGTCTTTAAAAAAAAGATATTGTGTTGGTTCATTGACAGCCATTGACAGACCAACACATCAGTTCATTTTTGATATGCGCCATTACACCAGAGCATTAAGATGCAAAACATGTTGGAGATCAGATATTGATGCATTTGATCTCTTGCTGCACTCTTGGAATTGTCATTAAGTCCATTGAATTCTTAACTTGGTAAGCCAAAGTATACACTTTGCATTTCACCTCGGCTTTATGCCAGCTGTTGTTTGGATAGTTAGCACGACCACATTCACTTCAATTCAGTTGTTAACCTTAACTAAAAAGACAAGTTAAGATAAACTGGATTTATTTTTCCCACTATAGGTCCTCTCCAGGATTTGAAAGATTCCATTACTGAGACCTGTTTGTAACCTGAACTGGTTGAAAGCTGGACATGTGGCCATCAGGCAATACGGTTAAAATAAAAAAAAAATTGGGACAACCAAAGGCAAAGTGCAATCAACTTGACCATTTAGATTTTGCTGCAAGATGCAATGTTGTTGCAACAAACCAAATTTCCATGTGACAGAAGATGTGTACAGCCATTGCAAGTATATTCTGCCAGTCTCCCAAACACTGGGTGCGCCATCCACAAATCCAGTGTTGTAAGATGTGGTGGACCTGCATTGTAATTTTTACCTTTTAAATTTTATGTCATTTTAATATAGGCTTATGTTTTATCAAGGACATTAGAAAGGGGCTTGGTGTGAAAGCTAGCTATAATCATAAAGCTTGATCATGGTATTAAGTGTGCAAGGCCTTTCTTTTCAATCCTGTGGACTATTGTGATTTGCGAAAGCAACCAGTGGTGATGCTGGAAACCACCTCAAATAACAGCATGAGCATAAAGGTTAGGGTGGAAAGTGAGCTACACATCCAGTGTAATATAATGCAGGCCATTATTTACCTGAGAATATTAAGAACAATGAAAAGAGATTAAAGAATCACTGATTGAACAGGTTATTGAATAGTGGTAATAGGTTGGAATTGGGTTCATATACTATTATAAATGCATGTTTCAGATCTATTAATCTTACCTTTTATTTCATGTAAAGTAGTGCAATAGTTTATTCTGAATTTGAAGATTATCTGTAATTTACATAGCAATTAATTGGCTGTAAGAGAAAGATCTTTGAAAACTTGATTGTTTCTTTGAACTGGACTCTGAGAATCCTTATGGCTTAGTGTATCACATGCTTCCTTAATTCAGTTGAATCTCATAACTGTGCCCCCAAGTACAGTTGATTGATCACACTGCAATTCTAACATCTTCATTTATCCATAAAGTTACTGCAATATTTTTGTGTATGGTAAAACAATAATTTTCCAAATTATCCTGAGGTGTTGTGGAAAACCCTTATTTCTTAACCAACCTAGCACAATGGTTTGGTAGATGATTATTGGCCACTGTGGTTTTGTGATCATTGTCACTCCAAAAGTAACTTGCTTGGCTACAAAGCAGTGTGGACTAACTGAATAATGTAAATGTTGCTGCATTAATGTACTGTTTCTTCAACCTTTGTTCTTGAAATTTTTCATTGTGGAAGCCAGGTACTAAGGTGGTTGAGTCAAATTTAAGCAAGTGATTTTTGTTTTTGTTGCATGATAATGGTTTTTATTTTAACTTATATATGTGTTAAAATAATCTTCATTTCTAATCTTTGCACGTGGATTGAGCTAGTTAATGTATTTTGGTGGTTGTAGTGAGCTATAGCTCTTAGCATGTCTTTTTTATGTTCAGGAAAATGTATATCCAGATAAGGCTCCATGAATACTTTTGAAAGTTAACGTAGATTGCATCCAAAACCTTTATTATAAATAGGCCCTTGCTACATTCATGATGAATAGTTGTGAAATTCAAATACCATCTGCTGGTCTATGCTTCTTATCAGATGGGCTCTCGCAGGCTCTAGATTCCACTTTCAAGTTAAACAGTTTTAGATCATAACCACCCTTTTTCCTTCTACACCTCTTCCACACACCCCCTATGACAACAACCATTCTAACAGCTGATCAGTTTGATTCCTAGCTTCTTAACAGATTTTTATGCATATAATGCATATGTATTCCAACTTTACTCGACTTGAAAGGATCTTGTTCTCTTTTATGTCACAAAACAAGTAGTTCATATATCTTGCTATTCTGCTCACCACATTGATTTGTGACCTTGGTATCAATGATCTGTGCCGACCAGCTGGCTGATGTATGCATGGATATCTTCAGCCTCTCGCTCTGGAAGTGTGTGATACCCACCTGCTTCAAGCCGGCTTCAGTTGTATGATTGCCCAAGAAGAACGTGGTAACCTGTCTAAATGACTATCGCCCAATGGCACTTAAATCTACAGTGATGAAATATTTCAAGAGGCTGGTGTTGAAGCATATCAGCTTATGTCTAAATGGTGTCTTGGATCTGCTCCAGTTTTCCTACTGACGCAACAGGTCTACAGCAGATGCTGTCTCGTTGGCTCTTCACACAACATTGCAACATTTGGACAGCAAAGATGCGTAGATCAGGATACTCCTTATCGATTACAGTTCTGCATTTAATACTGTCAATCCCTCAGAGCTAATCAGTAAATCCAAGACCTGGAACCTCAATATCCCCTTGTGCAATTGGATCCTGGATTTCCTCACTAGTGGACCCCAGTCAATTTGGATTGACAAAAACATCTACTCCATGATCTCCATCAGCACAGGAGCACTGCAATGATGTGTATTTGGCCTCCTGCTCTACTCATTTTACATCTATGATTGTCTGGCTAAGTACAGCTCCAACACCTTATGCAAGTTTGCTGATGACTCCACTGTTGTGGGCTGTATCAAAGGGGTGATGAATCAGCATACAGGAGGGAGATTGAAAATTTGGCTGAGTGGTGTACTAACAACAACCTTTTACTCAATGTCAACAAGATCAAGGAACTGATTGTAGATGTCAGGAGAGGGAAACCAAAGCTCCATGAGCCAGTAATCATTGAAGGATCAGAGATGAAGAGGGTCAGTAATTTAAAATTCCTGTGTGTCAGTATCTCAGAGAAACTTTCCTAGACCCATTATCTAAAGAAAGCATGAAAGCTCCTTTTCTTCCTCAGGTGTACGTGGAGGTTTGGCATGTCATCAAAAACCTTGGCAGACTTCTGTGGATGTTTGGTGGAAAGTGCGCTGACTGGCTGCATTACGGCCTGGTATGGGAGTACCAAGGCCCAGTACTTCACAGGCAAAACCCTCCCAACCATTGAGCACATCTACATGAAACGTTGCTGTTGAAAAGCAGCATCCATCATCAAAGATCCTCACCACCCAGGCCATGCTCTTTTCTTGCTGTTGCCATCGGGTGGAAGGTACAGGTGCCTCAGGACTCGAAACACCAGGTTCAAGAACAAGCACTATCCCTCAACCATCAGGCTCTAGAACAAAAGAGGATAACTCCACTTATTTAAGGACTTATTGTTACTTCATGCTCGTTGTTTATTGCTGTTTATTAATATTTGCATTTAGTTTGTTTACAGTTAACAGTTCCTGATGTTTACTGTTTAGTTACTGTTCTATAGATTTGCTATGCTTGGCCCACGGAAAAAAAGCATCTTAGGGTTGTTTGTGGTGACATGTATGTACTCTGATAATGGGTTTTACTTTGAACTTTGAGAATTTGCAAATGGATAAGTGAGTTTAAATGGATAAGTAACTTCCTTTTGTTTTTCAAGAAACAGTGCATTTCAAATGGAAAAGCTGGAAGCAGTGAAGATCTAAAGTGAGATAGTGGTGAGGTTGGCAGTTGAATAATAGTGTTATTAATGCATCATTTTTATGAACCAGATGGAGGCAGTAATCCAAGGGACCAATGAGAATGCTGGCCTTTATATCCATAATGTGATCAACTTTACTATACACCAAATTAAAACTGCAATGACCTTTGAATGAATGCAGTGGAGATTTACTGGAATAGCAGTGGACTCAAAATAGTGCCAGCAAAAAAGGCCATTTAAATTTAATTTTCAAGATCTTACGTGGAATCCATATTGAAGCTGCTGAAATGAAGATGCAAAGCAGAGGTATTGCCACTAATTCGTAGGACAGCTCAGACGATGACATTTCCCGCTGATTTAGTTCCTGCAATACCACCTAGTGTGACTACAGTACATGTATACATTGTGACTAAATAATCCTTTGCTTTACTTCTGATCGGTATGCAAATAATCAATGGTTGAAGCTTTTCAGTGATGGAAGCAAACGGTTCATAAATTAGCACAGGCATTGGTTAATACAGCATAGCTTCTTTACGTTAAAATATTCATTTATGTGTATTATTTTAACTTTATTCAGATTTGGCAATGGAGCTGAAAATGCTTGTCATTTTTTTCCAGTGAAAAGAACAAAATAATTATTACTCTCTATGCATTGTAGTACAATTAAAACACAATATGATAAATAACATAGCAAAACGTAATAAATATAAATACATAATATAGCTTGTATACATAGATTGTATGTCCGTAAAGTGATGCTAGGTGCAGAAGTGTTTGTATATAACATGACCGTCAGGAAATGATAAGATAGTGGTCAGTGCAATACAAGATATCAACTTTTCTCTAACTGCAGGAGGAGAAGTTTGATGTGAGCAGACATGTGAAATTGGGGCTGGTGATTCACTGAACCTGCTGGCAAAAGGCATGTACCTTTTGGCCTAATTGCAGATCCAGCTGTAATTCAATTCTAGAATTCTAATAAATGTGTTAGTTGTTCCATCTGAAATGTTAGTTATGCTTTTGGGCTTTACAACAATTTGTAAACTGTTTAGCCATGCCATTTCTCAAAAGCATATTTGAGCGTTAATTTCTGAGAGACAATATGAAGATTCATTTTGTTATGAAACCTCATATAATTTTGATGTTCTAAGGCTGGTTTTGTGAATATTTATTTGCAAGTTTGCCTCCTGCAAATTCCAATGTGCAAAACAACTGAAATAACCAAATTGTTACATATGATGTCCAGAATGGAAGTAGAACTCATGTCTAAACATGGCAAAATTCTGACTGATGGCATGCATTTTTGTTTAAATTGGGAAGTTAAACTTAATATGCTCTACCAGCATTGATGTTCTTCATCTGTAGTTTTGCCTCTTTTATTTCCCCATTTTTTTTAAATTTGGAAAATATTTGAGATGATTTGCTAAATCAAAGATGAGTGAGGAATGATTTGTAACCTTGTGTGTAATATAGCAAAGTATGTAACCTGAAGAATTCATAGGTCTGACATTAAGTCTTAAATTATTCGCCCCATCAATGAACTTCTTAACCAAATAGCTGCATACTGTCTCACAAAAGCAATATTCCAAACTGAACAGAAAAATGCTTTGGAAAATCATATTTGTCACAATTCAAATTATATTAGTTAGCTTAAAATGTGCCTTTATTGCCTTTGTCATGTTTATTGAAAATGTACTAGAGGATTTGCCTTTTGCTTTTTTAATATTTGGGATTTCCCTCATTCTTTAGTTCTTCTGGAGGGCTCTGCTGTGGCTGTATGAAAAGCCTCTGTGTTTAAAAGAGGAGTCTTAAATTTTCTGCTCACATTTAGTTCTTGTAGGTCATAATGAAACTAATATTTACCGAATTAAACTAGACTGCTCAGATGTACTTCACAAGTTAGATGTGTTCTTAAATGCTGTTCATTTTTTTAAATGTTTGTTTTTGAGATGTCTTTTATAATATTAGTAGATTCCAAAGCATTTTAAATTGTTGGCAAGTGTGTTTTTAAGAAAAGTGATCTGTGATTTTATTCACAGAACACTTAATTCCTGGGGGTAAGAATTCAGTCAACAGAACAAATTAAGAATTATTGCAAGTAATGTTCTGAAATTATTATTGTCTGGAGAAGTTGTTGCCTTAATAAAATGTGAAACCTTTTTCGATTTAAAATATAATGTCAGATATGATTTCTTAATCATCTGCTCAGGTTGTTGTCCAGCAAAGACTATTTTCAAGGTTTGTTTTCCTTTTGATTTCAAGTAATGTATTATGTTCAAAATCAGGTGATCCATTTTGAGGACTACTGAAGCTAGGTTATATAGAGTGAAAGGTAGCATCCTAGAAAGTACTAAGGTGCAGAGTGACCTTGTGTTCATGTCCTGGGATCTCTGAAAGCAGCAGCATGAGTAGATAAAGTGGTTAAGAAGACAAATAGAATACTTTAGCTTCGGCACAGAATGTAACAGCGGGGAGGTAGTGCAAAACCAAGCAGAATATTGTCACACATTGAGTACTGTGTGCACTTTTGATTTCCACACCATTGGAAGAATTTAATCACATTAGAGACAATATAGACCAGAATATGACTATGATAGTGTTTCAGCAGAGGCAAAAGACTGGACAGCAGGATTTGTTTTTCTTGAAGCAGGAACAACTGAAAGGGGACTTAGTTATACAAAGTTACTTTTTCCCTTTAATAGTAGTCTAAGAGCAGAGGATATAGGTTTAAATTAAGAAGTAGGAGGCTTGAAGGAACAATTTTTTCACGTAGAGGCACAGTCTGAAGAAGTGATAGAGACTGGTACCCTTGCAGCATTTAAGAAAGATTTAGATGGACACTTAAAGCTCGATGGCTTTGATGGCTCTCACATGGTGGATTGGATAGTGGACTACTTGACAGATAGACCTCAGTATGTGCGGTTGGGAGACTGTAGGTCTGACACGGTGGTCAGCAGCACAGGGGCGCCGCAGGGAACCGTACTCTCTCCGGTCCTGTTCACCCTGTACACATCAGACTTCCAATATAACTCGGAGTCCTGCCATGTGCAGAAGTTCGCTGATGACACGGCCATAGTGGGGTGTGTCAGGAATGGACAGGAGGAGGAGTATAGGAAACTGATACAGGACTTTGTGATATGGTGCAACTCAAACTACCTGCGTCTCAATATCACCAAGACCAAGGAGATGGTGGTGGACTTTAGGAGATCTAGGCCTCATATGGAGCCAGTGATCATTAATGGAGAATGTGTGGAGCAGGTTAAGACCTACAAGTATCTGGGAGTACAGTTAGACGAGAAGCTAGACTGGACTGCCAACACAGATGCCTTGTGCAGGAAGGCACAGAGTCGACTGTACTTCCTAAGAAGGTTGGCGTCATTCAATGTCTGTAGTGAGATGCTGAAGATGTTCTATAGGTCAGTTGTGGAGAGCGCCCTCTTCTTTGTGGTGGCATGTTGGGGAGGAAGCATTAAGAAGAGGGACGCCTCACGTCTTAATAAGCTGGTAAGGAAGGCGGGCTCTGTCGTGGGCAAAGTACTGGAGAGTTTAACATCGGTAGCTGAGCGAAGGGCGCTGAGTAGGCTACGGTCAATTATGGATAACTCTGAACATCCTCTACATAGCACCATCCAGAGACAGAGAAGCAGTTTCAGCGACAGGTTACTATCGATGCAATGCTCCTCAGACAGGATGAAGAGGTCAATACTCCCCAATGCCATTAGGCTTTACAATTCTACCGCCAGGACTTAAGAACTTTTTAAAAGCTATTATTAATGCTTTTTGAGATAGTGATTTAGATGCATATCATATTTTTAACTGAGTTAAGTATTGTATGTAATTAGTTTTGCTACAACAAGTGTATGGGACATTGGAAAAAAGTTGAATTTCCCCATGGGGATGAATAAAGTATCTATCTATCTATCTATCTAAATCTCTGTGCTGTGTGCTGATTGTTATAAATTGCGATAGTGGGTTTGTACATGCAGTCAAAAGGCATATTCCATTCTGTCTGACTTTCAGAATTTTCGTTGAGAGAATAAATGATCTTGATATGGGAGTTAGGTTTATTCTTCTATAATTCAATATATTATGAAAAACCAGTTTGAGTAAGATTTATATTTCACCTATACTTGAAATTTCATTATACTTTATCATTTTGATGCTAATATTATAATTCTGAAGTTAATGAAGCACTCCATCTGTACAATTTAGCAATTATACCAAACTTTTAAAATAAGATCCTAAACTTACTGAAACAATTGCCACCCTTGAGGTTCTGTTCTTCAGCCTTCTGCCTAGTTCCCGAAACTCTCACTTCAAGACCTCATCCCTCTTCCTGCCTGTGTTGTTGGTACCAACATGTAGCATGGCTTCTGGTTGCTTTCCCCCTCGTACCAGGATGTTGTGCACCTGGTCAGAGACATCCCGGACGGACCCTGGCACCCGGGAGGTAATAAACCATGCGGTTGTACTTCTCACATTCACAAAATCTCCTGTCTGCTCCCCTGACTATAGAGTCCTCAATGATGACAGCTCTCCTCTTCTCCGCCCCACCCTTCTGCACCACAGGGTCAGACTCAGTGCCAGAGGCCCTGCCACTGTGGCTCACCCCTGGTTGGTCATCCCCGCCAACAGTATCCAGGACTGTATACTTATTTTTCAGGGGAATGGCTACAGGGGAGTTCTGCACTACCAGTCTACTCGCCTTCGCTTCTCCCCCCCCCCCCCCCCCCCCGACGGTCACCTAACATCCTGCTTCCGGCAGCCTAGGTGTGACTACCTCCATGTAGCTCTCATCTATGACTGCTTCATTCTCCCTTATGAGTCAAAAGTCATCCAGCTGCTGCTCCAGATTCCTTACACGGTCTTCCATATCGCCCAGCCGCATGCACTAGATGTGACTCTGTGAGAGAGGGGAGTTCCCCCAAGACTGCCACGTCTTGCATGAGAGGCACATCACCGTCTCAGGAAGCATTGTAAAGCCTAACTGGGAGCAAGCTCATCCTCCGCCTCTTCTCATTGAAGCCTCTTGAGTTAAAGCCTCAAAGCTCCACTCCTTCACTGGCTGCTTGCAAAGGAGCTGGATTATAAAATAGAATTTAGACTTGTTCTCAGACTGATATTTTGGTCATGTCAGGGATGCAAGCCCTTTGTCTATTTGCACTTGGGATGCACTTTTTATTAAAAAATTATTTGATGTGTAATGTTGGTCTTTAAACAGGTGTAATGTAGCTTTTGTTGTTTGATGCTATTTTAGTGCAAACAAAGGCAGATTGGCTTAGAGTTCCTAATATTTAGCTATGTTTGAAGCTCATTGCCAATAGTTCAAGGGTGGATTTCAACTAAACTAGATACTCAGTAATTTTGAAGGATAAGCTGCTCACAGCCCTGGTCATATTTTCTGAGTACATTTTACATTTGTGCTGTATCTATCAGATACAGTTTTTAAATACCTAGGTGTCTTTTCTCTACTTTACAAAGAATGAATATGTACAAACATGTTTATACAAGACACTGGGTAGTAAACGTAGCTGGTTGCTGCCAGGACATAATTGAAGTTGCTCGATAAACTGAGTCAGTTGGTTAAAAATTCTTTCTCAGTATATTATGACCTGTGAGAATTCTTCTTGGCAGCAGTGCACTGTTTTTTCTGAGATTAGTAGCCAGGCACACATCAAAAGTTTAGACAAAACATTTTTGTGAAACGTTTAAATTTTGTTGATTTGCTAAAATAAAATTAATAGATTAATTTTAATAATTGGGGAAAGTTCTAATTACATCAGTGTATAATTTTCCCTTCTGTTTTTCTGTTCCAGTGGTGCTCTGTGTTCTTGTCACATAAATTGTCAATATTTTTGAGTGGATTAATTTGAACATATAATTCAGGGCCTACCCAATTTAATTAATCTTTTTATTCTCCTTTGGAATGTTACCTATTAATACCTCTTATGTCGCAGTTCAAGATTTTTCCATGTATGTTGTTGGAAGACACGATGTGAAAATGCATATCTGGGCATCACTAATCATCCAGCAATTTTAAATCCTGTTTAGGGATTAGAAATAGCCCTTTTTAACTTTTAAATTGCACATTGGATTTAAAATAAGAAGCTCCAATAAGAATTTCCTTGTTTTATTTTGCCAGGTTTTTAGTCTTACTACTTGACTTTTTGATATAAGTGCTTCAGTTACCAAGAGCACCTGACCAAAGATAAATGTCTATCTGTAAAAGAAACAAGGTTGTTGCTTCAGCAGACTGATGTATGTAACTTCATCACGTGGGTCAGGATTGATCTTTGCATTTCAAGCATACTATTTTAAATTTCTGCCACTTCAATTTCTCACTGTTTGCTTTTGAAGAGATTACTTAGTCTCGCTAAACATTTTTGCCAGGTGTGAACTGTCCTTTAACTGACCAGTTTGCAGCTTGGAAGTGTAGTCACAACAAAGTTCTCGGGGGGCCGACTGCAGCTGACAACACTGGTCTCCCAAACACTTGTTTGTTTGTTCACGTTGTACGTAAGTTGTGCATTTGTAAGCTGGGGAGGACGTGTTCTTCTCCTGGAATTTTCAGAGAGAAGTAATTGAAATATTGGATGAATGTACTCCAGGAATATGTGTTTGTTTTTTTTCCAAAGATGAAATTCCACATTAGATTAAAAACTGAATGTTGGAAATATTCAGCAGGTCAGGCAGAATCTCTCAAAAGAGAAACGCTGGGTTAGAGACTCTTCATTCTGAAATGGTGATTCTTACTCCTTTTCACTGATGGCACCTTACTATTTAGTGTTTACAGTAATTCATGTTTTATTTCAGACTTCCAGCATCTGCTGTTCCTTGGTTTTCAATTTCTTGTGAGTTGAGTTAAATCAGGAACTTTTGAACAGTGGCAGGAATAACATTGATTGTTGACCACAAGAAACTTAACAGGGTATATACAGTGGCATGCAAAATCTTGGGCATTCCTGGTCAAAATTTCCGTCACTGTGAATAGTTAGGTGAGTAGAAGGTGAAATGTTCTCCAAAAGTCATAAAGTTAAAGATGAAACATTCTTTTCAACATTTTAAGCAAGATTAGTGTATTATTTTTGTTTTGCACAATTTTAGAGTTGGGGGGGGGGGGGGGAAGGAAAGGAACACCATGCAAAAGTTTGGGCACCCCAGGAGATTTGAGCTCTCAGATAACTTTTACCAAGGTCTCAGACCTTAATTAGCTTGTTAGGGCTATGGCTTGTTCACAATCATGGTTAGAAAAGGCCAGGTGATGCAAATTTCAAAGCTTTATAAATACCCTGACTCCTCAAACCTCGTCCCAACAATCAGCAGCCATGGCTCCTCTAAGCAGCTGCCTAGTACTCTGAAAATTAAAATAAATGATGTCCACAAAGCAGGAGAAGGCTATAAGAAGATAGCAAAGCACTTTCGGGTAGCAGTTTCCTCAGTTTGTAATGTAATTAAGAAATGACAGTTAACAGGAGCGGTGGAGGTCAACTTGAGGTCTGGAAGACCAAGAAAACTTTCCAAGAGAACTACTCATAGGATTACTAAAAAGGCAAATCAAAACCCCTGTTTGACTGCAAAAGACCTTCTGGAAGATTTAACAGACTCTGGAGTGGCAGTGCACTCTTCTACTCTGCAGCGACACCTGCACAAATATGACCTTCATAAAAGAGTCATCAGGAGAAAACCTTTCCTGCATCCTCACCACAAAATGTAGCGTCAGACGTTTGCAAAGGAACATCTAAATAAGCCTGATGCATTTTGGAAACAAGACCTGTGGACTGATGAAGTTAAAATAGAACTTTTTGGCCACAATGAGCAAAGGTATGTTTGGAGAAAAAAGGGTGCAGAATTTCATGAAAAGAACACCTCTCCAGCTGTTTAAGCATGGGGGTGGATCGATCATGCTTTGGGTTTGTGTTGCAGCCAGTGGCACGGGGAACATTTCACTGGTAGAGGGAAGAATGAATTCAATTAAATACCTGCAAATTCAGGAGGCAAACATCACACCGTCTGTAAAAAAGCTGAAGATGAAAAGAGGATGGCTTCTAAAACAGGATAATGATCCTAAACGCAACTCAAAATCCACAATGGACTACCTCAGGAGGCGCAAGCAGAAGGTTTTGCCATGGCCCTCACAGTTCCCTGACCTAAACATCATCAAAAAACTGTGGATAGACCTCAAAAGAGCGGTGCATGCAAGATGGCCCAAGAATCTCACAGAACTGGAAGCCTTTTGCAAGGAAGAATGGGTGAAAATCCTCCAAACAAGAATTGAAAGACTCTTAGCTGGCTTCAGAAAGTGCTTACAAGCTGTGATGTTTACCAAAGGGGCTGTTACTAAGTACTCACCATGAAGGGTGCCCAAACTTTTGCTTCGGGCCCTTTTCCATTTTTGTTATTTTGGAACTGTAAAAGATGGAAATAAAGTAATCTTAAAATATTAAAGAAATGTGTCATCTTTAACTTCATGCCTTTTGGAAATCAGGTCATCTTTTACACGCTTAGCTATTCACAGCAACAGAAATTTTGACCAGGGTGCCCAAACTTTTGCATGCCACTGTATTGATTTGATAGAACTGAATTAATTTCTGAAGAGATCTACTGTACATAATTATCGCACAATGAATATTTTTGTAGATGATTTAGGGGAGATCTAAGAAAGTAATGGGACTCATTCTTTGTCTTAGTGGGTGAACATAATGAACAAAACACAAAGAGATTTGAAACGGATGTGCAAGATCATGGCGGGCTTAAAGAGGAAATAGATAAAAAAAACTTTTTATTCATAGGTGGTTCAAAGGCCACTTCATGCCTTTTGTGCCATTCAGTAAGCTTGTGGCTGCTCTTTTATCTTAAAGCTATTTTCCTGTACAAACCTGATATCCCTTAATTTCCTTGTCCATGTGCAAGGTTTTAAAGTGTGCAGAAGAAATGAGATGTGGGAAAAAAGACTTAAAAATTTCTTATGGCCTGGACTTATCTGTTTCTCCTGATGTGAGAATTGACTATGTAACAGTTTCTTTCCCCCAAGCTATCAGACTCCTCAATACCCAGAGCCTGGACTGACACCTTGCCCTATTGTCCTGTTTATTATTTATTGTAATGCCTGCACTGTTTTTGTGCACTTTACGCAGTCCTGTGTAGGTCTGTAGTCTAGTGTAGCTTTCTCTTTTTTACGTAGTTCAGTCTAGTTTTTGTACTGTGTCATGTAACACCACGGTCCTGAAAAACCTTGTCTCATTTTTATTATGTACTGTACCAGCAGTTATGGTCGAAATGACAATAAAAGTGACTTGACAGTCACATACTGTAATAATCATAACACTTGTCATTGGTTATCAAAATATTGAAATATTTTAATTGATTTTCAAAAGAAGTTTTTTTTAAAAAGTGAAAGCTGAATTCATGCTGTACGTGGAGAAGCTTAATATGATGAGCATGTTTTTGCTGCAGATGTATAGTTTTAAAAGGTGGTTGATTCTATGTATGGGATAAAATGGTTACTACAGTTAACCTTGGAGTGTATTGGGCAACAAAGTCGTAAGCTGGCGTAGTAGGGCAATAAAGCTCTGACGTTCTGGCATCAGATTTTAAAATTTTTATTGACAAGTTAGTGTATTGCACATCTAAGGGAATTGATGGAATTTGTGAAACTGACATTTTTTTGTGAACTCTTCAAGGCTGATGATTAGTATGACATGGTTTTCAGGAAAGCCCTGAAGAGTTTTGTCAATATTTTATTTAAAAGTCCCTTTTCGGAAAGAAAAATTTGCAAATGTATGCAACTGTAAAACTAAAACTATTAGCAAGAGAAGAGGGGTGTAAAGAAACTTCAAAACTTCATAGGCACTTCAAGTAATTGGTTCTTTAGTATTTTAAGGTCTCCTGAAATTGTAAAACCAGCAATATAAAAACAAGTATTTTCTTGTGCTCTATTATTGAGCATGTTTGGAATGTTGTTGCAATTCAATTTATTCACTTGTGCCCTTTAGTTTGGTATTTGAGCTTAGATGTGTTTCCAGCTCTCATTGGACAGCAGGAACATCGCAACAACTATATTTAAGTCAGGAATAGGTTATCTGCACATTTTTTTGCTGAGTAGCTGCATTTAACAAGAGGATTGCTGATTTTTTTAATTTCCCTCAGTCCTAGTAATAGTCCCAATTTTTGTTGATGACAAAACATCTGTAGAAAGTTGGTTTTACAAATGTGTTTGAAGAAGCAGCAGAAAAGCATGCTGAATCATTATGGGTACGTGGGGGTGGAGGGGGACCAAGTATCTTTGTATCTTTGTTGCTGAATTCCAGTTTGTCTAAGTTAGGTCTGTTCACTATATTTAATTAACAACCTCTATAAATTTAATGTTCGGGTCACTGCTGTCTTTTCATTTCAGAAGTGAATTTGTGTTGCAAGAATTGAAAAGAATTGTTTTCAATTTTACCTTGGCTGTCCTCAGTCAAGGTAAAAAAGGATGTAAAAGTATCTTGCACCAATGTACGCATTGATTCATACTGCAAAGCTAGTTTGATAAGTCAGAATTTATTGACTGCAGCCTGGCAACATTTTTAAAAGGTTATCAGCTTTCAAATATTAAAATAACCTCTAATAGTCAAGTACCTTCAAATTTTCATAGAATGGAATAATGAAATGAAATCTGAGCTTTTTTGAAACTCCCAATTTTCCTTCTGGCATGAAGGCCATTGAATAGTCTTTTAAATTCTCCGGTAATATCAATTATGACAAGTTCCCTGGAGAGCTTCATTGGAAATAGAAAGGAAAGTAATTTGAAACCGGCCTTAAAGGATGATGTAGAGCTATGGGACCATGGCAAGCTACATGTGCATTTGTGGATTTTTGCAGATGTATTGTTCAGGCCCACTATCAGACAACTGAATTCCAGGTCCATCTATCTAATATCAATTTCATTTAGCACAATTTGGTCTACTTCATATGATGCAGAAGAAGTTATTTTTGCAATTCTGTTACCTGCCTGAATTTTTGGATTGTATCCTATAATTTAATAAGTTTAACTAAACCAACCCCTGATGGCTACTGGGCTGACAGACAAACACATTATCCAGTTATAAATAATTTGTTCAGGCAAGCACTCGATCTGATTATGATGCATATCCCAGTTGATTTAACCATTTGGTTTGTGTGTCAGAATTTAACATTTAGCTGTATATCATCCATCTGCAATATTGGCTCATTTTCCCCTCTCTCCACTAGCCTGGCCTAATATGCTGGTTATTTCCTACAGCTATGTATTTCACAGCTTTTAACTTCCTTTGATTTGTGATCTCCCATTAACCTATCAACCAAACAACTTGTATAGATCAAACCTTCAGTAAAATATGCTATTATGATGCATTTATTATCTGAGGAATAAAATAGAGATATATGAAGGGGCCCTTCTGCATGTATTTTCAGATTAGCATTAGACTTCTGTAGGCAGTCTGCTGTAAGTAGTTAGCAGAAATGATTCCCAGTGGTATTGCCTCCAGCTTTATGTCAAACTGCTTTTGAAATATGGGATGATAAGACTATTGTGATATTTAATTGTGCTTTGCCTTTAAATCCATGTTCAGACATCTAAGGGTGGACGTTGGTATAATGGATGTTATTTGGAAACTATTAATCTATAATCTGTCTTGTCATGGTCTTGCACCTTATAGGAGCTGGCCAAAGTTCTTGGAATGGGACACTAGTAGGTATGACAGTCGAGTAGCATTGGCTGGAGTTTGAGAGTAATTCAGAAGGTGCAGGATTCAAAGAAGTAGCAGCATTACAAAGGAAGGATAAGCCACTGGTTGCTGGAAAGGGAAGTCGAAGACAGAATAAAAGCAAGAGAGAGGAAAAAATGTAGCAAAAATTAGTGGCGAGCTGGAGGATTGGGAAGCTTTTGCACTATTGAGTTAACAGTTATTTGGTCAGTGCTCAATTATGTTTTTATCCAAGTTCTTTTGAGTTTTATAGGTTGGATTTGGAGGGATTTTTGTGGTTTGTTTCACTTGTGTGTGTTTTTCCACTTTGATCATGTTACATTTTTAGATTAGCTGTTTCTTAGGTTTTTTTGAAAGCTGATCGCACTTAGGCTTGCTAAATGATTCCCTGTTCAAACTTGGTTTGGTCAAATAATGTGTATATGTAGACTGGGTGCCATGGAGTTGTGTATTTGGGATGCCTGTGGAAACTTTCTGGTTTTTCCTGTTGCTTACACCAATGTTAAATGGAAAACTTGTCTGTATGTATACTGTAGCTGGATAAGCAGTGGATCTTTGTCATGGCAGATGAAATTTAGTGCAGAAAGGGGAAGTTTTGCACCTTGACAGGAAAAAAGAAGGTGAATACATGTTAAATAGTACAGTTGTGAACCAGTTACAAGAGACCTGCTAAAGTGCAGAAATCTAAGAAGTTAACAGAACATTATAACAAAAGTTTTGCAAAGTCTGAGCATAGTTCAGACAAATCAGAAAGTTATACTAAATCTGTATTTAGCTCACCTGATGTGTTATGCCCCAATTCTGAATGCAAAACTTTTAGGGAATATGCTGAAAGCTTTAGGAAGGGTATAGAACAAGCTGTTCTCAATGGTCACCAGGCTCAGCATGTAAATGCTTAAGGAAAAGCTGAAGTATTTGCAATCTTGTTCAACTAAAGATGCTGAAATCCCCCAAATCACAGAAGCCAATCCCCAGCCAATTTGATTAACTCTGTCTGATGTCAAGAAACGATTGAGAGCATGAGATACCTTTGTGACTGATAAAAATCAACGGAGATGAAACTGAAGCTGGTGATATAGAAGTCTTTATTCATTACAGCAAATGGGCATTCTTCTGGAGACACTCGGTAGAGTCTCCCAAACCCACAGTACATCACGCCTTTGCATCTGTAAGATCAATGGTAATGGTAGGAGATTCAGTATAGTTTCAGTCATTACAATCACATTGTTCAGTTTAATACTTTGGGTTGACAATGCTTCCTTTGAATTGCTTATCTATAGTGGGAAGCACCTTTGAATGTTCAAACACTCCAGTTGAGACAAATTGACACAGGTATTCCAAAAGCTTATGATGCTCAAGATTAATGTCTGTGTAAGCTGACTGAGTACATAATAGATCAGCTATTGATTTCAACTACACCTGTGACCATGTTTATACTATGTGACATCAGCCTTGTCTAGCAGTTTGAGTTCAAGAAACAATGGTGCAAGTAACTTAGCCCTGTTCCGTGGTTTGATGCAGGCCAGTTATCACAACACCGTTGTCTTAATGTTTGGCTGATGCATATATGAGTCGCCATTTTCCAAACCCTATCTCTTTGTGGGTAATCTGTGCTTTTAAATTCAATTTACTGCTTGCAATTTATACTAAGAACTGAAGAATGGTTCTTGTTTGAATTAATGTCGGATATATTCACATACTCCCAAACAAATAAGTCTGTGAGATTCAACACCAATCAAGCTATGTTACTGAAGATTTGTTCTCCAGAGTTAACTGTTTCTTGCCAAACTGTGTATTTACAAATCTGGTAACTACTCAGCAATGTGGAAAACTGTCCACATGTGTCCTTTCCTTACAAAGATGGACAAGTGGGTTATTTATGCCACTCTGCCATCAGTAAATTGACACTTCTCTAAACTGACAAATTCATCAATAACTTGTTTTGATTTTTATTTTGAGATTGAGTGCTGCGCTGTCTGATTTAATCCTAAAGAGGAAACACTAGCGGTCATAGGGAGAATGTACAAATTCCTTGCAAGCACCTGTGGGAATTCAATCCAGGTCACAGGTCCTGTAAAGCATTGTTTTAACCACTATGCTATTGTGCTGTGTTAACTGATGCTTAGTTTGGCTTTTGCCAGGGTTAGCTGGCCACGGGCCTTGACGCAGCTTTGGTGCAAACATGGACAAAAGTGCTAAATTATGGAGATGAGGCAAGTAGAGTAATTTTTGACTGAACGTGGTGTCAAGATGCTCCAATAAAACTGATGTTACTGGAAATGTAATTGAATCATTGGGAGTGTATCACGCGGAAAGTAAGCTGTGGTTGATGGGAGTCAATCATCCCAGCATCAGAACGCCATTGCAGATGTTTTTCAGGGTGGTGTTTTGTGCTCATCCACCTTTTGCTGTTTTGTCAATGATCCTCCATCTATCATAAGGTCAGAAGTAGGAATACTTGCTGATGATTGCACAGAGTTCAATTCCATTCTATTAGATTCTAATATTTTTGATCCAAGGTTCCTTCAGAAGTCAGGAAAGAAGCACAAAATTTCTTACTTGGTTGTTTCATTAAGAGTTATTAGAACAAAGAAAACAGGAACAAGCAGTAGAGGTGTTGTACAAGAGCTGGAGAGAAAAACTAAGATTAAAGATACAAAGAAGGTTTAAGATGTGTTTAGCTATTTTATACCCATGGAGAAGGAAAACTTCTTTTAAAAATTATGGAGAAGCGTAACCATTTGGAAAGCACTTACTAAATATAGCAGTAACAAATTAACCAATGAGAACGCACTTATTCAAATAATGCGGAAGAACAAATTTACTGGAGCTTTCCAGAATTATACTTTATATAGCCACTAGAGACATATTAAGCTATTATATTCATATAAGAACTACTTAAAATACAAACAGATAATTGTTAAACTACAAAGAAAATAACACTTAAACAGTCTAATCTAAGAATTAAACAGGTGGATCCAGCAATTCTCAAGAAATGAAAAGGGCCATGATGCCATAAGAAGACAACATTCAACAGTAAAATTTAAAAGTGACATCTGTGTCACAAAAGTGCCAAGTGAAGGCCACCTCCAACATAGTATAATCTTCTGTGCTCAACATTGTGTGAACTTATCATGAGCTTCTCTTGAGAATCACCACTGACCAAACATTTAATTGCAGTAGTTATATTTATATACCTACAAGGGCATGTCATGGTCTGGGTGAATGAACAATAGCTTCTCAGTCCTGCTGAAAAGCATATTATCACAATTTTTTTTGTCTCCATATGTGCTGCATGATCTACTGAGTATTTCTTAGCATTTTCTGTTTTGACTTGGTTCTCATATGTATTTTGAATAAGGGAGCCATGATCTGTGATAAAATAATCAATCACTTAGCTAAAGAGTTCGTGCTGTTGAGATTGCAAAAAAACTAGACATTCTGCAGGTGCTGGAAATCCAAAGTAAGATACAAAATTCTGGAGGAACTTAGCAGGTAAGGCAGCATTTGTGATGAGGAATAAGCAGTTGATGTTTTGGGTGGAGTCTCTTCATTAGGTCCCAGTGAATAGTCTCAGCCTGAAATGTCAACTGTTTTTAATTTCCTCCCATAGATGCTGCCTGATCTGCTGAGTTCCTTCAGTATTTTGTTTGTTACTCATTTTAATGCTTTAATACTCAGCTTTTTCCTTAAGTTGTTTACATTAAGGATGAGGGATGTTTGGGTATTGGTAATCTAAGGCTAGGGAATTGGACAGGAAAGTAATTGAAGCTAAAGATCAGTTTGGATTTTAATTTGGAGACTAAGCTTGCTCCACAGCCACTATGACCCACTACTGGTCTTGTACACACTGGTAACTGTAACAAAAAGAAGCATCTGGTGTAAAATAAAATCCAACCAAAGCATTTCTGTAAATGGCTAGAAAAATCTGTTAGTTGGTGTTGGTCAAAGAATATGACACTGGTAGCAGAAACGTTGCCTTTGTCTTATGGAATCTCCTGTAGTTCACCTGAGAGGTTACACGTTTTTGTTTATTTTATCTTATCTCAGCTGAAAGGTAAAATTGTCAGTAATAAACATAGCAGTTCACTGAAATGGATCCTTAATTAAATGCTGAGATATCTGAAATGGCCACTGAATCCGTGGTCTTCTGATTTATAGATTAGCTAAAGTGGTAATGCGCCTGAGGTGAAATAATTATTTTAGGTTCTTGATATTCTGCAATACGTTTACCAGTTCTGGATTTTAATTAAGTAATTCCACATTTAGTTTAAGCAGTTTTGGCATTGTTTTGATTGAATACTGTTTCCACATTGCTTCAGTTTGTGATTGTCACTTGGAATTTAAACCTGGCAGTTAAACTGCAGAGTTGGGAATCAATTGCAACTCCATAGGTAGATATGCTGTGGTAGAGATTATTGAAAAGATCAATCTCACTATTGATTTTGCACAGCTAGAACTTTTGCTCAGTCAGTGTATTTTGGATTTAAACTATTATTTTCTTATTTTCCTACTGTTTTAAAGTCAAATCCAATTTAAAGGATGTTTTCCATGCACAATTTTCAGAATTGATCATAATTTTTCACACAAAAATCATTCCAGCATTTTATGTTCCTTTGCATTATATCTCTCATATTTCATATCTTGTTTACAGCTTGCATGATAGGTGTTAAGAATTAAGCAAGTGGTTAAAAAATTTTGCATTGAGTATAACTGTCCCGTTAGACTCATTTTATTGTTTCTCTTACTTTACATCTTTTTGAAAAAAATCAATATTCTGTTAGCTTTTATTGGCTGAATGCAGCTTTAGAATCTGGGGTTATCTATTTTTCACCATGAGTGTTTGTCTCTCCTCATTTATAACCTTGCCAAAAATGATGACTAACTCTGCAATGTATTACCTCAGACTTGTGCACATTAATTTGCTTTTACTATTTGCCTAATTTGCTAACCTTATAGTCATTGGAATTTTTTCATTGTCTTGTAAAACACCTATTTAAAGGACTAATGACCATTCTGTGAGTATAGGGTAATTCAGATCCTTATCCAATCACAGCAGCACTATAGCCTTTCAGCTTACAACTTCATTGATTTTCTACACATCTGTTGCTTGAAATGTTTCATTTTTGCTAATTTCCTAGGAAATATATCAATATATTTAAAAAATATTTGATCTTCATTTTACACACTTAATTCCTCTCGCCTATGCAAAACCTTTAGCTCTACTAAGTGAACAATTAATGGAAAATTCTTCTCAAATTTGTCTTTGAAATTTGTTATTGTTTAGGAGTTATTGAATGGTTTTAGAGATGTAGTCTTAACCAATGGGTCCACTGCAGACCGAATCCAATTGCAGACAGTCTGTCATTTGACCAGTCCTCTTAGTGTTCTTTGTTGTTGTAACACAGTATTGCACTCGCCTTCAGCAAGTAAGCCTCTAAAATACAGTAAATCTTCAGCATTAATGCCAAGTTATTTGCCTTTTGTCATCACAACAAAATTATTCAACCTAACTTTTCAGAAAGTCAAAGTGCACATTTTGGAGACCAAGATTACAGTTGATAAATTCATGTGTTTAATAGTGCAATGGCTGCCTTTTAGTTACCTTACCTCTGATACAACACTGCCTAGTGGCAATCAAGATCCACATGAAACCCAGTTAAAGAAGGATATCTTAAGATCTTGGACACCACTTATCAGTAAAGAAAAATATTGATTATGGAATTTGTCATAGCCTTTAGAACATTTACACAAGCTTCAGCTGAATGGGAACTGCAGTGATAGGGCTGAGGAAGGGAAAATGAAAATAAATCAAAGATGAGTTACAGGGCAATAGAGGCATGTAGTTAAAATAGAAAGCAACAGGTACTGGCCTAAAAATGTTATGTTTGAATGCACGCAGCATAAGAAATAAAATGGACGATCTTGAAATTCAGCTACAGATTGGAAAGTATGATGTTGTGGCCATTTCTGGAACTTGGCTAAAGGATCGCTATCATTGGGAGCTGAACGTCCAAAGATATACACTGTATAGGAAAGATAGATTAGTAGGCAGAGGGGGTGGTGTGGCCCTGTGTATAATAAATAATAAATCATTAGAGAGGGATAACATAGAATCAGAAGGTGTTAGAGTCTCTATGGATTGAGTTAAAAAATGACAAGGGTAAAGGACACTAATGGCATTTGTATACAGGCCTCCAAACAGCAGCTGGGATGTGGATTACAAATTACAGCAGGAGATAGAAAAGGCACGTTAGAAGGGCAATGTCATGATAATCGTTGGGGATTTTAACATGGAAGTGGATTGAGAAAACCAGGCCAGTACTGGCCCTCGAGAGAATTTGTAAAATGTCTAAGGAATGGCTTTTTAGAACAGCTTGTAGTTGAGCCCACTAGGGGATTGGCTGTGCTGGATTAGGTGTTATGCAATCATCCGGAGGTAATAAGAGAGCTTAAGGTTAAGAAACCGTTAGGGAACAGTGATCACAATATGATCGAGTTCACTTTGAATTTTGAGAAGGAGAAACTAAATTCCAATGTGTCAGTATGTCAGTGGAATAATACAATGGCATGGGAGGGGAACTGGCCAAGGTTGATTGGAAAGAGACACTAGCAGGAAGGAGAGCAGAGCAACAATGGCTGGAGTTTATGCGAAAAATGAGCGAAGTGCAAGATAGATGTATTCCAAATAAGAAATTTTCAAATGGAAGAAGGACATTACCATGGCTGACAAGTGAAATCCAAGCCAAAGTAAAAACAAAAGAGAGGGCATACAAGGAAGCCAAAGCTAGTGGGAAGATAGAGGATTGGGAAGTCTTTTTAAAAACTTGCAGATGGAAACTTAAGGTCATTAGGAAGGAAAAGATGAATTATGAGAGGAAGCTGGTGACTAATATTAAAGAAGATACTAAATGCTTAAGTATATAAAGGCTAAAGGAGTGTTGAGGGTAGATATAGGACCAATAGAAAATGACGGTGGAGATATCATAATGAGAGATGCAGAAATGGCAGAGGAACGATGTGTATTTTGCATCAGTCTTCACGGTGGAAAACACCTGCAGTATACCAGACATTCCAGGAGTGTCAGGGAAATGAGTATGAGCAGTGAAAATTACGACTGAGAAGGTGCTCAGGATGCTTAATGGTCTGAGGGTGGATAAATCTCCTGGACTTGATGGAATGTACCCTTGGGTTCTGAAGGAAGTAGCTGGAGAGATTGCAGAGGCATTAATGATGATCTTTCAAGAATTGATAGATTCTGACATTGTACCGGATTACTGGAAAATTGCAAATGTTACTCCCATTATTTATAAAGGGTGGGAGGCAGCAGAAAGGAAACTATAGATCTTTTAGCCTGCCTTCAGTGGTTGGGAAGTTGTTGGAATTGATGGTTAGGGATGAGATTATGGAATACCTGGAAGCACAAGACAAGATAGGCTAAAGCCAGCATGGTTTCCTGAAAGGAAAATCCTGCCTGACTAACCTACTGCAATTTTTTGAGGAAATTACAAGCAGAGTAGACAAAGGAGATGCAGTAGATATGGTGCACTTGAATTTTCAGAAGGCCTTTGACAAGGTGCCACACATGAGGCTGCCTAGCAAGATAAGATCCCATGGAATTTCAGGGGAGTTACTAGCATGGGTGGAGCATTGGCTGATTGGCAGAAAAGAGTGGGAATAAAGGGATCCTATTCAGACTGGCTGCCAGTTATCAGTGGAGTTCCACAGGGGTTGTTGTAGGGACCACTGCTTTTTACGATGTATGTCAATGGTTTGGACTATGCGATTAATGGATTTGTAGCTAAATTTGCCAATGACACAAAGATGAGTGGAAGAGCAGGTAGTGTTGAGGAAACAGTCTGCAGAGAGACTTAGATAGTTTAGGGGAACGGGCAAAGGAAATACAATGTTGGAAAATGTATGGTCATGCACTTTGGTGAAAGTAATAAATGGAAGACTATCATTTAGAAGGACAGAGAATTCAAAATGAGAGATGCAAAGGGACTTGGGAGTCCTTGTGCAGGATACCTTAAAGGTTAACCTCCAGGTTGAGTTGGTGGTGAAGAAGGCAAATGCAATGCTGGCATTAATTTCTAGAGGTATGGAATATAAGAGCAGGGATGTGGTGCTGAGGCTCTACGGTACTCATGAGGCCACACATAGATTATTGTGTGCAGTTTTGGGCTCCTTATTTAGAAAGGATATACTGACATTGGAGAGGGTTCAGAGAAGATTCACGAGAATGATTCCAGGAATGAAAGGGTTACTGTTTGAGGAATGTCTGGCAGCTCTTGGTCTGTATTCCCTGGAGTTCAGGAGAATGAGGGGGATGTCATAGAAACATTCCGAATGTTAAAAGGCCTGAACAGATTAGATGTGGCAAAGTTATTTCCCATGTTAGGGGAGTCCAGGCCAAGAAGGTACAACTTCAGGATTGAAGGAGGTCCATATAGAACAGAGTTGTGGAGAAATTACTTTAGGCAGAGGGTGGTAAGTCTGTGGAATTTGTTGCCATGGGTGGCTGTGGAGGCCAAGTCATTGGGTGTATTTAAGGCGGAGATAGGTTCTCGATTTGCCAGGGCATCAAAGGGTATGGGGAGAAGGCAGGGGAGTACGGATGACTGGAAGAATTGGATCAGCCCATGATTGAACAGCAAAGCAGATGAAGGGCTCCTATATCTTATGGTCTTATGGATTGTGGAACAAAACTTTAGAAAACAAGAGATTGAAACCTAGTAAAAGCTCATTATCTGCCAAACAAGTCAGACGTTGTGTCATTACTTTTTGTGTAAAGTTCTCCAATTCATTTGGCAGTAATCTTAATACAAAAAGTAGGTACTATTTTAGTAAATCATTCTCAAGAATTAGTTCCCAATGCTAATGTGAAAACAGATGGGTCAAAAGCGAAGTATTTATGAATGCTAGAAATTTGTAAGAAAGGTAGAAAATGATGGTCAGATACCTTCTGAAGGGAAGCTGCAGCAAATTTCTACAAATGTATTGTGGAGAGCATTCTAACTGGTTACAATATCATCTAGTATGGAGGGATCATTGCTGCACAGGATCGGAAAAAAACCAGTGGCTTCTCAACCCATCCAGTTCCATTGTGGGCACTAATCTCGATAGGATTAAGGACATGTCTTCAAAAGGAAGGCATCTGTCAGCACATGCGCTCTTCATTACCACAATTAGGGAGGAGGTACATGAGCCTGAAGACAGACTCGAGGTTTTAGGAACAGCTTCTTTCATTCTGCCATCAGATTTCTAAATGGTCACTACCTGACAATTTGCTCCCTTTTTGCACTACTTACTATATTTGTTTTATGTATGTACATCTGTAAGATAAATTTTCTGCGTTAATTACTTAATAATGTCTGATCATCTAAGTCACAATAATAGACGGTGCAATCTACCACTAATAACTCACTAACAATTGTAGTACTTCTCATCATTTGAACATTCACAGTCTGAGTTCAATAAAGTATATGACCCTCTGGGGTACTGCCTTCTACAAAAACTATTTGGAGTCAGATGCTCCGATCAATGAGATGAGATTGGAGGTGTGAGTTGTAGAGATGCTGTGCCCTGCCTTATATTTTAAAAAAAAGTCATGTTATTGAGAGAACCTGCTCTTCTCAAGAAAGAGCTGTTTATATTTACCATACCTTGATTAAAAACAACTTTCAGATGACCTTAGAAGAAGAATTGTAGAGATGTGCGAAGCTTGAAAAGGCTACAAAAGCATTTCTAAAGATTTGTGTGTTCATCAGTCTGCAGTAAGAGATATTGTCTTCAGATGCAGGAAATTCAGTACTGTTGCTGCTCTCCCTAGGAGTGGGCATCCTGCAAAGCTCACAACAAGAGTACAAGTGCCATGCTGAAGGAGGTGAAAAGAGATCAAAGGGTTAATGGCAAAAGACCTGCAGAAATCTCTAGAATTTGCTGAAGTCTCTTCATGTGTCTACTATAAGAAAATCACTGTGCAGGATTGGTGTATCTGGAAGAACACCATAGAAGAAGCCACTGCTCTTGAAAAAGAACATTACTGCATGTCTCAAGTTTGCAAAGACCACCTAGATGCTCTACAACACTTCTGGGACAATGTTCTGTGGACAAATGAGATAAAAGTTGAACTTTTTGGCAGAAATACACACCTCTGCATTTGGAGGAAAAGGTCACTACACACCAACGCCAAAACTTCATCCCAATTGTGAAGCACAATGGAAGGAGCATCATGGTTTGGGGCTGCTTTACTGCCTCAGGACCTGGACAGCTTGCAGTTGTTGAGGAAACAATGAATTCAAAATTGTATCAAGACATTTTACAGGAGAATGTCATGGTAGTGGTCCTTTACCTGAAGCTTAATAGAAGTTGCATGATGTGACAAAATAATGATCTGAAACACGAGAAAGTCAACAGAATGGTTTAAAAATAAACCATGCATTTTTGGAAACAATTCCTGTGGACTGATGAAGTTAAAATAGAACTTTTTGGCCATAATGAGCAAAGGTATGTTTGGAGAAAAAAGGGTGCAGAATTTCATGAAAAGAACACCCCTCCAGCTGTTTAAGCATGGGGGTGGATCGATCATGCTTTGGTCTTGTTGTTGCAGCCAGTGGCACGGGGTACATTTCACTGGTAGAGGGAAGAATGAATTCAATTAAATACCAGCAAATTCTGGAAGCAAACTTTACACTGTTTTAAAAAAATAAGCTGAAGATGAAAAGAGGCTGGCTTCTATAACAGGATAATGATACTAAACACACCTCAAAATCCACAATGGACTACCTCAGGAGGCGCAAGCAGAAGGTTTTGCCATGGCCCTCACAGTTCCCCAACCTAAACATCTTCAAAAATCTGTGGATAGACCTCAAAAGAGCAGTGCATGCAAGATGGCCCAAGAATCTCACAGAACTAGAAGCCTTTTTGCAAGGAAGAATGGGCGAAAATCCCCCAAACAAGAATTGAAAGACTCTAAGCTGGCTACAGAAAGTGTTTGGAAGATGTGATACTTGTCAAAGGGGGTGTTACTAAGTACTGGCCATGCAGGGTGCCCAAACTTTTGCTTCAGGCCCTTTTACTTTTTTGTTATTTTGAAACTGTAAAAGATGGAAATAAAGTAATCTTGCTTAAAATATTAAAGAAATATGTCATCTTTAACTTCATACCTTTTGGAAATCAGGTCATCTTTTACTCGCTTAGCTATTCACAGTAACAGAAATTTTGACCAGGGGTGTCTAAACTTCTGCATACCACTGTATATGTGTGTGTATGTGAAGGGGTGTTTGTGTGTATATATGTACACATTGTGGATTCCAGTAAAGTGGTACACAATTGGATCAGTACATCTTGGTCAAATTAAGTCACTGTTCCTGTTAGCTGAAGTTTCGTGGAAGTAGTGTAAGGAAATACAACAGTTTAACTGAATAACGAATTAGAACACTACCAATATTACTACAGTACCATAAAACTGTATTAGTTCCTAATAGTTATTGATGGAGGAATTCATTTAGTGTATGCTGCCAGTCCTTTTGATCAACTATAAATGAACATTAATCAATGCAGACACCTTGTGCAGGTAATGGGCTGCCTTGTTGCATGAAGTAATGTCAAAAATCACTATCTTGTCAATGTCATTTGACCCAAATGATTAGTGTAATGCAAGCATATATAACTAACATTATTTAAAAACAATTTCCTCTAAGCATGGTGTTGTTTTTAAACAGCCATACAAATGCGCATGTCTGAAACTAGTTGGAAACTGTTCAGTAGCTGTTCCCTGCCCCAATTAAGTGGCATAGTATCCTAAATTAACGAAAGGAATCCCGGCTATTTTCTCAATTAGTTTTGTTCTTTAAGAATTTTCCTAGATAAGCTAATTAACCAGAAAGTTTATAAAATTATGAGAGGCATAGATGGGTAGATGATCAAAGTCTTTTTCTCCCAACATGGAAATGTCAAGTACTAAAGGATGTGCATTAAAAGTTGGAAGGGGAAAATTTAAAGGAGATGTGCAGGGCAGATTTTTATTGCATGGGATAGTGGATGGCTAGAACAGGTTTCTGGAAAAATGGTGGAAGCAGAATAAGTAGTGATATTTAAGGGGCTTTTAGTTGAACATAGCGCAAAACTGTGGAGAGATTTGAAAATGAGAATTTAAGTTGAAAGCATAGGTGGGGAGCATGGTTTCTAGGTGAAAATGTTTTAAAGGTATGATCCATGTAACTGGATGCAGCTCAATTCTTAACAATTTTAGAGTAAGGGTGCTTATTAATATATGTTATGAGAAATGGTTCCACGGTTGAAAGTATGGGGTTTAAGGATTGTGCAAGTAATTTGCAGAAGAACTAGCAGCATAAAAATCTTATCTTTCAGTCAGGAAGTGAATGAGAAAATATTGCTGGGATTTGTAGAATGAGTCAAGGAATTGAACTATAGTTGAAGAAGATTTGGGCTAGATAGTCATTTCACTTGCAGTATTACAGATTTTGATCATTTCACAATTTATTTGTGGAATCTGTTGTTCATAAGTCATCTATTGGATTCAAACTGTGACTGTGTGAACTTCAAATGAATTAAAATGCTTTGTGTAGATTTATTTGGCACATTTTTAAACATTTTTTATTCCTGACTTCTGATGAGATAATATGCACTTAGTTGAATGAATATGATGTATTTTTACCTCAGCTGAGTGTTGTGGCTCAAGATGGAAAGTGCTGGAAACAGCAGGAACAGAAGTAAAATTTTTGGGTCAAGCACCCTTCAGAGCTTTTCTGTTTCCATAGTTGCTTCCTGACAAGAATTTCCAGTATTTTCTCATTTAAACTCAGATTTCTGTCATCTGCATATTTTTGATTTTCAATGTCTACAGTACATTTAATTAAAACTTAAGCTGCATTTCATTCTTTCATGACAATTTTTCTTGCATTTCAGTGGTAGATGCGGGTCTCTGGGAAAATGGACTCACATACGAATGCAGAACACTGCTCTTTAAGGCCATTCATAATTTATTAGAAAGGTAAGTCACATGGATGCTTTAAAATTTAATATTTAAAAAACATGCATGGTATTGTTTATGATCTATTATGTGAATTTATATTTAGTGTGCAGAATTGTTCAGAACAATTCAGAGAGATGTTTGGTCTGTTTAATTCTTTTTACAACAGCACTTTGTTATACTTTTCAGGGTAAAATTTTTTTATTAAAACAGCCAGACTACTTGAAAATACTTCTTTTCAAGCCATGTGTATTTAATTTGGGCTCAGGTAATAAGGTGTAGAATTCTTCCAGCAATTAACAAACTCTCTTTATTCTATCAGAGTTGATCTTTCTGATATCTTCAAGGTCAACAAACTTCAAATCTTGTTCAAGTAGCTATATGTAGTTTTAAACCATTTTAAGTAAAACTCTGTCACCAGATTAGTAGGCCAGAATCTTAGCCTGTTACTTTTCTTGCAATGTGAGGGCTTTGACCAAAAATTAGGATGCTGTTGCATTTGTTGGTGCATGTCCTTCATAATAGATCATGGCCTGTTATTAGTCACAGCCTAAATTAGATTAATTTCCATTACAGTTCAAAGTTTCCAATCTTGAATTGATTATATTTTAGTACTCTAAATATGTATGGCATAATGGTGAATGCTTCAGTTCTTTGGGGGAAAATGCTTCAGAACTTTGTATTTGGCCAGTAAAGCACCTTTTGAGTTGTAGTTATAGATGGTAGGTAAAGAAACCAGCATCTTATCTGTATAATCAGTTGGAATTTTCTTCCTTGTATAATTTCAGTTACACATCAGAATTTTTTTTTAGCTCCATCCCCAATAATGTTATCTCAGCCAATATTGTAGATAATTGTTCCTTTAAAATAAAGTTATTACACTTTTGTTAAACAAGATTGAAATTTGCCAACAGATGTGTTTGTATCTTAACGGTTTGGTGTTTGGGATATTGGGAACTTTTAAAATTACAAAATATCCATAAGTTTAATGCATCTTTTTTCTTAGCTCAGGGTGCCACCTTTTATGTCTGAGTCTGTGCTTGGTGCTAAGTGGGGCTTTGGTGTGAGCAATAAATCTCATGCAGCAGAAACTGGATCCAGCTGTTTTGGTCTCTCTTGCTATTGGGTCAAGACCAAGGTGTATCACATACCAAGTCTGTGGTAGTTATCCAATGCTAAAAGAAGCAAAAGACATTTTGACTCCAAATGCAGGACCTAGGATTTCTCATGGACTGTTTGCTCAGCAACTCTCAAGTGGCCATCTCCTGCCCATGATAGCAGTGCCAATGTCAATGTCAGACAAAGTGGTGGCTACATCTTCTTCAGTGACAAACTGGAAGGGAAATAAAATCTTCACTGTGAGCTTTTAATGAATTAATGAAAACATTTTCCCCTTAAGTCATCAATGCACAAATCTAGAACTTGAGGATGTTGCCAAAGAAGATTTGATCTTGAAAAAAGTCATGAGCTGGTTTCAAGAGGAAGCAAATTAATATCCTAGGTGACTTTAGTGCTATTGTAAGGAAAAATGTAAGCTTTTGGCAAGGGATCTTTAGCTAAGGAGTAGGAGGGGTGTGGTCCGCCCCAGTAAAAGGCTTGGAGTGTGATATTTGCATAACCTACAGACTGCTCTGTAAACGTGAGAGATAGCAAATGTCGGAAATCTGGATCAACACACACAATGCTGGAGGAACTCAATGGATCAGGCAGCATCGATGGCAGAAAATGAATTGTTGATGTTTCAGGCAGAGAACCTTGGTCAGGACTGCTGAGGAATCCTGATCAAAGGTCTTGGTCTGAAATGTTAACTGTTCATTTTCCTCCATGGATACTGCCCATCGTGCCGAGTTCCTCCAGTATTTTGTGTGTTTACCATGCTTTGTAAGCAGGATAAGCATGCGATGCAAGGGCCTAGCACCAATGAGGCTATAACATTGTTAGAGCAGGGGACTGCAAAGATGTCCATGTCACTTGTGCATTCATGCATACCCACAATTGTTGAACTGATCACTGCCAAATTTGTTCTATTATCTCAACCAATTAGACCAAACTGTCAGCATTAACTAAAAATCAATGTTAAAATGTTCAAAGCCTCTAAGGAAGTAGTTCCTCAGTGTCACGGGCAATCTGTTGCCAAGCCAATTGGATTTAGTGTCCCCAGCATGTGCTTTCCTGGTCAGCTATATTAATACCCGTATAGAGATTACCCGTATAGAGATTAATGGTTATACAGCATGGAAATGAATTATTCAACCTACCAAGTTTGTGTTAAACATCAAGTGCCCACTGACAACTGATCCCATTTTATTCTCCCCACTTTCCTATCAGCCTCTCAATTTCAACCTTTCATCTATAAAATGAGGACAATTTACAGTGACCACATTACTAATCTCTACATTATTGGGTTGTGAGAGGAAAACAGAGCACTTTGAGGAAATGCATGGCCACAAGGAAATGTGTAAACCCAATGCAGAGAGCCGCATGTCAGAGTCAGACATGGGACACTGGAGATGTGAAGCAGAAACTACTACCTGTGCCACTATGGTAAAGCTGTAAGGTATTCCTGGGTTGAGAGCTCATCCATTCCTCAATCTGATGGCAAAGGTCATCAGAAAATACACGATGTTACAAACAGATGGAGGGTGGTGGAAAGAACTCAGAAGGTCCAAAGATCCACTGACAGTAATTATGGGTGGAGCTTTCCATGCTGTTAAAGACATCTACAGTCCAAAGACCAAAGTCCCATACCACAGAGGAAATGCAACCTTGTTGAATTTCTAATACTTGGTGTCCAAGAGCTTCAGTCATGAATTTGCAAACTCACCTTCCACATCTGGGAAGAGTGGAAACAAATGTAGGTCAGGTACTGTAATCATGCCCATTATCAAAATAGACGACAAATCTGTCTGTGATTTCCCTTCGCCGTATGTTATTGCCGTATTGTGCTCCTGAACTACGTCTTACCATTCATCATAAAACTCCAACTCTAATCAAAACATGGATTCTGTTCAAGGAATACAATATACATCTTCATGACATGGTAACTCTAGAAGTGCAGGGAGCAGCACAATATATGGCCTTCAGTAAGCTTTTAACTGTAATTGTGAGGAACTGTAGAACACTCCTCAAATTCAGTGTCCATCCTGTGTTTAGTTTATAATGCCATACAAGCCATGATCTTAATCATCAGGTGTACTGTCAAGCCAATTATAGTGAAAAAGATGCATCATTTTCCTGACACAGTCAACACTGTCAAAACCTCATGTATGCCATGATGTTTGCAAACCTTGCACCAGAGTCTTCAAACAGACACTATGTACCGTAGATTCCGGACTACAGAGCACACCTGATTAAAAGCCGCTGGCTCTAATTTTAGAAATAAAATCAATTTTTTACTTGTAAAGGCCGCACCGGATTTTCGGCCGCAGGTGTCCCACGTTGTAATATGAGATATTTACACAGAAAGATATTACACGTGAGGATTTTTTAACTTTTAATTAAATCCATATGGTAACAAAAACAAATACATATTGCAAATGCTTTTTTTCGAACCGTGCCCGTAACGCGGCTACTTTTAAATATACGTTGCGTATACTTCTTTACTGAACAACATTCCAATATCTCCTAACGACTGGTAAAAAATATATATACTGCAGCCTACCAGGAAAAGTTATTGATCGCCTTTAACTTAAAAGCAGCGTTTTCGCTCCGCCGCTCCCCCCCGCCGTCCCGTTTTATCGCAAACGGCATTTAAAAGCAGCGTTCGCTCAGATCCAATGCCGCTCGCGTAATGCGCTCCCCCCCTCCTTCCCGTTTATCGCAAACGGCATTTAAAAGCAGCGTTCGCTCAGATCCAATGCCGCTCGCGTAATGCGCTCCCCCCCTCCTTCCCGTTTATCGCAAACGGCATTTAAAAGCAGCGTTCGCTCAGATCCAATGCCGCTCGCGTAATGCGCTCCCCCCCCTCCTTCCCGTTTATCGCAAACGGCATTTAAAAGCAGCGTTCGCTCAGATCCAATGCCGCTCGCGTAATGCGCTCCCCCCCCTCCTTCCCGTTTATCGCAAACTGGTATCCCACAAGACGCGGCGAAACCGGGTGTGACATCATAGCATCCCGCGATGTAGTACAGAAAACAAATATAGTTAAAACTCTTCTAACTTTAACTAGAAAATGAATTACTAAGCGAAAATATTATAAACTAAATAACTGCCATAAAGGCAGCACAATGCTTTTCTTCGAGTGTTTTCCATGTTGATGAGGGTGAGTACAAATGACTGATTTACAATAATTTAATTGTGAAAGTGCGCTTGATTTATCGTACAATTTCACTGGACCTCTGTGAACTACTCATCAATTTTATTGGTCTACTGTTACGAGGCAAAATGTTTTCGGCGGCATGAAAAAAAATCATGTATTAGCCGCTCCGTTTTAAAGGCCGCAAAGTTCAAAGCTGTTCAAAATGTGGGAAAAAAGTAGCGGCTTAAAATCCGGAATCTACGGTAGTTTTGCCAGTGGAACAGATTCAAGGATGTTCAGCCTCTGAAAATTTCAGTATGCCCCTGTACTCTGAGCACTGTCAGCCTAATTATTAAAAGCGGAGATGTGTTTTGAGTATTTTGAGAATCTTGTGCACACAAAAGTGGTGTAAAGAAAGAGTATTCCACTTCCCAACTACTCACTCGCCCAGTCAGGCACTTCCTGTGGGAAAGTCTATGGTTCTCATGCTGGCTTCATCAGTAACCTTGGATTCAACAAACCCAGCACAAAAGCAGTGTACCTTTACTTTTGAAGGACTGATGAGGAGGAAATGATAAATGACTGAAGTAAGAAGTTGAGTATTAAAACATTAAAGTGAGTAACACACACACACAAAATGCTGAAGGAACTCAGCAGGTCAGGTAGCATTAGGGCTGAGCCTATTCATTGGGACCAGTTGAAGGGTCTCTGCTCAAAACATCAACTGATTATTCCTCTCTATAGATTCTGTCTGATCTGCTGAGCTCCTCCACAATTTTGTGTGTTACTCTGGATTTCTGGCATCTGCAGAGTTTCTTGTTTATAAAGGTTTTGTACTCTAATGTGGCCATATTGATGTATATTTATGGGTGTAGTGCATAAATTATCATCCGGCAGTTACACTGATAGTAAAGTTTGGGTCACTTGTACCCTTTGACTCAAAGTTATGTACTTCCTGCCATGCGATCATATTATAGTAATCTGGAAACATGAGATTATGGATGGTGGAATCTAGATCAAAAACTATCCAACTGCCCATCACCCCACCTCCTTTTTAAAATTTATTTTTATTTAGAGATGCAGCACGGAACAGGCCCACACGACCCAATGAAACATGCTGCCCAGCAATCCACCTACTTAACCCTAGCATAATCACAGGACAATTTACAATGACCAGTTAATCTACTAACTACTATGCCTTTGGACTGTGGGACAAAACCAGAGCAGCTGGAAGAAAACCATTTGGTCATGAGGAGAATATACTGTACAAGCTCCTTGCAGATGGAGCTGAAATTAAACTCTGAATTCTGGCAGTCCAACCTGTAATAGTGTTACTTTTGTTCCATGTATCTCCTTTCAACCTTGTACTAGCCTTCCCCTCTCTCCATCTAGATCTATTTGCTTATTTTTTTCCCTTTTTGTTTATATATTTCCACCTATCACCCATGAGCCTTCATATCTAAAAGTTTTCTCCTGGCTCCATCTATGCATTATCCCCCTTATTAATGGTTTCACTTTTAACTGACTAGACTGTGTCACTGCTCCCTGTCACCCCTTGTTTATCTGCACTTTTTCATGATGCAGTGGCTTGACCTAAGATATCAACCATCCCTTTACCTTCATGGATACTGTTGGATCACTGAGTTCCTCAAACAGTTTTTTTTATTAGTATTTGGGTCTGATCCAGGAGACAATCACAATTTAAACTGACAGATTGTGAACTATTTAGTTCTTTAGCTGTAGCTTTGCCATTTCTTTAAATGCTGTCACTGCTTAAATTTGTGCCATGTATTTTGGTATTGAGTTAAAGGCAGTGGAAAAACGCTCCTGTTGTATTATAGATAACATGCTGCTGAATTTGCGTGTGAAATGCAATTGATCTAAACCTTTAGTACTGTGACGGTCATATTTTAAAATTCCATTATTCACAAACCACCATGGATGGATAATCACCACTTAAACACATCATTTTGCCCTTATAGAAAATATCAGTCCCTTAGTTGATAAGCTCATCTGAAGTGCAAATTGATGCTGCCTTTTTGTTTCCTTAATTTTCTGCACATTTTGGCTGCAGTTTTATTCTGTCCACATTATTATTTGGAGTTTTTAATTTAAATGGTTAAGCTTCTATCCTTTTGTTTCTCTCATTGTTGGTTGGACCAGTTCCAATTGGCCATCTTCTTTCTTCATGTTCAAGACTTAATCTGCTTTTATTCTCTTGCTATTTTAATGTAGTTTCAAATTTGTGGAACTTTTGGAAATTCATCAGAAAGGGCTGTTTGAGCTATTCTTCAAAATATTTTTTGATTCTCCCGAGTAAAGCTGCATCTCCTTGTTTTTTTTCCAAATCAAAAGTGATGTATGGCCTCCACATGACTTCTAGTCCTAATCACCAGCTGCTGAATGTGAGGGGAAAAAATACTGATTTTTGTGTGCCGCCTTTGTGCTCATCACTGGCTGAGATGGGACAAAAACTGGAGCTCTGCAAGAGTTGCATCTCTATAGTTTGCTCCTAGTATTCATATACTTCTAATATACTTCTCTGACATATTTTTGAACATTGACCCATCACTGTATGTTTCAGGGATCTGATGGAGGGTTTGAAAGTTGCGACTTATAGAACTCTACTGGCTGTCGATGGAGTAGCAGTGTTTTTATAGCTGCTCCTACTCTACTTAATTTACTGTTTCCAACTTGTTTTGAAAACTTACTTTTAAACAATACAGGTGGACCCCGCTTTTCGAAAGTTTGATTTATGACAACTCGCTGTTATGAAAGACTTACATTAGTACCTGTTTTCGCTAACCAAAGAGGATTTTCACTTTTACGAGAAAAAGTCGCCTGCTTTATACGTGTGTTTACCCCGAGAAAGGCTATAATGACCGTGAAGCCTTGTGCAGGCAATTGTTTGCGCATGCGTGTACGTGCTGATTTTTTCCCTCCAAATCGATTTTGGTTCGCTGCCTTCTCGAGTTTGATAAGTGAAACTACATCATACCTACAATATTTCTACTTTCTATTGGGTGTAAATTTATTATATCATTCCTGCTTTTACTATATGTTCGTGTTATTTTAGGTTTTATGTGTTATTTGCTTTGATTTGGTAGGTGTTTTTTGGGTCTGGGAACGCTCAAAAAATTTCCCCATATAAATTAATGGTAATTGCTTCTTCGCTTTACGACATTTCGGATTGCGAACAGTTTCATAGGAACGCTCTACCTTTGGATTGCGGGGGAAACCTGTATTGTTTTAAGATGAGGGGTTCCAAAGCTACTAAAAAAAAAAAGAAGGGGACCCTCCTATAACTTTGGAATTTATTATAGAGGCACTCTGGAAGCATAAAAATAAACTTTCGGAGGAGTTCCAGCAGAAATCCCGGCAACTCAGGACTGAATTTAAACAAATGGATGTAAAATCAGATTTTATTCAAATTTTTTTTTAAGTGAACACGATAAACGGATATAAAAGAATGAAGACACTTTGACGATGTTGGATGCAAAGATTGATGACCTGGAAAAGATCTATGATAAACAGTCAAAGGTTAATGAAAAATTAAGACAGAAGATTACTGACATAGAAAATAGAAGCAGAAGAAATAATTTACATATTCTAGGTTTTAAAGAGCCAATCAGCCTTCGGAAATTTTTGCAAACCTTTTGGCTAACTTATTTCTGAATATTTTAAAATCTCCACCTAAAATAGACCGAGCTCATAGATCACCAGTACCAAGTCCTCCTCCAGAAGAATGACCCCATTCAGTGATGATCTGTCTTCACGACTTTAAAACAAAGGAACTTTTAATTTGTGAATCTCGTCGGAAAGGTACGATTGATTATGAAGGCCAGAAGATCAGAATTGTGAAGGAATTTTCACCGGAGGTGTTGAATGAGCACTTCAAGTTTAAAAAGGTTGTCTGAGTTGTATGATAAAGGTTTTAAAACTTCTCTTTGTTACCTCGCTCGTCTTAGAATCATTTTGAAAAATGGCTCTCAGAAATGGGTTTGACTTGAGGTGCAGGATTTTTAAATTTCCGAATCAGTATCAGAAGTTTTAACTGTTCAATAATTCCCTACATAAATCTATGTTGAGTCTGCCTGATGGATCCTTTTTTTAGAATCAGGAGTCTAACTGTTCATTACTTTCTCTTATGAATAATCGTTTTTTTTAAACTTTTGGTATACCTTGTATCTAATTTTTTTTGTAATCTTATTTCTTTGCTTAGAAAATTAAGGATTTAACATTAGTAAGTTTTCATTGTTAATACTTTCCAAGTTAATATGCTCTGAATTTTTAGTTCTTTTTAATATTTTATACTATATTTTTTATGTGGTTTTTAAATAAGTTTAATTTTGCTCTGTTTTTGTTGTGTCTTGATGGAATGCAGTTAGCCTTGAAAATTTTTTGGAGCTCAGCCAGTCAATTGTTTTAGGAGGGTAATGTGGGTAGATTTAGCTGTCGACTGCCCTTTGGTCGACTTTCTCTCTTTGGGTGGGGTTGGGGGTGGATTTCTTCTTTTCTATCAGCTGTTTGGTTCTCTTAGCTTCATTTGTTGCTTGGTTACTTTATCTTAAAGCTCATTGTTTGGATTTAATATATATTCCAGTGGTTTTTATTCTAACCTCTCTTTTAAGTAATATTTAAAATGGATCATGCTATTAATTTACTTAGTTTTAATGTGAAAGAATTAAACCATCCTGTGAAACTTAATAAAATATTTAACTATATTAAGAAATTGAATATCTCAATTATTTTTTTACACAAGAAACACATGTTCATAAATGTGATAATTTATGTCTTTTCAGCCATTGGAAGAGCTTATCTTTCCATTCCTCCTTTCAGGCTAAGGCCAGAGGGGTTTCAATTCTTATAGACAATTCAGTTTCTTTCGTTCAACATGATATAGTGTCTGATACCAATGGGCATTTTGTTATAGTCTCAAGGAAATTAGATAAATTAATGGTTTTTGTTAATTTGTATGCCCCGAATATAGATGATCCAGGTTTTCTTTAAACACTTTTTTCACTTTTACCAATTTAAGTCTCTATTCTTAGGAGGAGACTTCAATTGTTGTTTAGATCCTGTTTTAGATCGCTCATCTTTTAAACGATTAGTTTTTAGTAGAGCTGCCTCCTTTATCCAATCTTTTCTAATGAGATGTGATATTGTTGATGTTTGGTGCTTTTTGCATCCAACAGATAGAGTACTCATTTTTTTCTCATGTTCGTCATACGTATTCCAGGATTGATTTTTTTTGTTGATAGTCAATTGATTCCATTGGTTCGATCCTATGAATATAATGAAATTGCTGTTTCAGATCATGCTCTTGTGTTTTTATCTTTAAATCGTCTGGGTGTCTCCAAAATAAACAGATTTTGGTGTTTTAATCCAACTCTGTTACCTGATAAGGATTTAAAAAAAAAATTTGGAGAGACAAATTATTCTTTTTGTTTTGAAGAGATTTCTAGTCTTATTTTATGGGATGCTTTTAAGGCTTATATTAGAGGACAAATTATTTCTTTTACTGCAAGCGTTAAGAAAAAAGCTAAGGAGAGAATTGAATTAGCCAATCAGTTGAAACAGTTAGACCAAAAATATTCTGTTTTATATAAAAGATGTGTTGAAATTAAAACTAAATACGATCTGCTTTTAACTTACCCAATTGAAACTCAACTTTTACAAGATAAATCAGTTTTATGTTCATGGAGATAAAACGGGTAAACTATTGGCTAACCAATTAAAGACCTTTATAGTTAAACGTCAAATTAAAGAAGTTTGTAAAGCTAATGGTGATTAAACATCTGATCATTTAGAAATAATACTTTTAGAGAATTCTATTCTAAACTTTATAGTTCTGATCCTCCTAAAGATAATACTGTAATGAATAATTTCTTGGATCGATTAAACATTCCTACACTTCCTGATGATAATCGAAAATTGCTGAATCAACCCATTTCTTAATTGCCGAAGTTTTTCACTCTTTGCACTCGGGGAAGAGTTATGAAACCTCTATTTCGCTTATTCTTAAAAAGAGTAAGAATCCAATTGAATGTTCTTCTTATAGACCAATTCCCTTACTTAATGTTGATACTAAAATTTTATCTAAACTTTTGGCTCGTAGGATTGAAAATATTTTGCCATCTATTATTTCTGATGACCAGACTGGATTTATCAAAAATTGATACTCCCACTTTAATATTCGTCATTTATTGAATGTTATTCGTTCTCCTTCTAAAGAGATTGGAATGCGTGATGTCCTTAGATGCTAGGAAAGCCTTTGATCGGGTTGAATGGAATTATTTATTTTAAACTTTAGAAAAATTTAACTTTGGGCCCGATTATATTCAATGGATTAAATTACTTTATCTATCTCCCTCCACTCAGGTTCTTACTAACTTTCAGAATTCTAAACCTTTTAAACTTCAACGTGGAACTAGACAAGATTGTCCATGGAGTCCTTTGCTTTTTGATTTGGTCTTAGAACCTTTAGCTATTGCTTTCTGGGAATCTAATGATATCACTGGTATTTTAAGGAGGGGTATTACCCACAAAGCTTTGCTTTATGCTGATGACCTTTTGCTCTATATTTCTAATGTGGAGTCTTCTTTACCTTCCGTATTTTCTTTACTCTCCTGCTTTAGTCAGTTTTCAGGATATAAACTTAACTTCCATAACAGTGAACTTTTTCCTTTGAATAATTTGGTATTAGTTAATACTAGTTTTTCTTTTAAAATTGTAAGAAATCAATTTACCGTAGATGTCGGATTATAAGCCGCTACTTTTTTCCCATGCTTTGAACAGCATTGAACATAGCGGCTTATAATAAGGTGCGGCTAATAGAAAGTTTTTTCCCATGCCGCCAAAACATTTTGCCTCGTAACAGTAGACCAATAAAATTGATGAGTAGTTCACAGAGGTCCAATGAAATTGTACGATAAATCAAGCGCACTTCACAAATTATTGTAAATCAGCCATTTGTACTCACCCTCATCAACATGGAAAACACTCGAAGAAAAGCATATGATGCAGCTTTTAAGTTAAAGGCAATCAATCTGGCGGTTGAACAAGGAAATCGAGCTGCTGCGCGTAATCTTGGCATACATGAATCGATGGTGAGACGGTGGAGATTTAATTTGGGACTGCCGCTTCAGGTCAGGAATGGCTCACGTGATATTAGACAGCAGTACAAGGGAGGGAGGGAGCGAAACTGAGGATTCCGCTGCACCGAAACTACTAGCGATTCAGTAAACAAAAAAACAGTAAAACTCGTGTGTGAATGGTATCGGGCCAATAAGGACACAAGTGTCCGATGTTACCAAATACCGGTAGGTATAACAAAGATTAGCCTTACCAAATATGTGTAGCGAGGGTTTGGTTTGGGGGAAAAAGGAGTATAAATAAGAGCAGAATGTAAGGGGAAGGCAAAACGCGTTCTGCAATAAAGCCACGCTGCACTGTAATCCGGTGTTGGTTGTCTCTCTTCCAAAACGAACACAGGGCAGAATTTGAAGCCCAACACGTGTAATATCTTTCTGTGTAAATATCTCATATTACAAGCGGCCGAAAATTCGGTGCGCCGAAAATCCGGTCCGCCGGAAATCCAGTGCACCGAAAATCCGGTCCGCCGGAAATCCAGTGCGCCGAAAATCCGTTCCGCCTGAAATTCGGTGCGGCCTAAAATCCGAAGCGGCCTGTATAATAAAAAAAATGATTTTATTTCTAAAATTAGAGCCAGCGGCTTTTAATCAGGTGCGCTCTGTAGTCCGGAATCTACGGTACTTATTTGGGCAGAACAATTACTAGGAATTATAAATTCCTTTTAAAAGTGTTGTTTTACGCTTCTGAATTGTGTTAAGTAGGCACTATCAAATTGGTCACCCCTCTCTTTATCGTTGATTGGCTGAATTAATTCTATTGAATATTTTGCCCAAAATTTTATATTTATTTCAGGCAGTACCTGTTTTTATTCCTAACTTCTTTTTTTGATTCTCTGGATTCTGTTATATCTTATATATGGAAAAATAATATTTCTCAAATAAATAAAGTTAATCTTATTTTATTACTGGGCAGTCAATATATGGAATCTTACGTTTTGGTTACATTATATTAACCGAGTAGATTGTCCGGTCTGGGTTTCTCTAGAAGCTAATTCTGTTAATAAAGTTTCTGTCATTTCTCTTCTCAGATCCTCAATTCCTTTATCCTTAAGTGATTTAACCAATAATTTTGTAGTTAAACACACTTTGAGGATTTGGGTACAATTTAGAAAATATTTTGGTTTATTGACTTTTTCACTTTCAAGTCCCATTTTTTTCTTTTTTTAAATCTATGACTAATGTAGTTTTTAAAGAGTGGAATAGATTGGGTATTAAATGTTTTCAGGATTTGTTTGTTGGAGATCGTCTCTCTTAATTTGAACAACTGTCAGCTAAGTACAGCCTACGCAAAACCCACTTTTTTTGATATTTACAAATTAGAGACTTATTGCGTTCTCAAGTATATACATTTCCTAAAAGTTCAGATAAGAATTTACTTGATACAATTCTTAATTTGAAACCTTCCATGATGGATCTATATCTAATATTTATGGTATATTGTTGGGAATGAGAAATACTTCTTTAGAGAAAATTAAAAATCTCTGTGAACAAGATTTACAGATTCCAATTTCTGAGGGTACTTGGAATGAAATTTTAAAATTGGTTAATACCTCATCCTTATGTGCCTGTCATTCCCTTCTACAATTTAAAGTGGTTCATAGGGCCCACATGACTAAAGATAAGCTGTCTCATTTTTATTTTGATATATCTCCCTATTGTGATAGATGTAATAATGGAGAAGCTTCACTAATCCATGTGTTTTGGACTTGTCTGAGTCTTGAAAAATATTGGAAGGAAGTATTCCAAACTTTTTCAGTGCTTTTTAAAGTAAATTTTAAACCTAATCCTTTGACTGCTTTATTTGGTATTGTTGGAGGAAATGATATTATTTTGGAGAGACATGATTTGCACATTTTGGCTTTTATTTCTCTTATAGCCAGGAGGGCTTAAGTGGAAGGATGCCACTCTGCTTACTCATAAATATTGGTTACGTGATATTATGTCATGTTTAAATTTAGAGAAGATTCGCTGTTCAACTTCTGAACCTAGACAAGATTTTTTTTTAAATTGTGGGGACCTATTTTGAAATATTTTCAAAATCTTTGATTTGCTATTAAGCACAGATGTTGGCTAATAATATGTTTTACTATATGATGAGGTTTTTTCCCATTTTTTAACCAAACAGCTGTTTATTTTTTCTGATAGTGGTTTTAGATTTTTTATATAATACAATTATCTTTTTTCAGTATTATGTTTAAATTTAATTTATATGGGTATGGGGTAAAGAGACTATATTTGTGATTCCAATATATTGTAATCGATATATATTATATCCTACTGTACTCTATTATTTTATGTAAGAAATCAATAAAAATGTTGAAAAGAAAAAGTTGAGACTTATTTTAAGATGGACATTGAGATGCAGCTTATGTGCGGATCTGATATTAAGGGATTGTACACGCAGAAGGAGAAAACTGACATTTAACAGTCTCAAGCTGGGGATCCCCACCTGTTTACGCTATGGACCTCTACTATTAACCAGGCATTGTGGACTGCAAGTTGGGAACACTTGATCAGGGGTGAGCATGGAATTAGTGTTAGGATAGTTAATCAGCCTTCTCTTCAATGTTCTCTGTAAGAATTCACTGATCAATTGCATGAAAAATTGAAGATAAGTTTCTTTATCTCATGGTTATAAAATGGTCAGTTCAAGTGATCAGTACAGATAAATGGATTACAGAGAAAACTGGATAAGTACATGAAGATAAATAATTATCTCTGGCATCTGTCATTATATTTATAATGATGCAAAAGGGAGCTATTTAACTTATCAGGTCCATCCCAGCTCCTAGCAGAACAATCTCATCAGTCAGATTCTTCATCTCTATATTTTTCCGTATCTCTAACTCATTTTCTCTCAAACATAATGATCAGCATCCCATTTATTCTTTTGTCATTAGGCTGCACCTGGGTCCTAGGTTTAGGCTACCTAGGCAGCAGCAGTAACTGTTGTGCCATCTGTTGGATAAGATGATCTGTTTCTTCACCAAAAATTCTAATTTTAAGTAGTTTTCTCCTCAGTTCAATTTTTTTGAATGAAAAGAAATTTGTTTTTTTAATTTGTTGAAATCAATCAAGTTAAAGTTGATGAATCAAAAGCTGTGCCGCTTGTCTGATTTTTTTTTAAAAAAGGACCTAGCTCTCAATTTGTAACAGTGCCATTTCACAAAATACCTACATGCTCCAGTTGCCATCTGTTTTTTTTAAAAATTCACTTGATACAGATTTTCCAGTAATTGGACTAATTCAATGTAAAGCAATGGGTTGTATAGCTGTAATTTAAATCTTAAGCTTTTAAAATGACACTTCTGTACTTGTTAATCAAATTATAATACATTTTCACTTGTGCAAATTGGTATAGATTGTAATACTTTTTTCTCCATAAGCTGGAATGGTGAGCTCCATTCTAATCAGTGATATCTGAGCTTCTGGATTTTGAAGTGCACACCCTTTTGCAGGTCTTAACCTGCTGTATTTCCCTCCCTTGTATCAGCCATCGTGTTACATACAGTAAGACCTTGCACACAATTTATGTGCAACAATTCCCACTACAGGTGAAAAGTACTGAGATTATATATTGCTTTAGGATATATAATCTGTAAGTGGAATATATCACTGCAACCCCCACGCACAATGTGATCTTCTACATTGATTTCAAATCACCATGTATATACTGTACTTCTGACATTTTTAACAATACCTAAGTACTATTATATTGGTCATAAAGCCCTCTTCGGACCTAATAGGATGTTATAAACTTTGTATAAATCCATTCATTTTAATGTTGACTTAAATTTTGCAAGCTGGTCTCTGAACCAGCCAAGCACTGGTTCCATTCTTTCCTGAAAGTGTGGCTAAAGTTAACAGGATTTGGACAAACCAGCAGTACTTGCCAAGTAGCAACATTTCAATGTCAAAACTGCTACATCACAGCTGATGTGTAACCCAACTGCATTTACTGAGTTTGTGTTTGTAACCCTTTCCTGGCAAAAATCTGTCATAGAAACATAGAAACAAAAATCTACAGCGCATTACAGGCCCTTTGGCCCACAATGATGTGCCGAGCATGTAACCTATTCTAGAAACTGCCTAGAATTTCCCTACCACATAGCCCTCTATTTTTTTAAGCTCCATGTACCTATCTAAGAGTCTTTTAAAAGACCCGAATGTATCCGCCTCTACCACCTTCACTAGCAGTGCATCCCGTGCACCCACCACTCTAACATTCCCCTTGTACCTACTTCCAAGCACCTGAAAACAATGTCCCCTTGTGTTAGCCATTTCAGTCCTGGGGAAAAAGCCTCTGGCTATCCACACAATCAATGCCTTTCATTATCTTATACACATTATTATATACACCTGTCATTATTATATTTCTAAAATTGACTTATATTTTCAGTAAATATAAGCAACTAAACTATTTTTTTCTGTCTGACCTGAGTGTTTAAAATACTTGCTGCTTTTATTTCTTAATCTGACGATTCTCTATTTGCTTTATCTTGCAATTGCTGAAAATTAAGGATTATGTGGGTTCGAACTTGAGTCTTGAAGAAGGGTCTCGGCCTGAAATGTCAACTGTTTATTCATTTCCATAGATGCTGCCTGACCTGAGTTTCGCCAGCATTTTGTGTTTTGCTTTGGATTTCCAGCATCTGCAGAATTTTTTTGATTGTTGGTACTGTCTTCTGTTCATGAGTAATTTTAGGCAAGTCCCTAACTTTAAGCAGATTTTGGAATCTGTTGTCACTTGTCTGGGTTGTTTTACCAGCATCTTGGTACTTTTTAGTATATGGATCTGCAGTTAATGTTCCTAAGCTCAGCCTTTACTAATTTAGAGTTCACACATATAAGAGTATAATTGGTAAATTCTGTCTTTTCAATATACCACCAGGCGAATTTCGATGTACGTTCTCTATTGTCTACATCATGCGATATGGTTTAGTGATTTTTTTTTCCTGAATGGAAGGCATTATTACAGTTCTTGATTGGTTCTCTCCTGCAAAGTCTTGAAATGAGAGCTTAGATCCAACCTGTGTTATTGATGCGCAGTAACTTCTGATTCAACCTTTCCAGTAGGATAGGCATTGAGCAAGAAAGAATACACTCTTTGAAACTGCCTTTCATTAATATGACATCTTTCACAATTTCCAAGTACCCTGTAGTGACTGTTATGGCAACTCTGGTTTTACAATAAAATCTGCTTATGGGATTACATTGTGATCAGTTGAAGTCCAGAAAGGTAGTTGGATTTGAAGTACAAGAAAGAATTAAGGTTTGCATTTTGTATTTCTTTAGGTGCCTGATGGAAAAGAACTTCGTTAGGATTGGAAAGTGGTTTGTCAAACCTTATGAGAAAAATGAGAAGTCTGTTAACAAAAGGTAAGTATAAATTAAAGAGGAATTTCACTTGCACATTTATTACCTTATGTTCAACTTCTTTGCTGATGTCTTTATTTTAAAATACTGCATCATATATACTGTTGAAATTTGTCATAAATGACAACTTGCCTAAATATCCAGGCCATTTCTTTAAATAATTCTTTAATGTTTACTTTGAAAACACCTCCATACAAATCAGCACTTGCTTTGTTTCACAGATATCAATTGTTCTTTGGCTAATTTTTTTCAGGTGTCCAGGTAATTAATTCCCTTTTAATGGATTCAACTTAAATTTTTGATAAATAATTTTCTCGGCTTTGTATCATTTCCATTGTTGGCAAATGTGGACATTCTGATCAATATGTCATTGCTTGCAGTGGTGGTACTTTGGAGAGTGCAGATATTTGCTAGATGAGCTACAGTACAACATGCTGAAGACATTTATTTAAATCGAGATTACAGGTGGAATATCTATTCTAGGGATGTATGGTAGAGAGCAGAAGTAGACGTTGTGCTTGTGCAGTGGCATGCAAAAGCTTGGGCACCCCGGTCAAAATTTCTGTTATGGTGAATAGTTAAGAGAGTAGAAGGTGAACTGATTTTCAAAAGTCAAAAGTTAAAGATGAAACATTCTTTTCAATATGTTAAGCAAGATTAGGGTATTATTTTTCTTTTGTCCAATTTTAGAGTGGGGAAAAAAGGAAAGGAGCACCATGCAAAAGTTTGGGCACCCCAAGAGATTTGAGCTCTCAGATAACTTTTACCAAGGTCTCAGACCTTAATTAGCTTGTTAGGCTGTGGCTTGTTCACAATCATCATTAGGAAAGGACAGCTGATGCAAATTTCAAAGCTTTATAAATATCCTGACTCTTCCAACCTTGTCCCAAAGATCAGCAGCCATGGGCTCCTCTAAGCAGCTGCCTAGCACTCTGAAAATTAAAATAAATAATGCCCACAAAGCAAGAGAAGGCTATAAGAAGATAACAAAGTGCTTTCAGCTAGTTGTTTCCTCAGTTCATAATGTAATTAAGAAATGGCAGTTAACAGCAATGGTAGAGGTCAAGTTGAGGTCTGGAAGACTAAGCAAACTTTCCGAGAGAACTGCTCATAGGATTGCTGGAAAGGCAAATCAAAATCTATGTTTGACTGCAAAAGACCTTCAGGAAGGTTTAGCAGACTCTGGAGTGGTGGTGCACTGTTCTACTGTGCAGCGAAACCTGTGCAAATATGACCTTCATGGAAGAGTCATCAGAAGAAAACCTTTCCTGTGTCCTCACCACAAAATTCAGGGTCAGAAGTTTGCAAAGGAACATCTAAACAAGCCTAATGCATTTTGGAAACAAGTCCTGTGTACTGATGAAGTTAAAATAGAACCTTTTGGCCACAATGAGCAAAGGTATGTTTGGAGAAAAAAGGGTGCAGAACTTCATGAAAAGAACACCTCTCCAACTGTTAAGCACGGGAGTGAATCGATCATGCTTTGGGCTTCTGTTGCAGCCAGTGGCATGGGGAACATTTCACTGGTAGAGGGAAGAATGAATTCAGTTAAATACCAGCAAATTCTGGATGCAAACATCACGCCGTCTGTACAAAAAAAAAGCTGAATATGAAAAGAGGATGGCTCCTGCAACAGGATAATGATCCTAAACACCTCAAAATCCACAATGGACTACCTCAAGAGGCACAAGCTGAAGGTTCTTCCATGACGACCTAAACGTCATCCTCGAAACGTCATCATTTCGATGACGACCTAAACGTCATCGAAAATCTGTGAATAGACCTCAAAAGAACAGTGCATGCAAGGCGGCCCAAGAATCTCACAGAACTAGAAGCTTTTTGCGAGGAAGAATGGACAAAAATCCCCCAAATGAGAATCGAAAGACTTAGCTGGCTACAGAAAGTGTTTACAAGCTGTGATACTTGCCAAAGGGGGTGTTATTAAGGACTGACCATGCAGGGTGCCCAAACTTTTGCTTCGGGCCCTTTTCCTTTTTTGTTATTTTGAAACTGCAAAAGATGGAAATAAAAAAGTAATCTTAAAATATTAAAGAAATGTCATCTTTAACTTTATGCCTTTTGGAAATCAGGTAATCTTTTACTCGCTTAGCTATTCACAGGAACAGAAATTTTGACTGGGGTGCCCAAACTTCTGCATGCCACTGTATGAGAATCTGTTGGATAAGGTATAAAATGCAGAACCTAGACTTTTTTTTATTGGAGTTTCTATCATGTAGATGTTCCATATTACCTGTTGAAGTTATTCTACAATTTCAGTGAGGTGTTTCGGTAATTTGCCATATGGTATCTTTTGTTGCCGTGTTGTGTTGGAAATACAGCAAATGTAGGAGATGCTACCGTGTAACTAAACACAATCTTGATGTTCCACTGATGTTTGTTTATTTGGTTCATCAATTCAGAAGTTTGAATACTTATAAATGTGAATATCATTACATCTGAATCTTTTGAATAATTCAAAAATATGTTTACATTTTCTGTGTCATTTATGATTCTCAGGTGCAGCTTGAAATTTTAGTTCTGATCAGAGAAAATGGTGTATATGGTTTTGTGTTTGGTTGAGGAATAATTGAAACTCATTTTGGCTCAGCATTTTTTAGTTAGAAATCAAAACTTGATGAATTGAAGCCTTTCACTGCCACTACTAGGGACTAATGTTACATTCCACCAATATCATACCAACACATTTTGGCACTCTGTAATTTAGTGTGTGCAAAGAAATTTGGAATTGCACTTTGGAGGGAAAATCACAAAACAAAATTTAATATTTATACAATAATAAAATTTAGACATTAAATGAGCAAAGCCTTCATTTGCCCTACTGTTTATAAATCATTACTGTGTGATGTTTTATCACAATTTGAAATGCATGGTGTTGAAAGGATACTTCTGGAAAAGTGAAAATTCAAAAACATAATTATATTTTGTGTAATGAAGTAAAGTAGAAGCATGAATTTGTTTCTTTAGAGGTGGTTTCAATCACTACGTCTTGTATGGCAGTCAGCACTAGTTTATAAATGAGACATTAGTTTTAAGAACATACAGAGTAAAAAGTAACTCAAAGCTAGGAAACCAAAAAATAATTAGGAATGACTGTTCATTCATGGAAAATTAGCAGTGAAAATTGTTACTAGGTAGCTAATTGTAATCTGCAAAAAAAAGTACCCAGTGTTTAAAAATTGCTCTTTCACTCCAGTGAAAATGTCAGCAAGATTCTAATTTTGCTTTATTGCAAGTCAGCTGTATGTGTTTTTTTTAAATGTTCCTACTTCTGTAGGCTCTGAATGGCACAGCTTTAGACAGAAGGCAATATATGCAGAGCTGCCTAATAGGGGAGGTAATAGAAATTATTATTATTATTATTACTTTATTGTCGCCAAACAATTGATACTAGAGTGTACAATCATCACAGTGATATTTGATTCTGCGCTTTGTGGAATCAGTACACAAAATAGATACGATAGTAACTAAACTGACAAATGAACAGGCAGAGAACAGAATGTTCAAGGCCATGTGCAGTTAGTTTGACCAAGCAATATGAATGGTAGACATAGTGGGCCGAATGGCCCCTCCCTGTTCTGTTTTGTTCTTGTCCGGCAGCCAAGTGCATTAAAGTTGTCATGGAATACTGGAAACAGGAATAATCTTCAACATTTTAAATATTAAGCAGACTCCAAAGAATGTAAAAAAAAGTATTTGATTATGACAAATGTTGTAACCTCATACATTCATTGCAGGGTGGTGAGAAGTCATTTGATCTATCATACTGGCTTATTTTAAGAACAGGCTATGTAGCTCATCAACTGGCTGTTCCCTTAAACACCGTCTTAATCAAATTTCTTTGAAAATCCCAATGGAATCTGTAAATTTCAACTGTTTTTTTAATTTTATGAGATCTTCATATTTTGTTTGATTTCTTTGTCACTCATCCAAAATGTCCCACCTGATTTTTGACCCACTTACCAATGAAAACTATTTCTGATGTGGTTTGTCTAGGCTTCTTATGACATTGAATACTATAATCCATCTCTCAATCTTCTGTTCTCAGGAGGGTATCAAAGCCCTGGGGCATTTAGAATAAATCTTAATCAGCATACTTTCTAAGGTCTTCAGATTTGTAAGAGTGATGTCCAAATTTAGATGTGCATCTGCAGTTATGGCTCATACAGTGATTTATAGAAGTTCAACATAGCCTTCTACAGTATATATGTCTCTCTGCACCTACTTTTAACATGTGTCCTGTTCTTGGCAAAATACATCATTTTGAATGGTCTAAATTTCATTTGTTAATGCTTGCTCCATTCCACATGCTCTTTCCCTTTACGAAGTCATCATCCTTACTATTAACTACCTGAAAACTTCAAAATTGTGTCTTATGCACTCAATTACACTTGAATTTGTCTCTTTTATAGAGTCATAGTCATACAGCGCTGAAACATCACAAATTCTCATCAATACACACAAAATGCTGGAGGAACTGTGTGTGTTGAATGAATTTCCAGCATTTGCAGATTTTCTCTTGTTTGTGATTGGACAGTTTCTTATCACCTCATTCTGTTACCAGATGGTGAACAATGAGTTTGAGGATGTATGACCTGAAGCTCGAGGTTTTGTATTTTGATTGGGATTTGACTTTTTGAATGGTTGATCTGGAGTTGCTATGTATTTAGCCCAAATAAAAGTGACATTGCTGAGGTTTTAAGTGTTCTTTCCAGCAATTACTGACTGCCTCTGTTTCTGATAAGTGCTTGGCTTATTGGGAGTGAGGCATTGGGTGTTTGTCCCTTGGCTGGCCTTAACGCTGCTGAAAATCTGTTTCTTGGGTGGGCACAAAATGCACTTTCTACTACCATCTATTGGAATAGATTTTCTGCTGGACATTGAAATTACCATCCTGAATCAAAGTGCCTTTAGAGAGAGCTCTTTCATCTCCAGTTAGGAATGCGGATTATTTTGATCTTTGATCTAGTTCTGCCCCAACTGGTTTCATGTGAATAGGTCAGCAGTATTCACAGGTCCCAATTGTGGTGAACTTGAAAGCAGATTAAGCCATTTTTGTTCTTTGCAGAGTTTCTGATGATGCTGGTTCCACCCCCTGGGGTCAGATTGGAGATAACACAGTTGAAGTAATGAAAAGGCCACTAGACATTGGTACTTATCATGGCACACAGGTAATATGGGCAAAGGTATAACTAGTGCCTGGGCTCAGACTGTTGCCGTGAAAATTTGTATTTGCCTCTCGACAAATCTAGATGTAGCTTCTGACAAGGCTGTTTGTAGTTGGAGTTAGCCTTCCATGTGATTTACCTGAGGATTGCATCTTTTCATATCCTGGCGTTGTAGTTGGCAAGAAAGGTGTGTTTGTCCCTCTTATGATAGAAGCAATAACTTTTTCCAGAACTGGTCTCAGCTCAAGCTTCTGGGTGGGAAAGTATGCCAAAATAATTAGCATGATGGCTCAGTGACATTGAGGCATACGCTAATGCTATGCATTATAAGATAGACCTGCGCATTCGTGATTGCAAAAATCATTCTATGTGCACAACATTGCTTTCTTCCATTTTGCCCCTTCAGAGTTGGCTTCTTCCTGCAAATTATATAAATCGCCAACTATTTGAGTTCTTGTGCCATAATCAAAGAGCACAATCAGTTCTGTCACAGTTGGGATATTCCTGAGAGGATTGGGGAAAACAACAATTGCTCACTGTTTTCCTTGTTTCTTACTCCCTCACCCACATCTGCAATTCTGGTTGTCAGCTCCTCTGGGGCCAAGGTGCAAAACTCGGTACCAACAGTCACACACACACATCACACATAGTTATGATAGCAGTAAAACATAGTTACAGAAAGTATTTAAAAAATAATGTCCCAAGTCCCAGAGTGTCATGGCTTGTAAATTGGTGGTGCATAGATGTTGGCCTGGAGGCAAGTTTTGCAAGAACAGACACACAGCAGTTCCTCATCACACAGTGCAGCTGCAGATGAAAGCAGTCCAGTTTGTCTTCCAAGAGCACACGCTGGATGGCAGCATTAGTGGGGGGGAGCCAGCCCCCAACCCAGTACAGAATCCAGTGGCACACAGCCAGCTCTAGCATCTCCTTCCCTTGATGGCTGCAGCAGGTGACCCCAAGGCACCAGGGTCTGGTCTTTGCCATAACTGAGGCTACACAGCTTCCCCACCATCAGTCTCACCAGTGACTCAGACTCACAGTATGCTACATTACCATTGTCCAACAGGGTCAGCTTTTGTCACTTTTCAGCATTTTCAGTCAATCTCTTATGTATCAACATTACCAAGAGAATTTGCATCTTTCTGCATACAGATCTGCATACAGAGAGATGATTATGTACTCACTGAAAGAATTACTGAGAGCAATGTAAAATTGTGGCTTTAATAGTACAGTATTGATTGCATTTAGGCTAGACTTTTCCCTATTTTGTTCTGAAATGTTTAACACTACATAATTAGTTTTTTTGTCTAACTATTTTCATTAGAAAAAACAAATGACAGAACATGGAGTGGTCATGGTTTGAAAATACCTTGTTACTTTCTCTGTATTTGAAATGAATTACTAGGCATTTTTGCAAATAGTGGTTTTACCTTTTATTTAAGATTTGAAAAGTGATACCGTTTAACACTAAAGTAAATACTCAGCTTCATTTCACTCTTCGATTCTGTGTTAGTGTAAAACCTCATGGCACCTATTCATAGTTCCTTCAGGATTCTCCAGGGTTAAGGAAGGTCATCCTGGCTGTAGAGGAAGTGCAGCGTAGATTCACGAGGTTAATTCCTGGGATGTCCGGACTGTCTTACGCAGAGAGGTTAGAGAGACTGGGCTTGTACCCGCTGGAATTAAGGAGATTGAGAGGGGATCTGATTGAAACATATAAGATTATTAAGGGATTGGACAAGATAGAGGCAGGAAATATGTTCCAGATGCTGGGAGAGTCCAGTACCAGAGGGCATGGTTTGAGAATAAGGGGTAGGTCATTTAGGACAGAGTTAAGGAAAAACTTCTTCTCCCAGAGAGTTGTGGGGGTCTGGAATGCACTGCCTCGGAAAGTAGTGGAGGCCAATTCTCTGGATGCTTTCAAGAAGGAGCTAGATAGGTATCTTATGGATAGGGGAATCAAGGGATATGGGAACAAGGCAGGAACTGGGTATTGATAGTAATTGATCAGCCATGATCTCAAAATGGCGGTGCAGGCTCGAAGGGCCAAATGGTCTACTTCTGCACCTATTGTCTATTGTCTTCCCATCGTAAAAATTAGTGTGCGGTCTTTGGCTAGCTTTCTGGATCTACAAATGTAGTAGTGTAAGGTTGTCTGAAAAGGAATCCAATAGCTGACTAGTTCTAAATTGAAATAAAATGAAAATTAGAAATAATTATATAAGACAAGATCCATGCAGAGCAAAACAAGATTGATGTTTTGGGTCAAGAAACCATTGAATCAAGAGTCAGGTTTATTATCACTAAGACAACGTGAAATCTTCATTATTATCATCATCATCATCAAGGAAGATGGAGTGTGTGTGTGTATGTGTATGTGTGTATATATGCAAGTGTATACATGCACATCCACCCCTTGTAAAAAGAATTCACCCCCCCCCCCTTGGAATTTTTCATGTTTTATTGTTTTACAGCATTGAATCACAGTGGATTTAATTTGGTTTTTTTGAGACTGCTCAACAGTAAAAGACTATCAGAATGAAAACAAATCTTTACAAATTGATCTAAATTAATAACAAATATCAAACACAAAATAATTGATTGAATAAGTGTTCACCGCCTTTAATATGGCACACCAAATCATCACTGGTGCAGCCAATTGGTTTTAGAAGTCACATAATTAGTTAAATGGCGATCACTGTGTACAGTGAAGGTGTTTCAATTGATTGTGGTAAAAATGCACCTGTATCTGGAAGATCCAACTGCTGGTGAGTCATATCCTGGCAAAAACTACATCATAAAGACAAAAGAACACTGTAATCTCTGTGAAAAAGTTTTGAAAAGCACCGGTCAGGAAACTGGATATAAGGAAATTTCTAAGTCACTGACTATCCCTTGGAGTACAGTTAAGTCAATCATCAAGAAATGGAAAGAATATGGCACAGCTGTAGATCTGCTTAGAGCAAGCCTTCCTTAAACTGAGTGACTATGAAAGAAGGGGGCTAGTGAGGGAGGCCACCAAGAGATCTATGACAACTCTGGAGGAGTTACAAGCTTCAGTGGCTGAGATGGGAGGAACTCCACACACAACTGTTTGCCCGGGTGATTCAACAGTCACAGCTTTATGTGAGAGTGGCTAAAAGAAAGCCACTGCTGGGGAAAAGAAACCGCACATAAAATCTCGGCTAAAGTTTCCCAGAAGGCATGTAGGAGACTGAAGTCAGCTAGAAGAAAGTTCTATGCTTCGGCAAGACAATGACCTACAAACCAGAACTACACAGGAATGGCTTAAAAAAAACACAACACGGTTAATGTCCTGGAGTGGCCAAGTCTGAGTCCAGATCTCAATCCAATTGAGAGTTTATGGCTAGACTTGAAAAAGGATGTTCACTTATGATCCACGTGCAATCTTACGGAGCTTGAGCAGTTTTGTAAAGAAGAATGGGGAAAAATTGCAATGTCCAGATTGACAAAACTGATAGAGACCTAGCCACACAGACTCAAGAATGTAATTGCTGAAAAGGTGCATCTACTAAATACTGACAACTTGAAGGCTGTGAATACTTGTGCAATCAATTATTTTGTGTTTTATGTTTGTAATTAATTGAGAGCACTTTGTAGGGATCTGTTTTCACTTTGATACAAGTCTTTTAATGTTAATCAGTGTCAAAAAAAGCTAAATTAAATCTTACATACACACCATCTTCCCTGATGGTAACAATGAAGAGTGCATGCCACAAATGGTGAGGGTCCTTAATGATGACTATTAAGGTTATTTTCTTGAAAAATGATTTTTTTTCTCTTCAGCCGTGTCTGTAGCACTTCAGATTTCCTGCACCATTCGTATTTTGCTTATGGATTATTATTTTAAATTGAAATGAATATTGAAAACAAATATCTAAATTTTTAATGCTCTCTCTAGGTTGACAGAACACTTGTTTTTTGAATATTTTCAGCATGCAGCCTCCATCTTTTAATAGGTGTATTGTGCAACTTCAGCTCAATGCATTTTAAATAGTTCAAGTTTGAGACAAACTTTTATATGTGAAGGAATGAGTTATGTGTATACCTCATTATAGAATCTGTTCCCTTAACTGATTATTGACTGGCCTGGAGTTTGGAGGACTAGCATCGTGTTAGGGAGGATCTTTCACCAGTTGAATGATTGAAAATCTACTGAATGTTGTAGGTACTACTTGGGCATTTGCTAACACTCAGCAAATGTCAGAAGGATTTGTAGATGTCTGGACCTTGTCTGATGGCCTTAGAAACTCAATTGTGCATGCTGCTCAATGATAGATGTACACTTAGTGTTTTTTCATCAGGGTTATTAACTTGTTATTGCTTGCAGAATTCACTTCCCAGTTTGAATCCACATCAAACAGATGTTATTTTGTAGGCTTAATGGAGTTTTTGATTGAATGCTGTCACATCTGGGGGGAAAAAAAACAAAGGTTGCTTTTGGATGAAGAATCTGAATTTGTTAATTGCTGACTTTTATAGCCTTTTTGCAAATTCAGGTTTTAATGAAGCTGTGTTAAATCATTCATGCCAACAGTTTTACATTTTTTGCTGCTGCATAACTTAAATACTGAAGGTCATATGCTAGTGTTCATGAACAATTTTACATAGCCAGGAGGTAGTATTGAAATTGGTATCTTAATGCAGATCAGAACTTCTGGAGGGTGCCATTGAAACTTTTAATGATAAATGATGTCCATGCTTCTAAACTTTCAGAAGTGCACACATTTTTGTTTTTTAACCTGCCTTTCTTTTTTCCATTCAGAGCAGAGATGTTGATGGCAACGCAAGCACATTCCCGTCTATATAGCCTGAGTGCTGTTTAGTTCTGCTTTTAGATCTATCCTTGAAGATCCTGACATTCCATGTCCTGGATATGATGTTGAGGAGTGGGGGATTCCTGTGTGATTATAGTGCAGGGTAATCATCGAACACTAGTTTCCACACAGACTTGATAGTCTAGTCTTGATCCAAGAGCAAGGGAACATGGTGACAGAAGTCCAGATTCTTGCAAGAATATTGAAGCTCATATGTGATTGTATATGTACATGGGAGCTCAGTGTTCACCATGCGGGTTTAAATGTGTCCCTGCCCTCTATTACTGCCCCCCTTTCAGTCCCCCACCCATACATCCTTACCCTTGAACCTTTCTCAATTTTTTAGTCTCTGAATTTTCAATCATCCCCCAGACTCCTTCCACTATCTTTCGTCCCTTGCAACCTCCTTCCCTGAGAGTATATCTGTCTGCTCTATTGTCAAATTCCAGCTCCTTCACCTGCCTCACTTCTGACTTCAACTGAATGTGTTGTGCTATGCCTTGCCCTCCTAACTGATTGGAGCTAATCTGCAGAACCAGTGGGGAACTGTTCATCTATTTTTTTCCCATACTGAAATGATAAAATGTATGAGAACGTAGTCTTTACACTTAGTAGCCTCAAAGGTCTATTAGCATGCCCCTCTACAGCTCTTCCAATTGACATTTAGAATTTGCCTGAAGACTCCAGGGAAGATGTGGACTACCTCCTAGATGTCAATACTCACTCCTTAATAAATGTAGGCATCAGTGACGATGGCCAAAGACAACTGGTGACAAAAGTTGATGATGAATTTCATTAATTATGAGTGTTAAGCCCTGCCTATTACTGAGGCTGTTTACAGTGACCAAGAAATTCTGTTTTATTTTTGGATGCTTCTGATGGAACAGAAAGACTTTCCACATTACCATATTTTGGCTAAAGATCAAAGATGATATTTAACTGTCCTGGAAGAACAAACAATCTGGTGGAGGAACTCTGCACAAGGATGGGAAGAAATGAATTGTCAATGTTTCAGCCATCAGGAAGGAGGAGAGGCAATGGCCAGCATAAAGAGGAGATAGGGAGTGGCAAGAAAAGATTCTGAAGTGATTGACTGAGGAGAGGTGACAAGTTGGGGAGGTGGTGGAGTTGGAAAACTATGGCAGTTGTATGATTGCCAGAGGCAGACAGGGAAAAGCAGAAGTAAGGTGGGTATGGAGAGTGCGAAGATGGAAGACAGCTGCTAGAAGAAAAGGAGGATCACAGTGATACTGAAGTAGATAAGGGTAAGTAAAAGAGGTGCGAGCAGAAACGGTTAGAGAAGGGAGATGTGAAGGACTTGGAACCAAATGGAGTGAGGGGTGGTTGAGGAGGAAATGTATGAAGTCACTGGTTGGAGCCAGGAAAGGAAAAAAGGCAAAGATCATTGAAGTGGCAGCTGGGTTGTGTGGGAATGGGGATTAAACCATTTGGGGAGGGAGGATGTGAAAGAAGGGGATAATTTTTTTAAAGATGTGATTATGCAAAATTTGTAAACACCATATTCATTCTATTGGGGTATAGACTACCCAGGCAGAATGTAGGGTGTTGCTTCTCCAGTTTGCTTTAGGCTTCATCCTGGCAGTACAGAATGCTGAGGATGGACAAGGCAGTGTGAAATATTCTGCAACTGGGAGCTCAGGATAACGATTGCGGATGAGTACAGGTGTTCTGCAAAGCGATAGCAGAGTCTGTGCTTGGCCTCACCGACGTAATGGAGGCCACAGCAGGAGCACCAAATGTGAGGACAGGGAAATGTGCCTGGGGTAAGGGAGGGATGGGTGGGAAATAGTTGAATCAGTGTGTCATGGAGGGAGTGTTCCCTGCAAAAGGTGACAACATAGTTGTCCTAGCTTTGGTATCATTAGGCATTACTTGAAGACTTTTAATGGGGGAAAACTATACATTGAGCTTTTAAACTTGCTTTAAATTTGAAAAATGTGGAGATTCCAACATGAAACGTTGGGGAACTACAAATGAAAATTTCTAAAAGACTGCAAACTTATTGTCTGGAATGAATGTGCATTGGCTCGCAAAGCAACCATTCAAGTAATAGATCAAGATTAATGGGAAATGTTATTTTAGTGTTAGCTGGAGAGTTTCATCAAATACTACCAGTGATTCCATAAGAACAATTGAAAGCCTTTACTTAAGCATTCATATATTTGGGGAAAATGTTAAACGATAACACTTGAAAACCAATATGAAGGTGCATTTGATAGGTAATCTATCTGTAAGAGAGTTTGCTTCAAATTTCCTTAAATTAGGAAGTGAAGAAATTATGCATGAAAAGTTAACAGGAATGATTTTGATAAACAAAAATTGAACCAAATTTGAATTGTTACATTAGTTGATGATTTATTGCACGCTGCTTTCCTGAATGCTGTTTCAATGCTATTTGAAGTGCAATTGGTTGAGTGAAAGCAATTTCAGCACCAAATTTGTTCTTCAAGTTGTATATTATTCCATTTACAAGGAGTGTTATAAAGCCCAGTTGCATGGAAATAAATGTAAACATTATGATTGCCAGCATAATACCTGAGCAAAATTGGATATATTATATAATATTGAATATACTTTGTATAAATTAATTTGTTACAAGCAATTGTAACAAATTTTGCAAGAGTGAACTGCAAGTAAAATGGGAAATCTGTAGTACTAATGGAGAAGACAGTAAAAACACGTGAACCTTTCACAGAAATAATTTTCCTGTATTTCATAATCTCTTACAGCTTTCCAGATTAAATTGCTGCTTCTGAAAAACTTTCCAGTTAGGAGACAAACTATACACATGATAGTTTTTTTTGTGAGTAGAAGTATTGTTGGGCCTTTCAGTGTTGAAGTTAATAGAGTAGAACCAACTTGTGAATGGGGTAGCCATTGCCTGAAGCTACATTTTCCTGTCCATCCTTTGCAGTATAATGCAGCATGTAGAAAGTAAAAGTGTAGGCTTTTTATATTGTGTTTTGTGCATTTTTAAAGCAAAAATGCAATAGGAGCAGCAGTGGCATTCAAGCAAGCTACCCTGCCATTCAGTACGATCATGGCTGTATTATGCTGCCCGCAGTTCCTCTTTCACACCAGTTACCTCGGATCCTTCTGTTCTTTAATCTTTCTTGTGCTTATTCATCTCTACCTTAGATATCTAATGCGCTGGCCTCCAGCATTCTCTGGTATCAAAGAATTCCAGGGATGCATTGTCCTCTGAATATCTTTATAAAGTGAAGGTTAAATTTTAACAGATGACTACTTTGCAATAAACAGTCATAGAATATGGTCTTTTTAGTTTCATATTTGTTTGTGGTACAGTGGACCTCTGGAATATATCTGAAGGAACACAGGCCAAAAACAGTAGTGGACCATCCAGACTCAGATCTGCTCTGCTCTCACCAAAATTATGGCTAACAATATCTCAAACACTTTCCTGCCCCAAAACCTATATTCCTTGGTTCCCTCAGTTTCCAAACTTTTGATCTCCTTTCTCAGGATACTTTTTTGGTCAGGAATGACAAAGATTTATAACCCGCATAAGCTGCCTTAATCTGATTTAAATGCTTAACTCATTCTGATATTGTGCAGCCTAGTTCAAAATTCATAAAGCTGAAAAAAATGGACTTTCAGCTTCGGTTATGAATCCCTTGTAGAGTCATAAATGTTTTAAGATCACTTCAATTCTAATCTTAAGAATTGCCAATGGCACTATAATCTCTACTTGCAAGTCAAATTCCTCATCCCAAGAATCAATCAAGTGAATCTATACTGCTTTACCTTCAAAAGCTAGTTATGATTTTTGCATTTGGAAATACAGATTGCACATTGCATTCAATGGTTTAAGTCTTTGTGAACTTAGCTTTGCTGCTCTTTTCATCCTGTTAAAGCTTATTTGATGTCCTGAAGTTTTTTGATTAATTTTGAGGGGATGATGGTATCGAATGCCAAGCTGTAGTTGATAAAGAGCATCCTGATTGGGATTGACCTTTGCTGACCAGATGTTCCAGTATTGAGTGAAGAGCCAATTAAATGGCATCAACTGTGGACTTGTTGTGCCAATAGGCAAATTGGAGTGGATCCCAGGTGTTTCTCAGGCAGCAGTTGATATGTTTCACCAATCTCTCAAAACACTTCATCACAATGGATGTAAGTGCTACTGGACGATGGTCATTGAGGCAGATTACCATGTTCTTCTTGGTACCGGTATAATTGAAGCCTGCTTGAAGCAGGTGGTACCTCGGATTAATAAAGTGAGAAGTTGAAGATCTCTGTGAACACTTCATCCACTTGATCAGCACAGGTCTTTAGTACTTGGCCAGGTATCCCAACTGGATCTAATGCTTTCCGTGGGTTTATCCTCCTGAAGGATACTCTCACATCGCTTCAGAAATTGAAATCACAGGGTCATCAGGGTTTATGGGAATTTCTGAAGGTTCCTCCATGTTTTGACAGTCAAAGCAAGCATAGAAGGCATTGAGCACATCTGGGAGCGAAGTTTGGTTTCACTTGTAAGAGGCGTGAACATCCACGGAGCATTTAATTATTGGATGCTCCAGGTTGAGAGAATGTGACAAGATGAAGACCACTGAATCTGAGCACCCCGGAATTTATCGAGAAACACAGACCCTCCACCTTTTTGCCTTCTCCAAATCAGCAGTTAAGTCCATTCTGTTTACCGAGAAGCCTCTGAGTCTGATGGTAGAATCCAGCATGTTCAGATTTAGCCGATACAGCAATCTTGGCCTTAGGTCCTCAATCTTGTTCTCCAATGACTGCATGTACATTAGCTAACAAGTTGCTGGGTAGAGGAACTTTTATTTCTTGCTGTTTCAGTCTGGCTTGGAGTCATCACCTCCTCTCTTGCTTCAGCCATGGCGATATACCTTCATTCACTTAAAGGTGCCATACCTGCATGCTTGAGAGTTAAGTCTGCTGAGTCCTCAGAACACTGTGAAATTGTGCGCTCATTAAGATGGTTCAAAAGTGCGTTGTTTACAGGGAAATTATAGGCTGCAAATTGCAGTGAGTGTAACACAGAAGTATATTTATAAACTTTGTAAGTGGCCCGCAACATGTCACTGCAGTTCACCAGCGCTGTCTTGGAGCTTCAATCTTGGACATTTATTGCTTATTTATTGATCTTACTACTTTTTTTTGTATTTGCACAACTTGTCCTTTGTACATTAATTTTTTGCCTATCCTGTTGAGTCCTCCTGTCTCTTTCACCAATCAACTTCCCAGCTCTTTATTTCATCCCCCCCTCCTTCGGGTTTCACCTATCACCTGGTGTTTTTCTCTCTCCCGTCCTCCCACCTTTTTAAATATACACAGCTTTTTTCCTCTAGTCCTGCCAAAGGGCTTCAACCTGAAATGTCGACTACTTTTTTTCCATAGACGCTGCCTGGCCTGCTGAGTTCCTCCAGCATTTTGTGTGTGTTGCTCGGATTTCCAGAATCTCTAGATTTTCTGTTGTTTATTTCATTGATTTTATTGTGTTCTTGATATTTACTGTGTATGCCTGCAAGAAAATGAATCTCGGAGTTGTATATGGTGACATACATGTACTTTGGTAATAAATTTATTTTGATTTCTTGTTCTCCAGCCCTTCTGCAATAAAGACCAGCGTACTTAATTGCTTTATTTGTCACTTTGTTTCTTGAAACAACAGATATTCTTCCCATTTTTATCTATGTTATTATAAGTGAACAAAAAATAAAATGTATTCTGTTTGCTCATATCTCACTTTCATGCTAGACCGGCAGTTTGGATAAAGAAAATAGTGATGTATCCAACTCATTTGTATGGATTGTCTGTAGCTGAGGACCTTGTATAGATCCTTGTAGCGTTCTATTCATTAAATTTTTCAACCTGAAAATGACCCTTTTATTCCCATTGTTTTCTGCCCTGAACCATTTGTGTATCATTGCTAATATTTTGCTATATCTTTGTCCTTAATGGAACATAGTGTTTATCTAATTTAGCAATTATATCTTTACATTAAAAATATAATTAATACTGAATATGGCTGATTTATTCCTTTATCTGTGTATTTTTTCCTTTTGTACTTGAATGTATATGGATGTGTGTAGTGGCATCGAGGCGAAACAGTGCTGAGTTTTAATCCATCCGGCACCTTGCAGGCTCTCCATCTCTGCCGGGTTGAGTGTCGAGCGAGCAACTTAGCTTCGGGGAGGGGGTGGGGGGGGGGGAAGAAGTCATATGCTATGGAAATAGTAGAAATGCCACTTGATCCACCACAAGGCATGAAAAAGAAATTATATTTATTTATATATTTTTAAATATATTTAATTGGGGTTTGAAAGGTGTTTGAGTGTGTGTATAAATAAAATATACACACACAGTCCTACACCTTCCCAACCCTGTGCAGTGGCCCCTCTGTACCAGGCGATGATGCAACCGGTTAGAATGCTCTCCATGGTGCATATGTAGTAAGTGTCTTTGGTGACATATCAATTCACCTCAAACTCCTAATGAAGTGTAGCCTCTGTCGTGCTTTCTTTGTAAATGCATCAGTATGTTGGGCTCAGGACAGATCCTCGGAGATGTTGACATCCAGAAACTTGAAACTGTTCACACTTCCCACTTCTGATCCCTCATATGAGGACTGGTGTGTGTTCCCTTGACTTCCCCTTCCTGTTGGCCACAATCAATTCCTTGATCTTATTGACGTTGAGTGCAAGATTGTTGTTGCAGCGCCACTTAACCAGCTGATCTATCTTGCTCTGTTACCTTGCCTCATCACCATCTGAAATTCTACCAATAATAGTTCTGTCGGCAAATTTATAGATGGCGTTTGAGCTCAGCCTAGCCACAGAGTCATGGGTATAGAGGGAGCAGAGCAGTGGACTAAGCACATATCTTTTAACAGTAGCGTTTCATTACTCTGAGCTTTCATTCCTCCTAATCCATCTACATGGTTTGTTTCTTCAGGAAGGCTAATGGTATAATCAAGGATGCCTTCACCCTGGCCATTCCCTCTCTTCTCTCCAACTTTCTGTGAGAAAATAAAGAAGTTTGAAGGCTGGGATACCCAGACTTGGAACAGCATCTTCACTACTGCTATCAGACTTCTAGACAAATCACCTCTCTCACATCCACGTCCCAGCAATTATTCTGCTATTGTCACTTTAGTTTTTTCACGACTTCAAACTGCGCAACAATCTTTGCATTGTTATGCTATTCTACTCTTAGTGTATTTGTTGGTGTATTTTTCATTGCTGTGACTTTCATATAAGGAAGGAATTTCATTGCCCCCTAGTGTAAATGTCAATAAACTAAACTAGCCATGTGAGAAATGGGAGGAGGGGTTTTTAATAGGATGAAAGGCATGAGAGGTTAAGTGAAAAGGGGGTGGTGAAAAGTGCAGAGTGAAGGATGGTAATAAGTAGATGTACTTCTGTTAGGCAGAGCTTTATCATGGGATGCTGTCTGATTTCCACAGTCTATGAGCCTTATCAGCGCTATCAATATTCTTGTAACAACAGGGTTGTGCTTTGTAATGCGCTTTTGCCATTCACTGCAGTTGTAAGTTTAGTTTAGGAAGCACAGCGCACAAAACTCCCTCAGCTTTGTTGTCAGTTCTAGTTGGACATTTTCTGTTTATCATATAAACCTACAGCAATGCCAAAGCAACCTTTATGCAGACTTAGAAATTTATTGCAACTGACACATGAATATGGTTGAAAATAGTTAATTTTTTTTGGTTCACAACAGCAGATAAAAGATTATTTTTCCTTGTTTCTAGAACCATTCTGGTTGCTTGATTGCACTAATTAATAACTAATGTAGGCAATCCCAGTTATAAAGAAGGGAGCTGTGTACCTAGTTATTGGGACTTATTATGATTTTTAAATAAAATAGTGTACAGCTGGATGCACATTCCATATATATTGTAGAGTCCTCAAGTGAGTTTGTGTCTATGGAATCAGTTTAGAGTTCAGCTGAGTGAAGTTAGCCCTGGCAGTTCAGGAGCTTGGTAAATACAAGGTAACACAATAGGTTGTAGGGTGGTGAACTTCTTAAGAGGTTTATGTTCGTCAACTTGCCTTGAATGACATATAAAAGTTAGTAGGCCTCTACCAGATAGTAGAAGTAAGCTAATTTTTGATCATGTTAATGTAAATTTCTGCAAGAAACAGTATTTGAAAATGGTTGACACCAGAGTACTTGTGTATAGTATATGTACACCTCAAGTGCTGTTTTGATAGCGTCCTCTCTTGCATAATCTTGTCTGTATTTTAGTATATTGAATTTTGTTTCATTGTATTTGTCAAGGAATCCAGAACTGTTCACTCTAAATTGAACAATCAATATGAACTATTGAAACATTGTTCATTCTAGCTTGTAGTTGCCAAGCCATGAATGTTTATGTTTGATGGTAAGCTTGCAAACATTGGTGCTTACAGCTGTATTTATCATTTTGATGAAAATTAAATGAGATTTACAGATTCCACAATTTTGAAATGAGTTATTCCAAGGAGCCTAAAATATACTTGTCACAAATGTAGTTTGTCTCAAATCTGATATGTCAGTTTAGACTTTATACAATCTTGTTTGATGCATTAATTTTCCCCTATAAGCAATACATAACATGAATTTAAATACATTGTGATAAAGTTGAATTAAAAGCAATCACATAATTTTGTAAATTTGAACAGTGTCATCCATTTTGCATACATTTTCAGTAGAGGTTATTCAAAGTGATTTGCAGAGACTGCATTAAAAATAGATACTAAATTGCTGGGAATATAATGAAGGATTAGCTAATCTTATTCAGACTCCCAAATTGTGTTTGGGGGGGGGGAATAAAGAAAAGTTGGGTGAATTAAACAAGTACCTTGTTAATTGAGAGGATAGCCATAGGCTATAGGGGGACGTGATCAATTCAGGAGTCAGAGCAGTAGCAGATGAAATTTAAAACTGATAAGTATTTGATGAACATGTTAAGAGGATAAATTATGCCACAGCACACTTTTGTATTCTGATCAACACACTGTGATCACCAACATGAGAAAATCTGCAGATGCTGGAGATCCAAAACAGTGCCCACAAAATGCTGGAGGAACTCACCATTTATGGAAGAGAAAAGATAGCTGCCATTTTGGGCCAAGACCCTTTTTCAGGACTCTGAAGAACACACTGTGATGTTGAGATGACAGTGCTGAGGATGTTCACTAGGATATTGATTAAGATGGAGCACTTCAGTTACAATGGATAGCTTGGTTGTTTTCCCTGGAGGAGAGAATACTGAAAGAGATAACCTTGTGGGGCATAGGTAAATTGGATAATTGGAAGCCACTTACTATCGTGGAAACCTCAAATTATAGAGCATACTTCAGTTGCAAGGAATCCCAGATTGTTATTGCATATCAATATTAAAAAGGTAAGAGGCAGGTTGCAGCTAATCATGGACGAACAAGGTGCCAGGCTTGGAGATGTATAGATGAATACTCATTAGTTATAAAGGTTAGCAGAAGTGTTTCAGTGTTGATCTATTTAATTTTGGTGTTAAGGATTTTAGAAATAATTTTTGGGGTGGGGGATTCTTTCAGGTAGGAATTGCTGGGTATGAGGTGTAGTTGGATGTAATTAAATTTTGCCTGCCTAGATTAGAGAAAAGCACACCATGTTTGATTGATTTCATTGAATTTTTTGATTAAGTAATGCAAGTCATTGATGAGGGGGATCAATTGTTGAGTTGAGTATCAGTGACAGTGATGTTGAGGTTGGGAGCTTCAAGTTCTTTGGTGTGAATATCACCAATAGCTTTTTAAAGGACCGACCACATTGCCATCGGATCCAAAAATACTAACCAACGCCTCTACCTCCTCAGGTTGCTGGTATTATCTGAGATAACCATGATGACAATTTAACATATCCCATCTGCTTCTGCAAAGTCCATAGCCCTGTCATTTTAGAGAAGCATTTAGCCAGACACAGAGATATCATATCTGCTTCTACCACTTCCCTAGCAATGAGGGTACCTACTACCCTCTGCCTCAAGCTTGCCTCATAAACCTCCTTTCAGTTTTTTCCTTGTGACCTTGAACTTGTATTCTCCCTGGTATTTGACATTCTCATCCTGGGAAAATACTCTAGCCATCTACCTTGCCTATGCTCCAGCCCGCTCTTCCTGTAAATTGTGTACTTCTATTGATCATCCCTCAGTATCCTATGGCCCAACAAAAATGATGCAAATTTGTGTAGTTTCAGTACAGGCAACATCCTGGTGAATTTTTACACTCTCTCTAAAGTGCACTCCTTGTAATGCAGCAATCAGAACTGCATGCATTACACCAACTGTGGCATTTGAACAGCATTTACCATCTATCCACTTTTGTTGCCACTTTCAGGGAGCTATGGACTTGCATCCCAGTATCCCCAATTACATCTTTTCCCTCAGTGTGTCACCATTTACTGTATAACATCAACTCTCCGAGTCTTGCAATTTACCATATGTCAGATTTTAAATCTCAAATATTATACGCAGTTTGTGTCACCACATGGAGAGGCAATTTAACAGTTTTAAAAATGATTTAGGGAAAAATTTTGTTTGGTTAATAACTGCAGTTGTTAGGTGGGGGGCGGCAGTCTGAGTGCAATATTAAGACAGGTATAGTTTAGATGGACAGATTTTCATTTGCTGATGGTAAAGGTAAGGTTTTGGGGAAGAGGTGCAGGATGAACACAAGGACAGACTTTTCATCAAGGAAAATGACCGTGACCTGGAATTTGAAATTAGTGTGGGTGGTGGAACTGTAAACATGAAAATTGGAAAATGAAATTACATAGATGCATGAGGGAAATATACTGTGCTGAAGGAATAGTAGGGATTGAAACACTGAATTGCTCTACAGAGCTGGCATCAATTTGATGGGCCAAATGATTGCTTCCTGTGCTATAAAGAATCTGACACCACATTTTTGACTAAATCTTGCTGTGTGACTTGAGGATGGCTCAAGAATAGAAAACTAAACATGGATAAGATACTACTTTTGAATTGTGATTTGGGTAATAGATTGGGCGATTCTACTTGTGACCTCTTTGTTTCCATTTGTGATTTAGATGTGGGAAGAAGAGTATTGATACTCAAGGTTGCTGATATGATTGAGGAGGAGCAATTGAGAAGGATTAATGGAGTTCATGGGTTAGTAGGCAATACAGATATAGTTTAAGGCTGAGAAATAAATTAATACTTCCTGAGGAAGGGGTAGAGAATCCTGCATTGTAAATGCTTTTGAAGTGGAGCAAGTGTTATCTGTGGATAAATGCACATTGACCTTTTGGGATGTTATTACCAGTACAAAAGACACATTGAATTCTTGTTAAGTGAACATAAAAAGATAAGTGATGAAAATTGTTTGCACACACACTGTGAATTGACTATAAGCAGCTTGTCACCTGCAGAATCCAAGGGAAATTAGAGGAGCATTTTTGACATTTAGGCTTATTAGCGCCTGGAGCTCTGGTCTACAAAACCTGCATCCTTTTTACCTAATATAAGGTATTCAGCCTGCTTGATTCTTATTCATTGTAAATTAAAAAAAAAGCCTGGCTAGTTTGTGTGATCATCGTATAATTGATAACTAATGATGTAGTACTTGCAAAATGCAAGAAGTAACTATGGACTGTGAATGAGATGTGATGTATTATCTCTTCATGTTACTGGTTTTAATTCCTTGCTCGGAATATCTTAAATAGGTACAGGTCAATTACTAATTTCACATGTTTGATAATTTCAGAAATCCTGAATAAATTTTGAGGGCCTACCTTTTAAGACAATGTTTTTGTTCAGATTACATTTTTCCTCTTTCCCTTGGCATGGCAACAAGATGGAATTACTGTATATTATTAAAGTGACCAGTTTATGAAAAAGGATTATTGACTTTTGTTATGGAAAAATACTAATATATTTCAAAAATATTTTAAGTTCAATAAAATAGTTAATCAGTTAATATTAATGTTCCCTTGTCTTTGTTAAGTTACACTTTGAATTGATCTTTAAGATAGGTAAGATTAGATGTATTAGAAAAGGCAGTGGTTGATCAATTTGAGTATTAATAGATTAAATTAGTTCTTTCATTTTCCTACCATCAGTGATTTTACAGAAGTAGTAATATAGTCCTTATCTCCCTCCTTATCTGCGGGTTCCGCATGCGCAGATTCAACCAACTGCGGATCGGGAAAACCCAGAAGTTCTCTCTCCAGCACTCATTGTTTGCCTCGCGTCTCATTTGGTTGCTACTTCGTTTCAGTGAAAAATGGCTCCTAAAAAGCAATTAAGTGATCAAAGCAATTCCTCAAAGGCTATGAGGGAGTGTAAGGTGCTATCTCTCGCTGAGAAAGTAGAAATCTTAGCTCTTTTGAAAAGTGGCATGTCACTTGTCGAAGTGGTCCTTAGCCCTCAATCTCCACAGATCCTGACTTTAGTATTATTGAGCCTCCTCCAAAGCATCCTTATTCCCTTAACGATACAGAGTAATAACTATTTACATAACATTTCCATTGTGTTAGGTATTATAAGTACTGTAATCTAGAGATTAAAAGTATCACTTGTTTAAGCATTGTTCGCTTCGCGTCTCGTTCGTTCGCTACTTGTGTTGTGAGCAAGAGGAAGGATTTTAAAGCTAGTAAGGGATAGGTGGCTAGCTATGTAAAGTGCTACAGCCTCAAGAACTTATAGATCATGGGAGAATTGGGATTGGCTGATGCCAAGGTGTCATCAGCGTTCCCAGAAGAGCTACAATGGTTGCGTCTGTACTGAACATGTACAGACTTTTGTTCTTGTCATTATTTCCTAAAGAATACAGTATAACTATTTACATAGCATTTACATTGTATTAGGTATTATAAGTAATCTAGAGATAATTTAAAGTATACGGGAGGATGTGTGTAGGTTATATGCAAATACTACGCCACTTTATATAAAGGACTTGAGCATCCGCATTTTTTTGGTATCTGTGGAGGGTCCTGGAACCAATCCCTTGCGGATAAGGAGCGCCGACTGTATATTTTCATGAGAAATCTGACATTGTTTAATGAATGTGTATCACTGCAGGTGGCACTCCATTATTGAGCCATATTCCAAAACAACAAACCCTTCAAATTACTTGTCACAATATGTACCCAGGATATTTGAACTCATCTTCATTCGCCTTTACTTTTTTTTGTGGGTTTACAAAAAAATGAATATAAATCTTGCATTGATGGGAGTGGAGATCGAGTCCTCTTGAAGTTTTGGCATAAGTATCTTTTAGAATATGGTAGATTTAGGTTCTGCACGTTTTAAAACTTTGGAAAGGGTAAAATGTGCTGATGGTGAAAATTTAACCATTCAGTCATTGATCTTGATCTTGAACTAAAATCTGGATCAAAAATTCGTTTGTACATTATTACTTCAGGCTAATGAAATGAACGCATTCATTCTCCATTACTGGTCTATTGCTTTTTATCCCTACTTTGAAAGAAGTTTGAGCCAGTTTACATTTATTTAAAAAAGTGGAGTTTCACTTTATCTTTTGAGTAATCATTTTGTTGCTCTCTTCCTGCTTCATTGATTCTCTCTTTCTCTGGTTTTAACGTAACTTTGCAATTAAATAAAAATAGAAGCTGTAAGTGTTTCTTTTTCAAATTGTGCATTGAATTTATTTGTTAATTCTGTTCACTTTCAACAATAACATTATTAAAAAGGTGTTCATTGCTGTTTAAACCTGGCTTCTTAGCAGAATAGTAAAATTAAACACAATTCTGAACCAAAGGTAGCATAAGCAATTGGTAATGGCAGATTGGTAATGAAAGGGGTGGGTAGTGTTTGGCAAGAAATTAAAGGAACTCCCATCTTCATCCTTCCGAAGAAATCCCTCCAAAGTTTTGGTTTTATTTTTGCACTGCACTGGGAAAGATCATGCCAGCCATTGTAGTTGCCTTCAAATGTTTAAACTTTAAACTTTCACAACACAGTTCTGCAACAGAACTCCTTGTGGGAAGAATTTGTTTTCACCTCTATTATTTTGGGCTTTATTATTTATTCCAAGTTCTATTTTTAATTCGTTATGCCAGCATGAATATATGAACATAGCAACAGTTGCTTATAACAGGCAAAACATTGACATTCAAGTCCATTAAGGACTGTAGTAAATCCAGCACTTGAACTGGACAAATTAGCAGCTGTTAAAATATTTTTGTGTAGTTCAGGTTTGAATTTTTGCCAGATTTAATAAACAAGAGCTTTCCAAACTTAGAATTTGAGTAGCAGACACAGCTGTAAAATAACTGCTCTTGAGATTTAAAAAGTGTACCATGTTGCACTCTATTAGATCCTAGTAATTTAATAGAAAACTGGAATCAGCTATAAAGACCAATGGTGCCCTTCAACAACTTATTTTGGCACTCAAATTTGTTCTTTTCTCAGTTCATGATTTAACAAATAAGTTTGCTAGTTTAAAAAAAATCACTAAATACTGTGCTTCATCACAGAGCTGATTTTTGCAGCCATAAAATAAGTCTGATATGGTGTTGGGCAAAAGTTGTGCATATGGCTTGTTTTATTTTTTTTTATTTTTTATTTTTTACTCTTTTTCTTAAAGAGTAGCTACCATCTGTAAATGTGTTACTTCTAGCTCCAGCATTCCAATATTTGCAATGAGTTTTCAAACATGGCAGTGTTCTTGAAAAAGATTTGTGGTAATGATTGTAGTTATTTACGTTTTCATGATTAAGGTTTCTATTCATTCAGATCTATGCACCTTGATATATTCTGTGAATAACAAAAATGAATCTATTCTTAGAGTGCCATGCTGTAAATTTTTCAACTTTTCAGGCTTTGAACTTGGCTTAGAAATAACAAATGAATAAAAGTCCAAAAATAGTCCAATATATTACTTACATGGGAAATTTGATTTGTAGAAAGGATATGAAGTTTAAGGTGTTAAGTTCATTTTCTAGTGACTGACCTTTGGCGTTATCCTTGGCGTGCCATTAGAATGCAGATGAATTGTTAACTTTCTTTTTGAAATTGAATTATGATAAGATGCCATAATTTATCTTTAAGCTATTTGGGAAAATAGACTAGAGTTGATGATAATCAGTTTCTCCATTATACAAAAACATTTTTTTTGCTAACACTTCTTTTGCTCAAAATTCGGAGCATTAATTTTGCAGATCTTAATATCCCCTTCATAATATCTAAAGAAGCAGCTTCGATTGTAAAAAGGATTATTTTAGTGAAGGTCAAAAGTTCAGTTCTTCTATAAGGGAAGACAATTTTAAGCCAAACATGCAGAAACATCACAAATTGAAGCAACTTTTTGGTTTTATACAAGGTGTTTAAATGTTATTTTCAATACAAGCACAGGTGCATGAGGTATATCCAACTCGTTTTTCTAAGGAAAGCTGTAATTCAACCTCATTATTCCTTCTACTTAATCTTAGAAGTTTGGGAATGCATGCTTTATCGGAAAATTAAGTTTCTTTGTTTGTATATACAATTCTGAAAGTGAATGTTTTAGCAAAAAAATTACAATATTTTCTGTTCTTTTGTAGTGAGCACCTTTCCTGTTCCTTCACCTTCTTTCTGCATGGAGAGAGCAATGTCTGTACAAGTGTTGAGATTGCTCAACACCAACCTGTGTACCACATCACTGAAGAGCACATCAATCTAGCACTATCATCAGCCATGCCTTGTCAAGGTAAGTTACTAAATTAGTTTTCTAAATGTAGTTAACCTGATTTGTACACTAACGAGTGCTGTTAATAATGATTTTGGAGTTGTCAAATGATAATTTTGAATTGGTGAATGTGGGATCAGACACTGGTGAGGTTATCTGCTGAACTCAAGCAATTCCATTCTTAATTTTTAATGGCCAAATTATCTTAGAAGCAGTTTATTGGAATTGTAGTGCATGAAGTAAAACGTTTTATAAACTAAAAGTAGCCCTAAAGAATTAAAATGGAACACCAGGCTAAGACAGAGACAATGAGCACGGAGAGTTGGAGGCATGGGGTCAGGTGAAATATCCATTAGGCCAGTACAGGGGAAGAAAATTTGGGGAAGGCAAAAAAAAAGATTGGTTGAAGTGAGAAAGAAATTTACCTGCAAGTCCTCTGGTCCAGAAACCAATGAACAGTGAAGGATAAGCAGAACTAGTTGTGGGCTGTATTGCAAATGGAAAAATTTAAATTTACTCATTTTCTCTGTATGTGGATAGAAGACGGATGAAGCCTTCAGCAATGTTAAAATAAAAAATAGGTGGCATCGAGGTTAAAAAGATATTTGTAAGCCATTCAGAGTAGGTTACGAAGGTAGGGTTATGAATTGGTCATCCTTAAATAAGATAGGATGGAATTGCTTTGAAAAGTGATTGGAATTTGTTGGTTTGAAGTGAAGTGTTAGGACGTTAAGACATGTATTTCATGTTGATACTAAATTTATACTTAGTTATCTCAGAAGCCTGCTTTTTTTCAGCTGGGTTATATGATCTGTCCACATTTTTAAAACAGCGTTCTAATTCCTGTTATATTCTTAAATTATTTGCCACTTTAATCATCAGTACTATAAAAATTATTATTAACTTTTTTTTTAGTCATCATTAGTCCATTTGGACTAAATGGCACACTTACAGGCCAAACATACAAGATGTCAGATCCAGCTACAAGGAAATTGATAGAAGAATGGCAGTACTTCTACCCAATGGTATTAAAGAAAAAAGAAATAAAGGAGGAAGAAGAAATGGATTGTGATGATGACTTCCCTGTTGCAGTTGAGGTTATTGTTGGTAAGTATAGTGCGCAACTGACAAATAATGCACTTATAAGACCAATTTGAAATGTTCTGAGTATACTAACATTAGCATTGGTTTAAATTACAGGAACATTAGCCTTTAATCATTTTTAATTTGAAATCATTCTAAAAATTCAGATTGGACTATTGCATAGCTGATTGTTCTCTTTGCAAGCCCTTTTCTGTTATGCTTTAGTTAATGAACTGATTGTGGCTTTGACCATAGTCTCCAATCTTGCACAGGTTGGCTGTGCAGTAGATGTAATGCAGCTCCATGACTGACGTTGAGCTAAACTTGATCCTGGGACTGAACAATTTGTTAGAGATGAAGTTCAGCATTGAGGGAGAAGTTCAACAGTGTGTTGAGGACACTTTGATTAACAGCTTTTATGCTGTTGAGCGTGATCATATAAATTAGAAGATGTAAAATAACACCTGCTCTGCCTTTTGGTAAACTCATGACTAATCTGTAACCTCATTCATGCTTACCTCCAGTAACCTTTCAGCCCCTTGCTAATGAGCAATTTGTCTCTGTTTTAAAATATTTAAAGACTCTGCTTCCTTTGTGGGGCGGGGTGTGAAATCACTTAATTTCTGCCTTAAGTGTGCCAATGTTACTTTTAAAAATAACCTTTAGCCCAGATACTTCCAGAAGTGGAAGCATCTGTCTTCAGAAGACTTTAGGATTTTGCATCAGGATCGCTCTTGTTCTTCTGAATTTCAAAGCATAGAAGCCTAGCCTTTTTAGTCTTTCTTAATAAGACTACCTACCCATTCCAGTTATCAGCCTAGTGAATCTCAGAACTGGTTTCTAATGTACTCAGTACTGCATGTGATCTAACGTTTTTAATTAACTGAATTATTACACGGCTAGTTTTATGTTCATTTCCTATTACAATTGAATGGCAACATTCCATTATCTTTCCTAATCGCTTGCTGTGCCTGTATACTAAAGTATTACGAATTAAACACTGGCAGACCGCAAATCACTCTGTATCTCAAAGCTCTGCAGACTCTCACCATTTATATGTTTTCATTTTTCTTGCCATATTTCTCTTACATTGTTCTCCATTTGTCAAATCTTTGCCCACACAGTTATCTTGCCTATATTCCATTGCAGCATTTTATCTTCTCTTAGCAATTTACTGAGACTGCCTGGTCTGTTGGGTTCCTCCAACATTTTGTAGCACTTTTCTAGTTAATTTTGTGTCACCAGAAAATTTAGCAGCAAATTAAGTATGCTTTTGCTTTCATGGAACCACGTTGACTTTGCTTGATTATTTCAGGATAAAGGGTCTGTCAGCATCCACTAGCAAGAGTAATTTGAGAGACACTTCAAGTGTAGCTGTCTCCTTAACACAAGTCCATTCCACAGCAAGCTATTCTGTCCAGCTTTGCCACCTAATTGTTGAAAGCAACTAAGCCAGCTGACCTTGGGGACAATTAACACCTGTGTTGGTATTCCAAAACTTGGCAGAGGGAGAATGTCAGTCACTAACTCAACATATGCAAAGAGAGCATGCCAGGGAAGGAGGTGACATACTCATGACAAATTATTTAAGAAATCAGTCAAATCCAAATGCTGTAACTACAGACAGGGGGGAGAGAGTGAAACAGTGAGGGAGGAAGACTGTGGATGCTGGATTCTGGAGCAACAAACAAACTGCTGGAGGAATCAGTGGATTAAGCAGAATCTATGAGGGGGGGAGAGGAATTGACAATGTTCTGGGTGGAAATTCTGCAATGGGCCATGATACACGGGCTTGACTTGAAATGCCGAGCATTTTCTCAAGTTGATGATTCCTTTGGGTGGAGATGGCATATTTTGCTCATTCCTCCCCAGTTGTGCTGTTTTGGATTATTGTGTGTAAACCTGATCTTCCCGGGTGATTTCAATGGCTAGATAGGGAAATCTTCAGTCATAAGTTGCTGCTAAATTCAAATAACAGTTTTTGAGAGTATTCTGAGATATTTAATTTATTCTTTTAGTAGTGGAAAAACTTCTGCTTATATTAGCTTTGTTGTTAGGTGAAAAGGGGTCTTGAAAGTTAATTTAGTGATGACTTTGAAGCCTGAGTAGAGTGCATTTTGTATAATAGCAAGTGATACAAATTTAGAATTTTGTGTGACTAGTTGCTAAGGAACGTGAAAAAATTAGAATAAATCTATAATGTATTGCCTGAAATGATAAAGATGATATCTAAGTATTAATATAACTTGATCACCAGCAAAGGACAAGATTTAAACTTATTGCATTATGTTTCTTGGAGTTGAAATTGACTTGTGGTGCCTTGTATGTATTTTAATACTTCCATGTATTTTGAAATAATTATGTTCTTCTATACCTTTGCAGGTGGTGTAAGAATGGTATATCCGTCAGCTTTTGTGCTGATTCCTCAGGGGGATATCCCTATAATTTCAAATGCTGCTACTGCAGGAGGTCATACCAATCCAACGCAAGGGCCAGGAAGTGTGAAAGACACCAATAGCTGTGGATTGCCACTTACACCACCCACCTCTCCTGAGCAGACCATAATAGGTAATTTCCCACATGTTGTTATGTAACTTTACAGCCTTTGTATCTAGGAGTAAATATAAATATTCAGAACTGCATTCGACAGCTTGGCAGCCATTTAGAAAGAATATAGCTGGATTTGATTGTGCTCTTCTTTACTCATAGTAACTTTTCAGCATCTGACTTCATCCCTCCTCTCCCACCCACCAGGCTCCACCTATCACTTCCTTCCCCTCCTTTACCAGCTTATTCTGGCATCTTTCCCCTTCCTTCCCAGTCCTGATGAAGGGACTCAGCTTAAAAGGTTGACTGTTTATTCACTTCCATAGATGTTGCCTGAATTCCTCCAGCATTTTCAGTGTTGCTCTAGATTTCCAGAGTGCAGAATCTCTAGTGTTTACAGCTTTTTCACCTCTACCTTTCATAGGTTCACTACCTCAAACATGTTAAACTCAGATTCCATTAGGTTGCCCCTGAACCTCCAATACTCTGCCGAAAATAATCTGCTTGTGAAATCTCCTTGTAGCTATTATTTTCCAATCCAGGCAATATGCTGGTGAACCACTTCTGCATCCTTTCCCAGGCCTCCACTTATTTTCTGTGGTGTGGCAACCAGAACTGCACACAATATAAAATGTGGCCTAAGTTATATACAGCTTCAGTCCTGATGGTCATATGTGAAGTCCTGACCAATCAAGGTAAACCTGCCCATTAGCTGCATTAACCATCTTATCCACCTGTATTGCCACTTCCAGAAAAATGTACTGGTGGGGAAGAGTGTTTCACTGTCATCACAATAATTAGTCTTACTGAAATATGGATGTTGTAAGCAGATATTTACATTGACAGATATGTCAGGCAAGATTTCCCCTCAAGGAAACCTGACTTTGGCCTATTTTATCTTGTTCCTCCAAGAACCCTGAAGTTCCTTAATAAGGGACTCTAATACCTTCCCAACCACTGAAGTCAGACTAACCAGCCATAATTTCTTTTCTTTTGCCTCTCTTAGAGCGGAGGGACATTTGTGATTTTCCAGTGCTCAGAACCATTCCAAAATCTCGTGAATTTTTGAAAGTAAAAAATGTGCATAAAAATCTGTTTCAGATTCCTTTTAGACTTAAACATTTAAATCAATCAACAGAATTGAAATGGGCTTGAATTTCTGATTTTATTGAAAGGTAGACAATAATGTTATTAAAGTACAAATACTAGAAAATTATGAATATTTGATCTGGCTTATTTTTTTAGAGTCAACAAAATTTTTAAAAGTTGACCTTAATCTAAATATGCCTAGTTTATTTCAGTCAGTTTACTCTATGGCTGTGCTGCATAAAGTAAGTTAAATTTCCTATATCCTAATTGTAAAAAATCATACACTTGTGAATTGTAAGTTTAATTTTTAGAGATATTTTACATATTTGTTTTTGGCATTGTAATATTGTAAATATTGGAATTGAAATACCACAAGTTATACAAGCCTGAAAAACTTCCCACAATTTTTATTGAGCATTTATTGAGATTATTTATAAACTTTTAGCTCCCCCTAATGATGCTATTTAGCAATATCATATTTTTGAGTTTATTCAATTTTTGCTCATTTTAAGTGGTTCGATGAAATTGACTTTTTGCTTCATATTTTAAACTGAATCTTAACCAAGTATGGAGAATAGTTATTATACTGTTTGATTTTGGACATGCAAGATAAATTTCTAGGCCATGATTATGGCTGTGATAAACTTACTTTGCAATTTCAGTAATGATTGCACAAGGTGAAAGGTCAAAATTTGTACTTCTCTTCAAAATTAGAAATTAATAATTATTTTTGTTTATAATGCACCATTCATATATCCGTCTCTAATGTTAGAACAGTCATGTTGTGGAATTTTTTGTCCTTTTATTATGTTCCCTTAAATTATGTATCATTTACCAAATGTAGACTGAAGCTACCTTTGCTTAGCTTTTTTCAATATAGTTTACCAGTTATGCATCTTAATTCATCCAATATGATTTAATTAGATTAACTTTATTTGTTATATGTCCACTGAAACATCAAAACATACAGTGAATCATGTCATTTGCGTCAATGACCAGCGTAGTCTGAGGATGTACTGGAACAGCTGGTAAATGTCACCATGTTTCCGGCGCAAAAATAGCATGCCACTTTTTACTAATCTTAACCTGTACAGCTTTGAAATGTGGGAAGAAACCACAGCACTCAGAGGAAACCCATGAAGTGAAAACATACAAACTCTTTAATTGACAAAATAATAATTGAAGGATATTTAAAACTTTACATTTAGCTGATGTATGATAAACCCTGATCTTGCATCAGATATGTAAAGAGTGAATTGAATCTTGATCGCTGGTACTGTAAAGGGGCATTGGAGATAAGCTCTTCTCGGGCTTCTGGCTGGGTGCTGGTATTGATTTTAACTGACATTTCAATAACAAACTCTGCCATCTTCATCAAGGATGGCAGAGTTTGACATTGAAATGTCGGTTAAAATCAATACCTGTACCCAGCTGGAAGCCCAAGCCCAAGTTCATTTGTCACATATGCTGGGAAAACACTAGATCCTTTTTCTGTAAAGCATTTTGCTAATTCTAAGCTACCCTGCTGCCCTGAATTTTTCCACTATCACTTTGGCATTTCATATAACCTCTGAGATTAAGTGAGCATTGGCAATTCTTTGGTAAGAAACAATTTCCACTAAGTGCTAAATTTAGCCAAATGAAAATATCTAGAGATAGTGGAAACTGGGAAAACATACCCAATTATCCTAATCTTGGTTCAAAACCAAGTGCTAAAGATTGTCCTTGTTAATTGAATGTATACCCAGGAGCTCTTAATGTTTCTTTTTTATAAATAAGTAAAAAATAACAGCAGTTATTTTACCAAGCTCTTTTCTAGTTCATTTCATTTGCTTACTTGTATTTTTGAATAGTTTCCAGTAGTTAAAATTTAGTTCAAGAATAGTTGTCAAGATCAATGTAATTCTCTAAATATTGACTTGTTTAAACAAACATGCATTCACTTTGGCAATAAAATTAAGTGACAATAACTATTTAGTGTATTGCTTCATAGAAAATATCCCCCTTTGTCTAATACATTTTTTTTTGAAGAAGTGAAATTCAGGTGACCTGATGGAACACTTGAACTACTTGGAGAAGCTTGTTAGTAGGGAAGCAAGATTTGTTTTGAGAAGGAAATTGTTGGCACAATTGTAGTAATGGATTGTTAGTAGTCAAAATAAATGTTTCGACAGAGACCTAAAATTCTTGGCTGTCATTTTATGCCAAAAAGCTATTTACACACAACTTTGAAAGCTACTAGTTTGATTTACTGATAAGCCGATGGAAGAATAAGTTATTTTTCATTTTAATTTCAAAATGGACTGTAACTGTTAAGGAGTTGTATGGCCAGTTATTCTAACTTCCCAGAGCAGGCATCTTAAACAAGCCTTTCCACCCTGTATTTCAAAGTGACCTCACATTGTAATAGATACTAGGTTTGTTTTTCAAAGTAATAGTTGAAAGATATTTAAAACCTTACAATGACTGGAACATGATCTGTGTTTGGAAAATCAGCCTATATTACCTCTCATTTTGCAATGCAGAAATACTGTTCAAAGATTGAAATATTTTTTTGAGCAGGGTTTGCAGGTTCAATCAGCACCAATACCAACACAGAACCTGGAATTGTGTTTCAAGTTCAGGCTGAAAAGGTACTTGTGTGGCCTCTAGTGGCAGAAATCAGATATGTCAGTCTGTTTGTTCCATATTGGTAAAGATGAGTGTTTTTGACATGTGTACATCAAACCACACAGTGAAATACATCATTTGTGTCAACAGGCAACACAGTCTAAATATGTGCTAGGGGCAAACTGCAAGGGTCCCTTGTGTTGCTTCTGGCACCAACATAACAAGCACACAACTTACTTATGCCCAACTCTAAGCTGTTCATCTTTGGATTGTGGGAGAAAAGCAGAGCACCCGTAAGAAACCCACACAGTCACAGGGAGAATGAAAAAACACTTTATAGGCAGTGGCAGGAATTGTACCCCGATTGCTAATAACTGACATTTTAATAGCATTATGCTAAATGTTAAGCTATCATGTGATCTTTTATGATCATGCTCACTAATGATCATGTGTAGAATTTTCAAGTCCTGATGTAGGTTCTTGAACTAAAACTTTGACCGTCTCTTCCTTTGCCTCTACGGATGCTGCTTTGCCTGTTGTGTTCTTCCAGCAATTTGATTTTTTTCTCTCCAGTTATACTTGTTTATGAGGTTTGATACAGTCTAAAATATTAAAGTATATTAAAACAAACTTGTTAATTGAATTGGAAGTCATTCCCAGATTACAGTATGGATCCATTTTGGTGAGCAATTGTAACCCAAATAATTCACATTCAGAAATACAAGCACAAACTGAGATCCTGGATAGCAGAAGATGCCTGCAGCCATATAGCAACTGGCAAATCCCAAACACTCGATCATATGCAGATATTGTACATACGCTGACTGTTCATAAGTTGGAATGACGTACATGTAATGTTGTCAATAGCTAAATGCTCTAAAAATGACAGGGTAACAGTTTCCTTTGAATGCTACAATAAAGTGGTGATATATACTGAGTGATATACAAAGGAACATAGCAGAAATGTTGGAACCCTTCTTTAAAAGTGCACCATCAATGTATTAGGCATAATTTCTGGAGAAGTCAGCAACATTGAACACCCAGCAATCATTTGGTTGTCAAGAAAATTCCAATCTATTCCTTAATATCAGTAAAATTAAAATTCCCAAATAATTCTTTTGTACTCAATTTAGTTTTCATTTTGCTGTTCATATTTGATGGCATTTTATATGCTTCCGAGGGAAAGTTCAAATGTTAAACATGTAAAAAAAAAAGCTCTATAGATGATACTTTGCTGAATGGAATTATTACAAATCTTTGAGAGTTTCTTCTCAATTCCTGAATATTACTGGTTTGATTGACCAGCAGAACTGATCCAGGTTTCAATATTAGTGATGTTTTATCAAGAAAAATAAACAATCCCTTCAGGGAAGATTCCAACCAAATCCTTCAGTTTAGTAATATGAGTAAAGTTCCAGTTGATTTAAAAACCTGCTGAGTTACAGGTACATAATACTTTTCCATTAAGGTTGACAAGTTATGCACGTGATTTTCTTTTTGGTTAATTTTGCGAAGTTGTGATATGTTATGTGCTCGAAGAATCTTGTAGTCTATTGCAAAGGTAGTTGATTGTAATATACTTAATATACTTTCCTCTTTTTTTGTTGTAAAGCAGGTGATGGGATTTTGCATGCTGTTGTCAGTCACGTGAGTGGGCAAGAAGGAGCTGTAAATTCTACAAGCCCGAAGCATTCTGGTGAAATTCCTCCAAAAGTAACAAATGAGATGGTTCAGAAAGTCTGGAAGGAGTGCAATTTGAACAAGGCACAACTAAAGTAAGCTTAAATGACTAAAGGCATTATACTGTTAAGTGCTTATACTGGTAATACCAAACATAACCTTGGAATTTCTTGCAGTTTTGTATCAAGATATACTGGTAATAAATACAAATCAACAGTCTGAATGAGAAAAATAATTTAAAGTATTCACGTGCTACAGCACCAGATCTATTTTTTTATCTATCTAAAGCATATTTTAATGCCCCTTTGCATGCAGTAATGGATTCCCACTCAGGTTCTCTTCAAGTTGACCAGATTTTCATATATTTCAAGATGCAGATAACTAGTGTGACTTATCCTTGCCTTAACAAATAATAGGGTGGTCCTGCCAAGACGAGCAGTGGAAATTTTACTTTTATTGTGCAATATATGTAATACTGTTTAGTAGTTTTACACTTCATTTGTCCTGAACATTCAGAAATTTTAAATAGGCTCCTCTTTATCTGCGTCATTATGTTCCTTTAGCAAAATTCTGAAGTTGTATGCCAATTTCTCTTCATTGTCACCTCAAATTGCTAATCCTTAGTTATTCTAGAACGTCACATTTATCTGGTATTTTTGTTACAGTGCCAACATTTTCATTTTCTACAATTATCCTGACTCCTGAAGAATTTACTACTATTTAATTGATCTAAAATATTTGTTTTCCCACTAAAAGTTAGATCTTGTAACTTGCCATGTAGCCTTTGTGTTTGATGTGGAATCCCTGTTTGTTTTAGTAATTCTGTGCTATTTACTTTTTGCTACCTTCCTGTGTTGACTTGTGAAGAATTAAAATCTTATAGATTCATCTATTTCTTCCCTCCCCCTTTCCACACATGGTATATTGAGCTTTCATCTCTGTTCTCTTTTCTGCCACTGTTTGAGATAGTTGATTCCAATGTGCTGTTTTTTCTTGTCTATTTAGTTTACAGCTACTTCCTCAGTGCTATTAAAACTACATTTGCTGGTATTTTTCGCATGGCACTTCTAAAATATGTGCGTGTAAATTAAGCTAGAAACGTTGAAAACACTGGAAATGCTCAGCAGGTTAAGAAAAACAGATATGGATAACTTTTGTTAGAGTTGGCAATCATCTGTATGTATTCTTGTTTAATAATATTCCTAGTTCCTTGAATTTCTTTTCATGCTAGCAGATAAGCCAAACTGGTTGGTAGGAACTGCATATACAGTTTCAACCAAAATAGAGCAAAACAGAGCTACCTTTTGTTTGCATTTAAAGTAGAGATTTGATGTTTGTTACTTAAGCTTAAGTCAATCAACTTTGCACAACAAGTGATAAGCATGTTAACTTTTAATAATTCAGTACCTTGTATCTTTATCATCCATATACTTCAGGGGGCTGTTGGGCACTCAGAACAATGTCTTTTTCGATCTTCCTCCTTTTAAATACAATGTTCAGAAACAATATTTTGACATGGGATATATTAGTATTTTTTTGTAATAAACCTACCCAATTGGGAATTTATACTTCTATAGACTGGCTTATTTGGGCAGTTTCATTTAAAATGATTGGAGCAATATCCCAATGCAATCTGAAAATCGAAATATTTTTGTCTTTGGCAAAATTGATTTTTAATAGAAGGCACTCTGAATTTCACTACTTTTCCATAAAGGAATGTCCTGTTATTACACTAGATCTTTCTAGTTAGTAAAGAAATAAGGCAATATTTCTAACAATTGTGAATACATATGCTGTACAGCAAAACTGGTATTAATAGAATTGAAATGTTATTTATGTAATGTAATTATTTAACTGCCATTAATCTTCAGCAAAGCCATTGATTTGTGTAGTTGAACATTTGAAGAAGAACAGATAAGATAACTAACTTGCTTTTTTTTTTGAAACTGGTGTATAAAAGAAGACATTCAACTAGTGAAAATTCTGAGGAAGAGCTGGCCAACAATTCTGCGGCTTGGGATTTTACAGAACCTGGCCAAAGAGTCAATTGTTCTTGTTCAAGGTAGGATATTTCTACTCATTAACTAACAATTCATAGATTGCACTGCTCATGAATCTTTTTTTTTTACAATATTTTTATTCAGAAAAAAAAAGATTTACAGAGTGCAACACATAGATGAATCTCAACATAACTTATGTACATTCATATATTGTGATAAAATTGATCAAAATGTTATAGCATAACTCATAAAGGTATACCACTGTGTAATCAAAAATTTAAAGATAGGTCATACATCATAAAAAAATTTTTATATAAAAAAAAGTCAACCCCCTACCAACTACCAAAGAAAAAAGCTGATGGATGATAATGGATAAATTAGAAAAGAAAACATATTCGCTTAAGAAGAGAAGATAAAAATATACATAAAAGTCTGTGCACTGTTAAACTTTATAAATTGGAAAAGTAATTTAGGAAAGGTCCCCAGATATCATAAAAAGATTGTTTCGAATTTAAGACTGAGCAGCAGATCTTTTCTAAATTTAAATAAGACATAATATCACGTAGCCATTGAAGATGTGTAGGAGGGTTAGACTCCTTCCATTTGAGCAAGATTGCTCTCCTTGCTAAAAGAGAGGTAAAACCTAAAACCTGTAGGTTAGAAGTATTTAAAGTTATATCTCATCTGCAATAATACCAAACAAGGCAGTAAGGGGATTTGGGTCAAATTGGATCCTAAAAAGTTGTGAGAAGGTATGGAATACTTCCCGTCAAAACTTTTCAATTTTAGGGCAAAACCAAAACATATGAATTAAAGAGACATCAGCAGAGTTACATTTATTACAAAGTGGAGAAACATTCGGATAAAAACTGGCCAGCTTCTGTTTAGAAATGTAAGCTCTATGAACCACTTTAAATTGTAGAAGAGAATGACGAGCACAGAAAGATGATTTATTAACCCGTTTAAGAATTTTATTCCATCTATCATCAGAAATCTGACAATTTAGGTCATCCTCCCAAGCTTTTTTTTATTTTATCTAAAAAGTCTTGTCTAGATTCAATCAACAAGTTATAGATACCGGTAATAGAACCATTAACAAAAGGTTTTAAATTTAAAAGATCGTGCAGTAAATTTTTATCAGGACCTATAGGAAAAGTAGTTAATTGAAAACGTAAGAAATCTCTAATTTGAAGGTATCTGTAAAAATGTGTTTTTGGGAGTGCAAATTTAGTTGACAATTGGCCAAATGAAGCAAGAGATCCTGAGATAAACAGGTCCCAAAAACACTTACTACCCAGTTCATCCCAATCCTTAAAGACTTTGTCAGTCATGGAAGGGATAAAAAAAAATTAAGGAGAATGGGAGATGATAATGAAAAATTCGCTTAACCAAAAAATTTCCTAAATTGAGACTGTTACGTAACCTCGTAACCAGGTAACTTACCAGCAAAGATAGCGGGATCAGCTGAGTCGGATGCTACTATTTTCAAACGTTTTATTCAAAAAGGGGCAAAGCGTATGGTTAAGACAAAACATTCAGATCATATACATCGTCAAAACTCAATCTAAAACACCGGTGTAATAATAATCAATCAGAAATAAGCTCTATAGTTGTCTAGGGGTTAATACTGAGTCCAATTGAAATATAAAGAGTCACTCTTTGCAGGCTTTTCCCTTTTGGGAACCGCTGGGGTTTCACATTGTGGAGAGAGAGAGATGGTTGAGAAAAGGATAAACACTTGCCCGTTGTCTTTACAGAGCAAATCCTTGGAATCAGGGGAGCAGGCTTCCCCGTTGTTAGTTAAAAGCAGTCTTCCGTTGGTTCTAGCCACAGATTCAAAATTTGGAATCTAACGCACGTGGCTTCCTTCAAAATGCCTTCCCGCTCCCACGGGAATCGGTATCGTGCTTCCTTGGTGCGTCTGAGGGTTGTCCCCCCCTCAGACCCTCCTTTATACTTCTTCACGGGATCGCAGGTGTCAATCAGATTGCAGGTGATGCGATCTCTCTCTCAACCAGCCCACTTTGCCCGAGGGCTTTTCACGTGGTCTTCATGAGACAATAGTCAATATCGCCTTTATTCTGCTTCTCGGGAGAAAGTGGCCTTCCGCACGTCTCTCTCCCTCTTGGGTCAGTTGACCCCCCCCTCTTGACTAGGGCTCTTGCGATTCTCACAAAGGAGGGGGCCGAGAGCATAACACCTCCCCCAATAGCAGGTTTTTTACCAGTGGTTAAAAACAGGTTGGTACAGGACTTTTTTTTTGAATCTACATACTACACAAGCTTTTCTCTTCACAGAGTACTACCGTTATACATTCAAGTCAGTATCTAAACAGGTAACAAGTACAATGCCCCTTTCTTTAATACCTTAACCTCACGTGCCATACAAATGGCATCAAACTTCAGCTTAATAACCACCTTATTTATTTATTTTCTTCAGCAACATAACCAAGGAGTTGTGATCTTAGCTTACGTGTGTACTACAAAAGTTTATACAAATACTAATCGTTTCGGTCGTGGTATTTCCCCGGCAGGTCTCCCAAGGGGTGGTCTTTATTATTCACAGGCTTTGGCGCGAACCCGTACAACCGGCGTTGTGATTTACAAAGGGCATTTCTATTATCCATCGCCTTTTCCCGGTGAGTCCCCCCATGGGGAACGTGAGTAATTTGGCAAGGTACTCTCCCGCCTTTCCTTCCCACAAGGGTTATTCTCTTAACTCCGCGTCCACCCAGGTAGTTAGCCCTTCTGCCAAGACCATACAGGCTGATGTGTTTCAGGGCGAACCTTTCCCCCTGGCCGCATTTAAATTTTGGCTTCCTCGCAGCGCTTTCTTGAATAACAATAGCGTGTGAGGCACCTTTACATTCCAAATCAACCCGTAATCGGTGCGTAGGCATCATTTTAGACTTTTTCCCTTCGAGTTGGGAACTACAGATGTACCGTTCTCCCCCACAACAACAGTTATCTCCCCATTCATAAACTCCACATTAACTCTGAACACTCCCCTCAGCACAACCCTCTGGGGACTCGCACTCCCCAAGGTTAACCCTTTTTTCCTCGAACCAAGCCTATCTGATCCAAAAGGACGGCCGTCTCGTCCAGCTGCGTCAAATACCTCAGCTTTTTCCTGAGCTCCGTGACTAGGCTCAGCACCACGTGCATCCCCATCTTGGACACACTCAAACGGGACATTGGCCTCTTCCAGGCTTTCAACACCCGTACCTTTTTCAAATTCTAACGTCCCCCGATCCTTCCAGTTACTCTCTAGGCAGCCCCCCGTTGGGGAAGGCGCAACCCTGCGAGCTGAAACAACCTCCTCGGCCATTTCAGCTGACTTCTCCACAGCAAGGATACCCTTCCTCTCCAAGACAGCCCTCATTTCACTCTCGGGACCATCGAGAACACCTTTAGAACTCTCAACTTCTCCAAACAATTCTGCCAAACCAGACAGATCAACCATGTCCAACTCTGGACCTTTTAACAGCTTTATCTGTTTCTCATCTTTATTTCCTACCTCTAGGACCTTTCTCTTCACTAAGGGGGGGGCTATCTCCTCGCCCTTACCCCCTTTCACTTTACTACTTTCTGTTTTACCACCCTCGGAACCCTCGTGGTATAGGGTCGGTAAAAATGTCTTGGCCAATTCACTACTGGCCCGATTTAAACTGCTCTGGTTCTCAGCTGCTTTTCTCGACAGGCTGCAAGTGTCCGCGCATGCGGGACAGCTCGGGGACTCCATGGGCGGGGCCTCAACTATCAGGGCGGTTCCCATCTTCCCACCCGCGAGGTCATTACCCAAAAGGAGGTCCACGCCCTCCCCCGGTAGCTCCGGCAGGACTCCTAGTTCCACAGGTCCCGACACCAACTCGCAATCGAGAAGGACCCTATGCAAAGGCACTACTTTGATCCAGTTCCCTAGGCCTCTCAGGGCTACCTTGCCCGTCGGAGGTCCGAAGGGTAACACGTTACGGCTAATTAATGATAGCTCCGCCCCCGTGTCTCCAAATTCGTACGGGGATGGGGGGGTCCCCTTCCTTCAAAGACACGGTTCCTTCGGAACTAAATGTCTCCCGCCCCTCCTGTATTCCATCTACCTGGGGCCCTCTTGTCGATTTCCTGATTACCACTGCACGCCCGATAGGGATCGCTGCTCTCTCCCTCTCTGGCTCCTTTCTCGGAGCAAAGCATTTTGATGCGATATGACCCACCTTCCCACAATTAAAGCAGGTTAAACCAGGGGATCTCCAGGTTTCCTGTCTGTTATCCTCACTTTTTCTGCTAGCTCCCGGCGGGATCTCCGCCTCAGCCGGCGGGCTTTCCCTGCCGTTCCGACGGTCTCTCGGGTAACTTTTTGGCGAGGAAAACTTTGGCTTGTGGGTTAGGGCATATTCATCTGCGAACCTAGCCATCTCTGAGATGGACTGATTCGTCCTCTCATTTAAATACATTCGGATCTCTTCCGGAACGCAACCTTTAAATTCCTCAATCAAAAATAACTCCCTGATACGCCCATAATTCTCGGCCACCTTTTCAGCGGTGCACCAATGGTCCAAGAGCACACCCTTCTCATGGGCTAGCTCGGTATATGTTTGATTCCACCCTTTCCTTAAATTTCGGAACCTTTGTCTATACGCCTCAGGTACTAACTCGTAACCTCGGAGAATGGCCTCCTTTACTTGATCATAATTCCCGTCCCTTTCTGGGGGCAGCGCGGCATATACCCGCTGTGCTTTCCCTCGTAACACACTTTGTAACAACGCCATCCACTGCTCTCTGGGCCACTTCTGATTCACTGCCACCTTCTCAAAAAGCAAGAAATAACTATCAACATCCGTCTCCTCGAACGGGGGGACCAACCTCAACGCCCGACTAACATCAAACCCCTCCTCTCTCTCGTGCCCTTGAGCTCTTCGCTCTTGCTTTCGCCTGTCCAGCTCCAATTCATGGCTCCTTTGTTTCTCTTTCTCTTCTGCTTCTACTTCTAGCTGCTTTAGCTGGAGCTCATGACCCCGTTTCATCTCTAATTCCCTCAGTTTGAACACATGCTCTCTTTCCTCAGCCTTTTCCTTTTCCTTTGCAGCTCTTTCCTCAGCCTTTTCCCTGGCAGCTCTTTCCGCAGCCTTTTCAGCTGCTTCTACTTCTAGCTGCTTTACTTTAAGCTCATGGTCCAACCTTGCTTTCTCCAACTCTGCCTGATCTGTCCCACTCGCTAATCTCTTTTCGGGGATATTTTCCAAATCCTCAGCTGCAAACACCTTCTTCCCAACGTAATACTGTTGTATGACCCTTCGCACTTCCTGCTTTTTCATTGCTGGCTTCACCGCTGTGAGGTCTAACGCCTGCGCCAAATTTACCAAGTCTGATTTTGTAGCCTTCCCTAGTGCCTCTACCGTCGGGTTTCTTGTAAATTCATCCACATCCATCTTTGCTGGTTTCTTGTCTGGCTACCTGCATAACCAGATTTACGTTTGGACTTACAGCCGGATTCACTGACCCTCCCCTTTGGTTTCAAATCCGGGACGAGAACCCCACTTGTTACGTAACCTCGTAACCAGGTAACTTACCAGCAAAGATAGCGGGATCAGCTGAGTCGGATGCTACTATTTTCAAACGTTTTATTCAAAAAGGGGCACAAGCATATGGTTAAGACAAAACATTCAGATCATATACATCGTCAAAACTCAATCTAAAACACCGGTGTAATAATAATCAATCAGAAATAAGCTCTATAGTTGTCTAGGGGTTAATACTGAGTCCAATTGAAATATAAAGAGTCACTCTTTGCAGGCTTTTCCCTTTTGGGAACCGCTGGGGTTTCACATTGTGGAGAGAGAGAGATGGTTGAGAAAAGGATAAACACTTGCCCGTTGTCTTTACAGAGCAAATCCTTGGAATCAGGGGAGCAGGCTTCCTCGTTGTTAGTTAAAAGCAGTCTTCCGTTGGTTCTAGCCACAGATTCAAAATTTGGAATCTAACGCACGTGGCTTCCTTCAAAATGCCTTCCCGCTCCCACGGGAATCGGTATCGTGCTTCCTTGGTGCGTCTGAGGGTTGTCCCCCCCTCAGACCCTCCTTTATACTTCTTCACGGGATCGCAGGTGTCAATCAGATTGCAGGTGATGCGATCTCTCTCTCAACCAGCCCACTTTGCCCGAGGGCTTTTCACGTGGTCTTCATGAGACAATAGTCAATATCGCCTTTATTCTGCTTCTCGGGAGAAAGTGGCCTTCCGCACGTCTCTCTCCCTCTTGGGTCAGTTGACCCCCCCCTCTTGACTAGGGCTCTTGCGATTCTCACAAAGGAGGGGGCCGAGAGCATAACACCTCCCCCAATAGCAGGTTTTTTACCAGTGGTTAAAAACAGGTTGGTACAGGACTTTTTTTTTTGAATCTACATACTACACAAGCTTTTCTCTTCACAGAGTACTACCGTTATACATTCAAGTCAGTATCTAAACAGGTAACAAGTACAATGCCCCTTTCTTTAATACCTTAACCTCACGTGCCATACAAATGGCATCAAACTTCAGCTTAATAACCACCTTATTTATTTATTTTCTTCAGCAACATAACCAAGGAGTTGTGATCTTAGCTTACGTGTGTACTACAAAAGTTTATACAAATACTAATCGTTTCGGTCGTGGTATTTCCCCGGCAGGTCTCCCAAGGGGTGGTCTTTATTATTCACAGGCTTTGGTGCGAACCCGTACAACCGGCGTTGTGATTTACAAAGGGCATTTCTATTATCCATCGCCTTTTCCCGGTGAGTCCCCCCGTGGGGAACGTGAGTAATTTGGCAAGGTACTCTCCCGCCTTTCCTTCCCACAAGGGTTATTCTCTTAACTCCGCGTCCACCCAGGTAGTTAGCCCTTCTGCCAAGACCATACAGGCTGATGTGTTTCAGGGCGAACCTTTCCCCCTGGCCGCATTTAAATTTTGGCTTCCTCGCAGCGCTTTCTTGAATAACAATAGCGTGTGAGGCACCTTTACATTCCAAATCAACCCGTAATCGGTGCGTAGGCATCATTTTAGACTTTTTCCCTTCGAGTTGGGAACTACAGATGTACCGTTCTCCCCCACAACAACAGTTATCTCCCCATTCATAAACTCCACATTAACTCTGAACACTCCCCTCAGCACAACCCTCTGGGGACTCGCACTCCCCAAGGTTAACCCTTTTTTCCTCGAACCAAGCCTATCTGATCCAAAAGGACGGCCGTCTCGTCCAGCTGCGTCAAATACCTCAGCTTTTTCCTGAGCTCCGTGACTAGGCTCAGCACCACGTGCATCCCCATCTTGGACACACTCAAACGGGACATTGGCCTCTTCCAGGCTTTCAACACCCGTACCTTTTTCAAATTCTAACGTCCCCCGATCCTTCCAGTTACTCTCTAGGCAGCCCCCCGTTGGGGAAGGCGCAACCCTGCGAGCTGAAACAACCTCCTCGGCCATTTCAGCTGACTTCTCCACAGCAAGGATACCCTTCCTCTCCAAGACAGCCCTCATTTCACTCTCGGGACCATCGAGAACACCTTTAGAACTCTCAACTTCTCCAAACAATTCTGCCAAACCAGACAGATCAACCATGTCCAACTCTGGACCTTTTAACAGCTTTATCCGTTTCTCATCTTTATTTCCTACCTCTAGGACCTTTCTCTTCACTAAGGGGGGGGCTATCTCCTCGCCCTTACCCCCTTTCACTTTACTACTTTCTGTTTTACCACCCTCGGAACCCTCGTGGTATAGGGTCGGTAAAAATGTCTTGGCCAATTCACTACTGGCCCGATTTAAACTGCTCTGGTTCTCAGCTGCTTTTCTCGACAGGCTGCAAGTGTCCGCGCATGCGGGACAGCTCGGGGACTCCATGGGCGGGGCCTCAACTATCAGGGCGGTTCCCATCTTCCCACCCGCGAGGTCATTACCCAAAAGGAGGTCCATGCCCTCCCCCGGTAACTCCGGCAGGACTCCTAGTTCCACAGGTCCCGACACCAACTCGCAATCGAGAAGGACCCTATGCAAAGGCACTACTTTGATCCAGTTCCCTAGGCCTCTCAGGGCTACCTTGCCCGTCGGAGGTCCGAAGGGTAACACGTTACGGCTAATTAATGATAGCTCCGCCCCCGTGTCTCCAAATTCGTACGGGGATGGGGGGGTCCCCTTCCTTCAAAGACACGGTTCCTTCGGAACTAAATGTCTCCCGCCCCTCCTGTATTCCATCTACCTGGGGCCCTCTTGTCGATTTCCTGATTACCACTGCACGCCCGATAGGGATCGCTGCTCTCTCCCTCTCTGGCTCCTTTCTCGGAGCAAAGCATTTTGATGCGATATGACCCACCTTCCCACAATTAAAGCAGGTTAAACCAGGGGATCTCCAGGTTTCCTTTCTGTTATCCTCACTTTTTCTGCTAGCTCCCGGCGGGATCTCCGCCTCAGCCGGCGGGCTTTCCCTGCCGTTCCGACGGTCTCTCGGGTAACTTTTTGGCGAGGAAAACTTTGGCTTGTGGGTTAGGGCATATTCATCTGCGAACCTAGCCATCTCTGAGATGGACTGATTCGTCCTCTCATTTAAATACATTCGGATCTCTTCCGGAACGCAACCTTTAAATTCCTCAATCAAAAATAACTCCCTGATACGCCCATAATTCTCGGCCACCTTTTCAGCGGTGCACCAATGGTCCAAGAGCACACCCTTCTCATGGGCTAGCTCGGTATATGTTTGATTCCACCCTTTCCTTAAATTTCGGAACCTTTGTCTATACGCCTCAGGTACTAACTCGTAACCTCGGAGAATGGCCTCCTTTACTTGATCATAATTCCCGTCCCTTTCTGGGGGCAGCGCGGCATATACCCGCTGTGCTTTCCCTCGTAACACACTTTGTAACAACGCCATCCACTGCTCTCTGGGCCACTTCTGATTCACTGCCACCTTCTCAAAAAGCAAGAAATAACTATCAACATCCGTCTCCTCGAACGGGGGGACCAACCTCAACGCCCGACTAACATCAAACCCCTCCTCTCTCTCGTGCCCTTGAGCTCTTCGCTCTTGCTTTCGCCTGTCCAGCTCCAATTCATGGCTCCTTTGTTTCTCTTTCTCTTCTGCTTCTACTTCTAGCTGCTTTAGCTGGAGCTCATGACCCCGTTTCATCTCTAATTCCCTCAGTTTGAACACATGCTCTCTTTCCTCAGCCTTTTCCTTTTCCTTTGCAGCTCTTTCCTCAGCCTTTTCCCTGGCAGCTCTTTCCGCAGCCTTTTCAGCTGCTTCTACTTCTAGCTGCTTTACTTTAAGCTCATGGTCCAACCTTGCTTTCTCCAACTCTGCCTGATCTGTCCCACTCGCTAATCTCTTTTCGGGGATATTTTCCAAATCCTCAGCTGCAAACACCTTCTTCCCAACGTAATACTGTTGTATGACCCTTCGCACTTCCTGCTTTTTCATTGCTGGCTTCACCGCTGTGAGGTCTAACGCCTGCGCCAAATTTACCAAGTCTGATTTTGTAGCCTTCCCTAGTGCCTCTACCGTCGGGTTTCTTGTAAATTCATCCACATCCATCTTTGCTGGTTTCTTGTCTGGCTACCTGCATAACCAGATTTACGTTTGGACTTACAGCCCGATTCACTGACCCTCCCCTTTGGTTTCAAATCCGGGACGAGAACCCCACTTGTTACGTAACCTCGTAACCAGGTAACTTACCAGCAAAGATAGCGGGATCAGCTGAGTCGGATGCTACTATTTTCAAACGTTTTATTCAAAAAGGGGCACAAGCATATGGTTAAGACAAAACATTCAGATCATATACATCGTCAAAACTCAATCTAAAACACCGGTGTAATAATAATCAATCAGAAATAAGCTCTATAGTTGTCTAGGGGTTAATACTGAGTCCAATTGAAATATAAAGAGTCACTCAGAAGTTTGCAGGCTTTTCCCTTTTGGGAACCGCTGGGGTTTCACGTTGTGGAGAGAGAGAGATGGTTGAGAAAGGATAAACACTTGCCCGTTGTCTTTACAGAGCAAATCCTTGGAATCAGGGGAGCAGGCTTCCCCGTTGTTAGTTAAAAGCAGTCTTCCGTTGGTTCTAGCCACAGATTCAAAATTTGGAATCTAACGCATGTGGCTTCCTTCAAAATGCCTTCCCGCTCCCACGGGAATCGGTATCGTGCTTCCTTGGTGCGTCTGAGGGTTGTCCCCCCCTCAGACCCTCCTTTATACTTCTTCACGGGATCGCAGGTGTCAATCAGGTTGCAGGTGATGCGATCTCTCTCTCAACCAGCCCACTTTGCCCGAGGGCTTTTCACGTGGTCTTCATGAGACAATAGTCAATATCGCTTTTCTTCTGCTTCTCGGGAGAACGTGGCCTTCCGCACGTCTCTCTCCCTCTTGGGTCATTTGACCCCCCCATCTTGACTAGGGCTCTTGCGATTCTCACAAAGGAGGGGGCCGAGGGCATAACAAGACCAAATCCTTAAAGTTTGCTTAATAATTATGTTATCTGTTATTTTATTTGCTGAAAAAGAATATGATCCAAGAAGAGAGACAATAGAGGAATTTTTTTACAGAATTAACTTCTAAGGAGACCCATGATGGGCAATCTTTACCATAAATATAATAAGACCAGAAAGTAATATTCCTTATATTGGCAGCCCAATAGTAAAACCTAAAATTGGGTAGGGCTAATCCACCCATCTCTTTATTTCTTTGTAGGTAAACTTTACTTAAACGAGCTTGCTTATTATTCCAAATATAAGATGTTAAAATTGAATCTAAAGAATCAAAGTAGGTCTTAGGAATAAAAATAGGTAAGGCCTGAAAAAGATATAAAAATTTAGGAAGAATCTTCATTTTAATCGAATTAATTCAGCCAATTAGGGATAAAGAAAGAGGAGACCATTTAGAAAGCGTCTTTTTCACATAATTCAATAAGGGGTTTAAGTTTTCTTTAAATAAATTCTTGAAGTTTTTAGTAATTGTTACACCTAGATATGTAAATTGACTTGTAACAACTTGGAACGGAAATTTGGCATTTGATGACATTAGGTCATTTAAAGAAAATAGCTCACTTTTATGTAAGTTCAGCTTATATCCTGAAAAAGAACTAAACTGGGAAATTAAAGAAAGAACTGAAGGTAAAGAAGTTTCAGTGTTACAGATAAAAAGTAAAATATCATCAGCGTATAATGAAATTTTATGAGTCATACCTTCCCTTAGTATACCAGAAATGTCCTTAGATTCTCGAAATGCTATTGCTAAGGGTTCTATAGCTAAAGCAAAAAGTAAAGAACTAAGAGGGCAACCTTGTCTAGTTCCCCGCTGTAATTTAAAGGGCTTAGAAATTTGAGAGTTAGTAATAACCTGAGCGGTAGGAGACAAGTAAATTAATTTAACCCAACAAATAAAGTTAGGCCCAAAATTAAACTTTTCTAAGGTCTTAAAAAGATAATTCCGCTCAATCCTATCAAAGGCTTTTTCTACATCTAAGGATAATATTTTTTTGGATGGTGAATATATCACATTCAACAACCGACGTATATTAAAATGTGAGTAACGATTTTTAATAAATCCTGTCTGGTCATGTGATATAATAGATGGTAAAATATTTTCAAGTCTTCGAGCTAAGATTTTGGATAAGATTTTTGCATCAACATTTAATAAAGAGATCGGTCTGTATGAAGAACATTCAGCTGGATTTTTATTTTTTTTTTAAGAATAAGAGAAATAAAAGCTTCATAAAAAGATTGAGGGAGTTTACCTGTTTTAAAGGACTCTGATAAAACAGAGGATAAATAAGGTGTAAGTAACGTAGTGAAAGTTTTATAAAACTCCCCAGGAAAGCCATCAGGTCCTGGGGTCTTACCAGAATGTAAAGCACGTATAGCCTCAGCCACCTCTTCATTGGAAATAGGCTGATCTAACTGTGTTAGGCTATCAGCAGACAATGTAGGAATGTTGATATTACTGAAAAAAGCATTCATATAGGTATCATCTAAAGAAGAGTCAGACTGTTACAACTCAAGGTAAAAGTCTTTAAATACGTTGTTAATTTCAGAATGGTCGGATATCTTAGTACCATTATCTTTTAAAATTTCTGTGATTTGACGATTAACTGTAAAAGATTTTAAGCGATTGGCTAATAAACTACCTGTTCTATCCCCGTGAATGTAAAATTGAGTTTTGTCTCTCAACAGCTGTCGTTCAATTGGGTAAGTCAGCAGAAGATTATACTTGGATTGGCTTTCAATACGCTTATTATATATAGTTGGATCTGGAGATAGGGCATACTTTCGATCAAGTTCTTTTAATATCGCTGCTAGGTCAGACCTTTCTTTGTCAGCTTTTTTCTTTATATAGGTAGAGTAAGAGATAATTTCTCCATGAATATATGCTTTAAAAGTCTCCCAGACTATAGTACCAGCAGTATCTCCTTTAAAATTTTCTTTAAAGAAAAAAAGTAATATGGTTTTCCAAAAACTTTAGAAAATTTTTATCAGATAACAATGATAAGTTAAAACGCCAACTTTTATTTGGTACAGAGTAAACAGGTAGTCTTAAAGCCAGAAGCACAGGTGCATGATCAGACAAAGCAATCTCCTTATAATCACAGGATCGAACCAGTGGAAGCAAGTTTCTATCTATAAAAAAGTAGTCAATCCGAGAGTACATATGATGAACCTGAGAGAAATATGAATATTCTTTTCTTGGGGGTGTAAAAAACGCCACACGTCGAGAATACCACATTGAAATAGAAAAGCTTTAAAAAGTAATACTGATTTATTAGTGACAGGGGTTTTACTTGAAGAGTGATCTAATATAGGGTCAAGCCAAAAATTAAAATCTCCACCCATCACTAAGGAATACCGATTCAAATCAGGCAGAAAAGAAAAAAGACGTTCAAAGAACAAGGAGTCATCTGTATTGGAGCATATACATTCGCAAATACGATTAGTTTATTCTCAAGACTACCCGAAACAATAACAAAGCGCCCATTTGTATCAGAAATTACATTATGTTGAATAAAGGATACATTCTGATCAAACAGGATAGAGACGCCTCTCGATCTAGATTGAGAGGGTGAGTGAAAATGTATACCCTTCCATCCTTTGAAAAAGCATGAAATATCATCTTTACGAATATAGGTTTCTTGGAGAAAGATTATACGAGTTTTAAGTTTCCTGATAGGAGAAAAAATCTTATTTTGTTTAACAGGGTTATTTAGACCTTTCACATTAAAGCTGAGTATATTAATAAAAGAATCCATCAAGTATCCTTTAGTAATGTATAAAAGGTAATCACAGACATGTAGATAGCGAATAAATAAAACAGTAAAAACCTCCAATCAGCTTTCTGGAAGAACCCATTTCCCCCCTCCCTCCCCCCAAAGGGAGAAATCAGCCAAGGGAGGCTGAAGACTAATTCTAACGCTAACGTTCCCAACCCAAAACTCCGGTGGCTCCAAAAAATATATATGTATAGCTGTGCTAAATAAATGATTGTAAATATATATATACAAAAACAAAATATCAAAGTAAATAAGTTTGCTATTTACGAGAAAAAACCATGGGAAAATACAAGTATTAGTCTCGGTAAAAAGGAAAGGCAAATAAGGATAATCAAATAAGGAAAAGCAGTAAGTAAAACAACATATACTTGCGAGTGCAAAGAAAAGGAGTAAAGAAACAAATAGAAAATAATTAGAAAGGGAAGCGGTTTAGATAGCTTCCTACATGACTAATTTAAGGCATTCAAGGGGAAAAAAAACCAAAATGGCAAAATAATGAAAAAACCAAAAACCAGCAATAAGAAATATAGAATATTGTATACTATTGAAAATCAGTAAAAGACCGAAAGGTGTATGAATAATCAAAAGATAGGAAAAACTGAATGAATTTAAAGTAAAGCAAAACACCCTATAGTTTCATTCCTCAGTAATTTCTACATGTACACCCTACGTAATTACTTTCAGTCAAATTACTAAAAGGAAGGTAAAAATCAACATAACACTGAGAGAATATAACATTTTGTTTAAAAAAAAGAGCTGTGAGAAAGTAACATTAAAGGACCCATATAAAGGCAGAAAACAGCAAAAGAGAAAATAGATGCAGTCTGCCTGCATATTTTGCATAGTTTGAAAGATAACAAGGCGCCAGTTACTTAATCAAACAAATGATTAAGACTTCGTAAAACCAAGAAACCTTGTTATCAACAAAGCGCCAATTACTTGATTGAACACCTGAAATTAAAACATTTAGCATAAAGCAACTCAAGGTTGAATTTAAGCATGGAGACGATGTAAAAATTTCTTAGCTTCTTCAGGCTTCGTAAACCAAGAAACCTTATTGTCAGTAGTAACCTTGAGTTTACACGGATCTCTGAGAGAAAGGCGGCAGCCAAGTTTAAAAAGGTCAGACATGACCTCTTTAAAAGCCTGTCTAGCTCTTAAAACTTCCGGTGGATAATCTTGAACGATCCGAAACTGTTGATCACGAAATTGTAATATGCGTTTCTTCCTTGATTCACGAAGGATCTGTTCTTTAATCTGATAGTCATAAAAGCGAATGATAAATAAAGCGAGGTTTGGCAGTATCCCAATTAGGTGGGGTAACTCGGTGAACGCGCTCAAATTTTGGTAGTTCCGATAATATATCAGGGAATAAATCTTGCAGCATTTGAGCACAAAAATCGATAGGTTGATTCCCCTCCAGTTTTTCAGGAAGCCCAAGAGTTCTGATATTGCACCTTCGATTCCTGGTCTCCAAATCTGTCAGTTTCTTTAGTAACGCGTCGTATTTTTTAAGTTGTTCCTTAGAAATTTTCTTGAAACCTTCGATATCCTTCTGCAACACCGGCAGAGATTCTTCGTGTAGCTTAATACGAATTTTATGGTCATTCACAGTCTGCTGTATACTTCCAAGTTTCCGATTAAGCGTTTTCAGTTCAGATTTAACCAGGTCGAAGGAATTGGTGTAACGTCAAACTTGGATTCCAAGTCATCCAGTTTATCCAATTTTTCGAGTCTCTCTGACATTTGTTGAGACATTTCAGCCAACGTATCTAAAGTAACCTCTTTTCGAGAGTGTTTTCTACTCATGGTGCTCTCACCGAGATAGGTTTAAACAGCAAAGTAAGCGAATAATTTCGGAGCACGTAGCTACTGCAACCTACTCCATTACAGCCACTGGAAGTCCTCCGCTCATGAATGATCTAACATTTTTCTATTTGGGTGTTGGTTTCCAGTAAGTACATCAGGATTCCTTTCTTCTGTATCCCCTTCTCCTCACTCAAATCCAAGCACAAAATAAAAACTTCAAGTTAGGTTGGTGGAGGTAGCCTATCTAGCTGATATTCCTAACTAACTAAACTCCTCTTTCCACCTGAGATATATCATTTGATTGTTAATTGACGATAGAAAATAAGTTATGCAAAGAAAGCTATTCAAGGAGACCTTCCTTCTTTATCTCACCCTTTCTCTTACCAAACTTTTCAGAAAGGAACATAATGGAAAGTTGTCATCTCAGGTCAATCAATTTAGGCCTTGGACAAACATGGAGTTCAAGATTTTCCACTTGATTTTGAAGATAAATGCTGAACTTTTAAAAAATAAATCTATTAAATGTAGTCTTCAACAGTCAAGTGTTGCATAATTTGTACATTGTTCATACTGGGAACAGTGAATACGTGCATTTCTATTGTGTCATTTATTTTTAGCCTGCCTGGATTAACCAAACTTTACTGAAAAAGCTCTGAGTTACTTATTCAGCATTCATAATCAGCTGCTTAACTGGTTTGTAAGTTTGTCAGTGTAACTGACAAGTAAAAATGCTAAAAGTTATGAAATTGTAGAAGATGGATGTTATGAGCAATGACACATTTGTAACATCAACTTTCTTGCTCTTCTCTTGCCAGAGAGTAGTCATTTGATTTTTGTTGATCATATTTTGTCCAGTATTCAGGCAGTGACAATGCAGTTAACTTTTTCAATGCTGACAGCCAAGAATACTGTCTGTGTATTTGTGAAAATTTCTCATCCCCTTTTCACTGACTCTCAGATGGCATGAAACCATGGAGTTCTGCAATTCTTTTTGGAAATGCCTTGCCGAATATTATAAGCTTACTTGCTCATTTTACTGTTCTATCTCTAATCCGTGTTTGGCATGCATCATTTAACAATCCATCGAGGTCAAATGTGTACTGATAGTTCAAAGTCGGCATTAGAGTTCATTCTCACAATGTTTGCTAGGAGTCTTTAATCATGGAGTGGGCTTCATATAAATTTCTTCTGATGAAATGTATAAACACTGCACCTTAATTCCAAGTCAAAATTGAGCAAAGGCACTGAATTGTTCTGATCTTTTTATCTGATTTTTGAAAGAACTAGATTGAATGGAATAATTAAAGTTCTGTTCTCGATCTGGAGTAAACCTTTTGATTTGACAGTTAATCCCTTTTGGGTTTTATTCTTTTTCTAATTAAATTTGCAGATTTCTGAATTATAGTTCCCCATAATATTTTACGCTAGATCTCCCAACCCAGCATCAGCTGGAATTTAACCAGTTTTCATGTCTGGCATAGGCTTAAAATAGCAGCAACATCTTCCATTTTTCTGCATGTTGCTGTGTGCTCATGCTATGAACTCTGCTTCCAGTGGAGCAGTACAAACCTCTGGAGTCTCCCATCTGTCAGATTGGGAAACCAGCCCGTTGAAGCAGTGATTTCTCCAATTCAGAGGAACAGACTTGTCAATTGCTGGAAGAATGACAAGTGTTCATTTTAAGTTGTGAAGACTTAATTTATTTGGATCCACTTTTTGACACTTAATAAGAATTCTTGACCATGGATTTAGTTTTTAAACAGGAATCCTGTGTTGAATATTTGAAAATATCAATGACATTCAACCAACATTCAATAACATTGACAACATGGACAGTTGATGAGTCTCTGAGTGGGTTTCACCAGCCCTTTCCTGAATGTAGCAGATTGTCTGTTGTGAGTTAGCCCCCATGCTACCAGTACAAGACAAGATTGGTGCATACTTAAAGAAGCAACATGGTTCAAGGGAAAGCTGCCATTGGACAACAGATCTGTCCCAATATATTGCAAGTTTTTAATTTGACATAAGTACACAGCATTGTTACTGCAATATTCTGTAATCTACCAGTTCTCAGCAACCATATTAGCACTCCTGATCTCACAACTAATTTGAAATAAAGATCTTTCAACATCTTGCTCGTACTTTTATTTATACTGTGTTGATGTCTTTTTATTTGGGTGGTTCCTTAATGGAAAATGTTAAATATATCCTGCAGGTAAGCCATGTAGCTTAAAAAAGTGTTGATCTCCAATATTTCTTTGTAATAGTTCCCATGATTTCATTTCTGAGAACTACTTTTATTTTAAGTTGTTTTTAACACTCATTTTTATTTTTGACTTTTTTGTTCTGGCCTTGTGCTGTTTGAAAATATTCTTTAAACAAAATGCTTGATTATTGCTGAATTAGCTCTCAACCCATTTTTATTTTTCATTTGCAGGCAGAAGCTTCTAAAGCAGCGAAGTGCAACAGGCACAAACCGACCACCATCCATTTCTCAGCCTGGCTTCAATACTGGGCTTCCTTGTGCTTCCCTGCCATCATCTGCCTCCTCTAAGCACAAGACAAATGAGAAGCAGGAAAAAGGAGATAAACAGCAGAAACGGCCAATGACTCCATTTCATCATCGACTGTCATTAACAGATGAGCTTTGTATGGAACAGGATCCTACGGGACAGAAGCTTGGATTAGTTGGTATTGATGTCCCCTTGGAAATGCAAAACAATAGGAAATATGGCAAGCCAGCATCTGGGCCTCCAGGAAACCAGAGCAAGCCACTTAATTTGAATCCTATGGATTCACCACATTCTCCCATCTCTCCTCTTCCACCAACTCTTAGCCCCCAACCAAGGGGTCCAGAAGCAGAAGGTTTGGATGGAGCTCCTGTGCCCATCAATCCATTGCTGTACAGTAATGGCCTGGAACTTCAGGCAATTCCCAGCCTTGATGATAAGACTGGGCTTTTATCACAAAGACTACCACCAGTGCCAGAAGTCAGCGAGACAACTTTATATAATGGTATCACTGCACAAAATTTGGAGTCTTCAGGCAAAATCTCATGGCAGTGTTACAAAACTCTTTCCTGGGCAGAAAGAGAGTTCAGACCACCAGAACTGCACTGTGACAGATGTGATAGCAAGTTGGATAATCCAGATGGTTCAGCACTAAGACGGTAATGTTTCTATTTTAAAATTATTTGTCTTCTATTTGAATTACATTCAGAACTTTGTGGTGCTTTGAATTGGATTTTAATTTGAGTTTGATACAAATTGAATTTTGATTTGAATTTTTACAATAGAAATCATTGTTGATGGCTTTTAAAATATTGGTACATCGTATGTTGTTCTATTAATGGGCTTTGTATTAGCTGTGTCTGAGCAATAATTAGTGAATGATAAAATAAAGAAGTTAGTTGAAATGGTTAATATACATTTGAGTTGATAGTTGTAAAGCAAAATTATTATTGCATATAAATTATATTTAATAGTTTATTATTTAATATATTTATGTTTAATAGAGCAGTTAGAGGCCTTTCACATGTTCCAAATGTCTGAATTAGTGGGTAGCCCACAGATATGAATGAGTGATTGTGAAATCAGTGAGGTAGGTGGGGTTGGATTTGTAGAGTTGTGGGGCTGCAAGTATCTTCTGCCTGGTGGAAATGACATTTCTTTGTACCTTCTTTCCGCACTTCCCTTGAGCCGCAACAGTTGGGAACCAGATTGAGCCAAGTGGAGCTCAGAGCATTGAACAGACTCACTTAGTCAGTGAGATTAGCTGACTGTCTCTCTTCCCACCTTCTCGTTCTCCTCCCCATTGTTCATTTCCTATTTATGAACAGTTATGAGAAACGGGATCCTGTTATAACCTGCAGACTGCCTGTATGATCTTCCATATGTCTTACTAGGTGTAAATTTGTGTTTTATTTAGAGTATTTTTTAACTGAATTCCAAAAATGACACTATTTCAGACTTTTTTGGCTTTGCGCAAGTGCATATATGCATTTCCCACTACATAAAAAAGCAAATCCTAGTTTATTTCATTTTGCATAGTATATATTCTTTGCCTTAGTAAGTATGTAAAAAAAATTGATAAGCAATGCCTGAAAATTTTAAGTTTAATTGCCATCCACAAATTCATTTTGTCAAATGATTCTACAATAATACCAGTATCAAATTGTGCAAAGGTAATTAGTCTGTCTTTTGAGAACTAATGAGAAAACATTATGTTCTGGTTTCAACTACCTGTATTTGTTTTCAAATGTATGTGTTGTGGGGAATTCCCTTCAGGTTATTAATTGTTTAAACAGCAACCCCTAGCTTTTGAGAAAACAAAGTCAAGAAAAAACTTGCACAAAACTGAATTGATCTTTTACATTATTGATGTTGACATGAGTAATGAAGTAAACTGAGCGAATCGAAGCAAGCACAATATTTTTTTCTGTTGATTTGCCTTACAGTTCTAAGTTATATCTCATGGTTTTTTTAAAAAGCCCAAAACTCATCCAGATCATGCAGTAAGTATTGCAGTTGCCATTTAAGAATCCAGGTTTGGGACTGAGTTGGACTTGATGGTTGAAGAGCAATATTTAGACCCAAGAAATCAGCAGAAAGAATTAAAAGTAATTGAAGTTGTACTGAATCAGTGAATTCTAGTGTTAGTGGATGAATGTATGTTGGGTCAGCATTTGATTGCCCTTCTATTGATTATCTGGCAGCCTAATATCTTAACTATTTCCTTTGTCAGAGTTTTGTTTTCACATTCCCAATTTTTTTTAATATATAGTAAGCCAGATAGCTTGTGTGAGTGATCTAGGAACATGTCCTTCCTTCATCCTTTGGAGAAGCAGTTGCTCCTTTGTTGACTACCATAATATTTGAGATCAGGAACTACACGAAAATTTGTGAAGACAGATTTGACCATGCCATAATTTCATATACTACCCTGCTCTGAAGATGTAATAGTTTAAATCTTCATTTTATTTATTATTTTCATTTCATTTAATACTTTTTACATTAATGAATTTTTGATTTATTTAATATATACTTATGTTGTTCATTTGTGGATGTCAGTGTCTGCTAATAGTTGCCATAGTATGTCATACCAATTTGAAGCAACTGAGTAGCAAGCAAGATCACTTAACGGGTAGTTTAGAATCACCACACTGGAGTCAGTTATTGGTTTAAACAAGCTGCCAACAAAGACTGTTTGGAGTCTTTTCCAAGTGGTCAATAGAGGATCATTTGAGTTTCTCTAACAATTAGTTGGCATCAACAAAGTGACAATGAAATTGAGTTTTTAAAAAGAAATTTGAAGTTGTCATTGCTGGGATTGTAAAACATTCTCTGGAAACATAACCATTACATTTCCCCACGGACATTTTTGTTCCATTTTGAGTACATGTACCCATGTACTCCAAATTAAATATCATTTGTTGTGTCCTCATCCATTCACTTAAGAAGCTTGCCGGCATTCTCTTCACAACTTGCACTGTGGCCCAGCTTTGTATCATCAGCAAACTTGGATCTGTATCAAATGACTCATTTGATGGATGGCATGAACAACTGAAGCCTCGGCACAGAAACTCATAGCATCCCAGTAGTACCAGCTTCCCAACCTGATAAAGACCATTTTGATTCCTGCTGTTTTTTTTACTGTTAACCAATCCTCAATCTCATGCACTAATTTTAATAATGCCTTGTATACCATTTTATCAAAGGTTTAATGAAGTTCATTTGCACCTCATCTACTGGTTTTCCCCTTAATCTTGCACAAACACAAAATGCAAGTAAATCCAGATGTCATTCTCTTTCATACATCCATGCCAACTGTGCCCAATCCTATCAGTGTTTCTAAATATGCTGTTATCTCTGGCTTCATAATAAATTCTGACATTTTCATGCTACAAATGAAAGGCTAACTAGTCTGTCATTTCCCTGTTTTCTCTCTCCCTCCTTTCTTAAATAGTGGGTTACAATTACCGAACAGTTCTAGAACCTAGAGTTGTGGAAGAGGTCTACCAGTGCATCCACCAACTCCATAGCCACCTCCAGCAAAACCTTGATATCCAGGTTATCGGCTCCTGAATGTTTACCGGCTTACAGTCCCAATAATTTCTCTAATATTTTCTTCACTATTTATTCTCCACTATTGTCATTAGTTTTCGTTCATCTTTTTCTTTGAAAGACACCATTTTGATAAATTTCTTTGGCCTTTATTATTACCTGTATAATATAGCCTATCTCTAACTGTATGGGATTAACTTCTGCTAATCTTTCACTTTTCACTTAACTGCGGTAGCTTTTACAGCGTGATTATTCACATATTCTACTTTTCTTATCGATTTCTTTGATTTGGTCTGCTGAATTTTGAACTGTTCTCATACTTCAGGCTTGTTCCTCTTTTACCAGTATTATAAACCTTTCTCTTGATCTACTAATTTCAACTTGTCATTGTTAGTCCACTTTACCTATTATGTATTTGTTATGAACTATGTATTATTTACTTAAATGTTAGGTTTTTAAAAAATCTTAATCATTGTAATGTTTCATTTGATTGCTGTTATGGAACTTTCTTTTTAGCCTTTTTAGAACTGAGGCTATTTTAGAATCCCTGACATTTTTAAGATGACTATTAATGTTTCTCAATGGCCAACCTAATTGATTTTTTATTATCATTGTGCATAGATGCTTTACTATTTTATGGTTTGGCATTTGCATTTCATATTTCCACTTTGCCTATCTGTTTTAAAAGCATTTTACCCGATGTGAACTGTTTGATTTCTGTCTCTCTTTATACACTGTCTTTTCATTTTTAGACTTCTAGCACAACCTCATAAACGGTTCAAGGTTTCTGAAGAAAGGAGACAGGTACACATTCAGGAAATCAATTACCTGGACCCAACTAGACTAATGCAGCAGCATAGTGAAGGTCCAGGGGAACTTAATGACCCTTATACTTTTGTGGACGGTGACATTGAATACAGCTTTACTTCCATTAAAAAATTTAAATTGGGCTCCGAGAAAGATGCAACCAAGAAATCGCAACAGAATAAGGTAACATTTCAAGTGGTTCGCTGAGCTTTATATTTGCATCCAGATTGTAGAAGGACGCAAAGAATTACATTGCCTGTTGCTGATCTGTTGTATTCTCATTGTGATTGGTTTTTAACTTTCAAGTGAGACAGGAAATCCTCCTCCTGTTTTTGCTTCACAGTTTACATTGTGTTTAATACTCTGGTAATGGTTTGTGCCAGGGAAACAGATTTTATTCAAGAAAATTCATCATTTTCTTAGGGATATACTTAGTTATTTTTTATGTTTCTGATTTGTCCATATTTCCATGGTCTGGTTACTTATGCAAAGGTAGAAAAGTAAGGATAGTACAAAAAAATCTATTTGATTGGAAAGTGAACTTTAAACATTTCAACTGTTGATTTACATGAATAACACCTGCCTTTTATTTTAGTCACACTAATAAACTAAAATATATTTGCACAATTTAATGGATTGCAATGAGGATAACTGAGAGCAAAAAAATTAATTGCTGGCTTGGCCTTAAGGTCCAGATACAAATATGAATGGAGAAGGGAGCAAGAATTATTTTTATCATTCTAGTTTGGCTTTCACTGCTGTAGATTTCAATATGATGATAAAATCATCTTATTTTAATTGGTATTGAGCATGTAACCACGTTTATTCCTAATATTGATTCTTCAAAAATCGCTTTTTTTTAGATATCTTTTCTCAAGATATAGTGAAGAAAATAGTTTCATGTTTTTCCAAAGATCAAATATTTTGGAAGGTTTTCTTCAACATATACTTAAAGTCCATAGGATATGCTTCTACAGATTAGTTAAATCTTTTTGGCAAATAAATATAATTATTTTTAAAGAATATTTTCTAAGGTTCCAGATGAGTATTCCACAGAACTGAGATTGCTGGGAAATTTTAGTTGCAAGCACCTGAAGGGTCCTTTACTTTATGCTTGTAACATGAAAGGGGTTAAACTACAAATATAAATGATTAATGATTGTCCATCTGAAGCATTAATATGAATAGGCCAATAAATCACAAAGATTTTGAATGTAGTTGATCAGTTTCACACTGAAATTTGGATATCTGCTTAATAATAGGGGATATCAAATGGAAATTTATAATTATTATGTTTTGATCCAGGTGTCACTGTAGGTTATTCATATGTGTTGATGGACTCTGAAGTTATTGGGAAATGTAAAAATGAAATTTCTCACTAATTATAAATCATAGCTGCATATGGGACAGTCTGGTAATACTGTTTTGAATCTCTTCCATGTATGCAAGTTTATAAATAATGTGCCAAGTGGAACAGAATTTTTGATTGCCACTGGCATATTTAAATTTGGCTATGAACACAAAAATATAATATGTTCCAAATAAGTATTATTGTATCTTGCAGAAATTAATTATTGCATTGTTTCAATTTAGTAAGCAAAAAATTGTATTGATTCCAAAAGATAAATACTGGAGGAAAGTATGAAAAAATTCAGAAAACTTAACTTGTTTCTGAAGTCCATGTGATAACACCTGCAGAAATAAAAAGGCTTGGAAAATAAAATGTATTGCAAAGTTTGTCTTGACAAAGTGGGATAAAAATTAGCACTGATCTATTTATGTCAATGCTTAATTTATATATCTTGCAGACCAGTCTAAGATATTTCAGGATTCACTGTTTTTGTTTTCAGCTAGAAGATGGATTTGGTACTAGGGAAGCTGCACCTACGCATGCCACACAGTTGCCGGATGGAAAAGATGCCATGTCTATTTTTAGCACTGCTCCAAAATCAGGTATCCTCCAATCCTGGTGTCATTGTTGAGAAAAACAAGATACAGAAATACACAGAGACATAGACAGGGACACGCACACAAACAGACAAGTGTGCTACTATAAAGTTCTGAGAGCAAGTATACACTCACACTTCTGGCATTCTGAGAGATACTTTCTGCATTACCAAGCTCAATAGCTACGTTACACTAATGTAGGTAGCCACCCTCAGTTGTAAGTGCCAAACAGTTGACTATGCATGGCCCTCTCCCTCACCTCACATCCCAAACAGTAAATAACTAGGTATCATAACAGATGATCTTGTCCTACTAAAATATTTAGTGCTTTCTGGTAGCTGATCCTTTTGAGATGCACCTTAGCTTACCCCTCTAGCTCACTGCCATGTTCTTGATTACTTTTTTGATCTTGTGGTCATTGGCACAAACAGATTTAAATATGAAATACTAAACTTAAAAAAAATGCTTACTTGCACTGCTGTGGTCGCTGGTTACATAATGGGTCACAAACATATTTGGGATAAGCCCTCATCTGTTGTGACTGGAAGTTGGTAGATGCGAAAAGGTCACTAATAATCACAACAAGCATTCATTCTCTTGGAGACCTTCTTGGTAGAATTTCTGTGAACTCAAAATGCACCTTTTTATTGAAGTACAATTCACAATTGAACTACACATTTACAGTGGGAGTACACTAAATCAGTGGTCCCCAACCACTGGGCCGCAAGGCATGTGCTACCGGGCTGCGAGGAAACAATATGATTTGTCTATATGAAACGTTATGAGTCAGCTGCACCTGTCCTCATTCCCTGTCACGCCCACTGTTGAACTTGAACGCACGTGAGGTCATTACCCACGTGAGGTCATCTGTCACCTAAATCGCACCTCGCGCCAGGAATCACTAGTTGGCCTCAGATAACTGGATGCCCCGTGCAGCCAGCGAAAAGTGCCGTTGCTACTGGTCTGGAGCACGGACAGATGGGCTGCGCCTCTAAACCTGTTTAGCACACTGAATGTTCGTGGGGAACCCAGTGCTAAAATATTCGCAGACAACATAATTCGGGCTCAAGGTTTCGTAAGCAGCAGAGCAGCTACCTCGCTGCGATCTACTAAAAGTCATCCCTCGAGGCAAACCTTTGTCAGCCGATAGATCCTCCCTACCTACAAGGGAGGCAGGCACGTGCCCTGTCGCACTCCTCGGTCAGTCGCTCTCTCTGGACTGCGACCGCCGCGACTTTTACCATGTCCTCTCACTGGTGTGTTGCAATGATTTTATATGTTCATATGAGGAAAAGGTGCGCTGTGTGTTTAATATCCAAACGTTACTTAAAATGTTATGATGCTATTGACTTATAAGTGAGTTATAATTATCACTATGTTCATGCGAGGAAAATATGCACTGTGTGTTTAATATTAAATTTGTTAGATAAACCCTTTTGGAAACAAAATTGAGTGTATTAGCCATTTATAAGTGACTTATAGTTGACATCACCTATATTCCAGCCGTAATTAACACACACACCAACCCCCCCCCCCACCGTCGGCCAGTCCGCAAGAATATTGTCAATATTAAACCGGTCTGCAGTGTAAAAAAGGTTGGTGACCCCTGCACTAAGTGACAAGATGTCTCTGAATGTTCAGATACATTTGTTGGGACGAAGTAATTCCCATTGGTGTTCTAAAAGCTTCTGTAGACAAAGAATCCAGGCACCCAAAATTAGTGTTGTGAGGGGTGACTGCCAGGTTACACAAAAATAACAATTATTGGTAGACAGCATATATGACTATGACAGAGTTTAATGTGCTAAATGACAAAATATGTCTGGCCTGGAAGATCTCAGTCAAAATGATACTAAATAAGTGTTTGATGGTTGGTTTGAATGAAGCTTAATTAACATATTCCTGTTACCTTACATTTGGTTGATGAAAATGAGAACCACCTTATGGTCATGTCAGTTTGCAAACCATTTCTTCTGATTGGTCTCCTGCCATGGACCAATAGTCTGTGCTCTATAGACATTACTGTTTGTTTACAATGATACCATTTTAATTTCAATTTGTAATTTGTATTTGAACTGTTTTTCTTTGATGACATACTGCATATGCCGGAACCTGGAGCAGTAAAATGCTGAAGCAACTCAGTGAGTGAGGTAATATGTATGGAGGAAAATAAACAGTCAACATTTTTGGTCAGGTCCTTCATCTGGGCTTGCATGAAGGACCTGAACCCAAACATCACTTTCTCAACACCTCCATGGATGTTGCCTTTCCTCTGGCAGCATTGTTTATTTGAATACTGATTCTCATTTGTGTTAATGCCTCCTGTCAGCTTTATACCATAAGCTCCTGAATAATCCCTAACAGAATGCACTTATTCTGATGTCACTCTTGAAAAGCGCACAATTTTTTTTTTAAAAAACTGGACATGCTGACTTGTTTAGCAAGGAAAATAATTCTAGTATATGGATTGTCTGTTCTTTAGAAACTCGGCAATCTCCAACCGGGCGGACGGTACCTGCAAGCCTCACTAGGGAAACTGATCTGGTGGTGTCTTTGAATGACCTGGACAATCTTTTTGACAACTCTGATGATGAGGAGAATGGAGTAAGTGAATTTACACTTAAAACATGAACCAAGTTCTCAGCAATTGGATACTTGTGATAATTTTAAGTTGCTGCTTGTTTATGATGTTGGTCTATTTAACTGGACTTTGACCTTAATAAATTTGTAGGTATATGACAGAATTGTGTGTTAGTTGCAGATACTAATTGATCCACTAATTAGGGTTATTGAAACTTACTGTGACCACCCACAAAGAAAAAGTAGTTGCAAGGCTTTGCATTACAGCTTTCAAGTTAAGTACTTGGTTGTGTTCATAATTAGCTTGATTCCATTATTATAATGGAAATGAATTTAAATTTTATTTATCTCCTTCAATTTAAATTGTTACAAACATAATATTTTATTGCTCATAGTGCTTTATTTTAATTGTTTTCCAAGCAATAAATTGTTTTGATCAGAACATTAAATAGGCTATTAAAATTTGATCAGTGTCGCATCCAATAGTGTTATTACTTTTTTCAGAGGATTTTTTTTAAATTGTTGGCTTTATTGAAATGTTTACATTTTTATGATTGTGGCTTTGCACTTTGTATTTATTGCCATTTTTTATACCAGAAAATCCCCAGTCATCAAACTGATTGGCATTGGAATTTTTCTTGCTTTATATTGACATTGTTTTTAATTAGAGAATAATAAATCTCTGGACATAACCTGCATAAAATTTGTCAAGTAGAAGAAAATAATGGAAGCACTCAGCAGATTTTTCATGCAAAGAAAACCAATTTACCTATTGTATAGCTGTTCGTCCTCTCTGAGAAGATCTTTATCCTAGTTATTAATTACAGCTTGTTTTCATACTGTCAGAACTTAAGGAAACAAGGCAGCACTTTGGTGGATTTTCTGATTTAAGTGGGCATATTACTGCCAGGTTTTATTAGTTTATCATCCCACGTTATAGGTACAGTGGAGCTTTTGCATGCATCTAGACAGGCCATTTCATCTGTGCATTGAAATAGTACAAGGGGAGACAACAGAATGCAGAATAACGTGCTGCAATTATAGAAAAAGCATAGTGCTAGGTAACAGTAAGGAACAGGCAAATAATGAAGTACATTTTGAGGACAAGAGTCTTTTCCTGATGGATTTCTGCCATTACAGTTAACATGGATTTCCATCTAATCCATGTTTTCCAAATTGTCCTGTTCGTTTCATAGCTCTAAATGTTTATCTACTTTGAGGCAACCTTGAAAAGAACTGCACTTCAAAACCAGATATTTCAATATTGAGAGTGAAAAATAAATTCTCAAAAATAATTATTTTAAAATTTGAATATTTAGTCATAGGGCCTCAGACTAAATAAAATTGTGTGATGTTTGGGAGAGTTAGAAGGGATGGAAGAAGGTGGAAAAATTTTTTCTGAAATTCGCCCATCTTTAACTTATTCAGCAATTAACTGGTTTTCTTGTTTACATGGTAAAAATTCAAATTGATTTAAAAAAAAGTTTTAAATTTATAATTAATCTATTATCTCTGATATTTGCAGACGGCTTCTCCAACACGATCTAAACCAGCAAATGCAGGGTCAGAAGATCGGACAGTTGGCAAAGATGTGAAGACTGCAGGGCCTTATCCTCCAAGTATGCATTTTAGCAGACTGTCAATATTTTTGATGTTCTGGTCCTGTGAATATTGCAGATTTATTGAAGGGAGGATTGGGCTATATTAGTTAACACAATTACAAAAATTCATTATTTACTAATATTTACAATATTTAGAAGACCCAATAGTTAGGAAACTTTTTTGTAATTTGGATAGTGAGGAGAAAGAAATGGTTAATAATTTAGAGTGCGCATAAAAGTGGACTATATCCAGTGTCCTGATGAAGGGTCTCAGCCCGAAGCGTCAACAGTGCTTCTCTGTATAGATGCTGCCTGGCCTGCTGTGTTCCACCAGCATTTTGTGTGTGTTGTTATATCTAGTGTGTGTTTCTTTTCAGCTGTTGCTGATCTGCAAAGAATGTTTCCAACCCCTCCATCTCTGGAACAACATCCGGCATTCTCTCCAGTAATGAACTACAAAGATGGTGTTAATTCTGAGATGGTTGCAGGGATTAACAGTGTGGAAAATCCAGTGAGCAGTGTAACTACAGCCCAGTTCACTGAATTCAAAATGGAGGTGGAAGATGGATTGGGCAGCCCTAAGCCTGAAGAACTAACAGTTAGTAAAAACAAAAGATGCTTTTCTAAAGTAAAGTTTCTATTGAAATTGCTGTTGTGTTACCTTTTAAAGCACGTTTCATTTTTTGTATCAGTATTTCAAAAAATATTTAAATAGTAAGTTACTTTGTTCTTTTGGTTGCAAGAAATGGATTTCAAACATATTGGTTTATTTGATGCTCTATTTCAGGATTTCTCTTTTGTACACAAACCACCAAAGGCAAAAGCTTTTGTTGGGTCTTCAATGTTCGCACCACTGAAGGCAGTACCCAGTCAATGCCTTGCCCCTCTGAAAATACCAGATGCCTGCATATACAGACCATCATGGGCTGTTCCTCCTAAAATTGAACAGTTGCCTGTACCATCATCTGCTTCATTAATTCGAGATGGATATGTGTAAGTCCCAAGAAAGCATGTTGTTTCAATTATACCTGTTGGAATCATGCATTATCAAAAATATCTCTGTGCAATCATGCATGCTATAAAAGTACTTGTTACATGTTAAGTTAACAAAATATTTTTAACTTTAGAAGCTCAAGTTTGAAACGATTGAAGTACTGTACAAATAAAAGTACAATTCTGTATTTCAAGTTGTCATAAATTGTTTTTAATTAGTAGTGGATGGAGTTGTATTCAAATATCTACCTTTATTGGCCTATCTTACCAAGTTAGATGTGACAATATTCAATTGCCTCTTTAATAGTTGTTTCCCTACATGATTCTTTTTATGTGAGCATATTTGCACTTTACATCCTTAAAAATTAAGCATTGAAAATGTATTTACACCATTATTGCTTATACTGTAAGGTATTTTAGAAATGTAAACAAATGGAGTAAGTTCAGAAATTATTAATTATACTGTTAGAAAAAGCTCTTTTTTTAATACTTTAACAATGTGGTTGTTTTTCTCATACATGTTTTGAGACCAACTGTTTATCTTACAGCAACGTGCCTAGTGTTGGGAGTCTGACAGAAGATTATATACAGATGAGCACTCCTCAGATGAGCACACCATTGGCAGTAAGCAGTACTGCACCTGCAAGTAACAGCGGTGCTGGTATATTGCCATCTCCAGCAACCCCACGCTTTTCTGTCCCTACACCTCGTACACCAAGAACACCAAGGACTCCTCGCGGTGCTGGGACTGCCAGTGGGCAGGGTTCAGTAAAATACGACAGTGCTGATCTCTGCTCTCCTGCCTCAACACCCTCAACAACGCGACCATTGAACTCAGTAGAGCCAGCTACCATACAGTCAATTCCAGAAGCGCACAGCTTGTATGTGACACTAATCTTATCAGATTCAGTGATGAATTTCTTCAAGGATCGTAACTTCGATAGCTGCTGTATCTGCGTTTGTGATACCAAAGGGGCAGATGTTGATTTATACATCCCAGATCCAACCAACGAAGCTCAGAATTCGTGCACCTGTGGATTTAGTGCTGTGGTAAATCGCAGGCTTGGATATAATGCAGGTCTTTTTCTTGAAGATGAATTTGATATTTTTGGAAGGACCTCTGAAATTGGTCAAGCTGCAGAAAGACGGTTGATACTGTGTAGGAATTCTATAGAACCACAAGGGTTTGATGGGTCTAAGAGGCCACATGACCCAACATCAAGCTTAATTTTTCTCATACAGGACCAATGTACAAGACCTTTCACTTCTCTAAGTTCTTTGGATTACATTTCCTTGGATAGATCAGCACTTCAATCAGCAAACTGGAACTATGACAAGCTGAGAGCCGATAGCAGCGATTCTTGCACAGAGTGTTTCAATGCCCTGGAGCAGGGTCGGCAGTATGTGGATAATCCTTCAGGTGGAAGATTAGATGAAACACTAATTAGAAGTGGAAGTTTACACCCATGGCCCAATAGTAACGGTAAGTCCTTTGCAATAAAGTTATAATATGATAAATGTGCATTATTTTGTCAGAAATTGCTGTTAACCATCTTCTGCACTGAGTCAACAAGGCTTTTATGGCATTTTTGTGCTTCCTTTGTTAATTATTAAAATTGCCTCTTTTCCTAAGAAATGGAAGCATACCTCTATAAGAAGAAACTTCTATAAGAAGGAATGATTTAAATGGAAACATTTAAATATTTATATTTTTATTTTAAACGTTTTGGATATAATTTGTCAGACCAAATCTGAAGTACTATATATATGGATTTCCTCTCATTTGAAGAGTGAAGCAGTTGCATTGAAGGCAGTTCAGAAAGAGCACACTAGATTTTTTTCCTGGGGTGAAGCAGTTTTTTTTGAGTAATGTCTTAGAAGTAGTATCCCTGTTCATCGGAGTTTAGACCAATGGGAAGTGATTTCCTGGAAGTGTGAAAAAATGTTGAGGGCTTGATGAGGATAGGTACATAACGGTGGTTATTCTTTGTGTAAGTGATGCGAGCAGGCATGCTTTCAGAATAAAGGATCTCCTGTTTAAGGCAGATGAGGAATAACTTTCAGAAGCTCATGAATCTTTAGAATTCTGTAATGCTGAGAGCTGTTGACATTGAACATATTTAATAACAGAACATAAGAGCTAGGATAAACCATTTGCTCTCTCGTGCATGCTATTCAAGGAGATTACAACTGACCTTTGTCTCAGTGCCACTTTCCTGCTCTATCTCAGGTTCCTTTAATATCAAAACAGCAATGCTTCTTTTGAATTTACTTGGTACTTGATCATCCACAGCCTCCTCGGGTAGAGAATTCCAAAAATTCACAACTTTGAGTGAATGTTTCTTTCCATCTTATTTCTGAGTAGCCAAACTTTTATTTGAAGACTGACTATGGATTCTAGATACCGAAGTCTGGAGAAATCTTTTCCCTGATTTGCCTTCTGAAGCCCTATAAGAATGTTGTGCTTCATTGAGATCTCCTCTCTTAATCAGAAACAGGTTTATTATCACTGACATATATTGTGAAATGTTTTGCTGCAGCAGTACAGTGGCCTACATAAAAAAGTTACTGTAGTTATAAATACAAAAATAAGTACGTAGTGTTGTGTGAATAAAGTCACTGGACAAAATTACTGGTGGATACAGAGCAGCTTCTTTATTTGACAAAAACAAGGTACAGCAGGCATCATATGGAGATACTTTCAGTCAAAAGGTCTGCTGGCCCTACGTGGTGGCTGGATATTTTCTGTGCCAAGCATCAAAGGATAACTCCATATTTACATGTTTGGACAATGCTTTTTTTGAAACTGCATACAACCTTCTCACCTCCTGATTCACATCCATACCACAGACATCCAAATAAATCTTAATCAGCAATGTTGGACTGGGATTCATGACTTTTAGGAACCCATTGTTCACAGCTGCACTCCGAATTAAATGCACAATACATTTTCAGATGTGAAGACTGGTAGCCAAAGTCAATTGCTAAATGTATATGTCCTAAACCCCAAAATCACTCTAAAACACAGTACAAAAAGAGAGCAAAATAACGAGGTCTTGTTCATGTATTCATGGACCATTCAGAAATCTGAGAGGAAAATTGCCTAAAATGTTAAATGTGCGTCTTCAGTCTCCTGAACCACCTCCTTGATGGTAGTACATGTTGAATATCCCTTATCTGAAATTTCAAAATCTGAAAGTCTCCAAAATCTGAATTTTTTTTTGAGCACTGACATGACATCACAAACAGAAAATCCCGCATGGTACTGGGAAAGTTCCTAGGTAATGTACAGGTCTACGTGCATCACATGGTTCTGTTAAACGACCTGACTTACGTAATGAACAGAAGTTAATTAAAGCATAGAAAAACACCGCATAAAGCAAAAAAAAAGATATCGAATGTGTATTGAAAGAGTGGATTCATCAGCCTCGGAGTGAATATATGCTGCTTAATTGTATGCCGATCATAAAAGAAGCATAGATTTATCACAATGAATTGAAAATTGAAGGTAATTGTGAATATTCAGCAGGCTGGTTGCAGAAATTTATGAAAAGGCATGGCATTAAATTTTAAAGTATTTGCAGATACAATGTATCTGTTGATCACAAAGCAGCAGAGAAATTCATTGATGAGTTTGCCAAGATCATCGCTGATTAAAATCTAACACCAAAACAGGTCTACAATGCTGATTCTTTTTACACCTTACATAAAACCTAAGAAAATGTAAAATACAAATTGTGTACTGTAACCTAATGGTATCCATCGTAGGTAGAGACTGAAAGCCTGCTGTTCTTTGTTGTCGTTCAACAACTGTTGTTCTGCTTTTATAACCCAGCACACATTACCGTAGATTCCGGACTACAGAGCGCACCTGATTAAAAGCCGCTGGCTCTAATTTTAGAAATAAAATCAATTTTTTAATTGTAAAGGCCGCACCGGATTTTCGGCCGCAGGTGTCCCACGTTGTAATATGAGATATTTACACAGAAAGATATTACATGTGAGGATTTTTTTAACTTTTAATTAAATCCATATGGTAACAAAAACAAATACATATTGCAAATGCTTTTTTTCGAACCGTGCCCGTAACGCGGCTACTTTTAAATACGTTGCGTATACTTCTTTACTGAACAACATTCCAATATCTCCTAACGACTGGTAAAAAATATATATACTGCAGCCTACCAGGAAAAGTTATTGATCATCTTTAACTTAAAAGCAGCGTTCGCTCAGATCCAAAGCCGCTCGCGTAATGCGCTCCCTCCCTCCGTTCCGTTTCATCGCAAACCGGCATTTTCCCACAAGACACCGCGAAACCGGGTGTGACGTCATAGCATCCCGCGATGTAGTACAGAAAACAAATATACCGGTAGTTAAAACTCTTCTAACTTTAACTAGAAAATGAATTACTAAGCGAAAATATTATAAACTAAGTAACTGCCATAAGGCAGCACAATGCTTCGAGTGTTTTCCATGTTGATGAGGGTGAGTACAAATGACTGATTTACAATAATTTAATTGTGAAAGTGCGCTTGATTTATCGTACAATTTCATTGGACCTCTGTGAACTACTCATCAATTTTATTGGTCTACTGTTATGAGGCAAAATGTTTACGAGGCGGCATGAAAAAAAACCATGTATTAGCCGCTCCGGATTATAGGCCGCAAAGTTCAAAGCTGTTCAAAATGTGGGAAAAAAGTAGCGGCTTAAAATCCGGAATCTACGGTATATTTTCATTAATGGAGTAGTCTAATTGTTTTTACTGTTGAGTGCATGTGTGTGATGAACGAGTGTAAGACAAAGACTGCTTACCTGTAGCATATAACTTCTGAGTCAGAAATGATGGCAATCCCAAGCTTTCTCATTATTACAAACTCTGAAATACGGAACACTTCTGGCCTGAAGCATTTCGGATAAGGTCTACTCAACCTGTAATGAAAAGAGGGCATGTTGTGAATGGTGACTGTCCTTAATGATCGATGCTGCCACCTTCAGGTACAGGTTTCCCCCGCAATCCGAAAGTAGAGAGTTCTTATGAAACCGTTCGTAAGCCAAAATGCCGTAAAGCGAAGAAGCAATTACCATTAATTTATATAGGAACAATTTTTGAGCATTCCCAGACCCAAAAAAATAACCTACCAAATAACACATAAAACCTAACATATAGTAAAAGCAGGAATGGTATGATAAATATACACCCTATATAAAGTAGAAATATTGTATGTACGGTGTAGTTTCACTTATCAAACTCCGGAAGACAGCGAGCCAAAATCGTTCTGGAGAAAAAAAATTGGCACGTACACGCCTACACACGTACATGCATATGTATGTTCATGCGTGTACACGCATGACAAACAACTGCCCGCACAAGGCTTCACAGTTATTGTAGTCTTTCTTGGGGAAAACACACATATAAAGTGGACGTCTTTTCTCGTAAAAGCGAAAATCCTCTTTGGTTAGTGAACACAGGTACTAATGGAGGTCTTTCGTAACAATGAGCTGTCGTAAATCGAACGTTTGAAAAACGGGACCACCTATACTGCCTTTTGAAGATGTGCTCAGTGGCGGGGAGGTTAGTGGCTATGATGGAGTTGGCTGAGTTTACAGCTTTTTTCCCGATCCTATGCATTGGACCAGGCAGCGATGCAATCGGTCAGAATGCTCTCCACCGTACATCTATAAAAATTTACTACTTTTTGACATACCAAATTTCTTCAAACTCTCAATGAAGTCTAGCTGCTGGCATGCCTTCTTTGTGATTGTATCAGTATGATGATATTGATCTACCTAGAATAGAACATCTGAAATGTTGATATCTAAACAGATGTAGGTCCAGTCAACTTAATATCTCTTCCAATGAAAACAAACATCCTGGAAATCAATCCAGGGCAGATGTTGGTTTTCGCATGCCAGATCCAATCAGTGAAGCCTTCACTGCAATTTTTCTTTTGTATCTATATCCTTCCTTGGGCAGAGCAATCAGATCTGTACACAATATCATTATATTCTTTCAGACAAAAAGTATTAAGACCAAGATCAGCAGTCATCTTGTTGAATGATGGAGCAAGCTTCCTCTACTATTGCATTCTTATCCTTTTCACTTAACTGGGGCATTTTAGATTCATCAGATTAGTTTTCAGATAAGTTACATTGAACAGCTTACTGAGGGATGAAGCAATACCTTAGGGTTACCAGTTATTTATAATCTTTCCTCCACACGTTCTTAAACTTGAATTGGTGTTTTCCCCCACTTACAACCATGTGCGCAACGTTGCAAGCTTCTGAAATTGTGAATCTATACCATCGTTCACTAGGAAAATATCATGAAAGGCAGTGATGCTAATGTAACACACACAAAATCCAGGAGGAACTTAGCATAATGCTGTCAGACAGCATCTATGATGGGAATAAACAGTTGACATTTTGAGACCCTTCAGGACTGGAAAGGAAGGGGAAGATGTCAGAATAAGAAGATGGGGTAGGCAGAGGAGTACAAACTGGCATATGGTAGGTGAAACCAGATCAGGGGGGTGGGGAGGTGGGAAAGAAATATGAAGCAAGAAGCTGGGAAGTGATAAGTGGAAGAAGGAAAATGATAGGAGAGGAAGTGGATAATGAGAGAAAGGAGAGGAGGAGGGGCACCAGAGGAAGCTGAAGGGTAGGTGAGGTAAAGAGAAGGGAGGGAGAAATTACCAGAAGTTAGATAAATCATTGTTTGTGCCATCAGCTTGTCAGCTGCCCAGATAGAATATAAGTTTTTGCTCCTCCAACCTGATTGTGATTTTATTGTGACATTAGAGGGGGCCGTGGACCAGTATGTTGGAATGGGAAGTCAAATTGAAATGGGTGACCTCCAGAAAATCCCACCTTTTGTGGCAAATGGAGCAAATGTGCTCAATGAAACAGTCACCAGTTTATGACAGGTTTCATCGATGTAGAGTGGACTGCACTGGAAGCACCAGATACAATAATGACCTTGACCGATTCACAGGTGAAGTGTCTGGAAGGACTGTTTGAGGTCCTGAATGGTGATTAAGGAGGAGGTGTAGAGGCAGGTGTAGTACTTGTCCTGCTTGCATGGAAAAGTGCCGGGAGGGAGGTTAGTGGGGTAGGATAAATGGACAAGGGAGTTGTGTAGAGAGCTCTGGTGAATGGGGGAGTGGTGTGGAGGAAGGGAGGAGAGATGTGCTTTGTGGTAGGATCTGGTTGTAGATGGTGGAAGTTGCGGAAGTTATATGTGCTGGATATGGAAGTTCATGGGTTGGTAGATAAGAACAAGGGGAACTCTATCCCTGTTAATGGCAACGGAAGGATGGGGTGAGGGCAGATGTGTAAGAGATGGAGGAGATGTGGGTGAGGGTGGCATCAAATGTAGTGGAATTACCTCTTCCACTTATCACCCCCAATTTTGTACTTCATTCCCCCTCCCCCACCCACCTGGTACTTAAGTCCTGTTATGCACTGGCCTGTGTTATTTTATTGAGTTCTAATATGTAAGGAGAAATTTCATAGTATTCTGCTTCTCCTTTACTAGAACGGAAGAAAGCTTGCACTCTGTATCTTAGTTTTTACATCTATTAGAAAATTTGTTTCCAACAAGTGGGAGTTTATTTAAACTCATGAAACTTTCCACCAACTTGTATGTTGAAATCAAAAATTGATTTTATGTGTTGAACATGAAAAGAAATAAGAGTATTGTTTATTTCATCTATGTTTCTTGTCTAATCATCCCTAGCGTCTCAGGGTGTATCCTGTTAATCTCTCAATGTATTTTGATGATTTCTGAATTATATTGTAATTCCTTGATACTTTGCTTTTTTGCTGGGTCTGATCAGAAGTTTGAATTTTAGTTGGGATTTGGTGAGTGTTAAGCTTATAACTAAGTCGCTTGGCGGGTAATTGGGACTGAGTTATGGATCAGTGGTAATCTCATTCAATGGTAAAATTCAAAACGTAGATTGAATGACCACCAGAGAATGCAGATGCAGGAGTCTGAAGTGATGAATGATCTTAAGGAGGAACTCACAGATCGATGAAATGAGTTCTGATGTCCTGATGCAGAGTTTCAACTTAAAACATTGACAGTTCCTTTCCCCTCACAGGGGCTGCTTGTCCTGCTGAGTTCTACCAGTAGCTTGTTTATTGGATTACCGTAGATTCCGGACTACAGAGCGCACCTGATTAAAAGCCGCTGGCTCTAATTTTAGAAAGAAAATCAATTTTTTACTTGTACAGGCCGCACCGGATTTTCGGCCGCAGGTGTCCCACGTTGTAATATAAGGTATTTACACAGAAAGATATTACACGTGAGGATTTTTTAACTTTTAATTAAATCCATATGGTAACATAAACAAATACATATTGCAAATGCTTTTTTTCGAACCGTGCCTGTAACGCGGCTACTTTTAAATATACGTTGCGTATACTTTTTTACTGAACAACATTCCAATATCTCCTAACGACTGGTAAAAAATATATATACTGCAGCCTACCAGGAAAAGTTATTGATCGCCTTTAACTTAAAAGCAGCGTTCGCTCAGATGTAATGCCGCTCCCCCCTCCTTCCCGTTTATCGCAAACGGCATATTTCCCACAAGACGCGGCGAAACCGGGTGTGACGTCATAGCATCCCGCGATGTAGTACAGAAAACAAATATAGTTAAAACACTTCTAACTTTAACTAGAAAATGAATTACTAAGCGAAAATATTATAAACTAAATAACTGCCATAAAGGCAGCACAATGCTTTTCTTCGAGTGTTTTCCATGTTGATGAGGGTGAGTACAAATGACTGATTTACAATAATTTAATTGTGAAAGTGCGCTTGATTTATCGTACAATTTCATTGGACCTCTGTGAACTACTTATCAATTTTATTGGTCTACTGTTACGAGGCAAAATGTTTTTGGCGGCATGAAAAAAACCATGCATTAGCCGCACCGTATTAAAGGCCGCAGAGTTCAAAGCTGTTCAAAATGTGGGAAAAAAGTAGCGGCTTATAATCCGACATCTACGGTACTTTTTCCAAGTTTTGCAGCACCCTTTTAAAACATGCCTGGTACAGTACATAATGTTGCAACATGGAAGCAGCTCTATCAGTATAGTTGTACATCTTGGAAACGGGCCCTTTGGCCCGTGCATCTATGCTCATCGTCATGCCTTTCTACATTAATCTCCCTTGCTGGATTCAGTATCGCATTATGCCTTGCTCATTCAGGCACCTATAAAGTTGACTCTTAAATGTTGTCCAATAGAAATTATCTATTTCTAGACTTGTGTAATCCTTCCATAATTTTAAACACCTAAGTTCTTCATTACTACTTGGCTTTTATATCCATTGCGACTTCTGGGTGGGGCAGGGGAATATATTGATTCTGTCTTCACCTTATCACAACATTGTTCCTTTGAGCCTTTGATATGTTATGAATCTTTATTTTGAAATCCTTAGCACTGTTTACTTACACTCAGCATTGTTTTCATCCTGTTTGGTTTCTGCTCCCTCAATATTCCAAACTTTAATCTTCTCCAGTAAATGGCAACTTTTCATTGCTTTACTCCTTTGCTCTATATACCAACTATATATTCTTCACTTAACCATGTTGCTTGTCTCAAGGAAAGCTGAAGTTTAAACGTCATATTTGTCAACCGATATTTTTGTCTTCACTTCATCTACGTATTATCATCCTTAAAAGTCTAGGATACAAGGGGTTAATCTGTGTTTGAATAAAAGACACCCTTTCCATTTCTTTGTTTTGTTTAATTATATATTTAAGAAATATTTCTGTTGTTTGATTATAGAACATGTATTTCCTGGATTTTTAGTTCTGATTTGCTTATTATTTTACATTTTCCGATTGTAACTTGCATCATGCTTTATTTAAATATTAGCATTTTTATTTTGTTAATAATTCTCTTTATAAGCTTGGAAAATTGGTGCTATTCTGACAGTTTTTCCAGACTTGTGGACAGATGTTATTCCAGTTCATATCCAACATGCCTTTAATTCGCAGTTTTGGATTTTGAACAACACTACAATATAATAAATTAGCAGTGGAGGCTAGTAGTTTAAAGGCTTCATGGGAACCATCGAGCAATTGGATAACAGACTATCAGAGCTATTTTTGTAACATGTATCAGTTTTTTAAAGCAGTGCATCATAAAACTAGATGCTTTATCAATGGATTAAAATTCTTAAAAACGTTTTGTCCACAGTCTCCCCATATCTATTCTGATGTATTAGCTTGGTAGTTTCAACCCAGTTGCATTAGCTAATCGTAGGTGCAAAACTGTTAATAGCATGTCAACAGTTTAAATTTTACACAAACAATGGGGAAAAAGAGCTCTAATCTCCTTTTGAAATTTCATGGTTGACAGAGAAATGGTTGATTCAGAAATGGTACAGCAGAACAAAGCTAAAGTTTCAATCTGATAATTATTGAATGCTTGCCAAAAAAGCCAAAGAAAATCTTTCTTCTCCCTTGTGATTTCATTCTCACCTGGTGATTCCTTACTGCAACATTTTATTTAATTTATTCCTTCCTTCGACAAAGGAAATTTAATATTCTTCCTCAAGTGCAGGATAGATTATTTTTTTGAAAATTTAAAAAAATCTGAAAGACTTACAGAAGCTGGAAATCTCAAATTAAGAACTCAGCAAGTTAGACATCAACAATGGAAAGACAGTCTATGCTTGGGTCTGTACCAGAAGAGGCCATTATAAAAGGTCACAGACCTGAATCATTGACTATTTCTCTGTCCACAGTTGCCTGACCGACTGCATGTTTTGTTTAGGTCTGTAAGGTGTGTACACTCACGCACATCTATATGTCACACAGTGGGTAATAGTGAAGGTCATGATCAAGAAAATAAAGTACTTTTGTAAAATAAATAATACAGATTATAATATTAAACTGTCATTTATTTGTAATCTCACTTGTCTCATTGAACTCCCTGGAGTCCAGTGAGAACTCGGGCAACAAATCCAAATACTTCAAGATGGCAGATGGCCAGGGCCAGCGTAGAATATGTATTTGCCCAAATTTAACTGGTTCCTCTGTCTTCTGTCCACCAAGAGAAGTAAAAATTGCCCTGTTAACCTTCAGAGCCCACACACTTCAAATGTGAGACTGTTTACATCAACTGCCTTGCTTTTGTCTGTATTCCACTCCATGGATTCCAAGTGGCTTCTTGCTGACTGTGTGGGGGAAATAGTTCCGGGTGCTGCAACATGTTCCACAAATAATGGATGCAATTGGTCAGTTCAGAATGGTGAACCAAGAATTAGAAACACAAAAGCAGTTGGTTCAGGCAGCATCTGTAGAAAGCAAAAATGTTTGAACTGAAGCTATAACCACCTTTTATCAGATCTGGAAGTATAAATGAGAAATTACACAAAAATGGTAAAAGTAGAAGAGAAAATAAAGCTGGATCTCCAATGGGGTAGAGACCAGGAACAATTGAATGGCATGTGGTAATATAAAAGCTACAAGGGGGATTGTAAATATGAGGAAATGAATGAAGTCTGGATTTGCCAGAAAGAGGAAAGGTGGGTGAGGGAGGGGGAAGAATTGTTGGGAATCAGAGCTTTATGGCTGAAATTGCTGATTTTCTGAAATTGTCAAATTCATTGCCAAGTCTGAAAGGCTATAATCTGCCTTGTTGAAATATAAGGTGTGCTATTTCTTAAACTTGGATTCAGCTTCATTAGAGCTGCATTGGCAATCAAATACACAGATAAGAATAGGATGGGCAATTAAAATGGCAGATAACCAGAAGGTGTTTCATCTTTTCCTTCAATATACACTTCCATTCTCATGAACTTACCTATTCCATTGTAAGAGATGCTAAATCTTTCATGCTACCTTTTCTTATCATGTCAGCCCATCCAGAAATCTGAACACACTCCATGCAAAAACATCTTTGTGCTTCTTGCAAGTGAGTCTAAAAAGCATGTAGTGTTTGAAGTCTGAGATAGAAATGTTGCAGGGTTGAGTTGGTTATACCGTTCATTTAGAGTCTTGGACCAGTTTGGTCAAAATTGGAAGAACTAATCTGTTGAAGAGAATTTTAAGACAGGAGTCTTAAAATAATAAAAGTATACAGTATATGAAAATTTTAGTGGATGAATCCAATTGAAATTCCTTTAATTCTGCTTATCCAGAACATGAGATGTTGCAAGAGGCTGTATCAGGGTTTTCTGACTTGGTATCATTTCATTCAAAACCACAGTGTGTGAAAACCTGATGGAGACTATTTTTGGGTACTTATTGCATTTAAGAGCTTAAAAGGAAAATATTTTGGGAATTTGGGTAGGTACTTTCTAAAACTGAAGGAATCAGAAGAGGCATGTTTATTTTGAGGAATGGAAAGTGGTAAATTTGCTTCACCCTTCCAGTGAGAAAACATTACTTCATTTCCAATTACTGACAGCAGATAGGATCTTTAATTTATTGCAATAACACAGTTTCTTATCTCCAGTTCTGGATGTAAGCATCCTTTCATCCCAAGACGTCGTCCGTATGCTGCTATCACTGCAGCCTTTTCTACAAGATGCCATTCAGAAGAAACGGACAGGAAGGACATGGGAAAACATCCAACATGTGCAAGGACCTCTCACCTGGCAACAGTTCCACAAGATAGGCAGAGGATCCTATGGTAAGCCCCTATTCTGATATTCATACATTGTCCTGAAATTAATTTTCAGCTCTTTTATTTCTTCAGTTACCTAGCGAACATCAACATGATGTGCGCTACTCAACTGTTCAAATGTTACAGTACTTGTTTACCTAGTAGGATAGGATGTATTGTCGCATAGATCACCAAATTTATGGTGCTGTTGTCATTATCTTGTGCATTTTTAAGGCAGGCGTAGGAGGAATTACATTGCTGTACCCAAACCTAAAATAAAGATAAAGATGTTCAGACTTGACATGATTAAAGTTGTGAAGGAAGGGATTCATTTCATTTTATGGAAAATTAGCATTGATACTGTGATAGAAATATTGAAGTTGAGGGTAGCTGCCCTGGACTCTGTGGGTAAAGCATAACCATATCTGTAAATAAAATTCAAATGATTAATGTTGGAGGAAGCAAGATCTAGAAATTACAGAAGTAGAACAAGAAAACTTATTCAGGGAAGGATTATTAAGCAAAGAAAAGCAAAAATTACAATGCAAGATGGGAAAGTTATAACGACAAGATTTTACAAATTGAGGTACTCATTAAAATACTTAAAAGAATAATAGAAATATATGATACAGGGTTCCAGTGGATAGAATTAAAAAGTAAAAGCTAGTTTTCTTTTACCATACAGTTCAATTAAATGATACAAGTTAAAAGGTTAATAGCTTACAAGGATGCAATAGAGGAATGGCAGACTAATTTGTTAGTTCAATGAATTGAACAGAAGGCATGGAATAATCATGGTAGATTTCAACAACTTTTTCCCCAATTCCACCATAATGGAATCATAAAAAGCAAGAAAAACAATAATTTTTTTCTCACTTGATATCTAAGATGCATGGGGCAAAAAATAATAGATACTTAACCAGAGCAAAAAAAGTATGTAAAAGAACAATTTATAACACCAGAAGGTTCAATGTAAGTATCAGGAAAGATGTGACAACAGAGATGAAAGTACTATAATGTAAAAAGAGAAAATTGAAGAATGAGAGTGGAAGTAAAAATGAAGTGGAAAATCATGAACAAAACAAATGACAGCTGTTTGAAAAGGTATTCAATGTTCAAAGAAAATTGCACCCTAAAATCCACTAATTAATAAGTTCATTATGCAGCATTATATATGAATTTTGAAAGAGGAAATTGAATCCAAAAAGGCATTGAAGTAGCACTGGATGAAAAGCAATAGAAAAAGAAAGACCAATTTGAAGGAAAATCATCAGAAGGACAGAAATTGTCATTATATTTTTAAAATGAGAATTAACTATTAAAACATTGTGTAGACACATTAAAAGGAAAGCTGAAGAATAGATAAAAAGGATAAATTTCAAACTTATTTCCCGTGTTCTGAAAGGAAAGACAGCCATTAAATTCTGCAATTTTCTCCCTTGCCAATACTTTGTAATCTGGCTTGTTTTCTGCTTCCTCAATATCACAGCCCTTAATTTTCTCCAACAGGGAGGAGCAACTTTTCGTTGTTCTACCTTTTGCGCAATATACCAAATATATATTCTCTGGTCAACATGAGGAAATCTGCAGATGCTGGAAATTCAAGCAACACATACAAAATGCTGGTGGAACGCAGCAGATCAGGCAGCATCTATAGGAAGAAGCACAGACGATGCTTCAGGCCGAGTCAGGACTGATGAAAGGTCTCGGCCCGAAACGTCGACTGTGCTTCTTCCTATAGATGCTGCCTGGCCTGCTGCGTTCCACCAGCATTTTGTGTGTGTTGCTATTCTCTAGTCAATTCTGTTTGTTGCTTCCTCAAGGAATTCTGAAGTATAAACATGATCGCCTTTGGAGAGAAAAATGGGAACTCATCCTACACATAAAAAAATGTGGGTTGGATGAACTAAAGAATCTCCGATACTAATTGTCATTAATGACACCACTGTTGGCAACAAAGCAGGAATTTTAAGTGCAACTGTTGTGATAGACTTGCTTTAGTATTGTTACACTACAGTAACTGTTGTCCATGGTTTGATGCTGATTTCCATGTAATTTAAAAAAATGTTCAGTGCCAGAACTGAGTTATTTGGAATTTTAAATGGTTTATAGATTTTTCGTAATATTCTACAGCTCTAATTAATCATGTGACAACCAGCCACATTATTTAATAGCTTATCTAAATTGGGTAAAAGTGTTTCTAATTGCGGTTCTGTGCTTTTTCTAATGTACAAAGTCCAGGAGTATGAAAGTTTGTATTTGTATCATTGTATTATCTCAAGGGATTAATGTGCAGCACAATCTTTTTGTTTAGGTTCAGAAGAATCACCAGAGCCTCTTCCTATCCCTACACTGCTGCTGGGTTATGATAAAGACTTCCTGATGATCTCCCCCTTTGCACTGCCCTTTTGGGAGAAGCTGCTTCTGGAACCATATGGTTCTCAGCGTGACGTAGCCTACATTGTGGTTTGTCCAGAAAATGAGGCCTTGCTCACTGGAGCCAAAAATTTCTTCAGGGATCTTAGTGCAGTATACGAGGTCAGAATAAATACTTACCAATATAAAATATTATACATGAATACAAAATAAATATTAAGTTGCAATTTTAATTATTGCTAGTGAGTTAATTACATAACACCTGTAACTTCAAGAAAATATATAAATTGCAACCTAGTGACTGAAATTATAATCAATGTTTGCTAATCAACTTGAGTACATTTTTATTTTAACAGACCTGCAGACTTGGTGAGCATAGACCCATCTGCAAAGTATTGAGAGATGGAATCATGCGGGTTGGTAAGAGTTCTGCAAAAAAGCTGGCGGATGAATCAGTTGATGATTGGTTCTCTCAAACCTGGGTTAATGATGAGAGTGACAATCTTGCCAAGTTGAAGCTCTATGCTCAAGTTTGCCGCCACCACTTGGGTAAGTTTTAAAATTAAAATAACATTTTTCTGGGAAGGCTGGGCAGTACATTCCTCAAAGAATGCCAATTTCAGCATTTGTAATTCATTGATTTCAATTGCATTTATCTGATGGAATGTTAATTGAATTGTGTTGTATCTGTTAAAATGAATTATAAATGTTTTTTCCAAGCAATATGCTTCTGTTTAAAATCCAGAATTGGTGTAAGTGTGTTTGTACATGTAATGAAACGCTGAGAGGTAGTTATTCAGATTCACTTAATTAAATATTTCATTTACTCCCAAATATCTAGCACCTTACCTGGCTACACTTCAGCTGGATAACAGCTTGCTGATTCCACCAAAGCACCAGCCAACTGCATCATCTGGCACCCAGGGACAGACGACAACTGGAGCTAGTGGGCCATCATCAGGAACCGGGGGTACTTCTGCACCAGTGACAACTGGTACAACAGTTACTTCCACAATCAGCACTGGCAGTAGCACTGCAACAACTGGCAGCTCTGGTGTAGGAAGTGGGTCAACAGGGACCTGCTGCACTTCTACCTCCACCACTACCACCACAACCACGACCACTACCCCCGTTTTGCATCAGACAGGAACAACCTCATCCACTTCAGGATTTAGTGGTACTACTTCAGTTCCAAGTGGTAGTTCAGGCACTAACGCAGAGAGATCTCAAGGGAGTACGCCTAGCACAAGTGGAGATTCAGATGCCCAAAACTCAGCACAGCAGCAGGAAGTGCAAGACAGGTATGTATGAGGTAAAATTGACATTAAAGAAGGTTACATTTCATTATCATGAGATTTTTCTTATTTTAAAAAGCCTAAATAGTTGTTATTATTTTTTGCATAGTGACATGTGAAAACAAACATTGCTTGGACTTTTGCAGTTGCAACTCTCTTAATCAACATAGTTGGTACTTTTTACTAAATAAATATTACATAAAAATGGTGAAAAATTTTTTTAAGCAACACACAAAATGCTGGTGGAACACAGCAGGCCAGGCAGCATCTATAGGGAGAAGCACTGTTGACGTTTCGGGCCTTCGTCTTGGCCCAAAATGTCAACAGTGCTTCTCCCTATAGATGCTGCCTGGCCTGCTGTGTTCCACCAGCATTTTGAGTGTGTTGCTTGAATTTCCAGCATCTGCAGATTTCTTCGTGTTTGCTTTTAAAAATTTTTTTAGGCAAGTGATACATTCACAAATTCTAACTGCACTCAAAGTTACTGGTCACTTTGACGATTGGAGGTAACCTGTTAAACTGTTAGAAACACTTTAAGAGATTACACAATGTCAAATTGGTTGTGAAATTCCAATAATGGCCTTCATTAATCCTTAAGTTAGGCACATTATCAGATCCTCCAGCCTGAAAACAAGTGTTGAGTAGACTGAGATAGTAGCTGACTTCTTGCAGACTGGAGAGATGGAGAAGGATGAGGACAGAACAAATCTGGACAAAGTAATAAAGTTTTGTCTGCTGTTTGGCTATGGTTGTGTTCTGGATGAAGTGCTGGTAGCAAAAGTTTTTCATGTGATGCGTGCATAAAATGCTTGGGATAAAATGTGTTGAAAAGTGCACATAAAATAATTGCTGAGTGATTATATTTTACATCAGTATGTTTCTATATTACAGTACTACAGAAAGAGACCGGATAGGAATTCCAACAGAACCCGAGTCAGCTGACAGCAATGCATATCCCCCAGCTGTCGTCATTTATCTTGTTGATCCTTTTACCTATTCCTTAGACGAAGAGTCATCTTTTACAAGTGGATCATTGCTAGGTCTGTTACGGTGCTACCTGGCGATGCTGGATAATCTGCCAGAGCATATGAGGAATGCATTCACTGTCCAGGTAATTCAAAGTAAAATTGTACTGTAATTTGAAATTAAGTGTTTCAGAGCACCTCAATTATTGTTTTATCTGAAACTTATTTTACATTCTTCATTCTGCGTAGAATTTTCTTCCTATTATAATAGTCATGCTTGATTAATTGACATGCATCTGCTTTAAAAAAAATTGCATTGAAGCTGTTACCTCACAATGTGATGCATAGAAGGGTGAAACCTTTGTTTTGTTGCAGATTGTGCCTTGCCAGTATCTACTACAACCAGTGAAAGATGATCACAGTTTCTATATACAGCACTTAAAATCACTGGCATTTTCAGTTTACACTCAATGCAGACGGCCACTTCCCACACAGATCCACATTAAATCACTAACTGGCTTTGGTCCTGCTTCCACAATAGAAATGACTCTTAGGCATTCAGAGGTGCGTATTAGTTTGTAATTTTCATTGGTAATTATTGGTTTGCACTAAGTTTTGCACATCTATCCTTGTTTGGTGCATTATATGCAATTTAAATAGTCTTTGTGGCAAAGTCACATCATTTAAAATAATGTTTACTATTGTTCTAATCTTCTCATGAGCTTTGGAATTCACTTCCTTTTACTTGTGTTCAGTGCCTTCTTGCATTTTGCACTTAAAGCTTCAGGTCATTTTGTGTGCTCCTTTGTCTCAAGTACTTTATTCTTCTGTTTCGTTCGTAAGTAAATATCTATTGTTTCTATAAAAAAAAAGGTGATTGAAGATTTTACTTTTCTGATTTCACATTCTTCCCTGATTTATTTTCTTTTAATTATGGTATTGTGGACTTTTGGTATTTATAGTTTAATTGCATTCATTTACTGTAGCACAAGGGAATGTATTCATCAATTGCTTTATAATCAATTGATCAGATCGTGATTAAGTTTATCAAATTGCTTCATGCTCTCATTCATTGTTTGCTTAAATATCCACAGTAAAATGGCTCATATTCTCATTAACTTGCTTTTTTATAAAGAATCTAGTCTCCTTCAATTTTTTGGCTTTTATAGAATTTTTCTTATGTCAAATTGTAAGTTTGTTTTTCCTTTTCCAGCGCCCCCACCCTATCCAAGTATACTCACCTCCTTGTATCTTGGCACCGATCAAGGACAAGCAAACAGAACTAGGTGAAACATTTGGAGAGGCAAGTCAGAAGTACAATGTGCTTTTCGTAGGATATTGTTTATCTCATGATCAGAGATGGCTTTTGGCATCCTGTACAGATCTCCATGGGGAATTACTGGAGACATGCATCTTAAACATTGATGTACCTAACAGGTAAGAATTTAAGTTCAAAATGATTATTACCCTGAAAATAATTTCTTGCTGACACATCCCATGCACATTAGAACTTGATTTTTGTTTAGGCTGAAAGTAACCTTGACAAAAATAGAAAAGAGATTGGCATTTTTTTTCTTTGAAAGAATTTAATAAAGTAGAAATATTTTCAACTAAGCTTTATAAAGTAATTGTAATTCAATGCTGAATATACACTATCTGTAATTTGAGATATGAGCTGTTATGACAATGATGAGATGGCCACAGAGAGGACGTGTAAGAGTTTGAGATTTTATCAGGCAAATAACCTTTTCCTCAATGTTAACAAGACAAAGGAGATGGTTATCGTCTTCAAGAGAACTTGCAGCACTCACTCTTTGCATTGGCAACATAGCAGTGGAAACTATGTGCAGTTTTATATTCCTGGAAGTCCACATCTCATCCAGCCTCTCGTGGTCCCAGAACACATTCTACACAATCAGGAAAGCTTGCTGAAGAGAGCTGGAAAATGCACATCTACTGTATACTCATGTTATTCTACAGCTGTGCAGTAGTGAACATCCTAAACAAGCTGCATGGTATGGAAACTGTACTGTGGGGACAGGAAGGCTCCCCATCAGGTAGTCAAAGCTACCCAATGAATCACCGGCACCAGTTTACATGCCATCAAGGTCATACATACAGAAAGGGCCAATAACATCACAAAGGATCCCACCCACCCTGCTCACGCACGGTTTGGATTACTCCCATTATGGAAGATGCTATGTAGCATCCATGCCAGAACCACCAGACTCATGAACAACCACTTTCCCCAAGCAGCAAGGCTGATCAATATCTCTAGCCACTAGCCCACCCCTCCACACCCCCAAACACCACTACTTAATCATTTCCTCTCAGTCACCTTGTGTGTAGATACCCCTGTGCCTAGTGCCATTCTTGAACATACAATCAAGCTATGTATATAATCTATCTGATGTATTTATATTTATCATGTTTGTTTATTATTATTGTTATTTATCTTGTAGTGTTTTTTTGTGCTGCATCAGATCCTTTACACTTGTGGACTGGAAATTACAGTAAACAATCTTCAATCTTCACTCTGAGGACAATATTCTTATTTACCTACACAAACTTGTATCTCTGAGTTTTGATCAAGATAATCCATTTTCATAGTTTTTTATTGAAATATTTTAAATCTAATATTAGGAAATGACAAAATCATATTGCCAGCCTCTGTTTCTACACCTATGCAAAATGTGCTGCACAAGTGTAGGCTCTTTGGCACTCCAGGTTTGTGCTGATGATGCAAATCTAATTAAATTTCATGTCTAAATATAGTTACACAGGACTAGAGATTATGCATCGTTTTACCTTGTTTATTGTAATAAGAATCCTACTATTTGCATAAGATCAATTTAACTGCATTCTGTAGAAAAAGTTATTAACAGTCAAAAGCCCAGCTACTTGTATGTTTAAAATTGTATGATCTGGCAAAAAAGGATGGCCTTTCTAAATTGCTCTATTGAGAGACCACTTGATTACGGACATTGAGTGTTCAAAAATTTAAAAATCCAATTAATATTTATTCCTGATGGGAATGAATGACATTGATGGCAGTTTGAGCTTTATCTGTGTTTATGAATAATTAGCTACTGTGAAGGTGGCAAGATATTAGCAAATATGGCTGTTATTAATACCAATTACTGCTGTTGTGAATTAGTTATTTAAACTACATTCTAAGTATTGATGAGAAATGAGACAAGTATGTGCAATACCATATTTCAAAATTTCAAAATGGAACATAGTACAGAAAGCATCTTTATTTGTCCAGGAGTTAAGAGCATGAATTTTTTCAGGTCAAGGAGAAGTAAAGTGCCTGTCCGCAAAATGAGTTTGCAGAAGCTCTGGGAGTGGTGTGTTGGAATAATGCAAATGACATCAGTGCCGTGGAGAATTGTGATGGGAAGACTTGGAAGAGTGGGACACGGAGAGCTCAAAGGTTGACATTTTTGATTTAAAATAACTATTCATTCAAAAGTACTGTAAAACTTAGAAATATTCAAAACTGTCAGACATCTTATTTCTTGATATACAGTCATATGACATGTTTTGCAAAATGAACAAAAGCTTTGTTGAACTCATAGCCTCAAAGCATTTATCTAGTCTGTTACGTTACCCAAGTGTTAATTGAAAGATTGCCATTTATTGAAATATCTTGTATTTTTAGTTTATCAAAATTAATGGAGAATACATTACAATAGCTGAAGGTTCAATGAGCATTTTGAGCAAAGTTACTTTAAACTGAACTATTTTATTAAAACATATGGAATAATGTATTAAAGGTCTATGAATAATTGATTAGAAAGGCACCCCAGGTGCTGTTGCAGAATACAGATACTTGTGATATACTCCATAGAAATTCCCTGATCTTATCACATTGCCTTGGAATGCATGTAGTCAGAGAGAAAAAGAGCATGTAAACAAGGATATTGTGGTTAGAGAGTATCAATGTAACAGACTCAACATCACATTCCTTAACTGTTTCAGGAAATGGTTTATGTGAATATATGAAAAGTGGGGAGAGTATGTTATATAAAGCAATTGTTTGCATTGGAGCTAATGCTTCAGAATGGGATTTCTAGTACTGTACATAACTGGTCTCAATACATATCAGGATATGCCTTTCCTATCTGGGAACTAAGGGAATATTCTTTTAAGGAATTGTTTTAAACAAAGCATGTAGAACATAGAACAAACTGCACAGCACAGGAAGAGGCCTTCTGGCTCAGTGTTGTACCAAACTAGTTTAAATTTCTAATCAAATGCCCAGCTAAACTAATCCCATCTGCCTACACAATGTCCAGATCCATCCATTTCTTGCACATTCATGTATCTATCTGAGAATTTATTGAATACCTCTATCATATATGCTTTCACCAACATCCAACCAGTGCGAATCTACCACTTTCTCGGTTTAAAGAACTGCTTTCTCACTTCAAATGCATGCCCTCTGATAGTAGACATTTCGTTCTGGGAGCAAAAGATACCAGCTGTCCACTCTATCTATGCTTCTCATCTTTTAAACCTCTATCAGGTCTTTCCTTGGCCGCCATTGCTTCAGAGAGAACAATCCAAGTTTGTCCAACTCCTAATCCAGGAGGCATCCTGGTAGGCATCTTTCAAAGCCTCCACATCCTTCCTACAATGGGGCAAAGAGAACTGATGCAATACTCCAAATGTGGTCTAACTAGATTATAAAGCTGCAACATAATTTTTTGACTCTTGAGCTCAGTTCCTCAACGCACAAAGGCAAGCATACTATAAACTTGCCACTAGCCACTTTTGGGAAACTATGAACTTGGACACCAAGTTACTTCTGCATATTAACACTGTTAAGAGTCTTTCCATTAGCAATGCATTATCTTTACATGAACTCTGAATTCCATCTGAATCACATTGTATTTAATTTGGCTTTTTTTGACACTGATCAACAGAAAAAAGACTCTTTCGTGTTAAAGTGAAAGCATCTCTACAAAGTGATCTAAATTAATTACAAATATAATACACAATGATTGATTGCATAGTATTCACCCCCTTCAAGTCAGTATTTAATAGACGCACCTTCATCAGCAATTACAGCCTTGAGTCTGTGTGGATAGTCTCTATCAGCTTTGCAATCTGGATACTGCAATTTTTCCCCATTCTTCTTTACAAAACCGCTCAAGCTCTGTCAGATTGCATAGGGATCATGAGTGAACAGCCCTTTTCAAGTCCAGCCACAAATTCTCAATTGGATTGAGGTCTGATTGGCCACTCCAGGACATTAACTTTGTTGTTTTTAAGCCATTTCTTTGTAGCTTTGACTTTATGCTTGGGGCCATTGTTTTGCTAGAAAACAAATCTTCTCCCAAGTTGCAGTTCTCTTGAAGACTACACCAGGTTTTCCTCCAGGATTTCCCTGTATTTGGCTGCATTCATTTTACCCTTGACCTTCACAAGTCTTCCAGGGCCTGCTGCAGTGAAACTTCCGCCCAGCATGATGCAGCCACGCCCATGCTTCATGGTGGGAATGGTGTGTTTTTGATGATGTGTACTGTTTGGCTTACGCCAAACATAGTGTTCAGTTTTATGGCCAAAAAGCTTAATTTTGGTTTCATCAGACCAATGAACCTTCTTCCAGCTGACCTCAGAGTCTTCCACGTGCCTTCTAGAAACTTTTGCTGCGATTTCATATGAGGTTATCTTTGTCATTCTCCCATAGAGATGCGACTGGTGAAGCACCCAGGCAACAGTTGTTGTATACACAGTCTCTCCTATCTCAGACACTGAAGCTTTTTCTAACTCCTCCAGAGTCGTCTTAGGTCTCTTGGTGGCCTCCCTCATCAGTTCCCTTCTTGCACAGTCATTCCGCTTTTGAGGATAGCCAGCTATAGGCAGAATTACAGCTGTGCTGTATTCTTTCCATTTCTTGATGATTGACTTAACTGTACTCCAAGGGATATTCAGTGACTTGGAAATGTTCTCGTACCCATCTCCTAACTTGTCCTTTACAATAACCTCCGGTGGAGTTGCCTGGAGTGTCCTTTTGTCTTCATGGTGTAGATTATACCAGGATACTGACACCTCAGCGGTTGGACCTTCCAGATACAGGTGTATTTTTTTTACTACATTCAATTGAAATGCCTTGACTGCACACAGTGATCTCCATTTAACTCATTATGTGACTTTTAAAACCAATTGGTTGCACCAGTGATGACTTGGTGTGTCATATTAAAGAGGGTGAATACTTATGCAATCAATTATTTTGTGTTTGATATTTGTAATTAATTTAGAAAATATTGTAGAGATCTGTTTTCACTTTGACACGAAACTCTTTTTCTTTTAGTCGGTGTCAAAAAAAAAGCTAAATCAAATCCAGTGTAATTCAATTTTGTAAAACAATACAACATGAAAACTTCCAAGGGGTTGAATGCTTTTTATAAGTACTGTATATTTGTAAGGGAATTGAAAGTTGTTGAGATCGAGAGCATGTGAAGTGTTGCAGATGTAGGTGGGAAAGGACTGAACAAAGGGGATGATAGAATGGAGTTCCAGTACGCACACAGGGGTTTAGTGGGACAGGAGCAGGCAGAGATTATGGGTCTACCCAGATAGTCAGGTTTGTGGCTCTTGGGGAGGAGATGGAAACAAATGGGGTAAGGGAACTATGAGTTTGGGAGAGAATTAAGTTAGTGATGTGGGAAACAATTTTTTGATCGTCTGAAGTAGTGACCTTATCAAGGGGTCAATAAGAGAAGGTATCTGAAAGTTGCTGCCTAGCCTCAGTAAGATAAATGTCATCTGCTGCAACAGCAGGTTGTCTGCGGGTTTGATTGTATGTTTGGGATTGGTGCAGAGAGAGTGGGGGCTGGTGCATTCCAAGGGATTAAGGTTCGAGGAAGAGAGAGAAATGCTGAAGTTGAGCTGGTTGATGTCTCGTTGGCAAATGAAGATAAAAAGATCAAGAGCAGGCAGAGAACTAGAGTGGGATGCCCAAGAAAAGGAGGCGGGTTGGAGATGGGAGAAGGGACAATTGGTGCAAAGTTGGAAATTCTTGCCAAAGAAGTGGGCTCGGAGGCAGAAGCAACAAAAGAAGTGCTTGTTGCAGGTGAAGGGCAATAAAGGAAAGACCCTTGATAAGGACAGAACGTTCCGCCTCAGAGAGGGGATGGTCGGAAGGATAAGTGAAGACATGGCAAGGATTAGACTTGGGATCAGAGTGAGGAGGAGAGTTGGTGGTGTCAACAGACGGGAGAGTGTTGTGATGTTCAGGGAAGTTAGGGTGCAAGAAAGATGGATGCTCTGAGGACCCAAGAGGTGACGGGGGAACCTGAGAGACCCGTGGTTGGAGAGAGGTGTTTGGGGAAGGTTAGCCTGGGGGCCAAGCAGTAGTGAGGAAGGTCTGAGTCTGGAGGTGGTGGCAGCCAATGTGCAGGCTGGAACCAGAACGGAAGGCCATGTAATTCACGGTCGTCGTTGGAACCAGCAATGACAGCAGTGGGATCCGTGGTCTGGTGCTGCCCAATACATAAACAGAGAGAGATAGCCAAAGTAAGTCCCATCGGTCACTACTCTATCTTACATGGGCAGGCCAGTTCTGAATTCAAATGACCAATTCACTTGTGGATCCAAGGCTTCTTAATCTTCTGGATGAGCCTCCCATAAGGGACCTTTTCAACCATCCTACTGAAATCCACATAGACAACACCCACAGCTCTACCTTCAGCAATCACCTCTGTCATCACCTTAAAGTTAAACCAAGTTAGTAAGGCACAAGTTATTTATTTAGATATACAGCCCCTTCTGGCCTAATGAGCTGGGCCTCCCAGCAACCCACCTTTAACCCTAGCATAATCACTGAGAAATTTACAATGACCAGTTTTAACCTACTAACCAGTGGATCTTTGGACTGTGGAAAGAAACCCACATGTTCACAGGAAGAGCATGCAACTCGCCCCGCATGGTCAAGTTGACTGGCCCTAAATAGGCTGTAGTTGTCCACTTGTTTATAAATTCTATCCCCAAGAATCTTCATTGATCAAAAGGACATTACCTCCTCTTTTATCTTGAAATGCCCCAGCAAATTAGCAGAGCTTCACATTGATCTCCTAGTTCTCCACATCTTCCTCCTTCGTAAATGCAAAGTACACATTTAGGATCTTGCCTACATCATTCACCTCTAAACACATTACCTCCTTTATACTTGAGAGGTCTACTCGCTTCCTCGTGATTTATGTATAAATGTCTTGGTATTCTCTTTAATCCTACTTGCCAAGGACTTTTCATGGTCCTTCCTGCCTTTTCTAATACTTTCTTGAGTTCTTTTCTGATCTCTATAATCCTTGAGGCCTTTATTTGATTTCAGCTTGCTAAACCTTACATATTTCCTTTTTCTTCTTGACTAAGTTCGCCACCTCTCTCAACATCCAAGGTTCTCTTATCTTGCCGTCCTTGTACTACTTTCCTTACTGGAATCTATCTGTCCTTTACTGTATGTAGTAACTAGCAATTTAGACCAATTACATTTTTACAACAAAGCCCACCCACCCTGATAGAAGCTTCTCTTCATTAAAACATAAATCATATCTTTTCCTCAGATTGGAGTATCCTCATTGGACGGCGCTCACTGCAGTCTACGAGTAAACAGTTGAAGGAGACATGCGCAATGTGTGGTATATCTGCTGCAGACTCTCCCACAATTCTCAGTGCCTGCTTGGTTGCCTTGGAGCCACAGGGTTCATTTGTTGTAATGCCAGGTAATAATTTTTTTAGAAATCTTTTTAAATACAGGTATGCATCACTTAACGACCCCGATACATTCCGCAGAACCTGACGTTGTCCTATATGGATGTTGTGCGAACACCGTATTATGTACTTGGTGAACCTATATCGAATATCGCTGTACTGTACCCTTATTGACTAGCCAAGAACTTACACTAAAACTGCATACTGTATGCTATAATACATACATACACAATAATTTTTATTTTTAAAGTTTTATTATTATTTACTGTTTTAATTTTTTTCACTTTTTAAACTTCTATGTAAACACGTTTTGTTTGGTTACGTCACTACGTCACGTTCTCCGATCGGGACCACGGACGTATATGCAATCAGACGTCCGAATGGACGTTAAGCGGTGCACACCTGTATTTCATGAATGTATATTTAGTAGTTTACCTGCAATTTAATAAACTTTTATCCCTAAGTTAAACTCTGACAGTTATTTGATTTCTGGATCTCTTTAAGATGCTGTCACAATGGGTTCTGTATTTGGACGTGGCACAGCTCTCAATTTGCAAACATCTCAGCTAAACACCCCACAAGATGCATCCTGTACTCACATTCTGGTTTTCCCAACATCTGCTGCTACAGTTGTTGCCAATACTGAAGCTCTGGAAGGCCTTGGTAACCAAGGTGAGCATTTTTTGATTTTTATTCATTCTTTTCCTAAGCATAGACATATTTAGATTCAGAAATTAGAAGCAATGTTTATCTAGTTTAATGTGAGGGAATAAAGTGTTGTGTTTGTAGCTGCTCCATAATCAGTGGGTGAGAATTGCCTTCTCCACATATCCGTAGATGCATTTTCTTCAGACTGTCTAAGATATCACTTAAACTCTACTAGCCGATCTCGGGAAAATGCTTTTTATTAAAACCAGAGAGCAGAAACAAAATTTGAGAATATTTTATCAGTTTACCAGCTTGGAAAATGTATCAAGACAGTTTGGCAAACAAGCCATGTTATTTATGTTTGTTCAGTTCATAGGAGCACATTATCTCACTGGTGCTTGGTCTGTAGTTAATAGTAGCCCCTTTTAGAGCTGATTCAATTAACACTGTTGTTCCTGAGAGAACATTGAAATATCAGTGTGTTCTTTGCAATTGGAGTGAAGAGGTTCATGAACTGAGCTATAGAATGTAAAAGCAGGAAGCTTTTTGATTCTTGATTAATCATTGGTTCCATCTCATCTTACAAAGAATAAACAGACCTTTAAAAGTGCAGAAATAGTTTACAGGTTTTCAAGGACTTACAAAAGATTAGAAAATTCAGTGTAGATTCTGTTGGGATAGTGAATATTGAACTCTCATGTCATTATCAAAACACCTGAGGTTTGACTGAGCATTTCTCTTCTCTAAATAAAGTGGCTAACCTGTTTAAATCATTTGTAGAATTCCTCAAAGATAAAAGGATTCCCCCCCCCCCCCCCCACTAAGTTGGAAGAATCTGGATCACTGTAAATGAAAAGTTTGAGAAAGTTGATTTTAGAAGAAAACTTTGAAAGGATTAGGTCAGGTGATTGAGGGTAAGAATATACATCAGGAATATGGAAGTTAAGTCATTAATGCACATATTGCATGAAATATGTGAAAACACAAAAAATCAACCTTCAAGAGAAGTTGAGCATGGAGCGGCTATGTTTAGCACATTCGGTCTCTTGGCTATTTTGCATTTGCTTTGTGCAAAAATGTTTATATTAAAAATTTGTTTTTGCTGAAACAGATGGCATAGGAATTTTGGACGAGGATATTTTTGCTGAAGACTTTGATAATGATATCCGGATACTAATAACTGGTAATCTCACCTCTCCTGATTCACCAACTGGCATCGGTGCAAGTTCACATTTTCAGCACAGCAGTGAAGCTGGCAGGGTAAGGTGGAAATATCAAATTATACGCAAAACTTTAGAGGTTGGAAGGAGAAATACTAATTGTAATATCTACTGGTTACAAAATTGATAAGCTAAATGATCAGGAAAGGTTGAAATAAATGGATAGTGTTGAGACTGTGTTTAGTTCAATTTAGCAGGATTGGCAAAATTGGGTAGGCCAGATTGTGGCCTATCAGCAACCATTGCCTATGTTCAGCTTTCTCCTGACCTGATGGGCCATATCCAGAGAGTTTATTATGCTTTCCCTCTGCAACAAAAGGTCAACAACATCATTTATTATTGACAAGTAACTCTTGACAACTACTAAATCTAGGACTAGAGCTCTACTGACTGTAAAAGCTTGAAATGACACTGATTTCAGAGACATTTTAAAGTATGAAAATTTAAGTGAACAATTTTTATAAAGTTATTAAAAGCACAATAATGTTTTAAAATTGAAGCAAAAATATGGATGTTGCTTTCTCATGCTTAAATTCCAAATCTACATTGAAATCAGAGGGGTTTCTGATTTTGTGTCAAGTCTGATCTGACAAGATCTAAGCAGCGATTTCCCCAAGGAATTACTGTATCAGAACGAACTGACAGATTCATTACAACAGTATATCTCAAAATCATGGCTATTTATACCTTTGACAGACTATAAAGCAATCTGGCCCATAGTTTGAGAAGCTTTGGAAATATTATTGCATAGAGAGATCTGGGAATATTGGTACTTAAAATGCCGGTGTAATTCTGCAATTGTTTATCAGTATAGGTTTCATTCCTTAACTATAGAAAATCAAAGGGTAAACAGTCAATGTTTTGGGCCAAGACCTTTCTTCAGGATTTCAAGTCCTCAAGAAGGGTCTTGATGCTGCCTGGGCCTCCTGCATGTGTTGCTTTGGATTTCCAGCACCAGCAGATTTTCTTGTATTTGCCTCCATGACAAAATTTGCATTTCTACAATGAATTTACTAGAATAGAATTTTAGAAAGAAGGACCTGAAGTCATAGAGTAATTCAGCACAGTAACAGGCCCTTCAGTACAACTGATCTCTGCTTGACCATAGCTTCCAATTTGCTTGTCCCACTTCCCCACTTTTGGCCCATTACCCTCTGAGCCCTTCCCCTTTATGTATTTATCCAAATGTTTAAATGTTTCAATTGTATCTGACTCAACCACTTCCTCTGGCAGTTTATTCCAGGTACTCGCTGCCCTCCCTATAAAGAAGTTATAATCAGGTCTCTTTTAAATTTCTCCCTTCTTATCCTGTATCTGTGCCCTTTAGTTTTGGACTCCCAGCCCTTGCAAAGAGACTGTGGTGGTCCATCCTTCCTAGTAGGTTCTTTATAACAATCCGTGAGGAAACTGTTCAGGATGCACTGCACATGTTCCGCCCCATCTCGACCCTTATCACTTGGATTGCCCACTCGAACCTGGACAATTGAAATGTCCCACTAGCACTATCGTGCTGTTTTCACAACTTCATGCAATTTCTCAACACATCTGCTCTTTAAGTTTCTACTGACAATTGAAAGGTCCATACCACAGTCCTAGCAAGGCAACAATCTATATCTTATTTCTAAGTTCCACTCAAATGCCCTTGTTAAATGATTCCTAAGAGCATCCACTTTAATCACTGCTGTAATGTCCTCCCTTATTAAAAAGACAACACTTCCCCCCCCCCCCCCCCCATTCACTTTTATCTGTAGCACCTGAAGCACCAATGTCCCAGAACATTGAACTGCTAGTTCTGTCATTCTCTCAGCCACGTTTCTGTTATGGCCACATTATTCCCAGTCCCAAAAGGAAATACATTCCCATAGTTCATCAGTTTTATCTGTTAATCTACCTGTATTGAAATTGATGTAGTTTTTATGCAGTGGACCTCTCTGCCCTTTAACTGTAATCATGGCTATCCTGATTACTAGGTTTACACTTTTTGATTGCTGCACATATGCCTGACTTTGCTGTCTTGAGTCCCACCTCCCTGATGGCAAACGCAAATTTCTCCAGAAAGATACTGGACTTCTCTGGTTTGTCCAACCTGCCCCTCTTGTACAGGTGATCTCTGCTGCAGAAGAAATCCCAATTGTTCAAGAATTGAACCCCTGCACCAGCTCTTCAGCCTCATATTCTTTCTATTCCTGGACTCACTAGCACTTGGCACTAGGAGTAATCCAGAGATCACTATCCTCAAGGTCATGTATTTTAATTTGTTACCCAATTCCCAAAGCTCATTCTGCAGGACCTCTGGCTTTTCACCCTTCCCCTTGAGAATTTTCTGCAGCTACTCAGAGATGTCCTCACTGTTGAGTCTGCTATCACTGTTGCTCCCTCTGAGCCTCAGTGCCAGAGTCCCAGTGACTTGACTATTGCCAAAGGAACATTCCCCTGAACAGTGAGGGGAATGGCAGCAGAAGTCAGATTTCCCCCCCAACTTTTACATGTTCAGGTGTTATTCATCTTTAATTTACTCCTCTCACAGAATTAGTCCCCTTTATCATGTTCTTTCAGACAGTCCATCTACTAATTTTGCCATTCAGCCGTTCATCAATGATCTTATCACAGACCTCTTGCTTTTGATTCTGTCCACCCTTGTATTAAAACATTACAGATGTTGGAAATTTAGGGAAAAATGCATAAAATGCTGGATATAATCAGGTCATGCAGCATCTGTTGGGAGGAAAAAATGAATTAACATTTCAGCTCAAACATTCATCACAACTGGGAAGTTTGGTGAACTTAACCCATGTCTTACTTTTCCCCAGTTCTGAAGAAAAGTCATCAACCTGAACACAAACGTTTTTTTTTCTACAGATGCTGCCTGTGTATTTCTAGCATTTTCTGTTTCAAATCGTTTCAAACTCCAGGCATTTTAACTCCAGCTATCTATACACACAGAAGAAAAACTGTTTTACTTTAAATCATATGTACAATATAGTTAATGTTCAGTTATTATTTAGGATATAAGTGTATGGAAGTTGGTCATTCAGTTGCCATTTCAGAATGTTATTATACAGTAGTGTTCTGGTGAAGACTATATGATTGCACATGATATAATGATGGACTGTCTTTATAAATGGTTAACTCAGATATTTGGGGAGGGGTGAGTGAACATAATTGTTTAGTAATCCTTCAGTATGAATTGCATGCTTGCCAAATCACATTTTATGTTAATATCTCGAAGGAGATTTGCACTTGTGACGAAGCACCCACTTACATTGCTTCATTGCATCTGGTTAAAAGATTAATTTTGTTGTGCAATTCCTTTATAAATCTAAAATCCAATTAGTGAATCATAGGATAATAATGCTATATTTGACACAATGGACATTTTGGCTGCTGCAAATGTATATTTGGTCTTATTTTAGGGTCAAGGTGGTGAGCGGCTACTCTCCACTGAAGCTCATGAGGAAGTTGCAAATGTACTCCAGCAACCACTTGCTCTTGGATATTTTGTATCAACTGCTAAAGCTGAGAACCTTCCTCAGTGGTTTTGGTCTGCCTGCCCTCATGCTCAAAATCAATGTCCTTTGTTTTTAAAGGCAAGTTCCATTTCATCAACTGTTTTATCTATCAGTCCATCATTGTTGTAGACAAGACTATTGTGAGTATGCAGGTTGGGGTAGACGGGCAAATTTAGGCTATCATAATGCTGGAACATTAATTGACACTTACCTGGTGTATTTCCACATATGGATACTCTGAATTTCTTGCTGCTTACGTAATTCCATAATTTTTCCATTTTGTCATGTAAAGATGGAAACCTTTAATGGTTTCCATTGAGGAGCTGGGTGTGAATAAGGGTCATTTTGTAACTTTTAGTGTCCTCCAAGAATCCACTGTTACCGTTGTGTTGCCCCTCATCACACAACTTTAAAAGCATTCTTGTGAACTTCCCATTATTTCCAGATCCCCTGTACACTGTCTCTAAAATTATCAGACTGCTTGTTCCGCAATCAATATTGGATGAATCAAAGTTTTGTTGGGCTTCATTCCCCATCAGAAACCCTATATCCACCATATGCATCCCTCTGCCTATTGCTGTGTGGTGATACAGTTAAAAAAATATTCCCACTTTAAATTTCACTAGTTTTAAAACTTTTACGTTGCCTCACTCAATCCTGCCTTCACCTGCAAAGTCCTCCACTCCTGTAATATTATGCAAATTTGGAACACTTCCAACTCTAGCTGAGCAATCATTATCCATATTTAATCCCACCACCATTTTGCAGCTCTGTCCTTTGCTGGCAAGGCCTTGCCCTTTGGAATCCTGAAACCTGTTTCTGCCTCTACCCTTTCCTCTTAAGGCATTCCTCAAATTTGACCTCTTTGATCAGCTCTTGGACATATGATTGTGTATCCTCGAATATGGCTTAGTCTTAAGTTTTGTTAATTAATGTTACTTTAAAGTGCCCTGTGGGAGATTTTGCTTTAAGTGTTATATAAATAAATTGATGACTTGAGGTGCCAGGCATCATTCACTGACAGATTTCTATGTAACAACCACAAAATTAAATGCATTTGCAGTCCTTGGAAGCAATACATGTCCTTGCATTTCATTAGAAGAAATGTGCCTGAGAGTTTGGGAACTGGCTTTCTGTTTTTCTTGGATTTCTTGTACATGCTGTACTAAATACTGAGATGACTTGCATCGGAATATAGACAAAACTTGAATGCAGTTGGGGAATTTTGTTAAATAGGGTCCAAAGCTACCATTTGTTGAAGAATTACCCAGAGCAATGCACAATCTATTGGAAAATGAACTGGCAATAAAATTAAACATGTTTTTCGATGTATTTATAGTCTTTGACCTGACCTTGTTAAAATGTTGCTTATTATTTGCATTAGGCCTCTTTGCATCACCATGTCTCCCTGGCACAATCTGATGAACTACTTCCTGGCAAGCACACTCATCCTCACCCTCTGGATTCCAATCGAACTTCGGATGTTTTGAGGTTTATGTCAACATGCTATTACTTTTTGATTTTTCCCATTTAATTAAAATTGAAAGGGATACTGACTTTTCTTTTTCTTCTTTAGGTTTGTGCTGGAACAGTATAATGCCTTATCATGGCTCAACTGTAACCCTGCCACGCAAGATCGCCAGTCCTGTCTACCAGTCCACTTTGTGGTGCTTACTCAAATGTACAATGCCATTATGAATTTACTTTGAAACCACAAATTGTGTTATACATAGACCCACTCACTTTCTTGATGAAGGACACGATGCATCATCAGCTATTTATCAGTGATCTGAAGATCTTGTAAGGAAAAATATCAAACTTCCATTTCAAGACAATTAAATTCATTCCACGTCCAATTCTTTACAATGTGTGAGCATTAACATGCAGTGCACTTTTCTTTGATACTGCTGCATCAACGGTCTACATTATACAGCTCTTCCACATTAGTAACTGTTTTGGAAATTTTATGTTACAGCTTCAAAAACTATACTTGTCATCATTGCTAAAACAGAATTTATTTTTCATGATAAATTGTACATTCTTAAAAACACAGTATTGTGAAATCGGGGAAATATAGTGGGGAATATCAACTAGCTAGTGCTTGTAAATGATATTTTATTGTGCATTTGAGTCGCCTTTGGTGACTTTCTTTGTATTGTAGATATAAACCAGATATATCAAAACAGTTTGTATCTATTGTGTACAGTGTAAAATTGACAAATTGCAGTACTATTTTTTCTTAATCAGAAAAATTTCACAAGGCCTTTTGAAGAGGAAAATCAAGATTGTAAAATTGTATAAAAAGTTAACTTGGTGAAAATTGTAAGTAGAAGTTTGTAATTTTTTCCATTTTATTGTCATTCTCCCTCCCAGAATTCATCAGACTGTAGATGAAAATGGGTGTTTCAATTTAAAGGCCATTTTTATCTAAGACTTTACTGATGAAGATAAATGCTCGTCTTCATATTTTTGGAGGTGCAAATTCAGCCCTCTGACATTTTATTTAAGTTTTAAGTTAAAAGATTCTGGTGAAGTAATATTTATAGGTTTTTGTGCAAAAAATTAAATAAATGGCAATAGATAAAATCCTATATTATGTACTTCAATGTGAGAAAGTTGTATGTATATTTCCCGTGGATATGCATATTTTAGTTGTGGATTTTTAAAAGTTTGAGCATACAAGCCCCAGTTGAACATCAGAATCTATTTACAGAAGATTTTCATTTTTCTTCTGTTGGAAGGCATTCAAGGTTCAGAAATGGCATACCAAAAAGTTTGTCTACTGATAACCTGGGTTTGCTAGCATGCTTGTATGTATATTTCAGAACATTTTTAAATGTAACAGCTGTACATTTCACGCCAATATGAAGTTTTTTCTTCTGAGCATTTTGCTGTGGGCTTCTTTTATATAAAATAAAATAAGTGAAGTTCATTTTAATTCTGTATTGCTGAAACAAATACACTAAAAGCGAGTTTGATAAAACTGCAGGCATTTTAATGTCATTCATATATCTTGTGGATGAGAGCTATACTTTTACACACTTTTTTAGATTAATAAATTATTAAATTATCGAAATGCAATCTCTGGGTACATTTCCTTATGGTAAATTTTGAAAGAATGCACAACTCAAGGAAGAGATTGGAAACTTCATATTGTTTTATACAATAACATTGTGGTTGGAACAGTCAAAGAAAAGAGTGTGTTACTATTGCAATCAAGTCTGCTCCTTTCACAGGATGTCGTTCGTATCCTTCAGCTCTTCAGAGAAATGCTTTATCTTCTGTTACGCAATCTCTATTCAAAATCAGGGAAATTAGGAGTATTTTGAGCTAGTTTCTTTAAACCTTTTGCAAAGTGTATCAATGTTAAAAGTATAAAATAGCTAGAAAGAAATTAAATTGTTTTTTGACAATTATTCATCTTCCTTCATCATAGTACTGATTCCCTTCCACATACTTGGGTACAGTTTCAGTTGTGCTTCAGTGGAATGGCTAAAAGGGATGTTGCATTTTTTTTCTCAACTAAACATTTTGTGACTTCATATCAGTAGAAAATGCCAGAAGGTAAATTTCACAGATGAAGAATTTTATCTTTCTTTAGTAGTTCTCACTTGGTTTCTCCTTATTGATATTTGTGGTTATACTGCATGGTTATGTAATTGCTTTAAAGAAAAGGATATCTTCCGTCAATATAAAGATACAATCTTCTGGTTAAGATAAATAGAATACACACCTTTTGATTTCCCAGTTTCTATTTTGAGCTATTATTAAGTTTGTTGTAAGTAGATTCTACAGTCAGCTGGAAAAAGATTACAGCTAGACGATGAATGCCATCTGTATGCAAAGTGTATCTGTGTTTAATTGATAAAATGGTGAAACCTTGAAACAGAAGCAAAGTTAGCTATAGTAAGGGCTAAATATGCAGTAGATTGTAAGTTGTAACAATTAGAAAATTGAATTGAAAATGCTCCAAGAGACTTTCAAAGAAACTGCTCTCAACACTTACTGGAAATGATCACATCTTGGTGAATTTATCAAAGGAAGATTCTGTTTGGTTGGCACTCCTCAAAAGTTGAAGTATTTGTTCATCACATTTGAAAACCTGCCCACTCTCTAACCGAAATACTGGAGTATTTATAGGATATGGAATGCTGCAACATAGAAGCAGGCCCTTTTATCCGTCGTTATCTGTGGCGACTATGATGCCAATCTAAACCCATCTGCCTGCAGATGTCTATTCCTCTCTTGCACGTCTGTTCACACGTCTGTCTAAATTGCCTCTTAAATGTTGTTATGGTATCTACCTCTACCATCTGTCCGGCAATGAGTTTCCGGGTACCTATCACTAGATGTGTGGGGAAAAAATGCCCTGTAAATCTCAAGTTCAAGTTTAATTGTCATTCAACCATACAGGAATATCCATGAATACAGCCAACATTCCTCCTGGCACATATAGTACATACAAGGTAGCAAGTTAACAGTCGCATCAAAAAAATACATATACCCAAGTCCTTGAGTGATCTGTTCTATAAATTGAAATTTCTTAAGAAATTTTGCTTTCTCCCCTTAAACCCATGCCCTCCTGTACTTGACATTTCCATACTGGGAAAGATTGACAATCTTATCTCAATAACGCCTCATTATTTTATATACTGCCAGTCTCCAGATCTCCCAAGAATATAATCCAAGTTTGTCAGATCTTTTGTTTTAGCTGACACTGCACATTAGCATGGTTTATGTAGTGGGTTTCCGATCATTTGCTCCTATATCCCTTGCCCTTCTGCTGAAAAGACCTGTAGCCTCAGTGCTTATTTTTCTGATTTCTGGGAAAGGTCTTTGTCCTTAACTAAATCAGATTACGTTTTCCTTTTTTTATTCTTTTAGAATGTTCACTTGTAACATCGCCTGAAGCATTAAAGCAGTTTCATACTATCCACACATGTTGTGTGGCATGGAAAATGTTTCCAGGAATATATGTTAATTAATATAACCCAGCCTTGGACTCGATTTTCAAGCATGCAGAAGGAATGTGTACTTGTAGGAGGTAATAAGTGTAACGGATGATATGATTGGTGAGTTTAATCATCACATGCTAGATTGTTTTGGTTAATTACATTGAGGACTATTGATGTCTTATGTTGCCTTCTAAGTTTCCATCAATTTTTATTCATGTACAAATATTTTGTACTTGACTGCAACGTGCAAAGAAATCTATCCATTACATATTGCATTTGATGGGTAAATTGATCAAAGCCCCTCAGAATTGTAAATTTATAAATGAATAATAGTACCGTGTTAATAGATATCGTAGTCTTGTTGCCTTTCAAAAGGGATTAATTCACAGCAGGTTAATGATCCGTTTAAGTGTAAAGCATGCCATTTACGTGTTCTTAATGCAATCTCTAAAAGATGAGTGAGGTGTTTGCCTTAGAGGCAAGTGTTGGGGATTGTTGTGCAAATTAAAGCTGGTGACTTTATTGCAAACACTCTGCAAAGCACATAAATATAATGAGATCGTTAGCGTCCTTCAGGTGTCTAAGATTATTTTTGGCTGAAACTGCTGGTTGAAGTGATTGTATGACAATAAAATGCTTTGCAAAATTCTAAACTCTCCTTAAATGATGCGAATTGTTTTGATTAAAACAGGAAATAATCTGTTTGAAAGTTTTTGTAAAACAAGTAATTAGTTTGACCTTTGGGAGCTAAGTGCTAATTGAAAATATATGGAGTGTCTTATGCTGCAAGTTGTGACATCATACACAGAAAAGACATTATTGTACTTTAACCTTTTTTGGAATGACAATGGAATACAATGGCACCTTTTTCCACACATACCATTTTTAATCGGTCGGTGAGGTGTCCGGTCCACTTCGTATATTTGGTAGTGAGTTGAGAAATCATTTGAGATCAGAATCCCACATGGCAGTTATTACTTCCTGATGTGTTAATACAGATCACAATTACTTCGACAGCCAGTAATTAGCATCTGTGCTGTGGGCCTCTTTGTATCTTTATTTTACCTCCAAAAATCCTACCAACCCCACCCCTTGAAGAAATGACAGACTTGCTCTAAAACCATTCCTCAAATTCAGCAAAACGCTAATATATTGAGCATAAAGACCCAACATATTATTTATAACATAAATGCCGTCTTTATAACATAAAAATCTAAAAAGGGTCGCATGCTTTCCCGGAGCATAAAAAATGACGAATAAACTTTACTCAGGTTTCCAGCATGTACAGGTATTGATTATAACCAATGTTTTGATGATGAGCTTTGCCATTTTCTTCAGGGGTGATGCCTGGGCATGTCTAATCTCTACCACTGGACTAAACATACCCAGGTATCATCCCTGAAGAAGGTGGAGCTTGTTGTCGAAACATTGGTTATAATCGATACCTGCACCTGGCTGGAAGCCCGAGAAGTGTTTATTCGTCATATACACTGGAAAAGCACGAAATCCTGTGTTATCTAACATTATTTGTATGTTGGCTTGGAGCTGTAATCACAGCTCTGAATTGTTTTTTTTAGGAGATAGTAGATTCCAAATGCCCTTTTCAAGATGCTCCTTTCAATAACATTCTTATTTCCGCATTAATAAATTTTTGAATTGAAGCGGAAATATTAGATGAATAGTTCTTGATTATTAAACAACCCTTCTTTCCTGAAATCTCTGTCAAAACCCATTTTGATTCTTTTCCAGGTACAACCCAAGAATTCCCAAAGATTAAATGCAGGTACTGTAGTTTTGGAAAGCATGTTGTTAAAGCAGAGATGTTTTTTCATCCTCTCCTTTTTTTCTCTTGTTTATGACCATAATTTTGGATCTTTCCCAATTCAGTTCAGCGCCTTTGTTGTATTTCATATTATAATGTGTGCAGTGTGTGGAAAGGAAAGGAACCAAGCATGCAGGAAATTTTAACGTTTGCATCATAATACATATGATATGAAAATTATATTTTCATACACATGTATTGTGATTGAGGAATGAGGAAAGTATTACGATGGATATATTTTCCTGAACAGCTTTTTAAAGTGGATGTTTAGTGTCTCAAGTTTTAAAAAAAGATCTCATTTAGTTTTATTTGCAAAGAGCATGGGTGATGTTTGAATTTCACATACTTTAGAGGGTCATTTAGGAGTTGACATGCAGCAAATATGCATTATCTTTTTTCATAATCCTGTGTTCCCTAACTTCTGTAGTATTAGTTCTTGATCTAATATTTCTCATAGTTATCCAAGACTTTCAGCAAGAAGATCGGGGAGAGGGTTGGAAAAACTTGAACAAGGAAAAGTAGAAAGGAAGAAGGGAATGATGATGGGAAGGATAAAAGAATAAGGAGAGGGTGATAGATGGATGATCAGTGGAACGGAATAATGGAATAGTGGACGGAAAAGAGGCTCATGCAATTGCAGGGTGAGAGAAACAAGGAAAATAGCAGAGATTACCACCATGCTGAAGTTTACATGAACAGCTAGGCCATCAGAATTGTCTAACAGTTTAAATTCCTTTTCTATGACAAACTTCAGTTTGCATTTACCAAATAAAAACATGCCGAAACAAATACTGGAATTATTTAAGGTTGTAATAGGCAGAATAGACAGAGGAAAGTCGGTGGATGTTATTTAATAGAATTTATGAAGGCCTTGGACAAGGTGCCATCCACGAGCCGGCTGAACAAGATGAGAACCCATGGTATTACAGGAAAGACACGCACGTCTTAGAAGATCGGCTGATGGGCAGAAAGTATACAGTGGGAATGAAGGGGGCCTTTTCTGATTGGCTGCTGGTGACTAATGTCGTTCTGCAGAGGTCGGCAATAGATCTAATGCTTTCATGTTAAACATAATGATGTGGATAATTGGAATTGTGGATGATACAAAGATAGATAAGCAGGGAGTATGCTGAAGAACTTGGACATTTTGGGAGAATAGGCAATGAAGTGGCAAAAAGAATACAGTGCAGGGGAGAGTATTGTCATGCACATTGGTAGAAGGGATAAAGGTATAGGCTATTTTCTAAAAGTGTAGTGAATTCAGAAATCAGGTGCAAAGGAATTTGAGAGTCCTCATGCAGGATTCTCTGAAGGCTAACTTGCAAGCTGAATCAGTATTAAGGAAAGCAAATGCAATGTAAGCATTCATTTCGAAAAGACTAGAATATAAAATCAAGGATGTGATGCTGAGGCTGTATAAGACATTGGTCAGACTGCACTTGGAATATCGTGAGCAGCTTTGAGCCCCTTCCCTAAGGAAAGATTACTGACATTTGACAGGGTCCAGTAGAGGTTTACAAGAATGATCCAGGGAATGAGTGGGAGTTTGATGTCTTTGCACTTGTCTTCACTCCTGTTTAGAAGCATGAGGGAGGATCTAATTGAAACTTACCACAACTTGAAAGGCCTGAATCGATTGGACATAGAATGCTTTCAATAATGGGAGGATCTAGGCCCATTGCAGCCTTAGAATTGAAGGACATCACTTTGGAACTGAGATGATGAATTTCTTTAGCCATAATGTGAATCTGTAATTCGTAGCTACAGACGGCTGTGCAAGCCAAGTCATTGGGTATATTTAAAGAAGAGATTGATAGGTTCTTGATTAGTAATGGTGTCAAATGTTATGGGGAGAAGGCAGGAGAATTGGGTTGATAATGAAAATAAATCTGCCATGATTGAATGTGGAAAACTCAATGGACTGAATGACTTAATTCTGCTCCTATGTCTCATGTTCTTGGTGTAGCATTTTTGGAAAGAGAAGCTACTCAACACTTCAAGTCAGTGATGAATGGGGTGGAGGGAGAGGGTGGTAGAAGAATAACTTCTTTATTACACTGGGCTTTAGTAAAACAGTGGAGGAGGTTAAAGGGAGTTGGGATTGAGAAATAAAGTGTAGATATTCCTGATTTTTGTTTATAATTCTCAGTATTATTTTGTGACGCTCTTAAGTGTTAACTCAATTTAACCCTGCTCCTACTGAAGCCCTTTTAACCAGTCATTTCTATTGAGTGCAAAACAATCTTTATGGACTACCTCTCTTCAAGGTTATTTCAAATCAATCCCAAAAATGATGTCTCTAACTAAGAAAAAATGGCACTATCAATTTGAATTCAATTATCACCCCAGCTGAACCTTGAATGCTGAAATTGCTGTTCCAAGTTGGCGATGGAACTTCATTCTATGTTGTATTATTACTTGGAGAATATAAGTAACTAACATTTTCTGTGATTGAAATGTATTTGCTTGCAAATAATTGTTGAAAACAAGTGGGTACTACACATGGGTAATTTAATTAATACATTCCAAAATTGAGCTGTTTGACTGTGGCAGGAGCATTCATGTCTGTTCTCTTCACTCCAGATCGTGAAATAGAAATTTGAAAATTACTTGCATTGTCATATACGACTGTACTTTAGAGACCATGTTTGCTTTTTTTAATCAGTAGTTCACTTGCATAAAAATATTATCTCCATCCATTTATTGAACTAAAGAGTACGAGTCAAAGCATGGCTGGTTTTGTAGTCCAGAATCATTTAATATCACAGGAATATGTTGCGATATTTGTTTTGCTGCAGCAGTACATTGTAATATATAATTTTAAAAACATAAATTATAATAAGTACATATAAAAACATTAAATAAGTAATGCCAAAGGAGAGAAAAAAAACAGTGAGCTAGTGTTCCTGAAATGTGTGTTTCTTCAGGCTCCTGTACCACCACATTGGTAGCAATGAGAAGAGAGGCATGTCCTGGGTGATGAGTCCTTAATGATGGATGCTTGCCTTTTTTGTGGCATCACGCCTTGAAGATGTCCTGAATGCTGAGGAGGCTGGTGCCCATGATGGAGCTGACGGAGTTTACAACTTTCTGCAGCTTATTTCGATCCCATACAGTGCCTGCACCTCCATACTTGACAGTGATGCAGCCAGTTAGAATGGTTTCTATGGTATCTCTGTAGAAATTTGGGTGTATTTGGTGGCATACCAAACTCTTCAAACTCTGCATGAAATAAGCTGCTGTAGTGCATTCTTTATAACTACATCAATATATTGGGCCCAGGATATATCCTCAGAGATATTGACACCCAGAAATTTGAAATTGCTCGTCCACTTCTGATCCTTTAATGAGGACTGGTGTGTGTTCCCTCAACTTCCCCTTTCTGAAATCCACAATCAGTTCATTGGTCTTACTGGTATTGAGTGCAAGGTTGTTGTTGTTGCAACATGACTCAATCAGCTCATTTGTCTTGCTCCTGTATGCCCCCTCTTCATCATCATCACTATACATTACTGATGGTGACTAGGATACCATGCTCTCGTGCTTGATATATTTGCACGCTGTAAATTGTGAATGATCTTGTGGGTTGGCATAGTATTTCAATTGCCAATGCGTATTGTTGCACTTACGGGTATTGATTTCAGACCAAAGTAGTGATCAGTTTCACTGGTGATTAAAGGGAGATGAAAGAAAATTGTTTGTATCTGGCCAGCAGATGGCAGAATGGTATCATGCATGTGCAGTGTCTGGTACTGTAGTTCTCTCAGACCTTTGCACAAATGGTGACACGATGTGCAGCAAAGTTCCTTTAAACAAAGTTAGTTTTTCAGATAAGACAATTTTACCTTCACTAAAAATGTTAATTATTTGAAAGGCAGAACTGCATAATGTTGGTATTTTTAACCATGTACTACAAGCTTGAAAAATTCTTTACTCTTGTTGGAGTGGTGAGGAACAAGATTGGCTGAGGGGAACTCATGGGCTTAGTGACAGAAGGATGCCCAGAGGCTCATCAAGGCACATGGGGATGAAGAAGCAAAGGCCAAGGCAACCCATGCATCACCTTTGTCCATTCAAGAAAAAGAATAGAAATGGAAATGTCCCAAAGCACAGGATTTTATTATCATGTAGTAGTCGTTATAGTCTACTTTCCACAAAACACCAAATCAGGTAAAGTGATAGAAAGTGATCAGGTACGCTGTTGGAAATTCCTGGAAAATGGCCACCTCTCCCCTCTCTGATCACGAGATTTGGTGGCGGGGGGGGGGGGGGTGTAGAGATAAGCAACAAGTGTAACTATTTTTGAAAAATAGCAGACTTTGTGAGGCACACATATGTTCTTGTTACATTGGTAAGGTAGTTTATCAGCAAAACTTCAATATGGAAAGGATTTTAATAATATGCAGATGGTCCAACAGCTGAATACATTTAAAAAAAATTCCCACCCTGTCTGTGAAGTCTGCACTGCTTTCATTGGAGGTCAACTGGTGTTCTAGGTTTGAGTGGTACATACTGAATATTTTGTCACTTAAACATGCCTACATCACTATCTTCCCTTAAATTGAACTTTATTGATATGTTCCTCAAACCTAATAATAGTGCTGAAATCTTGAAATCTGTTTATTCATTCTTGCAGTACAAGCACCTGATTATTTTATTGCAAAAATGCTTAAAGTAGTGCCTAAAACAATTTTCTTATCCCAAGGTTCAGAACTCCATCTGGTGGTCCAGTTAAGGACTGGAGATATTAGGTGGTCAAGAAGGGTAAGATATTTGAATGGCCATTCACTTGAATCGGAGTCCCTCTGTATTTCTACTGCTAACATTGTTCTCTTTTGCACTGGCATGATCCATCTATTGAGAGGACAAGTTATTGGCTATAAATGTCTGCTTATAATTTCACTTGCAAAGAATTATGCAATTACTGCCTGGAGTAATTTCTTTACCTCGCCTTCCCCTTGTCTTTTGGTGGTATTCTTTGGCTCTATTTCCCAATACCAAAGCCAAACTGCGTCATCAGAACATAAAGCATCACAATTGTGTATCTGTTGCTCAATGTGCCATTTTTCAGCACACTTCCTTTGCATGCCATCTAACTTAGCACCCCTTCAATCAAACAGCAGTTTAAAAAGAATGCCTACAGGGCACAACAGGCTGCACTGCTCATTTCCAACCGTTAGTGTTTGAGCATAACTATTGATACAGAGTAAATGTAGCATGACTGTAGCTGGCTAGATTACATCTCGGACACAGTGAATCACTGCTTGCAGGAAGGAAATTCCTGTGATCTCAGGGGAACAACTGACAAAAGGGTTAATGTACTATATCACCTCTATATAATAAAGGGTTTTTTTTCCATTTTATTTTAAGGGGTGCTGTAGCTTGTTTACATAACATTTTGAGAGAATTTCTAAAAACAAGTAATTGGTGGAGCATAGAGTTATAATTTAGAATCAAATCCCTTGATCTGATCTTTGTAAGAAGTGGTGAGCTTTTATAATTTCTTTTTGCAGATTTCATACAAAATAAGTATGCAATGGATTTTGGGTATATTAAAGATTCAGTAGATTGATTATTAGCAAGTGTTTACAACATTTAGATAAGACAGCAGGAATATTGTAAGTGATCAGGAAATGGAGTTTGCAATGCACATCAGCATAGTATCTGAGTTTTACCTCTCCTTTCCAAAGCTCAGTTGCCTCTGGATTATTCATAATGCCATATCATCAGCACCCTATCAATCAGGGCACTGTTTCCGTATTCATAATTTGTAAAATGCCCCAGTGGGTTTGATTAATGGAGCAAAAAGATATTTCTCTTGTGTATACATCTGGTAACCATATTTGCTTCATTGGTTGCTCATATTCCCTGTATTTTTTTCACATTTTCATACTAACACTATTCAAGCCAGTCATCATTTCAGTTAATTTCATTTTAATGGGTGATGAAATTGGTCTTGAACAGAGTAACTAATTGTACTGACAATATCAATCCGAGTACTAAAGAATATATAACATAATAAAAAGAAGTAAACAAAATTGAACATGGCGACAAGTTATGTTGATAGTTGTATTTAATAATTCCCTCAACAGAAAGCATGAATATGAAAGTTTGATGAAGTTGAAGCTCTTCACAATTCCAGCCTATGCATCATCACAAGCTTGCTGTAAGGAGCTGATACTCTTGTTCTGGATTTACAACAGAATTATTGGACTCTGCTAGAGACTCTGGTGGTGAGTCATGGAATGGCTAATCATGAGTTTATTGGCTTGGAAGTTGATTATTCAAGGAATTAGAAATTAATCCTGGTCCTTAAATATTTGCTTCTGGTCCTGATGTCAAAAGGGGAAATGTGTCCACGCGGATTATCATCGAAGAATTTTGGTTTAACTGGTAGGAAATACGCAGATGGGAATGAAGACAACCAACGCTTATCAAGGAACATCTCCATGAAAGAGGGCAGAAACTTTCATTTGTTTACTTCAAGTGAGGAATGAAGGGACAAAGGCCAAGCCAATCTGCACACCTTAAAGAACAATGTATCACACTGTCCCAAAGGTCAGCAGTAGTTCCTACAAACTACTTACCACAAAACACCAAATCAGGTAAAATAATTGACACCTGCAAGTTTTTATGTACTGCATTGCATATTATCAGAATATTATGGATGAACAATTATTCCCACAGTGCATCAATTAAAGTTTTAATTCAAAAATGATCCTCTGCAAATTAATAAATATTGGTATATCTATGGAGGTGAGCTTGATAATAACTGAGACCAAACTGATGGTTTGAAATAGACCATGAATACATTCTTAGAATGAAAGATTCAAGAAAAGTTTTAAAATTATATGAAAAGGCAGAAGGCAAGTCATTTTTCCTTTAGAATAGATTGGAGAAATGTCATGAATAACTGGTATTCCGTAATTTATTGTTAATGCAAAGTGATTCACTAAAATTCTTTTAACAACAGTTTGTCAAATGAAATGTTTTTTTTTCAGCAACTTGACCCTCGTTCTCAGGAAGTACATGAAACTGGAACATACAATCATACCAGTACCTCATCTTTCACTGTCTGACTTGAAACTGCATTGAAAAGAATTTGAAGTTTTGAATCCCAAGGTCTTAAATCATGCTTTATTTTTATTAAGGTGCAAAGTAATTTTTTTTCCCCCCTTAGTCTTGGCTAGTGAGCCAAGTAGTAGTTATTGGAATAATCTGCTGCCAGGCAATACGTTGAGGCTTCTGTGAGGAACGAGAACAACTCTTGATTGACATTCCCACAGCAGCAGGTTGTGAATTTGGCCAAATGGGGATTGAACCAGTCTTTACTCATTGTGGTGGTCTGCTTAGGTGAGCCGATGTATTGTACTTACGTTCATGTAGGAGGGAAAAAGCCTCTAGATTCTTAATAGAACCACTTGGAAAGATTGGCAGGGTCATCAGAAAACTTTTCCTACATGGTGGGTGGATTTTAACTTCTGAGATGAAAGTCTGGAGACGAACATGCATGGCCAGTGACAGTAAAACAAGTGTGGAGATGCACAAAATGCTAAAGCAGGAGGAAGATACAATTCTTGCCAGCAATAAGAATACTGGCAATATTGACAAAGGTTCAAACTTGTTCTCCCTCGGTTCCAAATCAGCAAAGAATTAGATCAGGTTTAGAAATTTGAACAGAAGGAAAGATATTCATGAGAAGTAGTTGCAAAGGAACTATGAATATACAACCATGGCTTTTTTAAACTTGGAAGTTTGCTAATTATTGGAGTGTAAAATAGCATGGCCAAGAGTGAAAATAAATGCTGACATTGTTGTAATAAACCTTCCCATTTCTTTCTTTGAAAGAAAGACTAATGCTATATTCTAGTTCCCAACAGCTGACAACGTCAGATTCCTTGGTCACATTCCTTTAATTTATCTGTAATGAAGAAAGGCTATATCCAAGCTTGAATTCACTTTGGAGAACTGGTCACTAGATAGAGGGCCAGGAACTATTTATATCCATTCTTTTATCGCTAAAGGGATACCAAAATCAATTGTGTTCTGCACAATCGACAAGATTCTTTCTTGGCTTAGGCTAAGGATTGATCTGAGTATTTTTTTAGTCAGCATGATGCATTTAACTACTACCTTGTAAGAAATATTGCAATATGATAACAGGGATTCTGATATCAGTTCTGTTAATAAACAGTAAGGTGAGTTGAATATGAGTAGCACAGAGGATAGACACCTTGTAAAAGGAAAATACACGCTTGTATTTGATAGACACCTACTATTGTTAGCAATTGTTATCAGCACACGGGTGAAAGTTTGCACTGTCTGAATATAAAAAGAAAACTCCAGATGTTGGAAGTTGTAAAACAAACAAAATTTTCAGCTGGTCAGGCTGCTGTATGGGAAGAAACAGCATTAACAGTTCAGCTTAGAGACTTTTCATCAGAACTCATTTTGGACCATTCTATCAAAGGGTCTCTGACCCAAATCATTGACTGTTTCTCTGTCTTGATCTGCTGAGCATTTTCAGCATTTTCCGTATTTGCATCATCGGTTGTGTTATTTTGTCACTACCATTCAGTTCCCTGTTTGCCTGTCAATCTGTAGGAAGTGTGTGTATTTGTTTCTGGAACTGCTGCATAACAGATGTAGACTTTTAGATGTTGGTGTAACATTGCTGAAAGTCCTTGTCTGAAAATTTGAGAATGGGAGCCATTAATTGTGTGCCAACAATCAACAGAGCCATTTGCAGCAGAAAAACATTGTGACCTTTGGTCTTTTATGCTTGCTGTCAAATCTTTGTTTTATAATATATTTAGTTGTACTTTTCATTTTCACATTCTGTTCTATCAGAGACAGGGTGAAGTTGCAAAAGCATTCTTGTTCAAAAAGTCATAATTTTGGCCAAGTATAATTTTTCAAGACTTAAGAGGGGCCCTCAATGTAAAAATTTCCTTCTAGTTGTCCATTGAGAAATAATAAGTTAGTGTGAAAAATTACTTGAGTTGCTGATTGTCAAGATTCAAAGTCCCAGTGAATGCTGGAACATGCTGCTAACACTTTTCAGACAAGGAGTTTGGGAAAATTCTGTCAGCACAAAGTGCAAAGGTTACAGATGTCAGTTGCAGTGTAACCGAAGTATCCGCTCACAATATTTGAATGTAAAATATATTAAGACAGCTATAAGCAGTATAAATCTGTATTTCTCCACCATTGCAAATTCGAGTTGCTTAGCACTGAACTGCTGTTCAGCTGATGCTTGGGTCTTCAATCATAGCTGTGGAGGAGTGCGGTGCAGACAGTAGTTGTCAGTTGTGTTCATTTACACCTGTATTAGTGGCATTCATTATACTATTTTATAATGAGTCCACGGTAATAGCTATGTTGAAATATTTACTTTTACTTATTTAGAGATGCAGCATAGTTTAAAAAAAGTACTTCTGACCAAACAAGCCCCTCACTGCCCAAGTACACCTTTGTGACCAATTAACCTACTAACCTGTACATCTGTGGAATGTGGGAGGAAACCGGAACAAACCCACATGTTCAGGGGGAAAATGTACAAATTCCTTACAGATAACGATGGAAATGAAGCCAAGTCACTGGCGCTGTAACAGCTTAATGCTAACTGCCACGCTACCATGCCACCCACATATACTTAGCTTTCTGTACAGTTGCTTTCTTCATCTTTAATACCAGTGAAAAATTTCTACAATTTGAATGATGGATAATTGTTTTCTTTGTTTTAATGTAAACAGGTTATCAGCCTAGAGAAGTTGTGAAAATTGAGCTTTTCTCATGTTAGCTTACAGTATTTCTTTGAACAGAAATACATGAAGACAGTAGTCGTTCTACAGACAGTTCATGCTACCATTAGGTACCAAAAAAATGATGGACATTTCTGGTTTTAACTTTGTTCTTCTTTTTTGTTTAACTTGTTTTTCTTGTGAATCGTGTGTCTCTAATGCACCTGTAATGTTGCTTCAAGTAAATTTTTCATTGTACATGTGCTGAAATGTACTTGTAAATATGAAAATAAACTGGACATGACTTGATGTCATAAAACAACAACACATGGGGCCATCCACTACTTGGCCCCAAAGTAGCCAGAAATTACTGAGTTCCCAACAAGCAAGGTTTATTATCTTTTCCTTCAGACTATCCACTGGTTGACAATAACAAGAAAACAATTAGTTCAGCCTCAGAGTTGAGAAACCTGCAAAAATTGAGCAAAATGTTGTTTGACGGACCAACAACATCGAAGGAACTTAGGAGGAGACAATGGCGCCGAACAGCTGTTTCCATCTTTAATATCTCAATTTTTCCCTTTCAGGGTTCTTTTGACCCTGACCTGGAGTTACACGCTGACTTCGGTTCTTTGCGGGAATGGGACCTGCTCTCGGGGTTTCACGATTGGCCGTTATTCGGTATGCCAAGGATGCGGCCCAAGAGATTAGCTTACCTTTGGTGTTCTGGGATTTTGTGACTCTGGAGATGGATGGACCAAAGGTCAGTGTCCTGGCAGGAAATTGGTGTGTCAGGAAGACACAAGATCTCCGGCTGTGTGCCCGGAGACCCGAGATCTTTGGGCACAGAGCTCGGAAAAGGTGACGCAATGGATTTTAACACCATAAATCAGCGAGTTGTTTGTTATGTCTCCCCTGTCGCTGTGAAATGGAGACAGCTTTCCCCCTTATTAGGGAGAGAGAGAGCCTGTGGTATGCTGAATACCAGGTGAACGAGTAGTCTTTGGGGTACTGCAAGTCTGTGTCTTTGCTGTTGCTTTGTTTCACGTTTGAATGCTCAGTTGGGGGCGCCGAGCTTTTATTTTTGCTGGTTGAGAGGGGGGATTGTTGCTTTGCTGCTGCTTACGCATGGGAGTGGGGAGTTGGGGGGGCAGTGGGATTCTAACATTTAACTGTCATCCATTCTTTGGGGGCACTCCTCTGTTTTCGTAGATGGCTGTGAAGAAAAAGCATTACACGATGTATAGTGTATATATTTTTGATATTAAATGTACCTTTGAAATTATTAATTTATATAAGCTTTACAGGTATAGTGCCTTGAAAAAGTATCCAGCCCTCAACCCTTTATTCACATAAATGAGTATTACAACCAGAGATTTTGATCAATTTAATTGAGAATTTTTATTTGTGAATCACATGCTTTTTCACAGTAGAGCCCAAAACACAGGGAAAATTGTAAAACATGAAAAACTAAAAATTCAAAACTTCTGAATTCAAAAGTATTCATTCCCCTTTGCTCAGTAGTTAGTTGAACCACCTCTCACGCTATTACAACCTGTAGTCTTTTGGGACAGGTCTCTACTGGCTTTGCACAATGTGTTGGAGCAAGGTTTGCCCATTCCTCCTTACAAAATTGCTCAAGCTGTGCCAGGTTCATTGGGGAGCAACAGTAATCAGTAACTTTGAGGCCTCTCCAGAGGTGATCCATTGGGTTATGGTGAGGACTAGGTCACTCAAAAAAATTAATTTTCTTCATTTGAAGCCACTCCATACTTGCTCTGGCAGTGTGATTAGGGTCTTCATCCTGCTGAAAGATGAACTTCCTCCCCAGTTTTAACTTACTGGCAGAGGCTAGCAGGTTTTTTTTATCTAGGATCTCTCTGTATTTAACACATTCATCTTTCCATCAATCCTACCCAGATTTCCAGTCCCTACTGCTGAAAAGTATCCCCATGGCATGATGCTACCTACACCATACATTACAATAGGGATGATGTTACCTGGCCAATGCGTAGTGTTAGATTTATGTCACACGAATCACCTTGTAAAAAACATATCCTTGCCCATAAGGACTTTGAAAGTGTCACATAGAAGATACTGTAAAGATGTGGAAGAAGGTCTTGTGGTCGGATGAGACCGGGAACATTTTCGCCTCAACACGAGGTGGTACTTGTGGCATAAATCTAATTCTGCACATCAGCCAGGTAACACCATCTCTGAAATCCGATAGGAGTGGAGAGTGGAAAATTGGAGAAAGGAAAGATGGAGGGGCACCAGAGGGAGTTGATAGGCAGGTGAGGAGAAGAGAAGGGGGAAGAGAGGAGTCAGAATAGGGAATGGAAAAAGAGAAAAGGGTCAGGGGGTGAAATTACTGGGTTTGGACTGCCTAATGAAGGGTCTTGGCCTGAAATGTCGACTGTTTATTCATTTCCATAGATACTACTTAACCTGATGAGTTCCTCAAGCATTTTGTGTGTTGATATGGCATAGTATGCCATTTTTTTTTTTTAAAAAAAAAAGAAAAACTGAAGAAAATCCTGGAGGAAGAGCAAATAACAGCAAATCTTCTGAAACTTTGGTAATTCTTTGTACTCCACAGGAGGCAGAAAGGATGGGATTAGTATTGCGATCTTCTAAAACTTCCTCAATTCATTCATGCTTTTTGTTAGCTGAAACTTGCTTTCTGTATTCATTTCAATATCATCTCTATATTTAGTCAAAAGTAACATTTGAACTTGGAAGTTCCATCAGATTAGACCAATGACCAAGCCCTAATAACTGATTAACAAAAGCACTTTGTAGTTCTCTCACAAATATTGTAAAATACTCGATTCTAAAATAAAAAAGTAGTATTTGTGATATTTCACCTTAATAACATTCTGAAATACTGCTAACAATCTAATACCAAATTTGTGTGCAGACTATGTAGAAAAAGTGTTTGGTGAGGACAGTTAATAAAATGATTGATTACAGATCAGCAATTCCTGTTGCCTGGTTGTCCTTGCATCAGGCTGAATAACAGCCTCTAAGAAATGAATAAGTCACATTGTCTAATGATGGCCCTATAACGACCAGCACTGGGATGTCTGCATATCCCTGCTTTTGTATGTGACTAATGGCTGATTAGCTTAGTTCTGTTCAGGAGTTGTTTTCTCAAAGATTTTCAATATTTAATATTGTTGAGTAGAGAACTTTTGGAACTACCTGGTAATCCAGACTCGCTACCCAGTTGCTGTCAGGCACTCCAGAGCAGTGTAACACTCCAGTGGACAGGTACATAACAGAGTGCTCTGACTCTTGCTCAACTGGACATTCTAATGAATCCAGCCTCCCTGTCCCAAGAGTTAAACAAAGAGATTAATGACTGCAGAGTCGCTGTACAAAAATTTAGCCTTGGCCGTGCTCTGCATTAGTGTCCTCTGCCGTTTGTCAGTGCGGATGTTTGTGGTGTTATTGATCAATCATGAGCCGGGAGATCCATTTCCTGTATGTTAACATTCTGTCCTCTGGCACTGGGGAGTAACGCACTTGCATCAACTATAAATCTACCCATTCAGCATGCACTTGCCAGAGTGCTACTGACTCACTGGAGCAAAGTAGGTTTATTGGGGCAAGTCCAATGAAAATGTACAGTTCAAAGAGGCCAAATTAGGGTGAAACATTCCCATTCAGCTTGGCATCTGTGATTTGTGTTTCTTTGTGGAAATCTGGCAACAAAAACCTGTTGAATTTGGGTTTTACATATTCACAAATGTTTCGGAATGTTAAAAACCCTATTAAGTTGCCCTTCAATAGAACTGGTGGAAATTAGAGGAGGAAGAGGTAACACTATAGTCCCAGATCACCATTGACAATTGAACGGTAATATGGAGTGCCAATTACTCTGTTCGTTTCACACAATTTATTTGACAAATTCATATCTCACCATCATTAGTGTTATGAATCTTTGTAACTTATGATTACCAGAACAGAATTTATTCCTTGGGTTTTTGCTGTTAACTTTTTGGGATTTCAAAGACCTTTTAAATGTTAGGACTGGACTTCATGTAAATATATGCATGCTGAGGTAGAAATAAAGGTGTAATTATTGGACAGTGACTACAGTTACTATATAATGTAGGGTAAACTGTGACCTTGGCACCAGATACCAAACTGAGTTGTATTCAGCTTGCTTCTTTCCTCTCTTACCTGAGATAGACAGAGAGAGCCATTTGGGTTAATTTAATACTTTGCACCCAGGAGACAAAAGGCAGGATGCAATGGGGCTTCAGTAGAGGTTTTGGTTGGTGCCTGTTAGAAATAGAACACCACAGCATAGTACAGGCCCTTCAGCCCACAATTTTGTGCCGATCTTTTAACCTGCTCTAAGATTAATCAGCCAGTGAATTGGACTCGCAGGATTCTAAATTACCAATGCCCAACAGGGTCTTGTGACCCCGACAAAAGCGTCCTGCACCATCCATTAGATCGCGCACCACCTCCGCACACCGCCACTGGTTCCTTCTTCCCCGGGTGGCTGACGTAGGCTGCAACACGGTGTGCCGCAAGTCCAGCTCTCCCTCTATCCAGCAGCTCACTAGTGGGGTAGACCTACAGTACTTGGTGTTCTCAATTTCCAGCAGCGTCTCGCAATCATGAAGAAGGTGTAAAGGATGAACAGTTGCACCTTTGGTTGGACCCAGAGAGGCCACTGCGTTCAAACATGGTGCCATCTTACTGGAATCATTTGCATTACGCAAGACTTCATGACCATAAAAAAAATCGTTCTTTTTTTTGGAAACAATGTAAATTCACAAAGCTTTAACTATGCAAAACAAACTCTATACTGTAACGAAAATATAAACGTTTGCATATGTGCTGACATAACATGTTCATTAACTTGTGGTAGATCTTGGCAAGGATGCTATATTCTTGAATCTTACATCTTGGTCAATTGGAATTGGTTTATTGTTATCATGGGTACTGAAAGTTTATGCATGTCTCATCTTTCTCCATGGAGAGGACTCTGGGTCAGAAGATGATCAGGGGCAAAGAGTCAGACTTGCTGTCTCTTCATCACTTGGAGTTCCTCCTCCATGTCAACCCCACTTGCTACAGCATGGGCAGATTCTGCAATATATCTGGAGTAGCTATGTCCCTTTCTGACTCTCTTTTGCTTTCTGAATGCCCTTGAAGGTAAAATCTTGTTGATGCTCACTTTGACTGTTTTGCAACCAAAGATTAGGAAACTGGGGTAGGAATTCACAGTTCTCCCACCCGAATAATGCTTTAAATTCCTTGGGTGCTGACAGCCTGCCGTCCTTCTGGTCCTTTGGAAGCTGATAATCAGCAAGAGGCCGTGAGCAGGTGAGGACCCTTGTGTGATGATTCTGGTGGATCCAGTTGGGGTGTTTGCACTATAAACAGAGTCTAACCAGGGCCCAACTTCTCTCAAACGGCTCGAAATGCTTTGCATGCAGGCTTTTGGCAGATGTCACTAAGCTTGGCATCACTTCCAGCTTCTGTCAGGAATCTGGAGGTGACAAGGAGGCTGTTGATGTCTCTGATGGAGTACCCAGCCCCACGAGTTTTGCAGTTGAAGTCGTGGGCCAGGACATTCCTGTCTGCTTCTTTCCCTTCCCTGATCCTTCAGCCACCACTGATTGAAGAATATGTTTGTTATGGTTACTTAAGTACCTTCATACAATCAATCATGAGATCCTCATACATCTGCTGATGTGCAGCCATGCAAAGAAGGCAAATGAACGATTTTTAAAGATCATCTTTATGTGTCACATGTACATTGGAACATACAGTGTGTGTCGTTTGCATCAAATCCGATCAGCAAGAATTGTGCTGTGTGGTCCGCAACTGTCGAAATGCTTCTGGTGCCAATATATCATACGCCACAACTCTCTAATCCTAAGCATACATCTTTAGAATGTGAGAAGATTTAAGATTGGTGGCTGAAGTTATTTGCTAGATGTGCTTAGCCCAAAACTCAGTCCGACAGTCCCTCCTCTAGACGCTGCTGGACAAAAATAAATTTGTACCAGGAAAGGCCAACCTTAAAGAGGATCTACTCAAATAGAGCAGCAAAATTGTCCTGCCTTGGAATTGCCCCCCCCCCCCCAATTATTTCATGTGCATCTACACCTACCTTATCACCCCTTTCTCTGTTTCCATGGGCAACTGCAAGGTAGGTACATCAGGCCCACTGGTCCTCTCATTGATCTTCTAGGTTGGTCTCCATTTCAATGACTGCAAGGACTTCTCCCTGGCAGTAACCCCCCTTCAAAACTATCCAATCGACCGCTGGCCCAACTGCTGAAAGGGGCCGGCTCACTTGTACTTACTCCCCATTTGTGCTGGGAGTGACTGCCCTCAGATGCCGTGTGCAATCTTTCTCAGTCTGCCAAGCCATTGAAGTTGTAGAACCTGATGTCTCTGCTTTAACTTAAATCCCTCCCCATCTATTTCCCCCAATATCTTTTCTATTCTATGCTATTCAACTAAACATCTACCTTCAGCAACCAGCATTCATTACAGAGTTCCAGCACCATCACACTTCAGCCTGCTGTTCACGGGTTTCTGTCACGCTCTGTGACTTCTGCCTTCACATTTGCTGTGGGTCTGTTTGCTGTGGTCAGGTCCGGTGTGACCAGCTGGCGTTCATCTCTTAGTTTCTCTGAAATTACACAGTAAATGAGTACAATTGATCTCCCTCTCTAGCTGTGGGGGCAACAAGAAGGTGAGTCGTACGGTTTAACCTGAGTCCAGTGTTTCCACTGGCTGTCTCGCCGAGTCTGCACACAGAGACATGTCACTTGTTAAAAGTACCATTTGTGGTCCTATCCATCTGGAAGCAAACTCTGCCCTTTCAGGCATCATGGCTGTAGGAGGACTCTCTCCTTTCCCGTCCAGCTGTTTCTGATCAGCAATGTGCTGTGTGCCATTCTATCCCTGTAAGCGCCCGGCTTCCCACAGGCTCGCACCATCAATAATTAGTAGAGGCCGACACTCAGCATGTGGTTTGGGGTTGCTCAGAATCTCATCAGGATTCCTGGTAATACATCAACTCATGTCTTTCCCATCTCACCTATAGTTTTGACTGAGGTGTTCTTGATTGTTTCTAATGTTCCTGAACTCTGGGGAGTGGTAGGGTATGTGGGACCATTGTTGAATCCCTAACAGTCGGCACATTTCCTTAATCCCTTTCCCTGTGAAATGTGCTTCATTATCTGAGTACACCTGAACTGCGGTTCCCCACCTTGGGAGAAGTTCCTGAACTAGGATCCATGCAGTGTTGCTGCTGCTGGAGTCCCACCGGTTGAAGTGATCCATAATTACTATATAGTTGGCTTTTGCAGGGGCCCCGTGAAGTCCGTCTGGATGTTTCCCTTGGCTGTGGCTGATTTGCCAGCTGTAGCTTTCTGCCCTTACCAGGGTTATGCTGGGCACAAATGATACAATGGCAGCATAATTTCTCAATATCCCCACCCATCCCTGGCCACCACTAGTCCTGCCGGAGGGTCGGGACCATGCTCTGCCTGCCCTGATGCATTACTCATGATATAACTTCAGTCATATCTGTCTAATACATGGTGGGGCCACCATGACTCCTTCCTCCCCATGGGTCCAGCTTCTGTCTGGACCCTCCTTTGTTCCCTTTCTCCACCATTTCTCCTTCTCTTCTATCTCCACCTCTTCATATAATTTTACTAAACTAAACAGACTTTAGTCGTTTTTTTTTCCTGCACACTCGCAATTTCAATTGCTTCTTGTTCCTCAGCTGCCTTCTGGGCACTGATGTCTGACCACTCATTTGCTCCCTGCTCCTTACTCTCCCCTTACAGGTGAGTGTTTACTTTAATTACTGCTGCCTCTGTCGGCAGACTCTCGTTATTGTACTAGGAGCAGCTGCTGAATGCCTGTCCCTGTTGAAGTTGTAATTTAGTCGTGACGTTGCCATCAGATAATTATGCACCACCCCGAAGGCATATTGGCTGTCTGTATATATATTTACTGTAGCGTAGTCCTTCTATCAGGACCACCAGTTCCACCACCTGAGCTGAGCCCCAGCCAGTGCTCCTGAAGCTACTTCTTCTTCACCCATTTCCTTCACCACAGCTCACCCAGTCCTTGGCTTCCTGTCTATGTAACTCTGAGACCCATCTATAAAAATTTCTAATGCTTCCACTCCAGATATGTTTCCTTCACACTGATATCTTCTTCCTGCTCTATTTCCATTTGATACTTGTATGCCTCCCCTCAGATAGGATGGTGCTTGCGGGATTTATTCCAGTGTTCCTGACTAATGTTACCGACTTCCAAACAGCGGTCAGTGCATTGCTTCTGGGGTTTATGCAGTCACCCCTCTATTTTAACTTGGTTTATCTTTACTCGAGTTCCAAGGTTGTCAAGCCGAGGAGTGATAGTGGGGACAAGATCCCACTACATAAAAGTGCTCTTCATGGCATGTGCCTCAAATAGCTTCTGACAACCAAGTCCAACTCCTGGCCTTCTCATGTGGCTTAGCCTCTAAGCCCGGCAGAACTGTTTCTACTGACTGGAGAAGGGGCGAAGGCAGGTCCTGGTGCCTTAAAACCAGTGTTTTGGGTAGATGGAGCTCGTCAGCCTGGGAAGGCAGTCCATCTAAGAGAGGGAAAACTCTGATTTCAAATCCCCGCTGCCTTGCGGCCATACCCACTCATGGGAAAGGCTTCAGGAGTAAACCCGGAGGACAAATCTGGAGCTGGAGTCCCTAAGGCAGTCCGACGTTGCCTTCAACCTCGCTCTGGCAACTCCTGCAACGTCACTGGTGCCAAGCTGTATCGGACCTTGCCCTTCCCTTGGACAATATCAGTGTCGTGGAGAAGGGAGACTTGCTGCATGGGCAACTGCCGGTCTTCCTTACAACCTTGCCCAGGCCTGCGCCCTCGAGAGCACACTGAACTTTCCAGGTGCAGATCCATGGTCTCGCAAGACTAACGGATGCCATCATCATCATCATCATCATCATCATCATTACTTGACCACAGTCTTGCTCGTCCCCAGCCCACCCTGCTGACAAAGTCGCACATAGACACCACCCTGGCTCCAGTCCCTGGTGATTGGGGCACCTGCGGTTATGCTCTCTAGGTTGTGTACTCTATTGGTTGTATGTGTTCACTGCCCCCTGACTTGTCAATATTATTTCACCCTTTCCTGAATCGATGGTGGCCTCTGCCTCCCTTAGGATGTCTATTCCAAGGATAGTAGCCTCATTCTTTGGACAAACCCAGAAATACAGTGGAAGCAGCACTCTGCTGTGTTCAAGTATTTGCGACTCTCTTCTTTCTGCTTCCACCATTTTCCCTCTTACACCCTCAATACAAATAGCCTCTCCCGTCATTGGCAAGGGTAAGTCAGTTATCAATACTGATGCCCCTGTGTCAACTAGCATATTGAGTTGCTGGCCCCCTAACAATGCTGTTTTGTACCCCCCTGGTCATCAGCGCTGGCAGTGGGGGCCACCGCCACATCTTATTTTTGAGCGCAAAGCTGCCTTCACCAGCGCTATGATCTGATCAGCAGTCAGACTGGACAGACTGGGCACTGATGAGGTGAATAACGGCATGTCTGCTGTGACTTTCACCTGTTTTTCTCCCTCTCCTTTATGGACTCTGCTTCCAACCATGTCCCGATAGGCCACAGCTGTAGCATATCAACTCCTTTACCCTCCCACATCTAATTCAGCAGTTCCTTGCTTCATGCCCTGGCTGCTGGCACACAAAGCAAGCCCTCTGTGACGTCACAGTAGCTGCATCCACTATAGTCACTTCACGATTTTTCTTGTACTTTCATTGGTCTGTCTTGCTGGCCCATAAAACTCACAGAGTAGGTTAACCCTAATGCCATCCCTAAATCTAAAACTTCCTGGTGGGCTGAGCTCAGGAATCATTTTCAGGAAGGCTGGGTCAACTCTTCCTGGATTATCCAACAAAGAATACCAAGGACCAAGACCAAGGAGATGGTGGTGGACTTTAGGAGATCTAGGCCTCATATGGAGCCAGTGATCATTAATGGAGAATGTGTGGAGCAGGTTAAGACCTACAAGTATCTGGGAGTACAGTTAGACGAGAAGCTAGACTGGACTGCCAACACAGATGCCTTGTGCAGGAAGGCACAGAGTCGACTGTACTTCCTAAGAAGGTTGGCGTCATTCAATGTCTGTAGTGAGATGCTGAAGATGTTCTATAGGTCAGTTGTGGAGAGCGCCCTCTTCTTTGTGGTAGCGTGTTGGGGAGGAAGCATTAAGAAGAGGGACGCCTCACGTCTTAATAAGCTGGTAAGGAAGGCGGGCTCTGTCGTGGGCAAAGTACTGGAGGGTTTAACATCGGTAGCTGAGCGAAGGGCGCTGAGTAGGCTACGGTCAATTATGGATAACTCTGAACATCCTCTACATAGCACCATCCAGAGACAGAGAAGCAGTTTCAGCGACAGGTTACTATCGATGCAATGCTCCTCAGACAGGATGAAGAGGTCAATACTCCCCAGTGCCATTAGGCTTTACAATTCTACCGCCAGGACCTAAGAACTTTTAAAAAGCTATTATTAATGCTTTTTGAGATAGTGATTTAGATGCATATCATATTTTTTTACTGAGTTAAGTATTGTATGTAATTAGTTTTGCTACAACAAGTGTATGGGACATTGGAAAAAAAAGTTGAATTTCCCCATGGGGATGAATAAAGTATCTATCTATCTATCTATCTACTCCTCATATGCTCAATATTTATATATTGTTCCCCAGGTACTCTTACCTCCCCCCCCCACCCCCACCCCCAGTCACTGTCTCACTTCCCCTTTAAAAGAGTGATATCTTTTTTCATTGCTGGCATTCCCAATAGTTGTGCATGTACCATCCCGCACCCCTTGGGCCAGGCTGTCCCACACATTCCTTGGGCATTTCACTTTTGCCAACACATGTATATCTTTGACTTTCAACCATTTCCTTGAGCTTGCACCAGAATTCTGTATTCCCACATGCGACTGTAAGTGAGGGCAACTCTGACAAATGCAGTTTCTCCCTGGGGGTGGAGGGTTCATGAATAGTCATAATCAAAGTTCCTGGCTGGCTCAGATCATCAGGGTTCTTGGCCTGACGTTGCCTGACCTCAGTAGGTGCCATCCTGACAGATATACCTGGGTAAAATATCTCCCTGAAATATTTCCACACTAATTTCCACACTACGCAAAATATAAATGACGGGTACAAGTTAAACAGCACATACTTAAAACCGCAGACTATGTACCCCACAATCTGCAACTTTTAACTTTTGTGCACTGTGCTCATGATGGCTGCAGTATTCCCTTGCATCTATCTGTTACACCAAGGCACATAAACACTTACAAAATTCATATTCTAAAATGCAGCCCCCGGAACGAATATACATGCCCTCACTGGCATCCCCAACCTTCAATGACCACCCTTTGCAACTGGTTTCTCCATCTAACCAAATTAACACACAAAGTTTCGTCTCTTATATAAACACACATGCATACGCATGGACTAACTTTATATCTACCAGTTTGGCTCTCTGTGTTCGTGATACCTCACATTCCTGTGTACTATTCGCAAACAGATCCAAATGTGAGTGCTAATTTTAAAAATACTCACCCACCTGGACTGCTAGGATTGCTGGTCACATTATGGGTCGCACAAAGGTATCCCACTTCTGACACCAAATATTATTCTGTGAATGAGGTCACAGGAGAAGGGTACTGGTAGATATGAAGCAGACTCTATTCAACAAAACAAGATACAGCAAGCATCATATTGAGACGCTTTCGGTGGAAATGTTTGGCTGGCCCACGATACTGAATATTTTATGTACTAAATATCAAAAGACAATTCCATATTTATGATACATCCACAATGCTTTCTTTGATACTACATGCAAAATTCACACCTCCCCATTTACACCTACACCACAGGCATCTAAATGAATTTTAATAAGCATTGTCTGATCAGTGATTCAAGGCTTTTAGAAACCTATTGTTCAGAGCTGCATTTTAAATTAAATCTACAATCTATATTCAGATTTGAAGATTGGTGGTTGCTACATGTTTTAAGTTCAAAAATTGCTCTAACGCCATTATCAATACTCTTCAGCGACTGTCTGCCTGGCATCAGTGGTCGCATAACCAGGACTTGTGACATGCACCAGCTGCTCATTCAACCATCCACCATCTGATCCTACGGCTTTATGTGATCCTGATCGGGCTGGGGGTGGTCTAAGCAGGTGCTAGACCTTGCCGAAGGGTGACCTGCAAGTTAGTAGAGGGAAGGAGTGCCTCACATCTCATTTGGTAGAGATATATCTCCACCCCACCACCCGCAGAGAGATATTCTTTCTTTTCAATAAGAATGATTTATTTATGTGGGTGGCACAGATAGTCCAGACAGCTGACATATTGATTCATTGACGCTGCTCCACAGACTAGCGAGGATGACAGAGACAGCCCCATGGGTGATATTCTAATCACCACAAGGGTAGTCCTCAAAGTTGTTTCATTCATGCTTTAGCCTGGATTGTTCTGCTGCAGCTCCATCCTGTGGAACAACATGAGGAACTTGCAATTCTTGCCTTCGTTACTACCTTCTGTTCCCAATGCTTTCCTCCTGTTATTTTCAACCACATGTTCATATCATGCAAATATGCTGTAACATTGGATGCTCTGTAGAAGTCGTTTATGTCGCACTTGAGAACTGGCACTGTATTAACTTTGATGTTTCCATACATTTTTAATGTTTTCCTAATTTATCTGTGGTTGAACAATTTGCATCAAATGAAAATAGGATTTCAAAACCAATGATAGGTCACTTTTCTAGAGGTGGGGGTATGGGGGAAACTTTCTTAACCACATGAGAGGATTGTTGAATGAGTTAACAAATTAAGTCACAGAGGCAATTCTGCCCAGACCTATGCAGGCTTTAGGGGGGACCATTACCTGCTTCCAAAGCTTGCCACTGCCTAGTTCTTCTTGAAAGTTGGCAGTGAAACTGCTTTCACTGTCTTGTTTCCATTCACTTGTTTGAGAGGTGGGGACATCACTGTTTTCCCCCCATTCTTTATTCTCCCTGCACCAAGGAGAGGAGGAGAATCTGGTGCTGGGTCTGGAGTCATGTTAAGATCATCCAGAATAAGGATGGTATATATTTCCTTTGTTTAAGGCAGATGAAGTTTATCAAGTTCTATTAAACATAGTCATAATTTCATATAGCATAGAAACAAGCTCTGAGACTCAAATGGTCCATGTTGACCAAGATTCCCATCTAAGCCCATGTTTGTCCCATATCCTGCTAAACCCTTCCTGCTGAAGCACCTATACAAGTGACTTTTAAATGTTAATGTACCTGCCTGAATCGCTTTCTCTGGCTGCTCATTCTCTTTGCTGTGTGAAAAGGTTGCCCCTCAAGTTCCAGTAAATGTCTTCCCTCTTCACCTTAAACAAGTTCATGACTTCCTAATCTTCAGGAAGGTCTTCACTGACCCAGTCTATGCCTCTCATGATTATATGTAGCTTCATAAGATCACCTGCCATTCTTCTACATTTCAATGAATGAAGTTCCAAACTTGGTCAATCACTGGTCTTTACAACATCCTTGTAAATCTCCTCTGTATTCTTATGATCTTAATTAATTTTATTCCAGATTTATGAGATTTTGGTTTTAAATTTTCCAGCTGCCATGATGACTCCTGGTCCCGTCTCTGGACCAATGGTCCAGCCAGCTGGGATACACATCCAATTATCCAATGAGTAGTCATCACTCATTGTGTTCTGAAATGCTGTCCAAATCAAAACAGACACAGAGTAACTCCTAATTTCTTCACACTGTCTGTGACCTGGGTCCCATGGTAATCAACAGCTTGCCGCAGAGAAATTCTTGGATGTGATTCCGTCACTTCCATACCTTGGATGGGTTGTTGGGGACTGCTGCACGCAGAGAAGCAAAATGTTGAGATGCTCAGTAGGTCGGGCAGCATAATTTGCAAAAGGAGCAGAGTTGACATTGTGGATTAAGAGTCTTTAATTGAGCTGGGAGGGAAAGGGTGGAATTTCATTGGAGTTGAAAATTATGGAGGATGATTGGTTCACTATGGAGACTAGTGGGGTAGAACAAGGTTTGTGACTGTGGCAGAGAAATTTATTTGACACTTTTCACCCTAGTGACATCTACGTTGATTGGATCATTCTTCTGCTCGTTAGGAGGGTGAGAGAGATCTGGTTGTGATAAAGACAAAAGTAGAAGGAAAAAATACAGGAGGAGAAATAAAAGTTAGAACTAAATGTGGCAATAATTAGGGAACGTAGAAACTTCCTGATGCTTCACAGTGTCCCACAATCAGTGATGTCACCGTGACATCTAATTTACTTTGAGGTATTGTTTGAGGGATAATAGTCAGTCAGAAGAATAAAGGTAATTGGTTCTCTGAAGCAGTGACACAAGAGACTGCAGATGTTGGAATCGAGAGTCCAAGTGAAGGGCCTCAATCCAAAACAACGACAAATCATTTCTCTCTGTAGTTTCTACCGGCAGTTTCTTCAAGATGTTTACATTTCTACATAAAATAGTATTCTACAATCGCTTATTTCTATGTACAAACGTACAAGGGTACATTGGGCTGCTACTTAATATCTTAATTAAAGTTTGGACCACCTTGACAATAGCAAGTTCAGATTATTTGATTTCCTGGGTCTGAGTCTCTGACTGGGATTTTGAAGCATCCAAATCTACACTCTTACTGAGTGAGGACTGGCATGTGGTGAGTCTGGTGGAACGCCATTGAAGCCTCAACTTTATATCAATTTATATCAACTTTATATCAATTCTCAATTACTTGGATAAAGGAATAGAGCAGACACAATATGACAGTGTTGTATAGTGGTTAGCACAATACGTTACTGTACAGGTGATCCCAGGTTCAGTTCCTGCTGCTGCCTGTAAGGAGTTTGTACATTCTCCCTATAATCCCGTGTGATTCCTCCATTTTCTCCAGTTTCCTCCCACAGTCCGAAGGAGGTACTGGTTGGCAGGTTAACTGGTCATTGTAGATTGTCCCATGACTAGGCTAAGATTAAATCAGGGTATTAGTGGGCAGCGTAGCTTGAAGGGCTGGAAGGATCTATTCTGTACCGTATGTCAATAAGTAACAAGCCCAATGTCAGGAGCTGTGTGGATGGAGATATAATATTATGTATTGTACTTCTCCAAATAAATGAGAATGGAGACAACACTCAGTGGAAAGCAATGAGGCCTTTTCTTTAGATGGAAAATGGTAAAATGTAAATATTGTTACATCCTTTCAGACTCGTAACTGAAGAGGGCACAGACCATTAAAATATAGCACCCGGATATAAGAAGTAATGTGAAATACCAATAAAAAATTCACCTGTCTCCAGAGAGCTAGAATACAAAGGGGAAGAAGCTTCAGTTGGATTACTGCATTGAGCTCTGAGCATTGCAGCTTCCGAAGGAAATTTATTCCTTTTGTTACAGATGTAGTGCGGTTTACTGAAATGACACAAAGCAAAGTACAACAATGATAAATGCAGGACAGTAGAACAGATGGTAGTCTCTATACTACTGTAAGCGCTTTAAAAAAAAAGACAGAAAATCACAGAGAATCAGTAATAAAAAGGAAGGTTTGGACAGGCTCCACAGCTGCATCAGGCTAATGGGCAGTACACTTTGGAGAAATGCGCTCCTGTCAAAACACAGTGTTGAAGAGCAGAACAAACCAATCAGGTGTTGACATAGACCCTTGCTGCTCATGTCAAAGTAAGGGAAGCCATTAGAACAAATTGGAGAATCACTAGAAGCAAGTAACAGGCCTGTACAAAATATTTTTTAAAATAAGTGGAGGCAGAATAATGGATAGAATGAATGCAGCTGTTTGCCAGAGTAAAAATGGACCACCAAGATTTGGTCAAATGACTGGACTCGTGTATTTATGACAATCCCAGAAAGAGGTAATTTCTGTCAATCCCATCTATTCTCAGAGCAAAAATGTTGTCATAAATTAAGCAGAGCTGATTTATGGAAGTTGACATTCTGGAAGATAAGGAGGATTTGGAATGAAAAGAAATACGATTAGCATCTGAGTCATTATGAGAAACAGATACAACTCCACAGGACTTCAGTAAGGCATTATATAATACGGCAGGATGGGCTGTGGTAAGTCAGGAAGGCCTATAACACAATAGAGAAATTGTGAAAATAATTAATTCTGTAACTGGCGTAGTGTTTGTGAATGGAGTAATCAGCTTCTTTCCAATGACAATAATCATCTTCAGAATGTTTCCCTTGTTTCGTTCAACATTTTCCTTGGCACAACATAAAAAGTTGTGAGAATTTCACATGAACTACATTCAGTGGTTTCTTTATTAGGTACATCGAAACACCTCGTTAATGCACATATCTAATCAACCAGTCGTGTGGCAGCAATTCAATGCATAAAAGTACATAGACATGGTCAAGAGGTTCCGTTGTTCAGACCAAATATCAGAAATTTGATCTAAGTGACTTTGACCATGATTGTTGGTGCCAGATAGGGTGGTTTTAGTAAAAAACTACTAAGTATCTTATTAATAACACTTACAACGTAGAGTGGAGCAGTGGCAGAGGATAGGCGCAGGTGAGGCATGGTTGAGGCAAACAGAGGCTGGGTCGAAGAAGAGTCATGGCATCCCCATGGGTGAGGAAAGTTCTGACGTTTGGACGACTTAAGTGCCAGGCCGGATTGTTGGGACGAGCTCTGCTCGCTGTACTGCGACATTTACACAGCTCTGCTGAACTGAGGCTGTGGCCTGCTCTGGCTGCAGTGATGCCTGGCTTCATGTCTTTCATGAAACCTCAGTTCTGAAACTATTTGCTTACTTTTATGTTTGCACGATTTCCCCCCCCCCCCCCCCCCACCGCCCTTTCTGTACATTGGGTGTTTGATGGTCTTTTTAAAATGGGCTCTTTTGAGGTTTCTTTGTTTTGTGGCTGCCTGTGAGGAGACGAATTTCAAGGTTGTATAATGTTCACATACTTGGATAATAACTGTGTTTTGAACTTGGGTATCTCAGAAACTGCTGATCTCTTGGATTTTCATGTCTCTGGAATTAACAGAGAGTGCCGTGGAAAACAAAACAGAACATCCAGCAAGCAGCAGCTCTGTGGGTGAAAATGTCTTATTAATGACAGAGGTCAAAGGAGAGTGGCCAGACTGGTTTGAGCTGACAGGAGGGTGACAGAAGCTCAAATAACCACACATTACAACAGAGGTGTGCAGAAGAGCATCTCTGAACACAACACATTGAACCTTGAAGTGGATGGGCTACAGCAGCAGAAGACCATGAACATACACTCAGTGGCCAGTTTATTGGCTACAGGGGCTGAGGTACCTTACAAAATGGCCACTGTGTGTATATCTCGAGAAGGTAGAATTATTACCAACTTGAGTTTTGCTGATGGCATTAACTGAATGGCCGATGGTAAAGGTAAAATGAGGAATCTAACAAGGTGGTTTATAAAATAGCTGGATGCATAAGATTGTAGATAAGCCCTAGAAAAGAGCAATGCATGACCTCATCAGGAACTCAGGTGTGATAATAAGTGATCATAAGAAGTGAATATCTGTAAGTAAAGCCAGGACCAACGGGTTCCGGGACAGCTTCTTCCACCAGGCCATCACTGATTCATTTACACTAACACCATTGTATTTCTCAGCTATATTGACTGTTCTGTTGTCTATCTTACTGTACATACTATTTATTACAGATTACTATAATTTGCACATTGCACATTCAGACGGAGATATAAAGTAAAAATTTTTACTCCACGTGTATGTGACGGATGTAAGAAATAAAGTCAATTCAATTCAATTCAAGTGCCAAGGCCACACATGTCGAAGGCTGCAGAGGGATCTGTGAAGGGGGCTCTCTGATCACTGCGTCAGTCATGGGAATGGGAATAATAGCAGGCTGTTTTCTGTAGCTGTAATGTGGGTATTATTTCTGATCCATGAAGATGTTACGAGCTGTTCATGGGTCAACAACCATTTAAATAATTATTGAAATTGACTGTAGTTACTCTATTCCCAGTGTCCTGAAGGCACTGTGTTGGCGGCTGGATTGCACGAGCTTGCTGTAAGCTTTTGAATGTTTTTTCACTGTAAAATACACAGTAAAATATCAGCAAGTAATTAAGAGCAACAACAAGTAATCATGAGCCAGTGTTTGACTTCTGCTGTTACTTAGTCCCATTCAATCTAACGAAACAGGAGTATGAACCCCCCCCCCCCCCCCCACCCATTCATCATCCATTGAGACCCAACAACCATGGAGTGTTTCACTGAGAATCTCCGTGGAAAGGATTTTAAAATATTATTTTATACCACATATCTCCCTAGATCATAGCATTCTTTAAGCCATGGTTCTTCGACCTTCTACAATAATTTTTATTATCTTAAGGAAGTAGGAATCTACTTTGTAATTCGATTAACTGTTGAAACAGCTTGTATTAGCACAGAATAGTTTTCTGGATAGTAAGGTAGTTAGACAGGTAGAGATTTATACTAGGGTGATAACTAAGTCTTTTATAAGTTATGATATTGTTTATCCTTTTCATGAAAGGAATATGGACCTACCCTCGTAATCTGCGATAAATTTTAGTGCTTGGATCTTTTGGCATTTTTGTACCATGTTGCATAAAGATATTTTAAAATAGAGCTGCAGAACTATCAATATTTTATTTGATGGGAACTGTGTGATAGTATCAGGATAACATGCCTACCTCATTGGAGTAATTGTACAGGGATAAAGATGACAAGAAAGTGATAGTTGACAGCAGTTGGCTTAGTCATAATAAGATTTCCTGTTTTCCTCCAATTCACTTAATTACTGATGGAAATATATGCATTTACTACTATTCTTTTGGTTGAATTCCCACTTCTGTTGGGCTTTGTGTTATCCTTAAATTCAGGTTTACTCTTTCTATTACATTTGCAAACTTGGCCAAATTTATTTTCCCGTTTTGTTGTTAGGCTGTACGACAGTCAGTCCACATCCACGTGAAACTGGAAAAGTTAGTTCAGATTTAGTTTTATACTCAGAGTATTTAACTGCTTAGCTAGCTCTCTGCTGGAAAACAGGTGCAAACTAATGCAAATGGAAATTGTTTTCAAGCAAAGCAGGAAATAAATTAGCTTAGGACTTACAGATAGAAACTTATCAACAATACCATTGCCAAAGGCTGCTCTTGGCTACTTATTTCAAATTAATTTTGCGATTACAGTAATGAATAGAAATGGGATTAATTGTTCACTAATCCAAGTTTCTTGATCTTAAATCAATTGGTTCAATTGGACCAGATTTATAAACCTGTGAATTTGTCGAGGTCTGAAGTTCCCTTGGAAAATGTCTTGCTGAATGGTACCAGTGGTTCATTCCAGCTGCACTTCCCCCCTGAATCCCTGGGCTTTTTCATTGAATCTAGATAAGGTCAGAAGACCATGTCAGTGTGATACCATCCTCAGGATATCTGAGCATGTGGTATAAAGAATAAGTAGCATCCTATTTAATTATCGATCGGATTGAAGAATCCTTACTAATGTAAGCAGAGTGTAAACCAAAAGATCAATTAATTCATTGTTCAATTATATGCAGAGAGTGAAATGTAGAGAAAAATGCTTAACATGTTAAACAATGTTTTTTTAAGAAGTCTGTACCGGTATAGATCTGAAGTAATAGGACTCCCACAGATGAGTTTCAGGGTGGTTGTTTGCCAGTAATCATCTTAATGATCTTAATGATCATTATTTTCATGTTTAGGGAAAGGTCTGGAAAAAACTTAACCTTACCAAAATCCAGCCCATAATGTTTTGGGTAATATGTCTGCAGGAACAACCCACTTACAGTGTCTGTGTACATTGGCAATTGATTTCAGTCTCCCAAGATTTGAAAAGTCATCCATTTGACATAAGCATGCAAATATCATAAGAGCCTATTATTGCTCCTTTTAAATAGTGAATATTATAGGATCTAATTGGAAGGCAAATATTTTCCTGATGATAATTGTTTTCTAAAGTGAGCTCAAAAGCAAACAATGGTCTTCCAGTGCAGCCAAACAAAACTCAAGTCATTAAATTGTTTGAGCAGTCAGATTAGTAGTGCACATGGCACAAAAGCAGCATATGGGAGCATAGTGTGTATCTCCACAACATTTATCGTGAATGATCAGATGCCTACAGAGACAAAGCAACACGTGGTCCTGGAATACACGTTATGCAGAAAACCATCCCCACTGACATTTGGGATTCGCTGGCCCATAACCCCTCAAAGAGGAGAAGGAACTTTTCGGATGGTAATGATGAAGTCAAGGCTATGCAACAGAAGACAAAGGAAGTTGGGAATGGCAAGGGTGGAACACTGTGAGTGGGACAGGTGGCAGAGAAAGAGTGCCGGCCGGTGGTGGCACAGGTGCAGACTCACCCAGCCCTGAGACACCAGGCAAGATCATTTGATTTCAAACAATTAGTTTAGTGATCTTTACAGAATGTCTCTCTGGTTCATCCCATTCCCTCCTTCTCCTTTCCCCTTTTCTTAACCATGATACCCCTTCCCACTCTCGGTCCACAATAGAGACCCATATCAGAATCAGGTTTATCATCACTCACATACGTCCTGAAATTTGAGTTTTGTTCTTGCAACAACAGTACAATGTAATACATGAAGTTATTACAGTACTGTGCAAAAGTCTTAGGCACCCTAGCTTTATGTATGTGCCTAACACTTTTGCACAGTATCGTGTGTGTGTGTGTGTGTGTGTGTGTGTGTGTGTGTGTGTGTGTGTGTGTGTGTGTGTGTGTGTGTGTGTGTGTGTGTGTGTGTGTGTGTGTGTACGCACACACAATGTGTGGTATATATTATATACTGCACTGTATTGCGGCTGCAGAACAAATTGACTATGACAATAAATCTGATATTGATTCAACCCCATCAATGAGTTTGGAACCCACCAACCTGGAGTGGAGTACCACAAGAAAATGGTGATATTAGACATGCATTTACTAATTTCTGCCAATACAAAACATACTACATGTTAGGGAGTATTCTGGAGTTATGTGAATATAACTGATATTAATTCCAACAAGAACCAGTCTTCAGTTTTTAATGTGGATGTTAAATTGCAAGCAGTAAATTGAAGTTAAAAGAATGACTTTTCATTCTCTGTGGAGCATAGGCTGGCTCAGGACTAAGGGATATGGTTTGCAAAATGGTGACTATGAGACGTTCACTTCATCAGCCAAATGTGTAGACAATGGGGTTGTGTTAACTGGCCTGCATTGAGCCAGACAACGCTGGCTAAGTTACTTGCACCATTGCAACAATGCAATACATGATAAATATAGAAAAAAACTGAATTTCAGGATATACGTATATTGAATAGTTAAAGTAAGAAGTGCAAAAGCAAAAAATAAAAAAAATGTAATGAGGTAAGGTTCATGGGTTCCATGTCTATTTAGAGATCAGTTGGCAGAGGGGAAGAAGCTGTTCCTGAATCATTGAGTGTGTGCCTTCAGGCTTCTGTACCTCCTTCCTTATAGTAACAGTGAGAAGAGGGCATGTCCTGTATGGTGGGGATTCTGAATGATGGAGGCTGACTTTCTGAAGCAACACTCATTAAAGATGTCTTGGATACTATGAAGTCTGGGGTCCATGATGTAGCTGACTAATTTTACAACTTCTTGCAATCTGATCCTGTGCAGTAGTCACCCCCCCCCCCCCCGCACACCCCACCCCATGCCAGATGGTGATGCAGCTAGTCAGAATGCTCCCTGTAGAAGTTTTTGAGTGTTTTAGGTGACAAACAAAATCTCCTCAAGTTCCTAATGAAATATAGCTGCATCAATATGTTGGGACCAGGTTAAGTTCTCAGAGATATATTGACACCCAGGAACTTGAAATTTCTCACTCTCTCCACTTCTGATCCCTCTGTGAGGATTGGTTTGTGTTCCCTCATCTTAACCTTTCTGAAGTTCACAATCAGCTCTTTGGTCTTACCAACTGGTATACAATATCTCGCTCCTGTACGCCTTCTCATCACCATCTGAGATTCTGCCAACAATAGCTGTATCTTCAGCAAATTTATAGATGGCATTTAAACTATGTTTAGCCACACAGTTATGGGTGCAGAGACAGTAGAACAGTGGGTGAAGCACAGATTCCTGAGGTGTGCCAGTGTTGATTGCCAATGAGGTGGAGAAGTTATTACCATATCGCAGATTGTGGTCTTTCAGTTAGGAAGTCATGGGGAGGTACAGAGGCCCAGATTCTGAGGCTTTTCATTCAGGACAGTAGGAATTATGGTGTTAAATACTGAGCTATGGTCAATAAACGGCATCCTGACGCAGGCATTTGTATTGTCCAGGTGATCCAAGGCTGCATGGAGAACCATTGAGATTACACCCATGTATTCTGGCGAGAGGGAAATTGCAGTGAGTCCGGGTCCATCTTTGCTGAGGCAGGAGTTGATTCTAGCCATGACCAACCTCACAAAGCACTTCATCACTGTAGATGAGAGCTACTGAACCATAGTCATTAAGGCAGCTCACAGTGCTCTTCTTGGGCATTGAAGTAAACAATGTTGTTATAACTATTGAAATCATATTAGATCACCTGCTGTTACCTTTGATCTTAAGAGTATAAAATGTGATGTATTTTTGGGTTTGTGAGGTGCTGGCATGAGTGTCTCCAGAAGAATGCTTGCTGTGCTGAATGAAGACTTGTATATCACCAGCTTCAGTGTCTCTCTCATGACTTTGATTACAGTTGTAACACCATATAAGCTGATGTAGAGCATTCCAACAAGGTAACATGACAGTGTTACCTATTGTGCAGATTTAATCACTTGGTTTTAACTGATGTCACGTTGATTTTCATTGGTTAATGTTCTGCCAGATGATGCTCTGAATGTGGATGATGTTCTGTTAAAAATAATAAGGTCATAATACATCACCTCCTTTTGAGGTAGAAGGTAAATTTAGCATTTGTTTTGGAAACAATTGAATTAACTGAGACTTCAGGAACTATTTTCAAGTGAGCCAATGCCCGTTCAAGGTAATTGTGCAAATAATCAGTGGAATTTTGAGGTGAGACATCAGTCACAAATTTCTTTTCGACATAGATTGAATTAGTAAGGGTATGGGGAAGTGAGCTTTAAAAACCCACTGAGTAATCTTCGTTCCATCACGAAGAGCAGCCTGATTGTAAGAATCACTGATCAAGGACTAATTCTGCCATTAGGTTCCAGGGACATGAAACTTGGACCCAGATTTAACACAGGTTGTACACGTTTGTGGAAAATGGTCATAAAGGAATGAGAAAGGAGCAACTATGATTTGGATTTCTAGCATCTGCAGATTTTCTCATGTTTGAAATATATTTGAAGGATCTGGCTGAATTTTCAAGACAATTGTTGGTTCTCCACTAAAGCATAATGTTTGAAATGTAATTGGTTAAAAGTGACACTCATGGACAATGTGGGAAGTTTAGGGCATAACTGTTGTATATCTACATAGTGATGACATGCTTAATGACTGAATGCCTTGTGGCTTATTGATCAAAGAAGATGCTGGCATCTTTTTAAATAGCCTTCTAAGCAAATTGCTATCCCTGTTAAGGATGCGGGCAATAATTTGTCATGATATTGCTGCTCTGCCTTTTTTTCTCTGATATCGCTCCCATTGAGCATACAAATATAAGAAAGGCAGAATTATCCCAGTGGTCCTCATATCTCTGCTCTGCTTTTCAATATCCTCCATTACTTTCCCAAGGTCCATGTGCCTTAATTCCCTTAGTGTCCAAAGATCTGTATCTATAATAAATGAACTTTGCATTTGAGCAGTAGAACAAATTAGCTGTCATAATTTTTTTGGGCATTTCCTTGGAATTAAGGATAATCTGGTTTTGTGGATTCGAAAGTAATTTATGCTGATACTGCAGACTCTTCCACGGACAGGGCAGAAGACTCAGGTCAGAGAGAATGAGTATTTTGTGAGGCCTTCTCCATATCCTCTGGATTCTGTGTGCATAGACTTGCAAGTATCAATACCATCCTGAATGCTTCCTCTCCACTTGGAACAGATGTCAGTGGGGATGTTGACTTTTCAGACGTTGAGCACCAACTTTTCCTCTGCTGACATGGTAACCTCTTCTTATGGGTAGAAGTTGGATTGGAGTATCTGCTTTGGGAATCTGGTGTCAGGGATGTAAATGACATATCCTGTTCCAACCGAAATTACTCAGTAGCTTAGGCCTAAATATTGGGTACTTTATACTGGGAAAGGGCAACAATGTGGGTTCACTTACCCTTCAAGAGAACTTTAAGAAGACATAATTGGTATCTTACTAGTGCAAACCCTTGAGTGTCTTTTGTTCTCCTCCCAGTTTAAACTTGAGCTCATTTCCAGGAACCTTATTTATGGAGCCATTCTTTTCCATCTGAGTGTGGACAGTCAGGTTATTTGATCACAAGTGGGTTGCAAATATCTGGGGTTTTCTATATTGGAGGACTACAGAAGCTCCATTTTGGGGAGTTTTTAAAGAAGAAATAAGTTTTTGAAAGATCAAAGAATTGAAGGCTGTGGGGAACACTGTTGGCCTTGGGGCAGATCAGCCATGATCAGATTTAATAGTAGGGCCAATTAGTGGTGAGGAGTGATCTCAGCTTGTCCTATTTTTCTCTGCTATTATGCACCTGATTCCGTAATCACCATGTCTCAACACTTCCCAGGTACACCAATTGAGCTCCTTAAAATGACTATATCACACTCTGACTTGGGGACTGATGAAGTGGAATTTCTGGCAAGGACCCGCCTCACCTCTGGGTGCATGCTGAGGACATTTAAAATGTCATGGCTTTGAATTCAAACATAAATGTTAGGAGCAGGAGTCAGCCTCTGAGTCCATCCAGTCTATTACTTAGAGAGATCAGTGCAGATCTGATTATAACAACCCCTGTATTCTTGTCTACTTGCTGCAGTCTTTTGCCCCTTGCCTGGAGAGATTCTGCCCCGACAAGATTTAGCTTCCACCAATTTTGCAGAAGAGACCTCCATAGACTCTCAACCCCTTGGAGAGAAAAATCTTTCACCCTGCCAGCAAAACCTCTTTGGAAACGACTAACTGGCAAAGCATTGACTCAAACTTTGCTCCCTGTCAAAGCTGACAAGGGGATTTTCAATGCTATTAAGCATCTCTGATACCCAAACATATTTAAAAAAATTTAAATTTAAAAGAAGCATGTTATGAACAATCTTGGCAGTATTTTTAAAAACACTCAACATAATTTAAGTAATTAAAAGCATTAAAACAATAGTAATTAGGAAAAAATTACATATTTCTTTTTTAAAAACATTTTCTTGGGCCCCACAAGTAGCTTTGAGGATGTCAGTAGAATAAAACAGGCCAGAGTAGGATTAGTGAAAAAACTGGTGCTTGATGGTCAGTGCAGACTTCTGCGCTTTTTCTCTCTAAGCGCATGAGGACAGAAATTAACTGGCCACTAAAATGATTTAACTTTGTTACATAACCGGAAAATAATTAGAACATTAGTAAGCATTGAAATAATGAAACAATAAAACCAAGGCTGAACTTCCCTTTTAATGATGGGCACCTCTTCCATTCAAGGTTCATGGTCATTGTGGAAGTTACAAAATCCCCTCTAGTCCATTGTATCCATTAAATGATGTTGTGACTGTGGACAAAGTCATTGAAGCCAGTGATATAGAAGTCTTTATTCAGCAAGTAAGCAACCAACGTACAGGAGACACACTTGGTAAAAGAGGCTTCCTGACCCAATTTTACATAACACGTTATATGTTAAAGAACAAAAATAACAACGGGTATAGTTACTATATCTTCATAATGCTTCTTTTGAGTTGCATGTAGTTTTTCAAAAAGCTGGAATCTTCCAACCAACACACCCAAAATTTGTGTTAATTACCATTGTCTGTGAGTTGCATTCATGCAAATGCAGACACTTCAGTAAATGGATGTTTCCTGGTTTGCAATTAACCCCAATCTGCAGCTCCGGGAAAACTATCGTTCTGGGCTGCGATCTATGACCCACACTCAGATCTGAAGACTGGTTGCTGTTGGAATTGATATTTGCTATATACCCTAACTCGAGAATGCACCTTAACAATATCATATTAGGAACAACCATGTGGACTCCTTGCTCATCCTGAGCTGCGACAGACTGTGAGAGCTGTGCGACGTCAGTAAGCTCCTTTCCCCACAGTCGCACTGGATGTGGAGCCCAGCTTGCAGCTTCTGAACTTCCCGTTTTTTGTGCTGATGCACCAAATACCACGAGACAGCCGTTAAAATATAGCTAACTTGACAGTGCTAGTCCTATTTATAATGTATCTCCACACATGATTTGTGAAATATCTCTAAACACTGTTTATGAATGAAAAAAAAATTAAGTATTAGTCCCAAAGCATGTTGAAAACTGAAGTGAAATATTCCTTGTTGGTTCCTCTGCACCCTGGGATTAACAGCTGGAGTCCTGCTGCTGGTTGCTTTGACTTCTGGGGAAAATGTTCATCTTTTCATACGTTGTGCATTATTTATGGCCAATAATCAAATGGAGGATACCTTTTCTCTGCAATTAGGTAATTGTGAATTGATGAACAAAATGCTGAATAAGTAGAAGTTTACAGCTTTTCCATAAACACTCTCATAAAAAATAAAGGCAGTTCCTGTCTGGCTGCTTAAATCAGCCCTTCAGTGTTTGGCTGTTATAGTGAGTGATCGGTATTGCAAAGCATCACCATTGTATGCAATTAGATTGAGCAGGAGATGTATCACTGCTGACAGTAAAGTCATGATGTTCCACACTGAAGGATCCATAACTCTATCTCACTGTCAGATGAAGGATGCTTGTCATATATTAATATGAAATAGAGCCTATTACATGGGTATGGAATTCAAAGAGTCCCTGGCAATAATAGCAACAAAGTTTAGAAATGTATGGCCGATCTGTCAGAATAAAGACGAATAAGATCTGCATCTTAAAGATTAGCTTTATTTGTCACACGTACATTGAAACGTACGGTGAATGTGTCATTTGCGTCAATGCCCAGCACAGTGCGAGGATGTGCCTACCAGTGTCACCATGCTGCCGGCACTGGCCCACAACTTACCACCCTAACCCGCGTCTTTGGCTTTGGGATTTGGGGCGAAAGTGGAGCACTCAGAGGAAACTCACGTAGTCCCGGGGAGAATATACAAACTCCTTACAGACAGTGGCAGGAACTGAACCCGTACCATAGGCATTGTAAAGCATTCTGACATGTCAGTCCATGGCCATCTCTACTGCCCAGATGAGCAACACCTCATATTACATCTCGGTAGCCCGATAGCACAAACACTGATTTCTCAGATTTCTGGTAATTCCCTCCCTTTTACCTTTCCCTGTTCCCGGTTCCCTCTCACGCCTTCTCTTACCTGCCCATCACCTCCTTCTATTGCTCCCCCCCTTTCCCTTTCTTCAATGGTCTTCTGTCCTCTCCTATCAGATTCCCCCTTCTCCAGTCCTTTATCTCTTTCACCAATAAACTTATCTCTTTTCACAATCAACTTCCCAGTTCTTTACTTCGCTCCTTCCCCACTCCTGGTTTCACCTATCACCTGCCACCTTGTAGTTCTTCCACGTCTCACCCACCTTCTTATTCTGAATTCTCCCCTTCCTATCCAGTCCCGATGAAGGGTCTCAGCCCGAAATGTCAAATGTTTACTCTTTCCCATGGATGTGTCTGACCTGCTGAGTTCCTCCTGCAATTCGTGTGTGTTATTGGGAAGTGTTATGCTAAGTGATACACAGCTGTGCCGTTTGAAAGATTTCCCACTGAGGAATTGATGTCATTTTCTCTGTTATAATTGTGGGTGTGCAGCTCTGCGCATTTGGCATTTCCCACCTGTATTCAATCTTTTACATCCATTCTTTTACTCACTGATAACCTTTCAGCTCTTGGCTTGAGGGGAGCCAATGCTGAGGCTCAAAAAAAAATACAGAGCACTTCAAGAACTCAGTGGGTCAAGCAGCATCTGTGGAGGAAAAAATATGTATGTTGATATTATGTGTCAAAAACCTGCATAAAAACTAAGAGGGTACAGGGAAGATTCTGTCGCAGTACCTAGGGGATGGGACGGAGGCTACTGCATGAAAGGTATTGTCAGATGTGGGTGCTGGAGGGGAGGGGAAGCATGATTTGCAGGAGAACCAGATGGGGTGGGTGGTGAAGTGGGGAAGCAATGGAAAAAGTGAACAAAGGGAGAAGAAAACTAGATGGGTGGGTGTGCGTGGGATAAAAAATCCAAGAGTGTGAGTTGCCAGAAGTTAGGATGTTCAGTTTTTGTAGCATTATGTTGTAAGCCCTCCGTGAGGAGTAGGAGATCCTGCTCTTCCAACTTGCACTTGGCCTCTCTGCAGCAATGGAGAGATGTGGGAGTGTGAAGAAGGGCTAAAATGACAGCTTCTCCACAACACAGTCACCTAGCCTGCAACTGGCTTCACCAGTGCAGAAGATACATCATGAGCATCAAAGACAGTCTGAGACATTGCAGCAAGTTTTTACCACGTGCAAAGATCGGTGAAGGATTGTGCGTAAACTTCAGCAAGATTGAAGGTGGAGCATGGAGACAGTGTGGTTTCGAGGTTCTGTCTGAGGTCGTCAGCTGAGTCAAATCTCTCTTGAGCTTAATGATTCAGCTGGACCAGACATACATTGTACCCAGCAGGAAGTTCTCTGACAGCCTCGCACAGCTCAGCGACTTAATCACTTACAACCTGGACCTGGAACGGAAATGGAAACCTTATTGATTTCAATGGGATTTGTAAGGCAAAGATTTACATGAAGAGAAAAGTAAGTTCCTTAAAATTATTTTGTATTAGTTAAATGTTTATATTAAATAATTAGTTAATGTAGGTATTTTAATAGCAGTTTACTGCCTAATTTGTAATATTAAATTGGCTCTAAATACTGATGCTATTTAGCAGCTATTAATAATCGCTTACAATTTTTATCCATTCCAAAGCTTTCAGGGCTATTTATGAGATAGAATTTTTTCAGTGAAGGCTCCAACACAATTCATGTCGGCCTGCTAACTGTGGCCCATTCATATTGGAAGCACTGGCTATACTTTCTGTATTCTGGTTATTGAATGCTGAAAGGCCTTGAGGTGGAGAGGATGTTTCCTATAATGGGAGAGTCTAGGACCAAAGCCTCAGAATAGAGGGGTGTTCCTTCAGAACACAGATGAGGAGGAATTTCTTTAGAATTCATCAGAGAGTGGTGAATCTGTGGAATTTGTTGCCACAGGCAACTATGGAGGCCAAGTCTTCACATATATTTAAGGCAAAGTTTGATAGATTCTTGATTGGTCAGGGCAAAATGGGATTTGGGGAGAAGGCAGGAGATTGGGGCTGAGAGGTAAAATAGATCAACTGTGATGAAATGTTGGAACAGAATCAATGGGCCAAATAGCTTAATTCTGCTCCTATGTCTTATGGTTTTATGATATCATGGCAAACCAAAGGCTGTCTGTTGCAGTCAGGGGCTATCCTCCTTACTCCAAGGGTAAAACCCTCTTTAAAAGGTGAGGCCTGTAGGGAGATCACCATCGCCCTGCTAAACCATGGTCTTGATGGCTGGATCTGTCTGAAGTGTTCTTCACCATAATGCAAACTATCACTGTCACTCTGCAACTGCTTGCTGCACCCTTCACAGCATGATTATACTACGGACTTGTGGGGAAATGCTCAGAGAACGTGGAAGCACTTGCAAGACCTCATCATGGACCAGAGCTCTGGGGGTCAGAATAGCAGACCTTTAGAAGTTGCAACAAGGAGGCCGAACTGCATCACTACTTAGTATCACCTCAAGCATAATTGCTCTTCAGAGTAACATTTTAAAGGAAATTCTTCAATTTCTTTCAATACTTAATAATCCATTAAAACTGACATTTTTATTGAAAAAAGTCAGTTGAAATTTTGTGTGTGAAAACTGCTCTTCAAGGTCAAATATCATTTGAAATGAGTTTTCCTTTCATTTGCCGCCATTTCATCTTGAATTTCCTTGGCAATAATTGTATCTCAAAGGCAGTGAGCGTACGGCTAAAATACTCAGATACGAGTGGGGGCCAGGTGTTTTAAATAGAGCTGCTGCCATTTAAATGTGTGGGAACATCTGTGGCCCTGTGTATTATCTGTAAGTTTTTTCTCCATGATCTTGCCTTGTGATGCAGACTTTGTAAACAGCAGAAGCCTACAGACAGGCAAAATGAGTCCATATAAAAAAAAACTGACACTCACAGCAGTGTCTAAATTGATATAGCATTCTAGACTTGAGAAAGGAGCTTGCACAGAGAGATGGAGGGTCATTAACTGCAAAGCTCAACTCCCTTTCAGCCATCTCCAAATTATTAAATGGCTATAATTGAAGGAAAGCTCTGCCAAGCCCTAATGGAGCTGTTGTTTTGATAATCTGGAGTTCTGAACAATGTGGGCTGTTCGCCATTATCGAAAGAGCCCCTCAGCTTGTCTGTGAAAGAGCTGCAATTTGGTTTTGTTGCGCAGTGATGTATTTTGAAGTGGCGAGCCCTTGACTTCACCTCAAAAGTGGTATAGAAAATCCTTGGCTATTACCGTGGCTTAGAATCCAGTTCTTCAGTTTGTCTTTTCGCTGAAAATGTTTTTCTTTCAGAGTTATGTTTGTCAGGTTTGTAGTGTACTGTACTGCTGCTGTAAAAAGTTAACTTTTATGGCATTTATACCCTGCATATGTATTTCTGTGGTGACAATAAACTTGAACTTAAATGCATATTTAATTTTTTTTATGGGGGTCAAAATATCTTTGATCAGCACTGAGGAGCCTGGTGCATTTATTGATGATGATAATAAAACCATAAGATATAGGAGCAGAATGAGACCATTCAGCCCATCGAGTCTGCTCTGTCATTCCATCATGACTGATTTATTATCCCTCTCAACTCCATTCTCCTGTTTCCTCCCTGTAATTTTCAACGGCCTGACTAATCAAGAACCTATCAACCTCCGCTTTAAATATACCCAATGACGGTCTCCACAGCCGTCCGTGGCAATGAATTCCACAGATTCACCATGATCTGGCCAAAGAACTTCCTCTGCATTTCCATTGTAAATGATATACAAGCAGGATGTGCAGTAGAAATCTTACAACAGAAATGCCACTCGGATTTCCGCTGAGTTTCAGTTTCTGCTGTTTGACAAATCTGGCTTAGGTAGACTATCAAGTCTTTGAAACTCAGTTGATTTCAGTCACTGAGAATGCCAGTAACTTTGATCAGTTACAAATCTAGGGGCAGTTGGTGATTGATAAGGTTTATTTATAATATTCTATCAGATTATGGTAGCTTGGTGGTTACACAGATTAGTGCAGCACACTCTGGGCTGACCATGATGCCAATCCAAACTAGTGCCATCTACCTTAACAAGATTTGCAGTGCTCCATTGTCTGTCATGAAAGTGGATATGAACATCTCTGCCAAGGCCCCAGCACTCTTCTTTCTTCTCTCAACCTAGGATATAATCCCATCTGGCCTTGGGGACTTTATCCAACTTAATATTCTTCAAGAACCCCAACACCACCATCACTTTGAAGTCAGTGTGCCCTTGAATGTAAACATCCTTGATCTTGCTAAGCACCACATCCTTTTCTGCCACCCATTTGCATTTGACTTCCCATTCTCACTCTGAGAGGGGTGGAGGAACAACGTCTCATATTCTCTCTGAGTAGACTACAATTTGATAGCATGAGCACCAATTTCTCTAACTTGACGTAGCCACTCCCAATTTGTTTCTCCCCATCCCCCCCAAACCTTTTGTTTTCCTCCATTACGGTGGCCCTCTTGTGCCTTTCTCTTTACCTCCCCTACCCTCATGAACTGCCCATCACCTCCCTCTGATTCCCAACTCCTTCCCTTTATTCCATGGCCCACTTCCTCTCCTATCAGATCCCTCCTTCTTCAGCCTCTTCCACCTATCACCTGGCAGCTTGTACTCCACCCCCCCTCTCTCTCCAACTTCTTATTCTTTCCAATTCTGATGAAGAGTCTCAGCTTGAAATGTCAACTGTTTATTTCCTTTCGTAGATGCTGCCAGACCTAATGTGTTCCTCCTCTATTTTGTGTGTATTGTTCGAGAATTCCAGCAATTGCAGAAACTTATGTGTCTACGAAAATCTCTTCCAGGCACCAGCAATTTTGTTCTTGCTTCCTACGATGTTCTAGGATACATTTGGTTAGGCCACAGGGATTCATCCACCTTTATGTGACTCAAGACCACCAATACATCTGCTTCATTACATTGAGATGTTTCAGAACATCACAGTTCTCTTCCCTCAGTATCCGAGCTTCAATAACTTTCTCCAGACTGACCACTTCGGTCTATCTGCAAACTTAATTCCTTCAATTCTGGATAAATTTTAATAAATCTCATCCTTTACACCTCTCTTTATAGTCCCATATTGGATTTGACTAAATTGGATGAAAATATTTATTTTGAGCCATTTGGCAGAATGTTTACAAAAAATGAAACACTTTAAAAAAAAAAAATCTCAAGCCGATTCTTTTGCTCAAGTCATTGGGTATATTTAAGTGGCGATTGATAGATTCTTGATTAGGAAGGGCATCAAAGGTTATGGGGAGAAGGCGGGAGAATGGGGTTGAGAGGGATATTATATGACCCGTGATTGAATGGTGGAACAGTCTTGATGGGCTGAATGGCCCAATTCTGCTCCTATGTTCTTATAACCTTTTAAAAAAAGATCTTATATAATATCTGCTGATATGCCTCACTGGTCTTCTCATACTAAGTGTCATCGAAATATAACATGAATTGTCATAAACATTTATGCAGAATTTAACAAACTATCATCTGATATTGAAGAACAATAGTTGAAAGAATTGAATAAAGTCTTAAATTGGCCAGTGTTAGTGGGTTTAAGGTCTGTTGATGACCAGCATGTATCATGAGGTGATCAAAGAATTACGAAGGGAACAAGTTAACTGATGTAATTGATATCAGATTTAATACATCTGAATCTGTGGAGTAAAAAGAAAATGGAATTTAAAGATTTGCAACAAAGATTAGACCAACAAACCTATTTTGCAGCGATTTCTGCGCCGACTTTCTTCTGTATTTTGCTGTTGCCATAGTGAACGTTTTAGTTGATAGATAGCTGGTAACTATATATACAGTACATGACCTTTGGCAGCACTCTCTGTTGATTAGATAGTTTGTTCTTGAAGTATCGAATTGTAAAATTATATGACCATTTGGTCATCGTTTCATTACTTATCCCCTGGCTGGAATATGAAAATGAAGGAAAATGGTTAGATTGAACTTATTGCTGGTGAGATCCTGTCAGAGATGAAAAGTATGGAATAAAAAGAAAATTAGTTTAGCTAAAATTAGTTTTTAAAAAACCAATTAAGGTAGCAAAATTTACTTGACCTCCTCCAACAACTGAAACATCAGATACATTTGATATCTAGCATGATGGATAGAGAAGCAGTAATATCTGACCAAATGCCATTCAACATATGTTTGAAGGAAAAATGTGCAGGTCGTTTCAGAGATAGTGTACGTAGGAAGTAGTAGTACTTTATGTAATTCAAAGCTCACATCAAGATCAAATTTGACACTAAGATTACACTCATCTGTTCAAATTCAGACAGTTGTCAGATCCTATGATTATTGAACCAATCTAGAGCATTGATTTAAGCATTGCAAACTTTTTATCCCTAAGTTCAGATTTAAAGGCACGTCCACTATTCCTTTGCTTTCTTGCAGGACTCATAGAAAGGGGGTGGGGGTTGTTACCTTGCTGCTGCTTGTGGATGGGAGGGGGGGAGCTGGGAGGGGCTTTGGGGTTCTAACATTTAACTGTCATTCATTCTTTGGGACACTCCTGTTTTCGTGGATGTCTGCGAAGAAAAAGAATTTCAGGATGTATATTGTATACATCTGACATCAAATCTCTGACATCAAATGTACCTATTGATAAACACACAAGCTCATTTTCTTTTCTCACTTGGCCACTGAGAAAATAGGTGCAATAATTTGTATTGATCCAAATAATCTTTCTTGCTGAGTTTACTTTATGGAAATATTCTTAAATTTAGTAACTAGGTATATGGAATTGTCTTCCCATACTACACAGAAAAAGGTAAGCAGGTTCATTGAATCACCTCCCTTCACTTAGAACAGGGGTTCCAAACCTTGGGTTCATGGACCTATTGCTTAATGGTATTGGTTTATGGCATAAAAAAAGTTGGGGACCCATGGTTTTGAGAGTCACTCAGCACAGAAACTACCCCTTTGGTCAACATGTGCACGTCCTTCTGCACCAATCCCATTTGCCTGCAAGGTGGCAGATTCTTTTTTCCTTGCCTCTTCAAGTGACTGTCTGCAAAAAAGAGTGTTTGTAGCTGATTCCACCACCACCGACTTTAGCAGCGTTCCAGATATCAAATAGGTCCTAGTTAAAACTTCTTACTCTCACCTTAAGCTTCTTGTTTTTGATACACTTGCCATGGAAAAGATTCTGACTACCATCCCTCTTTAAGGTGCTTATAATTTTAAATACATACTTCTCCAAGGTCATTCCTAAGTTTCCTTTGCTCCAGGGAAAACAAGCCTAGCCTATCCCATCTCTACTCCATAAGTAAAACACTATAGTTCTGCCAACAACCTCTCCTCTACGCTATCTCTATAGATAACTCTCCTCTATCTGCTCTCCAGCTCTACCATATCCTTTCTACTGTGTGGAAACCAGGACTGCACACATTATTCCAAGTGCAGTCTAACCAGTGTTTTGTATAGTTGCAGCGTAATGTCCAAACTTTTATATGGCAGATAATGATGATGATGTACCTTTGAAGGCAAGCATGCCATATGCCTTTATCACCAACTTATTGACCTGTGTTACCACTTTCTTGGAACTATGGGCTTCAATCCCTACATGCCTCTGTTCATTAGCACTACTCAGTCCCCTACCATTTTCAGACCTAACTTCACCTCACACGATGGGATTAAACTGCATCTGCCAATGCTCTGCCCAACTTGCTATTTGATTGATATCCTGCTGTAGCTCTCGTCACCATCTACAATGCCACCAAGTTTGGTGCTGCCCACTGACTTACAGATCATACCTCTTACACTTATATGCAAGTCATTAATAAATATCACAAACGTCAGGGTTAATGCATTGAACTCCACTTGCTAATCTGACCCTGCCCCTCATTAAGAGTGGATCAGGTCTCCTCCCTCATCAGTGATCACTGAGTACACCCACATCTCACTCACCAATGAGTGCCAGTCATCTCTTGTTGCTTCTTTGCAGCTAATCATCTCCATTCCCCTTTTTTCCCTTTTTGTTCTATTTGTCCATGTCAGAATAGTACCAGGACTTCAGATATAACTAATTACTTCTCAGGTATCTGAGGCCCAAGTATGATCTATATTATATCTCAATATAGGTTTAATCGACGCATTTTGTGGATTGGATTCTGCAGTTCATGTTATGATGTGTTTCTGGTCTCTGGTCATTCATTCCTTTTTCTGTTGCTATCGTGGCCTGCAGATAACAAACACTGAGCTGAACTGAGTATGCCTGGACTCCTTTGAGTTTGACTTTTATTTTGTGTTGCTCACTCAATTTTTTTTGTTACTGTTTGCACGATTTGTTTTTTTTTGTCCCTTGGGAGGTTTCATGTTTTTCTTTGAACAGGTTAAATGGTTTTCTTTGTTTCCTGGCTGTCTGTGGGAAAACAAATCTCAGGGTTGTATACTGCATGCATACTTTGATCTTAAAAAATGTACTTTGAATCTTAATGAGCATATCCGAAAGACAAATAACAAAATCTCATCCCTTTTTATATGGAGATTATTGTAAACATTTTAATTATTGTGCTGGATCACATGGAATACAATATATGACATGAAACAAGTTGCTTGGGTTATCAGTCCATGCTGCTGTTTATGTTCCATTGAGTCCTCCCTTAATTTCTTCATCTACATCAGGGATTACAAGCTTTTTTGTGCCATGGGCCCCTACCATTAACCCCTGATCTCAATCCATCTATTATCCCGTTCCTTTCTCCCTTGTGCTTAGTACCATCAAGGTGCACCATCATAGCCCTCGAAGCCCCTCATGTCCACGTACTTATCCAAACTTCAACATAACATCCTAACTCTTGTACCTAATACTTTGATTTATGAAAACCAATGTGTCTAAAGCTACCTTTATGCTCCTGTCTAGCTTTGACACCACTTTCAAGAAATTATGGATAGACCCCTCTTCTTTACCACACTCCTCAGTAACCTACTGTTGACTGTATAAGTCCTACCCTTGTTTGTCTGGCCAGAGTGAAACACCTCACACTTGTCCGCATTAAATTCCATTTGCCACTTTTCAGATCACACTGGAAGCTTTGGTAGCCATCCTCGCTGTCCACTACACACCTCCACCACCAATCTTGGTGTCATCCACCTGAACCTCCAGTTCAGCACATCTATAATATTCACTTCACTTACTCCCTGCTATAGCGAGTTCTGCATTATTTGCACTCTGTGGGTGAAGATTTTTTTTTTCTGAATTCCCTGTAGTCTCTCTTGCATCTACCTCACGTTGATGGTCCCTAGTTATGCACTTCCTCACACCTCAAAGCTTATTGCCTAGTCCATTCTTATTAATGCTCTATATAATTTTTTTTAAAAACTCTGCAAGTCCTCTGTAGCCTTTTCAAGAGAAAGGAGACCAAGTCTGTTTTATAAATCAAAAATTAAAACGTACTAAAAAAATATACTAAATACAACCAGCACAATCCATCCTGCCATCAATTTAATAGATTTTTTAAATAATGGATTGGCACCACTCATGTTTCCTCTTTAAAGTAACTATTAGGTGTTTGAGAAGCTGAAAGATGGACTTAGCTGTTCAGTGTCCAGTGGCAGCTAGACAGTGGTCCTACCCAACAATGCCTTTATGGTGGCTATACTGAGTTTCCCTGTGTCTCTCAGAATGTACATCTGCAACTGGGGATGTGCCAGTCAACAGCGTTGACTTCCAAACACCACCTTACACTGGAAACTGGCAAGTTTCAGGCACACCAAATTGTACCTTTTGCTGAGCTGATGATCTTCCAGCAGTCCTTGTTGTATGTCTATGCATGTGTTCCTGGCACCAGCCTATAGAGTACAGAATTTGATCGTGGAGATACACTAGCAGAAGCTCAACAAATGTCAGTGAGTGTGGAGGATCAGCGAGATCCTGGGGTCCATGCGATAGGACACTCAGAGCTGCTGTGTGGGTCGACAGTGTTGTTAAGATGGTGTATGGTGTGTTGTCCTTCGTCAGCTGTGGGATTAACTTTAAGAGTTGTGAGGTAATGTTACAGCTATATAAGACCCCACTTGGAGTACTGTGTTCAGTTCTGGTCACCACATTACAGGGAGGATGTGGATACTATAGAGAGAGTGCAGTGGAGGTTTACAAGGATTTTGCCTGGATTGGAGGGTGTACCCTATGAGAATATGTTGAGAGAATTTGGCCTTTTCTCCTTGGTGCGACGGAGGATGAAAGGTGACCTGATAGAGATGTATAAGATGATGAGAGGCATTGATTGTGTGGATAGCCAAAGACTTTTTCCTGGGGCTGAAATGACTAACAGGAGGAGGCATAGTTTTAAGGTGCTTGGAAGTAGGTACAGGGGGGATGTCAGAGGTAAGTTTTTCACTCAGAGATTGGTGAGTGCGTGAAATGCACTGACAGAGAAGATGGTAGAAGCGAATACAATAGGGTCCCTTAAGAGACTCTTAGATAGGTACACGGAGCTTAGAAAAGTAGAGGGCTATGCGGTAGGGAAATTCTAGGCAGTTTCTAGAGTAGATCACATGGTCGGCACAACCTTGTGGGCTGAAGGGCCTGTAATGTGCTGTAGATTTCTATGTAAGTGTCTTTGTATCTCTTTCCAGACTCTTCCAGTGTGTGAAGAGTTGGACGGTAATCCGCTCAGCACTGCAGTTACCTTAAGGATGGTGTGCAAAGGGATTAAGACTTTGCCCAAGACCTGGCCTCTTTACATTTTTCTCATGTACCCTCACATTGGTGGTATCACTTTCTCCAAACCTTCTCTGCGCTCTTTCAGTGCCTCTATATGCCTTTTAATCTCAAAGTCATTTCTGGTAGATCGGGCAAATGAGATCTAACAGCGGGGAATGTGGTTCTGCCACACCTTTTGGAGAGCAAAGAGCATGACAAGGAGCAAAAGAAGTCATGGTCATCCACTGCAACCAAGGCAGACTCCAGTTGTGATGACTACTTGTAACACTAGACCTGGACTTCTGAGGTCGAGAGAATGAACAGCTTTTCCACTTTAAAAACTCTCCCGCACAGGTTTCTTTGTGTGGTTTTGCACAACAGAAAAACTGCACAAATCTGTCATCATCAGAAATGACAGACAACTTATCAATCATTTACCTATTATAATACTGCAAACAGAACTGTGTTCTGTACTCTAAGTATGGGCCCGCCAAGGTTTGATATATGTTTAGCATTGATTGTCCTAATTTTCGGTTTGATTGGATTTGATTGTTTGGTACTTCACATGGTTTTTACGATTAAGATTTAAATTTGTAAGACTCTGTTACAAATGCAACAAATATTAAAATAAGAATGGGGTAAAATCTTTGCAGAATCAGATAAGTTGTAAAAGCATAAGGTTCTTTTCTTTCCCAGCTTTGATTTTCCTTAAATTATTACGCACTACTACTATATTTTTTTGCAAAAATAAAATTAGTAGGACTGATGGTAATGAGTTTAAATTCTTCAGTGCATTTTTGACATAAACTCCTTGGGCTTGGAGCCTTATGAGCATTTGGAACAACATTTCTCCACTTGAAGTTTTAATGTAGTGTAACTTCACTTCAGCATTGACTGAAATTGGACGGTGATGCATTGACATGCCATGAGTAGATGTCCATAATCCAATTGAAATAATGTTGTTTCACCAGTGTAGGAAGAAGAGCATTCAACCTGTTGCTGAATCTAATATGTGCCACCAAGTTGTATCTACAAATATTAGTTCTTAGGTTTCAAGAGTTATACTGATAGTGGAGTAGTTTTGTTTAAGTCACTTAATGTGCAGTCAGCCCATGCTTAATCACTTTTATATTGGCATTCTCAGAAAGCAAATGATGTAATGACATTTTCTGTGAAATACTGATGCCCAGTACATTTATGTATTTAAAATCAGATTCTTTCCAGTTCAACATTTATCATTGTATGTGCTGCAATATGGACGGTTAATTTTAATGCTTGCTGTATTTCTGTAGCAGAGCCTACCTTTTCCCCAGATGCTTCTCTTCTTCTGGTTGCTTGGATGAGAAAGCTAACAATTCAAGTTTGTTGTTTTTTGCAATTCCTGTAAGTGTCTCTGGTAAACTAATGCTCGGTATCAGTGTCTAACTCACTGACAGGGTGACTACATCCACTGTTGCATTTGTGATAAGAATCTGCTAAATTATAAATGCTTGACTTGAAAAGCTGCTCCTATGAGATGCTTACGAGCAAGATAACATCCACACTTTCACTCATGTATATCACTGATGTTAGTTCTTGAGAAGGAGAATTTAATTAGTTCTTAAGCATTTATTTCGCTTTGTGGTGGGATGGCATCCAAAACAGTGGCTGCTAGTTGTTCGATGGGAACAGCAGATAAAAGACCATTGATGCAGATTAAATATGTGGCAAAAATGACCTCCATAAGAAATGGCGACTAAATGAAGAACATGGAGGAGGGAGAAAGTGGATTGAAGGAAGCTCCAGTGTAGAAACAAGAATTAAATGCGAGGCATAAGATTCATTTGGATGGATATCTTCCGCAAAGCAGCTGTAACAAATGGACAGTAACTAACAGCTATGCTGTTCTGGTTCTACAAGTTTGCAAACTGTAAGGCCACTGACCCTCTGACTTATCCTCCCGCCTCGTTATAAACAATGCAACGTGTTATTTCACACAATCCTGGATAGCAGATTGTATTAGACTACATGAATCTTTGCGCCCCTCAATTAATCAGAATTAGGTTTAATATCGTCGGCATATGTCATGGAATTTGTTAACTTATCGGCAGCAGTACAATGCAAAACCTGATAATATAGAAAGAATAAGTAAATGAATTACAGTAAGTATATATATGAAGATTAAATAGTTAAATTAAAAATAGTGCAGAAACAGAAATATTTAAAAAGTGAGGTAGTGTTCATGGGTTCAATGAGGCACAGTCTTCAGCAATTAATCTTGATGTGTAATTTCTACTCTGATCTGCTGTGTATCAGTGTGCCTGTTTCCTTCTCCTTGAATATCAGTTTGGAAATGTGCTAAGTTTAAACCCTTAGTGTAATTTTCCCTTGAGAGACACTAACAGGACTGACATACTCCTTTATCATGATGTGTGATTCAGCTCTGAGCATTGTCAGTTTGTTTATATAAATTGGGTTTAAATGTCATTTTATATTTCTTGCTCTCAGGAGCCCTCGATCATTGAATTGTTAGCATGATTTCATAACACAGTAACACGTTCAATGTCTGGTAGCAAGAATTTACTTTACCAGCTGCTGCCTTCACTTTGGAACAGTGGCGTGAACGTTCATTCTCGTCCTTTATATCCTAATGAAAATACTTCCTTGCATATTGATCACAGATTTTATCTTGGTGCATGTGACAGTAATAAACCAATGTCAATGTGTAAGGACTGAGAAGGAGGCCACTATGAGTATTGTCTGCTCTTCAGAAATGAGACTTGACAGGCCAAGATGCTGCAATTTTATGGCCAAGTTACTTTATATTTTCCACATAATATGTGAAAGGCAATGGGAATAATCAGAACTTTTTCGACTTCACAGAAGCGTAGTGGTTGGCACAAGGCTTTACAGTACCAGTGATCCAGGTTAATTCCTGCTGCTGCCTGTAAGGGGTTTGTATGTTCTCCCCATGACTGCGTGGATTTCATCCGTGTGCTCCGGTTTCCATCTTGCAGTCTGAAGAAGTACCTTTGGTAGGTTAATTGGCCATTGTAGATTGTCCTGTGAATTAAAATCGAGCATTGCTGGGCAGAGCGACCAGGAGGGCCTGTTCTGCACTGTATATGAATGAATAAATAGACTGAAGGAAAGCTACTTATATTTTTCATGGACTATATTTTGTGGACCCTATAAAATAACATCCTGAAAGCAGGCAGACTGGTTCCAAGCTGTGGCTGCTTTCTGCGTGATGATGCCAGTAACAGCATTCCAGCTTGTATGTTGACAGAAAATACAAGTTGCACAGTTAGCTGATGAGGATATCAATCTCTAAGAGGTGGACATTATTTCCCACAGCTGGAAATTGAGGATATGAAGTGCACTCTGCTTTCTTAGAAGTCTGTGCACATTCGGCGTGGAATCTAAGACTTTGATAAACTTCTATGGATGCAGAGTGGAGAGTATCCTACCTGGTTGCATCATGGCCTGGAAACACCAACGTCCAACAACATAAAAGCGTACAAGAAATCATGGATACAGACCAGTCCGTTACAGGAAAAGTTGCATATTTACAAGGACTGCTGCCATGAGGAAGCAACATTCATCACCAAGGACTCCCACCATCCAGGCTCCCTTCCCACTGGGAAGGAAGTACAAGAGCACATCACCATGTTCATGAATGTTATTACCCTTCAACTATCGGGCTCCCAAATCAGCGTGCTTGACATCACTCACCTCAACACTGAACGGATTCCACAACCTATGGACATACTTTCAAGGACTCCACACCTCATGTTCTCAGTATTACTTATTATTTAGTTAGTATTTACACAGCTTGTCATCGTTTGCAAATTGGATGTTTGTCAGTCTCCATTTTTGTGTAGCTTTTCATTGATTCTATTGTATTTCTTTCTTCTACTGTGAATGCCTACAAGAAAATGAATCTTAAGGTAGTATATGGTGACATATGTGTTCTTTGGTAATAAATTCGCTTTGAACTTTGTACTTCTGTTTTTAAGATGGTCAATGATGATGTTATGAAAGAACTTCAGTTGATGGCCTCCAAGAGGACCACAACCTGGTCGTAGGGTTTGGAGGCTTGCGTGCCTCAATGACCCAGAGACCTATGTTGGCTATAGTCTGGGCCTTGTGCTTTCATTCTTAGTAGGGTCACCCAAGCCAAACAGGTCAAAGGGCAGAAGCCACCCTAAGAGTAGTCCACTGGTCCTCCAGGTTTGGGGGTTCAGCTTAGGGCTAACAAACCTGACTGGTAAAAAAAAATGTTACGGAAACAGCAATGAAGAATCCTTCTATATCTCTGTGTGACGGTATTCCTGACACAGTAGTGAAAACCAAGAGGAAGTTACTGGCACAATGAATGCCAACAGACATGGAGGATCTTCATTGCTGTTTTAAACACCAGTGGCATAGTGGACAATAAGTAAGTAATACACACAAACAAGAGAAAATCTGCAGATGCTGGAAATCAAAGTAATATTTCCAAAATGCTGGAGGAAATCAATGGGTCAGGCAGCATCTAGGCAAAAGAGAAAACAGTTGACTTTTCGGGCTGGGACCCTTAATCAGGACTGGAAAATAGAGATTATAAGTCAGAGTAAGAAGGTGGGGAGAGGAGAGGAAGAAGTACAAGGTGGTAGGTGATTGGTGAAACCAGGAGGGGGGAGAGGTGAAGTAAATAACTGGGAATTTGGTGAAAGAGACAAGGGCTGAAGATGGGGGTATCTGATAGGAGAGGACTGAAGGCCATGGAAGAAAGGGGAAGGGGGATGAGCACCAGGGGGAGGTGATGGGGAGATGAGGAGATAATGTGAGAGAGGGAAATGGGAATGGGGAATGGTGAAGGAGAAGGGGTGGGGGAGGGCAATTACCAGAAGTTTGAGGAATTGATGTTCATGCCATCAGGCTGGAGGCCACCCAGACGGAATCCAAGTTGTTGCTCCTTCAACCTGTAAGCAAGTTCTGTTGATGTAGCAGCTTTTGCATTGACAGTGCAATGTATATAGGAGGAAACGTAACCGTGAGGACTAATTATATCATGTGATATGGTAAATGATACACTGGTGTACTATACACTGCTCAGAAATGAAATTCTATTGCCTTCTATAAATGATGTTCTCTTGATAGCTCTGCCTCTGTTAACTGCATCATCAGATAACCTGTAGATGCATGTTGGTGTCTCACATTGCCTCAGTCTTCCGCAGTGTGTTCAATGTGGAGCTGTTGGCGGATGTTACAACCCATTAATGGGCAGTCAGTGAGCTGTAACAACTGCCTATGGGACATTTTTACTGGTGATGATAGCTGAGGAATAAATGTTGGGTCAAACTAATCTTTGTTCATTCTTTGCTTTGAATGATGCCATGGAATCTTTTACATCTTCACACCCTGCTCTGCTGGGTGAGAAGCTGACAGTGATACCTGACTGGCAGACCACAGTATGTGCAATTGCAACACTGTGTGTCAGACAGAGTGGTCAGCAGCACTGGGGCTCCACAGGGGACTGTCCTGTCTCCTTTTCTCTTCACCATCTACACCTCGGACTTCAACTACAACGCAGAGTCTTGCCATCTTCAGAAGTTTTCTGATGACTCTGCCATAGTTGGATGCATCAGCAAGGGAGATGAGGCTGAGTACAGGGCTATGGTGGGAAACTTTGTCACATGGTGCGAGCAGAATCATCTGCAGCTTAATGTGAAAAAGACTAAGGAGCTGGTGGTGGACCTGAGGAGGGCTAAGGCACTGGTGACCCCTGTTTCCATCCAAGGGGTCAGTGTGGATATGGTGGAGGATTACAAATACCTGGGGATATGAATGGACAATAAACTGGACTGGTCAAAGAACACTGAGGCTGTCTACAAGGAGGGTCAGAGCTGTCTCTATTTCCTGAGGAGACTGAGGTCCTTTAACATCTGCCGGACGATGCTGAGGATGTTCTATGAGGCTGTGGTGGCCAGTACTATCATGTTTGCTGTTGTGTGCTGGGGCAGCAGGCTGAGGGTAGTAGACACCAACAGAATCAACAAACTCATTCGTAAGGCCAGTGATGTTGTGGGGGTGGAACTGGACTCTCTGACGGTGGTGTCTGAAAAGAGGATGCTGTCCAAGTTGCATGCCATCTTGGACAATGTCCCCCATCTACTCCATAATGTACTGGTTAGGCACAGGAGTACATTCAGACAGAGACTCATTCCACGGAGATGTAACACTGAGCGTCATAGGAAGTCATTCCTACCTGTGACCATCAAACTTTACAGCTCCTTCCTCTGAGTGTCAGACACCCTGAGCCAATAGGCTGGTCCTGGACTTATTTCCACTGGGCATGATAAACATTATTATTTAATTATTTATGGTTTTATATTGCTATATTTCTTCACTATTCTTGGTTGGTGCGGCTTCAATGAAACCCAATTTCCCTCAGGATCAATAAAGTATGTCTGTCTGTCTGTCTGTCAAATCTGCCTGAGATGGTACTAAATGCCTCAATACCAGCACATCTGAAAGTCAGTCATTGTGGTGGAGTAGGAGCTTTTCAGAAGAAATGTGAACTTAGTAGATCTCTGAACCGACAGCTCTCTGAAACTCTAACTCAGAGTGATATTGCTATGCTGATGTCCGACACTCAAACAGGTGACGAAACCTGGATAACTAGGCAAAATTTGCTTTGCAATCTTTAAAAGAATAAGGATCTTTGTCTTCAATATACCAATAATAAACACATATTTAATTTGTTAGTGTGATTAGTCATAGAAAAGTACAGCACAGAAACAGGCCTTTTGTCCTATCTAGTCTTGCCAAAACATTTAACCTGTGTACTTCTATTGACCAGCACCCAGACCATAGTCCTCCATAGCCATCCATGTACCTATCCAAAATTCTCTTAAACGTTCAAATCAAGCTCACATGCTCCACTTGCACTGGCTGCTCGTTCCACACACTTAGTAAAGAAGTTTCCTCACATGTTCCCCTTAAATATTTCACCTTTCACCCTTAACACATGACCTCTCATTGTCATCCCACCCAACCTCACTAGAAAAAGCCTGCTTGCATTTACCCTTTCCTCATAATTTTGTATTCCTCTGTTAAAACTCCCCTCAGACTTCTATGTTCCAAGGAATTAAGTCTATTCAACCTTTCCTTATAACATAGATCCTCCAGTCCCAGCAACATCATTGTATTTTTTCTGTACTCTTTCAACCACATTTACAATTTTCCTGAATGTAGTTGACCATTGTTGTTGTTTTTGTTCCTAGTATTAGTTTTGCTACATTTCACTTCTTATTATCAATTGTTTACGGTTATTAAAATTGAAATTAAAGTTAAAATTTAAAACCTTTATATAATGCAGGTCAAATTTTCAATGTCATTTTCATCATTCTCAGTTCAAGTACATCTTGTGCAACAAATTTCATGGCTAGATCTTTGCTATTTGTAGGAACAGAAGCACCTTGATGCACATACAAATTAATCTTAAACTGCATCTCATAAACACGAGAAAGTCTGCAGATCCAGGAATTCCAAAGCAAAGCACACAAAATGCTAGAGGAACTCAGCAGGTCAGGCAGCGTCTATGAGAATGGATAATGTTTTGGGCTGAGACCCTTCTTCAAGACTGGAAAGGAAGGAGGAAGGTAACAAAATAAAAAGGTGGGGGGGGGGGAGGGGAAGGAGGGTAGCTGGAAGGCGATAGGTGAAACCAGGTGGGTAGGAATTGTAAAGGGCTGTGTGCGTTGTTCCGTTTCATTCCAATGTTGTGCATTGAGCAGCAACCTTGCCATTTCCTTAGCATTTTGTCTGTTTTTTGTGAGTCCGAGTCGCTAGCTCAACACTCAACCCAGCGCGGATGGAAACCGTGCAAGGAGCCAGCTGGATTCAAACCTAGAAACCTAGGTTTCTCACCTGGAAACCAGTGCGGATGCCACGGCACTACTGGCTGGCTTAGCAATGGAGTGTAGAGGAGGGTGGACCATAGGAGAAAGGGAAGGAGAAGGGTACCCAGGAGAGATGTGATAGGGATGTAAGAAGAGATAAGAGGCCACAATGGAAAATAGAAGAAGAGCGGAGGGGGAGGCAATTTTATTTAACAGGAAGGAGAAATCAGTATACATGCCATCATACTGGAAGCAATCCAGGTGGAAGATAAGGTGTTGCTCCTCCTCCCTGTGTGTGTCCACATCTTGGCCACTACTACATCTAACTTTCCAGTTGACTTACCTCCTGTTGCAGCTTTACACAAGCTCCTTTGCTCCTAGTGACTCCATCAGTCTGGAAGAAGGACTGGTAAAGTCTAAAAATGGGAGAGGATTAATAAAATTAATAACCACGTGAATAAATGAAATTAATTTCTGCTAGCTTGGGACTCAGTGATGTCGAGTCATTTTCAGGGAACAAAAATGATGCAGAGAAATGAGGATTGAATGTGGCTCAATTTGCAAGGGCCCGGTCCAAACTGAACTTGAACTGTGGTGTCCTGTTCACAACAGAGCAGCATTGCTCTGGAACACAGGAAAGAAATGATGGAAAACACTGTTCACTCAGACTGTTGCACCCGCTCTGTATGCTAAGAATAGTTTTGGAATATCATTCGTAAGCAGGTAGCAAAGAAATTACTGCAACATTTTATACCTATCTCCATTCTTCTCCCAAAAAGATCCTTTCAATCACACTGTAAATAAGTATATCATGAAAATTACACTAGAAATCGTAGCAGACTCAGGATTCTGGTGGAGCTGGACAATTGGATGTTATTCTTTTAGTATCGCAGCACAGTTCTAATTCAATTTTTTTGTAATTATCTGAGAGAAATGATAAAGATCCTTGTTGGGTATATTAAATTTCTGTACTATTTGACTGAAAGACATCATCTCTACAGTTCTGGCATAGAAAAGAGGGTGTTTCATTCTAAGGGTGAAGTCTCCATTAGTACTTTTTACAGCATCCTGAGGGAATGTTCTTGTGGAGAGGCTGAGCAGCTGGGAAGGGTCTGGAAGGAAGAGCTGGGAGTAGAATTTACAGCTGAAACATGGGAAGACATCTGTGATAATGCAAAGATGATATCAGTTTGTAATAGAACTAAAGCCCTGGAACTCAAAATTCTGCATAGAGCCCATCTGACTCCAGATCGTCTCCTGAAATTTAAGATGAGGGTTTCTCCAATGTGTTTGAAATGTAAAGTAAATACTGGAACTTTCACTCACTGTTTTTGGACTTGTCCCAAACTTCAGGCTTACTGGAGTGATATTTTGGGTGAAATGGAAAAGATTCTGAAGATGGAGCTTGAACTGGACCCAATGTATTTTCTCTTAAGCTTACCCAGCAGTCGTATTATTAATGCACATCAGAAAAAAACATTTTAACATCCTGACTTTTTGTGTGAGGAAGAACATTTTACTTTGTTGGATATCTGATAAGGCCCCTGGACTTCTTGGTTAGCATAAATTAATCATGGAATACATTCCTTTGGACTTTTTTACATGTATGGTACACTCAAAAACAAATGGTTTTCATAAAACATGGCAACCTTTTCTGCAGTATATAGATGTAAACCTGACTGCTGTACTAATAAGGGCTTTTGTTTAGGACGTGGTGGTGATGTCTGTATTTTGATGGAAGTGTTCGGATAGCTGATGTCTGTGAGAGGAAGAAATCTAAATGTATCTGGAAATTGAAAGTTTTGTTATGCTGAACAAAAAAATTTTTTTTTTTAAATCACAGAGCTGAATAACAAATTTTCCAACAAACCCACTCAGTCTAAAGACAGTAAGAGAAGTAAGTCTTTGGTAAGTTTCGTGGGACCATGAACAATCAAACCAGGTGAGATTCATCACGGTGCCCTAGTGTGTTAAAGGGGGACCCGGAAGTGTGGGGATTATCACCTGGTGAGACCAATCGCAAACCACAAGGATGTTCAAATTGATGGATGGCAGGTAGTTGGAGTTTTATGGCAATGAGTGAGCAACCTCTCTTTATTGATTTAATTGCTTTTAACAGTGAAAGTGTTAGCTGTAGTACCTGAAGGGTACAAAGGAAAATTTGCTCTGCGACCTGCTCTCACTTGACCTTAGCTGCAACACCCACCTTGGTACCAAAAGGTGAGTGTGACATTAAGCTTGCCGGTGGTGCAGTGCATGAATGTCTTTGGTCACAGTCATGGTCAACAAAGAGGACTGAGATGCAGCTGTGTGGATAGAAAACTGTTAACTTACAGCACTGGAGGGTTAGCATTGTTCCGGTCCTTTGTTTTCGATTCTGTCTCTGCTTTGCTTATTGCTGGCTTAAAAAAATGCATTTTCCTTCCAGATTTTTATAAATGTTTCTGCCAAAGATAAAAGAATTATCTGACTCATACAAAACTTCACATTATTAGTGGTTTTTACAAGAGCTTTTATAATGCAATGGTATTTCCCAACAGAGGCTCTTAATTTATTATAAATTTACAAATCCTTTGTGTCTCATTCCATCAATCTAACTCAAGCACAGATACTGCATCAACAAATGAGATTTCATATATAAGGTCAGATAAATCCAATTGTGTAATTAAAGATTTATTATAAAGTGGAATATAATTTGTAATTGCTTCCATTAGAGTGTGCAGCTTTAATAAACAATTTAGTGCCCCATTTAAGAAATAGCAAACTTGATATGAGATAAATGCCATGCCATCTGTTTTTCTGTTTCAATGTAATATATTTTAAAGCATAAACTTGTTTGATACACAGGCCAATTTGATTACAACTTGACTGTGTATTAATAACATTGTACTGAGCAGCACATCTATCATTTGCCTTCAGTGAGGAGAGCAGCACTAATAATTGATCATATCAAAGATCTTATCTCCTCGAATATTTATACAGAGCTTTTCCTAAACCACAGTTTCCTTCAGGGAACATCTCCGGATACCAAAAATGTAAGGGAAGCTTGAAAATTAAAAAAAAAACTATAAAGAAATGTTCAAGAGGTGAAGATTGATTGCTTAATGGAACTGAAAGTGTTTGCGTGTCAGTTGTATTTCATATACACAGTTGCTGTTGACAATTAAATTCCAGAAACTGGTGAAAAAATTCCCAATCAGTTTAATGAGGGAGAGCTTCTGAAGAATATTAATGTAGCTGTCATGAGCCAATATTCTACAAAGGCATGTCATAGAGGTAAATTGCAGAACTGTATCCTTTGAAATTGTTCGCTCTATGGATGTTAATGAGGCACAAGTTAATCTGCATCAACACGAGATTCTGCAGATGCTGGAAATTCAGCGTAACACACAAAAATTGCTGGAGGAGCTCAGCAGGTCGAGCAGCATCTACGGAGAGGAATTAACAGTCAACACTTCAGGCTGAGACCCTTCATCAGGACTAATCTGCATCAATTTTGGTTTCATTTATGAAGAAATATAAGACTATATGAATTAAATTTACTGGTGTTCTTGCATATAAAATTATTACAGGTGAATAATATCTAGAAAATGCAAGAGAATGTTTGTCCTTCCTAATGCTCCAATGTTAACTTCAGAGTTATCATTTTTAAGTTGTCTTCAGTTTGCAATGGACCATTGATTTCACTGGGTTGCTTTACAAAATGTATTGAAGCATCAAACCATTAAACTGTGATAATCTCATGGCTTGCATCCAAAGTATGACACCAGTTGTATGCTCTTTAGGTGGATCTCAACAGCTGAGTCTTGTCAACATGTTGCTGGCTGAAATCCACATTCAAATTTAGGGAGAAAGTGAGTGATGAGGACCCTAGCTGTGATGTTCTCTGTGCAGGCAGCAGGGAGACCCCACGGAGTTATTGCAATTGCTTGTGTCACCTTCCTTAAAAACGGTCACACTGAGGTCCCCTGGAATATCTTCCTCCTCCTAAATGTGAACAATTGAGATTGTGGCTCTTAAGATCATCACCACTGAGGTTCACAACTTCAAAGACTACCTTCTTGACTCCAGATTTAATTGGAAGCTTTCTGTTTCTTACCGATTGGTTTGAACTGCAGTGCTAATATCTGGGTGGGGGAGTAGTACCTGTGAATCTATTTATAGATACCCTCTTCAAAGCCCAGTTTAGGAGAGTATGTACATACAGGCTTGTTCAAGGGCTTTCTCCTGGTATTGGCTAAGAGGCATGTGTTTACCTCACTGCTCTGGGCAGAACATGGCTGTCAGATATCATTTTGCTGGATTGCCTGTCTCTGATCGGATTCAATTACAGATGGGTTTGGACAGAATCTTGCAGTCCACACTTAGCAGGAGGATGGGTAGCTACCTTTGATCACCTCCCTCTCAGATGGCAAGCTATCACTTCTGGGAATTTCATTCTACTCAAAGAGATGGAAAGAGCATTTCATCTCCACCAGGGCCTGTGACTTGCTGTTGTCTAAAATCTCCAAGATAATGGACAGGAAGTTTTCAGGAGTTTTTGCACTCTGTGGCCTTCCTGTCATGCAGGCCAGAATGAAATATTTACAGAACATCAATATGTCCGGCTGTGAGCATGTTACAGAGCCATTCGTCTTTCTTAAGGCTGCTGAGTGTAAAACGCCTGCTGTGAACACTTTAAAAAGAAGTGCAAGCCCACCTTTTCCTTTTCCATGAAGAGGACTACTGATTCTCTGATGATAGTGGGGAGAGTCAATGAGGAGTGAGACTTTGCCTCTTGGAGATCGAACTCTACACCCATCTTCATTGCTTGCAGTAAGAGCTGATTCTGCAGGCTTTCCTGAATGTGACATACTCCTTATTAACTCTCTCTCTCACTTTCTGAGCACCACTGATTGCAAAGAAACTCTTGATCTTCACTTTAGTTCCCACAATTCCATTGAAGAGTCAAATGGCAGTTTTGCAGTTCTGTATCCTACGTTATACTTTTAGGTTACTCAGTGCTTGCTGGGTCAGCAGCTTCATGTCAAGCTTCATTGTCCCTCTCTGGCAGTCTTCTGGTCTCCCTGACAGCCAAAAGGAGATGGTAGTCAGAGAAGGACACTGGCGTGACATCACTGCATCTGACTGCGTGTGTTTGGGACACTGTGGAACTTTATCCTGGACTGACTGAGTCATCAGGGAAAAAACTTGTCACCTTTAATCACTTGCATTAGGACGCTGGAGGTGATGTCCAGTTGGCTGACAGCCCTGCCAGATTGCCCAACCAACTTCTGGTGCAATTGAAGGCACTGGCGAGCTTGTTATCAACAATGGTGGGAGGGGTTGCCAGTCACTCGCTCTTCAGAGTTGTACACAGTGGTTATCTGCAATGGAGAGATTTCATATGTTGAACATTACTCAATGAATTGGATCATAGGTACCTTGTCACTGCAGTTCTTCAGTCCTTGTGCTCTGGGTACCTCTTTCAAATCAGTTTACCTGATAATATGAAACTTAAATCCACTATTTTAGTTTTTTTGATCGGGACTAACAAAATTATGCTTTGATGGCACTCAAATCCTTTCTGTGATGGCTTATTAGACTCCACCAATCAGCAGAATCAAAATACACTTTCCTTTGATGTTGTAAGTACAGTGGAACTACCAGCCAGTTCATTGGGATTAAAAGTGATTCCCTTGCAAAATATTCAAATATGCACCAGTCACTACCTAAGGTGAAAGGTGAGAATGAAATATGTTGTTTTAAAGATAGAATGAATGAAATAAGAGTTATTGAAAGGCTGTACTTGAGTTATCAAAGGGATAAATGGTTGAAGAAGAAAAAGGAAGAGAGATGGAAGTGAGAAGTGATGAACTTTTCATTGTATTTTACTGTGTAGCATTCATATGACAAACAAATGCCTAAGTTATCATGAGTAGGTCATTTATCATATCACAGATGAACAATATTTCATATTAATTATATCTTGCCTAGACTACTATTGGCAACCTGGGAATATGCAACTTATTGTATTACTGGGCATGATTGAGACCATCTCATATTACTTTTTACTCATTTCATTTTTTTAAATCCTTATATACATGGACGAGATCATCTGATGCACTCCTGTATTACAGATCTGGTTTAAACACATGTCGATTTACATGTAATATCTATTTTACATGGATTCCCCTGTTAACAAGGCTGTGTGTAGCACATTCAGTGAGGAATGCTTCATTTTTTCCCATCATTAAGATTGTCATGTTGAGAATGGCTCACAAAGGTCCTGGATTAAATGGAAAATATTAAAGTGCTGGATAGCACATTAAATGCAAAACATGGTGAGAGTGTGTGGGGAATTGATGGCCAGAAAGGTTTTCCCCATAAATGGGGAAAACCTTTATGAGCAGGTTAAATAAGATAGGACATTTTAAACTTGATGCTTCATTTGATAATGATCAAGGAGTTGATTTTTTCCAGTGTTTTTATCCCTGTCATGCATTTCTCACTCTCATGCACATGAAAATATGTCTTTGATCTAGAATAATCCCTGCCTGTTTTGGCTTTGCAAATTGCAATGTAGAATTTGCATGCCATCCAACCTAATTACCAGAAACTGAATCAGATTTATTGTCACTGACATGTATCGTGAAATGTGTCATTTTGCAGTAACAGTACAGTACAATACCTAAAAATTACTATAAATTACAATAAGAATATATAAAAGAAATAGTGCAATAAGAGAGCAAAATAGCAGGGTGGTGTTCATGGGCCGTTGAGAAATCTGTTGGTGGAGAGGAAGAAGCTGTTCCCAACTAATTGAGTGTGCATTTTTAGGGTCCTGTACCTCCTCCTTGATGGTAATATTCAGAAGAGGACATGTCCTTGATAGTGAGGATCCTTTGATGGATGCTGCCTTTTTGAGGAATTGCCTTTTGTAGATGTACATCCTCAGTGGTGGGGATGTAAATGCTCATGATGGAGCTGTCTTGTACATTAGCACCTCCATACCAAGCCCTGGTGCAACCAGTTAGATGCACTCCACAGTACATCTGTGGACGTTTGCTAAAGTCTTTTGATGACATAGCAAATCTCCTCAAACTCCTAATGAAATATAGCCACTGGTGCACCTTCTTCATAATTGCATGAATATGTTTGGTGCAGGATAGATCTTTGGAGAGGTTGATGCCAAGGAACTTTAGGTCTGCAGAGTACTCTCCTCAACTTTGCTGTTGGTTAATGCGTGACCGAAATTCTATGTTCTAGAAGCAGTCAAGCTGTCATTTCAGGGATATTTCGAACATATGGAAGGACAACCCATTCGGTCACTTTTTGGAGATGACAATCAAGAGGGGCACAAATTTGACTAGGCATCAGTTAAAGTCATGGCACAAGCAAACAAGCAGCATGTAAGAGAATTCCTTGAAGCATGGTTTTCCGCAAATAATTCTATAAGCAGACATGTAGCCCTCAATCCTATTTATAGGCCAATGCAGGCAAAATTCCAGATAACGCACAGACCACGCAACCAATCAGTGACGAGTTTCCCTACCTACATCACAATTGAGTTTCTGTAATGATGACCAGTCAGCTAATTGATAAATATATAAAGGCCATGCGTTCGGAGGACATCACAAGTGTACAGCTCACTAATGATGTCTTCTTTTATGGTAAGGGAACATTTGCAAATGGATTGCCAAGGTTGTAGAACAGCTTAAACCAACCACACTAATGCTAAGATGTCACTGGAATTTCTATTCATTCAAAGCAGAAAGGTCTGAAAAAACTGCTAGATGTTTATTTCCTTTTAAAATTAAAGGATAGTTCAGTCTCCTGAAGAGGCAAAGATTCTTAATTTTCAATATCTATTTGATTGTTTCATGCAGAAGCACATCAGTAAAAATATCTCCTCGCAGCAGAGTAGTTTAATGCAGGAAACACTTAGCAGCATTTATGCAAAGGTTGAGACTTTGCCTGACCCTCTGAGTTTGCAGCATTCTGTGTTTTCATTTCAGATTTCCTACCTTGGCTGATTTATTTTGATTTCCATTTAATGTTACTACCAATTTGCTTTTATTAAAGTTCTTTCCATAGAAGGAAAAATTGCAATCTTTTCATATCCTTCAACTCTCAGAGACTCTTGAAGTGCTTTTTATCCACATGTACAGATGAGTTTTTATTGCTTTGTGTATAAATCTGCCAGATGATTTGCATATTTGGGAAAGCTCCACAAAGGATGATGAAGTGCGATCAGTAAGTTGCTTCTGGTAGTTTTGTATGAAGGGTGAATGTGACCTGGGCACTGAGAGACCTGCCTTCTCCACTTGGATCTCTTACAGACGGGTAAAAACGGGTTGCTAGTAGCATTTCTAGCAATGGCAATACTGTGTTGCACTGCAGGGCCAGGCTACATTCTATAAGCAGGGCCTTAAAACAGTACCCACTGATTGTAATTCTAAACCAAAATACAACTAATGCTTTAAATCTGAAATTAAAATTAAAATGCTCAGGAGATCGATAGCATCTGTGGGAGACACAATGTTTCAGGCCGATAATTTCTTTTCTGAACTCATGATAAAAGGTCTTCAACCTCAAATACTAACTGTTCTTGTCCTGATGTTAGGGTACCTCCTGTCTGATAGTAGGAGTGTCAAGTCCCTGCACATACATCAGAGAGCTACAGTATAAATCACTGAGGACAATCAGAATCAGAGATGAGTCCCACATTTAGAGCAGTGGAGATGCCATACAGGATAGTGGAATGCTCCTCTTGTGGGATGTGAAAAGGCAGGGAGACCTCCAGTGTCCCTGACAACTACACCTGCAAGACCTGCACCCTGCTGCAGCATCGAACAGATCATGTTAAGGGGTCGAATGAACTCCAGACCATTCGGGAGGCTGAGGGGTTGAAAGTGAGGATATATATATACACAAGGAGGTAGTGTTGTGATGGAAAACAACTGGTTCTTTGAGTCTCAACAGTAGAGGCCTGGACACACACAGTTTTAATAATAAGGAATTTATTTACAAGGGGAAGTCGGGTCAACACAAGCAACTACAATACACAGGATGCAGTGTGGGGACAGGGTACGGTTACACAAACAAAGAACAAGGGAAAAGCACTACGACAGCTATCCCCCTTGACCTTAGATAGCTGCGGCTCCCTTACCAGGACAAACAATAGACCTTCCCAAGCATAAATCAATGCACTTACCTTCAATGAGGTGGTCTGTAAGAGAGGGTGAGCCAGGGCCAAGTCTCACCTTTTATAGCATGGAGCTGGGCGAGATAATCCAATTAAGGTGACCAATAATTTAGGGGTGCATTGATTAGTTGGGAGGGACCAAATGTTGATTGGCATGTGGTGTGTCCTCCGACCAGCCAGGTGGCAGTGCGTCTGTCACGTGGCCGGTATCTCAGGATACAGGTAGTTACACCCAAGGTGCAGAACACTGGAAACTGTGTGACTGTTACAAGGGGGAAAGGGGATAGGCAGCCATTGCAGAGTACCTCTGTGGCCGTTCCCCTTAGCAACAGGTACTCTGCTTCAGATACATTTGGGGTGGGGTGGGGTATTGACCAAGCAGAGGAAAGCCATGGCAGTCAGGTCTCTGGAACTGAGTTTGGCTCTGTGATTCAGAAGGGAAGGGGGGAGAAGAAGCAAGCTGTATGGATAAGGGATTTGTTGGTTAGGAGAATAGAAAGGAGGTTTTGTAGGCAAGAACAAGATTCCCAGGTGATCTGTTGCAAACTGAGTGCCAGGGTCAGAGACATCTTGGATCGATTGCACAGCATTCTTAAGTGGGAGGCTGAGCGGCCAGAGGTCGTGGCCCAGGTTAGCACCAGTGACATGGTTGGGAAGGGAGACAAGGCTCTGCAGAGTGAGTTCAAGGAGTTAGATGCTGAGTTAAAGGTCAGAACATCCACAGGTGTGATCTCAGGATTGCTACCTGTGCCACATGCAAGTGAAGCCAGAAAAAGGGAGATCATGCAGATTAAAATGTAGCTAAGGAGATGGTGCAGGAGGGAGGGCTTCAGATTTTTTGATCATTAGGCTCTCTTCCAGGGAAGGTGGGACCTGTACAGGAGGGACAGTTTACACCTGACCTGGAGGGGGCTAATATTAATAAACCAGTTGGAAGGTTTGTTAGTGCTGCCCGGGGGGGGGGGGGGGGGTGTTGGATTTAACTAGAGCTGCTGGAGGATGGGAGCCAGAACAGCAGAACAGATAATGGAGTGGTTGTGGAGAACAATGTTGTAAAGCCCACATACAAAGTCAGGAATCAAAACATTGAGCATGGTGGGATTAATGTCCTGAGCTGTGTGTATTTCAACGTAAGGAGTATTGTAGGAAAGGCAGATGAGCTTAAGCATTGGATCAGCACATGGAATTATGAAATTGTAGCCATTAATGAGACTTGGTTGCAGAAGGGGCAGGCAGCTCAATGTTCCAGGTTTCTGTTGCCTTAGATGTGATAGAGTGGGAGGGATTAAAGGGAGAGGGGCGGCATTAAAAGTCTAAGAAAATATCATTGCATTGCTGAGACAGGACAGACTGGAGATCTCGTCTAGTGAGGACGATACTAAATCTCCTATTAGGGAATGATTCAGGGCAAGTGACAGACATATGTGTAGGGGAACACTTTGCATCTGCTGATCACAATGCCATTAGTTTCAAGGTAATTGTGGAAAAGGACAATTTGTTTGAGATTCTAAATTGGAGGTAGAACAATCTTCATGGTATCAGAAAGGATCTGGCAAGTGTGGATTGAGACAGGTTGTTTTCTGGCAAAGATGCCCTTGGTAAATTGGTGATCTTCAAAAGTGAAATTTTGAGAGTATAGAGTTTGCATGTTATTCCTATCAGAATAAAAAGCAAGGATAACAGTTTTACAAAAACATGGTTTTTAAGAGATATTGAGGCCCTGGTTAAGAAAAGGAATGTGGTGCATAGCAGGTATAGGCAGATAGGAACAAATGAGGTACTTGAGGAGTGTAAGAAATTCAAGAAGCAAATTAAGAGAGATGGAGGGCTAAAAAAATGCATAAGGTTGCTCTAGCAGACAAGATGAAGGAGGATCCTAAGGACATCTACAGATATATTAGAGCAAAAGGATAGCGAGGGACAAAATTGGTCTTCTGGAAGATCAGAGTGGTCATCTGTGTGTAGAGCTGGAGGAGTTGAGGAAGATCTTAAATATATATTTTTGCATCTGTATTTACTTGGAAGATAGACTTGGAATCCACAGATGCGAGCCAATGCAGCAGAAAGGTCCCTGGACCCTATACAGGATACAGCAAAGGAGGTGTTTGCTGTCTTGAGGCAAATCAGGGTGGATAAATCCCCAGGGCCTGTCAAGGTGTTCCCCCGACCCTGTGGGCGGCTCGAGCAGAAATTGGAAGGGCCCTAGCAAAGATATTTAAAACATCCTTAGCCACTGATGAGGTGCTGGAGGATTGAAGCATAGCTAATGTTGTTTTGTTTTTTTCAGAAAGGCTCTAGGAATAAGCCAGGAAATTTTTAAATGGTGATCCTGACATCAGTACTAGCAAAGACATTGGAAGGTATTCTAAGGAATTGGGTATATAAATATTCAGATAGATAGGGACTGATTAGGAATAGTCAACATGGCTTTGTGTATTGTATGTCAAATCTAATTAAACTTATAGATTTTTTCAAAGAAGTTACCCGGAAGGTTGATAAAGGTAATGTGATATATGTTGTCTACATAGACACTTGCAAGGCCTTTGACAAGGTCCTGCATGGATGGTTGGTCAAGCAGGTTCAGTGGCCTGGCATTGAAGATGAGGTAGAAAATTAAATTGGCTTCAGAGGAGAAGCCAAAGAGTAGTAGTGGATGGTTACCTCTCAATGACTAGTGGTGTGCCACAGGAATCAGTACTGGGTTCGTTGCTGTTTGTCATCCATACCAATGATCTGGATGATAATGCGATAAACTGGATCAGGAAATGTATGTATGACATCAAGACTAGAGGAATAGTTCAAAGTTCAAAGCAAAGTACAAATCTGTCACCACCTTATACAACTCTGAGATTCATTTTCTTGAGGGCATACTCAATAGATCTATAAAGTAATAACCATAACAGAATCAATGAAAGACTGCCCAGTTTTGGGGGTTCCACCAGAGTGCAGAAGACAACGTACTGTGGAAATAAAAGGAAGAAATAAATAATGATAGAAAAATTACTAAGAATCAGGAACATGAGATGGAGAGTCCTTGAGTGTGGGTCCATTGGTTGTCTGAACATTTTAACGTTGGGGCAAGTGAAGTTGAATGAAGTCATCCCCTTTGGTTCAAGAGCCTGAAGGTAAGGGGTAGTAAATGTTCCTGAGCCTGGTGGTGCGAGTCCTGAGGTTTCTGTATCACCTTCCTGATGGAGCAGTGAGAAGAGAGCATGTCCTGGGTTGTGGGTGTCCCTGGTGATGAATGCTTTTTCTACAAAAAAATGCTTTTTCTACAAAAAGGGCATTTGGTATTTCCATACCAGGCTCTGATGCAGGTGCTCAAATTCCTCTTCGCTGAACACCTATGGAAGTTTGTCAAAGCTTTAGATGTCTGCCAAATCTCCACAAACTCCTAAGGAAGCTCCTGTGCTTTCTTCAGAATTGAATTTATGTGCTGGGAGGAGATGTTGTTCCCAAACCAAACTGACTGGGGACTGCAAGTGAGGAAATCAAGAATCCAATTGCACAAGGAGATATTGAGGCCAAGGTCTTGGAGCTTATTGATTAGTTTTGAGGAGATGATGGTACTGAATGCTGAGCTGTAGTCAATAAAGAGCATCCTGATGTGTGCACCTTTGCTGTGCAAATGCTCTAGGTTTGAGTGAAAAGCCAATGAGATGGTGGACATTGAGGAAGACTATCAAAGCTTGCAGTGGGATCTGGACCAGCAGGAAAAATCGAAAAAGGAATTTAATGCAAACAAATGTGAGTTGTTGCACTTTAGAAGGATCAGCCAGGGTGACTTACATGGTGAGCCGTAGGGCACTGAGAAATGCAGTAGAACAGAGGGATCCGGGAATACAGATTCATAATTCCTTGTGTTTGGCATCACATGCAGAAAGGGTTGTGAAAATGCTTTTGGCACATTAGCCTTCATAAATCAATGTATTGAGTCCAGGAGTTGGGATGTTATTTTGAAATTGTATAAGACATTGGTGAGGCCTAATTGAGGTATTGTGTGCAGGTTTGGTCACTTATCTATAGAAAAGATGTAAATGAGATTGAAAAAATGCAGAGAAAATTTTCGAGGATATTGCTGGGACTTGAGAACCTAAGTTAGCGAGAATGGTTGAATAGGGTTAGAACTTTACTCCCTAGAATGTAGAAGGCTGAGAGGAGATTTGATAGAGGTATATAAAATTATGATGGGTATAGGTAGGGTAAATGCAAACAGTCTTTTTTTTTCACTGACGTTGGTTAAGACTACAACTAGAGGTCATGGGTTAGGGGTGAAAGGTGAAATGTTTAAGGGGAACATAAGGGGGATCTTCTTCACTCAGAAAATGGTGAGAGTGTGGAATGAGCTGCAAATGCAAGTGGTGGATGTGGGTTTGATTTCAATATTTAAGAGGAATTTGGATAGATTACATGGATGAGTGGGGTATACAGGGCTACGGTCTGGGTGCAGGTTGACTGGACTAGGGTGATTAATGGTTTGGCATAGACTAGATGGGCCGAGAGGCCTATTTCTGTGCTGTAGTGTTCTATGACTCATTGGTTGCAATGTTGATTTTAATTTAATTTAATTTTAATTTATTCCATATCCATCTTTTAATCTCTAGCTTTATTGTTATATAATTCTTTATAATTGTTGAATGTTGTTATTTTTGGGGCATGTTGTGCCTGCACACCACAGCACATTCCTAATAGATGTAAATGGTGAATAAATTTGATACTTGATCCTTTCATTCTCAGATACAATGCTTACAAAAGTCCAACACTGGGAGATAAAGCTTCATTTAACCAGTAATTGCTTTATAATGATCACATACAGAGATACAGTTGCTCTGTAATGCCATCAAGGCTGATCTTTGCATGCAAAAATATACACAACTTAACAGCGAATAAAAGTGCCAAGTGGTGACTGTAAACTCTGCTAATAGAGTCAGTTTTCAATCTGGTACATCCAAAGAACAGGGATCAATAATCAACTTTATTTGTGATACACATTTACAGGAATTGGGAATTTGCGAATAATGTTTTTGCAGTGTATACAGCATTGTAAAAGAGTGCTTTAAGGTGTTTACAGTGCAGAGACTGAGGTAATTGACTCAGGGGAGTCTCGGATACCATTCTTGGATACTAAAGAATTATTTAAATATATTAACAGAACTGATTCTGGGTGAGTTGGAGAGAATATTGTTTTATAAACTCACTATATTTTAATCACTTAACATAGGATGTATAGTTCTATTGTGAAGGTACTGTCTCTCTGAGATCAATATGTAAAACTACAGTGAAAGGTAAGACTCTTAGGTCAATTGGATCCCAGCAACTGAAAATTGTCATCTAAACAAATGTGCGCTTTGATTTGGCAAAGTGCTAGTGGAATTAAATTTGTGTCACATTTTGGTTTGCAGCCCTCTGTCACACACTCTAGTGACTGTGTAAAAACATTGTGAAGATTCGGTGTTACTGCGCTTATTAAACTGGGTGGAGTAACTACTCACCAGAAAATCTGCTGTGGTGCTTCACTGGCAGCTTTAATGCCCACATTGAATCACGGATCTTGGGACGAACTTGCATGCACTGCTATACAGTGATGTTAAATTTTCCCTCTGCAATGCTTCCGCTGAGGCCCTTGCACTTTGGTGAAGTTTCAGAGAAAGTATATGTGGTGATTTCTACTGCCTCATCTGATATTGGAGTCTCAGGGTCTAGTGGACAGTATGTAACTATTTACACATTCAGTTCAAAAAAAAATTGAGCTGTGTAATAACATTCAATGCTAATTTCATTTCATGGTATATCAAGGCAGAGAAGGTTATGACCTAAGTTGGGCAAGTGGGATTAGTATGGGTGGGTAGAATGGACAGCATGGACATAGTGAATGGAAGGACCTTTTTCTGTGTTGTATGACTGTCAATCGTTTTCTGCAGTCACAGTTACAAATAGATTCAGATTCAGATTTATGTTTCACATACACATGGAAAACATCAGGTTAAATGTGTCATTTGCTTTATCAGCTAATGCACCTAAGGATGTGCTGGAGGCAGCCCACAAGTGTTGCCACGCCTTGTGGTGCCAATGCCCACAAAGCTCGGCAGAACAACGTAATACCACAGATCGCAACAACCAACAAATCAACAACAGCAAAGCAAGTCACTTTCCTAATTCCCTCCCACCCATGGACAGTCCTCCAATTCCAGAACAGTCCTCCAGGCTTCAGCCAATGAGATTTGACTTCTGGACTTCCGATCAACTTTCGGGCTCAGTATTTGGTATCTCAGTGGACCCCAAACTCCAGGTTCAACCTCTGAGGGGGCTGACAGACTGCTCTCGTGCCTCCTGCTCGCACAGATATCCAATCTCGGGATGAACTGACCTGGGACAGCCCGACATCCATGGATATCCTTCATTACCCATCCATGTCACTGTCTTTGAGTGTGGAAGGGAGGCCTGCATTCTACAGATTATGATCTTTATTATGTCTTTTTTTTGTTATGCCGTGGTTCTGTAATATTGGGCTAGAAATTTCCCCCACGGGTTTACATTCCATTCATGACGAAGTCAATCATCCTCTCAACTCTTTTGAATCCCATAGTAAACTCATCAATGAGGCTTAGGTGGCACTGCATTGTGGAGAGAAGGTTTCCCTACCATTGTGGTCCCAGTAGGGAGAAATCAATTGGCAATAATTTCTAGTGTGATCAGCTGTCAATTAATTTGATGGCAATGTACAAGGATAGTTAAATAGAGTGCTTTATTGCTTAGTATTTTGGGCTAGGGTCATATTGGTGTCATTGACATGGCTGGCTGTTCTATCACTCTATTTTTGAAGTGTAATTGCCAATTCTAAGCACATTTATTTTAAAATGGACCATTAACTGCAGGACCTTTTAATGCTCTTTAAGTAGTCTATGGTAAAATCCATGATAAGGCCTGTGTTGCACATAAGCAGTTAAGTTAGTGACTTCACCTTCTACTGGTACAATGATCACTGAAGTGTCATGTCACTTATTACAAACGTTCACATGGGTAGTCATTTTCTCGGGACTGAGGTTCATGAAGTTCTGACTGGGTTGTAAATCGAAATTCTGAAGAGCTGGAATGATCTGCTTACCTTCCTGTTCTAAGAAAATGTACATTGTCTTTGAAGAGCAATAAGGAAAATATTTTAGACACAATCACATTTGTCATCTTTGAGTGAGGAAAGAAATGGCCCGTAAGACAGGATGTCCTATGGGAGGTTTTGTTACCATTCAGATTTTTACTTGGAAATATTTAGCTACATGTATATTTTACAGGAAGACATTTTTCAAGGCAAAGTTTTTGCTGAAAATGTTTTAATCAACTTGTCTGGTTAAAATCAGCTTTCAATTTATAAGAATAGTTGGAATATGAACAAAGGAGGTGCAGCTGGTAGATATGAAGTAGTCTTTTATTCAACAAAATGAGGCACAGCAGGCATCATATTGAGACACTTTCGGAGGAAGAGGCCTGCTCGACCCAACATTACATAACATTTTCTATGTTAAAGATAATAAGATAATTCTATACTTCCAATGCATCTACAACGTTTCGTTTGAATTACATGACTTTCACACCTCTTTTTTCACAGACACACTCCGACAACCAAAATGAATGTCTATCTGCTTTATAAAATTTTTCAGTTAACAGCTCTAGCAATCTATTGTCCAGAGCTGCATTTTTAATTTAATCAACAGTCTGTGTTCAGGTCTAGAGATTGGTAGCTGAAGTTAGTTGCTGAAGTTAGTATTTTGCTATACATCCTAAGTCCAGTATATGCTCTAACAAGGACAAATGAATATACAAAACAGATCTTGAACAATCATCTATCTTCCTCTGGACATTTGGACAATCTGTCCAAATTTAATATATTTTGTAAATAGGCCAAATAAGACCATAAAACATATGAACAGAATTAGGCACTGCATCTACTGAGTTGGCTCTGCCTTTTGAGCACAGATGATATATCTTCCCTCTCAACCCTGTTTTTCTGCGTTCTCCCTGTAACCCTTGGTGCCCTTACTAATCAAGTACCTATCAAGCTCTGTTTTAAATAGACCCAATGACTTGGCCTCCACTGCTGGCTGTGGTAATGAATTCCATATTTTCAGCACTCTCTGAGGTAGTGTTCATGGGTTAGGTCATTGACCGTTCAGAAATTTGAAGGTGAAGGGGTAGAGAAGCTGTTCCTAAGACATTGAGTATGTGCCTTTATGCTCCTGCACCTCCTCCCTGATAGTAGGAAAGAGAAGAGAGCAGATCCTTGGTAATAAGGGTCCTTAATGATGAATGCCGCCTTTTTGAAGCATTGCCTTTGGAAGATGTCCTTGATGCAGGGGACGATAGTACCTTCCGCAGCTTTTTCCGATCCTGTGCAGCGGCCAAACGGTGGTGCAACCAGTTAAAATATTCTCCATGGTGCAGCCAAAGTTCATGGTCACTGCCATGGGTACTTGAGTAAGCAACATTGATTTAAGATAGAAAGGTTTAGTGATAGGAAAGCATAACGGCTACAGGATTTATAGGTTATTAAATTAAATACATGTAAAGTAGCCTTTTCTGTTTCAGTAGTGTGGTAGTTAAGCTCAGTCAAGATAACTGAAAGGAGGCTTTTTGTGTTTCTGAGCAGAAAGTTTGAGTGTAAATTTTTCAGTTTGTAAAAAGCTGCAAAACAAAAGTACACACACCAAAATCCACCACATGCATCTAATGTATTTTAAAGACTGCAGCTCTGTGACTTGTTAGAGCAGAATTGACAATGTAGTCTGCCAATAGCTTTCAGTCCTTCATCTTGCAGTTTTATTTTAGAAGGCAATGCCCTTAAATCCATGCATACGCAAACAAGTTAATGGTTCCTCTGCAAATGCAATACTGTTCGAAATGATCATTACTTCTGGCAAATGACAATTCTAACAGGCTCCAATAATAAAATTATTGTTTTATTAGAGCCGGTTGAACTTAACTTGTTTTATAGTTGTGATTTTTTTTTTGTCAGATTTACAACTAATTCATTCTTGGAGTACCATTTACATGCAGTTAAGCAAACGCTGTGACCCCTTTGTAATGGATGGTGACAAGGTTTTCATAAGTAGATTTTGTTTGGCTAGACATGACTGAATAGATTTTACATAAATTTTTCATATAACTAAAGCTGTTGGTTCTTGCAAGATATGTTATTGCCAATAGAAGTGGACATTTACTTGATTAGAATGATTAAATGAAAGGAAATGCTTTCGTCTCTCACAAGCAGACTAATTCTCCCAAGAATGAGTTGCTACACAGCAATAAAACATCTAATTCACAAGCTAAGTTAGGTAACACAAGATTCAACTTGACAGTGACCATGGGAATTAAGAATATTTTTTCATATCTTCTGGCACCACAATTTTGTTTTTAGTTCTACAGTTTCCTTGTGGACATCTAATTTGTTGTGTTGTGTAAAAAATATTTTTTTACAGTTTGATATTTCATCAGAGAATGGCTTTGGAAGAGTGGTCTGAGATAGAAGTGGACAAGGCCATAGAGAGATTTAAAAATGGGTTAAATGTGGGATGTTTCTGGATCAGAAATGAGTGGGCAGAGGAATGGTTAGTGAATTGGAATTAATGCCAGTTGGGCTGTAGACAGCAGAGTTCTAGATGAACTCATATTTACAGAAGGTGCAAAACTAGACATCAGATTGCCCTGGGATAATCAATCCGAAATGGTACATGGCATAGACAGGTACGGAGATGAGAGTCAGCAACCTTGGTTATATAACACTGAAAGTTCACCTTATGATGAGATCAGACGCAAAGCTTGTCAACTATTCGCTGTGGGGTGGCTGGGTAAAGAACAGAGTTGGTATTAGGGACCAGCACAGTATATTTGTTGTTAAATATGAGGATATTCTGGGAGTAAATGGCCTCAATTTAAGCAACCGTCTTTTCCTTTGAAAACCAACTTAATCTCCAGTAACAAAGAACAGAAAGAAATGTTGCCCTGACTTTTGGACCCAACACTTGTTTAATTGTCTTCACAATTATTGTTAATAAGACCATCAGACATTAGGTCAGTCAGCTCATTTAGCCTGCTCCACTGTTCCATCACAGCTGAAATATTATCCCTCTCAAACCCGCTCTCCTGCCTTCTCCCCATAATCTTTGATCCCCTTACTAATCAAGAACCTATCAATCTCCGTTTTAGATATAGCAAATGTCTTGGCCTCCGCAGTTGTCTCTGATAATGAGTTCCACAGATTAAAGATAATCCTTCTCATCTCTGTTCTAAAGTTAGAATCTGTATGTTTCTCTTATGCCTTTCAGATCACTCACTGGAAAGGTTTTGCTGTTTTATTTGGTTTCAAAATACTTCTGAACTTTGATTACTTGGATCTTTTCTAACTGATCCAAAAGGACTGTATTTTTCTTTCAAATCAAATACATATTTCTCCAGGCTGAAGTTGTGGTCCCATACCAGACACTGAATTCTTACTGGCTGCATTAAGATTCTGCGAGAAGATACTGTCCCTTCACTGCTGAAGACTGAGGGAGATTTTCTCACAGCAAACTTTCAGCGTTATGAGGGGATCATATCCACAAACTCACTGGGGCTCGCAGCAAAGCCGGATCTATGAGACCACCTGGATGAAAGGCAATTTTAAGCCCCTCTACTGTGTTTGGGGCAGCACAGTGACACAAGAGGCAGAGTTGCTGTGTGGAGCTCCAGTGACCTGGGTTCGATTCTGACCTTAGGTGCTAGCTGTGTGAAGCTTGTACATTCTGCTGATGACTGCTGGCTTTTCCCCTTGGTGCTCACGTTTCCTCCCTCATCCCTCCGACATGCAGGTCAGTAGGTTGAGTGGCCTTTGTAAGTTTTTCCTAATGTGAAGGTGCATGATAGAATCTGCAGGTTGATGGAAAGGTGGTAACAACAAAATAAGATTAGTGTAAATGACTGCTTGATATTAGATGTGGACTTGAAAGATCTGAAGCACCTGTGTCCATGTTCTGTGACTCAATGGCTCTATGTTCTGACCCAGGAAATCAAGAGTAAGTGGAGCCACTGTGATATCATTTCCTGCATTTTGGGAAGTTAAACCAGAGCATTCCCGGAGAGTGCTGCTGAGCTTGGGAGTACCAGTTTCCTGAAAGTGGTGACACAGGTCAACAGTGTGGTGAAGAAAGCAAATGCAGAATGGCCTCTAACCATTTGGGCAGCCTTCAAACTGACGGCTTAAGCAGTGAATTCTCTAACTTCTGGTAATTTCTGCCTCCTCAACTTTCTCTCTTTTTCTATTCCTTATTCTGGCTCCCCTCTTCACCCTTCTCTTCTCCTTGCCTGCCTATCAACCCCTTTTAGTGCCGCTTCTTCTTTCCTTCCTTGCATGGTCCACTCTCCTCTCAGTTTCCTTCTCCTTCAGCCCTTTACCTTTTCCACCATCACCTCCCAGTTTCTCTCTTCAGTCACCCTCCCCCACCCATCCACCTTCCTCCACACCTGGCTTCACCAATCACTAGTCAGCTTCCCTTTCCCCCTAATTTATTCTGGCTTCTTCCCACTTCCTTCCCAGTCCTGATGAAGGGTCTTGGCCCAAAATGTCCATGGTTTATTCCTCTCCGTAGACGTTGCCTGACCTGCTGACCTCCAGCATTTTGTGTGTGTCCAGCATCTGCAGAAGCTCTTGTGTTTAGAAATGGGACTTCATATTGTACACAATGTTGGTTAGGCTACATATGAGTACTGTGTGCAGTTCCAGTTGCTGTACTGTAGAGAAGATGGAGTAAAGATTCACGAAAGACTGGAGAACTTGAGTTATATCTATAATTTTAGTCTGGTTCTCTTTCTCTCTCTTTTCCCCCCTCACTATAATCTTCCCCCCAGCCCTACATTTCTTTCTCTTATATTTCCCATAATTCTCCACCTTCCCCCTAGCCCATTTCCCTTCAGCCTATCACTTCCTAGCTCTCTACTTCATCCCTCCCCCCACTTCTTATCCCCCCTCGACCATCCCATGTTACTTCACTCCTGATGAAGGGGTTTGGCCTGAAACGTCGTCACTACCTCCTCCCATAGATGCTGTCTGGCCTGCTGGGTTCTGCCAGCATTTTGTGTTTTTATTTATTTCCAGCATCTGCAGATTCACTCGTGTTATAAGGAGAAATTGGGTGACCTTACAGAGGTTTATAAAATCATAACAGATGGTTGTGATGATCTTTTTCTCAAGGTAGATGAATCAAAAACCAGAGAGCATCGGTTTAAAGTTGAGAGAGGGAGGATTTCAAGGGGACCTGAGTGCTGTTTTTCACACAGACAGATGGAAAGCAGATGGAATGAGCTGCCAGAAAAAGTGGTAAAGGAGTGGGGTGGGGTTTGGTGTACAATGACAACATTTATATCTAATCTGATGGGATTATTTTGGATTCCTGGACAAGATAGGCCAAAGGTCCTGTTTCTGTGCAGGTACATAAGGTACAATGAAAACTGCTGTACCTCTCATTTACTTTGCTCCAGTACATTGCAATGCTCAAACAGCTCGTCTAAAACATCTGTCACTGCCCCCCTCCTCCTTGCCTTGCTTAGAGCACCACCTTCTCCACATCTCACCCACCTTCATGAATCACAAGTGAGTTCACTCCCTGAGCGGCTGACTGCCGTTCATTCAACAAAGTAATCTTTCTATCAAGTTGTATGATGTCTTCAGATTGCACAAGTTCAATATCTCATTACTATTTGATCCAGTAATGAATCCAACACTCTTCATTCCTATTTTGTCACAAGTGAAATAAGTGGGTTTGTACTAAAACCCTTCCAGTGACAGAGCTGCAAAGTGAGCAAGGATGAAATGTATGCATACCTTTTGAAGAAAGGTAAAATGGAGTCCTGATAGTAAAGGGTGGGGTAAAGACAGTAGAGAGGGCAGACATCAGTTCAGACAATCAAGAAACAGAAATAGTTTGGATGGAGTTAAGAATCCACACCAACCATCAAGTGTTCATTGACACTAATCCCATTTTAAAATCCCCTCATTCCCTTCAACTCCCCTCAATTCCATCACTCACACTCACAGGAGGGGCACTTTGCAGTGGCAAATCAATCCACCGACCTGCAAACAATTGGGATGTGGGCGGAAACTGGAGCTCCCAGAAGAAACCTACACAAACACGAAGAATGTTCTATTCCCCAGTCTGGCCACTTACCTCTTCTCACCTGCCTATCACCTCCCCTGGGTCTCCTCCTCCTTCCCTTTCTCCTATGGTTCACTCTCCTCTCCTATCAGATTCCTTCCTCTCCAACCCTTTACCTTCCTAATCCACCTGGCTTCAACTATCGCCTTCCAACTAGCCTCCTTCCCCTACCCCTACCCCCACTTTTTATTCTGGTGTCTTCCCCCTTCTTTTCCACTTCTGAAGTAGAAGTGTCTCAGCCCAAAATGTCGACTGATTATTCCTTTCCATCGATGCTGCCTGACTTGTTGAGTGCCTCCAGCACTTGGTGTGTAAGAAGTGGTTTTTCAAATCAGTACTTTAAGGAGCTAGTGGGAGAACAATATGTTACATATCGATTATTGTGAAAGGAGACGTACCTATTTAATTGAGGATCTAGTAGTCAAAGGCTCTTGGGACTAGAGGTCAAATTAAGATACAACTCTACATAAAGATTGAAAGTGGTTTACTTCAATTAACAAACTGCAAAGTATGAGTTGTGAGTTAGTTATGGTTGATTGGTAAACTATTTTCAATGGTATGAACATAAGCAACCAATGGCTAACTTTTAAAGAATTAATACATAGTTTGCAAGTAATATATATTCCTTTAAGGCAAAACAGGAAAACAGTCCAGCCACGGCTATCAAGAGAAGTTAAAGATTGTATTAGATCAAAGGGAAAGGTTTATAACATTACCATAAAAAGCAGTAAGCTTGAGGATTGGGAAAAATTCAGCAAACGAGACTAAGAAACTGATAAGAAAATTGAAAGTTGAATGCGAGAGTCAGTTAATGAAAAACATAAAAAGCAGATCATTAGAATTTCCATTGTTATGTACAAAGGAAGCACTGAACAGAAGTTATTATCGGTCCCTTATAAACTGAAATGCTTTTGGGGAATAAGGAAATGCAATAACAGTAAGCAGACCTTTGGAGTTTCTTTATTAAAGATGATGGAATATCTTCTGGAAATAATGGAGGGGTATACTAAGTTAGGAGCACAAATATTAACATGGGTGAAAAACTATTGGAGCAAGTATGGGGACAGAAACACAATGAGTTCCTGGAACCTTTGGACTTGCATCCCAGAGTTTTGATAGAGATAGCAGTGACTATAATGAATGCAATTTATCCAGAATTCCATAGATCCTTGAATTTTTTTTAAAGACTGGAAAAGTATTAACTGTAATAAAGACAGTACTCTGTAAAAGTCTTAGGCACATATATATCGCTAGGATGCTTAAGACTTTTGCACAGTACTGTATATTATGTCTTTCCAGTTACCAAATAACACTTAATACTGCTGAGCTAATGCACAGCTAAGTACACTTATTTCTGTTTCCTGACCACCTTCCTATTTTAACCAATATACAGGACTGTGCAAAAGTCTTAGGCACCCTAGGTTTATATATATACCTGAGACTTCTGTGCACATTGTAGGAAGGAAGTGGGAGAATGGTCGACCTGATATCGGTAGCAGGGAAAATGCAGAAATCTATTATCAAGCAAATGTCAAGATATAATTTTGCAAATAACAGTATTACTAAACAGAGTTAGAGTGCACAATATTTGCAAACAATATATTGGAGTGAATGGAACATTAGTTGCTGGATAGAAAAGGGATTAGGAATAAATGGGTCTTTTGAGTTGGGTAGCTCTGACTCAGACATTGGTGGTGATAGGTTCAAAATCTATATCAGTGATTTGGATAACACACACAAAATGCCGGTGGAACACAGCAGGCCAGGCAGACACTGTCAACGTTTTGGGCCGAGACCCTTCATCAGGACGAGTCTCGGCCCAAAACATCGACAGTGCTTCTCCTCATAGATGCTGCCCGACCAGCTGTGTTCCACCAGCATTTTGTGTGTGTTGTTTGAATTTCCAGCATCTGCAGATTTCCTCGTGTTTGCTCAGTGATTTGGATGATGGCTTCATGTGTGATATATCTGAATTACTGATGATATTAATCAAGGTGATAGTGCTGGCTCTGAGGAAGGTAAACGAGGATATAGGGGATGTAGAAAGGTTAAGTGAATCGTCTAGGATAATCCAGATGGAATATAAAGGGGAAGAATTGAGGTTATCCAGTTGGACAGAGAAAGCAGGAAGGTGGATTAAGGTCTGAATCATTGAGAGATTGAACACCCACACTTTTGAAGCAGTAAATCTTCCAGCTATAAAGCTAATCAAAAATTGGGTTTATTGCTGCCTTGTCCTCCGTGATTTGCTTGAGATTATTGATCTCAATGGCACCTTGAAAATGATGCCTTTAATGAAAATGGGTGGCACAGTTGTGTAGTAGTTAGTGTAAAGTTAGTGTATCGTGTAACGCAGGTAATCCAGGTTTATTTCCCACTGTTGCCTGTTAACCGTGTGGGTTTCCTCCCATATTCCAAAGCTGTATGGTTTAGTAGTTTAATTGGTTAGATGGGTGAGCTCACTGGGGCAGAAGGGCCTGTAACTGTGCTGTAACTAAAAAAAAATAGAATCACATTAGTCTGTGCAGCGCAGGAAATGAACAATCCTCAGTTTTCAGGGCTGATGATCCAAAGTGGAATTTCTTGAGCAGCTATATAATTGTCCTTGGCATTTAAAAAGCTTTGTCATTTGTAGTTTAAAACTTCACTTTCAATCAGAAATGACATCATAGTAGTCCAATTTGCACTGTCAATAGCTTTTGCAATGACTAATATATCCAGGGCTTTGACCATCTGTGCTTATTTTTTTAATGAATTTGAACGGAAAGGAAGAGTCAAACTTGACCAAGTTTTCTTTGATGCTGTTAATCTTAAACATAAAGTATTGTATTTGTGTCATAGTATTTAATTTGCTTGTTCTGACAGTAATTTTAAAGTGAGTGTTTTAGTGGTTAGCTTATATATAATTCATTATAAATTCAGAATGTAACATAAGTTCTTTTTAATTATACAAGTGAAATGTGAGGAATTTGAACAAATATTTCTGTTTCCTATACTTCTTCTGCCAAGGTCACGGGAAGCAGGATGGGGTTAAAGAAAGAGTCATGCCACCATTGGTCAGAATGAACCTCAGCAGCTGCCTTTGCCTGTGGTCTTCAGGTGGCCAGAATTTGAGAGGATCACACAGCGTTTAGTTTTACACAGTCTCTAAACCCTGTTTACTGCTCTGTAAATCCCAATTTATGGGTAGTTAGCAGCATATGAGTGATTAAGCACTGAGGTTTTATTATTGAAAAACATTTATTCTTGTCCCTTTGAACTTCCCTGGATTGACTGCATGTCTATTAGCAGTTTTGTCGGACAGACAGAAAACGCTGTGCTCAAAATGTCTGCGTATGTTATTTTGGCGCAATGCGGATTTAACCGAATTGGAGAATAATGTTAACATGGTGAACATTTCTTTCCTTCCTTAAATTACCACACTGGTGAACCTCTGTTGAACTCAATCAGGGAAAAAAAACAGGAAGGCATCTGCTTTGTTACTGGGGGTTATTAAAGTAATTATATTTTATAAGGCTGTTACAGTGCATAAATAAGACCTACTTTGGGCTTTGATACTATAAGGCAAAGTGCCTAATAAATATGGCAGCAAAGGGATGTAAAAGGATCAGTAGTTAGAGCTGATGTCATGCAGGGACTTGTTGAGCTGCACTTCCAGATGGCAACAAGCACAGGTCACTAGAGCCATACAATGCGGTAGGCACAACATCTTTATTAATCATGATATAGTGTTGCTAATTCCTTTAATCTGGCTCTTACTTAAATTTGCAACCCAGAACCTTGGTATTGAATTACCTTGATCAAAGCAAGAGCTTTGGTGGCCTGTGGAAGCTGTTTTTTTTTTGAAGACATGCTAATGTAAAGGCTCAGACTTGAATCTAACATTTGTTAGCATGAGAGGGAATCGAAGTGTTTTTGTACAACGTGGAAGGGTGCGTGCGGTGTGTTTCCCCTACCCCTGCTTCCACAAAGTGAAGTTCATGGTCATGTTCACTCTCATTAGGTGCAGAATGGGAAGAAAGTCTTTCTAGGTAGCATGAGATTTCAAGGCTTTCCTTCTGCACAGTCATCTTGGTGGCAAGGGGACACCATGGAAATTTACGATTGGCCACAGTGTTGGTGGGTGCAGGGAAAATTTCCGAAATCCTGCGGTTATGGTGGAGATGAAAACAAGGGAATTGTAATTAAAGTCATGAGATATTTTTAAAAGTATTATTCAAAAACAAACCTTCAATTTATTAGCCATAACAATTCTCAGAGACAAAATATATTTAGCCCTTATATTTAAATTGTATTTTGGACTGATGGAAAGCAGAATGAAGTTTCAAACACTGTTCTATTTTACAGCCTTCCTCCAGTCTTTGTCAGAGATCTGATTGTGTTCTGGAAGGCTGTAAGGACAATTACAGCCTTTTAAATAAAGGACAATTTACAGTCTTTTAAATAATCTTTATGCTCAGTGCAATTTTGTAAGTTGTCTTATTAGCCAGAGAGTGGCTAGAGTGAACTGACTAATGGCCTCTTCTTTAGTTAACTCTCCAATAACTTATTTTTACTGCAGTTTCACTGAGGTGGTAACTTTATATTTGAGATCTTGACCAGAAAAGAATCATTGTACCACACTTGTGTACATTTTTATCAAAATGTGGAAAACTCAGAAAGCTCAGCTTTTAAGCAGCATCAGGGGAGTATTTCGGTTTTGAAAAATTCCCCTGCTTTAGGTTTATTCAGAAGTTCTTTTCTTAAAACTGTACAGTTTGAAGGCCACTGAATCTGTTCCCAGAAAGGCACAAGGAATAAGAGGGTGTGAATCAAGGGTTGGCTATTGAACATAAAGGAAAAGAGGAGAATTAGTCCATTCAGCCAGACTCTGCTGTTCTATAAAATCACAGCAAATCATTTATCTCAACATTTCCCTGCCCTACCCTTGTAACCCTTGGTTCCTTGTATATCCTGTTATCCATCAATGTAGATGCAAGAGACTGTGTGTGCTGTAAACAGGAGTGAAATACAAACTTGGAAAAATCCAGCAGGTCAAGCAGCAGCTGTGGAGGCAGAGGGATAGATAATGTCTTGAGGTTGAGACCCCGCATCAGGACCCACCCTGTTAAATATTTTCAGCAACTGAGCCTCCATAATCCTCTTGGACAAAATAATCCAAAGATTTACAAAACTATAGAACAGGGATTCCCATCCTGAGCTCCACAGACCCTCAGTTATTAGGAGGGGTCCATGGCAGAAAAATGGCTGGGAACACCCACTCTAGAACAACAGCTGACCCCTTACATTGAGAGCGTGACTCCAAGTTCTCAAAATCCAAACCAGGGGAATCCCTACAAATATCTGGTCAAGCCCTGTAAAAATGTATGCTTCAGGAAAATCACAGGCCACCTCCTTCTAAACTCTAGAGCCAATTGGTCTGGTGAAAGGGAAAGAGCAATAAAAAGAACCATGCAATAAAAAAAATTAAATTGAATATATCCACTTCAATGAGATTTTTCCCTCAGTAAAGGCTGATAGAAATAAGGTAGACTGTGGTTATTAGATGTGAAAAAGTATGGAATTCACTTTCAACTCATTGCCTGGGTGTTAAGCTAATCTTTATCGGTCAAGTGGCTCTCAAATGTTGGTAGCTTCTAGAACTGGCAACCAATATGTACATTTATTTCAAGTAAATGAAATATTCCAAATTGTCCTGCTCAGATTTAATAACAGCGTGACTACCAAGTGACTCAGTGTCAAAATCGGCACATGAACACAATGCATTTTCTGTACATACAGTGGAAGTCTTTAATAACAGAAGGAGGTGTTTGAAATATCTTAATGCCTTGATTAATTGAAGTGCACAAGCCTATACAAAAGGTAACTGTACATTGATCATTCCACGTGTATGCCGTGTGTGGCATATCACATACAGATATTGCAATCTGCAGATCTAATTATGAGAATTTTTAAAGCTAGAATTTTCTTTTCTCCAAGATCCAAGAACTGCTTCTTTATACAGCCGATGCTGCATCACAGCACACGCACAACATGAAAGAATCAGAGATGAGCTAGAGCTCCAATATACAGGCACTCCACTGCCGCTGAGTCCACCAGCGGCGCCCAGGTCTACTGAGGAGGAGCGCTGGATGAACTTTGCATCCTGCCCTCTCGTTTACACCACGGCTGGTCAGCATATTGATTGCGGTCATGAAGCCCGTGGGAAAATGGAGCTGCATGCATGCTTCAAAGAACATAGAACATTACAGCACAGAAACAGGCCTTTTGGCCCTTCTTGGCTGTGCCGAACCATTTTTCTGCCTAGTCCCACTGACCTGCACCTGGGCCACATCCAGGGCCATATTCATAGTTGTATTGTAGGAACTCATATAAAAAAAAAATTTTTAAATAAATAAAATAAAGCTTTCTCTGGATGGAAATGGCAATGGATGTGTAGTCAGTAAAAGTTGTTTTTATTTAGAGATACAGTGTGGAGTGGGCCAGTCCAGCCCTTTGAGCCACACCTTCCCAACAACCCCCAACAACCCTGATTAACCCTAACCTAATCACAGGACAATTTACTACGACCAATTAATCCACCTGGTAGGTCTTTGGACTGTGGGAGGAAACCAGAGCACCCTGGGAAAACCCACACATTCCACACGGAGGATGTACAGACACTCCTCACAAAGGTCGCTGGAACTGAACTCTGGGACAGCCCGAGCTGTAATCGTGTCATGTTAGCCACTATGCTACCATGGTGCCCAGTGGAACCAATCAAGGCCAGCTATCAAAACAATGACTGTCTGTACTTATCAATAGTGGGTTTAACATAATAACCTGTTCCAAGTCATCTAAAAGGAGCAATAAGTGCTCCACGTACATTCCAGGCCCTTCAGACCACAAAAGTGTGCTGACCTCTTAACCTACACTAGGATCAATCTAACTCGTTCCCCCTACACAACCTTCTATTTTTCTATCATCTATGTGCCTATCTAAGAGTTTCTTAAATACCCCTAATATATAAGAACATAAGAAATAGGAGCAGGAGGAGGCCATCTGACCTATCGAGCCTGCTCCGCCATTCAATAAGATCATGGCTGATCTGGCCATGGACTCATCTCCACCTACCTGCCTTTTCCCCATATCTACCTCTACCCCCACCCCGGAAGGATGTTCCATGCACCGGCCATTCTCTATGTAAAGAACTTACCCCTGACATCTCCCCTATACTTTCCTCAAATAACCTTAAAATTATGTCCCCTTGTATTAGCTGTTTCCACCCCGGAAAAAGTCTCTGGCTATTCCCTTGATCCTATGCCTCTTATCATCTTGTACATCCACGTCATCACCTCTCATTCTCCTTCACTCCAAAGTGAAAAGCCCTAGCTTGCTTAACCAGTCTTCATAAGACATGCCCTCTAGTCCAGGTAGCATCTGGTAAATCTCCTCTGCACCCTCTCTAAAGCTTCCATATCCTTCCTATAATGAGGCAACCAGAGCTGAACACAATATTTTAAATGTGGTTTATATTACTTTTAAATGTTCTACTTATTGTTTGCATTGTAAGAGGAGTTTAAGTTACATATGGTTTTCTTTATTTCAGTTATTTATTTTACAACTGTAACTTTTTTTTAATAATTGAACTTATTGAAAGATTTTAAAGTATGAGGTTATGAACCAATGTTTAGTGATAGGTGTTCTGAGTCTTCTTTACTCCCAGTGATGCTCCCAGTTCTTGGCCCACATGAAGAAGTTCCAACTTAGCTCATTGGGGAGGATAACATTTGAGTATAGGAGTTGGGATGTAATGTTAAAATTGTACAAGGCATTGGTGAGGCCGAATTTGGAGTATTGTGTACAGTTCTGGTCACCGAATTATAGGAAAGATATCAACAAAATCGAGAGAGTACCAAGAAGATTTACTAGAATGTCACCTGGGTTTCAGCACCTAAGTTACAGAGAAAGGCTGAACAAGTTAGGTCTTTTTTCTTTGGAATGTAGAAGGTTGAGGGGGGACTTGATAGAGGTATTTAAAATTATGAAGAGGATAGATGGAGTTGACGTGGATAGGCTTTTTCCATTGAGAGGAGGGGAGAATCAAACAAGAGGACATGAGTTGAGTTAGGGGGCAAAAGTTTAAGGGTAACACGAGGGGGAATTTCTTTACTCAGAGAGTGGTAGCTGTGTGGAATGAGCTTCCAGTAGAAGTGGTACAGGCAGGTTTGGTATTGTCATTTAAAGTAAAATTGGATAGGTATATGGACAGGAAAGGAATGGAGGGTTATGGGCTGAGTGCGGGCCAGTGGGACTAGGTGAGTGTAAGTGTCGGCACGGTCTAGAAGGGCCGAGATGGCCTGTTTCCGTGCTGTAATTGTTATATGGTTAATAGGTGGTTATTACTTTGTCTGTCCTGATGCCATTTCACAAGGTCTGGATTCAGTACTGAGGATTCTCAGAGTTGCTTTCTCCGTACTAGATATCACCATTCCACTAGCTCATCTGATTTCTCTGTTACTTTATCAGTTACATTGCCTCGGTGATCTTAGATAAACTTGTTACTTATTCAATCAAGACATTTTGAACATTTCTCTTAAGTACTTGTCATCCTCATCAATATGCCACAATATACCGTGTTTTATTTTTACAGCAAAACGTTTTGGTAAATTGAACCATGAAAGTGAAAATTTTTGATTGTAGATATTTTGTGCATGTTCTCATCTCACAGGTAGGTTAACTCGAACCATGGTGTAAGTTTATGTACATAATGTTGCCACCAGATAAAGAACCAGACTAAAATAGCCATTAGCCAGCTCAATAAACACATTTAGTGCATAGTTACAGGCACCAAGGAATTCTGGGCCAGTGTATCTGAGTGTACGGCAATGGTTAAAGGAGCCTCCCACCCTCCACTAAATGAATGCTTTATTTAGTAAGGCTATCGATCATTGATTTAAATGTAGATAAATCAATGTAAATCAACTAGTGAAATGTATCTATGTTGAGCCCCACCAAGAATCCAAACTGCAGGATAAGTTACTGGTGACGTTGAGACCACTCATTGCTGCTCACATGCAAATTCCACAGCAGGTTGAGGTGGGAGCAGACGCTACATTAAGTATAGAAATAAAATAGTTGCTCTGGGTGGATTCTTCGGAGAAATTCTGCTTAATTTCCTATCTTGTTGCAAATAAAAGTGATCACTTCCTGTGCTGAAGACAACCTGTTTTACGTGTGAAGTCGTGATCAGGTTCACCTTTTGGTAGTTTTACAATGTCAAATTTAAAGTTAAAGATTTCTGCATCTCCTTTCTTTCTCTGTCTATTCTTCCTTCAAAATCATGGGCTGAATTTGTAACTTGGATGGAATGTGGGGCTGGCCCTGTAGTAATATCGTTCATAGAGAAATAAGTGGGCCTGTAGGATAAATGTGATCGCTCTTGAGCAAGTATGGACTCACTGAGCTGAACAGCCTCCTTCTATGCCACAAGAAAATATTAAAAGGTTAAATATTTTATATAAAATAGACTATAATATGAAAAATTAAATAAAAGCAAAGAAGAATATGGTCCTAATACAAGCAATTGAGGATTATTTATTTATGTTTAAAATTTAGTTATTGAGATACAGGGCAACATAGGCCTTTCTGGCCTTTTGAGCCATGCTGTCCAGCATCCTTAGCCTAGTCATGAGATAATTTACAATGACCAATTACCCTGCCAACTGTAATGTTGGAGGAAACGGGAGCACCCAGAGGAAGCCCATGAGGTCATGGGAAGAACATGCAAACTCCTTGCAGACTGCAAATGGGAAATATACCTACGTCCAAACAAGATGCTACAGATCTACAGAAGCTGGAAATCTGAGCAACACACACAAAATGCTGGAGGAACTCAGCAAGCCAGGCGGCAGCTTTTCGACTAACGCTGGCCACACTCTCACAAACCCGCTGAGTATGTAAGGAGAATGAAGATCCAATAAAGGCAAGTACTGGACTTCGTTAATGAAGGCGTGGGCCAGGTCAAAGTGGCAGGGTTGGGTGACACTGAATCTCGAGTGACAGGATCAAGCAGCACAAGAGGGATGATTTTCCCACTGCCCGCACAACCTCAACCTGCCAAAGGGTTTCGGCCCAAAATGTTGACTGTACTCTTTTCCAGGTCACAGGTACTGTAAAGCATTGTGCTAACCGTTGCCGTACCATGCCAGTGTAGATGGCAACTTGCATGTGGTAGGCAATTTCAGTGTTGTGCAACTCTTTGGCTCTAGAGTTCTGGGAAACCCCAGAGATTAGTCCATCTTTATCTATCAAATGTTTTTTTTTAACCCAGCCACTGGGTTCAAGGTTTCGTGACTGGTGGGGTTAAACAATCATGGTGATGATGCACATTGTTCTTTAAAACAGCAATATAAGTGACATAGGACACTTGGTGGATCTTGGCGTTGGGAGCAGAACACAGGGTAATCCGAGTGCACAGAGCCAAAAACAATGGTGCCATCCACTGCAGGCAGCAAAGTAGCTTCCTACAGTCTTGTGGAAGAAGATCTCATTGTTGCTGTTGAGCAGCTGCATAGTTGCAGAAAAGAAACTCACTCCTGGTGGTATGGGGCAGTACAGATAGCTACAGACATCCAATCAATGAAGCTCTCCCTGCTTGGGAAGCCAGTCAGAGTCATGGGCCCTCCTGCTCAGTGGGAAGAAGGTAATATGCTTGCCATCCCTGGAAAACTTGGATCAATTCCCCGCCCTGTGCAGCTGCACGCCACCAACGTTGAGATCCAGTAACAGAATGTTTCTGCACATTGCAGGGGGAATTGAACAGTAAAACAGGAATATTATACTTCAATTGTACAGGGGATAGTTGAGAAAAACATCTGGACTACTGTGTACAGTATCTGTCTCCTTATGTAAGGAAGAATGTGAAGGAAGCATTTCAGAGAAGGTTTTCTGGACATACTGGGAATAGAATGATTATCTAATGAGGAAAAGTTGAATAGGCCAGCCTTTCCACTGGTATTTGGAAGAGTGAACAGGGACTTTCTTTGGCATCTAGACAGGATGGAAATGGAGAGGACATTTCCTACTGTGGAAGAACTTAGAACAAAGGGTCACTGTTTACAAATCAGTGCTCATCAAAGAAGACACATGAAAAGATTTTCTTTTCTGTTTTGTAATTGTGAGTCTTTCTCCACCATTTAGCACAACTACATGGAGCACTGTCACTGGAAAGTAGCATCCACCATCAAGGACCCCCACCACCCAGGCCGTGCTCTCCTCTCCCTGCTGCCATCAGGAAGAAGGTACAGGAGCCTCAGGACACACATCACAAGGTTCAGGAACAGATATAACTCCTCAACCATCAGGCTCTTGATCCAGCAGCCATAACTTCCCTTGCCCCAGCACTGAAATGTTCCCACAACATCTTCATCTGATGTTCTCAATATCTATTTCTTATTATTTTTTTTTTCTTTTATATTTGCAGTTGGCTGTCTTTTGTACTTCATTATTTGTCTGTCCCATTAGGTGCAATTTTCATTGATTCTATTGTGTTTCTTAGATTTACTGAGCATGCCCTCAAGAAAATTAATCTCAGGGTTGCACATGGTGACTTACATTTACTTTGATAATAAATTTACTTAGAACTTCGAACTTAAAGGGCAGGGACAGCAGAATCTTTGAACAGTTTTAAGGCAGAGGTAAATGAACTTTTCATAAGGAAAGGGGTGTAATATTACAATTGATAGACAGCAGAGATTGCAATCACATCAGCCATGACTTTATGGAAAGGCAGAGCAGGCATAGCAGACTAAGTGGTCTACTATTGTTTTTAATTCATATGTTTGTATCTTGCCAGGTGGAAATTTGGATGGATTCAAGGGTCATGAATTTGAGGGCAGAAGTGATTTTTGTAATCAGATCCACTTTACAGTGCATTTCTGCCATCTTGGCATCTGCAAAGGTCTATCCCTGGCTGAACCATCTGTGACGTTAGTCTTCAGTTGCGATCAGGAAGTTTATGCTCTGTTTGCCCATCCTGTGTGGAGTGAGTGCCTCTGACAAACTTGCTCCTTGCTGGCCTTCTCCCTGCCTTGAAGCTACAGTACTATGCAAAAGTCTTGGGCACCCTAGATTTTTCAGTATGGTTTCAGATGGTGTGACCCCCACAGAGCACTGATCTCAAAATTATCGAGACTGTGTGGGATTATCTGGAGAGAAAGAAACAAGAGAGACAGCCAAAGTCCACAGAAGAACTGTGGCAAGTTCTCCAAGATGCTTGGAACAACCTACCAGCCAAGTTTCTTATACAAATTGCACGGTGGTGTACCTGAGAGAATTGATGCAGTTTTAAATGCAAAGGGTTATCACACCAAATATTTCTTTGATTTAGTTTTTTACGGTTTACTGCTCTTCATAGTAATTTTTTTTGATATTGAGAAATGTTTCATTTCCTAATTTTTAAAAGTATCTTTGCTTTACAATTTTTTTATTTTACATGAGACTAAGACCTCTGCCCAGTACTGTATAGTTCTATGGGGAAACAACCAAGACTGCTCCACTCACTCCTGTTTCTCCTGCTTCTCCTTTGATTTCTGTAATAGCACAGCAAACCCAGTCTCTCTTCTGACATGATGATCTAGAGCTGCAAGGTGCATGTTGCACTTAGTAACCTCAGCGTTTACCAGGTTTTCTCATCTCGCAATTCTGCAAACAGGACCAACGTGGAACTGTCGAGAAAGCAGCAGTGAGTCACCAGTAATAACAGATTTGTCTCAGATTCCTCAGCTCTTCTCCTTGCTCCTTTGCTTTCACTTTGCTCTTACCAAGCGACATTTTCTAACCCAGATTAACATCACTTGATCTGAGATTAATAGCTCACCTCTCTTGAAGAGATTGATTGGTGTGAAGTAAACAGGTTAAACAGCTGTATCAGTGTTTTGGGCAGCTGCATTATTAATTTTTTATTAATTTTGGTGATTTTTAAACTCTCTTCCCTAAAATTCCATTCCCAAAATTCAGAAGCAGTTCTTCTATTGACCCTGTTCTTGTGTATGAAACTTTTCTTAACAGGGAGGAAGCTTGTAATTCTTGAGCTAAGGATGGAATTGAACTTTACACTCATCTGAATACTGCCCTGGCTCTGCTGGGTACAGATGCTCCGTTAAAAATTGAAGGCTTTGCTCTAAATGGGAGATAAAGGTTAATTGATCCCTTAGATATTTTTAATCCAGTTGTTTTAAATGTATTTAATTGTTTTGAAATTTAATTTTGGATTCTATTAATTGAATTTTTACTTTGTTAATCATACTGGACGGATTTTGGAGACCTTTAGAAGGGACTTCAGCAGCCCTTCCAGGTGAGGCAGAGATTTGCCTGCACTTCCTCTATTCTTCCCTGATGCATTCATATTGTGATCTCCTCTACGTGGGCAACACCAAGTCTGGACTAGGTAAACATTTTGTAGAAAATCTTCTGGCTTCAGGTAACCCACCCTCAATCCATGTCACATTTCTATCCAGAATTTCTCTCCAGTTGTTTACGTTTACCATCCACAACCCCCTCCCAGTACTCATTACCTTCCCCTATGTTTTCCATCTACCTATTACCCACATACCTATCCATCTGGGTTACTTCTCCCTTGATTTACCTCCACTATCCCCTCCCCCACTGAACTGCGTCTGCCTATCATCCCTCCCCTTTCTATTTCCACTTATCTCCTTCCAACCTCTGTCTCAAACTCCCCCCAACTGATTCCATCTGCCCGTTTCTCTCTCACATCCTTTTTCCACCCACCTCCCACCGGCCTCTGTCTCAAGACTTTCCTTCCCCTCCCCCACCCCATCTGTCCATCATCCACTAACTCACTTGGTTCCACCTATCACCTACTAGCCCCTGCTTCAACCCCCCCCCCCCCAACTCTTTATACTGGCTATCTCCCCTCAACACTCACAGCCTAATGTAGTGTCTCAGTTTAAAAGCTCATCTATCCCTTTGCCTCCATAGTTGCTGCTTGATCCATTGAGTTCCTTCAGCAGTTTATTTTTTTTGCCCTAGTTTCCAGCAATTGTCTCTGTGTCTCTCTTTTTTTTAGGAGACTGAGTTCCTAAAGACTGATGTATATAAGTAGGGGGTTTGATACATGGCATGACTTGGGGAGGTGATGTGGTCTTTTCCAGCCTTCTGCAAACAGTCTGCTTCCTCAACTCTACCTGCCCCTCTACCTATCTTTGTATTACCCACAAACGTGGCTCCAAAGCCATCAATTCCATCATCTAATTCATTGCCGTGTAAAGAGGCAGTCTCAACACCGTCCTCTGCTGTACACCACTAGTCACTGGCAGCCAACCGGAAAAATACCCTTTTTTCCCCACTCCTGTTAGTCAGCCAATCTTCTATCAATGTTGGTACCTTTACTGTAATAAATGGGCTTCTATCTTGCTAAGCAACCTCTTGTGAGGCACCTGGTCAAAGGCCTTCTGAAAATCTAAATTAACAACATCCCCTGACTCTCCTTTGTCTATCCTGCCTTTTATTTCCTCAAAAAATTCAACAAGTTTGCCAGACAAGATTTCCCCTTGAGAAAACCATGCTGACTTTGGGCTATTATATCATGTGCTTTCAAGTACCCCGAAACCTCCTCCTTAGTAATAGACTCTAACATCTTTCCAACGACTGAAGTCAGGCTAACTGTTCTACAATTTCCTTTCTTCTGCCTCACTTCCTTCTTAGGGAGTGGATTGACATTTGCAATTTTCCTTTCCTCTGGATTCATTCCAGAATTTAGTGATTCTTGACAGATCATTACTAATGTCTCCACAATCTTTTCAGCTACCCCTTTCAGAACCCTAGGGTGTAGTCCATCTGGTCCAAGTGACTTATCTACCTTCAGATCTTTAAGCACCTTCTCTATAGTAATAGCAACTACATTCACTTCTGCCACCAACGCTCTTCCATGTCTGACATTTTGCTAGTGTCATCCACAGTGAAGACTGAATCAAAATACTTATTAAGTCCGTCCACCATTTCTTTGTCCTCTATTTCTACCTCTCCAGCATCATTTTCCAGCCGTCCATTCTCACCTCTCTTTTACACTTTATATCTGAAACCCTGCCCCTGCACGTTATTTAGCCATGCATTCATCTGCCAAATCATCTATTCTTACCATCTCTGGCATGCAGCACAGGCAGTAATCCAAGGATTATTACCTTGGATGTCCTGTTTTTCATCTTTCTGCCTAAATCCCTGCATTCTCCCTTCAGGACCTCCTCCCTGTTCCTAACTATATTTTTGGTACCAATATGTACCATGACTTCCAGCTGTTCACCTTCCTCCTTTGGAATGTCATAGACCTGATCTGAGACATCCCTGACTCTGGGATTTAGGAGGCAACATACCATCTGGGTGTCTCTTTTATGCCCCCTGATTTCTGTTCCTCCCCTATCATTACTGCACTTCTCTTCTCCCCTCCTCCCTTCTCATCCACAGAGCCAGACTCAGAGCCAGAAACCTGCTTGCTGAAGCTTCTCCCAGTAGGTTGTCTCCCCCCGACAGTATATAAAGCAGTGTCCTTATTATTGAGGGGGATAGCCACAGGGGTGCTCTGCACTGGTTGCCTATTCCCTTTCCCTCTCCTGACAGTCACCCAGGTATCTGCCTCCTGCAACCTAGGGGTGACTACCTCCCTTTAGCACCTATCTGTCATCTCCTCATTCTTCCACATGAACTGAAGGTCATCGATCTGGAGCTCCAGTTCCTTAGCACGGTCTCTGAGGAGCTGCAGCTCAGTGTGCTTCATGCAGATGTAGTTATCAGGGATGCTGGCTGTTTCCTAGAGCTCCCACATCTCACACAAAGAACCTCCAGTTCCATTCTGAGTGCTCTAGCTATGTATTAGCAGAAAAAAATGCTTACTAGAATCTTACTTACTTAGAACATCCACCTGTTGAGTCAAAGCCTGACCACTCTGACACTGACCCACTCCCACAGTGGCCGCTCCACTTACACCTCCCTTCTTTTTATTGGCCCTTTGCTGATTGCAGCCTGCCAAGAAGAGCTGAAAGCATCGGAGCTCTTTATAAACCTTGGACTGCGTCATCAGCAAAATGACCTCCCACACTGATTGCAGCACGCTCTATACTGCCATTGCCATCACTTGAATTGCTAAATACTTCACTCTGATTGCCTTAAGAAGATCAATGTTTATTTACCTGTCCTTCAAAGATCCTAGATGTCTCCATTCCCTAGCTGTGTTGTATCAGTTCCTACTTTCAAGACTTGCTATGCATAATATTGCAATTAAATGAGCACGTTCAGGCTTGTACAGTTCTCCATGACCCTTATTTTGAGTGTGACCTTCATTCTACACTGCATAGAAGCAACATCCTACTCTGTCGAGTCCTCTAAGGATTTCATTGGTTTGACAGATGTCAGCTCTCATCTTCCCGAACCCTAAAGAACAAAGATTTAGCACTCAATTTCTCCCCATTTAACCTTCTTGCAACCCAGCTGAGAGCATGGGGGAATGTGTAAAGTGATGACAGTTCAGTGAGATGAACGGGGCAAACAGCACAGTATCACTTCAATGGAATTTTAAGGTTGGTAAATAACTACAGGAAGCAGCAATTGGGAGAGTAAATTGTAATGAATGGATATTTTGTCAAAATAGCCCAATGAGAAATAAAAGAAATACATTGACTAAGAAAAGAGAGAATCAAAATCTGTCCTTTTAATTTTCTACTGCTAAAAGTTAAAATGTGAATGAATGAGATTGCAAAGACATAATCATTAATTTTTGCTGCCCCAGAAGATAATTTAGCTGACATCATGATTCATTACATCATCAGGAGATAACTTTCGATGATAACTCTTAACTGTCAATGTTGAGTTTCATGGGCAATTAAGAGTATTAAATATTTGAATTAGGATCTTCCTCCACCATTCAATAAGATTGTGGTTGATGTTCTGTCTCAACACTATGTCCTGCCTTATACCTGTACCTCTTGATTCCTCTAACACTGAGAAATGTACAATATCTATCTCTGCCTTGAATGCTCTTTGCATTCCCCTTTAGCAAACTTAGAAACGTGACATTGGTTGGTTCCACTGTACTGTTGATTCTGATTGTGAAAAGGTGGGGTGCCCAAAACACTCCCTGCAGTACCCACCAGTCACTGGCCAGAAAAAGACCCGCTCTTCATCCTGAGCAACATACACAAAATAGTGGAGGAACTCAGGAACTCAGCAAGTCAGGCAGCGTTTATGGAGGGGAATAAACAGTCGATGTTTCAGGCCAAGACCCTTCATCAGTGTCCAAATCAACATCAGATTTATTTTCACTGACATATGATATGAAAATTGTTGTGTTATGGTAGCAGAGTAGCGCAAATCTATAAAATACATTAAGTAAATAAATAGGACAATGAAAGGCATAACGAGGTTCAAAGAGGACATGCCCCCGATGGTGAAGGACTTTGATGATGGATATCTCCTTATTGAGGCATCTCCTTTGAAAGTGTACTTAATGGCAGAGAGAGAGTGGTAAATGTGAAGTAGCTGGTTGAGTCTATAATCCTCCGTAGCCTCTTGCCATCCTAAGCTTTGGAGCCTGCGTACCAAGCTGTGATGTATGACATACAGTGAATCGTAGGGCCCTGGGAGAGTGTTATGGAACAGGGGATCTAGTTGTGCAAGTGCATGGTTCACAGAAAGCAGCATCACAGGTAGAGGGCATTTGGCATGCTAGCCTTCAACAGTCAGGTCCTTGGAGTATGGTATATATTTGGTCACTTTATTATAGAAAATATTTTTTATAAACTTGATAGAGTGCAGAAAATACATTCACCAGGACGTTGACTGCACTTGTGCGTCTGAGTTACAAGGAGAATCAGAATCAGGTTTATTATCACTGACATATGTCATGAAGTTTGTAGTTTTGTAGCAGCAGTACATAAACTATATTATAAATTATAATAAGAAATATATAAAAAATTAAATAAGCAGTGCAAAAATAGGGCAAAAATAGTGAGGTTGCATTCATGGGTTAATTGTCTGTTCAGAAGTTTAATGGATAAGAAAAAACTTGTTCCTAAATTGTTGAGTGTGTGTCTTCAGGCTCCAAAACCTCCATTCTGATGGCAGCAGTGGGAAGAGGGCATGCCCTGGGTGGTGGGAGTCCTTAATGATGGATGATGCCTTTCTGAGGCAATGCTTTTTGAAGATATCCTCAATAGTGGGAGGCTAGTCCCCGTGATGGAGCTGGCTGAGCTTACAGCGCTCTGCAGCTTTTTCCAATCCTGTACGGTGACCCCTCCATACCAGTTAGAGTTCTCTTCACAGTACGTCTGTAGAAAATTGCTCCAGTCTTTGTAGATTTGGGCTTTATACCCTTTATATCCAGGGTATAAAGTCCGAATCTACAAAGCCTCGAGCAATTTTCTACAGACATACTGTGAAGAGCATTCTAAGAAGGGTGGACCTGAGGGTGCCTCGTTATGTTGAAGACACACACTGCTTTTCCCAGGGTAAAAGAAAATGTGCCTTCACTCTATTTATGCCTCCTGAGGTGACGATGCTAAAAACAAGAGGGAGGAAGTTTAGGATCAGCGGCAAGAGATTTAGAAGGGACATCAGGGGCAGCTTCTTCAAGAATATGATGCTTATTTGGAATGAGCTGCCGGAAATAGTTGTCGAGCTGGGCACGTAAGCAACATTTAAAGATCATTGGCAGTCCAGGTTTAGAGGGCTATAACCAAATGTGGGCAGATGGGACTGACTCATTTGACAGCCAAATCAATGTGGATAAACGATGCTGATGGACTGGTTTCTATGTTCTATGAGTCAATGGCACCTCACACTCATTACCTCAGAGTTATTAATACTGGCACAGGCCTCCAATCACCAACATAACAGGTTTTTTTTTAAATGCATGGTGAGTTCAAATAGCTTTATCTACACCATGCAACACACTCAGAATGCTGGAGAACACAATAGCTTAATACTATATCTGGTTGAACAAAGTTCAAGGTAAATTTATTATCAAAATAAGTATATGTCACCAAATAAAACTCTGAGACTCATTTTCTTGCAGGCATTTACAGCAAAAGAAATAATTACAATTGAATCAATGAAAATCTACACACAAAAACTGACAACAATCAATGTGCAAAAGAAGACGACAGCATAGATACAAAAATAATAATAATAAATGCAAAAATAAAATATACTGAGAACATGTGTTTTGGAGTCCTTGAATGTGAGTCTATAGGTTGTGGAATCAGACCAGTTGAGGTGAGTGGAGTTATCCATGCTGGTTCAGGAGCCTGATGGTTGAAGGGTAATAACTGTTCCTGAACCTGGCAGTGTGGGACCTTAGGCTTGTGTACCTCCTTCCTGATGACAGCAATGAAAAGAAAGCATGGCCTAATGGTGGGCATCCTTGATGGATGCTGCTTTCTTGTGGCTACACTCACTGATATACTCAATGGTGTTGAGGGCTTTTCCTGTGATGTATTGCGCTTTTTCACTACTTATTGTTCTTGGGCTTTGGTGTTCCCATATCAGGCCAAGATGCAACCAGTCACGATATTCTCCACAGTGCATTTATGGAAGTTTGTTAAAGTTTTAAATGACATGCAGTATCTGTGCAAGCTTCAAAGAAAGTAGAGGTACTACCATACCCCATTTGTAATGGCACTTACATGCTGATTTCAGGACAGATCCTCTGATATAATAATGTCAGGGAATTTAAAATTACTGACCCTCTCCACCTCCAATCCCCCGATGAGGAATGGCTCATGGACCTCTGAATTTTTCTTCCTGTAGTCAATGATCAGCTCTTTGATTTTGCTGAATGAGAAGCTGTTCTGACACCTTTCAACCAGATTTTCAATCTCCCTCCGATATGCCAATCTGTCACCAACTTTGATTTGGCCAATGATGGAGGTGTTGTCAGCAAACTTAAATATGGCATTAGAGATGCAATTTACCTCATAGTCACAAGTATAAAGTGAGTAGATCAGGGGGTTAAATGCACACCCTTGTGGTGCTCCTGTGCTGATAATGATTGTGGAGATGTTGTTGCCCGTCCAAGCTGACTGGGAACAAGTAGAGGCTATTTATTCTGATGGACTCATCCCCAACTTCTCCGTGTCTCTCCACCATCCACCAGACAAAAATCAATACTTCCAGAAAATACCGATGGGGATGGTCACAAAGTGCTCATGATGCTCTAGGTCATTAGATGGAATTGTCTGCTTCAGAACCACTTCAGGCATTGCGGTCCCAATGCGCTTATTATTAGTAGGAAAGAGAAAAGCAGCTTCCTAACTCTGACTGAAACAATCCTTCAAAGAAAACCTCAACTCAGATAAAAAGAGAATGTTCAGTTTGTGAAAGTGTTGAAACATGAACAAAGTCAATGGAGAGATGTAGCTGGTAGATACGGAGTAGTCTTTTATTCAGCAAAATGAGATACAGCAGAGACCCTTTTAGAGGAAGAGACCTGTTCAACCCAACATTACATGAAATTTTATATGCTAAGGATCAAAGGACAATTCCATATTTACAATGTATCTACAATGTCTCCTTTGAATTACATGTACCTTTTACACCTCCTTCTTCATATCCACACTCCGGACAACTAAAATGAATGTTAATCCCATTGTCTTGTTTTTCAATTAACAGCTCTAGGAACCTATTGTCCAGGGCTGCATTTTAAATTTAATCTACAGTCCATGCTCAGGTCCAAAGATTGCTTGCTGAAATTAATATTTTGCAATATAAACTATAGAATGCTCTCTAACAAAAGCAAAATGATGAAAATAACTTTTGGAACTCTATTTTGGTCTTACATTTTCACTGTAGCTCAGAAATAATGGAAAAGATCATCCTTTTTAACACAGGTTTGTATTGGTTTATTCATATTTCACTGCTAAAATCTGAGACTTTACAGTTTTTCAATGATTATGATTGTTCTACCTATCCCATGAAAATTGTTGAGCTGCCCACAAGTTCACCCTTGTCAGCAGTAAACATAGGGAGCCATTTTCTACTAAATTGAATTATAATATGTAGTTATTTAGTTTTAAAAGGTAATTAATGTATTTTAAGGCCTTTGTTCATTTTGCAGTGCTAGAAATAACATCTTGTTGTCCACTCCGAATGTGTCCTTTGCCAGAAACCTTTGTCTTTTCTCCAAGGCTACTCTCAGAAGGTAGTCACGGTCCCTTTTCCCACCAAGGTGTTTCCAGACTCAGTGCACACATTCATCAGAAAATGCATTAGTAATCTATCTCACTCACACACTGCAAGATCTCTCAAATGATATTCTTCTATTCTTCTAAGGATTAACAAGAGCACTATAGATTGGTGCCTTTCAAGTTTTGGCTATATCCATTAAGTGAAATTTCTATAGACCACAACCCATTGCACATATCTAATAACCCCCGTATAGCAATGACACAATTACATATTTATGTGATAGTCTGATAGATTGTTCTTTCTTCAGTTTTGTCTTGTTAGTAATAATTTTTTTTTAAATGGAAGTTTTGATATGGAAATAAGTTGAGCTATTTTTGTCACATTGACACTTACCACCCTTAAAAATCTGTCAACCTCATTTTGAAATGGAATTTCCTTCATATTATTTTATTTACCGGTTCTTCATTTGTGATCTCTGCTATGTCAGTGATATATTTATTGCAATGTCATTTAAATGATAGGATGTTGCTGACCCCAAACTTTCAAAATATTAATGCCTCCGTGAAGCAACTGGATGTGCAGTTAGATCAACTTTCCAATGCAGACACTACTGCATGGTATTCTAGCTGCAGGCTGAAGCAACCTTGAACACTAATTCAAAAGGTGGAAAGATGGAGGGACTAGTTTACCTAGCTCATGTCCAAGATCACTTAACCACTGAGTTGCCTTGCTCGAGGACTGGAAGCAGATGTTGATGTCTTGGTTAAAGGCGGTTTGTGATGTGGAAGGCCTTTCTAACAAAAAAATGTGATAAGTTAAGTGTATGCGACGATGTTTTAATGTAATTATGCAAGAGCACTTTATTTTGGGATAAAATTTTGGGTCTGCGAGACTACCAAAGAATGGTGGCTAAATGAATTATGTAAATAACATTCAACATATTAGGGCTGCAGGGTGACATAGAGGATGGCACTGTAGTGTGGTGGTTAGGACAATGCTTTACAATACAAATGACCCGGGTTCAATTCCTGCAGCTTGTCTGTAAGGAGTTTTTACACTCTTCTCATGACAGTGTGGGTTTCCTCCAAGTGCTCTGGTTTCCTCCCACAGTCCGAAAATGTACCGGTTGGTAGGTTTATTGGTCATTCTGAATTGTCTTGTGATTAAATAGGGAGCTGTTGGGCAGAGCAACTCGAAGGGCCAATATCTGCTCAGTATCTTAAAAATCTTTTAAAATTAACTTCAAAGCTGAATTCAACAAATCATATACACAACTGAGCTTAAAATATTTATGAAATGGAAACACAGTACAAGTCACTAAACTTTTGAACAGAAGTATATTTTTTCCCTCAAAACGAAGGTCAGGACTTTTACAAAAGCTATGAAAATTTACTTCATTGCATTAGAAAATAAGGGGAGTTTTCTAGCGACCTGTAGTGCTTCTTTCATCTTTGGGAAGCAAATTATGATTATGCTGGTGCATGTTTTCAAAATGAAATCTAGGTATCATTGCACAACAGGTTTGTTTCCAGGCGTGGTGATGAGATAAATGAAAAATCAAATAAGGGGAGGCTTCAGTGAGATCTGAATGATACAGAATGTGCCCTTTCTGTCTAACCCTACTGGGTGGCGCTGTTGATACATCACATTAACTAGCAATCGTCTGCTTGACTGATACAAAATTTACATGATCAGTCCTTTCCTTCAGTTTTATTTCATCAGCAGCTGACTAAAGGGATCTGAAAGCTTACTCTTTGACATTATCAACAGAATTTATTCGCTGTTTAGTGAACTAGAGTTTTTTTTCTGATGAACCCCAAGGCCCCTTTCAGAGGGTCTCTATATGATTTGCTCTTGAGGTCAAAGTTCGGTTCGTCTGGATATCAGCTCCTGGCAGCTGGAAGACATTAAGGTGGCATTTACTGGTTTAAAGAAATATAAGATTAAGACAAGGGGCACTTACTGGGCTAGTGAGCACATCAATTTACAATGAAGGGAGAAAATCACGAGAGGGCTTAATCGAGGCATGAAGGAAAGTGAATGAATAAAAGGCTGTGCACTGACTGGGAAGTGTATTTTGAGGAGCTGATGTTGAGTATGGAGTATCAGTGTTGTTATGTTTCGTGCAAGAAATGTTCTTCAGAAAATAATAGATATATAATTCACACATAACAGTTCCAATATCTAATGGCTGACACATGGTGGAGAGCAAAGATTTAAATCAATCCATTAAAGCAATTTCTACATAAAACTCAGCAGGACTATTTCTCAGTTTGAAGTGTCATACAGTATATTCAGTTATCATTTCAAAAAAATTAATTCATAATTTCTAAAGAAGGTTCAGTAGGAAAACAGTAGAAGTTAGTTCAATCACTTAAAAGAGTGGAGGATGAACAGCAGAGGGATTTAAGAGCTAAAAAAAAATTTTATAAGTTCAGTACACTGTTCCAGTATGTAAAAATCCATAACAATTATTTATACTTTATACACTCATTTGCCCACCATGAATCTACAGTAATTTTAGAATGGAAAATAATCCTTCTTTTCCAGTGTTGGTTTATTATTTTTGTTGCTAAAATCAAAAGTGCATCCAATTAAAATGAAACGTCAGCCAACATCTGTGCGTTCAACTGTTGCGGAAGTAGTATGTTCTGTACTGCAAATGTGTCGTTATTTTTACAAAGCTTTTTAAATGGCAAGGAATCCGGCAGTTGGGTTGTGGCCATTAATGTGGCTTATGACGGAGATTCAAGTGAATAGCGGAGGTGAGATTACCAGACAGGCTACAGGAGGTGACAACAGGGAGAATATGTAGCAGTGGAATTGGGGGGATCGAGGTCAACCATGGATGTTGCATCCTATCTGTCTGGCAGTCTCTGTTGCAAAGGTCGTCTCTTTAAGTGGTCTCAGCTCTACTGGAGTTGAGTGTTCCTTTCTATGGGCCCATTTGTCTTCTGCCGCTCTCAGGAATTATTTCCTCGCCTGACTTGAGGTGTTGTTACAGGGTGCTTCTCTATCTGGTGCGATCAGATACAAGTTCCTCCCAGGATTCGATGTTGATGGCCAGCGCCCTTGTGTCTTGCTTGTAGACATCCCTGTAGCACAGTTGTGGGTGGCCAGCGGTTTTCTTGCCTGAAGCCAGCTCACCGAGGTGGATGGCTTTTGGGACGTGACCATCCTGCAAGGGGCAGACATGGCCCAGCCGGTGCAGCGAATGCTGCCTGAGCAGGGAGTACACACGGGGAGGGGGATGAGAGAGACCCTCAGCACTGAGTACTCCGTCTCTCCAGGAGATGCCCAAGTTGTGACAAAGGCACCTGTCCTGCTTAGCATATGTTGTCTAGCTGTCACTGCTATACAGCAGTGAGCTGGTGACACAAGCATTGTACACTGCCAGCTTTGTAATGACTGAGAGTCTGGAGTTCTCTCAGACTCGTGGTGAGGTGGGCAAGATTTGTTGCAGCCTTTCTGATACGCTTGTTTGATTTCTGGATCGAAGGAGAGGTCCCCAGAAGATGGACCCCGGGTATGTGAACTGGGGAACAACATCCAACAACATTCCCAATGGGAATGACTGGTGGTGCCTCCACATCTTGTCCCAAGACATTTGTTTTCTTCGGGCTGATAGTCAGACCAGATTTCTTGCAAGGCTGGGAGAAGTGATGCATGAAGCTCTGGGGCTGCTAAGGAGTGTGGGTCGTGACTGCTGCATCATCAACAAACAGTAGGTCTCTGCTCATAGTCTCGCGCACTTTGGTTTAGGTTCTCCGGGCAGGGGGAGGGGTAAAGTTAAAAAGCCTGCCATCTGATCTAGTGCGGAGGTAGATGCCCTCTGTTGCAGTGCAAAATGCATGCCTCAGGAGAGGAGCAAAGAAGATCCTGATGAGCATTGGGGTGAGAGCACAGCATTGCTTAATGCCACTGCTTACGTGAAAGAGCTCTGAAGAGCTGCTGTTGCACTGTTCGGTCGCCTTTATGTTGCTGTGAAAGGATTTGATCCTGCTCTAGTTTACGTGGGAGAGAATCTGAAAGAGCCCATCTCTGCCAACCAAGTCAAATGCCTTGGAGAGCTGATAAACATAATGTAGAAGGGCTTCGTTTGTTCTCTGTACTTCCTCTGGGGTTGGTAGAGAAAAATTATGTCCACAGTTGACTTCCCAGCTTGGTAGCTACTCTGAGTAGATTCCGAGTAGGCACATTCAGCCATCTTCTGTAGGCGGACCAAGAAGAACTTTGTCAACATATTCAAGAGCGAGATGCCCTTATAGTTGTTACAGTCACTTCTCTCACCTTTGTTTTTGTGGAGAGTAATGATCTTGGCGTCATCATATCCTGTGGTACAGCTTCTTCCTGCCAGCACTGACAGAGGACTTCATGTAGTGGGTGCAGTAGAGTAGTCATGCAGGTTGCCACCTGTCGATGGCCTTGCCAAACTCACATATGTTCTTTAATAATAATTTTACTTTGATCTTTGAATGAGAAGTAAAATCAGAATCAGGTTTATTATCACCGACATGTGTGGTGAAATTTGTTAACTTTCTCCTATTCCTTTGAAATAGGTATCACATACAACTGACATGTCTTGAATGCATATTCTTGTGAACCTATTTTTACAGAAGATTTTGAAATGTTAAAACTAATTAAGTTACAAGCAGTTCACATAAAATATCACTTTTCTAATTTATCGCTGGCTGTTGCTTGCAATTTATGTCCATCGCTAATTGTCCCTGAAAAGAGGAGACAATTATGAGGCTGGAGTTACAAAGTCAAGAGAATACAAGGATGGTAGATTTCCTTCTGTGATGTGCGTAAATGAGAAAATGAGGATTTATGATATATTAGTGGTTTCACAGTTACAGTAACTGAAATTAACTTTAAAAAAAAATCAGAATTTCCCAGCCGATTGGATGCAATTGAAACTAGATCATTGGTCCAGAACTGTGACTACCTATCCAGCAGTTTACCAATTGTGCCTCTCACATACCACACGGGGGAACTGCTCTCAGCTGACTGTGAACTTTGCACTGAGCCTGCTCTAACTAGATCAGATCACAAAATAGTGAAAATCAATCAACAAAGGATTTCTGATCTGAAATATTAATTCTGTTTCTCTTCCCATAGACGTGGCCTGACCTTTAGAGTATTTCTGTCATTTTCTTTCCTGTGTCATTGAAAATGTCTTTTTCAAAGACTACCTCTTTATTCAGGCCTTATTCCGAAGCTTTTTACATTTAAGATAAGCAATCTGTGTCTCAACTCTAGGAGCACCGTGCTATCTTTATTTCAATGCATGTTTAGCTACATTGAAGTACCTTTGTAGCATTTTAAAAACAGGATAACCCTACCCTTGATTAGAGCGATTACAGAGTTTGGCATATTTTATTGTGACTTAAAAGAAGTCATGATTCCTTGGAATCATAATATGTTATCATATTTGAGGTTATTTATTATATCATTCTGTAGGTACAGTTGTTAAATGTTCAACTTAATGTCAAGAGCCATACATGAAGGAATAACAAGGGCAGATTGTACAACAGGCAATGATCCCCAATGCATAAGTGACAAGATGTCTTACTGAATTGATTAAGGTAATTTTGATCTACTTTCATTACAATTTATTTAGACCAGGAAATCAAATTGCATCCAGGATTAATGCACAGGACATTCATTCATGGGACCATGCTGAAGGATTAACAATAGATTAGTAATCATGGCAAGGTTTCTGAGAGACAATCTCCAACGGGTTATGAGAGAATTACTGAAAGAATGCCATTATTGGAAGGAATGACGCTCAGCATCAAGCACTGTTTCTCAACCTCCAAATAAAGTTTAGCACAACCGCAGGCTAAATGTCACGCAAGTGGCTGCAGTACTGGAGCACATTAATAGGTCTAAGTTAAAGGGCTGTTTACTTATTTGATTAATTGCTTCTCTGAAGCAGCTTGTCATGTTGGCACCAATTGTCTTTTGGAAAGTCACTGTTCTTCTCACTTAGAGAGCTCTGTCAAACATTGATCCGTGAATTCAAGACAGATAATTCACATTCTGATTTTGACTCAAAGAATGTTTATAGTTATCGCTCGCCCTTCTGTGCATCATGAAGAGAAAGTGGAGAAGGCATTAGATACTTTGCACCAGATTTTATTCTCAGTGCTATGTTCATGACTGCCTGTCTAGAAGCTCCCTGCAGTTCATACACTTGACAAACTGTGCGGAGGGATTAATAATCTTTGTTATTGTTGCCAGTGTATTGAATAATCATCTGCAGTTCATTTGCAGGAAACCACACAATTTCATCAAGTAGAGATGAAGTCATTGCCACAACAGCTGCATCTGAAGTTCTAGCATGTGATCCCATGTTGTTAAGCCAGTGAGGAGGCTTAGCGTAGAGCTTAGACACAGATAGCTTGATATATCAAGAGAAGTAGGGCAAAGTGCTCAAAAACTTTTATGGTATAAGGACAAAGGTACGGAAACATTATTAGATTTGTTTTAATGGATACAAATATTTTATTTTGTCCATGTAAATTTTCTGTATGTGGTTATCATTTTACTGCTGCAAGTCTGATCAAGGATATGATCTAAAATTTTGATTGCTTATCAGGAGAAACAAGCTACAGAATTCAACAATTATATCAGGATGTAGTCTTCTGAGAAAATCGATCACGGTTCTCATGATTTCAAACTTTGTAACATGTTATTTGATTGGCAACCGTCAATCAGTGATTCTTCCTGTTTGCCAATTGTCATGCAGTAATTGTTACTTAATTAACACTCAGTGCCCACATTACTAGGTACAGGAGTGGACCCAGAGTGGTCTTCTGCTGTTGTAGCCCATCCATTTCAAGGTTTGACGTGCTCTTTCTTCTGCTCACTACTGTTGTAATCTGTGGTTATTTGAGTTACTGTCACCTTCTTGACAGCTCTAACCAGTCTAGCATTCTGCTCTGCCCTTTCTCCTTAACAAGGTGTTGTTGCCCACAGTATTGTTCACTCACTGGATGTCTTTTGTTTCTCACATCATTCTCTGTAAGCTCGAGAGACTGAATAACATACGAACCTTTTGACCATGTCTACATGCTTTTATGCATAGATTGGCTGATTAGATATTTGCATTAACAAGTAGGTGTACCTAATAAAGTGTCCATTGAGTGCATATGTCCTCATCCTATTTGTGATTTGTTTCATATGCCGTGCATGCACTCTGTATCAAAGATGGAGTTACAGAGACTGCTTGTGGAGCTATTACGATTCATAGATAGGAAGAGTAAATCTCATAATGCAGAGTGCACATTCTCAAAGTAATGAACTATGTGAATTTAGATCCATCAATATATTTTAGATGAGTTTATAAATCATGAGACAACATGGAAAGTCAGGGCCAGAAAGAGAAATTGGATACACTTTGGCTCACAGATAAAATATTCAACACTGAATGTTAAGTTTCATTTCTGTGGTAAAAGCTGAATGTTGTTAGCTGACCAAAAGCTGACAAATAGTCTCCTCCATTTCCTCCTGGCTCAGCAACAAAACAGCATTTTTGTTTTTGGCTCTTGGCTATTCCATGTAGGCACAGGCAAGATGGGTACAAAAGCATTCCCTCAAGCTGTACGATTCCAACCTCATGCCTCGACCCAAACTGTCGACTGTTGATTCGTTTCCGCGGATGCTGCCTGACCTGCTGGGTTCCTCCGGCATTTTGTGTGTGTTACTCATGATTCCAACCTCTTCAGATTTGTTTTAATTTTACAAAGAATTTACTGATGATAGGGCAGCACCTGGAGGTTACTCACAGCAAGGAGTCCATTGTGCACCAAACAAAGTCTGGTTACTCAGGAGATTGCACAAAATTACAAAGGGAATGGATAATTATGTATAAATTATGTGCATAAGCTCACATTCTCATAAAGGTACTGAAGTCACCATGCTTTATTGATACGCATGTTACACAATCATCAGTATTCCTGGCTATTGTTTCCTCAATATCATCTTTATTTGTACCATATATTATGTATATAAAAACTTGGATACATAAAACATTTCTCTTCAAGTATGTCTTTTGTGTATAAGAAGACCTTTATTTCCTTTAGAGTATAACTAAATATTACATTTATTCAAATTGTTCTATAAATACATCGTACTTTAATATTCTAAGAAAGTTCTTATATTAGCAATGAAATCAGCAGTTGGTTCAATATTACCTTGTTGCTAAAGAAAAAACCAGTGATGTTCTCCTGCCCACCATTCACAGAAGGAATGATGAAGAAATATTTGTACTTTATGTATTGAGGGAGATGTGTACTCTGTGAGCAAATCCCTTAATCCACAAGGGTTCCGCTCTTAATGAATATGGTAAAGGAAGTTTGTTACCAAGGAGATTTTTGATTTTGTTTTGATTACTGAGAATGCCATAGTTTACTATGTTTTTAAAGAGGTATATTTAGCCATGTTTAAAACAAAGCATTGAAATCAGGGACCTTAGAGGAGTTATATACTATGATACATCATAGACCCCTAGCAACACCATCATTAAAGTGCATTTTTGCGTTTTGTATTACTGGAGGCAATGGTCAGTGGACAGCCCAGTTTCTCCAGGATGCAGCCTGGTATCTCAAAATTCAACCATAGATAGACTTGAATATTGGGTATACTTAATTTATATAGAACAGTAGAACAGTCATGGGTTATATGACAGGGGTGCTCAAAATGATAACTGGATGGGAGAAGATCAGGAAAGTCATCCTGATGGTTAGACAGGGGAAACATAAGTATGATTAAATGAGAAATAGAGAACAGAGTCTAAGGTAACTTTCAAGCACTGAAGGTTGTGAAGTATTTAAAAAATGAACTGGTCTTGTTAAGAATTTCTGCAGAGCTTGAGATCATGGGAGCAGATACTTGTGAAAAGTAGTGCCAAATTTAAAAAGTGTGAAGAGCCTGCTGGGATGTTCTGCAGAGCTTGAGATTGTTTGGGTTATTAGGCACTTGGCAAGGGCCAATAAAACAAAGTTAGTTTTAAGTGGAGTGGGCATTGTGGGAGTAGCACAGAGAAAGAGTGGGGAACTGAGGCTTTGGCTAAAGAGGTTTCAGTGAGGAAATGTGGAGGCAGGTGAAGATTTCTGTCAGGTTTCTCTTTCTTTGTCTATTAGTGCCTAGCTGAGTAGTAAAAATGGATCGCAGATCAGTGATGTGCTCCTCATGCAAGCTGCGGGACATCTGGGAGATCTCCAGTCCCCTTGATTGCCACATTTGTGAGAAGTTTGTGGGATGACCATGTTAGGGAACTGGAGTAGTAGAATGAGGTGACATTTATGGGCTACAGGGAGTAATCACAACATGTTGCAGGAGGCAGGGTGCTGGATGACCATCAGGAGAGGGAAAGGGCATAAGCAGTCAGTCCAGAGTACCCCTGTGGCTGTTCACTTCAATTATAAGTCTATCATTTTAGATACTGTTGGGAGGAGGTGAAAAACCTACTGGCGGAAATTGCAGCAACAGGCTCTTTGGCACTGAGAATGGCTCCGTGGCTCAGAAAGGAAGGGTGGAGAAGAGGACTAAAATGGTGGTTGTCCATCATGTCCAACGATGACAAGAAACCTGTGCAGGCGAGCTTTTAAAATGGAAAAGCCATTGCACTGGGGCAGTTCCACTCTCTGAACCTCTCAAGTGGTATGAACAGGCGTCACAAACTGGGATCTTCCTTGGTTACGGTGGATGACCATGACGTCTTCTGTGCCCTGTCATGCCCTTCGCTCTCCATGGAGCATTGCAGAACCACCTTCCTGGCCGTTGGATCTTAGTATAGATCTCATCCAATCAGCTCGTTGGAGCTGACTTTGCATGCTAGGACAGGCTTGTCCCTATCTCACCAGAGTGTGAGGGCACTGGTTACCCTCACCCAGTTTGTCCCGCTTGCCAAAATGGTGTACTGGGATGTGGCCGCTGTTGCATTTAAACAGCCACAGATGAGAGCTGAATCTCCAATGGTGACCAAAGGTGATCGAGCGGTCCTTGAATGGACACGACAAGCCCCTTCACCCGAGATCGTACCCCTCTCTGGACACCTCAAACACCCCAATCACAGGGAACTCCATTGTTAGAGCAGCGCACAGGAGATTCTGTGAACGTGAGAGACACACAGATGATATGTTGCCTCTTGGGTGACAGAGTCAGGGATGTCACAGGTTGGGTCCACAGCATTCTAAAGGGGGCAGGTGAATGGCTGAGAGTCATGGTACCAATGACATAGGTAGGAAAAGAGATGAGGTCCTGAAGAGTTGCATAGTAAGTTGAAAAGCAGGACCTCAAGGGTAGTAATCTCTGGATTGCTGCCTGTGTCATACACCAGTGAGGGTAAGAATAGGATGATCTCACAATTGAATGAATGGCTGAAGAACTGCTGCAGGGGGCAGGGTTTCCGATTTCTGAGTTGCTTGGATCTCTTCTAGGCAAGGTCCAAGAGAGATCGGTAACATCTGATCTCAAGGGGGACCAATATCCTTGTACGCAGGTTTGCTAGAGCCATTTGCTAGAGTGTTTAAACCAGTTTGGCAGGGGGTATAGAAAGCAAAATGATAGGTCAGAGGTTGGGGCAGTTTGTGTAAAGGTAGACGCTGAGTATTGAGAAAGTATCAGGAAAAATAGGCAGTTGACAAGGCAGAATTGCAGTCAGTTGGATGATTTGAAGTGGGTCTATTTTAATGTATGAAGTATCAGGAAGAAGGCTGATGAACTTAGAGCATAGATCAGTATGTTGTGGCCATTACAGAGACTTGACTGTCACAAGGGCAGGAACAGCTGCTGGATGTTCTGGGATTTAAGTGTTTCAAAAGTGATGGGGAGAGAGGTAAAAGATAAGGGTAAGTGGTGTGGCTAATCAGAAGTGGGTAAGTGGTGTCACAGCTGCAGAAAAGTAAGATGTCACGGAGGGATCATCCATTGAGTTGGTGTGGGTGGGAGCCAGAAACAGGAAGGGAGCAATCACTCTATTGGGAGTACTCTATAGAGCAACCATGACACTGAGGAGGCATGTTTTGGAAATCTATAAAAATAACATGGTTGTTGTCATGGGTAACTTCAATTTCCTTAATATTATTTGGCACTTCCTTTTTACAAAAGGTTAAAATGGGTTGGAATTTGTTAGCTGTGTGCAGGAAGGATTCCTGACACAATATGTAGACAGGCTGATTGGAGGAGAGTCCATTCTGGATCTAATACTAGGCAATGGTTCTGGGATCCCCACTCTTTGCGATTTTTTTAAATGACTTGGATGAAGAAGTGGAAAGGTGTGTTAGTGACTTTGCAGCTGACATGAAGATTGGTGGTGATGTGGATATTGCAGTTAGTTGCTATAGGGTTACAATGGAATGGAGAGCTAGGCTAAGAAGTTCAATCCAGAGAAGTGTCAGGTAATACACTTTGGAAGGTCAATCTTAAAGGCAGAGTAAAGGGTTAATGGGAGGATTCTTAGCAGTGTGGATAAACTGAGGGATCTTGAGATCCACGTCAATAGATCCCTCAAATTTGCTGCAGAAGTTGATAGGCAGGTTAAGAAAGTGTATGATTTGTTGGCCTTCATTTGTCATGGGGTTGAGTTCAAGAGCTGTGAGGTAAAGTTACAGTTCTATAAAACTCTGGCTAGATCACATTTGGAATGTTGGGTTCAGTTCAGGTTGCCTCATTGAAGAAGGAATGTGGAAGCTTCAGAGAGCGTGCAGACAAGATTTATCAAGATGCTCCCTGGATTAGAGAGCATGTCTTGTGAGGATAGGATGAGTAAATGAGAGCTTTTCTGTTTGGAGCAAATGAGGATGAGAGGTGACTTGATGGAGCTGTACTAAATGATGAGGCATAGATTGAGTCAGAGACCTTTTTCCTCAGGGTGGAAATGCCTAATATGAGGTTTAAGGTGTTACGAATGCAGCAGCAATCGACATGAAACTGAGACAAGGTTTAAAACAAATCCCTAGGTTTATTAACCTCTGCTCAAAACTTAGAAAAGTAAACAAACGACTAACTTAACCGGAGGTTAACAGTTTGGTGGTAATATCTAACAAACAGTCAAAACTTAAAAACTGTTCTTAACAAGTTCTTATCCAAGCACAGACTTAAAGTGATAAATTCCAAAGTCTATGTGATTTATACAGTCATTCAGGAGAGACTTCCCCGAAACAACGATTCCTTCGAAGTAATGATGATCTGTCGATCCCACAGCCGGGAGATGCCTTGTTTGAAGAAATCACAAGGAAATAAAAGGAACTGACCTTTTGATAAAAGGGTGGTTACTGCACAAACCTTCCCGACCTTGCAGGGGTTTAACTCAAATGTGCACGTCACAATTCCCAAACAAATATTTTTTAAAAATGTTGATCATTCCCAAGATGCTGAACGACATTAACTTTATCCAATCCTTTGAACTGGGATAACTCCGGTAATGCCTTCACTCTCCAATACTGAAGGGAAAACTAAACGTGTAACAAACAAAATCGATGGAGCCTCCACACCTCCGACCGGCAACAACAATGATGTACAAAAATAAAAATGAGAACTGCGTCACAGACCGCGGACTTGGTTTAAATACCATTTGGAACATAACATCACCCCACAGTCATGAGACAATTACAGCATCACACTCACAAGACCATTACATCACCCCGCTGTCCCGTGTTCAAACATGAGTATGTAACAAAGGTGATTGCAGGAAAGTATAGGGGGTTATCAAAGGGATGGTTTTTTTTTTACACAGAGAGTGGTGAGTGTGTGGACCATGTTGCTGGAGGTGGAGGTAGAGGTAGATCCATTAAGGACATTTAAGTGGCTTTTAGATAGGCAAATAGATGATAGAAAGATGCAGGGCTTTGCATGAGGGAAGGGTAGGATTGACCTTTGAACAAATTAAATGATTGGCATAGCATCATGGGCCAAAGGGATTGGACTGTACTGAGCTGTATTGTTCTGTTAATTCTATAAATGTGTAAGTGTAATTATATGCTTTTGGTAAGGGCGAAATTGGACTAGTGGCATTCTTTGTGGTGAAGCAGCCTTCCAATAATTGGCCTCAAGTCAAAAGGAAAATGTCAATGTTAAGTCACCTGTAGGTAAACTGTGTATTTGTATTGTATGCAGAGAGTAGGAAGGACTGGTATTGTTGTAGAAGATTAGAGCCCTGGTTGTGGTTACTGCAAATGAAAAATCTGTGCTAGATAGATTGCCCCTGGTTTATTTACTTATTTATTTATCTATCATGATACAGCACTTCGAGCCAGACCGCGATTTAATCTGAACCTAATCACAGGACAATTTACAATGACCAATTAACCTACCAACCGGTACATCTTTGGGCTGTGGGAGGAAACCAGAGCACCTGGAGGAAACCCACATAGTCACGGGAGAACATACAAACTCCTTGCAGGCAACAGTGGGAATTAAATCCCAGTCGCCTGAATTGTAAAATGTTGAGCGAACTACTATGCTATCGTGCCTCCCCACAATAATTTAACTTTCTTAAGTTTTTCACTGTCTCTGTGACTGTAAAGAAATATATTGAGTTTTAATAGTAATAATTAGTGTTGAGACCACAAAGGTGATACATTTTCTAACTTGCCTTGCAGTTGATGTCATTATCAACTGTTTTGCCAAGTTACAGTCAGCTGTGCATCATGGTGAAATAAATCTAACTGAGATACTATCTGAAGAAGAATGGAGCAAATAAGAGTGGTTCTGAGAGTTTTAGAGGCACTAAGGACATGCCTGTATCCACAGTTTTGGGACTTTTTATTTAAATTTCTTTGGTAAATAATCCAGCATGTACAACCATTTATAGCGAAGCAGGTTCTTGATCTGAAATATCAACAATTCCATCCCTCCACAGATGCTCTTCAATCTCTTCCAGCAGATTGCTTATTGCTTTGCATTCCAGCATCTGTAGGGTCTTGTGCTTCCATTTTTGGTGATAATTTTTAATATTAATGTTATAAGTAAAAATGGTTAATTTTCTGTGTATAATATGATAACAGCACTGTTTAGGAAAGTTCAAGGCTCAAGATTGTTTAATGTAATTTCCAGTATAAAAGTGAAAAGGAGAACAAAATAATTGTTACTCTGGATCTGATGCAATATAAATAAAAACACAATAAGATAAAGAGCACAGTAATAAAAAAAACACAATAAATGGAAATAACAATAATTATTGTATATGATTCCTTAAGCTATATATCTGAATTATAATGGAGAAAAGAAGAAAAGTTTACATTGGATGAATCTCTATGGAATAAAAACAGAAATACCCAGCAGGTCAGGCAGCATCTCAGCTGGAAGAAATAAACTGAATGCTTTGGGGGCTGATGACCCTTCTGATATGATGAAGGATCAGTGAATCAATATTCTAGTATTTTTCTCCTGCTTAACTTGCCAAGTGTCTCAGCATTTTCTACTATAATTTCAGATTTCCAGCATCTGCAGTGTTTTGGCCTGATTGGGTCAACAGTTGGATGAGTTTACCAATGACACACTCTGGATTTGATGAAGATAATTAAACCATTTAGCATTACTGGCTAATGCAGTGCAGAAACAAGTCCTTGTGCCCACCAAGTGCATGCTCCATTTATTCTTTAAAATCTCTTCCCACCTACCTATTCCCATCAATACCCTCCAACTGCTTAAGTTACAGTGATCAATTAATTTACTGACCTGCACATCTTCAGATGAAGAGGAAACCAGAGCACCCAGGGAAAACTCACATCTTCATGGGGCGCACTTGCAAACTCCACACAGACAGCACCAAAGGTCAGGATTGAACCTAGGTGAGCTATGTTGCACCATATCAGGATTTTAATGACAGTTGATTATTTTAAAAGAAGGTTTGGCTTCCCCTCCAAAGAAATAGAAAACACTGCTTTATATACAGTGGCATGCAAAAGTTTGGGCATCCCTGGTCAAAATTTTTGCTGCTGTGAATAGTTAAGTGAGTAAAAGATGACCTGATTTTGAAAAGGCATAAAGTTAAAGATGACAGATTTCTTTAATATTTTAACCAAGAATACTTACTTATTTCCATCTTTTACTGTTTCAAAATAACAAAAAAGTAAAAGGGTCTGAAGCAAAAGTTTGGGAACCCTGCATGCTCGGTACTTAGTCACACCCCCTTTGGCAAGTATCACAGCTTGTAAATGCTTTCTGTAGCCAGTCTTTCAATTCTTGTTTGGGGGATTTTCGCCCATTCTTCCTTGCAAAAGGCTTCAAGTTCTGTGAGATTCTTGGGCCGTCTTGCATGCACTGCTCTTTGAGATCTATCCACAGATTTTCGATGATGTTTCGGTCAGGGGACTGTGAGGGCCATGGCAAAACCTTCAGCTTGCGCCTCTTGAGGTAGTCCATTGTGGATTTTGAGGTGTGTTTAGGATCATTATCCTGTTGTAGAAGCCATCCTGTTTTCATCTTCAGCTTTTTTACAGACAGTGTGATGTTTGCTTCCAGAATTTGCTGGTATTTAATTGAATTCATTCTTCCCTCTACCAGTGAAATGTTCCCCGTGCCACTGGCTGCAACACAAGCCCAAAGCATGATCGATCCATCCCCGTGCTTAAACAGCTGGAGAGGTGTTCTTTTCATGAAATTCTGCACCCTTTTTTCTCCAAACATACCTTTGCTCATTGCTGCCGAAAGGATCTATTTTAACTTCATCAGTCCATAGGACTTGTTTCCAAAATGCATCAGGCTTGTTTAGATGTTCCTTTGCAAACTTCTGACGCTGAACTTTGTGGTGAGGACACAGGAAAGGTTTTCTTCTGATGACTCTTCCATAAAGGTCATATTAGTGCAAGTGTCGCTGCACAGTAGAACAGTGCACCACCACTCCAGAGTCTGCTAAATCTTCCTGAAGGTCTTTTGCAGTCAAACAGTGATTTTGATTTGCCTTCCTAGCAATCCTATGAGCAGTTCTCTTGGAAAGTTTTCTTGGTTCAGTTCATCTTCTACTCACTGAACTATTCACAGTAACAGAAATTTTGACCAGGGGTGCCAAACTTTTGCATGCCACTGTAACACTAGTTTACTTTGAGACCAATTATGTGATGAAGAAGCACACAAAGCTTCAATTAACAGATTAAATCCACTTTAATTAACACCACTGTGCTTTAGGTTTGCTATTTCCATACCTAGAAAGAAATTAGTGACCTGATGATTCAATATTGTGACTATACAAATGTTACATTTCCTAGCTCTACGCAATCACCAATAAACTGAGACAGGTTTCCAGGACGACTGTAGAGTATACCCAGTGGAGTGACTCCATACAAGGGAAACGTAAAAATTCTTGACTGGGCTTTTTCTGTGCTTACTAACACTAACACTTACAGCAAGTGTCAGGGGGATAATAAGCTTTTGTGTGCGGAAATCCATTTGAAAGCTAGAGTTAGTTCAGAGTGTTATTAAAAAGCAGAAGCAGACACCTCTGGGAGGTAAGGCTTGATCCTGTGCGCTTTCTGCAGCAGTATGTCTACTCAGCTGTAAAATGTTTTTTATAGCATTTCTGAAAGGGGGCAACAAAACGAACATGATAGCAATTACCTCGGAGTGGAGATCCAAACTTTGAAGGATATTTGATTACAGAGTATTTGAGGGTAATTAAAGAAACAGGCTTCCTTCCTCTCATTAGAAAAACATGCCCTAATCTTACGTCATTTTGTTCCGTATAGTTAAGTGTGGTTTGAATGGATTCAACGAATTGTGGAGTTTGTCCATTTGGTATACATTACACATTCAAGCCTGACAGCAATACATCACAAATTAGGCCCTTTGGCCCTTTGAATCCATGTTGACTACCAAGCACCCTTTCTAACACACACGTCCTTTTTCATCGGACACGAAAGCCCTGCTGGCCTCAGCTTTCACGTAGGTTGGATAAAGAATTGGTACTTAATGCTCTTCAGCACAGTAAGCATGAGGCACTGCAGAATCTCTGCCTCCCCCACTCATGTCACTTGCCCGCACAATGGTTCACATTACAGTTTGCAGTCCACCTATTACAAAACACCAAACATGGGCAAGAGGTATGAGACAACACTGCATCATTGCCATTTCACAGCAGCCTGATTGTTCGTTTGGTCGTTATGTGCCATGTCGTACAGCGTGGACATTCATGGTCTTTCCATGACTGCTCTTGGCAACTTTTTCTACAGAAGTGGTTTTCCATTCCCTTCTTCTGGGTAGTGTCTTTACAAGTGACCCCAGCCATTATCAATACTCTTCAGTGATTGTCTGCCTGGCATCAGTGGTCACATAACCCAAACTTGTGATATGTACCGGCTGCTCCTATGGCTTCAGATAACCCTTATTGGGGGGGACAAGCAGGTATTACACCTTGCCCAAGGGTTACCTGCAGGCTACTGGAGGGAAGGAGTCCCCCCTTTGGTAGAGATGTATCTCCACCCCACCAAACCTTGATTGACATGTGAAGGGAAATTAGTACATACTTCTCCCTAATTCCTCCATTTCTCTCCATTCTTGCTTGCCCCTCCCTTGAAATAATCATGGAATAACGAAGCACAAAAGACCATTCGGCCCATTGTGCCTGTCTCATTTCTTTATTAGAATTATCACATTAACTCCATTGTTTTCTCTTTTGCTCTGTTAAACTTTACCCCCTCGAAGACATAATTATTCAATTATTTTTCGAATATTATTAGAATTAACCTTATCTGCTTGTTGTAGAGGTCTGGACCTCCTTGTTTAGGTCTTAGGCCGGAGGTTAGTTGATTTTTGTTGAGAAAGAGTAACTTTAATCCCTCTTTAGAAGCACTTTAACCTTGCCATTAGTTGCACTTTACACCAAAGTTAACACAGCAATAAAAATAATTGGCTCAGAATGTCTGAGGTCTTTAGTGCGTTTCTTTGGTGTGTCCCCATGGCCTGACACCTCTGGTTTCCTCCTAAGTGACTTAGCTATTCTACTAAACAAAATGAAAGATGTTGGAAATATTTAATAACTCAGGTAGCATCCAGAAAGGATGAGGACAGATTATACTAATGCTGTCTTGTGAAATGTGTGAGGTGTGAACAATTTTACAAGGTACTGAGTTAAGAGTGAGGCTGGGTAGATGGGTGGGGCTAGAAAATGGAGAGAAAGTTGCTGGAGATTTATTAACAGGGGGAAGAAGGATAGGAGGAAGGAACTAAAGAAAAGACGGGGGAAGCCAAGGGACAAGCAATGAGGTTCACTCAAGGCAAAGGTGGACAAGGAATAAAACAAAAGATGCCATCAGTAGAACCATTGCATTAACTCTTTGAAAATGGTAGTTGTGGTTATAATCTTAAGTTATTGAAATTAATGTTCTCAGAATGGTGAATGTTTAATGAATGACACAATGCTCCTCAAGTTCTCCATTGAGGCTCACTGGAAAACATCAGGAGGTCAGAAAGGGAGCAGAGTGACAAATTAATGTTGCAGCCAACTAAAAGCTTGGGGTCGTACTTGGTGACTGACTGCAAGGGTTCAGGTTTCCATTCAAGGGAAGGTGAAAGTAGAAAAACACCGAATGCCGATTAATTTTTATGTTTAGCTATTTTTTGCATGGTGCATTTGTTACTTGCAGATTATTTAAAGAGGATTCTTATGAACTAATTGACCTTGGATAGCAGAGCCTCTTGGAAGATAGTTGTAATGTACAGCAGTCGCCAGGAATGCGTTAATATTCAGAAGTTCTCCCTCTCAGCTTATGAATATTTGATTGTGGTCCCTCAGTGTATTAATGTTTACGTGGAATGGCTAGGAGCAAGTTAATTTTTTGCAGATATGCAATAAAGTCTGAAAGCTATACTGGTATGTCTAAGATATACCAGTTACTTTTATTAGTGAATGACTTGATTTTCATATTTATTTTTATAATATTCCCAGCTTGTTTTTAATCCAAACTCACTTCATTGTGCATTATGCCTATTGACTGAATGTGTCATAAATAAAATTCATTGCATTTAATGCCTAACAATAGAATTAAAATGAAATACCAATTGATTTTATTACTTATCTAACAAATAACTCTGAGAATATTAAGCCTTTAAAAAGTATATTAATGAATAACAATATGAAAGATTAAATTCAGTGTTAACATTGAAGAATGCACTGTTCTCTTTCTTTCCTCATTTTCCACTGTATATATAAAAGTCTACTCTCATTCCACTCTAACACAATGGGATTTAAAAAATTATTTGTGACAGGAATACTTCTGGGAAGCTTCAATGATGCTGTTGCAGATTTTAAATAAAATCTTGTTAATATACAGTAAAGTCGTAGCTGCAAATCACCAACCGTGAATGGAGAAGTCAGGCGATAGGATGATTCTATTGTTACACACGTCATTTAAGGGTCATCGTTTGAGTTTAGTCCCACGGTTTACCAATGTAAATGAAAAAGTACTGCTGTGAAAATAACTTCTTGGCATCGACGGAGAAAATATTACTATCTGAATTAATGTGTATGTAGGGAAACTTATTTTCAGTTTGCCTATGGGGAGACTATGAGAATATTGTTATAACCTCTTCTATGTTTTCACCAGTGAAAGTGAAGTGAGAGTTTTATCTTTACAGCCATCATTGGGAGTATCGTTTTAAGCTATTAAGATAATAAATTACAAGAGAAGTCAAATGTAAAGAGGATTTCATTCAATTTAAAAAAATCTCTCAACTAATACCTTAAAAATACTGAAGCTATTACTTGAGTATGAAACACAGTTGGTTTATTTTTTTCCTTCCTGGCCACTGAGGCTCCCAGCTATTTTGAAGATCATGTGTCCGTGGCCTTCTGGCTTCTGTCATTAATTATTCTTTCTGAATACAAGTCTCTTCATTTTAACTGATAGGGAGGTGAGTGGTAAAGCCATTAAGATGCCCACCCAGATACCCCACTGGGTAGATTCTGCCCCAGTGTTCTGGTGCTTGATGGCTTTCTGAACCAAATTGTCAGGGCTCAGTGATATGCCGGAGAATCAGTCTCTTTACATTAGGAAAATATTCTTTTTGAGGAAGTGAGCAATATGGCCCAGTGCGGCTTTTTTGGGTCTGGATTTCCACTCTTGCTCTTCTTAATCTAACAGGAAACAAAGTAATTTTTTAAGATCTTCCTTTTGGGGCTGTTCTGGCCATGATCCCTGCTCCCATCAAACATTCTTTGGTAGACAAGCAAGTACTAATTCAGAATTCTGTGGTATTACTGGGACGTGCTTTTAACATCTGGGATGGCTTTAGATAGATGCCAGCTAACTTAAAATTGCATTTTTTCTAATGGCAACCCACACACAAAATGCTAGAGGAAATCAGGCAGCATCTATGGAGAGAATAAACAGTCGACATTTTGTGTGGAGACTTTTCATCAGGACCCCTTCATCACCATTGAGGTCTCAATCCGAAACATCGACTGTTTGTTCCTCTCCATAGCTGATTGTTGACCTGCTGAGTTCCTCCAGTATTTTGTGTGTGTTTTTCTGGAGTTCCAGCGTCTGCAAAATCTCTTTTTGTTTTTGATCTAGTAGGGTGGATTTAGTGTCCTATTCATTTTTGCTCAAATATTCATATTTTTCTCCGGGCAATGACATTTAAAATCGATGCCAAGGCACTTCTCTATGTGGTTTAAGATCTTATTGTCTTCAAGTTGCACACATTATACAAAATGTATTCTGATCAGAGTTCCAGGTTGAGTCGGTGGTGAAGAAGGCGAATGCAATGTTGGCATTTATTTCTAGAGGAATAGAGTATAGGAGCAGGGATGTGATGTTGAGGCTTTATAAGGCACTGGTAAGACCTCACTTGGAATACTGTGTGCAGTTTTGGGCTCCTTATTTAAGAAAGGATGTGCTGACGTTGGAGAGGGTTCAGAGAAGATTTACTAGAATGATTCTGGGAATGAGAGGGTTAACATATGAGGAATGTTTGACCGCTCTTGGACTGTACTCCTTGGAGTTTAGAAGAATGAGGGGGGACCTCATAGAAACATTTTGAATGTTGAAAGGCATGGACAGAGTGGATGTGGCAAAGTTGTTTCCCATGGTGGGAGAGTCTAGTACGAGAGGACACGACTTGAGGATTGCAGGGCACCCATTCAGGACGGAGATGCGGAAAAAATCTTTTAGCCAGAGGGTGGTGAATATGTGGAATTTGTTGCCACGGCTGGCAATGGATGCCGGGTCATTGGGTGTATTTAAGGCAGAGATTGATAGCTATCTGAGTAGTCAGGGCATCAAAGGTTATGGTGAGAAGGTGGGGGAATGGGACTAAAGGAGAGATTGGATCAGCTCATGATGAAATGGCGGAGCAGACTCGTTGGGCCGAATGGCCGACTTCTGCACCTTTGTTTTATGGTCTACTGGGCATTTGTTGCACATTGAATGGCTTTGGTTATATAATTCCAGTAGCTCTAGATCTTGTTCAGATTTGTCTTTGGCTAGTTGAATACCTCTGATGGATTTCTTCATTTTCCAACATACTTCATGTTTGGTGTTGGATTGTGATATTTCTTTCTTCAGCTGCTTCAGTTCATACGCTGAAGAGTCTTCCATTATGGCACGAGGGGAGGGGTGATTCTGGCAATTTTTTGCGGTAATGATGAAGGAACAGCAGTACGCATCCAGTTCAGAATGCTGTATGCCTTGCAGTGAAGTGTGTGCTGTTCTATTTAGTAAACTATTATACAGGCCTTCCCTAACTTAACCTGATGTTTTAACCAGTGGTGATGCCCAACTGATGGGCATGCAGCCAGCTTATTTCATCAACATACTCATATACAATTAACTACATGTGCCACATTCCAATCTCATAACAGTTTGGTACATTTGGCAGGAACACAGACACTTGAAGTCTTTAGTTGCAGAGTTATAAGAAGAGAGCCCAGGGTCTGTTTTCCATTATGAATCCTTGCATTAACACTAATTTCAAGCCTTTATTAAGACATCGGAGAATTATAGATGGGAAGAAATTTACCATTAACTCTAAATTAGAGTTTAAAAGCAGTGAGTGGGGGCAGTCAGCTCTTTTTGCACCACAGTTCCCAAGGAGACATCGGATTGCATAGGGGGAGAGAGAGTTTAAGAGAAGGGAGTGGGGGTAGCCAGCACTTTTTGCATGCAACAGTTCCTGAGGGGGCATTGGATTGTGCATTATTAGGCACTTGGCAAGGGGCAATAAAAATAAGTTAGGAGCGGCCATTGCGGGAGTAGGCCAATGTTAGAGTGGGAAGTTGAGGCTTTGCCTCATCGAAGCTTCAGTGAGGAGTGGTTTAGGCTATAGGTAAATTTTTTTCCCATTATTTCTTATTTCTTTCTTTTTTATTGCACATTTAGAGCAGTGGGAATGACAGGCAGGATAGTGGAAGGCTCCTCATGTGTGACGCGGGAAAGCAGAGAGACCTCCAGTATCCTAAATGACTATACCCCCAAGAAGTGCACCCAGCTCCAGCCCCTGAACAGACCATGTTAAGGAGGGGAGCTGGAACCAGATGAACTCCATATCATCTCTGAGGCTGAGAGACTGGTGGACACGACATACAGGGAGGTTTAGGCTGACCACCGATTTCCCGGAAACCACTTTTAATTCAGATGAAATTACGAGATACAGTACAGTTTACTGGGCAGCCACCAGATGACACTGTGCAGCATACACAGCACCATCTGCGGCAATTTGACAAAAGCACGCCATATTTATTATTTACATTGCACTTAGTGGTAGAGCCAATGTTTTGTGCTTGTTTTTGCTTATTTTATGTAAATTTAACCTTAGCTATGGCTTCTAAGATATATAAGTACCAGTGGGGGTGTCAAGCATAAACAGCAGTCCACATCAATCCAAGAGAAGGTTGAAATATTAAAATAATTGGATCAAGCTGTTTCTGTGCATAAGCTTTGTGACTCATATGGCATTGGTTTGTCAACTGTGTATGATATAAGGCACCAAAGAGAAAACTTTTTGCAATTCTGAGCAAACAGTGATTTGCTAAAGCAAATGAGCTTTAGAAAAACTGTGAAAGTTGGGAAGAACACTGAGCATGATCGAGCGATGACTAGTTTTCGCCAGCATCGGTGTGATGGAGTTGACTTGTCAGACTGTATGATAATGAACCAAGTTAAATAGTTCCATAAGTTAGAAAATGCATGCGACTAGAGTGAAGGATGGCTTTGAAGGTTTAAGAAGCACCATAGAATTTCCATCCATAAGGTGCGTGGAGAAAAATGGTCTACAAACCATGAAGGAGCTGTCAAGTACTTGAAGCTCATAACTGACGTAATTTTCAAATTTGTGAAGCTCATAGTTGACATAAGCCTCAGTCCTGAGCAGGTGCATAATGCAGATGAAACTGCATTATCCTAGTGATGCACACCTGGGAAAACGTTAGCAACAGAAGATGAAGAAGATCCAAGTAGCCTTAATGAAGAAAATTGGCGTGAGTAGATGATTGTCGACAACAAAGCACCTGTTGTGCATCACCTTATGGTCTGGGAAATTATAGGCAGTGTTCTGAATGCTGATGAAAACACTGCAAGTGATGAAAATGGCAGCGATGATGATGGAACAGATGAAACTGGAAGATTTACTACTGACAAGTTAATTGAGCTGTTGGGTGATTTAATCAAAGAGTTAGGGAAATGTACCTTTATGACGGAACATGAGCTAATGAATTTTTATTCGATGCAAGAAAAATTACACAGGGAGAGATCAAAACACATGAAACGACTTTGCCTGGGTGAAATGTTTGAAAAGATATCTGAGAAGCACCATTCTTTGTAAGTAAAAGTAATTAATAAACTTACATTTAATTTTTGTTTAATTAATAATCCTTTTAAAATTTCTACAGTCTATTTTTGCTGTTGTTATTGCATGACCTCTTTTAATCCGGCAAGGCTCGGGAATCGAGGTGTTGGAAAAATTAGTGATCAACCTGTAGTTACATAGGTAACTAGCTGAATGTTGGGAGGGGGAAAGGGGATAGGCAGCCAGTGTAGAGTACCCCTGTGGCCATTCCCCTCAACAACAAGTATAGTGCTTTGGATACTGTTGGGAGGAATGGGCTAGCAGAGGAAAGACACAGCAATCAGTTCTCTGAGTATGAGTCTGTGGCTCAGAAGGGAAGGGGGAGAAGGGGCGAGCTGTAGTGACAGGGGATTCATTGGTTGGGGGAACAGGAAGGAGATTCTGTGGACGAGAGCAAGATTCCTGTAAGTGCCAGGGAGAAAGACATCTTGGATTGATTCCATAGCATTCTGAAGTGAGAGGTTGAGCAGCCAGATGTCTTGCTCCACCTCAGTGCCAATGACATAGGTAGAAAGGGAGATGAGGTTCTGCAAAGTGAGTTCAGGGAGTTAGGTGCTAAATTAAAGGACAGGACCTGTCATGGTCCCATCTGGCAATTCCCCATCTTGCTATTACCTCCTTAATTGGGCCTTAATCCCCTCGTCTGATTTCCAATCGTTCCCAGTCCCACTAATTACAGCACACCTGGTTCCCATTTGCGAACATAGGATAAAACTTGGGCGTCACAGCCATGCTTTGCCAGTTCGTTGGTGATTCTAGTGTGAGTAAACCTTGTTTCCTGATTCCTTAGGACTGTCAGTTCTAAGCTCCGCATCATTTCCTGGATGCTCTACGTAAACCTTGTCTCTGTGTAAAGACTCTCCTGGATACCGGTTCCCCATTAGCGACGGTGCTAACGTCTCACGACTCTGCCTCCGCACCCGTGTCCTGCACTTGGGTTTGTCTTCAGCCTCGTCCTTGCAACAGAACAAACTGGCCCAGAATGAACCCAGTGGACGCGGACGGCGTGCAACAGGCCCTCGGCAGCCCGGGCTACCTACTGGGCGCCCACGACCAACTGCTCAGAGAGGTCACGGAAAACCTTCGTGCACTGTTCACGAATGTGAGGAAGGTCAGTGAGCAGGTTGACCGGGTATCTGCTTCCCTTACTCCGTCCCTTCCAAGAACCCCGACTGACCAAACATCACAGCCTGGGATGGCTCCGCCCCTTGGCTCGGCAACACAATCCCCTCGAGAGCCGTACATACCCAAACCGGAACCCCACACTGGGGATCTAGGGAAGTGCCAGCCTTCTTATTACAATGCTCTTTGGTCTTTGAGCAACAGCCACCTCGAACAGATCAAAGATTGCGTACATCATGGGGCTGTTACGAGGGGATGCCTTGGCATGGGCCACCGCGATTTGGGACAACCGACCAGAGGTCTGTTCCTCCTTCATCTCCGAAATGAGGAAGGTCTTTGAAGAGCCCATTCACAGTAAGGGTGCCGCTAAGAGCTTGCTAACTTTCTGCCAAGGGTAGCAAAAAACTCCATCGAGTTCCGAACATCAGCAGCCAACTCTGGGTGGAATGATGAGGCACTACGGGAAGTGTTTCAACAGGGCCTCTCAGATAAAAGATGAATTGGCAGCGAGGGATGACGTGGACAGCCTGGACTCTCTGATCTCTCTAGCCACCAGGCTAGATAATCGGCTTTGAGAGCGTCTGAGAGAGAAAACCAGTCGCCCCACTCCTCGGGTCACCCCATGGCCCATTTTACCATCTTCAACCAGCCCTAACCTTCCTCTCCCTTCCATTCCTAGCAGAGCTCGAACTCCCACTCCTACTGGTCTGGTGAGTCAGACGACTCTCCCCTCAGTCCCCCAGACCTGGATGCAGATCTCGGCTACCATGAACTATTAACAACAGTCCTTGTCCATATCCGCCTTGGTGGATTCCGGTGCCGAGGGAAATCTGCTGGACGAGAACACAGCCTCCCAGGCCGGAATACCTCAGGAACTATTAAGTACCCCTCTGGAGGCTTGGGCGTTGGACGGAAAACTGCTGGCTTGGGTTACCCACTGTACGCCACCCCTGACCTTGATTCTGTCCGGAAACCATCGAGAGGAGGTACGATTTAATCTCATCCATTCTCCTCAAGACCCTGTAGTTCTAGGATATCCCTGGCTGAACCACCACAACCCCTACATCGACTGGTCTACCGGGAGGATTGCCGGATGGAGCCCGTTTTGCCATGCTACCTGTCTGTGGTCGGCTCCATCCCCTAGGGAGGCTACCGCGACCTCGACTTGTCTGGAGTCCCCGCAGAATACCATGACCTGGGACAGGTATTCAGTAAACAACAGGCTCTTTCCCTGCCTCCACATCACCTGTATAATAGCGTTATTGACCTTCTCCCCGGGGCCTTGTTACCCACCAGTTGCCTTTATAACCTATCCCGACCAGAGAGAGGGGCCATGGAGAAATACATCAGTGGGTCCCTCTCGGCTGGCATTATTCGACCTTCATCCTCCCCGGTGGGTGCTGGTTTCTTCTTTGTAAAGAAGAAGGATGGGTCGCTTCATCCCTGTAATGATTACCGTAGCCTAAACAATATAACAGTTAAAAAGAAGTACCCACTACCTCTCATTAACTCGGCATTTGAACCACTTCATGGCGCCACCACCTTCTCGAAGTTGGACCTTCGTAGCACCTACCATCTAGTCAGGATGAGGGAGGGAGACGAGTGGAAGACTGCCTTTAATACACCTTTGAGCCTCTTCGAATACTTGGTCATGCCGTTTGGCCTCACCAATGCCCCCGCCGTTTTTCAAACCCTAATCAATGATACGCTGAGGGACTTTATTAATTGTTTCGTGTTTGTCTACCTAGATGATGTCTTAATATTGTCTAGCAGCCCCCAGAAACACATTCACCATGTCCATCTAGTCCTCCAGAGACTGTGGGAGAACAAGTTATTTGTGAAGGCGGAGAAATGTGAGTTCCACGTCCCTTCGGTCAGCTTCCTGGGCTACATCATCGAGAGTGGGCAGGTGAGGGCAGATCCCGAGAAGATCCGGCCGGTGGAAGAATGGCCCCGACCCACGACCTGCAAGCAACTTCAGCGGATTTTGGGGTTTGCAAAATTTATCGCCCATTTATCAGGGATTACAGTCGGGTGGCGGTGCCACTTACCCGACATAACTCGCCTACAACACATTTTTGTTGGGACTCCGAGGTTGATTCGACATTCACTCACCTGAAGAGGCAGTTCACAACTGCTCCCATCCTGGTCCAACTGGACCCCTCCCGTCAATTCATTGTTGAGGTTGATGCCTCCGACTCTGGGGTAGGAGCGGTCTTGTCCCAACGATCAAGTCCAGACGAAAAGCTTCATCCCTGTGCCTTCTTTTCTCGCCAACTATCCCCTGCCAAGCGGAATTACCACATGGGGAATCTGGAACTACTGGCGGTCAAGCTGGCATTGGAGGAGTGGAGGCACTGGCTGGAGGGGGCGGAACATCCGTTTATTGTTTGGACTGATCATAAGAACCTGGCATATATTCAGACCGCCAAACGTTTGAACCCCTGCCAGGCCCGTTGGGCATTAGTTTTTGGACGGTTCAAGTTTTCCCTCTCATACCGTCCAGGGTCCAAGAACAGGAAGCTGGACCCGCTCTCCCGCCAATACAACTCAAAGGAGGACACTTCCAGCCCAGAAACTATCCTCCCACCATCCTGTGTGGTGGCAACCCTCACATGGGAGACTGAGTCCATAGTAAAGGAAGCCCAACGGGATGACGCTGACCCCAGCAATGGACCAGCTGATCGCCTTTTTGTGCCCGATTCCGTCAGATCTCAGGTTCTCCAGTGGGGGCACACATCTCGGTTCGCCTGCCACCCCGGGAGTAATCAGACACTGGCTCTCCTGACAAGACACTTTTGGTGGCCTTCCATGGAGGCAGATACCCATTCCTATGTCTCTGCATGTTCCTTCTGTGCCCGTGGAAAAGCTGCCCATCTGCCACCTGCTGGATTACCGTGTCCCCTACCTGTTCCTGGTCGTCCTTGGTCGCACATCGCCCTAGATTTTATCACCAGTCACACGGAAACACCAACGTACTCACCGTGGTAGACTGATTCTCCAAGACAGTGCACTTTGTAGCCCTCCCTAAACTCTTGTCTGCTCAGGAAATTGCAGACCTTCTTGTCTGCCATGTCTTCCGCCTCCACAGAATCCCGGTAGACATCGTCTCCAATCAAGGTCCCCAATTCATCTCGCAGGTACGGAAGGCCTTCTGTCAAGCCTTAGGTGTCTCGGTCAGCTTGTCATCTGGCTTCCACTCACAGATGAATGAGCAAATGGAATGGGTCAACCGTGACTTGGAGGTGACGCCACGTTGTATAGCAACCAACAACCCGTCTACCTGGAGTGACCACCTCGCATGGGTTGAGTACGTCCACAACTCTCTGGTTAGTGCTGCCCTCGGAAGGTCTCCCTTCGAGTGCTCCCTTGGGTACCAACACCCGCTGTTTCCCGCTCAAGAAGAGGAGATTGCAGTGCTGTCTGTTCAGACCCATATCGATCGGTGCCGCAAGGTGTGGGAGGACACATGCACGGCCCTGCTCAGATCAGCCGATCGCAATAGGAAGATTGCCGCTTGACTCAGGACTCCTGCATTGGAGTATCAGCCTGGGCAAATGGTGTGCCTTTCATCCGAAGACATCCCTCTCAAAAACAAGCCTAAGAAACTCACCCCTCACTTCCTGGGACCTTTCGAGGTCAAAAGTATCATCAACCCTACAGCAGTCTGACTTAAACTACCAAGCTCCATGCATATCCACCCTATTTGTCATGTTTCCCAATTAAAACTACTTTCTGTCAGCCCCTTGTGTCCTGCGACCGAAACCCCTCCACCCACCCGGATCATCGGCCACCATCTGGCATACACCGTCTGGCAGCTACTGGATGATGCACCGTTGGGGCAGTGGCCTCCAATACCTGGTCAACTGGGAAGGGTACGACCCAGAGGAGCGTTCCTGGGTTCCCCGCTCCTTCATCCTGGACCCCTCCCTCATCCAAGGCTTCCATCGGGACCATCCGGACAAGCCTGGAGGCTCCAGTTGAGGGGGTGGTACTGTCATGGTCCTGTCTGGCAATTCTCCATCTTGCTATTACCTCCTTAGTTGGGCCTTAATCCCCTCAATCGTTCCCAGTTCCACTAATTACAGCACACCTGGTTCCCATTAGCGAACATAGGATAGAACTCGGGTGTCACAGCCATGCTTTGCCAGTTCGTTGGTCGACTCTAATGTGAGTAAACCTTGTTTCCTGATTCCTTAGGACTGTCAGTTCTAAGCTCCACATCATTTCCTGGATACTCTACATAAATCTTGTCTCTGTGTAAAGAAACTCCTGGATTCCGGTTCCCCGTTCGCGACGGTGCTAACGCCTCACGACTCTGCCTCCGCGCCCGTGTCCTGCACTTGGGTTCATCCTCAGCCTCGTCCTTGCAACAGGACCTCAGGATCTCAGGATTGCTATTTGTGCCACGTACTAGTGAGGTCAGAAATATGAAGATGATACAGTTTAAGATGTGGCTAAGGAGGTGGCGCAGAAGGGAGGGCTTCAGACTTTTGGATGATTGAGCTCTCTTCCAGGGAAGGTGGGACCTGTGCAGAAGGGACAGTTTGCACTGGAGGTGGAATACTATCCTAGCAGGAAGGTTTGCTAGTGCTGCATGGGGGTTTTAAACAAGAGTTGCAGGGGTATGGGAACCAGAGGCCAGAACGGACAGTGGAGTGGTTGTGGAGAAATGTTGTTAACTCTAAGTACAAAGTCAGGAATCAAAAGGTTGGACATGGTGAGACTAAAGTTCTCAGCAGCATATATAATTCAATGCAAAGAGTATTGTAGGAAAGGTGGATGTGCTTTTAGCATGGATCAGCATTTGGAATTATGATGTTGTAATCATTAGTGAGACTTGATTGCAGGAGGGGCAGGGCTGGCAGCTCAATGTTCTGGGGTTCTGTTGCTGTTGACATGATAGAGTGGGAGGGATTGAAGGAGGAAAAGTGGACAATGTTAAGGAAAATGTCACGGCAGTGCTCAGACAGGACAGGCTGGAGAGCTTGTCTAGTAAAGCTTTATAGGTCGAATTAAGGAATTAGAAAGGTATGACAACATTAATGGAATAATATTATAGTCTGACGGATTCCAAGGAGCAAGTTTGCAGAGAGATCGCAGAGTGTTGCAAGAAACAGCAGGCTGCCATCCCAGATCTCCTTTCAGGGAATGGGACAGGGAAGGTGGCAAAAGTTTGTTGTAAGTTTGTGTTTGCACCTAGTGATCATAATGCCATTAGTTTCAAAGTAATTATGGAGAAGGAACAGTCTGGTCCTCACTTTGAGTTTGTGAATTGGAGAAAGGCCAATTTTGATGGTATCAGAGAAGATCTGGCAAGTGTGGACTGGGACAAACTGTTTTCTGGCAAAGGTGTACTTGGTAAGTGGGAGGCCTTGAAAAGTGATATTTTGAGAGTTTGTATGTTCCTGTCAGAATAAAAGGCAAGGATAACAGGTTTAAGGAACCTTAGTTCTTGTGAGATATTGAGGCCCTGGTTAGGAAAAAGAAGGAGGTGCATAGCAGGTATACGCAGGTAAGAACAAATGAGGTATTTGAAGAGTGTAAGAAATGAGTGTAAGAAAACACTTAAGAGAGAAATTGGGAGGTCTAAAAGAAGGCACAAAGTTGCCCTAGCAGACAATGTGAAGGAGCATCCTAAGGGCTTCTACAGAATATTAAGAGATAAAAGATTGCAAGGAACAAATTGATTCTCTGAATGATCAGAGTGTTTGGAGCTGAAAGACATGAGGGAGATCTTAAATGGATTTTTTGTATCTGTATTTACTTGGAGGTCAGACATGGAGTCCATAGATGTGAGGCAATGCAGCAGCGAGATCGTGGACCTTACACAGATTACAGAGGAGGAGGTGTTTGCTGTCTTGAGGCAAGTTAAGGTTGATAAATCTCCAGGGTCTGACAAGATGTTCCCTTGGACCCTGTGGGGGGCTAGTGACGAAATTGCAGGGGCCGTAACAGAGATATTTAAAACATCTCCAGCTGCAGATGAGATAACTGGGAAGTGGGGGATAGCTAATGTCATTCCGTTGTTTAGGAAAAGCTCTAAGAATAAACCAGGGATTAATAGGCTGATGAGTATGACAGCAGTAGTGAGAAAGTTATTGGAAAATATTCAAGGGACCGGATATATAAGTATTTGGATAGACAGGGACTGATTAGGGATGGTCATTGTGGTTTTGCATGTGTTAACTCATATTAACCAAACTTCTAGAGTTTTCTGAGGAAGTTACCTGGAAAGTTGATGAAGGCAAGGAGTAAGTGTTATCTATGTGGACTTTAACAAGGCCTTTGACAAGGTCTCGCATCCGTGGTTGATCCAAGAGGTACAGTCGCTCGGCATTCAGGATGAGGTGGTAAATTGGATTACATTGGCTTCACAGGAGAAGCCAGACAGTGCTAGTAAGTGTTTGCCTCTCTGACTTGTGGCCTGTGACTAATGGTGTGTTACCGGGATTGGTGCTGGGTCCGTTGTTCCTTTCTCATCTATATCAATGATCTGGATGATAATGTGGTAAACTGGGTCATAACATTTGTGTGTGACCGCAAGGAAATCTATCAAAGCTTGCAGTGAGATCTGAACCAACTGGAAAAATTGCAGACGGAATTTACTGCAGGGAAATGAGAGGACTGGACTTTGGGATGATCACCCAGGGAAGGTCTAACATGGTGACTGATACGGCACTAAGGAGTGTGATAGAACACAAAGATCTAGGAATACAGACCCATAATTCCTTGAAAGTGGCATCTCAGGTAGATGGGTGTAAAGAAAGGTTTTGGCACATCGACCTTCATAAATCAATGTATTAAGTACAGGAGTTGCAAGGTTATGTTGAAATTGTATAAGACATTGATGATGTGTAATTTGGAGTATTGTGTGGAGTTTTGATCACCTGCCTACAGGAAAGATGTAAGTAAGATTGAAAGAGTGCAACAGAACTTTACAAGGATGTTGCTGGGATTTGAGGACCTGAGTTATAGGGAAATGTTGAATAGGTTAGGACTTTCTTCCCTAGCACACAGAAGATTGAGGGAAGATTTGATAGAAGTATACAAAATTATGATGGGTATAAGTAGGGTTTCCTCTGGACGCTCTGTTTTCTCCAACACTCTAAAGATGTACAGGTTAGGGGTAGTAAGTTGTGGGCATGCTATGCTGGAGCTGGAAGTGTGGCAACACTTGTGGGCTGCCCCCAGCACAGCCTCAATGCAAACTATGTATTTTGCTGTATGTTTCAATTTGCAAGTGATAAATAAAGCTAATCTTTATAGGAACACAGACATTTGAAGACTTTAGCTTCAGTGTTTTGAGAACCAAGGGTTTGTCTTTTATTACGAGTCCTTGTAGTAACACTAATTTGAAGCCTTTATCAAGATATCAGAGGATAGCAGAATCAAAAATGCACATCGATATCAAGCAGATCTCTGGAACTGAGCAAAGATTTGGTAATGCTGCCTGCTCTTGTAGTCCAGTCCTTCATTAACTTTACCTCACTTCTGGTTTAAACTCTGGTCTCCCACTTGTTGCTTCTCTGTTCTCACTGAGTACCACCAAGATGCATGAATTCTAACTTCTACTAATTGAGGCCTAGGTACTTTGAATTTCCCCAAGTGTTTTTGGTTTGACTATCGTGATCCAAGCCCATCGGTTCTATTCTCTCTTTGCTTTTTATCTTTCCCTTTACTTCTGATGCTGTGAAGCTTCTTTTCATCACACCCTTCTACATTCCTGACAACTTGTCAACCTTCTTTGACCTCAGTATTCTCCAGTCACCACACCAAACCTTTCTGGACTCTTCCTTCTTAAGGAAGTCCACAGCTCATCCCTGTTCCTGGTTTCTACATATGAAGAATCCATCAAAGCCATTGTCCCTTTAGCCACACTAATTGCTTAGCCTAATGCCTGCTGATCTACCCACTGGGACTTGAGGGCCTGAGTTATAGGGAAAGGTTGAATAAATCAAATTTCCAGAACAACCGAGCAATAGGTTAACCATGTAGCCTCCACCACCAGGTCAGTTATCTCCTCCCTTTCCTCATCTCCCTCTGATATGTTGGCTCACTTGTGAACATGGTCCTCGCTCTCCAAATGCAATATATCACCATTATGGCCTTGCCAGACACTTTATGAGGGAGGATGATATATTCCCTTTAAAGAAGCCTGCTTAGCTAAATATACCTTCCATGATTTCCTTGCTCACCCAAGAAGTGTAAAAATGTTTCCACTTTCCACTTCCAGCCTCTGCATTGGATGGTATCTCTTCTTTGGTGACTTCGAAATCCAGTTTATCTCAGTGGACTTTATCCTCCAAGGTCCCAGTCCTCCTGTCCTCACTTAATGTCTCTCTTTGTATGAGTAACCCTACCGATATCACTGTTATCCCCAGGCCTTGGCTTATCATTGTTCGTCCATGGTAAAAATACTTCTGAGCAAGTCTAAGAAATTCCATTATTCTTCCAAAGTGCACCACTGTTTGGTGCTCAGGAATAGATGTGGACTGGAAGATGAGGGATATTTTGGAGATTACTGATTTATCCAGGATGTTATGCATATTATACCTTGAGAACCTGGTTAACTACACAAGACATGACAAATTATTTTGTCTCACTTAAATAAACCATTCAACGCTGCCATCAGTCTAAGTCAATGCTAAATCTTTCAAATTTTGCAACCCATGTCATCTTCAAAGTACTGTATATTTCATGTAAGCTTTGGAAACTAAATGGGCTTTTAGCACATTTCCATCCATAATGTTGGAACTACTTATAATCTGAGATGACACTCATTGAGGTAAGATGTTCAATATTACATTTTTGCTCAGACTGTCTGAATATTGAACACCTGGGTCACGTTGTTAGCTGGACATGTCCAGCTCCAAGTCCTGCTTCTACCTAGTCCGGTTCTGTTCTATATCTGTAGGACTTGGTATGTTGAAGTCTCTTAATTGGCATTTATCAATTCTTTAGGACGTCAGTCAGCCTGAAAGAATCAGTCATTTTCACAAAGCCTTTTTTATATTAATAGCCAACAGTTTTAAACAGTATGAAACCAATCATCCTTCCTTGAAGCAAAAACAAGCTGTTGCAAGGTTGTTGTGTGGAACTGAAATTTATCTTGACACCTGGTTCTCAGCCCCTTCAGGCATGGAGGTCCAACTTCACTGGAATGAGACTTCAAAACTTTAAGCTGACTGTGGAAAATGTTGACTAAATCAGGCACAACCTACATTTTTTGCTGTGTAAATATATAGTATATATGCAAGGTCCAGGATGGCAGGCATCTGATTAAAACTACCCTGGTCATGGGCTTGAGGTTTACTCAACACGAGCAGGGTACAACCTTTTGGAGGAACCATCTGAGAAACATTGAACACTTTGGTTAAGTGTCACTGGTGTGTTAGATTGTAGAGGTAATTGATCTAAATAAGGGCTGGTGCTAACGTGGTTCCTGTGACAGTTTACTTCTTGTTACTCAGCTTCACTGTTCAATGCTCTGGAATAAATGCCGGCTGAGAGGTTGAGGGGTATCTTGAACATTGTTGATTTACCCAGGATGCTTTGCAGTTTATCTTTTGAAGCACCAAATTACTTACAAAAGACACTTCAAATGGTTTTGTCTCACTTAAATAAACAGTTCATTGCTACCCCCAATCTAGATCAACATCTGATCATTTAAGTATAGGATTAATTGGCCAAAGCTCAAAACCAATTGCGTCCGACCCTGGAATTCATACTCTGCTCTTAATAGCTCAGTTGCCTGGCAATAGAACTTCCATTGCTTTGTCATTCAGGCATTGACTGATCCATTCAACCTCAGCCTCACTTATACATGCTCATCTTGTTTGCCAAACTTCCTCAGTTTCAGGAACATTTATAATATTAAGGCAATCCTCCAGTTTTTTTCTACTTCATGATATCTTGAAGTTCACCCTTTTGTTTCTCCCATCCTTCCAGCAGTAGGCAAGAAACCCTTAAATGTCTTTATCTGTAACTTTGATCACCTACCCTTACCATTTCCTATCCCAACCCAGGATTTCCTATCCTATACCATCCTTTCTTTTCCCTGGCCCTAAACTCACATCAATATCTCGTTCTTTTCCTTTCTCCCATCATGGTCTTCCAAACTTGTTGATCACTTAATTACCATTGTATCTTCGATTCTAATTTTGCAAAATTCTTGCACCCAACTTTCCTTCCTGGCTCTCATATTAGCTACTGTTAATGTTTCATTCTCTACTGGTATTATCACCATCCTTAAAATTTATTGTTACTGCACCTCTCTTTAGAAAGCAATCACACCTCTCTCTTGGTAAACTAATGCCTTAAGCTCTTTCTGATAACCACTGAAGATCCTTGGCTTTTTTGGTAGTAGGCATTATTATCCTCTGTTTTCAAGTGTATTTACAGTTTTGGGGGTTTGAATGTCCTGATTTATATTCTCTATATTGTGTTGTGGTTGGTCTGGAGTTTTTTTTTGTTGTGGGGCTTGGGGAGGATACTAACTTTACATGACTTCAATTTCGGTGCTTTTTCAATGATCTTTTTTGTATTATACTATTATTTATGTTTATTTTTGCACTGTATTAATTTTCTTCGTTTTGGTTTGTTTTTTTTTAATCTGTAGTAGTGATGTAGAAAATGCATTAAAAAAAAATTTAAAAAAAAGATCCTTGGCTTCCTGTGCAGCTAACTCACTATTTGATTCCAAGACTGACTTTATAAAGATAACTTGCTTCGTGATCGATTTCAGTCCAGGTCTGTTTTTCAAGTAGGATCTTTCAGGCAAAATTAGGGCTACACGCCGCTGTATCGACTTCACTGTTCTTTATTGACAAGGTAACCTTCCAATCACTTGTTTACTACTTCCTAAACCTCTCTAAATTGCATCATTGCAATTTGTCTTCATCATAATTTTCCACTCATCTTGTAATATAATTTTAAAAGACATGTGGGATGCTTCACTGCTTGTGGAGTGCTTGGCAAGTTGCTTGATAAATGCCAGTTGTTTTTATTCTTGTTTATGTAATATCGTTTACATTATTATCATGAAGTATAATTTGTCATAAATAGGAGTGCAAATTTACATAAGTTTTAACATCCAGAATAAAATGCTCCACAGTTTATTCAGTTCAAAGATGTATTTAAGATATGAGTTGAGTTAAGAATGACTTCCCCTTGCTTCCCTCCTTGCTTTATCCGGTGTTACGTTTCAGGTTGGCTTATGTGGCCACTAAATCCATATCCTGGAATGCTGGACCGTTGCTGATGCAGTTTCCTTTGCGCTTCCTCTTACTGTCTGTGTGACATACGTGATCATGGCATGCGTGAGACTGTCACCTTGCTGCGTTTAGAGCAAACTCCCCTTGGACACAAGTGACTTATTTTAAACCGAGCACGTTAGTATTATTGAGCAGCTTCCAGTTTTCGCCTTTTATCGCTCTGACGCCTGAAAGTTTCTCCTGGCTGTCCTTACCACGTGCACCATTGCTCTTGTACTGTTTAGTCACCTGGGATTTCTCAAGCTTAGTGCCTACCTCCCTGGCTCCTCTCAGTTTACCTCTTCTGGCTTTGTTTAATAATGGCCATCAAAGCTAATGATCCCACTTACATAATTGTTGTGGATTTATAACAACTTCCTTGAATGTTATATCTGTGTATTGACTTTACTGTCTCTTCTCGGCTGGACAAGCCTTCCAATCGGTTACTTATAACTTGTAACATTTCTCTAAATTGTATTGCTACAAAATTATATTTTCTTAATGTTAATGCCATGCACATCATATTATATAACTTTAATGACCTTTTATAGCAACTAGGTGGTTAAAATGTCTTGGGATGTTTTCAAGGTTTGGAGTATAATAGCAGCTACAATGGAACAACAGCAGTTAGTTAGATCCCAACTTGAGTACTATATACACTTCTGGTTATTGCATTTCAGAAAGTATGTGGTTGCACTGGAGAGAGTACAGAGAGTAATTTTTTGGGGGTGGTAGCAGGACTGGAACGTTTGAACCATAAAGGAACATTGGATAGGCTTGGATAAAAACAGAACATTCTGGGGAAGAGAAAACAGCAGGCCAGGCAGCATGTCTGGAAAAAGGTCCAGACTAGACTACATAGGCTGGGGTTGTATTCCCTGGAATAAAGGAGGTTGCAGAGGAACTTAAATGAGACTTACTCAGATTAACTAGGAAGGATTCTCCCTCTTAGCAGAGAGGTCAAAACTCTAGCCTTGATTTAAAGTAATTGGTGGAAAGGATGGAAGGATGATGAGGAGAAGTGGTACAGGAGATGGAATTCATTGTCTGTAAAGATGGTAGAGCCAAATTTCTCATTATACATTTAAACTCTTCCTGAGTGTGTACTTGAAGAGCCCTGAACTGTCCAGACTATGGATCTAGCGCTGCAAAGTGGGACTCATTTGGATAGTCAGCACTGTCAAGATCCTATTACTTTGTTACTGTTTAACTCACTTTTGAGATCTGAGTGTTGCTGGTGAGGTTGGCATTTATTACTGATCAATAATATCCCTTGGGAAGTTGGTAGTGAACCATCTTTTTGAATGGCTGCAGCCTTCCTTGTGAATGTGTTCCCATAGTGCTATTGGTGGGGTATCCATGGTATAGATCCAATGGTATATTTATAAACTGGGATAGAGTGATATGTAAACACATGAAAAACTTAAAGGCATGGGAAAGAAATTACAAAGGAGTCAATAACCATCATTTAATTACCTTAGTTCCACCACCATTATATAATTAAATGCTCACTCCAGATGAGGGTTCTTGATCCAAAATATTGACAGTCTATTTCCCTCCACGGACATTAACTGACCTGTTGAGTTCCTTCAGTCTGTTTGCTGCTCTCTGTAAAGCTTCAGAACACTGCTGACTTCTGGACCATTATCCCATATGATATTGTGAGATGTTATTCTGGTGATTGTTGTGGCTGTGACTGACATCATTGGAAAGACACTAAAGCTGGTGATGTTCAACACACCAAGCAGGCATCATTTTGGAGACACTCTCGGTGGAGGCTCACAAACGCAGAAGTTCATCACATCTTATACCCTTCAGATTAATGGCCACAGCAGGTGATTCAATACAATTTCAATAGTTACAATGACGTTGTTTACTCCAGTAATTTGGGTTGACAGTTTTTTTCTTTTGAGATACATAGTGGAAGCACATTATAATCGATAAGACACCTCTGAAGGTCCAAATGTATCTGGGAAAAACTAGTCAACACAAATTTGCTAAAACCTATTGACAACAGAGAGCCACACACCCGAAACTGATGATGTCAAGACTGTCCCTGAGTACATAAATATGGTAAGTACACAAAAACTATTGATTGCCTATACCCATGACCATGCTTGACATGCTAAGTGACAACATCCGTCTGGTTTGCTAGTTTGCACTCAAGTCACAATGGTGCCTGGTTGATGCAAGCCAATTAACACAATCCCATTGTTTTAACATATGAAATCTCTTAGTCTGTGGAACAGCCTGTGCTATTCTATTTACTGCTTGCAATTTACAAAAAGCTGAAGGCTAATTGCAAGCTTCCTTAACTTGCTTACAATAAGAACTGAAGTCTGGTTCTTGTTTGAATTGATATCTGTTATTTTCACAAAACTCCAGAATACTCCCTAACAGTGATCCTACCCAGTGAAAACTCAGTATTTGAAGCTCCCACTCTACATGGTTCTCTCATTTCTACCCTGTTAAGCAAAGAGAAAGTAAATAAAAAATTTTAAAGCTGCAAAGGACGAACTGGTTCAATGACCTGAAGCTATTATATTACATTTTGTCCCTACTTTCCATGTCAATTCAATGACAAATGCATGCCTGCTTCCACTTTCATTATCTTTACACTTTTTCTTTGTGATTTTCTTTCCCTTCTCATTTGGGTACACTTTCTGCCTTTAATCTCTCATTCTGTCTTTCTGCTCACCGAATCTTTTCTAGATGGCTGACACTAATAAACACTGAAATTACTGTATGTGTGTATGGCAGCCAGAAGAAATGATGCTGAACTGTTGCAGTGTTATCTCCAAGTAGCAGACCTTTGGGGAAGGAACATTATGGCTGCACATGCAGAGTGATGTGGTAACAAGCATCTGGAAGAAAGTTCTGGCTGTAAGAAGTCAACTTTACGAATTGAATACGTGTACCGAGTAATGACCAGGAACATTTTGGTAAAAATCTGGGTGAGGGGAGTAAGGGTTAGATGGTGTGAAGTAGATTGACAAAAGGAAACTGCTGTCCACTGTCTGTCCCAGACTCTTCCCAAGGAATTAATTGCCATTTTTGTTAACACTGAAGTTTTGATGAGTCACGGTGAGTGCTGGCAACAACTGAACGCAGGTGCACAGAAACGGCAGACGAAGTCATGTTGAGTGCTGGCAATGACTGTCTCCAGGTGTGAAGGGATGGCAGACTCCCCTGTAGAGGCGGAAACAAGAGGTTATATTTAAAAATACCAACAGAGCATTGGAGGTATGACCAAGCAACATCATGAGACAAATCATTCTCAACACACAAGGCCTCCGCGATCAGTGCTAATCCAGAATCTGAATTAAATAATCATAAAAAATGGAAAGTCCATGCCTGTCACAATTAACTTGACTAGATTAAACAGAGAGCACAGGGGCTTAACAACTCTAGTTAACACAGCAATGAGTAAATACAAATAGGAGAAAGTCTGTAGATGATGGAAATCCAAAGCAACACACACAAAATGCTGTGAGAACTCAGCAGGTCAGGCAGCATCTATGGAAAAGAATAAACTTCAATGAATCAGGCCGAGACCCTTCTTCAGAACTGAGAGAGAAGGGGAAAGATACCAGAATTAGAAGCTGGAGGAAGGGGAAAAGTGCTAGCTAAAAGGTGGTAGGTGAAGCCAGGCGGATGGGAAAGGTCAAGGGCTGGAGAAGAAGGAATCTCATTGGAGAGGAGAGTGGACCATAGGAGAAAGGGAAGGAGGAGGGGACCCAGGGGGAAGTAATAGGCAGGTGAGAAGAAATTAAAGATCAGAGTGGGGAATAGAGGAACAGTGGTGGGTGGATTTGTTAACTGGAAGGAGAAATCAATATTCATGCCATCAGTTTAGAGGGTACCCAGGTGGAATATAAGGTGTTGCTCCTCAACCCTACAGGTGTTCGAAAAACCTAAATGCCCAATGCTCTACGGCATGCCACAGAGGTCCACAGGGCTCATAACAGCGCTGATGCTTGTTTAGATTAATCTACATCTTAAAATACTCCTTTGAAGAAAGACTACATGAAACATTAATGTTTGGCTCTGCATTGATGCTACTTGACACATAGATTATGTCCAACATATTCTCTTCTCATTTTGGGAGAACTTTGCCTTCACATTTTAAACCAACTCATTATAAAGCAGAACAGCCAAACCTAAGGGTCTTCTAAATTTAATGTATCCTGGCTTGGATTTTAAGGAGAGGTGCTGAATTACCAAAGCTGGGTGTCATTTTAATATTGTCAATGTTATTGTTAGTAAGTCTGTATAAATGATGCCGGAGTAAATGAATGGAGTAGATGCTTGTTTTGGGCATTTAACCAGAGCAATAAAGGATTAAACCAAAGCAAAAAATCCATCCTTCATGACTTTTGCATGCTACTGAAGCACTTTAACCAGCTATACTGTTTATTGATGTTAGGTGATTGACCTCTCTTTAAATACTAGCTTGGTTCTCATGTTTCGGTCCTGATGAAGGGTACTGGCTCGAAATGTTGACTGCTTACTCTTTGATGCTGCCTGGCCTGCTGAGTTCCTCCAGCATTTTGTGTGTGTTGCTTGGGTTCTGTTACCTCCACCTGACCAGGCTGCTGAAGTTTAACATCCCACCCTCAAGATGGTACCTCTGAGAAAGTAGCACCTCAAAATGTGGTCATTTGGACATCTACCAGCATTATTTATTTTGTTCCTAATGACTAAAATCTAATACACACACTTGCTGCTCAGTGGAGCATGTGGAAGGCAAAAATACTGAGGAGAACTGAGAAGAAGAATCAGACTCTCAGAAAGGAACCTTTCCAGAGTCCAAGAGCATTTTAATGAGGTAAGTTATCAGAGTTATTTTCACCTATCCATCAAGAACAAGGGATATATAAAAATAAGTGACCATTTTATGAAAGCAATTAACTCAAACAACAAAAAAGTGTTTTTATGTAAATAATATTGTCCAAAGCACTTCAAGATTTTTTCAGATCTGTGAAACTTTTGAGTTAGCAAATGTTTGGTCCTCTTTGAACAAGATACGACTCTGAGAAACAGTTGCTCAACATATTACACTGAGGCCAGTCTGCCCACCTGGGTGAAGAAAAAAGTTCCCATGATGCACCTAATTGGCTCTCTGAGAGCAAAAGGCATCTTGCATCCTCTCCCGGGATTCTGAGTCCTTCCTTTTGATCAATTGCATCTCTTACTTTAAGTTGTTATGATTTCATCCATGTCCTTTCTCTGAATTATCATAGGTATTATTGTTTACAAATTAACCCCTTAGTCTGTGTCGTTTCATCTTCAGTTCACATGGAATATACTACTTTCCGTTTTCTCATTTGTAATTTGTGATTGGTAAGCTAAATCTAGGCAACCTTTTCCTTCCAGCTTTGAAAAATAGTAAAGTGAAGACAGCAGAGGTTTTAAAGCCTTCCTGCCTTGCGTGCAATTACTTACAATGGAAGAATGCCAATGGGAGTCACACAAGCCGAGGTGAGCTATGATCATGGTTACTCGAAGCCAATACCATAGGATTATGCAGCTGTTGATTTTAATGAGGCTCTTGTCAGAAGCCAAATCTGCATGCAACTGCTAATTGCAATGTGAACATAGTTCTCCAGGTTCAACATAGGGTTATATCATGACTCATTCTGTGGAGTGTCTGTTGCTTCTCTAATTCTTGAACCTGGCAAGGAGTTCACATTCTTGAAATAATAATGTTTGAACTGGAACACAAACAGCTCAAGTGAGGTAGCAGGCACAGTCTTTGAAGAGGCAATAATAACATTTGCAGGAATTTCATCTCAGGCCTTTGATTGTAGCCTTGGAACAATCTGAAGAGAGGGTCTGGATTTTGATTGAAAGCATGTATTTGTTACCTTGTGGAGAACAGATATCATGGTAATATTACTGCCATTGGGATTTTAGATTTCAGCTTCCATGTCTGCTTAACATAGGCAAAGACGCTATCAAGAGTGTAAGTCTTTAAAAAGGGATGCCAAATATATGTTGTATTAATATTCTAATATAATGGGTGAAAGAATGGGTGAATATTTTGGATGCATGTTCTTAATCACAACTGAAATCTCCAAGATGAGATGCGTTAGCTTCTGGCAATATTCCTAGTGCCAGTGCCAACTGACATTTTTTGTCGCCCATGTATTGTATTGGCTGTTAACTTTATGCCATACTTGCAATACTCTTCTAGTGACTGTATTAGGCAGAGTGGCTCTACCTATGAGGAAATTCCTGTAGAAAGCATGTGTTTAACTTTTTATTTATTGAGATACAGCGCGGAATACGCCCTACTGGCCCTTTGACTCACAATGCCCGGCAACTCCTGATTTAACTCTAGCCTAATCATGGGAACATTTATAAGACCAATTAACCTACTAACCAGTACGTCTTTGGACTGTGGGAGGAAACCAGAGCACCCGGAGGAAACCCACACATTCCACGGGGAGGACGTACAGACTCCTTACAGAGGACACAGGAATTGAACTCCAAACTCCGGCACCCTGAGGTGTATTAGCACCGCGATAACCACTATGCTACTGTGGCACCCAACTTGCAGCTCTCAAAGTTGATCTATCTGAGTCAAGGTTGATTAACAATGTATCTTCATATCAACCTTGCAGATCTCTGCTTCACTCTTACTTCTTAGCTTTCCTTACCTTTCTTAGTACAAAAAAGATTGGCTTAATCTAAGCTATAATTCTAATTGACAGTTCACAGTTTGATACAGAAAGGCAAAGAACAAGAACTATTTTCCATATGCATCCAAGAAACATAACGGCATAACAAGTAATGTAATTGTTCTGTGTGATGTTGTGATATCAATCACCCTGATCTGGGCGTTGGTGTTGAGACTATAGACTAGCAATGCTTGGACAGAATCTGGGTGTATAATGTGGAAGAGATAATGCATTGCTACAATTTGTGTTGGAAATGTTCTACAGTAAAACCAAAGGCCTAATCTCTCTGTTCAATGTTCATGCTCTCCTGTGAATTCATTCTTTGTATAAACATATATCTAGAGAGCTGGAAATCAAACTTGTTTCTAATAAGAACACTTATTCTGCCTATTGATACCTGTTGAAATTGGCTCTGGTAGGGTGACCTAAACCAAATTAGGCATTTCGCTGCTTTGACATTGCTCAGCGCAGAGTATGAAATGGTCCAAGAACCACTTTGGAGTTTAATTTCTCTGGAGATTGACTTTAACTAATGAAGAGCCATATGCACTCAGCTTTAACCCTGTATCCCAAGCTTACAGAAGCTTAACCTGCACCAAGAACATCCACGTTCCTCCAAATTTCTTGAAGGTACAAAGGGAATTAAGGACACTTCTATTCACTGTGCATGTTAGCATTGCAAGACTAGATGGACTGCTGTTGGCATTTTCAAATAATTGGAAAATAACAACCAAGGTGAACTGTTCAGCGGGTAAAAGGAAGCTGCAGTAATTCTTTGGAGAAATTTTGATGTCAAAAAGTTTATTTGAGAAGGATAAAGCTATTGAAAATAAAGGTGTTTTGATACTAGTGATTTGCTATTTAACTCTGTCACACCCATCCAATCATTCACAACCCTTCTTGGAGCACTTTCCTAACTTTTGTACACAAACTCCTCCATTGTAATTGTTAAGGAGTAGCAAGACGTAGTCAGAGGATATGTAATTAAAAGAGGAACCATTAATAGAACCAACTATTGAACAACTTCCATTGGATGTATTGATATATGCCAATCAGTTCTTGAAACTGTAATGTACAATTCTATGAACAAAGACCCCTCTCAATGTGAAGAGCTAATGCAATGTTACTCATCAGACAGACATTCCCAGAACGAACGATCAGAAACTGACCACAGTGTTCATACAGGCAATGACTGACTTTCAGCATTTACTGTACTTGTATAAAGATTTATTCAGTTTTGCAACAGAACGATATGACCTATCTATGAGGCATTCTAGAATAGTCGGACAAATGGATAGGGAGCATAATCGGCCACATCAAAACCTGCAGGACAAAGTGCTATGCTATCGTTGGATTCCAGTCACTCCTTAAAAGATACAAAAAAACTCCATATGATCAGCGGAAGAAAGGAGGATAGATCAATGTACTATAGAGAGGTATGAAATGTACCACAACAGCCGTTGGAAGTGGGATATGATAAATGAGTGGACCTGGTATTACAATCATGTGATATTATAGAACAGTGGTATTTGAGACCACTGAAATAAAATGCCTTTGTATGGAACTTCTGCACAGGGTCACGGGAAGACCCAGATAGCAACCTGTCCACTTCACCTCATCAAAAATAGCCATGTTCACATTTTATGGACTGTCAATCATCTAAAACGCATGATTATATTTAAAGGAAGTGTAAAGTTCAATGTATTTGATATCTGGGGAGATTCTTTTGCCTGTATGTATGTTTGTATTAAGACTGACTTTTGTATCTATAGTTCTGGACTCCAACAGTCTCTTCAAACGAAATGGTAGTGATATTTTAATTTCACTGCAAATTTATCATTAAATCAGTGGCTTATAACCACATCATTGTGTCCAACCAATGTTTATTAGAAATCTGAGCAACACACATAAAATGTTGGAGGAACTCATCAGGCCAGGCAGCATCAATGGAAAATAGTCCAGCTGACGTTTCAGGCCCAGTCCTGCCAAAGGGTTTCAGCCCAAAACGTCCAGTACACTTTTCCATAGATGCTGCCTATCCTGCTGAGCTTTTCCAGCATTTTGTGTGTGTTGGTCAGCTTTTCAGCATCTGAAGATTTTCTCTTGTTTGTGCTTTATTAGAAATCCAGCAGATTTTTCAATAATTAAGCAAAGTTCAGAGCTGCCTTTTTCCTTTTTGCCTGGATAAGAATTAGATCCAAGTGCTTATGGGAGAGGTTTATTTTGGGACTGTGGTCAGCTGGCACTCTCCAGGGTGGTGGTGCTTTAATTATCTCAGATTGCACTGGCAAATAGGTGACCAACACCATCCTGATGAGGAGTGAATTGCAGTTAGAGAGTGAGGGAATGCTGAGACCAGAAACAGAATTGTCTATGAAATAAGTGTGTGTAGGTTCATGAGTATATACAGTAAATTTGGAACAAAAGTCAGCCATCAGAACCTTCTTTACCAATTAGATCAATCATGATCTGATTCTAACCTCATCTCAGCAATCCTGCCAATTTGTGTTTACCTTTCATCTTCTTGCTTATCAAGAATCTATCAAACTCTCCCTTGAAAATACTTAACTCTGTTTCCATTCATCTTTGAAGAACGTTCCAAAAAAAACCACAGCCTCGTGAGAGAAAGAGATTCTGCATCTATTTTAAATGGGAAACCCTTTCTTTTCAACAATAACTGATTGTTCTAGATTCGAGCTTCTCCATATCCACCATATAAGACCATTCAGGATTTCAGTCACATTACCTCTCACACTTGAAAACTCCACTATATATATATATATATATATATGTCTAACCATCTAACCTTTCCTCTTAAGGAAACTGTTCTTTCCAGGTGATTATAATATTCCTGAGTTCCTTCTTTCCAATTCCAGTTCCTGACTTTATAGCTGTTTCTGTGATGTTTCATATTGTGACTGACGTAACATATCTATTTAATGCATCTTTCATCCCCTAATTTTCCATTATTAATTCCCCAATAAGAATAATATTCACTTTATTAACTTTTTAAAAAATATCTACAAAAATTCTCACTGTTTTGCATTTCTGTCTCGCTGTGTTATATACTCTTAATTTTTCCTTTCTCTCAACTTTTAGTCATCCTTTGCTTGAAGTTTGTCATATTCTGTCCAATCTTTTGACCTGATATGATATTGCTGCAAGTATATGCTTTTCTTTCATTTTGATACGTTCTTTAATGCATTCAGTTAACCTCAGGTGATAGGTCCTCTTCTTAATTTTTTTTCTTTTCTGTGGGAGGTCTCTGTTATATTCTGAATGATCCTCTTAAATGTTGGCCTCTGCATCTTCATAGACTGATCCCTTCACTGAACTGCCCTGCTGATTTTTTTGGCAGCTCTGTTTTCATGCCCTCATAGTCTACCTTGCTGTAGTCATGGTTCTATTCTTCTCTCTTTCTCAAACTGAAAAAGATTGAGATCAAGGTGAGCCTCTTCAACATCAGATCATTATTTGAGCCTATCTCATTGCTCAACACCATATCTTGTATTGTCTGCCTGAACAGTTTTTGAAGTTGCCTGACTCATGCAGGAATGCATTGTGGGGGGGAGGTTAAGACAGAGACTTAGTTTTCTAAAGTGCTTTGAAAAAGCAATATTCCTTGGAGGCAAAAGGTGCCATCATCAGATCATCATAGATTCATTGAGCAATACGACATGAATATGGTCCTTACAGTCCAACCAGCCCATACCAACCATAGTGCCCAGCCAGCTGGGCTCAACTTCCTGCAATTGGCTATTATCCTCATCCCTTCATGGACCCATACAATGATATTACTGTACCTGCCTTGACCATTTCCAATGGCAGCCCAAAAAAGCAGCATCCTTCATTAAGGACTTTCACCACCCAGGATATGCCCTCTTTTCATTGTTACCATCAGGGAGGAGGTATAGAAGCCTGAAGGCACACACTCAGCAATTTAGGAACAGCTTCTTCCCCTCTGCCATCTGACTTCTGAATGGACATTGAAAACATGAACACTACCTCACTACTTTTTTATTTCTGTTTTTGCACTACATATTTAATTTAACTATTTGATATACATATATATACACTTACTGTAATTCATAGTTTTCTCTCTCTATTGTCATGTATTGCATTGTACTGCTGCCGCCAAGTTAACAAATTTCACGACACATGCCGGTGATATTAAACCTGATTCTGATTCTGAATAACAAGCATCCTAACATGAACATGATTAGAGGAATGTCGCAGTAAATTGGTTCGAGCAGCAATTCACTATGATGCACTTAGTTTATGTGAAACTTGATAACGTATTTTTGCAGAGTGAACATGATTAAAAGCCAATATGATAGAGGTGCATAACATTACGAGTCACTATCACCAGCAGATGCAGGCTGTTTTTGTTGATCAAAGATTTTAGGATGGGGTGGGAAACAGATTAAGTCTGGATATCAAGCAGTAGTAAATCAAGGCAACAAGCTATGCTGTGTTGTCGAGAACATATTTCACCACTCATCCAAGAGGCTTCTTCAGTTCTGACCTACGGTGGGTAGTTTTCCGGTTTATAAACTCTGTGAGTTGTTTAAAGGTATAGCAATCACATGAGGGTCATTAAGAGTCGTAGAGGTAATGAGAGGGTCATTAGTCTTATCTTAACATGAATGGAGGTGTGAACTGTTGTGGAGGTGCCAGGATAAAGATGTAAATCAGCGGTAAATCAGTTGCCTTGATTACAATGCTTGATATACAATGACCTGGATGACTGAGAACCTTCCAAGGCAGATTAGTTTCAGCTTTATCCCCCACTTACACCGAAACATACAGTGAAATGTGCTATTTGCGTCAACGACCAACACAATCCAAGAGTGTGCCGGGGGCCGCCCGCAAGTTCTGCTGCAATTCTGGCACCAATTTAGCATGCCCACAATTTACTAACCCTTATGCCTTTGGAATGTGGGAGGGAACCGGAGCCCCCAGATTAGAAGCAAGTGGTCACAGAGAGAATTACAAGCTTCTTGCAGGAATTAAACACAGGTTACTGGGGCTGTAAAGAGTTATGCTACAGCATTGGCTGAACGATGGTGATTTTCAGCTGTCACTGCCAAAGGGAGCCGGGTGTTTGACTGAACATCTGAGACGAGCCGGAGGTCAGATTCTAGAAAGTCAGCCCTCCATATCAGCTCACGCATGTACTTGCTCCCGAGTCCAGTGGTGTTGTGTTGAGGATCACCACATCAGGAGGATTAGTGACCCCAGATCTAAATGGGGTTGGCAGTCCTGAGATAAAAGTTACATGTTTCACTTTGGATTAATATTTTATTCATTGCTAGTTTAGTTAATTGCTTGCTTTTTTATTTATCTGAATCTATTTGAATAGTTTTTAAACGTCTGCATTAGAGGCAATACAAAAACCTTTAGATTACTGTTGCTTTAGGGAATGGCACAAGACTCCTCTCACACATCCCGACCCCACCTCCCCTGGACGCAGCTGACATAACAAAATCTCACAACCTCAAGTTTGTATATTTTTATTATTGCACCACTGTTCCATATTTCTTTTTGTAAGGACAGGAAATTCCTGGCCAACAAACCTTGAATAGCACTGTTTAGTTAGGCACAAACCAGGACCCAGTTCGATGGTGTAAGTAAGGTCATATTGAATAATGGAAGGATTTACAGTGATCCTGTAGAGAGCTCAGAATATCAGATGTTAGAGGAGTATTTAATACCTCAAAGACATTCTTATTGCATATAACTTTAAAAGGGGTTATTCCTTGTTAAGAATAATCGTTTTGGCTTCTCACTTGCACATAAGCAAAACTCAGAAGGGACCACTTTAAGAAGATCTGGTTCCTGGGTTGGTCTCTAATCATATAAAATATGCTGTAAGTAATGGCATCTGGTGAATGTGATTGATGAGGATCCTCTGTTGGGAAGTTAACAGAGTGCATCCACATAGGAAATGTCATTCTACACACTCCAAGGAAAAGACCTCACAAAAAATTATTCATATGCTGGTCTGTTTTTAAAGAAACTGCACAAAGGTCACATAGGAAGTAAGTACTTTACATTAAGAGCTCTTCCAGCATTCTACCATTACCGGTTTCTTCATATAATTTTTGACTCTGCATGGCAATTGATCATGTAAACCACTTTATCAATTAATATTTTAAAGTTGTATGCCTGAATGCCGCATAATAGGAATGTGCAAGTAACTGTTTAAAAAGCAGAATGTTTCAATTTTGTAGAATTATGTAAATTTTAACAATCTCTATTTGTGCACTCACACCCTCCTCGCAGGTTTCTCACCACAGCATTCCCGTACACATCCCTCACACCTACAACTCTTCATGCGTTATTCCCCAATCCACAAGCATGTATACAGTCATGTCCTTCCCAACCTCTGTAACATCCTAGGAATAACCCTCCCACTTATAAGAGCCATCCATCTTCCTCTGCATTCTGAGAGTTTCTTTCCGAATATGATAAATAGTACTGCGGTAGCATGCGTTAAAATCAAACAAATTTCTTTGTTGAGAGTGATTGTATACTGTATGCATAACACATCTATGCCATTGATTATACAGTATCCATATCTGTGTACATACATCCATGTGTTTGTGCTTTTGTTTGAATATGTAAATATGCATCCACATATAAATTTGTGCCTGTGTGTGTGAGTGAGACACACACAGAGGATCAGCTGGGTGGGATAATCAACCCATCTAGTCTTGCTCTACATTTGGATTCCCAAGCCCCATCTATATTTTCTTCAGGCCTTGGTTGTCTTATAAGTTTTGCTTTTCTTTCCAGGGAAACATCAATCACTGGTTCCGCATGTCCATGCTCTATCTCGTACTCATAGCACTGCACTTCCTCCCTTCTCCACCTTACCCACCCCCAACTCTCCCTCAGGAGAGATAATAAAATAAGAGAGTTGCAGCAAGTTGAAGTTTCCCCAATTATCTCTCAAAGGCCATCACACAAGTCCAGTGTTTCTCCAACCCATGTTTTAACTCAACATGCTAATATTGTAGGTTGCTGAAAGTGGCCCTGCTGTGGGATTTCAAGTGGTGAGTCCCTGTTCTTACCTGTTCAACCAAGTGATCTCCATATGAAAGTAATAAAGCTACTGTAAGTCTTCCCAACTCTGATCCTCCTTAAGTTAGGCTGACCGCCTTGAATTCTGTCCGAGATCATCACTTCTAACAATCAATCTATGGCAACATTATGAACACCAGCCCACAGCCTGAATTTTCTGCAGGAATGGTGACAGGGAAGGTTTGACATCATCAGATCGAGAGGCAGATTTGGACCCTGGGCACAGCTGATCTCCCAGTCGAATCCATCTCAAGACTTCTCATAGACTTAAGTGTGGGGGATAGTGGAGAGATGAAATGCCACCAGTTTTCTAGTACTGGGTGACAGAAAAAAAGTCCACTGGATGTGGGTGGAGTTGACCGCGCCCAGGCATGTGAATATAGAATGATGACTGTGTGCAGGTTGGAGGTGTGGGCTGGGGGAGGTTAGTGGGTGAATGGAGGGTGTAAAGGACAATGAGGGAGCGAGGAAGGGTGGGAGGAGGTAGAGAGTTAGGGGAAATAGTGTTTCGATTGATAGAGGATACAAATTACATTTATAGTCTTTTAGTTAATTCAGCAAATCTTTGCTTATTTTCTATTAAGTTTCAATAGTTTTATTTTATTTTTAAAAAAAATTGTACATGACTTTTAACACATTTTGAGTGTCTTTGAACACATGGCCAGCCAGTTTCTTTGACAGCTTCTAATCTTTTTTATTTGTTTTTTGTACTACTTATTTTAACTTAACTATTTAATAGACATATATACTTAATGTATCTCAATTTTTTCTCAAAATTTTTTAATCATGTATTTCATTGTACAACTGCCTTAAAGTTAACGAATTTCCCGACATATGCTGGTGGTATTAAGCCTGGTTCTGATTCTTAGGGCTGGTATTGAACCAGGTGTTCAGAATAGGGCTGGTATTGAACCAGGTGTTCAGATTAGGCTTGGTATTGAACCAGGTGTTCAGATTAGGGCTGGTATTGAACCAGGTGTTCAGAATAGGGCTGGTATTGAACCAGGTGTTCAGATTAGGCCTGGTATTGAACCAGGTGTTCAGATTAGGCTTGGTATTGAACCAGGTGTTCAGATTAGGCCTGGTATTGAACCAGGTTTAGTGGGTCAGGTTTTCCCTGAGGATCAGATGAGTACTGTGCTGCACTGGGCCTTGCCAATCAGCTGGGGACTGTGGCAGGTGATGCCTATGGACCAGCTTATGGTAAGGGCTGTGGGGTTGTTGGGAGGGGGGGGTGTCCAGATGCAAGCTACTACGTGTCTTCAGACATTATTTCTCTGGTACATATTGTGTCTCCACACCTAGGACGGAAATCATCCTCGTTGCCCTTCAGCCTTTCCTTGAGCCTTGAGCTTTGGTATGCCAAAGAGGCTACCTGAAGGAGCATGTGGACTGACTCCTAAAGATCCAGTTACCAGTGTTGTGGATTGAACTTGTTACATTAGTTGAGAGTGGGAATCACAAATCGTTTTTCTTCTGGTTCACGGGGCTTCACAAAATAACAAAGTGGAGGTTGATAGCTTCTTGATAAGTAAGGGTGTCAAAGGTTATGGGGAGAAGGTAGGAGTATGGTACAGGGGGTAATAAATCAGTCATGATAGAATGGCAGAGCAGACTGGATGGGCAGAATGGCCTAATTCTGCTCCTTGTGTCTTATGATCTAATTTGTGAGTGAAAGATGAGAGGAATTATCATCACTGAACAAGCTCCAGTAATCACTGGAGAAGAAGGTCCAATGTGTGGATCCTAATGTCCTACTGATTTTCTCCACTGTGGTGATCATTTTTTACTTGTAATTCACTCTTATCACCAGAGGGTGGTGAATCTGTGGAACTGATTTGCCAATAAAGAATAGTGGAGGCTAAGTCATTGGGTTTATTTAAAGCACAGGTTGAAAGGATTTTGATTACTAAGGGTGTCAAAAATTATGGCAAGAAGGAAGGAGAACAGGGTTCAGAGAGACATTATATTGGCCATGTGGAGCAATTTTCATGGGCCAAATGGCCTGTTTTTTCTCCTATGTCTTATTTCCTTCAACTGAACTTTTCCCAATGTCTTTATGGGATCCAGAAACAATCACGTTCTTGCTTATTAGTATTTTAATTTTGCTTGGTGTGCAGACGAGTCTTAATCAGAGCTGGGAAGGAGGACAAAACTAATTTGTTTCTATGTCCTCATTCTCAAACTGCTTCCATTCACTTATTGAATAGATAACCATGGTTACAGCTTATCCCCATGGCCACCCTGGTTTCACCCTATCAGAGACAACCCCTCCCCCACTGTGCAGCTTCACAATATTCTTCTGCCATTATTTCCCTTTCTCTTTCCAAATATGCAACCTGATCTGCTAAGATTTCCAGCATTTTCCATATTTTGTTTTTATTTTGGATTTCCAACATCTACAGTTTTCCTGATTTTCACTTGTTGAAGTCACTGCCACTTCTTTTGCAGGAATGCCTGACCTAGAAGAAATTTAACTCTGCTCTCTAACAAGATTTTTTTCTGTCTCTCTTTCCTTGTTTAGCCTCCATGCATCTCTTTCCCTTCTTGTCCTTGATAAAGTGTTAACCAGGGACGTTGCCTAAGGCCCCATCTCTTGCCTTAGCAAATGTCCCTGTCTCCAACTCACCCCTGACGATCCCAACTGAAATTCTGTCCTCCCCAATTTGGACCCAACTAGGATCACAAGTTTGTTCATATTATCCAATGTTTCCTAAGGAAGTGTTCTCTTTGACTCCCAACTTCACACTCAATGCCATGGTCTTGGCCTCTCCCCACAACAACAATTCTGATATGTCCAGCAGTTCCACTTTTCTCTTTGTTGCATTTGGTTCTAGAATTGATGAATTTTCTCATTCCTTTCAGACGCTGAAGATCATAAACTCCAACAGCTCCTACTTTCCAATATCCCTCATGATCTTCCTTTCTTCTTCACTTTCCGCAGAAACCCCCCACCAGTCTCACTCTGTGCTACGTTTTCAATCTCCCTTCTGATCTTCCCCTCTGATCCTAAGTGATCAGTCCTTGGCAGAGGCCCCAGTTTTATCCCCTTACATCCTGATGTTAATTAAATCTCTGTTTGACATGGTGTTGAGCTCTTCTTCCACCATTAATGTCTTTATTATAATTTCTTTAGCAGGGTCCTTCATCACAAACCCTGGACCCCTTTTCCAGTGTTTGCTACTCCTGATCCAACTGGACACCTCCCTCAGGCCAATTATCCTCTCCAGCTATATTCGTAGTGAACTGTTGATGTGACGTTGACTGTTTGGACTTCTCCACTCCCCATGTGTGCTCTAACTTACCCACTTCTGATCTTGCAGTGCTCCATTCACTAAGAACCAATCCCTAGATCATTGTCAAGCCTGCTGACAAGGATGGTGCTGTTTCCAGCTGATGAGCAGGTGCCATACGTCAGTTCTTAGACCCCTCCTCATATCTTCTTTTAGACTGTGACTCCACAACTGAGTAACAGGTGATTGTCACCCAGACTTCAAACTTTATGTTGTCCGAGCCCCACAGAGTCTGCAGCAGTCCCTTCCCTATCTTGTCTGCAACACAGCAAGCTTCCTTTGTCTCCTTCCCGGCTCCGATAAAGTCTTCGACTTGAAACATTATCTGTTTCTCCTCCCACTAATGCTGACAGACCTGCTGTGTTTTCCCTGCATTTTCTGTTTATATTTCAACATCCACAGTTTTAAAAAAAAATTTCTACAAGGACACAATAGTCTACTTTTATCCTGTATATATACAAGATCATAATATGTAACACAATTATAGTCTCAAAAAATACTATTCTAGGACTGTTCATTGTGTGAATCTAAATCAATCTACAAAGTGTGATTAAAGGCACGAACAATTAGATCCTGGGTTTCTGGCACAATTTTTATCTAGAATGTTTATCCTTTTTTTATTTTTCACTTTGAAATTCCAGTCTTCTTATCTATAATGAATGCAGGACTTCCTCATTTAAAGTGTGCATCAAAAAATTAGTAATTTGGACTTCCTTACAAGCGAGTCAAAAGTCTCTAATATGGATAATTAGAATGTGGTGAAGTGAAATGACTGAAATAATTTGTGCTCTTTGAATTGCATTATATGTGGCCCATATGGTTTTAGGTTTTGCGATTCTGAATTCTGGTTACTTCAGATACTAGGCCAGAGTCTGCCAGAACAAAGCATTGAATGGAGCCCGTGCCACTTTCTTGAAATGTATTTGTGCATGTTCTGATGTTTTAAAAAAGTTGTTGGGTACGTGAGCTGGTAATGCAATGAGGGTAACTGAACATTTGAGGCCTTTGGGAACAACAGAACAAAAACATTGGATCTTCCCATCAAATAAGATTGGAAGATTGTAAATGGAAGGAGTTACTAAAAGATAGAGGATTTAAAAAAAAGAGAAAGATCTAGAGGAAATATTAATTGATACTTTTTCAAATCTTATATAAGCAATTCAGAACCTGAAGAGATGAGACTTTACAATTTTAATTGCTTACTTTCTGGGCAGAAGAGATTGATTGGCAGCTATGGACAATGATCACATCATTAAAAGGGTACATGCTATGCTAATTAGTACATGCAGCTTTCTGTAGTGACCTTAACAGGCAATTAATGTACAAGTGCTGCAAGTTCTTGAAAATCACAAGGAGATTAAGCATAAGGATGTCATTTTCATAAAACCAAAAGAGACGTGAAACTTATGGCCACTTCTAATTCATCATGCATCTTTCTTTAGTACAATGTTATATTAATAATAGTCTGTTGTTAGAAGCAATGTATTAGAAATATCTGGCCCTCTGCTCCATTTTATGGTCTTTATAATATTGATCATTGAATTGCAGTATAACTCTTACATACTGCTGTTTTATTTCAAACTGTTTGTCAAGGGCATTTATCAATAATTTATATACTTTTATCTTACAATTTTTTAAATCTTCTGTTATGATCTTGTAATAGATGCCCTAATGCTCACACTGTCAGCTCTGCAGTATTGCATGACTGCAGTACGAGCCACCAACGGAATACACAGCAGTTACTCAACAGGGCAGCTCGAACAGCATCTCTCAGAACCGCAGCTACTGTCCACAAGAATGGTAAGGATAGCATGTGCACTGTAATACCAACTCCTACAGGTTCCCCTCCAAAATGATAACCATCAGAATTTCAAAACATGTCTTCATTTCCTTCTTTGTCCAAAACCTGGAAATCCCTACTCCCAGCATCATGGAAATACTTTCCCCAGAAAGTCAGCAGTGCTCCCACGACTGGTGGCCTTCTGTTGGTCACGGTTGATCATGGGTGTTGCAGTCTAGCTGTCCCCGTTGAAGTCGATACGCAAGCCAGGGCAGGGCGACGTGAAGAGCAAGCTGTTGCCCATGCAGCAGACTCCCCCTCTCCATGCAGCTGTTGAATTCAAAGGAAGGGCAAAAAGCGATATGGTTTGACACCAGTGACATCACAGGAGTTGCCAGTCAGTGTTGAACTCAACGTAGGACCGTCCAGCTCCGGATTTTCCCTTGGTGTTTACTCCTGATGCCTTCCACATGAGTGGGTGTAGCTGCAAGGCAGCAGTGGTTTGAGATCAGAGTTTTCCTTCTCCTAGATGAGCTGTCAAGCACAGCTGATCAGTCCCATCTGCCTGGTTTGAAGGGACTGGTAACCTGCCCTTGCTCTTCTCCTGTCAGCGGAAACAGTTTTGCTGGGCTCTGTAGCTAAAACACATGTGAAGTCCAGGAGCTGGACTTGGCTATCAGAATCTATTTAAGACACACACCACTGGGAGCATTTAATAAGTAGTGGGAACTTATCCCCCCTCCTCCACTCAGCTATGACAACCTTAAGGAACCATTTCAAAGAATACGCCAGCAACATCCAGATCTTGAAAAATGTATGAAATAAAATTGCCAGTCTGTATGTAAGCCCCATTGATAGACCTTGGAAAGGGTGCTTACTTCCACATGGATCCCTATGTCTCACCAGGCACAACCTGTTGGACATTATCCAGATGAGGTTCATAGATTTTGTAGCTTCACTGAATAGCAGGGTTGGGCTTGGCATCAATAAATATGTCCAGCATTATGGGTGAGCACTTAAGCAAATTTTGAAATAGCATGTTTACCCTGGCATTCGCAACCTTAACTCTCCCTGCCCCACATATACATCCACCAGCCATACAAGGTGTTGGTGAGGCTGCACTTGGGGTATTGTGTTCAGTTTTAGTTGCCCTGCTTTATGAAGGATGACATTACACTGGAAAGAGTATGGAGAAGATTTACAATGCTGTTGCCAGGACTTGATGGAATGAGGTTGAAACGGTTAGGGCTTTTTTCATTGGAGCATAAGTGAATGAGGAGAGACCTTACTGAGGTGTATCAAATCATGAGGGAGAAGCATAGATTGAGTCAACGCACACCATCATTTTCCCAGGCTTGGGGAATCAAGAACTTGAAGACATAGATTTAAGGTGAAGAAAGAAGACATTCAAAAGGAATCTGAGGGGCAACTTCTTCCACTCCGAGGGTGGTCAGCAGATTGAATGAGTTGTTAGAGGAAGTGTTTGAGGCTGGTACATTAACAACAACTAAAAGGTAACATGGATAGGAAAGGTTTTGAAAGAAAGGGGCCAAAAATGGGGTAAAGGGAAACTTGAACAGTACGGTACCAGTTGGGCCGAAAGTCCTGTTTCCACCCTGTATGACACAGTGACTATGAGAATGCAAGCTTACAGAACCATCTTTATATAATTAGTTTATAAGCAAAGAAGACATCCAAAATTCTAACTGATATGTAGATGCTATATGTTCTCAGCAACTTTAGGTTATTTATATCAAGTGCATTCAACACCCTAGAACAAGTCAGCTGTCATTGATTGCTTGCCGCTAATTTAAAAACACCTATTAATAAACTTTGTAAGTTGCATCTTGCTATCAAACCCCATTTGGGCTGCTCTGCAGTTAAAGACTAGCATAGCTGAACGTGTAATAGCAGCTTCCAAGACTGAAAATCTGTCTGTTTGCGCACTTTTACATTTGCTTACGTATAATAATGGGGAAACAATAGTATGTATGATTTAATAAGATTTAGAATTTATTGACAATAAGTTGCAGCAGTTTTATCTTTCAATAACATTTCAGGACTAGTTTGTTTTGTAAGGATGGAAGTAATAAACCAATATTGACGGAGATTTTTTTATCCCAGTGAACACGTTGGCATGGTTGATCATTTTACGTAATTTTATTCTGATACTCACTACTGTTCTCTTATCTGCTTTATACTTGTGGCAAATTTCTGCCTTCTCATCTCTTACAGAGCTTACTTTGTTGATGATTATAGCCGGTTTCCCCTCAGCTGCATTCTGTGCCAGTGTGGTTTCCAATTACTTTTCAGAAAGTTTCCTGAAAAGTTTTTTTTCTATTTGGATTCTTTTCTGAAAGTTTCCTCCAATTTGTTTCATCTCACAATTGCCCCTCTTCTATGCAGAGCTGCTTCCTAAGAATTGTGTGCCTTTAAGTACCTCATCTTGTGTAAATGTGGCACAAAACCACTCCTTCTGAGGTGTTACACACAAAATGCTGGAGGAGCTCAGCAGGCCAGGCAGCATCTATGGAAAAGAGTAACACGCAATGTTTCAGGCTGAGACCCTTCATCAGGACAAAGAAAAAGAGATTAGAGTCAGAGTAAGAAGGTGGGAGGGGGGCCGTGAAGAGGAGGAAAAGTACAAGGTACTAGATGAATAGGTGAAACCAGGAGATGGGGAGGAATGAACTAAAGAGCTGGGAAGTCAATTGGTGAAAGAGATAAAGGGCTGGAGAAGGAAGAATCTGATAGGAGAGGGCAGAAGGCTGTGGAAAAGGAAGGGGGAGGAGCACCAGAGGGAGGTGATGGGATGGTAAGGAGATAAGGTGAGAGAGGGAAATGGGAATAGGAAGTGGTGAAGGAGAAAGTGGGGGTGGGGGCATTACCAGAAGTTTGAGAAGTCGATGTTCATGAGATCAGGCTGGAGGCTACCCAGACAGAATATCAGATGGTGCTCCTCAAATCTGAATGTGGACTAAGCTGGAAGGACAGTTTGGGGCCATGAATGGCAGTGAGGGAGGAGGTGTAAGGGAAGGCGTGGTACTTGTTCTGCTTGCAAGAATAAGTGCCCGGAGGGAGATCAGTGGGGAGGGATGAATGGACAAGGAATTCATATAGGGAGTGATCCCTGCAGAAAGCAGAAAATTGGGGGAGAGAAAGATACGCTTGGTGGTAGGATCCCACCATTTGTCCAGCAAAATTGAAAAGACATTAACTACAAATCACAGCCATATGGCATGTAAAAGTGCTGAGTATTTTAAGCGACAATTGAAATCTCAAAACAAACAGATTGAATCTTTTGACAATAAAGTCGTAGTCAGTAAAGGGGTTCAGGAAGCAAGTTATTTAGTAGCTTTAAGACCAGTTCACTTGAGAATGTTTAAGAAATTATGTGAAAACCTAGTCAAAGAGCACACCAATCTGCTCTCACATATAGAAATCTGGTGGGTTAGTAGAGGAAGAGCTCTTAACAGGGTTTTTCAGCTGAAAGGTGAATTGCAGGATTACTTTCAAGTCAATAGTAGGCCAGACTTTGCTGAGTGCTTTGAAGATGAAGAATGGCTGTGTAAATGAGCCTACTTATCAGACATTCTTCATCATAGGAACCAGTTGAAAAAGTCTCTGCAAGGCCCTGGAGAAAATGTTCTGACTTCACATGACAGGATTCTTGGATTTGAAAGGAAACTGAATCTTTGGAAAAAACAATGTTGCAGAAGGAAATCTTGAAATGTTTCCACTGCTGCTTGGGCTGGAGAGTGAAGAAGGATATTGGGAAGTCTCGAGTCTTATTGAAAGTGACCTGGAAGAACTGCAAAACAAAATTGAACAGTATTTTCTGTCCTTTCAGTACAAGTGTATGCCTGGGTGAGGGACCCTTTCCCTGATCCTTCTGCTCAGCCTGAGAAATTGACTTTGAGAGAAGAGGTAGAACTTTGTGAGTTGCACTCCGATTATGTACTCAAGATGAGATTTACTGACCTGCCTCTGAACAACCATAGAACCATAGAACACTACAGCACAGTACAGGCCCTTCAGCCCTCCATGTTGTGCCGACCCATATAATCCTTAAAAAAAGTACTAAACCCACACTACCCCATAACCCTCCATTTTTCTTTCAGCCATGTGCCTGTCCAAGAGGTTCTTAAATACCCCTAATGTTTTAGTCTCCACCACCATCCCCGGCAAGTCATTCCAGGCACTCACAACCCTCTGTGTAAAAAACTTACCCCTGATGTCTCCCCTAAACTTCCCTCCCTTAATTTTGTACATATGCCCTCTGGTGTTTGCTATTGGTGCCCTGGGAAACAGGTACTGACTATCCACCCTATCTATGCCTCTTATAATCTTGTAGACCTCTATCAAGTCCCCTCTCATTCTTCTACGCTCCAAAGAGAAAAGTCCCAGCTCTGCTAACCTTGCTTCATATGACTTGTTCTCCAAACCAGGCAACATCCTGGTAAATCTCCTCTGCACTCTCTCCACAGCTTTCACATCTTTCCTATAATGAGGTGACCAGAATTGAACACAATACTCTAAGTGCGGTCTCACCAGAGATTTGTAGAGTTGCAACATGACCTCTCTACTCTTGAACTCAATCCCCCTGTTAATGAAGCCTAGCATCCCATAGACTTTCTTAAATACCCTATCAACCTGTGCAGTGACCTTGAGGGATGTATGGATTTGAACCCCAAGGTCCTTTGTTCATCCACACTCTTAAGTAACTGACCATTAATCCTGTACTCAATCTTCTGGTTTGTCTTTCCAAAATGCATCACAACTTCTGAATTTCTCTGAAAGAAGAGTATCCTGCTACTCACAGGCAAGCAATGAACATTTTGCGGCAGTTTTCAACTTCTTGCATGTGTGAGCAAGCATTTTCGTGTTTAACAAGCATCAAGAGCAAGGATAGAAATCGTCTCATTTCAGTTGAAGGTGAAACCCATGTGGGCTTATCTCAAGTTTCAGAAATTTAAGTTTGCCTTGTGCATTTTTAAAATTTATGAAAGGAAAAGAAAGAGATTATTTTCTTAATAACTGCCTGTCTTTTTTCAAGAGATTTTGGCTAAAAATTCATTCTTTACTCAAAGGAGCATTGACAATTATTTTTGGATCATTATACCTACAACTTACTGTTAAATTACTGTGAACTGCAGATATAATAATTTTTATGCAGGGGTTCCCCGAGACCTGAAATTATTTCAAGGGTCCCTCCAGGGCAAAAAAGTTGAGAAAGTCTGGATTAGGGTGTACAATTGTTATTTTTCTTGCAGTTTAGCTGTCCTATGCTTGCTTGCATTTTATATAATCAGCTGTATACAAGCAATTATACAGTGAATTTTCAAACGATTACAGTACAGATGCTTTTGTATTTTTCTAGAAACCTCAGTTCTCAGCAGCACATGTCACATTACTTGAATCTGGCTATTTTATAGATTAATTGTTATCACTGGAACTTTTGTTATCCCTAGTTTGGGTATGAGATGACCACGTCTGCTTTTTACCTTTGATTTCTCTCCTCTGTTCCCTCAGCTTCTCTTTCCTGGTCATTTTCCACTTTTGAAACATTTAATAAAATGATGGAAAGCAATACGTATTATGCCTCATTCTTGACTTCTGAAGAACCTTTGGATTACAAACGTATCTAGATCCAACACAGTAATGGTGATTTCAAATGTGACTTACAATTTTAGTTTTGCCTTTACCACATGCAGCATTTCTTAGCTGTAGGTTTATTGAGAAATTGATGATGTTATCCCATTGCTCTCTGTGCACGCATGTTATCGGGATCAGTCCTTTCTATCCTATTGCTTTCGACGAATTGTGAAAAAAACTGAAGAACTTTGTCATCCTGTACTCATGGCACTGCTTCATAAGATGCAAAAAAGAAACTTGCTATGATCAAATCTTTTTGATTTAACTTAAATATGAAGTAAAATTTCATGTTTTTGAGAGTAGTTGTGTTTCTCCTTGAGATTGGTGTGGTTGTTATTCTCATAATGTTCCGTTTGCCCAGTTTTTCCTTTAAAACAACTCATATTAGTTTACCATTTACCTACATTTGTTCATGTAAAAAGCAGACGTGGTCATCTCATACCCAAACTAGGGATAACAAAAGTTCCAGTGATAACAATTAATCTATAAAATAGCCAGATACAAGTAACATGACACGTGCTGCTGAGAACTGAGGTTTCTAGAAAAATACAGAAGCATTGTTAGAAAATTCACTGTATAAATGCATGTATACAGGTGATTATATAAAATACAAGCAAGCATAGGACAGCTAAACTGCAAGAAAAATAACAATTGTACACCCTAATATGTCAAGTCATATCTATTCTTCTTCTCAGATTGTGCTTAGTAAAATCTTCTATCACTTCCCTTCCCAGTCTAAGATTATATTTTACATCTGCACAGTAATACAAAATAGAAAACAAATGTATATTTAGGAATAGAAGAGATGTACTGTGAATTGCAAATTACTTTTCAAACAGTGTTTGATTCTTCTAGTTTTAAACACTTTTCTTTTGGTTCAGTTTAGTTCTATCACTTTTGAGATTTTGGGTTTTTCTCCAACAGTAGGTCTCAATACCCCCTGCGTTACAGAGGGGTTATGTTCCTAGACAACTGTCCATATCATGATTTCTGCAATCCGAACCCTTGACAAAAGTTGACAATATTTGTTGTTTCTTTCACATTTTATGTTCACTTAGTTAGTTTTTCTCACAAATTTGTAGGAGTGAGTTTTATTCTGTATCTCAAAAACTTCAGTAGTAATTTGTGAATTCCCTCGGGGGAAATGTCTGTTACCTGGACAGACATAATGTAGAAATACACTGTAATAACAAAGACAGTGAACATTAATTCTATTCATCTTCACCTTCCCAGCAGAAACATGAAAGGAATGAATTTCAAATAGATCGTTCCTTCTAATGTTAACCCATCCTGGACCAGTGATCAAAATTACAGGATATAACTGTTCAGGTATCCCAACTCTGATCTAACTCTTGTCATAACAAGGGGTGGCTGGGTAGCATAGCACTATTACAGCCCAGTGACCTGGGTTCAATTCCTTCTGTTGTCTGTAAGGAGTTTGTCCATTCTCCATGTGACTACGTAGGTTTCCCCCAGTGCTCTAGTTTCTTCCCATGTTCCAAAGACATAGAGGTTCGAAGGTTAATTGGTCTCATGGGTGTAAATGGGCCATGCAAACTCATAGGGTGGAAGAGTGAGTTACCATGCTGTATCTATAAATAAATTAATTAATTAAAATTATTCACTGTACTTACTATCTAAGGGGAAATAACTTACTCTGCAGGTTAAAATTTAATTGGACAGCACCAAATTGTACAACTGAAAAAGGACATTCAAATGTCAAATCACTGGAAAGTTTAATAGCAATGGCTTGTCTTCCGATCAAGATGGCACCAGTGAAAAATGTGTCCTTGGGCAACATCTTCCAGATATTCCACAAAACTGTTTATTTCACTTCTTCTGTGCCTTATTTTATCTTAAACATATTTATGGAACTTCTAGATTCTGCGATTTACAGTTTGGGGATCAATTGAGTGATCTAGGGCTTTGCTCTCTCTGTGAAAATTTGAGGAGGTGAGTGGCCTTGAGGCGAAGGACCATAGAGACAGGGCGTGAGCCCATGATCAACTCCATTTCTTGCCAATTAAAGCATAGACAAAGATCGAAACATTGAGGCGAATGCATAAGTCAAGCAAGTGTTCAGCGCCAACTACATGCCTCTTGCTTGTCACTGTGACAGATCTCTCGTTCTCTGCTCCTGAGGGACGGTTTATCACTCGCTACTCCCGAGGGAGGCCTCTGCATCTGAGTGGTCTTCCTCTCCCTTGATGGATGTTACCGAAGTTCTGCAATTTATGAATTGGATTGGACACTTTCAGTTGATGTTTTATATATATTCCATGCTTTTGCCTGTTCTTTCTTGTTGCCACTTGATGTGTTGTGTTAGATTTTTTTTTGCGAGGGTTGGTGTTGGGGTTTGGGATTTGATGTTCTTGCCATTTGCGAGATTTGTTTTTTTATGTGGGAAGATTGATGTTTTTCTTTGAGGTGTTTTAATAATGGAAAGTTATACTTCCTTTCAACAATACAGAAGTATTTATCCTATTGTAAGGTTTGATGTTCCTCCTTTGAAATATTTGAGGTGAGGTGTTGATGACTGCGTTGCCATTTGCGAGATTGTTTTCATTATGCGTGAGGATTGATGATTTTCTTTGAACAACCTCCATGATTTTCTTTGTTTCATGGCCATCTGAAGAAGACAAATCTCAGAGTTGTATACTGCATGCATAATTTAATTAATAAACCTTCGATCCTTTTGACCTTTGGTTTGGATTAGTTGACTGCATGAATAATTTAGTTGTGACCTTTGAACAAAGAAAGAATATTTCTGTATCGTTGAAAGGAAGCATAACTTTCCATTATTAAAGATGCTCAGCAGTTTATTAGGGATATAACACCATACATTTGTTCACCAGAGTTTGAAATATTGTAAGGTCAGAATGGAATGAATGAGATCCATCAGTAAATACTAAATGAGTGAGAGCAAATCTATCTGTGAGTTTAATATTCCTAAAAGAATGGTGCATTTCCAGAGCTGCTGATTGGTTTATACTGCTGATGTAATACAGTAGGGCAGGTAGATTTTCACAGTAATTCACTACGAATTGGATATAGCCTCTCTCCTAAATATATGTGTTCAGCCTGTCACAGACTGTGACAGCATGGATCAGAATGACACAAGTATTCCCACATGAGAGACGATTGAAGGAAGGCCATATACCAATTATGTGCCAGCCCTCAGTTTATCGAAGATCTTGATTGCAATACCATGGATTCTCTGTTATGACTTAGGAGATTCTTCTCCTTATAGCTATTGGCACCTGTTCTTGATATTCATTTCCTACTAACACACTGCCTTGGGACAGGAGTTAGCCACTGGTTCATGAGCCTTCTTTACTATTTAATAAGATCATGGTGGATCTGATAGTAAAAGTATCTCTACACCCCTAGTTTATCAAGAACACATCACTCCTTTAAAAATGTCCTAAAACTCTCATCTACAGAAAAATAGAACTTCAATGTCTCGCTCTCCATCTCTGTCTTAAATGGGTGACCCCTTATTTTTCAGCAGTGTCCCCAGTTCTAGATTTTGCCACCTGAGGAAACATTTTCATAGAGTCCACCCTATTAAGTCACAGGCTCTCATTTGTTTCAATCAAGTCCCCTCTTACTGTTCTAAACTCTAGTGGATACATTACTAGTCTGTTTAACCTTTCTTCATAAAACAAGCTGGCTATTTCTGGTATGAATCTAGCAAGTCTGCTGGCAATACATTAAAATTCTTCCATTTACAAGGGGACTAATTCTGCAGTCAGTATTCTAGATGTGGTCTCTCCAAATCTCCTGTATAACTGGGCATAATCTTCCTTCATTTCCCCTAGCAATAAGCAACACTCTGCTGTTAGCTTAATTGCTTGCTGTACTTGCATATAAGACCTTTCTAAATTAAGATACCCTAGCCCTGTACACCTTAGAACTCTGAAATTTCTCCCCATTATGTTCTTTATTATGTTTCACAGACCCATAGCCCGTCACACAGAGAACTGTAAACTGAAAATACTGACTGTGAGTTGCCGAACGATTATTCGCCCATTTATTCATGCCAGTGCAAGTGACACCATTCTGAATTGTGCTTCAGTTATTGTCTACATGGAGCACTTTAAAAATGTAAATGTCATATGGGTTTCAAAATATGATTTGTGCAGTGAGGTGGGTTTCTGTAGGAGGGGTGTACGGTATGTTTATGTCAGGGCGTATTTGGCTGAACAGTAAGCACGGAGCAGGTTGAAAGATGATTCACTGAGGCATGCTGAATATTAAAATAACAAGAAAGACTGAGTCAGAACTAACTGTGGCAGCATATGTCATTGAACAGATCGGATTACATTGAATAGATCAAATCTCAAGATCTTCAAGTGCATGTATTTGTAGATACACACACACACATACAATTACATGAGCTATATCACACACATAGGCACTACATCTCAACAGTCTCCACACTACATACCATGCCCACCACAAGTAATACCCACCACTCTACAATTATATCACACCACCCTTACACTGCACTACGGCTGTACCCTATACCACATACTGGACAATACAACAGCTGCCATATTGTACACTACACAACGTGGCACAGTCCAGCATGTGCTCTAATACACACTAAACCACATTCCATACTGTTCACTTTCTAGCTTCTCAAGTGGAATTTCTTTCCACTCGGTTTTCATAAGACTCATGGGGTTGTTGTGGGACATGCAGACTCTGTTACAGATGTGACTGCCTGAAGGGGCAGGTGAGTGGAGTTGTGTGGTGTGCCGTGTATGTTGGATGTTTTTTGTGCTTGGGATCAGTGGGCTAGGATTCTTAAGGCCATTTTAAAGTCATTTTGAGATCTCCTCCATTTTGCTTGGCTATGGACCAGAGGATCCCACCAGTTGGTGAGGATTTTACACTTTTTCGAAGAGATGAGTGGTGTCTCGAACCTTTTCTTCAGTCCATTGGAATAACTCTTGCTGTGATAGGGTTTGGAACTGTTTTGGGATTGTGATACTCTGCCTCAAACACCGTAGCTTGCTCTACAGAACTGTCCATATGCAACTGGGGTCTCTGAGAACACACAGACATTAGTCCACTTGCCCTGCAAGTGGATTTGAAGGATTTTGCAGCATTGACATTCCTTCTCCGTCTTTGAGGTATTTGCTACATATAGTTCACTTCAAAATGTCCATAATTGCCTGAGTGACAAGGAGGAAAAAGCTATTTGTCAACTGGCAAACAAGAAGACCTTGGGAGAAGATGGCATCTCCACTGAAGTTCTAAAACTCTGCAGGGAATAACTTCAATTATAAATTTACAAACTCATTTCTATGTCTGGGGCATGCCAGAGGTCAGCAGAGTTGCCATAACTGTGGCTGTCTTAAGGAGACAAATTTGAATGGAGTAACCAGAGAGCAGTCTCCCTACAGTCTACACAGGGAATGTTATTGCCAGAGCTCTTCTCAGTCGTTACCTCCCAGTGGCTGACGAGCTACCTCTTCAATAGTAGTGCGCATTATCTTTATCTCGAGGAACAAGGGTCATGATCTTTGCTGCATGTCAACTGCCTGCAGAAATTTATTTCCCTCTTCCACCTGCTTCACGAGTGCATGTGAGCCATGACATGAACCAGTAGGCCCACAAAACCCAACCTCAGTGCAGATAGGCAAAGCTCCATCTCTGCCCTTGTATCTTTCTCCCTCTTTTGTTCAGGGCACTGCTGTACGATGCTTCTAGCAAGCTTTCTATTGGAATGGAGCTAAAACACAGACTAATAAGAAATATTTCAGCTTTTTTCTCCTCCAATCCAGAAGCAAAATCATCCAGGATCAGTCACTGTATGTATATGACACTTATGCATTGGCACATTCAGAAGCCCATCTCCAAGTCATCATCAACTTTTTCCACAAAAGCCTGCAAGAAAATGAAAATTAGGTTTACCAGCCACGTAATAGAGATCTTTCATCAACCCACCACTTATCTTCCAATAATCATCGTCCAAGCCAAAAACCCAGAAAATATGGAGCACTTCCCATAACTCTGGAGGCAGTTCCCAATGAAGGCAGAAACAAGCGACAAACAATGGATATTTTTGATGTAAATCTGTGGCATTGGCTCAGTTTCCCATCACTATTAGCACATTTGTCACCCTCCAACTGTCCCATTAACAACCCAAACTCACATCAACACTTCAAATGAGAATAACAGTGCAGGAGGAAGAATTTATGACAAGATGAATGAACCATGCAGGGATCAACAGAATACTCATTGAATAGTATGTTCCTAATGCCAAAAGACGTCATCCTAGGGAAGACAGGCCTATTAATTCCATCAATGCCAAGACATTATTGTAACAAAAGCCAAATAATGTTGCGAGTTATTCCAGTGTCAACTTGAAATATCCAACTGAAGTAAGCTATTCAGTTTGAGACAATGCAGTAAAAAGGTAAATGAACCATGTTCAACTAACATGCAACAACTCAACATCAAGGCTTTCCTGGAGATGTTGTCTGAAGCTAGTGAGCTCAGAAGATCAAGAGAGCTATAAAATGGATTTCATTGCAGTTAACTGGGAGAACACTAGATCCATACAAGGCAGCTGTACAATACAGCAGGCAGGACTGATAAAGATACGCCACGATAGAAAAAGAAAATCCCTTTCAGTGAAGCAATCAAATCCGTTTCTGAATTCACAGAAGATAATGCAGATAATTTTCGTGGAATAGGGGAACAAGAAGGAAAATGCCACTTATTTTCAAATGAAAGGAAATAGCCAGTCAGGAATGCAACAAGGTTGTTGCAGATGCTCTCAAGGAGAAAGTGAAAGATGAATTTGGAAGACTTGAGTAGAATTAAAAGCCTCAGGAGGAATGAATTAGCCCGATCACCAGCCAGGTGTGTGTCAAGAAATTAAGTAGCAAGCAGAAAATTTGAAAGATCAGTGAGATCTTAATGAAGCTCTGAGGAGGAGACACTACTGTATGAAACAAAAGCTTTTTTGCCAGAAGTGGAAACAGAACATGTAGGAATCACTCGTATATTAGGCAATGGTCATGGGACAAGAATGAGACTTAACATTTCATGCGGAAGAGCCTTGCCAGACCTAAATAATGTGCTGGATACCAAGAATGAGTTCTGGGGTGTAGGGATTTAAGAATTTGTATTTAACATGTTTCATCTGACCAGCTGGAAGAGGATATTTGATAGAGTAAACACAGAACAGGAGGAACTTCAGTAAAGATTGAAGGATGCATATAAGAAGCTGTCAGTGGGATAGTCCACAAGGAAAAATAATGGAAGAAGTAGAATTGCGTTGTGACTGAAAGCCCAGGTCCCTAATGAACAGAAGCAGGTTGAATTAACTGAGGGTGTACATGAAAATATGAAAGTTCAAAGTGAAGAGAGTCTCCTTCATCTTTTAGTTGATTACCAAAGGTGGATTGAAGCCAGATCCAGCAAACACTAAGGGAATGAATGAGATGCCAAACTTGATGGATGTTACAGGAATACAACATTTTCTAAGGCTTGTGAACTTCCTGAGCAAGTTCCTGCCAACCTGAGTGAAATGTGTGGTCCAATTAGGAAACTCAACAAAAAGGATATGAATGGTGCTGGTTGAATGGTCACATGCAAGCAGTAAAACTAATGAAGGAGATGTTCAGAAGTGAGCTGTTGGTGTGACACTTTTCAAGGTATAAAATAGCAGTGCTATAGGCAAGTCCCTCAGAATAAGATTTACCTTATTCTGAGGTAAAAACAGCTAGCTCGCTTGCTTAGTGGAGCCTATCACAACTGATGGTGAAGATACTAAGCTTGAGACAGCCAATATAGTGAGACATTTGAATATCTCAGCCACCAATGAAGGGTTCTGAGAAGGGTGCCAGACCAGCTGAAGCAATGCAGTCACTGAAGTGAACTAAATGATTTGGGTGGGAAAGAGAGACAGGTAAGGCTGAAACTGTTTTGACAATCTACTTTTACACGAGAAATGAAATGGGCAGTCAAAATGACTTGGTCTTTAGGCTGTGAAGGAAAAAGTGGTGAAGTACATTGTTAACACACATTTTGGGAGTGAAAGGTTGTCTTTTCAGACTGAGTCAGTGTAGGCCAAAAGGTCTGCTCCCATTCTTCACTGGTCTATGTTTTATTAGACAGGCTGTCTTAATATCAGGCCATGTTGTCCATTGATAGTTAATTATTTATCAATTTCCCAAGAAGAAGACTTCTTAGAAAACACCTACTCACCAATGGTCATTCTCAAAGTCTGAAGATGTGGCTTTCCAGAGGTGCTGATCACAGGCAGTGAACAACAGCCAACTTTGTGAGGGACTGAAAGAACTGACAATGTGATCACTTGGCAATTTAATTTCTCTTTCCAAAGGAAAAATGGAATGGGAGAAAACGCTGTAAAGGTGGCTAACATGTTGATTTGAAGGCTCAATCATTAGTTACCCCTGCTTCCCAGCTCAAGGGATGGACAGACTTGTGCAGGAATGTTATGAGTAGAAATACTGGGACTCTGCTTCTGACAACACAAGGGTAGCTAGGACCAGAGGTTGAACAGTGTTTTGAAGACAACAAAAGGCCAGTCATATCATCACAAGGGAAGTGTCATTGTTCAGACTTGAGACAGAGTGGGAATGAAGTCCGCTTCAGAAGGTGGTATGATTCAACTCACAGCACACTCCAGATTATATAATATCCTGATGGAGGAGGACATTCCATCTCAGAGGAGCAAGTGCAATTCCCAGAAAGTCTGCCGGAAGCTTGATTGACCGAAGCAGATGTGGAGACATTATGAAGATACTGTATGAGTTGTATCTATTCCTTGAGAGCAACAATACTACTGCACAGTATCTGGCCCTGGAAGGACTGCAGTAGTATTGAAGTCCTACTAAGGATAGAAATAGAAACAAAACAATTATTTGAATGGTTAATTTTCATTCTTTTGCCTTCCATCATTGAAGGAGAAACGGAACACCAGTTACATGTAATATAAAGCAACACACAAAATGCTGTTGGAAGAGTAAATCTGTGGACAAGAATTGTCCTTAATGTGATCTCTTTGTGAATTTTCTTGTACCTTTATTTGTAGGCTGAGTTTCAACATTGTTTATGGACTGATGGATTCAGAAATAAAGCAACTGCAAGCTTGCCTGCTGGCTCATTAAACTGTTTTCATTAATAAAGCAACTGTGTTGATATTAAATTACCAGCTATTTCCAGTCCCTTAGATATGGATAGAGAAAATTCTCAGACCACCACTGCAGTACACCAATTTTGTATTCCCTTGGCTATAAAGAATGTGACCTATTGAGGTATTTAAGATGATTAAAGTGGTGAAGAGGGGAGATAGAACTAATTTTCCTCAGCTGGGAGAGTTATATCAACGTTGTTCAGGGATGAAGCCAGGAAACACTTCTTCACATAAAGAACACAGGAAATCTGGTACTGCCTCCCCTCAAAGCAACTGGGGCAAGGTCATTTGAAAACTTCCAAAGTGAGATTGGTCAAAATTTGTCAAATGAGGCTTTCAACCATTATAAGAATAAAGTTGATGGATAGAATTAAGATGCAGATCACCCAAGAATTGAATTGTAAAGGAGTCTTGAGGGAAAAATGTAGTAAATCCGTTCCTATGTTTCTAATTATTTCACATCTTACTTACCAATATTAATCATTGTGAATGCTTAATGATGTATTAAAGTCTTATAATTACTTCTTTAATTGTCTAGAGGATAAACACTGCTATATGATTGGTACTATTTCTAAATGACTGATGGTTACTTTAGAGTTTAACACTTCATTAATATAATATAGAGAAGGTCTGATTTTTCTTGGAGTATTTAAAGAGAAAGTAAGATGTGCCTTTGGAGTTCAGCTTCGTGAAGGCAGAAGTATCAGTTTTTCATTTATGGGATTAATCTAAGCCTGAACCAAAATGATAGGAAGTAAAATTAAAACAATACATAAACACATAATATAGCCCCAAAGATTACATAGAATTTAAACTGTTGATATTTGCATTTCATAAAGGTCCAAAGATTCAAAGTTCCATTTTATTGTCAAACTATGCATGTACTCTATAACTCTGATATTTGTCTTCTCCCGATAGCCATGAAACACAGAACGGCCATACATCAACTCCAACCTCCACCCCAGCACAAAAAAAGAAAATGAATCAAACTTGCAAACCCCAAAATCCCCCAACCCTCCCCTGCAGGAAAGTAAACAGTGACACTAGAATCAAATTCCTAACCGTTTTCCTGCAGAAAAAACAGAGACAACAACCCTGATCTCCTCACTCGCAGAAAAAAAAACAGCGATAATAACAATTCCCGACTGCCTCACTCGCAAAACAGAACAGCGACATCAGCAACAGAAGCCCTGAACCTCCCCCTCCCCATGCACAAATAAAGAACTAACAGATCACCTACGCATCAGCTGGCCACAAGAAAGAAAATGCAGGAAAACCGAGGGAGAACAATGTAAAGAGTATAGTCCAGTCACATAAATCTCAGAACATTGAACAGTCCTTCCGTGACTCGGAACTTACAATTGGGAGCAACATCTGGCCTCCTTTGGGGGCAATTGATAACCCCCTCCACATTCACCTCTGTGGCCTCCGTAGGGAGTGATCACTGATCACCTTGCACTCACCTCAATGCTTCAATATTCCCCGCCACATTGAAAAGGAAATTAAGGAAAAGGTTTCTGTTATTTACGTACATGAACACAATACTTGAATATATACTCAGTGACCATTTTATTAATGGAAGTTTATTAATGGAAATATCTAATCAGCCAATCACATGGCAGTGACTCAATGCATAAAAGCAAGCAGACATGGTCAAGAGGTTCAGTTGTTTTTTAGACCAAACATCAGAATGGAGAAGAAATGCGACTTAGATTGTGGAATGATTGTTGGTGCCAGATAGGGTGATTTGAGTATCTCAGAAAATGCTGCTCTCCTGGGACTTTTATGCACAACAGTCTCTAAAGTTTATAGGAGATGGTGTGAAAAACAAAAGGAACATCCAGTGAGCAGCAGTTCTGTGGGCAAAAGTGAGAGAGGTCAGAAGACTGGTTCAAGCTGACAGAAAGGCAACAGTCAATCATGTAACTACACGTTACAACTGTGGTGTGGAGAAGAGCATCTCTGAACGCACAACAGAATGAACCTTGAAGTGGATGGGCTACAACAGTAGATGACCGCAAACATACAGAAAAACACTCAGTGGCCACTTCATTATGTACCTCCCATACCTAATAATGTGGCCACTAAATGTGCTTACTTTTTGTAAAACCACCTTGCTTAATAATTTAAACTAAAATCAGGATTTGATGCTGTGATATTCCATCATGCTTTGGAGGAGATCCTGATGTGGTAGAATAACATTTTAACTGCAAAGAGTAATGAAGAAAGATGTAGTTATCCTGAAAATGTTTTCAGACACCTAGCTCGTGAAGCAAGATATTTTCAAGTTGTGAGAGTTAGAGCTCAGCCATGAACATGAGATAACCAAACAAAATTTTAATAAGTACTCCAAAAGATTTTAATTAATATTTAACCTACTGGATAAATGTAAAACCTTCAGCAAAACAGAAGCTCCGTTTATGCTGTAAACACTGTACAATTAATTGAGTAACAGTCTTTCAGGGAAAATGTCGGGGAGTTAATAAAGCACACATGTGGGTAAAGCGGCAGGAAAGGACTATTTTTACTTTGGGAGTAGATGTAAAATTGGAATTTCAGGTCAGTCATCAGTTATACATGTAGCCTATTTCCCTTTCCATGGCAAGGAAATTAAGGCAGGGTGTACAACAGGAGGTCATCTGTTTCCCACCATGTTGTGACTTTGATGCAAGAAAAAAGCACAATGTCTAAAGTATTTGGTAAAAATAACCAGATACATGTTAAAAATAAATAATTATTACTGTATTTTCAGAAATATGTGCATTTATAGTTTCCAGCATTACAACAGTGACTATAATTCAAAAGACACTTTGGGACATTCTGAGAATGTTAAAATGATTACTTAAATTTTTTTTTCATCTTCTTTCCTTTCTGTTGCACATTTTTCCCTTTCTTTCTGCTATTTTTTTCATTAGATATTTAATAAGCAATACAAAGAAATATATATTAATTATTGAGTTAAATTTGTCTACAAACCATCCTGTTTGGACAAGTTTGTACTCAAGGAATACTATGATCCATAGTCTGAGAGTATTAATTTGCTAATCTATACCACTTCATTGATTGGAAACTGCACTTCTTTGTGTTCAATTAATTTTTAAGCATTTGTTTTCCAAAATGCCTCTTGGAAGCACAATTGAGACAGTTTGGGGATTCAAACCAGGTTAGGACAATGAATGTTGGGGTTCAATGGAATTTTATAAAGCACAGAGAGAATCTGAAGGTAGACATGGTTTCCTGAAGGTGGTGACATTGGTAGATAGTGTGGTGGAGAAGGCTAAAGGCTAGCTTGGCTTCATTGAGTGCGGCATTGAATACAAGAGTTGGGACATTATGCTACTGCTGCAAATGATGTTGGTGAAATTGTAACTGGAAGATCACATGTAATGGCTACATAAAGCATAGTGGTTAGCACAACGCTTTACAGTATGGGTGAGCTGGGTTCAATTCCCACCACTGCCTGTAAGGAGTTTGTATGTTCTCTCTGTGAGCGTGTGGGTTTCCTCTGGGTGCTTCAGTTTCCTCTCAAAGTCCAAAGACGTACCAATTGGTAGGTTAATTGACCATTGTGAATCGTCCCACAATTAGGCTAGGATTAAATTGGGGCATGACTGGGAGGTATGGCCTGTCCTGCACTGTATCTCAATAATAAATAAATAAATAAATAAATAAATCTGGTTATCTTATGATAGAAAGAATGTAAATAAGCTGGTGAGAGTACAGAAAAAATTCTCAAGAATATTGTCAGGACTGGAGGGCTTGAATTTCAGAAAGAACGATTGGATAGGCTGAAACTCTTTTCTCTGGACAGAAAAAGGCTGTACAGTGACTGATATTTATAAAATCATGAGTAGCATGGCTAAGATGGACTGTCACAGTAATTTTCTGAGGTTAGGAGAATCTCAACCTAAAGAACATAGGTTTAAGATGAGAGAGGAAATATTTAAAGGGGACTTGAGAGGCAAGCTTTTCATACAGAGGGGGGTGGGTGTATGGAACAAGCTACAAGAGGAAGTAGTGGAAGCAGATATAACTACAATGTTTAAAAAAATAATTTGGACATGTTCAGTAGGATGTGGGCTAAATGCAAGCAAATAGGACAAGCTCAGGAGGGTACCTTGATCAACTGGGATGAGTTGGACCAAAGGGCTCATTTTCATGCTGTATAACTCTGTAACTTCTTGACAATAAGATCAATAAAGCATTTTAAATTTTTAAAGAGTTATGAACATTTTGGTGGGCCCATTCCATCTACTATTATATTATTGTATTAGGGGTGTGCAATAACTTCCACCAACTTGTTTAAGTTGGTTTTTCACCCAGCAGTTCAAATATGGTACACCAAATTAATAAATTTTAAAGATTTCAATTATATTTTTTATTTTTTATAACTGTTAATCACATCTTTAGATTTTATTCTTCAAACATTTTCACCATTTATTTTTTGACAAATATATGTCCTTTGTTACATTTTTCCTCTCAGAACATGTGCTTGGCCAGGTTGTCTTCTGGTTCCTCCATATTTCCTGATAATGTGCGAAGAGTGTGGTTGAGTTTGAATGGGTCAAATTACTCACTGCTTGCTAACCTCTGTAATATAGAGTCTATATTCTCAGATGCTGCAAACTGAGGTCAAATCAATTAGATTGTCTGGGTAACGGTGTCTTGTTAATAACTTAGTTTATAGAAGCTCTATATTGAAATTTCTACTAGAAACCAATATTAGATGCCCCTGCGAGTTTATGATTTAAAGTGTCATACAGGAAAAGCATTTCCAGTGTATATTTTAACATCTGCATGATCGAAATAAAGTCAGATGCAATCTGTGAAGCAGGGTTACTATAGCATTCTTTCCCTGTTATAACACTAATAGCACATTGTTGCAATTTTTCAATTAAGCCAATCACAAAGCATGTGTGTGCAAAAGGAAAGTTTTGCAGATGGTGGGGATCTGAAACAAAAAGAAAATAGAAATTCTGGAAATACTCAAGCAGCGTCTGTAGAGAAAGGAACAGAAGCAAAACTTTGATCTTTACTTAAACAAACTTTCATCAGAAGTTAATCTGAAACATTCAACAAGGTGTTGGAGCAAATCAATGGGTCAAGCACTTTCTGTGGATACAGAGGTATAGTTAACAATTTGGGTTGAGATCCTACATCTGGTACTGACACAAGGTCTTGACCTGAAATGTTGACTATCCCTCTGCCTCTATATTGCAGCTCTAGATTCCGGCGTCTGCAGCCACTTTTGCCTGCTGGTGCACACTGAAACTGTTTCTCGCAGCATAGACCTGCCGTATGTTTTCATATTCTATTGTTCTCTCAGTGTGCAGGCTAACCAAGTACAAGACAGAACATGCACTCAGTGAATAGACTGATGGGTATCTAGTTTGATATGTTTGCTCAGAATGTAATTCAAATATCAGGGCTAGTTTTAGAAGAAGTAGTTATATTCAAACACACTGAGATTCTAGACATGAGTAATGTCCCTACTCTTTTAAAATGTAATTTATTTTGAAATTCAGTATGTCAGAAAGCATCGATACAAAGGAATAAACAATGGTCACTTTGGGCCAAGACTCTTCATCAGGACTGGAAAGGAGGGGGAGAGAAGCCAGAAGGAGGAGGTGGGGGAGGGGGAAATGTGTAAGCTGTAAGGTGTTGGATGAAGCCAGGTGGGTGGGGGAGGGAGGGAGGGGAGAATGAAGTGAGAAGCTGGGAGGTGATAGGTGGAAAAGGGCTGAAGAAAAAAGGAATGATAAAGAGAAGACGCCCGCTCTCAAAATGTTTCAACGGCTGGCTAGCTTTGCAACATTTCTACTGCCTCGAGCAGGGAATTGTCACCCATTTGGTGAAAATCCAAAGAGATATGCAGCTGTCCCCTTAATTTCCCTTTGCTCGGAAGCAAATGTTAAGCTCTGAGTGTGGATTTGCTCTGCCAATTGAGACCTGTTGCAATGTGACTATCACTCATATTGCAACATAAATACACCCTTCAAACAACACCAAACAATTGAGCAAGATCCTAATTGAAGCACCACCTCATAACTTTCCAGCTCTGGTTCAACCATCCAAAACAAGTTTGCCTAATCGGTAATTATAATCAAGGATTTCTTATTTACAGCACTTCAAAGGCCCATTTCTATTGATACAGCTTTATCCACTTGAACAACTGCCTGAAGTTATGAATTGCAGCCCTTATATGTAGAAAATTGGTTCTAAGTTCTCATGGCTTCCATCATACTTTGAAAGCACACAGAGATGTTGAAACCTGACTTATAACCACAGTAATGTAGTTAAGTAAGTTGACCAAACAAAGTTTGTGTCATGTGGGTTAAGTGATAGAGCCATGTTAAGAATGAACTCACATTTTTAAAGCATTTTCTTCATGATTTTACAATGTTGAGGAGTACTTATAGCCATTATATTTTAATTCAAGTATAGTCACATGCCAGCCAGCAAAACCTGCCAATAAATAATAATCAACTAATTTGCTTTATTGACAAGAATATAAGAAATAGGCACAGATGTGGAGATCTTCCAAAACAGGAAGGCTGCAGAAGGACATAAACAGATTAGGAGAATGGGCAAGAAAGTGGCAAATGAAATACAATGTTGGAAAAAGCATGGCCATGCACTTTGGTAGAAGAAATAAATGTGCAGACTATTTTCAAAACATGGAGAAATTCCAAAAATCCAAGAAACAAAGGGACTTAGGAGTCCTTATGCAGAACACCCTAAAGGTTGACTTGCAGGTTGAGTCAGTGGTGAGGAAAGCAAATGCAATGTTACCATTCATTTTAAGTGGTCTAGAATATAAGAGCAGGGATGTAACGTTAAGGCTTTATAAGGCACTGATGAGGCCTCAACTTGAATATTGTGCATCGTTTTGGGTTCCTTATCCAAGAAAAGATGTGCTGGCATTGGAGAAGGTTCAGGGAGGGTTCACAAAAATGATTCTGGGAATGAAAGGGCTATCGTACAAGCAACGTTTCATGGCTCTGGGCCTGGACTCGCTGGAATTTTTAAGGATGAGGGGGATCTCATTGAAACCTTTTGAATGTTGAAAGGCCTAGACAGAATAAATGTGGAAAGGATATTTCCCGTGGTTGGGGAGTCTAGGACAAGAGGGCACAGCCTCAGGATAGATGAGTGTCCATTTAAAACAGAGATGTGAAGAAATTTCTTTAGCCAAGGGGTAAAGGCAGCTATGGAGACCAGGTCATTGGGTGTATTTAAGGCAGAGACTGATAGTTTCTTGATTGGACATGGCATCAAAGGTTACGAGGAGAAAGGTGGGGAGTGAGACTGAGGAGGGGAAAAAAGGATCAGCCATGATTGAATGGCAGAGCAGACTCAATGGGCCAAATGGGATAATTCTGCTCCTACGTCTTATAGTTGTATAGGTGTACCTAATAAACCCTTTTCTATGATTTAGTACATCTAATTTCAGTATTTTCTGAACCTGTTCCCATTTTTCTTTTACCATAAATTTGTGATCTTCTAATATTATGTTTCCTCTATCCTAATTCTATCTAAGTTGCATTTATCAATCATTCCTGAATTTTCTAATATTGTTCATTTTCTCACCAACATCTTTCTCTTATAATTCTCATTGTCAAGTTCAAATGCCTCCTTGTATTTATCTCTGTAGCTTACAGGTTGACACAGCTTTGTGGCTCGAAGGGCCTATATTGTGCTGTAGGTTTTCTATGTTCCATGTTTCTATGTCTCTGTGATCAGTGCTTTCATCCAGTTCTAGACCACCATGCATGTTCACTCCCTTCTCTGCACTTTTGGCTGCTGCGCCGCCTTCTGTTGTGGCCCTGAATTTTGGAATTCCCTCCCTAAGGCACTTCACTCCATAACTCTGGAAGCTTACCAATGACCCAGCCAAACACCTTTTGCTCTCTGCCAATTTTTGTGTGCTTGTTTCATGGGATACTTTGCTATATTAAATCTTCTATTCAAATGCAAATGATCATGCAAGGTTTCCAAGCTGGTAATCAGTTGTTCAGCTCAATCCAAACAGTAATTGCCCTACAGTAAATTGATTGTATTTGCACAGTTGGGATGCATATTTAATAATGTGAACATGATAAGAGTAATTCAATTCAGTCTGGTTTGCCTGAGAAATACATATTTGAGTTTAAAAAGAAGGCAGCCCTCCAAGACTACTTATTTGCTTCTGAGCAGAAAGTTAGCACCCTTAGTGAGGACGTTTTTATGGTTATTTCCAGCAGACATTCACCATGGTCTGCTTAAAAATAAATGTTCCAAACCTGTTTTCCTTCTGTGCGTTGTTATTATTTCTATTAAAAAAAGCTGAGATTCACTTTCTCGAGCAGATGAAGTCTCAACTGGTGATGTAGGGAAAAAGGACATACTGTTTCCTTGGTAGATAAATTTGCAGCTGTAATTCGCAGCTGCACTACCTGGTAGCTATCTCTCAATGGTAGTTATGGCATCATATTTTGCATAACTTGGTGTAAAGCCATTCTGATATTACAGTGCAAATCAGTTAAGTTGAAAACACTGGGAAAGAATGCCTTTGATGGCTAAATTTTCAGTAATTAATGCACAGTTAAAGGGAAATATGTTGGCACATTAATAATAATGGAATTCATTTAACTCCTCAAGATCAGTGAAGGATTGTACAAATGATGTAAATGGAACAAAAACATAAAATGTTAGGACTCAGCTAGTCAGGCAGCATCTGTGGAGAGAGAAACCAATATACACTTCAGATCAGGGCGCTTTCCTTAGAAGAGCTGTGAAGAAGCATCCCTGACTACATCGACTGGGTTTTCTTTGCTTGATTGACTGAGTAATTTCATCATTTTCAGTTTCAGATTCCAGCATCTGCAGTTTTGTTTCCCATTTCTGTGTTATCATCTTCAGTGCATGGCTGCAGATGCTTCCTCCGCCTCTAAAATACATACTGAGCAGAGGTATTCTTGCCACCACTGATGGCAGCAAGTACTCCTGGAGCACCTGCAAATTTCACCTCTTTTAAAGCAGAAGTGGAATTTACAGACAGTGGTTGGGATGTTACTCTGAAATTGTGTAAGATGTTGATGAGGCCTAATTTGGATTATTGTGTGCATTTCTGGTCACCTGTCAACAAGAAAGATTGACAAGAAGATCATATCAATAAGATTGAAAGAATGCAGAGAAAATTTACAAAGGTGTTGCTAGGACTTGAGAACCTGAGTTTTAAGGGAAGGTTGAACAGGTAGGGACTTTAATTCCTAGAGTACTGGAGAATAAGGGGAGATTTGATACAGGTATACAAAATTATGGGTAAGGTAAGGTAAGGTAAGTAGGTAAGGTAAGTGCAAGCAGGCTTTTTCCACTGAGGTTGGGTGAGACTAGAACTAGAGGTCATAGTTAAGGGTGAAAGGTGGAATGTTTAAGGGGAGCATGAGGGGAAATCTCTTCACTCAGAGGGCAGTGGGAGCTGCCAGTGTAAGTGGTAGATGTGGGTTCAATTTCAACATTGTAGAGAAGTTTGGATAAGTACATAGATGAGAATGGAATGTGGGGCAATGGTGACTGGGCAGAGTAATATATCAACATGGACTAGATGGGCTGAAGGGACTGTGGTACTCTATTGTTAGAGTGAATTTCGAGTTTAGGTCATTCACACTTAGTAAATGGCTTTCGACCACCAGTCTTCTGTTTAACGATGCATTTCCTAAAAGTTGTGAACCCAGTTCATTTGTAACAATGCTGTTCCTAAAAGCTGTGAATACCGGAACACTGGCCCAGACGCTGCAGATGGAAGTATGAAGTTTACAGGTAGTTTTGAAGACAGCATTATCTGTACTTTGTAAATATGAATTCTCCTCTATGTTAGCACGTAAAATACCAAATAAATGTATTGTGGATTTAACTTGCATTCCTAAAGGCTGTGAATATCAGCCCAGATATGAGGGCGTCGGGAGGAATGGATGAAGTCAGAAGATGTGATGTTTTATATGTAGCTTCAAAAGAAAGCATTGTCTATACTTGTAAATATGAATTGTCCTTTGTGTTTAGCAAATAAATATCGAGCCCACATTGGGCTAGCAGACCTTTTCCACCAAAGGGTCTCCGTATGATGCTTGCTGTACCTTGTTGTGTCGAATGCTGCTTTGTACCTACCAGTAACTCTCTCACCCGTGATTTCTTCATGCTACAACACTATGACCAGTGCATTCAGATGAAAAGAACTAGAGAAATGTTCTTAATTATAAACCAGTTGATTGCAGGATGAAAGGAAATCAAAGGCTATAATATGCTTCAGAAGTCTGAGATCTTGAGAAAAATACATTTAAAATACTTGGCTAGATTTTCAACTGTCCAGCCAATACTATAGTAGAAATTTCTTGCCTGTGTTTGGATGACCTCTTAAGCAATAAATGTACCATAATGACTGGCTTTTGGAGTGTTCTGCTTACTGTTCACAGTGAGGTTAAATCATTTAGATTCATGTATCCGAGAATGAAATTTTACCAGCGTAATGCTTGTGAAACTTGCTTGCTGTCATTAGTCTTTGGAACTGATAATAACCCTGGGATATCTACACGTGAATATTTTGGGGTGCCACAGTAGGGCAGCAGTTAGAATGATACTGTTACAATTTGGGGCATCAGAGTTTGCAGTTCAATTCCAACAGCATCTATAAGAAGTTTGTACGTCCTTCCTGGGAATGCATAGGCTTTCGCTGGGTGCTCTCCGGTTTCCTCCCACATTCCAAAGATGTAGTTAGTAGGTTAATTGGTCACTAAGTTGTCCTGTGATTAGGCTAGGGATAGCAGTGCAGCCCCTTGGACCAGAAGGGCACGTTCTGCACTGTATCTCTAAATAAAAAACCAGAAACGGCAAAGTTGCTGTTAGGAGTTCACTCTTTCTCCACTGCATTGTTTTGCAGTCTTCTCCACTGGACCATAATTATTGGAGCAGAATAACGCCATTTGGCCCTTTGAGTCTACTCTGCAATTTCATCATGGCCAATTCATTGTCCCTCTAAACCCCATTATCCTGTGTTCTCATCATAACCTCTGATGGCCTTACTAATCAAGCATCTATAATGAATTCCACATATTCACCCTCATCTCTGTTGTAAAGGGGCATCCTTGTATCTGAGGCTGTGCCCTCTGGTTCTAGAATCCCCCACTATAGGAAACATCTTCTTCATGTCCACTCTATCTAAGACTTCCAAAATTCAATAGGTTTCAAGGAGATCCCTCCACCATTTTTCTGCACTGGAATCAAAGTAAACATTTGAACTGGTGGAAACATAGATATTTATGATGAAGTATATGAGGTATTGATATTAGAGTAGACAGCCAGAGACTTTTACTCAGGGTGGACATGGCTAATTTGAGCGGACATAATTTCTTTCTACTAGCCTGCAGGCCACCTTTAGGCAAGGTGTATCATCTGCTTAGCCCCCCGATCAGGGTCACATGAAGCCATGGGAACAGGTGGCGGATGGTCGTATGAGCAGCCGGTGTGTATCACAAGTCCTGGTTATGCAACCACTGACGCCAAGCAGACAATCTCTGAAGTATATTGATAATGGCTGGGTCATCCATCTGGTAAAGACACTGCCTAGAAGAAGGCAACGGCAAACCACTTCTGTAGATAGATTTGCCAAGACCAATCATGGTCATGGGACCATGATTGTCCATGTCATACAACATGACACATTATGTTAATGGAGATGATAATGACTAGAAAACAAATGTTCTAGCCATAAAATACTATTTTATATTAAAACCTTCAAATTTATTGGGTTTTGAAGTACAGATGTATTATATTTTAAATGTTCATGCACCTTCTGTGGCTAGGACAAGGAAATGGCAGAGCTGCAAGGGGCTGTAAATGCTGGAACATGGCACCAATTGCAAATTGCCAAATTGCTGAAAGAACTCTGTGAAGGCCAAGTGATGACCAATTTTCTGTGTCAAAACCCTCCATCAGAAGGAAACAGGCCAGAATATGAAAGTGAGAGGGAGGGGTGAGGAAGAGGCTGGTAGGTGATAGGTGGAACCCAGTTGGGGGTGATAACAGGCAGACAGAGCTGGGTGAGGGAGGGGTGAGTGTTGAAACCGAGGCTGGTAGATGATAGGTAGAAACAAAAAGATTAGAGGAAGTAGACAAAGGTCGCTAGGTGACAGGTGGATCCAAATAAGAGATGACAGGCAGAAGGAACTGGGTGTGAAATGTTTGGAATGCTGAACTAATGGGGAAGGAACCCAGATGGTTAGATGTTTGAGTGACAGGCAGATAGATCTTGGTGGAGGAGGGTAATAAGGCTTGGTAACGAGGGCTGAGGATGATGGTGGGAAGGTCAGCAATGGCAAAGGGATAGAGAATCTGATAGGAGCTGACCGGGAGTGGGAAAGGAACAGGGGGAGTAAATTACCTGAAAATTCAAATTTCAATGTTCAGTTTTCAAAGAACTGTAATGCAAAGTAGATGATGTTGGTCAGAACACTGACGAAATAATAAAGAATTAAATAGCAATGCCAGTATTTATTGTCCATCTTTAACTGTCTCCTAACTGGGAGGCAATTAGACTCAATCACGTGGGTGCACCAGGGCCAGACTAAGGATGACTGATTGGGCTGATTCAGAAGACGTTCTTCAATCCTGTTGCTGGGCAGAGTGATTATGTGACGATTCAATATAATTGTCAACGAAAGTACTTATTCCACAGTGGTGTGTGCTCTGCAGGGTTAATAGATTTCTCTGTAGTGAGTTCCCAGCGACATAATCCAGTGGTACAGGTGCTGGAAGCCCAGACAGTGTGGAAACTTTATCTGAAATCTGAATAGTTGTCCAGTCGATCCAACAACTATTTCCTGATACCCTTCTGTAACAATTATGGTTCTTTTATTTTGCAAACCATTCCACAAGACGGTAGCTTGAGCTTCTTTTAGAGTTGGATATTATCAGCTATATAAAAACCACGCTCCATGACTCAAACTTTATGAGGCATTGTAGATATTTTATTGAAATATTTTCCGATGCACAACATTGCGGAGCATATTAGTAAAGTTATGTTTCCGCTAGTAGGAAAACATAAAATGAATGCAAATGATATAAACAAGTTGATCTTATTTATAAAATCAAAATGATTAAGTAGCTGCTAATTATATGAAAATATTTCGACACAAGTACTTTTTCTTGCCCTAAAATATTTTTCGTAGTGCCATTCCGAATTAACCGATCAGAATATTTTTTTTTAGGCACGTGCTTTGAGACCGTGTTGTTAGGTTAATAAGTAACAAAGTGTGGATTCAGGGACTGAACTCACTTCAAGTGCTATTAAACTCAATAAACACATTAACAGTTTTCAACACTCCCACTTCCTCACAGAGAGAGAAAAAACGTCGTTGCTGTGGCGCTGGCTAAAGCAAAAATAATTTTTTTTTAAAAAAAGAACTCACATTAAAAGGGCTTTTTTTTTCATTTGCGAAGTTGTAAGCTTGTAATTTTTGTTTTAACTATTGCTGTGTGGTTAAGTATTCCCAATTTCGAAGCACGTCTGACGAAAGTATGAATTGAACGTTTCAAGTTTACATTGTTTTTGAAGGCGTCAGCAATACAATTATTACTGTATTTTCAGAAATATGTGCATTTATAGTTTCCAGCATTACAACAGTGACTATAATTCAAAAGACACTTTGGGACATTCTGAGAATGTTAAAATGATTACTTAAATTTTTTTTTCATCTTCTTTCCTTTCTGTTGCACATTTTTCCCTTTCTTTCTGCTATTTTTTTCATTAGATATTTAATAAGCAATACAAAGAAATATATATTAATTATTGAGTTAAATTTGTCTACAAACCATCCTGTTTGGACAAGTTTGTACTCAAGGAATACTATGATCCATAGTCTGAGAGTATTAATTTGCTAATCTATACCACTTCATTGATTGGAAACTGCACTTCTTTGTGTTCAATTAATTTTTAAGCATTTGTTTTCCAAAATGCCTCTTGGAAGCACAATTGAGACAGTTTGGGGATTCAAACCAGGTTAGGACAATGAATGTTGGGGTTCAATGGAATTTTATAAAGCACAGAGAGAATCTGAAGGTAGACATGGTTTCCTGAAGGTGGTGACATTGGTAGATAGTGTGGTGGAGAAGGCTAAAGGCTAGCTTGGCTTCATTGAGTGCGGCATTGAATACAAGAGTTGGGACATTATGCTACTGCTGCAAATGATGTTGGTGAAATTGTAACTGGAAGATCACATGTAATGGCTACATAAAGCATAGTGGTTAGCACAACGCTTTACAGTATGGGTGAGCTGGGTTCAATTCCCACCACTGCCTGTAAGGAGTTTGTATGTTCTCTCTGTGAGCGTGTGGGTTTCCTCTGGGTGCTTCAGTTTCCTCTCAAAGTCCAAAGACGTACCAATTGGTAGGTTAATTGACCATTGTGAATCGTCCCACAATTAGGCTAGGATTAAATTGGGGCATGACTGGGAGGTATGGCCTGTCCTGCACTGTATCTCAATAATAAATAAATAAATAAATAAATAAATCTGGTTATCTTATGATAGAAAGAATGTAAATAAGCTGGTGAGAGTACAGAAAAAATTCTCAAGAATATTGTCAGGACTGGAGGGCTTGAATTTCAGAAAGAACGATTGGATAGGCTGAAACTCTTTTCTCTGGACAGAAAAAGGCTGTACAGTGACTGATATTTATAAAATCATGAGTAGCATGGCTAAGATGGACTGTCACAGTAATTTTCTGAGGTTAGGAGAATCTCAACCTAAAGAACATAGGTTTAAGATGAGAGAGGAAATATTTAAAGGGGACTTGAGAGGCAAGCTTTTCATACAGAGGGGGGTGGGTGTATGGAACAAGCTACAAGAGGAAGTAGTGGAAGCAGATATAACTACAATGTTTAAAAAAATAATTTGGACATGTTCAGTAGGATGTGGGCTAAATGCAAGCAAATAGGACAAGCTCAGGAGGGTACCTTGATCAACTGGGATGAGTTGGACCAAAGGGCTCATTTTCATGCTGTATAACTCTGTAACTTCTTGACAATAAGATCAATAAAGCATTTTAAATTTTTAAAGAGTTATGAACATTTTGGTGGGCCCATTCCATCTACTATTATATTATTGTATTAGGGGTGTGCAATAACTTCCACCAACTTGTTTAAGTTGGTTTTTCACCCAGCAGTTCAAATATGGTACACCAAATTAATAAATTTTAAAGATTTCAATTATATTTTTTATTTTTTATAACTGTTAATCACATCTTTAGATTTTATTCTTCAAACATTTTCACCATTTATTTTTTGACAAATATATGTCCTTTGTTACATTTTTCCTCTCAGAACATGTGCTTGGCCAGGTTGTCTTCTGGTTCCTCCATATTTCCTGATAATGTGCGAAGAGTGTGGTTGAGTTTGAATGGGTCAAATTACTCACTGCTTGCTAACCTCTGTAATATAGAGTCTATATTCTCAGATGCTGCAAACTGAGGTCAAATCAATTAGATTGTCTGGGTAACGGTGTCTTGTTAATAACTTAGTTTATAGAAGCTCTATATTGAAATTTCTACTAGAAACCAATATTAGATGCCCCTGCGAGTTTATGATTTAAAGTGTCATACAGGAAAAGCATTTCCAGTGTATATTTTAACATCTGCATGATCGAAATAAAGTCAGATGCAATCTGTGAAGCAGGGTTACTATAGCATTCTTTCCCTGTTATAACACTAATAGCACATTGTTGCAATTTTTCAATTAAGCCAATCACAAAGCATGTGTGTGCAAAAGGAAAGTTTTGCAGATGGTGGGGATCTGAAACAAAAAGAAAATAGAAATTCTGGAAATACTCAAGCAGCGTCTGTAGAGAAAGGAACAGAAGCAAAACTTTGATCTTTACTTAAACAAACTTTCATCAGAAGTTAATCTGAAACATTCAACAAGGTGTTGGAGCAAATCAATGGGTCAAGCACTTTCTGTGGATACAGAGGTATAGTTAACAATTTGGGTTGAGATCCTACATCTGGTACTGACACAAGGTCTTGACCTGAAATGTTGACTATCCCTCTGCCTCTATATTGCAGCTCTAGATTCCGGCGTCTGCAGCCACTTTTGCCTGCTGGTGCACACTGAAACTGTTTCTCGCAGCATAGACCTGCCGTATGTTTTCATATTCTATTGTTCTCTCAGTGTGCAGGCTAACCAAGTACAAGACAGAACATGCACTCAGTGAATAGACTGATGGGTATCTAGTTTGATATGTTTGCTCAGAATGTAATTCAAATATCAGGGCTAGTTTTAGAAGAAGTAGTTATATTCAAACACACTGAGATTCTAGACATGAGTAATGTCCCTACTCTTTTAAAATGTAATTTATTTTGAAATTCAGTATGTCAGAAAGCATCGATACAAAGGAATAAACAATGGTCACTTTGGGCCAAGACTCTTCATCAGGACTGGAAAGGAGGGGGAGAGAAGCCAGAAGGAGGAGGTGGGGGAGGGGGAAATGTGTAAGCTGTAAGGTGTTGGATGAAGCCAGGTGGGTGGGGGAGGGAGGGAGGGGAGAATGAAGTGAGAAGCTGGGAGGTGATAGGTGGAAAAGGGCTGAAGAAAAAAGGAATGATAAAGAGAAGACGCCCGCTCTCAAAATGTTTCAACGGCTGGCTAGCTTTGCAACATTTCTACTGCCTCGAGCAGGGAATTGTCACCCATTTGGTGAAAATCCAAAGAGATATGCAGCTGTCCCCTTAATTTCCCTTTGCTCGGAAGCAAATGTTAAGCTCTGAGTGTGGATTTGCTCTGCCAATTGAGACCTGTTGCAATGTGACTATCACTCATATTGCAACATAAATACACCCTTCAAACAACACCAAACAATTGAGCAAGATCCTAATTGAAGCACCACCTCATAACTTTCCAGCTCTGGTTCAACCATCCAAAACAAGTTTGCCTAATCGGTAATTATAATCAAGGATTTCTTATTTACAGCACTTCAAAGGCCCATTTCTATTGATACAGCTTTATCCACTTGAACAACTGCCTGAAGTTATGAATTGCAGCCCTTATATGTAGAAAATTGGTTCTAAGTTCTCATGGCTTCCATCATACTTTGAAAGCACACAGAGATGTTGAAACCTGACTTATAACCACAGTAATGTAGTTAAGTAAGTTGACCAAACAAAGTTTGTGTCATGTGGGTTAAGTGATAGAGCCATGTTAAGAATGAACTCACATTTTTAAAGCATTTTCTTCATGATTTTACAATGTTGAGGAGTACTTATAGCCATTATATTTTAATTCAAGTATAGTCACATGCCAGCCAGCAAAACCTGCCAATAAATAATAATCAACTAATTTGCTTTATTGACAAGAATATAAGAAATAGGCACAGATGTGGAGATCTTCCAAAACAGGAAGGCTGCAGAAGGACATAAACAGATTAGGAGAATGGGCAAGAAAGTGGCAAATGAAATACAATGTTGGAAAAAGCATGGCCATGCACTTTGGTAGAAGAAATAAATGTGCAGACTATTTTCAAAACATGGAGAAATTCCAAAAATCCAAGAAACAAAGGGACTTAGGAGTCCTTATGCAGAACACCCTAAAGGTTGACTTGCAGGTTGAGTCAGTGGTGAGGAAAGCAAATGCAATGTTACCATTCATTTTAAGTGGTCTAGAATATAAGAGCAGGGATGTAACGTTAAGGCTTTATAAGGCACTGATGAGGCCTCAACTTGAATATTGTGCATCGTTTTGGGTTCCTTATCCAAGAAAAGATGTGCTGGCATTGGAGAAGGTTCAGGGAGGGTTCACAAAAATGATTCTGGGAATGAAAGGGCTATCGTACAAGCAACGTTTCATGGCTCTGGGCCTGGACTCGCTGGAATTTTTAAGGATGAGGGGGATCTCATTGAAACCTTTTGAATGTTGAAAGGCCTAGACAGAATAAATGTGGAAAGGATATTTCCCGTGGTTGGGGAGTCTAGGACAAGAGGGCACAGCCTCAGGATAGATGAGTGTCCATTTAAAACAGAGATGTGAAGAAATTTCTTTAGCCAAGGGGTAAAGGCAGCTATGGAGACCAGGTCATTGGGTGTATTTAAGGCAGAGACTGATAGTTTCTTGATTGGACATGGCATCAAAGGTTACGAGGAGAAAGGTGGGGAGTGAGACTGAGGAGGGGAAAAAAGGATCAGCCATGATTGAATGGCAGAGCAGACTCAATGGGCCAAATGGGATAATTCTGCTCCTACGTCTTATAGTTGTATAGGTGTACCTAATAAACCCTTTTCTATGATTTAGTACATCTAATTTCAGTATTTTCTGAACCTGTTCCCATTTTTCTTTTACCATAAATTTGTGATCTTCTAATATTATGTTTCCTCTATCCTAATTCTATCTAAGTTGCATTTATCAATCATTCCTGAATTTTCTAATATTGTTCATTTTCTCACCAACATCTTTCTCTTATAATTCTCATTGTCAAGTTCAAATGCCTCCTTGTATTTATCTCTGTAGCTTACAGGTTGACACAGCTTTGTGGCTCGAAGGGCCTATATTGTGCTGTAGGTTTTCTATGTTCCATGTTTCTATGTCTCTGTGATCAGTGCTTTCATCCAGTTCTAGACCACCATGCATGTTCACTCCCTTCTCTGCACTTTTGGCTGCTGCGCCGCCTTCTGTTGTGGCCCTGAATTTTGGAATTCCCTCCCTAAGGCACTTCACTCCATAACTCTGGAAGCTTACCAATGACCCAGCCAAACACCTTTTGCTCTCTGCCAATTTTTGTGTGCTTGTTTCATGGGATACTTTGCTATATTAAATCTTCTATTCAAATGCAAATGATCATGCAAGGTTTCCAAGCTGGTAATCAGTTGTTCAGCTCAATCCAAACAGTAATTGCCCTACAGTAAATTGATTGTATTTGCACAGTTGGGATGCATATTTAATAATGTGAACATGATAAGAGTAATTCAATTCAGTCTGGTTTGCCTGAGAAATACATATTTGAGTTTAAAAAGAAGGCAGCCCTCCAAGACTACTTATTTGCTTCTGAGCAGAAAGTTAGCACCCTTAGTGAGGACGTTTTTATGGTTATTTCCAGCAGACATTCACCATGGTCTGCTTAAAAATAAATGTTCCAAACCTGTTTTCCTTCTGTGCGTTGTTATTATTTCTATTAAAAAAAGCTGAGATTCACTTTCTCGAGCAGATGAAGTCTCAACTGGTGATGTAGGGAAAAAGGACATACTGTTTCCTTGGTAGATAAATTTGCAGCTGTAATTCGCAGCTGCACTACCTGGTAGCTATCTCTCAATGGTAGTTATGGCATCATATTTTGCATAACTTGGTGTAAAGCCATTCTGATATTACAGTGCAAATCAGTTAAGTTGAAAACACTGGGAAAGAATGCCTTTGATGGCTAAATTTTCAGTAATTAATGCACAGTTAAAGGGAAATATGTTGGCACATTAATAATAATGGAATTCATTTAACTCCTCAAGATCAGTGAAGGATTGTACAAATGATGTAAATGGAACAAAAACATAAAATGTTAGGACTCAGCTAGTCAGGCAGCATCTGTGGAGAGAGAAACCAATATACACTTCAGATCAGGGCGCTTTCCTTAGAAGAGCTGTGAAGAAGCATCCCTGACTACATCGACTGGGTTTTCTTTGCTTGATTGACTGAGTAATTTCATCATTTTCAGTTTCAGATTCCAGCATCTGCAGTTTTGTTTCCCATTTCTGTGTTATCATCTTCAGTGCATGGCTGCAGATGCTTCCTCCGCCTCTAAAATACATACTGAGCAGAGGTATTCTTGCCACCACTGATGGCAGCAAGTACTCCTGGAGCACCTGCAAATTTCACCTCTTTTAAAGCAGAAGTGGAATTTACAGACAGTGGTTGGGATGTTACTCTGAAATTGTGTAAGATGTTGATGAGGCCTAATTTGGATTATTGTGTGCATTTCTGGTCACCTGTCAACAAGAAAGATTGACAAGAAGATCATATCAATAAGATTGAAAGAATGCAGAGAAAATTTACAAAGGTGTTGCTAGGACTTGAGAACCTGAGTTTTAAGGGAAGGTTGAACAGGTAGGGACTTTAATTCCTAGAGTACTGGAGAATAAGGGGAGATTTGATACAGGTATACAAAATTATGGGTAAGGTAAGGTAAGGTAAGTAGGTAAGGTAAGTGCAAGCAGGCTTTTTCCACTGAGGTTGGGTGAGACTAGAACTAGAGGTCATAGTTAAGGGTGAAAGGTGGAATGTTTAAGGGGAGCATGAGGGGAAATCTCTTCACTCAGAGGGCAGTGGGAGCTGCCAGTGTAAGTGGTAGATGTGGGTTCAATTTCAACATTGTAGAGAAGTTTGGATAAGTACATAGATGAGAATGGAATGTGGGGCAATGGTGACTGGGCAGAGTAATATATCAACATGGACTAGATGGGCTGAAGGGACTGTGGTACTCTATTGTTAGAGTGAATTTCGAGTTTAGGTCATTCACACTTAGTAAATGGCTTTCGACCACCAGTCTTCTGTTTAACGATGCATTTCCTAAAAGTTGTGAACCCAGTTCATTTGTAACAATGCTGTTCCTAAAAGCTGTGAATACCGGAACACTGGCCCAGACGCTGCAGATGGAAGTATGAAGTTTACAGGTAGTTTTGAAGACAGCATTATCTGTACTTTGTAAATATGAATTCTCCTCTATGTTAGCACGTAAAATACCAAATAAATGTATTGTGGATTTAACTTGCATTCCTAAAGGCTGTGAATATCAGCCCAGATATGAGGGCGTCGGGAGGAATGGATGAAGTCAGAAGATGTGATGTTTTATATGTAGCTTCAAAAGAAAGCATTGTCTATACTTGTAAATATGAATTGTCCTTTGTGTTTAGCAAATAAATATCGAGCCCACATTGGGCTAGCAGACCTTTTCCACCAAAGGGTCTCCGTATGATGCTTGCTGTACCTTGTTGTGTCGAATGCTGCTTTGTACCTACCAGTAACTCTCTCACCCGTGATTTCTTCATGCTACAACACTATGACCAGTGCATTCAGATGAAAAGAACTAGAGAAATGTTCTTAATTATAAACCAGTTGATTGCAGGATGAAAGGAAATCAAAGGCTATAATATGCTTCAGAAGTCTGAGATCTTGAGAAAAATACATTTAAAATACTTGGCTAGATTTTCAACTGTCCAGCCAATACTATAGTAGAAATTTCTTGCCTGTGTTTGGATGACCTCTTAAGCAATAAATGTACCATAATGACTGGCTTTTGGAGTGTTCTGCTTACTGTTCACAGTGAGGTTAAATCATTTAGATTCATGTATCCGAGAATGAAATTTTACCAGCGTAATGCTTGTGAAACTTGCTTGCTGTCATTAGTCTTTGGAACTGATAATAACCCTGGGATATCTACACGTGAATATTTTGGGGTGCCACAGTAGGGCAGCAGTTAGAATGATACTGTTACAATTTGGGGCATCAGAGTTTGCAGTTCAATTCCAACAGCATCTATAAGAAGTTTGTACGTCCTTCCTGGGAATGCATAGGCTTTCGCTGGGTGCTCTCCGGTTTCCTCCCACATTCCAAAGATGTAGTTAGTAGGTTAATTGGTCACTAAGTTGTCCTGTGATTAGGCTAGGGATAGCAGTGCAGCCCCTTGGACCAGAAGGGCACGTTCTGCACTGTATCTCTAAATAAAAAACCAGAAACGGCAAAGTTGCTGTTAGGAGTTCACTCTTTCTCCACTGCATTGTTTTGCAGTCTTCTCCACTGGACCATAATTATTGGAGCAGAATAACGCCATTTGGCCCTTTGAGTCTACTCTGCAATTTCATCATGGCCAATTCATTGTCCCTCTAAACCCCATTATCCTGTGTTCTCATCATAACCTCTGATGGCCTTACTAATCAAGCATCTATAATGAATTCCACATATTCACCCTCATCTCTGTTGTAAAGGGGCATCCTTGTATCTGAGGCTGTGCCCTCTGGTTCTAGAATCCCCCACTATAGGAAACATCTTCTTCATGTCCACTCTATCTAAGACTTCCAAAATTCAATAGGTTTCAAGGAGATCCCTCCACCATTTTTCTGCACTGGAATCAAAGTAAACATTTGAACTGGTGGAAACATAGATATTTATGATGAAGTATATGAGGTATTGATATTAGAGTAGACAGCCAGAGACTTTTACTCAGGGTGGACATGGCTAATTTGAGCGGACATAATTTCTTTCTACTAGCCTGCAGGCCACCTTTAGGCAAGGTGTATCATCTGCTTAGCCCCCCGATCAGGGTCACATGAAGCCATGGGAACAGGTGGCGGATGGTCGTATGAGCAGCCGGTGTGTATCACAAGTCCTGGTTATGCAACCACTGACGCCAAGCAGACAATCTCTGAAGTATATTGATAATGGCTGGGTCATCCATCTGGTAAAGACACTGCCTAGAAGAAGGCAACGGCAAACCACTTCTGTAGATAGATTTGCCAAGACCAATCATGGTCATGGGACCATGATTGTCCATGTCATACAACATGACACATTATGTTAATGGAGATGATAATGACTAGAAAACAAATGTTCTAGCCATAAAATACTATTTTATATTAAAACCTTCAAATTTATTGGGTTTTGAAGTACAGATGTATTATATTTTAAATGTTCATGCACCTTCTGTGGCTAGGACAAGGAAATGGCAGAGCTGCAAGGGGCTGTAAATGCTGGAACATGGCACCAATTGCAAATTGCCAAATTGCTGAAAGAACTCTGTGAAGGCCAAGTGATGACCAATTTTCTGTGTCAAAACCCTCCATCAGAAGGAAACAGGCCAGAATATGAAAGTGAGAGGGAGGGGTGAGGAAGAGGCTGGTAGGTGATAGGTGGAACCCAGTTGGGGGTGATAACAGGCAGACAGAGCTGGGTGAGGGAGGGGTGAGTGTTGAAACCGAGGCTGGTAGATGATAGGTAGAAACAAAAAGATTAGAGGAAGTAGACAAAGGTCGCTAGGTGACAGGTGGATCCAAATAAGAGATGACAGGCAGAAGGAACTGGGTGTGAAATGTTTGGAATGCTGAACTAATGGGGAAGGAACCCAGATGGTTAGATGTTTGAGTGACAGGCAGATAGATCTTGGTGGAGGAGGGTAATAAGGCTTGGTAACGAGGGCTGAGGATGATGGTGGGAAGGTCAGCAATGGCAAAGGGATAGAGAATCTGATAGGAGCTGACCGGGAGTGGGAAAGGAACAGGGGGAGTAAATTACCTGAAAATTCAAATTTCAATGTTCAGTTTTCAAAGAACTGTAATGCAAAGTAGATGATGTTGGTCAGAACACTGACGAAATAATAAAGAATTAAATAGCAATGCCAGTATTTATTGTCCATCTTTAACTGTCTCCTAACTGGGAGGCAATTAGACTCAATCACGTGGGTGCACCAGGGCCAGACTAAGGATGACTGATTGGGCTGATTCAGAAGACGTTCTTCAATCCTGTTGCTGGGCAGAGTGATTATGTGACGATTCAATATAATTGTCAACGAAAGTACTTATTCCACAGTGGTGTGTGCTCTGCAGGGTTAATAGATTTCTCTGTAGTGAGTTCCCAGCGACATAATCCAGTGGTACAGGTGCTGGAAGCCCAGACAGTGTGGAAACTTTATCTGAAATCTGAATAGTTGTCCAGTCGATCCAACAACTATTTCCTGATACCCTTCTGTAACAATTATGGTTCTTTTATTTTGCAAACCATTCCACAAGACGGTAGCTTGAGCTTCTTTTAGAGTTGGATATTATCAGCTATATAAAAACCACGCTCCATGACTCAAACTTTATGAGGCATTGTAGATATTTTATTGAAATATTTTCCGATGCACAACATTGCGGAGCATATTAGTAAAGTTATGTTTCCGCTAGTAGGAAAACATAAAATGAATGCAAATGATATAAACAAGTTGATCTTATTTATAAAATCAAAATGATTAAGTAGCTGCTAATTATATGAAAATATTTCGACACAAGTACTTTTTCTTGCCCTAAAATATTTTTCGTAGTGCCATTCCGAATTAACCGATCAGAATATTTTTTTTTAGGCACGTGCTTTGAGACCGTGTTGTTAGGTTAATAAGTAACAAAGTGTGGATTCAGGGACTGAACTCACTTCAAGTGCTATTAAACTCAATAAACACATTAACAGTTTTCAACACTCCCACTTCCTCACAGAGAGAGAAAAAACGTCGTTGCTGTGGCGCTGGCTAAAGCAAAAATAATTTTTTTTTAAAAAAAGAACTCACATTAAAAGGGCTTTTTTTTTCATTTGCGAAGTTGTAAGCTTGTAATTTTTGTTTTAACTATTGCTGTGTGGTTAAGTATTCCCAATTTCGAAGCACGTCTGACGAAAGTATGAATTGAACGTTTCAAGTTTACATTGTTTTTGAAGGCGTCAGCTCCGGAACTTTTCCGAGGTTGGTAATTACCCGTCCATACGCTTGGCTCATTCTCTGCGCAGCGACAAGAATCTAACTCAATCAGGAAATGAGTTGTTTTTCCTGAATGTAATATTTTTGTACGAGATTAATCACCTATGGGCAACTGATAACTTTAAACTTTCACAGAATAAAAAAAAATAACAGTAACTCTAAATACATAGGGTGCGAAGGGCGCGGAGAATCTTAAAATGGATCCAAATTCGGCTTGAAATGAAATTCTGAAAGCAAGTCTGTTTAAGATCGCCAAGTTGTGGGTCATCGGCAACTGTGCCAATGATGGGCTAAGAGATAATGGAATTTCCTTCCATTGCATTGTGCTAGGGATCAGTGTAATGTGTATTACAGTTTCTGTTGTCGCATAATCGATAAAATAGTTGATATCATTTTCAGTCCGATCGGTTTAGATATTTGCATATTGTAAATGAATTCTGCACCAATTGTAGAATTACAAAAAAAAATTGAGTGCGATTTATTTTAACTGCGATCACGAAATAATCGTACTGATTTTTGAAATACACTGTATGTTGACAAGGAGATAGGATTATCTTCATGCGAGCGGTTGAGTCTGCAGGAGTACTTGCAGTACTCCGTGTATTAAGATGGAGAACTGGCCGGCTTTAAGAAGACGTTCGAAGGAAACGAAATGTGGCCTTAAAATAAATTGATGTTAAGGTTCCAGCGCGCTAAAAACAAGTAACTCCAAATAGTATGTCATTCGCTTCAAAGACGACTATCTCGCTCCGTTACGGCAATATTGTAATCTTACACCAGACTACATAATTAATAGCAAAGTAAGCAGACATAATGCGTATGCTTCGAATTAATCGCTAAAGTCTTAAGCAAAAAGCGCATTTTTTTTTGTATTTGTCACTGGATAGATGTATTTTCATTGAAGTTATTTTCTCAGAGTTGCGCCACTCCGGCATTGTATTCAGAGTTGTAGATAGACGCTGTGTATGTGTTCTCTAATACCCAGCACTCTAACGCGTTCGTTATTACACATACACGGACTGCCATTGAGTTAATAGAAAAAAATCCAGTTTACTCAAGTAAGTTAATCGGTCGGAAATTATTCTTGCACTTTTCCTCTGACGGCATGGCGCGAAGCATTAAAGGTCTCCTGATTGCTTTAATATTCCTTTTCCTTTTTAGTTTTAGTGAAGCATTAATGTCAGGCAAGGATGATGTCCCTGGGCTGGGGTGGAGGAGGGTCGTGGGGTGGTGGTAACCTACTCTCCCTTTGTCCTTTAGAGGGCGCTGTCAGCTCACGCTCCGGGATTGGGCTTTGCCTTCACTTCTCCGAACCGGGCGATAACAAAGGGGGAAATTGCAAAGCAGCCCCACAAATGGCCCGTGCTTTCACGATGTAAGTGCGTGTTTGTTCAGATCATCACACAGACACACATCATCATTTGCTGCGTCCGCCCGTACAGGCATTTATTATTGTGACAATAGCGGGGGGAAGGGTTGCGGTGACAACATTATCAATTTGCAGTTATCCAGTTCTCATAAAATAAATAATGCTAAGGAAAGTTAAGTTTTCAGCAAAAGGGTAAGAAAATTCAAAAGCACAATGTTTAGCGTATATTTTGCACTCGGGCGGATGTTTACAGGCTACATTTCAAGGAATCCGGCCACAGATTATACAATCACAATCAATATGCATTTGTTCACGATCTCACTTCCGAAATCAGCGACGGAGACCACAGGTTTCCCAGATCTGTCATTCTCCGAAAAATCTCAGACTGCCTGCCAATTAGCAGCCGCCTGTTTAAAGTGGAGATGATGGTATAAATATTGCCAGTAAAAACCGGAACGAAGCAGGAAGTATTAAAATGAAATAAGTTTTATTTCCCCCCCCCCCCATGTCCTTCTGAAAGCATTCTCAGAAACGAGGGGATGGTTTAGAGAAACGGCCAACAATGAATTGTTCTTTAAACAATTAAAATAATATTAATAATTTCAGACTATAGGGAGAAAATAATCTTGGGAACAATATTTATCTCTGCCTTATTTATGTACTGTATACAGATAAATAGAGATTTGCGTGGCTCAGCTTGGTGTTTCTGCAATTTTGCTGGCTTAAAATTCATCCACCATTTTAACAATAAGTAGAATCTGTTTTATTCTGCAGTAATTATGCAGAGCTCACAATTTACTGGCATGCTCAAAATTCTATTTCCACGGCGATTATTAATAAATAACTATCCCGAGACTTTCTCAAGTTACAGAATTCGCGTCACTTGTCTGGTTAGAAACAGACGTCCTTTCTCGTGCAAATAGCAAGAAAATCGATGCGTTGCGCTGTTTACATACATAATTTAGCTGAGTAGATACTGTTATTTTATATGGAATTTGTTTAATGGAAATCAATAACCTATATTGGACGGGAGAGTTATGGAATATTCTTGGGTTCAGACTTCACCAAGCTCCTGTGACACCAATATTTCAATGTTACAATTTTTGAAGGAAACAAAAAAAAAATGCTTAGTTAGTTGCATTGTTTGTGTCCGGCCAGTCCAGTTCCATGCAGCAATAGGATGCAACTTTAATAATAATAAACTTATAACAAATTAACGGACAAATTGCGACTTCAATTGCTTTAGAACCGGACCGTTTATTAATTCCTATTCACACAAAACAGGCGGTTTTCTACCAGTTGCATATTATTTTCTCAAAGAAAAACGGCTAGTTGAAGTTATTTAGTTGTGTTTGTGCGTCCCCACTCGTTAAGGACTTGCGTTATAATATTTCATGAATTGTTTCTCCCGCACTGTCGCTTGGTACCCCGAATAACTGCATTTTCAAGAAAAGCCGATCAGTTTGTACCTTGAAGAAGAAAGCGCAAAGCTGAGCAAAAGTGTTAAATCTATCGAGTGCCTTTTCCGGCAGGTACCAGTAATAATCGTTGAGACAAGTGCAACGTAGAACTGATTTTTAAACTGTCGACGAAAAGAATACACAAATAATTTGGTCTAAACAAAATAATAAACACACTTCTGATTAATTAACCAGTTAATTGTTAATTAAGCAGTTAACGAAGCGGGTTTTAAATCATATTCTACAAAGAGGTAAAGTCAAGTGAATTTAGAAGGATTTTACATTTACCTCTTATTACTGTCGGGAGAACAATTTTATTCGAGCGAATGAACTGATGTCGAAGTGTGCAGTTACTTCCAAATAGCCTCGCATTTACTGGCAAGAATGAAGTATCACGCGGGAAACGAAAGTAAAATCTATAAAGGGCGTCCATTCTTTCTGTGAATAGAAATTAAAAATCGGCGAACGATTACCAATAGTGTTATACTTAAGAATTTTCAAAGCGCTGCGGTACTTTACGCGTGAATGAATTACGCAGCGCTAAAGAATTTTCGACGACATAAACGAGGGGCATTTATATTATTTTAGCTTGGGGTGGGTATTTTCCCAGTAACCCCACTCCCATCTCCCTAAGTTCTTTTTATATAATTGTTGGACCATCAACTTTAGGCGCAGACTGAAAATAATCAATAAATATTGTCTGGGGTGTTTAATGCTCTGTCGTCTACCCGAGAGGTCCGAAGCTGCAGCAAAACTGCCGGTGAAACTTGATGTGTTTGACGGAAACAGTGCCTAAAATGGAATTAAACTTCACATTGTGGCACTGGAGTTTCACTGTTGACTCGGTGAGATTTGCACAGCAGATCTTTAAAATTTGGCTGGTTGCTGGCTCTTCAGTCCGGGAAATATATTGATTTAACCGCTCTACTATCAGTAGTTTGTTCGCAGCAAATGTTTATTCATCTAGATTGTAGTATTTTACTTTCAACAGAATACCTCAGAAGCACGCGTCTCATATTAAACATTAATCCCGCGGTCGGTAGTAAAGTTGTTTACTTATTTAAAGGTTTTTTCTGTGAGTTTATGGACTTGCTAGTCAGATCTGGAAGGAATGGTTACGCTGTCCATGCGAACGACTACGTTTAATAAATGCACGCCGGTATTATTGTTATTACGTTTCTCTTTGCCTATCGACACATTGCCTTAATATTATTATTATTATAATATCTGAACTCCCATGGATTCCCGCAAATGAGGACTAATACTGATAGACTTTCAACTTTATTATTACTATTGGTTTATCGTCACAAGGACAGATGCAGTGAAAAGATTTTGTTTTGCGTATCATCCAGACCGATCATTTCATGCAAAAGTACAGGGGGGGGGCAGTAAAAATAAAACATAATGCAGAGTAAAAGTGGAACAGTTAAAGAGAAAGTGCATTGCAGGCAGATAAGTGCAAACACAAAAACAATTTACTTGAAGTTGTAAATCTCAGCATTTCTGTGTATAGTTATGATAGGGTCCTTTTAAGTCATTTCAAAAGCGCTCTTAAAAATCTGCCGTGAAATAATTAATAATTCACGTTCAAACCAGGAAAAGTACACAAATCCAAATATTGATTTCGTTTCTGCAAAGACGCTGTAATTAACGTGCACGGCTCGTTCTATCTGGCGCTTCAGTAACACGATTCCTGTAACTCAACGCTTGTCGCTGGCCTAGTGCCATTTCAGGGGTTTTTTTTTTCACATATTTGTTTATTCTGTGGCGGCACCGACACGTCCACTCAATGGCAGGGCCGGCAGGTCAGAGAGGAGCAACCCTGGTCCCGTTGCTAGCAGCGCGCCCGTTTACAGAGATGCGGCAGACCTTGGGTTACTGCGGGTCGGCGAGAGGAGCGCCGAGCACTGAGACCCTGGAGCTCCCGAAACCCCCGAGTGTGGATGACGCCGAGACAGGAACTCTGCGGGGTGGTGCTGCGGACTTGCACTTTGTTCGGCTCATCTCGGGGATAAATTGCAAATATTTACCGACTTAAAGTGACAGAATGCTCAGCCTGCGGCCAGCGGCTGTATAATCAGTCTATGCCGGCTCATAATTCATCACGCACACTCCGGGGGTAGAGGGGAAAGGTTGTCCGAAGGCTAAAAAAAAGGCCCCAGCATCATTTCTTTAAAACTGGTTTGAAAGCCGTATTAGCATAGTGGAAGTTCAATGAAAAAAAATACTTTAAGATGCATGCATTCATTATATATAAAAAAAAGCTTGTCGCGACATTAATACTAATATATAATATATCAGGTCTTCAGACTGGATTCCGAGACCAGGGCTGAAAGTTGCATGGTATAAGAGGTCTTTAACGCTCACCCTCCGCCAGAGGTCAAATGCTTTATGTGACTTTTGCTGAGAGCTTCAGCACACGCGGGCTGCTGGGATCAAATCAACTCAATGGCTGAAACTTCGAAGGATGGAGGAAAGGACAGAGGGTGGGAGAGGGGGAGACAGAGAGATTGGGAGTGATTATCGGCGGATCACATCGCAAAGTCAATGGAATTGTTATATTAGGAAAATCAATATCATTTTTTGTGGAGTTAAACTTTGTGGGTGGGAACATTAAGGAGAGTTCAGAGTAAATCATAGTAAATATCAAAGTACTTGTGTGTCACCATTCACAGTGGAACAAAGAAATACAATATAATCAATTTTTTAAAAAGCTACACACAGAGACTGACAAACAACCAATGTCCAAGACAAGCTGCGCAAATGCAATAGATAGACAAATTTCTAGTGAATACTGAGAATATGAGTCTTTGAAAGTTGGTTCATAGTTCAGTGTTGAGGTAAGTCATCGATAGTGTAGAGCTTAGCACAACGCTTTATAGTACAGGAGACCTGGGTTCAATTCCCGCTGCTGCCTGTAGGGTGTTTGTATATGTTCTCCCTGTGACTGCATGTGTTTCCTCAAATTATACTGTGATCAGGCTTGGATTAAGTTGGGAGGGTGCAGCTCGAGGGGCTGGAAAGGCCTATTCTGCACAGTGTCGCCATAAATGAAATAAAGGTTATCCACGCAGGTGCAGGAGCCAGACCTTTGAAAGGTAGCAACTGTCCCTGAACCTGGTAGTGTGGGTCCTAAGGCTCCTGTGCCTCCTTCCTGATGGCAGCAGCAAGAAGAGAGCGTGTCATTTTTTTGCCAGGTGCAGTGAATGAGTCTTAGCCACCCCAACAAATAGCTTGTTTAAAACCTGTACTAATTTACCTGATCTTCCCCCCCTTGCACGCCCACCTTATCATGCCCTTGTTTATTTAAATCAGTTCCCGCATTTTCTTTCGTAGAGCTGCATTTTGTTGCGGCTAAGATTATAATAAGATAACCTCTCAATCCCTTTCTCACTCATTCTGTCCTTTGTGAGGGTTCTTTATGCTCTGATTTTGCAATCAGCGTTGGAAGAAAAATAGCACATACTATAATTTTGGATGCTGTAATAATTATTCAGAAGGATCAGGAGCATCTTCACACTCCAATATAATTTTCAATTTGGCACCTTCCACAGAACAAATCAGCAATGTAAAAGAGCTGTGTAAACATAGACAACAAAGGTTGAGACATACAGGTGATATAGGAACGAAAACTGACATGACAAAGAAAATCGAAGAAAAAAATCTTTGCTTAAATGCCATGTTTTAACATTGAATGGAGTGAGTGAGTCTTACTGAGGCCCAGTGACATTCTTGAATCATAATGATGACTACATTAAAAATTATTACAAATGATACTGGTTACTGTGCTTATGCACACAGAGGCCACTTTATTTGATACACATGTACACCGGCTTGTTAATGTCAATATCTAGTCAACCCGTCATGTAGCAGCAACTCACAGCATAAAAGCATGCAGACATGGTCAAGAGGTTTAGTTGTTCAGAGACTGCTGATCCGCTGGGATTTTCATGCACAACAGTCTCTAGACTTTACAGAGAATGGTCTGAGAAACAAAAAAAAATCATATGAGCGGCTGTTCTGTGGGCAAAAATGTCTTGGCAATGAGAGAGATCAGAGGACAATTGCCAGACTGGTACAATCTGACATGAAGGTGACAGTAAATTTAATTACCATGCGGGACAAAAGTGGTGTGCAGAAGAGCATCTCTGAACACACGATACGTCAACACTTGAAGTGGATGGACTACAACAGCAGAAGACCATAAACATACACTCAGTGACCACTTTAGGTATTAGCTACAGGAGGTACCAGATAAAACAGACATTGATTGTATTGGGGAGTTAAATACTCAGTCATCTTTCACCCAACATCATGTTTTAGATTTTATGGCCAGAATAGTGTGCAAGATGTTGAAATTCATGTCAAATCACTTTGAGTGTTGATTTTGTCACTGAGATTGCCTTGCTGCACCAAGTGGAGTGAGAGCACTTCAATGACTATCTTCAAGATTTCTGTTTTTTAATGCACTTACGCAGATCTTAGAAGCCACTGGCTTCTTCGTAATGAAGGCTCATTTGCTGCAAGTTATCACCATTTGTCAAATCTTGCTGCTGGGAATATAAACGTTGTATTCTCAATTGACACAAAAAAGTTGGTGCTTTAACTCAAAGTTGTGTTGTTGTTTTGATTTTGCAGATTGAAGACATGATGTGCAAGATAATCTGAGAACTCAGGTGTAAGAAAATCCAGTGATTGCAGAGAGAAAATTGTGGTCAAGGGGTTAGATGCAGGTAAAAATTATTCAAATTGACCAAGAGCTGAAACACTGTATTTCTTTGAACCAATTTTGTTTTTTGTTTTTTTACTTGTTTCATAGCATATTCCATTTTTTAATTAGTATGTTGATTAGATATGCTTTCATGTTAACAGACCTGGGGCTATTGATGGCGTCAGTGTCTACAAACCTGAATGAATGTCACTGCTTGAAATATAGAAACCTGGGAGGGGTCATCTGTCAGCAAGGTCTCATAGGTCCCTGGGATACTGAAAACATGACCATTTTGAAAGCATTATAAAAGATGCATAAATAATGAACAGTTTTATGAGTAAAGCAGTCTCCTGTCCAAACGCCACCTGGATTAATACTTAAATAGATGCAATGATCTTTTTTCCTTTGTCAACAGGAAATGAGCTTATGAATCTGTGGCAGGAAAAGGGTTAAAATTGACCATGTATTGAGCTGTAATATTCAGCACTTTATATTTTTATCACGTTTGAATGAATGGAGTGAAATAAACACCAAGCTGTTAAATTTCTAACAGTATCCATCTGGATAGGAAATGTAATTTCCACGGCAGTTTTTAGTTCAGTTGTTTTATAGTTTTATAATAAAATTATAATGGAACTAAGTACAGTATACACAGAATCTGGCTTCTCTCCTAAAACAACCCACTGAGCTATTGAAGATGGAGCTATATCAGTTGCTGGGGTTTATAACACCCATTGGTGTAAAATCTGCAAACAGTAGTCAGTTTTTAATCCACATTTGCATTTAACATTTCTCTATAGCCATATATATTCTTTTAAAATGTTAGTTGATTTTCTCTGGTGGATAATGCAAAAGGGGTGTTTAAACAAACGTGATACTGGGAAAGGATGCCTACAAATAATTAATGGGAATATAGGGCAGAACACTCAGCCTCCTCACACCCAGACCAAGAAGAAGTAAACAGAGCTGGTCGATCCAGCTGGGAGACGTACAAATGAGCTTGTTGGGTGAAGGCGGAATCCATGGCTGCATCAATACTGATGGTTGCACCTCACCGTCTAGACTCATAGCTATAGAATGAGGGAAGGAACTAAGAGCTTTTGGTGATTTGGAAGCCATAACTCCGTTAAGATTCAACATCTTTACGAGATGGTGTGGGGGAGGTGCAGCAAAGCCATAGAATCATGGGGAAATGAATGTTCACATTATGATACAAACATAAACTTCAGATTATGTTTAAATCCTGATGAACTTTCCATCTGCAACTACATTCCTAACAGCGTTTCCTTGAGAACTCTGTTTAGTTTGATGGCATTTTGTTTGGTAGCTTACTTGGAGTTTAGAAGATTAAAGATGACCTTTGTGAAATATACACTCTGTGGCCACTTTATGAGGTACCTCCTGTACCAAATAAAAAGGCCCCTGATTGTAACTGTACGTTCATTATCTTCTGCTGCTGTAGCCCATCCACTTCAAGGTTCGACTTGCTGTGAATTCAGAGGTGCTCTTCTGTACACCACTGTGTGGTTATCCAAAGGTTTCAAAAGTTTCAAAGGCACATTTACTGTCAGAGAAATGTATACAATACACATCCTGAAATGCGTTTTCTTTGCAACCATCCATGAAAAATACAGGAGTGCCCCCATAGAACGAATGACAGTTAAATGTTAGAACCCCAAAGACCCCTCTGCTCCCCTCCCCCCGCGTGTAAGCAATGATCCTCCCTCCCCCCACCAGCAAAAAAAGCATTGTCACCCACCACAGAGCACTCAAGCGTGAGCAAAGCAACAGCAAAGACACAGACTTGCAGTACTCCGAAGTCTACTTATTCACCTGGTACTTGACATACCCTAGGCTCTCTCTCTCCCCCTAATAAGAGAGAAAGAGGTGTCTCTGTTTCACAGCGAGAGGGGAGACATAGCAAACAACTTGCTGGTTTATGATGTTAGAAGTCCATTATGTTGCTTTTTCTGAGCTCTGTGCCCAAAGATCTCGGGTCTCCGGGCACACAACCTTAGATCTTCTGACTCCCACGACACGCCGATCTCCTGTCCGGACACCGACCTCTGATCCCCCCTGTCTCCAGAGCCGCGAAATCTCAGACCTCCGAAGGTGAGGGAAGCTCTTAGGCTGTGCCCTTGGTGTGCCGAATGACAGCCAGTCGTGAAACCCTGAGAGCAGGTCCCATTCCTGCAAAGAACCGTAGACAGCGTGTAACTCCAGGTCAGGGTCAAAAGAACCCTGAAAGGGAAAAATAGAGATATTAAAGATAGAAATAGAGCTGTTTCTGAAGATGCAAGCAAAGGAGTGACCATTAGGCACCATTGATTCTCCTAAGGTTATTTGAGTTATTGTTGCCTTTCTGTCAGATTGAACTGGTCTGGCCATTCTCCTCTGACCTCTCATCATTAACGAGGCATTTTTGCTCACAGAACTGCTGCTCACTTGATGTTTTTTTTTTGTTTTTCGCCCCATTCCCTGTAAACGCTAGAGACTGCTTTCCGTGAAAATGTCAAACCACCCTGCCTGGCACCAACAAGCATTCCACAGTCAAAGTCACACAGATCGCATTTCTTCCACCTTCTGATATGTGGGCTGAAGAGCAACTGAACCATTTGACCATGTCTGAATACACTTATGGATTGAGTTGCTGCCACATGATTGGCTGATTAGATATTTGCATTACCGAGCAGGTGTACAGGAGAACCTAATAAAGTGGCTACTGAGTGTATATGATACTGACACAGCTTGACACTTATTGCGAGGATGGTTTCACTCACAAAATGAATGAAACATTGAGACAAGCACTGGAATCACCAAAGCACAGATGGATACCTACCCTAATGAGGGAAAATGGCATTAGTGTAGGTAGGTACAACAGACAGTACAATGGGCTGAAGGGTCTGCTTTTGTGCTGGGTAACTTTCCATGATAAGGAAGTGTAGTACTCCATAGAGTGTGCTTAACTACGTCCACACAAGACCGGATAATTTTGAAAATGCCGGTTTGGCGTAAAAACGATAGGCATCCACACCAGGCATTTTTAAAACTATCTCTGTCCACATTTAAATGGATATTTCAGCAAATCTCTTCCTACGGTGCATGCGCAGGACACATCTACCAAAAATAAGTGACATGTTTGGTGTCGAATCTCGCCGCGAAAGATGGTGCGTGTTTGTGTAGTTACAGACTAGAAGAACTTAAATGATGGACAGCTGTTGGCTCTTGTGCAGGAGGAAAGTAAAAAAAAACAAATACTGGAGTGTATGGAGGCAACCGCCAGGGAGTTCACGGGCAGATTGACCCGGCTGATGACAAACATTGAAAAACTGATGAACTCTGTTGCATTAATAAAGCCCCTTGTTAAATGTATGAAACATGTCTGCATCAGTATTATCTTGTATTTCCATACAATGTTACATTAGGCTGTTACACATCTATTGTCAATGAAGTACTTGCATAAATAGGTAAACCACCTTCATACGTGCAAGGACAGAAAACGGGGCAAAGTGAGTATACTTATTTATTCAGTCAGTTATGGGTCAAAGTATTTGGTGACTACATTTCTAACTCTTCTGGCTTCAGTCTCGTTGCCGTCTGTTCTGAAATTGTTAGGTTGCGTTCAAGAAAACAATGAAATGGCGCGCTGCAGTCGCCATCTGTTCCGGCACGTCATGACAGCGTTTTCAGATTTCTCCGGTTACCCCATCCACACTGCTCCGGCCAATCCAGCGTTTTCAAAATTACACACCCTGGAGAGCGTTTCTGAAAATCTCCGGTTTCGGGGGACGAAAACGCTGTTTTAGTGTGGACGGAGGGTAAAAATGAAGGGAAAAAGCTTCGGTTATGGATTTATCCAGTGTAGTGTGGACGTAACCTGAGTCTTCACACTCTCAGAATAAAGGCTGAGATAAGGAAGAATTTATTCTTTCTAATGGTCATTATCTTTGGAATTCCCAACCCCAAGTTACTGTGGATGATGTGTTGCTAAATATGTTCGAGGCTGAGAAAGAAAGATTTCTCGACTGTAACAAAATCAGAATTATGGGGATTGGGCAAGAAAATAGAGTTGGGGGTAAAGATCAGAGCAGCCATGACCATTTCTGAATGTCAGAGAGGGCTGGAGAGTTTGTATGGTCTGCCCCTCGGCTGGTCATATTTTAAATTGCTTTGTAGCATCCCCCTGAAGTGTCTTGGGACATTTTAAAAACATGAAATTTTGCCTAGAAAATTCTCCATAGTTGTGTTATTAAAAGGCATTATTAAAAGTACAGAGGTATACGGTATGAGATTGTGAGAGGCATGGACAGGATGAAAGCACATTGTCTTTTTTTGAGGGAGAGGTGCTGAAACTAGAGGGCACAGGTTTAAGATCAGAGGGAAGACATTTAAAAGGATGGCTTCTCCATTCAAGGGACATGGTGTATTTGGAATGGGCTGCCAAAAATAGCGGTCGAGGTGGGCACGTTAGCAACATTTAAAAGCCACCTAGATAGGTACACGGAGAGGAGAAGTCAAAGTGGAGTTTATTTTCATGTACGCAAATACATGTATGCCCAGGTACAATGAAAATCTTACTTGCAGCAGCATACAAGGCTTAGAGCTCTGTGGGCCAGATGCAGGCAGCTGGGACTAGCACACTGGGCAACATTGCTGACATTTACAATTCAGGCCAAATGTCTGTAAGACTCTTTGACAGTATTTATATGTAGACCATTTATAGTGGGGATAAAGTATGGGTTAAAAAACAATTGATTCAACAAGACTATGTATGCACGGCATACGTAAGTAAAATTCGCTGCATTTCTCAGGTACTTTTGACTTCCTCAAGACATAGACTTTTTCACTGATCAATATGCACTGTGTTTAAATAAAGACAACTTTGGGCATCTAAGCTTGAGAACATCACAAGACCAAAACACAACCACAGAGTTCAAGTCTCTATACAAGCTGGCTGTTATTGTGAATAATAATGTTTCAAATTAATTTAATTGTTATTCATGATTCACAATTTTTGTGACTGATTTCCATTGTGATTCCCGATGATAAAAGGACGCCATTCTTGAGGTAAGTAATAACAATGTAAAACACACAGTTCTGTGCAAAAGGCTTAGCCGCATATATAGCTAGGGTGTCTAAGACTTTTGCACAGTGTCGTATTTGTCAACGTGGAGCAGAGAGTGAGTTTGTAAATCTGGATGGAGCAAAGGATGTTGAGAATGGCGAGGGTGGAGCGCCATGGGAGGGGTGGGGACAGGTGGCATAGAAAGAATGCTGGGGCATGAGGTGGCACGAGTGGAGACACACCCAGCCCTGAGACACCAGGCAAGGACATTCAATTCCAAACAATTGGTTTATTGTTCATTACAGAATATCTCTCTGCTCCCTCCCCTCTCCCTTTCCCTTTTCCCAACCATGATTCCCCTGTCCCTGCCCCCTTCCCACTCTCAGCCCACAATAGAGACCCATATCAGAATCAGGTTTATCATCACTCACATATGTCATAAAGTTTGTTCTTTTTGTGGCAGCAGTACATTGCAATATATAAAATTACTACAGTACTGTATACGTAAACTCTTACAGAGGTTATATTTAATTGATTCTGTTATTTTATAGATAGCTGTATCTTTATAAATTGTACCGTTATGGTGGCCTGTCAGAATTTAATAGTAAAATTAATTAACAGGAAGTTGCTTTAATGGGCATTTAGCAAAATCAGATGCATTTTATAAAATAATTTGTTGAACATGCCACTCAATACCTTTGAAGATTTTTAGTCTATATATCAATATACATTCCTATTCTGACTTCACTCTTTGGTAGATGAAAATTGAAACATGGAGTTATTTTCCAGGAAATCGCTATCCTTGGTGAGCACTATTCATTCAAGCCAATCCTAGGTACCAACAGTTAAGCAACGGAAAGGAAAAGAGCTCAAAGGATGTTTCTAATTAACAACTATTTAGATTGCATAACAATAATGCTTATAAGTATCCTAAATTGGGAACTCCCAATCATTTTCATGTTAAAACAACAAAAGAAACTAAACATATTCTTTTCATTTTTAGAGATTAGCATATTGGCAGGGATAAATTAATGAAAATTAATAAAATAAATTAATGAGCAATCCTTAATCCAATTCATAGAGTTATTATTGTGCGAACCTGATGCTACTGGATGAGCTGGTATTTTAAGTAACATCCCCAAAAGTAGAATGTCAAAAGAATAAAGCTCAGATTTGTTAACAAAAAATGGTTCTTCATCAAGTAACAAATTGCCATCCAATAGGGTTACTCCTTAAGGTGTTTAGAATGTGTTTCTGGTGTTTTATTTTTTGAAGTTTCTGTTGTTATCTGTTTAAGGTATTGAGAGAATATTTTGAAGGGAAAACAGAGTGAGATTAACATGATAACGCTGAGTTAATTTAAGCTTCATGTAACTGCTGTGAAAGGCTCAGAAGTGGAAGCCGAGGTCAGATTTGCCAATGAAATATCAACTATTCTTGTTGAGTGAGCTTTAACAGAGCCGAACAGGAACTAGACAAACAGATCCTGACCTGAAAATGAACAGAGAAGCCTAACTTAGTGTACAGTTTTTCATAGGGTTGTAATCAGTTGTGAAATGAACTTCCCCAGTGAATATTATTGAACCGACATAGACCACTCCTGAAGAAGAGCCCTACTTCATGCTTCGAAAAGGTTAGCTAATTACTTGCGTCACATAACTAGCACACACGTACGGTTTTGAATTTTTAAAATATTTTAAATATTCTTTTTATGAGAATTGGGCTTTTAACACGTGACATTATCCAGAAAGATTTGGCTGGGAGATTAAAATATGGGATTCTCTAGTACGGTACTACTGATAAAAGAGATAATGAATAAGTAATAGTTTCACATTTTTCACAGGTTTGCATCAATTGGGTAAATATTTTTGCATATTCATATTCATATTTAGCTCCCTCTCTCATCTCCCATTGCTCCCATCAGCACAAGGCTGTGTGCTTAGCCCCCTGCTCTATTTGCTTTACACTATGACTGTGTACCTAAGCCCAGCCCCAATGCCATATTCAAATTTGCTAACGACACCACTGTCGCAGGTCGAATCAAAGGTGGTTATGAATCAGTACGTAGCAGAGAGATTGAAAATCTGACTGAGTGGTGCCATAACAATAATCTCTTACTCAATGTCAGCAAGTCCAAGGAGCTGATTGCTGATCATTGACTTCAGGAGGAAGAAACCAGAGGTTCATGAGCCATTCTTCATTGAGAGATTAGAGATGGAGAGGATCCACAACTTTAAATTCAACACTATTATTATTTTGGAGGACCTATCCTGGGCCCAACATTAAGAGCAATTACAAAGGAAGAATGGCAGTGCCTCTAGGAGTTTGTGAAAATTTGGCATGACATCTAAAACCTTGACAAACTTCTGTAGATGTATAGTGATATTGACTAGCTACATCACAGCCTGGTATGAAAACGCCAATTCCCTTGAACAGAGTATCCTAAAGAAAGTAATGGATAGGGTCCAGGCCATCACGGGTAAAGCTCTCCCTACCATTGAATACATCTGCACCAAATGTTGTCGCAGGAGAGCAGCATTCATCCTCCGGGACCTCCACCACCCAGGACAGGCTGCCTTCTTACTGCTGAGATCAGGAAGAAGGTATGTGAGCCTTAGGATTCACACCTCCAGTTTCAGGGACAGTTATTACCCCTCAAACATCAGGCTCCTGAAATGATGGGGATAACTTCACACATCTTCACTTGCCCCATCATTGAAATGTTACCACAACCTATGGACTCACTTGCAAGGACTCTTTGTCACAAGTTCTCAATACTTATAGCTTATTTATTTATTTTTATCTCCTTCTGAAAAAGAAAAGCTTCAAGTTCAGAGAAATTATATAAAGGAGTACACACTTTTCTTTGATACAATAAATTGAGGGAAGAACCTGGTGTCTTACAGTGCATTTGACCTGCTGGATTTTACTTCCATATCCCAGAGTTTTCACCATATTACCCCAGCTGGAGACTATTCCCAATATTCACCCTTCAAAGAACTGAAATAAAGCCAGTGGCAATCAAACACGTCAGCGATTCAAGCATTGGATTCAGCAGTGACATTCTGTGAACTTTTGTTTGAGCAATAAACTACCCTCCTAGTAGCCATCATCTCTAAACACCTCAGTATAAGAAAGGAGCAATAAGCACTGCTGAAATCAGATATGGTATGAGTCAGTGTTGAGGGATTGCAGAGTGTCGAAGAAGACTGTGATCTGCCATAAAGCCATATTATGCTGCACTATCCAATATTACTTTGTGGCCTTTTGATAACCAGGCAATGTTTGTGGTTGTCTTGATTCATTCACTGTTCTTGACCTATTGAGGAATGAAATGACTTAACAAATGTAAGTTGAAATTAAATATAAAATATTAATAGCTGTCAGTACATGAGGAATGACTCAGAAATAATATCTTTATGAGCTTCTCCCGGGGGGGGTTCCTTCAACTATGCTGAACTTCAACCATCTTTTGTTATCACTTTCAGCCAAATCCAATGTGTCACTTTTATCAGAATCGTAAAACACTTTTAAAGCACAAAAAAAGAGCCTGAATATTATTGTGCAGAAATATGTGACGTTTTTCATTAAAACCTAGCACAGGAACAAAAATTTACAAATCTAATTTCTGCGAAGTGCTACAGCCCCACATATCGTCATGGCAATATCAACAATCACATTGCAGCTGTAACATTTACCGCAAATTCAAGCAAGAAACACCACTATGCTAATCTAATGCTAATTTTCTGGTTGATAATGGCATGCTGAGTGGGCCTTGTTTTCAACCATATTACAAGTCCATCACCAGAGGTTGAAATGGACTCTGAGAATTAATCAAAAATATTATACCTAAGTATATGGGAACACAAGGCCTATTATGTGAGGTCATTCTGACTTCCTCTTATGATATCAGGAATGATGCATAAATTTCCCCTTAGAAAATTAAAAATTGAGTTGTTGGAATCAGGCTGTAGATCCAAACACAATGGTAATGAAGCACAAGCATGATAAATGAAGGGCACATTTACCTTCATTTATCTACCCCAAATTCTACAAATCCTGTCCAAAAAAAAACTACAGAAATCTTGTCTGTTTTATGGAGCTAATTGTTCTTTCTATGATTCTCATTCCATATGAGATTTGTTAATTTATGTTAGTGTGGATATGGGAATGAACTCCTGCAAATGCCTAGATATACAGATCCTTGTTATGTTGGTCTCCCTATTGTGCCACTGTCATATTCAGGAGGAGCAGATGCTTTGAATATGAGTTTACAATATGTTGTCACAGAATGACAGGCGGGGTAGACTGGTGCCCACAGTTGCTCACCTATATGCAACTCCTTGGGCTGGTAAGCTGTATGGTTTAGAGTAGATGTTTCCATCCAGTTGCATTTTTTATGGTGAGGCTATTTCCAGCAGTTGGCAAAATGAACATTTTGGGCTGATGGCATCAAGTCTTCCACACCGAGTGGTCGTGGTTAAAACTGGGGACATGCTTTTTTGGGTTCAGACAAAGCAGAGCTGTTCTATGTAAGACACAGCAGAAGGGAGATGCCAAGTTTCTGCAGTGATCTGTGTTTTCCAATGGTTAATTTATTTGTAAACTTTTTGTGCCGGGTGTTCCTATAGCTCTGCAGCATAAGTCTTTTAAGGCCATGAATGTATTCTGTTCAAAATGCAAAACTGAATAACTTGCAAATGTGTCAGCTAGCTTTCACGACTGATTCCTTAGATGGAATTGCCCCGTCAATGACCCTTAATGTAATTGAAGGGAAAATAATTGTTAGAATTGACATGTTATCTGCAACTGAAATCAAAACACAACTGTTCTTCAAGTCCAGCTAAGTGTGTAAATATTTTTTAAACTGGAGAATTCACTGGTTTTATACTTTATTTTCTCATTAACCTCTAAAAGTAAAATTTAGTTCTTACAAATACTAGAGGTTAAAATTAAACAATCAATCGATATCAGTTTAGTGTAGTGATACACCCTTCCCCAGCAGAGATAATGCAGGAAATCATTTCACCATAAAATGCAACTGCATGGAAACATCTACTCTAAACGGTAGAAGTTTGTCTGCCTAGACCACATGACCTTGCAGAGAACTTGCTATTGCATGAAGACGTCCAAGTATCTTTTCAACAAATGTCTTGAAGACTCCTTTATATCTTTCATTACAAAATACAAAAAAAGATAATTCAATGTCTTTTTTATATTTTTGAAGGAAAACATTTTATCTGGAATCACAGCACAATTTTATCCTCTAAGGGTCAAATGTTCTATATCTGAGCTTTGTGAGTGTTCGTTGAACGTAGATAAGTAAGAGAAAAAAAACACTGTGATGCCCGAAAGGCAGATTATTACCACAATGAAATGCTTATTAAAAGGCTAAGTGTGCAGAATGCAAGTTATCTAAAATGATAGGTTAACTTTTTTCTCCGCACTTACCTCAGGCTAGTTGGTACAGAGTTGTGCACCTGATGTGGGTATGTGGTTACCGGAAGCAACCAATTGCAACAACTTTTTTTTCCGATGCAACATGTTCCACCTGTAGCCCTTTCCTTTAACTTAAAATTATTCTCGAAGTTCCTGTGTGACCATAGTCGAAGGCAGCCTTTCTTTTAAATGACTGGGCTGGTGATTTGTAGTATTACATTTCCATAATTTGTCATATTTTGCACCTCTGATCCATTTGTTTATACATCAACTGACTTCCATTGTCAGTTTAATATAAGATGGGCAAAGTTATAATGAGAAAGTAACTTTGTCTGATTTATGAAGGCAGAATTGTCTTCGGCATGCTTTAGAAGTATGCATTTTCTCTATTAATACCAGTCACAAGGTCATTATTGCAGACAGACAGTCTTTACACAGTATAAATATTTATCTAAAAATGACCCAGCATAGATATGTCCTCTTTGGTTGATTTCAGCCGCCTTTCCTTCAGTATCTTGGTGGTCCAGTTTCCTCCTACCATCCTTTAACCAACTCCCCCCACCCCCTCAGCATTTTATTTCTCCATAGATCTTCCTGTTGCTTTCTGAAAATGAAAATCTTTGTCCTTTTGATTTATGGTGTCATGAATATTGTTTCTGCTTTGTGTAACGTACACTTCCAGTCTATTATCTCTAAAATCGGGTGTTCCACAGGGGTTAACAATCAGTTTAACTTCATGTGAAAGTGGATAATTGTTATAATGCAAGAAAAATGCTATTTCCTTGGTGGGCTATTAGATAAACTGAAAAAATAAACTTTCACATGGCTGGTGAATGTTGACTTACAGAGCAGTAAAGATACTAAGCAAAATGTATACTGATAATATAAGCATGCTTCTTTTAGGTTTTTGTGAACTTGGGTTCATCTAAATATTAGGAGTGGAGTATGAACTTTCTCCCACTTTTGCATGCACTCCACTGCAAGCTAAGTGGTGCTCAGGTTGGACATTGGATGCAGGATAATGGGCTAGTTTGAACTAGTTGACAGCTACGAGTTTCCAAAGAGGACTGGTGGCTGTCAGCTGTTCATAGCTCGGTTTGGTTTGGACTTGGCCATATATGGAAGTCTGAGGTGAGATGCTGGTACTTGTGACTTACTCAGCATTGTTTTAATGTTATTTCCAGTATGCAAGTGTAAAGGAGAATGAAATAATTGTTACTCTGGATCCAATGCAGCACAAATCAAAGCCAAATGGCATAAAGGACACAATATTTTTTTTAAAAACATACTAAATATAAATACATAAGATAGCTTATATACATTGATTCTATGTCTATAAAGTGACGCTAGGCACAGGAGTGCCTGTACATAAGGTGACTGACAGGAAATGATCAAGTAGTGATGGTGGGGGGTGTGGAGGGATAGGTTAGTGGGTGGAGGTGTTGAGCCTTACTGACTGGGGAAGTAACAGTTTTTGAGTCTTGTGGTCCTGGTATAGATACCACATAGCCTCCTACTTGATAGGAATAAGACAAACAATACATGAGCAAGGTGGGTTTTATCTTTCATGATGTTACTGGCCCTTTTCTGGCGCCTTTCTGTGTATAAGTTGGCAGGTAGGCTGGTGCCGGTGATACATTGGGCAGTTTTGACTACCTGTTGTAAAGCCTTCTCATGCCCCGCAGTGCAGTCTCTGTACCGTGCAGTTAGGCAGCATGCTAAACTGCTGACTACTGTGCGTCTGTAGAAAGACCTGAGAAGAGCTGTCCAGTGCTCTTCAGCCATTTCGGAAAGTAGAAGAATTAGTGATCTTTCCTGATTGCGTTGGATGTGTTCTGGGACTGTGAGAGGTTGTGTGAGATGTGCCCTCCTAGGAGTCTGGAATTGCTTGTAGTTTCCACTGCCACTGATATAGAGCGAAGTGGTGCGGTGCCAGCTCTCCTGAAGTCCATGACCATCTCCTTTGCCTTGTTGACATGGTGGAAGATATTATTTGCCTGGCACCAGGCCTCTCTCTCTTCCACCTCCTCTCTGTAGGCGGACTCATCGTTGCTGGTGATGAGCCCCACTGCTGCCGTATCGTCGGCAACTTGACCATGTGATTACTCAGCTGTTTGCCCACGCAGTCGTGTGTGAGCCGAGTGTACAGCAGTGGGCTCAGCACAAGGACAAGGGTGGCAACCGTGCTGAGGATGATGGGGAGGGAGGAGTGGCTCCATTCGTTCCGCCACTGAACTCACCTTGAGCCCACCATCACAGCACTAACTTCACACCTGGGCACTCAGCTTAACACAAGTGACCTCATCTGCTCCAAAGGGTTGTCAACTCTATCAAAAACTGCTAAACACATGTGGGCATTTGAGTTACTTTTTTTGCTTCATTTTAATGATCTTAACTTTATTTTGTATTTTCCAGTAGTTTAAAATATATATGAACTTTTATATGTAAGATATTTTTAACATTATTCAAACATATTCGGAAAGTATTAACTTTTACAACTATTTGAAACATTTTTTAAAAGTTTTAAGAGCAAGCTGTAATAATATTAAGGGTACCTTGCATTGGAACCCCAGGAAATTATGCCTGAGGTCCCATCACAACTTTGAGCCTGATCTACCCCACGGGATGCACCTTTGGTCCAGTAGATGGGTTATTTGATGCCCTGCAGTCAGTTAAAGGTAAATCTTGTGTGGGAAGTCTGGTAGTGGCCATGATTCACCATATGTGACCAATACTTCCTTGATATAACACTACAATGAGCAGATCAAACTGAAACATTAACTCTGTTTCACTTTCAATTGGTGCTGCCTGGCCTGCTGAAATTACATTTTTTTTATTGTCAATTAAATACCCCTGAAAGGTACAGGCTGTTCTCAGATTACAAGCTCGTTCTGCTCTTACAGGTGTCCATGAGTCGATTTTGTCCATATGTTGGAGAATATGCAAAACTCATTTGATATGGTAACCACACCTCCTCAGTGTTGTAATGAATGACATTTCAAAGGTAATGTACACAAAACTGATAGTGCGAACAACTGTAAAAAGTAGGTGTGGGGGGGCTGCGGTGCAGGAACCTAGTTCTACTGTTGGTAGCAACAAATAAATGGGTTATTGAATTTAATAATATAGGAGCTGGTTCACATGTGGCAGAAGTGCATAAATCAGATACCCTATACCTGGGGATGACCTGAACACATCATCATCATCATCATCAGGTGCCACGCCCAGTTTGAGCTTTGACTGTCATGGCCCACACACTCCCGTTTCGGGTCAAGTGGATCAATTCATTGGTCTTCATTTCCAGTTCTCTGGGTGCTGTCTCCATCATCATTTGTCTTTGCCTTCCTCTTGCTTTCTTCCCTTCAATCTTTCCCATAATTACCGTGCATTCTAACTCCTCTTTCCTAATCACATGTCCAATGAAGTTACGTTGTCTTTTCATGATCTCATACATTATTTCCCTTTTTGTGTTTGCTCTGTTCATGACATCCTCATTAGATACTCGTTTTGTCCATGATATTCTTTGCATCCTCAAAAACCACATCTCTGCTGCTTCAATTCGTTTCCTCGTGTTACTAACACACCTTGAACACACCTTTGCTTTTCAGGAAACTTGCTCACAGCATGTTCCACAAGTACAAGGAAGATAATGAACAAATAACTTTTTTTATTTCTACTCTTTATTTTTTATTTAGAAATCCTTCCAGACCTTCGAGCCACGCTGCCCCAGCAAACCCAATTGATCCTAACCTAATCACGGGACAATTTGCAATGACCAGTTAACCTACCTGGTACGTCTTTTCACTGTGGGAGGAAGATGGAGGACCCAGAGAAAAATCCACACATTCCAGAGGGAGGACGTACAGAGACTCCTCGCAGAATGACTTCAGAATTGAAAGAACTCTGTAACGCCCCAAGCTGTAATAGCGTCGCGCTAACTGCAATGTTGTTGTGGCGCAATGTCTGTCATTTCTCTTGGAATAGTGCCATGGGATCCTTTGTGTTTACCGACAGGCAGGTGAGTACAACATTTCAGAATCGGAATCAGGTTTATTCTCACCGGCACGTGTCGTGAAACTTGTTAACTTAGCAGCAGCAGTTCAATGCAATGCGTAATATAGAAGGAAAGAAATTGAAATAATAATAATAATAAGTAAATAAATAAATCAATTACAGTATACGTATACTGAATATAAGGTTCCAAGATTGTCAAGCTGAGGAGTGGTAGTGGGGACAAGCTCCCACAACCTAAAAGTGCTCCTCACGGCATGCGCCACAATTAGCCTCTGACAACAAAGTCCAACTCCTGGCCTTCTCATGTGGCTTAGCCTCTAAGCCCGGCGGAACGGTTTCTACTGACAGGAGAAGGGGCAAAGGCGGGTCCTGGTGCCTTCAAACCAGTCACTTTGGGTAGATGGAGCTCGTCAGACTGGGAAGGCAGTCCATCTAAGAGAGGGAAAACTCTGATTTCAAACTTCTGCTGCCTTGCAGCCATACCCACTCATGGGAAAGGCTTCGGGGGTAAACCCTGAGGGCAAATCTGGAGCTGGAGTCCCTAAGGCAGTCCGACGTTGTCTTCAACCTCACTCTGACAATTCCTGTGACGACACTAGTGCTAAGCTGTATCGGCCCTTGCCCTTTCCTTGAACACCATCGGTGTCATGGAGAGGGGAGACTTGCAGCATGGGCAACTGCCGGTCTCCCATACAACCCTGCCCAGGCCTGCGCCCTGGAGAGCACACTCCAGCAGACTTTCCAGATGCAAATCCATGGTCTCGCCAGACTAACGGATGCCACCACCACATACTGAATAGAGTAAAAATTGTACAAAATACAGAAATAATATATATTAAAAAAGTGAGGTACTGTTCAAGGGTTCAAAGTCCATTTAGGAATTGGATGGCAGAGGGGAAGAAGCTGTTCCTGAATCGCTGAGTATGTGCCTTTAGGCTTCTGTACCTCCTACCTGATGGTAACAGTGAGAAAAGGGCATGCCCTGGGTGCTGCAGGTCCTTAATAATGGACGCTGCCTTTCTGAGACACCGCTCCTTGAAGGTGTCCTGGATACTTTGTAGGCTAGTACCCAAGATGGAGCCGACTAAATTTACAACCCTCTGCAGCTTCTTTTGGTCCTGTGCAGTAGCCTGCCTCATGCCAGACAGTGATGCAGCCTGCTAGAATGCTCTTCACGGTACATCTATTGAAATTTTTGAGTGTATTTGCTGACATACCAAATCTCTTCAAACTCCTAATGAAGTATAGTTGCTGTCTTGCCTTCTTTATAACTGCATCGATATGTGGGGACCAGGTTAGGTCCTCAGAGATCTTGACACCCAGAAACTTGAAACTGCTCATTCTCTCCACTTCTGATTCCTCTATGAGGATTGGTACGTGTTCCTTCGTCTTACCCTTCCTAAAGCCCACAATCAGCTCTTTCGACTTGATGTTGAGTGCCAGGTTGCTGTGACAGCATTCCACTAGTTGGCATATTTGGCTCCTGTACGCCCTCTTGTCACCATCTGAGATTCTATCAACAATGGTTGTATCATCAGAAAATTTATAGATGGCATTTGAGCTATGCCAGGCCACACAGTCCTGGGAATAGAGAGAGTAGAGCAGTGGGCTAAGCACACACCCCTGAGGTGCACCAGTGCTGATCGTCATCGACGAGATGATGTTATCACCAATCTGCACAGATTGTGACAATGGGAACCTTTGACGATGCACTTCTCCCTTGCTTCTCACAATTGGGCATCAATCCATTTTCTGTTCACAGTTTTTGTCTCTGGGGTAAGACTGTGATGAATACTTTCTTGCCTAAGAATTAATCCCTGTTCAGTAATACTAAGTGCCCTGAATGGTTGTGTCAGCATTTTATATTCTGCTTCTGAAGTTCATTCCATTGATTGCAGTATAATAAATTAGAAAGGCAGAGTGCAACGTGCTAAAGAGACTATTTGGCGCATTTGGCTGTGCAATTCAAGGATGCATTTCTCTGCAGCAAAATAATAATGAGTCCAACAGTTTATTGCGTGATTTGTCTTCGAGTGAGGCTTTTAAATTTGTTCACTACTCCGAATTAAATAGCCACTTATTTCTTAAAACTACTGTCCTTTTTGCCCTATTAAACTTGTAACTGTTACTAGTCAGCAACTTTGAGAAAATCTAACCCCATATCAATCAATGCAACGCTTTAGACAGGTGTGCAGAGCAACACTTTATCTACACAATGCCTATGAACTGTGTTAGCAAGCGAGGCAGAGGTGTTACTGCCAATCAGCATTTCAAAATTCAAAGTAAGTTTATTGTCAAAGTACATATATGTCACCATATACAACCCCAAAATTCATTTTCTTGCAGGCATACCCAAATAATCCAATAATCGTAATAGAGTCAATGAAACTGTGCCAACAGGATGGATTACCAGTATGCAACAGGCAAAAAGAAATAATAATGCTACTAATTATAAATAAATAAGCAATAAATATCGAAAGCATGAGATGAAAAGTCCTTGAAAGTGAAGTTATCGCCTTTGAGTTCAAGAGCCTGATGGTTGAGGGGTAATAGCTGTTCTTGAATCCAGTGGTGTGAGTCCTGGGGCTCTTGTACCTTCTTGCTGCTGGCAGCGGTGAGAAGAGAGTGTGACCTAAGTGGTGGGTTCCCCGATGATGGATGCTGCTTTCTTGCGACAATGCTCTGTGTAGATGTGTTCAGTGGTGGGGAGGGCTTTACCTGAGATGGACTGAGTGCCGCAGCCTGGTATGGTATGTCACATCTACAATACTTGATGCTAATATTTCAACTATTATTTATAAAAGTTTATTTTCAAGTACAAGTAGATAGTACCGCTCTTCTAACATTGTCATGTATTTCTGGTCATTTCAATTGCATTGCTTACCATAGCTGTTGATGGTGACAATTACATAATGAATTGTTACAAATGATCACTCATAAATTAAGAGAAAGGTTCAAAGGTCCAATTTAATGTCAGAGAAATGTATATAATATTCATCCTGAAATGCTTTTACTTTGCAAAACATCCATGAAAACAGAGAAGTGCCCCAAAGAATGAACGACGATTAAACGTGAGAACCCCAAAGTACCCCCCCCCCCCCAAGAAGAGATGGATTTCTTTTGTGCAAACCAGGCATTGATTGGTGGTGCAACACACACAGACTGCTGGAGGAGCTCGGCAGGCCAGGCATCATCTATGGAAAAAGAGTCTAGTCGACGTTTCAGGCCAAAACCCTGCTGAAGGGTTTCCAGCGTCTGCAGATTTTCTCTTGTTTATGGATTGATTGGACGCGCCTCTGTTACATTTGTTTAATGACGCTCGGTGTAATAAAGCGCAGAAAAGCAATTTTGTTATCAGGCACTAGAGTTGGATTATCACTTGGATTTTGTCAGTCATGGAACTCTTGCTACTGACCTTCCCAGTTAAGTCGCAGACCAGCTGTGTTTGTATTTGCCTGGCTCAAGTACTGGATCAACTGCAAATGAGTGCCATGTGAACCAGACATAATGCAATGGTTTACGATCCTTTCTCCTGTTGCCTTCATGCCTTACCGTGATATTGCTGGTTACATAATGCAATGGTTTACCATCCTTTCTCCTGTTGCCTTCATGCCTTACAGTGATATTGCTGGTTACATTTATGAATACTATGATAACGTATTTAAGACATTGTGTATTATGCACTTGGACAGATTGAATATGCAGCATTTGCTTTGGAGCTGAATGTTCATGAGATGCCAACATCATTCATCGTCATTTGTTAAGTACAAAATGTCTCCATCTCTGCTTCCTCGCAGCAGGAAGATGCAAATCTCTTCTGCTGAATTTGTTTATTATCATTTTCCCTCCTCCTCATTACCTCTCCTCCTGCACAATTGTCTTCACAGTCACGAGTCTGGAAACCTCTAGCTGTGCTCTGGTTCACGCTGTGTACCTGGATAATGAGAAAAGGCACTTGAATGGCACAACAACATGTATCAGATCTTTCACTTGCTTTTAAAGAGGAAAAAATATCAGACATACTAGCTAAGGTTGATGAAATGCCTCCAAGGGAACATTTTGACATAAGAGACAGATGTGACAGGATATAACTGGTATCTCCTGTTTACAAAGGCAGACTCTTGAGCTTTGTTCTATTTAGATGCTGTAAGGGCTAAAGCCAGCAGTGCATAGTGCTACAGAGAAGGGCAAGAGTAAGAAAAACAATAGCAAATTAAGGAGCTTGGATTTTGAAAGCTAAAACCTGTGTAAGATAGTTAGGAAGGAAGCTAATGAGCTTCATTTCAATACAATTGGAATATAGAATACAGTACATTCTAATTATCAGATTCACTCATTGTTTTTAGTCTCTTTAAAGAAATTGACATTCTCTTCATTTAAAATACAGTTACAGATGACGGTTGCCATTAATGAAATAGCATGCTTTTCTGTTGACTGTATATTTTCCTGCATTGCTGCTGACTGGACCTCTGATGTGCTTCAGTACCTCTGATGTACTACTGCAGAGTTCCATCATCCGCAATCTCCTGAGTTTCCCTGAGAGTACTGTTGACACATCCCTGTACTGATATATTCAGATAATCTGATGCAGGGTCAGCATCATGCATCTATCCTGGAAATCCAGAGACATACATCCAAAAGGCTGGAGGAACTCAGCAGGTCAGGCAGATATTCTGGAATTAGGGTATATAGCAAATATTAATTTAAGTAACTAACTTCAGCAACCAATCTTTAGACCTGAATATGGATTAAAATGCAGCCCTGGACAGTAGGTTCCTAAAGCTGTGGACAGCAGTTAATTGAAAAACCAGGCAATGTGCATTAACATTAATTTTGGGTGTCTTGAGTGTGGGTGCGAAGTAAGAGGTGTGAAAGTTATATGTAGCTCAAAGGAAGTATTAAAGATACATTGTAAATATAGAATTGTCCTTTGATCTTTAGCACATAAAATGGCATATAATACTGGGTCGAACAGGCCTCCTCCTTCAGATGGTGTCTCATTTTGTTAAATAAAAGGCTACTTTTGTATCTAGTGTCTCTCTGACAACTTTGTTCACATTACAGCAGAAGAAACTGAAAAAATGTCAGTAATGGTGTTAAGATCATAGTACAGATCTAAATAAAATGACATAACACCTTGTCCCATATCCACAATGGATAGAATGTTGTATTTATACTTAATGTTAGTTCCCCCGCCTTTTCTATCTAGATGGAGTTGCTGATTAAAGGCACACAATTCCTTGTGTAATAACAGCCTCCCTTTCCACGTGTCTGAGATTTTACACTAAGGCATTGATGAGATAATTTGATTCTGGGGGCACAGCAAAGAATGAAGATTCTCTGAATCCCTAGTACAACTATGCACAGATATACTCTTTCTAACCAACAGAAGCTGCAAAATTTAAAACCTGTAGACGATATATTCTTTACGACCATAAGACCATAAGATATAGCAACAGAATTAGGCCATTTGACCCATTGAGTCTGCTCTGCCATTTCATCATGGCTGATCTCAGCCCCATTCTCCTGCATTTTCCTTATATCCCTTCATGCCCTGACTAATCAAGAATCTCTCAATCTCTGCCTTAAGTACACCCATTGACTTGGTGTCCACGGCTTCTCGTGGCTTTTTTTCTCATCTGGAGACTTTTGTGCAACTATAAACCCCTCCAGTTCATGGTTGGCATCAGTTACTTCCACATATCCAAAAATCACCATTGGGTGTTGAAAACAGAGACATTTAACTATTTGATCATTAATTAATGGGTATTGGCATTTCTGGAAAAGCTACCATTTGTTGTCTGCCTTAATTAGACTTGATAAAGTGATAGAGAGCATATCTTTGGCTAGTTGTATCGGGGACTATGACAGATGAAGTGAAGATCTTACAGTTATGTCAGCTTGGGAGTTCTGAAACTTGGAAAATGGAGAATCAGTGATGTATTTCTGAGTCCATTTGTCATTTAAGTCAAAGGAACTCTTCTCAGTTCAGATGCATGAATAATAAAATCTATTTCACCATCCACTCCATAAATTAATGTATTCTCTCTTTTAAAAATGCCACTACAACGTGATGGAAAAGGCTGTAGAAGTTACAGCAAATTACAAGATTGGAATTGACAGATTTTTGTTGAGAAGAACATCAATGGCATGCATTAGAAGTAAATAAATCGAGTTGTGATGGTGTAAATAAATATCACATCAAGCTGGGCGACTGAGCATATTGTTTCTGTCCTGTATTTCTAACCAAAGTTGCATAGGAAAGAAATTAACTGGAATCCACAGTATTTATAAGCAATGTTGTGAAGGGAACTAAATCAAGTAACTGAATTTCAGGTTTCTGCTGATGTTTGTGGTTGGTTTTTTTCCAGGTTAAATTAAACCCTTGAAACTCTTTCCATGGCTCTCATTGGTTCATATTAACTTCACTATACACTCAGACCCTGCTCAATGCTGCAGATGCATTGCTCAGAGGTGGAGTGCTGTGTGGGGTCATTATAATATTGCATAAATAGACATGTGCCTGATTAAAAAAATCAAACTTGAGATATATGATATATTATTTTATGTATGCCCAGTAATTCACGGAGTAGCAAACATGCACATAGGCCTAACCTGTACATCAGTGGAGCAGCAACACATTATTATCTGCTGGCTTAGGGGCATGTTTCGTTGTGTTTGGTCATCCACCCATATTTAGTCTATTTTCCATTTTTTCAGGCAAATAGCTCCTTGAACGAGTCACCTTTGTTGACGATAACTTTGAGGTCATCGTTACAGCAGGTTTTATCTTGTCTGCATTTTTAATAATCGTTCCGATTGTCAATGTAGCCAATTTCAAAGAGACACCAGCACCAACCTAACGCTCACCAGCTTCCAAATGTATTTTAAAAATTTCAATCAAGAATTGACTAACTGAATCGTAACGAATCAGCGCTATGCAGGGTAGCGTAATGGAGGTTCTGAGTGTAGTGAGTTATCACATGTTTGGAGAAACAAAACAATAATTTTTGCCCAGAGAACTCATTAGAAATATCTGTGGTGTCATAGTGATAATAATGCCAGTAAACTTTTAGCGAAGTAGTGGAGAACTAGCTGGATAATAACTGGTGTTGAAGTAACAATGAAAGAAATGCAAAATAAGTACAGTAACATGAAGGGTTAACTTTCCGGTCGGTCAGTAGCCGCTTCCGCTATGCCAGCCACTGACTGGCCCCTCTGAAGGATGCAGCAGCTCTGTCCTATCCTCTGGCTTTTGAACCATGGCACTGGTTTTCAGTTCCGAGCACCCCAGGGGTGTAGTGCATGCAAGTCTTTTTGTCCAGGGGCTCCTGTTTAGACTGGGTTCAATCCGGGGCTGAAGGACCATTGGGAAAATGTGCTGCTGACAGTAGGGCCTGTGTGCAGACTTAGATAAAAATCTGTTTGTTGAAGGTTTAGCGTTGTAGTTGTGTAATTTAGGGGACTTAGATAAGTACTTGTTTGACTTTGATGCTTGGTTGAGTGTTTCACTGTTTGTAAGTAAATATTTAACATGCTTACTTGCAATCAATGCCTTCTGTCCCACTTACTGAATCTGCAAATCTAATTCTGTATAACAAATACCAATATAAGCATTGTCCTTCTGATTTGAAAAGTAAAGCCCATCAATATTAACTGATGTAATGTTACATAACAACGAGGAGCATCAATAGGCCAGCTGCCTCTTCATTTTAGCCTCAACTCCACATTTCCCATCGTAGATCCAAGAAACTAGCACAGCATTAAATATATTCGTGATTGATTCCTACACTTCTGTGGACTGGTCCCCCTTCCCCCACTGATCTCTGTCTTTGATGCTGATCCTGCATTCTGAAATAGTTCCCCTTAGTTCTATATAACTCTAGGAAGGGGAAATATTCTTACAGCACCAACCAAGTCAAACTACTCCTGAGTAATTATAAACATAAAGTCTTCTATGTTTTTTTTCCTCATCTCTTATGAATGCAGTGTGACCTTTCACCTTTCCTCAAAAGACAGTCCCTTCATCCCTGGAGCTGCCTTTTCTGAACTGCCTCCAATAAAACTGCGCTGACATTGAACATGGAAGTTATTAAATTGATCTCCCATCATTTGGTTTTAAATTCAGTGTTTTTAGTGTTATACGGTCAAACACAATGGAAATTCGATTCAGGAAATCCACCACAATTAGTGGGCACCCATCCTTGCTAACCCCAAATTTTAGCCTCTGCTTCCACCACTCTCTCAGACAGTGCTTAATAGGTATATGCTAATCTCTTCACCAAAGCAGGCCCCACTCATATCTCCTCTAAATCTCTTACTACTTACTCTAAATTTGCACTTAGGGGCAACTTTATTAGGTACCTCCTGTATTTGATAAAGTAGCCTCTAACTGTATGTCTACAATCTTCTTCTGCTGTAGCCCATCCACTTCAAAGTTTGATATGTTGTGCGTTCAGACACTCTTCTGCATTCCACTGTTCTAACACATATCTATTTGAGTTACTGTTGCCTTCCTGTCAGCGTGAACTAGTCTGGCCATATTCCTCTGACCTCTCTCATTAACAATACATTTTTAGCTACAGCACTGCTGCTCACTAGATATTTCTTGTTTCTTTTTGCAGCATTCTCTATGAATTTTAGAGACTGCCATTTGTTAAAATCCTAGGAGATCAGCAGTTTCCAAAATACTCAAACCACCCCGTCTGGCACCAACAAACGTTCTATGGTCAAAGTCACTTAGATCGCATTCCTTCCCTATTCTGATGATTGGTCTGAAGAACAACTGAACCTCTTGGTCGTGTCTGCATGCTTTTATGCACTGAGTTGCTGACATATGATTGGCTGATTACATATTTGCCCTAATGTGTACTAATAAAGTTTCCACTGGGTGTATGTCTCTAGTTAATTTACCCATGAATAGTTTCCTGCACAGTCCCCTATCTACACACCTCACAATGTATACACCTCAGTCATGTTCCTCCTAACCACCTCTGCTCCAAAGAAAACTCTCAACTGAAATACTCCATACGAGGCAACATCCTGATTCAGTTTTAGATTATTTTATTTATCCCATGCTCATCGAAACATCGAGTGAGATGCACCACTTGCACTAACAACCAACACACCTAATGATGTGCTGGGAGCACGTTCTGCTTAAAATACTACAGTACACACAGATACCATCTGGCACAGATGTAGACTATTGGGCATGGGTAACCAATGCTGACTCTCTTGATGCAATGTCCAATAACATCAGCTTTCCTACTCTTTGCCTTAGCCCTGTAAATTTCTCCTTTATTTATAAATTTCACCTCCTCATTTAATAACCTCATTTAAAATCTGCTTCCCTCCGCCTTTCAGATGGTGCCTATCAGATCATTACTTGTTAAAAGTTACTTTCCGTTCCACCCTTTCCCCAAACCTCAGGTTCTTTTGTCGCTTTAATGAAGTTTGTATTCTTTGGTTAAAGTTGGCTACTTTTAGTTTTGCCTGTGGATACAACTGAAGCTTGTTTCAGCCACTGGTGTCTGCAGCCTGAGTTAGCAGTGGGATATTGGAGAAAATCTAGCCTTCAGCAACCTTCTTACTTGCCCCCTAATTGCTCATAATTATCCTCACCCTTCTTGTCTATTAATACTTCCTCTTTGAACTGCCCACTCCCTTTTCTACTGTTGCCTTCCTCACCTTCCATTTTTGCTACATAGCTTCCCTTGAACTCTGCCTCATTTAAACTGGCCTCTGCCTTGTTTCTAAATCACTAATCTTGCTTCTGAACTTCCATTCATTTCCTCCATTCCTCATGGAGTGCAGGTCATTAGAGGCGAGAAATTCCTGCACCTTTAATCACTCTCCTGTCCCCACTTCCCCTGTCTCCCTGCCTAATTCCCTTCAACAGGGTCACATTTCTTTCACAATGTGAAATCTAACGTAATCTAACAGACAGGAAAGGAATGACCAGTTGACCTCGTCCCCCACTCATTATTTGTTTTTCTCCATATACCTTACTATGTTTTAAATTTCTCTCCTTTTAGAGATATAACTACTAATTTTAATCCTTATTGCACTGAATTGATAAATTGGTTCCCAAGTGAAATGAAATGCAAGCTATGGGGCAAAATATATATGAAATTGGCCAAGTCTCCAAGCACTTGCCATGCCATATGTGCCAATTGTTGGCGGTTCAGTAGAGTGTACCTCATCCACAGAGCCTGATATCAATTTACACCAACAACTGCAGCCAAACATCTGTTGCACAACGTAAAGGTAAACATCAGCTCAGTTATTCCCTTTAATAGTTGTGAATATATAATTTAAATTTTTGGCAAATGTTACTGTTATATGGAACATACATAATTAGCTTTCCTCCATTGAAATTAAGGAACATTTGAGCAGAGTGCCTCCTTGCCGAAATCATAAAGCTGCAAGTCTAACTCACGTTTTTTGTAACTGTTAAATCAAGTTCCCGGTTGAGTTCCTGCCTCTACACTGTACTCTTTGGCTAGGGGACTCTCTGAATGAGCCATGAATTCCTCTGTGATTTTATCACCACTGCATAAATGACAGGAACACCAATTATTCCATTTATATGGTAACAAGTCAGATTTGAATCGAATTAGTACTGGTACTGCAATGTGTAAATACTAGAATTTGCCTACTGCAAATTGGTTGCAGAACAAAATTTCCCACCTCGGGAGTGTAGATTGAAGAAAAAAGTAGTGTAACTTGATATGTGACCTTGTATACATCCTGGCACCAATGAATCAGCAAGACTACCATGTAACACAAAATACTGTCATGATTACACTCAATCCTTGATTTAGGGTTGAAACGGATTTCATGTTTCTTTGTTAGTTTAATTGTATTGATAGAGAGCCTAGGTCAAAAATTATGTTAAAATAGTTAAAGAAATTTGAACAAAATTGTATAGAAGTATTCCAAGTATGGGGACAAATTATGAAGGATCCCATCCACCCTGCTCATGGATGTTTTGTCCCACTCCCATCAGGGAAGAGGTTACACAGCATCCACACTAGGATCACCAGATTTAAAAACATTTACTTCTCCCCAAACCAACAGGCTGATCAATACCTCCTTCTATTACCCCACGCCACCACCACTACTTTATCATTTCCTTTGTGGATTGGACTTGTTCTTAGAGGATTCTGCAGTTCATCTTGTATGTGCAAACACGAGGAAATCTGCAGATGCTGGAAATTCAAACAACACACACAAAATGCTGGTGGAACACAGCAGGCTAGGCAGCATCTATAAGGAGAAGCACTGTTGACGTTTCGGGCCGAGACCCTTCGTCAGGACTAACTGAAAGGAAAGATACTAAGAGATTTGAAAGTAGTGGGGGGGGGGGAGGGGAAATGGGAAATGATAGGAGAAGAACGGAGGGGGTGGGATGGAGCTAAGAGCTGGAAAGGTGATTGGCGAAAGTGATACAGAGCTGGAGAAGGGAAAGGATCATGGGACAGGAGGCCTCAGGAGAAAGAAAGTGGGGGGAAGCACCAGAGGGAGATGGAGAACAGGCAGGGTGATGGGCAGAGCGAGAGAGAGAAAAAAACAACTAAATATATCAGGGATGGGGTAAGAAGGGGAGGAGGGGCATTAACAGAAGTTAGAGAAGTCAATGTTCATGCCATCAGGTTGGACACTACCCAGTCGGTATATAAGGTGTTGACTGAGGTTTCTACTGTCAAGATGAAGCCATACTCAGGTTGGAGGAACAACACCTTATATACCGGCTGGGTAGCCTCCAACCTGATGGCATGAACATTGACTTCCCTAACTTCCGTTAATGCCCCTCCTCCCCTTTTTACCCCATCCCTGACATATTTCTGTGTTCTGTGGTGTTTCTTTGTTTCATGGCTGTCTGTGGGGAAGTTGAATCTCAGGGTTGTAACTTGCATCCATACTTTGAAAATAAATGTACTGTAAACCATTGAGTCACCTTATGTATAGATTCTCCTGTACCTAGTGTCACTTTATGTACATACAACCAGTGCATGTATGTAAGATAATATTGTGTTCTTTATGAAGCTGATTCTATTTTTTATGCTGGACCAGATCCTGAGTAACAACCATTTCAATCTCCTTTACACTTCTGTATTGGAAATGACATTAAAAGATGTTGAATCTTGAATCCTGAAATGTGCAGGCTTGGAATTTTGTATCTGATTCTGTGACGAGTTGAATAGTCAGGTGGATGTGAGAGGAGATGGATGGAAGGAAGATGTTGTGGTGAGGTATGGCGGGAGTATTTACTCTGGCTTCATCCACCAGAGAGAAGTACTCGTAGTTATGAAGCAGCCTGTTTATTTGACAAAATGAGTCACAACAGGCATCATATGGAGACCCTTTCAGAGGAAGAAGGACTGTCTTACCCAACACTACACAACATTTTATGTGCTAAAGATCAAAGAGCAATTCCATATTCACAATGCATCCACATTGCTTCCTTTTAACTACACACAAACTTCACACCTCTTGCTTTGCACCCTCGCCACAGATGTATAAATAGATAGATACTTTATTGATCCCAAAGGAAAGTATAGTGTCACAGCAGCATTACAAGTGCACAGATATTCAAGTATACAATTATGAGAAGACAAGAGGGGAAAAAAGTCACCTCAACCAGTTTAACAAGAGGGGGTGATCACTTCCCCAGCTATTGGTTGACTTATCATAGAGCTTAATGGCTGAATGTAAAAATGATCTCATATAGTGGTCTTTGGAGCAATGCAGTTGTCTTAATCTATTACTAAAAGTTCCCCTCTGTTCAGCCAAGGTGGCGTGCAGAGGGTGAGAAACATTGTCCTGAATTGCCAGGATTTTCCATAGGGTCCTTTGTTCTACCACAACATTTTAATCAGCATTGTCTGGTCTTCCCATTAACAGTGATTGATGGCTTTTAGGACCATTGTTTGGAGCTGGATTTTAAATATAATCTACAGTCTATTTATATTTGAAGATTGGGAGCTGAAGTTATTTACTATATGTGTTAACCTCAAAAACGCCCTAACACACACTATGTCTGCTTCTGTAAATAGGATTACCAAATTATATGAGTGCGAGGTTGGATACAAGTGACGGAAATGAGAAAATTCTGGAGATTCAAGCTCAGTAATCCACCAGCTTGTTAGAAGTAGCAAGTCAGTCCCTGTGCACGATACAAAATGAGTTAATTGTTAGTTGAGTAAGCTAACCTTTGCATTACAAGGTGGTGTGATGTAATTTATCAGTATGAATAAAAATAGATAATGCTGAAAATACTCAGTGGGTCAGAGAATTTCTGCGGAAAGGGAAGCAATGTTAGTACTTCAGGCTGATTATCCATCCTCAGAGGTTTTCATGTGTTCAATGAGTAAATTAAACTTTAACTGATCACTGCTGGAACGTCAGACTTGAGTGATTTTACCTACTCGGCTCCCTGATTTCCAGTGGCATCTGGTACTCAAATCACTCCATTGTGCCTGAATATTTCCTTCACAGAATGTGGAATAAATTTAAAATGTTTCTACAACAGAAAAGCAATTGGCCGCAGATGGAAAATAATATGTTTATTAAACCATAAGACATAGGAGCAGAATTAAGCCATTTGGCTCATTTGGCCACCATTCAATCATGGCTAATCCTTTTTTCCCTCCTCAACCCACTCCCCACCTTTCTCCCCATGACCTATGATCAAGAAACCATCCAACTCTGCCTTAAATACACCCAACGACCTGGCCTCCCCAGTTGTCTATGGTAGCAAGTTACATGAATTCACCACTTTGATTTTTAAAAGGCTGGTAGGACAATTATTCTTTCTGCCCATGTAGTTGAGCAATCATAAAAATACCTGACATGCTTGGGATAATAGTAATTAGGTATAGGGATCTAATCTGTGACTGCCAACATTAAAATGCAGAGTGCCAACATGGAGGTGAAAAGGGGTAAGGAGATGCTTTCAGCTTACAGGATATAATGTAGGTAAAGGAAAAGGTTTGAAAGAACATGTGTGGCTGTACCTGACTGATAGTACCAATTCATGGCTATATTAGAATCCATACACTTTATTAATGTCTTGATTTCTATTCAACCATTTGATGAAGTGGGGTTGGCTTTTTCCCAATGGCTAGCACACATTAATGTGATCTGGTGTCCTTTCCTCATATTCTTCTATCCCACCTCTTCTTCAAGTGCATAAACTAAGGAGAATCCTTAGTTCATTGGACAGTCCAAGAACACTACAACACCACAATATTTGCAAGAGGATCTTCTAGGGTACAAATGGTCATGGATATCACTTTAGAAGTGGCTACTTTTTGAAGCATTGGATCTTTAATGTTAAATATACTTATGGCACAGATTTCAGCAAGAATGTGGTTGAGAGGGACATGGATCAACCATGGTTAAATAGCAGAGCAAACTTGATGGGCTGAATGGCCTAATTCTGCTCCAATGTCTTATGGCCTTATGGTGCAAAAGATGCTAAATATGACCAGAAATATTGGGGAGAGGGATTTTGAACACATGGATGGCATTACACTCCTTAATTTATTTTTCTCTAGTCAGATGAATTAGAATTATTTGACTTCTGTTGCTTTCACATCAATATTCCTCCATACACATTTGATTTGCAGTATAGCTAATCAAATCTTAATAAACAGTCTTATAAAGCACAGACAGAAAATCAACATGAGATTTATAAAAGCAAGATTCAGAACTGTTCCGATAAGTTGTTTGCTGCACGATTCTCAAACTAATCTGTTGATTTGTCAATATCCTTTCAATAATACAAATTGAAGGCTGACTATGTGAAAGGTTTTGTAACCGACATTGTTTTGTAATTTTAATTTTCCCTTCTCATTTCTGAAATAAATTTTACACTTTAGCATTACGATGCGTAAGAAAAAAAACACACAATCATACAAAATAATTATCTTTAAGTTAACCATTTAAAAATTATAGTTGAATGACAACACGAAAGTGCCATAATTACCTTGAATAAGATGATTTAAAAATCTCACCACAATTACATCATTCTATAAGCTTACACCTATTTCCCAAAGCTCCCCTTTATCCAGTTCATTCTAAACTCACAGATCTCTGTGTTGTAATTCTTCAGACATATTCTGGACTTAGGGTGTAGGGCAAGGTATTAAATTCTTTTCTTTTCAAATCTTTTTATTTAGGTATTAAATTCAGCAACCAACTTCAACAGCCAACCAATCTTTAGACCTGAACATGGACTGTAGATTAAATTTAAAATGCAGCTCTCGACAATAGGGTCCAAGAGCTGTGAACAACAGTTAAAAACCAGATAATGTTGGTTAACATTGTTTGGAGTGTGGGTGCAAAGAAGGAGGTGTGAAAGTTATATGTACTTCAAAGGAAACATTGTAGATACATTGTAAATATTGGATTGTGATTTGATCTTTACCATATCAAATCTCATGTAATGTTAGGTTAAATAGGCCTCTTCCTCCAAAAAGGTCTTAATACGATGCCTGCTGTGTTTCATTTTGTTGAAAAAAGGACAACTTCATATCTACCATATGTGTCTCTCTGGTGACTTTGTTTACACTGTAACAGTACTAATATAAACCCCATTTGGTCCAACAGAGAATAACATGGGACCTATCATCACTGCTAATAAGATAATTTATTCTGGAAGATATATTGTAATGTGAGAGGAGCTGAAAAGATATCAAGCTTTACAAGGAGTAGAAAAAGAAAGAGAAGGGAATGGGGATTAAGGAGTTAAGCAGAAAGAGGAGGAAAGGGGAAGAATGAAACTTTGGGATGAAAGGGAGAGGGAAGGAGAGAGAAAGAGGACAGAACAGGAAGAAAAGAAATTGGAGCAAGAGAGGGTCTGTGGAGAAAGGGAGTGAAGACAATACAGAGGGAGAGAGAATGGGGGAGGAAAAGCGAAGATGATAAAGTATATGAGGAGCAGGGAAAGTCTTTTCCCCTCTTCTCCTAGGTGCTCCTGCTGAGGAGCAGATGGAACTGCAGCAGCATTTGGAGCATTGATCAGCTGGTTTTGCCTTTCCTCTAACACGCTGATTAATGTCAAGGCAGTGGGTTGGGAGGAGAGGGAATCCAGGGTTTCACACGGGGCAGCTTGGACTAAGGAAAGCAGCCTGTCTGGATGTTACTTGCCGAATGTGTCATGAAAGTTTTTTTCCCAGTAATCTGTGTATTCTGGTCATGCAAAGTGCAGTAATACAAGATTTGTATGTCAATGTGTAATCATGTTAATTGTGTTCATCACAATGAGTAATTGACATTCCACATACATTTATTTTTAGAACTAGCTTTTCAGTTAATTAATCAAGAACTACAACTGTAATAGAGGATTTCCCCCAAACACTACTCAGATGAAACTGTAAACACCTTTTAGGTTTAAAGTTCAAAATAATTTTATTATCAAAGTACATATATGTCACCATATACAACACTGAGATTCATTTTCCTGTTTGCATACTCAGCAAATCTATAGAACAGTAACTGTAACAGGATCAATGAAGGATCAACCAGAGTGCAGAACAGAACAAACTGTACAAATGCAAATATAAATAAGTAGTAATAAATAACTAGAACATGAGATAATGAGATAACTTCAAATTTTGAATTTGAATTTGAATTTCGGTTTATTGTCATTTAGAAACCACAACTGCAATGCAGTTAAAAAAATGGAACAATGTTCCTCCAGAATAATATCACAAAACCACACGACAAAACAGACTACACCAGAAAATCCACATAACATTTGGCAATCCCCAAATTCAGAGTCCGGAGAGGCTACTGCATATTAATATTGCACTACCATCTTAGTGCGTTCCCCGGAAAGGAGCTCCAAACCCACCAGACAAAATAAGACTACCCAGACACACCAAGTCAGGAGACCAACTCTACCACCCAACAAACCAAAAACTAAAGCTACAAGACCTACACAAAACCACATTGTTACATATAGTTATAGTTAACATATAGTTACAACAGTGCAAACAATACCATAATTGATTAAAAAACAGACCATGGGCACAGTAACAATAGTCCAAAGATGTTAAAAGACTATAAGTTTGAAAGAAACCACCATACAGTTTCCACAAGTGGTCAGGGTCCTGACAGACTCGTCATCCCACGCTGGCGGCAGAAGGAAATACCCCCGCTATGGACTTCCACAGCACCGCCGGACTCAGCCTCACAGATGCAGAACACAACGAAAGCTCCGTCGAACCCAGCCTCGCAAACGCAGCACATAGTGAAAGCGCTCCAACCTCAGTGGACTCCGAGTCCGTCGAACCTCCGAGCCTCCGACCATCCCCTCCGGCCCAGCCTCTCCGAGCATCATCCTCTGCTGAGCGCACTACGACGTCCCTGCCACCAGCCACTGGCAATGCGACCCCGAGGACTGGGGGCCTGTTCTTCCCAGCAGAGTCCCGGACCTCACAACAGCAGTAGCAACGAAGAAGGCCTTCCTGGAGATTTCCAGACGTTCCTCTGTGCTCCCATGTCCGTTTTTCATCAGATTAGGATTGTACACGGCATCCCGCTTGACAAATAACAGATATCAACTCTGGAGAGGCCGCTGCAAACTGTGTCACGCCACCATCTTGGATTATTAACCTTAAAACGAGATAATTGGTTGTAGAAGCATTTCAATGATGGGGCAAGCGAGTGTAAGTCATCCCCTTTTATTCAAGAGCCTGATGGTTAGGGGGTAGTAACTATTTGTGAACCTGATGGTACGAGGCCTGAGGCTCTTGCACCTTCTACCTGATGGCAGCAGCAAGCAGGAGGTGTAATCTGGGTGGCAGGGATTTCTGATGATGGATGTTGCTTTCCTATGACAGCAATTCATGTAGATGTGTTAAATAATTGTTGCGCATCACTTACTGGGAAATCCTCTCCTGATTTAGTGGATAGCCAGATTGTCAGTTGCTATAATTTAGATAATAGATTATATGGTCATAAGCCATAGGAGGAGAATTAAGCCATCTGCCCATCAATTCTACTCTGCGTTCTATTATAGCCGATTTATCTTTCCTCTCAACCCCATTCCCCAGCCTTCTCCCTGTAACCTTTGACATCCTAATCAAGAACCGAACAACCTCTGATTTACATATATCCAATGAGTTCATCAGATTCACCACCATGGCTAAAGGAATTTCTGCTCATTTCTGTTCTAAAGGGATGTCCCTGTTTTCTGAATCTGTGCCCTCTGGTCCTAGACTGCCCCACTTTAAGGAACATTTTCTCCATGTCCACTCAATCTATGTCTTTCAAAAGGTTTCAATGAAATTTCCCCTCTTTATCCTAATCTCCAGTGCATACAGGCCCAGGGCTATCAAGCATTCCTCATTTGTCACTTAATATGTTAGGAGCTTCATGAAAGCAATTTTTCTCCCAGTTTTTGCTTGGAGATCTTCTTACCTGGGACACTACCATTGACCAGAGCTGGGAAGACAAACAGTTCTGTTCCCTGTTCTGTTCCTGATTACTTGTGACCACAACTGGAATCTGTGCAGGAGGGAATGCCACAAACTGGACTTGTGATATGCACCAGCTATTCATATGACCATCCACAACCTGCTGCCATGGGACTGGGGGAGTAAACAGGTACTGCATCTTACCTAAAGGTGACCTGTGGGCTAGTGGAGGGAAGGAGTGCCTTACACCTCCTTTGGTAGAGACATATTTCTACCCTGCCAACTATTCCTTGATATAATAGCCAGCAATTTGAAGATAACAGGCAAGACCATAAGACATAAGAGCAGAATTAGGCCATTTGGCCTGTTGAGTCTTCTCCATCATCAATCATAGCTGATTTATTTTCTCTCTCATTCTCCTGCCTTCTCCCTGACGCCATCACTAATTAGGAACCTTCACAGCTGTCTGTGGCAATGAATTCCACAGATTCACCATCCTCTGGCTGTAGACATTCCTCCTCATCTCTGTTCTAAAGGGACATCTTTCTATATGAGGCCCAAACCTGCTCACAATATTCCAAATATGGTCTGACCAATGCTTTATAAAGCCTCAACATTACATACTTGCATTCATATGTTAGTCCTCCCGAAATGAATGGTAACATTGCATTGGGCTTCCCAGCCACTGATTCAAAATGCAAATTAACCTTTAGGAAATTCTTCATGAACAGTCCAAAGTCCCTTTGCACCTCTGATTTCCGGATTCTCTTCCTGAAAGGAAGGCACCAGCTTAGTAATTAAATATTAATATGTAACAGTATTCTTTACTTGCTGAAAAGTTATGCAATGAGAATAACTTATAGCGAAGTTGGGGGATGATTTCTACTTGAGGGATGTTTGGAAGAAAGTGTCTGTCAAGAGAAAATTGCGATGTAAAAATTATGTTTGGTTACACCAGACTTGGTGGTTTCTTTAACCTTGTGGAACTGGATTTTGGTATTATTTAAAATAAACTATTGTTGCCAGTATTTCAGATGGTGATGAGGAGGTGTAGAGGAGCGAGATTGATCAGCTGGTTGAGTGGTGTTTTCACAACTACTTTACACTCAATGTCAGTAAGAATTGATTGTGGACTTCAGGAAAGGTAAGTCGAGGGAACACACACCAGTCCTCATCGAGGGATCAGAAGTGAAAGGGGTGAGCAGTTCAAAGTTCCTGGGTATCAATCTCTCTGAGGATCTACCCTGGGTCCAACGTATGGATTCAATTGCAAAGAAGGCACGACAGTGGCTATATTTCATTAGGAGTTTGAGGAGAATTGGTATGTCACCACAGACACTTGCAAATTTCTACAGATGTACTGTGGAAAGCATTCTAACTGGTTGCATCACTGTCTGGTATGGAGAGCCGACTGCACCAGATTGGAAAAACCTGTAAGTTGCAAACTCTGCCAGCTCCATCATCGGCACAACACTCCCAAGTAGCGAGCACACCTTCAAAAGGCAATGCCTCAAAAAAGTGGCATCCACCATTAAGACCTCCCCATCACACAGGGCATGCCCTCTCCTCATTGCTAACTTCAAGGAGGAGATACAAGAGCCTGAGGCACACACTCAACATTTCTGAAACAGCTTCTTCCCCTCCGCCATCAGATTTCTGAATGGACAATGAACCCATGCACACTACCTCAGTACTTTTTCCCTCTCCTTTTGTACTACTTATTTTATTTAATTTTCTATTTTCATACTGTATATACTTATTGTAATTTACAGTTTTAATTATGTGTTACAATATACTGCTGCCACTGAGCAACAAATTTCACACCATACGCTAGTGATATTAAACCTGATTCTGATTTTGAAATAATATGAACTTCATGATCTACCCAATCAGTTTCTAAGTTTTCCACCAATGTATCTGTCAACTTATGTTGAGATCCTAGGAAATTCAGAACACAACCAACTGAAGGAGTGTCCAGTCTAATTGTATTTTATTGTTCTTACTCTTTAAAGTCACTGATTGTAAGGGACTTGGTACTTTTAAATGTGGCAAGTTCAGAAAAGATGGCCAAAGAAAGTCTGAGTTTCATGCACATTTGAAGATCTTTCCCAACCACTAGAAAGCTCATAAAAATAATTGGTTGAAGTGAAGGAATAAATAGAGATAAATAGGGAATGGTTGTTAGATCAGTCGTGTGTGTTTCTACAACTGCCACTTGTTGAATGCCTGGGAATTATAATGCTTGCCTGAATGTTGAAAAGTGTAGACCAGGTGGAAGTAACAGTAAATGTTGGGAGGACATGAAGGGGAAACTAGAGTAAAATTAGACAGAGTGTGAAATAAGATCATTTGAGATAAATAATAAGATAAAAATCTAATGCAGGATGCTGCCTGTATTTGAGTGTATGTGCTATGACAAGAGGTTGGACATACAGTATGTGGTTGTTTTCTCCAGAGCAGCAGAGACTGAAGGAAGATCTGATGGAGGCTTTTACAATAATGAGAGGGTTCACTAAAGTACACAAACAGTGTAATTTACCCAACATTGAAATGTCTAATACCACAGGACAGACACTTAAGGTGAGAGAAGGGAATTCCAAAGGGGATATGAGGGGCAAGAGTGTGGTGGATGCTTGGTATATGCCGGCTGGTGTGGTGGTAGAGGCAGATATATTAAGAACTTTTCAGAGACTTTTAGATAGGCACATGAGTGTGAGAAAAATGGAAAGGATTTGGACACTGTGTAGGTGAAAGAGATTAGTGTAGATGGCCATTTGATTACTAATTTAATTGTTTCAGCACAACATTGTGGGCTGAAGGGCCTGTTCTTGTGCTGTTCTAAAAATTCCTCTCCCATTTTTATGTTCTAAAAATGGGAGAGGAATTCATTCAGAAGGCAGCTTGAATTGGGGAGATCCAACATGGAAAGGATTTTCCCTTCTTAAAATATGTGTAGATCAATGTTCCCTCTAAGGTACCCGTATGTGCGGGTGCACACATCTTTTGCTACTAGCACACAAAGGAATTTAAACTGTGCACAAGGGGTTGTCACCCTCTGCCTCATTAGCTTGTTAAATATAGATAGATAGATAGATAGATACTTTATTCATCCCCATGGGGAAATTCAACTTTTTTCCAATGTCCCATACACTTGTTGTAGCAAAACTAATTACATACAATACTTAACTCAGTAAAAAATATGATATGCATCTAAATCACTATCTCAAAAAGCATTAATAATAGCTTTTAAAAAGTTCTTAAGTCCTGGCGGTTGAATTGTAAAGCCTAATGGCATTGGGGAGTATTGACCTCTTCATCCTGTCTGAGGAGCATTGCATCGATAGTAACCTGTTGCTGAAACAAGAGGGCGCTCTCCACAACTGACCTATAGAACATCTTCAGCATCTCACTACAGACATTGAATGACGCCAACCTTCTAAGGAAGTACAGTCGACTCTGTGCCTTCCTGCACAAGGCATCTGTGTTGGCAGTCCAGTCTAGCTTCTCGTCTAACTGTACTCCCAGATACTTGTAGGTCTTAACCTGCTCCACACATTCTCCATTAATGATCACTGGCTCCATATGAGGCCTAGATCTCCTAAAGTCCACCACCATCTCCTTGGTCTTGGTGATATTGAGACGCAGGTAGTTTGAGTTGCACCATATCACAAAGTCCTGTATCAGTTTCCTATACTCCTCCTCCTGTCCATTCCTGACACACCCCACTATGGCCGTGTCATCAGCGAACTTCTGCACATGGCAGGACTCCGAGTTATATTGGAAGTCACAGGGTGAACAGGACCGGAGGATCGTGTATTTCACGATCATACACAATCACATTTCCTTTTCTGGTTTTTGATGTGGATGGTGTTGACAATGTGGAGTTTGCAATGATCGGTCTGCAGATTTTAGAACTGGTTTATTTATATTCATTTTATTGAAGAAATTATTGATTCACTATGCTAAATGATGCTTTAAAAATCAAGTTTCCAAATATCACTCCACTGCTTCCATTTGCAAATTCTCTCGCAACCTTTGCATCGCGACAATACACAGCAAATTACATATGGACAGTGTGTAAAAGCTCTGGTGAGAAAATCCTTCTTTACCCCCTTCAGGGCTGTTGTATATGTTTTGTGAAAGTGCAGATGAACGAGAGTGAAACCTATCAAACCCAGAGGAGATAAAAGTTCTTATTGACAGTGTTTTGCCATATGTTAAAATTAATACCTCTATATATATCAAATTCAGTGTGCACATGTTGTCACTGGGCAAAAAATTGCACAGTGGAAGATTTTTGCACACACTGGTCATTAAAAATTAGAGGAAACATTGGAGTAGATGACAGAAGATTAAGAAAGTTGAGTTTTGCAAAGGATGTTTCATTCAGGATTAAGTTCAGGTGAAAATCCTTGTATGAAAGAGAGGGGTGGACAGATCTACTGAAACTCCAGTGATTACACAAGTATAGCCACTGTTGGGATTCAGTAGGTATATTGACAAGTGTTGATATATATATATCAGTTTCACTCAAAATGGTTTACAGAGTTAGAGAAAATAGTGATTGTTAGGGAGTATTCTAGAATTAGGTTATATAGCAAAATATTAACTTCAGCAATCGACCTTTAGACCTGAATATGGACTGTAGATTAAATTTAAAATGCAGCTCTAGACAATAGGTTCCTAGAACTGTGAACAGCTTAATTGGAAAACCAGACAATGCTGATTTAACATTCATTTTGGGTGTCTGGTGTGTAGATGTGAAGAAGGAGGTGTGAAAATTATATGTAATTCAAAGGAAGCATTAAGATACATTGTAAATATAGAATTGTCCTTTGACCTTTAGCATATAACATGTCATACAATATTGGGTCGAACAGGCCTCTTCCTCTGAAAGGGTCGCAATATGATTCCTGCTGTGCCTACAGTGATGCACAACCTTAACTGGGCAGCAGGCAAAACAAGTACCAATGACTGACATTGTTCTTACTTCTCATGAGTAGGTCATTCTGGATGTTGTTACAGTGTCAGTGTTTTATTTTGCAGCACAAACTTTGTCTTTGATTTGAGATAAGAAGTAGAAGTTGGCACATATTTATCTGATTTCCAAACACCATAAATTATGTCACACAAGGAGTACTTTTTTGAATGAAACCAAATTAATTTAACTTTTATGTTTCTGGGCATGTACATATTTTATACCGTGTTTATAAATACCGGTAGATATGCTGAATCCATAGCACACTGTTCACTTGCAAGGTTCCATGGTTCTAACCCCCACCCCTGTTTAGTTAGACTTTGTAACTGAGAATTCCTCAGGCATCAGTCAACATTTGTTTGAATAGATTCACTGAAGGTGATTACGATGAAATTTATCTAAGTATTTGAACCAAGTGGAGTTTTGGGAGAGCCAATAGCACAAATGGGAAGGTTTTTTGCCACCCATGAAATGAAAATCATAGTAGCTGGTTGGTTTATTGATTACCCACAGTAAAATAGTGGTTCAGTTAAGCTATTGACCTCAAGTCCCACAATTAGCAGTGATTGCTTCCGATATGCGGCTACAACAAATATTCTGCAAAGCTCATTGCAGGCGATGCTTTTTTGTTTGCTGAGGTATTGTTTAGTTTTTTTATTCAAGTGAACACATACAGGAGTAAGTATGTGGCTCAGACTGGTGCTGTCAGTTTGCTTTTGCCCCTAGACCTGCGATTTGTACCTGAGTGTAGCTCTCACCAACTGCCTCCGGCTCCCGCCATGTGAACGGAGTGCAGTTTTCCCATCAGGCCTAGGCAGACCCATCACCTTCTCTCAAGTGGACTCGCAAATCATTCTGTTTTCCCGCAACAAGCAAGAAGAGGGGGGAAAGTGTGCTCAAGTCCAAAGAGAAATTCCATCTCTACACTGCGATAGGTAATGGCAGCTGTTTATCTGACAGCAAACACTGGAGCCTTCTACAAGCAAGGATGACAAAAATGGAAAGTGGACTATGGCAAAACTCCTCCTGAGCCATGCACTGCAAGCCGAAAATCTAATCCCAATATAAGTTGAGCTGGTCTCATAACTTATCTAGATGAAGAGTTGTATTTGTCAGAAACCAATGTTATAGACCATTGTGGACCCTCACTGCTGGAGGGGTATTATTTTTTTCCAATCATTTTCAGTTTATGCCTGTCAATAGTAAGCTTTGGGTACTACTTAGACTTGTGCTGTCTAATAGCCAGAAACGCTCATACTATCTACATCCCAGGCTATAACAATCTTCAAAAAGAATTCCAAGTGTTTCAGCGCTCAGTCAAGTTGTCCTTCTCAAGATTCCTGGAGCTCACATGTACCTAGCTCCCTGCCAAATTTTTCTGACTCTCCATGTTGACATTATTTTGTATTTCACAGTGTCGAAATTAAACTGCAGATTTTCCTTGTGTCACTTCAGAGTTCAAGGTACATTTATTGTCAAAGAATGTGTACTGTATACAAAGTTAAAATTCATCTTCTTACAGGCAGCCACAAAACAAAGTAAACCCAACAGAACACATTAAAAAAGAACTGTCAAACACCCAAACAGCCGCAAAGCCAGTTCATTGCTGCAGTCGGTCCAGTAGGACCATAGCCTCACTTTAGTGCAGAGATGAATACACCTCAGGGAGGAGCAAGCTGAACACCAGCTGGTCCTGTGCCTCTGGCCCAGACACTCTCGGGCCTGGGCCCTGTAACCTGCAGTGGGCCTGGGCCCTGCAGCCTCCAATGGGCCCATACCCACCACACAGCAGCTTTACTACTGAGGCTCTATTTCACACAGGCAGTTCAAAAGCACAAGTCTGAAAGGGAATTTACAGGCTATTGATTGCAGTGATCATTGCCCAGTAAAAGTGTGATGAATAGAGTAGTTAGTAGATTTGTTTGCTTCCAGTAAGGTGTCGCTATGTCTCTCCAACGCCAACTTAAACCAAAAGCTTACTTCCGGCTTAACGCAAGAACAATCTGTACATTAAATACAACTTGGCCACTTGCTTCCAAAGCAAACAGCAGAACAAGTGCAAAAACTAACATGCACTCCACCCTGTGAGCCGGAGAAGTAACCTTGGCCTATCATCAGATGAGATAAATGCCAGTGACTTACATTCTTTTCTACGCAAGTTGTTTCACATAATGCAAAACATTGCAAGAAAAGTAGAGGAGGTATTGATCAAGTATGGTAACAGTTCATTCCAGTGTTTTTACAATTTGGGAATAACTATCTGTCTGTGACTGCATCTGCAAAATGCTTACTATTATTTGCGCATTGTATTTGCTTCCTTGGAATAGAACTTTGAAAATGCACTATTAATCCCATAGGCTACTATTTAGCATGCTGATTACATGTGACTGAGGATGTCTGCTAACTCCTTTCCTCACATCAGATGAGGTTTCCAGATCCTATTTGTGCATTATGTCAGGAGGGGTCATTGTATAGCTCTTTACCTCCATTCACCCTGCTGATTTTTTTTTTGTGCATCGTGATTATTTTCATAATTAGTAAACAAGAGGTGAGGACTTATACTATGAAGAGCATTGAGAACAGAGGGACTTGGTGTACAAGTCCAAAAATCTCTGAAGGTGATGGAATAGACAGATAATGTGGTTAAGGAGGCCCATGGAAATCTGCCAATCATTATTTGGGACACTGAACACACAAGAGCAGAGAGGATGCACTCCATCTTTATTAAACATTGGTCAGATCTCAGCTGGAATGCAATATGCAATTCTGGCTCCACGGTACAGGAAATATGTGAGAGCCTAGGAGAGGGTGTGGAGGATATTCAGCAGGATAATACCGAGATGGAGCACTTCAGTTATGTGGAAAGACTAGAGAGACCGGCTCTGTTCTCCCTGGAGTGGGAGAGGTTACAGAGGGGATGTAAAATTATGAGGGGTGTAGGTAGAGTGGGCTGCAGGAAACCATTGCCCCTATTAGATGTAGATAAAGACTTAGAATAAGTGATAGAGAAGTTTAAAGGGTTCTAAGGAGGGGCTTTATCTGTCCAAAGCATGGTGAGTGCTTTGAATACACTGCCTGAGAGAGTGGTGAAAGCAATTTTGCCTAAAGCATTTATGAAGTGAATCTGAATCAAATTTATTACCACTGACTCATACGACATGAAATTTGTCATTATACAGTATCAGTACAGTGCAAAGACATAAGATTAATGTAAGTTACTAAAATAAATAATTATTGCAAAAAAAACACCCTTGAAGTAATAGGTGGCATCTTTAGACTGTCCAGAAATCAGAAGGCAAAGAAACTGTTTCTGAGTCATTAGGCTCCTGGATCTTCTCCCCACTGGTGTGCAGACTAGTACTTGAATAGCCTAGGGATAGAAGTCGATGGGCAAGTGCTGGAGGATGGGATTAATTATAGAAGCGTCCCCATTAGCTGAGTATTACAGCTGGAATCTGTTGATGGACCAATACCATTAAGCAAAGGGTCCATGGGCCCCAGGTTGGGATCCCCTATTCAGAAGATAGTTGAAGAATTTTGCTTAATTTTGATATCCATCCAAATGCAATGATGTACATCTGTTGTAAAACACATCTGAGGTGAAAGTTGCTTCCAATAGGTCTTCTGATGAGATACATTTAACTGGTTTGGCCTGCTATCTTGCCATCATACAATATGGTTATTATTTATAAAATCAGAATTTCAAATATTTGGGTTCTTGGAGGAGCTGAAGTTCTTCACTCCTTTATCTTTGTTATCTTGTGATTGTCACTTTCTACTTTTTCCACTTTAGTTTTCTGTTGTTTTGTTTAATTTCAGCATCATCTTCTCTCAATCCCAAAATATCTGGCATTTCACAAGTCTGCAGCAAATCTGCTGTGGCAACCACCCATTTTCTTCCTACTAAAGCTTAGTCAAGCAGTCTCTGAGGGATTAAAGGTTTCATAAGTGAAAAATGGAATTAAATCTGATCTGGATGATCTGTTGCATAACTGTAACTCCATAAATGAAGTTGAGGAATGAGTCAGTAATCCTGAGATGTTAACATTGGTGCAACGCCCGGCATTGCTTGGAAAGGAAATTATAGGCTGCTCAGTATTTACTTTTTTGCAGGAATGTATTTGCTGGTGTGGGTTAAGTTCAAAGTCCATGAAAATATTGTCCCTGTAAGTAGATACAATACAGCAGAGATCAAATAATGGCGCTCTCTCACACTTCTATTTTTTCTTTATATTTAGTTTATTACGAGCCAATGATTTTCTATTTGCCCAGCTAAAATACTCTGTTCTGTGTGATTGAGCAAAATGTACCCTTGAGTGTTCTTTGCTAAATAAATAATTGTTATGCTACAGTATGTGTCCAGGCACAAAATAGCCCTCTCTTCTTTTACAAGTCAAAGAGGTATACTCTTCTGTTTGTGTAGGAATGCAGATTTTGAAGGTGCATGCATGCATATTCTGTACAGCTATTTGTGCATGTGTGTGTTTGTGTATTTATGTTTCTGATTATATAATGATTTACACATCTGTATTGATTATGGAACCAGAATAACCAGCTACTGAGAAATGCTAGTTTCCAAATTAACGCCACACTTAATGGCCACTTTATTAGGTACACCTGTTCATTAATGCAAATATCGAATTAGCCAGGCACATGGCAGCAACTCAATGCACAAAAGCATGTAGGCACGGTCAAGAGGTTCAGTTGTTGTTCAGATCAAACATCAGAATAGGGAAGATATTGGTAGCTTAGTTGTTAGCACAGCGCTTTACAGTACTGAAGACCCAGGTTCAATTCCCGCTGCTGCCTCTAAGGAGCTTGTAAGTTCTCCCCGTGACTGCGTGGGTTTCCTTCGAGTGCTCTGATTTCCTCCCACCATCCAAAGACGTAGCAGAAAGGTAGGTTAATTGGTCATTGTACCCCGTGATTAGGCGAAGATTAAATCGAGGGATTTTTAGGCGGTGGGGCTCAAATGGCTGGAAGGGCCTATTCAATATGGTATCACAATCAATCAATCAAATGTGATCTAAGTGGCTTTGACCATGGAATGATCGTTGGTGCAAGTCAGGGTGGTGTGAGTATCTCCTGATTTTCTGGGATTTACACTTAACAGTCCCTAGAGTATAAAGGGAATACAGGGAATGTTGCAAAAAAAAGGAAAAAAAGTTCAGTGACCGGTAGTTCTGTAGGTGAAAATGCCTTATGATGAGCAATTAGAGGAGAAAGGTCAGACTGGTTCAAGCAGACAGGAAAGTGGCAGTAACTCGAATAACCACAGGTTACAACAGTAGTGTGCAGAAGAGCATTTCAGAATGCAGAACATGTCAAATCTTGAAGTGGATGGCTACACCAGCGGAAGACCATGAACATACACTCTGTGCCTGTACCTAATAAAGTGACCGCTGAGTGTATAAGCGTATGCAATCAATTCAAGCTTTTTTTGCGATATTTGGAAACAATAGAGAAAAAAACTTAGCAACAGCACATTTAAACGATCTGCATTCCTTTAGAATTATGTATAGCACATACTTTTTAATTAAAATACAATTTATGTAGTTGAGTGACAATTATAATTCTGTTTTGTAACTTTCAGACATTACTGGGCTGAAAAATATAATTTTACAGAGGCATTGCCATCGAAACAAATTGTAAATAACTCAGTCTTAATTGATTGTTGTCAACGTTGTTCGAGGCGGTTAGACATGATGCATAATAAGTCTGTTATGAAATGCAATGTTAGTTTATTCAATACTAGTCATTTTTTTGTTCTTTTGAAATCTAGAAGAAATTGGCAAGAATAGATTTCTACATTTCAGTGTTAATGGTGGAAGATTTAGTAGTCTGACTGACGAACTTCTGCCATTGATCTTTTCCTGTACTTCAAAATATCTAGGCTGAACTATATTTAGCAAAAGCTGGTTTATGCTGAAGCTAAACATAGCACATAATGCTGTGTACTGATACAGACAGAACTCAGCACATTAAAGAGGGGTGGGATAGCCAAGACCTTGTTGGCAGAGCTATTAAAAAAAAGTGTATTTTTAATGCATTTAAAGCCAGGGATTCACTACTTCCCCATTTCCAGCGCCACACTCAAAAAAATGTTTTGATATTAGTAGCAAAAGAAGGATGGGAACGTGCCAGCGATGGGCTTGTTTGGACCATGTGATTGCTACAGCAGATAGTGAGGCCTGCAGGCACTTGAGTCCTGCTGGGGAAACTTTCCGTGACCCTTTGTAATAGAAACTGAAAAGTGTTCTTAGAGAAGCGAAACAAGGCTGTTGCAAATTGCTAAATGTTTTGACTCAAACAAACACGATCAAAGAAGCAGCTCTTCAATCAAACTATTTATCAGGTATCTATTTAAAACCTATAAGAACATCTGCAGAATCACAGCCCCCACTGACTTCAACTTGATTTTCAGATATTTTTTGAAGCTGCTTTCAACTTGTAAAACATTTTCTGTTGAAGAATATTCAAACAAAGACTGTACTTGGGGCTTGTTGCCTTTTCTTTTGGAACTTTAATTTATTTATCATATATGCTATTGCCTATCAGTGGTATTCCTGAATAAAGTTGACTTTGGTGTTGCTTTTGTAACAGCAAGGATAGCTACCTGCTGGCTGTGACATTACTTGGCGAACATTCCTTCTCTTTACGTTTCAACTTACTGGCGGGGAAAAATGTCAAGACCTGCACTAGCCTTCAGCAACTCAATGACATCTTGGGTGGGCTTCAGGGAGCTGTTGTGTTGGCATTTAGGAGGCGGAGAATAGGCTGTTATCATACTTCAACTCATCCACCTTTCTTTTCTCCGTTCCCCTGAGCATCTATCCAAACATGGAGTAGCTCTCATCCCTGATGGTACCTTGTTGAGCACCCCTACCATTGAACAATTCATATGTCCTATAGCTAGGAGGAAATAGGACATGGATATGCAAATGAAGAATACCAAATAAATGGTAAGGGCCATCTGCACTGGAATGCGGAGTGATTCTGCACATGTGTTAGGATGTTAGAGGAAACTTGGCTGGGACAAGCTGGGACAACTTGACTTCTCCCTCATATGTTAATTTTTCAAGTGACAAACGCATGAGATTCTGCAGATGCTGTAAATCCGGAGCAACACACACAAAATACTGGAGGAACTCAGCAGATCAGCAGCATCTGTGGAAAGGAATCAACAGTCAATGTTTTGAGTTGAGATCCTTCATCAGGAGTCCTGAAATGACGGCTCTGCTCTCTTCCTAGATAACACAAAGTACACTACAGATGCTGTGGTCAAATCAACACGTACAAACAAGCTGGAGGAACTCAGCAGGTCGGGTAGCATCCGTGGAAATGAGCAGTCAATGTTTTGGGCCGTGACCCTTCGTCAGGACTGAAGAAGGAGGGGGTAGGGGCCCCATAAAGAAGGTGGGGGGAGGGTAGGCAGGAGAAGGAGAAGGAGAAGGAGAACATCTCTTCCTAGATGTTGCCTGGCCTGCTGAATTCCTTCAGTATTTTCTGTGTGTTGCTTGGATTTCCAGCATCTGCAGATGGTCTTATTGGGGTTGCATATTGAATTGGTTTTACACAATAGAAGAGAAGTTGAGGATCAGTTGCTAAAAACATTTGGCATTTTTAAACTGCCAATGAGAAACTACATTGCGGTTTTCTGTGCCTAAGACTCTGATCTCACTCTGTGTGCAATGTATCTTGGTTGCCCTGACATTTACAGCTGTATACACATGTCAGAAAACTGTGACAATGAGGTTCAAGCTTGAGTATCATTTAAAGTGTTCAATTTTATCTAAGCCACTGTCTGAGAGTGTACAATTGAAGACCATGGAGTCTTCAGTATGGACCCATTATTTTTGATGTTGGAAATAAGCTTTCTTCTGAACTGGAAGACCCTGATGATTCCAGCCATTTCCCAGTCTCTACCTCTCTTGGCATGATGTCCATCTCCAACCTGCACACAAATATCCCCTCTTTAAGAATTTCCCATGGAGAGTTGCCACTTTAAAGCTCCTATCATTACAAGGATCCCACTTTCAAGCCCAGTTGTGCACACGGCTTTGGAAGCAGTACCTAGTTGCTGCATGTAACTGAGACAAAGGGCCAGGTTTCACATTGCTTGCTTGCATGTCGCATTCTGTGTTACCCCAAAAGAAATATCTCCCATGACCTTCACAAAATGGCACAGGCTTCCCAATGTAGCACCATTCTCCTGTGCTCCTTCATGTATGCAAGTATTTCATTTGAGCCTTAACTTCCTCAGTTTTCTAACTAGACAAAATTCAAGTCCAGTGCTTGTATTCTGGCTTTATGGCAGGTTACATGATAATCACCACATTCTTCATCCATGAAGCCATTCTTAAGGCACATCACCACCAAAACATTGTTGTTCATACTTGTCTTGGCAACATGTTATTAGAAATCTTGAGCTGTACTTGAACGATTCCTGAAATCACCCCTCAGCCAGAACTAATGTTACTCTTTAAATGACAGTGTACTCAGATCCTATGGATGTTAAACCTAATTTCTCACTCCTCCACCTTTCTGTACTTGCTCAGGGGTGGCCACCTCTTTTCTAGTGCTTCTTGTACAATGGCAGGTATGTAATGTGAAACCACACATTTCACATGATCTAGAATACCCAACTGCATCAAACCCTACTGCTCAGTTAAATGTAAGAATATTTGGAATGATCAAGAATCTCTCCAAAAATAGTTATTAACACAACCAAAGTTTCAGAGTGCCCCAGACTGCACAATGGAAATAATACTGTATGCTTTCTGGAAAAAAAACACTTACCTTGAAGAAATAGGAAAGCTTTATAATAAATATTACTCACACTTTACTCCTGCACCCAACCTCTTGATACCTCTGACTAAAGGTAATACCCCTACATGATCTGCACCCTAGTTATAGAAAGTAGAAAATTACAGCACAGTACAGGCTCTTTGGCCTATAATATTGTGCTTGCCTTTCAACCTACTCTAAGATCAACGTAACCCTTCCCTCCTACATAGCCCTTCATTTTTCTATCATCCATGTGCCTATATAAGAATCTTGTAAATGCCTCTAATCTATCTAGACGCCTGGTCTTATTGATTGTGCCTTAAACTGCTGTGTTTTCATTTTTGTGTTTATGAATAGTTTTAGTTTTCTTATCAGTTTTTGTTTTCCTAGAAGTTTTGTAATAATTCTGTAAGTTTATCCACCAAACAACCATGACACAAAAGTGAGAAAGACTTAACTAACCTTTTTGATCACTATGTTGAGGAATCAGTGAGGGAACAGGCTATTGTTGATTTGGTACCATGCTTGGAGAAGGGATTAGTCAATAATCTTGTGCACTGTCCTTTGTGTAGGAACATAATGACACGATAAACATCTTCACAAAGATAGAAGGTAAAGTAGTTTACTCCAAGACTAGAGTCTTAATCTAAAAAAAGGTAAATGCAAAATATGGGAAGAGTGGGTAAATAAGGGAGCTTCTTGAGACATGTGACTGCAGGACAATAGTTCCCTAGAGCCTTAGACTCTGTATCCTAGAGTATGAAAAGACTTAGTAAGGGAAATGGTACATGTATTAGTTGTCATCTTCCAAAACTCTGTTGATGAATTAATGGTTCCTGCAGTTCAACGGTGTCAAATGTAATCAAGGTATTTTTAAAAAAGCCAAGAGCAAAACTAGGGAACTATTAAGTGCTTCGCCTAACATCAGTAATTGGGGAAATGTCATAGATTAAAGGATTTGATAACAGGGCGTTTTGAAAATATGAATAGAATTAATGAAAATCAATGTATATCAATGAAAGAGGAATTATGTTTGTTAACCAACTGGAATTTCCTTGAGGATGCAATTGGTAAAATGGATAAGGGGCTCGGTCTCTTTTGCCCATTAGGCCAAGGTGAATGCCAAGGCAACAATGAAGGTCCTCCATCTCCAGTGGTGTTCACGGCTACCTTCATTGTGTCAGTAGCTTCTGAGGGGCACTAAGGAATGTGACATCTTTTGAATTTTCAGAAGGCCTTTGATAAAATCCTATTTAAGGGGAAATTAGGAGTAACTCACTGGCATGGAGTGAAAATTGGTTGCAGACAGGAAGAGCAAACAGGATTAAAGTGGGTAGGCACTTATGAGTAGGAAGACACTGAAGATCAGGGCTTATCCCTCTTTATTTTCAACATTTATCAATGATTTGGATGAAAGAACTAAAGATAATATTTAAATATTTTCCTATGACAAACCTGGTTGGGATTGTGAGCTGTAAGGAGGAATTACTCACATTTAATGAGCGGGAGAATCATGATATGTGCTGCATAACACAGATGAATTGTGAAGTTATCTACTTTGGTGGGAATAACAGGAAGGGGAACTCTGATAGACTGGGAAATGTTAATGTGCAAAGGGGTTGTTTTATTCTTGTACCCCAGAAGCTGAAAGCTAAAAGTGCCAAATTCTACACTGAAAGTTCAGGTATAGCAAACAAAGATAAAAATGGAAGATTCTGGAAATGTACAGTAAAATATATAGAAAATGCTGGAAAACTCAGCAAGTCAAGCAGCATTTGTGGAAAGAGAAATGGTTACCATTTCAGGTCTTGGGCCTTTTAGAGTAAGGATTCCAACCCAGGGTCCACAGTGGCCATGGCAGAAAAAAAGATTGGGAACCCCTGTTCAGACAATAATGTTTAACTGCCACCTACTACACCAAATCAAAGAAATTCCCTTTGTTCCACTCATTTCCCTCCCTCACCTTCTCTGCTACCTAGACTAACCTGTTTCTCTCTGTCTAAGTTGTGTTGAAGGGTGCCAGACTGGAAATATTAACTGTTTCACTTTACATATATGCTCTCTGACCTGCTGACATTCTAATGTGGGAGCAGCAAGCAATCAAGGAGGCAAACAGCATGTGTTGATCTTCATTGTGAGATCCTTCAAGTACAGGAACAACAAGATGTTATTTCAATTATACAGTCTTGCTTGAGAAGTATTGCAGACTTAGCTTCCTTGCCATAAAGGTCCACCATATTTATGACTGAGGTGATAAGGTTTGTTTATGAGGAGAAATTGGGGTAGCTAGAGCTGTATTCTCTGGCTTTCATCTATTTGAAACAAAATGTTCATTAGGACGACAGAGTGGATGCAAGAAGCAGGGTTGGTACAGGCTCAAAGGACCGAATGGCCAACTCCAGCTCCTATCCTATTATGTTTCTGTCTCGTGACTTAATTGGCCTCAGCTATGATGACATTTTGTCTTTGCAGAAGAGTCAGTAATATGGGGTCTGCTCATGATCCACTCAGCATACTTGAATGGGCTGTTGTAATGTGAACTAAGTCACCAGAGAGATGCAGCTGGTAGATATAAGTAGTCTTTTATTCAACAGAATGAGACCTCTCTGAAGGAAGAGGCCTGTTTAACCCACTATTGCATGACAATTTATATGCTAAGGATCAAAGGACAACTCTGTATTTACAAAGTATCTACAATTCCTTTGAATTACATATAACTTTCACACCTCCTTCATACCCACACTCCAGACACCTAAAATAAATGTTGATCTGCATTGTCTGGTGTTTCAATAACCTACTGTCCACAGCTCTAAGAATCTATTGTCCAGAGCTGCACTTTAAATTTCATCTACAGTCCACATTCAGGTCTGAAGATTGGTTGCTGAAGTTAATATTTTGCTAAATGCCCTAAGTCCAGAATGTGCCCTAACATGGCCATCAGGTGAAGACAATACCAAGCATGTCTGTGAGGACACTAGGAAACTAGCTTAATTATGCTTATACCTATGTCACTGTTTATGTTTGGGGTTGGCCAGTGTCTATTAATTATGAAGCTATGCACCAGCGAGGGACTAATATCTTTAAACTAAAATGCAAAATATAGTTCTTTTTTATCATGGTTAGGAGCAGTGAATCATACAGGGCAGAGAAAAGCCATTCACCCCATAAGCCCATTGCTATGAAAGTGATTAGTTTCACCACCTTTTCCAAGATCACTAATGGTGGGCAATAGATGTTGGCCTGAGCAGCACTGGCCAAATCCCCAAAAATAACAGTGAAATAAAATCCTACTTTTAGGTTATGAATTCCAAATCACAAGAATGTTCCTACCTTTCTTTAACTAATTACAATGGCTTGGATATTCTAAAGAACTGTTTGAAGTCACTGTTGTTTTGCCCTTCAAGTCTGTTCTTACCTGCAGTAGGTCTTCAGGTAGCCTTGTCCTGTGAAACTGACTTCCAATCGATCAGAGATACCTATGGAAGTACTTGTCACAGTGCCCGAAATCGTTTTGAGATCTGGTTAAACCCTGCCCTCAGGCATCGCGGTTGTTAAAGCTATCAAAGAGATTGAATGTTGGTGAAGAGCTTTCACATTCACAGTATTGAACACCAATAAAACTTTAAAATTTATTTAAAAAATAAATAGAAATAGTGGGAAGCAGTTAAACATTTAAATAAATTTAAATCAATTTATTTAGCTTAAACACAAATAAATTTGTAACTGCAGTTCTGCACTTCGACCTATCGTTGAATTGAAATAAAAGGATTGATGGGTGCAGATTTCTCAGCCAATTTTACATCATTATTAATTTATTTCCCTCTCAAGCATTTTGAATGCTGCTTAGACCGTGAGATCACTGACTCAGTGCGAACCACCTAATTTTTAGCCGAGCTGTTCTTACCTAAATATTGGTAGGATAACCAACTGCGGGGAGGAACCCCGTTCCTCTTGTGGCTGGCCTGTCTGCTTGCACATTCAACCTGAGGTAACTAGTCTGTAAATAAGAATGGGGAAATTGACTGCTTTTCCTTCTCAGAAGTGAGCATTAGTGCGTGTGCTTCAAATTGATGAGGTTTCATGTTGGTGGCACTGCAGTGAGGCAAAGCCATTTTCATGGCTGAATTTTAAATTTGCAGGATGTTGACTTACTCTGTCTTTAATATTTCATTTTCCTGTCCACTGGAATGCTTCTCTTCATCAGTCTTCAGCATTTCCTCATATATTTAGAGCTTGCGGAGTTAATGCAGTAGAAACACTTCATAAGATTCTGCTTGATGTTAAATTAATGGTCAATGGAGGGCAAAGGTAAAGGACATTCATTCAACAAAGTTCAAAGTAACTTCAAACTGAAGTTTTGCAAGATTTGTGTATTTGTAAGTTAAGATTGCTGTCTATTACTAGTTATCTCGTGTTTGAGATACATAGAGGAGGTGGAAAAAAAGTTGTATTTCTGTTATTTTTGTCATCTTCATAACGTAAGCAATGGAATATGTAGATAAAAGGAAATTGTACTTGTGTTAGTTTTGAATTTACTTGCACTGGGGAGTAATTCTTGACTTGTTTGACTTTAGGGAAGAATTACGAGGTGTAAGTATTTATTTTGGGAGTTGACTTCGAACACTGAACTTGCAGTAACGACACTGGGAAGCTGCAGCGCAGCTCACAGTAAATGTCAAGGCAAACCTGCGCAAGAAGTTATGCTGAAGTTAAAATTCAAAGTGTTTCAGAAAAAGAAATATAAAAATAAAATTATTTTGAACACATTAACTCAAATGGAACCTCCTGGATGTGCTCCTGCATTTAATAAACATGTTCACACTCTAGTTTCCCTCATTAAGTGATTGCAACCCCATGTTCCCATAAATCATGGCCCAGGTTATCAGCACCTCTGATCTTAACTGTACTGGGGCGCCCAACTGTCTACAATAAAGAACTTGAAACAGCAGGCTATAAAGGATTAACTGACTGCAACAATTTATTTTTCGTAAAAGATGCCAAGCTCTTGCTTCAAATTGCAATTAAAGGTCTCATAAGGTGAGCAAACAGTTCACCTTCTTCGAGATTAAAATGATTTAATGATTGCGAAGGGAATTTGGAACATTTTGGAGCTTTAATGCTTTGCACACAGTTCAAAATATTACTAACAACTGATTTTTAAAAAAAAACAAGAAATGCCGACCTGGTCTACAGATCAAAGAGGAGCAGCGCACCGAATAACCTGACAGCAGACACGCCTCTGAAGAAAATAAAAAAATATGTACAGGCTCCATGGAAACACAACTGTACTATGTTTAAAGCCTTAGCAGTTATGAAGAAATGTACCAACAATATATTACAGTGACATACTGTATGGCTTGAGTTTCCAAATGGAAATCACTTCCTGCCTTAAACCACTAGCATTATATGGCTGAAATTATGGATGGTCTAAAGATTATATGTCTTATTAACTATATTATGAGTGCTTATGAACTATGGAACTTTTTAACCAATTAATCAGAACGATAATTGCTTACAAACTAAGAATTACTGTTTGCTCCTCGTTTCTGTTTCTAACTGCAAAGATATTTAACTTTTAAAGACCATATTCTTAAGAAATAGGTTTCAGTTTGGACAACAATATTGTTTTGTTGCAAAATTAACATCCTGATTCATTTACAAATGCCTTAATGTGAATTTGTTTCAGTTCAGATGAAAAGTCAAAACTAATTCTGGATTTGCAGAAAATTGTTCATTAGGTTCCTAAGAATGATGCACATGGTTTAAATGGTATCTTTTAATTTGTATGGTATAAGAAAATCATGATAAACACGTCATTTAAAATATATATTTTAATTTATTGTTATGGAAACAATACCTTTTAGTGGAGGCAAATACCTTAAAAGTCAAAAAGCCTCCATAGTTGTGAAAATTGGTTGCTAAGCTGAAATGTTAATTCAGCTGAGATGCCATCTTAGTATAGGCATTGCAATTGGTGCTGTGAATGACTATCTTGGGGATTGTTAAAAGGCCACTTTAATTGACTGTGAGTGCACAGTGAGGATATTGCACAAGACTTTGGTGGATAATGCTTGACCTAATGCCATCCCTTCATAGTGACCGTCTATCTGATTGCAACGAACCATGGTACTTAAGGAACTTTTACTGTTCACTGGTCAATAGAGGTTTAACTGCCGTCGGAGATTCCCTTGTACACTTTATTGACTCTTCATCAACTCTCTACTTTGGAAACTCTCTGAGGACTTCAGCTAAAATACACTGCTTCCTAAGCCTATACTACAGAATGTATTACAGGAGATACCAGGACTGAATGCTTGAACATCAACATCTCACTAGGGACAGCCTTGTTTTACAGGAGGAATGGGAAGAGGACAAAAGTTCAGACAAAGCAGCCCAGAATGGGGAAGGAGGGACTCCTGCAGGTGGTGGACAACTCTCCTCCTCTGCAGTAGTTCCACTAATCCTTCCAAAGCTGTGCCCAAGAATTTCTGCATCCACTTAACATTGAGCAATCTTAAAATGTACTTCCTTGGCCTGACAGATCATGGTCCCCCTGCAGTGGAATTGTGGGTGGATTGCTACAAGTGAACCTTTGGGTTTAATTTGCATTCTGTATTGAATTAAATTTATTTCTTAGATCCTTCACTTACATGAGGAGTAAAAATCTTTACATCTCCATCTAAGTGTGCCATATGCAATCATATTAATTTATAATAATTTAAAATAAATAGAACTCTCAATGTAATAAAGAGTACACTCGAGCCAGCATGAGTTCATCAGTCTGATGGCCTGGTGGAAGAAACTGTCCCAGAGCCTGTTGGTCCTGGCTTTTATGCTGTGGTACCACTTCCCGGATGGTAGCAGCTGGAATAGATTGTGGTTGGGGTGACTCGGGTCCCCAATGATCCTACTGGCCCCTTTTACACACCTGTCTTTGTAAATGTCCTGAATCATGGGAAGTTCACAACTACAGATGCGCTGGGCTGTCCGCACCACTCTCTGCAGAGTCCTGCGATTGAGGGAGGTACAGTTCCCATACCAGGCAGTGATGCAGCCAGTCAGGATGCTCTCATTTGTGCCCCTGTAGAAAGTTCTTAGGATTTGAGGGCTCATACCAAACTTCCTCAACCGTCTGAGGTGAAAGAGGCGTTGTTGTGCCTTTTTCACCAGACAGCTGGTGTGTACAGACCACGTGAGCTCCTCGGTGATGTGGATGCCGAGGAACTTGAAGCTGTTTACCCTCTCAACCCCAGATCCATTGATGTCAATAGGGGTTAGCCCATCTCCATTCCTCCTATAATCCACAACCAGCTCTTTTGTTTTTGCGACCTGAAGGGAGAGGTTGTTTTCTTGACACCACTGTGTCAGAGAGATGACTTCCTCCCCGTAGGCCAGCTTGTTATTGCTTGAGATTAGGTCAATCAATGTAGTGTCATCGGCAAATTTAATTAGCAGAATGGAGCCGTGGGTGGTGACACAGTCATGGGGATACAGGGAGTAAAGGAGGGGACTCAGTACTCAGCCCTGAGGGGCTCCCATATTGAGAGTCAGAGTGTTGGAGGTGAGGGAGCCCACTCTTACAACCTGCTGGTGATCTGACAGGAAGTCCAGGATCCAGCTGCACAAGACAGGGCCAAGGCCGAGGTCTCTGAACTTCTTGTTGAGCCTGGATGAAACTATGGTGTCGAATGCCGAACTGTAGTCCAAGAACAGCATTCTCACACAAGCATCCTTCTTCTCCAGATGTGTAAGGACGGTATGTAGAGCAGTGGCTATTGCGTCATCTGTTGATCAGTTGTGTCGGTAGGCAAATTGAAAGGGTCCATTTTGGGTGATAGCAAGCTGCAGATGTAATCCTTGACCAGCCTCTCAAAGCATTTGCTTATTATTGAGGTCAGTGTGACGGGATGCCAGTCATTCAGGCATGTTACCTTGGTCTTTTTTGGTACAGGGACAATGGTGGATAATTTGATGCAGGAGGGCACTCTACACTGGGAGAGGGATAGATTAAAAATGGCTAAACGCACCTGCCTGTTGTGCTGCACACATCCTAAATACTCGCCCTGGGATGCCTGGCGACTGTCTATGTACCTCAGCCTCAGAGATGGGTGTGTTATTCATTGTTAATCTTGACTCAATCTTCTCCAAATATTGTTGTTTTGCAGCCTCGACAGCTTTGCGCAAATCATAGCTGCTTTTCTTGAGCTCTAGTTGATTGCCAGTGATGTAAGCTCCATGTCGTGTTGCAAGTGCTGCTCGCATGGAACTATTGATCCAGGGACTGCATTTGAATGCTGAACTTGAAGATCCCAGTTTTAGTATTTGCAGGAAACGTTAAATGAGCACAATCAGCATAACAAGTCTAGTTTTAGCATACAAGCCTTATTTATCACAGCTCCCAATTTAGCATCAGTCTTTACCCATTCACCAAAGTATCTCCCTTTGTGTCTTTTTCTCATCATAGTACAGAGATATTCCATACGGAGATCCCAAAGTTTGTGATGGACAATATACGAATTCCATGTACATTCGGCAATTCCTGATTGTACTCACTAAACTTATCTCACCTAAGGCATGGGTTCTAAACGGATAGCAACTCCTGAAGAATTTAAGTACCGTTCCAAATTAGCACAATGAACATTCCATCTCTAGGTTAATTCAGGTGAAAGAAATAAAGTCTCAGATTCAAAATCACTAAGAAGACATCCTTCTCCTTTCAGTTCCTATACGTGTAATGGCTGCGTTAATAAATCACACACAAGACCATAAAGCATGGGAGGAGAATTCGGCCATTCAGCCCACCGAGTCTGCTCCACCGTTCCATCATGGCTTGTCAGCACATACAGCAACCGACTTCAGTCACTAGTCTCCAGATTTGAACTGTGAATTAAATCGAAAATGCAGCTCGGACAGTGGGTTCCTAAGAGCATGAGCCACAGTTAAATGGAAGACCAGATAATGCTGATTAAATGTGTTATTTGGGTGTCTGTTGTGTGGGTGTGAAGAGGGAGTTGTGTGGGTGGTGTGTAGTTGAAAGGAAGCATTGAAAATATGGACTGGTCTTTTGATCTTTAGCCTGAATTGTCCTTTGATATTTAGCATATAAAATGTCATGCAGAGTTGGGTCAGGCAGGCCTTTTCCCTCTCAAAGGGTCTCAAGATGATGTCTGCTCTGTCTCATTTTGTTGAATAAAGAGAATGCATCATATCTACCAGCACTTCTTTCTAGTGACTTCGTTCATGTGACAACATGGCTGATTTATAATCCCCCCCCCCCCAACCTCACCCCTAGCAGCTCTTCACACCCTTAAGTCCGTAAGACATATATAAATTTCTGAGTTGTTGAGGTAGGATTTGAACATGTCACCAGTACTATGCCCTGGATACTAAAACAGCAGCTTATGCTGCCCTCTCATACTGCTAGGAATGCACTGGTAGCTTGATTCTTGGCATAACAAACTTTTGTTAGATATTATTAGCTACAATAGGCAAAACAGTAATTCATATAATCCTATTCATTTCTCTAGTGTATTCCATTTTATAGCCACTGGAATAATTTTTAGTTTTGATCACTAATGAAGGAGCCACTGCATACTTCACGGTATCAACCACATAATCTGTTTTTGTCATGTCAATTGAGGGAGAAATATTGGCTACAGCCCAAGAGTTAACTCCATCGGTCTTCAAAAGGGTGTGAAGAGATCAGTGGCAATTACCCAGAAGTGTGATGAGGTATCAGGTTAACATTTCAAGAAGGTGCCACCTTAGAAGTCAGTAGAACTCCCTCACCTCCACCCTCAGTTATGGATGAAATGCCTGAGCAGGTCTTAATGCTTGAGGCTTTGGAGGGCGTCTTTAACCCAGAATTTACTAAAATTTTAGTTTTTTCATATAAAATTTGATAGGAGTGCTATCAACCATGAAATAATGGGCCTACATTAAATAATCACACTTGAAAAGTTTTTTTTCACTTTCAGCTTTTCAAATGCCACTTTAATCCCATTTTGGATATTACAAATGTTGGAGAGTGGGAAAATAGCGACAGTTTCATAAACTTAATGTGATTATATCATCTAGAAACACTGATTGTGAAATGTTTACATGGGTAATGTTTACATCCTTCAAAACAAATCTCTTGCAATAAATCTTTCTATAGTTAATTTTAATCTTAAAATATATGAGTCAACAGAGGGAAGCTTTGTGTACAGGATGTGAACACAATGTGCAAGATTATTCATATAGTACAGATTTATAGATGGAATGCAGCTAGTCACTTCTAATTTGCTTAATGCAACATAAGGCCCAGCTGGTATTTGCAAACATCTACAGGAAATTGCCATTCTGGGGGCTTATCCGTGGAGACAAGCAATTCTCCTTATCGAAATGTATTTCCATACTAAAAACAAATCGACTTAATACTGACTGTCTGCATGGTCCTCAAAATAGTATCTTTATAAGTAAGGGAGACTTGAAGCACTGAGTATTGTATTTGTGCTTGGCTTTAGCTAAAAAAGATGTTGTGACTGTGATTGAAGTCACTGAAGCCGGTGATATAGAAATATTTATTCAGCACAACCAGCGGGCCATTATTCTGGAGACACTCTCGTTAAGAGGCTCACAAACCCAAAGGTTCATCACATTTTTTGCCCTTAAGATCAAAGGCAGAAATAGCTGATACAATACAATTTCAAAAGCTACAATGATATCGTTTTCTTCAATATTTTGGGTTTATAGGGCTTCCTTTGAATTACGTATCTACGGTGACAGACATCACTGAATGTTGTGACACGTTTGTCATGAAGTAATTCACACAAATAGTTTAAAAGCTACTTGGGGCAGAAATTCCAGACACCCAAAATTAATGTTGTCAAACAAGCTGGAGGAACTCAGCAGGTCAGGCAGCATTGTTGAGACGAGCAGTCAACGTTTCGGGCCGAGACCCTTTGTCAGGACTGAAGAAGGATGGGGCAGGGGCGCTATAAAGAAGGTGGTGGGAGGGAAAAACCAATCAGAGGAAAGATCATGGGGTGGGGGAGGGGAAGCAGGGAGAGGATAGGCAGGAAAGGTGAAGAAGGAATGTAAGGGGAAAGCACTATGGGTAGTAGAAGAAGGCAGAATCATGAGAGAGGTGATAGGCAACTAGAGGAGGAGACAGAGTGAAAGTGGGATGGGGGAAGGGAGAGGGAGGGAATTACCAGAAGTTGGAGAGTTTGATGTTCATACCAAGGGGCTGGAGACTACCCAGACGGTATATGAGGTGTTGCTCCTCCAACCTGAGTTTGGCCTCATCATGGCAGTAGAGGAGGCCATGCATGGACATATCCGAACGGGAATGTGAAGCAGAGTTGAAGTGGGTGGCAACTGGGAGATCCTGTTTGTTGCGGCGGACGGAACGGAGGTGCTCGACGAAGCGGTCCCTCAATCTGCGTTGGGTCTCGCCCATGTAGAGGAGGCCGCACCAGGAGCACCGGATGCAATAGATGACCCCAACAGACTCACAAGTGAAGTGTTGCCTCACCTGGAAGGGTTGTTTGGGGCCCTGAATGGTGGTAAGAGAGGAGGTGTAGGGACAGGTGTAGCACTTACGCTTGCGGGGATAAGTGCCAGGTGGGAGATCTATGGGGAGGGATGTGTGGATCAGGCAGTCGCGTAGGGAATGATCCCTGTGAAAAGCGGAGAGGGGTAGAGAGAGAAAGATGTGCTTAGTGGTGGGGTCCTGTTGAAGGTGGCGGAAGTTGCGGAGGATAATATGCTGGAGTCTGTTGGGGTCTGTTGTGGTCATCTATTACATCCGGTGCTCCCGGTGCAGCCTCCTCTACATCGGCGAGACCTGATGCAGATTAGGGGACCGCTTCGTCGAGCACCTCTGCTCCGTCTGCAACAACAGACAGGATCTCCACTTCAACTCTGCTTCACATTCCCATTTGAATATGTCCATACATGGCCTCCTCTACTGCTGTGATGAGGCCAAACTCAGGTTGGAGGAGCAACACCTCATATACCGTCTGGGTAATCTCCGGCCCCTTGGTATGAACATCAAATTCTCCAACTTCCGGTAATTCCCTCCCTCTCCCTTCCACCATCCCACTTTCACTCTGCCTCCTCTTCCAGCTACCTATCACCTCTCTCATGATTCTGCCTTCTTCTACTACCCATAGTGCTTTCCCCTTAGATTCCTTCTTCACCTGTCCTGCCTATCCCCTCCTTACCCCTTGATCTTTCCTCTTACTGGTTTTTCCCTCCCCCCCCCCTTCTTTATAGGGCTCCTGCCCCCTCCTTCTTCAGTCCTGATGAAGGGTCTCGGCCCGAAACGTTGACTGCTCGTTTCAACGGATGCTGCCTGACCTGCTGAGTTCCTCCAGCTTGTTTGTACGTGTTGATTTGACCATAACATCTGCAGCATACTTTGTGTTTATTAATGTTGTCAAGCCTGTAAATATCATAAGTATGCAAAAACTATTGATTGCCCATATCTGTGACCATGCATGATATGCTACAAGACAACATCTGTCTAGTCTGCCAGTTTGAACTCAGTCACAATGGTGCAAATAACTCAGTCATGTTGCCTGGTTTGATGCAAGAAAATTAATACATAGATAGATAGATAGATAGATAGATAGATAGATAGATAGATACTTTATTCATCCCCATGGGGAAATTCAACTTTTTTCCAATGTCCCATACACTTGTTGTAGCAAAAACTAATAACATACAATACTTAACTCAGTAAAAAAAATATGATATGCATCTAAATCACTATCTCAAAAAGCATTAATAATAGCTTTTAAAAAGTTCTTAAGTCCTGGCGGTTGAATTGTAAAGCCTAATGGCATTGGGGAGTATTGACCTCTTCATCCTGTCTGAGGAGCATTGCATCGATAGTAACCTGTCGCTGAAACTGCTTCTCTGTCTCTGGATGGTGCTATGTAGAGGATGTTCAGAGTTTTCCATAATTGACCGTAGCCTACTCAGCGCCCTTCGCTCAGCTACCGATGTTAAACTCTCCAGTACTTTCCCCACGACAGAGCCCGCCTTCCTTACCAGCTTATTAAGATGTGAGGCGTCCCTCTTCTTAATGCTTCCTCCCCAACACGCCGCCACAAAGAAGAGGGCGCTCTCCACAACTGACCTATAGAACATCTTCAGCATCTCACTACAGACATTGAATGACGCCAACCTTCTAAGGAAGTACAGTCGACTCTGTGCCTTCCTGCACAAGGCATCTATGTTGGCAGTCCAGTCTAGCTTCTCGTCTAACTGTACTCCCAGATACTTGTAGGTCTTAACCTGCTCCACACATTCTCCATTAATGATCACTGGCTCCATATGAGGCCTAGATCTCCTAAAGTCCACCACCATCTCCTTGGTCTTGGTGATATTGAGACGCAGGTAGTTTGAGTTGCACCATATCACAAAGTCCTGTATCAGTTTCCTATACTCCTCCTCCTGTCCATTCCTGACACACCCCACTATGGCCGTGTCATCAGCGAACTTCTGCACATGGCAGGACTCCGAGTTATATTGGAAGTCTGATGTGTACAGGGTGAACAGGACCGGAGAGAGTACGGTTCCCTGCGGCGCCCCTGTGCTGCTGACCACCGTGTCAGACCTACAGTCTCCCAACCGCACATACTGAGGTCTATCTGTCAAGTAGTCCACTATCCAATCTACCATGTGAGAATCTACTCCCATCTCCGTTAGTTTGTGCCTTAAGATCTTGGGCTGGATGGTGTTAAAGGCACTAGAGAAGTCAAGGAATGTAATCCTCACAGCACAACTGGCCCCATCTAGGTGAGAGAGTGATTTGTGCAGCAAATACATGATAGCATCCTCCACTCCCACCTTCTCCTTATACGCAAACTGAAGAGGATCCTGGGCGTGCCTGGTTTGTGGCCTCAGATTCTGTATTATCAGCCGCTCCATGGTCTTCATCACGTGCGACGTCAAGGCAACAGGTCTGAAGTCATTCAACTCCTTTGGTTGTGGTTTCTTCGGTACCGGGACAATACAGGATGTTTTCCACTGTCTGGGTACTCTTCTCTGCTCCAGGCTCATGTTGAAGATGCGCTGTAGTGGTTCTCCCAGCTCAGTCGCACAGGCCCTCAGTAATCGTGGGGAAACTCCATCCGGTCCAGCCGCCTTGCTGGTACAGATCTTCCTCAGTTGACCTTCCACCTGTGCAGCCGTAATCCTGGGCATGGGCAAGGTCTCCTGTGAGTGGCTATTTTCCTGTGAGGGAAGTAAGCCTGGTGTGGATTTCTGCGGTGAGGATGAGATTGAGCTGTCGAACCTGTTGAAGTTGTTCAGCTGGTTCGCTTTCTCCACATCTCCACTTATGTTCGCCCCCCGCTTTGCACCGCATCCGGTGATGATCTTCATCCCATCCCACACCTCCTTCATGCTTTTTTTCTGCAGCTTTTGTTCTAGACATGCTATTGTCTTAATGTTTGGCTATTGCATATGCAGATTGTTATTCTGTGGAGCAGCCTGGGTGTTTAGCTTCAATTCAATACTTACAAATTCCTAAAATGGGAAAGAAAAGGTCATTTTTTTAAAAAGATGTGATTCTGCAGATACTGAAAATCCAAAACAGTACACAGAAAATGGTGGAAGAACTCAGCAGGTCAGAAAGAACCTTTGGAAAAGAATGAAGGATTAATCTTTTGAGCCAAAACTTTCATCAGAACTGGGAAGGAAAGGGGGAGAAACCAGAATAAGAAGGTGGGGGATGGAGAAAGAGAACAATTTTGGTGATGATAGGTGAAGCTAAATGAGGGGAAAGCTGGGTGACTGGGGGAGAGGGAATGAAGTGAGAAACCTGTGAGGTGACTGGTGGGAAAGGTAACGGGCTGAAGATGAAGGGATGTAACAGGAAGGGAGAGTGGGCCATTGCAGAAAGGGAAGGAGGAGAGGCACCAGAGAGAGGTGATAGGCTGATGAGGAGAAGAGAAGGGGTAAGAGGGGAGCCAGGAAGGGGAATAGAAAAAGAAATGGGAGAAGGGGGAGAAATCGCTGGAAATGAGAGAAATTGATGTTCATGCCATGAGGTTGGAGGCTGCACAAATGGAATATGAGGTGCGATGGGGTTGTTGGGTGGACTGTCAATATTTGGGCACTATTACTGAAGGTGTATACAAATGTCAACAGATTCTCTTCATCTCTGTACATTTGATTTTATACACTTCAGTGGTATGGAATGTGTGATGGTGAGGGAAGTAATACAGATGATCCCAGGGTGAATTTGTATACTTTGGAGCACTGGGAAAAGAATTGTGATTAGGCAATGTCTGGATGGCTTTGATGTTTGTCACCACATCTAGATTTTGCAGTAATGCATGTGGTGATATGTTCTGGGACAGAGCAAACTGAAATATCCATCTGTGGCTCTGATATTTGAGACCATGGTAAAGGAAAAATATTGACTTGATAGAGTGAGTAAAGGAGGTTTGCACAGATCAGTAACAGTGATCTATAACTTTCTAACAATCTCTGTGATTTTCAAAGTAAGTACTTGTTATAGGTTTTTAGACATGAATATGAATCTCTCTTTCTTATGTCAAAAACCAACATTAAATAGGATGCTAGTCAAATCCTCTCTTGGTTAAAATGCTTTCTATTCTCTATATATTGAGGATATACTGCATATCTTTGCAGAAAGATAAAATATTTCAAATTAAGGAAAGACTTTACATGAAAAAGGATCTAGTGCTTTCCTGGCGTATATGACGAATAAACTCTTCTCGGGCTTCCGGATGCAGGTATCGATTATAACGGTTTCAATGACAAACTCTGTTACCTTCATCAGGGATAATGCCTGGGCGTGTTCAGTCCAGTGGTACTTATATCCCCATAGTCCATCCCTCCTGATTGGTTAGTCCTCATTCAATCAGGTTTCCGCTCTCCCACCTTGTTTACAGTCAAATTCCAGTTCTTTGTTAGATACATCAAGGAGCACAGGGGGTGTATCTGTTTGAAATTGGCAGCAACAGAACGTTGCATTTGCAATGGCCTTGTATTTGACTTCGGCACAAAACTATTGTTCCGTGCCAATGGCTTTTGGGACTGCTTGATAAAGGAAGTCATTGAAATAAAACTAGAGGAAAAGAAATTTAACAAAAATGAAGGCTACGCTCTAAGTAAGAACTGGAATTCGATTGTAAACAAGATGGGAGAGTGGAAACCTGATTGGATGATGAATAACCAATCAGGAGGCATAGACTATGGGGGTAGACATGCCCAGGAATCATCCCTGATGAAGATGGCAGAGTTTGTCATCAAAGCATCAGTTATAATGAATAAATGTACCCGTCTGGATGCCTGAGAAGAGTTTATTTGTCAAAGACATTATATGTCTGTTTCTGTGATTTTTTTCCATCTCTGCCACTCCTATTTAGCCTGTATTGAAACAATATTCAAACTTTAAAAACTGATCAGATATTATAGAGACACAATGTTGCTTTCTCATTTGATAACATGAAATAATAAAATTGGTATTCTTATTTTAACTCATTGACCACTTTTATCATTGTAATGTTAAAAAAAGTTCATCAGTAAATGGCCATTTTGAATTTTCTAGACAGAATAATTACCATAAAGCCAACTTTTGTTGGCTTTCTTAAAGTTATTTAAATTACAAACAGAAGTTAAAACGAAGTATTTCAGCATTATAGCCGGGTAGTGCAAATACATCTAGAACAATTAGCAACATAACCACATGGATTTACAGAGTGCCAATAACATAATAAAATACCTCAGGTGGCTTGTTGGAGTTTAATGACATGATTTCCATTGATCCAATGGATACACATGGGCAGGAGATTAGTACTTGATAAAAGAGATATACAATGGTATGCAAAAGTTTGGGCACCCTGGTCAAAATTTCTGGTACTGTGAATAGCTAAGCAAGTAAAAGATGACCTGATTTCCAAAAGGCATAAAGTTAAAGATGACACATTTCTTTAATATTTTAAGCAAAATTACTTTTTTATTTCCATCTTTTACAGTTTCAAAATAACAAAAAAAGTAAAGGGCCCAAAGCAAAAGTTTGTTCACCCTGCGTGGTCAGTACTTAGTAACACCCCCTTTGGCAAGTATCACAGCTCGTAAATGCTTTCTGTAGCCAGCTAAGAGTCCTTCAATTCTTGTTTGGGGCATTTTTGCCCATTCTTCCTTGCAAAAGGCTTCTAGTTCTGTGAGATTCTTGGGCCGTCTTGCATGCACTGCTCTTTTGAGGTCTATCCATAGACTTTCGATGATGGTTAGGTCAGGGGACTGTGAGGGCCATGGCAAAACCTTCTGCTTGCACCTCTTGAGGTAGTCCATTGTGGATTTTGAGGTGAGTTTAGGATCATTATCCTGTTGTAGAAGCCATCCTGTTTTCTTCTTCAGCTTGTTTTTTACAGACAGTGTGATGTTTTCTTCCTGAATTTGCTGGTATTTAATTGAATTAATTCTTCCCTCTACCAGTGAAATGTTCCCCGTGCCACTGGCTGCAACACAAGCCCAAAGCATGATCGATCCACCCCCATGCTTAAACAGCTGGAGAGGTGTTCTTTTCATGAAATTCTGCACCCTTTTTTCTCCAAACATACCTTTGCTCATTGGAGCCAAAAAGTTCTATTTTAACTTCATCAGTCCACAGGTCTTGTTTCCAAAATACATCAGGCTTGTTTAGATGTTCCTTTGCAAACTTCTGATGCTGAATTTTGTGGTGAGGATGCAGGAAAGGTTTTCTTCTGATGACTCTTCTATGAGGGTCACATTTGTGCAGGTGTCGCTGCAGAGTAGAACAGTGCACCACCACTCTGGAGTCTGTTTAATCTTCCTGAAGGTCTTTTGCAGTCAAACGGGGGTTCTGATTTGCCTTTCTAGCAATCTTATGAGCAGTTCTCTCGGAAAGTTTTCTTGGTCTTCTCGACCTCAGCTTGACATCCACCGTTCCTGTTAACTGCCATTTCTTAATTACATTATGAACTGAGGAAACGGCTACCTGAAAGCACTTTGCTATCTTCTTATAGCCTTCTCCTGCTTTATGGGTATCACTTATTTCAATTTTCTGAGTGCTAGGCAGCTGTTTAGAGGAACCCATGGCTGCTGATTGTTGGGACAAGGTTGGAGGAGTCAGGGCTTTGAGATTTGCATCACCTGGCCTTTCCTGATGATGATTGTGAACAAGCCATAGCCCTAACAAGCTAATTAAGGTCTGAGACCTTGGTAAAAGTTATCTGAGAGCTCAAATCTCTTGGGGTGCCCAAACTTGTGCATGGTGCTCCTTTCCTTTTTTTCACTCTGAAATTGTACAGAACAAAAATAATACACTAATCTTGCTTAAAATGTTGAAAAGAGTGTTTCATCTTTAACTTTATGCCTTTTGGAGATCAGTTCATCTTCTACTCACTTAACTATTCACAGTAACAGAAATTTTGACCAGGGGTGCCCTAACTTTGGCATGCCACTGTACATTAAAGAAGCATGAAAGGGAGATGGAGCAAGTTTTTGAGCTCGGGATTAGGATAGTTGTAGGCACAGGTGCCAAGGTTGGGAGAAGGGAGTAGAGGAATAGGCAAGCATTCAGGGTTGAATGAATGTAGGGTTTTTGATGAGGTGAAAAAGATAAAGAGGAACGAGAATTTGCAGAGATTTAAACGTGGTGCAATTAAATTGATGGTGGATCGGGGATGTGTGGAACGTGATGTTGATTAGCACATAAGCTACAAGGTTTTGGAGGAGTTTAAGATTATGGAGAGTGGAGGCTTGGAGAAAAGTGTTGGGAAACTAGAGATGGAAGGATCTGAAACGTAGATGAGGCTTTCAGCAACTGAAAAGCTCAATAATATGCTTCAAGGTTTTTTATATCAACTGCTCCCTCTGATAAGATATTCTGTGTTCAATCAAATCTCCACATAAATAGGTATTATTTTTATCCCTCTTCTGACATTTACACTGATTATTTTCTTGTTGAAGACTCTGCTGTTCTGAATGAAAGATGATTTTTTTCTAAATGGGTCCAATGGTTTGCTATTTAATTGATTTGTGACATTGTTGATTCTCTCAAAATGCAGTCTTTCATCATTTTACTAAAGGGCTGGCCCTTTTCCTTTATGTAATTGCAATAATTTGGCCATGTATTTCAGTTTACCTTCATTTGTCACCTGTAATCCTCCTGTGGTATAAATGAAATAGTACAGAGAAAGAATATTGAACTTGGTGGTGCTAAGGTTTTGAACTTCTCCATAACCACAACTCAATTCTCAGGGGGAGTCTTGGATCAGAGGGCACAGCCTCAGAATATAAGAACGTCCCTTTAGACCAGACATGAGGAGGAATTTCTTCAGCCAGAGGGCAATGAATCTGTGGAACTCATTGACACAAATGGCTGCAAAGGCCAAGTCACTGGGTATATTAAAAGCAGAAGTTCTTGATTATTATGGCATCGAAGGTTTTGGGAAAAAGGCAGGTGAGGGATAATAAGCCAGCCATGGTGAAATTTCAGAGCAGGTTTGAGGGTCTGAAGGAGAAGAATTAGGCCTTTTTGCTTATAAAGGCTAGGTTTCTCATACGTGAGTTTGAATGGTAAGCAAAGTTAAATTGATGCATTTCATTTTGGCATTGCTGAGATCAAATCAAGATGGCATGGCAGGAGAACTGACAACAATACCTGTGCATAGTCCCAGGATGCAGCGATAGCATATTATTACGCTGCACAGATTGTGAACTGTGCTGAAAATGGCTCTGCACAGTTTGTGCTGCTTTGTAATGTCACTACCTTTTAAAGAACTTTTAAAAATTCTGCAGGCAAAAAGCAAAAGACCTTTTGAGGCTAACAGAACTGGGGTAGAGAGAATGCACCAGTAAATAATTGCTTTTCTTAGTAACAAATGCCATTTTAGTGTTGCGTCCCAAACTGTGTTTTTTATTCCACCATGTAGAATGAAATCATTGTGCCTTTTTAAGGTATATTAGCCCACTGAAATTTGTTTTTTTTTAACATAATCATAATTATTTAAGGTGTAGTTTCCTTAAAGTAAGGAGATAATTTTGAATCTATCCTCCAGTCTACTTTTGACATTGGGGTCATTGATAAAAGACCTCAAGGTCAAGTCAAGTCAAGTTTATTGTCATTTAACTATATACACGTATACCGTCAAACAAGACAACGTTTCTCTCGACCAGGGAGTAAAGCACAGTAGCACACGTAACACAGATATGCACCCATTAACTTTAGGAAAGTAAGAATTAAATCTACAAGTGAATTATGCATAGCTAAACATAGTAAAATGCAAAAATTAAATATTGTACAGTACTGTACAAATTATCCAGTGACACTTCGAATACGATGTGACAGGGAGTTCAGAAGCCTAATGGCCTGAGGGAAAATGCTGTTCCCATCCTGACCGTTCATATCATTATGCATTGGAGTCCTCTGGCTGATGGTAAAATGTCAAAGAGGATGCTGGATGGATGGGTGGGATCCTGATAAATGCCCCCAGTGGATGGTAGGAAGACTCCTATTAATTATCTATAAATAAGTTAAAAAATTGGAAGCTAAATCATCTATTTCCATACTTCAAAGAGTTTAGAAGTATGCTTAGAATTAGTTGATTCTCTCCCCCCTCCCATTCCCTCCTCCACACGCTCCTCTTTTCCACCTAAGCAAAAGAGAGAGACACAATCTATTGAAGTACACAAACAGAAATGGAATTGGAGGATTGATGACAGAAGAAGTTGAGAAGCTTATTGCTGTCAGTCATAGGGCAGAGTAAAGAATGGTGAAGGTACTTTTGAAGAAAACAAGGAGATGAAGAATAAAAGATTTGTCTCACAGTCATTTGTAATTAAGATATAGATCTTTTCGCAGAGGCTGCTGAAACTCTGGAAATCTCTGTGCAAAGGGTTGTTGAAGCTAGATCACTGGGAATATATTAAAGAATTAGAGAACTATTTGAAAGATGAGGAAACTGAGGGTTATCAAAAATGGGCATAGAGAGAAGATTACACCTTGGGGCAGATCAACCTGATTACATTGACTATGGATCAGGTTTGTAGGTTGAATGACCTACTACTGCACCTACATTTATGTCTGTATGTTCTTAAGCCTGATTTAAATTGTCTCCTGTTACTGTATCAATTACAGCCTTAATGTAGTACATACAACAGTATAGTCATTCCTCCTCCTCCTCCTCCCCCCCCCCCAGGTAAAAACCAATGGCCATCCACTCCTACTATTCCTCATCATCTAATTACACCCCAATCAAGTCACCTCTCAGCCTCCATCACTCCAAAGTGAAAAGCTTAGCTCCTTCAACCTTTCCACTCTAATCCAGGCAGTATCCCAGTAAAAAATCTTCCTCTGCACCCTCTCTAAAGCTTCTACATTCTTCCTACAATGAGGCATCCAGAACAGAAAACAATACTCCAAGAGTCATCTAACCAGAGTTTTATAAGCTGCAACATTACCTTGTGTCTCTTGAAATAATCCCCCAATGAAAGAAAGCCAACACGCCATATGCCTTCTTAACCACCATATCAACTTGCATGGCAACTCTGAGGTATCCATGGGCATGAACCCCCATGATCCCTCTGCCCTCCACACTGCTAAGAATCTCACCTTGTACTTTGCTTTCCAATTCGACCTTCCACGGTGTATCATTTTCAAAGGAAATAACAAAAAAGAGCTTGTGAAGAAAAGCACCAACAACTCCAACCCATCTTTACATGAAAATCAAATAGTTGTTGAACATTTTGACAAGGATGAAGGGGATGAATTCAAGTCTGCATTGATACTGACCTCGAGGGAATGTTTGAAATCACTGATGCTGAAATCTTATGTAATTCATGATTAAATTGTTATTAGGATTATTAATATATCTATGGAAAATAATGAAGTGGCGATCACTTGTATTTTCCATTAAGCCGTTTTAAATATTTAGTTTCTATAATGAATATTTGGAAATAAAACAATGTGCTCATAACTTGATTAATGATCCTGATTGTGGAATTTTCACTAGGTTACCTAAGTTAGCAAATGATGCTAAATTGTGTGGAAAATTAGGATTAAAAGATGGAGAATCTCTAACCAAGAGCACAATGTTTATGGGCATCACCCAAATGAAATTCGATGAAAAGGTTATATGTTAAAGAAAATCTGGGGCTTATTACTTTTATTGCCAAGTCTGCGATTCTCTTCTTGGTTCTCTGTGCTTCTGCTACACTGGTGTGTTGAGGGGAAAGGATGTGCCCTCCAGCATCCAGTGGCATGTACGATGAATTTGGTGTATTCATGCCAGGAGCATGGCTGGTACAAGTCATTGATGCAAAAACCGGGCTGATTTGTTGTTGGTTAGAATGGAACTGACACTTGCCTCAGACAGTTAGGACCAGCACTGAGAAACATTCTTAGGTAGTCCACTTTGTTAAAACCTCTTGCTTTGACAATGGCTGTCTCTTGAACTTGTCAAATTTTAACATGAACACCCACTCCACAACTACTCACACAAAATGCTGGGAGAACTCAGCAAGTCAGGCAGCATCTATGGAGGAGAATAAACAGTCGATGTTTTGGGCCAAAACATTCGTAGAGGTGTATAGTCTTGGCTTGAAATGTGGAATGTTTATTCCAATCCATAGATGCTCTGACCTGCTGAGTTCCTCTAATATTTTGCATGTGTGTGGGTCTGGAATTTCTGATGTTTATGATTTGCTGACCCACCCCTCAGTAGCTGATTTCAATCCATACTCACACCAATGGCAATTTGATTGTCAACCATCCACTCGTTACTGCTGAAGCTCTGAGACAGACCCTCAAGGTATTAATTTCCCTTTACCTGACACACCATCTCTAGCTTCTGCATTGGTTTGACTTTGCACATGTTGAGACTGGTGAAGCATTTACTGATTTTCCCTAGCCAGTTTTAGTAACTACCTTCAATACTGGCACCCAGGTCTCTCTCTACTTCTCCTTCTGGTGTGTAATTGATAGGCTTCCCCTGATTGCCCAGTTGTTTATGCTAATAATACTTTTCTCACTAACCCAGTGGAACCCCTGGTTTTCTTGATCTAAATTTGAAGATTGGTGATCTTGAACACCGAAGAGAGGCCTTTGTTGGTTGGGGCCGACCATAGATGATGTGTCCCAGTTGTCTACACGATATAGCAGCCAGAGCAGTAGGATATGGAGAGTAAGCTGTTGTACATGTAGCAGGCTCCCCGTCTCTGCACAGCTGATGAATCCAAATGAATTGCAGAGACCAATACAGTTAGGTACCAACTGCATCACAGGGTTGCCCGTCAGCATTGAACTCAATTTAGGACTGCCTTAGGGGCCCTAGCTCCAGAGTTTCCCCCAGGGTATACTTCCAGAGCTTTCCTCATGAGTGGGTATAGCCGCAAGGCAGCAGTGGTCTGAGATCAGAGTTTTCCTTTTCCTAGATGAACCGGCAACTATGTCTGATGAGCCCCATTTGCCCGAAGAGTCTGGTTTTAAGGCGCCAGTAACCTGTCTTTTCCCCTTCTCCTATCAGTAGAAACAGTTCTGCCAGGCTTAGCAGCTAAGCCACACGTGAAGGCCAGGAAGCTGGTCTTGGCTGTCAGAAGCTATTGGGAGGCACTTGCTATTGGTAGTGGGAGCTTATCCCCACTTGAACACCACTCCCTCCAAAATTTGCGACTACTGCTGTACCTCAGTTCCAACTCTTTTTCATTGTGTAATATTGCACAGACAGAGCCTACAGAGTGAAAGTTCATTCTGTACTTTAAATACGTAAGCTTTATAGCCCACAAATGACTTAGCCTCATTTATAATACATCAATTGCTTGCTTGTGAATGTACATGGTATGATTAGTAATTCTGCAAATGATATAAAAACTGGTTGAGTTGTAGTTGGTGAAGAAGTTTGTTTAAGGACACGGCAGAACATAAATTTATTGAAAAACTGGGCATAGCAGGGTGGATGGAATTTAGTCCAAACAAGTGTGAGGTAATGCACTTTGGGAGGTTAAATTCTGTTAGGGCAAGGAAAGGATCTTTGGAATGTTGATGTACAGAGAGATCACCATTCCCTGAAAGAGTTGACATAGGTGGATAGGGTAGTGAATGCCTGCCTTCATAGGCCAAGACATTGAGTATTGCATTATGGTCTGCTAAGGCAATTTGAGTGCACAGGAATGCAATAGTGGACTCTGTCCAATACATCATGGGCTCATCCTTCCCCATCATCAGTAGTATCTACAAGAGGCACTGCCTCAAGAAGATAACATCTTCCATTAGATATCTCCACCATTTGGGCCGCACAATTTCTCTCAGCTACCAACAGGCAGGAGGCACCGACGCCTGAAGTTCCACACCACCCGGTTCATTGTGAAAGATGAGTTTCCTTCCCAGGATGTGCCTACTGACCTCAAAAGCCTCAGCACTCTGGCTGTCTCCATTCAGCATCAGGTTTAATATCACTGGTATTGTCGTGAAATTTAATAACTTAGCAGCAGCAGCTCAATGCAATACACAATATAGAAGAAGGGAAAAAAAGTGTCGTATTGAATAACCCTCCAGACCATCAGCCAGAATCCCAGTTCCATTCATAAACCATTTTAAGCTACATCAATGCCTCCAGAAGCAAAGGCCTTGGAAGAAGTGGGCGTTTTTTTTTTGTTCTAATCATGTTCTTTCTTGTAAAAAAAATAAACACATTTTTTCTTGTGGAGGCTGCCTATGTAATGCCACATGCATGCTGCTGGAAGTAAGTTTTCATTGCACTTTTGCAGTCACCCTGTGCATATGACAATGAACTTGGCTCTGACTTTGAGCTTAGAGTCAGGATGTCATGTTGCAGTTGCACAAAGCTTTGGTTAGACTGCACTGAGTACCGCTGACAGATCTGGTCGCCAGGCACCAGGAGGGACGTGGCAGCAATATGGAGAACACAAGTGAGATTCACCAGTGTATTTCGTGAAACAGGGGATGGGGGTGGGGAGGGTCTTCAGATACAAGGAGAGATTGGATAAACTGGGCTTATTTCCACTGTAACATAGGGGTTATCTGGATTGAGCTCCCAGAAGAGACCATAACAATGTATGGAAGCAGAAGAATTTCAGGTCAATCGGTCCATTGAGTCTGTTCCACTATTCTATCATGGCTGATTTATTATCTCTCTCAACCCCATTCTCCTGACTTCTTCCTGTAACTTTTGATGCTCTTACTAATCAAGAACCTATCAACCACTGTGTTAAATTTTGTTATGGTCGAGTCAGATACAATTACAATATTTAAGAGGCAACTGGACAAAGTTCAAATTGCATTTATTATCGAAGTACGCATACTTTGTACAAGCTTGAGATTTGTCTCCGTACAGGCAACCACAAGGCAAAGAAAGCCAATGGAACACATTAAAACAAAAGAAGGCCACCAAACACCCAACATGCAGAGAAAATAACAAACTATTCATGCAAAAAAATAAAGCAGTAACGATAAGCAAGCACCGTTCATAGCTGAAGTTCATGGAAGTGAGTCCACAGCTGATAAGCCTGTTAGTTGCAGGCCTCAGCCTCAGTTCAGTGTAGAGATGAATAAACCTTGTGGAGCAGTACTTGCATAGGCAAGGAACAGAGGGAGATGGGCCAAATGCAGGCAAATCAGATTACCGTAGTTAGCCATGATGGGTGAGATGAGGTGGTGGTGGTGGGGGGGGGGGGGTTGTTGAAAAGGCTTGTTTCTGTGTTGTATGATTTGATAATGCCCTAGGCCATTATGTTTTGCATAGTTGGATACCATCTTTTTAATAAACCTGTCCAGGGACAACTGATTTCTAGGCCATTTTGTACAGAGGGATAAAAGACATTTAATAACTGGGCAGAATAATATAAAAGGTAGTTAAAATGGTGGAGGTATTCCAAATCATTGAACAAGAATTCCCTCTCTCAGTCAGGGGTTCCCAACCTGTTTTATGCTGTAGACCGATAACATTAAGCAAGCGGCCCATGGACCCCACTTTGTGAAGTCCTGTCTGTAGTCATTGGTGGTCGATTCCTTCAGGTTTTATAATTCTATTGGTGTCAGCAATAAGTTGTAAGATGGGCCTGTGGATGATAGCACCCATTTTACACAAGTGCACAGAGTGAAGTTCCAACTGAATGCATTTATTAAAAATGACGTGAAAGTATTTGGAAAGGATCAATGAAAGGTTACAGTAAGGGGACTGAATTTTTAATCAATAAGCAGCAATAGGAGAAAAGGGAGTTAAATCCATTCTCATTAGAGGAACATGAACACCAAAGGGACGTCAGATTTTAAATTTATTTGGAAAAAAAACTCCACTTAAGAGGGACGTGGATAATTCCATTGATGTTTTTATGATGGTTTAATTTCATTATTCATGTTAATCGAAACCCCTTGAAGACAATATCATTCAATCAGAAATAATTGTTGTGCAGAGATTTACTTCATTGTTTGACGTGTTGTATAAAAACAATTGAAGACAACTTTACCTCTTTACCCTTTGAATGTAATTTGTCGTGTGCATTACAAAGCAGCTGGCTTTGCGTGCTTTCAGCTATAAATCTGATGCATGTACAATATTAAAAAAATAAGAGAAAGCAATTAACATACTTCTGCTTGGGTGCCCCAAAGGTGCATGAAAATGAAAGTCAATTGAACAGAAAACAATTTGAGCTTTCCTGTAAATGAGCCGTGATTGCTTTCTTTAATTTGCTTTCACTAACTACAAATGAAGTGTATTAATCATTATAAATCACTGGCAATATTTTATTTAGCTGTATATTTTTCTGAGTCGTGTTCCCTCGACTTTTCATCTACAGCACATTTGACCAAGTAGACAAAAACAGAGATTGTTCCTGAATAGAAATCAGTCCGGATCCCTTCTCTCAACCCTAAGCCAGAAGCTTGGAAATGACTGGGAATGTTGTCCTTGGACTCCAGCTAAGTAAATTGGATGATCTCTCAGTGTGGGCCGTGCCTCCACTGGCAACGCCATGAAGGGGGCATAGGGGGTTATTATATGATAATAGCCTCATTGGTTAATTCAGGGAGTGGTCTTTGGGTCTACCTATGGTGATGATGGAATGCTTCTGATTCCCTGATAACTAACAAATGAATTTTACAATTAATATTATACTTACCTCAAACCTATGCCCTCAGGGCCTAATCCTAATTACTGGTGTTTGCCCAGGACACCTATGAAATTGTCCCCATGAATTTAGCAACAGGAACAAGGCAGAGACTGGGCAATTGCCTTCGCATTGTGACTTAGTTTGATGCCTCCTTTTTTGGGTGTAAAAATCTGTCAGCGGGCATCCTCTTCCTTCAACAGGTCTCCACCATCCTGTGGGCAGGTGATTTCTTTCCTGTTCATTCTCTTGTTCCTAGTGAATCACCAGCAATGGCTCTTTTTTCTCCTTTCACGTTGTTGCTTTCCAGACATCCTAAAAACAGATCCTTAGTCCTCTCCTATTTCTCATGCCCATGCTGCTTCTCAGTTACATAATCCCGAATTGTTGGATCACATCCACATATGATATCCAACTCCCCCAAAGTGTCGATGCCATTTGCTGTCCACTATTGGATGAGCAAAAAATTCCCAAATTATAACGACTCCCGACAACTTGCTTTCTCTGCATATATCAAAAGTAACAGCTTCTTTAGTAGGTCATCCATTTGGGATCTTGTCTCAGTTTTCCTCCCTGTGGCAAAAGGCCAGCCCAATCTGCTGGCCATTTGCCACGTTATTGCATTTTGCAGATTTCTATTTTTTTTTTGTTTTGTGTTTTCCCTCTTAATTAATTGCCCTCATTTCATAGCTTTTCAATTCCATAGCTACCTTGGTCTCACCCTATCCTCAGGTAATCCCTTTGCCTCGACTATACCTCACCATTCCTCTCTGCAATATAAACATAACATGTTTTCTCTTGTTCCTTGTTCTGATGATGAACCTTCCCTTGAACCTTTAACTTGTTTTTTCCTTCTACATATATTGCCTTGCCTGCTGAATGCAGTATTTTCTGTTGCTATTTTACATTTTAAAATATTCCACAAAGCTTTGGGAAGACCATGGCAAGGTTTTAATCTCCAGATTCAGTCCCTAAACCTGCAATGAACTCTTTGATCCCTGTGGGCCGCCAGAGAGTGTTGAGTTTCCAGGTTTTTAGAGCACCTGAAATGGTTAATTGTTGCTTATCAAGAGCCTTTTAATCATTTAGAGTTCTTTGTGTTTTTCTCAAATGACTTGCCCTTTTTAATACAGTCTTCTGTTTAAGCGTGTTAAGCTTATTTTACTAGGCTTGGGAATTCCGTGTCACTTTTTATATTTAAGCAGTCGCCTGATTAGTGCTAATTGTGGGGTCTTAGTTTTGAGAATGTTACTTCTTGTGGTGTTGCTTGTTCTTTTGGAATTATTATGAATGAACTCTAGTTGCCGGCTCTACTTTGGAGTCAGCCTTTCTTCCTTACGTGGGTTCTGAATTTGCCTGTGCACATTGTGACAAAAACTCTCCATCACTCCACTCATCTTTCCCCTAGAAAAGATATTATGTTACCTAAGCCTTTGCTCACTTCTGTTTCTAGAAGAAAATTATTTCATTCAAAGAGGATTCCTTAGAGCATCTGTGATGTGCTTTGCTAACAGTGCTATATAAATGAAAACTGTGGTTGTTTTTCAGCGAGCCCTTCCCTTGTCTCTGATTGGGACAGGAAAGAATGACAGATAGTACACCATGATGATTCTGACTTAATGAATTTTGGAATTCTTGTCCTTAGAGCGACAAGAGGGTTCCCAAACTGAGGTCCAGGGACCCCTTGCTGAATGGTATTGGTCTATGGCATAAAAAACAGGTTGGGAGGCCCTGTTCTAAGATGTCATTTTACCTCACATGCCATTTGTCATAATCACTAATGGATGTCACGTTAGGGAACAACTTACAGTTTTTTATGAGATACCTTTTTTTTATAAGTGCTGGCCTCCTCAAAAAGCTAAACCCTCCTTTGATTTGGATAAATCACAAATTTAGATTAGCATTGTCAAATCATTACTTGCTGAAAATTAAGTGGAATTTGATTGGAGGAAGTAGGATGCTGAATCCAGACTCCCAACCGTTAAGTACATTGACATAAAATGCTGTTGTAGGAAAGTAGCATTTATCATCAGAGATCTTCACCCACCTGGCCATGCTCTTTTCTCACTGCACCCATCAGGTAGAATGTACAAGAACCTCAGAACTCACAGCGTCAGTTTCAAGGACAGTTATTACTCCTCAACCATCAGGTGCTTGGAGAAAAAGGGGTAACTACACCCACTTGCCTATCCATTGAGATGTTCCCACAACCAATGCTCTCACTTTACGGATTCGTTATCTCATTATTTCACGCTCTTGTTATTTATTGCTATTTATTTAAATTTGCATTTGCACAGTTTGATGTCTTCTGCACGCGATCTTTCACTGATCCCATTGTAGTTACTATTCTATAGATTTGCAGAGTATGCCTGCAGGAAAATGAATCTCAGAGTTGTATTGGGTGACATATATGTACTCTTATTATAAAACTTACTTTGAACTTTTATTTGTTAGCTTGCCAGCTATAGCTTGTCTCCTCTGTAAATCTATTCTCACCCCACCCCACCAGCATCATTACTTTATCATTTCCTATCAGAATCGCCTTACGTACAGATGCTTGTCTGTACACCTTTATGTACATACATTCAGTATATGTATATAAGCTAACCTTATGTATTTATATATATTGTTTTTAATTGTCTTCTTTATACTTACGTTGTTTTGTAATGCTGCTTCAGATCTAGATTAACTAAAGTTTCATCTCCTTTACATTTGTGTACTGAAGAATGGCAATAAACAGTCTTGAATCTCGAAGTTTGAATCCTGACCAATATCAACAATATCCTGTGAATCTGTTTATTCCATCCCTATCCTAATTTGAACCAAGTCCAAATTCTTCAGTCCGGATTTGCTCACTGGTGCACAGCAACCCGACAAAACCTTGATTTAAAATTGTGTCTCATGTTTAAATCACTCACCAGAATTGGCATCTACCGCCTCTCAGCAGTTCCCTTAGACCCACGTGTTCCTCCAGTTCTGCACTTGAGCCATCCTCAATGTTCCTTCGGCTGTTTTGCAACAATGACTGTAACTCTGAATTATTTCTTTGGCTGTAAAACACTTTGTGGTGTTCTGAAGGATATCATGCATATGTGTCATTTAAAAAAACACTCTAAACTCTACCACATCCTTCCTAAATTTCTCTTTCTCTCCCACTCTTGTTTGAGCTTTCAAACCAAACTTTTTAACCAAACATTTCCTCACCCATTCGACTATCTCTTTATGTGTCCATTTATCAAATTTTGCCATATGAGGCAATTCTTCTTCTCTGGGTAAGTCAGTGGTGTCTGGATTTTCTTTCCCAACGTCAATGAAAGCTAGTATTTGAATATTTTTAAGGCAGATATAATGTAGATAAGGAGTTGGTATGGCAAAAGGGATGGTGGGTATATGGGAGTTGAGGTTACAATCTGATCAGCCGTGATTTTATTGAACAGTAGAGCATGTAAGGGTTAGAGACCTTAGGTTACTCCTCAATATTATGTTCATTTGCCTAATGATACAATTAAACACTTAATGACACTATCTGTAACTGAATTAGTTCTGGGCAGTTCTGAAACTTCTCCTGCTAAGGAGACATGATGACAATGCCGAGTCTAAATGTGAAAGCTTGGGCAGAGGTGCTTCATTTGGCTGCTCTCTTGCACCTCCTAATGGCTGGTCATGGTCGTTCATGAGCAAATGTCAGGTCTCCTATTCAGCTGGCATGCTGTCTAACATGCAAATAGAAAAAGTGCAGTGAAAATAAGTCCTGGGTTAAAAAGAGGTATGGTGACTTTTATTTTCTCAGCCCTGTACTTAACTCGCACCAAAATGACGCACACAACATTGCTGTTAACCGAGCATTTTATTAGTACAGTTACAGGTTAAAATATCTGGCTAATATCAACCACATTTCTATAAAGATACAAGACAGACAAAACAAGTATGTTTTTATTTACCTGCCAAACACTGGTATAAATATATCCAAGAGCTAATTTAATTGTTGATATTTGTGATTTATATGAACGTAGATAATCCTAGGGGGTTGTTGTAGCAAGGTACCTTAGTGAAGAATTGCACAAAAAGTACAGGTCTTTTCCCCTACAGTGGCTTGTCTTACATTTTCACGTTCCTCCAGGGCACCCAAGCAAAAATACGATAATTGCTTTTGCTTAATATTTATTTTTTTATTAGATTTATAGCTAAAAGTACTGCAAACCAGGCTGCTTTGTTGAACACAAGACAAATTGCATTCAAAGGGTAAAGAGGTGAAGCTGTCCTCAGCAGTTATCGGAGTAAGCAAGCTACACAGAGGATTTTGACCCTTTGAATGCTGTATTTCCTTCTAATATTGTAGTTATAAGCAGAAGCAGTTCAAAATAGGAAGGACAGACAAAATGGGGAACGATGAGCTGGTTATCCAGAACTTAGTAAATCAAAATATGATTGGGTGACATAACATGAATCGATGAAATGGCTTTTGCTTGACAAATTAGTTAGAATTTTTCTTTTTAGTTTGTGACCAGCAGAATATTATAAGGAGGAACCATTAGATAAAATGTATTTAAATTTAAAACATACAATTGATAAGATGGCACAGGCATAGTCAAAAATAGTTTGAAGTTCAATGTTCAAAGTAAACTTATCAAATACATATATATCTCCAAATACTACACTGAGATTCATTTTTGAGGGCAGTCACAGTAGGTGCAAAGAAACACAATGGAATAAATAAAAAAAACTATGCATAAGGAGAGATGGGCAAGCAACCAATGAACAAAAGGCAACAAATTGTGCAAATACAAAAAGAAAAACAAAATAATAATAATCAAACAAACACACGAGCAAACAAATAAACAAATACTGAGAGCATAAGTGGTAGAGTACTTGAATGTGATTCCATAAGCTGTGGAATCCGTTCAGAGTTGGGGGTGAGTCAACTTACCCAGGCTGGTTCAGGAGTCTGATGGCTGTGAGGTGATGACTGTTCCTGAAGCTGGTGGTGTGAAACCTAAGGCTCCTGTACCATCTTCCCGATGGCAGCAGTGAGAGGAGAGCATGGCCTGGGTGGTGGTTGTCCTTGGTGATGGATGCTGCTTTCCTGCAACAGCACTCAGATAGATCCCATGGGATAGGGGTGATATTAATATGGTCTGAGGATTAGCTTAGGGACAGAAATCAGAGCAGACATGAACACATTATTTCAGGCTGAAAGGCAAAGACCAAGTGGAGAGCCACATGGGTCAGTGATTGAACCTGGAATACATCAGTGGATTAGGTGAGGTGGGCTTAGTACAGCACACCCAAATTTTCTGATGATATAAAGCTAGATGGGAAATTAACTTCTGAGGGCGATGTAAAGTTACTTTAACGAGAACAAGCAGAGTAAGTTTGCTTTCAAGAACATAGCAGACAGAACATGATGTAGAAAAATCTGAAGTTATCTGAAAGCTGAGGAACTGGAGAATGTCAGTGTTCAGACGAGATGCTTGTTCATCACAGAAAAATAATATGCAGAAATATCAAGCAATTAGGAGAGAATATATTTAGTCTTTATTATAAAAGATTTAGAGTAAAACAACCTCATTACAGTTAAACCAGCCTCAGTGTGAAGACATGCTGAACAGTGTGTACTGTTTTGATTCTCCTCATTTAAGAAAGAATAAACTTGCTTAAAGAAATGTGTTCTGATTTGTCATCCCAGCATTGACACCTATCATTGCAGTTACCAATTACTCTAAGCTCTAAAATTCATCTATAAGTTTCTTTTTTCTATCTCTCTTTCTTAAGATTCTTCATAAACACTCCTTGTCCTAACATCTATATGGCAAAGTTGAATTGTATTTAAATACATGTCATAAGTGCACTTTGAAGTGATATGGGATATTTAGCTTGCAGCACACTAAATAATTGCACGTTGGTATAGAGATTAATTATCAGAACTAGATAGACCAATTCATTACAGTTGTGGACTGTTTCACACAGAGTAACATAAGGGAATCTTGTTTCGACTGATAATTCCCATGCACTATCCGAATTGGTTTTGTGGAATTTTATGCTTCATTCATCCATCATCCAGCTCCTCCCTTAAAAAAAAATCACTCTGGTGAAATTAGGCTTGAATAATGGTTTTCTGTGTATTTCAGCTGCATTTACCAGATGGTACATGCTCACCTTTCTGACATTGCGAGGATTTATATCTTTCACACCTCTTTTTGAGCCATGTGCGCAGATAGTAATTACTCTCCTGCATGTCTGTAACTTGCATGTCCTTATATTGAACCTACGTTACACCTTTTAATGTCTGAAGACACGTGCAAAGAAAGTCATGTTTTCTGTTCACACGTCCTGCCATAAATTCCAGTGCTCAGAATGGCGTCCTTCCGATTCGTCACACCACACATACTTTTTTAAAATGCTGATTTTACTTTCCCCAGTTCCTTAGCCTGAATTGTAGAGAGATCCCAATGTTCAAACCAACTTGATTTCAATGCTTAAGTGCCAAACTTTTTACTACTTAATAAAAATGATCACTAAACTTAATGCACTTCCTAAAGTAAATATTAACACCATGAATCTTAAGTAAGGCCTGAACTGGAGCTTTACCTCCTGATGCAATAATTTCTTCTGCTTCACCTAACTTCGCCTGAGGCAGTTGATTTCAACACTGCAATATTCTTTCTTTGCAGCATCCCTGTGTATGCCTTCACATTTTCTTGTCCTTTCTTTCAAAATAGAAATTTGAAATAGAAATGACTGAAACAACCAAAAATGGATGTTGGAAGTGTGAAATAAAAGTCAATAATAATTTTTTTTAAAAACACTCTCTACAGGCCAACAGAAGCTGTGGAAAGAGAAACTGAGTTAACTTTTCACGTGTGTCATCCTAGTATTTTAAGCATTTTCCCATTTTAATTATGGTTCAAGTACAGACCAACACAATTTCCAGCCAGACTGATGATGAAGTGGAGAAGGGTACTCCCTTTTTCAGTTGAGTTCATTACAGTAAATACTTTATTGGCTATTGGTTTATTATTGTCACATGACAATAATTTATTATTATCTCTGGAGTTAGTATACACTAATGTTAGGCTTGCTTATTGGCTACAGGTCTGCCTTCAAAACTATAATCTCAAGCAAACCCATCTCCAAACTCCTAAACCTGGAAATGAATGTTTTCCTTTGCAACTAGATCGTTGCTTTCCTGATCAACAGACCACAATCAGTAAGGATAGGCGGCAATGATTATTCTCAACTCTGATCCCCTTCTCTTCTCCTATACACTCATGACTGTGTGGCCAGATTCTGCTCCAGCTGCGTCTACATTTAAGTTTGCAGATGATAGCACTGTATTGGGCCATATCTCAAGAAATGATGAGTCAGCGTACAGGAAGGAGGTAGTGAGCTTGGTTGCATGGTGCAATGTCAACAGCCATTCCTTCAGTATCAGCAAAACAAAAGAGTGGACGATTGATTTCAGGAGAGGTGGTGCTGCACATGCTTCGATGGTGCTGAGGTTGAGAGGTTCAGATGTTCAGCTGCCTCAGTGTGAACATCACCAATTCCATCCATGTTGATGCCACGGCCAAAAAACTCAGCAACTCCTCTACTTCCTCAGGAGGCTAAAGAAATTTGGCATGCCTCCTTTACCCCTCACCGTTTTTTGTTGATGCTCCATGGACAGTATCCTGTCCAAATGCATCTCCTGTCATGAGCCCTGCGGGCCTGTGTGCCGAGCTGTAGATCGTCTGGCTTTCAGGTTTCTGGAGCACCTGTAGTTGTTGTTTTAACCAGAGTTGTTAAGCCTTTGTGCTTTCTGTTTAATCTTGTCAAATTTATTTTGACTAGTATGGGTTTTCTGTGTACTATAATTATTTAAAGCAGACTCTTGATTAGTGCTCATCACGGGGTCATTGTTCTGAGAATGATTTGTCTCGTATTTTTCAGATTTTCTATTGGAATTCCTACGTATTGCTTTCATCTCTACACGGGAGTCCGTCGCTCCCTCGCACCTGGGTTTAGTCGCTGCTGTCACACACAGTAACATCACAACTCATAATTGCAGTGACCACAAAAAACTGTCGGGAGTTGTGGGCACACTCAGCATGTCATGGTAACCAGCCTTTCCTCCATCGCTCTGTGTACAACTCTCACTGCCTGGGTAAAGCACCCTCCCCAGGACATGCTGCTTTCTCCTCCCCTGCCCTCGGGTATTAGATAGAGCAGCCTAAAGGCACATAACACGCGGCTAAAGGACAGCTTCTATCCGCTGATATAAAATAATTAAATGTCCCCCTATGCAATAAAATGGTCTATTGATCCCACAATCTAGGTCATTATGGAGTTCCATCTTTTTGTATAATTGCACTGCACTTTCTCTGTAACTGTGACATTTTATTCTCCATTCTGTTATTGTTTTACCTTACACGACATCAAAGTACTGTTGAAATGAAATATTGCATGTGGGCTATGCAAGATAAGTTTTTCATTGCACCTCATTACAATAATAAATCAATTGACCTATTTGCATGTATCAAGATTCAGTGAAAATCTTTGTTTTCCATGCCAACTGTACAGCTTATTCCAAACATAAGTTTATGGTTTGGTTGCGTTGTTCTCTGATCTTGGCAATTTACATGTGAGTGTTTTGTCACCTGTTGTGGAAACATCATCAGTGCGCTGTTAATTGTGGTGTGTCCTAAGAATTCTTGGCCTTTATGTACATCAATCAGCTGATTGGTCGTCTTTACAGAAAGTCAATTGTGATGCAGGGAGGAAGACCCGTCACTGATTGGTTGCGTAGTGAACTTTGTGGATTGTGGTCTGGAATTTTGCCCGCATCGGCTCGAAGGTAGTACAAAAGAAAAAGCAAGAACAAAGTTCAGAATATAATGCTACAGTTACAGAAAAAGTAGAGTGCATGTAGACAAAAACATTGCAAGGGCCATAATGAGAAAGAGAGAGAGATGAAGAGTTAATCTTAATCATGCCCGAGTCCATCACTGTGCATTCAGCTGGCCACCAGTCAGATTTGTTTTCTGATGAATTATTTTCTCTGTGCAGTTTGTTTTCCTAAACTCTTGAGTAGATCCTGTTTGCTGAGTAGATTCGGTTATTGATGTTTGCCCTGCCCTGCCTCGAAGTCATTGGTTGACTCAGTGTTGTTAATACACACTTAATAAAACATAATGCCATTAGTCATTATATCATTAGGAGCATTGACAGGCTCATGACAATTTTGAAGTAATTAATTAAGTTGCCACTCCATGATTGATCACATTCTCCCTTCACGGATTAATTTAATCTCTGTTTTGCTTGCTCGGAAATTCTATTTATTCTAATTGCCATTGAAAATATGCTGTATAACTTGAATTGGGCCTGATACTCCTGCTGCTACCCTGCACTATGATTTGTTCACACATGAGTTCCGTATCACATTTATTCCGATGGCTTGCTGTGCCAGCTTCTGTAACCAGGTAACATGTTTCACCAGGTTTAGGAATAGTTATTATCCTTGAGTTCAAGCTGGCAGACCGGATGGATGTTGTCACTTAGCATATTAGACATGGTCATAGATATAGGCAATCAATAGTTGGGATGTTTGCATACTCAGAGGTTGTCCTGACAGCATCTTAGGGGTGAGTCAGGGTTTCTGAGCCTCTACTGAGATTGTCTCCAGAGGAATGCCTGCTGGTTGTGATGAACAAAGATTTCTGTATCACCTGCTTCAGTGTCTCTCTGGTGACTTTGATCACAGTCACATCATTTTGGGACTCGTCCAGGTTATGTTTGTAGCCTCCTGCGTGGCCAGTGGTTTAAGTAGTCTAAGGTTGAAATTTTGTGGCTGTGATCACAATCACCAGAGAGACACTGAACTTTGAATTACAAATCTACACCTCTAAATGGTCAAACCCCCTTTGAATTACATATCTACACCTCTGAATGTTTAAACACCTTTGTCACAAATTAATTCACACAATAGTCTAAAAGCTTCTGGGGACAGAAATCGCAGACACTCTGAATTAATGTTGTCAGGGCTGTCTTTGAGTATACAAAATATCCTGAGCACACAGAAACCTGTCGATTGTCTATACCTGTGACCCGGTTTGATATTCTAAGTGAGAACATCTGCCTGCTCTGGCAACTTGCACTCAAGACTGCGTGGCTAAGCACAGCTCCAATGCCATATTCAAATTAGATCGTGCCAGCACTGCCATAGGCCGAATCAAAGGTGGTGATGAGTCAGCATATAGGAGGGAGATTGAAAATCTGGCTGAGTGGTGTCACAACAACCTCTCACTCAATTTCAGCAAGGCCAAGGAGCTGATTATTGACTTCAGAAGCAGGAAACCAGAGGTCTATGAGTCAGTTCTCATCAAAGAATCAGTGGAGAGTGCCAGCACTTTAAATTCCTCTGTGTTATTATTTTGGAGTAACTGTGTAGTGCCCTGAATGTTTATACAATTATAAAGAAAGCACAGCAGCATTTCCACTTCCTTAGGAGTTTGGGGAGATTTAACAAGCCATCTAAAACTTTGACAAACTTCTATAGATGTGTCATGGAGAATATATTGACTGGTTGTATCACAGCCTTGAATGGAGACGCCAATGCCATTGAATGGAAGATCCTACAAAAAGTAGTGGATATGGCCCAGTCCTTCCCAACCACTGAGCACATCTACATGAAATACTGTTGCAGGAAAGCAGCATCTATCATCAGGACATGCTTTCTCCTTTCAGCTGCCATCAGGAAGAAGCTACAGGAGCCTCAGGACTCACACCTCCAAGTTTAGGAACAGTTATTACCTCTCAACCATCAGGCCCTTGAACAAAAGGGATAACCAAAAGGGATAGCAACGAGGAAATAATCTCAGATTCTCGATATTTATTGCTTAGTTATTCATTATTGTAATTCCTTTCTTTTTGTATTTGCACAGTTTGTTCTCTTCTGTGCTCAGGTTGGGCAGTCTTTCACTGATTCTGTTATGGTTATTATTCTATAGATCTATTGAGTATGCTTACAAGAGAATGAATCTCATGGTTGTATACAGTAACATATATGTAATGTAATAATAAATTAACATCGGTATTTTGAACTTTGAAGTCATAATTGTGCAAATAACTTAGCCCATGTTCCCTGGATTGATGCAGCTCAATTAAAAAAACACCATTGTCTTAACATTTAGCTGATGTACATGCAATCTCTTAGTATGTGGACCAGGCTGTTTATTTGCAAAGGTGTGCTTTTAACTTCAATTTACTGCAAACAACTTACAATCCATATTAATAACCAAATTAATATCTGCTATATTCATATAACTCCAGAATACTCCCTAACAAATTTATAATCATCAGGTACCTGAATCTAACTTCACCACTACTCTGAACTGATCGCATAAACTGCATTCTCACTTTCTTTCTTTTCTTTTTCAATCTTTTTATTAATATCAAAATAATAGATGTTACACAATTGTTGGGATTACATTGTTAATAGATAACATATATAGTTATATATTCAGTTAATACAAAGGTAATAAACCTCCCAAAAATGTTCAAAATACAAATGTAGGGTTCACAAAAGAAAGGATTAACATATCCAAAAAGACGAAAAAGAAAAAAAGAAAAAAAAATATACCCCCAAAAAAGAAGTAAACTAACCTAACAGAAAAAAAGAAGAAAGAAAAAGAACATGGGCTGTTTATAGCATCAAAAAAAACAGGACCATTAGTGTCATCCACTCCGAACCTCCCTACATATATTAACACGGAAAATATAGGTTTGGAAAGAGGTCAAATCACATCATATGAAAGTGTTGAATAAAAGGCCTCCAAGTCTGATCAAATTTAATAGAAGAGTCATATATAAGGCTTCTGTTTTTTTTCTAAGTTTAAACGTAACATAGTTTGAGAGAACCAATGAAATGTAGTGGGAGGATTAATCTCCTTCCAGTTCAGCAAAATTGATCTTTTAGCCATTAATGTGAGAAATGCAATCATCTGACGCGCTGAAGAGGTTAAATGGTGTGCTTCTATCATTGGTAAACCAAAAATTGCCATAATAGGATGAGGTTGTAAATCAATATTCAAAATAGTTGAAATACTATCAAAGATATCTTTCCAATATTTTTTCAGAGCGGAACATGACCAAAGCATATGAGTTAAAGAAGCGGTCTCAGAATGACATCTGTCACATACTGGACTTGTATGAGAATAATAACAAGCTAATTTATCCTTGGACATATGGGCCCTATGAACTACTTTGAACTGTATCAACGTATGTTTAGCACGTATAGAGGATAAATTAACTAATTGAAATTTTTTTCCCATTTTTTGATAGGTAAGGTAAGCTTAAGTTCACTTTCCCAATCATTTTTAATTTTATTAGATACATCTGAATGAATTTTCATAATTATATTGTAGATAGATGCAATTGCACCTTTCTGAGAAGGATTTAAATCTAAGATTTTTTCCAAACTATCCATAGAGTATAAATTCGGGAAAGTAGGAAGGATGGTATTTAAAAAGTTTCTAACCTGTAAATATCTAAAGAAATGAGATCTAGGTAAATTATGTTTGTTAGATAATTGTTCAAATGACATAAAACAATTATCCAAAAATAAATCACAAAATCGTGAAATACCTTAGTTTTCCAAATCAAATAGGCTTCATCTATAATGGAAGGATAAAAAAAATAGTTAGATATAATAGGCCTTGCTAGAATAAATTGATTTAACCCAAAAAATTTCTGAAATTGAAACCATATTCGTAGAGTATATTTAACTTTTGGATTATCTAATTGTTTATACAATTTAGAAGGAGCAAAGGGAAGCAAAGTCCCTAGAAAAGAACCCAGAGAAAATCCTTGTACCGAGTTACATTCGAGATTTACCCAGTGAGGACTTAAAGTTATATCCAAATCCCATAACCAAAATTTCAAATAATGAATTGCCCAATAATAAAATCTGAAATTCGGCAGCGCCAGACCACCCTCCTTCTTAGACTTCTGTAAGTATTTTTTGCCTAGCCTTGGATTTTTATTATGCCAAATATAAGAAGAGATTTTAGATCAACACTATCAAAAGAAGATTTCGGAATAAAAATTGGTACCGCTTGAAATAAATATAAACATTTCGGTAATATAAACATCTTGATAGCATTGATCCAGCCTATCAATGACAAACACATTGGTGACCAATTAGTAAATAACTGTTCAATCTCATCAATTACAGGTAAAAAGTTAGCCTTAAATAAATCTTTTTTTGGTAATTTTAACTCCTAGATATATAAAATAGTCAGTAACCAATTTAAAAGGTAACCGTCCATATATTGGGACATGGATATTTAGAGGAAATAATTCGCTCTTATTAAGGTTCAGTTGTAACCCGAAAAATTACTAAACTGAGCCAACAAAGATAAAACTGCAGGAATGGATTCCTCGGGATTAGAAATATACAATCATAAATCATCTGGCATACTCACTTTCAAGAACTCTTTACAGCGCATGTTCTCAGTATTTATTTGCACAGTTTGTCTTCTTTTGCACATTGGTTGTTTATCAGTCTCTGTCTGTTTATGACTAATTTTTCATACATTCCTATTGTTTTTATCCTGTAAGTAACTGCAAGAAAATGATTCATATGGGAGTATATGGGAACATATAGGTATATTGGTAATAAATTTACTTTGAGCTTTGAACTTAGAATATTTACCCACTTGGGTGGATGTAACCAATCAAGTACCATCATTTCAAAGTAACAGTTGGAACCAACAGGTTATCTTTTTATTATCTCATTGCCATTTACATGAGATCATGTTGCCTACGAGTTAGTTGCTATGTCTCCTGCAATACAAATTTTTATTTCAATATCGTTTTATTATCTGTAGAGAGATTAGAGGAGGGCTGCAAAAGGCTCAAATAAACACAACTTCTTTCAGTTAGCCATTTTTAGCAATGCTGATTGCTCATGTTTACAAAGAATGCTAAAAATAAAGAGTGTCCAGCTGCGTGTGATTTCTTGTTGTTGTTTCCCGCTAGCTTCAGTGGTGAGCTTTGCTCTTGGGCAGTGTTACTCATCTTAATCAAGTGGGTAAGTGGCGGAGCTGGTAAAGCCTGCAATGCTTGTTACCCTGTAGGTTACCACTTTTTAGAACAGCTCACTGAATTGTTGTCACCTTCAAGGCAAGCCCCCACATGTACAAATGCTGAATTGTTTACCCTCCCCTCCCCATTGTGCTACTTCAATTTTTGCCTTTGAAGGTCAAGTATACCATTTCCCTGTTTATCATGATTGATGAGTAAGCTCTCAAAATAATAATTATAATATAATAATACTAATACTACTACTACTACTACTACTACTAATAATAATAATAATAATAATTAAATATAATTGAAAATATTTATAACATTATTTAGGCTGCCCTTATTTTGTTCCCATAGCAGTTCCTAGTTAAATGGCCCTTTCTTTTCTTATGTTCTATGAATTTGTTACGCAGAGTCCAATCAGAATCAGAATCAGGTTCAGTATCACCAGCATATGTCATGAAATTTGACAACTTTACAGCAACAGTACAATACAATACATAATAATAATAGGAAAAAACTGTGAATTACAGTATATATATTAAATAGTTAAGTAAGTAGTGCAAAAATAGAAATAAAAGGTAGTGAGATAGTGTTTATGGGTTCAATGCCCATTCAGAAATTGGATGGCAGAGAGGAAGAAGCTTTCCTCCGATGTTGAGTGTGTGCCTTCAGGTTTTTGTACCACCTTCTTGATGAGAAGAGAGAACGTTCTGGGTGATGGGGGCCCTTAATGATGGATGCTGCCTTTTTGAGGCACCGTTCCTTGAAGATGTCCTGGATACTACAGAGGCCCGTGCCCATGATGGAGCTGACTCATTTTACAACGCTCTGTAGCTTACTTCGATCCCGTGCTTTAGCAACCCACCACCACCATACCAGACGGTGTGCAGCCTTCACTCTCTTCCTGAGCAAATTTCTCTTTGATATTTGATTGTTCATTCCTTCATTTTTGTTTGAGCTCTCACACAGTACAGGGAACATCAAACAGAGGCATTAAAACTGGCCATGCTAATTGGAAGATCAGCTGTAACAAAGGAATAGACTAGAGGAGAACTCCTCAATGGCCTCGTCAGAGAGTGTTCATGAGAGGGGCATCTCACCCAATAGAATAAAGAACAAGCATCCCCATCCAAACCCTGGCCTGAGATGGGTCAGATGGAGTGTCAGTAAAACTCTGAGGGTTAGGGAACTAGATGTTACAGGGTCAGGAGACCCAAGAGACTCTGCAGATGCCGGAAATCTTGAGCAACTCACACGAAATACTGAATTAACTCAGCAGGTCAGGCGGCATCTATGGAGGGAAGCAAGTAGTTAACGTTTTGGGCTGAGAGCCTTCCTTATGACTGGATGTAGCAAAAAAAATCGTATGTTTCCATCTCCCAAACCAGTTGTGTCAAAATTATTTGAAATCAAACTGCAGGTGCTAGAAATCCAAATAAAAACAGAATTTCCTGGAAATAGTCAACAGGTCAGCTGCAACTGTGGAAAGAAAAATAGATTATCGTTTCAGGGCAAAGAAAAAGTCTCTGTAAACATTCATTACTAGGGGATGTTCCATTGGGATGTGTGCTTTTGAACTGATGGTACGACCTGGCATTTTTGTGGTTTTGGCAAAATGGACTCTCAAGAATGCAGATACGGCCCCAGTGGCCATTGCTGGCTTGGACTTGAGGCCAGATTGAGACTTTGAGCTGGATTGAAGTGATGGGCCCTTAGCCGAAGAGCAGTTAATGAACTGATGTTTGGCCAAGTTAAGCACTGAGCCCAATTAAAAAACTTAAACTGTGGAGGTCAAGGCCAACGGACGAACCGGTGTTCAGTTCACTACTCTGTAAGGCTGTACTCACCTCAGCGCTGAACCGACCCTGTGGCTGTGGACTGCAGCCATCGGCACTCACGTGAGTGCTGACCGACCCTGTAGCTGTGGCCTGCAGCCATCGGCAATCATGTGAGTGCTGACCGACCCTGTGGCTGTGGCCTGCAGCCATCGGCAATCACGTGAGTGCTGACCGACCCTGTGGCTGTGGCCTGCAGCCATCGGCACTCACGTGAGTGCTGAACCGACCCTGTGGCTGTGGCCTGTAGCCATCGGCACTCACGTGAGTGCTGAACCGACCCTGTGGCTGTGGCCTGCAGCCATCGGCACTCACGTGAGTGCTGACCAACCCTTTGGCTGTGGCCTGCAGCCATCGGCACTCATGTGAGTGCTGACCGACCCTGTAGCTGTGGCCTGCAGCCATCGACACTCATGTGAGTGCTGAACTGACCCTGTGGCTGTGGCCTGTAGCCATCGGCACTCATGTGAGTGCTGAACCGACCCTGTGGCTGTGGCCTGCAGCCATCAGCATTCATGTGAGTGCTGAACTGACCCTGTAGCTGTGGCCTGCAACCATCTGCACTCACGTGAGTGCTGAACCGACCCTGTGGCTGTGGCCTGCAGCCATCGACACTCACGTAAGTGCTGACCGACCCTGTAGCTGTGGCCTGCAGCCATCGGCACTCATGTGAGTGCTGAACCGACCCTGTGGCTGTGGCCTGCAGCCATCGACACTCATGTGAGTGCTGAACTGACCCTGTAGCTGTGGCCTGTAGCCATCGGCACTCACGTGAGTGCTGACCGACCCTGTGGCTGTGGCCTGCAGCCATCGACACTCATGTGAGTGCTGAACTGACCCTGTAGCTGTGGCCTGTAGCCATCGGCACTCACGTGAGTGCTGAACCGACCCTGTAGCTGTGGCCTGCAGCCATCGGCACTCATGTGAGTGCTGACCGACCCTGTAGCTGTGGCCTGCAGCCATCGACACTCATGTGATGGCTGAACTGACCCTGTAGCTGTGGCCTGTAGCCATCGGCACTCACGTGAGTGCTGAACCGACCCTGTAGCTGTGGCCTGTAGCCATCGGCACTCACGTGAGTGCTGACCGACCCTGTGGCTGTGGCCTGCAGCCATCGACACTCACGTGAGTGCTGACCGACCCTGTAGCTGTGCCTGCAACCATCGACACTCACGTGAGTGCTGACCGACCCTGTAGCTGTGGCCTGCAGCCATCGGCACTCATGTGAGAGCTGAACCGACCCTGTAGCTGTGGCCTGCAGCCATCGGCAATCATGTGAGTGCTGACCGACCCTGTGGCTGTGGCCTGCAACCATCTGCACTCATGTGAGTGCTGACCGACCCTGTGGCTGTGGCCTGCAGCCATCTGCACTCATGTGAGTGCTGACCGACCCTGTGGCTGTGGCCTGCAGCCATCGGCACTCACGTGAGTGCTGACCGACCCTGTGGCTGTGGCCTGCAGCCATCAACACTCATGTGAGTGCTGACCGACCCTGTGGCTGTGGCCTTCAGCCATCGGCAATCACGTGAGTGCTGACCAACCCTGTGGCTGTGGCCTGCAGCCATCGACACTCATGTGAGTGCTGAACTGACCCTGTAGCTGTGGCCTGCAGCCATCGACACTCACGTGAGTGCTGACCGACCCTGTGGCTGTGGCCTGCAGCCATCGGCACTCACGTGAGTGCTGACCGACCCTGTGGCTGTGGCCTGCAGCCATCGGCACTCACGTGAGTGCTGACCGACCCTGTGGCTGTGGCCTGCAGCCATCGACACTCACGTGAGTGCTGAACCGACCCTGTAGCTGTGGCCTGTAGCCATCGGCACTCACGTGAGTGCTGAACCGACCCTGTAGCTGTGGCCTGCAGCCATCGGCACTCACGTGAGTGCTGACCGACCCTGTGGCTGTGGCCTGCAGCCATCGACACTCACGTGAGTGCTGACCGACCCTGTAGCTGTGGCCTGCAGCCATCGGCACTCACGTGAGTGCTGACCGACCCTGTGGCTGTGGCCTGCAGCCATCGGCACTCATGTGAGTGCTGACCGACCCTGTGGCTGTGGCCTGCAGCCATCGGCACTCATGTGAGTGCTGAACTGACCCTGTAGCTGTGGCCTGCAGCCATCGGCACTCACGTGAGTGCTGAACTGACCCTGTAGCTGTGGCCTGTAGCCATCGGCACTCACGTGAGTGCTGAACCGACCCTGTGGCTGAGGCCTGCAGCCATCGACACTCACGTGAGTGCTGACCGACCCTGTAGCTGTGGCCTGCAGCCATCGGCACTCATGTGAGTGCTGACCGACCCTGTGACTGTGGCCTGCAGCCATCGACACTCACGTGAGTGCTGAACTGACCCTGTAGCTGTGGCCTGTAGCCATCGGCACTCACGTGAGTGCTGAACCGACCCTGTAGCTGTGGCCTGCAGCCATCGGCACTCACGTGAGTGCTGAACCGACCCTGTGGCTGTGGCCTGCAGCCATCGACACTCACGTGAGTGCTGAACCGTCCCTGTGGCTGTGGCCTGCAGCCATCGGCACTCACGTGAGTGCTGACCGACCCTGTGGCTGTGGCCTGCAGCCATCGACACTCACGTGAGTGCTGACCGACCCTGTGGCTGTGGCCTGCAGCCATCGGCACTCACGTGAGTGCTGACCGACCCTGTGGCTGTGGCCTGCAGCCATCAATACTCACGTGAGTGCTGACCGACCCTGTGGCTGTGGCCTGCAGCCATCGGCAATCATGTGAGTGCTGACCGACCCTGTAGCTGTGGCCTGCAGCCATCGGCACTCATGTGAGTGCTGAACTGACCCTGTAGCTGTGGCCTGCAGCCATCGACACTCATGTGAGTGCTGAACCGACCCTGTGGCTGTGGCCTGTAGCCATCGGCACTCACGTGAGTGCTGACCGACCCTGTAGCTGTGGCCTGCAGCCATCGGCACTCACGTGAGTGCTGACCGACCCTGTAGCTGTGGCCTGCAGCCATCGGCACTCATGTGAGTGCTGAACTGACCCTGTAGCTGTGGCCTGTATCCATCGGCACTCACGTGAGTGCTGACCGACCCTGTGGCTGTGGCCTGCAGCCATCGACACTCACGTGAGTGCTGAACTGACCCTGTAGCTGTGGCCTGTATCCATCGGCACTCACGTGAGTGCTGAACCATCCCTGTAGCTGTGGCCTGCAGCCATCGTCACTCACGTGAGTGCTGACCGACCCTGTAGCTGTGGCCTGCAGCCATCGGCACTCATGTGAGTGCTGACCGACCCTGTGACTGTGGCCTGCAGCCATCGACACTCACGTGAGTGCTGAACTGACCCTGTGACTGTGGCCTGCAGCCATCGACACTCACGTGAGTGCTGACCGACCCTGTAGCTGTGGCCTGTAGCCATCGGCACTCACGTGAGTGCTGAACCGACCCTGTAGCTGTGGCCTGCAGCCATCGGCACTCACGTGAGTGCTGAACCGACCCTGTGGCTGTGGCCTGCAGCCATCGACACTCACGTGAGTGCTGAACCGTCCCTGTGGCTGTGGCCTGCAGCCATCGGCACTCACGTGAGTGCTGACCGACCCTGTGGCTGTGGCCTGCAGCCATCGAGACTCACGTGAGTGCTGACCGACCCTGTGGCTGTGGCCTGCAGCCATCGGCACTCACGTGAGTGCTGACCGACCCTGTGGCTGTGGCCTGCAGCCATCGGCACTCACGTGAGTGCTGACCGACCCTGTGGCTGTGGCCTGCAGCCATCAATACTCACGTGAGTGCTGACCGACCCTGTGGCTGTGGCCTGCAGCCATCGGCAATCATGTGAGTGCTGACCGACCCTGTAGCTGTGGCCTGCAGCCATCGGCACTCATGTGAGTGCTGAACTGACCCTGTAGCTGTGGCCTGCAGCCATCGACACTCACGTAAGTGCTGACCGACCCTGTAGCTGTGGCCTGCAGCCATCGGCACTCACGTGAGTGCTGACCGACCCTGTGGCTGTGGCCTGCAGCCATCGGCACTCACGTGAGTGCTGACCGACCCTGTGGCTGTGGCCTGCAGCCATCAATACTCACGTGAGTGCTGACCGACCCTGTGGCTGTGGCCTGCAGCCATCGGCAATCATGTGAGTGCTGACCGACCCTGTAGCTGTGGCCTGCAGCCATCGGCACTCACGTGAGTGCTGAACCGACCCTGTGGCTGTGGCCTGCAGCCATCGACACTCACGTAAGTGCTGACCGACCCTGTAGCTGTGGCCTGCAGCCATCGGCACTCATGTGAGTGCTGAACCGACCCTGTGGCTGTGGCCTGCAGCCATCGACACTCATGTGAGTGCTGAACTGACCCTGTAGCTGTGGCCTGTAGCCATCGGCACTCACGTGAGTGCTGACCGACCCTGTGGCTGTGGCCTGCAGCCATCGACACTCATGTGAGTGCTGAACTGACCCTGTAGCTGTGGCCTGTAGCCATCGGCACTCACGTGAGTGCTGAACCGACCCTGTAGCTGTGGCCTGCAGCCATCGGCACTCATGTGAGTGCTGACCGACCCTGTAGCTGTGGCCTGCAGCCATCGACACTCATGTGATGGCTGAACTGACCCTGTAGCTGTGGCCTGTAGCCATCGGCACTCACGTGAGTGCTGAACCGACCCTGTAGCTGTGGCCTGTAGCCATCGGCACTCACGTGAGTGCTGACCGACCCTGTGGCTGTGGCCTGCAGCCATCGACACTCACGTGAGTGCTGACCGACCCTGTAGCTGTGCCTGCAACCATCGACACTCACGTGAGTGCTGACCGACCCTGTAGCTGTGGCCTGCAGCCATCGGCACTCATGTGAGAGCTGAACCGACCCTGTAGCTGTGGCCTGCAGCCATCGGCAATCATGTGAGTGCTGACCGACCCTGTGGCTGTGGCCTGCAACCATCTGCACTCATGTGAGTGCTGACCGACCCTGTGGCTGTGGCCTGCAGCCATCTGCACTCATGTGAGTGCTGACCGACCCTGTGGCTGTGGCCTGCAGCCATCGGCACTCACGTGAGTGCTGACCGACCCTGTGGCTGTGGCCTGCAACCATCTGCACTCACGTGAGTGCTGACCGACCCTGTGGCTGTGGCCTGCAGCCATCAACACTCATGTGAGTGCTGACCGACCCTGTGGCTGTGGCCTTCAGCCATCGGCAATCACGTGAGTGCTGACCAACCCTGTGGCTGTGGCCTGCAGCCATCGACACTCATGTGAGTGCTGACCGACCCTGTGGCTGTGGCCTGCAGCCATCGACACTCATGTGAGTGCTGAACTGACCCTGTAGCTGTGGCCTGCAGCCATCGACACTCACGTGAGTGCTGACCGACCCTGTGGCTGTGGCCTGCAGCCATCGGCACTCACGTGAGTGCTGACCGACCCTGTGGCTGTGGCCTGCAGCCATCGGCACTCACGTGAGTGCTGACCGACCCTGTGGCTGTGGCCTGCAGCCATCGACACTCACGTGAGTGCTGAACTGACCCTGTAGCTGTGGCCTGTAGCCATCGGCACTCACGTGAGTGCTGAACCGACCCTGTAGCTGTGGCCTGCAGCCATCGACACTCACGTGAGTGCTGACCGACCCTGTGGCTGTGGCCTGCAGCCATCGACACTCACGTGAGAGCTGACCGACCCTGTAGCTGTGGCCTGCAGCCATCGGCACTCACGTGAGTGCTGACCGACCCTGTGGCTGTGGCCTGCAGCCATCGGCACTCATGTGAGTGCTGACCGACCCTGTGGCTGTGGCCTGCAGCCATCGGCACTCATGTGAGTGCTGAACTGACCCTGTAGCTGTGGCCTGCAGCCATCGGCACTCACGTGAGTGCTGAACTGACCCTGTAGCTGTGGCCTGCAGCCATCGGCACTCACGTGAGTGCTGAACCGACCCTGTGGCTGAGGCCTGCAGCCATCGACACTCACGTGAGTGCTGACCGACCCTGTAGCTGTGGCCTGCAGCCATCGGCACTCATGTGAGTGCTGACCGACCCTGTGACTGTGGCCTGCAGCCATCGACACTCACGTGAGTGCTGAACTGACCCTGTAGCTGTGGCCTGTAGCCATCGGCACTCACGTGAGTGCTGAACCGACCCTGTAGCTGTGGCCTGCAGCCATCGGCACTCACGTGAGTGCTGAACCGACCCTGTGGCTGTGGCCTGCAGCCATCGACACTCACGTGAGTGCTGAACCGTCCCTGTGGCTGTGGCCTGCAGCCATCGGCACTCACGTGAGTGCTGACCGACCCTGTGGCTGTGGCCTGCAGCCATCGACACTCACGTGAGTGCTGACCGACCCTGTGGCTGTGGCCTGCAGCCATCGGCACTCACGTGAGTGCTGACCGACCCTGTGGCTGTGGCCTGCAGCCATCAATACTCACGTGAGTGCTGACCGACCCTGTGGCTGTGGCCTGCAGCCATCGGCAATCATGTGAGTGCTGACCGACCCTGTAGCTGTGGCCTGCAGCCATCGGCACTCATGTGAGTGCTGAACTGACCCTGTAGCTGTGGCCTGCAGCCATCGACACTCATGTGAGTGCTGAACCGACCCTGTGGCTGTGGCCTGTAGCCATCGGCACTCACGTGAGTGCTGACCGACCCTGTAGCTGTGGCCTGCAGCCATCGGCACTCACGTGAGTGCTGACCGACCCTGTAGCTGTGGCCTGCAGCCATCGGCACTCATGTGAGTGCTGAACTGACCCTGTAGCTGTGGCCTGTATCCATCGGCACTCACGTGAGTGCTGACCGACCCTGTGGCTGTGGCCTGCAGCCATCGACACTCACGTGAGTGCTGAACTGACCCTGTAGCTGTGGCCTGTATCCATCGGCACTCACGTGAGTGCTGAACCGACCCTGTAGCTGTGGCCTGCAGCCATCGGCACTCACGTGAGTGCTGACCGACCCTGTAGCTGTGGCCTGCAGCCATCGGCACTCATGTGAGTGCTGACCGACCCTGTGACTGTGGCCTGCAGCCATCGACACTCACGTGAGTGCTGAACTGACCCTGTGACTGTGGCCTGCAGCCATCGACACTCACGTGAGTGCTGACCGACCCTGTAGCTGTGGCCTGTAGCCATCGGCACTCACGTGAGTGCTGAACCGACCCTGTAGCTGTGGCCTGCAGCCATCGGCACTCACGTGAGTGCTGAACCGACCCTGTGGCTGTGGCCTGCAGCCATCGACACTCACGTGAGTGCTGAACCGTCCCTGTGGCTGTGGCCTGCAGCCATCGGCACTCACGTGAGTGCTGACCGACCCTGTGGCTGTGGCCTGCAGCCATCGAGACTCACGTGAGTGCTGACCGACCCTGTGGCTGTGGCCTGCAGCCATCGGCACTCACGTGAGTGCTGACCGACCCTGTGGCTGTGGCCTGCAGCCATCGGCACTCACGTGAGTGCTGACCGACCCTGTGGCTGTGGCCTGCAGCTATCAATACTCACGTGAGTGCTGACCGACCCTGTGGCTGTGGCCTGCAGCCATCGGCAATCATGTGAGTGCTGACCGACCCTGTAGCTGTGGCCTGCAGCCATCGGCACTCATGTGAGTGCTGAACTGACCCTGTAGCTGTGGCCTGCAGCCATCGGCACTCACGTGAGTGCTGACCGACCCTGTAGCTGTGGCCTGCAGCCATCGGCACTCATGTGAGTGCTGAACTGACCCTGTAGCTGTGGCCTGTATCCATCGGCACTCACGTGAGTGCTGACCGACCCTGTAGCTGTGGCCTGCAGCCATCGGCACTCACGTGAGTGCTGACCGACCCTGTGGCTGTGGCCTGCAGCCATCGACACTCACGTGAGTGCTGAACTGACCCTGTAGCTGTGGCCTGTATCCATCGGCACTCACGTGAGTGCTGAACCGACCCTGTAGCTGTGGCCTGCAGCCATCGGCACTCACGTGAGTGCTGAACCGACCCTGTGGCTGTGGCCTGCAGCCATCGACACTCATGTGAGTGCTGAACCGACCCTGTGGCTGTGGCCTGCAGCCATCGGCACTCACGTGAGTGCTGACCGACCCTGTGGCTGTGGCCTGCAGCCATCGGCACTCACGTGAGTGCTGACCGACCCTGTAGCTGTGGCCTGCAGCCAATGGGCTCCTGGACTGGCTGCAGTGCTGGACTAACTCTGTGGATGTGGACTTACTTTTGGGGGCTCTGTGGTTCATGTACTGTGGATTGTTTGTAGGCTTTTTTTTACACTCATTGTAAAAAAATGTTTGTCCTATTTGTTAATTAATGTCCTGCCCTGCACTGTTTTGTGCACTTTATGTAGTCCTGTGCAGGTTTGCAGTCTAGTGCAGTTTTTATGTTGTTTTACATAGTCTGGTGTAGCCTTGTGCTGTCTCACATTCCTAAATGGACATCGAACCCGTGAACACTACCTCACTTACCAGTATATTATTTCTGTTTTTATTCTATTTTTAATTCAACTATTTAATAGACGCGCGTGCACACACACACTTGTATATAAATACTTACTGTAATTTATCTACATATTTATTCTTCTCTATATTTTCATGCATTGCATTGTACTGCTGCTGCTGGGTTAACAAATTTCACGACATCTGCTGGTGATATTAAGCTTGATTCCGATTCTGACTGCCTTTGTGGTGTGAGGTTCCTCGGGAATTCCATTGTCTTTCTTCGTTTTGTGGCTGCCTGCAAGAAGGTGAATCTCAAGGATGTATACGGTTTGCATACTTTGATAATAAATGTACTTTGAACTCTGAACTTTGTAACATGCGAAGTGAAAGAAATCACAGGCGGGTGGGTTGTAATCCTCTTCGTACCAGGGAATTACATAGGAAGCATCAGTCCAAGAAGGGGCTGTACATTTCACTGAATAATGTCTATATCTTTCTATTGCCTGTCTAAGAGCCTCTTGAATGCCTCAATTGTATTTTATTCCACAACCACTGATGGTGCATTCCAGGTACCCCGACTCTCCATTTAAAAACTTGCCTACGCATCTCTTTTAAACATACCCCTTCTTACCTTAAATCATATTACAGAGAGTGTCATGTGTAGATTCTGCGTGAAATGTGTCTGTAAAGGAAATTATGAAGGAAATGTGGGGACTTTCTGCTACCTGCCATTGTTCTTTTTGAGCATTTTGCTCTGTTAAAGGGATTATATAAATGATGTGAGGCATTCAAACTTCAAAGTAAATTTATTATCAAAGTACATATGTCACCATATACAACCCTATGACTCATTTTCTTGCAGACATACTCAATAAATCCACAATAGAATAATAGCCATAATAGGATCAATGAAAGAAACTTGGTGAATTTCCAGGCTGTTCACATTAGGATCTTCATCCAGTGCGTAATTAACACCGGGTCCTTTGCGCAGGTTTGAAAGTTCCCTCCCCACCCCCCCTCAACTCCCCTGAGAGATCTGCACGTGATGGAAGTTAGAGCCAGGCTCTACGTGACTCCACATTGGTCATAACAGTCCACAGGCTGTTTCAAATTTGTCTGCTGGATGCAGAGGTTGGAACTCTCAGACTGTAAGGCCTGTGCGTTTAAAATAAACTAATGGGAATGGCATCATATATTCCTTCAGAAGAGGAAATCCACCACCCTTTCTTCTCCAATCTAATCTACTTGTGATTGCAGACCCATCCTACTTTGTTGGTCCTTAAATGTCCTTTGACTTGCAGGCCTCCCAGTTATATCATTACCATTCCATTCAAATAGTGAAAGAAGAAACATCCCACACCAACGTCGCACCAAATTCAGTTACAGTGAAGTAGCTTCCAGCTCTGCCAACTTCGCAAAGTTCTCAATAACATCTGGGGGCTAGTGTCTAAGCTGAAAGGCCCTTCACAGCATTGAAATTTTATGGATATCAGGGTGGACTCGGCTCACTGCTTGGTGCCTGGTCCACCTGGTGTGGAACCTCTTGGGTCCAAGCATCAATTCATTCATCCTCCTGTGTCTGCAAAGTTAAATATGGGATGTGTGGACACCACTGGCAGCAGCTCTGGGCAGTGGATAAAGCTCAGCACGATCTGGATCCGTTATTTACTTTGCGGGATCCCAGTAGGAGTGAAAGGTCATAGACCTGAAAGATTAACCCTTTGTCTTTCCATGGATGCTGGCTGAACTGCTTAACCTCTTTCAAGGGAGGAGGGTAATTACGTGGAACAAAGTTTAAATTCTTCTATTCTCGAAGATGTCTTAAATTCAAATTAAGAAGTTGGATCTAATAGAATACAGACTGAGTTAATTGTGAACTATGGAACCTCTCTTTATAGGGATGTCAGTCACATATGGGGACAGTTCTGGTCAATTTTCAATGTAATATACCCAACAGCTACGTGTAAGAAACCACACAGGATCTTTTATCTCATTCACATTGCGGGGATTCAGGTAGACTTTCAGCTTGTCACCCAGCTTTCTATTGTGTGAACTCTTCCCTCAGATTTGTTCACAGGAGGCAGATTAAAAATCCAACTCACCACTTATACCACTTTGTGAGCTCTCACTGTGTGAAAAGGCGTGCATAAATTATAAGCAATGTAAAAACTGGACCAGGAATGTTAAATATTTTTCTTACACAAAAGTGTTTAAGCTAGCAGTCTTTTATTTCAGATTCTTTGTATCTTGATTGTCAGCACTTCGTCTGACTCAAAGATAGTTTGGTAGATTAGTTTTGAAAATGGAAAATGGGGCTGTGGCTTCAAATACCCCAAACAAGATGAGAATTGAGTCCTCTTTCAGTGAGCAGCACATTACCAGTGAAACTGCACTTCCGCTCCTCAGCAGTGTAAAGCAAACAAAAAGATTTGGGCAATGGTCAGCTTTCTCTGTACAAGGTTTGGATTATTAAACAGTGGCAATTCCTTCTGACTGAAATGTTTTCTTACAAATTGGGAGAAGTGATAAAAGAGCTTGCAGGAGGAGCCAGCTAACAAATTGTCCATTAGACAAGCTGCTTCCTTCACAGACAGTGCCTCTGTGGAATGCCTTGCTGCCCGTGTGCCTTGTGACTAATCATGTGGATGTGCAAACATTCATGGGAGTGCTTGCACAGTAGAACAGCATGAATAGAATAAGTGTTTGATCAGTATCACTGCCCACCATCTTTTGCATTGTTTCTATGCAAATTCTTCTAAATTGCTTCTAATAAATAGTTGTAGTCAAACATTGCTTCTTTATTAATGCTGAGAGTCAGGCATATTGGTTTCAATTCATTTGCAATTATGAGTCTGACAATGGATTGCCCATTTCGACTTTGGTTCAAAAACACAGAAATCCAATCTAAGGGTTATGGATTATATTTTCTTTTGTTTTACTGTTAAATTTTGCATATGTATATCTTGCTTGTTGCAAAAAAATTAATAACTTTAAAAGAAAATAATTTGTGTGAGCTTTTCATTCATAAGAGCTCTCAGCCATTCACCTGAATTGCCTGTTAGTTTTTTTTTGCAATTGCTTTGATTGTTACAGGCCATAACTAGTTAAAAAGCACACTTTAAAAAAAGTTCATAAAAGTTAACGGGAAGTTAACACCTCTATCTCATCATAAAGCACAATTCGATAAAGGGTCCCAGAGCTGTAATATTAGTCATTTCCATTTTCTCATGTTGTTACCCCTTTAGGAATAAAATTGTTGTGTTTATTTTCCATTACACATTAGTGATTATTCAATAGTGCACCTTCAAAATTGACCCATTTTCCTGCAAAGTTCTATATCATGATTTTGTTAAGTTGCAACAGGTAATTTGAATGCTTAAATATCAATTTTTTTCTATTTGAAAATGCTGGAGAAATTGGATGCAAGTTGAATTTGAAAGTGAGCTATTTCTCTCAAAATAAAGGTCTCAGCTGTCCATGAGACCCACTGGATCATGAACAAATTCAGAGCTGCACAGAACCATTTTTATTTTTTGTTATAGCCATTTTCAAAAAAAAAGTGATAAGTATTTTATTTAGTGCTTCTTATGCTGAACCTATGAGGGTGTAATCTTAAATCACTGAAAGATTACTTAAAAATAAACTCCGCTGAACCTTTAACTGGTTTAAACAATGCACATTGGTCAATTTATTAAGAAATATTAGTTGTAGCATATAAGGTGTCTATTTATTGCCCATTTACCAAAGGAATTCCATTTTAACTCTCTGAATGGTCTCAAGCTCTCTCCACTAGAAGCAACCCGCAACACTCGTTACTTGAAAAATGGCTGATTTTTAACATTTACAATAATTTCAGCCTGCATAAAAGGTCACAGAAATCATGTCAAATTTAAAAATTGTTTGTCGTGTGCTGGTTTGCTCAGCTTCATCCACATTACTATCACGAAACCAAAGTTGCAAAAACATCAGGACACATTCAGACATTCTGTGGCGTAAGTAAGAATAGATCTGGTATGGTGAATTAAGTGGTGAGGCACATTCCTTCATGCACATTCAATTGTTAGAGCCATCTAAGCTTTCTGATTGGATTTATCTTCCAATTAACAATCCACTATCTGATATCCTGAATTTAGCATGAAAAGTGCAATCAAATGACTTGCAAGCAGATTTAGGACTTGGCCCAGAATATTACTGCATCTTCCAGTCTTGTGGACTACTTGAGGTAAAACTGCAAATGAGATCAGTCAAAATTTGTCTTGAAGTAACACCGAAGAAGCGAATTTAAATGATGGGGACATTAACTTCTTGCAGTGGTAAGCCTATTAACAATCTTTTAGACTTACAGATTCTATTCAGAGAATCAGGACTTTGTTGAGATCACAAACAAGAGAAAATCTGCAGATGCTAGAAATCCAAGCAACACACACAAAATGCTGGAGGAACTCAGCAGGCTAGGCAGCATCTGTGGAAAAGAGTACAGTTGACATTTCAGGCTGAGACTGTTTTGCCTATTAATATTTGCCAATAAGAACAAAAATTTTGTTTTTAGTATCATTTTTCATGATCGTGAATCAACCCAACGGCTTGAGGAAATGCAGCAACCTATGTAGACATGAGGTTGCGTGAACCTTGCATAGTAAATGAGCCTTGGGCTCTGGAAGACTCCGACAACCTAGAACAGCTGGCTGTTCTAAATGAATGATAGAATTGTATCAAAAACAAATCAGATATATTTAAAACACTTTCAAATTAAACAAATAACTGTGATTCGTTACATTAGTGCAATGGTTTGATGGGTCTTTTGTATTGACATTGATTGAGGAATAAAAATTAACCAGCAAACTAGGAGGATCCTCCCTGTACTTTTTCAAACAATTGTCAAGGAATTTTTTTTATCTCCATCTGAAAAAGCAGATAGTCCTTTGGTTTCATCTCTGATGACAGCAATGCATAGTCAATTGTTTTCTTGCTAAAACCTAGAATGAATGCAATCTCTCTCTCTGATCTTGATTCAGAAATTTTGTTTAATGGAATTTCACATAACAAACAATGTTATCCAATAAAATATGTAAAACAGTGTCTACAATAATGATTGATTGGAAGTGGAATAATGTAATATAGTTCTGAAGTTAAAAAAAAGTTAATATTTTATTGAAAGTAAAATGTTGGAACCACTTAGCAGGTCAGACGTCACCTGTGGAAAGAACAACAGAGGAAATATTTCAAGCTGAAAACCTTCACAAATTGAAATGTTGGCACTATTCCTCTTTCCAAAGATGCTGCCTGACCTGCCAAGTGCTTCCAGCATTTTCTGAAATATTTTAAACTTTTTTGTGTGTCAGAGTTAAGTGTTTACACTGAGAGTGGTGAGTACGTACAACATGTTGCCAGGAGTGGTGATAGAGGCAGATACATTCGGGACACCTAGATAGACACATGGATGATAGGAAAATGGAGGTTTATGTACCGTAGGAGGGATGGGTTAGATTGTCCTCACAGTAGATTGGCACAATGTCATGGGCTATAAAGGGGCTGTAACTATGCTGTGATGTTCTATGTTTTATGTTCTTTGATATTATGAAGAGTAATTGTGTAATTTAAGTGTCATAGTTACTGTGATAACATTTGAACTTAAACTTTTGGATTGTTAATCCAGACTTTTGACTGATTAGTCTTGTAATACATCTGGTTACACCGCTATCATAGATGTAATCCTAGCTCTCATCAGAGTGTTTATGAAGGCATACTCTAGAGCTGTTGTAGACCGGGTAGAATCTTTCACATGGGGTAAATCCAGAGACACTTAGAAGGAGGCCTCCCATGGGGTTCTTGGAGTTCCTGCAAGCTTCAGCAATTAGTCCTTTTAAAATCTATAGACAGAGATTTACACACCAGGTTGGTGAGGAGGGATTGTCGCACCATAACCGGAGGTTAAACAGATAAAACTGTAAACAATAAACTTGGGAAGAAAGAGCTCAATCAGTGTGAATGGCCAAAATCCGTGAGTGATTCCATTTACTTCGGACTGCAATCATTCCGATCAGAGCTTCAGCATTTGAACCTATTGTAGATATGCATGATACATGTTACATTTTCCTTAACCCTTCATTGGTAGACTCCATATCTAGGTGTGATTTCTTCCACTATGCTACTTTATGCTACTTTAAAATTAATACAAAAAGAGCCCTGAAAGAGTTTTGCTATCCAATGCAGCATTTTAATTACCCTTGTTCTGCACAAGGATCAGAGACGCAAACACGAGGAAATCTGCAGATACTGGAAATTCAAGCAACACACACAAAATGCTGGTGGAACGCAGCAGGGCAGGCAGCGTCTATAGGGAGAAGCACAGTTGATGTTTTGGGCCGAGACCCTTCGTCGGGACTAACTGAAAGAAAAGATAGTAAGAGATATGAAAATGGGAGGAGGAGGGGGAAATCCAAAATGATAGGAGGAAACAGGAGGATATCCATGGCCTCCTCTACTGTCAAGATGAAGCCACACTCAGGTTGGAGGAACAACATCTGATATTCCGTCTGGGTGGCGTCCAACCTGATGGCATGAACATTGATTTCTCTAACTTCTGTTAATGCCCCTCCTCCCTTCTTACCCCATCCCTTATTTATTTGTTTGTTTGTTTATTAATTAATTAATTAATTATTCCCTCCCCCCTCCTTTCTTTATTCTCTCTCCTTTTTTTCTCTCTCTGCCCCTCTCACAATCACTCCTTGCCTGTACTCCATCTCCCTCTGGTGCTCCCCTCCCCATTTCTTTCTCCCTCGGCCTCTCGCCCATGGTCCTTTCCCTTCTCCTTTTGTGTATCCCTTTTGCCAATCAACTTTCCAGCTCTTAGCTTTATCCCTCCCCCTCTTGTCTTCTATCATTTCGGATTTCCCCCCTCCCCCTCCCACTTTCATATCGCTTACTATCTCTTCTTTCAGTTAGTCCTGACGAAGGGTCTCGGCCCGGAACGTTGACTGTGCTTCTTGTTATAGATGCTGCCTGGCCTGCTGCGTTCCACCAGCATTTTGTGTGTGTTGCAAGGATCAGACACAACTCTTCAAGCAGCTTTGATGTTATCTCGGTCTTTACTCTGGCTCTGCACACATTCGTTACTTTGTACATATTAGTTTGATTAATTCCATGCACTTATCTCCTTAGTCAAACACCAGTCCTGACATTAGCACTCGGAATTTGAGAGCAATTCCAGAAAACCTACCCGCCGCAGGTTGTTCTAAAAAAAAAGTTACATTGCACAATGGAAAATTTGGACCCTAATGTCAATAGGCATGATGTTGGTCTTTATGAATGAATGAGACAACATAATCTCTAAGAATTAGCTCATAAATTCTTGTCTGCATAAAGTGAAGACCAGCATGAAACACTTTCATCTGTTGGAAATATTGAACCAAAATCCTGAAATAAAACCAAAAAAGTACCAGCAGGAAAATGATAGCCTTATGCTCTCTGATTCAATTTGAATCTTGTCGGCAAGTCTGATCTGAATTCTGTTGGCTGTGTAGAAAAGATCTTTGTGATTTAAAAAGAGACTAATCTGATCAACATGTTCCTATACATTAATGATCCTTTTGATTTTATATAAATTCACTGAAACATTTAAAACACAAGATCACACTGTGTTCCTTTAGTAGAATTGGAGTATATTAGAGTCTCTGCAGGCTGGTTATGCTGAAGAAGAATTGTCACAACCTTTTAGGTTCATTAGCTGAAACTTTTCTTTCCCTTTTAAGACTTACTATTACCATCTAGATTATTCAGACAGATGACCTTCTTATAACCACTGAGAAGCTATTCATTGCTAAGGCTGGATGTGTAATTTTGGTTGAATTTTGGCTTTCTGGAGCGATTTTGCTTCGGTCAGTTCCCCCAGTTATGCTGGTTTGAGGTTGGAAGCTCAGCATGAGGAAAACTGAAAACATAAATCTGTATTTTAACACCATTGACTAGCACAGCAGGAGACCATACCAGTGTTCAGTACCACTGCAGCAGATATTTGATGCCCTGACTTGAACAGTTAGACTTAACTTTTATTCTCATAATTGGTGTGTGTTACTAAGAAAAGTTATTAAAATTTAGTTTATTGCAGTAACTGGTAAATTATGACAGGTGAAATTACTATTCTGAAATCGTTTCAGCTGATCACAGTTAACAAGGTAAGAAATCTCATTTCTAGTGAAGATATTGGGTACTAATTGTATAAATAATGAATTTCATTGTATCAGATCTGAATCTCTTTATATCATGATATAATTGGGCACAATTTGTTGCATCTGCATAGAAATCTGATTTATTGTGCAATGTGGTTCAATTTCAATGAGAAATTAATTACGAATATGTGATGTGCATGCCACACATAAGTTTTTTTTTGCAGACCATAAATAGAGGTGATTGGCTAGATGAAATCTGCCACTTTTAGCAGGTATAAGTATGGCCTGTGAATGATGGAGGCCACTCATACAGATGTGATCTTCCCACTGCTTCAGCATTATGTAAAGAGAACTGCTGGAGAAGGTTCAACCTCTATAGTCCAGCAGAGGGAACGTGACTCCATGAAATCCACTTAAATAATAAAAGACTCTCCTTTGGGCCCCATAAATATGGGAGCCTGAAGACCATCACTCAATGTTTTAGGAAAAGCTTCTTCTTCTTTTCCATCAGATTTCTGAACAGTCCATGAACACTACTTCACTACTCCTCTTTGGTACGATTTACTTTTATATTATAATTTTAATACCTTGCACTGTCCTGCTGTCTCAAAACAACATAGTTCATGATGTATATCAGCACCAATAAATCTGATTCTGATTCTTTCATGTGGAACTCTAACCTGCCCTGTGCAGCCCAGCTAGTGACCATTGCTCAAGCTTACCAATCTACTGACCATCTTTTCTGACCATCTAACACTACAGTTCCCCACCATGACCACTGATTACAATCTATCAACCACCTTCTTAGGCTACCAATGTCCTTTTAGAATCCTCTCCTTTTAGTTCTACAGGTGACCTTGTTTACACTTTCTACCCTATGCTCTTCAGATGCCAATTTTCACCCCCCCCCCCAATCAACTACTACCAGCCATCTACCCTCCTGACCTTGGTCCTGCATCCCTTACCCATCCTCTGACGCTAGTGACAGAGAATTCTCACTACATATGTTCAACTGCATTATTGGAACAATACACAGGGGGGCCACCAGTCACCAGATTTTTTAATCTATATTTGGAGCTGCCACACAAAGTGTGTAGCAACAACTGAAGGTTAGATATCCCATGCCAACTGACTTGTTCTTTGACTCCTCAAACATTTTGTACCCTCTGCAAGTATATGATGGAATATGGTCCACTTGAATAAAATCAGTCATGCATTAACCTTAATGAATGCCAACCATGAATACGTTGTGGCTTTGACATGTACTATCTTCAAGCTGGAGTGAAGATCTTGCTAATACTTTATCTACCGCATGCTCCAAACCCACAGCTACCACAAGAATAGTTGGCTCAGGGGAATCCTGCCATTTTCAATCTCTCTACTCTGGCTCTGAAATATCTTACAATCTCAGCATCACTGAGAGGCATTGATCGTGTGGATAGACAGAGGCTTTTTCCAAGGGCTGAAGTGGTTGTCACAAGAGGACACAAGTTTAAGGTGCTGGGGAGTAGATACAGAGGAGGTGTCAGGGGTAGGAATGGGCTGCCGGCAACGGTGGTGGAGGCGGATATGATAGGGTCTTTTAAGAGACTTTTGGATAGGTACATGGAGCTTAGAAAAATAGAGGGCTATGGGTAAGCCTAGTAATTTCTAAGGTAGGGACATGTTCAGCACAACTTTGTGGGCCGAAGGACCTGTATTGTGCTGTAAGTTTTCTATGTTTCTATGAGGGTTGATACTCTGCATGCCTCTACCTAACAGGACTGTAATCCCATTGTGTGGGCTACATTGACTAAAGAAGGTGACTCTCCAATATCTTCACAGGAAGGTTAGAGATGGAAAATAAATGCTGGCCTTCCAATCTAATATTATTAATGAACAAACTAAAGGCAAAGTTTACCAAAGGTTCCAAATGGTGAGAAACAATCTCTTGTAGATGTTTTCTCTTTTTTTTGTGTGTACTTGAGTACTAAAGATGGCCACGATGCAAATGTTGCATTCAAAAACCATGGAGTTTGAAAAAATTCTTGGTTGGATGTACTAACCATGAAATATTCTATCACTTTGGCTTCAGTGGAACTGGATTTCAGAGCTGGAGTGAAATGTGCTTACACGGTTCCTCTGAATGTTTAGCATATGCAATAAAAAGGTGGATTTATACCATATGAGCAAAGACTGGGTCATGAAGCAAAAGTGAGGTTTGATCCAACCGACTAAGCATGTAGTTGTAGTGGAACTACTATCATATTTACATTGCAGTTATAAATTTTGTGAAGAAAAAAGAACCAATATAGAATTTGTGGAGGTGTGAGTATTCACGACTAACTACCTTTTCAATTACCAAATGAATGATTGATTCCTCTTTCTACTCGCACAATGTTTTCTCCAGAATATATTAGGAATGTATTTGCATGAAAAAGCCTCCAAATGTACTGACTTAACTGATAGAAATCAGCTGTGTCACAGTAACAATTGTGACTTCTTAAAATGGGGTCAGGGGCAAAATGCAATATTTGTACTAAGCCACTGACTTGGCCTTTTGTTTAATATATTTTATTACACTTTTATACAGCAGGAGACACTTTAATCAAGCATTCTTTGTTTCTTGTATTTCAAACAATGAAAACAACTTTGGTTTTCGGCATCTGTCAATGGTGGACGGAGACTGAAGGCAACCTTGCATTTTGCTAAACACTGTGAATTAAATAATGGCTATGTAGCAAGTTTTAAGCAATTTGATGATATCCTGTTTTGCTTTCTTAAATGAAGTAATCTTATTAAGGAGAAATTACATTACAAGATATCAAAAGGCCAAACATAATTTAACTTATTCAATTATACTCATAGGTAATCATTCTACTGTGGTTTAATTTATATGGGTAGGAGGTAAGGGTTTGAGGTTAATAGTTAATGGGTATGCTGGGAAGGGACTGTAGTTCTTTTTTTATTTTTAATAAATAACAAACACTTGTAAGTTTAAAAGTTTATTTTGCTTCTTCTGTAGTCAACGGCCTGTAATGATTGATAATTTAGCTTTCAGCACAATGATACTCAGTTCCCATAGAAATAAAAGTGTGGAAGATACATTACCTATCCAATGGACAGTGAATGACAGGCCCAACCACATATTCTTAAAGAGAGGTTCTACCACTCCTCCATAACAGTGATTTATTAGGAGTAATGGCCAGAGAGCTCATTATTCAATTGACTTATTGGAAGGAAAATTTTGCCACCTTCAGAGGAGATAGACAAAAAATAGAGCAATTAAAAGTAGAACTATTAGTAGTAAATGTACTTCAAAGTTCAAAATAAATTTATTGTCAAAGTATGTATATGTCACCATATATATCTTGAGATTCATTCATTTGCAGGCATTTGCAATAGAAAAAAGAAATACATATAATCATAAGAATATAAGTCCATAAGATATAGGAAATGAATTAGGCCATTTGGCCCGTTGTGATTACTCTGCCATGTCATCATGGTTAATCTCAAGTCAAGTCAAGTTGCTTTTATTGTCATTTCAACCATAACTGCTGGCACAGTACACAGTAAAAATGAAACAAAGTTCCTCCAGGACCATGGTGCTACATGAAACAACACAAAACTACACTAGACTACCTGAAACAACACCAAACTAAACTAAACTTCAGACCTACTCGGGACTACACAAGGTGCACAAAACAGTGCAAGACAATACAATAATTAATAAACAAGACAATGCACACAGTAAAGGGCAAATTACAATATAATAATAAATGATGTAAATGTAAACAATGTTTTATCTCAGCCCCAATCTCCTGCCTTGTCCCCGTAACTTATGTGCCCTGACCGATCAAGAATCTATCAACCTCTGCCTTGAATATACATAAGGACAACCTCCACAGCTGCTTGTGCCTAAGAATTCCACAGATTCATCACTCTATGGCTAAAGAATTTCCTGCTCACCTCTGTTCTAAAAGGACGCCCCTCTATTCTGAGACTGTGTTCTCTGGTCTTAGACTCTCCCATTATAGGAAACATCCTCTCCACATCCACTTTATCAAGGCCTTTCACCGTTCCATAGGTTTCGATGAGGTCATCCCTCATTCTTCTGAATTTCATTGAATACAGACCCAGAAGAGCCATCAAACACTCTTCATATGACAAGCCCTTCAATTTTGGAATAATTTTCATGAACCTCCTTTGAACCCTCTCCAGTTTCAGCACATTCTTTTGAAGAAGGGCCCAAAACTGCTCACAATACTCCAAATGAGGCCTCACCAGTGCTTTATAAAGTATCAACATTACATCCTTGCTTTTGTATTCTAGTCCTCTTAAATTGAATGCTACATCGCAATTTCCTTCCTTACCACAGACTCAACCTGCAAGTTAACCTTTAGGGAATCCTGCATGAGGACTCACCAGTCCCTTTATACCTCAGTTTTTTGTATTTTCTCTCCATTTAGAAAATAGTCAACCTTTTCATTTCTTCTACCGAAGTGCATAACCATACACTTCCTGACACTGTATTCCGTCTGCCATTTCTTTGTCCATTCTCCTAATCTCTCTGTCCTTCTGTAGCCTCTCTGCTTCCTCAAAGCTACCTGCCCCTCTATCTATATTCATGTCGTCTGCAAACTTTGCAACAAAGCCATCAATTCCATCATCTAAATCATTGACATATAAAGTAAAAAGAATCAGTCCCAACATAGACTCTGCGAACACCACTAGTCACCAGCAGCCCACCAGAAAAGGCTCCCTTTATTCCCACACTTTGGCACCTGCCAATCAGTCACTACTTTATCCATGCTAGAATCTTTCCTGTAATATGATATAGCTTGTTAAATAGCCTCATGTATGGCATCTTGTCAAAGGCCTTCTGAAAATCCAAGTACGCAACATTAATTGATTCTCTTTTGTCTATACTGCTTGTTGTTTCTTCAAAGAATTCCAACAGATTTGTCAGGCAAGATTTCCTCTTGAGGAAACCATGCTGACTACGGCCTATTTTGTCAAGTGCCTCCAAGTACTCGAAGAGCTTATCCTTGATAATCGATTCCAACATCCTCCCGACCACTGAAATCAGATAACTGGCCTATAGTTTCCTTTCTTCTGCCTCTCTCCTTTTTTGAAGAGTGGAGTGACATTTGCATTTTTCTAGTCTTCGGGAACCATTCCAGAATCTGGTGATTCTTGAAAGATCATTACTAATACCTCCACAATCTCTTCCACCACCTCTTTCAGCCATAATTCAGTGATGCCTATAACATCATACCTGACAATCTGCACCCGTGCTACAAGTTAATCTGCACGCATTCAAATATACTGTAACACCTTAGGTCTTGTATTCACCCGTCTTGATTTTGTCTGCCTTTTACATTGCAACTCATCATGTTGACTGCAATTCTGTCCTATCAACAGCCTCTCTTCACTACACACTGCCTCTGTTTGTAAACCAATTATCTCATCTTCAGCACTATCATGCGCCTTTCCTATGATACTTCTTGCATTGAAATATACACAGCTCAGGACACTAGTTGTACCATCCTCAACCTTTCAATTCTTCACTTTCTCTGAATTCTTACCAACATCTGCCACCACAATCTCTCCACTAGCTGTCCTGGCACTCTGGTTCCCATCCATCTGCCACTCTAGTTTAAACCCCACCATAGAGCATTAACAAGTCTTCACACTAGGATATTAGTCCCCCTCTAGTTAAGGTGCAAACTGTCCCTTCTGTACATGTCCAACCTTCCCTGGAAGAGAGCCCAATGATCCAAAAATCTTGTGCCCTCCCTCCTAAACCAACTCCTTAGCTATGTATTAAACTGTATAATCTTCCTAGTTCTGGCCTCACTAGTATGTGGCACAGGCAGCAATCCTGAGATCACAATCCTAGAGGTCTTGCCCTTTAACTTAGCACCAAACTCCCTGAACTCTCTATGCCGAATCTCATCAATCGTCCTACCCATTTCATTGGTACCTACATGGGCCATGACTTCTGGCTGTTCATTCTTCTACTTAAGTATGCTGAGACCCTGACACCCAGGAGGCAATATACCATTCGGTAATCTTGTTCTCGCCCATAGAAACTCCTGTCCATTCCCCTAACTAAAAAAACCCCCAATCACCACAGTGGGCCTCTTCTCCCCCTTTCCCTTCTTAGTGCCAGAGACAGACCACTGTGACTTTCGTCTGATAGGTCAACCCCTCCAACAGGATCCAAAGTGATATACCTGTCACTGAGAGGAGATGCCCACAGGAGTACACTGCACTGGCTCCTTAATTCCTTTCCCCTTCCTGACAGTCACCCAGTTTCCCTTGTCCTGCACCTTGGGTATAACTATCTCTCTATATGTCCTATCTGTCACCCCCTCCGCCTCCCGAATGATCCAGAGTTCATCCAGTTCCAGCTCCAACCCCTTAACGTAGAGTGTTAGAAGCTGCAGCTGGATGCACTTTTCGCAGTTGTAGTCGTCAGGGGCACTGGACGTCTTTGTCGACGTGTACAACAGTGGCAAGTTCTTTTCATGTGAAGGATTGATGGATTCATTAAATTCTCTTGGAAAGTATGTGCCAACTTCAACTATGCTTGCCGTATTGAAAAGGAAAAGCCATTCCCATTTGTGGCTGAGCAAAGAAACATTCTCCAGTTTTAAGTTCGTTAGTCAGGGCCACCAGAAGAAAATTTGAAATAATGCGCCTATGTGGAATAATATGGCAAGGTTACTTAAATTTAATTGAAGAGATAGGATTTACATTTTGTTGGTGTGAATTGATTGTAGCAGTTATGTTCTACATTCATTAGCCATCAATGTCTTTTTAAGAAAGAAAGCAGTTTTGGCCTTGTTTTACCTCAGTGTTTTCAATGGCTCAGTGATGTATTGCAAAAGAACTTTGGGTCATGTGGGAACACAGAAGAGTTTTGACCATTTTTTCATAGCATGGGTGGCATCCATAGCAAACTGAACTCAACGGTACCAATTCATTTTGACTTTTGGCCTTTGAACTTCCAGGTTAGGCAGCATTACTTCTGGGTGCAGCCTGAATGAGGTGGACGGCACTTCTCCAACACTGTCAGATGAAAGCTGTTCACATAGAGGAGGTGAGTTTGAAGGAAACTGAAAAGGTGGCCTGATCTTGGAGATCATGATCGATGGATGACCTCACATGTAAGCGAAAATCACTGAAATTATTCAGCAGGTCAGATAAGTTCTACAGAGAGAGAAATAAAAGCAGTTGCCATTTCAAGCTGATAATTATTCTCATCCTAATCCCTATTCAATGCAATGAACCAGTCTTCTACTCAGCAATGTGGAATACTGTACCTTTACCAGGTATCTTTTAGAGCTATGTAGAAATGAAAGCACAAGGGAGAAGGACTGCATTGAAGTTAGGTTCAGCTAACTGATGTAGATGACAGATTGAAGAGGTGGCATATTTCTCAAAGGGTTACAGAGTAATAAGGAACTCACAGACACTTGGTGAAAAAATACATACCTCCCTGATGCAATCTATTGACTTTATTTGATCAGTGCCTAAACTATAAGAAGACTGATTGTAAGGCTGACGTCTCATGTCTAAAAAAAAAGCGTTTGTCCCAGAATTGGGCTAAATTTCAGGGTTTTTGCAGGTAGAAGTGAGAAATTCCAAAATGAAATCTGAAGTGCTGCCACTAGCTTTGGGAAAAGATAAAGCAAGTATTTAACTCTGTCAGCTGAAAACCAAGAAGAGTAAATGCCTGATGCTGAACAAAATATACTAACTCTGCTGTTGGCAAAACATTCTTCATTGCTTTCTTCTTGTGGGATTCCAGATGATCATCTCCAGGTGATGAATTTATGAATGATAATGTAACTAATTGGGGACATACCTTAACAGACTTAGATCCTTATCTATGATTTCATCCCAATGACATGTAATAAGTGGTGGTATTTTATACCTAATTAATTGTTTTTTGCTGGAGGGCAGGAGTTTTAAAAGGGAGAATATCTCTGGAATTTGTAAGTATGTTTATACCTTTAGATACTTAATTATAAATGTAGGTGCAATGTTCAGGTTGCAACACATCTGAGATATAGAATAAGAAATGTACATTGGTGATTTATGACTATGACTGCAAGACTTACCCAGCATACAGTATTTTAGAGTTGTCTTTCTGTTAGAGTACTGACAAGTCCTAACAGATTTGGGTGTTCTGAGCAACCATTAGAATGAGCATTCATACTTGGAAAATAATCATTTCTGAAAACAGCTATGCCCATCTTCGCAGGGCAATCTTTGTGAATTTAGAATAAAAACAGAAAGAACTGAAAGCACTCCTCAGGTCACACAGTATCTATGGATGGAGAATGAGAGAAGCAGTCTGAGTGTTCCAGGATGCAGATCTGTCCTCAGAATTTTCTTTAGCTCATTTTGATTTCCATTCCTGTGTTTGTGTGTGTTTTTTTTCCACTTTCCGTTTTTGTATATGTAGCTTGGTAAATGTGAATTGTGAACTTTATTCCTCAATCCACATGGGATTAGCCTACTCTTGAAAGGAAAGACAAAGTTTTTGTATTCCAGATCTTGTGACCTCTTGGTGGCCCTGCCTACACTGGCTGCCTTGTTGAATGTTGATACATTTTTATATCGCTGTGACCAAACTCTACTCAAATTGCCTTTGTGGTATTGACTGACATTAAGTCCTACAAAAGCTGCCATTTTCTTCAAGATGAACAAGACTAAAGCCATGTGTAGGTCATTCTGACACTCCCATTAATTGTAAGGTCAGGGTAACCATTGATTGGAGCTTCAAACTTGCAACTGATCAATACTTTCCATCACCAAACTTTGCTCATTAATGTCCTTACCTACATCACTCTGTCACCGCCCAACCCCCTTAATACTTCAGGCACACAATTCAGCAATCTTCAGAGTTCTAACAGTATTCAAATCCTCCTGGTGCTGCTCCATACTGATTTCAGCTCTGTTCTCAATGATCCTATCTCCCAGCTAAATGTTTTGCTCTCTTCTGCCATTACCATTCTCTCCAGTACGTGCCCTTTACACCACCTCTGATATACCATATATTAGTCATAGGGTCATAGTGCCCTATAGCACAGAAATAGGCCCTTTACTAGTCCATGCCAAACTATTATTCTGCTTACTCCCATTGACCTGCACCTGGACCATCCATTATCTTCTTGAAACTTCTCTTAAATGTTGAAATGGAACACAAAGTATTGCCTCCATCTCCCTGACTCTGCCATTGATAAACAGTTCACTGAGTTCAGTTGTGTGTGTTACAATACACGTCATTCTGTCTGCTAGTTGTGACAACTCCTCATCTCCAGAACTGAAACTTAATTGTATTTACCTGCACTTTCAGCCTGTTTCCTATCATCTCCTAGTTGCTGACACTCATTCTGTTGCAAGGTATCTTGACTTGTGCTGTCGAATGGAAAACAAGCTGTGCAAGCTGCGTTTTGAGCACATGGCTCTTTGAGCTGAGATTTGTTTTGTTTCCGTACTTAATTGATTTTTGTGTGAGCTAGTTGCCGAGCATCTCCAAGTTACGTCTGTTCACTGGAGAATGTGGAACAACAATCACGGTGAGGGATCTCCATGATTACAGTCAGTGCTATCTGATGACAACATTGAATGGGCAGTTCACATTATAGGTCTTTTGGCAATTTACATACCTGGCCTCAGTCTAAGAGTGACTAAGTTACCAGACTTAAGACACAACACTGCAAATGCTGGAATCTAGAGCAATAAGTAAGATGCTGGAGGGTTAGACAGCATCTGTGGAAGAAAACAGTTGGTGTTTCAGATCACTACTGGTGAGGGAATTGACGGTGTACCTTACTTTAGAATTACAGCTGTCAACAAAACTTTGTTCCCTGCAGCAAGATGGTTTTGATGTTATTAGGAATCTGAATGAGACACGACGATGAGATATGATTAGATTTTACAGAGGGTGATGAGTCTGAAGCTACAGAAGGCTGTGAAGGGTGTACCTAAAAGAGATTGATAGCCATGCCACGGTTGTCCAACACTTACAACTTGGGCAGTTCCCAGAGTTTGGAGTTCAATTCTGGCACTATCTGTAAGAAGTCATTGTACACTCTACCCGTGGAATGCATGGGTTTTCCTTGGGTGCTCTGCTTTCTTCCTACAGTCCAAAGACTGTACGTTAATTGGTCATTATAAATTGTCCCATGATTAGGTTAGGGTTAATTGGGTTGTGGTGCAGCAGGGGTGGCGTGACTCAAAGAGACAGAAGGGCCTAGTCTGCACTGAATTGCTAAAGGAATAAATAGCTTCTTGATGATGAGGAGTGTAAGAGTTAGAGGGAGAATGGGGTTAAGAAATTCAGCCATGATTAAATGGCAGAACAAGAGCAGGCTCAATGGGCCAGATGGCCCATTCTGCTCCTATATCTTATGGTCTAAAGATGCATTTCTTCATTCAAGCCAAGAGGTGCGCAGAGAGCTTCATTCACATGAAGTTAAAATGACATTTGTTTTTGGGAAAACAGACAATCCATTGTCCTAAGATTTACTATTTCAGGTACAATATGTCTAGCAAATACGTCATCATAATTACAGTTCTTTCCCAAAATGGCTTCAGGATGAATGCATTTGTACTCCACTTTATTGGAAGTCCAAAATGTATTGCGACAGAATTCCTATGTTGCTAGATAATGACTGATGATTCTGCCTCAAAATTTAGCAGTAAGGCAAAATTTAATTCTACATCAATTCATTTATTCCCCCAGTAGTGGATTTCACATTACTATCAGAATACGTACAGTGATACAGATTGAATACTTTCAGCCCCGTGTAGCGAAGACCGCTCCCAGCACTGCAGCTCCTCTCTCTCACTTCCCCTTTGGATCCTTTTGCCAAATACCTGCACTTTTGGGTAGTTGATTATCCAAATGTAACCCTTTCACCGGGGCTCATACACCACTTGGCTTGTTAGCTAACTCTGCTAACAGCCATGGTGAGAAGGCCACCTCTCATAAGCAACATACGTCTACGGCCGGTGTGATTTGGGGTTCAACCAAACAGAAATGTCATGATGTTCCACTTAAAGGAACCTCAATTTGAACAAATGCTGTATAAATATTGCCAATAAACAGTTATTTGTAGACCATCCCCCTGCATAAAATTGTAAAGAAAGCATATTTACCAATTTTCAACTTTATCAAACAATTAATAAAGAAAGAAGAAAATAAAATGGCCCATTAGAGTTAAACCAATCTAAGTGTGCACATAAAAATTGGAGCCCATTCCTGTAGAAACGGAGTATATTGCTTTACTCATGGCACTGAATTCTCATTACCAATCACGGTAGAACTTCTCTTCTTGGAATCCGCTGCCTCACAAAGCACTGCTTTCAAAAGGGTCTCCCCTTTGAAAGGGATCTCCTATTGTCTTCCCTGGTGCTCTTCTCTCTGTGAAAAGACCCCAGATCAGACTACTGCCTTCAGAAATCTCTTCTCACCCAGCTCTTGAGAACGTCCATGCCATCCCACTCCTGAATGGCTGACACAACATTCCTCAGTCGGACAACATGGCCCTTTATCTTCAGCCAAAGCCAAAACAGTCTTTCGAGCAGGACACACTGCTTTTACAGAGAACTGCTAAACTAAACTAATTCGCAGCTTAGCAGTAAAAATCTTAAACCCAGGCATTGCACTACCAACATGCCTTAGGATTTGGGATGAAGCAAGACACCTCGAGGAAGACTCACAGTCACTCAGAGTACATGCAAAATTTGCACAAGGGTCAAGAATGAAGCTGAAGTCCCTGCAGCAATGTGGTGGCAGTATTTACTACTTAACTTCTCTCAATGAGATAACTTCAAATTCCATAGTTCAAAGTAAAATTTATTATCATATTATGTACATGCCACCATATACTAACTTGAGTTTAATTTTCTTGCGGGCATACACAGTTAAACAAAGAAATACAATGGAATCAATGAAAAAGTACACACAGACAAACACCAGTGTGCAAATGAAGGCAAACTGCGGAAATAAACATAATATTGAGAACATGAGTCATTGAGTTCTTGAAAATGATTCCATAGGTTGTGGAGTCAGTTTAGAGTTGAGGTGAGTGAAGTTATACATGCTTGTTCAGGAGACTGATGGTTGATGGGTAATAATCTTGGGTTTAAACATCATTGCCTACTAGGTATTTGCAAATGACATTGGCTTTGTCAGCAGGAATCAACAGTATTGTGGTGTAAACATTCTTCATGTAATTAGAACATTGAAGTATTTCTGTAAATTTTGCTAGCACAAAGAGTTTATTGTACATTCAGGCTGTGATGGGAAAACATTAATTCTCAAAAATGACTTTTTTCCCCTGGACCGAGGGGAGGTTAAACAGAGTGATCTCAGGACATATCTCCATTTACAATAACTCTAACTAAAGTTGAACTTGTCACTTTCTTTGCCATGGTGGTGGAATACACACCAGTCTTCATAGAGGGAGCAATTTTAAGTTCCTGGGTGTCAGCATTCTAAGGATCTATTCTGGGCCCAGCATACTGATGCAGTTACAAAGAAGGCACCATAGCAGTTATATTTCATGAGGAATTTGAGAAGATTAGGAGCTCACCAAAGAAGTCGCAAATTTCTACAGATGTACCATGGAGAACGTTCTAACTGGCTGCATCACTGTCTAGTATGGTGGGGGGTTGTCCACTGCACAGGATCAAAATAAGCTACAGAAAATTGTGAACTCAGTCAGTTCCATCTTGGGTACTAGCCTCCCCAGCAACTAGGACATCTTCAAGGAGCGATGACGAAAAAGATGGCATCCATCATTAAGGACCACCTTCCCTTAGGACACGCCCTCTACTCATTGCTACCATCAGAGAGGAGATCCAGGATCCTGAAAGCACACACTCAACTATTCAGGAACAGCTTCTTCACCTCTGCCATCATAAATATATATTTACTGTAATTCACAGTTTCTGTTATTATGTATTGCATTGTACTGCTGTCACAAAGTTAACAAATCTCACGATATATGCCGTTGATATTAAACCTGATTCTGAGCCCATTGTTTCTGAGTACTTCAACTTCAAATTTGTATGAACCTGTGTTTTCAATGACCGAGCCAGTGCCACAAATACTGAAAACTTTTTCTCAGGCATTGTCATGTCAGTTTATTTCTGATCTAGTTGCATGTTGACTTGAGTATTTATTTTTGCACACTGAGTTGAGTAACAGATGGCTCTGATGAATGAGCCATAACAGATGGATCACCAGACATTGAAAATGGCTGGCAGATGTGCACAGAGTTTTAAATAACATTTCTATTAGATTGCTTGCAGCCATTCTGTGTCACCAAATAGAATGTTTTAATAGACAGTTAAAGTGCCAAGCTCAAGGCGCTTACAACTGTGTAATGATGTTAAAACTCAAAAACTTGGGACTCCAAGGAGATAATGGAAATTAAATTCAATGCAAGTTTTAAACTATTGGATGTATCAATGGGCTGTGCACAAAAGGTGACCGAACAGATTTCTACAGATGTGATAGGAAGCAAAACACAGAGCTGATTATTTCTTCATCAGAAGACCTGACTTGTAAAGCTATAATGAGCAGAATAGATGGTTAGAAAGTCACTTTCCACTGTAGCTCAATATTTTGGAATTTTCTAGTGCCATACCCCTGGCACTTTTCCCAGAGAGGGTAGTTGCTATCCAATAGGTTTTCGGGTGAATTCCAGACCAAAGACAGAGGACCATTTTCACTGGTAGGACATGGTTTCTACAATAGAAAGATATCTTTTGTATGATGCACTCTGTGATACAGGTAACAGTCTTCTATGAGATATAAGGAAAATATACACTCAGTGACTACTTTATTAGGTGCAGGAGGTACTTAATAAAGTGGCCACTGAGTGTATGCTCATGGTCTTCTACTGCTGTAGCCTATCCACTTCAAGGTCAGAATCACTGGCACATATCATGCAGTTTGTTGTTTTGCAACAGCAGTACATTGCAGCACATAATAATAATAATAATAAAACTATAGATTACAAGGAGTATATATAAAAAATAACTTAAGTAAATAATGCAAAACAGAAAGCAAAAAATAATATTGAGATAGTGTTCATGGGTTCAGAAATCTGCTGGCTGAGGGGAATGTTGCTGAAGTGTTGAGAGCATGTCTTCAGGCTTTTGTCCTCTTTGATGGGAGCAATGAGAAGAAGGCACCATGATGAGGGTCTTTACTGATAGATGCTGGCTTGTTGAGGCAGGGCCTTTGAAGGCATCCTTGTTGTTGGAGAGGCTTGTGCCCAAGATGCATCTGGCTGAGCTTACAACTTTCTGCAGCTTTTTCCAATCTCCTCCATACTGTCACCTTCCTGTCAGTTTAACCCAGTCTGGCCATGCACCTCTGGCATCTCTCATTTTCACCCACATAGCTGCCACTTACAGGATGCTTTTGTTGTTTCTCGCACCATTCTCTGTAAACCTTAGAGACTGTTGTGCATGATAATCCCAGGACATCAGCAATTTCTGAGATACTCAAACCACCCTGTTTGGCTCCAATAATCATTCCACAGTTGAAGTCATTTAAATCACATTGCGATGTTTGATCTGAGTAACAACTGAAGCTCTTGACCATGTCTGCATATCTTTATGCATTGAGTTACTGCCTTGTGATTGGCCAAGTAGATATTTGCATTGACGAGCAGGAGTATGGGTATACCCAATAAAGTTGACTCTGAGTATATATCACTGCAGTAAACTTTTGATCTTTCTAGCAAATGTCCATATAACACATTTTAATGAGTTGTACATCAAGCTATACATTATTCATCAGTAATATTAAAAAGAATTTTCATTGGAAAATTCAGCTTTGTTTAGTATCATTCTGATTTCAAAGTAATAAATATCCATAGTCCATGGTCATTTTCTTCATCTCAAACTCATAAGCAACCACTCTCTGCTGAACATTGACGGCTCCTCGGTAGAGATCGTTAAGAGCACCAAATTTCTTGGTGTTCACCTGGCGAAGAATCTCACCTGGTCCCTCAACACCAGCTCCATAGCAAAGAAAGCCTAGCAGCGTCTCTACTTTCTGCAAAGGCTGAGGAAAGTCCATCTCCCACCCCCACCCCCCATTCTCACCACATTCTACAGGGGTTGTATTGAGAGCATCCTGAGCAGCTGCATCACTGCCTGGTTCGGAAATTGCACCGTCTCGGATCACAAGACCCTGCAGCAGATAGTGAGGTCAGCTGAGAAGATCATCGGAGTCTCTCTTCCGCCATTACAGACATTTACGCTACATGCTGCATCCACAAAGCAAACAGCATTATGAAGGACCCCACACACCCCTCATGCAAATTCTTCTCCCACCTGCCATCTGGGAAAAGGCACCAAAGCATTCAGGCTCTCACGAGCAGGCTATGTAACAATTTCTTCCCTCAAGCCATCAGACTCCTCAATACCCAGAGTCTGGACTGACACCAACTTACTGCCCTCTACTGTGCCTATTGTCTTGTTTATTATTTACTGTAATGCCTGCACTTTTTTGCGCACTTTATGCAGTCCTGGGTAGGTCTGTAGTCTAGTGTAGTTTTTTTCTGTGTTGTTTTTATGTAGTTCAGTGTAGTTTTTGTATTGTTTCAGGTAGCACCATGTTCCTGAAAAATGTTCTCTTGTTTTTATTGAGTACTGTACCAGCATTTATGGTTGAAATTACAATAAAAAGTGACTTGACTTGATAAGTAAAGTATGGCTTTGGGCACTTCTAAATATTTTCAGTCCATAGCCTCCCCTACTGTCGTGATGAGGCCACACTCAGGTTGGAGGAGAATCACCTCATATTCCATCTGGGTAGCCTCCAACCTGATAGCATAAACATCAAATTCCCAAACTTCCGGTAATGCCCCCCCTCACCATTCCCCATTCCCATTTCCCTCTCACCTTATCACCACCCTCTGGTGGTCCTTCCCTTTTTCTTTCTTCCATGGCTTCTGTCCTCTCCTACCAGAATCCCCCTTCTCCAGCCCTGTATCTCTTTCACCAACCAACTTCCCAGCTCTTTACTTCACTCCTTCCACCCTTCCTGGTTTCTCTTACCAATTTGTGATTCTTCTTTCCCTCCCCCCACTTTCTTACTCTGACCCCTCATCTTTTTTTCCCAGTCTCGGCTCTACTCTTTTCCATAGATGCTGCCTGGCCTGCTGAGTTCCTCCAGGTGTGTGTGTGTGTGTGTGTGTGTGTGTGTGTGTGTGTGTGTGTGTGTGTGTGTGTGTGTGTGTGTGTGTGTGTGTGTGTGTGTGTGTGTGTGTGTGTGTGTGTGTGTGTGTGTGTGTGTGTGTGTGTGTGTGTGTGTGTGTGTGACTTAAATATTCCTGCATCCTTTGTACACTTCCACTCACTTACAATAAATTGCAATGCTTTAAGTTTTGGAACTGTAGTCTGACAAAATTAGATGTAGAGAGGAAGGTAGCAGTAGATTAGTATCTACCATTTTGGCTTGGGATGGTGATGTACAATAGCTGATGGAACAGCAAAAACCTGTTTTTTTATATATTGTAGTGACAGAAAATCTCTTTCAATCAACAATACCATCAATCACCCTCTCCTCAACAATCCCAAATATTAGTTTTGACTCCTTCACACAGCCTTTCAAACAAATTCTTACATTTGAACAGAGGTGGTGTGAAAACTGCTGTGTTTGGTTTTCTTAGCTAATTGTCAGGTCCAGCAGCCAGGTTTATCAGTTACAAGGTGGCTCCTCACTAGGATTTTGTTGTAAATGATAAGCAAGAAAACTTGACTTTATTACTTACATCCTTCATATACGTGAGGAGTAAAAATCTTTACGTTACGTCACATTCAAATGTGTAAATATAGTAATTTATAATAAATATTATGTGCAACAGGATAGTCAATATAACATAGAAATACAGTTGTGTCAGCACGAATTAATCAGTCTGATGGCCTGGTGGAAGAAGCTGTCCTGGAGTCTGTTGGTCCTGGCTTTTACACTGCGGTACCATTTCCCGGATGGTAGCAGCTGGAACAGTTTATGGTTGAGGTGACTTGGGCCTCCAGTGATCCATCGGGCCCTTTTTACATAACTGTCTTTGTAAGTGTCCTAAATAGTGGGAAGTTCACATCTACAGATGTGCTGGGCTGGTCCGCACCACTCTCTGCAGAGTCCTGCGATTGAGGGAGGTACAGTTCCCATACCAGGCAGTGATGCAGCCAGTCAGGATACTCTCAATCGTGCCCCTATAGAAAGTCCTTAGGATTTGGGGACTCATGCCAAACTTCTTCAACCATCTGAGGTGAAAGAGGTGCTGTTGTGCCTTTTTCACCACACAGCCAGTAAGTACGGACCATGTGAGATCCTCGGTGGTGTTCATGCCAAGTAACTTAAAGCTGTTCACCCTCTCAACCCCAGATCCATTGATGTCTAAAGGGGTTAGCTGCCTCCATTCCTCCTGTAGTCCACAACCAGCTCCTTTGTTTTTGCGACATTGAAGGAGAGGTTGTTTTCTTGACACCACTGTGTCAGGGTGATGACTTCCTCTCTGAGGCTGCCTCATTATTATTTGAGATTAGGCCAATCAGTGTAGTGTCGTCGGCAAATTTAATTAGCGGATTGGGGCTGTGGGTGGCGACACAGTTATGGGTATACAGGGAGTAAAGGAGGGGGCTTAGGACACAGCCCTGAGGGGTGAGGGAGCCCACTCTTACCACCTGCTGGCGATCTGACAGGAAGTCCACCTCCTGCAGCATCACTTGGTGATTTGTACTTCTGTCTCCTTTGGAGATCAGGGAATAATCGCATGTTGGTCCAAATTATCTGCTAGAGAAACTCAGCTGGCCAAGAAGCATCTACTGGGGGAAAGGAATTGTCGAATTTTATGAGGAGATTGAGAGAGAAGGTAGTCATTATACAGAGGATACAGGGTCTCAACCTAAGACGGTAATTATTCCTCTCCCCTCCCACAGATGCTGTTTAGCCCATTCAGTTCATCCAGCAGGTTGTTTGTTGCTCCTGCTTCCAGCATTTGCAGCCTCATGTGTTTCCAACTTAATTGCATGTTGGTGTTTCTTCCTGACCAGGAAAGTGAAGTGATGGGCTCCAGAAATTCACAGGATCTACCCGCATGGCAGAATATCTAAACCACAGAACGGCTGCAGCACAAGAATAGACCATCAAGTCCAGTAGGGCAATCACATTGGTCTTCCCCTATTGCTCTGCAAACTGTTCTCTCTACCCTGCCTGTTCAAATCCCTTTTGATTGATTCTATTTCCCCCGCTTCTAATTGTACTACTGCTCCGATTTGAAATATATCTCCACATCCCCCCTTGTATCTTTCACTCAAATTTTAAATCTGTGTGCTCTAATGGGAAAAGCATCTCCCTATATTTATCATATTTAAAACACTCATGATCTTGTACACATTTATCAAATTTCTTTTCAACCCTGGCTTCTCTAGTCTGACCTTACAGCTGAAATCCCCGGTCTCTGGAACCATTCTAGTAAATCCTATCTCTGGGACCTTTTGCATTCTTTCCAATGTTAAATGGCTGGAATTGGATGCAGTTTTCCAGCTGTGGTCTCACCAGTATTTTATGGGAGTTCAACCTAACCTTCCTCTGTCTGTGCTCCATGATCTATTGAATTGCAGGATCACATGTGCTCTGCTAACCACTCTCGATCTTCCCTGCCACTTTCAAGGATTTATGTGCGTTTAGCCTGAAGTTCTGCATGTACTTCACAACCCTGCCACTTATTGTCTCTCCTTAATCTTCCTGCCAAAATGCATCACCTCACACTCTGCTGCATTAAATTTCATCTGCCATTTAGTCTGCCCACTGAGCCAGCCTGCTATCTTTAATATAATACTATATAATCTCCTTTACTATCATCTGTGTTTGGGCATAGCCCGGAAGGTGCTGGCAGGAGTCCACAGGATAGTCATCGTAAGTCACAAGTGGTGGAGGGTGGTAAGGGGATAGTATTGATCTCCTCAGGTAAAAGGTACCACAGCATAAGAGCCAGACTACCAGGCTGGGTAACAGCTTCTTCTCCCAGGCTGTTAAACTTTTGAATCTCCCGCTGCCACCGAGCAAATATATACACTCCACAAATGCCCTGCCACCCTCCCCCAACCCCCTCTCATCCTGCACTGGCCACTTTTTATCTTTTATTGCTGAGCTTCACATACTTATACGACTGCTTGCTTTATTATAGTAGTGTCAGTAACATTGCACTGTCTTACATAAACATGCACTTCACACTTTATGCCAACCTGTCAATATTCAGGCTATAGACACAAAATGCTGGAGGAACTCAGCAGGCCAGGCAGCATCTGTGGGAAAGAGAACAGTCGATGTTTGGGACCAAGACCCATCAGCAGGACTGTAATCTTTAGGCCATGTCACTCAGGGACTTCTGTTAATATTATTTTGAGACTGTAATTGCTGGATCGTAACCATATGTACTGTCTCTTGCTCCTTGGCCCTGGAGGAACGCTGTTTCATTTAGCCGTCTACATGTGTATGCTTGAACGGCAAAAAAACTTGAACTTTCCTGCGTAGTCCACAAATGCTAATTACTTTAAGCCCTGGATGTACATGAAGCCTAAGAATATCCCCAAGGACTTTTTCTGTTCATCTCTTACTTTTCCGTAAATGGAGCACCCCTAGAGATGTTAGTCCAGCAAGAAGCCTTCAGGAAGTGAGAGTCTGATATTCTGGTTAAGTCGTCCTGAAAGCGCTAATAAGAGGGGCAAGAAAACGATCGTCAAAGGGTGTGGCCTTTCATGAGGTACAGGTATTGGACGTAATTGAGCCACAGTTTTGCTCCTTCTACCCAATAAGGGAAGCACCAACTTCAATTTCATCATTGGGTTTTCCCACACCTTTGACACCTTATTCAACAGCACTTACATTTATTTTTATTTTTATTTTGAGATACAGCACATTAATAGGCCAGCCTGGCCCATGAGCCCCCACCACCCAATTACACCCATGTGACCAATCAACCTGAAGATCTTTAGAATGTGGGAGGAGAACAGAGCACGTGCAGGAAACTCATACAGTCATGAATCAGCCAACACACACAAAATGCTGGTGGAACACAGTAGGCCAGGCAGCATCTATAGGAACAAATACAGTCGACTTTTCGGGCCGAGACCCTATGGGCCCGAAACGTAGACTGTACTTCTTCCTATAGATGCTGCCTGGCCTGCTGCATTCCACCAGGATTTTGTGTGTATTGTGTAAATTTCCAGAATCTGCAGATTTCCTCATGTCGTGCAGTCATGAATCAGAATCAGGATTATTATCACTGGCATGTGACGTGAAACTTGTTAACTTAGCAGCAGCAGTTTAATGCAATACATCATCCAGCAGAGAGAGACAAATAAATAAATAAAACAAATAATAATCATAATTAATATTCAAAAATAATAAATAAACAAGTAAATCAATTACAGTATACATATATTGAATAGATTTTTAAAAACATGCAAAAACAGAAATACTGTATTGTTGAAAAATAAAGAAGTGAGGTAGTGTTCACGGTTTCAATGTCCATTTAGGAATCGGATGGCAGAGGGGAAGAAGCTGTTGCTGATTCGCTGAGTGTGTGCCTTCAGGCTTCTGTACCTCCTACCTGATGGTAACAATGAGAAGAGGGCATGCCCTGGGTGCTCGAGGTCCTTAATAATGGACGCTGCCTTTCACGAGGAGAATGTACAAATGCATTACAGACAGCAGTGGAATTGAACCCAGTTCACTGTCACTGACACTGTAGTAGCATTATGCTAGCCACCTTGCCACCAAAATTTAAATCAGGCTTTCAAATCTGCTGTGGGTGCTCTTCCATTCTAAGACAGGATAATGACAACTTATGAAAATGCTGGAAGACTAAAATAAAAACAGAAAATGCTGGAGACACTCAGCAAGTCAAGAAGCTTCTGTGGAAAGAGGAACAGCTAACGTCACAGTACATTTTTTGCATTGTTAATGTCCGGGTCTGCGAAATGTAATTTATGTGTACTTTTCCACTCTGGGAAAGTTCACAATGCAATGTAAATGGTGAGCTAGATTTTTAACATGCCCTCTGTTGAGCAAATCTGTTGTAACAGTTCCCATAATGGAAACCTCCTGACTATCAGTCAAGGAAGCAATAATTTGATGCTTGGATGGGAAGCTGACAATCTGCTTGCATCCTCACAATGTGACTACAGTGGAAGCTCCTGTGTAATTCCTCAGGCAGTTGTTGGGTATATTACATTGACAAATTGACCAAAACTGCCCCCATATGTGACTCTCATCCCTTTAACATGCGGGGTTCCATATTTCAAAGCTAAAATCAGGCTGCATTCTGTTGGATCTATTTCCCAGAGAAAGCCCCAGCCCTAACCCAACCACCTCTCCTCACATTCAGATTAGGAATTTAGAAACCATTAATCCTTAGAATGGTCTTGGTCCAAGTAATTTATTTGACAGGAAGCACTAATTGTGCAGTACTGTACCTGCTCCATGTTGTACTTAGTTTAAAGTTTAGTTCCGCTGGGTACAGTTAGTTTCCCAGTGGCACGGTCTCTGGTCCTCACCTCCAGCACTATGTATGTGTGGAATTTTCACGTTCTCTCTGTGACCACATGCATTTCCATATGGTCCTCTGGTTTCCTCCTGCATCCCAATGACACGCAGGTTAATTGGCCAAGATAAATTGCCCCTTGTGTGTGAGGGATGGAATTTTGTGGGCAGTATAGTAGTGTAGTGCTTAGCATAAAGCTTTAGAGCACCAACTATTAGATCTCTGTTCAATTTCTGCCACTGTTCATAAGGAGTTTGTATTTTGTTCCCACGACTGTGCAGGTTTCCTCAGTGTGCTCCAGTTTCCTCCCACATTTGAAAGACGGATTAGTAGGTTAATTGGTTTCATGGACGTAATCAGCTAATGCTCACCATTCTAGCATCTTTCCTGTAATAACATAGGCTCTTAACTTGTTAAGCAGCCTCATGTGTGGCACCTTGACAGAGGCCTTCTGAAAATCCAAGTGTACAATATCCACTGATTTTCATTTGTCTATCCTCATTGTTATTTTTTTAAAAAATTCCAACAGATTTGTCAGGCAAGATTTTCCCGTGAGGTAGCCACACTGACCACAGCCTATTTTATCATGTGCCTCCAAGTACCCTGAAACCACAGCCTTAACAATTGACCCCAATATCTTCCCAACCACTGAGGTTAGGAACCACCTAGCTGGCCTATAATTTCCTTTCTTCTGCCTTTCTATCTTCTTGAAGAGTGGAGTGAAATTTGAAATTTTCCGTTCCTCCAGAAATAATCCAGAATCAATTGATTCTTGAAAGATCATTACTAATGTCTCCAAATCTCTTCAGCCACCTCTTTCAAACCCTGCAGTGTATAGCAACTGGTCCAGGTGACTTATCTACCTTTAGACCTTTAAGTTTCCCAAGAACCTTCTCCCTGGTAATGGCAACTTCAAACAATTCTGCATCCTGACGCTTTGAACTTTTGGCATACTGCTGGTGTCTTCCACAGTGAAGACTGATGCAAAGTACTTACTTAGTTCATCCGCCACTTTCCTTGTCCTCCAATACTACCTCACCAGCTTCGTTTTGCAGCAGTCTGATATCTACTCTCGCCTCCCTTTTACACTTTATATATCTGAAGAAACTTTTGATATCTTCTTTAATATTATTGGCTAGTTTACCTTCGTATTCCATCTTTTCCTTCTTTGTGTATCCTTGGATGTAAAGTTCCCAGCTGTAATCTTCTTTCAGCCATGATTCACAGATGCCTACATATTATATATTAGATGCCAATCTGTAACTGCGCTACAAGTTCATCTACTCTATGCCGTAGTCTGCGCACATTCAAATATAACACCTTCAGTCCAGTATTTACCCTTTTCAATTTTGTCCACCTTTTACATTGCAACTCATCCTGTTGATTGCAATTTACCCTATCATCAGCCTCTCCTTGCTAGCAGTCTCACTACACATTGCCTCTATTTGTAAGCCAGCTAACTCATCCTCAGTACTAACATTCCATTTCCCATCTCCCTGCCGAGTCAGTTTAAACCCTCCCAAAGATCTCCAGCTCTTTTCTCCGGTCCTGCAGTGACTTCCCGCAGTCCAAAGACCTACCGGTTAGTCAGTTAATCGGTCATTGTAAATTATCCTGTGATTAGGCTAGGGTTAAGTAGGTGGGTTGCTGGGTGGTGCCACTCATTGGGCTGGAAGGATCTGTTTTGTGATATTTCTCTAAAAAAATAAAAGTATCATCTTCAAACTGCAAGATCATGTGCTGTTTACATCTTATATCCCTGGTGTGCCTCAGAGATCTGTACTGGGTCCAATGTTGTTTGTCATATATGTTAATGATCTGGATGATGGGGTGGTAAATTGGATTAGTAAGTATGCAGATGATACTAAGATAGGTGTCATTGTGGATAATTAAGTAGGTTTTCAAAGCTTGCAGAGAGATTTAGGCCAGTTAGAAGAGTGGGCTGAAAGATGGCAGATGGAGTTTAATGCTGATAAGTGTGAGGTGCTACATTTTGGTAGGACTAATCAAAATAGGATATACATGGTAAATGGTAGGGCATTGAGGAATGCAGTAGAACAGAGTGATCTAGGAATAATGGTGCATAGTTCCCTGAAGATGGAATCTCATGTGGATAGGGTGGTGAAGAAAGCTTTTGGTATGCTGGCCCTTATAAATCAGAGCATTGAGTATAGGAGTTCGGATGTAATGTTAAAATTGTACAAGGCCTTGGTGAGGCCAAATTTTGAGTATTGTGTACAGTTCTGGTCACTGAATTATAGGAAAGATGTCAACAAAATAGAGACAGTACAGAGGAGATATACTAGAATGTTACCTGGGTTTAAAGCACCTAAGTTACAGAGAAAGGTTGGACAAGTTAGGTCTTTTTTCTTTGGAGCGTAGAAGGTTGAGTGGGGACTTGATAGAGGTATTTAAAATTATGAGGGGGATAGATAGAGTTGACGTGTATAGGCTTTTTCCATTGAAAGTAGGGGAGATTCAAATAAGAGGACATGAGTTGAGAGTTAGGGGCAAAAGTTTAGGGATAACACGAGGGGGAACTTCTTTACACAGAGAGTGGTAGCTGTGTGGAACGAGCTTCCAGTAGAAGTGGTAGAGGCAGGTTCGATATTGTCATTTAAAAAAGAATTGGATAGGTATATGGACAGGAAAGGAATGGAGGGTTATGAGCTGAGTGCAGGTTGGTGGGACTAGATGAGAGTAGGCGTTCGGCATGGACTAGAAGGGCCGAGATGGCTTGTTTCCGGGCTGTAATTGTTATATGGTTATAAACCACAATGATGACACTGTGTTCTCTTCCACATGATTTAGTTAATATGCAAATTCACAGCAATCAGTGAGCACTCAAACACTTTAGAGCCCATCCACCTGCTGTACTTGGGAGGCAGTGACATTCTTCACCATTCTTTGGTTACTTGACCAGCTAAATGTTACATGTGGTGGTATGAATTTGTACCTGTACTTTGATGTGGTTCATTGTTCAGTTTCTTTTTTTTCCTCATTTGCACAATACGGGTGCAAGAATCTTCTCCAAATCTTATTGAAAGTGCTGAAATAAAAATCAACCATCATGGGGGAGATGGGGTAGAAAGGATATTCTTCTGGCTGCATAAAATGTTTTGGCTAAGATTGTTCCCAGGGAAAAGTTTGGTATAATTCAATCATCAAATGTTTTATTGATTGTCGTTTTATTCTATCTAAATATCTCCTGAATTTACGTGATGGGAGTTGGAATTATTCATTGCTAAAACACCTTACAGGAATGAGCTGAACATTAAACCTACATTGTTGTTTGCTTTTAAAACTTCTCCTGTGGTTTGCAGAGTCAGCTGATGTTCATCCCTTTGCAAAGAAATGGTGGCAAAGCTGACAAAGGAAGTGGCCAGTGGCCATTGTTCACTTCCTCTCATCTTTGTGCGCTTGAATTGAAAGGAGAGATTATGGCTTCAGACTGTGCATTGATACTATTTATTAATTTGACCCAACAAATAATATGTAATGTATTAAAGAATGATGAGCATTCTCCAATCCAAAAATGGGATAACAATATTAATATCTTCTTCAGTTTATTTTTATGTGACTGTATTTTACCGATATTTGATATGTGTTTGCAGTCTTATATGTGCTTGTGCTGTGTGTGACTGTTGGTACTGTGTTTTACACCTTGGCCCTGGAGGAATGCTGTCTCATTTGGCTGCATTCATGGGAATCCATGCATGGTGGAATGACAATTAAACTTGAACTTGAACTTCAGTTTGACAACAATGTGCAAAATTAATTTTACACCCAGAATGGTGCCACCATGATTCGTAAAACTAATCAAATTTCTACCTTTCATAAAATTCACTGTTTTCCCAATAATTAATTTATAAATGTCTTGTAATTTCTTTTCAGCATGAGCCATGGGATTAAAGTACATTGCTCTTTTCATAAACATACACATGTCTGTGGACTATACTTGATCTTTCAAGTATGCTCTTTCCTCCTCTCAGTTGTCTAATTATAATTCTATAAGAATGGGAATCTATGGCAAACTGCTGCTTCAGACCCAAGTTGCTGACAGTGTCCCCAACTCACTTTTGAGCAAAATTGGAATGCACAGTACTGGAGTTAGAAAGTTGGCAGTGAATGAGGATAATGGAGAGAAATCAGGGATTAGGAATAGATGGGTCTTTATTTTTTGGTTGGGAGCCTATAACTGGTTGGTAGGCCTGCAATGGAGAGAGTCCAGAGGAGGTTCACAAGAATGAGACCGGGAATGAATGGGTTAACATATGCCAAGCATTTGATGGCCCTGGACCTGTTTAGAAGAATGAAACGAGATCTCATTGAAATGTATCAGATATTGAAAGGCCTTAGATAGAGTGGAGGTGGAGAGGATTTTCCTGTAGTGGGGGAGTCTAGGACCAGAGGACACAACTTTTTATGAGGGGAATTATGTGGATTGCACCCTCTTGTCTTTTGTCTCTGAAAGCATGGGAAGTAATTCAAACTGAATTGTACAAAAGTCTTCGAAACTTTGGCAGCATGGAGGTGGAGTGGATACTTCCACTTCATTTGTTGTCTAGAGTCAGAAGCCGCAGTCTCCAAATAAGGACACAGTCATTCATGACTGACATAACCAGGAGTTTCTCCACCTCACTGAACCTATGGTATTCTCTGTTCAGAAGGGTTGTGCAGGCTCACTTGTTCGATATATTCAGGCTGTATGAATGCTTAGGTAATAAGGGGCCAGGGAGAAGAAAAATGGAATTGGGATTAAAGATCATCCATGACCAGATTGAAAGCCAGAGCAGCCATATAGGGTAGAGTGGTCTATTTCTTATGCTATTATATCCTCCTTTGCTATGAATAGCAGCCTGCATCATTAGTTGAATTGTGTTATATATGTGTTACCATATTATCTTTAAGGAATGCATGGCTAGAAAATACCTCAGTACCTGCACTTCTACTTAAAGTATATTAATTCTTCAACAACTCCATTACAAACAAACCACTTACGATGGCAACTGAGTATAGCCCTTGAATGTGTCCATCTGGAAATTGTCTTACATTCCTGAGAAAAGTACTATAAAGTAATAGTGAGGTTTACAAGTATGGAAACACCAATGCCCGTGAATGGAAAAGCCTATAGAGAGTACTGACTACAGCCCAATTCATCATAGGAAAAGCCCTCCCCACCATTGAGCATACCTGCAAGGAGCAGTGTCACAGGAAAACAAGGACCCCCATTATCCACCTTCTAGGCCATGCTCTCTTCTTGCCGCTGTCATTGGAAAGGAGGTACAGAAGCCTTAGGTCTCACACCACCAGGTTCAGGAACAATTATTATCCTTCCACCATCAAGCTCCTGAATCAGATTTGATAAATTCACTCAGCTCAACACTGAACTAATTCCAGAACCTATGGACTCGCTTTCAAGGACTCTACAACTCATGTTCTCAATTAATTAATTAATCAATTTATTTATTTATCTATCTATCTATTTATTTATGTATTTATTTATCCATCCATCCATCCATTTATTTATTTATTTATTTAAAGATTCAAGATTCAAAAACTTTATTGTCATTCTAACCGTACATCAGCTCTGCAGGGCAGAATGAGACAGCATTTCCCAGGAGCTGTGCAATCATAACATAACAAACACAACACTAAATAATAAACATAACAATAAGTAGTAAAACACAACAGCCACATGTCAGTTAAAAACAAGTTATAAGTGTCCAGTGCAAGTTAAAAGTGTCCAAAGCAGAGTCAGGTAGAGCAGCTATTTAGTAGTCTGACTGCCTGTGGGAGGAAGCTGTTTAGTAGCCTTGTGGTTTTAGTTTTGATGCTCCTGAAACGTTTACCTGATGGCAGAAGAACAAACAGTTCATGGAGAGGGTGTGAAGGGTCTTTAATGATGTACCATGGCTTCTGGAGGCATCGACTCTGAAAGAGGTCTTGGACAGAAGGTAAGGAGACCCCAATAACCTTCTCTGCTCCCCTAACCACCCACTGCAAGGCTTTTATGTCAGCAGCACTGCAGCTGGAGTACCAGGTTGTGATGCAAAATGTCAGCGCACTCTCAATCACTCCTCTGTAGAATGTAGTTAAGATGTTAGTGGGGAGTGATGCTTGTTTAAGCTTTCTCAAAAAGTACAATCTCTGCTGGGCTCGTTTCACAATCCCAGTGATGTTCCTGGACCAGGTGAGATTGTCCGAGATCTGCACCCCAAGGAACTTGATGTTTTCCACTCTCTCCACTGTGGAGCCGCTGATGCTGAGGGTTGTGTGCTCAGGCTGAGACCGTCTGAAATCGACGATCATCTCTTTGGTTTTGGTGACATTAAGCATCAAGTCGTTGTCACTGCACCAGCTCTCTAGGTGTTTGACCACCTCCCTGTACATTGTTTCATTTTTGCTGATGAGCCCCACCACTGTGGTATCATCAGCAAATTTAATGATCAGGTTCTCCTTGAATCTGGCTGCACAATCATGTGTTAGCAGTGTAAACAGCAATGGGCTAAGCACACAGCCTTGTGGGGATCCAGTGCTCAGTGTGATGGAGTCAGAGATGTTCCTGCCAACACGGACTGACTGTGGTCTCTCTGTCAAGAAGTCGAGAATCCAGCGACACATGGCAGTGTTAAGGCCAAGCAGCGACAGTTTCTCCACTAGTCTCTGCGGGATGATGGTATTATTTATTTGTTTGTTTGTTTTTCTCTTTGTATTTGCAAAATTTGTTGTCTTTTGCACATTGGCTGCTTGTCAGTCTTGTAGTTTTCATTGATTCTACTGTGTTTCTTTGTATTTACTGTAAATACCCACAAGGAAATGAATCTCAGGATAATATATGGTGACATGTATGTACAATGATAATAAATTTACTTCGAACTTCTTAAAACTTATTAGTTGTGCTTTACCACTTATGTTTCCTTCTCTCTTTGTTCCATTCCATCCTGTAAAGTGCTCCTGAATTCTGCAAGTTGCTTTTGTGCTGGTGCTTGTTTAATTAGCACTCAGAAGTCTCTGCTGCTGAATTAGTTCCCAATTTTTCCATGACTAAATTTATTTCTGTTTGTCTGGTAACTCATGAAATTCATTGAGAGGTGGGTCCCTGATATCCCTCTGGGGGATAAAGGATCTGTATTTAGTGGAGATAATGACCATGGTTGTGGCATGATTGCTGGTTTCAGGCAATTTTATTTAATTATGTAATCTGAGATGGTAACAATTCCCTTTGCACATTTGAATACCTTCAACATGTTGTCTTTTTAATTGATTAACAGCACCTATCAATAATTTTAAGGCTGAAATGTTCAATTGTTTATATTTAATTAATTTTTGAGGTACAACGCAGAGTAGGCATTTACGGCCCCTTGAGCTGCGTCACCCATCAATCCCCTAATTTAATCCTAGCCCAATCATGGGACAGTTTACAATGACAAAGTAGCCTACCAATTGGTAGGTTGTTGGAATGTGGGAGGAAAGTGGAGCACCCAGAGGAAATCCACACGATTAAGGGGAGAATATACAAACTCCTTACAGGCAGTGGCGGGAATTGAACGCAGGTCGCTGGTACTGTAAAGCATTGTGCTAACCACTACACTACTGTGCTCCCCTAAATATGATTCTATTGAAAGTCAAACCAACATCAATAAAAACTACGGTAACCTTTCACTGTAGGATTTATTTAAAGAAAGCAAGTTTCACACAGTGTTACATTTATGCTACTCATATATCTATAAATGTGTTATAATTAATCTTTACTTTATTTAGTTCCTTTTATTGTACATTTCTTTCCATCACTAAAACTATGACAGGTAATCCTGCTTTTAAATAAGCTCCAAGGATATAACTTTTGTGACACATCCAAGACTGGATTATGATTCCATACCTAGATAAAGTTGAATGCAAATAATATTATAGCTTCATTTATATTTATAAAAAAAACAGTTCAGCTTCTTTTTAAAATTTGCTGTGTGCATTCTGCATTCTCAGAGATGCCACATTCCCATGGGAGTGCAAATGGAAGAAAAGGTAATTCTCCTAGTTTCCCAGCCAAAAACCAAGAAGAGATGCTTCCTTCTTTTCACGTTGTGGGATATTGCCATGTCAATAATTAATGCCAAGTTTGATGACATGTATCTGTGGAACCAAAAAGTGGCTTATTTTGTATGTATTATTAACAGAACAATGCTTTGAGGAATACATTTAGGTTTTGCATCACACAGCACTGCTAACTTCACTCAAATCCAGATTAGAAAGTTTGGTTACAGATTTTAATGCAAGCAATGTGCAAGAAGTCATAAAGTAATACGGCTTTCTCTTTTTTTCAAGCTCCATTGAACTGAGGTCACCTTTTACTCTTTTTGTGTTGGAGTCTGTGTCATTAATCTTCATTAATAACCCTTATACACCCAACAAAATCATCAGAATGTGTTAATTGCTTTGTCATGCAAGGTAAAATTAGGCTGACGCGGTCATCCTTAACAGCAGGCATTCCTTGATCTGCAGACTCCTCAATGATGTGCCTGCCAATTATATAATTATATTTACCTTAATTCCTTAAAGTTGCTGCGTTATGTTTTGCAGGTTTCTAATAATTGAGTACCACAATGTGTTCCATGGTTCAACCAATTAGTTGCTGGAGGAGGAGAATTACTTGGTGGGAATAATTTGAGGTAAGAGCCAACATTCTATTGAAGGGTTATGAGGAAATGAGTTTACTACATTTTAGACATGTAGCACTCATATACAGGAAGCCTACTGTTTATTTTGAGCCTACCTAAGGAATTTGGGTTGAACTTCTCCACCAGCAGTGCACAGAGAGTGACAACTGACCAGGCCTAACACCATGTTTACAAAACCACAGTTTACTAATTCTTCCCAAATTGAAAATCTGGATTCTTCACCTTCTGCAATGAATGGCTGCAAAATATCCTATGCATTTTATATTTTCTGATAGTTTTCCAAGTTTTCTGTGGCTTGCACATGGAGTTTGGAAGCTTTACCCATCTGCTGTTTGTTACTGCTGCTGGGACTTCTGATTTTTTTTATTGCTGCATATTGAAAACCCTACTGGACAATAATGAATCATGTTTTCAAGATGTACAGTGTTTTATAAAGCTGAGTTGGAAGCATTTAACACCCTCTTTCTGTATCTTTGCTTTAAACTTACAATGATACAGATTTTACTACTTGAACACTTAAGGGAACAGACCATTCAGCCCACTATGTTGTGCTGAAGCAGCTAAAACGTAAATCAAAAACACCCAAACATCGTGTCCATCTTCCTTACATCCATGTGCCTATCCAAACTTCTCTTAAAAGCCTCCAATATATTTGCCTCTACCACCATACCAGGCAGCACATTCTGGGTATCCAGCACTCCCTGAGGGAAATCTTAACCCTCACATCCCCCTTGAACCTACCCCCTCTCACCTTCAATGCATGCCCTCTGGTATTAGACAGTTCAACCCTGGGAACCAGATACTCCCTGTCTACTCTATCTATGTCTCTCTTAATCTTGCAAATCTCTGTCGGATCTTCCCTCAGCCTCTGGCACTCCAGAGAAAACAACCCATTTATCCAGCCTCTCATGATAGCATGTGCCCTCTAAACCAGGCAGTATCCTGGTAAATCCCTTCTGCCCCTCTCCAAAACCTCAACATCCTTCCTATAGTGGGGCAACTAGAACTGTACACAATACTCTGGATACGGCCTGAATATTATTTTATAAAGCTACAACATAACCTCTTGACTTTCAAACTCAGTGCTTTGACTGATAAAAACAAGCATTCCATAATCCTCCTTAACCACCTTATTGATCTGTGTAGCCACTTTCAAGGAGCTATGAACATGGATCCCACATCTCTCTGCTCAGTAACACTTTTAAGGATCTCGCCCTTAACAGTGTACTGTTTCTTTGCATTTGCTCTACCAAGACGCAACATCTCACATTTATCTGCGTTAAACCATCTGCCATTTCTCTGCCCATTTGTGCAACTGATCTATATCGTGCTGTATTCTTGATCAGTCTTCTACACTCTCTGCAACCCCACTATCCAAAAACTAAGTAACCCACTTAGCTACATTTTCAGCCATGTCATTTATATACATCACAAACAGCAGAAGTCCCAGCACAGATCCCTGCAGAACACCACCAATTATAGCCCTCCAGCTCGAATAAGTTCCTTCAACCGCTACCCTCTATCCTCTCTGCACAAGCCAGTTCTGGATCCAAACAGCCAATTCACCGCGATCCCATACATCTTTATCTTCAGTAATCAGTAACGTCCAGTAAGGCTGAAGAGCCTTTGTCTGTGCTTGTACAACGCAATAAAGGATTAGTTTTAATTAGAGTCATTTGCTGCAGTTGGCGATAAACTGATGTAAACTCTAAATGGCTGGCAAGAATTCTCTTTCCAAAAGAAGAAAGCCTGTCAGATGACAGTTACATAAATAAATGATTTGAAATAAATGACTTAAACAGGAATTCCAAGTCAGATTGCCAGAACCTCCAGTTAGTAATGCCAACACCGTCCCATCTGTACTGCTCAAGACATGTTCTCCAGACCATGTCAATATTCTAATTGATATATTCCTGCAATGATGCAATGTGGAAAACATCTCAGCAATATGAAAAAAAATTCTCAAGTTAGAAACTAGTGTTAGTAATAGTATAACTAGCTGAATTGATGTAAAGATTTATATTTGCTAGTATCTCACAATCCTGATTGAGAAGTTACAGAACCTGGATCCCTGTATCTCCCTCTGCAATTAGATCCTTGACTTCCTAACTGGAAGACCACAATCTGTGCGGATTGGTGTTAACATATCCTCCTCGCTGACGATCAACACTGGCACAATTCAGGGGTGTGTGCTTAGCCCACTGCCCATGACTGTGTGGCGAGGCATAGCTCAAATAACATCTATAAATTTGCTGATGATACAATCATTGTTGGTAGAATCTCAGATGGTGACGAGAGGGCGTACAGGAGCGAGATATGCCAGCTAGTGGAGTTGTGTCACAGCAACAACCTGGCACTCAATGTCAGTAAGGCGAAAAAGCTGATTGTGGACTTTAGGAAGAGTAAGATGAAGGAACACATACCAATCCTCATAGAGGGATCAGATGTGGAGAGAGTGAAATTTTGAGAGTACAAAGGTTACATGTGCCTGTCAGAATAAAAGGTAAAGATAACTAGTGCAGGGAATCTTGGTTTTCAAGAGATATGGAGGCACAGGTTAAGAGGTGCATAGCAGGTATAGGCAAGTAGGAACAAATGAGGTGCTTATAGAGTATAAAAAATGCAAGAGAACACTTAAGAAAAAGATCAGGATGGCTAAAAGAAAGCATGCAGTTGCTTGAGAAGACAAGGTGAAGGAGACTCATAAAAGATTTTACAGATATGTTAAGAGCAAAAGGATTGCTAGGGACAAAATTGGATAAGTGCAAGTTTTTGCACTTCAGTAGGGCCAACCAGAGTAGGTCGTACACAGTGAACAGTAGGGCACTGAGGAGTGCAGTAGAACAAAGGGATCTGGGAATACAGGTAAGTACATAATTCATTGAAAATGGAGTCATGCGTAGATAGGGTCGCAAAGAAAGCTTTTGGAATATTGGCATTCATAAATCAATGTATTGAATACAGGAGATGGGATGTTATGTTGAACTTGTATAAGATGTTGGTGAGGCCTAATTTGGACTATTACAGTTTTAGTCAGCTACCTACAGGAAAGATAGAAACAGGGGTGAAAGAGTGCAAGGAAAATTTACAAGGATGTTGTCGGGTCTGGAGGACCCGTGTTATGAGGAAAGATTGAATGGGTTAAAACTTTCTTCTTTAGAAGGTAGAAGATTGACAGGAGATTTGATGGAGGTACACAAAATTATGAGGGGTATAGACAGGGTAAATGCAAGCCGGCATTTTTTGCTGAGGTTTGGTGGGACTACAACCAGAGGTCATGATTTAAGTGTGAAGGGTGAGAAGTTTAAGGGAAACATGAGGGGAAAGTTCTTCACTCAGAGGGTCGAGAGACTGTGGAGTGAGCTGCCAGCATAAGTGATGCATGTGAGCTTGATTTCAACAGTTAAGCGAAGTTTGGATAGGTACATGGATAGTCGGGGTCAATAGGAGTAGGCATTCTAAATGGTTTTGGCATGGTTTGGATGGGCTGAAGGGCCTGATTCTTTGTTCCACTTCTCTATGACTCTATATAACTCCCACCATCTGAAAGATGAAGGTACAGAGAAACATCATTATCTGGAAGTTCCTCTTCTAGTCACACTTTTTCCTGAGTTGAAAACATATCACTTTTTTCAGCTCCACAGAATATACAGCCTCCTACTGTACAGGCACACAGAAGCACCTTGAAATGGTTCAAGAAGACATATTGGCAATTCATTCCAAAGGATGATTCGGGATGGGGAAATAGATGCTGGTTTCGGCAGGGACAAGAAAATCTTATTAGAGAATAACTTAAAATAAAATGTGGTGCTCAGGAATTTCCAGTCAAGGCGGCATCAGTGAACAACGATTCCTCAAAGGACATCTTTCAGATAGCAAACCTTTCCAAATATTTCACTTTTTCTGTACCTTCTGCGTGTTCTTTATTGTCTTGTTGGTGTTACGGAAACCATTGGAGACTGTGACGTGAGTTTGAATATCAATCAAATGATCCAGCACTGTGCTGCGTCCGGAGAGCTCCCCCATGGAGATCAGAGATGGGGGACCGAGCACACAAGCTGACTCATGGTTAAGACCAGAGTCGAGGCACGGGGTCATGAACGACTCCATCTCAAAGCGGCGAGGAAGATCAAAGCAGCGAGATGCCTGCAGAGTAGGCCAGTGATGGCTTCCAACGGAGACAGTCAGCAGCTGGATCGGCGCATTCAGCCTTGGGTCAGTGGTCACTCTTTACAGAAGGACTGAGTCTGTGCGGCTGTTCTCCTTGTATGCAGACGAAACGTGTTTCCCATATTCTGAGATTGATGTGATTATTGGCCTGTACTTCATATTGGTTTCCTCCAGTTTTTTAGTGTTCTCTTTTTTGGATGTTTGGCGGGTGGGTGATCTGTTAACTGTTTTGTGTGCAAGTAGGGGATGGGGGTTTACTGCTACAGTTACTGTACTTCTTTGTGAATGATGGGGTGAGGGATTGTTATGTGTAGGGGTTTATTGATTGTTTTTGTGGCTGTTTTTTTTTTGCCATGAGCAAGGGAGGATTTTGAGATCCGCAAGTTTTGTTTCTTTTGTTTTTCATACTGGTTGGGGGGGGGACTTTAAGTCTTTTCTTTCATCACACCCATGGTCTTTCTGTATTAGCTATCTGGAGAAGACAAATATCAGAAGTGTATTGTGTATGCTTACTTTGAGAATAAAATAAACCTTTGAACCTTTGAACTGTTGAGTTAGGCAAGATGGAGTAGCCAAAACTCTCCCTTCCAAAACTGTGATCCAATGAACTTTGCCAGAGGAACGTGCCTGCTTTGACTTTGAAATCATGCTAAGCTGCTCCATCCTACATGGTCAAAACAGCCTGGTGGCATCCTAGGGTGAAGTACTGTACAGGTGCTGCTTCTCGGATGCGGCTAGTGGGGGAGTTTATTCTGGCGACCTGTGGCAGATTCAGGAAATCGGAGAAATGTTGAATAAAAGCCTAACTGGAACCCTACCACATTTTATAGGGGAAAAAAAATACTTGTTAAAGCCAGCTTGCTTAAATGGTAAAATCATCTTTTATAAGTTTGGCATCATATCACAACACAATTCTAAACTGTTTTCCACAGAGCCACGGCTCTAAGAAATCTGTAATTAGCACAATATATGTCCAGCTCTTCCTGCTACGTCATTCTCTGCTTGTACAGATAGCGTCTGCACAACATACGTTTCATGTTTGTCATTAACAATGGCATCCTTTATTATTTCCAGATAAAACTATTAGCACAGGAACTTGCAATAATTAAACATAGATTGAAGACAGGAGAAGTAAAAGAACGTAGTTGATCTATATATTATACAAAATAATTAATCTTCTTCTTCCTCTGACAATCCCATGGAGATTGTTACACTCGTATGGTGTTGATTGATTCCCGGAGCCAAATATAATGTAGCATTCTATCCATGCAAGAAAATCGACTATTTTGAACTGGAGCTTTCAGATTGTAGGATAAAAGATTAAAAAATCATATTATGCATGCAAATCATTCAGTAATAATTGTAATCAAATGTTGTTTGGGTTCACTTAAGTTGAAGCGTATGGTTGAAGTGTATATTAATCATGGCAGTTCGGCCTCTATATATTTTCACTCTCTGTCTGCTCCCATTCACTCATTGACCAGATAACACAGAGAAATGCTGGAGGAACTCAGCATGTCAGGCAGCATCTATGGAGGAGAATAAGCAGACTAAGTTTTGGGCCAACAGAACTGGAACAGGATAAGAAGATAGTGTGAGGGGAAGCAGCACAAGCTGGCTGGTGATAGGTGAAGCCAGGTGAGGTATGAGGTGGGTGGGAGCAGAAATGAAGTGAGAAGCTGTGCTCTGATAGGTGGAAAAGTTAAAAGGCTGAACAAGAAAGAATCTGATTGGAAAGGAGAGTGAACCATGGGAGAAAGGGAAGGAAGAGGGGCACCAGAGGGAGATGTTTGGCAGGTGAGGAGAACAGAAGGGTTCAGAAGGGAGCCAGAATGGGGACTGAGAAAAGAGAGAAGAGGAGTGGCAGATATTGTTGGAAGTTAAATCAATGTTCATGCTGTCAGATATCCTTGTTTACAGCCTATATCATTTGACGTCCTGTTTTACTTTATTAAACATGGCACTACTTTTCCTGTGTCATTACAAGCTTGTTTTGTTTCCTTACCAGCTCGGACAAAGCATCTCTGACCTGAAACATTAATTCTCTTTCTTTTCCCACAGACGCAGCCTGACGTACTGAGTATTTTCAGCATTTTCTGTTTTGAGTTTAGAGTTCCAAAATCTGCATATTTTTAATGTTTCACAATAATTTTGAATGCTGGCAATTATACTTTGTTACTTCTGGAACCACAAAGTATGCTTCAATAGGTGCAGCTGTGGTTTGACAGTGGTTCTAGTTTTACCATGAAATACGGATGAGTAAGCCACAAAAATGTTTGAGTGTACAGTTCTGATCTTCCTGTACTGAGATACACTCCCTTTTAATGATTTTGGAGGACTATAACATGGAAAAGTTTCTTGTATGACACTTGGCAGGGGAAAGACAAGAACTCTGAGTAATAATGGAAATGGAGCATGGCAGTTTAACTGTCCACGCGCTGTGCCCTTTCATTGCAGTCAATGGGAATGAAAGTCAGGTAGGGTGTATATTTGTAAATGATCCTGTATCACTCATTGGTCAATGTTAAACTTACACTTATTCTGTTTCAATTGTTGCTCAAGCTGAATGAAATTTAAAATATATCACAGTGAAAAGTGGACCTGATATCATTGCCAGTTAAAGCTCCTGATTAGTTTTACTCAATAAATTGCTTTGCGTTTTGAACTTGGCAGCAAGTGCAATACCTTTGTTCTTCAACTTGCATTTTGCCAGGTCCTGTCATAGTAATCGATGTGGTAGATGAAGGGTTCTGAGTTCCTTTTCTTTGCATCTCCTGCTTTCATTCAGCTCCTCTCCTGGCCAGAGTTTAAGCACTTTAAACTTCCCCTCTTTATTAGTTTTCTTGATTCCTCATTCTCTTCCAGTCACCACAGTATAGGTAAAACTGTTAATCAGAATGCATTGTGCAGAGTTATCTGTATTTGGCTTGTGCATTATGACAGTAATAACATGATTTAAATGTTATCCGCATATAGCCAACAAGAAAAAGTTGGCTTGAAGTTTGAATCTAACTTCCAAGTTGTTACAGTTTATGCATCTTAGTGGTCTGTGTTGGCCTCTTCAGTATTACTACTCTGAACTGATGGCCATTGAACTATGTGGAGTGAAGCCAGAGTTTACACTGATCTTATATTATGATAGCTCCTTCTTAACTGTTATTTGGCAGCACTGTAATAGAATTAAATGCTACGTTTTTTAAAAAAAAAAGTGGATTGTAAATCTGATTGGTAAATTGTTTGGAAACCGGAAAAGTTAATAGAGGACATGTAAGAGTTTAAAATTATGAAGGGCCTGGATATTGTTACACTGGCTATTTTCCTATTTTCTTCCAATGATTGATGATCATAATATTTTATGATATGCTTTCTGAAAAATTAAACACTGGACTTCCTCTATCATTGCCCACAGCAGATACTTAAATAGGCTCTCCCTTGCTGGACATGGAGCTGGGTAAAATGAAACGGTAAACACTACAAAGATTCAGCAGGTCAGGATGCATCTGTGGAAAGGGGAACAGTTAATGCTTCGACTTCAGGAGCTGAGCAGCTGAGAATTTTCAGCAATTTCCGATTTTTGGCATCTGTAGTTTGCTTTTTATTTATTCTTGTGATGTTGGATAAATTCTTTACAGTATGGTAAATCTGCCTAATGATTAGCTTGGTAGCAACAGCAGACACCTTTCCAGTAATAAATGATATATGTGCACATATTGTTACAAAAGCTACAATAATAAGCTTAGAACACTCCGTTTTTTTTTCCGTAATTTAATACATTTGAATTGTTAGGATGGGAAACAGATTCTGCCCCCAGGCCATACGACTACTGAACTCCCTGCCCCCACACAGGTCTCATTACGTATGAAGCGCCAGTAGCGTTTTACTGTTTACTTTTAACTTGTATGGTATATGCACCTTATTATTTATTAATTTATTTGTGGTAATATTACTTTGTGTTATATGTGTGAATTATATGTACTGTGTTGTTCACCTTGGCCCGAAGGACCGTTGTTTCGTTTGGTGGTATACATATGATCGGTTGAATAGCAATAAACTAAACTTGAAATTCAACTTGATTCATTTGCTAAGAAAGTGACTATTGTACACTAGTGAAACCGATGTGAGATTCTGCATCAATTTGTATAGTTATTTTCTGTTTTCTTTTAATAACATTCCTTTTAAGCAAATCTTAATTTAACTGCTTTCTTGAAGATCCTCTTGGGCAGAATTATTGGGAAATCTCTGCTGATTAGACTGGTATGGGCCTTCCCAGTTTTGGGAGTGGGGGTTTGCTTCCAGTGCAGTGTTTATTTAAACCAGCAAAAAAGGTCATGGAAATGTAAGCTGTCTTGGACATCACTTGCATTTGAACTTCCTAGATAACTTGTGCTGGTTTGGTTAATTTCACACAAGTTATACTAGAAAATCTATTGCAATGAAAAGAAATTCAGCCTTAATATGTCATGACTTTCAAAAGGTACTTAGTCAAACCACAAAGGGAAGACCAAAAGAAAGTCCACAATACAAACATGGAGCTTTCAAAAGAATATTTAATTTATCAATTCAATAAAGAAAAGACTAATGCAGTTTTTAGGGAAGAAAATGGCATTATTGCAAGGGACCTACATACAATACGGATGACTCAAATTTTAGTTGTCTCTTTCTCTTATAAAGAAACATTTGTCCCCCGCCCCCTTGGGGCCATATGCTAGAAAAAATATTTGCATTAATTTGGACTTTTGTAGAACAGTCTCCCTTTGCCATCAGTCTAATGGCGCTTTGCCTAAGCCTTTGTCCCTTGCAATCTCAAAGCTTTCCTGTAATTGAAGGGCTTCCCTAAGGAGTCAATAATTACTTTCACTCTCGGTGATCTGCTTACTAACTTTAATGCAACCTTACACAAACCTACCAAACCCTTTTTATAACTGCACTGGAGTATAACCCATCATATGTGAACAATTTATGTCTCTCACTGACACTAAAATCTATACAATGACATAATGCTAGATCCATAACTCTAAGGAAATATATGGTTAGTTAAAGAACTTCTGACCTTTTAAAGCAGTGTAGCACATTTCCAGTTGTAATTCTCATTCTCATTCTCATTCAGAGTATCTGTTGTTTCATGACCTGGTAGATCCCTGTTGAGGTTGGACAATGTCATCTCAAAGTCAAAAAGATAGTAGTCCGGAATTCAATCTGTGTTTGAAAACATCAATATGATATTGGTGCGTGGCAGGCTGTCAAATGTTTTGTCTCAGGGAAACAATATTGGAAGCTTTTGTTTTACCATACAGATCAAGTGGAGTAGCACAGTGGGCATGGATGGGCTTCTGGCTTCAATCGGGGAACACAAGTATTCGGTTAAGTTGGAGCATCAGCTCTGAAGTGGGAGGCATATTTAAGATTTGCTGATGGGATAGGAATGGCTATTGTTGAATAGGGTTGGGGTCTCAAGATATTTGATGGGGTGTGGGATTCATATAGGAAGAGCAAATTCAAAACTGTAGAACTTAGAGCAGCGTATCTTCTTTCAATTTCAACAGTAGCATACATGCAGGGAGGTTTAGGAGGGAAAGCCTCCCTTAAGAATTAAACACATTGTGTTGTATAAACTGGTAAATTGGTTTATTATTGTCACCTGCACTGAGGTACACGCTTTGTATGCAATCCATACAGATCATTTCACCACAGCAGTGCTCAGTGGTCGCAATAACAGAATGCAGAATAAAGTGTTACAGTTACAGAGAAAGTGTAGTGCAAAGCCGTAATGAGACCAAGAGTCCATTTTAATGGATCATTTAAGAACATTTTAACAGCGGATTAAAGCTGCCCATAGAGGAAAGGCAGTCTGCCCCATTGATTAATAAATATATATCTGTATGTGTTCGCATATTGAAGGTCTGTACATCACCCATTGTGATTTCACTATAATAAATCAAATTCTGTATTGTTAGTTATAAGATCCAGTTCTGTCAAGTAATTGTGGTTTTGTGTAAATATTTTGTATTTTTCATTTGTAATCAATTGCAGTCACTCTAAACACTCCAGAGTTCAATTGCAATTTGTTGCTTAACAATACCAATAGAAGATTGGTGATTCTCTAATAATGTGGGATTCTTTAGAAACAAGTTGAAGCTGGTGTTTGCTCATTATGTGTGTCTTCTTGTAACTGTGTACACTTTGACTGTGTGTTTCGCTGCTCCCTGAGACTCTCCACAATGACATTCAGACAGGCATTTCATTTTGTTGGACCTCACCGGACGTGTTCAGATGCCATCTTCCATTAATTGGAACCACAGAGCATCCAGAAGGCAGACCAAAGATTTCTTCATCCCTGTTGGTAAGTTCTCTGATTTATTTTGGTGCAATTTACAATGTCCAGCCTCCATGTCCTTGCCCATGTTTATCTGGACCATCCTGCCTAGAAACCTGCAACTGCTAGGAGTGATAGCAAGACTAGTTTGTAGAATCAAGGCTTCATATTCTGCCTCTGATTCCATTCTGTTCACTATAAGTAAAAATAACTTTGGAGGTAGAGGACAAAATGAGTTGTACAAAGGAATTTGGAAGATAATTTCACTCCAGCAAAATGTAATGCTTTATTCTAACACAGTGTCTCCAACTGTTATATAAGCCAAGCAGTCTTCACAGTGTTCATATTTGCCAGGGTAAGACCAATTCCATACATTGTGGGGGATGTTTTAAACTGTGAAGTAGCACCTTCGGTGATCATGTAAAGTTATCTGGCGGCCAAAAGCTGTCCTGCCTTGTTACGTGACAGCGCTTGCATATGGTGTTGACACATGGACAGGCCATGTAGGACTGCCTTCCAAACAAGATGTCTATTTGTTCATTCTTGCAACAAGATTTCCACTTCAGCATGTATCAAGCAAGATTTTATGTGTTAGAACACAATGTAATTAGTGTGCAGATTCATGACTCCAGCTCAGGTCAAGTTACAATTATCTTTGTTCTCTTACTTTTTCTGACCTTGCTAATGGGCCCTGAAATCCGTGATGAGCCTTAAGTTGCATCTAAGACCTCAACGTATTGATTTCCCACCAAACCTGCACACTCCAACCCACCAAATTTTGACATTTCCCTTTTCTGTAGCTGCAGTCCACTAAACGTTTGCAATTACTTTTCCTTCCATTGTAAACATTGTGTTTGAAGGAATTCATAATCATGGTAAACAGATGGTCACAACTTCTTTCACCTGAGGATAGTAGAATGCCTGCTAAAATCCTGAGGTGTAAATGATAGTTGATTGAAAAATACAGGTATGTGAAATCTTACCATTTTACCTCTCAGTCCACATGAACTCCGTTGCACGTACAATTTATAAATGCAAGTAAGTCTGCAGATGCTGGAAATCCACACACAAAATGCTTGAGGTAATCAGCGGTCAGGCAGCATCTCTGCAAATGAATAAACAGCCAAGGTTTTCAGCTGAGATCCTTTTTCAGGACTCAGAGGGAAAGGGGAAGATGCCAAAATAATGTGGTGGTGGTGGTGGGGGCGGGGAAGGAGGCTAGTTGGAAGGTGATTGGTGAAGCCAGCTGAGTAGGGTAGGTCATGAGCTGGAGAAGAAGGAATCTGATAGGAGAGAAGAGTGGACTGCAGGAGAAAGGGAAAGAGGTGGGTATACAGGGAGAAGAAATATGCAGGTGAAAAGAGGTAAAATATCAGAGTGGGGAATAGAGGACTTTGGGGGGTGGGCGGTCGGTTTTGGAAATCTTTTTTACCGGAAGGAGAAATTGATGTTCATCCCATCAGTTTGGAGGCTTCCCAGACGAAATATAAGGTGTTTCTCCTCCTCCCTGAGGTGAGCTCATCTTAGCAAAAGAGGGGGTATGGGCCAACATATGGGAATGGGACACGCTCCCTGCTTACTTCATTACGATTTGCACAATTTCATGTGGATGTTATCCATTCCATTTCCCTCAAAGTATTTGAGTTCAGATTCAAATTTATTTGTTTATTGAAACACAGAGTGAAATGTGTCATTTCCATTAACAACCACCACACCCGATGACGTGCTGGGAGCAGCAGGCATATATTGCCACAAATTCCAGCACCAATATAGCATGGCCATGATGCTCAGCAGAACAACACAAGCCTTCATTCTCTTAACTAACTCGTTTCCTCTCCTTTCTCTCGCTGATGACGTGTGTTTGACTAGAAATGTAAACCTTGCTTCTCTTTCCACTGAGGCTTCCTGTCCTCCTGAACGTTTTCAGCACTTTAGATTTATTACATATTTCCAGTATCTGCAGTGTTTTAAAAAAATTTCCCCTTCTGAATTAATCAGCCTTGGGAATTTTTCATGAAATGAAAATAAGAACTTTATATATAGCAGCAGAATTAGGCCATCTGGCCCATTGATTCTGCTCTGTCATTTCATCAAGGCTGATCCATTTTCCCTCTCAGCCCCATTCTCCAGCCCTCTCTCTGCTCCATTTGCATAGCACAATTTCCACCTCTTTAAGGATGGTCCAAATTATTTTAGAGTCAAGCAATCCTATTGAGATGTAGTCAATGCAGAAAATGTGTGGTCACCTTGCACTCAGTATGTTATATAAAAAAAACTGGATGATGCCCAGGTGATTGTAATGACCAATTTATGGTTGATTGTGGAATAAGTATTAGCAAGGACACCTGGGTGAGCTCCTCTAGTTTTCTTTAAAAATAATGCCATTAGTTCTTATATTTCTACTTTTGAGAATTTTTCTTTTAATATCCCATTCAAGGCATCACCTCAGTAGAGCAGTGCTCCCTCACTATTACCTGAAGAGTTTGTTTCGATGTCATGTTCACAGTGTAGATGTAGAAGACAAATTGTATGTTTCACTGTGGATGCTACTTCTCTGTGCAGAGAATGTGAGGAATAATTTAGTGAGATGAATCAACGCTACCCCTGACTACTCAAGCAGCTCTTTGAAAATCACACTCTAACTTTCAAAAGCTATTGATTTCAAAGCAGCTTTTCACCAGTTTTATCTTGAATTCTTTGTACCTTCATTCAATTGTACTTGACTTTTTTTATTCGAACTGGGATTCATGAAGGTGATGTATCAAAGGATATCAATTTGAATAGCTTGTTAAACAAGAAATAGAGCTAAACCATATGTATACAAAAGGTGAATGTACAAACTCAGACAGACTTGAATATTCCCAGTTCAGTTTTGCACTTATGCCCTAATTAGGCATAAGCAATAAATCAGTTGGGAGAGCCCCTGGAGGTGTTAAGGAGAGAAAATGTATGCTATGGCCTCTCTTTCTGCTACCTCGTAATTTGTATCGGTGAATGATACAAATCCTCCTGGCACTTATCCTTGCAAGCGGAACCAATGCCACACCTGCCCCGACACCTCCTCCCTCCCGAACGTCTGTTGGGGTCATCTACTGTATCTGGTGCATCTGGTGCAGCCTCCTGTACACCGGAGGGACCCCACATCGGTTGGGAGACTACTTTGCCAAGCACCTATGCTCTGTCCACCAGATAGAGCGAGATCTCCCAGTAGCCACCTATTTCAATTCCACTTCCCATTCCCATTCCGGCATGTCAGTCTGTGGCCTCCTCGACTGCCGCAATGAGGCCACACTCAGGTTGGAAGAGCAATATCTTGTATTCCGTCTGGGTAGCCTCCAACCTGATGAAATGAACGTTGACATCTTGAACTTCCAGTAATTGCCCCCTCTCCCTTCCCATTTCCCTCTCTCTCCTATCTCCTTATCTGCCCATCCTCCTTCCCTTTCTTCCATGATCATCTACCCTCTCTTATTGGATTCCCCCTTCTCAAGCCCCTCATCTCTTTCACCATCAACTTCCAAGCTCATTACTTCACCCCACCATCTCTCCCAGTACCACCTTGTACTTCATCCTCCACTCCCCCCACCTTCTTGGCCTGACTTTTTTTCCAGTCCTGATGAAGGGTCTTGGCCTGAAATGTAGACTGTTCATTCCTTTCCATAGATACAGCCTGACCTGCTGTTCATCCAGATTTTTGTATTTTAGCCTTGGATTTCCAGCATCAGCTGATTTTCTCACGTTAATGAAGGAATTTACGCTGGATGTTGCTCATAATGTCACCAGCAGCAGTGCTGTCCATTCAGTGCAGAAAATGGTTCACTGTTTGAAGGAGAACAGGGAAGGAAAACATAGTTTGCTACTCACCACATCCTGATAGACAGCGGCTAAAGATGGGATGGTTGGTAGGTTAATTGGCGACTGTATAACCATGGTGGTTGGTGACAGTAGAATTGGGGGGTGGAGAGTTGATAGTCATGTTTGTTTTTCTTGTTCTCGTGTTCTTTCTTATATACAGTACTATGGAAAGGTCTAAGGCACGCACATATAGCTAGGGTACCTAAGACTTTTTTTTAAAAAAACTTAGGAATATAGAAAGACTACAGCATAATACAGGCCCTTTGGCCCACAATGCTCTGCCAAACATGTATTGAATTCGCCAACATGAAGTGGAGATTAAGTTTGTAAATGTCGCGGGAGCAAAGAATGTCAGGAATGGTGAGAAGTAGTGCCGCTGTAGTGTCGGGGGGGGGGGTGGTTTCGCGGAGGTGCAGACACACCCAGCCCTGAGGTGCCAACCAATGTAATTTAATTCCAAACAATTTATTTATTGATCATTACAATATGTCTTTCTGGTGCTTCCCACTCCCTCCCCCCTCCCCAACCATTGTAGTTTTGTAAAATTGATGTTGGTTGACATTTTCCATGTGCATGTTGTGTCTGTAATGTTATGTGTCTGCGGTGCCGCAGCTGGTAACTTTATTGTTGCATCTATGCAAGCATGTATTTGTGCATATGACAACAAACTCGACTCTGATATGACACTAGGTTAGAAGGGGAAAAAGTGGGGAAATGTGTTAAATGGCTTCCTTCTATGGCATGAGAAAACAAAATATTTAAAACAACTTCCTCACTGGCTTTTTAAACCAATTTTTGTATATTAAAACTCTTATACAGTACAATTTTTTATATTGTATTTTTGTATACCTTACCGCCGCACCAGACGACTTCTTGTGCTCCTTTCTTCAGTATGGAAATCTGCTGGTCTACCCATTTCTCATTTTGAATAATCTGCATACTGGGCTAAATTGTGCTGAATTGCTGACAGTATGCCAGCAGTGAGGCAGTGATAGTGAAACCACCCCTCAAAACCCATTCTCTAGACCCCTCAAGCATCATCCACCCCTCTCACAATGAACACCTGAGATGGTCATGATACAAAATGAACTACAAAGCATAAACACGAGAAATTCTGCAGATGCTGGAAATCCGAAGTAACACATGCAAAGTGCTGGAGGAACTCAGCAGGTCATGTAGCATCAATGGAAAAAGACTCAGCCAAAACATAGACTCTTTATTTCTTTCCATAAATCCTGCCTGGCCTGCCGAGTTCCTTCTGCATTTTCTGTGTGTTACTCTTTGAACTGCGGTCAGTTATGTGCAGATGACTATATTATACAGACTGAGGCTTCTTAAACTATAATAAATTGTATTTATTTATTTTCCTAACTTTTGTATGAAAATATCAGGACACGGGAGAAGAAATTCTTGCTCTGTAGCTTCTAACCCTGTAGTGCTTCCTTCCTGAAAAGTGTGAAGGTTCATGATGAAACTGATTTGATTATTAAGGGCAGATGAAAAATTGTTCCTGCACTGATGAACTAAGTGACTGACTAGACTGATTCATTGAAAAACCACTTGAGATCAATAATGAGTCTGACGGACTGAATTTTAAAAAGAAAATGCAATGATTGACAATGGGATTTAATGATTTACTTAATTAAGGATAATTGAGATCAATGTTGGACCTCAGTGATTGATTTGGCAAAAATTATGGAAATTGCCTTTAGAACTGCTGAAATGAGTGACTGGAAGGGAGGACACTATGTCTGCGATCCAACTAAATAGGCTGCAGTATCTCTAACTTGACTGGACAAAAATTCCAGATTACATTTGGATTGATGGTTAAATTTGGCCTGAGTAACTTCAGTGACTAAGTAAAATTATAAAGATAAGTGGTTTTACCGTGTGACTTGATGGAGTTTAAAAATGAAGCCTTGGATGTATAATGGGGGATAAGCTAAATCAATAAAAAGGCAAAGACAGCTTGTGCTTCAGCTTCAGTGTACACCTTGGCATTGAACTAGTTCCCAGAAATTCTATTCTTAGCTTCATATAAAGACTAGGTCCCTGCACCAAAGCAGATGAAGATGTACGTAACTGTCCAAATGGATCTATCCGGTTTTTTTTCTGCTTGTAATAAAAACTGAAGCCTAGATCCTTCAGTACAAAGAGTCTGGAGGGAATAGGGAGCTTTGCTGGATGTACTGTGGAGAGATCCTCTTTTAGAAGACAAGCAAGGCCAATCTGTATGTGTGCAATATAGAGGCAGTTCATATCCAGGTAATAAAATATGCCACTGTAAATTATCCCTGAAGCTTACTAACAGGACCGTGCGTTGGCACATGCCATGTGCAATGACCCACAGGAGAGATTCTCCAGAAGGCTGATTCACAACAGAGTGACTGTGAATTTGGATACTAGAATATATCCGCTTTGATTGATGGGTTGTATCTCTGAAAAGGAATTGATACAAGATATTATGACTAAGGGAAAGGTGGGGTAAATGTAAGGCACATACTTGCAGATTGTAAATCAGCAGAGATTGTTGAGTGAAATGGAATTGAGAAGTACAATTAAGTCTGGCCAACCTGTCAGCTTCAGTGATTGCAGTATAGACACGATGATGATTTCACCAATAATGCCAACACTCTTCTGGAAGGTGAGTCTCAGGGATCAGACCTGGTTCTGTAAGGAGTACAGAAGGGAGAATTGCCGGGAGCAGCAGTGGAAGCATCTGCGAAATGAGCTGCTAAACCAGTGATGCTGTCCACACTGATCAGTGGAGGTCAGCATTCTTCAGACAGACCAAAGCAATACAGCAATCAATGGAGCAGATCAAATGCCTGCATCCTGTGTCCCTGCTACACTCTTTTATTGTTGTGTATTTCATATTTCAGCAGTATTTGAGTAATCTTGTTTGATTAAGCATTCTTGTTCGTTAAAATAACTCATTACGGTTTTATGTAAAAATGCATTAATTGCATACGTCATCTTGCTACCGCGAGATACGTGCGCACTTTGCTCAAAGTAAACTCGAACTACACCCGTACTCCCTGGACTCCCGTGGCCCCTTTGAAGTGATTTAATATTTTTAAGTTACGAGACTTAACAGTTACGAGTGGTGATGGGCAAGTAAACCACAGAATGTGCACCAGGCTGGGCTTTGATCTGAAAAGTTAGCAACTCCTTCCCCCCACCCCCCCCCAAACCCGAACACATAATCTGCTCAATCTGCTGAGTTCCCTCAGTAGCTTGTTGCTCCAGTAACTACATTCTCTTGTGTCTCCAGTGAAATTTCTCATTCCCAGTGATGGTGGGGCCTAACAAATGAGTGCAAATAGATTAAACTGAAGTATATGCAAGCATCTTCAGCCAGAGACACTGAATGGCTAGTCAATCTATCCAGTACCTTTGAGATGTCCACCTGTCTACAGCCAATTCAATTCCACCTAACACCTACATATCATGAATTGGCTGGGTGTAATGGATACAGCAAAGGCATCAGACTCTGACATCATTCCAGGTGCAGACATGGGCACGTGCTCCAGGACTAGTCATTTCGCTAACAAGGACATCACTGAACCATTTGCTCTCTTGGTCCCAGAACTGGCATCAGCCTTCTATTTCTGATTTATTTAATTAACTGAATTTAAAATTACCAACTAGCAAACTGGGATTTGCAGTCAAGGTCCAGAACGCTGCACAATTTATTCAGAATGTTAATCGTTATGCAATTACACACACAAAATAACAATTTTACTGCTATGATTTCAGAATCGTTTTTCCTTTTTAGATATTGATTAATAAAATTCCTCTTTAGCTCATAAGGGAACTACACAGGCTACGGCCGAGAAAGACTGCTGACATTGAATTTCAGACGATATTTAATGCAGGTCCAGGGAATGAAAGGATGTGGCTGGCAAGGTCCCAGAAGCTGTCTAGACTAAGGTAATCATCTGCAGAGGATTGATTGCCTTAATATTAAAGCATGAGTGAGAGAGTTTAGATTGATGGCAAGGTATGGAGCTTATGGAGCATGTTGTGGGAGGCCAAAATAATGATGGCTTTGATCTCTATGATATGTTGTCAGGGAGAGTGAGAGTGGGAAATTGCCTTTCATCCTGTCTGGACTGGGGATAGGTAGTCTCAGACCAGAGGCCGTGAAGGGGTTAAGTCAGCTGGCAGACTTGTCTCGTTCTCATCGGCATGCTTGTGGAAGCCTACCTCACCCTTGGGTGATGCTGCCAGAGGAAAATAAGTAGGTGTGAAAAGAAAGGCAGCCGGGTATGAATCCTGGAGCGACATCAGAGGTAAAGTGCTAACCCTTCAGCACAGAGAGGAAATCAAGGCTGCTTGAGGGGAACGGCTGGTGTCCTTACAGTGTCAGCAGATCATTCAGACCATATTACTCTCCATTATGGAAATACAGATAGACAAAGGCATAGAGCAGGAAAATGGGCCCCTCAACCTGCTGTCTACACCCCTTTCTGTTAATCCAATTCTCATCTTAAAGAAATGGGGCCACAGAAAGGTGACATCCTTTAGTAAGGGCCCCCATCACCCAGGGCATCCCCTCTTCTTACTGTTACCATCAGGTAGGAGGTACAGAAGCCTGAAGGTACATACTTAGCAATTCAGGAACAGCATCTTCCCCTTTGCCTTATGATCCCTGAATGGATATTGGACCCATGAACACAACCTCACTTTTTTTTTCTTTTTTAATGTATATTATTTCTGTTTTTGCACTATTTTTAATCTAATATATATATAAACTGTAATTGGTTTACTTATTTATTTTTTCTTTCTATATTATCATGTATTACATTGAAATGCTGCTGCTAAGTAAACAAATTTCATGACACATTGCCAGCGATAATAAACCTGATTCTGATTCTGATCTCAGTTTATTCTCCGCACTTTCCCATCAATGTTCCCCTAGTTTCTCCTAATCCCACACACCAGGGGGCAACTTACTGTACCACCTCCCCAGCTCCCAGTTCTTTGAATATTGGGGGGGAAAACAGAACACCAACAGAAACCCACACCATCGTAGGGAGAATATGGAAAATCCATGCAGACAGCAACTGTGTTGCTGGAACTGTACGATTTGGTCCCTTTTCCTGTAGCAAGTTTATTTAAGATATGCATAACAAGGTTGTAGCTGCTTTGAATCACTACTCTACCTTCTGTCATTTTTAACCTGGTTGTGTTTGTATTTTTAGAGTATTTGGTTTATTTACATTCTAACATGGATATTGTGATTTGGTGGACTTGAGTATCTGGCATCTGTAACCATAAGACTAGATTAAATCATGCCACTGGAACTGCTAGAAACATCTGATAGCTTAGTGTGTAGTTCACCTCAGTCCTTGCAAAGCTGTGAGCTTGTTGAGGCTCAGCTCAGACTCTTTCTTTAAAATGCAATCCCTCGAGCCTGGCTCGTTGCCAAGAGCAAATATACGGAAGAGCAACAGATAGACACCAATTTGGAGAGCTGTATTGTAAATCACCTGAGTGAAGGGGCCCACAGAGATGAGAATACCCAAGGCTAAATGTGGCAGGATGCCCATGTAGAATTACCACTTACTAGAGCAAATTGCCAGGGTTATCCACCACCCACTCATAAATGTACACCATCAATCACACTCTCTAGTGTATACTCACTGTAGAGAACAGAGTACAGTGCATTGCTATCGGACAAAGTGCCAGGAAGTTTTGTTTTAAAAGTCCAATTTGCACCTAAGTAATGCCAGCAGGAAGCTAATGGACAAATCACTTTAGAGGAGGATGCTTGAACACAATAATGGATTACTCCATTGTACGTATCATTCTGACTCGTGCTTCCATGGTAAAAGGTAGGTATATAGGTGTCCACTTAATAAAATATTTGAGTCTTGTGTATGCGACGGCCATAAAAAAAATAAGCAAAATATATGAGGAGACAGGTGAGTTTGTCATTCAAAAAGTACAATATCTTATTATAGGAAAGGAAAGATTAAAAATGAGTATAGACATTATAGGCATAAGAGATTCTGGAGATGCTGGAAATCTTGAGTAACACACTCAAAATACTGCAGGAGCTTAGCAGGTCAGGCAGCATCTGTTGTTATGTGAACAAAGTCACCAGAAGGACTCAACTGGTAGATATGAAGTAGTCTATTTGACAAAATGAAACAAAGCAGGCATCATATTGCAACCCTTCAGAGGAAGAGGCCTGTTCAATCCAATATTACATGACATTTTAAATATTAAAGATCAAAGGACAATTCTATATTTACAATGTATCTACAATGCTTCCTTTGAATTATGTATAACTTTCTCACTTCCTTCTTCACACCCACACTACAGCTACACAAATGAACGTGAAATTGGCATTGTCTGGTCTATCTGTTAGCTGCGGTTCATGGCTCTTAGGAACCCATTGTCCAGAGCTGCATTTTAAATTTAATCTATGGTCCCTATTCAGATTTTAAGATTGGTGGCTAAAGATAGTTGCTAAAGTTAATGTTTTGTTACATGTCCTAACCCCAAAAATGCTCTAAGAGCATCTATGGAGAGGAATGGAGTTGACATTTCAGGCCCAGACCTTTGATCTGTTTTAAAATTAAATGTGGGTCATAATTTAAATTTCTTAATTGTATGCTATCACCATTTGCATTACCAGTTAGGGCAAATCAATGGATTAAGTAATTATATATATCAAAAGAAAGGTTGATACAGAGTGGTGCTAAACTCAACTTCAGATACAGCAAGCATAATGTTTGATTAACCCATACTCATTCAGCAGAATATTGGAACAAGCCAGTGTTATTCGAACTCCAAATTAGAATTTTCTTTTAGCATTTTAGACAGACGAACTGGGATGGACCCTTTCAGCAGGATGCTCAATATCATAAATGGATCGTGTCACTGGAAGCTAGACTCCCCATTTTAAGCTGGGATGCATCCCTTAGATGTTTATCCAATGTGGCTGGAGAAGATGCTGGTTTTCTACAATTGAATGCTGAGCTGAAGAATGCCACACATTGGGATATATTGGATGCTGCATTGAATGCATTGGCAATGAAAGGAGAAAGGAGGGGCCATGGCTTGTACCTGTGGGTGCCCAGGTCAGAAAGTCAAGGATGGATTAATTCTGGAGGTCAAAGCTTGGAGTTAAGTGTGAAGAGACCACAAGAAGGATAGCACAGGCCCCAGTTTATTGGAGGGTAAGATCACACAAGAGTTCTGTTAAGCATGGACAAAAACTTCAGTCAGGCAACATAACCAATATACAGTAGTGAACTGGTTAGCACAACACTTTACATTACAGGTGAAAAGTATAATACAACATAATGCTTAGGAAAGCAAGGAAAGGTGCAGTCAGTCTCAAGTAATCAAGTCAAGTCAAGTCACTTCTATTGTCATTTCGACCATAACTGCTGGTACAGTACATAGTGAAAATGAGATAACGTTTTTTCAGGACTATGATGTTACATGACAGAGTACAAAAACTAGACTGAACTATGTAAAAAAACAACATGGAAAAAAACTACACTAGACTACAGACCTACCCAGGTCTACATAAAGTGCACAAAGCAGTGCAATAAACAGGAAAATAGGGCAGTAAGGCGTCAGTCCAGGCTGTGGGGATTGAGGAGTCTGATAGCTTGGGGGAAGAAACTGTTACATAGTCTGGTCGTGAGAGCCCGAATGCTTCGGTGCCTTTTCCCAGACGGCAGGAGGGGGAAGAGTTTGTATGGGGGAGTTCAGGATTAGCTTGCCACAGGACTTTGGCTGAACCTGGAGTCAGCACTTTCCAGCATTTATATGGCAGCCAATCCCGTCTACATACTCACGGATACAATACACACTGTGGAAGCACCATTGCTAAAATATTGGCTGCGGACAGAAGTGCATCTGATCTATTTTCTTCAGTAACACACCGACAAAGTGCTGGAGGAACAAGCAGCATCTACAGAGGGAACTGGACAGTCACAGTTTTGGGCTGAGACCCTTCAGCTCCTATATATACACTCCTCCATCAGGCTTTCTCTATGTACATGCTGTGCAGGCGGCTATCAATTATGCACTGGAGCAGGGATGGCCAACCTATGCCACATGCGCCAAAAGTGGCACATTGGATGATTAGAAGTGGCGCATTGCACCCCAGTGACAATAATAAAAAAGTATTCTACTCATGCAAAAAGTATTAACCAAAAACCGATTTGTAGAGAAAAAAAATCTTTATTTATAGCAGCTCCGTGAGGAAAACCATTGTGCATTGTTTGTGAAAACACTTTCTCACATAATAGAAGATATGATCTTAATAGACACTAAAACGCAACATCAGACTGAAATAGAAGGAAAACTGAAGCTAGTGCTTGGGTCTGAGTTACAGAAAGAATATGTGATTAAGAAAAAGGAAGAAATTAAAAGAAGACAAAATATATTTGTTAAAAGTCTCATTAAGGTAAGTAATGTTTACCTTGTTTTTATATTAAATCAATATATCATGTAAAATGGTAAATATGTCTCCATTAACATTTTTACAAGAATTGAATCGGGTTATAAGAGTTGTATGGTGCATCTGAACTTGTGCGTGAAAAGATTGACGCATGGAATCCAAAAGTTTGGCTACCCCTGCACTAGAGTCATCTGTGATATTAATGATGCTTTGTCAGTACACATCACCTTTCTCTCAGTTGCCCCCCACACTATGGAGAAGACTGTAATCTTTACAAAGGCATATGCCTCTGGTAAATGATTCATGGTCAGCCTTTTTAAATGATAGGTATTTATAACCTTGCTAGGCATGTAACATTTTTACTTCAACAATAGACTTTGTGATGAAAATATATACAAAAGGAAGAAACAGTGCAAAAAAAAATCAATAGTGTAAGTTTTAAAAAGAGTATAAAATTGAAACGAACATAGCACCACTGCCACAACATAATGTGGCCCCATGAGGTGATGCCCTTTCATTATTCAAGGGGCTTCCCCACCCAACTCCTTCACTGATGTACACTGTGGTGGAAGGAGCCTATTCTGTGTTCCTTCCTCACAGTGCCTTAGCATTAGCTGCACAGACCTTTATTGTGTTCCTCAGTAACTCCACCTGCAGCCTGGACTGAGCCAGTCAGCAGCATTCCTTTACATCTTGCAGTAGTACATTGCCAATGTTGTCAAGGTGACTTCTGCAATGTGCTGTCTGTAATGATCTGCGAATACATGAGTAGGGCCACCTTACAGAATAGTGGCAACTCTTATGCCACTATTCACACAGTTTCAGACAGAAGAATTGATCCCACACTTTCTCCCACTGACAACCCCAACCACTCTCTTGTGATATCTTATGTTCTGCTTGAACCTCTGTTCATTTTCTCAGTCATTGTAAATGTCTACTCATGTCAATGAGCAACAGATTTACCCAGAAGCTGTGAGCATGGTTAAAAAGTTGTTCAACATTTGTCACACTGTTCCTGCATTCCATATCAAGTGTCACTTTTGATCACTTTTGGATCATATCAAAAGTCTATAACAATCAGCCAGCAACTGAATTGTAAGTAGGTGATGAATTATTTATTTATTGAGATACAACATAGATTAAGCCCCCAGGCCCTTCGTGCCAGGCTGCCCAGCAATCTGATTTAACCCTAGGCTAATCACAGGACAATTTACAACAACCAATTAACCTACCAAACGGTAGGTCTTTGGACTGTGAGAAGAAATAGGAGCACCTGGAGGAAACCCACATAGTCACAGGGAAAATGTACAAACTCCTTACAGGCAGCAGTTGAAATTGAACCCAGGATGCTGGTTACAGTAAAGCGTTGTACTAAACACTATGCTACTGTGCCACCCTCTCTAAATAACAGTAGAGGGTGCAACTTCATGAAGCAAAACTGTACAAAATTCCATTGGCTGGAATATTGATCTCAACGGACTTCAAGTCTGTGTTTTCCTCTGACATTATCTGCTTGGTTAGTGGGAGTTCAGGGCAGGCATGCTATTACTTACACAAGTACAAAAACCAATCACAGACAGATGAAATTCTGCAGATGCTGGAAATTGTAAGCAACACACACAGAATGCTAGAGGAACTCAGCAGGTCAGGCAGAATCTATGGAGAGGAATAAACAGTCGATGCTTTGGGCTGAGTTGCCAGTTGGTCATTTCCCTCCATAGATGCTGTCTGACGTGCTGGGCACCTCCAGTATTTTGTGTGCATTGCTCACAATTACCGATGCTCCATTAGCGTGGCTTCTACAGGTGCCATTTATTGATCCAAAGTCTGCAACTTGACTGCTTTTGACTTGTAGCCAATCTCGGCTTCAGTGTCCCGTAACGCACTCTGAAATTCTGATCAGATCTGATTAACAGTTTGCAAAAAAAAGAAAGAAATATAATCTTATAGAGTCACTATTCTATATTGCAGACTTTTGTTGCTTTATGAGTGCTTGTTGTCATAACCTTTGTGATAGGTCGATTGTACCAGAGGCTAATTACCACTGCTCTTTGTAAATAAGTAACTTACCTTTGACAGTTTGACATGGAGCAGTCACCCTATGACATCTGCTTCACTTATACTTTGCATTTTTATTAAAAGGTTGATTGCAGCTGACTACAGAAACATATGTTTGCAAAAATTACATTGAAAAAACTTCCCAAATGTATTAAAATTAATTACCATCTGAAAGCAATTTCAAATACTTTTAACACACTTTGCTTTTTCTAATCTATTTAATTTGAAGCTTTTCAAACTTAGTGTAAAGTGGCTTTGTCTTTATTGTGCAATGTGGCTGAAATATTAGAGAATGAGCAGTGGGAATGTAGTCAGATTGCTGGGAATGCAAAACCTTTTATGGTGATAAAGACACACTGGTGTGAGTTTTTGCCTTCATTGCCTGTGTATTATTAAGTTGGGCACTTTGAAGTTTGATATTAGGCTACGGGTTCTGATATAATTGATGAGCGTGAGATAAGACGCACAGATGGGGCAAGAGGTATTTAGTGGAGTAGGCAAGTGCATACTTTGGGATGTTGTGCACTCCTTTTGCTACTAATCTGGGGTTTTATGTAATACTAATGTGTGGATGCAATGCCATCCTGAATGTCTACTCTCCACTTTGAGGGACCTCAGTTTTCTAGGAGTCAGTTGGGATATGACATCCCTTCAAGAAAGGTTCGAGAATCTTCCCACCTAGTAATCCATTACTGCAGCAGGGCTCAGAATAGTGTTATTTTATTTTATTTAGCAATTCAGCACAAAGTCCCTTCTGCCCTTTGAGCAACGCCATCCCAGCAAGCCTGATTAAACCCAACTTAATCACAGGACGGTTTACAAAGATCAATTAACTTACCCAGTGCACCTTTTGACTGCAGGAGGAAACCGGAGCACCTGGGGAAAACCCAACATTCCATTAGGAGGATGTATAGAGACTCCTTACAGAATGACTCCGCAACTAAACTTGGAACTCCAAACACTCTGAGCTGTAATAGCGCCACTACTCCTCCATGACACTCCGTGTTGTGTTTGAGACACAGAGACAGTAGATGCTGGAATTATTCCTAATGTGGATTTTTGGTCAGAAATATCAATATTTCCTCTCCCCTACCGATGCTGCTTCAACTGCAGAGTTCTCCAAGGATCTTCCTGTTGCTCAGAATAGTGAATCTTTTCCGTGAGTTTGCCACTGAAATGTCTTGCTAATCAGAGCTGATTGATTGTAATTTGCGCCACAATGCTGGGATGTTGTCTGTGAAAAGACTGATGTCAGTTCACTCATCCTGTTACATCTACAGACTCTACCATGGAGTCTAGGTGGCCTCGCGGGCGGAGAGCTGAATGGAATTTGCAGTCACGTTCGTGAGTATGCATGTTCCAAACCAGTTAGTGTTTCATTGTGGTTGTATTGAACTCACTTCCTTTTGTCTCAGTCTTATTGAGTCTTGACCAAAGCACAGCAATGTAATGCTTCCTATTTACCTTAGTCCTCATTCTGGGAAAGAAGACACTATAAATTATTATTTAGTTACTGCTAACATACCTCAATGCTTTTAGTTTGAGAGTTTTAATTAATGTCCCTGTTGGCCTCATGCTTATTATTTTCCTTTTGCTCTGAACAGTTCTTATTAGGGTTTAGTGAACTGTTCAATCAGTATATTTCCCTTGCCACTTGGCCATTCATTGCGCATCCATGTCAAGAAGATTTGACCACCAAAATGGACCCAGCAGAAAGACAGCAGTTGACCATGGCCCTGACATTCATTGATCAGGTAGGAGAGAAGTTAAATTCAGTGGAGGCTGCGTTGGCAGTGATGGCTGATTCAGTGTGACAGCTACTTGCAGAATGAAAAGCCCAGCCCAAACAAAAGTTCATAGAGGAGAAGTTAGTAGAGGCTAGGTTGGGGGAAGTGTCTCAAGCAAAGCAGCGTCCACAATCACAGGAGGAAGAACAGGTGTCAGTACTGACAGTGACAGTTTAGCAGCTCACCACACAGAGCCAGAATCAGGTGGCCGCCATTACTGCCCTCACTACCGACAGCCAGAATCGGGTGGCTGCCATTACTGCCCTCACTACCGACAGCCAGAATCAGGTGGCCGCCATTACACTGCCGCAATACAGCAGCCTTCCATCACGGCAGTTCTGCTCCCAGCGTCTCCCACATCCTCCTCTTCAACAGTCTCATCAGTCCTAGCCACTAATGCCCCAATTTCCTTGGCAACTTCCGGATCGGAGCTGAATATTCCTCTACCGGGTGGATGCGGGAACCTCATTACCCAGTGTGAGCTGACTTTCCAAGCCCAGCCAGGTCAGTTCAGTGATGGAGCATGCAAACCGGCTTACACGGTGGATCTCTTGGACGGGTCCCCCCACTCACCCTGTTCAACACTCAACAAAAGCACGGTTCCTCTACGGCCCAGTCTTTCCAATAATTCGTGGTTGAGTTGAAGAGAGTGTTCAATTTTCCATTATGGGGTCAGGAGGCAGCCCACCGACCCCCGACCTTTCAGGAAAGGGACGGTGAGGGGACTACGCGGTAAAGTCCCTCACACATGCAGTTGAGACATGGTGAAATGAGAGATCCTTCATCGCTGCTTTCCAGAATGGTGTGAGGGCAGGAGTTCAATATGAGATCGGAGTGTGTAACAAACAGGATAAATCCAGTTGTTCTGAGTGGCGTAGAGAGAGAATAGTGATCTTTTTAGATCACTGTCTACCTTCACCCTCTCTCACATCATCTATATACAGTTGGTGGAGGAGCTATACAGGTGGGGCAAATGCACCTACCACAGGAGGAATGAGATCAGCGCAGGAGAACAGGTTGCTTCCTCTACTGTGGCAATCCTGGGCACTTCCAGGCATCATGTCCCAAGCCCTTAGTAAAAGACGATACCCATCAGTAGGAAGGGTAGTTTGATGATGGACTCTCCTTGTATGTATCTTCCCTTAATCCCACAGTGCTTCTAGTTTCCTTATCATTGGGGTCTCAGACTCATGAGCTTCAGGCATTGAGTGACTCCTGGGCAGCTGAGGAACCTCATTGACATCTCTCTGGCACAAAGGTGGAGAGTTCCGACTCAGCATTTGAGAGAGAATATTGATATCAAGCCTCCAGGCACCGGCAAGATCCACCTTCCCACAATATCCCTCCAGCGTGCTAGAAGGCAACAATAGGGAACAGCGATCCTTCTATCATGTTGATTCAAAGTATCAAAGATTCAAAGTTCATTTATTATCAAAGAATATATAAATTATACAACCTTGAGATATGTCTGCTTACAGGCAGCTGCCTGAACAGCTGCTGGTGTTGGGCCTTCCCTGGCAACCTCGACACAACCCACAAAACAATAGGTCCCTAAAGGTGCTCCAAGAGTGGAGTCCACCCTGTCAACATATCCCTTCGTATGCCAGCTGCAACTGTGGAACTGTCTGGTGTTATGATAATCTTCTCGAGTTCCTCAGAAAGAAGACCACCTCCCTGCCATATGACTGTGCCATTGAGCTCATCTTCCTCAGGGCTGGCTCTTTTCCTTCTCTCGTTCTGAAATGGTGGCCGCATCAAGGAAAAATGGGCCTTAAGATTCATCTGTCTATCAGCCTCACCAACTGGGCCGGGCTTTTTTTTTGCAAGCAAGAAGCATGGCAAGCACTGCCCCTGCATTGATTATTGGCCCCTCAACAACATCACGGTGAAAAACCGCTACGCTTTTCCTCTGTTTCCTTCTGCGTTTGAACACCTCCAAGGAGCAGCCATATTCTCCAAGATAGATCTGTGTTACTTGGTTCGCATCTCAGAAAGGGACGAGTGGAAGACAGCATCCAACACCTTCACCAGGCTACACTTCAGCTGTTTTAGTCAACCATATGCTCCAGAACACATGGAATCCGTTGGTTTTTGTGCACTTGGATGATATTCTTATCCATTTCCACTCTCGCCAGGAACACATCCAACATGTTCAGAGGGTTTTCAGACGGCTCCTCAAGAACAACCTTTATGCTGAGCCGGAGAAATGTGAATCCCACAAAGAGCAGGTGTCATTCCTGGACTATATTCTCACCGCTTCTGGTGTTCAAATGCACACATGTAAAGTTCAGCCGATCACAGAGTGGCCCAAACCATCTACAGTTAAACAGGTGAGGAACTTCATGGGATTTGCAAATTTTTATTGCCGCTCCATCAGAAACTTCAGTTTCCCCAGGACATAGTGTTTGCTTGAGGACCACAGTTCACATTCAAATTTTGGAAGGCTTTCTGTTCTCTTTTGGGAGCAACAGCCAGCCACTCATCAGGTTTCCACCCCCAATCTAACGGCCAGACTGAGAAAGTGAATCAGGAGTTGGTGACAACCCTGTGTTCCCTTATCCTTTCCAACCCCGTGAACAGGAGCTGCCAAATTGTTTGGGCAGAGATAGCGCACAATAACCTCCAGTTGTCCTCCACTGGCATGTCCCACTTTGAATGGCAGAAGGGATGTCAGCCACCACTCTTCCCTGACCAAGAGATTGATGTGGGAGCTCCTGCTGCTGAGCAGTTGGTTCAGTGCTACAAGCGCAAGTGGAGATGGGCTAGGACACCTCTGCTTCATGCCTAGAAACAGTACGCCTGACAAGCTGACTGGCTCTGCTGACAGAAGAGGCCTCTCAAGCCAGGGCAGAATGTCTGGCTGGCATCCAGAGATCTTCCTTTGAAGGTTAAGAGGCACAGGTTGGCCCCTCATTTTCTACTATGAATGGGACCATGCATAGTAGAAAAGGATATCAACAGGGCCACCTATATATATAGACTGCACCTACTTTAAATCAGTGAAGATTCATCCAGTGTTCTGTGTTTCCCAGTTTAAACAGACAACTTCCTGCCCCCTTAATCCAGTCATGCTCACCTCCCTCCTCCCCACTTTGTGGATGAATTCCTTATCTGTTCTGTGCATCTCACTGAGTGTGGGGCAGGGTCCAAAATCTCGTTGATTGGGAGGGACATGGGCCTGAGGAAGATTCTTTGGCTTCTAGCTCATGACGTCCTTGAACAATTCTCTCATCTGGGACTTCCAGCTAGAGCAAGTCTCTGGCAGCACGGGAGCTGCGCCTAGGAAGGATGGCCCTGTCACAACCAAGGACTCTGCCACAGAGTCTGGGTGCCCTCACAGGAAAGCTGCTGAACGGGGCTGGGAATCATTCTCGTGAGTATGCACAGTCTAGGCAATTAGTGTTTAACTCCCTTCCTTTTGCATCAGTCTTCTCAAATTTTGACCAAAGCACAGCAATAGCAATGCCCCCTGCTTACCTTAGTCTGGTAAAGAAGACCGCTATTTAGATTGATGCTGTAAACGAGCTGCAGTGCCGACGTAGCCATTAGTTTGAGAGTTCTAGTTAATGTACCTGTTCAAGCCATGTTTATTATTTTCCTCTTGTTCCGCACAGTTCTTATTAAAATTCAGTGAACGGTTCAATCCAATTCATTGTCTCTCCCTCTGTGTGTGGCCATTCACCCCACACCCTTGTCACATCCTGCTGGGGACCGAGATGTCTTTGCAGAGATGGTGTCTGTGGTATCTCTCAAACGCCCTGAACTGTCTGATGCAGATATTATATCTGAGACGAAGGAGGGCAGGAATCGTTAGAGCATGCGATTTGTACAAGAGTTTGGCATCTTTATATTTAAACATATTTTTCCTCGGACAATTGAAGTCTGTACTGGCTCCATGAAATAGCTGTTGAATTTCATCATCAAAATCTGCCTTTCTGTGAGATAGTTTCCAAGATATGGGAAGTGGATGGTGTTTTTCACTGAATCACTTTAAACGTTCATTATTTGAGAGCAGCATTGCCCAGTGGATCAGGCTGGTGGGTATTGAGTGTAACTCTCACCTCCCAAATAAATATTTCAATGTATAATTACTTGCAGCTCAGCCTCCAAAATGCACATTGCAGTTCAGCTACTCAGCAGTTCAACTATTGAGCTTTGTTTTAAAGGTGAAAGCAACAAAAACGAACAGCTTTCCATTAATCCTGTAGATTATTTCCATTCCACCAGATTAAAAAAAAACTATTGGGGCAATGGCACAGCATTGCTTAATACCAGACATCACTGTCATTAGCTCTGTTCTGAGCCCACTGGCTTGGATCACAGCTTGCATGCTCTCTTGAAACAAATATTAGCTGGAAATAAGTTTGGTTGCTTGCAGAGATTTGTGGGTCTCTCCCTCTCAAATTACAGCGACTAAAGCTTTCATGTTGTAATTTTACTTTGTCAAAATGTGATGATATTTTTAAAAAAAATTATCCTGAAAATATTCATAGAATTAAAACGCATGATTAATATCGATAACTCATCCCCTGTTGGTCATGGAAAGGTGATGATGAGGATAACTCTGTAAATTCTCAGTCCGGAACAGACGCTTCAGTTATGAGGAGAGAATGGGTTAACTTGGTTTGTTTTCCTTGGATGTAGATTCAGATTTATTTATCACATGTACATCGAAACATATGGTGAAATGTGCTATTTGCATAAGCAACCAATATATTCAAGAATGTGCTGTGGGCAGCCTTTGAGTATCGCCACACGTTCTTCTGCTGACACAGTGTACAAAACAAAACTCAACAAGCGACAAAACAGCAGCAGAACAAGCCTCCCACCCACCCACACAGTACTCCAATACCAGGACCGCCTATCTTCGACCTCCAGCTCCGGTGGACTTAGACTTGTAGCTATCAGTCCTTCATTTTCCCCAGCAGACTCATAGAGATTCACTCATTTGGTGGTCTGGCCATTGGGCCTCGACTTCCAGGCTTTGATCTTGGGAATTGCCCCTGGAACTCACCAATGACTATCAATGAGGACTCTGGATCGGGGCCTGAACACTGAGCCGTGAACTCTGGATTGGATGATGACACTTCTCCATGGATTGTCACCTTGTCGTGGTGGAGAAGCTTGTGTGGTCCTGAGATTCTGAGAGCGGTGCCGTCTGGAGCTATGCTCCTGGTAGGGTCACCCATGGCGGTAAGGTCGAGGGTGAGGTCCCTGACAAAGAACAATCCAACCAAGACCTCAACGGTGGAACAGGCGGATGAAGTTACTTCGAACTCAATGGCTGTGAAGGCAGATGAAGGCTGCAACAAATCCATGAGCTCCAATTGTCGTGGTTTCCATGCCATTGGAATCAGTTGGTTGATTTGTGAAGTATCGTGTGCTTCTTGGAGCGCAACATCAGGTACACGTTAAACAAATACACGGACGGGCATCTTTGCTCTGTGAAATGGAATGAAGACCATCATCCCCGACGTCGAGGGTTAGCCAGAACGAAAAATGGATGATGACAGGACCCCAAACATTAGGCTTCAACCTCTAGTCTTGCCAATTTGTTTGCCCTGGGGGGGGGTCACCTTGTTCCTCCTGCCCAGCTGGAACTCCGATTATGAAATCAGCAACAACTCATTAACACTGGGTACATAGGATTGGTATAACTACTTTGATAGTTAGCATAGGTATGGTGGGCTGAAGGAGCTGTATCTGTGTTGTTTGGCTATGTTATTTCTAAAACACAATAACTATGGCAGCCTCTATGGTGAAGAGATTTATTTTCATGATATTTTTATGTTGGGAATTGCAGGATTTTGACATGCAATGATGAGGAGTGGGGAGATATTTCCAAGCTGGGATGGTGTTTGAGTTGGAGGTGCTGAGGTAGAGATATGAATCCTGCATTGTCCTCCTTGGAGGAGGCCAGTCTTACGGATGCTGCTTTCAATTACATTCAATGAAGGTGAATCATTGAAGAGAGGCTCTTCTCAATTAAAAGCTCTGTTAATCAAAATTATGGAATTGATATATCTTGGTAAAAATTTTTTAAAATCCATGACACTATAATCATAAAATAATATTTTATACTTAAGGAAATGATAATTCTGGTTCTAATAACTTATAATTAAAGTTGTCCAATATGATTTTAAACTGACCTTGAAAAGGAATTTCTGATTGCCTTGGTGATTTCCAAAATCAGCGGTTGTTTCCACATTCAATAAATTAGTCGATAAGAACTAAGTTTGAGGGCAGTGCTGTTTGAATGAGTTCAGGAATAGAAACTAGGGCATAACCTTTGTGAAGCTATTTGGAAAATTCCGCCACTGCTGCTGGTGAGCTCCTGCTGCACAAATGCACTCTGGTGTATATTTGGTGAGGTGGTGGAGGAAAAAGAGGCCGTGTGTTTCAGTGAGACCTGAAAGATGAAAATTATTGTGATGGGAGGGTTCATATTCGAGATCATGAAGGTACACAAGCTTGATCTGCACTCTATTAAATCGTTCTGAATTTCTGCAGTTTTGGAATCAGCAGAATCTTAAAATATCATCTGGATAAACATCCAGAAATTGCTGCCAAGAAAAAATCATCACAATTCGATTCTGGTTTGCAGAATTATTTGAAGTGTGCATTTTCAGTTTGCTTGGAATTTGTATTGGGACATGAGGACCAAGTGGGCCAATAGGAGAGCAGAAAAAGGGACTATAGTACAAATGGTAAGGAATTTACTTACATTACAAACTTGTATCATGGCATTAAACATCTCTGGAGCTGCATGCTGTATGTGTTTTGTTGGCACCTTCCTGTCACTAATCTCCTCTGAGAATTTTTCCCACAGATTGGTTACAGGATCAATCTCCCCTCTTCTTCGCACACAGGCTTCTAACAGAGCAGTATGAGAAAATCTTTGTGCTTACTCTCTCAATATGTACAGCATTTCTCCAAAAACTCCTCTGAACAGTTTCACTTTTCATAAAGTGAACCATCACTTTCATGGTAGACATGGTTGTAGTGTTCTCGCACAGGTGTAAAAGAACTCTGAACTAAACACCAAGCTTAATCCAGTCAGTGAGGCGGTCCCAGTAAGATTAACCGTTTACTGTTCACTCTTCCACATTAACGTATGGTGAAAACTGTTGATAAAACAATACAAAATATATACAGTATTTGTTTCCTTCTTGACATTACATTTACATCATAAATACTTGCAAAAGTAAAACTACAACAACTATATTACATTAAAGTGCAACATACAGTCAGAATCTACCTACGTCATCGACTGGCTTTAAATACACTTCAACACAAACTATCTGCAACTCTTTAAATAACAAAAAACATAAACTTTATCAACCGTCATTACTTTTAACAGAATCAGCGTTAACTTTTTTAATTCAACATATCGATTATCTCATGAACTTACGGCGTTGCTTCTCTAATGTTTCTAGTGCGTAGAAAGAAAACTTTTCTCACGCTGATCCTGCACACACAAGCCCCTTCCTTCCCGTTTCTCCAAACCGGTATTTTCCCACAAGAAGTGGCGAAACTGGGTGTGACGTCATCGCATGCCGCGATATATCACAGACAACGAATTTACTTTAAACAATCTTAACTTTAACTAGAAAACGATAACAAACGAATTACTAAAGCGAAAATATAATAAACTAAACATATGCCTTAAAGGCAACACACTCCCCGCCTGACCATCGTAAGGTCACAATGAACATAATACAAAACTTCAGTCTCTAAATCAGTCCTTAGGGAGAAGTAGAATGACTTCTGCAACTGGCCTTTGGTAAATTTTCACGTCGCCTTGGTCGGTAGTTTTCAACTCAACCTTCCTGACATGTCCATCCCTACTAGGGAATGTGGCAGTGATTCTGGCCATTGGCCAGCAGTTGCGGGTGATTTGCTTGTCCCTGAGCAGGACTAAATCTCCAACTTGAAGATTCCTGTAGGGTTCTGTCCACTTTTGCAACAAAGGTAGATATTCATGTCTCCAACGAGACCAGAACCGATTTGCCAGAGCCTGGACCTGTCTCCATTGCTTTGTGTACAAATCCTTATCCGAGAAGTCTGCTGGAGGGGGAGCTCCTGCCTTCTGCGTAAGGAGCATTGATGGCGAGAGTATGAAGGGGTTTTCCGGGTCAGAAGACACAGGTAGGAGTGGTCATGCATTTATAATGGCTGTGACCTCTGCCATTAGTGTGCACAGTACCTCGTGGGTCAATCGGGTGCGTTGCTGCAGAAACATTGAATCAAGAGTTCTTCTGGTGATACCAATCATCCGCTCCCATGCACCTCCCATGTGAGAGGCGTGTGGTGTGTTAAACTCCCAGTTGCATCCCTGCTGACTGAGGTACTTTTGCACTGTTTTGTCCATCCCCAGCTCCTCTGACGCTCCAACAAAGTTCGTGCCGCAATCAGACTTTAACTGTTTTGCAGGGCCTCTTAGCGCAAAGAAGCGCCTGAGAGCATTAATGCAGCTGGATGTATCCAAAGATTCGATGACCTCAATGTGTACCGCTCTTGAACTCATGCAGCTGAACATGATGGCCCACCGCTTGCTCTCTGCTTGTCCTCCTCTGGTTCGTCTAGTAGTGATAGTCCAGGGACCAAATACATCGAGCCCCACATATGTAAAAGGAGGGCAGGCTTTGAGGCGTTCTGGTGGGAGGTCCGCCATACATTGAGCTTCCAACTTGCCTTGCAGTTACCTGCAGGTTACACATTTATGAAGTACTGAATTGATCAGTGTTTTACCTCCCAAGATCCACAGTCCCGCTGCCCTTATTGCTCCTTCCGTCAGGTGACGGCCCTGATGCCTTACCAGTTCGTGGTGATGGCGAGTGAGCAGTAAGGACACATGGCTGTCTTTGGGCAGGATTACTGGACTCTTTTCTGCAGCTGGAAGTTGGGAGTGTATTAAACGGCCTCCAATGCAGATGATATTGTTCTTCAGGATCGGGTTGAATTTCCTCAAAGGGCTGTCCTTTGGTATTGGTTTATTAGCTTAGAGAGCCGAAAACTCCCTTGCAAAAGCTGCTCTTTGAGTTGCTTTAAAGATGACGTTGTTTGCCTGGGCCAATTCGTCCGCAGTGCGAGGTAAGTTACATTTGCGCCATAAGAAACGGAGGAAATTGCGATGGTCCTCCTGTACTAAGAAGCAATGGAACAGCTGCTGGATGTCCGCTAAGATTGCGACCTTCTCCTTCCGGAAGCGCAGCAGGACCCCGAGAAGGGTATTGTTAAGGTCGGGGCCTGTAAGGAGCACGTCATTAAGGGAGATACCTGCGCACTGAGCCCTGGAGTCAAAGACCACCCTGATCTGATTGGGCTTTTGTGGGTGGTAAACCCCAAACGTTGGGAGGTACCAGCACTCCTCACCTTCCCTCAGTGGCGGTGCTACTTCAGCATGTCCATTAGCGAAGATCTTCTCCATAAATGCTACGTATTGTTGCTGCATCTCAGGTTTCCTTTTCAGGGTTTTTTGCAAGGACGTGAACCGCTTGACTGCCTGCTCTTTGTTGTTTGGCAAGCACTGGCGTGGTTCTCTGAAAGGTAGTGGGGCAGCCCAATTATTTGCTTCATCTCTGGAGACCTTGGTGTCCATTATTTTTAAGAAAATGGCGTCTTGAGCTGATGGAGCAAGTTTATTATCATGCTCAGTTTATAATAAACTAAACAAATGCCTTAAAGGCAACACAATGGTGCATACCTCCATTTTCAGAGGCCTTTCAATGGCTCTAACATTTGATGATATCAGGCCCTCTGCTGATGCATGCAGTCGATGGACAATGCAAGGAGTAATGCAGTCACTGAAAACAACAGGAAGCATGATGTTCCACAAGTTCCAGCTTGTCACTTGCCATCATATCAAATCTAGTCTTGAAGTTTGGCCTACTTGGTCCTCATCTCCCAATACAAATTCCTAGCAAACTGAAAATGCACACTTCAAGCAATTCTGCAAACCAGAATCGAATTGTGATGATTTTTTCTTGGCAGTAATTTCTGGATGTTTATCCAGATGATATTTTGAGACTCTGCTGATTCCAAAACTGCAGAAATTCAAAACGATTTAACAGAATGCAGATCAAACTTATGTACCTTCATGGTCTCAAATATGGACTATAATAACCGCCTTTGTCTTAACATGCTAAATGACTCAATGACACTTAATTGAACGAGCAGACAATGCCCTTACTGATAGATAAAAGGGAAGCAACTATGACTGTGATCAGAATGTGCTGCATTTTTGACCCCATGACCTGAGAGGGTTCAAAGTTCATAATGGACACAAGGGTTGTAGTCAGATGGAGGAGGAAGTAAACAGACCTGAAGTGCTTCCCAACTTCTGACTTCCTCTGGTTTCCAGTTAAACCATCCCTGCAGGCAAGGCAGAGAAATAACGCTTGTAAGTTTTATGAATGAACCTGACCAGTAATTAGTTTGACTTCCTTTGACTACAGATGCATGTTTGTTCAGCTGTCAGCAAAGTGTTAATTAAAAAGTCATTGCACACAAAAGTGCACTGCGCTAAGTTTGGCCATTGGCAACCTGAAACTTGCCACTGCTGAAAATTACCTTGTAAACCATTTCATAATTGAAGAAGCGCTTGTGAACTTTGAGAACTTTTAAAAATATCCATCATTCCTTTAACGTTGAAAGATCCGCAAGTATTACGCAGAGCAGCTCCCCATCTGGAATTTCCATGATTGAGCAGGTTGGGATTTAAATACAAGATTATTGGACAGATTAAGACAAGGTTTATTCAAACATAACAAAGAGGTCTTTTTTTTAACATATTTTCTGTTTTGGATTATATTGAATACTCCACAGTATTCCATGGGATGCCATACTACAGGTATTGCTTTCAAGATATGACCGGATCAATGTGATGCCTCGAGATCCAAGCGATAATGGATGTCATTATAGCTGAACAGCATTCATCCTCAGCTGAGAAATGCATCTCTCCATTTAACATTTTCCCCTCCGAGATCTAAGTCTTTATTTAAATCGAGCAAAAAGGAAAACCCAGGAAAAACATTGTCCTCTATTAAATTTAAAGAAATTTGAAAAGCTTTCAAGCCTGTCTTTCATTTTATTTGGAATTTAATTGAGATGAAGCTAAAGCAAGGGGAGACTATTGCTTTAAGGTGGGCTTGTATCCCTTTCCTGGATTTGTCCTGGGTAACTCAATTTTTGTATTATAATACGTGACTGGCATTAATTCATTTAAACAACATACATGTACTGTAGCTGGGCTGAGAAGTATTAATATATCTTGGTCCTAATATACCCAAGGGTCTCCAGCAGTTCAGGATTAACTAATAGAGTAACCACAGTACTTGGTACAAGAAAATTACTGTTCAGACGACTTATCCAAATTGGACATCCATGTCTCTATCTGGCTGATTAGTGAAAAGGTCAATGAGGAAATATAGGAGAGTTTTGATGATTAGATTATTGTTGAAACACTGCCTACAACATTTGCAGGAAGATATGATAAGTGTGTACAGAATGTCCTGTACTTAATATCCTATGTGATTTATTTAATGCTGGGAGTAAGGAAAGGGAATAATAAACATTAAACACTTTGTGCTGGTGGAGTACTTATGATCAGCTTTTTTGATCATTTTAAATACGGTGAAATCTTTATCATGTGGATATGAATGCTTCTTTTTGGGAGCTATAATGGTTTAAATGAAGAACTGAAGATTGTAATGGCTTACATCAAACATTAGCTTACCTGTCAGCGTGTGTTTGTTTAGCCAATTTTACTTTACAGTGACTTATCAGGCCATGATATAGAAAGGCAGGAGAGTGATTTGCAATGTTTACTCCCTCTATTTTCTTATTAGAAGTCTGTATGAATTGCACAAAATTTAATTACACTGTTTATGTCCCTATAAATATGTAAATTAACTTAAAAACAATGAATCTGAACAGAAGTAGTTCTCAGAATTTATAGATATAAGAGCATAATTGTGGTCAGTGTTGAGAAAAAGTTAACTGGAAAATCCTGGTGTAATCTAAACCCTTCAAAAAAGAGGGAGTTTAAATATAAGTTGCTACTTTATGAAACAATGTCATCCAACTGTTCCTGCTTAATTTATAAATAAAGCCAATAATACAATTAATATGTGATGTACTTGCAAACAAAAGATTCTCCTCACTCTCCCTTCCCCCTCAATCTCATCCTCCCCTCCCCTTCCTTTCTCTCCCCTCTCCCCTTCCTTTCTCTCCCCTCTCCTCCTCCCCTCTCTCTCCCCTCTCTCTCCCCCCTCTCTCCCCCCTCCCCCTGTGGTGAACTACATATACCTGTCTGGACACGCACCCCCCCCCCCCGCTGACTGCTCCTGTGGCTCCTCCCACGGACCCAGGTATAAAGGCGATTGGAGACTGAGCCCCGGCCTCAGTCTCCAGGATGTAGTGTGGTGGTCAATTGCTGCTTGTTCTTTCTTCCAGCCAATAAAAGCCTATATCTCGCCTCACATCTCCGAGAGTTATTGATGGTGCATCACCCCCCTCTCTCCCCCTTCCCATCTCTCTCCCCCTTCCCATCTCTCTCCCCCTTCCCATCTCTCTCCCCCTTCCCATCTCTCTCTCCTTCCCATCTCTCTCTCCTTCCCATCTCTCTCTCCTTCCCATCTCTCTCCCCCTTCCCATCTCTCTCCCCCTTCCCACCTGTCCCCCCTTCCCACCTCTCTCCCCCTTTCCACCTCTCCCCCCTTCCCATCTCTCCCCCTCTTCCCATCTCTCCCCCTCTCCCCGTCTGTCTTTCTCTCTCTCCTTCCCCCTCTTTAAAATACAGCAGTTGATGCAGTGTGATCCCTATTAAAACTGATGTAAAATAATCTGAAGATTGTGTCAAAGAACAACCAGCTTGGCTTCTTTTGTGGAAATTTTCTGAAAATGTTCCATAGAGGCATTACCTTAAATATGAATGTTGAAATAAGACTTGAAGTACTAAGAGGGGTGATAAAAGTTTGATGAAAGAAGTGGGTTTAAAGAGCGAAATAGAAGAAGAGTGAAGGACAATATCCACCATCTGGTAATGATGGGCTCAAGATGACACAAAAGACCAAAGTCAGAGGGATGGAGAGTTATGAGTTGATGGTATTGGTAGGCTGGCAGAGGTTACTGGAGTAGATATTTAAAGAAGTTAAAGAAACTAAATCTGAAACATCCAGTGAGCGTGAGCCTACATAAACCAACAAGTGTGATGGGTATAATAGAAGACACTGAATTGTTGATATTTAAATAAAAAATGTTCTGATTATTTTTGTTACTTATAAGGTTGGAAAGGTTTGAAAACAAAGAATTATCTCTAGTATTTTCTCCTTTATTATTTCTTTAAGATAAGAACATTTCAAAATCTGTTCTTCTGTAACTACAAAGTTCGTAATCTGTAACAATGTTTCTGTAGCAACATCACAATTTCATTTTTGGTAAAATATTTTTAAAGGGCATCTGTCAATTGAATTAAAAGGGTTAAAATTGGTTTATAATGGCATTACAAATTATTTAAAGGAGATTATTGACAAAAGTCATATTGACTCTCACTGACACTAAGTTGCAGGGTGATTAGTATAGGCTGGAGCACTTCTGAAGCAATTTTGATTGTTAATCACCATTGACATTCAAATCAATGTAAAATGACTTTCATTGAAATAAGCTGATTCTAAAAGCCTTAATACTCTGAACATACTTTACATCTTTAAGATGTATTGAGCACTTTGTGGTGAAGTTATTTTACCAGGAGCTTTCCTGCTCTGAAAGCTAAGTACTTTGCAAATAAGTCTACAGGTAAATAGGCATAATTAATTTAACAAATTTTAAGTATTTGATTTTGGTAAGGTGCAGTCAATAGCCTTTTAGTTGTGAATAAAATATTGAAAGAACAATAAATTCATGCTGACTTCATATGAGAATGGAAATTAGACATGTCAGGCATGGGTAACATTTCCTTTCTTTTAGGCACATTTTACTTGTTATAGGATTGATGTATAGGATCAGAACGTTAAGAATGGATTCAAGTTTTGTATCCAAGAGATGTGCCTGGCAAGTGAATGAAATCTTTGCACTATTTGTCCTCAGAATGATGAGGTTGGCATTTATTGGCCTTCTTCAGAGCATTGAATATATGGTGCTGGGACTTCTTTCTGAAAGCACTTTTGATGCACGTGATGAGCTGACTAGTTTAATTCAGAATAAAACCAAAACATGCAGATCAGTAAGAAAGATAGCATTTGCATAAGTTTAGATCCAAGATGGCGGCGCGACACAGCTTGCAGCGGCCACTCTGGAGCTGATTATCTGTTATTTGTGAAGCGGGGTGCCGTGCGCAATCATAATCGATTGAAAATGGACGTGGGAGCACGGAGGAACATCTGGAAATCTCCAAGAAGACATTCTTCGTTGCTGCTGCTGCTGTGAGGTCCGGAACTCTGCTGGGAAGAACAGGCCCCCAGTCCTCGGGGTCACGTTGCCGATGGCCATTGGCGGGGCCGTCTTAATACGCTCGGCAGAGGATGGTGCTCGGAGAAGCTGTGCCAGAGGGGGTGGTTGTCGGCTCGGAGGTTCGAAGGACTCGGAGTCTTTTTGACGGACACAGGTCACTTTCGGTGTGTGCTGCGACTGCAAGGCTGGTTTCGACGGAGCTTTCATTGTCTGCTGCGTCTGCAAGACTGAGTCGGGCAGCGCCGTGGAAGTCCATAGCGAGGGTATTCTCTTCTGCCGCAGGCGTGGGATGGTGAGTCTGTTAGGACCCTGGGGACTCGTGGAAACTGTGTGGTGATTTCTTTTGAACTTATAGTCCTTTAACATCTTTGGACTATTTTTACTGTGCCCATGGTCTGTTTTTTTTTTTTATCAATTATGCTATTGTTTGCACTGTAGCAACTATGTGGTTTTGTGCAGGTCTTGTAGCTTTAGTTTTTGGTCTTGTTTGTCTGGTGGATTTGGAGCTCCTTTCCGGGGAATGCGCTAAGACGGTGGCGCGATATTAATACGCAGCAGCCTCTCCGGACTCTGGATTGGGGATTGCCAAACGTTATGTGGATTTTCTGGTGTAGTCTGTTTTGTCATATGCTTTTGTGATATCATTCTGGAGGAACGTTGTCTCATTTGTTAACTGCATTGTATTTGTGGTTTCTAAATGACAATAAACTGAATCTGAATCTGATTTGTAGAGAGGGACACATTGGTGTTTCAGGCCAATGTCTTTTCAGTTGCAGTCAGGAATGAAAGTGAGCACAAACAAAATTGCAATGTCTAAACAGAAACCAGCCTGACCAAACAAATTGTGATACCATTGAGGCAGGGGCTCACGTATACCAGACCAATGCAGATTTAAAGGCAGTACTTGCAGAAGATGCAACAAAGTAGGAAACATGCAAAGAGCACGTTGAGCAGACAAAAGTAAATGGAATGCACAGGGATGAAAAAAAACTAAGAATTCAAGTTGCAGTTTCAAAAAGAGCAGTAATCTGCATGCTGTTGATTTAAAAAAATCTGATAATGATGAGAGTGACACGGGCCTAGGTAGCCTTGGGATTTACAATGTGAAAACTAATTAATGTACAAGCATCAACCCAGAACTGAAAGTAGATCAATACCCTAGAGGATATCTTTGCAAACCTTTCTGGGGGGGGAAACACTGCAGTAAAGTGGATTTAGCAGAAGCATACCTACAGATGTAGACTGGAGAAGAGTCCAATGTGTTTCTCACCATAACCTCTCACAAAGGGAAAACAAAAATGAACTATTAAATCGCTATTTTTGGTTAATTTTTGGAGTAGCACCTGCACCTGCACTCTGGCAGAAAGCTATGGACCAGGTGCTGCAAGGCTGTCCAAGAACTCAGCGTTACCTGGATGACATCATTGTTATCGGCGACAATAGCAAGGAGCATCTCCAAAATCTCTGGACATCTCCAAAATCTCAAGATTAGAAGATTATGGGCTCAGAGCACGACACAAGTGTGAATTCTTTAAACCATTTACTGTGGTCTCACTATGAAGCACTATTACAGAAGTGTGCTGAGAAAACTCAGGCAGTGGTGGATGCATCAAGGCCGAAGGATGTGACACAGTTGCGGTCCTTTTTAGGATCTATCAATTACTCAAACAGCTTCCTGCCAAACCTGGCTACTGTGCTCCACTCCTTGAACTCATTACTACAGACTAGGAAGAAATGGCAATGGACAAAGTAATGCGAGATGGTTTTCCAAAAGGTAAAAGGTAAAGAAAATGGTGACATCAGACACTGTACTCACACATTGCTCCACGTCCTCCAGTGAAGCTTGCCTGTGATGCCTCATCTTATGGCAGAGGTGCAGTCTTGTCACATGTAATGAGTGATAGAAGGTAGCATCTGATGTCACCTAGAGATGACGCTTCGATCCATTCAGGAGAGCAGAGTCAGTTGTTAGAGAAGTAAGGTGTCCAGAGCTGCCAGAACCACTTCCTGCAGTCGCAGGGACCACCACAGAGGAGGCCCCAGGACCTGAGATTGGTTCATGGCTGCAAGTCTCTCCCTCTGCCCTTTGTCAGGAAAGACATTATCCCACAAGAGTAAGAAATCCTCCACAGCAATTAAACCTTTAGGCCTGATTGGGACAATTTGACATTTACTATGCTGTGGGTGTCTATACTGTGGTTGTTTTATATAGTATACTGTGTATACAGTTATGATGCATTCTATATTGAGTTGGAGTTTATAGCTAAGCAGAGAGGAGTGTTGTGTATTTAATATTTCAGTGATATTGTGACTATATTGATTCAAAGCATTCTTTGTTTAAATAAATCATTATGGGTTATATGTAAAAGAATGTGAATGACATAAGTCATTAAACCACCATGTCATATGTGAGCACCTCACTAAAGTAAAAACAAAGTGTACACATTCTTTCAGGCTCCTGTGTTGATCTTTAGAGTAGTTCTATGTTTTGGAGTTTCAAAACTTTACAGTGCCCTCTGGTCCTCGTCTCCCCTACAAGGAAGGATCCTCTGCATGTCCATTATATTTAGGCCTTTCAGTATTCAATAGGTTTCAATGAGGTGCCCTCTCATTCTTCTAAACTCAAGCAAGCAAGGGCTAGAACCATCAATTACTCTTTATATAATTCTTTCATTTCCGGGATCATTCTCGAGAACCTCCTCTGCTCTCCAAGGCCTGCTCATCCTTTCTTAGATAAGGGCCCAAATTGCCCACAATACTCTAAGTGTGGTCTGATCAATGCTTTATAAAGCCTCAGTATTGCAAGCTTGCTTTTATATTCTAGTCCTCCTGAAATGAATGCTAACATTGCATTTGCCTTCCTCACCACCGACTCAACACGACTTGAAAAAGAAATACAGCTATACTGGGAGAAAAGGAGATAACTGGGCATTTTTATCATAGTGAATGGGTTGTTAAGGGAACTCCAGACAATGAGTGTTTTTGCAGCACTGATACCATTTGTTAACTGTGACTCAAATGATTTAAAACAGGGTTCCCAACCATTTTTATGCCATGGACCACTACCATTATCTGAGGGGTCTGTGGACCCCAGGTTGGAATTTTAAAAGAAAGGATTTGACTTTGCTAATCATCTCAGACTACAAAAGTTATGTTTGTGATATACTAGGCATGCAGGGGCTGGGGAAAGATCACTGTACGAAAGAAAATATTGACATTTATGTGGGGAAAATAAGATCTAAAAGTACAAATCAGACCTTTAACTGAGATGACTTCCTGGCAAATAGCAGACAGGGGAAAGGTGATGGGCGAACACCAAGAAAAGGCAAAAAGGAAGTATAATTATTTACAAAAATAGGTCCATCTGCCGTGACTGTAACAAAGAGATTCATATCTAATTAGTAGAGGATTAATGTGTAAAGTTACACTAATCCATTTTCATTATGAAGTATTGAAAACAGCTTTCATCGGGAAGATGTATTGTTAACTGTTCTTTTCTTATCAGAAAATTCCTCAGGTCTGAGGCTGATTTGCTTCCACTTCAGTGCAGTGGCTCATGAGGCCAAAGGGAGGCATGCAGACTCTGCCTAGGGCAGGATGATGTGGTTGGAAGTAATTTGGGAGGTTGTGCAATCCTCCCTCCACTAATGCTGGCCTTCTCCGTGCTTTCCACAAACGGACCTGAAGTTCTCCATTTCATGGCTGAGCACCTATCCTTGAACTTGGCCAGGAATCAGTGGGGATGCCGCACCTCTTTAAGATGTCTTTGATGAAATCCTTGAATTATTTCCCCATGTCCATCTGTTTTGGGAGCATGCTATTGTATGTGTGAATGATTGGAGGTTATTGAGTACAATTAGAGTCTAAATGCTGGATATAGTGGCCTGAAGTAGGGCACTGGTATAGAGTCATAAAATATGGAAACAAGCCCTTTGCCCCAAGTGGTCTATTCCAGCCAAGATGCTCTTCTGAGCCTGTTCAATTTGTTCATGTTGGATTCATATGCCTCCTTCTGATAGGGTGGCATGGTAGTACAGCAGTTAGCACAATGCTGTTATAGTGCCAATTGTAAGATCAGGGTTCTGACTGTAAGGAGTTGGTAATTCTCTCTGTGACTTTGTGGGTTTCCTCCAGGTACTCTTGTTTCTGCCCACATACCAAAGACGTATGGGTTAGGGTAAGTGTGTTGTTGCCATGCTATGTTGGTGTTGGAAGCATGGAGACAGTTGTCCCCAGCACAGGCCTCGCTGATTTGATTTGACACAAATGATACATTTCACCATAAGTTTCAATGTACATATGACAAATAAAGCTAACCTAATTTAATGTAATCTACAATAGTTGGAGCATGGTTTTGCCATAACCAGCACATCGTTTTCTGCCAGAGGGAAGCACAAGACAAGAAGGAAACATCTCTGATTCAAGTACAGAATCCTGTTGGATTCTATCTTCACTTCAGCTAGAGAAGGTAAAGTTGTCTGAATTGATTCAGACCTGAAACAGCTCAATGTCTGATCAGTTCTGTTATCTCAATTGGCTAGGCCATAAAGCAACAATAACAACTGAAATGTTATTACAAAAAAAGAAAAAATTTGAAGTTCCTAAGGACCTTACAAAGATCGCTCTTCTCAAACAGATTATCTCTGCTTCAGAGACGATCTGAAGACCCCTGGACAACAGGAGGTGTATGGTGTCTACAGTATCTGGACTCCTCTGCTGACCATCGTAATCATCACCTGTGATGACGAGCTATAGGGAAAAGCTGCATAGATTAGGACTTTATTCTCTGGACCATATGAGAGTGAAAGAAGATTTGATAGAAGTATACAAAATGATGAAGGATATAGAGTGGGTAAATGCAAGCATGCTCTTTTCACTGAGGCTGGGTGAGATACCTCTGGAGGTACAATGTGTGAACAGCCTACAGAAATGCAGAGTCTAGCACCAATCTCTGTACGTGGTCTCTTTGATCTCAGAATAGCCCTTGACTCCGTCAATTAACTATGCATTCACATTGAAATAAGAGTGTTTGATTACAGATCAAAAACAGCAATACAATGCTGAGTAATTATTTATGTTCGGTCTTTTAAAATAATGCTTCAATCAGTGTGCATTACACTCTTTTACATAGATCAAGCTTCAAAGAATTTACAATTATAATTTGAAATTGTTTATGTTACAGTTTAGCCTCACTTAACATTTTGAACAGGTGGCTTTTCATAACGTCATTGGTGTTTGTGAAGGCTTGAGCCAAACCTACCCTCTTCCATCGAGATATTGCCAGCATTTCAAAGCAAGATTTCAGGATAGGAAAGGAACTGAAGAAAGGAGGTCTGGCCATGCTGGTAAAGGAATGTTGATTTAAGTTGATTTGCAGTGAGGTGAAAAGAGAAGTTATTTAAAAACTGAGAAAATAAACTGGGGTATACTCCAATCTATTAGAATGGAGTATTTTATTTTATTCTGGGCATGTAGGTCAATGGTAAAACCAACTTGTCATTGCCCAGTCTAACTGCCTTTGAGAAGGTAGTGGGGGGCTGTCGTCAAGAACAGCTGCAATTCTTCAGTGTTGCTCCTCTACCATTCTGAAGTAGGAGCTGTGTTCCCAGAACCTGTTGTGAAGCTTTCAGCTGAGATAACTACACTCTCTTCATCTTTCTCTTTCTCTCTCTCAGCAGCTTATTGAAGCCTGTGGGCTCCCTTCTCCTCCACCTCTGGCATGTTGATGATCTGCAGCTGTAGCTAGCAAATCCCTCAATCCCTGAAAGGAACTGTTGTAGGTGCAAGCAAAATAGTTTCAGTCAAAGCACTCTATCAGAACTTCAGAAAACCCCACATTCTCCACCCATATAGCAAATAGCCCAACTTCTCCACATCCAGCTCCTCTTCCTATCAATCACCACAAAGTTATTGAATATCGCTTTGAAGAGAACCAATGGAAGGAAAGGAATTCTTACTACTGTTAAGATGTGTGTTCCCACTGCCCAATGAACACATGGTGTTGGCTGTTTTGTCTCTGGAGATGTTAAGGTTCTTTGGAAGTCAAGATTGAGGCATAAAACTTGTTGGTTATTCCGAACAAAGAAAAACTTGTAAGTGTAGAAAGAACTAAAGGTAACCAACTTGCTCAACTGTAAGGAAGGATGAACAGAGAAAAACCAAAAACAATTAAGTTGTGTTTGTCTTGTGCTCAGACTAAACAAATAATTCCATTGGTAAGCAGTAACCTATGAAATAGTCAGGTTCAGTAGAGTGACATGTGCTGCAGAGAAACTTGTAGAAAACTACACAACTAGCTATGCTACAATTATTAAAAATTTGCTGAACAATTATACACAAACAGGAGATTATATAAAAATAGAAACAATCATAAGAAAGTTAAACTACAAGAAAAATAACAATTTTAGACACTAATCCAAGAGAATTGTGGCTAGTTTACGAATATCAGTAACAAGTCAGCATTACATCCATCATGGTCTGTCTATCCTGCATACTTACAGATTGCACATGATGTCTGTCACAGTAAAAAAGTGTGCATTTGCAAATCACATATGTCTACGCTTCTCTGCCTTGGTAAAGCAGCCAACATAATCAAATACCTCACCTACCCCAGTCACTATTTCTTCTCCCCTCTCCCATTGGACAGAAGACAGAAAAGTCTGAAAGCATAGTCCAGCAGGTTCAACAATAACTTGACCCAAAACATTGACTGCTCCTTTCAACGGATGCTGCCCGACCTACTGAGTTCATCCAGCTTGTTTGTACATCAACGATAACTTTACTTTCTTGTAATACCTTATACTACATTATGCATTCCCTTCTTAAGATTAAGATCAGCATTAGCTTTAGTTATCATCTGTCCAGTATTTCAAATCGTAGAGTGAAATGCTTCATTTGCCTCAAATCAAATCAATTGGGGTTGTGCTGGGCAGCCCATGATCGTTGCCACACTTCTGATGCCAGTATAGTTCAAACCCAAGTTCAAGTTCAGGTTTATTGTCATTGAACCATATAGATGCATACTGCCAAATGAAACAACATTCCTCCAGACCAAGGTGTTCAACACAGTTTATATAACTCCCACAGAAAACACAACATAATATTGCCGCAAATAAGCTAACAAATAATAAAATATATTCCAGGAGACTGACATTTTGCATTAGGTCCAGTTTATGAAACAAGTTTACAAAGTAAACAGTATAACGCTAATGGTGTTTCAGAAGTGATGAGACCTGTGGGTTGCAAGGAGACCAATATTCTCATGGCCCTTGGGAAGAAGCTGTTTTTCATCTATTATTTGGTGCTCCTAGCTCTCTCCGTGGTGGAGCCATTTGTGTGCAGTGAGGTGGTCAGTCTGCACCTTCCTAAAGTCCACAATCATCTCTATTAGTCTTGTCCACGTTGAGACTCAAGTTGTTGTGCTCACACCTTTCTACAAGCTGCTCTTCCACCTCTTTGTATGCCGTCTAGTCGCCATTGCCGATGAGGCCAACAACTGTTTTGTCTTAAGCAAACTTGATGTTTCATTTTGAGCTGGTTCTAGCAGTACAGTCATGTGTCAACAACTTACTAGGCCCTAACCATATGTCTTTGGAATGTGGAGTGAAACTGGACCACGTGCTGTCATGGGGAGACAGTACAAATTCCTTACAGATGGCGGCGGGATTGAAAACCTGTCTTTCAGCTGGTGTTGTAATAGAATTATGCTGACTGCTAGGCTTCCATGATGCCCCAATGCACTGTTGTGATGAAATGATGTATATGAATGGCATTCAAAACAAGTTTTTCACTGTACCTCAGTGCATGTGACAATAATAAGCCAATTTACCAAATCGACCAGAACTATGGAATCCACTTTATACTTTTGATATATATCTAGTAATCTGGAGGGGAGGAACTGGAGAAATTTTCCTCATATTATCAGATATTCCTACTAGATTAGTGTTTGGTTTCTGAACTTGAGTATTATGTTAATATAAGCTTACCAGTACCTTTTTGTTTTAAATATCCAAACATGTTTCCTTATATTCTGAGTAGATGATCTAACTGGTAAATGTAATGAGTTAAGTTTCTGGAGGCTTTTCCTTCTACAGTAAGCAGTAATTCTGTGTTACCAGCACAGCCTTCATCACCTTACATGAAAATCAAATGTGAGTCAATTAATGGAACTGTATTCAATTTGTTGAAATAATATTAATGATTAGAGAGAGTTGCCATGGGAATGGCACTTAAGTATCTATTGGCATTCTTTTTGATGTCAGTGCATGTATCTGTACTCAGCTTAAGAAGGTCAGCACCCACGTGATGTGGAGTGAGTGAGAGTGACTAATACTTTATTATATAGAATATTTCATTGACGTGGATTATTCATTTAATAATTATTTCAATTAAACAAATGTGGAAAGCTATATAAATGAAAAGGTTATGTGCTTCATATTAAATGATTATTAGACAGTTAGATTCCATCTTTGAGAAGTTTTTTCTTTTTAAGATATTGCATTAATTATTAGGAAGTTATATTTATAGGTCTGAATATTAGTTTATGCTTCCTAGTTAAATATTATAAAGCATTTCCTGACATTATACCATTACTTAGTAATTGCTGTAAAACTATGCAGGTTTTGATTTCCTCTGAGTGGAATTTTTACTTTTATTTAAAACAAATAGGTTAACAGGTGCATTAAAATAGCACAGACAGAAATTTAATGGAAACTCATTAACCAGTGCACTAAAAATAGTGCAGACGGGAAATGAAACCTTTATCCTGGGTTATGTACAGCTCTGGTGATATTAATAGCGCTATAGTGTATTAAAAGGTAAAATTATTGTGGCATAACTGGCAGAACAATTTTTAACCTCTTTTACTACCCCTTTGTTTGAAACAATGTGCCTGTTTTTTGACCCTTGGAGGAGCAAAGTGACTTTTGAAAAAGTGTTTGTTCAGCCATTCGATTAATCACATCCACTCCACCTACCCATTATATTGTTGCTTAACAAAAATCTATCCATTTCAATCTCCATTGATTCAGCCTCAACAGTACTTTGTGGGAGACTTCCTGATCTCTGCTGTTTTTGTGAAGAATTGTTTTCTGCCAGACCCCTGAGGAACCTAAGTCTAACGTTAAGGCCACACTTGGTTGTCAACTCTCCCACTAGAGGAAGTAGTTTCTCACTCTGTGCCCTATCAGATCCTTTAATCATTTTAAGCGCCTCAATTACATCACCCTTTAATCTTCTGTATTCAAGGGAATACAGCCCTTGTCTAAGCAACCTTTCTCGTAACTTAACTCCTTGAGCCCCAGTTTCATTCCAGTAAGTGTGCAGAGAAGCTAATAATTGCAGGAGTCCCTGGCCAAAACTAGGGTAAGTTTAAAGTTGCAATTCATTTTAATTAACTGCTAAGATTTAGAGACAAGCTGGAACTCCAATCTATCCTCCTATCTGCTAAAACAAGATTTCTTGTTTTTGTCTTTTATGGAATTCTTGGAGCATGTTAGGCAGGCATTGAAAAGAAAAAAAGAAATGAGGCCTCTTGCACCAGTTTCAGAATTCGATAGACTCATGGAAAAAATCTAAACTTGGTCAAATAGTCTTTTGCCTGATCCCCTATTGGCTCAAAGGTCTGAAGACTGTTCATCATGGCCTTAAATAGATTGAATGATTGCACCTTGATACAGAATTCCAGATTCATGACCCTTGGAGAAGAAAATCTTTATCAAAGATAAAAGTTCAAAGTTCAATGTAAGTTTAATATCAAAATACAAATATGTCACCATATACTATCCTGAGATTCACTTTCTTGCAGGCACTCGCAATAAGTATAAAGAAACACAATAAAATCAATTAAAAAGTACACACAAGCAAAAATGGACACACAACCAATGTGCAAAAGACAACAAATTGTGCAATACAAAAGAAAAAACAAACATAATAATAGAAAATGACGAATAAATAATATTGAGAACAGGAGTTGTAGCGTCCTTGAAAGTGAGTCTATTATTTGTGGAGCCTTAGTGTTGGGATAAGTGAATTTATCCAGTCTTGTTCAGGAGCATATTGGTTAACGGGTAGTAACTGTTATTGAACCTGATGATGTGGGATACGTCCTTCCTGATAGCCGCATCAAGAAGGGAACATGGCCTGGATGGTGGGAGTCTTGATGATGGGATGCTGCTTTCCTGCAACAATGTTCCTTGTGGAGGTGCTCAGAGTTGGGGAGGTCTATAACTATGATGAATCGGGTGTTATCCATTACCTTTTGTAGGCTTTCCTTTCAAGGGAATTGGTGTTTGCATATCAGGCCGTAATGCAACCAGTCAGTACCCTCCACCATGCATCTATAGTAGCTACCGGTAGTCAAGGTTTCAGATGGCATGCGAGTCTTTGTAAACTTTAAGAAAGTAGAGGCATTGACATGCATTCTTTGTAATGGGACTTGGGTACTAATCCCAGGACAGATTCTTTGTCATCTATATCAGTGATCTGGATGATAATTTTCTAAACTGAATAGGCAAATTTGTGCATGACACCAAGATTGTGTGTGAAGTGAACAGTGAGGAAGGCAATCAAAGTTTGCAGCAGGATCTGAATCAGGTGGGAAAATGGGCTGATAATGGCCTATGGAACTTAATTCAAACAAGTGTGAGGTGTTGCACTTTGGCAGGACGAACCAGGGTAGGTCTTACACAATGAGCAGTAGGGCACTGAGGAGTGTGGTAGAACCGAGGAATCTGGGAATACAAATCCATAATTCCTTGAAAGTGGTGTCACAGGTAGATAGGGTCATATGGAAATCATTTTTAGAATATTGGCCTTCATAAATCAATGTATTAAATACAGGAGTTGGTATGTTATGCTGAAATTGTGTAAGACTTTGGTGAGGCCTAATTTGGAATATTGTGAGCAGCTTTGATTACCTACCTACAGGAAAGTGTGAATAAGAATGAAAGAGTACGAGAAAATTCACAAGGATTTTGCCAGGTCTTGAGGGTCTGAGTTTAGGGGAAACATTGTATAGGTTAAGACTTTATTCCCTACAACGTAAGAGAATGAGGGGAGATTTGATAGAGGTATACAAAATTATGAGGGGTATAGATAGGGTAAGTGAAAGCAGGCTTTTTCCACTGAGATTGGGTAAGACTACAACAAGAAGTCATGGGTAAAAGGTGAAATATGAAATGTTGAGGGAAACTTGGAAGGGTGGAAAGAGTGTGGAATGAGCTGCCAGTGCAAGTGGTTCAGTGCAGGGTTCATTTCAGTATTTCAGAGAAATTTGGATAGGTACGTAGATGACAGGGCAATGGTCCTAGGCTGATTAATGGTACTAGGCCAATTAACAGTTTGGCACAGGCTAGATGGGCTGAAGGGCCTGTTTCTGTGCTGTAGTGTTCTATGACTCTGTGGCTTTATAACGCTGAGGAATTTAAAGTTACTGACCCTCTCCACTGCTGATCAGACTGATTAATCTTCAGTCTTAAATGGGAAACTTCTTAGTTAGTAAGTATAGCCACTTAGCAGGGTGGCGCGACCTGGGAAGGTACCCTGAGTGAGGCAAACATCTGATTGTTTCATTACTACAACTGTCAACAAAAATGAATCTTTTTGTCCCTCTATCTAAATCAAGGTACAAAGACAAGGAGGTCAGGACACACAAGGGACAGTAGATGAATGGAACATGGTAGTGTAGTGGTTAGTCTGATGTTTTGCAGTGTCAGTGTTTGTGGTTCGATTCCCACAGCTGTCTATAAGGAGCATATACATTCGCCCATGACTGCAGCAGCTTCCTCCGGGTGCTCCAGTTTTTTTCCACCTTCCAAAGACACACTGGCTAGTAAGTTGTGGGCATGCTGTGTTGGCACCAGAAGAAAGGTGACACTTGTAGGCCTCCCACAGCACATCCTTGGACTGTGTTGCAAAAGCAAGACAACACTTCCAGCTGCCCTCAGCATATCATTGGACTGTGTGAGTCATTGACAAGAAAGATGCATTCGACTGCGTTTCGATGTTTCAATGTCTCGATGCACACAAGATAAATAAAGCTAATGTATTAAGCTGCTCTTAGAGGCTGAAATCTGGAGCAACAGTCATTCTGATGGAGGAAATCACCCATTGACCAACATCTATTGGGGGGAGGGAGAGTTTCTGGGAAAGAATTATCATCATTTCAGGTTGAAACAGTGCATTAAGACTGAGACTAGAGAGGGGGAAATCACCGATGTAAGACGGTAAGTGGTGGGCCAGATGTGATTGGATGACTGGGGATGGGTGAAAGAGGATGATAAAGTTGAACCTTGGGAGAGATGGAATTGGAAGACAATGGTTGATGCATGATAGAAAAAAGAACGAGAATAGCTTAGCTTGGGTGAATTTTTCTCAGTGCCACCAGAGAAAACAGGCAATTTCAGGAGACCCCTATCAAAAGCCATACAGTTGGGAGCCCTGGAAGTGTTGATGAAACCCAATATAGTTTGGTTCTGGACTGTTTTCATCTCTTGCACCACTGCATTCTGCATGACAAACTGGCACATGTTCTCTCACCAGTATGGATAAGCCTGGCCTCCAAGGCTGGCAGTGAGGGTAGAACTGAAGCAAAAGTCAGAGACTAGTCGCAAAATGTGCAACTTTGTTTTTGAAAAGATCAGACTCTGCAGCCTAATTCAAAGAGACAGAAACTTTTCCTTCCAGCTACAGAGGGATTAGAGAACATAAAGAGCTATCAGATATCTGGAAATGCCAATTACTTTTCAGACGTGTTTGATCAGAACAGCCTACTTGCTCTCTAGTATCATGTACAGACAATATCAACAGAGTGAAAAAAGATTAATTTTAGTTTTTTTTCTTCTTCTACTAATCTTCTTTTTTGATCTTCCTTGTTTCATAAATGAAGAAATATTTTATGGGCGCCAGTGAGCATCTGGTACCTTCCTTGTTGAATAATAAAGACTGCATTTAGCATTTAGTCATTCATAGGCCCCAGGCATAAAACTGCGCATAATCTGACACAAGCAGACACTCATTTGGCAATCTTATCAAAGGCTATAAAAGGATATAGTAAATATCAGACTGATGCATGTGAAGATTGGATAGAGATTTCATCTACTTTCTCTCTGGATGAGCACCATGATGCTGGGACTTGTTCTTCATCTTGAAGAGAGATGCAGGATGTTAAAAAGGAAAGTCAGCTATACATGGACCTTCTGTTTCTAAGCCATGAGCAGAGAGATGGATTGCAGACTCAGCAAAGCTAGAAATGTCTTCAGGTCAATGAGGAACTTATGGGGAACAACCAAATATAGCGTCCACACCAAGGTGAAATTATACCAGAGCTGTGTACCGTCCACAATCTTGTATGTGTTAGAATGTTGGCGCATGACAGCCTTACACTTGAGACTGTGTGACTAAGCATGGTTCCAATGTCATATTTAAGTTTGCTGACAACACCACTGTCATAAGCCAAGTCAAGGTGATGATGAATCAGCATATAGGAAGGAGACTGAAAATCTGACTGAGTGGTGCCACAACAACCCCTCGCTCAATGTCTGCTAGACGAAGAAGCTGATTATTGACTTCAGGAGGAGGAATCTGGATGTCTATGAGCTAGTCCTCAATAGCTGATCAGAGGTGGAGAGAATCAGCAACTTTCAATTTTCCCCAGCACAAAAGTGCAATTATGAAGAAAGCACAGCAGCACCTCTGCGCTTCTTTGGAAATTTGTGAAGGTTTGGCATGACATTCAAAATTTTGACAAATCTCTACAGATGTGAGCTGGAGAGTATATTGACTGGCTGCATCACAGCCTAGCACGGAAACACAGATGCCCTTGAACAGAAAATCCTACAAAAAGTAGTGGAATTGGCCCAGTGCATCATGAGTAAAGCCCTCTCCACCACTGAGCATGTCTACATGGAGCGTTGTTGCAGGAAAGCAGCATCCACCATCAGGGATCCTCACTACCCTGGTCATGCTCTCTTCTCACTGCTGCCATCAGGAAGGAAGTATAGGAGTCTTAGGACTCACACCACCATGTTCGGGAACAGTTATTACCCCTCAACCACTGTACTTTTGAACCAGAGGGGATAGCTTCATAACTTCATATCTTGCCCCATTACCAAAATATTTCCACAACTTACTTTCAAGGATTCTTCAGCTCATGTTCTCAATTTAGCTTGCTTGCTTATCTATCTATTAATTTACTTGTTTATTTCTTTATTTATCTGTTTATCTATTTATTATTATAAACATCAAAAAATATTCTCAGCTCAAGCTTGTAAAACCTGAGGTGTGTGCATAGCCAAGCATGCTCATTTGTCATGAATGATAGTAAATATTATTATTATTATATTTATTTCCTTTGTTTTGTATTTGCAGTTTCTTGTCTTTTGCACACAGGTTGTCTGCCCTGGCAGCACAGACGTTCCTTGATGCTAATATAGTTATTGGATTTATTGAGTATGCCCACAAGAAAATGAATCTCTGGGTTGTATATGATGACATATATGTACTTTGATAATAAATTTACTTTATTACACCAAATCCAATCCATGAGATTGATTGTCCTGAAATTCTTGAGCCCAGCTCTGTCTTCCCAGGGCTTTGCCTCTTCCTGTCCTGGCTAAATCTTCGGAATATTCTTCTTGGTTAGACCAGAATGGAAAAACTGTAGAAAAAAATTGAAAAACTATTCTTTTATTTCCTTTCAATAATTCTGTTACGGAACGGGGGTCAAGGAAAAACTAGGGCAGTTCAGATGCTGCATTGGCTCTATGAATAACTGCAGCAGGAGAATGTAGCCATTTGCCTAAGATTCCATTACATGTGACAAGGGACATAATAATAAAAATTAGGGGGCACAATGCTGACATTTCATGATTTTGCATTTTGAAGCACTTTAGTCAAAATAGGAGCATAAAATATTGATTCGGCTAAGATGATGACTCTGATTAGTGTTAATAGTTTCCCTTTCATTTTGCTTCGATATAATGAAACATGAAGAGATGGGAATCTGATGACTTGGTGGACAGTGCCTATTTCCTTTCAGCTCTGGGAATCCCAGATGGATTTACTCTTGAATAATTTTTGATAAGAAGAGTAAATGGTATTGAAGTATTTTACCGAAGTTTCATTGGCATGTGGAGGAGACCTGACTGATGGCAGATTTTTTTATCATCAGTACTCTGGCTTAGCACATGTGGCAGAGTGAGGATGTTGTGGGTGCAAGCCCCACATCAGCATCTGGGGCATAAAAATCTAGACTAAAGCTGAGGGAGAACTGGACCACTGAGTATTCTCTCCTTAGTATGAGTTATCGCTTTCAGACAGTGATTACCCTCCAACCATCCATCTCCTGAACCAGCGTGAATAACTACACTCACCCTAACACTGAACTGATTCCACAACCTATGGACTCACTTTCCAGGACTCTACAGCTCATGTTCTGAGTATTATTTATTTTTTATTATTACTTTTTATGTATTTGCACAGTTTGCCTTCATTTGTACATTGGTTGTTTTTCAGTCTTTATTTGTGTGTATTTTTCATGGATTCTGTTGTATTTCTTTGTTCTACTGTCAATGCCTGCAAAAAAAAACAATTTCAGGGCAGTATAAGTACTTTGATAATAAATTTACTTTGAACTTTGAGATCTTAGTCGAAAAACAATCCGATTTGAACTATTTGACTGAACCCAGGCATGTTCATGACAGTATTCTAGGCATCACAAATAACATCACTAATATAATCTCATCTAGCCCACCATTGCGTGACTGCCTGTAGAAGCTTTCTGCTTGCAAATTTATACATTATGTACAAGGCAATAGGAACGACACATCGAAAGGACTTTATTGGTTTACAAAGTCCTTTGGGATATCTTCTATGAATGCATTAAGCATTAAGATAGCTTTATTCTATAATTGCATGCTTTTGTATTATTTTCACTTAGACTGTAAAATTCATGCATCCAAACACCCTTTTCAACTCCGTGTTGGTCTGTAGTTTTGGTGAGAAGCAGGGGTGTTTGGGTGCATGAATTTTATAGCTTGAGTGAAAATAATACACAAATGTTCATTGTAGAATAAAACTATCTTTAGGGTAGCAGACACCAACAGAATCAACAAACTCATTCGTAAGGCCAGTGATGTTGTGGGGGTGGAACTGGACTCTCTGACGGTGGTGTCTGAAAAGAGGATGCTGTCCAAGTTGCATGCCATCTTGGACAATGATTCCCATCCACTCCATAATGTACTGGTTAGGCACAGGAGTACATTCAGCCAGAGACTCATTCCACCGAGATGCAACACTGAGCGTCATAGGAAGTCATTCCTGCCTGTGGCCATCAAACTTTACAACTCCTCCCTCGGAGTGTCAGACACCCTGAGCCAATAGGCTTATGGTCCTGGACTTATTTCTACTTGGAATAATTTACTTATTATTACTTAATTATTTATGGTTTTATATTGCTATATTTCTACACTATTCTTGGTTGGTGTGGCTGTAACGAAACTCAGTTTCCCTCGGGATCAATAAAGTATGTCTGTCTGTTAATGCTTAATGACTCGTTCTATCCACTCTTTCTCATAGGTAGGAGCAAGTCTCCAAAGAGGAAGAAAAGAGCTTGTCAGTAGACTTATAAAACCTACAGATGAGGCCAGCTGCCATTCCTCCTGACAAATATTTCCTCCCTCCAGCCACTGGGCAGTTGGAGTATAATTCTAAATCTCAGTCAGAATTCATTCTTGCTTGTGGCCCTTTCAGAATTTTAAACTTTCAGCTGCAGACTGGCATTGTATTAACATATTTCTAATACAATAGTGCCCTGTTTTAACCTGGCCTGAACTAGCATTGCTTTATTGATAATATTTGCACGCTGCATAGACGGTCAGATATGCAGTACCAGAAAATGAACATTCTAGCTGGGAATACTATTGCAAATAAAGTTTCCATTAACAACATTTCCAGGCAATGAAAACCCGCTCTTGCGAGCACACCTCCAAGTGCAATCATTTCCAGCAGGATCCAGGATGAGTTTCTCGTCCTCAGAAACCTTAGTGGCACCAGCAACCAGCGAGTGACAGAGTCGTAGTAGAAACGCACTCCCAGATGGAACACCACAGTAGCGTAGCATTTAGCCGGGTGCTATTATATCTCAGGATGTTCTCGAGACCAGAGTTCAGTTCTGGGGCTGACTGTAAGGAAGTTATATGTTGTCCCTGTAAACCGCATGGCTTTCATTCCGCAGTCCAAAGACGTACCAGTTAGTAGGTTAATTAGCCATTGTAAATTGTCCTGTGATTGGGCTAGGATTAAAATGGGGTGCTGTTGCTTGAAGGGCCAATCCCCACGCTGTTTCTAAATAAATAACAATAAAATACTTGGAGGAAGTCCCTGTTCAAACAGCGTGGCTAGCAAACAGGCTGGCAGGGTGTTTTCTATGTGCATGTGGGTACTGCATTTCTGGATAAGTCACAGGGGGAGGCATCTAGATGAGAGACAGGAGTGGAAATGGTAACTGTCCAGGGGGTTGGTCAGGAGTGGAAGGGAAACCTTTGTGAATGATTCAAGTGATTCACAGGCCACGACTGGAGAGAAAAGAATGGAACCACATTCATTCATTATTACACGGGTGGATTTTGGTGGGCATAATGTGGTCAACCATGTCGAAAGGTGCAGGTAACAGAGAAGGATGCCAAGGGTTTTCTGAAGCTGACAGCAAGTGAATGAATGAATGAATGAATTGACTTTATTTCCTTACATCCATCACATACATGAGGAGCAAAAACCTTTGCGTTACGTCTCTGTCTAAATGTGCAATGTGCAATCATAATAATTTATAATAAATAGAACTGTCAACGTAATGTAGAAATACACTCAGATCAGCGTGAGTTCATCAGTCTGATGGCCTGGTGGAAGAAGCTGTCTGGGAACCTGCTGATCCTGGCTTTTATGCTGCGGTACCGCTTCCCAGATGGTAGCAGCTGGAATAGATAGTGGTTGGGGTGACTCGGGTCCCCAATGATCCTACGGGCCCTTTTTACACACCTGTCCTTGTAAGTGTCCTAAATCACGGGAAGTTCACAACTACAGATGCACTGGGCTGTCCGCACCACTCTCTGCAGAGTCCTGTGATTTAGGGAGGGTGCAGTTCCCATACCAGGCAGTGATGCAGCCAGTCAGGATGCTCTCAATTGTACCCCTGTAGAAAGTCCTTAGGATTTGGGGGTCCATACCAAACTTCCTCAACCGTCTGAGGTGAAAGTGGGGTTTTTCCACTACCAGAGAATGACATATAGTGGCCAGTTAACCAGGTCCCGAGGATTTGCCATTACCAGTATCCAGTACCAATATCAAGGGAATTTGGTATGGAGAAGCATTGCAAACTATGTAAGTTGTTGGCAGTAAATAAAATCTTCCAATGGTCAGCCTTTCTACCTCTCCAAATTCAGGATCAGAATCAGGTTTAATATCATTGGCATGTGTCGTGAAATTTATTGTTCAGCAGAAGCAGTACATTGCGATACATAATAATAAATACTGTGAGTAACAGTGAGAAGTACATGTAGGCTCCTGTACCTCCTCCCTGATGGCAGCAATGAGAAGCGGACATGTCCTGGGTGACGGAGAGTGAACACGATAGTGGAAGAGATCAAGGGGCTCATTTTGACCTTGACACCTGATACAAAATGGGACAGTAGCAAGCGGAACTTAGCACCCAATATTTATGTGGTCTTCAGATGTACAGCCAAATTATCCACCTATCCACCTAATACCAACAAACAATCAGACTGGTTTCCTATTTCTGTTCTGACACACAAACGTCTGAAGTGCTGAGTAACTAAATGGACCATTGAACTCTGTTAAAAGTTGGCAATAAAGTTATCAACTGAGGGCCATGAAAGAATTTTATCGATTACATAAAGGGTGGCGGCACCTCAGTAGTTCATGAATTGAGCTACAATTGAGATGAAAGGGCACAATGTAATAATTAATATTTGAACCTTTAAATTTAATGTGCATGTTATGATATGCATACATTAAAATTGCTATTTATATTAAAATCTTTCTTTTTGCTTCTGGTGAACTATGGCAGGTGGCCTTGTGAAGTAAAATTACTAACTTCTGTACCCTCTTTGGACTTTTAAGTAGGTATTGCTTGGTGAGTTGGTTTCAGGTCAACCTAATAGGACAGAAAAAACTTTGCTTTGAACTTCGATAAGAGGTCGGCAGTCAATAAAATACCTCAACAGGTGGACTCTGGAAGATAACTGACCCTGGAGTGTTGGTGTTGAGAGAGAAACCAGGATTTACAAGAATGCTGTCTACATTAGAGACTGAGCAAGCTAGGGGTTTTCTCTTTGGAGTGAAAGAAGATGAGAGGCAACTTGATAGGGTTGTAGAAGATTATACGAGACATAGAGTGGACTGCGAATACCTTTTCACAGGCGAGTTGAGTAATGTTTAAGGGGGATATGGGAGGTAGTGTTTCTTCACACAGAGAGTGATAAGTGCCTGGAATGCACTTCCAGTTGAGGTGGTAGTGGCTGAAACATCAGAGAGATTTAAGAGATTCTTAGGTAGGCACATGGAAGGAAAAGGGAAGGCTATGGGCCCTATGGGAGGGAAGCGTTACATTGATCACGGAGTAGGTTAAAAGTTCGTCATAACATCCTGGGCTGAATGGCCCATACTGTGCTGTATGGTTCTATGTTCTCCATTCTAAATTTTGATCAGTGCACTGTGAGAACTGCATTGCTCTTCGTCCATCAGAGAGGGCTCTTACCTGAAAAACTGCACCCTCTTCCAGTACTTCTTTGCTATTGTCAGCCTGTTTTATGTGATCATGCCCCTGGAGAGAGATTTGAACCCATGACCTTAAAACAAGGTATCACAGAGCTAGGGCTGATACTTTATCCTACCATCTGCTTGACAGAATGTGTACAAGGGACATTGAAGCTACAGCTCCTAAAGAGAAAAGCAGATATGGTCACTAGAGATCATAGTTTAATTGCTTGATTCTCAGGAACACATCATTTCTTTCAATGAAAAAACCTGTTGGGAATGTTGCTGAATCAGGAAATTAGCCCAGCACATGTTCTGAAAGTTTTTATTCAGCTTGCTCAGTTCCCTCATAAATCTGAGGCTTGATGCAAAAGCAGGAACATAGCACAAAGTATTATTTACAATGCACAGCTCCTACTTACGTAGACACATGGAAGAAAGAAAATGCTGGACAGTGAAGTTGCACGCATCGGGATGCTCTTCATTGACTACAGCTCTGCATTCAATACTATCATCTGCTCAAAACGAATCAATAAGCTCCCAGGCCCAGGCTTAATACCTCCTTGTGCAACTGGATCCTCGCTTTTCTCACTTGCAGACACTAGTCCATTCAGATTGGCAAGAACATCTCCTCTTCAATCACCATCAGCACAGGAGCACCACAAGGCTGTGTGCTTAGCCCCCCCCCCCCCCCCCCCCTGCTCTACTCGCTTTACACATACGACTGTGAGGCTAAGTACAGCTCCAATGCCATACTTAGTTTGCTGATGACAGCACTGTTGTGGGCTGAATCAAAGGTACTGATGAATCAACGTGTAGGAGGGAGAACCTCTAATTCAATGTCAGCTGAATATTGACTGCAGGAGGACACTGGAGGTCCATGAGCCAGTTCTCGTCAGGGGATCAGAGATGCAGAGAGTCAGTAATTTTAAATTCTTCAGTGTTAGCAGTTCAGAGGATCTGTCCTGGGTCCAGCATGCAATTATGATTACCAAGAAAGCCCGGCAGCACCTCTACTTTCTTAGTAGCTTGCTCAGATTTGGCATGTCAGCTAAAATTTTGATAAATTTCTATAAACACATTGTGGAGAGTATAATGACTGGTTGTATCAAAGCCTACCCGGGAACATCAATGCCCTTGCATGGAAAAACTACAAAAAGTGGTGGATACAGCCCAGTCCATCACAGGTAATGCCCTCCCCACTATTGAGCACATTTACAAAGAGAGCTGTCACAGTGTAAACAGGTTCCACAACCTATGGACTTACTTTTAAGGACTCTACAACTTGTGTTCTCAATATGTATTGCTTATTTATTATTTTACTTTTGTATTTGCATAGTTGTTGTCTTGTGCACATTGTGTGTTTGTTCGTCTCTGTCAAAAGTGGGTTTTCATTGATCTATTGTGTTTCTTTCTATTTACTAAGAATGCCTGCAAGAAAATGAATCTCTGGATAGAAACACACACAAAATGCTGGTGGAATGCTGCAGGCCAGGCAGCATCTATAGGAGGAAACACTATCGACGTTTTGGGCCGAGACCCTTCGTCAGGACTAACTGAAAGAAAAGATAGTAAGAGATTTGAAAGTAGGAGGGGGAGGGGGAAATGCAAAATGATAGGAAAAGACCTAAGGGGGTGGTGTGAAGCTGAGAGCCGGAAAGGTGATTGGCAAAAGGGATACAGAGCTAGAGAAGGGAAAGGATCATGGGACAGGAGGCCTAGGGAGAAAGAAAGGGGGAGGGGAGCACCAGAGGGAGATGGAGAACAGAGAGAGTGAAGGGCAGAGAGAGAACAAAAAGGGGAGGGGGGAAAATAAATAAATCAGGGATGGGGTAAGAAGGGAAAGAGGGGCATTAACGGAAGTTAGAGAAGTCAATGTTCATGCCATCAGGTTGGAGACTACTCAGACGGTATATAAGGTGTTGTTCCTCCAACCTGTGTGTGGCTTCATCTTGACAGTAGAGGAGGCCATGGATAGGCATATCAGAATGGGAATGGGATGTGGAATTAAAATGTGTGGCCACTGGGAGATCCTGCTTTCTCTGGCGGACAGAGCGTAGGTGTTCAGCAAAACAGTCTCCCAGTCTGCGTCGGGTCTCACCAATGTATAAAAGGCTGCACCGGGAGCACCGGACGCAGTATACCACACCAGCCGACTCACAGGTGAAGAGTCTCTGGATAGTATATTGTGACAAATGCAGAACGTACTTTGATAATAAATTTACTTTGAACTTTGAACCTAGGCTAACCTCTCGTCATTCTGAATAACAAATATAGTGATGATCTGAAATGCAAAATTACTCACATCCAAATCTGACAACTTGAGTAGACTCCCAACCATTTAATATTTCTAACGAACAATCTGAAACATTAACTCTATTTCTCCACAGGTGCAGACTGACCAGGTTAGGGTTGCCAAGATTTTCTGTTTTCATTTTATGATTTACAACATGTCTAATTTTTTATAGTTTGATTCCCTACTGTTCAACTCTGTCTGCCATTTCACATTTGCTAAAACCACACTTCCCTTCTTCATGCAAAACAGATAATCAAATGGTTGTAATTGGAATTGGTTTATTATTGTCATATAGAGTGAAAATTTGATATTGCTTTCTATTTTATGGAGATCAACTCATTACATGGTGCCTTGAGGAAACACAAATTAAAAAAATAACTGCAAAATGGAGTGTAACAGCTACAGAGAATGTGTACTGCAGGTAAACAATAAGGAGTGGAATTATGACAAGGTAGATTGTGAGGCCAAGAGTCCATGGGGAGTCTTTTTTATAATCCAAGTAGCGATTACAAAAGTCATTGGCATCGATGATGCCGAAACTTTTGAAGAGACTGGATGGTCTTAAGGGGATAGTGCAGGAAAGTGGCTTGAGGTGGAAAATCAGCCACGATCTTTATTAATAGTGGAACAGTCTGATTGGGTCAGATGGAAGCATAGAGACTGCAGATGCTGGAATCTGTAGTAACAAACCATCTGCTGGATGAGTTGTGCAGTATCCATGGCAGAATACTTACATCACACCCTTACATCAAGACTGAGAGTGAATAGGTGAGATGGCCAGCATAGAGAAGAGATGGGGAGTGGGGGAGTGACAAAAAAAACAAGTTCTGAGCTGATTGGTGGACTGAGAAGAAGGATAAGGTGACAGGCAAGTTGTATCAGGTAAGCAAAGTCAGTAGGCGTAGAGTTGGAAGGCTGTGGCAGGTGAACAATAGATGGAGGCAGACAAAGAGAGAGAAAAAAAGGAAAAACAGATTGGGCAAGGTGGGGAGAGGAGGGTATGAGGATAGGAGACAGTTGCTGGAGGAAGATAAGCAGGAGCACATTTTGGATTAGTAAAGGAGATGAGAACTGGAATCATTAGAGGAGAAAGGAGAGGTGAACAAGATGGGGCGATGGGGATTGGTCGGAGAAAATTGTGTGTCAAGTGGGTAGATGGAGCCAGGAGGCGGAAGAGGATGAAGCCATGGGAAGGGGTGGTGGTGGCCGAGTGGAAAGGGGGGCAAAATTAGGAGGACAAAAGATCAGAAGGAAGGAGGGGGAAGATTAAAAAAAATGGTGGGGGAGTTGATTGCCTCAAATATTCAATATTCATGTTATTGGGGTTATAGATTACTAGGCAGTATGTTAGGCGTTCTGCCTCCAGTATGCATTAGGCTGTATCCTGGTAGTAGAGAAGGCTGAGTATGGACCAAGAGAGTGTGAAAATAGAAAGGCAAGTTAAAGTAACCTCAAGATGACCATTGTGCCTGAGCATAGGTGTTCTGCAAAGCGGTTGCAGAGTCTGTGCTTGGTATTACCAAGGTTGTGAAGGCCACAACAGGAGCACCAAATGCAGTAGACAATGTTGGAGGAGATACACTGGAACTTTTGACTCACCTGGAAGGACTGCTCAGGTCCCTCAATGGCAGTGAGGGAGGAAGTGTTAGGACGTGGGGTAAATCTACAGCAGGAGAAGGTGACAGGGGTAAGGGAGGAATGGGTGTGGAGGGAGGAGTAGTCCAGGGAAACATGGTCTCACTAATGTGGAAGAAGCCATATCAAGAGCATCGGATGTAATCGAGGAACCCAGTAGAATCAAAGGTGAAGGGTTGCCTCACCTGGAAAGATGATTTGAGTCCCTGAATGGAGGTGGAGGAGGTGGTGAATGGGCAGGTGTAGCACTTTGGCCACTTGCAGGGATAAGTGTTGGAAGGTAGATTAGTGGGGAGGGATGAATGGACAAGAGGATCACAGAGGGGGTGATCCCTGCGGAAAGTGGAGAGAAAGAAGGAGGTAAAGAAATGTTTGGTTTTTGGATCCCTTTGGAGGTGGTGGAAGTTATGCAGGATGATGTGTTGGATATGATGAAATTAGCTAGGATACTCTCCACTGTGCATCTATATAAGTATCAAAGTTTTTGCTGACAAGTTGAATGTACACAAACTGTTGGAAAAATAGAGGCACTGTCATGCCTCCTTTGAATGGCACTTCTGTGCTGGTCTCAAGAGAAATTCTCAGATATGTTAATGGCAAGGAACTTAAAGTTATTCACCCTTTTCGTCTCTTTTCCCTTAATGACGACTGGCTCATGGACCTCTGGCTTCTTCTTCCAGTAGCCAATAATTGGCTCTTCGGTTTTGTTGATGTTGAGTGAGAGCTTGCTGTGTGCTACCACTCAACCAGATGCCCATTCATCACCGTCTTTCATCACAGTTGTGTCATCAGCAAATATAAATCTGGCATTAGTGCTCAACTTAGCCACACAATCACAGGTATAAAATGAATAAAGCAAGGAGATAAGCACACAGTCAGTGGTGTCCCTGTGCTGATGCTGCGTGTGGAGGAGATGTTGCCAATCTATACTGGGATCTGCCAGTGAGGAATTCGAGGATTAATTTACCCGGGGGGGGGGGGGGTGGGGGGGGATCAAAGCCCAGGTCTTGCAGCTTACTGATAAGTTTTGAGGGGATGATACTATTGAATATTGAGCTGTTGTCAATGAAAAGTATCCTGCCATATTTATTTATCACTGAGGTGTTCCAGAGCTGAATGAAGGGCCAATGAAATGGCATCTGCTGTTGACCTGTTACAACGGTAGGCAAATTGGAGCGGAACCAGGTTACTCTTCAGGCAGGAGTTCATAGACTTAATGACCAAACTCTCAAAGCATTTCATCACAGTGGATGTAAGTGCTACTGGACCATAGTCACTGAGGAAGGTTACTATGTTCTTCGTGTGCACAAGTATTATTGATGCCTGCTTGAAGAAGATGGCTAAAGGTAGCACTGAACTGTTTTCTCCATTGAGATCGTGGCTCAGACTTAGTTGTTTCTTAAGTTCATCTGGATGATCTTGGGGAAAGATAGGGGAGTTAGGAGTCAGTTAAGAATTTATGGTCAGTGATGTGGGGGAGTTAGAAGTCAGACTAGTGTTTAGAGAAAAGGATGTGGAGGAGTTAGAGCTCAAAGCACAATGGCATTGATGGGTGATGAAGGACATCCATGGATGATGTTGAGCTGTTCCAGGTTGGTGGGTCTTAGGATCAGAATGCTGTGTGAGAAGGAGTCATGAACTTCTCACCACTTTTATATAGTTTCTTTGCCACTTGGTGACTTCACATGTATACATTTCACCAGATACACTTTATTCATAAAAGATCTAGAAACTTTTTGGAGTTATAGATAGATAGATATATACATAGATATGTGTGTGTGTGTGTGTGTGTGTGTGTGTGTGTGTGTGTGTGTGTGTGTGTGTGTGTGTGTGTGTGTGTGTGTGTGTGTGTGTGTGTGTGTGTGTGTGTGTGTGTGTGTGTGTGTGTATATATAGATAGATAGATACTTTATTCATCCCCATGGGGAAATTCAACTTTTTTTTCCAATGTCCCATACACTTGTTGTAGCAAAACTAATTACATACAATACTTAACTCAGTAAAAAAATATGATATGCATCTAAATCACCGTCTCAAAAAGCATTAATAGCTTTTTAAAAGTTCTTAAGTCCTGGCGGTAGAATTGTAAAGCCTAATGGCATTGGGGAGTATTGACCTCTTCATCCTGTCTGAGGAGCATTGCATCGATAGTAACCTGTCACTGAAACTGCTTCTCTGTCTCTGGATGGTGCTATGTAGAGGAAGTTCAGAGTTATCCATAATTGACCGTAGCCTACTCAGCGCCCTTCGCTCAGCTACCGATGTTAAACTCTCCAGTACTTTGCCCACGACAGAGCCCGCCTTCCTTACCAGCTTATTAAGACGTGAGGCGTCCCTCTTCTTAATGCTTCCTCCCCAACACGCCACCACAAAGAAGAGGGCGCTCTCCACAACTGACCTATAGAACATCTTCAGCATCTCACTACAGACATTGAATGACGCCAACCTTCTTAGGAAGTACATTCGACTCTGTGCCTTCCTGCACAAGGCATCTGTGTTGGCAGTCCAGTCAAGCTTCTCGTCTAACTGTACTCCCAGATACTTGTAGGTCTTAACCTGCTCCACACGTTCTCCATTAATGATCACTGGCTCCATATGGGGCCTAGATCTCCTAAAGTCCACCACCATCTCCTTGGTCTTGGTGATATTGAGACGCAGGTAGTTTGAGTTGCACCATATCACAAAGTCCTGTATCAGTTTCCTATACTCCTCCTCCTGTCCATTCCTGACACACCCCACTATGGCCGTGTCATCAGCGAACTTCTGCACATGGCAGGACTCTGAGTTATATTGGAAGTCTGATGTGTACAGGGTGAACAGGACCGGAGAGAGTACGGTTCCCTACGGCGCCCCTGTGCTGCTGACCACCGTGTCAGACCTACAGTCTCCCAACCGCACATACTGAGGTCTATCTGTCAAGTAGTCCACTATCCAATCCACCATGTGAGAGTCTACTCCCATCTCCGTTAGTTTGTGCCTTAAGATCTTGGGCTGGATGGTGTTAAAGGCACTAGAGAAGTCAAGGAATGTAATCCTCACAGCACAACTGACACCCTCTAGGTGAGAGAGTGATTTGTGCAGCAAATACGTGATAGCATCCTCCACTCCCACCTTCTCTTTATATGCAAACTGAAGAGGATCCTGGGTGTGCCTGGTTTGTGGCCTCAGATTCTGTACTATCAGCCGCTCCATGGTCTTCATCACGTGCAACGTCAAGGCAACAGGTCTGAAGTCATTCAACTCCTTTGGTTGTGGTTTCTTCGGTACCGGGACAATACAGGATGTCTTCCACTGTCTGGGTACTCTTCTCTGCTCCAGGCTCATGTCGAAGATGCGCTGTAGTGGTTCTCCCAGCTCAGTAGCACAGGCCCTCAGTAATCGTGGGGAAACTCCATCCGGTCCAGCCGCCTTGCTGGTATAGATACATAGATCTCAGCTTCCCACAATCCATGCTGTGAAGTTAACTTGCTTGAGTACATAAAACTCCCAATTTTAACAGATCAGTTATTCAAGTCAAGTCACTTTTATTGTCATTTTGACCATAGCTGCTGGTACAGTGCATAGTAAAAATGAGACAACATTTTTCAGGACCATGGTGTTACATGACAAAGTACAAAGACTAGACTGAACTACGTAAAAAACAACACAGAGAAAGCTACACTAGACTACAGACCTACACAGGACTGCATAAAGTGCACAAAAAAAGTGCAGGCATTTACAATAAATAATAAACAGGACAGTAGGGCAAGTATATGCTAAGTGATATTATTCACCCGGTCTGCATGTTTACTTGAATTAAACAACTTAGTCGGCTTTGTCTGTTTCAAAACAAGCTAAAATAAATAATCATTGTCTTATACTGCATCTCTTAAGCAACTGTAAACTGGGATGCTAAGGGCTAGCATCTGCTTTCTACAAACAGAATATCTGCAATATACAAACCTTGCTTGAAAAGCTGTTTTATAGTCAGTACTCTGTTTTAACTTCAAACTGATTGTTGCTTTCTATTTGCATTTCCAAACTGAAGACTGACACCTACTTACGACCAGAAGCTAAACAAAGAAACATTTGATGGAAATTTGCTCACATCTATTTGATCTTACAAGTGGCAGCTGCTGTGGTTAGAATGCAAGCTTTGTGGAAAATACGAGATCCCTGGCATAGAAAGCGAATATCCATCACACCAGAGGAGTGACGACACTTGCAGGCTGCTGAGCGCAATCTTGCTAATTTGATTTGATGCAGAATGATGCATTTCACTAATGTTTTAAAGTATAAGTGCAAAGCTAAACTAATCTTTTTTTATCTTCTATACCAATCCACACTTCCCAATGAGGAAGTCAAGGATCCAGTTGCAGAGGGAGGTACAGTGGCCTAGGATTTGAAGGTTGTTGATGGGAACACTTGCTCTGATTTCTAAAATTCCCATAGAAACAGATTCACTGAAAATTAAAAAAAAGAATTGGATGAATTCTTGAAATGATATAAAAAAAAATCAGAGCTATCAGGAAAAACTGGGGTTTGTTTAGGATCTGTCAAATTCACCTCATGGGATCAGATGTAAAAAATACTGATCTCATTGAATACCACAATGTTCCACAAATATGCAGTAGCTCTTAAATTCTGTTTACTTGTTAACATGTCTGAAGTGGTTGGGTTCTTCAGTGTCATGGCTTTAACTTCAAAAGCTATAACCCTCACTACGTGTATATTTTGAAGTTAAAACACTGACAGTGGCAAGTCTGAACAATTCTGTTTCCATTTTCTGTGCAGTAAGTGATATTGTCCCATGGGATTTCTTAAATTGCATCGGATGCACTGTATGAACGTCAAATATGGGAGCATATGGTCACATTTTACAGGAAAATGCAAATTTGACCATAGCCCTGTGAAAATGAAAAGCAGACAAGGTGGGAAATAAATGTGGTCTTTGATCTTTCTGGTAAAGTTTGTTTGCAATCAATTTGTTACAGGAGCTGTAATTGTTGTGGTTATGTCAACTTCTTCGGATGAGTTGAAATGTCACTGATAAGGATAAGCTTTGGTTTAGAGGCAGAATGGCATCTTTTTAGCCCTGCCTATATACCCTGGAGCCAGTCTGAACACACTAGGTCCCCCCCCCCCACCACCCCTGAAAATTCCATTATTCTCCTTTTTTTCTTTGAGTTGCAAGGAGACAGAATGTCTCTCTGCTTGAGAAAATAAAGTGGCAGCCAAAATTGACACCCTACCCCACCCCCACAACACGTCCCCCCTCCCCCGCACTGACTGATTCTCTCTTTGCTTCACGAAAGGCATGCCTTTTCCCCTCTGTCAGTGAAAGGCGAGAGTTTTAAACAGACTGCTCTTAGGATCAATTTTAAATTGGGACGTGGGCGCCAGTCCTACAACAGGTTCTCAAGATTTGTCAATCAGGGCATGAAATATTCACCAGCTTTAATCTTCTTATGAGATCGCCTACATAGCTATAGTGTGACACTGACGAGGCTGCTGTTCCTGGGTTCAAAACAAATTAGGAATAATTCACCTCCTGATATAATTTTTCGTAAACTGGTACCAAGTTACAACAGTAATCAATGTTAAGAGAAGCATTTTATTTTACTCTCTCACTTTACCGCTATTTGGATTGACTGAATGTTTTTAATTTGAGGGCATAATCTACATTCCTCCCACTTCTAAAATATTTAAAGTGTTATATAATGAACTTCGAAATTCTGCAGCTAAAACTGCACTGCGGGGCTTTTTGCAAAGGTGCTTAGATATTTATTACAAAGTCTCCTCTTCTGTTGTTGACTGAGACAAAAGGAAAATGTTCCATTTGTGCGTAGGGTTGAGAGTTCAGACAAGACTGAGCTTTGATGAGACATCAGTGGTTCAAACCTGTCAAAGTGGGATTATAGGTGGTTATTTGTTAGAAATAGCCTCTACTTGCAATAGTGGCCTTATCTGATGCTCTTTGCCAGGTTTAACATGCCATGGATTCCTTTAAGTGACTTTGGGACTGATTTGCTATTGAACATGGTATTAGCATTTATGTTATCTGCACACCATGATGTATCAATAACGTAAATGCAAACAGCCTGACTAATAATAATAATGGGTGGCCGGTATGTAGTGGCTCACGTAGTTGCTTTACAGACATAGCTGTAAGATTGAGGCTTGATTCCCACCGTTGTCAGTAAGCAGTTTTTAATGTTCTCCCTGTGACCGCCTGGGTTTCCTCTGGTTGCTATGGTTTCCTCCCACAGTCCAACAGTGCACAGTTAGGGTTAGTGAACTGAAGGTCTGCTATGTTGGCGCTGGAAGCATGCTAACACTTGTATATTTTGATGAACGTGTGAAAAATAAAGTTAATCTTAAATAAAAAAAAATTAGTTTCCAGGTATGCTGGGACATTCAAACATTCCAATGGCACTAATATAATTATTCAAATCTTTTAAAATATTACTGTCAAGTACAATCAGTGACTATTTGGTACCCCTGTACACCTGCTTGTTAATGCAAATATCTAATCAGCCATGCATGCGGCAGCAACTCAATGCATAAAAGCACACAGACACTGTCAAGAGTTTCAGTTCAAACATCAGAATGGGGAAGTCTGTAGAATGATTGTTGGTGCCAGACAGGGTGGTTTGAGTATATGAGAAAGTGGCGATCTCCTGGAATTCTCATGCACAAGTCTCTAGAGTTTACAAAGAATTATACAAAAAAATTTAAAAATCAAGAGAGCAGTAGTTCGGTGGGCGAAAATCCCTTGTTAATGAGAGAGGTCGGAGGAAAAAGTCAGATTCATTCAAGCTGACATCAAGTTGACAATAATTCAAATAGTCATGTGTTACAACAGTGGTGTGCAGAAGAGCATCTCTGAACACACAACATGTTGAACTTGAAGTGGATGGGCTAGAGCAGCAGAAAGCCACAAACATATGTTCCCTCAAAGCCATTAAGTGGAAAAAAGAGTGCAATTTGAAAAGATTGAGTTCTATTTAGGTCAAATCCTAGTTCATTAAACTTCACATTTTGGGACTTAAGGTTCTACTTACCCACCAACCAGGTGTAGCTTATTATCCATCTTCAGCGAAGTGACAAGCAGTAAGGCTTCTTATAAAATTCATCTGGAGTTCAGCAGGCTGGACGTCAAGGTGTATGTTTCCCCTGCCTAAACAGAGTCAGTACAATCCTCACAATCCTACAAAGCGTAGTGGAGATGGTCCTGTCCATCATGGGTAATTATTATGCATCCATCCTCCAGGACCCTCACCACTCAGACCATGCTCTCTCCTTGCTGCTGCTGTCGGGAAGAAGGAACCTCAGTACCCACACCACTAGGTTAAGCAACAGTTACTACCAATCAACCATCCGCCTCTTTAACCAGAGGGGAGAACCTCACTCAACCATCTCTGAACTGTTCCCACAACCTATTGTCTCGCTTTAATGGACTTTTCACCACAAGTTCTCAATATTTATTGCTTACTTACTGTTGCTATTATTTCTCCTTTTTTCTTTTGTATTTGCACAGTTTGCTGTCTTTTGCACATTAGTTGTTTGTCCTGTTAGATGTGGTCATGCATTGATTCTATTGCGCGTCTTGGACTTACTTGTATGCCTGCAAGAAAATGAATCTCAGGGTTGTATATGGTGACATATAGAGAATCTATTTTGAACTTTGAAATTCAGAATCAGGTGTGCGACATTTTGGATTGGGGTGAGGAAAGCATTTTTCACTGAGAAGGTGGTGAATTCATTGTGATCCATACTGAAAATCGTTATCTGGACGTGAATGTTTTCACTGGCAATGTAGCTGAGGGAAACAGGAAAGGTTTTGTTTTCTTACAGTTTCTTCCACACTGCCTGCCTGATCCACCAAAATCACATTTTTTTTGGATAATATGTTCAAAAAAATCAAATCGTTACATTTTGCCTGCACTCTGCAGTACTGGCGCTGAATTACTGCATAACATTAGCATAAGATAATACCATTTGAATGCACTTTTGTGCTTTCAAAGTTGCCAATTGTGTTGTCTGTTCCAGCAAAGCATGGTTGCAACTAACAGTTATCATTTAAAGTAGTAAAAGGTGCTCTTACTGGGTAAACAGTATTTTCTGTCAAATTCTTATATTCTCTTGAAAATAAATTCATTATTTTAACTGCAGTGGAAGCCTTGTGAGTCAAACATTGGCAAGATGCCACCTTCAAAAAGGTTTTAAGACCTGTGTGACAAGCAATTTTATTTGAATTACCTGTTCTGTCACTACCTCATGTTGAGCAAGACTGTTTAAACATTTCACAGTTCTACTGTTGGGTCAGATTTAAGAAGGCAGTTTGACTTGCACACTGTTAAATAATACCCACTTTGCAGATTGTGATACCATTTAGCTTGGACAATCTGGAAGGAAAATCTAGCCCAACATGTACAGTCTCTCATTACAGTCCTTCACATTTTTTTGCTGCATGATGCCTTTTATATTCTGTTATACTAATTGGTCAGTTCTTCTCTGAAGTGTGAATTTTGGGGGGATTAATTTCCTCTAATTAAAAGCATATCACTTATTAAAAACTCATTTGACTTTTTTACCAGTGGAAGGTGCTTGCAGAACAGTTGGAGGATGACTTGATTTGCAATAAGACGAGCTGCAACAATTGGTCAGTTTGTTGTATTTGAGTATAATCATGCTCTCTGTTAAAACTTTGCAGGTATATTTTGACAAGCTCACCTTTGACTTTACTACAACTTCGAGTTCAAGTTTAATTGTCACTCAGCCATGTTACTGTATATAACTAAATGGAACAGCATTCCTCTGAGGTCATAATGCAAAACACAGTGCATATGGCCATAGACAGCACACAGCACATATAGTTACAATAGCACATACAGTCGTAAAATATTACAGTCACAAGTCTCTGATTAGCTTGGTCTGATTATTGATGATGCATCGTATGTTATCCAGGAGGCTGCATGTACAAGCATTCAGTAGTCCCACATCCCCCACGGCCGCAGACGAAGGTAATCCAGCTTGTCCTAAAGGGAAAAGATACTAGAGAACAGCACCCATGGGAGAGCCAGGTCCCAACCTAGGACAGATTCCTGCTCACCCACCATGCCTCTGATCTCCCCACACCACATCCAGGGCCTCCTCCCCGGGTAGCAGTAACAGGCGGTGCCACGTTATGAGGACCTAGCCTGTGGAACAACCGAGGCCGTGCAGCTAGCCGAAGAACCGATGAACAGGACTTGCATATTTTGTCCTACCAATGTCTATCAGGGTCTTGCAGTCCCAAGAAAAATGATTAAGACACAAATTTGCACCTTTTGTTGGACCGAGAGAGGCTGTTGCAACCAAGTGCACCACTATATTTACCAGAAATGCTTTTTTAATGTACCTTAGTGAATAACCTACCGTAAGTAAGTTTTGAGCAATGGTGCTGCATTGAGGAATTGTGTGCACATTGGATAGAATCCAGGTCATCATACAGATGACTTTTCCCAGTTTATCTTCAAACCTCTGAATTCAACATATTCCATTTAAAATTGTGTACATATTTTTAATGGCACGTGTATAAATGGGGTAACCATATGTGATGCAGCCTTTCTCTTACTACTTTACTAGTGTGATAGTTTGAAGGTAAATCTCTGTTGACAGTTTAGACCTTAATGGAATCAATAAAGAAACTAATATTTCTGGGGTTATTACTTGGCACACTCTGAACTAAAGCTATGTTATTACTCAAGCAATTGGTTTGGTCTCATGTTATACCTAGGCTCAATAAACTATAGGGCAGTTAATTCTATGTTTCCAGTATATTTACATACTAAGGTTTTGCTTTTCACTGTAAAAGGCTCCTGATACAAAACTGCTTAACTTAGCACCTGGAGATGCTAACACCATTATTAGGAAAATTGTTTATACTATTAGCAGGCAAAACATTACAAATTGATTGACAAAACTTCAAGCAAAATGACTAAGTTCATTACTGGAAAAATAGCCAGCTGACATCACTGTAGAAAATACCAAAATATTTTCTGGGATTATAGGTGGTATTATTGCTAGAAAAAATTGGAACACTAATGCAGGAAGAATGCTTAAAAATTATTGGGTTTGTTATTAATGTTGTCACAAAACATATTAATATTTTCATCACTAAAATAGCTAATACTATCATCAGCAAATTGGCTAACATTGCAATAGGAATATCTTCATGAATTTCTCCAAGTAAGATTCATACCATTTGTATGAAATCCAGAAAGATGCACGACTAATCTGTGTTCTGAAGGTAGGTCACAGATACTTAGCTTAACCTTGTGACTAATGTTTCGACATTGTTGAGACCTTCCAGAATTTTCTGTTGTTCTGTCAAAGTATATTTTTGTATGCAAGTATAAACTGTGCACCTTTTAACCTGATTGTAACAGGTAAAATGGCTTGTATGAAGTTTTCTTTGGATTTCCAACAGTCCATAACCAGCGTCAGAGCTCGGCTGCAGTTCAGGGTTAACTCAGTGTGTATGTGATGTGGATAATTGAGGGGAGGAACCTTCACAGACTGTAGTCAACAATGCTGCCTTTCAGCTGTTCAAACATCAGTCTTCTAATTCCACACATGCCTTGCTGATTGTTTGCTGAGACTTAACTGAGAGACAGATGTTGCCACATCAGCCACTACGCTCCACATGCAGTCCAGAGGTGATAGATAGACCGTTTCTCTTGGATTCTTAACACTGTGCTGGGGTGAATAACCTTTCCGATCCTTCCCTAGAAGGTAAAAGGCCTAGCTAATGTTTCTTTAACTACTTTGCCCTGGTTAAATGCTTTATCTATTTCAAATCCAGTGGACTCCAGTTAATTCAGACACATTGGGACCGAACTTTGGCCCAATTAACCAGCTGCTCCAATTAGCTGAGGTTCCATGTTAATAGTAATAGTTAAAAGGGTATTAAAAAAATAAAACTACCATTTAATTGAATAACAAATTATGTATTTAAATAAAATACAGAACAAATTAGAAGGCTACCAATACTACTACAGTACTTTAAAATTTTGTGTTGATTCTTAACAGTTATCATTGGAGGAACTGATTATTGTGTATACTGCCATGTTCTTTTGATTGATTGTAAATGAACAAATCAGTGCAGGCACCTAGTGTGGAAGTAGTGAAATCATTTCAGTTTCACTCCCAGACTTTTTTTGGCATTTCTAAGCCTGAATGCTTGAAGCACGTTGAGCAGAACATTTCTGAATTGCAAAATATCACTAACAAAAACCATCTCTTTTTAAATACAACTGACGCTATTTAAAAGCTGTCCACTCAATGGCCACGTGACTGATGTTAGTTAGAAACCTTTTGACATGTTTCTCCTGTCCCAATTAAACAGGATGGTGTCCCAAATAAAAGAAGGGTATCGCAGCTATTTCCTCGATTAGTTTTTGCTCTTTAAGAGTTGGCTCAAATAACCAGCTGCCTCAATTAACCGGAATCCACTGAGTTTGTAAATTAGTCCAAGTCAAGTTTATTTTATATGCACAACTACACACTTTATGACTTCAGATTGTCGGGGTCATTTAAAAACTCTTAAATTTGCTCTGCCCCATCTGTGAAGGGGACCTCAGCAGCTCTCACTCCTATCCTAAGAGTTGGATCTCGAAGTTCAAAGAAAAATTATTACCAAAGTACACATGTGTCACCATTGGGGACATTCTTAAAAAATCCAATAACCATAATAGAATCAATGGAAGACTGCACCAACTGGGTGTACAACCATTGTTCAAATGACAACAAACTCTGCCAAATACAAAGAGAAAGAAGAAATAATAATAATAATAACCACTAGAATAGTCTGAAATTTCCTAGCAATGGAGAACTGAGTGGCTATGCCTATCCCTCAGCTTTTACCACCTTGGGTTGACAAAAAATAAAAATAATAATAAATAAATAAGCAACAAATATTAAGAACATGAGATGAAGAGTCCTTGAAAGTGAGTCCATAGGTTGTGGAAACAGTTCAGTGATGGGGCAAGTGACGTTGAATGAAGTTATCCCCTTTGGCTCGAAAGCCTGATGGTTGAAGAGTAATAACTGTTCCTCATTCTGATGGTGAGAGTCCTGAGGCTCCTGTATCTTCTTCCTGATGGCAGCAGTGAGAAGAGAGCATGTCCAGGGTGGTAGAGGTCCCTGATGATGGGCGTTGCTTTCCTATGACAACATTCTGTGTAGATGTACTAAATAGTGGGGAGAGCTGTACCCATGTTGGCCTGGGCCATATCCACTACTTTTTGTAGGATTTTCTGTTCAGGGGCATTGGTGTTTCCATACCAGGCTGTGATACAGCCAGTCAATATACTCCCCACTACACATCTATAGAAGTGTGTCAAAGTTTTAGGTGTCATGCTGAATTTTCAGAAACTCCAAAGGAATTAAAGGTGCTGGCATGCTTACTTCATAATTGCACTTATGGGTCCTCTGAAATGATAACACTGAGAAATTTAAAGTTGTTGATCCTCTCTGCCTCTGAAATCCTGCTGAGGGCTGGCTCATGGACCTCTGATTTTCTCCTTTGTCTTGTTGACATTGAGTAAGAGGTTGCTGTTGTGGCACTGCTCGGCCAGATTTTCAATCTCCCTCCTTTAGGCTGATTTGTCACCACCTTTGGTTTGGCCTACAACAGTAGTGTCACCAGCAAACTTAAGTATGGCATCGGAGCAGTGCTTAACCAGACAGGCATAAATGTAAAGTGAGTAGAGCAGGGCGCTGATTGGTTCTACAGCTTGTTCTGAACCAATATTCTCCAAGCCTTAAGTTACCAGAAAATTTGGAGTATTATGAGTCAGCCACAATGACATGGAATCTACTATTAGAATGATACAAAAGCGGAGCATTCTGCCCAGTGTGTCGGAGCCAATGCTGAGGCAAACAATCTCATTAATCTCATACAATTTTCCCTCCTTGTAGCCCTGAATCATACTCAAACACAATGACTTCCATGCTGTATTTTCTCTCCTACCTTTCTGCAAGTTGTAGGATGAAATCCACCTTTTCATTCAAAGTTAATCATGGACCGTTGCTTAAGGATGCCCTGTCAAAAATATTGCTTCAAAACTCTTGTTGGAAAATTAACAGACATTATCTTCAACTTGGGTGAGTGACTGCTGCTCAGTTGATTTCATGCTTCAGACACCAAATAACTTAGCTTCCCGCACTGTGCATTTTGTACAATTCCAGCAGACTTTGAACATTTCCAACTTGATGTGAAGGCTAAATTAGCAAGGTACTTAAAAGCAAATCCAAAATTGTCTCGATGTGCAGCAGAACTCAGAACCATTTAAAATCTCTTTTACCTTTTGTGTAAAAGAGATTGTGTCATTGGTTAACAAGAGAACTGTCTAATTCATCTAATAACATGATGTTTGTATGGTAGTTCCCTGGATGATAACATATTACAAGATTAAACAAAAGCATAAAAATCCCAGAAGTGACATGATCGAACAATCAGGCCAATCGCCAGCTGATAGGATTCCTAAACCTTCAGTTCCAACATTCAAATTAATTAAGCAGTTCTTATTCCATGTTATATGTTGTAATGTGGTGCATGTGGGTAAAGTGTGTAAAAACAGAATGTTACCTGACTGTGTTCAATTAGACTTGCCATATTTTGAAGCAGTGAGCAGCCTGCTACAATCATCACCTTGTTCTGGTTAAACGCTGTTAGGATGCGATTAAGCATAATTGATCACGTGGCGTGAACATACGTGAAGGTAGAAAGTGCTCTCACACATTTCAAAATCTCTGCTTCTTTCCTTAAAGCCAGTGTGTTCTGGAATATTTACATAAACCCATCTGACCACCAAATGTATCCACAATAACCAGAATTACTTTTATTTAAAATCCATCATACTAACAGATAACATAATTACATTTCAAAACAATAGCAGGCATTTCCTTTTCAAATAGCTCATTCGCCAAATGTTTGAATGCTGAGAGATCTACAACCTATTTGCAGTGTGGTCTAATATTTCAGAGTCTATTTGTACAGGAATCTTGCATGAGTTCCTTTTGGAATCTGGAATTTAAAGAGGTTTCACTTGGCCCAATTCAGATTAAGCCTCAGTGTAAGACTTTTTTCATTTAAATGCATTCTTCCTGCTGCTTAATAGAACAGTGCAAACCTATGATAATGAAAATCAAAGTTGAGAAGTAAAAGATTCATTGAATGCAGATATAAATGTAAGACACAGAATCATAAAATACTGAAAATATCCATTACCGCTCTGCCTCATTCTGTTGTGTTACCTTATTTGCAATTTAATCTCCCCTTCCATTCACTCTGTCACAGATCTTATCTTTTGTTCTCTTTCCTTGTCCATTGCTACCCCTTTCCAGCTCTGATGAACGATTATTAACCTGAAGCTTCAACGTTTCCTCTCTATATATTAGCTCTTCGAGCCAACAATCAATTTCCTTGACCTGCAGAGAGTATCAAAGTAATAATCAGGAGAGTATTAAATTAATAATATTGGGCAGTTAGATAAATGTGGAAAAAGGTCTTCAGCTGCTTGTAAACTGAATCAAGAAGCAGATAGACAGTGCAATTGAGCTGGAAGTAGATAATCATGAAATGGTGACACGGAAATTTGTGCTGGAGTCAAATCTGAAAGCGAGGCTTTGCTTTACACACAGAGAACGTTGGAGGAGCTTAGTAGGTCAGGCAACATCGATGGAGGGAAATAACAGTTGATGTTTTGGGCCGACACCCTTCATCTGGACCAGAGAGGAAGGGGGCAGAAGTCAAAATAAGAAGAATTAGGAGAGGGGTAGGAATACAAGCTAGCAAGTGATAAGTGAGACCAGGTGAGGTAGTTACAGGAAAAGATGGAAAAACTATTTGTGGCAGGAACCAAAGGGAATGGTTTTCAGCTTCCTAATATATAATTTATATCAGTCAGTCTGAGATATGAACCTCAGTTTGTGTCCACCTCACCTGCTGCTCCATTGTGTATGGATGCACGAAGGTCACCAGGTCAATTGAAAAGAAACCCAGCACCCTTAGGCACCCCAGGCCTCAGCGATTGTAATACACATGGAGTGCAGGTTGCTCGGATCCACGGAGCACCGCGCAACATTTGAGAAGACTTCTGGAGTGGATGTGATCTCCACAAGAACCATAGATACTTACTGATTGGCTCAATGGGTATGTGCACGCTGCGGTTGAAACCCGGACATCAAATACCGAAGTCAGTGAGTCCGGATGTTGAGACCTGAAATTCAAGGAACCTGTGTCCAACTTGACCAGAAGTCAGAGGCGTGACAATGGCAAGTCTGGGCCAGGTTCTGGAGGTTGAGGCCTGACGTCTGCGAGTCGCAGAGTACAGAGCTAAGGACTGGGGTCAGAGGCCCGGAGGTGGGCTGCAGGCCTATATGTGTGTGTGAGTGGATTACCTAAGAACCTAAGAAGAACAATACAGCGCAGTACAGGCCATTTGGCCCACAATGTTGTACCAACCCTTAGTGGGGAGAGGGAGGGAAAGCAGCTTGTTTTGCTGTTGTTGCCTATGCCGTTCTGCTGAATATGATGAGCCTGCTTTGCTGGCGCAGAATGTGTGGCGTCACTTGCGGGCTACCCCCAGCACATCCTAGGTGTGTTGGTTGTTAACACAGACAACATGTTTCCCTGTATGTTTTGATCCACATGTGATAAATAAGTGAGTCTGAATCTGAATAATCTTCTTGGATGCAACTGTTGAGCATCCTGTATTGGATATCAGTCAAGCACATTATTCACTAGTGCAAAATCACTTCAAGCATGAAGTGTTTTCTTTGGAGAATACATCTGCCTATTTGGATAATTTCATGAAAAGGAAATAATTGATCAATTGGTCAATGAACAGTGTAAGTGGACACTTACCTGAGTATATAAAAAAGTAATAATGAATACTAACTCACTGTCTGAGGACGATCTATGGATTTCATCAAACGTATTTGATCTAAACTGTAATCTGAGGTAATGGTGAGACAGAGATGCATGGCACTGTGGATATGGAACTTGGTGAGAATCACGAAGGATATGAGATATTAAGGACAAGGTTAGATCTTTGGGAAACCACTGAGACAGCATGAAGTTATCTATTTATTCATTTGTTTTTTAAAAAAATTTATTGCGAGATACAGCACTTAATAGTCCCTTCTGGACCTTTGAGTCATGATGCTCAGCCATCTCCCAATTTAGCCGTAGCCTAATCACGGGACAATTTACAATGACCAGCTAGCCTACCAACGGGTATGACGTTGGATTGTGGGAGGAAGCTGGAACACCTGAAGGAAACCCACGCGGTCACAGTGAGAATGTACAAACTCCTTCCAGGTAGGGGTGGGAATTGAACCTGGGTCCCCTGTAAAGTGTCATGCTAACCACTACACTACTGTGCCACCCATAATGGTAAGAGCAACCTTTACTAGTAGCTGTAACCTCCTGGTCGATGATTTACCTGTCCTGTTAGCTCTGTTTCTCAATCTACAGATTGACCTGCTGACTATCTCAACGTACAGCACTTGCAGTTCTTTACTTTCACATACCTGGTGATTCAAGGGTAACGGTTGGATAGATGGTAATACAACCAGGTGAATGGAATCCGCCCATGTTGGATGAGACAGATTCCGGAGCAGGGCATTGTAAAGGAAGTGAGTTAAAAAGACTTGTGTTAATCTCATAATTTTTACACTGTGCCACATGCCGGTGATAATAAACCTGATTCTGATTCTTTGATTCCTATTCATTCATAAGCTAATGGAACTTTTTCAGCATTATTTTTATCTGAGTTAGTCTTAACTTAAATCAGAATATTCTCAATGTGCATCAATAAATCCTGATAGAAAGAGTAAATATTTTTGAGTCACAGAAAGGGACATCCAAAATCAGAGAGGGAAGGAGAGGAGACTTAGCAGTTGAGGTGGGGATGCTGAGAGCTTGCTGGTGGGGGCAGAGGGTGAGGTATTGATGGAAACCAAGATTAGAATCTGCATTTTTACTAATGGATTGATTAATTGACTATCTGACTGAAGAGCAGCTAAACAAATAAGTAGTGAATTACTGCTAATGATAGTCTTGTAAACAAAGGGTTAATGTTTCTGTACTGTACCAGTTCATGGGCACTGTAAGAGCAATTAAATTGTTGTTTTAATTGTTTCTCTCTTATGAAGTAATTGAAAATTGTAAGTTTTAAAAAAAACAAAAATGTGTACAATTTGGAACGATGAACAAGCCTCGGATTAAAATAAAAATAAATGTGTACTTTCTCCTCTCCTTCAGATATAATTCAGTAATGCTTTCCTCTTCGTAGTCCAATGACCTATGATATTATGTTCTTTTATCCTTGTTCTTTACACGAGCTTCAGACAATATGCAGCATGACGCCAGTTAGAACACACTAGCATTGTCTATCCTTGCCCCTGAGGAGAAAGCCTTAAATGTTAAAAAGCACTCTGAGCATAAGGGAGTAAATAAGTTGCCAACAGGCGCCTTGGAGCCTCACCAGAACTGTCAGCTCTGTTCTTTAATTGTCTAGGTCGATGAAGTGCACAAGCAGAAAATGGAGCAATCAAAATCTACACTGACCTCAAAACAGCAGGCAGTCTCAATGGAGATGTGGGCAGTTGAAGTTGGTCTTGTCACAAATCAATCTGCAGTGTTACAATTAGCATTAAACACCTTCACACTAAATGCATGATATACAACTCTTCGCGATGGATCAATGTACAATGAGGAGTGCCTACTTTCCATTATTGATGATGCAAATGGCACTTTACAGTGTTTTTGTTTCTCACAATTGCACTGAACCTAACAGACCCAACAGCTCAAGGTGTCCTATGACAGGTCTATTTGTTAACTCTCATCACTGAGGTAGCAGCTTGGCGGCAAATCCATTACGAGGGTGTTAAGGTTAATTGCCTCTGTGAGTTCTTTACAAAGACCGCAGTAATCGTATATACTCTTCAAAACAGAAGAGTAGATTCTGTAGCTAAGTATTTAGAAATTACCCATTGATTTGAAGCTACATTATGATTATTATTATTATCCAATTATTGCATGTCATCCTTTTTTAAACTACTTAAAACCCACTTGCAGTAGCTCTATTATTGACCTGCAAAATTCCTTATTTTATTCTTATTATTGCAATGTGCTTTTTTTTACACATAAGATTTGTGGAAATAAAGAATGTTCAAATAAATTCAATCAAAATACTTTATTCTTCTATTTAAAAATGATGTATTTTACTGTGAGTAAGACATATTAGTGTTTGCAGTTAGGAGACAGAATTGTCAGAACTTGCTGCTCTTTGACAAGTTTTCATGCTAAGCCAGGCCTGTGAATTTGTGATGTTAAAACCAACTACCATAGAAGGGACTTGTGACCCATAAAGTGAGGAAAAATGAAATGAACATCCTATATGGCTACCATATAAGATATTCATACAGCTGTGTTTGGCAAGCTTAATGTCACTCATGGACACGATCAGCCCGAATATTTGCAAATTAGTCACTCGTTACATGATTAGGTTTGCTTGTGCTGTAAAAGTCATGGACCACAGCTGCCAGCTGTAGGTTCTGTATCTGTGTCGTAGTGCAAGTTACATTAACAACAGGCTCATCATTATTAATTTCTGTCTGTTATTGTTTCCTTCTGGGTATTTGTAATTTATTTTCTGGTATGACCCTGCTGACCATGATACCTCCTGCACTTATTGCTGGAGCTGTTTTGTCAAAAATGATTAAAGGATTAAATAAGCTAATGTTGGTCCAAATCTTCTTCTCTCTAATTTTGGTGTCAAGATGGATATGTGTATTAGAGATGCAATGGCAAGCGATATCCTTGATGAGTACTTGTGTGCATTTAGTGCTAATAGTATGGGACTGTATGGTGTAAGACCATATGACATAAGAGCAGAGTTGTCTATTCAGCCCATTGAGTCTGTTCTGTCATTCAATCATGGCTGATATATTTTCTCTCTGAACCCCATTCTCCTGCCATCTGCTTATAACATTTGACACCCTGGTTTTGTTATTATACTACGATTCTACCTGTTTTCTACAGAGCTGCAAAAAGACTCAAATAATGTGTGTTGAAATTACACCTGGATATGTGTAAATTTGAAACCTGTATAAAAAAAAATCTGGAGTTGTGAAACCAAATTGTCAAAGTTAACTGATTCACGGCAGAGGTATTCTGATGAAAATGCTTTGACCTTCTGCACATGGTGCCTGACTAGCTGAGTATTTCCAGCATTTCATGTTTTTGTTTCTAATTCTAACCTTGTGCAATATTTTGCTTTTCTTTTAGTACTTAAGTGATTGAAAAGACAGTGATTGCAGTTCATACAATCTTGTAACATCTGGTGACCTTCATTCTATAATGTCTTTACCATGGTGCCTCATAAAATATAATACCTTTTACCTGGAACATTAGTGTCATACTGACTGAAATTAAGGCCGTGTTTGTTATTTGTAAGATTGATTTCATTTACTTCAGGGTTGCACCACTACTTTACATAAACTCTCTGATTTACTGCACAGGTCAAATTATTTATCTAATAATAAAATTTTAACCTGAACTATGCTGGTTACAGTTTATATGTAGTATCATATAGCTAAGAGTGCATTGACTATCTTTTATATTTTACTGGTTTTCAAGCATTCACCCTCAGCTGCCTTTGCTGGTGCCTGCTCTATTACAGTATTGTCTCTGAGGCGTGGTTACTCTGCCGGAGGTGTGATTCAGATGACTTGAGCCTCTCTTGTCTGTCTCTCCTCGAATGAAGGGATGGAATGTCCAAAATGTCTGGCAGATAATTGGGAACAATTTCCAAACAAGAACAGCAAAGCTGTTCTGACGCCAGCCTTTGTTATTTCAATTTGCAGCTTTAGAGTCAGTCCATAACTTGAGAGGGGAGTATGTCTTCAAAGGAGCGAGCAGAACTTCAGTGGGCTGAAGGTCTCCTTCTGTGCTGTGCTGCTCTGTATTTTTGATACTACACATTATTCCTTTCCTATCCCTGATCAGTTGTATCTTAAGAAATGCACAACAAGTGCCATTTTTATCTACGTTTGCTGGAATGCAGATTTTTTTCTCCATGAGGGACTATTGTGAAGATATGCTGCATCACTTAAAAACCACGATTTAACTCTTTCATGGCCCACTATCATTTCCAAACAGAAGTTTCCATGCATTAACAGAAATTCAGACCATTGTCGCCAAGTGACAAGTTTTATGAAGGAGGAATTTCTTCAGCCAGAGGGTGGTGAATCTGTGGAATTCTTTGTCACGGACGGCAGTGGAGGCCAAGCCACTGGGTTTATTTAAAGTGGAGTTTGATAGGTTCTTGATTCGTAAGGATGGCAAAGGTTACAGGGAGAAGGAAGATGGATGGGATTGAGAGGGATAATAAATCAACCATGATGGAGAGGTGGAATAGACTTAATGGGCTGAATGGCCTAATTCTGGGTCCAATGTCTGATATTTTTATCGTCTTATCATTTCTGCAGCTAATTACAGAGTGCTTGCAGGTTCTCCTTCATTTATTTCTCATACATTTGGCCAAATGGCTGCTTACTGGAACACTTTAACCCGTGAGGAGCTTCCCTCACTGTGAAAGGCTCTCTGCAGTCCACAATGCTTTCTCAGCTTGGAGGCGCCACTCAGAAAAGGCCGCCAGTCAAACGAGAGCAAAGGCCGCTGGGAGCAGGGCAACGAAAGCTTCAGGAAGTAGTAGGATGCCCAAATTAAAACAAAAACAGGACTCTTGGTTAAAAGGTGTAACCTTCAACATTGTTTCATTTATTTGAAGGCCTCTTTTTTAACTATATTGTCTCATCCCTAGTCTTTTGTTCCTTTATCTCAATACCACCTACTGACTATACAGCCTACTGAAATCAAAACAGATGAGGACAATTTTGGCTGTAGAATATTTTTTCAAATAGAATCAGAATCGGAATCAGGTGTATTGTTACTGACAGAAGTTGTGAAATTTATTGTCTTGTGGTAGCAGTACAGTGCAGGCATAACAAATTACTGTAAGTTACAATAAAAATAAGCACTGCCGAAGAAGTATGTAAGCACACATTTCACTTTAAGTGGAAAGCTTGATGATAGGACAGAGAAGGAGCACAGAAAACTACAATGAAATTATTGTAAATAAACTCACGGTGTAATAGCCTTAATTATAAACATAATCATAAACACACGAGATTCTGCAGATGCTGGAATTCTGGAGCAACTCACACAAAATGCTCGAGGAACTGAGTAGGTCAGGCAGCGTGTATGGAGAAGAATAAGCAGTTGACACTTCAGGCCGGTCTCTTCATCAGAACTGGAAAGGAAGGCCGAAGAAACCAGAATAAGTTTGGGGAAGGGGAAGGAGTTCAAGCTGGCAAGTGATTGGTGGAGCCAGGTGAGGAGGAGGGGGAAGGAGTTCAAGCTGGCAAGTGATTGGTGGAGCCAGGTGAGGAGGAGGGGGAAGGAGTTCAAGCTATAAGGTGATGGGTGAAGCCAGGTGGGTGGGGAAGGGAGGATGAAGTGAGAGGATGGGAGGTGATGGGTAGAAAGGGTAAAGAGCTGATGAAGAAGGAATCTGATAGGAAAAGAGAGTGGATCATGGGAGAAAGGGAAGGAGGAGAGGCCTAGGGTGAGGTGATAGGCTGATGAGAAGAGAAGTGATAAGAGGGGAGAGGAGGAGGAGGAGGAAGAGGATGATGATGATGATGATGATGATAATGATGGAGGGGGAGAATTTACCAAAAATTAGAGAAATCATTCTTCATGCCATCAGGTTGGAGGCTATGAGAGAATATGAGGTATTGCTCCTCCAACCTGAGCATGGCCTCATCGTGGTAGTAGAGGAGGCCATGGACTGACCTGTCAGAATGAGAATGGGGTTTGGAATTAAGATGGTTGGCACTGGGAAATCCTGTTTGAGGTGGATGGAGCGAAGGTGCTTGACAAAGTGGTACCTCAATTTATGTCTGGTCATTCCAATGCAGAGAAGGCCACATTGGGAGCACCAGATACAGCAGATGACTCCAACTGACTTGCAGGTTAGGTTGTCACTTAGATTGCAGGAACAACACTTCATATGGCATCTAGGGAGCCTCTAACCAGATGGCATGAACATCGATTGCCCTAACTTCTTCCATCTCCTTCCCTCTTCTTCCAGTCTCCACTCAGGCTCCCCTCTTACCTCTTCTGTTCTCACCTGCCTATCACCTCCTCACATGGCTTCTCCAATTTCCCTTTCTCTCATCCTATCCTTCAGATTCTCTCCTCCTGTTAGATTCCATCTTCTTCGCCCAGTTGCCATTTCTACCTCGCACCTCCCAGCTTTTCACTTCATGCCCCTCTCCACCACCCATCTGGCTTCACCTATCACCAAGATTGTACTCCTTCCCCTCCCCCCATGTTATACTTCTGGCCTCTTCCCCTTTCCTTTCCTGCGCTGATGAATGGTCTCAGCCCAAAATGTCTGTTTATTCCTTTCCATAGTTGCTGCCTGACCTGCTGAGTTCCTCCAGCATTTTGTGTGCTGATCTTGAGGAAAACTCTGAGCTGAAAATTAAATAAGGTTGATCCCATATCTGCAAATGAAAGCAAAAATAGATGCAATATTTGACATAAAACTCATGGTTATATATAAATATACAGAGATTACTTCAGGTTATTTCATAAAGTCCTAGAGTGTTGCCAGCCACAACTGCCTCACGCTTGCAAGGCATCAGGCCCTAATAATGCACATGGTAGGGCTCTGAGAAACCTGTGCCAACCAACTGGTGGGAGTGTTCAAGGATAACTTCAATCTCTCACTGCTGCAGTAGGAGGTTCTCACCTGCTTCAAAAAAGTGACAATCATACCAGTGCCCAAGTAGAGCAGGTTAAACTGCCTCAATGTTTATCAGCCAGTAGCACTCACAACTACTGTGATAAAATGCTTTAAGAGTTTAGCCTAGGCTAGAATCAACTCCTGCCTAAACAAGGACCTGGATGCACTGCAACTTGCCTATCGCCACAATAGATCTACAGCAGATGCCATCTCACTGGCTCTCAGTTCAGTCTTTGATCACTTGGACAATAGCAATATCTACATCAGGCTACTCTTTATTGTTTACAGCTCAGTGTTTAATACAATCATACCCTAATTTCTAATCAACAAGCTCAATAACCTGGGCCTCTGTATCTCGCTCTGCAAACGGATCCTTGACTTTCTTACCGGGAGATCACAATTCGTGCAGATCGGAAAGAAGCAACAACATTGCACTCAATGTCACTTGATTATGGACTTCAGGAGGGGGAAGTCGAGAGAACGTAACATTACATGGATTTACAGTATGTAGGCAGCCCCTACAAAAGCAGGTTATACACCCCAATCCTGGAGAAATCCTTTTCTCCTTTATCAAATTCCATCAGCCTGACTTTCTGCTCTCTCTTTCTGTCCTAACTGTGCTTTGAGAGAAAAGGGAACCAGCTTGATTACTATTTCCTCAGAGTGAACCTTGCAGTTCCAACTTTCCATGTAAACCCTCTCCAAAGATTCCATACCCTTGCTATAAAATAAAAATTTAAAGTAAAGTGATAAATTGCTTTATTATTGTCATATGTTTTGAGGTACTGGGAAAGGCTTGTCTTGCGTACCATTCATACAGATCAATTCATTACAACGGCACTTCGAGGTAGCACAAAATAAAATGAAAACAAGTGCAGAATACAGTGTGTTATATTAAAGAGAAAGTGTAGTGCAAATGAGGTAGTTTGTGGGATCAAAAGTCCAAATTATTGCATTAGGGAATGGTTCAATAGTCTTATAACAGTGGGATAAAAGCTGGCCTTGAGCTTGGTGGTACATGTTTTCCAGGTTTGCCCAGTAGTAAAGGGGAGAGAAGGGATAATGTCTGGGGTGGGTGTTGGTTTTGATTGTGCTGGCTGCTTTACTGAGGAGGTGAGAAATGTAGACAGAGTCTACAGAAGGAAGTTCTACCATGAGCTGAGCTGTATCTTCAATTCTTTAGCTTCTTGAATGCTGTTACAGGCTGAGCAGTGGTGATGTATCTGGACAGAATGCTTTCTATGGTGCACCGATAAAAAATTAACGAGAGTCAATGAGGAGATGCCAAGTTTCTTTAGCCTCCTGAGGGAGGAGAGGCGCTGGTGAGCTTTTTTGACCATGGCATCTGTGTGATTAGATCATGACAGGAAATTGGTGACATTCTCCTTTAGGAACTTGAAGCTTTCCATTCTCTCAACCTCAGCAAACCGGCATCCTTCCTGAAGTCAGTGACCATCTCTTTATTTGTGCTGACATTGAGGGAAATGTCGTCATCATGACACCATGTAACTAGGGTCGCTATCTCCTTCCTGTATTCTGACACATCATGATTTGAGATATGGCCCACTACACTGGTATCATCTACAAACTTATAGATGGAGTTAGAGAAGAATTAGGCCACATAATTGTGTAGAAGGTGTGCCAGAAAGGAAATGGATTCTTGCATTTGTCATACTCCTTTCATAATATCCCAAATTCCACCAATGAAGTGTATTGATTGTCACAGTTGCAAATCCAGTGAGCACTTTGCTAACACAGCCAATGCTGTAAGAAGCTGACAATCAGTTTAACAATTTTGACTGAGGGCTCAGTAATGGCCGGAAAATGTGTCTGGTTGTAGTTGTCTCTTGATGAGTAAAGATGATTGTAGTTGTTTGAAATAATCATCCTCGCTCCAGGACATAACTACAGGAATTTCTCTGGGGAGTATCTGCAGCTGCTTTATCAATGAACTTCCTTTCTTCAGGAGCTTAGAAGTGGGATTGTTTGCTGATGGTTCCATTGTAACTCCTTTAATACTTCAACATCAGTGTAAGTAATTTTCATGTCAAGTAAATGCCAGGCAAGCACCATCTCTAAGCAAGAGGAAATCTAATTGCCTCAATATTCAGTGGCATTAATGTTGTTGATTCCAACCTGACCCACCTTTCATTATTACTTTCTGTTAAGTATTGACTAGGAACATAACTGGAACAGATACATAAGCATGTAATTGTAAGCACGGCAGGTGATGAGTGTTCTCTGAATATGATTCACAGCTTTCCACACTATGCCAAGTACAAGTCACAATCCTGATGGAATATTGTCCACTTGCCTTGATGCATTCAGTTTCAAAAACACTTAAGAGTTTTGCCACCATGCAGGGAAAAATAGCTTATTTAATTATATCTCAAAGGTATAACTTGTAATTTACAAACTCACCACAGAGATGGGCATCGCTGCAGTCACATCAGAATTGAAGCACTGGCAAGTTCAATTTCACTTAGAGATACTTTAGTCATACATTATTGTTGCTGGATTCAAATCCTGAAATGCCCTCCCCAAAACCACAGGAGAGTACATTCACTTGAAGGATAGCAGCAGGCAAGAGATGGGAAGAGCAATTAGAGGAGGGGGAAAAATACAAGTCTTGCTATCAATCTGCAGATCCTGTATGTGGTTAAACATATATTACTGTTATTCTCCCTAGTGCATTAAAGGTTACAGGAAGATTTGAGTTAGGTATTCAAGAATAAGAGGTATTTTCCTAAAACAACTAAGGAAAATGTGATTTCACTAGCAGGAGAGAAAGTAACCATTGAACAATGGTTTAAGACAATTAGCCAAAAAAGCAGAGGGTAATGAGGGAAGTATATATTTAATAGTGCAGAAATTATTGCATAAAAGACATATGCAGAGAACATTTTTAAGAACTTCAAAGAGTGGGAGAGGAGGTATCGTTGAAGAAATACTTGGGAGGCCATCTATGTTGGTGTGCAGAACATATGAAGCAGAACATTGTTTTAATGATGAGAGATTGGGTGATTGCTGATGTGGAATGAGAACTAAATCCCTTTGTACACAAGTTGTATGCAAGCAAGGGTAGTGATTGGAAGGGAAAATTTTATGTTGTTTTTTTCCAAATATACCCATTAAAGAACTACAAATTACTGGCAATGCCAATTGCAGCTTTAGCATTTGGACAGAAAGTAAAGTAGCATTTGCTTCATCAATTCCTTACAGCAGGCAACTGATTTTCTAGAAATTTATGTCATCCATTTAGGGGAAGTAACTGTACTGCAACATTATCTCATTATCTGGTAAACCTTGCACTGAAGCAGGAAGAAACTGTACTTCTAGACATCAGTATTTATGAAAATGGCATCTGAAAAAAACAGCCAGTGTTCTAACAAACAAAGGTTCTGTGTGTTAATTGAAGTGGTAATGGACTCAGTGGTTGGACAGAAAAAATGCATTGCTTAGTTAATCATTTCTGTTAAATCATTGCTGATGTTTTAATCTTTTCCCTGGCATTATGATTGTTGGAGTTCAGAATGTGATGTCCAACAATCATTCACAGGTCAGGACTGGTATACTGTTTATGCATGATTAAGACGTATAGAATTATTTTATCTTACTGTGTTTCATTCTTGTGTGTGCATTTCCTTGGTAGTTCATTTACAGCCATGACAGTGAATAGTTTACTGAATTAGATCCTGTAAAGGGAGTATTCTGGAGTTATGTGAATCTGGCAGTTGTTAATTCAGACATGAACCGGTCTTCAGTTCTTAAACTGGATTGTAAATTGCAAGTAGTGTCTGTGGCACACAGGTTTCCTTCAGACTAAGAGATATTTTTTTTCCAAAAATTCTTTATTCAGGAATAAAATGGTGACCATGAGATGTTTGTATATGTCTCAGCCTAAAATTAAGACAATGAGGATATGTTAATTGACTTGCATCAACTCAGGCAACATGGGTAAGTTGTCTGCAAAATTGTGACTGAGTTCAAGCTGGCAGACCAGGCTGATGCTGTCACTTAGCATGTCAAACATGGCCAAAGGCACAGTAGCAATCAGTAGCTGATCTATTGTGCACCCTGGCGTCTGGCTTTTTGTCTTCAGATGTTTTTAGGATATCTTTGTCAGTAGGGGTGTTTGAACATTCGGGGGTGTCACCCACTGAAATTCAAAGGAAGCATTGTCAACCCAAAGGATGGAAGTGACCAATGTCGTTGTAGCTATTGAGTTTGTATTAAATCACCTGGTGTTAGCTTTGATCCTGACGATATCAAAATGTGATGTACTTTTGGATTTGTGAGCCTCTACCGAGAGTGCCTCTAGAAGAATGTCTATTTGTTAAGATGAGTAAAGACTTACATGACTGCAGTTTCTCCATTTTCTCCAGTGATTTAGTTGTAGTCACAACAGATCCAATAAGGCCAATTAATGGTTTCAAAATAAACATTCCCAGTTGATTCTCATGTTTGGTTCCAAGGTGCAGTTTTGCTATGGATTCACAATCTAGCTCAGTAATGAGCGTGCATCAGTTTCAGGAAATGTTGTCAAAGTAAAGATTTATTGCAATTATTTAAATGTAATCTCATTTTGCTACCCTTTAGTGATTGGAATAAAAATGGTAATTTTCTAAATAAGTGATATAAATCTCCCCTTTGTTTTCTTTTTGTAAAACTGAGGAATAAAAGGCCTTTTTGAACAATAGAATTGTGACATTCTTGATGGAAACACAAAGCTTTCTTAACTCTGCACTGTCCCTTTTCCACTTTTCATCTCTTCCCCCAGTGAGGGATAGTAAATTGTGCAATCAACCCACGAATAAAAATTGAAACTCTGCAAGCTATTTGAACTTCAAGTTAAGGCCTGTTTTCCTTTAGCTAAAGTTATTGGTGTGTGAGGTTATAAGATTGGAGCTAGCAATTGAACTGCTTTTTCCAAGTATTGATCTTGCTTCATTGATCTGACTATATTTATGGAGCAATAGTTTCATGATCCATGAGGGTTAAACTTTCAGGAAAGTTTGTGTTCCGGGCTTGTATCATGTGCTGCCTTGAGGTCAAGGAAAATAGTAGCTACTTTCAAATGTCTTTAAACTCCTATGGATGCATTTTCAAGGACTCTACAACTCAGGTTCTCAATATCATTTGTTTGCTTCTATACTTACAGTATTATTATTTGTTTCATTTGTATTTGCTCAGTTTTCTTCTTTTGCATATTGATTGTCAGTTTTTGTTTGTAGTTTTCATTGATTCTATTGCATTTCTCTGTTCTACTGTGAATGACTGCAAGAAGATGAAACTTCAGGGTCGAGTTGTTCCTGTGATCAAAGTCTCCAGAGAGGCACCGGATCTGGTGGTGTAGAGGTCTTTATTCATCACAACAAACAGGCGACGCTCATGGAGAGACTCTCGGTGGAGGCTCACAAACGCGAAGGTACATCACAATTTTATATCATTAAGATCAAAGATAAAACACAATCTCAATCGCTACAATGACATTGTTTACTCCAATACTTTGGGTTGAAATACGGTTCTTTTGAGATACATAGTGGAAGCACATTGTAATGGATCCAAACGCTTTTGGGAAAAACTAGTTAGCACCAATATTCTAAACCCTTTTGATGACAGAGTCGACACCCGAAATTAATGTTTTTAGGATTGTCTCTGAATACACAAAAATGATAAGTACACCAAAACTATTGATTGCCTATACCTATGACTATGTTTGATATGCTAAGTGACGACATCCATCTGCTCTGCAAATTACACTCAAGTCACTGTTGTGCAACTACTTAGCTATGTAGCCGACTTTGATACATTTTGTTTAATACAGATCCTATTGTTTTAACATTTTGCTCCATCATATGCAATCTCTTAGTCTGTGGAACACCCTGTGCTTTTAACTTCAATTTACTATTTGCACTTTTAAAAAAAGCTGGCTAATTGCAAGTTTCCTCAACTCATTTACACTTACAGAACTAAAGCCTCCTTCTTGTTTGAATTAATGTCTGCTGTATTCATGTAACTCCAGAATACTCCCCAGCAGGTAGTGTACGGTGACATTTATGTACTCTGATAAGAAATTTATTTTGAACTTCGAACTTAGAAAAGCAGAAACATTGCACTTTTGCTTGATGTATGACCTGGGTCTCTCGCAAGTTTTGGGAGGGTGATTACTTCTGCACTGGTCTAAGTTTTTTATTCCCCCAACAGTGACTCTTATAAAGAATTGGACCAGGCAAGAGGCCCAAGAAGGTGCAGGAACTCTGGAAGGATTGATATCCGGTTCAGCCTAAGTTTGCAACTTTAACCCCAGCAGGAACTCAGCAGGCCAGGCAGCATCCAGGAAAAGAGTACAGTCGACATCTTGACATTTGCACCTTTTCCTGAGATGAAGATAATTCTGGGTGACTACATTCCACCTGGCACTTCTGTTGCTAGAATCACATTCTAAATCACAGAAATATTGTTCTGCTGTTCTGAATCACATTCCCCACCCCCCACCCCCATTTAGACAGGAAATCACAGAAATAATCTTTGCTAGCCTGTCTCCGTTTATTGACCTAATCAGCCCACCTGCTACATGGCACGCTTTCCTTGAAGGGATGGATGCAGAACTTTAATTGCTTCAGTCGGTTTCAGGTAGCTTCAGATGCTGCTGAAACTCCTGAAATTCCACCGCACCATCGTGTGCTGGTGCACTAGGCAGCATGGTTGGTGTTTCCTTGATGTCACAATTATCCTGCTGAGGTTTGTGCATGCACTTCAGATGTGACCTGCCCTAGGTCAGGCTGATGCATAATAAACATCCCAGCAGGCTCAAAATCAACTCAGTGTTCTAGCCAGTGCAGTAGTAGCCAAATTCTGAAAGTCACCACTGTGACTGACTCTTTCACTTCTATTTCTCTCTGCAGATGCTGCTGGATACTTCAATTTAAGATTGAGCCTTTGTTCCTATTATTTCTTAATTACTAGTGTTCAAGTAATGGTTACCTTATTAATCTTTGTCTAATTTTCATCACTGACTCTTCCTCTGTTTTCTTTACTCTTTCCCATTTCTGCTATTTCAAGTGTACTTTCACAGTTATGATGAAGGAATATTAACCTGAGATGTTGATGCTGTTTTTCTCTCCAAGATGCAGCCTGATAGTGTGAGTATTTCTAACATTTCCTATTGGATCCTACAGCGCAGCTTACAGCACAGTGGTTAGTACAATGCTTCACAGTACCAGCAACCTGAGTTCAGTTCCGGGTGCTGCCAATAAAGGGTTTGTACGTTCTCCCTGTGCTTGTGTCGGTTTCCTCCAGGTGCTCCAGTTTCTTCCCACAATCCACATCTGTACCGGTTGGTATGTTAATTGGCCATTGTATACTGTTTTGTGATTAGGCCTGGGTTAAATCTGGGGTTGCTGGGTGGCACGGTTCGAAGGGCTGGAAGGACCCACTCCATGCTGTACCTCAATAAAATAAAATAGAATTTAAAAGTAGTTATTTGACCTTTTTGTATTTAGCAATACCATGAAAAACGAAAAATAATGCTATGAATATGCAAGACTGACTTTCTTTTCTGACATCATATGATAATTAATGTCAAAGTGACTATGAATTCATTATCTTGAATTACTGTATGTATAGAAATCGTGAAACCCAGGACTGTCACGCTAATTATGATTAAGCTGTTAGTCACACTGAATAAGATTCAAACATTGCAGGTGGAATGTATTTTCAATTGTAATAATAAGAATTTATCCCGAGAAAGTCCATATGAATATGATGTTGAGAAACTTAATTTTGCCCTGTCATATAATCTCTGAAACCAAGTCAGTTCAACTATATGAATTGCAGCTTTAGTTTTTTGTTGTGCTTTTTGGACTTTTAACATATATTGAGTGCCAGGAGGTCAAGATGATACAGAAGGAGAAGCTGTTGATGGAAGAATATTTCTGCTCTTGAGAGTCTGTAGAAAATAGAACTTTGCTGATGTTGAGATTTTAATAGGATAAATATTAAAATATGGCTTATATAACCAATATAAATATGGTTACAGTTACGTAAAGACTTTGTTGCTTACAGAGAACCAATACAATGCAGAGTCTAACTAGCATATTGAGTTGATGTTTCAGGGAAATATTTCAAAGATATCCTGTCTAAAATGATTGGTGTAGATATCTTAACAAAATTACAAAATATGAAGTCATAGGAGCACTTATGAGTGTGAAGAAATCATTTGGCTCCAGAAGACGTGACAGAGGATGAGAGGTGACCTGATAGAGATGTATAAGATGATGAGAGGCATTGATCATATGGATAGTCAGAGACTTTTTCCCAGATCTGAAATGGTTGCCACACGAGGACACAGGTTTAAGGTGCTGGGGAGTAGGTACAGAGGAGATGTCGGGGTAAGTTTTTTACTCATAGAGTGGTGAGTGCGTGGAAAGGGCTGCCGGCAACAGTGGTGGAGGTGGATACGATAGGGTCTTTTAAGAGACTTTTAGATAGGTACATGGAGCTTAGTAAAATAGAGGGCTTATAGGTAAGCCTAGTAATTTCTAAGGTAGGGACATGTTTGGCACAACTTTGTGGGCTGAACGGCCTGTATTGTGCTAACACGAGGAAATCTGCAGATGCTGGAAATTCAAACAACAACACACACAAAATGCTGGTGGAACACAGCAGGCCAGGCAGCATCGATAGGGAGAAGCGCTGTCGACGTTTCGGGCCGAGACCCTTCGTCAGGACTAACCGAAAGGAAAGATAGTAAGAGATTTGAAAGTAGTGGGGGAAGGGGGAAATGCGAAATGATAGGAGAAGACCGGAGGGGGTGGGATGAAGCTAAGAGCTGGAAAGGTGATTGGCGAAAGTGATACAGAGCTGCAGAAGGGAAAGGATCATGGGACGGGAGGCCTCGGGAGAAAGAAAGAAGGGGGGGGGGAAGCACAAGAGGGAGATGGAGAACAGGCAGAGTGATGGGCAGAGAGAGAGAAAAAAACAAACAACTAAATATGTCAGGGATGAGGTAAGAAGGGGAGGAGGGGCATTAACGGAAGTTAGAGAAGTCAATGTTCATGCCATCAAGTTGGAGAAGTCAATGTTCATGCCATCAGGTTGGAGGCTACCCAGCCGGAATATATACCGGCTGGGTAGCCTCCAACCTGATGGCATGAACATTGACTTCTCTAACTTCCGTTAATGCCCCTCCTCCCCTTTTTACCCCATCCCTGACATATTTAGTTGTTTGTCTGTTCTCCATCTCCCTCTGGTGCTCCCCCTCCCTCTTTCTTTCTCCCGAGGCCTCCCGTCCCATGATCCTTTCCCTTCTCCAGCTCTGCATCACTTTCGCCAATCACCTTTCCAGCTCTTAGCTTCATCCCACCCCCTCCGGTCTTCTCCTATCATTTCGCATTTCCCCCTTCCCCCACTACTTTCAAATCTCTTACTATCTTTCCTTTCGGTTAGTCCTGACGAAGGGTCTCAGCCCGAAACGTCAACAGTGCTTCTCCCTATCGATGCTGCCTGGCCTGCTGTGTTCCACCAGCATTTTGTGTGTGTTGTTGCCTGTATTGTGCTGTAGGTTTTCTATGTTTTTATGTTAAGACTGGGTCCTGGCTGATAATGAACCTTAGCACCACTTTAAGACAATGAGCATGTTATTTAGTTTGCAGATTAATTGAAGGGGTAACTTCTATCTTGCAACATACACAAAATATTTAAGGAACTCAGCAGGTCAGGCAGCATGGAAAGAAATGAACAGTTGACATTTTGGGCAAAGGTCCTTCATCAGTGTTTTTATTTGACTTTTTTTATCCTGCAAATCCACTGATCAGAAGGAGCCATGATAGTTTCAATCTCAGAACCCATGAGTCAAACGAGGATTTTTGCAAAATCAGAAAGTGCTAGAAATACTCAGGTGGTAAGATCACGTCTGTAGGAAGAGAAGCAGAGACAATGTTCCAGGTCGGAGACCTTCTTCAGAACTCTGTTTCTCTCCCCATTGGTGTAACCTGACTTGCACTTTCCAGGTCCGAAACATAGACCGTACTCTTACCTAGGCTGCCTGGCCTGCTGAATTCCTCCAGCATTTTGTGTGTGCTACACTTTCCAGCATTTTCTGCTTTTGTGTTAGTTTCAAGCATCTGCATTTTTTTTAACTTTCACAAGATTTTTGCTTACCTTTGCTTTGTGTTGTACTCAATCCTCATAAAACACTTCAATGTTGAATAACTCTTAACTTTATTTGCATCAATAAAGTACAGCTTGTTCTATAAATGCAGAGGATACATGTTTTTAAAAAAATCTTCAGGATAACTTTAGCTTTATGTTAGTGCTTTAACTTTTTTCCTGATTTTCTTGTTCATAATCTTCCCCTCCACCCCACCCCACTTTATCTCTAGCCATTCAAATAAATGGAAAGGCTTGGATAGAGCCCTCTTTGATATCTCAGCCATGTAATATTCCTAACAGTTATGAATTTCTGTCATGGATCATTATGTCCAACAGTTTGCTGATTTGCACTAGACAGTTTAGAAGGAAGTAGCATATCTATAAAGTCTCTTTCGGCTAGACAGTTAGTTTCCTTCAACACATTCGACCATTAAGGAACTTTTTGCTCACGTTTTTCATCTGTTGAAGTATGTTGGTGCTGCAGAGAGAAATGCTTTTTCATACTGGCCACCGATCATCAGTATTAAACATTTTCAGAATAGGTAAATCAGACAAGCAGCCTTCCTATATAACCATATAACAATCACAGCACGGAAACAGGCCATCTCGGCCCTCCTAGTCCGTGCCGAACTCTTAATCTCTCCTAGTCCCACCTACCCGCACTCAGCCCATAACCCTCCACTCCTTTCCTGTCCATATACCTATCCAATTTTACCTTAAATGACGCAACTGAACTGGCCTCTACTACTTCTACAGGAAGCTCATTCCACACAGCTATCACTCTCTGAGTAAAGAAATACCCCCTCGTGTTTCCCTTAAACTTTTGCCCCCTAACTCTCAAATCATGTCCTCTCGTTTGAATACAAACAACTACCACTCTACCACTCTCAGTGTTTTGCTTTAATCCCAAACATGATGCTTTTCAGTTCCCACTACACTATTTAAGGTGTATTACTTTCATGGTGGTTTGATGATCATTTACATATAATGTAACCCCGAGTGAGATTATGGCTAATCCTTCTCAAACCTGACTGCTGTATAAAACTTGTCACCAATTTCCTTCTGCACTATGATGATATGCAAACTGTAATCCTCATTAACATCTCCATCCGAGACCCAGTCCCAGTATACTCTGCAGTCATACAAGGACAAGGTTGTGTCATTGGTCCAGTCTTCTTCCTCACCGCAGTGGATTTCACACAAGGCAAGTGGGAAAGTGGTTTACATCCATCATCTCCATTCCAGAACCAGAATCACTGTAAGTTTTGTCATTGTGTTATAGTTGAGAGAATGGGCTTTGTATTAAACTAGAAGATGGAGGACCTTCACTAGCTGCTACCACAGGCAACATGCAATTTAGATCCAGATGAGCATGGATGAGAAACATTTCTTTGCAAGAACAGGCATCATTGACAAAGTCCATCACTGCCATTCAGCCTTTTTGCTAGAAAAGCTCTGACCAAGATCTCAGACCCAACTCCAAAGCAATTGCCGCACTGGTGATAAAGGCAGTTACAGTAGGCACTGAATTCATTGGAACACCATATCAGAACCATTTCTGGTGATCATTTATCAGGATTGAACACCACTGGAGACTTTTACAGACTCTTACCCACAACAACACAGAAACACATAAGGGATGTAATTATCGGCTTGTTCAAAATGGCTGACAGGGATCAATCTTGCCTGTGATCAGGCCTGTCAGAATGAATGCTGGCTGGGTTTGTGTCTCTTGCTGGCCTCCTCTGGATGCAGTGGGCTGTTGAACAAAGATGGTCTTCCAGTGCTCTGACTGATCCAAAGACTCCTTTCAGTAAATACCAGCCAGTGTCTCCTGTTTGGTGGTGGTCTTTGCACAGCCTTATGTCGCAGTGAGGAAGAAGAAAGTGCAGAGTCCAGATGATTGCCGGATGATGAGGAGGAGAAGGAAGCTGTTGCACCCCACCCCCGCCATCTTTGTGTATACCACCATCATTGAATCCTCCAATCTCACTCATTGTGGAGTACCCTTCCATCCATAAGTCTCCCACTATCCCTAACTAAATCTCACACCTGGCCAAGACCCTGATAATCACGAGTGTCCCACCAGGTACCAAACCGTCCTTGAAGTCACCAACATGCAGCCCTCAGATGGACCACCTACAAGAGCATTTCAGAGACTTGGCATCCTTCTGACAACCAATGCCTTTCATTCACAGTGTCAGTCGTGTGATGAATGCCATCATCTTATATAGATGGTTGCAACTCTAACAATAGCTAGCAACTCCACTCCATCTAAGGCAGAGCAGTTATTTGCATCCCATCCATTACCCTAACTATGCACTTCCTTCACTACTGTGACTGCAAACTGAAGCATCTACAAGGTGCATTGCAGATATTCACCTAGGCTGCTCTGAGAGTATCTTCCAAATTCATGGTCGCTACTGTCTAGAAGGACAAAGGCAGAAGACAGACCTGATTATTACACCTGCAGGCTCCTCTCCAAACCATATTCTGGCTTGCAAATATCTCATTATGCCTGTTGTGACTGTGATCAAAGTCACCAGGGAGACACGGAAACTGGTGATATACAAGTCTTTATTCAGCACAACAAGAAGGCATCATACTGGAGACAATCTTGGAAAAGGCCCCCTGACCCAACATTTCATCGCATTTTTATACACTAAAGATCAAAGGTTACATGCAGGACTATTCTATAGTTACAATGAGCAAACCAATATTTGTCCATGCAGGACAATGTATTCACAATGCCTCCTTTGAATTACATATAACTTTCAGACACCTAGGTCTTTGTTCCAACACTCCAGAAACCCAATATGAATGTTAATCGTCACTGTCTTTAAGCTGTATTCATGCACATGCAGACACTTCAGTAAATGGGTGCTTCCTTGTTTGCAATCAGCCCCAAACTGCAGCTCTAGGAAGTCCATTGTTCTGAGCAGCTTTTTAAATTCAATCTACAATCAACATTCAAATCTGAAGACTGGTTGCTGTTGAAATCAGTATTTGCCATATTCCATAACTCCTAACAATTTGGTGAGTTTGGGTCCTTGAACTGTCTGTCTGTGTGTTAACAGTGGGAGGGCTATAATGAGGAGGGTTCAGGAAGGTAACTCAACTCCATTTTACTAGGGTACTTAGGGATTGGGCAAAAATAGAAGATAACAAGAACATAAGAACCACAACTAGACTTGTCCAGCATTAATTAAAATCATGGCTGATCTGATTTTGACTCTGACTGCACTTTCCTGCCTGTTTCCTATTTCATTGTCTCTCAGAACTCAAGCAATCTATCCAGGATGAATTCTACGAACACTTTTAACCATTTAGTTCTTGAACCAACCGGCACAACTCTAATCACTAGAGTTCAGCAACACTTTGATTGCTTTACACTAAATGTACTTTTTGTTAATATTAATTGTGTTCTTTCTTGCGAGAATTGTCTGTGAGAATAAATTATGCTTAACTTGTGTTTTTCCGGTGAATGCTAACTAGGGTGTTGCTGCATGTAAGCTATTCTTTGCACTTGTGCATAGGAGAACTTGTGTATATGAGAATAAACAGTAAATCCCTTCCCACCCTTCTAAACTGAGGCTAATCCAGTCAGTCTTTCCTCATTCCCTTCAGCTCAGGAATTAATTTCATGCAATTCTCTCTGAACTAACTCGAAGCGTACTCCCTCCAAAGCCACGTACATTGTAGCAAGATTTCTTTGCTCGTTTAATCTATTTCCTTTGCAATAAAGGTCAGAATTACATTAGAACTCCTAATTAGTTGTTGTGCCTGCATGCTAACTCTATGTTTCACAGATGAAAATGAGCAGATCCCTTTGTAATGCAGAATTTTTATTTTTTTTCACTATTTAGTCAACAGTTTGATTTTCTATTCTTCCTACCAGAAGGTCCATCTCTAAGCATATTATATTTCATTTTCCAGATTTTTGCCCATCTGCTTGATCGACTGTACTCTTTTCGTAGATGCTGCCTGCCCTGCTGAGTTCCTCCAGCATTTTGCGTGTGTTGCTTTTCCATTGTTCATTATGAGGTTTGGCTATGATGCACTTGGTTCCTTCATAAAGTGTATGCTGGCCATTCCAAAATCATCCAAATTCCATTAGTAAATAATTGTGGAAAATAGAATACTTCAAAGATCAATTGTCCCTCTGGGTGTACCATCAAAGCGACCATCATCTCACTCAGGTTTGAACATGGGCCCTAATGCGCTCAGTAAGACTTTGTCCCTCTGCCCAAGTCCAAGGCTCGGTTACATCTCAGAAAAGGATTTCCTCACCTGCCTTCAGTTGCAAATGCCAAGGCTTTTCCATGTGGCATACCCATACTCTCCATAAATTTATACTTGTGCACTTGAACTTGATAGACAAACTGGAAATGTTAAAATAGATGTTGCCAATCAAAAGCAAATTCCTCATCTGATCAGTCCAAGTATATGTCTGCGAAGAATTTCTCGCAAGTGAGGAACAGTTCTCAACCAGTACATCTTTCTTCACTGATCTGAATGTCCTCATTGCAGGAGACAGGCTAATTACTATGTAATCAAACACAACAAACGATAACACTTCTTATAATTGATATTTCACCCTCAGTGTGCACACAAACAGAATATTATTCAGTGAACAGCCATTGAAAACAGCGAAGGTAATAAATCATTATAATCTCGAATCAGTGAACAATCTCTTTGCTGTTTTCAGTTAAGCAAACATGCCACATTGGTCATAAATAATTAGCTGGATAAGGAAGACAATGTTAGAAAATGCCTGTAGCTGGTAAACACTTCTTCTTTTCCAGATGTCCTTTTCATCACTGACTAATTGAAGTCTTTGTTTTATGGGTAACGTACTCCCATTTTCCTTGTTCCCTCAGGCTACCCATCAATTACGATCGGCTCCAAGGTCATTGCCAATACTGGCTTCTGCTCCTGGCCAGGAAGTGGTTGAGATTAGCAAAGGTTGACTTTGTTTTAGAGTGCACGGAAGGTCCAAAGTAAAGCCACATCAGCACTCAATGAGAATGCAAAAAAAGGGGGCCAAAAATTGGCTGGATGCCCCCTTGAACTTTCTGTGTTATTCAATCAGATCATGGCAGATCTGTGACCTCAGCTCCACTTTCTCACATACATTGATTTTCTGGATATTCATTAATGAATTAACGGAACAATATTTATATAGTTCTGAAGTCTTGACACTTTTCTAAAGTGAATCATTGAGTCCACGCATAAAAAATTAGTTTAGATTTAATCATCCAGACTTTACTTTCATAAAAGTTTTCTGTTGCAAGTGTAGGAATTTTGTGATGTTTTGCTCTTCCCTTTTGGGAGAATGTCTCACTATCCTGCAATGGGTCAGAACTTCACTGAACCCAGGAGATACAGACACCTGCTTCACATGCTAAGCACCACAGGTTAGGATTTGTACTCACGCTTTCTGTGCGTTGAGCTGATTTATTACCTGGTGGAACAGGGCTTCTGTCAGGTGTCCAGCTCATCTGCCTGAAATAGGTTCAGGACGATATACAGGACTTGCTATAATTCTAAAATGTTAAGTAATATCTGATGAAGTGGGCAAATTGGACTAGTGTGGATGGTCCTCTTGATTAGCATGGATTAGAGGGGCTGAAGGGACTGTTTGTGGCTGGTCCTCTTGGTCAGCATGGATTAGTTGAGTTGACGGGACTGTTCCCATGTTGTATGACAGCGTGACTCTATGTCTCCGCAAGAGACAGGAGAATATGGACTGGTTTCTGGGAACCTCTGACTCTGTGTGCGTGTGCGAGGACGGAGGACTTCCTGCAGCTGTCCTTCTCCCATATCTTTGCGGCTGTATAATAAGTGGCAGCTCAGTGCAGACTCATATACGTCTTCTTCCCTGCAACTGTCAAAGTGATTGTGTCTCTGAGGTTCTCACTCTATGGCAACAGGTGACCATGCATCAGCTGTGCGGGCTTTACTTGCTGAATTACAGATCATTGCACAGAAACTAGATGGGAAACCAGAAGAGATGGCCTTGGATTCTTACAATCACTTGATTTTTACATGGTGTAGCATTAAATGTCCTCTCATGTTCCAAACATTTCAGTGATAAATTTCATTGGCTTTACACATGGCTCCAATGCTTAGGGTTCAGTAACATTTACAAGGACAGGCATGTAAAAATGGCCCGTAGGACCACTGGGGACCCAAGCCATCCCAACCACAGCTACCATCCCAACCAGCTGTTCCCATCCAGGATGCAGTACTGCAGCATAAAAGCCAGGACCAACAGGCTCCGGGACAGCTTCTTCCACCAGGCCATCAGACTGATGAACTCACGCTGACTTGAGTGTACTCTATATTACATTGACTGTTCTATTTGTTATAAATTATTATAAATTACTATGCTTGCACATTGCACATTTAGATGGAGACGTAATGTAAAGATTTTTACTCCTCGTGTATGTGAAGGATGTAAGAAATAAAGTCAATTCAATTCAAATAAAATAAAATAAATTAAAAAAAATACAACCAGGGATGAGTAATTGTAAAATAGTTATTTGCTACATTCCTGGCTGAGGGATTAATAAGGTCTCAGTTGTGCCAATTTAGTGCAATCTGAGTCAGAAGCGATTTCCACCCCTTGCACACTTACTCAGTCTTAATCTTAATTGATCTATTAAAACTACTAAATAAAATGGAGGGTATTTTCCGCAAAGGCCAGTTGATCCTTCTAAAGATGGTGTGAGACAGCAGCTTGAAAATGGTGTCAACTGTTCCTCTTTCCCATTGGTTCTTTTGAGGGAAATTCCCACTTCCTGATCAAAAGCAATAACCAACATCTTTGCGATATCAAAAGATCAGCTAAATAAACTGACAGCACCATGTGCTATTATTCTTTTTACTCTCAATACCCGTTCATGAACAATCTCTTGTCTTTGCGGTGACTAACACAGGATTAATGTAGTACACAGTCAGTCCAGTCATGCTGGATTGCCACAGAGTAGAATCTAATTGAACTCTTCCGAAGACACCTGGGAATTTGATTTCCTTTCTAAATGGTCTTCATTCAGTTTCAGCCAGTACTATTTTCAGATGGAATTTAGTCCTTGAACACATTCTTTCTTCAGCATTCTCAATATTGTTATTAAATTGCTATTATACAAAAAACACCAACGAGCCTCTGTCAATTTTCTCCCTCCCAAGCTCTCCTGAAGGTATTACTGTGGTTACAGCTTCAAGAGAATTGCACACATTTCAGTACCTTAAACAAGCCATGAGCTTTGATTCCAGATTGAATAGGACAGGGTTTTATTCCTTGGAACGTAGAAGATTGAGGGGGGATTTGATAGAGGTATATAAAATTATGGGAGGCAGAGATAGGTTAAATGGAAGCATGCTTTTTCACTGAATAGGAAGTTAAGGGTTAAGGGTGAAAGGCGATAAGTTTAAGGGAAACCTGAGGAGAAAATTCTTCACTCAGAGGGTCGTGAGAGTGTGGAATGAACTGCCAGCACAAGAGGTGCATGCAAGCTTGATTTCAACATTTAAGAGACATTTGGATAAGTACATGGATGGTAAGGGCATGGAGGACTATGGTCCCAGTGCATGTCGATGAGTGTAGGCAGCTTGAATGTTTCGGCATAGACTAGATGGGCAGAAGGGCCTGATTCTCTACTGTACTTTTCTATGTTGAACTATCATTCACTGCAGTAAACTGTTTCTACCAAATGTCTGCATTTAGCAAAGAATATGAGAGAGTGGAAAGAAGAACCAGGTTAAATACATTTCAGCCCCTCAGGAATGCTGTCTCATTCAATTAAATCATGTCTGATCTGTGCCCTAATTCCATTTACCTTCCACCACCTCTGAGTTTTACCTACTGTACCTCTATTTAACAGATTTCCATCAATTAATTAACAATAAAAACATCAAAGGCCCATTTCCTTCTCAGTAACCAGGGGAATGGATTTAAGTTACTTGGCAGAAGGATTGGAGAGTAGATGGGAAAGAATGACTTCACTCACTGCCTAAAAGCTGTGTAGTAGTGTAGACAGTAGAATTTAACACACATGTAAGGAAGGTACTGAGAGGTGAGAGGTGAAATTAATATAAAATCCCATTTGGCTGACATGGATACAAGGGTCCAAATGGCCTCTTTTTCAGCAGGATCTTTCTATGATTCCAGGAACCAGCTTTAATTTACATTTGAGGAAGAGAGTTCCAAATTTCTATTCCACTGTCCCATCATTTTTCTGCAGTACTGTTTCCCAAACACCTGAATTCTTGGTTCCAATGGTATGTTTCCCCAGCCAACTACTTCACATTCTCTCAATAGCCTGACCATTTCCCAATAAATCATGTCTTATTCTGCCAAGGTGCAAGAAGACTTGTAAAGTCTCTTTCCTTAATTTAATCCATGGGATCCAAGAATGCTTCTTGTGAATCTGCACTGGACTCTCTCCAAGGTCCATTTATATGTACCAAGATGAGGCTCTCAGAACTGAGTACAAAATTCCCAGATGTTGGCTAAGTTTTCCTTCCTGTTGCAGTACTGAAGCTCCTTACATTTTAGATTTTAGTGCTAAAGGGGGCAATCTGCTATTCCTTCAGCTTTTATGGTAATTTTCCAAATGTTTTTGATGTTTTAATGATCTATGTACGAGGACTTCAATTCTCTTTTAACCTCTTCTACTTCCAGCATTTCATCTTTTAGAAAGCTGCATAATCTTTTTGGGGCTAAGTGAATGACCAGACATTTCTTTGTGTTGATTCCATATTTCATTGCTTTGTTCGTGAACTTAATCTATTAGCAGTTTTCTAATTACATGCTTCCTTCAATGCTGTTGATAATCATCACTGTGTCACTGGCAAATTAGATATGTGGTTCTCTCCCTCACCATTTCAGAGCCTTGCTACCCCTACATGGATATACACAAGTCATCACCAGACATCTCCCAATCTGAGTAACTACCATCATCCCTCCTCTCTGTAACCCTCTCACTGCAAGCTCATAATGTGTTAACTAGTACTGCGAATGTAAAACTAACAGTAACATAACTTCACAATGCTTGGGGAATAATGATGAAAAGACCATTTTCAATAAATAAACACGTATCAGATAAATATGATTCGAGTAAACACAAACATAGAAGTTTGTGTGTTCCTTTAAGGGAAAATAGGACTTTTACTTGAATGAATACTGACACACCCATACAAATTTACTGTTTGCCAGGATGCAGTTAGTTAGCTCACACCATTATATTCTTAGTTTAAAGTTGTATTGACAGAATATTTTAAGCTGTTCTCAATAAAGACCAGGCCCATTACATATATATTAGCATAAGTGTGCATCTAATCATTGGAACTCATTGTTGCATAATCAATCTGGTTTGCTTCGCTTTGTTTACTCATGGTGCTGTGAGACCTAAGTCTGCATGAGGATTTTCCAGCAGCGGTATCTGTCCTTCCAATGCTCTGGTGCATCTTGTTTGATAAAATGTTAACGAGTCAAATCCTATTAGCTGATACAATAAGCCTAACTTAATCAGCTGAATTATTATTTTAAATAGCACAAAAAAAATGAAATACCCCATTGTATAATGTAATTAAAGGAACACTTTGCATTTTGAGAAAATCTGCGGAAAATAAATTGCCCAACAGCATAGCTGTTACAACAAAGTATGGTCTTAAACTCAGGTATCACATGGCAATCAACTCCTAGCCACGTCAATAAGTTGTGTTTGGTTCTATGAGCCTCAGCTTTAGCTAACAGTCTTAAATGAGACACTTCACTGGACGGTTTCTAAAAGCCTCTATATACATGTTCCTTGATATGACTGAAGACCTTTTTAGTTATCTCTCAAAGAGTTCATTCTGGACAGGTATGAATCAAACTCTTCAAATTCGTGATGGGTTTCACCAAGCAGCCAAGAGTTTTCAATTACATTATTCATAAGAATAGGTTCTAATCACTTCCCAAAAGCCAGAATCACAGAAGCTGAGGTGAAGTTCATCTTTGGTTGCAAATGTTAATTGAGTAATCTCCAAACAGGTGTCCATAGAAGTGGTCTCCTGACATTCCATTCCATGGAATTCACAAAACAAACTTCATACTCCCTGGTTTATAATTCCCCAGTATTCTTCCTCCATGTATGGAATTAATCTGGAGTTACGACATTATGTGAATTATAACATGTATCAATTCAAACAAGAACCCGTCTTCAGTTCTTAATATAAATTGCAAGCAGTAATCAGTTGAAGTTAAAAGTACAACAGTGTTACAGAGCACTGGTCGCTTGACTACAGCCGGAGGGTTGGGGTGCGGGTGTAGTGGAGGGTGGGTAGCCACCAAGAGGTATGGTTTGCAAAGTGAGGTGGCCATGAGATGTTTTCATACGCAACGTAATTGGCCTGCATCAAATCAGACAGAATGTCAATAAAATTTTCCTTCCTTTGTACTTAAATCACAGGCCAGTAATACCCCAAACTGAAGCTGTTTAGGGGAGTTAGTTGACTTTGGACAGCACAAAGAGGATGTTACAGAACTGCAAGATTGCTGTGGTACAGACGGAAGCCTTCCAGCCCATTACCCAAGCAGCTCTCTACAGTAAGAATCTCTCCCTACAACCCAGCAAAGAAACACACATCAATTTTGAAAGCCTCAACTGCGTTTGTTTTCACCAGACTTGCAAATAATGAGTTCCAGATCATATGTGCCCTCAGTGGAAAAGCAGAAATCTTCTTATATCCACCCCTCCCCCACATCACTTTGAATCTGCCACAGGCTATGGACTGTCCACTGATTGGAATGGTTCGTCCCTCCCCACTGATCTCCCTCCTGGCACTTATCCTTGCAAGTGGAACAAGTGCTACACCTGCCCCTATACCTCCTCCTTCATTAGCACGCACAGACCCAAACAGTCCTTCCAGGTGAGGCAACACTTCACCTGTGAGTCTGTTGGAGTTACTCATTGTGTCTTGTGCTCCCAGTGTGGACTCCTGTATATCGATGTGACCTGACGTAGGTTGTGAGACCTCTTTGCCGAGCACCTATGCTCCATCCACCAGAAGAAGAGTGATCTCCCAATGGCCACGTGTTTTACTTACACTTCCCATTCCAACATGTCAATCCATGGCCTGCTCTACTGTCATGACGAGGCCACACTCAATATCTTGTATTCTGTCTAGGTAGCCTCCAACCTGATGGTATCAATATCTATCGCTTGAACTTCCGGTAATGTTCCCCCCCAACTTCATGATTCCCCATCCCCTTTTCCCTATCTCACCTTATCTCCTTGCCTGCCTGCCCATCACTCCCCACTGGTGCTCCCCACCCCCTTTTCTTTCTTCTATTGTCTTCTGTTCTCTCCTATTAGATTCCCCCTTCTTTAGCCCTGTACCTCTTTCACTAATCTACTTCCTAGCTCTTTACTTCACACCTCCTCCTCCTGGTTTCACAATCACCTTGTGTTTCTCCCTCCCCTCCCCCCCCCACCACCTTTTAAACCTACTCCTCATCTTATTTTTTCTCCAGTCCCGCTGAAGGGTCTCGACCCAAAACACCAACTGTACTCTTTTCCATAGATGCTGCCTGGCCTGCTGATTTCCTCCAGCATTTTGTGTGTGTTGCTTGGATTTCCAGCATCTGCAGATTTTCTCTTGTTTGTAACTGATTGGAATGGCCTCCATTTGCTCTGTCTGTATCAACATGTACAGGTTTATCAAATCTCCTATCTGTGCACTTTAATCTCAGTAAAGCAATGCCATCTCCTCAAATGTAACCCTGTAGCTGAAATCACCCATCCCAGAATGGTTCTCATAAGTCTTTTCTGCATCCTCTTGAATTCTACTATCTCTCCAAAGTAGGGTGACCAAACGTGGATACAGTCCTCTTGTTTTCCAAATAGTAATAAGGAACTGTTCAATGTAACTACGGTAACTAACTCCACAGCCTTTGTATTCTTCACAGTATATGAAGCCTGGGATCCAAGTTCTTCACTAATTACCTCTGACACAAACTGCCAATTATGAAGATTTATACACTTCTATCTCTAGGACTCGCTGTTCCTGCACATTCTTTAGAACTGCCAATCTACACACTTTTTCCACTTGTTCTATCTACCAAAAGATATCACTTCACACTTCTCTGTTTAAATTTTACCTGACACTTGTTTGCCTGTTACATTTAGCTTATCTATGTTGCCTTGAAGTTTATTACTATCCTGCTCACTGTTTACCACAGCTCCAAGTTTAGGGTCAGTGGCAGCTGGAGTAATTTTGCCTTTTAGTCCCAGATCCAAGACATTAAGAAAGACAGGAGAAGAAGTGATCCTACCTTTGATCCATGGGGAACACTGCTATCAACGATCCCGCACACTGTAAAACATTCACTCAGCGCAACTTTTTTTGTCCTTGTGCTAGTTTTTGGAGTGGTCTCAAGTGGGGAACATGATTTTCAATCAATAGTACAGGTAGGGGCTACACACATCCATCAAAAGCACATGGGGGACGATTCCTGTCAATCAACATTACAAGCAAGGGCCACCCCAATCAATCAACTGTTACTGGACCTTGGCCCTACCCTTATATTACCTCCAACTGTGTTCCTGAAGCCTGCGCAAGCTGTTCTCTTGAGAATGTTAAGCCAGCAGCATGTAATTCTTCCTGGTCCTTAAGCAATCCTAAGTGATTAATGGGGTTTCTTGAATTTGAATATCTGGATATCAAAAAGCTAAAGATATGTACAGCCTATCCTGATAAGTGAACATCGATGATGAAACATTAAATGCAGATTTTCCTTCACAGTCACTGCCTGCCCTACAGAGAATTTTAGCATTGTCTGCTTTTTATTTCAGATTTCCAACATCTGCTATATTTTGCATATGTGTACACAATTTGCAACTGTTCAGTAATGTCATGTCTCCTCCCTCAAGCCAGATGAAACAGTATCTGAATCAGACTCAGGTTTATTATCCCGACAGAATATGTCATGAAATTTGTTGTTTAGCAGCAGCAGTACAGTGCAATACTTAAAATTACAATAATGTCAGGGCGCTGAAGCAGGGACCCAATCGCAGACCAAGTACTGTGCGCACAGTGTTATTTACTAAGTAGTGAATCCAGAGGGACAACAAAGTCAGCTTCAAAGTTCAGGCAGCGATCAAAACATCCAGGGAAATCCAAAACCAGAATCAGGAAACAGGCAGAGTCAATATTCAGACAGACTACAGATACAAATGCTGGAAAGGCTTAGGAAAATTCACTGACACAATCTGGCAACAAACAGGTGAAAACACAGGACTGAAATACACTGAGCAGTAAACAGAGAGGCAGGTGATAGGTGGAGCACAATGAGACAGAAGTGGCAGAAAAACAGGTAATAATGAGAAACAGGTGAGAGGCGGAGTACTTGGTCATACTGGGGCCGGAGTAGAGCAGGAGTGGGGACAGGTGTACATAGCAATACAAAACCACAGACTGATGGCTGGGTGAAAGCACACAAAAAGACAAAGTTCAACTGGAGGTACTGACAAATAAGAAATGCATATTTAGTGTGGTTTATATACAGTGTATAAAATTAGATAAGTAGTGCAAATAGAGAGCAAAATTAGTGTGGTGGTATTCATGGGTTAATTGTTTCTTGAGAAATCTGATGACAGAGGGAAAGGAACTGTCCTAAAACATTGAGTGTGTGGCTTTAGGCTCCTGTACCTTCCCTCTGATAGTAGTAATAAGAAGAGGACATTGTTATAATGTGAACAAAGTCACCGGAGAGAGAAGAAAGCTAATGGGTACAGAGGTGGTTCATTCAACAAAGATGTGTAGCAGGCATCATATTGTGACCCCTTTGGACGAAGAGATATCTTCAACCCAATATTACATGACATTTTATATACTAAAGTTCAAAGGACAATTCTATAGTTACCATGTATCTACACTGCTTCCTTTGAATTGCATGTAATTTTCACACCCATACTCTAGACACCCAAAATGAATGTTAATTAGCATGGTCTGTTTTTTTCAAGTAACTGCTGTCCACAGCTCTAGGAACCTATTGTCCAGGGCTGCATCACAAACAAAAGAAAATCTGCAGTTGCTGGAAATCCAATCAATACATACAAAATGCTGGAGGAACTCAGCAGGCCAGGCAGCATCTATGGAAAGGAGTACAGTTGACGTTTCAGGCTGAGACCCTTTCTTGGGACACTTCCTGTAGTGCAGGGCTGCATTTTTAATTTAATCTTCAATCCATGTTCTGGTCTAAAGGTTGGTTGGTGAAGCTAATATTTTGCTATATAACCTAAGTCCAGAATACTCCCTAAAAGGCCATTTATAAGAAGCCATATATTCTGAATGTATCTGTCGATCCTGCCTAATAGCTGGCTTGAGAATGTTTTTATTCAAATAGAGTACAAATAGTTGCAAAGTGGCACAGCTAAAAGAGCTGCTACCTTGTATCTCCAGTGACCGAGGTTCAATCCTGGTCTCAGGGTTTGCACATTCTACCTGTGACTGCCTGGATTTCCTCTGGATGCTCTGGTTTCATCCCACATCCAAAAAAAAATGTGGGTTGGGAGTATATAGGTGAGCAGCAGAATCTGAGGGGATTTGTTGGGAACACACACCAGTTCTCACAGGGGGATCAGAAATGGAGAAAGTGAGCAATTTCAAGTTCTGGGGTGTTAATATCTCTGAGGACCTAACATATTGATGCAGCTATAAAGAAGGAAAGACAGTGGTAATGTCTCAACAAGGCTTTGAGGAGATTTGGTACGTCACCTAAAACACCTGCAAATTTCTACAGATGTACCGTGGAGAGCGTTCTAACTGGCTGCATGTGTCCTGCTGAAGGGTCTCAGCCCAAAGCATCAACTGTACTCCTTCCCATAGATTCTGCCTGGCCTACTGAGTTCCTCCAGCACTTTGTGTGTGTGTTGCTTGGCTGCATCACCATCTGGTATGGGTGGGATGGGGGTGCTACTACAAAGGATCAAAGTATGTTGTGGAGTGTTGTAAAATTAGTCAGCCCCATCATGGGCCTTAGCTTCTGAATTATCCAAGACTTCTTCAAGGAGCAGTGCCTTGGAAGGTTGGTGTCCATCATTAAGGACTCCCACCACACAGTATATGCCCGCTTCTCATTGTAACTGTCAGGAAGAAGGTACAGAAGCCTAAAGATACACACTTAACGATTCAGGAACAGCTTCTCTCTCTGCCATTTGATTTCTGAATAGACATTGAACCCATGGACACTACTCACCACTTTGTTATTTCTGATTTTGCACTAATCGTTTAATTTAACTAATATACACACACACACACACACTTTCTGTAATAGTTTTTTCCTATATATATGTATTGCAATATACTGCTGTCGCAAAGTTAACAAATTTCACAACATAACATGTGGGAGATATTAAACCGGATTCTGATTCTGGGGTGTAGGGAGAATACAGTACAGCTAAACTTGGTATGGAATGACATTGCTGGCATAGACTCAATGGGCTGAAATGACCTCATTCTGTATCATGAGGAATTAATGTAACTGATGTGGGAAGATTTTATAACAGTTGTGGCCTCCAGCCCTTTGTTTTAAGACTGTATGAATTCAGGTCAGTTTAAAGCAGCTTATAATGAAAAGTTAATGGATATACTAAAATGTGGTCTTTTGCTCTGCAATTATGCTCTTAAATATTGACAAACTGTTTACAAACTCGAATGCAAAATGTTCATTCTGCTGATGGGAACCGAAGTTCAGCTAAATACATTACAGAGTACATTGGCTCCTATGTGTTTGAACCGCATATGTTGCATTTGTGGAACTTAATAGGTCAGAGTTGAGTAATGATTGTCAATACCATGAGGTTTATTGCTGAATTGACTTCAAGGAAAAAGGCTTTCATCATGCTTGTTTGAGCGAGGAAGGAGAGAACTGTAACTTTACGTAATACCTCAGAATATTTATATCTCACTGAAGCCAACAATGAAATGGGAGATACACAACTGCAGAATCTGTTTATTGAAAGGAATAGTCTTTCTAGCTTTGCACTTCTTATTTCTGGTTATGTGTCCTTAAACTAGAAGTACATAATATGCTTTTTATTTTGTGCAGGACATTACTAGAGATTGAAACCTGTCAAATATTGAACGGCATAAATGGAATGGATGTGGAGAGGATGTTTCCTTTAGTGGGGGTGTCTAGGACCAGAGGACACAACCTCAGAATGGAAGGATGTCCCATTAGAACATAGTTGAGGAGGAATTTCTTTATCAAGGTAGTGGTGAATCAGTGGAATTTATTACCACAGGTGGCTGTGGAGGCTATGTCTTTGAGTATACTTAAAGAGAGGAGTTTGACAGGTTCTTGGTTAGTAAGAGCATCAAAGGTTATGAAGAGATGGCAGGAGAATGGGTTTGTGAGGGATGGGTTTATCAGCCATGATGGAATAGTGGAGCAAAATCGATGGACTGAATGACCTAATTCTACTCCTATGTCTCATGGTCTTACAGTATATACAGGACACCTCCTGGACCTTATAACTGTCGGATGCAGTTATTTGTCCACATCAAGTTATCCTAATGCATTTCATAACCAATAAATTCCTCATGAGTGTAGTCACCAGTTAATAGGAAATATACCAGTTTTTTTCAAACAAATACTAATATGTTCATATCAAGATAACCTGCTCTTTTGAGAAAGCTTGATAGGCTAAGACCACATAACAAGCATCTGCGCTCTTCTTCAAAATAATGTCATGGAATTATTTTATGTCCATCTGAGAGGATAGATAGGGGCATAGGAAATAAAAACACTGACAACTATTGCAATGGTCTGAAAGAAACAAAAAAAAGGTCATTCCTGAAGGTAATCCCTATCTCGGAAGTATTAGATATGCTCAGGAGTACACCACTACTGCCTCCGAGCGTCGTTGATGCTGGTAATGTGATTTTGACAATATATGGAAACTGTCTGATCACTGTAGCAGTTAATAGAAACAAGTTTTAATCAAAAAGGTATCATGTAAATTCAGAAAATGACATGAAGTTACATTCCAGCAATTAAAGTAGGGACTTCATGGGTCTGTTGTGGATTCATATATGGAGTTAACATTCGTTCATTTGCTGTTTGAAGTGGTCTAAGCACAGTATACAAAGAGCATAAAACATTTCCCAAAGTTCAAAGTAAATTTATTATCAAAGTACGTACTGTATCTGAACTGAGCTTCATTTTCTTGCAGGCATTCACAGCAGAACAAAGAAGTGCAATAGAATCAATAAAAAGCTACACACAAACTCTGACAAACAGCCAATGTGTATAAGAAGACAAACTGCAAATACAAAAAAAATTGATAGATAGATAAATAAATAGATAGCTAGATAGATACGTGCATAAAAAGATAGATTAATTGATAAATAATTAAATAATACTGAGACTGTGGGTTGTAGAGTCCTTGGAAACTAGTTTTGGAATCGGTACTCTGTTGAGTTGAATTAAGTCATTTATACTGGTTCAGGGGCCTGATGGTTAACAGGTAATAACATGTCGAAATGCTACAAGTTTGTCCTGGATAGTTTATATTTTAGCTATAAGTTTTCAGTTTGTATTGTTGGCAGTAATATGTTAATCATAATGTTGTAAATTTACAACATATCACTGGATTAATTGGCAGGTTATAATAGTGTTGTCTTCATCATTAATGCTCTTGCACAGAGGCAAAGTTGGCTAATTCATATTTAGAAGGAATATATACTGCTTACACAGTAGGCAATTGGCATGCAGACTAGTAATAAATGTTTTCATATAAGGTTAAAAGAAAAGTGGAGCCTGCCCTTCTGTGAAGTGCTGAACTGCAGACACATCAACTGCATTTAATTGCAGAGTCAGATTTCTGACTGGAAGTCATCATTTATTGTAATCTAGGATCCAAGATGGAAATCTGTTTTCCATCTGTGGCTGAAGCCTCGAGTTAGCATCCATCTCACAATAACGTTGCGGCTCTTTTATGAGACTTGAATTGGGTTTTATTGTCTGCGTGTTTATCTGTAGTTGCTTGATATCATTCCAGAATATGTGAATGCTGCATTTTATTTTGTACTGTTTAATGAGGAACAGGTATTTGCACAGGGTCAGCATTTTTAAGGATTAACAAGTTACTTCTTTGCAGAAAATCATGGGTTCATTTATCACATTTCCTGTCTGTGGATTTAAAATGCTGGTTAAGTTATGTATAACCTTTCTCAAACCCAGACTCTGTAACTGAGGCACACTAGGATATATTTTCCCAACGTGTATTTCTTATGCCCCTTTTGGTCCCGAGTTCATGCCTAAGGACTCATTGGGGTGTAATGCCTACCTGCTGTCAGCTACCCTCTCTGAAGTGTCTGTTCTGCCTATGCTTGTCAGACAGCTCTATGATTGAAGGAATCACTGCAAATGAGTGCCATTCTGTTCTCATTACGATGGGCAAAACTGCCAGCTGAGTTCTCCTTAACTGCTGTGGAAAGACCTCGTTGAACTTTTGTGGAAGTTTTAATGGAGTTTAAAAAATATTTCTATGTGCATTTATATGAACCAGAAAGAAATCTTGTAGGATCAGATGTGCATGAAATGGTAAATAGTAATGCACAGCGTGTGGGTGCTTGCTGCCTAATGTGGAATATAACAGCTTCAAAAGACAATTGTGAAACACAAAAGACGATAATTTACTGACATTTCCAAGTGACGTTACCCATACACAATTTATCATTATACCAAGTGATGAATGACCCTTTACAAACTTTGATTACCTATCAAGTGTAACCCTTTTGTAATCACCGGGGGATTTTTTTTAAACCATCCTTGCTTTTTCAGTTGTTTCCTTAAGTGGTTGATCATTTCTTCCCTCCAAACCTTATGATTTACATTCTTTCCAATTCAGTTAATGCAATGGTAAAAAGAACATGGCTAAGTTACTATGATCATTTTGTAATTGAATGCACTGCATAGTTTACAATTGATTGATACCGGCTCAAAAGGACCCGGTTTTGATCTGTAATGTATGGTGAATACCCAGTGATGTTATACAGTGATTGTGGAGCTGTTGCCATTCCCTCTAGGATGATTAAAACTAGGAAAATGAAATATTGCCTAGTATTCCAGTTCATAGCGTGAGTGCGTGCGCGCGCATGTGTCTGTGTGTACATTATTTTTTCCCTTTCACATATGACAGATGAATAACTTTCTGAAGCTTGTTGTCTGACTTCACACAGTAGATTCAGGGGCCAAGAGGCTGCTGTTGTTACAAGCTCATCTAATTGTGGCTGTGAACTTCACTGGAAGAACGAAGAGGAGGAAAGAACATTGGGAGGATGCAGAGTGTTGAGCAAATTCTCAAGCCTGGCTCATTTTGGTCTGAGGATATCACATTGAGATTTGGTGAAGAACGTGAAGACAAAACTAAAAATAACTGGAATCAACAACAACAGCCTGAATTTATTTAGCAACTGTAGTGGATAAGTATGCACAGAATTATAATTGGGTAGCAATGGGAATGAGAGAAAAGCTGAAGTTTAGAAGGATGCTCAAAACTTTGAACAAAGGGAAAAGAAAGTGTTCAATGAGGGGAGGGAATAAGAGAATCAGACAGGAGCTCTAGAACACAAGACCTCAGTGGCTAGAGGCAGAGCCATCAGTAGTCTGATGAATGGAGTGGATATCCAAGAGACCAGTCTGAAGAGGAACAGGAACGTCTGGAAAAATGCTGGAAACAGTTACATGGATAGAAGGAATAAAGATATGAACTTGTTTCAACACAGAAGAATTTAATTTAGGTGTTTTTTAATAGTGAGTGGGACAAGGAGCCTAGATGTAAATTGTCCAACCAGAGCTGGTGGGATGCAACAGTGCTCAGAGTACTGGATACATTTGTAGTGGTCATTGGAATTAAATCAAGAGAATAAAACAAACCGAAGGAGGGGCTCAGTGGATCAGGCAGTATCTGTGGAGCGAGAATGATGATTGACGTACATCAGGATCCTTCGTCACTCTGCTTTCACTGATGCTGGCTGAAAAACAGAAGTTCGTTCTTTTACTCCAGATTATGACATTTGCAGTCTCTTGTGTCTTTGCATTAAAACACCAGTTGGGAGTCAAGTCAAGTTGAATTATTTGCAAACGCAATCCTCATTTGGAGTCGTAGGTTCATGCAACAGGGAAACAGGTCCTTCAGCCAAAATCAACCACATGGATCAAGATGTCCATTTAACGTAGTCCAATTTGCCCACATGTGGCTCATATCCCTCCATGTTTCTATCCAAATGTTTTTTATACATACTACTCCCTGTGTTAAGAATTTGCCCCTCAGGTTCCTATTAAACTTTTACCCTCTTATTTTAAATCTATCCCTCTTGTTCTTGATTTCCCAACCCTTGGGAAAAGTTACTGATTCTGCAACCATGGGGGAAGAAGTTGTAGCACTTCTATTATATCTGAATGTTTACATATGGGTTTGACAATGGACTTAACATGGAGAAACCACTTCTTCACACTTCACACTGCTTGTGCATCTGACCCACGTCATGCACACATCCAATTACATCATTGTCCATGCACTGCCCCCTCCTTAGCATTCCGGACTCTGAGGTTTTGGCCTGATAGGATCGGTTATGTGGCTGGCAACAATGAATATAAAATTGTCAGGTTTTATAACCAAACATAAACATTTATTAAACTCTGCTCACCAAAAGTGAAAAGTAAAACGACTAACTTAACCAGAAGTTAACTGCTATACGGCAATTTAACAAACAGCCCAACTCTGGAATAGTTCTTAAAGTGGTAAATTTGAAAGTCTAAGTGATTTATACAGTCAGTAAGGAGAGACTTCCTTGAAAACTGATTTCTTTGAAGCCGTGATGTGACTGCCGATCCCAGCCGAGAGTTGCCTTGTCCCAAAGGATTCATGACGAAGGAAATAAAACGGCTTAAAGGAACTGACCTTTATGCTGGAGGGTGAAACCTGCACAAACCTTCCTGATCTTGCAGGTGTTATCTCAGATGCAGGTCACTATTCCTGAACGAAGATTCAATAAGGTCGATCCTTAATAAAACCGCCAAACGACACCAACTTTACTCAATCCTTCGGGTTCCCGTACTCCGGTAAAGTCTTCACTCTCCAACTAGACTGTAGAGGTAAAACAAAGATGCAACAAACCAGAACTGGCAGTGATTTGCGAAACTGCCGACACAACAGTTTTTGCACCTTACAATAGAAAGTTTAAAAACTCTGCTTTAAAACAAAACTGCGTCATGAGATGAATACGCAGCAAAATTAGCTAATGAACTGACTATCGAACTTACCCTGCGTCACAAAAGAGGTTTCCCTTATATATACCCGTTAGAACATGCCATCACATGACCTCACCGGTGGGAAAATTACATCAGGTGACTTCACGCTGGCAGGAAAATTATATCACCCCACCATCACAAGACAATTACATCATGCTCACAAGATACTGAATTACATCATGGTCATTAGACCAGTCACAAGATACCCATGAGGTACGTAACAGATCACTTGCTGGAACTCCTGGGACAAATAAACGTTCAGTACACGCAGTTAAGGAGTTTGTACGTTCTCCCCATGACCGCACGGTTTTCTTCTGGGTGTTCCGGTTTCCTCCCATGGTTCCAAAGGCATACAGGTTGGTAGGTCAATTGGTCATTGTAAATTGTCCTGTCACTAGGCTGCAGTTAAAATGGAGGCTGCTAAGTGGTGTGGTTCGAAGGTCTGGAAAGGCCTATTCTGCACTGTATCTCAATAAAACTAAAAATCACTGTCCTTGCCATCAACCACAGCATCATGATATTAACTCTTTTCTTTGACCAAGTTCACCAAGCCAGACTCTAATTTCCTCTGTAAATCAATTGCCCCCAGTCCCTTTATCTGCTTCCATGACCTGAAGATTCACCCCAATCTCAATTCCTTAATTACCTTGTTGTTCTTCTGTTGCCCCTAAACTACTGATAGAGGAGATGAACCCTCACTCGCACCCTTCCTTCCATCTGTAAACTCCTTAGCTACCCAATCACAGAGCCAATCTTGACTCCTGGACCTGACTGGCACTAAGATGATAAAAGAGCTGCAGATGCTGGAGCCTAGAGCAAAACAAAATCAAATTCAAGAAGGACTCCATTGGTCAAGTGGCATCTGCCGAGGCAAAAGGTGTACATTAGAACTGTTTGGAGTCAAGACTCTACATTAGCACTGAGGGGGAAAGGGAAAGATTGCCACCCCCTTGTCTCTGGTGTGTCAGCAGGATTTGCATTCAATATCTGCAAAAATCAGAGGTCAAAAGCTGGAAAGTATATTTTAAAAATCCCCTTCAATGTAAAAACATTTGCATTTATTTTATCAAGTGAAATATATGGGTTTCTAAGATCTTAAATTCTTACTTTAGATTGAAAATTTTGAAAAATTGCTTCTTCAAATTGTGTTTTTGTGCACAGCCTTCCTCGTCTTTGCCAGCCTGTGTAATTGACGGTTGATGGTGTTCCGTGACTGACTGGAGGCTGCCTCTCCAGCATTACTGTAGAACTTGAACTAATACAACTTCACATATGTTTTTGCTACAAGTGCCAGAGTCCTCAATGCCATCACCAATGACGTCACGAGGTCAATAGTTTGCAAGATGATCTATTGCTCCCTCACTTCTTTTTTTGGCGCCTGATAAAGATCTTCAATCACAAGGTAACGCCGCGCAAGATTTTGGATTGTATATGCAGAGTTAAATGTGTGAAGAGTAAAGACAGATTACTGTAAAGAATGCACACTGATTCATCAAAAGCAACATGCATTAACCTGCAGTGCATAGCTTAACAGTTTGTAGTTGGTTAGTACAATATCAGGGGTCCAGTGATCACTTCAACTTTGAACTTTCTCTGGATCAAACAACAAAGACATTCGATAGACACTTTCTCCTGCTTTTGATTGGGTTGACTTTTCCAGAGGTGTACTTAACTTTGATCTAATCATTATAAATGGTCATGTGCCCCAGGGCAGAAACTTTTAGCAGCTGTGAACATGCAGTTTATTTCACTGAAATTGATGAAGAGCTGGATATATTGTTTCAAATCTAAGAACACCTAGACATCAAAAGCTGCCCAAGCCTCTTGGCTGTGTTGTATTGTGTGCACTGTAAGCATGGGTAAGTATTTAGAGGATAACAACTCTGTCCTGGAATTTTAGACTCCCCAATACTCTTCAATCATCATTAATATTTACAACTATATGTAACATTCATATCAAGAGCAGCTGCTGTCTAATTTTTTGGGAGCAAATTAAAACCATATGATACAGAAAATTAACAAAACCTTTTAGCCTTAAATAATATCATTAAACAACACACTTACTATTTCTGTGGATGCCAGCCGAGCTGTGTCACATGCAAGATCGATGTCGCTTTAAGTGCATGCACTAACTTGGCACAATCATTTCCCAAATAGATGAATATTATTTTAAATATTATAAGGCGATTATTGAACTGCCCTGATGTTTAGTTGCATTCAGACCTTAATTATAATCGTGAACTGTGTTTAATTTTTAATCCATTGGTTATGAAGACTCATGTCATGCATTTCTACGTTGTTCAGTCACAACCATGGAAGTTCAAGATAAAGGACTATGCAATATTAATTTTGCACCAGTGCTCCTGAATTGTTTGTTTAAAAGTTGCTTCTTATGGTAATTCCTGCTGAACTATTTGCTCCATTCTTAACTTAACATCCGGTAATTAGACATAGCGATTCTTACTTTCTTTTTAAAAAAAAAAGACATAAAAGGCCACAGCAGCTTAAGCTAAATGGAAACAGAGAGAATGGTTAATTACTCAAGGAAAGAATTGCGTGCAGAGAGGCCTTGTGTAACATGAACCTTGGATTATATTATTTGAAATGCGACTGGGATCACAAATGCCAATGTTTGTAATAATTGTTGTTATACTATGACACACAGTAGTTATTGTTATTTTTTCCTGCATTTCACATGTCTCTTTCAGCCCACTCCCTCCTCTCCCTCATTCTGATGATGGATAATAGCAGCATGCATGCAATTTGATAGGGCCATGCACAGTATTTCCAGTGTTACTGGAAATAACACTGGAAAGAAGCAGTTGGGTGACTCCCAGCTATGTATTAAGAGGTGAAAATGATCACTTTGCCATCCTCTAAGAATCAGAAGGGGGCAGTGAGCGCACTACAGGATTAGCAACTCCCCCCCCCCCCCCACATCCCTCACCACCCGATAATTACAATAGATGAAGTACACTACCTATTCGTTATAATGATGCCAGGATTCAGTCTTCAATGGCTGGGCACATTTGATTGGCTGGACACATCAGTGGGAGATAGGAGGGTCAATTTTGCAAGCGGCTGGCTCCAATTTAAACTGGTCAGTGCCTTTCATAACTTAAAGGGGAGGTGTGCTGTGGCTGGATCCTTTGCTGGAAGACATGCACAAAATGAATTCCTCTGGGAATTATTGAAGAATGGCCAACAATGGAAAGAGTGGCCTCCAAGGTTTTTGGCTGCAGAATGGCAGCCAGTGGAGTATGAAGTGGAGAGTAGGAATGATGACGTGACAATGCAGAGACCCTCCTGTAACGTGAATAATGTGCTGTGCAGCAGACACTCTCAGAGTCTAGGAACAGGAGTCAAGCCTACAGCACCCGGATATGGGGCTCAAAAAGTTCACTGATATCAAAGTGGTCAAAGCTAGTGATAGTATCATTAGATACCAAATATGTTTATGATATCACAAACTTAGAGAGAATGGAAACAAGGTCTTTGGGCCACTGAGTCTGTAGTGACCATCAAATCCCCATAATGATCCCATGTTATTCTCCCTACATTCCCATCAATGACCCCCCCCCCAACAACACTCCAGAGCAAAATTTATTGATGCTACACAGTGTTCAATTCATCACATTCCCAAGCACTCAGCCACCAACAATCTCCGTCAATCAGCAATATCCTGATGTAAGGCTCACACCCAAACTTCACAGCTTACATTCTGTATATTTCGGGCTCTGCGATATGTTCGCTCAATCACCCAGGCACAAAGTATCACACTCACTGACGTACACGTTGTACAAAGACAAAGGTTTCTTAATTTCCCGATGACATTGACTGTTTAATCCCATTCATAGATGCTGCCTGACCTGCTGAGCTCCTCCAGCACATTGTATGTACTTCTCTAGATTTCCAGCATCTTCAGTACTTCTTGTATCTATGTTCTTCATTTCTAATCCTCCTTCCTGACTCCCAAATCTCTTTCCTTCAGCTTAGAGTCTCCCCTCAATAACAAGCTGTGGGTGGTCTAAACATTTAACCCCTACCACCCTTGAAGACAAACTTATAAGATTATAATACCATAAAACATGAGTAGAATTAGATTTGTATGTTCTCCCTCTGACTGCAAGGGTTTTCTCTGGGTGCTCCAGTTTCCCCTCACGTTCCAATGATGCATGGGTTAGTAGTCTAATTGGTGACAGGGCAGGAAGAGCCTGTCACCATGTTATATCTTTAAATAAAAATAAGCACAAGCTTCGCTGATTAGATTTGATGCAAACAATGCATTTCACTGTATGTTACAATGTACATGTGACAAATAAAGCTAATCTTTAAAAATCTTTTCTTTAACTGGGTCAAAGGATTGCACAATGAAATACATTCATTGTGTAGTCCTAAATGACTAAACTGTCCTCTCTGCTACTGTAAGGCTGTTCCTTCCCATATTGATCCTGCCTTCTCTCATACCATTGCATTGCCTTCTTTCCTCTTCTCTTTGTCTGCAGTGACCAACCTGAGATTTTTCTCCAGTGTTGTCTTTCCAAAATGGAAGCCTCCAAAACAATGATGAGACTGGTTTATGCACCAATGAGCCCCATGCACAAAATTGACTTTTATATGCAATATAACAAAATTTCATCCCCAAACTGGATTTGCAATTCGTAACCTTGTGGTTGCTTTATTTTTGCAGTTTGATAAAATTAAAGCAAACTGAATTTTCAGATTCAGATTCGGAAATGTGTCGTTTGCGTTGACATCCGGTACTCCCGACTCTGTACTGGGGGAAGCTCACAAGCGTCACCACATATTGTGGCTCCAACATAGTACGGACACCATCTCCACTGCAGTAACAAGAGAACAAATGTGACAACAAAAGCAAAACAAGCCCTTTCCGATCCTTGCACCACCCCATCGTACAGAAAGGCCTCCTGGCTGTCATAACTACACAGAGGTAAGACAGCCAAGGAAGGAAAGGATCAAATAATTCTCCCCTTGATCCTCTTCCTACTCCGCTTGTTAATCTTGCTATAGATGGACTGGATAGAGTGGAAAGCTCAGTTTGATACACACTTGACTGATTGTTGTTGCGTCATCCAGAACCATCCAGTTGATTGAATTATCGTCTGTTCCAACAAATGCTGGTTGGCAACCTGACTTCTATAGCTTGCATACTGCGCGTCTCTATCAGGGTCACAGGCCAGAGTTACCAGACATGAAATCAATGGATGGACTTTATCACCCGCTAACTGTTAATTTGCTATTGTGCTTCAAATACATTCGGCATAGCGGAGAGGTTAAAGGTACTGCGACTCTTCCCAGGAAACTGGGGCTTAACCAGCATGGTTTCTGTACTGATGGTGATACACCAAGTAGATTCACTGATAGGACAGAATTGACGTGTCGCATTGCAAAGCCTGTAATTAGGTTTACATGTAGTTTCTGGTATTGTCGCTATGGAGCTTACCTGCTTCCAGTGTGACCACATGAATTTACTCTGGGTTTTCCAATTACCTTCCATGTCCCAAAGATATGCAGGTGGGAAGATTTATTGACCACTATACTTGCACCTGATGTTTGGAGAGTGATAAAACCTGGGAACAATTGATAGGAACGTGGGGAGAATAGGTAATAGGGAAATAGTCTGCAGGTGCTGGAGTCTGGAGCAAAAATAACAGCCTGCTAGAGGAGGCAGCACTTGTGGAAGGAAATGGATGGCTGACATTTCTGAGAGTTGTCACAAACTGGATGGGCTGAAATGGCCTCTTATTTTGTGAAGAAATTTGAAGATATGGGCAGATAAAACTGCAGTGATAGTTTGGTTTGACCATTCCAGCTTTTATCAGAGTTTGCCATAAAATTCTTCAATCTTTCAGAGAACAAATATGCTGTTAAATGTTTATTTCAGGTGGATATTCTGTCCCAAATCTTTGATGCTTTAGCCTACTCTGGGTTCCACAGACCCTTTGGTTAATGGTAGTGATCCATGGCATAAAAAAGTTTTAGGACCCTTGCTTTAGAGTGCATTGAGTGATCTGAATGATGTTTTTAAAGTGTTTTTCATGTGTCATTTTATGGAAATGACTGCAACTAAGTTTAGAATGCACTATTTCATTTCAGTTCAAAAACTCTCAGAGCTGTTACGGTCCTATTGAGGTGAATAGAGCAAAGCCAAAATAAAACACTTGTTCTTATCTCCAAAATTTGTGCAGTGTCTAAGAAATCTCTGTTATTATTCATTTTCCTTTGCTTAAGTTTGTTCTTCCCACTATATACTGGCAAAGTACAACATTCTCACTATTCTTTGCTGAACACTTTAAAGCACTTTTGTGTTTCTATGAAAGTGGCTTTGTGAAGGTCTGGGCTCTTCGACAAGGTGAGAGTGCTCACAATCTGTCAACACCACATTTGCTGATACAGTTGAGTTTTTGTGGATTTGTCAGTACTGACTTTCACACTAATTTAACTTCGAAGTAATGGTGTGAGTGATGCTTTATTTTGCAACATAACTTTAATATATTAGGTACATTGACAATGGTGTTGATACGCTAACCAAACTCAATGGAAACTTGGCAGAGTCAAAGTAGATTTATTATCAAAATATGTACAATTCAGAAACAGCTCCTTCCCCTCTGCCATCAGATTTCTGAATGGATGCATGCACACACACACACACACACACACACGTGCATCAGTGTGTGCGTGTGTATAAATACTTAATGTCACAGTTTTTTATTATTAGGTATTGCATTGTACTGCTGCCACATGACAATAAATTTCACAATATATGTCAGTGATATTACTTCTGATTCTGACACACAGCTACAGGGAAATAAAGAAATACAATCACATTTATGAATAACTATATATAAATAAAGACTGACAAACAGGCAAGGTGCAAGAGAAGACAAATTGAGCAAAAATAAATAAATAAACAAACAAGTAAGTGCAACACCTCTTATTCCGTTTTGGTCACCTCCAACCTGATGACATAAACATCGATCTTTCCTTTCAGTAATTTATTTTCCCTTCCCTTTCCCTCTCCTTCTATTCCCCACTCTTCCTCTTCTCCTCATCTGCCTGCCATCTCCCCCTGGACCCCTTCCTCCTTCCCTTTCTCTCATGGTCCACTTTCCTCTCCTATCAGATTCCTTCTTCTTGTCAGTACCTCCAGTTGAACTTTGTCTTTTTGTATGTTTTCCCCCTAGCTGTCAGTCTGCGGTTTTGTTTGTTCTCATGCCCCATGTGCTCCTGTCCCCACTCCTGCTCTACTCTGGCCCCTATATGACTGAGTACTCCACCTCTCACCTGTTTCTCTTTATTACCTGTTTTGCTGCCACTTCTGTCTCATTGTGCTCCACCTATCATCTGCCTCTCTGTTTATTGCTCAGTGTATTCCAGTCCTGTGTTTCAGTTATTTGTTGCTAGATTGTGCCAGTGAGTTTTCCAGCATTTGTATCTGTACTATATGGATGCTGCCTGTTTCCTGATTCTGGTTTTTGGATTTCTCTGGATGTTTTGATCTCTGCCTGAACTTTGACGCTGACTTTGTTTACACCATGGGATTTGTTACTCAATTAATATCACTGTGCGCTCAGTACTGGGTCTGCGATTGGACCCCTTCTCCGGTGCCCTGACACTTCTCCAGCCTTTTACCTTTTCCACCTATCTCCTCCCAGCTTTTTACTTCATTTCTTCCCCACCCCCCCCATCCATTTGTCTACACCTCTTACTTTTTAGCTTGTCGTCCTTCACTCCCCCCCCCCCCCCCCCACCACCCCTTGTATTCTGGCATCTTTCTCCTTCCTTTCCAGTGCTGATGAAGGGCCTTGGCCCAAAACGTCGACTGCTTATTCATTTCCACAGATGCTGCCTGACCTGCTGAGTTCCTCCACCTTTTGTTTGTGTTACACTTGATTTCCAACATCTGCAGAATCCCTTGTGCTTATAACTTAATAGGCAGATAGATAGACAAGCAAAAAAAAAAAACAAGAGTCCTTGAAAATGAGTCAGTAGGCTTTGGAATCAGTTCAGAGTTAAAATGAGTTGCGTTCTCCATGCCAGTTCAGGAGCAAGGCAATAACTGCTCCTGAACTTGGTGGTGTGGGAGGTGGGGATCCTGTACCTCCTGACTGATCCCGTAGTAAGAAAAAATCATGTCCTTGGTGGTGGTCTTTGATGATGGAAGCAACCAATGGCCGCTTTCCATTTTATTTGTCATCCCTGGTCTTACTTTCTATGTCGACATTAACTGTCCACCCCATCTTGCTTTTGTGTGGGTCAGTAAATGACTGATAGTTAAATGGAAGCTTAAGATGCCTTGTATTTAAGAACAAATATTTGCTAACTGTTAGTGCATTTTGTTTTGAAACAGCAGAAGACTGTGTGTGGTATCCATATTTAATGACATCAGGTGGTGTTGCAATACTTATGGCTGATGTCTCTGAATGGGACCATAGGCTAACAGCTGTTACAGGTCCATGAATGCAGAAGTTCAAAATGATGGGTTGGAGAGAGGGGTTAGTAACAAAGTGCTTGATGTCAGGGAGGGCTTCCACTCAGATTGAGATGTCATTTGTTTGAATGGGGTTGCTATCTCCCTGGAAACGGGCAGATGTTTTGTTCTAATCTTTTCAATTATTTTCTGGCATTTAAATATATTTTATCAATTTATTTAAATGTTCTTCAATAATAATTGTTTAATTGTTTGTACACAGGCGCCATGTTGATTCAATGCTCCCTCGGTCAACGTCTTCTAGGTAGCTCAAGAAAATTTCTCTTTAGCTTCTCTTGCATCTGTTTCTGGGACTGTTAGAGCCTGCGACTTACAGCTTGGAGATCGTTTTGAGTGGCCCAGCGCTTTGCTGTCTCCAAGCAGATTCTGGGAAACGAGCGCGTTCTCGGACAGCCTTGATGCAAAGAAACTTCGAGATGGGGCATGAATCGATGTTCAACTCCATTCTGCTGGTTAAAACATCCATTAGTCACTGATTAAAGCATCAAGAAAGATTGAGGCATCGAGGCTAATGCGGATGCCGAGCGCTGACAGGCTTCCTTTTGATCACTGCCGCGGAAGAGTCTGTGGGTGGCCTATCGCTGTGTGGCAGGCGGGTAGGCCTCTGCCTCATGTGGTGTCCCTTTCTTTTGATGCATGCCAGTGTTATCACAGGATGGTATCATGGTTCTGCGTTAATGGATTGGACTATTGCGTCTATGGACTGCGGACTTTTTCAGTTATGGTTTTTATATTCTGTGTTTTTAATCATCTGTTTCTTTTCCATTTTTGTTGTGCAAGGGGAGGGTGCTTGGCAGTTGATATCCTGTTAGTTTTTGTATGGGGGAGGGGTTGTTTTTTGCGGGTTGATGTTCTTGTTCTGTTTTTGTGTGGGGTGGGGATTTTCAGAGTAGATAGTCGGGGTGATGTTCCCTTTCATATGGAAAGGTGGAGGGTGAGTGAGTTTGATGTACCTCTGAATGACTTTCATGCTTTTTTTTTTGTTTCGTGGCTATCTGGAGAAGAGAAATTTCAGAGATGTATATGGATTATATGCTTTGATAATAAATGACCATTTGAACCTCTGGATCTCTTTGAATAGTTTTTATTCTTTACAAAAATGAGAAGTGCTGGCCGGTGGCATAGTGGCATCCGCAGTGGACTTGTAGGTGAGTGGTCCTGGGTTTGAATGCGGCCAGCTCCTTGCAAGCCCTCTATCTGTACTGGGTTGAGCATCGAGCTAGCTACTCAGACTTGTAGTAATAATAAAATAAAAACAGACAAAAATGCTAAAGAAACAGCTAGGTTACCGTCCGATGCGCCACAAGGCGTGGAAAGAAACAGCGACAATGAGCAGCATTTAATTACTTCTAAAAATGCCCACAGTGATAATGTGTCAAAGGCCCACGAGGGAATTCGGGCTGAAGCCTCACTGAAAAGCTTGCTTGTTGCTCAGAACTTGCTCTGCCTCATTGGACACCTCTCTGGTATGGAGGACAAGTCTCTCCTCATTTGGAAAAGGTGTGTATGGGCAGGTGGGTGATGAGTACAAGCAATGATCTGGAATCTACAGTGCACAGTCTGGCCTGTAATGTTAGAGTAGTAATTGATCAGTCACTTTTTACATTAATTTCAAGTCTACTCATAATTCACTTAAATTAGTTAATACTGAATCTAAGCTGTTATTTGCCATCACAGTTACATCCCAATAATTTCAATGATGCTATATCTATTTTTTTTCTGTGGTTGAAAGACAAATAAATGGGACAATTACAAATATGTACAATGACCAGCATAGATATGGTGGCAGAAGGGCTGATCTGTGCTGTATAACTGTATGATGCACTCTGTTACTGGGGGGCCCCACTAGGAGCGAACTGTTGAGTTGCCTTGCTTTCTAATAGTACCCCAGAGAGCTGGGTCTAATCTAGAAAACTAAGTAGATAACCTGAGATTTTAAATTGAGCTCTCAGCAGCTGCTCAAGAATGATTGTCTCATGGCACTACTTAAAGAGAGGTATAGTTAATCAAGCATCCTGGGCAGTGTACGTATACAGACCGGCCTGCACAATGTAAAAACAAATTGTTTTTTTCATTGGGATGGATTGGTGGCACTGCAGTTGGTGCTGCAACTTCAAAGCTCCAGGGTTTGTGTTTGATTGTGAGCTGTGGGCCAAACCTGCCCATACCTCACCTTGGCCTCAACAACCTGACATTTTCAATCTGGCCCAGTGCTTAAATATCCATCTGAACAGCACGTGCTGGTGTATGGAATTGCTGGACTTCACAGCTTCAATTCAGACTGTGAATCTGTGTCCGAACATCGTGTTCAGTCGCATCAACGTACTCTGGGGCCTGGACCCCATGGCTCCAACTCAGTTTGTGCCGGAACTTCCACATCCTTCCTGGCCCACTATCTCACCTTACCTCAGCTCTACCACATCCAGTTGCCTCCAAGTCCAAAGGAAAGTTAGACTATTACTTGCAATGATCATTTGCCAGAAAAAAATGTGGTTAACAAAGTTTTTAGTACCCATCCTTGTTTCATTCAGCTACCAGCCATAAGTCACTGAGATACACCAGTGCCATCTTGACTTTCTCTGGAAATAGAGGTGTTGATGTGTTTTCTTGGCCATAACATTCATGGGGTTGGACAAGGCCAAATTGTTGATTATATTTACACATAGGACCTTGAAGCTCTCAGTGATAACCCCCTTTAGCATTATTGATACATTGGTGGGCTGTGTATTCTACCTCACTTGCTGAAATCAGTCACATTCTCCTTTGTTTTCCTGACAGTGAGGGAAAGACTATTGTCTTAACACCATGCCATGAAGCTCATTATCTTTAGAGATCCAGTCATCTATAAACTTGTTAATGGAGTGAGAGCAAAACTAGAGATATAACTAGTAGATGTAGAGTAGTTTTTTATTCGACAAAATAAGACACAGCTGTCACTTATTGAGACCTTTTCAGAGGAAGAGACTGGTTCAACCCAATATTACATGACATTTTGGATGCCAAAGATCAAAGGGCAATTGTATATTTACAATGCATCTACAATGCTTCTTTGAATTACATATAACTTTCACCTCCTTCTTTGTGCCCGCACACTACAAACACCCAAAATGAATATTAAATCAGCATTGTCTGGTTTTCCAGCTAACTGCTGTTTACAGCTCTTAGAAACCTATTGTCCAGAGCTGTATTTTAAATTTAATCTATAGTCCATATTCAGATCTGAAGACTGATGCTGAAGTTATTTGCTGAAGTTAATATTTTGCTATATGTCTTAACCCCAAAAATGCCCTAACAAATATTGAGAACATGAAGTAAAGAATCCTTGAAAGTGGAGTTGAATAAAACTATTCCCTTTGGTTCAAAAGCCTTATGGTTGAAGACTAATCATCAAGCAATTCGCCAGGGATTGTACCAATCTACTGTAAGCCGATGACTGTAGGCTTCAGGATTCTCAGAAACTAGTCGCCAGCTCATAGGGAAAGTTGTAGGAAATATTTCAACAAATGCAAAGTACCAATGTGCAGCTAATTTAGGGTATCTTGTTGCCTTTCTCTTCCAAAAACACATTTCTAAATTTAATAATAACCCATGACGGAAACTTAGGAAGTTTACAAATAATACTGAATAACTTCAACCATTTTTCAAATAAAAATTGGTAGGTTTGTTTAAAAAACCAATTAAAACATGAAATGTATTAGCTTAAGTTAATCAGTGATAGGTTTCAAAAGTTTTGCTTTTTAAACTTATTCATAACCAAAGGACATTTCCAGCTGTTTTTTTTTCTAATGACCACACAAAAGATTGGTTGGTGTTGCATTATTGTATAATTGGCAAGTATTATTGTAACCAGCAGGAAACTTCCTCTAACATTTTTTTTGCAAACAAATATAGTCTGCTAGTTAAATATTATATGGAGCATAGACATCCTTCCTCTACTTGGTTTAAAACTATTGTTAGATGCAGGAAAAGATTTATTTTCATGCTGTGAGTAATAAAAGTGTTAAACTTGTTCAGAGTGAGTGTAACCTCTTTTCAGTCCCATTCTATTTCCTCTGTTATCCACACCCTTTTCAGGTATTCAACCTAAACCTTCAGTTGAGCTAAGCATGAGCCATCAATATATAGTTTAGTAGGTAAGATAATTTTGATGATTGTTTGAAAATATTTGCTTCTTAAGAATGTTACGATCACAATTATAAATTTTAGTTGTTCTTATTTTAAGATGATGACCAATTTCTCTCTCAACGAACCATGGTTATTAATTAGATTCATATGGTAATGCAGCGTGGAAATAGGCCCAACTTGTCCATGCCAACCAGGATGCCCAGCTAAGCCAGACCCATTTGCCCAATGTTTGGCCTTCCTCCACATGTACCTGTCCAAAGGTCAGGAAAATATTGTACCCAGCTCAACCTTGCTCTGGCAGCTTGTTTCATATGTATATTTGCTACCTTCATGGTGTTGAAGTTGCCTCTCATGTTAATTTCAAATCTTTTCCTCTCACTTTGAATCTACGCCCTCTAATTTTTGATTTCCTTCCCCTGGGAAAAGACTGCCTGAAATCTATATCGCAAACTGAGCTTTTTTCTGTCATCATCACACTGTACATAACACCTTAAATTATAACATGACATATTTCTACATTTCTTAAATAAATATGGAAAAAAATATCATTAAAAATAAACTTTACAAATCTTTGATACTATTATCAATAGCATTAATGTTATCAGTTCAGATTTAATGATGGGTTGTCATTAGCGAAGGTGACCTAATACACATCATTTTGTTTAGAGATTTGATTTTTATTAAAAGGGCAGCTTTATCTCTGGAAGACTAATGCAGACAATTTGCCAGATTTGGCACTATGCAAAAAAACTATTGTTTTTTTTACTCCTCCTTCATTCATATATCTCTGGCAAGCAGCAGCAAACTAAAACAGATGCTGGTTAAAATTGTATGTAGAGGTTTGATTTCCAGTTGCTGACATCTGGGTTGGATAAGTGGATCATTCCATGTTGTACAAGTTCAGAGCAGAAATGTGTTATGGGCTATTAGATGTATACATGCAGTTTGGTGAGTCTGTGATGTTCTATATCTAATCTAAGTATTGGGTGCAGTGCCATACTACATCTCAGTATCAAAACCCATGTAATGTGATTCTAATCTTTTTGCAGTGAATATGCCGTCCTATATCATTTTCTTTCACACTTGCCATTATATCTTTATTTGCAAATGGTAATTATTGTTTAACTTGGCAGTCGACCACAGATAATTTAATCAGCTAGCAGCGTGGAATTTTAAATAAATCTGTGGAAAAAAAGTTTAGATAATTGTTCAGCATTATGGTAAAACAAAAATATTTAATTGCTAATCATTTTTCATAGAGTTGAAAGCTAGGCTTTTGATTACTGCTTATGTTATAGTCACCAATTTCCAATTAACTTAAAAAAAGTAACTTGTCACTTCTGTTGCTTGGTTATAAATAAAGCTTGTAACTAAGTTTTGCATGTTGCTGGTTATATTTGAGAGCAGTCGCTCTCAAACAATATGTTATTATCACTGGTGTATCAAGTGTTTGACAATTCCAGTGGATTGACTTTCTGATGGCATTAGGCTACCTTGAGTGTTCCAAAACAACAACCTCACAAAGTATCTCAATTTGGAACTTAAGAACATCAGCCTTGGCTTATAATGTAGGCAGCATGCTCACCTCCATCAGAATAATTTGTAATCGGGTCCTACTACAGATAATTGAAGGGAATTCAGTGTGAGCTGAGTCTCTGTGATCTCATTGAATGATAAGTGTGCTCCATAGGAAGAAAGATTTTAAAAAAGTTACTGGGATCTCATAATGGCTTGCTCAACATTTATCTTTCACTGAATATTATTAACCCATACATACTAATCGGGTCAAATTTGACCCGTTTTGACATTGGACACCAGTAAATACACCCTAAATGCCTTTTTTTTGGCCGAAATTTGATGATTTTTCCTAGTGACCCAAAATGCGCAAAAATGAAAATACTAAAAAAAATTATACTTTTGTACAGGTGCTACAAATTTTTGTACATTGAGGCTGCTCTGGGTCAGATTTGGAATGGATCTATTGAAATGGCTTTTATATCTCTGAAACATTAATTAAGGATTAATGTACATTGAGGCTGTTCTGGGTCAAATTTGACCCGTATCTATTGAAATGGATTTTAGATCTCTGAAACATTAATTAAGGATTAATCACACATTTATTAATGTCAGAAAGGCTATTTATACATTCTAAAATAGATCTCTGGTTCAAAATTTGGTATAGACACTTGTTATGAGGGGATACTTGGGCTGGGTCAAAATTGACCCAGACCATACTGTGAAGGTATAGAATATGATCAGTATGTATGTATGATACAAATATCAACATTTGTAGATGTAGTGGAAGATGTCTATCAAATATTGCTCTATTTCCCAAACCAATAAAAATGCTTTTTTTACGTGGAACATCTGTGGCCGAATAACCATAAAGAATGACAATGAGTCTTCAAAGATGAAAAAGCGTTTTTCTTTAAAATGGGCATTTTAACATTTATTTACCAGAGTGTTATTTTTTCCATAACATTTCCTCCTTTAAATGCTAATGTGGTGGAATGGCATTCTTTTCACTCTTCCGATCGGAACTTTGCCATATGGATTTGATTAAAGACGTTGAACTGCAGTCTAGAATTTTTGCACAAAGCTCTTGAGATGTCTCTTTGTGTGGTCAAATCAAAGATTTTCTTCCATTGAGTACACAGCTGGTTGAACTATCGTACTCTGGGAAATCTTGATTTTTTTCCCTCTACTTCCTTAGTGTTTTCAATGTGGTTCCTTCAGAGACCTATTTTTCTAAAGTTTCCTTGTACTCATCTTTCCACTTATATCTCCGTCCCACAATTTCACTGATGGTGATAGAAGTCTGGACTTCCCGTTTAATGATGTATTGCCTGTCCAGCTGACTATTTTGAAGTTTTCAGATGATTGAATCATATAACTCTAATTTCCCAAAACTCTTCTCATGACCAAATCTTTAATTGTGCATCCAGTTGTTATTTCAGCAATAATGCTTAAATTCCTCTGAGCTAGCTATACTTTAGCCCAATCTTTGTGCCAAGAATGTTGGCTGGTATGAATGACGAAACTTGCAAAGAAAGGTAGCAAGCGGAAGGAAAAAATTAATTCATTGTGTACAATGTTTCATCAAGTCAGCTGTAAGGATCAATTAGCTTCGTGGGATTTCTCTCACCTACTTAAAGTGTACAAAGCTAACAAATTACAGATTATAACATATTATAACAGTCCTGAAGATTGAATGAGTCCTGAAGAAGGATCTCTCGGCCCCAAACATTGACTGTTTATTCATTTCTATAGATGCTGCCTGGTCTGCTGAGTTCCTCCAGCATTTTGTGTGTGGTGCTTGGATTTCTCTTGTTTGCTAAAAGTACGCCATCACAGCAATACTCCGTAATGCCAATACAAAACTTGTGGTCTGAAATAAATGTTTATCCGATGGTCATTCAAATGGCAAATATGTAGTCTGACATTGAACAACACCCAGCAATGCAGAACGGAAGATTATAAATTGCACATTTAAGACTTCGGTGGCTCTTCCTTTCAAGAGTAAGTACAGATTTCCTGTTTTTTTTTGTAGTTTCTTTTCAGGATATTACAGTCCTCTAAACTAGGACTTAAATATGACAGCTTCAACCTTTGAATCAGTGTAATCTTGTCACACATTCCAGCCCCATCTCAACATTTAAAGAAACACATTAGAGATTGCGTTCACTTGTACTTTTGAAATTGATAACTTTAACATATCAAATCCCAGGGTGTTTTATAGTTATAGTCACAAAGACTGAATTCTCTGGAATTATAATTCTGAGGTGATATGCTGTTGAAAGAAGTACCTGTTGTGCTGTTTTTTTAAAGAAGTACTCAAAGAATATTCCACTTACTAAATTTTGGACTCATTCATTGGCTTGACAATTAGGAAGGTTATAACAGTATCTTTTATTTTTTTTTCTGTTGCAGAGCTAGTAGAGATGAAAATTAATTATTTTTGTTACAAAGATTGTGCTTAAATATACATTCAGTGGCTACTTATTAATATGCACCTGTGCAGTTGCTCATTAATGCAAAGATCTGATCAGCCAATCAAATGGCAGCAACTCAATGCATAAAAGCATGCAGACATTGTCAAGAGGGTCAGTTGTTCAGATCAAAAATTAGAAAAGGAAAGAAATGTGATCTAAGTGACTTTCACTGTGGAATGATTGTTGGTGCCAGACGGGGTGGTTTGAGTATTGTAGAAACTGCTGATCTCCTGTGACTTTCACACAAAACAGTCTCTAGAGTTTATAAAGAATGGTGCCAAAAATTAAAAAAAATACAATGAGTAGGAGTTCAGTATGAGAGAGATCAGAGGAGAATAACCAGACTGGTTCAAGCTGACAAGAAGACGACAGTAACTCTAATAAACAGTCACTACAACAGTGGTGTGCAGAAGAGCATCTTTGAATGCAAAACTCATTGAACCTTGATGTGGATGTGCTACAGCAGCAGAAGACCATGAACATGTGTATGCTTTCAATTGCTTCAGAGAAACATGAATGTCACATATGGGACAGAGCTGTTAGGGTAAAATAATAAGTAAAATTAGGTGGAATCAAAGTTGAAATTGATTGAAAATCCTTAGTATCTGTTTCAGCATTCCTTATCCACCATTTTGAATTACTTTTTGACGTGACATGATGTCTTGTGAAATGTACAGTAAAGTTAGGCCATCCGACCTGTTGGCAAGATTTACACCTATATGAGCTATAATGCTCAATCAGGAAATTTCACTGTAAGTGGACATATCAATGTGCCTGGAGTTATCTAAACAACCTTTGGAAAACTGTCAGTGCTTGTAAGTTTACAGAAAGGCCTGGAACATGAAGGTAAATGCCGAAAGTTCTCTAGTGTCATGGAGTCCAGCAGCAAAGTGCACATTTCCTAGAACACACAATAATAGTTAAAATTGGGCCAGGATTCTGGTGCCTATTTATTTCACTGGAGAAAGGAAAGTAAATGTAAGAAAATGTATTGGAAAATGTTCTGTGATAACAACACGCATAAAATGCTGGAGGAACTCAGCAGGTCAGGCAGCATTTATGGAAACGAGCAAACAGTCGACGTTTCAGGCCAAGACCCTTCATCAGGCTGTGATAGCAATGGGATAGAGATCCAGGGAGGGGAAGTTTGGGGTATGTTACAGAAAATGGGGGCAGTTTGAAACCTGATGCATTACTGGTTTTGTATGGTGGGGACAGGGTTGCAGTTACTGACAATGGGGGAAAAAACCAGAATTATTAGCAAAAACACATGTCAGTGTACATAGTTCGGCCAATTTAAGTAAAGAAGAGAGGTTTATATAGAGAAGCAGTTTTGGTAAGCAATCCTGAAACTGCCAAGGAAAAAGGAGTATTCCAGTTAATGGAGTATCAGTTTTCTTTGATGTAGAGAAAGCTTATGATATCAAAGGTACAAAGGTTCATTTTATTATCAATGTATGCAGAATACAACTCTGAGATTTGTCTTCTCCAGATAACCATAGTAGTAGTTAAAGAAAGAAATCAATCCCCCTACACGAAAAGAGAAATAAGCAAAAACTTAAACTCTGACCTCCTGCTTGGAACTCGAACTTAAAAGGTGCTGGTCACGCATCACCTGGGAAAGATGATATTTGTTATAATATGTTTACATGGTTATTAGAATCAAAACATATGTTAGTTTTGAAATTCTTTAATGCAATATGGGTTGAAGGGCAACTTCCTGGAAATTAGTGGCTGTTATCCGTATATTGAAACCTGGTAAGGATTAATCAGGTCTTTCCCGTTATAGGCCTATTTCTCTAACCTTACATGTATGTCAGATAATGGAATGAATGGTTACAGCAAGACTTTCCTATTTTGTGGAAAGTAGTGAAAAATTAGCTGTGTAGCAATCTGGATTTCGTAAAGGGAGAATGACCATGGGTTCTGTGTTAAATTTGAAACCTGATATTTGTAAAGCCCAAGTTAATGGAATATCAGTTTTCTTTGATGTAGAGAGAGCTTATGATATCAAAGGTGCAAAGGTTCATTTTATTATCAAAGTATGCATGCAGAATACAACTCTGAGATTTGTCTTCTCCAGATAGCCGTAGTAGTAGTTAAAGAAAGAAATCCAATCCCCCTACACGAAAAGAGAAATAAGCAAAAACTTAAACTCTGACCTCCCCCCCCCCCCCCACAACCACTGCCTTGCACAAAAACTAACAGAATACCCAACAACCCCAGCCCACCAATTGGCAACAAAAAAGAATGGGTGAGAACATGAAAATGAACAGAACTTAAAGAAGCCAATATGAACTACAGTCCAACCCATTAATCTCAGAATGTTGATAACTTCTCTGAGAGCATTGGGACCCAGAGAAGCTGCATGACCCAGTGGTCCCTCCGAGGGAAACTACGTGACCCAGTGGTCCCTCCGAGGGAAACTACGTGACCCAGTGGTCCCTCCGAGGGAAGTGACACAAACCAGCAGCCACTCGGAGAGGCTGCAGGGTCCCAATGCTCTCAAAGGGAAGTGATACAAACCAACGGCCTCTCCAGTGGCTTTACTGAGAACCACTTGCTCTCCTAGGCATTTGCCTCTATGTTTCAATCTTCCTCGATGCGTTAATCAGCGAGAAATGTAGTCGACCGTGGCCTCTCATCTTGCCTCTGAACTTCTCCTCATGGTAGCTCTTGCTTGCATTTCTTTCGTAGAGCTTTCCTGGGGACAGCAGAGCGCTAGCTCATTTGATTGAACTACAGACTCTATGTCAGAAGCTTCAACAGTTTCATGGACAAAATTAAGACAAATCAATAAGCAGAAGACATAGAAAAACTGAAATGATTGACTATCTGGAAGATGACATCCAAGGAATTGTTGTTTGCTGGTGCCATCCTGACCAGAACTTTGTAGTTAGATATGTTGTGGACACAAGGATTGCTGCTTAAACTAGAAAAGATGGGAAAGATGGTGAAATGTTCAATTGGATTCAAGATTTTTTATGTGATAGGAAGATACAAATTAGGATGGGAACAACATTCTCTAAGGAGTACAAGATGGAGAATGTGACCCCGCAGGGGAGTATGTGTAACCCACTCCTTTTTAATATTATGACTAATAATATTTTCTTAAATGTTGGCTCAAATATTTCCAAATCATTATATGCTGCTGATTGATGCATAAGAGGTTCAGAAATATTATTATATAGAAAGGAAAATGCAGGCAGCTATAAAATGAAGTAGAGGAATAGGGATGTTGGTGGGGGTTGCAAAGTTTCAATTTCTTTCTAAAAGGAACATTGCACCCACAATTATTTTCAAGTTATATTTCAGTGGTAAAGTTTCTATGTATGTGGATAGATGCAAGGCTAATATGGAAGGTTCATGTGAATGAAATTCTAGAGAACTGTAAAAAAAAAGCCCTTAATGTGCTCAGGTGTTTAGTTGGGTGTGACTAGGCTGTGAGTAAGAGGTGCCTTAAAGAAATGCATATTGCTTTAATCAGATCCGTCTTTGAATACGGATGTGTTGCTTATGGGTCAGCCTCACCCGTGGTCTTAAAGCCCCTAGATAAAGTTCAAACTCGATCATTGAGATTATGTTGTGGTGTTACTCAATCATCCCCAATTTCGGCATTACTGGTAGAAATGGGTGAAGTGCCTATACATCTATGCAGGTTACAGTTAGCAATGGTTTATTGTGTTAGCATAAGAGGACGCAAAGTTGGTCATCCAATATTGGCAACATTAGTACAGCTTTGGAAGCACTGCATTCAAAAGGTGCTCTGTTTTGTGTGGATGGGAAATGAATGGGGACAAAATCTTGGGTTGTTTAATGTGGAGTATGGACCCAGTGAAGGCCTTTCTGTCACTTCTCCATGGATTTTCTCATTGCCTTGGTTGATTTGGGCCTTCAGGAAAAAATCAACATGAGGAGTAATTGTTTATCAGTGGCACAAGAAGTTCAGCAATATATGCAAGGCAGTGATTATGGATTCTTACATATCTTCACAGATCCAGTGACTAGTCATTCAGTTGTTTCTGTTTCTGTTCCAAAGTTTTAGTGACTATTTTTAGGGTGTGTTCTGACATGGTTGATATTATTTTAACCTTGGAATGGATGGAAGAAGTACTTCTTATGTACTTCTGTGCTTTGATTTATTTTCAGTCTTGACAGCTATTAAAACAGGAATTTCAAGTTGTAGCCAAGACATTCTTCTTAAGATTGTACAATATCTGTTGAGCCGGCAGGGTCTAGGCCTGTGTATATATTCCATATGAGTCCTGCCCATGTTGGGGTTGAAGAAAACAAAGTGACAAACAACCTTCCCAAGTAATCACTTAAAATGAAGGATATAAATGTAGTGGTGCTTTTGCAGAAGGGGGAGGTGCAAGCCATAATTAAAATGTATGTTCAATAACTGCAGCAACAAAGTTGAAATAAGGAAAAGAAAGGATTGCATTTGTGTAAAATTCAGAGGATAGTGAGAACTCAACAGGGACATGGATGAGGGGATAAAAAGAGGGAAGATGTTATACTTACACATTTACATATTAGACATACTAGGTTGAATAATTCCTTGTTCAGAATTAACATGCTGATACAGATATTTATAGAGAGTGCACTTTGTTAAGAAATGATACAGCATATGTTATTTAAATGCAGTTCCTATGAGGTGCCAAGGAAATAGTTAATTACTAAATTCAGATCTGTGGGACAGGCACAATTTAACATGGAAAGTTTGTTGGGATATCACTGCCGTTGTAATGTGTATACAGTAAGTGCATATTTGACATTCTGAAAAGCATTAAACTTCTTGATATTATTTTTGAGGTTTTTTTTTGGGGGGGTGGAATTTAGTGGGCATACCTCCTGTCTCTTTGCACCACACCTCAACTCAATAGGTGGTGGTAATGCGTTTTATGTTGGACTGCCAACCGCCATTAAACTTCACGAGAAGAAGAAGAAGGTAAAAGTAAGAGAAGTTTAACTATTCTTTTCTTGGTATGATTATTTATCTTTGCAGTAATATTATTATTTGAGATTGTTGTTCTAAGGTAATACAATTTATTTAACTTTAATTTTGAATCACGTAGTAAAATTCCTTTTCCATGCTTAATTCTTTATGGATTCTCAGTTTTGGCAGAGTTGATGGTGTTGAAAGAATCATAGCTTTGGCAGGCGGCTGAGCTAGTGGGGGTGCATTTCTTGGATCTCTGCTAAAGGTTTTCCCAGCAGCTTTTTGGGTGGGGCTTGGTCTAGCCTGAGCATGGGATCAGATTACATCATTGTACAGCCTGCAGAGTCCCACTGAGTGGATCCATGAAGCCACTACAGTACTATGAAAATGCTATGAAAATGAAAAGTAAGATAATTGTACAATTTGATGGCAAGTTTGGAAGGTGAGCAAAGCTATCTATTTCAGTTCAGTAATGCAGGAACATAGGCAAGATTTAAATCACAATGCCAAACAAATATGATGAAAAATTACTTCATAGTTTGGAAAGTTTAAAGCTGCTTTCATGCATCTGAGTTAGGTTGTTATAATTTGGAACAACAAGCAGGCATGTTTACACAATGATAAAGTATAACAGTACTCATTTCTGAATTAGATTAGCCTTGAACCAATGAATAATATCTTCTGACTAACTCCAGCAAAGCACATAATCTGGCATTAATGTTTGGCAAATTGAAAAATAGTTTTATTGATTTATTTGGTTAAATGACAGAGGGCTTCTTTTGATGTGGTCATTTTTAAACTCTTGCTTGAGTGAATTTTATCAGATGTCTTCAACTTTCAGAGTTTAACAGGGTAAATAATGCAATAATTTCTCTTTGATTTGCATGACGTTCTTGCTATTTGGGCACTTTGAGGATGCAAGTCCACTTAATGGCTGTAGTGGTATGGATAGCTATTATATTGTTCAAGGGATGACTGGGACAAAATATCACAATATGAATCTTAATTCAGCTGGTTTTGGGGCCATTTCTCATTACCACATGCTGTGGATGCTGGGAGTTTCCATGGCCACTCTCCAATATTTAAGTTTTATCAGAAAATATGAAGGTTTTTGTACTTAGTGTCATACCAGAGCAAAGTTAGTAGTGCTAACTAACAGTATAATTGTTTTAATTGACCCCTTAATAAGGTATCTTCAACACTGGAGAAGCCATACAGAAACAGCATGGCATAACCACCCAGATTCAATCCTGATTGCATAGAGTTTTCACATTCTCCCTGTGGCTGTGTGGGTTTCTGGTTTACTCCCATATTTCAAAGACTGCAGTTGGCTGATTAATTGGTGACTGTAAGTGTGGGTCGCTGGAAAAATCAGAGGCATGTGTGGGAAAATAAGTGACAGGGAAATTAAGTGCAGGAATGGGATTGATGGGAATGCTCTGTGACCAGCATAGACTCGATGGGCTGAGTGGTAGCCTTTTATGCTGTTAAGAAATGTGACGCATGAGATTGTGTTGCAGAAGCCCAAGGTTCTAGATTTTGGTCACTTTAATTCATTATTTTGTGGCCCTGGGTTTGGAGGACTGTCTGTGTGTGTTTGTGGGTGGATGGGAGGAAGGGATGGGGCTTGCTTTTGCTGTTGTTGCTGCTGTGAACATGATGGCCAGGTTATGTTAGCGTCAGAATGCATGGTGACACTTGTGGGCTGCCCCCAGCACAGCCTTGGGATGTGTTGATCATTAATGTAAATGTGAATTTCACTGTACATTTTGATTGTACATGTGATAAATAAATGAATCTGAATCATTCCCCTCTTCTTTTGACCGTTCTCTCTTTCTGCCTCTTGGGCTGTTTCAATGAAGCCCAATGTAATCTCAACCAACATTCATCCTCTAGAAGAGGGGTTCCCAACCTTTTTTCATGCAACATAACGATATCATTAAGCAAGGGATCCACGAACCCCAGGTTGGGAACTAGCAAGTACTGAGAAAGATAGGATCACAGTGTAACACACACAAATTGCTGGTGGAACTCAACAGATCAGGCAGTATCTATGGAGAGGAATAAAGAGTCAACTATTCAAGCTGCGGCTCTTCGACAGGACAAGGTCTTGTCCCAAGACAATCGCTCTTCATTCCTCTCCATAAATGCTGCCTGACCTGCTGAGTTCCTCCAGCATGTTGTGTGTGTTACACTGGATTTTCAGCAGCTGCAGAATCTTGTGCTTGTGAATAGGATTTCAACAGTAAGATCCTCCCTCCACACTCCAATTTCATTTTCCAAACGTTTTGAGTTTAATTCATTATTACACAAGCAGAGATATTGAAGGGTTATGAAGTGGGATTGCTGAGCATACATAGGATAAAGAATGGATTGTATGGGTTGGGTTATTGTTTGCAAAAGGAACTAATTTCTCCTACTCTCTGTTATCAATCTCTTTACATTTAATGTTGTATCTTATTTTGCTTAGATTTAGAAAGGGAAGTTTAAATGGTGCTATATTAGAGCAATGTAATTTAACAAGGCTACACAGTTGGCAGCATGTGGAGATACAGTACGTTGCTACCAAAAGAAGTGTAAGGTGTCCCTTTCCTCCACTAGTCTGCAGGACACCCTTGGGCAAGGTGCAGCAGCTGCCAAGACCCCCGATTAGGGTCACATGAACCCAAGGGAGCAGATGGCGAATAGTCTTATGAGCAGCTGGTGCACATCAGAAGTGCTGGTCATGCAACCACTGATGCAAAGCAGCTGATCTCTGATGAGTATTGATAGTGGCTGGGGTCACCCGTCTTGTAAAGACACTGCCCAGAAGAAGGCAATGGTAAACCGCTTATGTAGAATAAATTGCCTAGAACAATCATGGTCATTGAAAGACCATGATCACCCACTTAATACAACTTGACACACAATGAATGAACACAGTAAATAGGGTTGTTATTGAGATCAAATAGATGTCTTTATATTTTAATACAGTTTAGAATCAAGAACAGGTTTTCAAATTTGAACGAATGTTAAACAAGTTTGTTTTACCAGTAAGAGTGATTCCTGCAAATGCTGTAAATGTGCTATAAAATCAAATAATTCTAGATATACTGAGATTTTCCAGCATTTCGCGAAGTAGAGAGATTCTGCTGGTACTGGAAATCTCACACTCAAACTACTGGAGGAACTTAAAAAGTCAGGCAGTATCTGTGGAAGGGAATAAACAGTCAATGAGAGCCTTCATTGGGACTGGAAATGAAGGAATGGGGAAGAAGTTAGACTAATGTGAGGGAGTTGGAGGAGTACAAGTTGGCAGGTAATAAGTGAGAGCTGCTAAGGGGGAAGATGGATGGGTCTGATAGGGAGCAATGGATTAAGAAGCTGAGAATGACCTGGAGAGTCAGGGTTTTATGCTTTGCCTCTTGGCAAGGTCACCCATACCAAAAAGGTCAAAGGGTAGAGGTCAGACTAGGAGTGGCCCACTGGTCTTCCAGCTTTGGGGGCTTCAGCTCAGAGCTAACAACTCTGACTAGGAAAACAAAGTTGTTATGGAAATAGCAATGAAGAATCCTTCTACATCTAAGTGCGATGGATTCTGGAGCCTCCCCCGGGACTTGTGTGACTGACAGCACTGAAAATCGAGAAGAAGCTGCTGACGTGATGAAGGGGGCTCTGTATGCTGTCAGAGATGGAGGACCTTCATTGCTGCTCTGAACGCCAGCAGGGTAACAGGCAGTAAGTAAGCACTGAGAACCGGAGAAGCAGATCCCTTTTAGTCCAGGTACTTGCATGCATCTTCCTTTGCCCCTGTTCCTACACCACATCTCCTATTGCTTTAGTTTCTGATCCCACCTGCCTTCCATCCAACAAATGTCAGAATCCTTGAACTCACAATGCAGCCCCATCCTTGCCTATCAAGCTCATTCACCAACTACAAGACCTCGTTTCCATGAAACATCAGCACCTGGTCCTCTTTGTGATTCCTCTATCCATTGATCAGGTTGTACACTCCTTACAATCCCTGAACCCTCCTTCCCCTTTCCTGCAACAGGGTGATTAAAACTGAACATGATGTTCCAAATGCAGACACACCAACATTGCATCCCAAATTCTATATTCACTGTTCTGAGTGATGAATGCAGAAGCCGCCTTCACTACCCTGCCTACATTCAATGTTGTTTTCAGGCAACCATGTATTTGCACATCTAGGTCCTTCTATTCTACCAATACCAACCCCCCCCAAAACTGAGTGCCCTATTGTTCACTGTGAAAGCCCTCCCCTAATTTGTCTTCCCAAATTGCAACACTTTCAACTGATCTAAATTCAATTGCCATTCATGGGCCCACTTACCCAGCCGATCGAGATCCCTCTGTAATTCCTGTATTTTAATGGTTGGCTGGTAGACTCTCTGCAGTGAATTCCCCCTGGTGTATGTGGGTGTCAGGAAAATTGATGGGGATACAAGAGGACCAATGGGATTGGTGTCAATCGGTGTTTAATGCTTGTTGTGGACACAATGAGTCCAAGGCCTATTTCCATGTTATAACCTAAGACTCTGACACAAGTATTGTTGGCCAAATCCCTTCCCTTAGGACCAAACCATGGTATAAATTTCTTCCTTGAACTGTTCTTTTCATGGGGAATAAAACACTGTTGAGCTGGGGTGCGAACAACTTGTGGATTTTAAGGCAGCATTGAAGAAGGAGTGGGAATTCCACTTGTATTTTTATTGAGTAATGTGTCTATTGCAGGGTGGATGTGTGAAGCTGAAGTGGATTCCTTAGCCAGGAATATCTCAATGCAGTGTAAATCCATTGAAAATTACAGTTTTTCTCTCTGATAATCCATCATCCTGAAATTCAAGTAGGAATCCATGGTTCCTTGGGTTTTCTTAATCAAAGTTCAGACTAAGGCATAAAGAATAGACCTGGCCTCTCGGCTGCCAAAACAGCTCAGTGATTTATGAAATTCTACAGTAACCTTCTGCACAAGGGCAGCATTCCTGATGAAGGTATCAAATTAGCATAATTGTGTAACTGTTATCACTTAACATGAAAAATGTGCTATGTAGACACAACTTTGTTTTTTTTTCCCAAATACAAAACAGTATTCCCGTTCCTGACAATGTGAGCATAAAGTCTCCTTTGCTTTTAGTTCCGTAAGCAGGACACTGCTTTCCTTTTGTCCTAGAAACCTCAAGGGTGACCTGATGTGGCACATTTTCTGGCAAGCATGGATGCTGTAACGCTGATGGCTGGAGGGATGATGGGGCATCAGGCACCAGCTTAGGGGGATTGCATTTGGAATCGACTGCACTTTACGGTGGAGTGGGGACAGCATCTTGGGTGCAAAGTGCACTCAAGGATTGAAGTATTTACTTGCCTGCAACCCTCTCAGGTTAGTTCTGTTAGGATTAGGACCACATTGTGATGTGAGCGCCCAGTGGAAAGGTGACCCCTGGAGCAACATTGCCCAACACCCACAGTGCTCCGACCATTGGATGAGAAATGATGCTATTATGTGGGCTCAGACACAGAAATTGTACCAAGATCACAAGAGTGACTTACAAAAGGAAGTTGCTGGTTGAATTCAGGTTGAATTCAGGATTGGTATGATTTGACCTGAAAGGGTTACAAGTATGATTTACTCTGACTTAACTTCACATTCAGTCGAATAACATTGAAGGAAAAACAACAGCACTGTTTTCCTTCACTTTTCCTTGTGTTATATTCATGGGTAAATGTACCCATGTATTCACACTTTCTTAGCTGTCTAAGTGTTTGATGGTCACAGTGTTGCCATTCTGATCTACATCTGAAGAGATGTGACACCACAACTTAATCATTAAACAGTTGATAGAAATGGCAAAGTGGATTGTATGTTAGTTCCTCATCTGACTCGACATTGAGTTGGGACTTTACTGCTACTTTGAAATGGTGCATATGCTATCTCCTCAGTAGATTTGTACTACCGTAGATTCCGGACTACAGAGCGCACCTGATTAAAAGCCGCTGGCTCTAATTTTAGAAATAAAATCGATTTTTTAATTGTAAAGGCCGCACCGGATTTTAGGCCGCACCGGATTTTCGGCCGCAGGTGTCCCACGTTGTAATATGAGATATTTACACAGAAAGATATTACACGTGAGGATTTTTTTAACTTTTAATTAAATCCATATGGTAACAAAAACAAATACATATTGCAAATGCTTTTTTTCGAACTGTGCCCGTAACGCGGCTACTTTTAAATATACATTGCGTATACTTCTTTACTGAACAACATTCCAATATCTCCTAACAACTGGTAAAAAATATATATACTGCAGCCTACCAGGAAAAGTTATTGATCACCTTTAACTTAAAAGCAGCGTTCGCTCAGATCCAAAGCCGCTCGCGTAATGCGCTCCCTCCCTCCGTCCCGTTTCATCGCAAACCGGCATTTTCCCACAAGACACCGCGAAACCGGGTGTGACGTCATAGCATCCCGCGATGTAGTACAGAAAACAAATATAGTTAAAACTCTTCTAACTTTAACTAGAAAATGAATTACTAAGTGAAAATATTATAAACTAAGTAACTGCCATAAGGCAGCACAATGCTTCAAGTGTTTTCCATGTTGATGAGGGTGAGTACAAATGACTGATTTACAATAATTTAATTGTGAAAGTGCGCTTGATTTATCGTACAATTTCATTGGACCTCTGTGAACTACTCATCAATTTTATTGGTCTACTGTTATGAGGCAAAATGTTTACGAGGCGGCATGAAAAAAATCATGTATTAGCCGCTCCGGATTAAAGGCCGCAAAGTTCAAAGCTGTTCAAAATGTGGGAAAAAAGTAGCGGCTTAAAATCCGGAATCTACGGTAGTTTGTTAAGATTTACTCTCCCTTCAGACCCCTCTGACACAAAAATTCATTATTTTCTATTACCTACACAACTCCATCACCTTCCTTTTCTCACCTTTAGTCCTCATGGTTGGATTTTAATTTCCTGTAAAAAAAAAGATCTCCACTGATGTAACACTGACCAGGGAAATATCCCACTGTTAAGGTTTGCTGACCTATTTATGTGATTATTTGGAATTATCCAAATTAATTTAGAAGTCTGCATTGTCAATCAGCATTCTTCCTGTTGTTTCTGCCACAGCATTCAAGTGAGGTGAAAGGTACAACTTCAAGATTCATTTTGCTTTACTATGTATTACATTAAGCACATGTGCAGATATATAATGTTTGCACTGGTCATAGTCATATGGTTATTGTAATTCCACAGGAGGAAGGGAAAACGCCATGTCTCATAAAAGCTACACGGTCTTGCATGCAGAGTTTAACCGCTGAAGTTAGAAAGCAGGTTACTGACAGAAGGCATGAACATCCTGCTGAAATTTTTAACCAAATTTTATATTTTTGGGGCTAATTTTATTCATTTTATTTCCTCCTAGATTTAAAAAAAAAGATTTTTAATAACATTCAGTTGAACATGGCAGCCTGATTGAAGAAAGTGGATGTTGCATTTGTAGCGGGAAACCGTTTGATCATTTATAGAGCTGTCCTTGGTAGCTTCAGAGAAAGCAATGAAGTTTTGTATGTATCCATTGGAGAAGGTGAGGTTAGATTTGCCTTTGTAAGCACAGAGGGAATGGGCGTGAGTCTCTCTTGGAAATGTTTCTGTAGCATCTGCATTTTCTTCCTCAAACCCAAACTTGCCAACACCCGGGTCCCCATCTCTCTCTCTCAAAATTTTCACTTTGATTATATGAACAAGAAGTCAATTTGATCATCAAGTGCTTCTATGGCCTGTGTTCCCACAAGCATGGCTTGACTTGAGGCAACACTTCATCTGCGAATGTGCTGGTTCATCTGTTGTATCCGGTGCTCCCAATGTGGCCTCCTCTACATTTGTGAGGTTCATCATACGTTATAATTTGGGAACTGCAATATCGAACACCTCCGTTCCATCCGCCAAAAGCAGAACTTCCCAGTGCCATTCTGACAAGTTGGTCCATGGCATCCTCTTGTGCCAAGATGAAGGGACCCTTAATATTCTGTCTGGGTAGCCTCCAACCTGTTGGCATCAATATAAATTTCTCCTTCTTGTAAAAAAAAAAACAAAGTTTTTCCTCGCCTTTCTCTCTTCCTCTGCACTAACGAGTATTCAGTCCATGATGACAGACAAGAGAAGCTCGTTTAGCTCAACTGCCGGTTTTATTGCGACAAGCTCTAAAACAAGCTGGGCTCTATGACCCGGGGAGAGAACCCACTCAGTCACATACATACAGATTAAAAAATCATTTTTAAAACAGCCGTAAATAACACTGGCTATTAGGAACGCTGGGGCCGCCTGTCAACTGTGCCCTCCCCAGAGTGCTACACTGCCCCCACCTGAAGGATCAGCCATCCCCGGCAGCCCCAGAGCCCACAACAAAGTCTAAAAGTCCAGGAAGTGGTCAACACTGCCATCTGGGGCGCTGGGGGGGGGGGGGGGGGTTGGTTTCTGAAGCACCCCCTCCCCCAGGGGAGGTACTGTTTGGTGAGGCTCGAAGCAGGGCACCCCTTCCTTCCTTCAGCCTTGCTATGTAGGTGATGGCTGGGAACTGATACGGTGCTAGCCTTCCGCCGCTCAGGCACCTACACCCGATATACCACATCGGAGATGCGGTCAAATACCTCTCCCAGCCCCTTCCAATGGCTTCCAAACTTGGGATATGGTCCCTTCTTCTGGGTGGGGCAGTAGATCCACACTGGGGCCCTCACCAGGTATTGCTGCAGTGTGCCCTGGACTGACAGCCCAGCCCCCTCTGGGTTTGCAGGCGTCGCAGCCGTGAGTGAACAGTTCCACGTCCTGCCTGTACCCAGACCAATAGAAGCACTTGCGCAGCTTGCCCGATGTCTTTGCGACCTCGAAATGACTGGCCCTCAGCAGCCCTGTTCATCGACCAGAGCACCGTGGCGTGGACCCCCAGTGGACTACCAGCTGCAGGAGATGTCTGTCGTGCCGGAACAGCGACCCAAGTTGCATTTCCATCGTGCCCCACTGAGAGTATAGGGCTTTGGTTTCTGGATCAAGGATCCAGACGTCTGCCCACTCCGGCTGCTGTCCCACACTCAGCCATCCACGCATCCGGGTCAGTACGAGATCGCTCATCTGCTCACTGGTCAATGGTGGGGAGGTCTCCCTTACTGCTGACTGCGAAGGACATCCGGATAGATGGTGGTGATGGTTGACCCTGTGTCCAACAACGCACGGCATCTGATGCCCTCCGCCACACAGCCCACACACAAGCCTTGCTCTTCACCCTAACGGCCCTCCTGGAGGGGCAACAACGGAGGGATTCTGCTGGAGGCCTCGGAAGGTGCTGCCCACTCAGTGTTTCCCGATGGCTGGGCTGCGGCGTGGCACTGGTACGGGGCATCCCTAGGCCACATGGTCCGCCTCGCCACACTGGTAGCAGCGATTGCTCAGTGGCATGTAAGAAGGGTGGCACTTGTCTGACAGGCTCCTCCTCATTAGTTTCCTCCTCTGCTGTAAACACCCCCAGAGCTTCTCCCACTCGGTGCCAGTGGCTGCCCAGTTCTTCCTTCATTGCTTCCTCCAACAGCCTCTGCTCGAAATTCTGCTATAAGAGCCCTGTAATCACACTGCTCGGCTGGTGTTAGGTGGAGGAGACCACGTCCATAGTCAGGACAAGGAGCACCGCAGTCTCAGAGGGGCTCAACATGTGGCAAGTTTGACTTGCACCAGGTGAGGCTTCAGGTGGTTGGCACCATTGTATCCGTGGAGCTTTAGGGTGGACCTTGTAGCAGAAATTGCTGAGGCCCGTTGGTCTTCCTCTTGCTCCAGTGGCGTCGGTGCTGCCGGCCATATTGCCATCTTCCCATGTCTGCAGTATCTTGATTTCCCCGGCGTGGGCCATCAGATAAGTGGATGACACGCTCCACCATGTCTCCCAGGCTGGGGAGCCTGGTTATGCTCACTTCGTCAGGGTTCCCTGGGGAGGCACGATACTCAGTTCCCGGACAGCGATCCATCATCAGGAGTCCGGCCCTGAGATGTGCAGGAGGTATACTGCTCATCCCTTGACTTTATCCCCAGGTCTTAAGGTGCTCCATCCAGCATCATAACTCTTCAATCTCGCTGTCAATTTCTAATCCCACTCCGGACACCAATGTGGCGAGCATTCAGTCCATTGTGACAGACTAGGCAGTCTTGTTTAGCTCAATGGCGACAAGCACAAAAACAGGGCACTGTGGCCTGGGGAGAGAACCCACCTAGTCACATATGGACAGGGGAGGTGATTATCACACACCCCGGTTACTGTCAGGGTGACCCACAAACACACATACGAACAACTGTCCAAACCAAGCTAAAATGGAACAATAAATGAACTTGAACTTCCCACCATAATCTCACAAAAGCATTTTGAAAAGAAGAACTATAAATAGCACTGGCCATTAGGAATGCTGGAGCTGGCTGTCGACCACACGACCCCCCCCCCCCCCCCCCACGAGCACTACAATATTGTGTATTAATCACCTATACAAAAGTCATCCTGATTTAGGATTAGACAGTAGAATGTCCATCTTAAAGATCTGTCCCTGTCCTCTATAACCTGGTAAAGATCCTGTTCCATTTTTGAAGGAGGATAGAAAAATTGGAAATGATAACCAGTTTAACCCGACGTCCAGTGATGTTCTGCCTAACTTAGAATGAGTGATCATTTCAGGATTGAAGTAGTTGTTCACTCTTTCCTTTAGCCACACAGAAAATAGCATCTTCTATTTTCACTCTTGCTGTTTGTGAAACTTTTCATATTTTGCACATCTAGTCTTTGGTAACATAGCAGATAATTTAAGATAGGATCTGCATGGATTTCTGAAGAGTGAGTTTTATCTCACAAAACTTTGTTTTTCTGAAAATAGTAGATAATGGTTTATCCATGAAAGTAATTTAAGTAGTCTTTCGGAAGGTAGTCAATGTAAATCTTCAGAAGAGGCTGCTTGCAAAAATGAGAGTGCACAGACTTGGAGAGAGCCTATTGACATGAATAGGAAATAAGAGAATGAATAATGAACGTATTTACAAATAAGATTAATGTGTCTGGTGGAAATCATGAGTGCATTGGGGCTTTGTTGTTTGACCATGTTCATAAATGTTGTCTGATGGAGTATACTGGTTAGCTGACCGTGGTAATTTGGTCACAGTAAAATGTTAAAGAGGCATTGATACATTAGATCAGTGGGAAATAAACTTTGGCAGGTGAAGTTTAATGTGCGGAAATGTAAATCATTCGGACTATATCGAAGAACAGCAGATCAGAGAATTTTCTAAACACTGGGAAGAGTCGGTGAACATCAATATTCGTGGGCCCACATTGAGAAAGTCATAAAATCTGATTCAAAGGTATGATCTATCTCAAACAAAAGCTTCTCTCTGTATCTCGGTCCTGTGACAATAATGAACCGATGATAACCAATACAATGAAAAACTCATGTAATGTTGGTGACAAAAGTAAGTAATCTATACTTTGCTTAGGCTGCATTTGGTGCACTCCATTTAGTTCCTGACAATACACATGCGATTGGCCAAGGACAGAGAGCTTTGAAGGTTCAGTACAGTGGTACCTGACTTCAGAACTCGTGAAGATGCATTGCATAGCTAGATAATTATGGGTTAGCCTAACCCTAACCCTAAACTGAATTTATACTGGTTTCTAATAGTCCAACACTAAACGTATATATTCACTTAAAGTGGTGTTCAATCAAGACTTAATTGCGGGTGAGAAGATGCTCGAGAAGATGAATTATCTACTCCTGTTCCCATATTCCTAAGTTAGTGTATACTGTAGCTATTCCAAGAAAAATGGAGGCTATGCTGGAGGGAAGGGTTAGTTTAGTCTTGGACTATGTTAAAGGGTCAGCACATCATCATGGGCTGAAGGGCCTCTACTGTGCTGTACTGTTCTATATTCTATGTTTAATTCAATTGAATAAACTAAATCTAATGGGGGGGGGGGGTTGGGCGAAGATTTCCCTCACAGTAAGATAACTCCATAGTGATTGCCAAATGTATACAACACACATTACCTCACCACATTCCTTTGGTGTGAAGATCTAAGTTATACGTAGAACTTCCGGTGTGGTTTCATCAAACCCTGCACAAATGAAGCAAAACAACCTAACTTCTGTGTTTTAACCCGCTTCAAATCAGGCCAAAATACTACTGGCCTTCCTAATTCCTCGCTGTAACAGGACATTTTCTTTGCATTTCATGAACCACTTTCATGAACCTGGTTTAGGAGAGCCCCACACACTTTTAAGATTAATTTTGTGGTTTAATTTGAGTTGTTTCCTGGTTTAGGTAGCAATATTGATTGCATACCTCTTAGGAGATTTATCAGCAACATGCAAGAGAACCACAGAATGCCATAGCTTAATCCCAAACATTCCCTTTTCATATATTAATTTCCTTTGGATAACTAAGCAATTATAGAACTCTAATCTCCAATGAAACTTTTCAGAAATGCTGTGTAGAAAGCTCTCTTACACTTACACTAAACAATTTTCAAAATATGATAGTTTAATGAAAGCTTATTCTGAAGCATGTTTTTAATGAAGAATTCTGTTTTGGACTCCATCTTTTACTGTGCATGTAGCATTATTCTATATAAAACATATTATGGTTGATTGTATCACAAACCTGCTTTCTAATTAGCTTCATCCCCTATCAATATATACAAAGATTCAAGATATGAAGTACAATTATTATCAAAAATGTATAAATTATACAACCTTGAGATTTGTCTGCTTAGAGGCAGCCACAAAGCAAGAAACCTGAAAGAATCCTTTTTTTTAAAAAAAATGACCAACAGCCAATGCGCAGGGAAAGAGAAAAAGAAACAAGTTATTCAAACAACAGAAGTGAGCAACACCATTCCGAACCAAACTGAGCCGTTAGATCGGAATTCCCGGAGCAGCCTGGAGTAGGCCCAAAGACTCGGTCTCAGTTCATCATACTAATGGGGCAAATTGCAGACACAGAGCACAGCATCTGGGGCAGCCTCACAGCCTCAGTGTCGTGGACAGAGGAGTGAATTTCATGGGAGAGCAAGGAAATCAGGCTGACACGTGAAAACACTGCCTTTCCAGTCTACCTGGGCCGGCATTTAAATTGTCCTAATATCATATTGTGCCTCACATTAGGATCAGGGCCCCACCACAGCTAAACACTTTGGGCCTGGAACTCACCGCCTCGCCCAAAGCTGTTCTTGACCTCTTCAAATCGGTTCGGCACTTAGAGCAATCCAACCTCGCACCCAGGTTAACTGAATGGGCATCAAAACTCCCCTGCCTCGACTCCTCTCCGAATCACTCACTCCAATTCCATTTGTGTTGACTTTGCAACACACCAGCACGGTTCATTCCTCAAATTCGTTTCGTATTCACTCATCTCCTCATTGTTTGTGGTGATGGTTTACCACAATTTACTTCAGAAAAGGTGTTATTAATATTTATGTTGAGTTTCTTGCTGGTAAGTTGAACAGAACAATAGAAAATGGAATTTAATTAATATAAATGTGGGGTGCTGCATTTCGGGTGTCTCACAAGGGTACAACATGCACATTGAAAGTTGTATCCCAAGACAGTATTGAAAAAAAAAGTATGTGAAATTTCGGAAACTAGAATCAAACAGAGCTCTTGTGATTTACAAAGAAGCCAGAAAAGAACTCAAGGAGGAAATTAGGTAAGCCACGAGGGGCCATGAAAAGTCCTTCCCAAGTAGAATTAAGGCATAACATACCTACATCAAGAGGAAGATGACAACTAGGGAGAGAGTGGTAACACTCAGGAATGAAGTGGGAAACATTTGCTTGGATATAGAGGATGTGGGTAAGATCCTTAATGAATATTTCATGTCAGCATTTACCAAGAAGTAGGACATGAAGTATAGGGAGATCAATGCAGACAGTGTTAATATGTTCGGGCATTTTGAGGTAAAGGAGGAGGTTTTAAAGAGCAAAGTGGTTAGGTCTCCAGCTTCTGATGCAATATACCCCATGTTACTGAGAGAGGCAAGAGTTAAGATTGCTAGGGTCTTGACCAATATCTTTGTGTCCTCTCTAGCCACAGGTGAGGTCCTGTAGGATTGGCAAGTAGCTAACGATATTTCCATTATTCAAGAAGGGAACAAGGGATAATCCTGTAAATTACAGACCAGTTAGTCACATGTCCATGATAGGAAAGCTTATGAAGAGAATTCTTAGGAACTGGATTTATGAGTATTTGGAAAACCATGGCCTAATTAGGAAGAGCCAGCATGGCTTTGTGTGGGTAAATCATGTTTTACTAACTTGATTGAGGTTTTGATGATGTGACCATAGTGATTGATGAAGGTAGAGCTGTGGATGTTGTCTACATAGATTTTAGTAAGGCATTTGACAAGGTTCTTCTTGGGAGGCTAATCAAGAAGGTTAAGATGCATGGGATCCATGGTGAATTGGCCGTTTGGATGCAGAACTGGCTTGCCTATAGAAAACAGGATAGTAGCTGAAGGGATTTATTCTAGATGGATGTTTGTGATTAGTGGTGTTCCATAGTCATTTGTACTTGGGCCTCCATTATTTCTGATGAATATAAATTACCTGGATGAAAATGTAGATGGATGGGTTATTAAGTTTGCAGATGATACAAAGATTGTGGTGTTGTGGACAGTGTAGGAGACTGGCAAAGAATTACAACAGGATATCGATCAGTTGTAGATATGGGCAGAGAAATGGCAGTGTTTAGCCCAGCCAAATGCAAGGTGTTGCACCTTGGTAGGTCAAACGTAAAGAGTCAGTACATTACTAAGGGCAAGATCTTAATGAGCGGAGGGATCTTGAAGTCCAAGTTCATAACTTCCTGAAAGTGGCTATACACGTTGACAGGGTGGTTAAGAAAGCATATGACCTGCTTGTTTTTATTAGTCAAGGCACTGAGATCAAAAGTTAGAAAGTTGTGTTGCAGCTTTATAAAATTCTTGTTAGGCCACATCTGGCATATTAGAGTTCTGGTCACCTCCATAATAGGAAGGCTGTTGAGGCTTTGGTGAGAGTGCAGCAGAGGTTTTCCAGGATGCTGCCTGGACTAGAGGGCATGTGCTATGAGGAGAGGTTGGAAGAAATTTGTTTCTTTTTGCTGGAGAGGTGGAGGCTGAAGGGAGATCTGATAGAGATTTATGAGATTATGAGAGGCATAGATAGAATAGACAATGTCTTTTATCTCAGGAATGAAATGCTTAATACCGGAGGGCATGCATTTAAGGTGAGAGGCGAGTAATTTCAAAGGGAATATGAGGGGCAAGTTTTTTTTTACACACAGAGTGCTGGGTGCCTGGAATGTGCTGACTGGGGCATTGGGAGAGACAGAAACATTTGAAACTTTTAAGAGTCATTTAGATAGGCACTTGTATGTGAGGAAAATGGAAGGATATAGGCATTGTGTAGGCAGAAGGGATTAGTTGGGTATTTAATTACTAATTTAATTGGTTCAGCACAATATTGTGGGCTGAAGGGCCTGTTCCTGTGATGTATTTTTCTATGGCATGGACTAATGAGCCAAGGAGTCTATTTCTGTGCTCTAGAGCTTTATGACTCAATGGCCTTGGTGTACCAGCCCAAAGGTACTGATAATAGCAACACAGCTAAAGAAAATCTAGAGCATATTATCTCTTTATTAGCCAGGACATGGAACTAAAGAATGGCAGGGTGGGGTGGGTTGGGGGAGAAGGTTCTAGATATAAATTTATAATGCAAACTGAAAAATTGTGTGCAGTTCTGTCAGCACACTATAGGAAAGATGTAAAGGGAATGGAGAGAATGCAGAGAAGATTAATTAGGATGTTCTAATTATGAGAAGAAACTCCTTTCATTGGATCGGGGAGGCTATAGGAAAGGTGTGAAGGGAATGGAATGAACATAGAGAGATGTTGCCTGGGATGGCCTGTTTCAGTTATGAGGAGAAACTCAGTAGATCAGGGGAGGCCTGTTTCAGTTATGAGGAGAAACTCAGTAGATCAGGGGAGGCTGACAGGTGATGTGATAAGTGAACAGAAAATTATGAGTGGCTTTGATTGGGAAGTTAGATAGATAGATAGATAGATAGATAGATAGATAGATAGATACTTTATTCATCCCCATGGGGAAATTCAACTTTTTTTCCAATGTCCCATACACTTGTTGTAGCAAAACTAATTACATACAATACTTAACTCAGTAAAAAATATGATATGCATCTAAATCACTATCTCAAAAAGCATTAATAATAGCTTTTAAAAAGTTCTTAAGTCCTGGCGGTAGAATTGTAAAGCCTAATGGCATTGGGGAGTATTGACCTCTTCATCCTGTCTGAGGAGCATTGCATCGATAGTAACCTGTCGCTGAAACTGCTTCTCTGTCTCTGGATGGTGCTATGTAGAGGATGTTCAGAGTTATCCATAATTGACCGTAGCCTACTCAGCGCCCTTCGCTCAGCTACCGATGTTAAACTCTCCAGTACTTTGCCCACGACAGAGCCCGCCTTCCTTACCAGCTTATTAAGACGTGAGGCATCCCTCTTCTTAATGCTTCCTCCCCAACACGCCACCACAAAGACGAGGGCGCTCTCCACAACTGACCTATAGAACATCTTCAGCATCTCACTACAGACATTGAATGACGCCAACCTTCTTAGGAAGTACAGTCGACTCTGTGCCTTCCTGCACAAGGCATCTGTGTTGGCAGTCCAGTCTAGCTTCTCGTCTAACTGTACTCCCAGATACTTGTAGGTCTTAACCTGCTCCACACATTCTCCATTAATGATCACTGGCTCCATATGAGGCCTAGATCTCCTAAAGTCCACCACCATCTCCTTGGTCTTGGTGATATTGAGACGCAGGTAGTTTGAGTTGCACCATATCACAAAGTCCTGTATCAGTTTCCTATACTCCTCCTCCTGTCCATTCCTGACACACCCCACTATGGCCATGTCATCAGCGAACTTCTGCACATGGCAGGACTCCGAGTTATATTGGAAGTCTGATGTGTACAGGGTGAACAGGACCGGAGAGAGTACGGTTCCCTGCGGCGCCCCTGTGCTGCTGACCACCGTGTCAGACCTACAGTCTCCCAACCGCACATACTGAGGTCTATCTGTCAAGTAGTCCACTATCCAATCCACCATGTGAGAGTCTACTCCCATCTCCGTTAGTTTGTGCCTTAAGATCTTGGGCTGGATGGTGTTAATGGAAAGCTTCTCCGCAAGCAAGAGCAGCTGGCATTGATTTCAGGTGAGGAGTGCAAGGTTTTGACGGTGCTCTGAGGATTTTTCATTCAAAGGGTTGTTGAAATTTGGAATGCTATGCTTGAAAAAATGATAGAGGGAGCAACACTTAAAATATATCTGGGCAAGCACTTTGATCATCATGGCACTGTAAACTATGGCTCAAATGCTGGAAGTAGGCCTAATATTCATTGGAGCCTGGTGTTTGACACAGACGTGATGGGCTGAAGGGTCTGTAACTGTACTGTATCAATGACTTGTTAGTGTGAAAATAATTTGTGATGTTATCAACTAAAGAATGGCTTGTGATACATGAACAAATTTTGCTCAACTATTTTTAGATACTTTGAGAATATTAATATTGATAATTAATTTTTTTATAAATATACCTGATCCGATAAATTGATTAGAAAGACTGGCTATGTTAAAGGAGTCAAACTGGACACACTGGAGGCTGTGGTAGAACGAAGGACTCTACGGAAAATCCTGTAATTCTGGACAATGTTTCTCACCCTCTGCATGCCACCTTGGCTGAACAGAGGAGCACTTTTAGTAATAGACTTAAGACAACTCCGCCGCTCCAAAGAGCACTATATGAGGCCATTCTTACTCTCAGCCATTAGGATCTATAATGAGTTAACCTATAGTCAGGGAAGTGATAACCCCATCCTGTTAGACTGTTTGAGGAGAACTTATTTTTTTTTAATTATTTGTTACTTCTCTTCTAATATTTGTATATCTGTGCACTTGCAATGCAACTGTGACACTGCAGTTTCCTTTGGGATCAATGAAGTACCTAACTCTCTTATTTGTATTGCTGTGTGTTAATTAATATTAAGTTATTGAGTAAAATCCAATGAGATTGAAAGAAAAATCCAAGGATAAATAAGGAGTTGGTTCTGCCCTAAAAAGTTGTCATTAAAGCCTGTGGCTGTCTGTAGAGAGTAGTTAGAAGTCCTAACCAGGAAGATTGTTAGGACTTCTGTTCCTCAGAATTCATTAATGATCTGGATGAAGATATTGGAGGAGCTTTTCACAAGATTACATACACCACAAAGATTTGTTCTGGTATTTGGAACACTGATGATTATAGATATTTATATATAAAAAGAGTGTGTGTGTGTGTGTGTGTGTGTGTGTGTGTGTGTGTGTGTGTGTGTGTGTGTGTGTGTGTGTGTGTGTGTGTGTGTGTGTGTGTGTGTGTGTGTGTGTGTGTGTGTGTGTGTGTGTGTGTGTGTGTGTCTATATATATGTATATATATATATAAATGTGTGTGTGTGTATATACAGATGAAAAATATTGATAAATTTAATGTTTTACATGTTTGTGGGGCCAACACCAAACATGTCTTCTTATGCAAGGTTTCAAGCTAAAGCCTGTTGATTGGGGCTGTTGCATTGACTAATTCACCAGGCATTTGCAATCAATGCCTTGAGGATGCACCACAGAGATATTGAGTATTAGTAAGTGTGGCCCTGACAATTCAATGTAATATAAAATGTATCTGTAAGCTCTTGGCTTCCCCACTTCCAACTGATGAACAATATAAAGATCTGGAATTATTTCAGAAGTGACTTTAGAAGATTCAGAACTACTGTACTCTAAAATCCCTTGGTTATAATGGACTGAAATCTTTAACATGGACAAAAGGCAACATTTTGCAGAAACCAAGATCCTAATGGATTGACAATTTGATCTAAATAGATTCTGGAGATGTATGCCATTTATAGGTTTTTTAAAAAATAACAAGTTTGATGTTACAAGATCATTCTTTTCACACAGACGTCATTGATTTACAGAATAGGTTAACAGCTCTTGGAAAACACGTTGATTTATTCTAAATATTCCTGTGTCAGTTAATGTCACAGTCATGGCATAATGTTGTTTGAAATACCATTTGTATGCCGAGATCACCTAGAGTTCATTTTGATCACTCTTGGACATCATACAATCTTAGAGTCAGTGAATTTTACACTACAGAAGAAATGTATTTTTGCACGTTATGTCTATGTTGACTAAATATGGACCAGAAGTTAATTTGATTTCAAAACTCTTTGTTTTAGTTCTGCAGGTTAGTGCTTTTCAAGGGTTCCTTTTTTGTGTTGAGGGTCTCTGCCTTCCATCCCCTTTCACAAACAATATTAAGTGAGTGAAATATTTTGTTCTCATTCTCCTTCAGCCCTCTACAATTACTTGAAATTGACCACTCTCTGTTCAGTGAGAAAGAAACTTTATGCGTCCGTGGTCAACATTTGCCAGATTTAAGTTTTTTTTAATATAGCTGGATTGGCCTATGAATTATTTGTGCTTCTGCCTAACTTTTACTACACTTCATGGCCACATCCTCATTTTGAACAAAACATTTTTGGTGAAAATGATACCCACTTTTTTCAAGCACCCAATGTTTTCTTTAAGAAGCCAGGATATAACTCTTTGAGGGGCACCTAAGTTGTTGCAGGGAACAATTTATATGAATGAGAATTTATAAGAATAAGTTTCAAAAGCCAATCTCAGATAGAAAGTTTGAACTGAATTTTTGTCACTAATTTGAAGAATGAACATCTGGATCAAAGATACAGGAATATTTATTGACTTATAAGATTATGTATTTGTGAATGGAAGATGAAATGTAAAAGTCTTTTGAATTGCTCTGTGTCCTGAGCATGGTCAAAAGACTTCATCTGAAAGGGACTCGATGCAATGCTTTAAGACGTGTCGATATGGAAATGCTCACATTGTCTGGTCTATATTATACTGTGTGCCTAAAGGATTTATTTTAAGAAAGCAGTTCCGTGATGAATGCTGGTGGACATTTGCCTGTTAGCCACTGGTTGGCTTTACTTTACTGAAATACCAAGCTCATACCTTAGGCTCTTGCTCTCAGTTTTATGAGGAGGCACCTTTCAAGGACTAATAGAAAGAAAAAAGTGTCGCGATGCAGCCGTGCATCTGTCATGCCAGCTTAGTTGCAAGCCCTAAAGATGTGATTTGAAGGGAAATACCCATCCTGGGCTGATGTGTCTTGACGAAAGCTACTGGTACAGACTATGACCTGCATTGTGTGGGGCAGTGAGGTGGGGTGAGGGGTGTGGAAAGCACGAGGCAGCGAATGTTTTCTCGACTCTTTTTATTTATAATATCTAAATAAGTATTGACAAAGCAGAATCATTCCCTCGAATCTTGTTGAAGGAAATGATTGTGCTGTCCTTTTATGTTTTCAGCAGAAGAGTGTAGGGTTTGTTAAAGTACACGCTGTTAAAGGACAGCTCACCAGCAGATGTACTGCTCAACATGCTTCAGTGACCTTGCATGCATGAGGCAGAAATGAAAGCATATGTTCCTCAGCTTGCTCGTGCATTTTTGCAATTTTTTTTGCTGAACTTGCCCTGCAGCTGGGTCAGCCAACAGAGCACAGCCCTTATTCCGCTCCGGGTTACCATCCTTATCCTGCTCCGGTTTTGAATTAAAAAATACCGTAAACTAATTAAAGCATACTGGGAGATGTGTAAAGGCACTTCTTATTTTCCAGTAAGCAAATGAGTCTGCATGATTTTCCTATCAGTGGTAGGTTAATATCTTTAGCTTTATGCGATTAGCAGTGAGGTGCGCATTGTGCATTGCTTCGATTACCTTATTTCTGCTCATTAATTCGATTGCCTTCATTCATAAGAAACAGAATACACACTGATAGTTGTCACAGCAACGTCATGTCTAAAGCTCAGTTGCAGAGCAAGGTCTTTATGGATGTAAATTGAATTTGGGTTCACTTTGGTGCAAGCTAAGTTGAGTAATTACAAGCACAAAGGCACCCAAGGCGGATTTTATCCAAAAGTGAGTGACTCCCCACAGCATTTAGAACCAGCTAAATATAACTGAACAGTGAGGTGTTATTACAAGCATTTGGCTGTCAGTGGAGAGTCAGTGGTCCAGATACTATAGCCAAAGAAATCGCATACCGAGGGAGAGAGAGAGAGACAACGCACTTGGTTTAAAGTTTCCTCATTAAAAGAAACGAACAGCAGCAGTCTCAATGCCATTTAAAAAAAATTTCAGCATGAAAAGTCATTTTGAATATTATTGCCACCCCAAGAAAGTTTGCAGATGGTGGAAATACACAGCAACACACAAAATGCAGGAGGAACTCAGCAGGCCAGGCTGCATCTATGGAAAAGAGTAAACAGTTGACGTTTTGGGCCGAGGCCCTTCTTCAGGACCGAGTAGGAAGAGGAGAAGATGTCTGAATAAAAAGATGTGGGAAGGGGAAGGAGGTTAACTGGAAGGTGATAGGTAAGATCAGGTGGGTGGGAAAGGTTGAGGGCTGGAGAAGAAAGAACCTCATACTAGAGGAGAGAGCACAACAGGAGAAAAGGAAGGGCAAAAGGACCCAGGGGGGAGGTAATAAGCAGGTGAGAAGTAGTAAAAGGTCAGAGTAGGCACTGTCCACTACAAGCTGGGTTTCCAATTGCCAAACATTTCAATTACTATTCCCATTCCCATTCCGGCATGTCCATCCATGTCCTTCTCTTGTGCCAAGATGAAGCCACCCTCAAGGTGGAGGAGCAACACCTTGTATTCCATCTGGGTATCCTCCAACCTGTTGGCATGAATATTGATTTCTCCTTCCAGTGAACAATTTCTCTCCCCCCTCCCTCCCACCTTCCTCTGTGCCCAACTGTGACCTTTCATTTCTTCTATTACTTCCCCTTGGGTCCCCGCCTCCTTCCCTTTCTCCTATTGTCCACTTTCCTCTCTTATCAGACTATTTCTTCTCCAGCCCTTGTCCTGTCATGAAATTTGTTAATTTAGCAGCAGCAATACAATGCAATACTGATTAATACAGAAGTAAATAAATAAATTACAGTATGTATATATGTATATTAAGTAGTTAAATTTAAAATAGTGCAGAAACCAAAATAAATTTTAAAAAGTGAAGTAGTGTGCATGGGTTCAATGTCCATTTGGAATTTGGATGGCAGAGGGGAAGAAGCTGTTCCTGAATTGCTGAGTGTGAGCCTTCAGACTTCTGTTTTGAGTATTCTCTGACTGATTTTTGCAACAACAACCAACCACTCGCTGTTCCGTCCCACCGAGAGTGGCTGTACTTGTGGGATATGTACTGGCTGGGAGATATGTGAAGTGTCATAGAAAGAGAGACAGATCTGTCAGGGGAACCACTAACCTCTTGAAAGAGATCAGCTTACTCCAACTCAGCTGTATGAATGAGACTCCTTGAAAAATGAACAGGCGTGGTGGCACATATCTGCCTTGTAGAAGATGGCAGAGTTGCTGTTGAAGACTCCTGCCCCATACCCGTGAACACAGAGTAGCAGTCTGCCTACTTTAGCTTCCTAAGTCAAATCTATTTGTTCCACAAGTCAATTACAGGTGCAAGACAATCTATGGTGCCATGTACTGTTGGTCTATTGTGGATTTGTTAGTTGGGACTAAACTTGGGTGTCATTATGTAGCAGCAGATGTAAGGTGGGAGCTACATTTCTGCGGTCAGCAGATATCAAATTTGCGCACAAAGTGCTGGAGGAACTCAACAGGTCAGGCAGCCCTAGTAACCTGATGAAACATCTCGGCGCACAACTTTGACTCTGTATTCCTCTCCATAGATAATTCTGACCTGAGTTCCTTCAGCACTTTGTGTGTGCTACTCTGGTTTTCCAGCATCTGCAGGATCTCTGGTGTTTGAGATCAAATATAGTGATTGATGCTCTCCCCTGAAATTTTCCCGGAGTTATTATGTGATGAGGGTCACCTCAATTGTTTCTCTGTAGAGGGGGATTTCCCTAATAGATTCAGATTTACTTGTCACGTGTACATTAAAATATACGGTAAAATGCATTGTTTGCATTAACGACCAACACTGGGATGTGCTGGGGAACTCATAAGTGTTGCCACACATTCTGGCAACAACACAGCATGCTCAGCAGATAACAAAGAACACAATAACATCAAGACAAGCCCCTTTCTTCCCTGCAACCCATCAACACACATAGGCTATCTTCCAATTTCAGGAGAGGCCACTGGCACTCCAGCCTCCAGGCTTTGGCCACTGGCTTTCGATTTGCGGACTTCTGTTTGATCTTCAGGCTCTGATCTTCAGAATTGACCCTGGACTGGCTGATGATAGGACTCTAAATTCCAGGCTCCAGACAGACCAGTGTTTGTGCCTCCTGCTTGCACAGAAATTGACTCCAGGATGCACTGTCCTTGGACAATCTGTCGATATTGCTGAGTGGAGGCTTGGACCCCAGGCATCCTTCATCCCCACGTTCACATCGCTGGACTTTGAAAGCGGAGCACAGAGTGGAGGCCATACCTCTAACTCCCCTATAACTGTATCCCTAAACACTGACCTGACCTCCTACCTCCCATCTCTGTTCTCAAAACCATCCCTACAAATAAAAAATAACAATTAAATCTGAGCCACAGTCTCGCTGGAGACCACAGCTCACCACCATCTCGTTCTTTGGCCACAATGAGGAGGCATTCGGAGAACCAAAGATAAGTGAACATGAAAACAATCATTATTGGTTATCTTCTGCTCCACACATTCAGTAAGACCATTTGATCAATTATGTGAAGCTGTTGACAACTTCTGGCCAATTCACTTTCATACAGTCAGAACCAACAACACACACCTTAGTCAGCTTTAGTTGTGGGGATTAGGGATGAACTATGATTCAAAGTATATTTACTATCAAAGTATTTAGGCAGTATACAACACTGAGATTTGTCTTGCCACAGACAGCCATAACCCATTCAAAGAAAAACATCAGATCCCCAATGTGCAAAAAAAGAACAAATTGCACAAAAGGCAAAAAAAAAGCAAAAAGCATGGAAGGTTATCCAAAGAGTCTGGGCATATTCAGCTGGCTTGGTTTGGCCCAGCCCAGTGCTGAGTAGGTTGTTATCTTGTCTGGAAATCTGACAACTTAATTACAGTTACAATATAACAAGAAACAAAAAATTAGAACAGTGAAATTCAATGATAGTTGACAGATTGAACAATAAATGTAAGATGTCATAAAGTTAAAAGTTTAGATAAATTTATTTCTTTTCTTTTGTGAATGATTTCGTTCAATTCACGATAAGCTCAGTATCTTTATTATTGTCCTCAATTGTTTAGGCCCATCACAAAATGTAACAAATAATTATTATAATCTTCAGACAAGCCCATAGCTCCATTACAGACAGCTCGGTTATGGAATATATAGAAACATAGAAAACCTACAGCACAGTATAGGCCCTTTGGCTCACAAAGCTGTGCCGAACATGTACTTACCTTTTGTAATTATCTAGAGTTACCCATAGCCCTCTATTTTTCTGAGCTCCATGTACCTGTCCAGGAGTCTCTTCAAAGACCCTATCGTATCTGCCTCCACCACTGTCACTGGCAGCCCATTCCACGCACTCACCACTCTCTGAGTAAAAAAACTTAAACCTGACATCTCCTCTGTACCTACTTGCAAGCACCTTAAAACGTGTTAGCCATTTCAGCCCTGGGAAAAAGCCTCCGACTATTCACCCGATCAATGTCCCTCTTCATCTTATACACCTCTATCAGGTCACCTCCCATCGTCCGTCGTTCCAAGGAAAAGAGGCCAAGTTTACTCAACCTATTCTCATAAGGCATGCTCCTTAAGGCATAATCCAGGCAACATCCTTGTAAATCTCCTCTGCACTGTTTCTATGATTTCCACATCCTTCCTGTAGTGAGGCGACCAGAACTGAGCACAATACTCCAAGTGCGGTCTGACCAGGGTCCTATGTAGCTGCAACATTACCTCTTGGCTCCTAAGCTCAATCCCACGATTGATGACTGCCAATGCACCGTATGCTTTCTTAACCACAGAGTCAACCTGCGCAGAAGCTTTGAGTGCCCTAAGGACTCGGACCCCAAGATCCCTCTGATCCTCCACACTACCAAGAGTCTTACCATTAATACTATTTTCTGCCATCATATTTGACCTACCAAAATGAACTACCTCACACTTACCTAGGTTGAACTCCATCTGCCACTTCTCAGCCCAGTTTTGTATCCTGTCAATGTCCCGCTGTAACCTCTGACAGCCTTCCACACTATCCACAACACCTCCAATCTTTGTGTCATCAGCAAATTTACTAACCCATCCCTCCAATGTTTCATCCAGGTCATTTATAAAAATCACGAAAAGTAGGGGTCCCAGAACAGATCCCTGAGCACACTACTAGTGACTGACCTCATGCAGAATATGAACTGTCTACAACCACTCTTTGGTCACAACATCATAGCTCCAAGTACTGATCCATGCTCTAAGCTCATCTGCTTTATTCATAATACTCCTTGCTTTAAAATAGACAAATCTCAAATCATCGGTCTAAGCACATCCCTTCTCTATCACCTGCCTACCCTCCCTCTTGCACTGTCTCCAAGCTTTCTCTATTTCTGAGCCAACTGCCTCTTCCCCAGTCTCTTCAGTTTGGGTCCCATCCCCTAGCAATGCTTGTTCAAACTCTCCCCAATAGCCTTAGTAACCCCCCCCCCCCCACTGAGATATTGATCCCCCTGGGATTCGAGTGCAATCTGCTCTTTTTGTACAGGTCACTCCTGCCTCAAAAGAGGCCCCAATCCCTCAGCCACACATTTATCCTCTACCTCACTCTATTCCTATCCTCAGTGTCACGTCGCACAGGCAGTCATCCCGAGATTGCTACCTTTGTGGTTCTGCCTCTGAACTTCCTTCCTAACTCCCTATAGTCTGCTTTCAGGACCTCCTCCCTTTTCCTACCTATGTCGTCGATACCAATATGTACCACGACCTCTGGCTGTTCTCCTTTCCACTTCAGGATATCGTGGATGCGATCAGAAACATTCTGGACCCTGGCACCTGGGAGGCAAACTACCATCCGTGTTTCTTTCCTGCATTCACAAAATTGCCTGTCTGACCCCCTAACTATAGAGTCCCCTATCACTCGTGCCAACTTCTTCCTTTTCCTGCCTTTCTGAGCCACAGGACCAGACTCTGTGCCAGAAGTGAGGCCACTGTTGCTTCCCCCAGGTAGGCCATCTGCCCCCAACAGTACTCAAGCAGGAGTACTTATTGTTCAGGGGTACAGCCACAGGGGTGCTCTCTAGCCTCTGACTCCTGCCCTTCCCTCTCCTGACTGTTACCCACTTACCTGTCTCCCCAGGTCCTGGTGTGACTACCTGCCTATACCTCCTATCTATCACCTCCTCACTTTCCCTGACCAGATGAAGGTCATTGAGCTGCATCTCCAGTTCCCTAACACAGTCCCTAAGGAGCAGCAGCTTGACACACCTGGCGCAGATGTGGCCGTCCGGGAGGCTAAGAGTCTCCTGGATTTCCCACATCTGACACCGAGCACAGAACACCGGTGTCACACGTGTTATTCCTGTCTGTATTCTACACAGGCAACCTACCTCGCCTTGACCCATTATTGCCGAAGCCCTGTTAAGCCAAAGCTTTCCTACTCTATCTCCCTCTACTACGTCGCCCACTCCTCTGGAGCCTCCTCTGTTTCCTTTTATACTCCTGTTGCTGTTCTCACTGGCTGATGTCCACAACTAATTGAACACATACCATTAGTAAACACTGAAAAGTCTGTAATGCTTATTCCCCTATTTAACAATCAGTGATCTATGATGGAACAGATCTTTCACCGCTTTATGGACTGGTTGTCTGGCAAACAATGGAATGGGGTCAACTAAAGCTCAGGACGTGGTTTCTCAGCCTTTGCCTCCAGAGCACACGATGGTCTTTGACAGTCACTGCTATGTGAGGCATTTTTATTTGTTTATATCTGTCTGATAATCCGAAGTATTTGCAATCAGATCAAAAAGATTTAAATAATTTAAAATAATGTGATTTTAAAAATAACATAAATCTACTGGAAAATACAATAAACCATGAGAAATTGATTGAAACCATGAAATAAAGTGAAATGAAAGAAAAATAAACAAGTCCCTTAATCGGCATTTACTCTTTCACTTTTGGTCTGAGTCACCATCCAAACGAATGGAATTGATGTCTTTGTGCCAGCCATGGGCAGCATCAAATGGCTGGGTCAGATGCAAGGTTTAAGAGGAACCAAACTCAAAGAAAATGTTCCCATGGCACATTGGTTGAATCTGCTTGTTGTAGACCTTCAAGAGATCGTTTTAAACTCCATGTTAAACTTCAGTCTGCAAGGACCATGGATTTATATTAGTAATGTGGATCTGAATCTAATAGTGATTTCAACATTAAGGAGTTGAAATCATTAACACCAGCATAACATCCTCAGCTTAAAAAAGATTTGTGAATTTTCCCCTTGAACAAATAAAGAGGGTTGAAATTTGCCTTCTAAATTGTTGGCTTATCAATACGGCTGTACGTTTCAGAGTTATGTTCTGGGTATTTGTTATCAGCTCATTAAGGAAAAGATTTCTCAGCATACAAACACAGAAATGTTAAATAACCTCATGAGATGTAAAGCAAAACATGTTGGAGTGTCTCATGATCTGTACAAAATCAGGATTTATCTGGGTTTATTTCTCAGCCTATCATAAATTTCTTGATCTTAGATTGGCAACAGTTGGAGAGTTAAAATTGCCGTCATGAATGGCAGTGTATAAAAGAGAAAGAAAACGAAGAAATAGTTTTTCTGATCTTTATCCAGACCGTATGTGAATGTGCATGGACTTCATTAATTTGTTTATTTTTTATTTATTAAGATGCAATGCAGTTTAGGCCCTTCTGGCAATTCGAGCTACACTGCCCAACAAACCCCGACTTAACCCTAGCCGAATCACAGCACAATTTTCAATGACCAATTAACCTACCAATCCGTACATCTTTGGACTGTGGGAGGAAGGTGCAGCACCCAGAGGAATTGTACATAGCAGAAGGTCTAAATTTATTTTGATGAAGATTTCCTATTAGAAGGTTTACCCTCGCTCCTGTTGAGAATATGAATGGCTGATTGGTCAGATGACACCCATAGATTTGTTTTCATTATTATTGCATGGCGAGTTGCAGGATTTTGACCTGCTGAATAGTTATTTGTCCTAGTCAGGATGGTTTGGATGGGGAATTAAAGATAAAGGTGTTCTCATGCACTGAATAGCCCTATAACCATTGATACTGTGATGCTCAGAGGTTTGGATGGGGCTATTGTAGAAGACTTACTGATTTTCTGCAGGGAGCCTTGTACTAGTCTATCTTATGACTCGCTGTACACAGTAAAGAAAGAGGTCACTAAATAGTGAGTCATGGTTAAAGGACAGATGATTTTTCAGTTATAGTTATATATTTACTTTTAAATCTTAAAATGAAGTTACTGCCTTAAAATCATTTTCTGTTATCTATAAGCTTAATCCTCCATGGCGAATCTTTAATCCTTTCAGTTCTGATGACTGGACTGTTTGAATTATGACACTCAAGTCATGATATGGTGACATCGGAGCTGAGTTGAGAAACAAACCATTAACACACCTAAGTGCTGTATTGATGTTGTTATGTAGTCACCTAGCTCCAGGCTCTTGGTTGGTCAATAAAACTGAGGTGTGAATTAGTCATCAATACAACTTATTTTAAAATGTAGTTTTATTCACAAGGCCAACAATCTTACCCATGGCTAACGACCCTTCAGATGATATGAACTGCCTTCTTAAAACATTGTAGTCCTTCTAGTGAATACCTGGATTTAGATCCAGTGATAATATGGAACTCAGCCAAGACCTCCATTAATAACAGAGGTCAGGAGGAAATTTTATAAGACGTAGGAGCAGATTTAGGCCATTTGGCCTGTCAAGTCTGCTTTGTCATTCCATCTTGGCTGATTTATTGTCCTTTTCAACACCATTTTCTTGCCTTCTCCCTGTCATCTTTGATGGCCTTACTAATAAAAACCTATCAACTCTGCTTTAAAAATTTCCAATGACTTGGCAGCCAAAGCCATTTGTGGCAATGAATTTCACAGATTTACCACCAACTGGCTAAAGGAATTCCTCCTTGGCTTTGTTCTCAAGGGATGTTCTTGTGTTCTGAGGTTGTTCCCTTTGCTCCTTTACTTCCCCATTATAGGAAACATATTCTTCACATTCACTCTATCTAGTCCTTTCAATACTCAATAGGTTTCAATGAGATCCCCCTCACCCCTCATTCTTCTGAACTCCAGTGAGTACAGGCCCAGAGCCATCAAATGCTCCTCATTCATTAACCCTTTCATTCCTGGGATCATTCTCATGAACCTCCTCTGGACCCTCCCCAATGTCAGAACATCCTTTCTTAGACAAGGTGCCCAAAACTGCTCACAATAATCCAAGTGCAGGCTGACCGATGCCTTATAAAGCCTCAGCATTATCGATCCGAGTGTAGGGTAGCAAGGAGAGGGGTGTAGTGTGAAACAGACACCCCTCATCTCGCTGTTAATGTGCACAAACAAAATGAAGGCCAGCTGAATAAATAATGTGGAGCAGAAAGAGTACTGGACTAGAGAGAGAGAGAAATCCCAGGAGCACACTTAAGATCTTACAATTTATTGTTTATCTGAACTTCACTTTCTCTGCAGGTTTTATGCTTTCAACATTCAAAATAAGTTTTTTTACTGAAGTATATATACATCACCATATTCTACCCTGAGATACATTTTCTTGTGGGCATTCACAGTAAGTATAAAGAAACAATAGAATCAATGAAAATCCACACACAACAAAAGTGGACAAACAACCAATGTCAAAACAGCAACAAACTGCAAATACTAAAAGAAAGAAAGAATAAACAAATAAATATCCAGAACATGAGTTGTAGGATTCTTGAAAGTGAAGCCATAGTTTGTGGGATAGTTCAGTGTTGGGGTAAGCTCTGGTTCAAGAACTTGATGGTTCCTAAACATGGTGGTGTAGGACCTAAGGCTCCTGTACCTCCTTACTAGTTGTATTGTTATTGGCTTACCTTATTCTACCTCAACGCGCCATACAATGAATTGATTTTTATGATCAGCACACAAGACAAGTCCCTCACTGCAGTTCGGCAGATGTGAAATTAATAAACAAACCAAAAATCTAAAGAGCTGGAAGTGCCAAAGTAACACACAAAATTCTGGAGGAACTCAGCAGGTTAGGAATCTATGGAAATGAGTGAACAGTTGATGTTTCAGGCTGAGACACCAATGCCAGCATTTATTGTTCATCCCTTACTACCCGTGAGAAGGTAGTGTGGTGGGGGAGGGGAGGGCAAACTTCCTTCTTGGAGCCGCAGCAATCCTTCTGGTGAAGGGGCTTCCACTAAGTTATCGGAAAGAGGGAACCGTAGGATTGAGTTGTGCATGCCCACAGGAACAGAGCCAGGCATATAGACAGACTTTAGACAGAGGGTGGAAGTCATCGTCACAGATAGCTGTGGAGCCCAAGGTCATTGGGTATATTTAAAGTAGAGGTTGGCAGGTTCTTGATTTGTAAGGGTGTCAAAGATTACAAGGAGAAGGCAGGAGAATGAGTTTGAGAGGAATAATAAATCACCCGTAATGGGATGGCCTGACTCTGCTCTTATGTCGTATGATCTGAGTCAAGATGTACAACTTGGAGAGGTATGGTGGTGCTCCCATTCGCCTGCTGTTCTTGATGGTGGAGGTCATAGTTTTGCGACTATATGTAGCATTATTTGAAACTCAGAATAAACTCTAATATTCAATCTTAAAGTATATAATCTTTGAAACAACGTGTGCACAAGCACTGGTTTGATAGCAGAAAAGGAAGTATGAGAATAGAACTTTGAGTATCTGCTGAAAACTAGTTTGCTTCCATGTTTAATTATTTGGAAAATCAAGGCCAGTGTGTACCTGGATGTTTAACATTCTTAAGTAGAGCACAAGACTGTTCACTGAATACATGGTTGGAAAATTGCAATGGGAAATCAAAAACAGGTATCATTCTTTGATATTGTTATTGCAAAGCAATCCACAGGTAATCATCAGTAAATTCTTCCACTGCTAGATCTGGTAATGGTACAAGTCTATTAAGCTGAGTTTCTAGAACAAAATGAACGTATAAAATCTATAACTTTATTTATTTACCTTAGAGTAGGCTTTTTCGGCCTTTTAAGCTGCGCTGCCACAGCAACCCCAATTAGCCCTAACCTAATCATGGGACAACTTACAATGACCAATTAACCTACCTGGCACATCTTTGGACTGTGGGAGGAAACTGGGGCTCCCAGAAAAAGACCACACATTGGATGGGGAGGACGTACAGAGTCTCCTTACAGAATGGCGCCGGAATTGAACTCTCGAGCTCTGGAACCGTGAGCTGTAATAGCATCGCGCTAATCGCTGTGCTACTGTGGCGCCCTATGGATAGACTAAAACTTCTGTTTTAGTGTATCTATTTTAGGCATGTACACTCAATAGTCACTTTATTCCATGCCTTCTGTACCTAATAAAGTGGCCACTGCGTGTATGTTTGTGTTCTGTTGCTGTAGCCCACCCACTTCACAATTGACATGCTGCGTGTTCAGAAAAGCTCTTCCGCACACCATTATTGTAAAGTGTTGTTATTTGAGTTACTGTCACCTTCCCGTCAGCTTGAACGAGTCTGGCCATTCCCCTCTGACCTCTCTCATTAACTAAGCATTTTTTGCCCATGGAACTGCCACATACTGGATTTTATTTTGTGTTTTCTGCACCATTCTCTGTAAACTATAGAGACTGTGCTGTGTGAAATCTCCGGGAGTCGGCAGTTGCTGAAATACTCAAACCACCCTGTCTGGCACCAACAATCATTCTACGGTCAAAGTCACTCTAATCACATGTCTTCTCTATTCTGATATTTGGTTTCAACAACAGCTGAATCTTTTGACTGTGTCTGCATGTTTTTATGCATTGAGTTGCTGCCACACGATTGGCTGATTAGATATTTGCATTAAAGAGCAAGTGTACATGTGGCTGCTGAGTGTATTTTAATAAACAAGTTCATTAACAATTGTAATGCAATTGTCTGAAACATATGTCTGGAATCTAGACTGTTGCATTTGAGGTTTCCGTGAGATAAAGGACTCCTACTGATTTATGGTTCAGCCAGCTCAGTATATTTGAGAAGCTGCCAAGTAGATCCAGGGCTAGGATCTGTAAATTTGATTTTACATTGCTCAGAGATTGGGATGCTGTTGTTAGAACTTCATTTCATGATTCAGTTTTCAAATTTATCACATGTACATCGAAACATACAGTGAAATGCGTAATTTGTATTAACAGTCGACACAACCGTGGGTGTGCTGAAGTTAGCCCACAAGTGTCACCACATGTTCTGGTGGCAACATATTATGCCCACAATGCTTGGCAGAGCAGCCCAGAACACAAATACACAACAGCAAAACAAGCACCTCCCTTCCACACACTCATATTCAGTCCTTTAACCCCGGGACAGGACTTCAGCTTCCAGCAGACGAGGGCTCAGTCTCTGACTCAGGCCTGCAGATGTTGGCTTCGACTTCTGCAGAGATTTGCAGATGGCTGTGGACAATGAGACTCGACTTCAGTACTTCTGATTCAACCCTCAGCCCACAATCCTTGGAATCGAGCCCAGGACACTCACGTCGTCAAACATTAGGTCTCGAACTCTGGTCTCGCCAATTTGTAAACCTGGTGGGTCATCAGAACTCCTTCCACCTATTTGCATGGAAGTCCAACTCCGGAAGCCCCTGATAACTCACTGAGCTGTGCTCGTCCACTTTCTGCTGGCTTGACGTTGAACGTACGACCACGGACATCCCACATCTGCGTCACAGGACTTTAGACATGGAGAGGAGACTTATTCTACAGCCTGACCTCTAATTCCCCCACATCCCTATCCCTAAACCTTAACATGACCCCTAATGCCCGTTTCTGTCCCTCAAACCATCTTATGAACCCAAAAGAAACAATTAAAAAAAACAACTAAATCTGAGCTGGGACTCATTGGAGGCCACAGCTGGACACCATCTTGGTTAAAAGTTAAGTTCAGTTAAATAATTAGTTAACTAATTATAGTATCAACCAATTGTTATAATTATAGCATCTTAGTCTTATTGGCAGACTGAATAAAGGAGTTATTTTTTTAAATATATTAAATAGTAGCACTCATGGTTACAATGAGGTAATTCTCCACTTAATGAGAGAAGAAATAGCTTTGTAACTTTGGCTTGCTTTAATTGAATGTTTTTCTCTTCTCTTGTGCTAAGATTAAAACTATGAACTTAACATCAGTCAGTGGTAAAAGTTCTTCTACACACAAAAACTTCATTAAACTCTCATCAATCAACCAATGGGCCTTACTGTATATTTCAAAGGCAGTATTAAAATGAACTCATCACTTATATTTCTGTGGATTTGTTGGTGGTAAATCAAATACTGATGTTCACTGTGATACAGTAATGCATCAGCTGGTTATGTTGAAAATGGGCATCTGCATTAACTGCCCCTTTATAAGTGAGGTCAATGGAGTGCAATGGGTTAAAGGGTCTAGTAAGTACATCTGGGAAATGCATTTTATTCCTGAAATTCACTTTATCTCATGGGTTAGAGATTGTTCTTTGTGGCCTAGAGTAAAGTGTAAAGGTGTTTAGGGTATTATCATTTCTGCTTGATCTACATCTGCCTATTTGCTTTCCGGTTCATAACTCTGGGTAAGAGCATTTCAGTGTGTAGTTTGAACATGGTGATCATTTCACTATACAACCCCCTGCAGTGATGTTTGCACCATCCGTTTAACAGTGAAGTGGCTGGAAAAATAATAAGCTGCTGTACAGTAGAAAAGTATTTTTTGACCATTTTGCTGGACTCTTTCATGCATTCATCAGTATGGGGGTTTTGGATCCACTTTGAAGCCAGAAACACTGCCAAAGTTTGGAGAATTATGCTTTTATGTTCAGCTGGAGACAATCAATGTCCTTAATCTAAAGAACCATTGGTAAGACAAACCCAAATTTGTAACTCTTGGTAGTCTTGATGCCAAATAGAAAGTAGGCATCTCCTTATCTTCACCATATCACAGTGCTAGAATGATGTGGGGTCCTTTCTGTAGCGGGACATAATGTTGCATACTAACAGCTTGGTGCTTAAGCAGGTTTGGAATAACAACCACCTTTGGTCCAAGTCATAATCAGTTCATTATCTCTGTTTTTGACTTTGGGTCAACATTGCACCTGGGTGAATACTAAATCACCTGTCGACTATAACATAACTCATAACAGTTAACTATTTGTTGCTTTAAATTACTTCGTGATCATAGTTCAGTACTTTCATCTATCTAATGTGCTCCAGAAAAACAAATTGTTGAACAGACGGATAAAGAAATACAAGGTAGATGGGTAGGCCGGGCTCAATAATGGAGGTTAGCAAAGGGATTACTCATGTTCTCAATATTTATTGCTTATTTACATTATTATTATTATTATTATTATTATTATTATTATTATTTCTTCCATTTTATATTTACAAAGTTTGTTGTCTTTTGCACACAGGTTGAGTGCCCAAGTTGGCATAATATTTCATTATTATTCTATTGTGGATTTCTTGCGAATGTCTTCAAAAAAATGAATCTCAGGGCTGTATGTGGTGACATACATACACTTTGATAATAAATTTACCTTGAGCTTTGAACATAAAAGTTGGTAACGTTGGCAGCTGGAATTCATTGAGAAAGGAATAGATAGAATGGGAGTGGGGAATGCCTTTTAGTTAGATTATTTTCGGATTGGTCCTGGATCATGAACTAACGAGTGTGTTGGCATCACGAATTCAAAGTTCAAAGTAAATTTATTATCAAAGTACATAAACTACCCCAAGATTTATTTTCTTGCAGGCATTCACAAGTAGAACAAAAGAGTACAATAGAATCAATGAAAAGCTATATACAAAGACCGATAAACAGCCAGTACGCAAAAGAAGACAATCTGTGCAATTTACAATAATAATCATAATTAATAATAAACAAGTCAATGCATAATACAGCAAATATGAGTGGTAGAGTCACAGCCATGCCATTGTTCACACTCGACTGCTCTGTAAGCGAGTTCTTCAGGCAAACTAAATGTAAGCTACTTAGGGTACTTTAGGTGTGGTCACACCAGGGCTTTAGCTAGCTGGAACAGGGATTTTTGATGCGAATGCCTGTAGTCTATCCATATTCTGATTATTTTCTGTCTCAATCTGGAACAGTTCCTTGATCACTGCCTCTGCTTGCAGTTTTTCATCACTCTGCTCTCTCACTTTAAGGTCCCAATTGGATGAGCTCACATTCGCTTCAATTGAAATCCATTTGCCACAACTTTGACCAGTTAGATAAAGTTTCCATCTACACTGCTTACATTACCGTCTTATCTTTCCATTATCGGCAAACTCGGGTATGTGGCTTTCCATTCATTAATACAAAGAGCAGTTGCTGCTTCAGCTCAGATACTCGCACTGCACCACTGGTCACACCGCACACTTCCACAAGCGCTGCTTCAGCAGTCAGGCTTTAAGAGATTCTTTATCAAATCCGCGTAAGTAATATCTGCAGTTATTTCCTTGTCCACTATTATCATTGCCATTTCGAAAATAAAAACCGCAATCAGATACACAGGCATTGCCGCTCCGTTAAAAATCCTTCTCAACCAGAAATTTTCCAAGCATTCTTTCCATAATTCTGGTCTCTATTTTCCACTGTGCAAATATAGATTAGGACCAAGTGTAGCTTTCTCAACCCCTTGAGCCTGCTCCTCCATGGCTGATTGTAACCTCAACACATTCCCACCCACCTGTGGCAACTTTTCAACCCTTTGCTTACCAAGTACTTATCTACCTCAAAAGTATTCAAGGATCTTACTTCTGCCAACTTTTGAGGAACAGACTTCCAAAGACTCATCTGAGAGGAAATATTTTGCCTCATCTCTATCCCAAGTGAGCCACCCTTATTTTTAAAATAATCTGTGACTCCCTGGATGTAGTTTCTCCCACATGAAGGTGATAAATGAAGCTAGGTGGGTAGGAAGGTTAGAGAGGCTGGAAAGGAAGAAATCTGATAGGAGAGGAGAGTGAACTACAGGAGAAAGGGAGGGAGGAGGAGACATGGGGGAGGTGATAGGTTGGTGAGAAGAGGTAAAAGGTCAGACTGGAGAATAGAAGAAGAGGGGAGTGGAAGGGACATTTTTTTAATACAAGGAGAGATTGATATTCACACCACCAGGTTGCAGGTTACCCAAATGGAATGTAAGGTGTTTCTCCTACATCCTGAGGGTGGCGTTATCATGGAACAAAAGGAAGTCATGGATCGACAAGTTGGAATGGGGAAATGGGAATCAGAAATAAAATGTCAGGCCACTGGAAAGTTCTGCTTTTGGAGGATGGAGCAGAGGTGCTCAACCAAGCAGTTCTCCCATTTAGACTGGCCTCATTGGCAGCAGAAAACACAGTAGACGACCTCAGTAGATTCACAGGTGAAGTGTGGCCTCACCTGGAAGGACTGTTTGGTGCCCTGAATGGAGGTGAATAGCACTTTGGCCACTTGCAGGGTTAAGTACTGAGAAGGATGAATGGACAAGGGAATCACGGATGTTGTGATAACTGCAGAAAGCAGAGAGGGGGGCCTTGAGTCTGGAGAAAGTGGGAGGAGCCGGAGGAAGAATTTTTGAGGGTGAGGAGCAGTTGTGCCAGATGGAGGAGGGTGATGGTGGAGGGGAACTGATTGGTTCTTTTATTAAGAAGTGGCAAACTTTAAGGCCTTGACTGGACATCCATGATGAGAATAAGGCAGTCAGGGCCAGGGAATTGAAAATTAGTGAGGAGATCGTGAGCAGGGTTCAGTGCCCGCCGCTGTCTGGGAGGAATTTGTACGTTCTCTCCATGACCACGAGTTTCCTCGGGGTGCTGTGGTTTCCTCCAACTGTCCAAAGACCTATCGGTTGGTAGTTTAATTGGTCATTGTAAACTGTCCCATAATTATGCTAGGATTAAATCAGGGGTTGCTGGGCAGGGTGGCTGAAAGGGCTTATTCCAAGTGGTATTTCAATAAATAAATGAATAAATAAAACTAAATAAACTTTTGCAATTAGCATTGTGTAGAGTAACCCGTGGACTTGTGGTTGGTTGGCTGCAGAATCTTCCATTCATCTGTGTCTGTGCATGTTACAGCAACTTGTGCATCATTGGTCTCTGTGAGTAGCTAAGACTTTTTTAACCCATCTAACTGACAAGGAAGCTGCACAGACTACAGGCTGGAAGCAGGGAGCAGCCTGTGGTGTTCCATGAGTACTGAATCCATCTCTTTTTGGGAAAAGCGATGAGACAACCTGGACTGTCTAGTTAACCTGGAAATTTGTTTGATAAATCTAACATTGATTTGGGAGAGATAGACTACTATTTAATCTATTTATGCCCGTGTGTAAGTTAGATTACCCTTGTTTATTTCCCATATATTTTTATTTGAATTAATCTTTCAGTTTTGGATATACATTAGTCTAATTTTTTCACTTGCATCAGTTCCCCTGAACTCAAAGAACCTTGAAAGCTATTTGGTAACCAAGCCTTTCTGAGTTGATGGTGATTTGTGTGGTCTCCTGTGAAGATAATCATGGGTAATTAAGTCCAGATAATCACCAACGAGACCCCTAACAGTGTTGATGAGCAGGGGGATCTTGAGGTTTAAGTTTGCAGCCTTCTGAAAGTGGCTACACAGGTTGATAGGGTGGTTAAGAAGGCAGATGTCATGCTTGCCTTTATTAGTTGAGTCATTGAGTTCAAATGTCAGGAAGTTAGGATGCCGCTTAAAACTCTAGTTAGGCTGCATCTTGAATATTTCATACAGTTCTGGTCACCCCATTGTAAGAAGGGCATTAAAGGATTGAAGAGGGTGCAGACGAGGTTTACCAAGATGCTGCTTGAATGACAGTTTGGGACAAACTTGGGTTGTTCCAGGATCTAGTGATTTCCTGATGTATATGACGAATAAACCCTTCTTGGGCTTCCAGCCGGGCACAGGTATCGATTATAACTGTTTCAATGACAAACTATGTCATCTTCATCAGGGATGATGCCTGGACATGGCTTGTCTGGTGATATTTATACCCTGATGATTGGTCAGTCCTCCTCCAATCAGGTTTTCGATGTTCTGCCTTGTTTACAATCAAATTCCAGTTCTTACATAGAGCAAGACCTTTATCTTGTTAAAATTACCTGGAGAAATTGGTGGTAGTAGAATACTGCATTCGCATTGGCCATAGGATTTAATTTGGCACAAAGCTACTGCGCTCTGCCAATGACTTTGGGTTCTGCCTGGTAAAGGAAGCCATTGAAATAAAACTAAAGGAAAAGAACTTTATCAAAGATGAATGTCTCACACTATGTAAGAACTGGAATTCGCTTGTAAACAAGGTAGGGCAGTGGAAACCTGATTGGATGAGGACTAACCAATCAGGAGGGACAGAAGATGAGGGTATAAGTACCAGACTAGATGTGCCCAGACATCATCCCTGTCATTGAAATGTCTGTTACGGTTGATAACTGTATGCAGCTGGAAGCCCAACAAGAGTTTATTCATCATGTATGACAGGAAAGCACTAGATCCTTTTTCAAGATGGCAGAGTTTGTCATTGAAATATCATTTAATAAATCGATACCCGTACCCAGCTGGAAGCCCAAGAAGGGTTTATTCATTGAATTGTTTTCTCTGGAGAGGCAGAAGGTGAGGAGAGATCTGATGTCTGATGTCTGATAGAGTTTATGAGGAACATATTGTAGACAGAGAAGACAGACAGTATCTTTTTCCCAGGATTGAACTGTCTAATACCAGAGGGCATACATTTAAGGTGAGAGGGGTAATTTCAAAGGAGATAAGAGGGCCAAGTTTTTTACACAGGGAATGGTGGGTGCCTGGAATGCACTAACTGGGGTGGTGTTAGAAGCAGAGACATTAGGGACTTTAAAGAGAGATTTAGATAAGCTCATGAATGTGAGGAAAAATGGAAGGATATGGATATGATGTAGACAGAAGAGATTAGTTTAGTTGGCCACTTGATTACAAATTTAATGGCCTGTTCTTGAGCTGTACTGTTCTATGTTCTAATGAGACAAAAGCTGGGTAGAAAGCTCTAAGTGGACTGAAATATTTCATGTAAGAAACAAGGTAATATGTTATGTATTATAAAACCCTGACAATACAACCTAATACGAGGAAGGTGAATATAGTGAGGGAAAATCACACTTTCGCTTCCACCTTATTTTGTTTTCTGACAGTTCACTAGTTTTAACCTACCTTGGACGTGTATAAATAACAGTAAGCTTGTGCATATGTGTACTGCTCCATCTTATTGTAGATTGGCAGAGGCAGACAAGTAGTCAGGATACATCTGATTCGGATTCAACATTGGAGTTATCTTGTGGGTTTGTTAACATATGCCTTTGCATTCCTTGCCACCACTATAATCAGCAGAGGTGTTAGCCCACTTATGTTTCACAAGTTAATGCTTCCACTCAAAGAGGTAGAAATTTTGGGGAAAACAAACTTGTTAATTGCTCATATGGGAGTTTTATACTGTGTACTTCCAATGCCAGGGAATCTAACAAAGGAAATATCCTTAATTGAAACTCAGGAAATAGATATTTGTTGAGACTGATCTTGCTTGTTTGCTACAAGTTCAGTTTAATGCTATGTGACTGTTTAATTCATTGCAAATATTGCTGAGATTGGAGAGCATACCTTATGAGAGTAGGTTGAGTGAACTTGGTCTTTTCTTCTTGGAGTGACATAGAATGAGAGGTGACTTGATAAGATGATGAGAAGCATTGATCATATCATATGGATAGCCAGAGACATTTTTTCCTGAGCTAACACGAAGGTCATAGTTTTAAGGTGCTTGGAAGCAGGTTCAAGAGGGATGTCAGAGGTAAGTTTTCACACAGAGTGGTGGGTGCTTGGAATGCGCTGCCAGCGATGGTGGTAGAGGTGGATACAATAGGGTCTCTTGAGAGACTCTTAGATAGTTACATAAGCTTAGAAAAATAGAGGGCTATGCGGTAGAGAAATTCTAGGCAGTTTCTAAAGTAGGTTACGTGGTCCACACAACATTATGGGCCGAAGGGCCTGTGATGTGCTGTAGATTTCTATGTTCTATTATCTTTGAGAACTATGAAGCAGTGGGTTTTCCTGTCACCAAGTAAAATGCAAATCATCAAGATTTGCTTTCACCTTTGTTTAAAAGCAAAATCATCAATTCATCTCAATTCTATGGGCAAACCCCTGCACAGTTCCTTTAATGAATCATTGAATAAAGTCGGACTCCTGTGACCTTGAGGAGGATTTAGCTTGTGTTATTCTCCCTTCATTCAACAATATCCTCACTGGACAGTTAAATGTAGGGCAGCTCTGAAATTAATAAAAAAATGGCAAGAGTTAAATAATCAATGCCAGTTGTGTACAGATCCACTTCTCTTTGTGGCAAATGACTGACAGACAGCTTCTTCTTGCCTCTATAGCTGCCTGTTGCTTTGATCTTTGTCTGGAAACGGGCACAGTTTCAGTGTTTCTGCAGGTTAGTTTGAACCATTAATCGAATGTTCGTATGCTTGATAGCAATGACCATCAATCACTGTACGACTTATCTTGCAGCCCTGGCAGCTTTGCTTATTAATAGCCTAATTGAAGGTTAATGTCTTATGTGAAGGCCAGTTAGAAATGTATATGTGCCAGTAAACCAGCTTTGGCAGGGATGGGCAAAAAATGTATCCAATTGAAGCCAAGTGATAACTGAAAATTATAACTTTAAAAAATCCTACCTAATGTTCATTATAGCATTCTTCATATGCTCCATTGAGCAAGTAAAGATGACTTAATATAAACACTTTAGTTAGGCATTTCTTCACCTGGAAATCTTGATGATCTACATTTGATGTTTGGTGACATTTATTTTTCCCATTCAAGCCAATGGTAGTCTTACACATTACCTTCACTCTTCTTCTAGAGCAACAGTGGAATCAATTAATCAAAGTATGTTCCTGTAAATTCTACTTGGAAACCTCAAATTATCAAAGCTGAATCAAAACATTGAAGTAATCCTCGCTTAAGGACAGAACTCAACAAGATAATTTGAGATAGAGCCAGTCACTCCGACTCTACTCATGGTAGGTGCCAATATCTATCATTTATTCTGTTTTTGTTTTGTAATCTGGGCAGAATTAGCAAGACCTTATCTAATTGCTTTTGAACCAAATGGTTTGCTAGGCCATTTCAGAAAGCATTTAAGATGATATTGACAGATCAAGAGTCACGTTCAGGCCAGATGTGTAAATCTGTCAGATATCCTCTCCTGAAGGAAATTAGTGAACTGGATGTACTCTGGTACTTTGAACTCTTGTGGTCATCATTATGAAGAAGTAATTTCTTTCCCAATTCTAGATTGTTAACTGAATTCAAATTCCATAGTCATGCTGGTGTGTGAACTTTGGTCTCTGAATTGTTAGTCCAGTCCTCTGGAATTCTGCTCTGATAATTTAACTGCCTTGCCCCACCTCAAAGATTTGCGACACTACAATGTGGAAAAATGGGAAGGTGGGTAGAAGTACAGGATGGAAAATAAAATTTGAATAGCACTTGAACGATTGTGCCTATTATCTTTAACTAGTGCAAAACATGAGTTAATAAATAAATGCCAGATACCAGCTTTAAACCATCACTCTTAAGGGGAATGAAGTGTATGTAACGCCTCTGCTTTTAAATGAAATGTCTGCTCATAGTTTCATTCTTCCATTATCCCTGTTCTCCGCGGTCCTGTATGTGATTTTCAGTTGCTTTTTCCTTTAAGGATTTTGTGGTCACAGGCAGGTAGTTTTCACCTTCGTTGCCTCTGTGACAAATCAGCAAAGTACTTCGGCCTTTTTTGTGTTGGGCTAATTTTCAACTCATTGAAGTTACTGCAAATGAAAAGTCTGTCATTGGCTGCCAGCCTGTAATGCCAGTCTTACAACTGGGTGGCAGGCTGAAAATTGACCCTGTGGTTATTCAGGTGATAAAACCACACATATTATTTTACAAGTGGATTTCATGGGCCTCTGGGGATGTATGAATATGCACTTTACAAGAGCTTGCAATTCCATCTAAATGTTCCTCTGTCCGGAAAAGAACTAATTGCAGCATAAAGTACGTTTGATAGCTAGGTACAATTTTTCCCAAATACTCCTTGTTGCTTATCTAACTATTATTAGCAGTAAATTTATGAAACCAAATGCTGTCCTTCACATTTAATGCATGACTTTCTTTCCTGAAGTAGGTTGCAGATATCAGAATCAGGTTTATTATTACTGACATTTGTCATGAAATTCACTCTTTCGTGGTAGCAATGCAGTACAAGACATGAAATAATACCATAAATTGCAATAAGAAATAAAATAAATAATGCAAAAAAGGAATAGTAAGGTGCTGTTCATTGGTTCATGGACAATTCAGAAATCTGATGGCAGAGTGGAAGAAGCTGTTTCTAAAATATTAAATGTGTGTCTTCAGGCACCTGTGCCTGATGGTAGTAATGAGAAGAGGGCAGGCCCCGGATGGTGTCGATCTTTGAGACCTTGAGGTACTGCGTTTTGAAGATAACTTCAATGGTGATGAAGCAACCCTCTGCAGCTTATTTTGATCTTGTGCTTTGGAGACTCCCTGCCAGGCAGTGTTGAAACCAGTTAGAATCCTCCCCGGAATAACTCTGTAGAAATTTGCCTGAGTCTTTGGTATTTTATTTGCTAGTTTTTGGTATTTGACGAGAAAGGATGGATACACCTAATCAGAGGGGAGAAGTGGTTGTGATATATCACTGGTCTTTTACTGGGTCAACATCTTGGAACTATTCTCCCTAAAGCAGTGTGGTCATGCCCAAACCTCAAGGACTGTGCCAGTTTAGGAAGACAGCTCAATACCACCTGAACATTGGAACTAAATGCTGCCTTAGCCTGCAAAGCCCACACTCTTCTTAAAAATAATATATACATTCATAGATTTTCTTGTGCTGAGCTGGGGATTTATATTCTCTGCAATACACAAAGCACTGGAGGAGCTCACTGTCCAGGCAGCATCAATGGAAGGAAATGGAGGTTCGATGTTTCAGCCTTAGATCCTTCATCTGGATTGGAAGAAAAAAAGGATCCACCTGGATCCAGCCTATCAGTTGCCAGCTCATGCTCCATCTGCTTGTATTATCTGTCTCCTTTCTTTCCTTCCAGTCTAGAGGAAGGGTCTCAGCCCAAAACATTGACAGATTATTTCCCTCCATTGATACTGCCTCCAGCCCTTTTGTTTATTGCTCCAGATTTCAGTATCTTCAGTCTCTCGTGTCTCCATACATTTTCTGTCATTTTTAGGATTCTTGTTGATATGAAAGCCTTCACTAATCAATAAGAGGACTGTCCATGCATAGGATAGCCTTTCATGGAGATATAGTCTGGTGAAAATGAAACTGTCTATGCCATTGCATAGCAAGATTTAGACAACACTCGGACAAGGCCCAGTAAATGGCAAATACAATCGTGGTTGAAAGTGTAGCAGATAATGACAGACAAAAGAGCACCTACCACCTAATAGTAGATGCTTACCTGCATTGTCATCACTGATCTCATAATATCAACAATATGTCTTTTAACATGTTTGAACTATTTTTACTGTGCCCATGGCCTGTTTTTTTTAAATCAATTATGCTATTGTTTGCACTGTTGTAACTGTATGTTGTAACTATGTGGTTTCGTGCAGGTCTTGTAGCTTTAGTTTTTGGTCATGTTTTGTCTGGTGGATTTGGAGCTCCTTTCTGGGGAACGCACTAAGACGGTAGCGCGATATTAATACGCAGCAGCCTGTCCGGACTCTGGATTGGGGATTGCCAAACGTTATGTGGATTTTCTGGTGTAGTCTGTTTTGTCATATACTTTTGTGATATCATTCTGGAGGAATGTTGTCTCATTTTTTAACTGCATTGCATTTGTGGTTTCTAAATGACAAATAAACTGAATCTGAATCTGAATGTATCAGGCTTTCAACTATGAAACAAGAGAAAATCTGCAGATGCTGGAAATCCAAGCTACATTTACAAAATGCTGGAAGGGGGAGGAGACAAGAGGAAGGTGAAGGACAGGTAAGGAGATAATGTGAGGAATAGAAATGGGAATGGACCAATGGTCCCCCTCTCCTTCATCATTCCCCATTTCCATTTCCCCCTCTCACCTAATCTCCTTACCTGCCCTGGTGCTCCCCTTCCTTCTTCCATGGCCTTCTGTCCTCTCCTATCAGATTCCCCCTTCTCTAGCCCTTTATCTCTTTCACCAAACAACCTCCCAGCTCTTTACTTTACTCCTTCCCCTTCTCCTGGTTTCACCAATCACCAACCACCTTGTACTTCTTCCTCCATTTCCTCCCGCCTTCTTCCTCAGACTTCTCATCTTTTTTCTCCAGTTCTGGTGAAGGGTCTTGGCCTGAAGCGTCGACTGTTTACTCTTTTCCATAAACGCTGCCTGGCCTACAGAGTTCCTCCAGTATTTTATGTGTGCTGATTAAACTATGAAAACTGTGGCTACAAGAGAAGAACAAAAGATGGATGGACTTCCTGATGCCTTGTAGCCTTTCAACCATCTACAAGGCAAAATCAGGAGTGTAATTGAATATCACTTACCTGTTTGGATGAGCAGAGCTCTAGCAACATTTAAGAAACTTGACTCTGCACCCTAAACATTCATTCATACAATGGTTGCAGTCTGTTTCATTTATTAAATGTAATGCAGTAAAGACAGCTCCAACAGCACCTCCCAGCCTGTTAACTCTATCACCAGACAGAGAAGGGAATACTACACCTTGCATGTTCCCCTCCAGACCACACACCATCCAGATATGAAATAGATCCCTGCTCCTTCATTGCCAGTTCAAAATCCCTGGTGTACCAACCTCGAAGTCGCTTCACCAGGAGGAATGAAATAATTCAAGAAGGCAGCTTGCCACCGGCTTTTTGTAGGCTAATTAGGAATGAACAGTAAACAACGGGCTTGCTAGCAATGGCTATGCTCCAAAAATCTGAATAAAAAGGAAAGATTCTTGTTGCTTAGTTCATATTGTTTGGACCATGTTATTCATTCTTTAGTAGGTCTTCATGAGGAGGCAGTTCCTTTTGTTCATTAAATTCATATTGTTGAGTGGAAGCAAGGGCCTCTGATACGTGATTGGTCAGACCATTGACATTTTGTGTGTTTTATACTTAAAATGGAAATCAGTCTTGTATTCAGTGGAAGTAACGATGACTTGTTCAAAGACATCTGATCAAAGGTAGAAAACTGAAGCAAAGGTGGTCGTGCCCCTTGGAGTTTTTAATGATGTTCTTTTCAGAAAGCTGCTTCATTATAAATTGATGAAGGGTCTCAGCTCAAAATGTTGGCTCTTTATTCCTTTCCATAGATGCTGCCTGACCTGCTGAGCTCTTCCAGCATTTAGTGTGTGTTACTCTTTATTATAAATGAATATTGTCAAGCCCTTTGCAAATTCCCTTGGATCTTGAGCAGTCAGAATTAACTGTCTTTAGCAGAGAGTAATAAAAACAGAAAGCAAGTCAACCCGTGCTGCTTGGCAATCGAGAAAACATTGTGTGTAGACCTCGTTGTGTTCAGACTCCCAGGAATAAGCATCGATTTCAAAGGAACTTCAGACACACTGAAAATCTTGTGTCATTGGTAGCGGTGATGCATCTGCTGGATAGTTGCATTGAATGCATTACATAATTGCATCAACATCGGGGTTTTATAGCATCATGCATTCCCCATCTTCTAGTTACGCCAGGAATGGCTCGTGCTTTCTTTGTATTATGTACCTTTGGAAGAATGAATTTAGTGTATCAGAACTAAAATTTACATGAAACAATGTTCACATCATAGTAATTTAGTATCTAAACAAGAATGGAATGTCTATGTATTTTCCCTATGTCCCTAAGGATACATTTGCCATAAATAAGTTTAGTGCATATTAATGCACCTCCCCTCAGTTAACCTTTTTTTTTATTGGCTTGTTAAGCAATGATTAATGGAAAACATGTTTATTTTCTTGTACTGGCCTTCAAATGATTATCTTGCTTTCAATGTGCATGCAAGGAAAAGCACCATTTCTTCCCTGGAACATTGTCTACTGCACGCACATGCATGAGGGCTTCAATGTATCTGTCCTCCAGGTGGATAGATGAAGAGAATAAAGCAGTTGAGACATAGAAGAGATGTATTAGCATATCTCACGTTGCTGCGTGTATTAGGGGAGAAGGAATATCTCCGTTGACAGGCCAAAGAGAAACACTAAATGTTATTAACACCCCAACAACCTGACTGTTGTAGGCTATAGAAATTTTATCCACTTCATGAGCAACAATCTCTTAGTCTTCAGCATACGTGTCTAAGCCAGTTAGTAAGTACTCATCTATACTAAGCCCTTTGCCAGCACTTTATCTGTGGGCTTGTACGTGTTGCCAGTTCAAGTGCTGGTCTAGGTAATATTGTGAAGGTACCTGCCTCCCACACCAACTTAGACAGTGTATTCCTGATTTCAGCCTCCAATCTGGTGTAAAATTCTTCATTAGATCCCCTTTCTCTTCTCACTGCTGCTATTATGAAGAAGGTACAGGAGACTCTGGACTCTCACTACCAGATTCAGGAACAGTTATTACCACTCAACCATCAGGTTCTTGAACCAACGGGGATAACTTCACTCAACGTCACTTTCCCCATCACTGAAGTGTTCCCAAGACCTAGGGCTCACTTTCAAGGACTCCACATCTCATGTTCTTGGTATTTATTGCTTATTATTATTTTTCTTTCTTTCTTTTTGTATTGGTGCACTTTGTTGTCTTTTGCACACAGGTTGAATGCCCATGTTGGTGTGGTTTTTCTTTGCTTCTATTATGGTTATTATTCTATCATGGATCCCCACAAGCAATTGAGTCATATATATCGACATATATGTATTACAAGGTTTTTCTTCAGCATTATGCAAATAAAAATCAAATGTCACCTGAACGAAACAAGAGAGAAGCACTGGAAAATAACAGCTTCTTCAGGTTGTTTTTGGAAATTCAGACAGCCACAGGCAGTAATGAATCGACTTTGCAGCTCAATCATACTTCCTGCATTTGGACCACTGCAAAGGGACTACCATGATTCAGGGGCAGCTCAGTTTTCCCAGAATACCGCCAGGTCACGCTGCTTGCACATTAAATGTAGCAGATCGTCTGCCACCCCTAATGCCAAGAGTTAGCTGAATATCCCAATGGAAAACAGGTTCTGGAGCTGTATACCTTCCATACTGCTTCCACCTGCTGTGGCACCTTGTACGTCGCTGGTGATCTCGTCAAGGATCCAAAGTGGTCTTCCAAAGGCCCCCAGTTTCCTGGCTGCGGCATCTCTGCTTGAGCCTAGGCCAGGTTAGACTGATTTAAGGAAAATATTCTCCTATCCAATCAATGAAACAAGGGAAAGTGGTTCTGTTTCTAATATTTATTTAAGTTAATATCATTGTTATGATTATGTTGATTTTCTTTAATTAAAAAAGAAAATTTAGCAGGTAATATCTTGAGCAATATCATTGTTGTTACATGATCCTAACTAGTGTATACAGCCCAGCCCATCACAGGCAAAGTCATACCCATCATGATAAAGAACGCTGCCACAAGAAAGCAGCATTCTTCATCAAAGTCTTCCATCATCTAGGCCATGCTCTATTCTCTCATTACCACCATTGGGCAGGAGGTACAGGAGCCTTGTGTCCCACACCACCAGGTACAGGGACAGTTATTACCCTACAACCATCAGGCTCCTGTGGCAACATGGATAATTTCACTCACCTCAACATTGAATTGATTCCCACGACCTACAGACTCACTTTCAAGGACTCTACAACTCATGTTCTCAGTATTATTAATTCGCTTTTTAAAAAAAAATATTTGCATGATTTGTCCTCTTTGGCAAATTAGATGCTAGACATTCTTTGTTATTTATAGTTTTCATAAATTCTATTGTATTTCTTTACTTTCCTATAAATGCCTGCAAGATTTATGCTGCATCGGATCTTATTTATTTCAACACATTGATAATCACCATCAGTGCTCCAGGTCGGTGTGTCACCCTTGACTCAGGCAATGTTCCAGGGATTGATTACACTGTGTATCCCTGATGCGGCAGTTTGCTGGGGTGCAAGGACTACTGGAATTGCCCGTGAATTTCCTGAACATGCTGCAACAACTGGAAGTGGTCATTATTTTCCTTGTGTTTCTATCTTGTTTCATTTGGGAATTTGATTGGATTATTTATCTTTAAAGATGCTTCCATTTACTTGGAGCCATCCATGTGGGTCGCCTTTCCTGGCTGGGGGCAAAGATAATGAATTGCAAGTCAGATAATTTGACTTAAAAATGGAACAATTTCCGCAATGAACAGCCGTCTAGCCGAGTGGCAAACTGAAAAGGCTCCAGGTTTCGCTGAAAGGTTTCCATTTTGTTCCTTACGCAAAGACCTTTGGTGGAAAAACTATAATCTTGCAGATTTCACAAGCAAATAGTAAGTTGCTTTACACACCTCTAACTGCTCTTGAATTTCCTCCCTATTACTACAAATAAGGCCAGCCAGTGGCATCTGGACCGGGGTTCGAGGCGAGTGGTCCCGGGATTGAATGCGGCCGGCTCTTTGCATGTTTCCATCCGTGCTGGGTTGAGCATTAAGCTAGCAACTCGGCCTCATAAAAAAAACCAGACAAATGCTAAAGAAATGACAAGGTTGCCGCCTGAGGCGCTACAATGCGTGGAGAGGAACAACAACAGCTATAAATAAGAAACATTTACGTCCGTATGTCTAGTTACAACACAGAGAGCACATTTTAAGGCACTATCAGAGAGGCTCTGACACATATCTGTATGTTAATGGTGAGTTATTTAATGATAGGGTCAGAAGGATAATTGCAGTGGAGATTTGGGTCATGCTGATAGGTAACGTTGGTTGCATCACAGGTAGGTGTGAATAAGAGGGGGCAGTTTAATTAAACGTGAATGGGCAATCAAACTCACTGCTCCCTAACAGTCATAGATAAGTGAAGTTCAACGTAAAAAGTGGAAGACTTCTTACCTGTAATCTGTTGTGTGTTATGTAGGACTGTACTTGACCTTCTGCCAGTAATAGTTTTCCAATATTCTAGTGACAATTTTACCTTAATTAACCTGGCAGTTAACAGACATTGATGTAAAAGCAAATTATGTGATTGCTCTAATAACAACTTTTAGATTTAAATCATCCTTATATCATATACACAAATGACGTCAGTTCTTATAAAGAGATCAAGGCATCCATGAATTCAAAACGCAAACATGAGGAAATCTGTAGATGCTGGAAATTCAAGCAACACACACAAAATGCTGGTGGAATGCAGCAGGCCAGGCAGCATCTATAGGAAGAAGCACAGTCAACATTTTCTTTGTTTTCTTCATTAACTTTGCCTCCAACTTACACCCTGTCCTCAATTTTACCTGGTCCATTTCTGACACCTCCCTCTCCTTTCCTGATCTTTCTGTCTCCATCTCTGGAGACGGCTTATCTACTGATATCTACTATAAGCCTACAGACTCTCACAGCTACCTGGACTATTCCTCTTCCCAACCTGTCTCTTGCAAAAATGCTATTCCCTTCTTGCAATTCCTCCGTCTCCACTGCATCTGCTCTCAGGATGAGGCTTTTCATACCAGGACGAAGGAGATGTCTTCCTTTTTTAAACAAAGGAGCTTCCCTTCTTCCACCATCAACTCTGCTGTCAAACGCAGCTCTCCCATTTCCAGCACATCTGTCCTCACCCCATCCGCCCACCACCCACTCGGGATAGGGTTCCCCTTGTCCTCACCTACCACCCCACCAGCCTCCGGATCCAACATATAATTCTCCGTAACTTCCGCCACCTCCAACAGCAAGCATCCCACTACCAAGCACATCCTTCCCTCCCCCCCCTTCTGCTTTCCACAGGGATCGCTCCCTACACGACTCCCTTCTCCACTCGTCCCCCCCCCCATTCCTTCCCACCGATCTCCCTCCTGGCACTTATCCTTGTAAGCGTAACAAGTGCTACACCTGCCCTTACACTTCCCCCCTCAGCACCATTCAGGGCCCCAGACAGTCCTTCCAGGTGAGGCGACACTTCACCTGTGATTCGGCTGGTGTGGTATACTGCGTCCGGTGCTCCTGGTGTGGCCTTTTATATATTGGTGAGACCCGACGCAGACTGGGAGACCGTTTCGCTGAACACCTACACTCTGTCTGCCAGAGAAAGCAGGATCTCTCAATGGCCACACATTTTAATTCCACGTCCCATTCCCATTCTGATATGTCTATCCATGGCCTCCTCTACTGTCAAGATGAAGCCACACTCAGGTTGGAGGAACAACACCTCATATACCGGCTGGGTAGCCTCCAACCTGATGGCATGAACATTGACTTCTCTAACTTCCATTAATGCCCCTCCTCCCCTTCTTACCCCATCCCTGATATATTTAGGTTTTTTTTCTCTCTCTGCCCATCACTCTGCCTGTTCTCCATCTCCCTCTGGTGCTCCCCTCCCTCTTTCTTTCTCCCTACGCCTCCCGTCCCATGATCCTTTCCCTTCTCCAGCTCTGTATTCCTTTTGCCAATCATCTTTCTGGCTCTCAGCTTCATCCCACCCCCCTCCGGTATTCTCCTATCATTTCACATTTCCCCCTCCCCCTCCTACCTTCAAATCTCTTACTATCTTTCCTTTCAGTTAGTTCTGACAAAGGGTCTCGACCTGAAACGTCGACAGTGCTTCTCCCTATAGATGCTGCCTGGCCTGCTGCGTTCCACCAGCATTATGTGTGTGTTGCATGAATTCAAACCAGTGTCTTTATGTTTAATTGAGTAGTGCTGGGGTCTAGATGTTAGTATTAGTAAGAATGTGATGGTAATCATGCCTTCCATTTAACCTGCTAGGAAGTTATACATTCTGGTCTATTTTTATGCAAACAAAATATCTGCCATGGGTTAGACAAATAAACTCTTCTCGGGCTTCCAGCCAGGTACTGTTTTGATTCTAACTAATGTTTTGATGACAAATCCACCATCTTCACCAGGGATACCTAATGAAGATGGTGAAGTTTGTCATCGAAATGATGGTTATAAATGATACTTGTACCTGGCTGGAAGCCCGAGAAGAGTTTATTCACTATGTAGACCAGGAAAGCACTAGATCCTTTCAGCCAAGGGTCTACCCAATATTAAGTTGTTACTCGGAAGGAACGGGACAGAGGTATAATGACAAGTAATACTTCTGAGTAGATTGAAATCAGTGACAATATCCAGTTTTGTAGAATGTAACTTCATTTGGACTAATCAACTGAAACTATTCACTCCATGGTACCAAACTGCATTCCTTACTCAGGATCAGATTTTCTGTTTTGATTGCATAAGCCTCTATTATTGAAAGGGTTTGATAAATCCCCAGCAGAACTGCTGACTGTGGAAAAAACATGGATTCAACTTTAATTCCTTTGAAGAAAATGCTTCAGATAATTGTACTCAAAGAAACAATGTAAGACATTTACAGGGAAATTTAAGAAAAAGTGCAACACTTGTCACTGTGGTCCTATAATGTGAAATTTAATTTAATCTAGACTACAGCTCATTATCCTCACTGATACATGATTAAATGGGATTACCTGTTTTCCCACTAACTTCTGCTTTGCATCTTGCATTTATTGAGCAGAAGCTTTATTTTTGCAAATTGTTTTCTGAAAATCCACAAAAGTGCAATTTTTTTATATTTAAGAAGTAATTGCTTGCCTCTTGTTGTTCATGACTGGGTAAAGCGTTGTTCCGTGTCATCTGCTAAGAGAGTTTCTGATGTATGCAACCTCTTGCATTAGTTACTAATGTAATCTTTACTGAGTATAGACTGCACATAATTAGCTCAAGTGCTATGAAAGGGATGTTTACAGCTGAAGTGTAATATTCAAACAAACCTCTTTAGCTAATGAATAGATCTGCTTTCAGATGGCAATAAATTCCAGAAAGACAAATTGGTAACCTGGAATCAATTAATTTTCATGAATCACTGATTGCCTTTTTACTCTTTTTTATTTACTTTTTGCTTTGATTTATGCATGCAATGAAAAACCTGTTGTCTTATCAGTAAATATCTCTATTCCAATCATTAATAAAGATAACGGACCTTACACATAAGGACCCAGAGTAGTTGATGGAAACTATGTTGAGAAAGAACATGAGGACATCTGGAATGAGAACAGAAGTAGGCCATCTGTCCTTTGATTCTGCTCTGTCATTTGTCATGATCATGGTGAGCTTTCTACCTGAACAGAACTTTCTACGTGTTTCTCATACTCGTTGGTACTGTTCATATACTGTGAAATCTGCCTGTCTTTGTTTTGAACAAACTTTCCGGGCTAGAGATACACATTTTTGTGAGTGGGGGGGAAAAAATTCGCCTCATCTGAGCGGTAAATGCGGAGATTGTGACTTCCGGTTGCAGAATCCTCAGCGAAGGGATGTGGCACAGCAGGCAGCACACTGCTGTTTGCAGGGGCAGCAACCTGGCTCACGTCTGCTGCTGCCAGTAAGCAGTGTGTATGTTCTTCCGGTGACTCCGGGCGCTCCGGTTTCCTCCCACAGTCCAGAGACCTATGGGCTCGATTTAGCAAGTTGTGGGCTTGCTATATTGGCATCGGAAGAATGCCAACACTTGTGGGCTGCCTAGCACAATCCTTGCTAGTATTGATCTGATGCAAATGACTCATTTTGCTGTATGCTTCGATATTTTGATGTACATGTGACAAATAAAGCTAATCTTTATCAGAGAAACAGTTTCCCTAGATCCAGCCTACATAGCCCCACATAGAATTTTGCAAGTTTTAATTAGGTCGTAGAATTGTACGGCAAATAAATAATGCCTTTCAACCCACTTTACCCATGAAGATAATTACGCCTGTCTACTCATAATCCCTTTGGACATATTAAGTCTATGTCCCTCAAGCCTTTCCCATCTAAATATCTTTTAAACATTGTATCTGTTTTCTCCACCCTCGGTGTGAAAAACTTATTCCTCAGCTCTGCTTTAAATTTCATCCCTCCCCCCCACCTTAAGCCCATACCCTCTATTTATCAACTGACTCCCCTGCCCTGGGAAAAAGATTCCATCAATCCTATCTATGCCTTCATTATGTTGTAAATGTCCATAATTTCACCCCTCAGCCTGCACACAATTTGTATGTATTTTCTGGGGAAAACTCTCTCAGTTTCTTTGAAGAAGTTGCTATAATTTGTGTTTTTTTTACTCTTCAAGCCCCACTCAGCATCAGTGTCTTCGGTTGATGAAAAGTTTTAAATAAGTACTCTGTATATTTAATGGGCTTTACATATTATTTCAACGTCATGCAAAGCTATTAAACGTTATGGTACATACGTCCTTAAGAGTGATATTTTCATCATTACTAAAGATGGCTTTGGTACTGTCACTTAGAACCACTGAAACTCTATTAAATTCCAATAGTAGATTCAATGAGGTTAGGTTTAACCTCAAACAGTGGTCGAGTGGTGTCATTGTGCTGTGTGATACCATCTGAGCTGTAGTCATCATCATATGGGCTGTTTCACATCGAGAGATTGGTCTCCACCCCAGCTGCTCTCTGCGAATGCAAGTTTTTGAAATATTGCTGTGGGTATGGCGTGAGGGTAGAGTATTGATATTGCAGGCACAGTTATGATAGGATTGAGAAGGTGGGCAGAAGGAACCGTGAGCAGCAAATCAAAATCAGCAAATTCTGACTGGAATCAATATTAATGCACATCCTGTGGGTACCAACATAACTTTTATTGTGTGCATCTGGGGATGCCGTTTATCATATTTGACACAAGTAAGGAGTCGTATAAAAGTCCTTTAAAATAAGATGCACTCTGTACTGGGATGTATGGTAATTAGCACACTGGTACCCAGACAACTGGTGAAAATCTGCAGATTGTTTATTTTCTATAAGAGGAGCCAGGGAGAGATGAAGGAACGTTGATAATGTAGGTTACTGGGGAATTTTAACCTCCATGAAATAACCAGTTTCACAATACGTGGGAAAGAAGCTTTTTATAATTTTCAGTCATAACCACAATCCATCTCCAACTGCCATTTTGCATTTTTAATACAGTTTCAGTATTGTTTAGTACAGTTTCCAGTACAGAACTGTAAAGGAGAACAAAATAAATTTTACTGCTGATCCAGAGGAGCACAAAAAAAGCTAAGATCAGTAATGTAATAATTATAAAAAACAATAAATATATAAGAAAGATTATATACATAGATTGTATGTCCATAAAATTATGCTAGACACAGCAGCGTCTGTACATAAGGTGACTGATAGGAAATGATAAAGTAGTGGGGGAGGGGTGGGTTGGATGGAGGTGTTGATCAGCCTTACTGCTTGTGGAAAGTAACTGTTTTTGAGTCTGGTGTTCATGATGCAGATGTTACATAGCAACCTCCCTGATGGAAGAGAGACAAACAGTCCATGAGCAGCTATTGGCCCTTCTCCAGCTCCCTTCTGTATATATCTCCTTGATGGTGGGTAGGTTGGTGCCAGTGGTGCATTGGGCAGTTTTAACCACCCATGGTGGAGTCCTCCTGTCCGCTGCAGTGCAGGTTCCTTACTGTGCAGTGATGCAGCTTGTTAGGGTGCTCTCTTCGGCACATCTCTAGCATGACGTGAGTATAGGTGTGCGGAGTCCAGTTTTTCTCAGCTTCCTCAGGAAGTGGAGGCATCGGTGAGCTCTCCTGATTGTGTAGGATGTGTTCTGGAACTATGAGAGCTTGTGAGGAATGAGCACTCCTGGGAGTTTGAAACTTCTTGTTTCCACTGCTGTGCTGCTGATATAAAGAGGTATGAATGATGTGTGTTCTCCTGAAGTTGATAACCATCTCCTTTGTCTTGTTGACATTGAGGAAGAGGTTATTTGCCTGACACCAAGCCTCCAGCTCTTCCACTTCCTCTCTGTCGGCTGTCCCATTACTGTTGGCTATGAGCCCCACTACTGTCGTCTTATTGGCGAACTTGACAGTGTGATTATTTGGATGTTTGGCTGTGCGGTCATCTGTGAGCGGAGCGTCCAGCAGTGGGCTGAGCACACGGCTCCGGGGAGCGCCCTTGTTGAGGATGTCAAGGAGGGCGGAACGTTGGTTCATCTTGACTATCTGAAAAATGATCATTTGTTCTGTGAAAGGTTTTAAGAATCTCTATTCTTAGCAGTATTTTTACTTTAGGAACATAAGAAAGGTGAGCAGGTTTCTATTATGTAACCCTTCAAGCCAGCTTCAACATTAAATAAATCTTGGCTTCAGTGACTATCCTGTCTGTTACCCAAACACCTAAGCTATCCTGTGGATCGAAAACTTGTCTCCCTGGAGGTTGATTATATTGAAATCCTAATATTCAGTTTTGTGAGAAGAAATTTTGCCTTATTTCTCTCTTAAATGGGTGACCATTCCATGGACTGTTGGTTGATTCCCCCAACTATGGAAGATGGTTGCATCATGGCCTGGTATAGAAACACCAATGGCCAAGAATGGAAAAGCCTACAAAAGGTGATGGATACTGGCCAGTCCTTCACTGGCAAAGCCCTCCCCACCACCGAGCACATCTACAAATTCAATTTCAAGTGTATTGACATTTCAACCACATGCATGTATTCCGCCAACAAGACAACATTCCTCCAGACCAAGGAGCACATTACAGTACAGATAGCTCACACACGACATACAAAGTAATATTGCCACAAATAATTTGTGCTTTTTATGTCACAAGTTAAAACAGTACAACGCTGCTAGCATTTCCTGGTGGCAGGGAGTTCAGTCGTCTCCTGGCCGGGGGAGGAAGCTGTTTCTCATCCCTAACAGTCCTTGTCCTAATGCCGTGGTGCCTCCAACCTGATGGTAGGGGGTCAAAGAGATTGTTGGATGGATGGGAGGAATCATTGCCAATGCTAAGGCCCCAGCGTATACGGCACTCCTGATAAGTATCTTGAGTGGAAGAGAGACCCTGAAGGTCCTCTCAGCATTCCTCCTCTTTCTTTGTAGTGTCCTGCAGTGAGATGTCTTGCAATTCCTGTACCAGACGGTGATGCAGCTGGCCAGGACACTCTCGATGGTGCTCCTTTTTTTAAAAATTGGTTAGAATTGGGGGGGGGGGGGGAAGGGACTCAATCAGCTCAATATCCTCAGGAAGTAGAGACACAGCTGTGCTTTCACGACTAAAGAGATGGTGTTGAGGGACCAGGTGAAATCATTGCCACAAGAAAGCAGCATCCACCATTAAGGACCCCCACCATCTAAGCCATGCTTTCTTCTCGCTGCTGCCATCAGGAAGGAGGTACAGGAGCCTTAGGTCCCACATCACTAAGTTTAGGAACTGCAATTACCCTACAACCATCAGGCTTCTGAACCAGCGTAGGTAACATTACTCACCTCAGCACTGAGCTAGTTTCACAACGCATGGACTCTCTCTACAACACATGTTCTCAGTATTATTTATTATTGTATTATTATTTTGTATTTGCACATTGGTTCTTTTTCATTGATTCTATTATATTTCTTTGTACTGTGAATGCCTGCTAGAAAGTGATGACGTATGGTGGCATATCTGTACTTTGATATTGAATTGACTTTTATTTTTTACAGTCTCTTGACCTATTCATATTTTTTGTTATTCTTTTGCATCATCTTCCCGGATATTCTCGAAACAATAGGACATTTGGCCAAAATACACTCATGTCCTTGATCTAAATATCTATTTTATAACTAGTTAAGGCTCCCCCACCTGTTTGATGCACCATATTAGTTATGGTTTTCTGACCGGAAATGACGCCTGTACTGTTTTCCGTTGGTTAGCTGAACATCTGAGTATGTTACTCCCAGTACCTCCTCTCTATGTGGCACTTTACCTACTGTCTTTTGGAAATCCAAATATACTGCATCTTCCTGTTCCCCTCAATTGACACTACCCTATGCATGCACAAAGAATTGTAGTTAACTGAGCAAGTAAGGTCTGCCTTTCATTGAACTTGGTTGACTCTGCTTGATTGCATTACGATTTTGTAGAGTCCCCGATGTCACTTTCTTAATATTGGGCTCCAGCAAATCCCAGTGATAGATGTGAGGCCAACAGGCTAATGGGTCCTGCTTTCTGTTTCCTTCCTTTCAGTCTAGTATATCTTCCCCCCTCCGTTTCTCATATGAGATGAAGAGTTCTTGAAAGTGGGTCCATCGGTTGTGTGAACATTTCAATTATGGGGCAAGTGAAGTTGAATGAAGCTATTCCCTTCCGTTCAAGAGCCTGATGGTTGAGGGGTATTAACTGCTCCTGAACCTGGTGGTGTGAATCCTGAGGCTGAAGTAACAGAGGTTAATTATTTCGACTTGAAAAGGAAAGAAATGGAAAGAATTACTTTCGTAATTCTCTATTGTACAAGTACACAGCACTCCGGCTGTTATTTTGTTCCTGTATCTGGCAACAATTTCAGTGTGGAGTGATCGCAGGGAAGGCAGATTTGATAGTGCTTTTATCTTGGACATCATAGCAATTTTGTGCATACTATTTTTTTCCCAGTAGTCTTCCAAGAATTAAAAAAGTGTATTGAAAAGGTTTAATGTTGGAATACAACGGAAGGACTTTCGATCTGCAGTGGAAGCTTTTCTTCACAACATTAAAGTGACAATTTTATGGGCTTGGTGAAGATGAAGATTAACTGCATTTGTGAAATTGTTGATTATTCCAGTGGTAAATGATATCATTTGCCAATCTATTTTGTAAATGTGCATTTAAAATACATATTTAGGGCAAAATTCACAGTTAGGAATAACACACAGCATTTGCTGCTGATGTTGAAAAGATAATCTGCTCAGTGATAATTTACTGGTAGGCTGGCTGGATTCCTCTCCTACTGCTGCTGATAAGACTAACCATGCGGTAATGGGATCACGTGAGGTTCTCTGCCTCCGGTTAGCTTACTTTGAAAGCTAAAAAAGTCATTTTGAACAGCTGGAACTGTCGAAGACTGAATTGTTTCTCCCATTCAAAAACTATGAACAACTCCAGCTATTTTTAAAGAAAAAAAATTCTGATGAGACATTTCCAAAATTTGAAAGCATTTTTGATTTAAGATTACAAAACATGTAAAAAAAACTATAATAATTGCTACTTACCGTAGATCTTTGTACTCAGAAGGTATATTGGATAGTGACAGGTGCTCAAAATATATGGTCAAGATTCTGATCCCTGTAGTGCAATTCTCGGGAGGGGGAGGGAAACAGAGAGCAGGGCAGCAGAAAAAGAGAGAGACAGTGATAGAGTGGAAATTAGTAGTTAAATTATCCCAGCCTTGTTTGCGTCCACTTCCTGGAGGTCAAAAAGCATTGATTAAACATAGAACAGTACAGCACAGGAACAGGCCCTTCATCCAAAAGGTCTGTGCCGACCACAGTGATAAATTAAATCCATTCTCGTTGCACATGAACCATTTCCATCTATTCCTTGCATATCCATTTGTCTGTCTAAAGACTGTTAAACATTACTTGGATATCTGCTTGCAATACTACCATTGGCAGCCCGTTCTGGATCTCTACATCCAACTGTGTGACAAAAACTTGTCCTGTATATTTTCTTTAAAATTTACCCTTCTCGTCTTAATTGCATGTCCTTTAATATTTATTAATAGATAATTTCTTATCTATTATAATAACTTTTGAAAACAGAAGGGTTGAAATAATTATTAATTTAACTGGAGGTTTGAAATAATTATCAATTTATCTATGTTCATGATCGGCTCAATAGAGGGGAGAAAATAGCATCCATTGAAAGAAAATAAATCTTATTTAGTCACAATAACAAACTGCTGGAAAAAAATACTCAGTAGATCAAGCAGCATCTACAGAGGCAAAGGTCGACCTCTTGGGTCACTTCGTGTTACAGCTCTCATCAGAAACATCCACCACCACTTCAGCTCCACAGATGCTGCTTGACCTGTTAGTTCTTCCAGTAGATTTTTTTTTGCTTCAGATGCCAGCTTTGTCAGTCTCTTGAGTTTTCCTGTTTCTTCTTCAGAAAGAATGAAGAAAATATTCATATATTGTGAGCAAGATAGAAAAGTTGTAATAACCAACATGGTTGTTCTTTATCCTTCTATTTAAAAGTCACAGAAAAAAACCTTTTGAAATGTCGGGCAGATTCTGTAATCTATTCTAGTCAAACAAGGTTCCAAGCCAGGTAAACTTTGGAATTCACAGGGATATTAATTCCAAATCAGAGTCAGATGTAATATGTTGTTAAATTTGTTGCTTTGTGTTGCTGAGCAATGCATAAAAATAACATAAATGACAATAAGAAATATATATTTAAAACCATAAACAAGTAGTGCAAAAAGAGCAAAAACAGTGAGGCAGTGTTCATGGATTGATTCATTGTTCAGAAACCTGATGGTGGAGGGGAAGAAGCTGTTCCTACAATGTTGAATGTGTGTCTATGGCTCCTGTATCTCCTCCCTCAGAAGAGATCCTCAGTGAGTGGGTGGGAAAAGGGGCTTGTTTTGCTTTTGTTTTGTTGTTGTTGCTTGTATTGTTTTGCTGAATATTGTAGGCATGTTATGTTGGTGCCAGAATCTGTGGCGATACTGGCAGGTTACTTCCAGCACTTCCTTGTGTTGGTTGTTAATGCAAATGACACACTTCACTGTATGTTTCAATGTGCATATGATAAATAAATAAATCAGAGTCTCATCTGAAGTCAAGTCTCTTTTTTTCTGGGGCTGGAACACAAAACTGGCTGCCTCTTAGCCTCAGATACTGCACTGCCATTGACAGGAAAGCTCTTAGGTTTTGCTGCCGGATGGGGCACCTTCTGATAATACGATTCTTGATCCCCTGGGCTAGGAAAGCTGCCATTGCCTATTTTGCTACAAGTGTATCTCCTGTTAACTGATCACAGATCGACACTGAATGATGGATCTGCTGACCGCTGCCTTGGACTTCTAAAGGAAGCTTGTTGTGAGCAAGAAGCTCCTGGGAAAGGGATGAGAAAAACTAAAAATAAGTTTAAAAACTGTGTACTAAATTATATATGAGACAAATAGTTCAGCAGCTATGATTTTCTGCTTTGTGAGATTCTTCTTTCAACTTGCCCATGTTTGTATCTGTAGATAGAAGGATATGCAATCTGTGCAGATCTAACTGTCATTCAAAGATCTGAACTGATGCCTTACAATTATTTCATAGTTCAAAGGAAGAATCTATAGATAAATACGGAATTATTTTATTGTTTTCAGTCTGCATCGAAGAGTATTTGCATGTTGTTTCAATGTACGCTTATCTCTGATGTGACTTTGTAAATGTTTCATTTTAACAACACTAACTATGAAAGTCTGTATTGTGTACTTAACAAAATGTCCATCAGTGCCCGGTTCTGAATAGAGGAAAGACTGAAGTCTATTCAGCTGCTTGTCCTACTGCTCTTCACCTTCTGTGAGAGTTTCATGGTATTTCCTTTCTGCATTCATCCACAAGAGATCAGCAGATCTGTGAATACTAAAGATGTTTAGTCGTAAAGATAAAAACCTAATATGCTCTTGACAAGGCTTTGTGGATTTTACTGGGGATTTGCCTGAAACAAACAGAACAAAAATGATGGCTATAAAAGCTAAGCCTTTTTGAAATGCGCGATGAAGCTGGGAGTAAAATGATTTACCACCAACCTTAGAATTTAATTTGGAACATTTGTCTGTCTGAAAGCCTGTGAATGTCTCCCTTTTGATTCCCCGTAATTTGCTTAATGCTGATTGCTTCCTATGGAAAAATGCCAAAAGAAATAAGAAGTCAATGTTTTGAAAATAAAACAAGGAAAATTTGTGGCACTTTAATTAATTAGCATGGCCTTATATATGTTTTCTTGTTGCAAAACATTTTGTTTTTTTTTGCCTCTGATTTTGCAGTTCACAATGATTTTTTTTCCAATGGCATCTTTTAATTGATTTTCTTGTTGAAGCTTAAAAAGCACTTGGTTGTGGGAACTGAAAGAGGACAAAATGCTAACTGCTGTAAAGAATAAATATTTGATGAATAATGTAATTGCTACCAAGGATTTCAGTGAGTTATTTATTATAAATGCATGCACTGTTGAGGTTTTTGTGGGCAGGGGGTCTCATTTCCCTGCCTCCTTTGAATGTGTTCTTGCTGAAGGTGACTCTTCTCACCAAACCAGAGGACGGTAATGTGATCTTTCTTTTGCTTTCTCAACAAGCTGAAGCAGAGCTTTCAGTAACCTTACTAATTTCTCCCAACATCCACTCTGGTGCCCTATTTAGACCACAGAAAACGCAATGTTTGAATAAAACTGATGTCCGCTACATGTTCATCACCCTGACCTTGAGCAGACTGTATCACTGATTAACTACCTTTACCTGCTGTGTTCCATTTGGAAAAAAAAAACTGGTGTCTGGTTTACATGAGGTTGGGTTTCATTTCTAGATTTCTAGTTCCAGAAGGTATTTGATTGACTGCCACATGTAGGAAGTATCTTACCAGTCTATAAATCCATTTGCAGAAGAGAATGTTCATTCAAGCATATTTATATGCTTTATAGCTCAACCACCAATATCTTAATCTCCCAGGAGCACTGAGAAAACTGAAATCAGTGGACATTATGGTTGAGTATTCTCTTGGTTGGAGTCATAGTTGTGGTTGTTGACTATCACAGTCAAGAACCTTCACAGTCCATCGTGGATTCAAAGGATCAAAGGAATCAAAGTTAATTTATTGTCAAAGCATACAACTCTGAAGTTACTTTTCTCCAGATAGCCATGAATCCAAAAAAAATGGCAACACGATCACCAACCCCCAAATCACCCTCCCCGCACAAAAAAAGCAAGACAGATTAGGCGAAAAACACCGAATATAAAAACAGTAAGACTGAAAAAAGATGGGTAAAGAACTTCCAACCATTGAGCACATCTAAGTGAAAAGCTAGTGTAGGAAAGCAGCATCCATCATCAAGGACTCTCAGTACCCAGGACATACTCTCTTCTGGCTGCTGTCATCAGGAGGAAGGTACACGAACATCTGGACTTGCACCATGCAGAATCAGGAACATTTACTACCCCTCAACTATCAGGCTCTTGAACCAAAGGGGATAACGTCAGTAGCCCCATCACTGGATGTTCCCACAGCCAATGGACTCACTTTCAAGGACTACTCATCTCATGTTCTCGATAATTATTGCTTATTTATTTATTACTGTTTCTTCATTTGGTATTTACACAGATTGTTGTTTTCTGCACTCTTGTTTAACGCCTTAGTTGGGTGGTCTTTCATCGATTCTGCTATGGTTATTATTCTATAGATCTGTTGAATATGCCCACAAGAAAATGAATCTCAGGGTTGCCTATTTGTGCTTTGATAATAAAATTTACTTTGAACTTTGGAGGTCAGTCATCCCACCCTAGGACATTGCTGTGGGAACTCATTACCCCATCTTCATCTCCTCATCAATAAGTGAGGAGGATCGTCATTGTTGATTGCAACTGTGTAATTCATTTACAGTTCTTCAGAAAATAATCTATCTCCACCATCATGCAAGAAGACAAAGGAAAGGTTCAGGGATAGTCTGAGGGATCAAAAGGTACAGGCAGTGACCACGTTCAGAGCAAGAGGAATTAACTATCTAATGAAAACAGTACTGACAGTAAGTACCATGACTGAAAGCTTCTTACCATCAACATCGTTGGGGGTTGGAGGGTCACCATTTACCAAAACTGAATTAGGCCAACTCTACCAATTGACCAGTAGAGTCAAGTGACCAGTACCAAGCAGGATAGCCATTTCATGCACAAAATTCCGGAGGAACTCAGCAGTCCAGGAAGTATGGATGGAAAGGAGTACAGTTGACGTTTCATGTGGAGACCCTTCATCAGGATAGACGTTTCATAATTGTTCTCAGTTTACCTCATTTATTCCCTTCCTCTCTGGTTCCCATCTGAAGGAAAGATTTATTGCATATTTGGCCAATTGATTGCATGGTGAAATGAATGGGTTTCCTAGATGCAGGAGGACTCTCTTCTGATCATGGGTTTTTGAGAGTATATGTTTTCCTCATCTTGGCAGGCCTGGTTCATAACTCCCATGCTGTAAGTCGCCCAGTGTGGTCAGTGGCTAAGATGACTCAGTAAACTTGTTTAATTCTACTGCTCCCTTGTCGATCTTGCTCCATGCATACATAACACCAACCAATGCGTAAAGGTCGGAGTTTGGATATCCTGTGGTGAATGATGCATCTGCGACATTCCAAAGTCTTTCCAGCTTCTACAAGGCAAGATCGAGTGTGTGACAGAATAGGCTCCACTTGCTGGAATGAGTTTAGTTCAAAGAGCAATGCATCCCATTTCCTCAATGATTATTTCTTACTGGACATTATCCCACAGTGTGCACCATCTACAAACTGCACAACCTCAGTCACCATGACAAGGTTGGAGGCACATGAGAACACTAGTACCTGAAAGATTGTCTCCAAGCTGGACACTAGCCTGCATAAAATGCTGGAGGAGCTCATCAAGAATTCATCAGGATGCTTTGTCGATCATTTATCATCAGAATTAGGAAAGGAAGTGTGAAGATTAAGAAAGGGGGGATGGGAAGGAGTAGCAATAGGTTTCAATAGGTGCACTTAATGTCAGAGAAATGTATACAATATACATCCTGAAATTCTTTTTCTTCACAGATATCCCTGAAATAGAGGAGTGCCCCAAGGAATGACTGTCAGATAAAATGTTAGAATCCCAAAGCCCCCCACCAGCTCGCCCCTCCCACACACAAGCAACAGCAATGCAATGACTCCCTCAGACCCCACCAGCAAAAAAGCATCAGCACCTTCCACTGAGCATGCAAGCGTGCAGCAAAGCATCAATAAAGACACAGTCTTGCAGTACCCCAGAAACTACTCGTCATGCAATCGCAGTAGTAATGTGATCACTTGAGTCAAGTAGGACGTTCTCCTAAGAGTTATTCCCTTAATGGAGAACGTCTGTGCATGACCTTGTTTAACGTGGGAAGGCTGATGTACAGGCAACCACTACTGTCCTTGACAGATCGGGGTCAGGGTCTAGTGGCATGAAATGTAAGACGCTGGGGTCCCTTCACTTTTGCAGCCTTCCTCTTCCTTCACTGCCATTGTGATGTGTTAAGATCTTCCATCAGCTGCACTGGCGTGGTTCTGATTGAATTGCCCTTTGTCTGGAAACTCCCCCTTGACCTTACTGCCATGGGTGACTCTAGCAGGAGCTGAGTTCCAGATGGTATCACTGTTGGGATCTCAGAAACTCACAAACTTCACCACCACAGTTAAGTGATGATCCTTTGAGAAGTGAGAAGTACAAGCTGGTGGGTAATAGGTGAAGCCATGTGAAGGATTAAGAGAGTCATCAACCTGACTTGGAAATACATTGACATAGCGTCATTAGATAGACTGGTAGATACTTTATTGATGTCAACAAAATAGAGAGAGTACAGAGAAGATTTACTGGAATGTTACCTGGGTTTCAGCACCTAAGTTATAGGGAAAGATTGAACTAGTTAGGTCTTTATTCTTTGGAGTGTAGAAGGTTGAGTGGGGACTTGATAGAGTTATTTAAAATTATGAGGGGGATAGATAGAGTTGACGTGGATAGGCTTTTTCCATTGAGAGTAGGGGAGATTCAAACAAGAGGACATGAGTTGAGACTTAGGGGGCAAAAGTTTAATGGTAACTTGAGGGGGAATTTCTTTACTCAGAGAGTGGTAGCTGTGTGGAATGAGCTACCAGTAGAAGTGGTAGAGGCAGGTTCAGTATTGTCATTTAAAGCAAAATAGTATAGGTATATGGACAGGCAAGGAATGGAGGGTTATGGGCTGAGTGCGGGTCAGTGGGATTAGGTGAGAGTAAGCGCTCGGCACGGACTAGAAGGGCCGAGATGGCCTGTTTCCGTGCTGTAATTGTTATATGGTTATATTGATCCCAAAGGAAATCACAATAGGATTAATTACAAATGCACAGATATACAAACATTAGAAGAGAAGTAGAAAGAATAAAAAATAAGTTACCTCAAACAGTCTAACAGGAGGGGATCATCACTTCCTTGGCTATAGGGTGACTCATTATAGAGCCTAATGGCCAAGGGTGAGAATGACCCCATATAGCACTCTTTAGAGCTGCACAGTTGTCTTAGTCTATTACTAAAAGTGCTCTACTGTTCAGCCAAGGTAGCATGCAGAGGGTGAGAAACATTTTCCAGCATTGCCAGGATATTCTGTAGGGTTCTTTGTTCTACCGCAGCCTCCAATGTGTCCAGTTCGATTCTATCACAGAGCCAGCCTTTCTAATCAGTTTATTGAGCCGGTTGGCATCATATTGATGCCACTGCCCCAGCACACCAGCACATAGAAGATTGTATTGACAATAACAGACTGGTAGAACACGTGAAGGAGCGGCCTCCGTACTTCAAAAGACCTCAGAAAGGAGAGGCAATTCTGGCCCTTCTTGTACCCAGCCTCTGGCTCTAAATCTCAAACCGTAATTCAGATAGGCCCTTGGAGTAACTGTACCTTAAAGATGGTGCGTTCAGGAATCTGGCTCACCACCACCTTCTCAAGGGCAATTGGGACGAGGCATCAATGCTGCAATGTATGGATCTTGAAAAATGAATGTAAAAATTATATCTTGCAAGTTAATTTAAAAGCAAAGCTGGTGCCTCCCATCTGATTGCATTCAGTCTCATCCACACTCCTCCAAGGTTCTCGATTAGTGAGAGTGCCAAAGGTTGCAGGAGAATGGGATTGAGAGGGATAATAGGTCAGCCATGATTGAATGGTGGAGCACTTGATGGGCCGAATGGCCTAATCTTGCTCCTATGTCCTAGGATCCTAATCTGGGTATTGATTGTTTTCACTGCACCGTGACGCCTGCTCCTTCAGAAGTCTTGGGCTTAACCACGATTACTCCCTGCATAATTGTCTCCCTTTATTTCTACATGTCGACATCTATCTGTTTCTTTTAGTCTTCTGCTCCAGCAGGAGAACAGTGCATAATAACATCTTCCTATGCACTCTGACTACAATCATTGCTTAAATACTGCTGATTATGTATATTGTTGCAGAAAATGCAGATGTTCAGCCAGGGTTTTCATATACTCAAGCACTGCTCTTTACAGTTGATCATCAGCCATTAGCCAGTCTTGCAAATTGTTCCAGCTGCATGCGTGTGCGTGTATACTGCATGGGTCCGCGTATACTTGCAATTGCACTGACATCCCAACAGGCATCTAATTTCCCACTAATTTCCTTGCCCCCTTCTGAAACAGTTCAGAATAAAAGAACATTCATTTTGCACCCCAGTATTTCACAAAGTATGTCATTATCTTTCAAAGTATTATCAAAGTATGTCACCCGGGCATGTGAGTACAAAGATCTCCGTTTGTGAAAGAGATATTGAGCTGATCGCCGTGAGTATGAGGCCATATTACCTGCCTCGAGTATTCGCAAGCGTCATTGTTGTGAATGCGTATGTCCCGCCGCGTGCCGACGCAACGGTAGCGTGTGACGTCATCAGCTCCGCTGTTGCTAGGCTTCAGACACAGCACCCTGAGGCACTGGTGATAATTACAGGGGACTTCAACCATGTGACTTTGGACAAGACGCTACCTGCTTTCTCCCAGTACGTGGATTGCTACACCAGGGGTAATAGGACTATTGACCTACTGTATGCAAACGTAGAGGAGGCATATAGTGCATCCCCACTGCCTTCATTGGGGAAAGCTGATCACAACCTGGTTTTGTTACAGCCCAGATATAAATCTATTGTGATGAGGCATCCCACTACCACACGCTCTTTTAGGAAGTGGACTCCTGAAGCTGAACAGGCCCTGAGAGACTGCTTCAGTACTACTAACTGGGATGTACTGCAAGGGGGGCTCTGTGGGGGCGTTGAGGAGGTCACTGAATGCACAATGGACTATATTAACTTTTGTGTGGATGCAGTTGTCCCTGTTAGAACTGTTCGCTGCTATCCCAATAATAAGCCCTGGATCACTAGTCACATCAAAGGACTCCTAAACCAGAAGAAGAGGGCCTTTAAAGATGGTGATCGGTTGGAGCTTAAAAGAGTTCAGAAGGAACTCAGAGTACAGATAAGGGGGGCAAAGGAGCAGTGTAGGAGGAAGCTAGAACAAAAGCTGCAGAAAAAAAGCATGAAGGAGGTGTGGGATGGGATGAAGATCATCACCGGATGCGGTGCAAAGCGGGGGGCGAACATAAGTGGAGATGTGGAGAAAGCGAACCAGCTGAACAACTTCTTCAACAGGTTCGACAGCTCAATCTCATCCTCACCGCAGAAATACACACCAGGCTTACTTCCCTCACAGGAAAATAGCCACTCACAGGAGACCTTGCCCACGCCCAGGATTACGGCTGCACAGGTGGAAGGTCAACTGAGGAAGATCTGTACCAGCAAGGTGGCTGGACCGGATGGAGTTTCCCCACGATTACTGAGGGCCTGTGCAACTGAGCTGGGAGAACCACTACAGCGCATCTTCAACATGAGCCTGGAGCAGAGAAGAGTACCCAGACAGTGGAAAACATCCTGTATTGTCCCGGTACCGAAGAAACCACAACCAAAGGAGTTGAATGACTTCAGACCTGTTGCCTTGACGTCGCACGTGATGAAGACCATGGAGCGGCTGATAATACAGAATCTGAGGCCACAAACCAGGCACGCCCAGGATCCTCTTCAGTTTGCGTATAAGGAGAAGGTGGGAGTGGAGGATGCTATCACGTATTTGCTGCACAAATCACTCTCTCACCTAGAGGGGGTCAGTTGTGCTGTGAGGATTACATTCCTTGACTTCTCTAGTGCCTTTAACACCATCCAGCCCAAGATCTTAAGGCACAACCTAACGGAGATGGGAGTAGACTCTCACATGGTGGATTGGATAGTGGACTACTTGACAGATAGACCTCAGTATGTGCGGTTGGGAGACTGTAGGTCTGACACGGTGGTCAGCAGCACAGGGGCGCCGCAGGGAACCGTACTCTCTCCAGTCCTGTTCACCCTGTACACATCAGACTTCCAATATAACTCAGAGTCCTGCCATGTGCAGAAGTTCGCTGATGACACGGCCATAGTGGGGTGTGTCAGGAATGGACAGGAGGAGGAGTATAGGAAACTGATACAGGACTTTGTGATATGGTGCAACTCAAACTACCTGCGTCTCAATATCACCAAGACCAAGGAGATGGTGGTGGTCTTTAGGAGATCTAGGCCTCATATGGAGCCAGTGATCATTAATGGAGAATGTGTGGAGCAGGTTAAGATCTACAAGTATCTGGGAGTACAGTTAGACGAGAAGCTAGACTGGACTGCCAACACAGATGCCTTGTGCAGGAAGGCACAGAGTCGAATGTACTTCCTAAGAAGGTTGGCGTCATTCAATGTCTGTAGTGAGATGCTGAAGATGTTCTATAGGTCAGTTGTGGAGAGCGCCCTCTTCTTTGTGGTGGCGTGTTGGGGAGGAAGCATTAAGAAGAGGGACGCCTCACGTCTTAATAAGCTGGTAAGGAAGGCGGGCTCTGTCGTGGGCAAAGTACTGGAGAGTTTAACATCGGTAGCTGAGCGAAGGGCGCTGAGTAGGCTACGGTCAATTATGGATAACTCTGAACATCCTCTACATAGCACCATCCAGAGACAGAGAAGCAGTTTCAGCGACAGGTTACTATCGATGCAATGCTCCTCAGACAGGATGAAGAGGTCAATACTCCCCAATGCCATTAGGCTTTACAATTCTACCGCCAGGACTTAAGAACTTTTTAAAGCTATTATTAATGCTTTTTGAGATAGTGATTTAGATGCATATCATATTTTTTTTTTACTGAGTTAAGTATTGTATGTAATTAGTTTTGCTACAACAAGTGTATGGGACATTGGAAAAAAGTTGAATTTCCCCATGGGGATGAATAAAGTATCTATCTATCTATCTATCTATCTATCTATCTATCTATCTATCTATCTATCTATCTATCTATCTATCTATCTATCTATCTATCTATCTATCTATCTATCTATTATCTCTTTCATGAATTGGCCAGCCTAAGACAAGGAGAAGTGCATTCTAAAGTCTTTTTTCGGGTTATGTTCAGAAATATAACCCATTATATTTTTAATCTTTGATGCTTAATCTTCACTTTGCTATGCAATTTCTCTATAAAACACAAGCTTTAAATAATACTCGGCATGAAATGAAATCAGAAGTAAAATATCCTGATAAAGCAGCATGTTGTTCTTCAAACTTAACTGTGCAGGAGTATCTGTATGTAAGTTCTGCAAGTTCTCTGTTTTAATGAGGGTCCTAAACGAGTCAAGTTGCTAAAGTGTAAAAAGGTTGGTTCCTCTAGAAAAGATTGCATAGGTTATTTTATATATTATCCAATCCCACACTAGCTGCTTATCAAAGAGCATTGTCACAGGGCTATGCAATCACAGAAAAGCATTGCTTCATATCATCTTTAGACTCCGAGGAAAAGATCCCATTTAACTTCTAAGCTGAGGGTAATGCAAATCAGTTCCTCAGCTGCATTAGTCCTTGCTTGCTGTATGAGTAATGCATTGTGCATTGGCTGATGGAAAATGTGTTTTGTAAGGCTTTACGTTAAAACTGCATCAGATGCTGAGTGACAGGAAACTGCAAGGGCAATATGAACTATGCATTGTCTGGTGCCTTAAAGACCCAATGCAAGCATTTAATCATTTTCAGATGGGATTATTGTGGACAATTAACAATTGTGACTGAGTATACAGCTATTACTCTGCATGCTTCAAAAGAAAACATGTTCAATGTGCAATACTAGGTGAAAGCGTTTTAAAATAGTGCACATGGAAAAGTCCATTAGATTAGGTTTGAGAGGAACCTATCGTTAGATGTCTGCAGATGCAATTTCCTGCAATCTGAAGGGTATTTCTGAAGGCTTTCCTGAGTCATTAATAGTAACAAATGGAATTAAAGCAAGGAGCAGACAAATTGTTGCTCATTGACAAAAACTGGCAGTGAAATCTGTGTAAACACAAAAGAATGCCTAGTCTTAATTATGGATGAAAATGCTTGCTTACTGTTACTACTTAAATTCTGCCTAAACCACCAAATTATATTTCAAGTGCTGGAGTTCAGATGATGTAAAATCTATGTGACCTGGCTGATCAGATTTGGAGTAAAGCCTGGGCGAATAATAGGCGTGCGGCCTAGTCGAATGATTTTGCACCAAATCTTCGCGCAGATCCAAGATCTTTTCGTCAAAGTCAGAAACGACTTACTTGCTGCTACAAAAGGTAAAGCATGAACTATAATTAACTTTTTGCAAATATTATTTCTTGTTAATCACTGTGTGATGTGTATAATAATAGCTTTGGTCAATGAATTACTGCACGAAATGGGTGAATGATACTGTTAAAGTCGCACTGCTGGTGAATAAACTGACTTTTTCAGGCAACCAAACAAATCAAATTATAAAGATTCCAGATGGTCTTTCTCCAGGAAATATCAAGTTTTTTTCTTTAACAGACATAACTTTATTGTGGGCTTTACCTCAGAGCGAGGAGAAAGAAATATCAGTGAAGTGGTTTTGATTATGAACTCCATCCAGTAACTTCAGAGCAATGTAGAGAAGGGCACGATCGAATCAAATGCTGAATTTATTTACACACTTAGGAATTAAAGCCAGAGCTGAGAGAAGGATAGCTGGGTATGTCGCTGCTTTGCTCTCTGAAGTCTCAAGATCATTATTCTATGTTCAAAGTAAACAATGTTCTTGCTTCTATGCATTGGATAATTCATTACAAAATAAAGATTTTATTTATTTATTTCTATTTTCAATTTTCTATTAGCAAAGTTTTAATTTCAAAGCAGTGGTGACTTTTGGAGTTAAATATGAATCTGAAGTTTAAAGCACCAGACACCAGACAACAATGGTATCGCCAAAGAGGGCACTGCATTTCCCTATTCCAGATATTCCCTTATTCTTCCCTGATTCTCTCTACACTTTAAAGTAAATTTGTTTTATTTTTCATTTTCCTCATTCTGATAATTCTTCAGTCTGAAATATTAACTATTTTTCTTCTTCCTCGGATGTTGCCTGATCTGCTGCTTCCAGGATGTTCTGCTTCCATTTCAGATTTTCAGGGGTTTTTTTTGATTTTATTTTTAACACTTTTGTTGTCTAGATTGACACAATAATGTATCTAAATACCTCAGTTATTTGCAAACTTGTTTCTTATTTGATCAAGAGTAATTATGAAATCAGGAAACTAGATATGGGCCAATTACTTCTGTTGGATACACTAAGAAGGATCAGGGGTATTGCTGAAAGGTTACATCAGAGGGTAACTTGGTCAAATTATTGGTTCTTGTGGGACAGGTCAAGGAAAGAGCTGGAAATCTTTATTTCCTGTGCAGCTTCATGTCAAAATTGCCTCGGAGAGGCTACAATCAGCTTACGCTTGCGTTATACACTGCACAATTAAAAAAGGTCAAGATCTGCATAAATGGCCTTGAAGTTTCAATTGTGAAAGGAGTCTGGGCATTTTATAGAAGAAAAAACTGCAGATGCTGGAAATCTGATAGGAATACAAAGAATGCCGGAAACACTTGGCAGCTCGGGTAGCATCTGAGGAAAGTGAAACAGTTAACGTTTCAGGCACAAGATTCATCATATTAGGAAAATGACCCTTGGTCAATCTTGGTTAAGAGAGAATACATGGTAGTTCTAGGTACAAAGAAGATACAGGGAGGTTGTATGTGGAACAAAAGGACTATCTGTGATAACGTGAGACTGGAACATCTAATATGGAAGTTAAAATTACATTAATTTGCTATGTACTATGCGCAGTGTGCTGTTAATGATAAGACTGTGGGACAAGCTAAACAAAGCAAACTATACAGAAAAAATGACCTAAAATGACAGCAATGGTCAGTTCTGTTACAAGTTTTTCCCAGAAATGGAAATGCTTCCACTGACTCACAGGCATTCCCTTTGTTCTCTCCACATCTCTGCTTTTCTGCTACTTAAAGCATGCTTGCCTTCTTACTTTTCCAGGTCTGAAAAGGGATCAACAGCTTGAAACATCAAATGTTCCTCTTTTCATTGGTGCCGTCTAACCTTCTAGGTATTTCCCATATTTTCTGATTGGAATTTTACCTAGAAGCTATGAAGACAGGTCAAGCTTTAGACTAGAGACATGTAACTTAAATTGGATAGAGCAGTATGTTCCAAAATTACAGCTATATGTAGAGGTCCACAAATAATGACAATGATTAAGTCCATAACACACATGTTTATCCAAGTAGATGCACGATTGCTATCACTTAAACACAATAACATGAGTGGTGGTAATACATAGATTAAAAAAAACAATTAAAATCCAGAAATGTGCTAACATATTTGCTATTTTATTATTAACCCCAAAGATAAATTAAAATATAGGGTTTTCCGTAAAATAGTATGACTTTGGGATGACCTCATTAGAATTTAAATGATTACGAAAGGATTGCAAAGCTTATCCGGGCAAATAATTTGCTGGGGCAAAAGGTTAAATGCAAGCTAAACTTTGGACAAGTAGGAATAAGAAGGTAATTTAAGAGTTTAACCCGAAAGGTAATGGAAGGAAGGAATTCTGCACTTTGGAGTGGGCCATGTGAATGGGTTCAAAGGATAATTGGTTGTATTTCTGAAGAGAGACATGAATGAGCAGTATAGAGGGAGGCTGAGGAAGGGGGGGAGTTATTTATCAAGCAAGTTGAACTTTGCAGTTCTTCAATAGTTTCCCATTGTTTGGCGACATTATACTCACAATTTAATCCCTGTGATTTCGTAGTTTTTGGTTCTGATTTCCTAAATAATCAGGATCAGGTTTAATATCACTGGCATACGCCATGAAATTTGTTTTCTTGCAACAGCAGTATATTGTGATACATAATCATAAAAAAAGCTAAATTACAATAAGTATATATAAAAAATTAAATTAAATAAGTCGTGCAAAAAGAAAGCAAAAGAAAAGTGAGGTAGTGTTCATGGGTTCATAACTTGTGTGCACTTAAAAGTAGTTTATTTTCTATTTTAATGTCTTTTTATGCAAATAAAATAAAAACAAAGAAATCCGATAAAGTTATAACCTATCAACTCCTAAAATGTCAAATGTCCAAGACACTGTAGGCTTTAAGGGAAATACCTCTGAGCTGTCAAGGAGATATCTGGTGTGATGGGGATGTTGTACGGTTATCATGAGCTGAACTTGGCATTTTCCATGTCCGTGGACCACAGTTGAGTCACAATGCTCTATATGGAAAAAATTTTTACACTATAAATCAGATCCTGACTTTCGAATATTAAATTTTGTATGTGTCTAGAGATTCATCTTCGGCAAATTGTGTGATGAATTTTGGAAGTTAATGTTGCACATTTACTGCTATTGTCTGTAGAGCAAAGGGTTCTGGGAATACAGATCTATACTGTAATTCCTTAGAAATGGTGTCATGTGTAGATGGTTTTTTAAAGAGTGCTTTTGACTCATTGGCCTTCATTAATCAGAGCATTCAGTGTAGGAGTTGGGATATAATATAGGAGTTGTATAAGATATTGGTGAGGTTGATTTTAGAGTATTGTGCACAGTTCTGGTTACCTATCTCCAGGAAAGATATCAATAAACTTGAAAGAGTGCAGAGAAAATTAATAAGGATGTTGCTTTATATACTATATATATGTGTGTGTGTATAGAGATATATATAATTGGGAGATATACAAAATTATGAGGGCTATAGATAAAGTAAATGGTGAAAGGTGATCTGATTAAGAGGAATCTGAGAGGAAACCTCTTCACTCAGCGTGTTGTGAGAGTGTGGAATGAGCTGCCGTTGGGGATGGTAGATGTGGGTTTGATTGCAACATTTAAGAGAATTTTCAATAAGTACAAGGGTGAGAGGGTTGTCAGGCTATGGTCTGGATGGCGCTAGGCAGCAAAGCAGTTTGGCACCGACTGAATGGGCTGAACTGCCTGTTTCTGTGCTGTAATGCTCTATGGCAATATGACTGAACATATTTTTAAACAATTTTATTTTTAAAAGACTTGCATTAATTTCATAATTTAATGGGAAGAATTTACTTCTCGCTTTTGAAAAGTTATGTGAAATATAGTTGAGATGCATTGTTTAAAACTCTGGACCAGAAGGTTAATCCAGTAGATATAATCTTTGGAACTCTTTATTGAAAGTTAAAGGAAAAGAAAAGTGAGTTAATAGCCTTCTTGATATCAATTCTTCTTCCCCTCTGCCATCCGATTTATCAATGAACAATGAACCCATGAACACTACCTCACTACTTTCTTTATTTCTTTTCTTTGCACTACTTATTTTAACCTAACTGTTTAATATACAAGTATATACTTAATGTAATTCAGTTTTCCATCTATATTTACTTATTGTGTATTATAATGTACTACTTCCATAAAGTTAACAAATCTTACGATATCTGATTCCAATTCTGATGCGAGCATTAGATTTAAATCTTCATCACTGTTGCAGTTGCATCTGTTTGAAAATGAGGATCTAAGGGACAATAAGGCCCACTGTGTTAATGTCTGAGCTCATCAAATCTTGGGGCTGGTGAGCAAGTTTCTTGCTCAAGAATGATATCTCATTGATAGAAGTTGGAGCCAAGATGAGTCCAGGTTGATTTGCAATGCAGAGTAAACATAAAAGTCTCTGCTCAAAGTGCTTCGGATTCTGTGTAATTAACACTTAACAATTAACAAGAGCAACATGATGAATTCAGAGTGAAATGTGTGTGTGTACAGTATTCTTCGTCCTTTCTCTTATTAACCTGGAACAGAAAATGGAAAGGCTGCAGAAGGTGGAGAATCACAGGCGAAGCCTTCCTTATCACTGAGAACTTTTACATGAAAGCGGCATCCATCATCAAAGACACCCACCATCCAGGCCATGGTGTCTTCTCGTTTCTACCATCGGGCAGGAGGTATAGAGGCCTTAACTCCCACACCACTAGGTTAGGAACAGTTACCACCCTTCAACTATCAGGCTACTGACCCTGCTGACCACAGCTCCGAATTGATTCTACGGCCTACAGACTCACCTTCAAGGACTCCACTACAACTCATGTTTTCAGTATATTTTCATCCGTACAGTTTGTCTTTTGCACATTAGTTTTTTGTCAGTCTCTCTTTGTGTCTGTTTTTTTTTCATAGATTCTATTGTATTTCTTTATTTTTCCGGTAAATGCCTGCAAGGAAAAAAATCTGAGGGTAGTATGTGGTAATAAAGTTGGATTGAACTTTGGACATGTTTAAGATGACTTGGTGGTGTGACCAGTGATGTTGTTTATGCCATGAGCATGGCGGAGGTATGCAGACTAGATTGCCAATTCTGCCAATCCTCCACAATGCTCATTTGTTGCCAGGCCACTCAAGTAGAGCAATACACTAACATCATGTGCAACAAATACAAGGAGAACACAATATTTAATAGCAAGAGCCATCTCACATCTTTGCTAATTAAAGCAATCCTGTGTGAAACAAGGTATCCATTCAATGTCGCTAAGACCAAGGTACTGATTGTGGACTTCTGCAAAGGCAAGATGAGGAAATACATGCCAGTCCTCATAGAGGGATTGGAATTCGAGAGAGTGAGCAATTTCAAGTTCTTTGTGTCAATATCTCTGAGGACCTAACCTGCACCCAACATATAGATGTAGATATAAAGAAGGCAAGACAGTGTCTATGTTTCATCAGGAATTTGAGGAGATTTGGTGTGTCACAAAAAAACAATTGCAAATTTCTACAGGTACGATGCGGGCTGGTATATTCTCCATTCTAACTGGCTGTATCATCATCTAGTATGAGTGGGCTACTGCACAGGATGGAAGTAAGCAGCAGAATGTTGTAAGCTTAGCTAGCTCCATCATGGGTACCAGCCTCTGTCGTATCCAGATTATCTTCAAGAAGCAGTGCCTCAGAAATGTGGTGTCCATCATTAAGGATTAGGTACCCAGTTACCATTGTTGTGACATGAACAAAGGCACCAGAGAGACTCTGAAGCTCGTTGATAGAGAAATGTTTATTCAGCCAAAATTAGCGGCAGGCAACATATTCGAGACATTCTTTGAAAAAGAGGCGTGTCTGACCCAATATTACATGACATTTTTATATGCTAATGATCAGAGATAACAGTAGGAGGATTCTATAGCTACAATGCTATCATGTTTGCTATTGCATGCCGGGGCAGCAGGCTGAGGGTAGCAGACACCAACAGAATCAACAAACTCATTCGTCAGGCCAGTGATGTTGTGGGGGTGGAACTGGACTCTCTGACGGTGGTGTCTGAAAAGAGGATGCTGTCCAAGTTGCATGCCATCTTGGACAATGTCTCCCATCCACTCCATAATGTACTGGTTAGGCACAGGAGTACATTCAGCCAGAGACTCATTCCACCGAGATGCAACACTGAGCGTCATAGGAAGTCATTCCTGCCTGTGGCCATCAAACTTTACAACTCCTCCCTCGGAGTGTCAGACACCCTGAGCCAATTGGCTGGTCCTGGACTTATTTCCACCTGTCATAATTTATTATTATTATTATTACTTAATTATTTATGGTTTTATATTGCTATATCTCTACACTATTCTTGGTTGGTGCGACTGTAACGAAACTCAATTTCCCTCGGGATCAATAAAGTATGTCTGTCTGTCAGCATCTACAGTGCTTCATTTGAATTACATATCATTTTCAAACACCCCCTTCTTCACATCCTCACTCCAGTCACCCAAAATAAATGTTAATCAGCATGGTTCCCCTCTAGTTGCATTCATGCATATGCAGACATCAAGTTGAATAGGTGTTTCCTGGTTTTCAATCAAACCCAGTCTGCGGCTCCAGAAAGTCTATTGTTCACAGCTGCATTTCAAAATCAATCTACAATCCAGATTCAAATCTGGAGATTGGTTGCTGCTGAATTAATATTTGCTCTATATCCTAACTCCACTATACACCCTAACACCATAACATGGACACCTTGTTATGGAAGAGCTTTCTCCTTCTCTGCACCTTATCACTAAAATATCCAAAGCTGCATTTCATTGCTGATATTCACTGTTATCCATGGCTTTATAGAAATGTTTAAAACCTGTGGTATGATTCCCACGACTGTTTGCAATCAATAGCACCCTCTCCATCGATCAATACAAGCCGCTTTAAATTTTGCTAGCCGCTTTTAATATTGAAGAAGTGGATAAATACCACAGCATTTAATAGCACTGGTGCTAGCTGGACTGTGAACGTTAAGTTTATGTGTATCCTGTACCTGAGAAATAAGTTCAGGGTTAATCCTGTCACACATTTTCACATATAGTCCAATTTTTTCTACCTCTACCTTTGAATCGTCAACTATGGACATGGAAATAGCTATACAATAAAAGAAGGAAATACAGAGCTGCGAACTGAAAGCAGGCAATAAAACAATTAAACAAACAGAGAAGTTCAATTACTTAAGGAGCACAATAATATCTGCCCAAAGGGTCGATGTTGAAATTTGAAGAAGGATTGGAATTGCTAAATGCACACTTGAAGATTTGAGTAAGATACTAATGAGTGCATGAGGCCTCCATCGGTCAGGGTTGACCATGGATGTTGCTCCTAGCAGTACGTAAGCCAGGGCAGTACAGTAAGGAGAGCAAGCTGTTGCCCATGTAGCAATCTCCCCCTCTCCACACATCTGATAGAACCAAAGGAATAGCAGAGACCGATACAGTTTGATACCAGCAGCGTCACAGGACTTGCCAGTCAGTGTTGAACTCAACATTGGACTGCCTTAGGGAATGCAGCTCCGGACTTTTCCCTCAGCGTTTACTCCCAAAGACCTCTGCGTGAGTGGGTCTAGCCGCAAGGCAGTGGAGGTTTGAGATCAGAGTTCTCCTTCACCTAGATGAGCTGCCAACCATGGCTGGTGAGCCTATCTGTGCAAAGTGACTGGTTTTAAGGTGCCAGTATCCTGCCTTTGCCCCTTCTTCTGTCAGTAGAAATGGTTCTGTCCGGCTTAGTAGTTAAGCCACACGTGAAGGCCAGGAGCTGGACTTGGTTGTCAGAGGCTATTTGAGGCACATGCTGTTGGGAGCATTTAATAGGTAGTGGGAGCTTGTCCCCATTACCAACCCCGGCCATAACAATTTTAAGGATACTAAAGAGTAATATAATTTCTATGGGAGTTTTGCAGTGCTATGTTAATTCCACACTAACACATAGATGCAAATGTTGGACAATATCATAGCAAAATGAGGGAAGACTCATGTAATTTTTGAGAAGAATGATGAAAATATTGTAGAAGGACAGAGTAACAATTGAGGAAGTGTTGTGAAAAGCTGGAATAAGAAGAGAACTGGTATCATCAATCAGAACTAGCAGCTGGAATTGCAGAGAAATGTACAGAGGAAAGAAGAGCCCAAACAATGTGCAGTGATGGGGAAGAAATAATGGAAGAAAAAGTCATGGTTGAGAGCACATGACATTATTGAGTTACATCAAGTAATGCACAGGCAGAATTTTTGAAGAGTTTGTTAGAACTTCTCAGATTGAAGATAGATGGAAGACTATCTATATCATATGAAAAGGCACGGTACATAATGATGAAGATGTAATAAAAAAAGTCTGTTTAAAAAGTATTGGCAAATTTACATGTCTGAACATGAAAAAGATCATTTTATAAACTTAATTTGCTTCTCAAGTTGTGGTAAATTTTGAAAATAGTGGGAAATGGAACAAATGTTTTCCTTTCAGACAACTTTCTTTAATCAATCTCCACTTCAGGAATAGCATTGTTTTGCTGAGAAAGTCTCTCTCACATCAGAAGAACACTGCCTATTGATTGAGTGTGATAGATATTAATACCCTATACCAACTATCCTGTAGTTGCTTTAAGACCACAGATTACCAAATTAGTGACAGCTTGCATATGGGTCTTTATCAGCTCTTCTCCAGGGATCGTCACCTTGTTGAACTGGAGAAGCTGGTGAGTTTCTGTGCTCCCGAGAGTGATGCTATCTGGAGTTTAGCGTTCTGGCACCTTGCTCCTGGTAGGATCACCCATGGCATTAAAGTCAAGGGGGAAGTTCCAGACAAAGAGTGATCCAACCAAGGCCTGTGGTGGAACTAGTGGCAGATGATTCACCCAGCAGTGAATATGGAGGAAGGTCTGCAGCAGAGAAGGGTCTTCAGTCACCTTGTATTCCACGCTACTGGGCCCTGACCCCAATCTGCCCAGGGCCGTGTACTTGCTGCCCGTGCATCAGCCTCCCCTTGTCAAACAAAGTCATGCACTGGCATTCTCCATTAAGGGAATCCAACCTAGAAACCTGGATTATGTGGATCCCAAATCGGCCTTTACAGTCACTTGAGGAGCAACCAGTAGACTGGCCCTCAGGAGAACTTCATACTTGACTGGAGTTATCGCCTTACTCTGTATCCACTAGAAGTATTGTTCAGACATTCTGAGCTCAAGCAACAAAGTGTTTAGAAAATTAAACTTAAGTTATTTTAATGATAACCATCTCACCAATATGCTCAATAATAAGTTGAGCAAGTGGGAGGAATCTTCAGTGCATGGAAGAGAAGGAGTATTCATATTTCTGTCACAAACTATAAAAATATGATCTGTTTCAAAGCTTTGGGTGTAATCTACCTGGTGGCTAAAATGGACATAATAAGGCTGAGTGCAGTGATCGATAATTTTTTTTAGCAGCTAGCAACTGAAATATTTAGTAGCTATAAAATTTCTGTTTACTCCAGTCATTGTGTATATTTTAAAATCAATAAACTAAAAGAAGAAAGTCTGGAAAAGATGGTCCTTTGTTCTAAGCGTACTCTCGTGTGTATGTGCGAGTGTGTGTGTAACGGTTGTTTGCATGTGTTATCCCTCATCTTCCTTGTCCCTTTCAATTTACTCTTTCACCACTGAGGCATTTGACACATGCAGTTTAAAAGAATGTTTAAGGATGTTTGAAATGCAGTGAAGAAAACTAAAGATGAACTTTGATAATTGACTATGATATTTTAAGTTGCAGTAAATGGAAATTGGTTTCGCATGTGGCGGATGTTGGTAAAGGTCAGTTCTATCTTGAAACTTCCAGATCAAAGCTTTATTCCATGTCTAAACTTTTTTTCATGCCAGGTGCATCCAGCCTTTCAGTTATTTTACATGGAAATTGATTAGTTTATGTTTTTGGAGTAGGAAAGGAAGATTAAGAATTAACTTCCGAAAGAGGGCAGCATAAAAGTCATTAGTACTACATCTGTAGTTAGGCTTATACACAGTCACAGTTTATTGACCTTACAAAGTAATTACCCAAGCTGCTTTATTCAAATTGCAACCAAAAGGAGTTCACTGCAGTCTCATATGACTCGAGCCTGAAACCATACAAATGTTCCACAGCAGCTGATCAAGGTGTTTCGATTGGAAGCTAAGATTGTAAGTAAAGGACACTTTGCATTAGGAAGCAATTTGAGGCATGAAATATTTTTTCCCCAACAACAAGAATCTCATCACTATGTGTTAGAGGCAACTTTATTATTTTTCTTGGGCAGGAAGAGCAGTAGAAAAAAACTAAAACTATTTTACATTGCCTTGTCGCTGGATTTGTGATGGAAGTTAATATTTTAACATAGTATGATTGAAAAAAGGCATAGCAAAAAAAAAGCATTTTCAACAATAAGTTGTGATTTTAACAGCTGCTTTTAGTATAGCATATGATTCTGGTCAAAAGTGGCCTCAAGTCCATTGTTTACAGGTTGTCATCAAGGATGCAGGCCTATGCAAAAATGACTTGAGTTCTACTAAAACACCAAACCTGCAATCTGTCATCGTAAGTTGCAAAATATGAATTATGAAAGGTTAAATAATAATATTGCCATAGTGAGGATGGATGTCCTGAAATATTGGTTACTGTAAATACAAGAATCATGTACTATAATGGCAACACACACAAAATGCTGGAGGAACTCAGTAGGCCAGGCAGCATCTATGGAAAAAAAGTACAGTCGATGTTTTGTGCCGAAACCCTTCAGCAGGACTGATATAATGACAGTTAACTCCTCTGTCATTCTAAACCAATGGTTCCAAACCTTTTTTATGCCATGGACCAATTCCATTAAGCAAGGGGTCCATGGACCCCAGGTTGGGAACCCCTGTTCTAAACCAATGGTCCTTCTCAATAAGAACCAAGTGACTTGTGCAAGAAAATTATAGCAGAATACAGAGTAAAATAACCACTCTTGTTGAAGGCAAGGTTTTTCCTTTTAAACATAAAATGCCTTACTACTTAGCACGTGATTTTTCATATTTTCAAACATTGTCCTTCAAAAGGATTAGGCTATTATAGCTAACAGAATAATTAAGATATGTACTTGAACAGGTCACTGAGTTTTAGCATTTTTTTCCCAACCATAAACAAGTGTAATTTCACTTAAGTTATAGATACAAGAATAGCTTTGTGTTTAGCATATATATATATATGCTAAAATGTAGAGCAACACAATGTTTGAATCATTTGGACTTTGCCACACTATCAATCCTTCGTAAAAAAAAAGTATTTCACAGAGAGAGAAAGAACACCACTGGGCACAAATTCATCGGACAGTGGTCAGCACAAAATGCCCTGGAGTAGGATATGGAGGATCCTCTGGTGTGGGTCCTTGAGCTGATTGTTAGAGGCATTAGACAGAATTCTTCTTGCCTTAACTCACCAACAAGCACCAAGGTCATGCTTGTCTGGTGGAGAGTGGGCAGTCCTCTTCAGACACTTCACCACAGTGGGACCTCAATCCCATTGCAAACTGTCCTAGAATGGCTATAGTGCAGATCAGACTATCCTCATCATGAACTACACGTTTGCAAAGAAAGCGAATATGCACAGCATCAAATACAAAAATTTGAAGATGAAGTGAACCTGGGACAAACATTAAATGGTGCGGACAGTAATGGATACCTAGAGGATGCAGACATCCTCTAGCATATTTAGAATGTTCACTGAAAATTAAATACCTAATAATATGTAGTACTTTGGCAGGGAATGTGTGCACAGGCAATATAGACAGAATGGAGCAACACATGAAAGCATTCATAAACTGGGATTATCTTGAAGTTCAAATAAATATATAATCAAAGTACATACATATCACTGTTAACACCATGAGAATTATTTCCTTGTGGGCATTCACAATAAATACAAAGAATTTTAAAAATAAGAAAAACAATTATAACAAATGAAAAATCAATAAATATCGAGAACCTGAGATGAAGAGCTCTTGAAGGTTAGTCCATAGATTGTGGGAACAGTTCAGTTATGGGGTAAGTGAAGTTAACCCCTCTGTTTCAAGAGCCTGATGGTTGAGGGGTAACAACTGTACCTGAACCTGATTGAGTGAGTCCGGAGGCTCCTGTACATCCTTCCTGATGGCAGCAGGGAGAAGAGAGTGTGGCTTGTATGATGGGGTCGTTGATGATGGATGCTCCTTTTCTGGGACAGCGCTCCATGTAGATGTGCTCAGTGGTGGAAAGAGTGTTACCTGCGATGGACTGGGCTGTATCCACTTCTTTTTGTAGATTCTTCCACTCCAAGGCACTGGTGTTTCCTTACTAGGCTCTGATGCAACCAGTCAATATACTCTCCATCGCACGTCTATAGAAGTTTGTCAAAATTTTAGATGACATGCTGAATCATTGCAAACTTCTAAGAAAGCAGAGGTCTTTGAAAGTGAGAAGTACAAAGTAAAAATTAAGAAAGTAGAAGTATCTGGTTATAAATGACCCTAAAGTGTTGAAAATGGTAGTTGTTGAAAGAGGGTTAATAAAGACTATGCTGTTCTAGATTCATAAATAGAGCTTCTCAAAAGTGCAATGGCAAGGAACCAATCAGTTATGTTGAGCTTTTATGAAACGCTGAGTAATTCAGTCTGATTCTGGTCTTCACACTTTAGAAAAGATGTGAAGGCCCTAGCATAGATAAGGAAAGCTCAGTTAGAGTGTTTCCAGGGTTGAGCGATCGTGGAGATGTATTCAATCGTTCTGGAGTCTAGGACCAGAGGGCACAGCCTCAGAATAGAAGGATGTCCCTTTAGAACAGAGAAGAGGAGGAATTTCTTCAGCCAGAGAGTGGTGAATCTGTGGAATTCATGGCTGTCGCCGTGACTGATGGCTGTGGAGACTAGTTCATTGGCTGTATTTAAAGTGGAGTTGGATAGGTTCTTGATTTGTAAGGGCATCAAAGGTTACACAGAGGAGTCAGGAGAATAAGTTGAAGAAGTTAATAGATCAGTCTTGATGGGATGGTGGAGCAGACTCAATGGGCTGAATGCTGTAACTCTGCTCCCATGTCTTATGGTCTTATGAGGAATTTGAAATTACTCTGGAGGAGCTGGATTTCATATCATGGGAGCAAAGAAATATGAGAAGAGGTTATGGAGACGGGCATCATAAATAGATAATGGTTATTGCCTCTTAAGGGGGTGGAAACAAATTCAAAGGGTTTTTGAGCAAAAACAGTTTGCAAAGTTAAATAGGAAACAGTCAAAGGACGGAACTGTTGGTATTGCTCTCTGAAGGGCTGGCAGAAGCTCTGAGGACAGCAAGGCCTCTGCTGTAACCATGCTGGCTCTATGATTGCATGAGGACACTTAGTGCCACAGGGGTCATACAGGCGCTGCCTTACCACTGATGTTTTTGAGTAACAGGGCCTTTTATGTCAGGTGCTCAATCTCATTCAGCTCCACCTTGGACCTTTCTGGTTCTCTGCCCCTGATGATCAGCTGCCTAGTTGTGCTTGCAGATCACGGAAGCCTGCCCAAAATATTTACTCAATGCCTGACCTTGGAAATGGATAAGGGCAATTAGCGTCCGCTCAACACGCTCCCTTCCCATTGCCTGTCCAAAGTGATAATCGATGCCCCCCAAACATTCTCTGGTTATGCCTGCTCATTACCTCACTGGCAAATGTTTGCAGCAGAGATAAGACTTCTTAAATTCTGTGTCCAACTATCACCTCACTCTGATGAAAGCACACACTTTGTTTCCATGTAATAATCGAATGTTATCAAAATGACAAATTCCATACAAGAAAATACCAGAGGTTTTTATCCCGCTCCCTGTTTTCCTTTGGAAATAGGTTCCAGTTGAAAAGATGCAATGAACCCAAATCATTGCCTGCTGCTAACAGTGAGACGTAACATGCAAAACTCGAGCCTGTGTGTAAACTAAATGGGAAACAGATGTCTTATTTAGATCAGTCCTTTTAAAAGTCTGATTCTACAGCTGAGGATAGAATTTCACAATGTTTAAAGTTTGTTCTGGTCTTGGGTTAAGAGTGTTCAGCTTATTACTGACAGCTCCAGAATAGATACCTCAGGAAGGGCAGTTAATTACCTCAGCTACAATATTTGTTCACCTTACCCTGCTGATTTGGTTGGTCTAAACACAGGCACCTGTCTTATTAAGCAATTTACTGAAAAAGCAATTTAAAGAGCCTCAATTACCTTCTGTACCATAGTTCACATCTTTAGATTTGTTAGATAATATGGTTTACAGTACTTTGAAACTATATATGGTAATTCTATCATCAAGCTATTCTAAATGAGCTGTTAAAGATCCTAACTGTCTCCATCAGGCACAGAGTGCTATGGACCTCTCTGCAGTATTGTTTCTTCACAAAAAGATCCGAATGAATGTGACACTTTGAATCCAAAACATTATCTGCTGCCAAGACCAAAGCATAGCTTTAAAAGCCCTAGTACTTGGCCCAGTTCATGCAAGGATTATATTATTGCAGTTACAGAGATTGTACCTATTCTTCCCTGCACCCCATCCTCTAAACTTCACTACCAATTGATGTAATTACCATATTGTGGAATTCCATCGTAAACAACTTTGCCTCCCCACTTGCTATTAAGTTCCCCCTTGGAATCTCTTTCTATCTTCTAACAGGATGTTCAGTGGCTTGTTGCCCGTTTCCCCCCCCCCCCCCCCATTTCAGCTTCTGTAAAGGACAGTATGCCAAAGGCAATATGTTTTCAGAACTCTCCCTCACATGCACAATTAGATTTCCCCAGTTTGCGTCAGTGCATTTGGACAAGGGGGCACAAGAGACCTTAAAACAGAAGCAGGACAGTCACTGATCCTCCTTGCTGCTGCTTCACCATCAATACAATCATGGCTGGTCTTTTACCTCAGCGTTCCTTTCCAGCACTTGAATTTCCTTGGCTTCCCAAAATTCGTCCAGGTAGCTTTGAATGTTTTTGCAACCTCTGGAGAAGAGAGCTCCGGAGAGTCCGTACAGCCTGAATTTGCTCATTGCAGATAGATACAGGGAAGAAAAGGTCCTTTCAGTTCCATCACGCCACGGCAACCATCACACACCCAATTATGTGAATCCTTACTAACTTTAGGTAACCTTAACCACTGATGTTCTTCTACCACACACACCTCACCTATCCACCTAATTTTCTTCTCCCTTTGTTCACCTTTCCCAATCCTCCTCTTCCCCTGAATTAGTGTGCACATTTTGGCCACCCATCATTTACCAGTCCCACTAAACCCCATACCCCATCCTGGTTCAATCTGTCCATCTTCACATCCCACCTGGTTTCACCAACCCACCCTGTCCCCTCCACACTTCCACATTTGCTTCCACCTCTTATCTGTTTCCTTTATTTCCCTTTTACCCCACTGATCCTCCACATACTGTAATACTCTGGCAGACGTGCCACCTCCTTCTCAGTCCTAATGAAGAAACTCAACATGAAACATTGACTTACAGCTTTTGACTACACAGATACTGTTTGACATACTCTGCCAGTGTTCTGTCTTTTCCTTTTGTTCCTAGCAAGAGAGATTCTCCCTACCTTCCTTTAATATCCTTGAATTACTCCACCATTGATAATCCCACTTGTTACGCAGAAGCCTTAGTAGATCAGTAACATGAACAATGTGGCTGGATATTCTGCAGGGAGTGACCCATCCTTAGATACCCTAAATGCTATTCACAGTGTTGTTAGAAACATGATTGAAGACTGCCCACTTGCAGGGAGGAATGCTGGTCTAATCAAACAGGTGGCTCGGTAGCGTAGTGACAGTATCAGCGACCCCGGTTCTATTCCCGCCGCTGTCTGTAAGGAGTTTGTACGTTCTTCTAGTGACCGTGTGGGTTTTCTCCAGGTGCTCCGGTTTCCTCCCACAGCCCAAAGATGTATGGGTTGGTAGGATAGTTCTGTCATTGTAAATTGTCCCACGATTAGGCTTGGGTAGTAAATCGGGACTTGCCGGGTAGTGTGGGTCAAAGGGCCGGAAGGGCCTATACTGCGCTGTAACTCAATAAATAAATAAAATAAGGAGCTTGATATCTTTGAAGACCACTAAACCACGTGATTGACACCACACTCATTCTAAATATCCCTACACACATCACTGCACAATAGCCTTACTGCAATTTTGTGAAGACTTGTTGATTGGGATCTTCAAAACAAGAACAGAAGGACCATGGAAGCATCACCAATTGCATGCTGTCCTTCAAGTGACACACCATTCTAACTGGAAGTATGTCACTGTCCCTTTAATACTACATCTTAGAACAATATAACTTAAGAACACGATGGCTCATGGCAATCAAAGAGTTGGTAAAATTATCTTATCAAAGGATTGAGCAGGTTAAAGATCAGTTGGATATATGGGCAGAGAAATGGCAGATAGTGTTTAATCAGGACAAGTGTGGGGTGTTTTACTTTAGGGCGCCAACTGAAAGAGTATGTAGTAATTGTCAGCACCATTAAGCGCACTGATGTTCAAAAGTTCAAAGTATTTTATTATCAAAGTGCAGAATTAAGAATTGAAGATACACTTGGACTAAGATGTTAACTGTCCTGTGCTATCATCAGTGGGATCATCAGTTGATCCGCCACCTGTTTTCAGGAGTTTTGGCCCACTTATGATCAAGACTCCCTCGGGGTGGTGGGCCAGCAGTGCTAAAGCACCACCTCCCACTGGTGAGCTTAACAACTTGGCATCTGCCTCTATCAGAGTTGTTGGTCGCTTCCATCCAACAGATAGTCTACTCTTCAGGTGTCTATGCAACTACTGAAGAGTTTACAAAAGATGGATACACTGTCCGACTATCTGCCTCTCTGGACATACCTAGTCCACACCCATGATGATCCTGCCTCTGCTGCCTCAGCTACAGCCCTGCTGGTTGACTTGATCTCTCCTCTAGTGAAGCCAAGGTCATGCAGCCACTTCTGGAAAGTGAACGCAATAAAGCCACGGCAGCCTACTTCGAATGGATAGCATGAGACCTTCCACCCTCTGATCTTAATTCTGCATACTTGGTTAACTTGCACTCATGGGCTTCATCGATGTTTTCTTCCCAGGGGACTGTGAGTTCACCAATAGCCACTTCTCTACTGGTGTCAGACCGTATGATTATATCCGGACGCAATGTGTTGAAAGCTATTTGCTCCAGGAAACAGCCTTTCCCATCCAGGTCGGCCTTGACACACCAATCATTGGCTGAAGAAAGTATGCTTGATCATACATAGGCTTGCGCTGTACACCCTTGAGTTGGAGCCTTCTTTCTCAAATGATATGCGATGTTCTGTACAGTATGAGGCATGAGATAAGTTGTGCTGCGTTACCCTCTGCTCAAACGCTTCTGTTACAACTTTGAGAACATTGTTGTGTCTCCAAATGTACATGCCGCAGGAAAGATTGACTCTGCATGCACTCAAAGTATGTTGAAGTTTTCCCTTCTTGCCACAAGCAGCACACCTGTCTGTCTTATCTTCATACCAGCTGCTGAGGTTGGCAGGTGTTGGGAGCAGGTCGTACACTGCTCTGTATAGAAAAGAAATGCGGAGTGGTTCCATCTGCCACAGAACATTCCAAGATAGATGTCGTTTTTCAACACTTTCCCACCAGGTCCAAGCCCCTTGTTTGGTCAGGCCAGCTGTTTTAGCTAACCTCTTCTCCTCTCCTACCTCTCGTATTTCTTGTGTTACAAGCTCACGGCGCTCCTTACCTGTAGAAGATGACCACCACTTGTGGGTTTTCCATCCAAGTCCCTGGCAGCCTAGCTGGGTAGCCCCAACCACCTCCTTGTGCTTCAATCTAGACTCTGCCTCATCAACTGCTACATGGGTCGACCACTTCCTGCCTGATCTCACATTTGGCTGGGTGTTCTTGATGACAGGGTCTTTTGAGTCTCGAAGCATTAAGAATGATCTACCTTGACCTCTTCAACAAGGGATTGCACTGGGATGGTAAGCTTTGTCTGGCTACTGTGGATTGCAACGTTGGTGAGGCTGCTCGGTACTCCAAGCCACTTGTTCACATACTTGTTGAAAATCTGTCCCATTGCCTCAACCATGGGACATTGCCACTTCATAGACAGTTAGTGGCCACATTATCCGTGACATCAGTCCTTACTGCAAGCACGACAACTTCAACTTTCCAGGCAAGCCACACTTGTCAACAGACATCAGACCTCTGCTGATCTGTTCTCCTGTCTCTCGAACCCTCTGGGTGTCTCTCAGCTCCTCTGTGTACCATCGCCCGAGGCTCTTAACTAGTTGGTCCTGAATGGATGGAATCTCCTCTCCACAAACAGTGAAATGAAAGTCAGCCAGCTTTCCTCTCCTAAGAACAAGGCTCCTTGACTTCTTGGTCTTGAACTTCATTTTTCCCCAATCCATGAGCTCCTCGAGTCTAGATAGTACAGTTTCCACTGCCTCTGTGCTAGGACCCAAAAGGGTGAGATTGTCCATGAACGCGACACCTGGTCCCACTGATTCTGCAGCCCTCACAATGACCTCCAAGGCTAACACAAAAAGCCATGTCACCACATACTGGCTTGAGATTTATTTTCTTTCAAGCATGTGTAGGAACAAAGAAATACAATAGAATTTTATGAAGAACTAGACATAAAGCCTGACAAGCACTATGGAAAAGAAGGCAAACAGTGAAAGTTAGAATGATTCTGAGAACATGAGCTATATGGAATCCTTGAAAGTGAGTGTGCAGGCCTTAGAGTCGTTTCAGTGAATGAAGTTATCCATGCTGGTTCAAGTGGCCTGATGGTTGTAGGATAATAACTGGTCTTGTGGGACCCAAGGCATCTGTTCATTCTGCCTGGTGGCAGAAGCAAGGACAGAGCACGGCCTGGATAGGGGTGGGGGGTCTTTGATGATGGATGCTGCTTTCTTGTGGCAGCACTCCATGTAAGTATACTCAGTGGTGGGATGAGATTTGTTGTGATGGACTGGGCTTTATCCACCATTTTTGGAACCTTTTCTGTTCTTGGGCATTATGTTTTCCACACCAAGTTGTGAAGCAACCAGTTAGGATACTCTCCACTGTGAATGTAAAGAAGTTTGTACAAGCTCTGGTGCCAAGTTGAATCTACTCAAACATTAAAGAAAGTACAGACACTTTCCGGTCTTCTTGGTGAGGGCTCTTTTCTGCTGGTCCTCTAATACATTAACACTAAGGAATTTTAAAGCTGTTGACCCTCTCCACCACGGTTTCCGTAATGAGGACTGAGTACCAGCTTCTTCCTCTTGTAGACAATAATCAGCTCTTTTGTTTTGCTGACTTTGAGTGAGAGGCTGCTGTTGTGACATCACTCAACTAGATCAACAATCTCTCTCTCATATGCTGACTTGTCATCAGATTCAACAGTGGTGTAGTCAACAGACATAAATATGGCACTGGTGTTGTACTTGGCCACACAAACGAAAGTATAAAGTGAGTAAAGCATTGGACCATTCACACAGCCCTGTGGTGCACTTGTGCTGCTGGTAAGTGGGGATGAAATTTTGATGTCAATCCTTACTAAAGTGATGTCTGCTGTGAGGATCCAGTTTCACAGAGGTATCAAGGGACAGGTGTTGGAGCTTAGTGATGAATTTTGAGGGGGCGGTAGTATTGAATTCTGAACTGCAGTCAATGAAGAGCATCCTGATGTGTGCATCCTCATTGCCCATGTGTTCCAAAGATGTGTGAAGAGCCAATCTGCTGTTGACCTGTGTGACGATAGGCAAATTAGAGGAAATCCAGGTAACACCTTAGGCAGGAGGTGATGAACTTCATGACCAATCTCTCAAAGCACTTTCATCATGGTGGTTGTAAGGGCTACTGGACAACAGTGGTTGAGGCAGGTTACCGCATTTTTCTTGGGTGCCACTACAAAGCAGTTGGGTACCTCAGACTGCCGAAGCTTGAGATATACAGAGGGATCTTGGGGTGCAAGACCATAGCTCCCTGAAGTTGGCAACCAATGAAGATAGGGTGGTAAATGATGCAGCCAGTTTACTTGCCTTCATCCTTTGGAGTGTTGAGTATAAAAGTCATGTTGCAGTTGCATAAAAGTTTTGTTTGTTCACTTTTAGATTATTGTGTGCAAAACTAGTCACCAGATTACAGGAAAGCTGTGGAGACTTCGCTAGATATTCGCTAGGATGTTGCCTACATTAGTTAAAGAGTTAAAGTCTGTCCCGAGCCTTATAGGCTCATCAGACTGGTGCTTATGCCGGTGTCTGTGGTGTGAAGCAACTGAGAGTACGAAACTCCTCCCCACATAGGACGCCAGTCTATCGCAAGGTTAACCCCCAGCATTTTGCTGGTAGCCATTTTCTTCCGGGTGGACTGGAGCAGTGTGTGGTCCAAGGGCACAACACACTGCCTCGGCTGGGGCTCAAACTCATGATCTTCAGATTGCTAGTCCAACGTCTTAACCACTTAGCCACACGCCACATGCCACACGCCTGCATTAGAAAGTATAAATTATATAATGAGGTTGAATAAACTTGGATTTTTTTTTTGGAACATCAGAGACTGAGGGGAGACCTATTAGAAGTACATAGAATTATGAGAGGCATAGACAGCTTAGACTGATTGTTTTTCCCAGAGTGTAAATGTCACATGGGATAGCTTTAAGGTGAAGTGGGGGATGTGTAAATAAGATTTACATTGCAAGTTTTTTTGACACAGAGAGTGGCAGGTGCCTAGAACACACTACCAGGGGAACTCGTCAAAGCAGATAAAAGGGAAATGTTTAAGAGGTTTTAAGACAGACACATGAACAGGCAAGGATTTGGAGGATATCGACATTTGTAGGCAGATGTGCAGTTTAAATTGGCGGCATGATCAGTGCAGATGTTGTGGGATGACTAGCCTGTCCTGTACAGTTTACATTCCAAGAGGGCAATGAACCATCACTACCTTTTGATCAGTTAGGCCCTAACTGTAATTTCATAATCTGTGGATGCATCAAAATATTCATATAAATATATCTATTTTTGTTTTAGCAAAATGTCAGCTGCAATTTGACATACCTACCAAGGGAAAGAGTATGGAATGAATATGGTGTGGAATTTCAGATGCAAGTGTAGTGTACACCAGACCTGCATGTGTGCAACAGATGTATTTACACTATATCCAAACTCCTTATCTTCTGTGTTTGTCAAATCCTGCACTTAAACACATCATAGTTGATTATTAATGGCTTTGTCCCAAACCAAAGAGCCCTCTGAATTTTCTCCTCATTCAACAATAGTGCAAAATTTCACTGGTCACTTTCGGCATGACAGGAAACAAAGTTACTTTTCTGATCCTTCCTTCCAGGTACTTTGGAGTAAATTATTCTGTTTCTCTTCATAGCCTATACGGTATCTTCTATTTTCTTAAATTCTAAATTATTCCATGCTTAGTGTGCAGTGTTAAATAAGTGAAAACACTTACTTAAATTCTTGAAGATAAGTACAATGGGATTCCATGCTTTCTTATGCATAGTTATTTGCCTTTATTGTGGTTGTTTATGCCAGTTTATGAGCTTCAGCCTATACTGTAACAGTCGACAGGAGGTTCAGGTATAAAGTGACATTGACAGAATGGGCATGTGAATTATGTAAATTTCAGGTATGAAGTCTCCACTCCATTGGTGAATCTAAATGCAGATGGATGACCATTTTACAGAGTACCTACTCTGTCTGCTAGGGTGACCCCAAGCTTCCTGCTGCCTGCTATGTTCCTTCTCTATCCCACACTAATTTTGACCTCTGTCAACAGCCTCCTACTCTGTCATAGCAAGGTCCAACACAGACTCTTGAGGAACAACACTCTCATTTTCCATTGCAACCTTCAGAATTTAATTTTTAATCCAACAGCTTCAGGTAGCTTGCTTATTTCTGTCCATATCAGATCTGGCTATTCCTGCTGTAACTAATCTCTCTGTAGCATGGTCCAGTTTGCTCTCTGTTTTCTTTTAAATGTCCCCATTTTTTATTACAAAACTAGAAACATTTACTTATACAAAAATACACAAAATGTAAACATCAAGTATTTACAAAACAGTGAACAAATTCAAATTAAAATATTACTGTCTATAAAAGTCAATTCCTTTGGGGGCCACCGCTCCTGGAAATCCTGCACTGTACCCATCATGATCACATTCTCCCTCTCCAAGGAGAGCTGGGTATAAACGTATCCTTGGAAGAGGGGCAAGCAGTTGGCCCTGGCACAGTCCTCAACTTTCCGCCAGCTGGACCCATGAGTGGCCACCCTGGTCAGGCCCAGGAGCAAGCCCACCAGTAAATCCATATGTGACCCACCCGCTTCCTTACTGTGCAGGAGCATGGGTATGAGATGTAACCAGACCTGCTGGACATGTCCCGCACCCCTGCTTTGCATAACATTTCTGTACATTAGTTTCTTCTATCTGTTCCCATTGACATACAAACACTGCAGTTTCTCCTAACCTTTCCTAATCATGTCACTGATGTTCCCTTCTCTCCCATGCACTGCCACTTTATGCCTACACTCCAGATCTCATAACTACTCTGACACAGTCACTATGCTATTGTGTTTGCGTATGTCCTGCTGCTACCTGAAAGAATTCCTTTTGCCAAGAGTCTCTTTGTCACTTCATAATTTCCTGTCAGTCACCTTAGGCACGGATACTCCTGCACAAAGAGTCACTTTACATCCATAAATAAGTCTAAGTATATAAGCTAATCTTATGACCACACTCAATACTTGTGCATTATGTTTTACAGAATGCTCTTATAATTATAGTGTTTTTTTGTGCTGCATCGAGTCTGGAGTAACAATAATTTTGTTCTCCTTTACTCTAGTGTACTGAAAAATGGCAATAAACAATCTTGAATCTTGAATCCTGTATCCCTCCCATCTTCTCTGAAACCTAAATCTAGCTTGTTTTCCTCACTTACCCAAATCTGACAAAAAATCTTGGAGCTTAAAGGTGAAATCTGTTTCTCTTTCTACAGATTCTAACTGACCTCCTGTCTTTATTTTCAGTTTCTGGCATCTCCATTTAAAAAAAAATTTCATTCAGGTATAAGATATTATTTTAATCATATTTGATTTTCAGCCCAGCGACCACTTAGAAAAACTTTGTAAAGAGCTAGTTATAACTATGCTTGAAGAACAGAGTGCTTGAAGAAGTCAGCTCTGTCCATGCTCTCTGGGCAATGTTGGGTATTAATTGGCATGCAGTGAGGTTGTGGCAATGCTGGAATTGATTTGAGGTCTTCAGTTCTCATTTCAAGAGAACTAGAATATAAAAGCAAGGGTATAATGCTGAGGCTTTAGTCAGACTGCACTTGGACGTATTGCAAGCAATTTTGGGCCCAGAATCGAAGAAAAGATGTGCTGGAATTGGAAAGTGTCCAGAAGAGACTCACAAAAGTGATCCTGGAAATGTTAGGGTTAACTGATGAGCTCTTGAAGGCTCTGTACCCATACTCACTGGAGTTTAGTGTGGTTTTGTGTAGGTCTTGTAGCTTTAGTTTTTGGTCTTGTTTGTCTGGTGGGATTGGAGCTCCTTTCCGGGGAACGCGCTAAGATGGTAGCGCGATATTAATACGCAGCAGCCCCTCCGGACTCTGGATTGGGGATTGCCAAACGTTACGTGGATTTTCTGGTGTAGTCTGTTTTGTCGTGTGTTCTTGTGATATCATTCTGGAGGAACAGTGTCTCATTTTTTAACTGCATTGCATTTGTGGTTTTTAAATGACAATAAACTGAATCTGAATCTGATGAGGGATCTCAATGATGCCTATAGAATATTGAAAGGCCTAGATAGACTGAATGTGGAGAGGATGTTTCCTATAGTGGGGTAGGCCAGAGGGCTTCTCTGAATGCAAGGATGTCCCTTTAGAACAGAGATAAGGAGGAATTTCTTTAGTTAGAGGATGCTGAATCTGTGGAGTTCGTTGCCACAGACAGTACTGCAGATCAATTCATTATTTAAAGCAAAGGTTGATAGGTTCTTGATTAGTAAGGGCACGAACATTTCAAAGTTCAAAGTGTTCCAGGTACATTTATTATCGAAGTACGTATCAGTTATACAACCCTGAGATTTGTCTGCTTACGAAACAAGAATCCTATTTAAAAAATACTAAGACCCAATGTGCAGCGAGAGGGAAAAACACACAAATTATACAAGCAATCAAAGCAAGCAACAGCATTCAGATCCAAAGTGAGTCCAAAGCTCCGAAGCCGGGAGGAGCCAGAGCCGGCCCATAGCCTCAACCTCAGTTCATCACGCAGTGAGGAAACTCGTAGCGGAATTCGCAGACGTGAAGCAGGAAATTGCCTCAGCCTCAGCACTGCAGAGAGCAGAGCAGCCGGCCCGACCCTTGCCTCCGGTCTCGACACCCTGAGCAGGCTGCAAAGAGACGAGCAATCATCTCATCCACACTGCAGTTGTCTTGAGGGCAGTGTGTGGTAGGAGTGATGCTCCGGGCATGCCGGAAGGATCGGACTGGGCGGGCCCCTCTCTCGGCCAGCCAGGCAAGGTCTTGATGCTTGGTGAGGTCTGGCAATAAGGCATTCTGCCACAAAGCCATCCCTTTAGTAGCTGAGCTTCTTGAAGTTTAAAGTTAAAACCTAGTATTAGTAGCTCTAAACAGTTTAGATCTTGTGGAAGACAGTTTAAATCTGGAGCACACAACATTGTAATATTTAATTAACCACCCCCTTCCTGCTCCAAATTCTACTCCATAATTAAAACGGAAGCAGATGAGGTGTGAAGTCACGGTTTATTTTAAGCTTCCTTCAGCCAGTCCAAACTTCCAGCCTTGCTTTTAGGAGAGGGAGAGGGGAGCGAATATTTTTTAAAAATAGCCTTTTGTTACTTATACATTAAGTCTGGCCATCAGGAATGTTATTGAGGATGAGAAACAAGGAGATAAAAGAGGGATTCTTCATGAAAAATAACTGATCTTTTTGTTCAGCTGCTTCGGAGTGAACCTTGGTGAAGGGTTAAGTGTTAACCTGTATTTTCTCCTTCCAGATGCAAAGTTATATACCTCTAGCACTCGCTCTTTCGTTCAACATTATTCTCTTTTGAAACATTGATCTTATGACGAAATCCTTCATATTAAAGGGATCGTACCATTTGACACTCTACATGATTAGATTAATGACTTCCTGTTCCTTTCCTTAGATCCCTGCTAAGAGCTATTAATTCTGGAAGTCATCAAAGACCACTTGGAAGCAGGTTCAAAATGGTAAACGTTTGATAAGTTGGGCGGGAAGCTTCATCTTATTTTTCGTTTACCTGGAGACGTGCAGTTGCAGCATATTTAATGGCCTAAAAGCTGGGGCTGATTCCCAGTTGCATTTCAGCTGGTTGTACACGTATCTTTTATTGCTTGTCAATTACCTTGTTGTTTGTAAAATCAGAAGAATCTGAAACTACGCAGCAGGCCTGTCAGCATCTGAAGATAGGACACTAATAGGATTATCTCATCTTTTCACTTGATTGATGTTGGCAGACCTTCTGTGCATTTTCTGGCTCAGAACTTAAACATGTGCAGATTTATCTTGCTCCCAGACACCGAGGGGAAGCTAAGGGATTCCACCATTTTGAACCTTTAGCTGGAATTGACTGAACCAGCGTAAAGGTTTGGTGACTTTAGATAGGCACTGCATCTTGAAAAAACTGAGTTTCCATAACTTTTTGCGCGGGTTTAAAATCATTAAAATTGTGAAGCTGAACGGAGTCTTCAACGCTGGTCGTGAGCCAAAATAAGCTAATTACCACAGCAAGGGTCCTCTAATTGTTCCAGTTTGCAGAATTACAGCCTTAAACTCTGAGTTAGACCCAAGGACACCCACAACCAGAAGTGTTTTGCAAGTTTTAAAGGCAAGTGATTCTGCAGATGCTGAAACTCCAGAGCAACACGCACAAAATGCTGAAAGAACTCAGCTGGTCAGGCAGCATCTATGGAGAGGAATAAACGGTAAATATTTTGGGCTGGGGCTTTTCATCAGGGTTTTATATTTTATAACATATAAAATGTATTTTAAAACATATTTTAAAATGTCATTAACATCTGTTGACTAATGAAACTACGTAATTAGTATGGTCCTGTTGTTTGGATTGCCCAAGTTTTAAGGAAAAACTCCAAAGAGAATGATGTGCAATTGAGATACTTTTGGATAGAAGTTCTGGAGTTCAGGACAGAGGCCACTGTTGGCACAGGTGCTAAAGATGGGACAGTTAAAACCTGGCTGGAACATCCACAAAATGCTGCAAGAACTCAGCAGTTCTGGCAGCATCTATGAAAGTGAATAAATGGTTGACGTTCCAGGCTGAGAATCTTCATTGGAACTGGACAGGAAAGGGGGAAGAAGCCTGAGTAAGAGGGTGGGGGGGAGGGGAAGGAGTACAAGCTCGAAGGTGATGCGTGAAGCCAGGTGGATGGGAAGCCCTGCTGGGTTTCTCCAGCATTTTGTGTGTGTGTGTGTGTGTGTTGCTCGGGAAGGTAGGTGTGTGGGGGAGGGAAAGCTAGGAGGGGCTATGTGGAAAAGGTAAATGGCTGAAGAAGAAAGAATCTGATAGACCAGGAGAGTGTATTTCTGGAAATCTGATCATCTGGCTGTCCTCCTCCTCCCTGGATGTAGTAAAGAGCAAGGTGCCAGGTGTAAGTACAACAAAGACGATCACAGGAGGCAGATGAGCAGCTACAGGACTGCCCTGAGTCAGTGTTGTACACTGACCGTGTACTAGGCCGTGTTCAAGCTCTCATCAGAGGATCTCAAATAATATGCCACGGCTGTCACAAAGTTTATAAAGACCCTCATAGTCTTTCTCAACCAGAAGACCTGGATAGACCAAGAGATTTGAAACCGGTCGAGGGTTAGATTAGTGGCAATCAGGACTGCGATGCAGGGAAGTGAAAGTGGTCCAGGTGCGACTGAAAGTCCATCTTGCATGCAAAGTGGGAATCACAGACTAAACGTAAATCACAGAGGGATGCTTGACAACTGTGGTGGAGTTTGACTGCCATCATGTCTGACAAATCAAAACCAAGTAACATAAATGATAACAAAGTTCATCCAGGGCTTCTGGTTGGTTGCAATGCCTATAAGGAAATTAAACTTGAGGTGGTATATGGCAACATATACATACTTCGATAATATACTTACTTTGAACTCTGAAGTAGATAAAAGAGCAAAAAAAAGTATGGGTGGTGACAATTATGAATCCAAATTAAGTAACAGCTGTAATCAAAAATACAATTATTATTTTTAAATGTATGTTATTTGATACTTTAATGTTGTCTTAGTTTTAATAAATGTTCAACTTCTAGAAGTTTTAATAGCTTGTAATTTACTAACACTTTATATTTATTCCTGGTTGCAAAGCCTAATTAAATATGATAATCGTACCAAAGTGAAATAGGGTTGCTGATTGAATATGACCTTGGCAGTTTATCCAGAGATGCATTGAAACGATTCCTCAGTTTGCAATGTGTATTCCTTTTGCTTATGCACTCTGTGCTTCTTAAATATCCTTTCGCCCTAAGTGCTCACAGTGGCAGTTCTCTGATTTCCTTTTGGTGTTTCAGAACATTATTTCTTTGTAATCAGTAAGTGTAATGAGAACCCACTGCCATTTAAAAAAAAAGTTGGGGAAGTTAGGAAAACACAGAAGCTGGAAGCAATGCTTAATAAATTCATTTGGTTTGCCAGTATTGTGCATTTTTTTCTAAACCCTGAAATGTTATTTGTTATTTCTCTTTAATTCTTTCCTCAGCACAGACTGTCAGTGTACTTACTTATTAGTTTCCATCATGAAATGAATGACTCATGGAAACTCTGGAACATATGTCTTGCGTAGCACATTAATCAAAGTTTATTTTTTCCCCAAGAAGGATTCTCCCTTGATTCAACTGACCACATATGAACAAAGTCTGTTAACTACATTCAAAATCTTCAACATTTAACAAGCTCTTTGAGTAAATCAACAGCGAGATTATGACAGGAAAGTGCTCCATCTTGAATAAAAATTAATTGAATGCCAATATTATATAAGAATTGCATTTCAATAAAACTTTAAAGCTTATCCCACTGACATCTCAACTGTTGCAAGATTGAGCTTAAGCAAATTTTAAACGTATTTTAACTCTATTACCCAAGAGCGAAAATTATCCCTAATATTTTTCATTTATTTCTGTAAGAAGATAAGGTATACAGGTAGAGTTGGATCGACTGATACTTGGTTTTGCTAGGATTGTAGTAAAGCTTCAGACAAGAAGTTGCATTAACCCTTGGAATGCTGGGAAATTTAAGGACATTTTTGCCGATCTGGGTCAACAAGATTTTATGGATCACTTCATGTAATATGATGTCTATTGTTATACCTAGTTTATACATTTAACAATAGTATTATCTGACAGAGAAAGTTTAAAAAAATTCAGTGGTCAAAGCAACCTCACCATGTCCAGACAAGTAGGTGTGGGTAATAAATGGCAGCTTTGTGAACAATACCCACACAACACAAAATAAGGAGCTAAACAAGCAACTACATTAAGCTAAAATATAATTTTAAATAGCAACTGATTAATTTTAATCTGAGTACCTAATGAAATATTTTCCCTCTATTTCTTATCTGCATACTGCCAATTTTCTCCTGCTTCATCTTAAATATTATGTTCCATCCAATATATACTGTTTATTATTTTTCAGATGTAATAGTTATCCCTCGTTTTTATATTCTGTTGTTTCCTCTATTCATTTCACGTAAGAACCAAAGAATGTAAGAAATCGGACCGTTTGTCTCATCGAGCCTGCTTCGCCACTCAGAATCGTGGCTGATGTGGCCACTGAAAAGGTGGAAAAGGTCAGGGTGTCGGGGCCAGAGGGGAAGAATGGGCTGGTGTTCAGCTCTCCGCTCGTGAGGTTCACTCATCTCTGCGCTGAACTGAGGCCGTGGCTCGTGACTAACAGAGCCCCGGATCAGCTGTGACTGTGAACTCACTTTCATGATCTGCTTACTGGTACTGTTTGCACAATTCGTTATTCTTTCTGCACTTTGGGTGTTTGATGGTATTTCTTTAATGGGTTCTGTTGGGTTTCTTTGTTTGTCTGTGAAGAGATGATTCTCAAGGTTGATTAAAAAATGTACTTTAGAACTTTCAACTTTGGACAGCCACACCTACCTGCTTTTCTCCATAACTCTTAATTCCTCTGCAATGTAAATATCTATCTAACTATATCTTAAATATAATTAATGAGGCATCCTCTACAATTTCTCTAGGCAGAGATTTCCACAGACGTGTGCTCAAATGACACTGTGACTCTTATTGAAGGCGAGTTGAAAATGTTTCTAACTTCATACACAGAACCTGCATGAGGAATCCTGACATGGATAAACTGTTCACTCCACATGTCAATGAAAATCATGTTATATGACGGCTATATAGATAGATAGAATCAGAATCAGGTTTATTATCACTGGCATGTATTGTGGAATTTATTAACTTAGCAGCAGCAGTGCAATGCAATACATGATATAGAAGAAAAAAACAATAAATAAGTAAATCAATTACAGTATACATATATTGAATAGATTAAAAATCATGCAAAAAATCAATTAATTTATGTTTAAAAAGTGGGGTGGTGTCGAAGGGTTCAATGTCCATTTAGGAATCGGATTGCAGAGGGGAAGAAGCTGTTCGTGGATCTGTGCCTTCAGGCTTCTGTACCTCCTACCTGATGGTAACAGTGAGAAAAGGGCATGCCCTGGGTGCTGCAGGTCCTTAATAATGGACGCTGCCTTTCTGAGACACCGCTCCCTGAAGATGTGCTGGGTTACTTGGTAGGCTAAAACCCATGATGGAGCTGACTAGATTTACAACCTTCTGCAGCTTCTTTCGGTCCTGTTCAGTAGCTGCCCCCCCCCCCCCCCCCAAATACCAGACAGTCATGCAGCCATTCAGAATGCTCTCCACGGTACATCTATAGAAATTTTTGAGTGTATTTGTTGACATACCAAATCACTTCAAACTCCTAATGAAGTATAATTGCTGCCTTGCCTTAATACTGCATCAATGTGTTGGGACCAGCTTAGATCCTCAGAGATCTTGACACCCAGGAACTTGAAACTGCTCACCCTCTCCACTTCTGATCCCTCTATGAGGATCGGTATGTGTTCCTTCATCTTACCCTTCCTGAAGTCCACAATCAGCTCTTTTGTCTTACACTCTTGTTGAGTGCAAGGTTGTTGCTGTGACACCACTCTATTAGTTTACATATCTTGCTCCTATATGCCCTCTCTTCACCATCTAAGATTCTACCAACAATGGTATCATCAGCAAATTTAGAGATGGTATATGAGTTATGCCTAGCCACACAGTTATGGGTATAGAGAAAGTAGAGCAGTCGGCTAAGCACACGCCCCTAAGGTGTGCCAGTGTTGATCGTCAGCAAGGAGATGTTATCACCAATCCGCACAGATTGTCGTCTTCCGGTTAAGAAGTCGAGGATCCAATTGCAGAGGGAGGTACAGAGGCCCAGGTTCTGTAACTTCTCAATCAGGATTGTGGGAATGATGGTATTAAATGCTGAGCTATAGTCGATGAACAGCATCCTGACGTAGGTGTTTGTGTTGTCCAGGTGGTCTAAAGCCGTGTGGAGAGCCATTGAGATTGTGTCTGCCGTTGACCTATTGTGGCGATAAGCAAACTGCAATGGGTCTAGGTCCTTGCTGATGCAGGAGTTCAGTCTAGTCATGACCAATCTCTCAAAGCATTTCATTTCTGTAGATGTGAATGCTACCAGGCGATAGTCATTAAGGCAGCCCACATTATTCTTCTTGGGCTCTGGTATAATTGTTGCCTTTTTGAAGCAAGTGGGAACTTCTGCCTGTAGTAGTGAGAGGTTGAAAATGTCCTTGAATACTCTGCTAGTTGGTTGGCACAGGTTTTCAGAGCCTTATCTGGTACTCCATCGGGACCTTCCGCTTTGTGAGGGTTCACTCTCTTTGAAGACGGCCTAACATCGGCCTCTGAGACAGAGATCACAGGGTCATTGGGTGCAGCAGGGAACTTCACAGCTGTAGTTATGTTCTCCCTTTCAAAGCGGGCACGGAGGGCATTGAGTTCATCTGGTAGTGAAGCATCGCTGCCATTCATGCTATTGGGTTTCACTTTGTTGGCAGTGATGTCTTGCAAACCCTGCCAGAGTTGCCGTGCATCTGATAGCACCTCCAACCTCATTCAAAATTGTCTCTTCACCCTTGAACTAGCCCTCCATATCTCATACCTGGTTTTCTGGTACAGGCCTGGGTCGCCAGACTCGAATGCCACAGATCTAGCCTTCAGCAGACGACGTACCTCCTGGTTCATCCACGGCTTTTGGTTTGGGAACGTACAGCAAGCCTTTGTGGGCACACACTCATCCACACAGGTTTTAATGAAGTCCGTAACATCTGCAGCAAACTCCCCCAAAACGATGGTGATGGCATTAGGGTGCGCTGTTTCATGCATATTAATCCCATTGCTCAGCTCATCTAAAGCCTGATTGACATTGGCCTAAGGTGGAATGTATATTGCTACCAAAATGATCCTAGAGATCTCCCGTGGTAGGTAAAAAGGATAGCACTTAACTGCCAGATATTCCAGGTCTGGTGAGCAGAGTTGGGATAGCACTAATATATTTGTGCACCAAGAAGAGTTGATCATGAGGCATAATCCCCCAACTCTGCTTTTGAGAGACTCTATAGATCTATTCTGACAGTATATGGTAAACCCGTCGATCTGAATCGCTGCATCCGGTATGGAAGGGGTTAACCAGGATTCCGTGAAACAAAGGACACATGTGGTCCTAATGTCCCTCTGATTCAGCCCCCTAGCTCTGAGATCATCGATTTTATTCACCAGAGGCTGCTCGCTTGCCAGCAAGATAGTCATTATTGAGAGTTTAAAACCCCGTTTCCTTAAACGCACATGTATCCCTGACCTGCAGCCAAGCTTCCTGTATGGAACCTACGAGGATGCATCCCTCCACAGTCAGCGTTGTTTCCAACGGTTTTAACAGTTTGTTTAAACACATTAAGACATCTTTGTTGACTGTACTGACTCGGAAGCAGTTGTGCTTTTTAGCTGTATCAGGCTGAAAGGAGACTATTTAGTCGTATCCTTTGAGAGTTCAGCTGCTACACGAGTCACCCCTAGGTGCCCCGGAAGTAGTGTGTATTACTGATCCCAAAGGAAATGTCACAGTAGCATTACAAGTGCACAGGTATAAATATTAGAAGAAAAGGAAGGAAGAATAAAAAGTAAGTTACCTCAAACAATCTAACAAGAGGGGGTCATCACTTCCCTGGCTATAGATTGACTCATTATAGAGCCTAATGGTCGAGGGTAAGAACGACCTCATATAGCGCTCTTTGGAGCAGCACAGTTGTTTCAAAAGTGCTCCTCTGTTCAGCCAAGGTGGCAAACTGAGGGTGGGAAACATTGTCCAGAATTGACAGGATTTTCCGTGGGGTGCTTTGTTCTACCACAGCCTCCAGTGTGTCCAGTTTGACCCCTGTAACAGAGCCAGCCTTTCTAATCAGTTTATTGAGCCTGTTGGCATCACCCATGTAGCACTAGAATGGGAAGTTCGGAACATGAGCAGGTTACTTTTCCGAAATATTTTTTTCCCAGTTCTTTGTTAGCTACTGCAGTAATTTTCAAATCAGAGTTCTGGATTCTGAAAATTGATACGGTCATGTTGCAAGTGTGCAAGATGCACACAAGACGCCATTCATTTATTTTTCTCTCCTTCCCAAAGCTTAATGGAAACTAGTGAGGAAAATCTCCATTGCATTCTCAGTGGGTTGCATTCAACAGGAAACATTAACACATTTTATTGATGGGATAAACTTGCCCATATTTTAGAATCAACTAAATTGATAGTATTTTGGTAACTCTCAGCAACTTGTTTTCTGGAATGGCTTCTTATCTGAATCACAATAAGATGCATTGAATATAGGAGCAACAAAGGATCACACTGCATTTATAACTTGGTACCTGAGTCTGGATCATGGCTCTGAAATAAGTGACGTATTTCCCAGTTCCGATTATACTAATTAACTTTTCAGATTGTGCAGGCTGGATTGCATTCCCAATACAGTAGATTCTGGTTAATTGGGCCTTTGATTAATTGGGGCAGCTGCATATGTGGGAACTCTTAACAGAACAAAAACTAACTGAGAAAATAGCCAGGATTTCCTATGTTTATCTGGGACACTATGTCACTTAATTGGGACAGGAGACTGTTGCCGAATAATTTCTAACTAGCGTCAGTCACATGCACTTATGTGACACTACACCGTGCTTAGGGCAAGCAGTTTTTAAATAGTGTCAGTCGTGTATGCTTGTGTTAAGTTATTCATTTGGGCCAGTCAGTGCCCAATTAAAAAGCAGTGATTTTTGACACCATGCAGGATGGCAACTAAAGCTGTCCATTATCTGCACTAGGTTTCTGCACTGATTTTGTTCATTTACAGTTAATCAATAGAGCACAGCACCACACACTGGATGATTTCCTCCGTCAATAACTATTAGGAACTAATACACAGTTTTCTTGTACTTTAGTAATATAGGTAGTGTTCTACCTATATAATGAAGGGTTTCGGCCCGAAACGTCGTCACTACCTCCTCCCATAGATGCTGTCTGGCCTGCTGAGTTCAGCCAGCACTTTGTGTTTTTAGGTAGTGTTCTAATTTGTTCTGTATTTCATTTAACTACAGAACTTGTTACTCAGTTAAACAATAGTTTGTCTTTTATAAACTATATCCACGAAACTTCGGCTAATTGGGACAGCTGCTTAATTGGGCGAAAATGTATTGGTCCCGATGTGTTCCGTTAACGGGAATCCACTGTAGTTGCTCCCATCTGATTCTGTCAGAATCAAGTTTGTTGTTTGCTGTTACTATGCACTTTTACATCTCCGTGTTTCCAACCTTTTGGAGATTACATTATAATCGGTAACTATCGTAGGCTGTAAATCATGAAACAATCTGACTGCTGTATAAGCACTGCTTTGTGGATTGTGTTGCATTCTCTATCTGCATTCCTGGGTACATAATTTGATGCAGTTCTTCCCAACTCCCATCCCATCCCCAACCCTTCATTTATTTCATCTGTCTTGTACCCGAAGCACCACTTTTCAACCTTCGTTATGTTCTGGGCTGGTGAAATGATGAATGATGAAGCCCGGGCTTCAGATGTGCATTATGGCTTTGGATTAACGTGCCCTCTTCAGAGTGCCACCTCAGTTGTACCTTTCCCTTTCCTCTACAAAAGGTAACACTGATGAAATCAAGTGTCCACTTATTAACAATAAGAGTGTTCTGTAAACTTCTGAAGCAAGTATATCTCTCAGTTCTTTCCAGAATCTTAAGATATTCCAAAATTCTTTATAATCACTTTACTGTCTCGAGTGTGGCCATTGTTATGGGTTAGGAAACACCTCTTGCCCATCTTGCAACACCTTACGAATTAGCAAAAGACGGCCATCTATTTCACCGATCTTGGAAAAGGGATAAGAGGGAGCAGAGCTCTAAGGGATTGTGTGAATTGTAAAAGAAAGAGTCAGCAAGGAATCAAATATTACTGCTTTTTACTGTCTGTTCAATGGTACTTCGTTCCTCAGAGGCACAGGCTTACCATGCAGACTTGCTAAAGCAATGGCATGGCCTAGTTTAACCGGGATTACAAATAGCAGCTGCATTGCAACTGGATGCTAAATTCAAATCACTTAACCCAAACACTTACAATTACATAACAACTCGTGCAATGTGGCAAATATTGAAGGGTAAATGTTTGTGCGATTTCACTGCTCTTCCTTTAAGTAACGGTGTGGGATCCTCTACATTCATCCTAGAGAGCAAATGCGGCCCAAATGAATGTCTTATCCAAAAGGTAGTCCACTCATTAAGAGCACTTTTCACAACAGCCTGATGGGCCAGCCTTGTTTATGTGACCATCTCTGGCTGGAGTGAGTCTTGAACTTACAACCTTTTGACAGCACAATTACTCCAAGCTGTGGTTACTGTATATTCTGTTCTGTTTATCATAGCTGTCACTAAAGATATATTTTTTTCAAATGATTTAAGTGCTAATATTTTGGTAATCTATTGCACACATGAAATAATATACCAGATAAAAATGTCCTGAAAGAGTGTCCATTACCCTAGTGAAGTGATTAACTTTCATGTAATTTATCCAGTGGCCTCTCCTGTTCCACAGTTTTTTCTGTTCAGATTAGCTCTGGCTGCAATTTGCAAGACAATCTTCAGTGCATCCTCAACAAAATACAAAGAGAAAGGGAGCTTAAGGGAAAATGGATATTGCTGGAAAGAATCAGGCTGCTTTATGAATTGTGTGGTATCATAGTTATAATATAGATGGCCGCTAGTGTAGTGGCATCTACACTGGACGAGGAGACTGGTACCAGATTCGAATCTGGCTGGCTCTTTGCCCATGTTCCATCCTGCTGATCGTCAAGCTAGCAACTTGGCCTCATAAAAAAAAAACCAAAGAGATGATAAAGAAGCGTCAGGGTTGCTACCTGGTGCGCCACGAGGCACAGAAAGGAGTAACAGCAACAATGGTTACAATATGTGGGACAAATGGATAGAATTGGGTCTGGTTGTTATTCGCCTTTGTCCTCTCTTGAGATTGCCTGACTTGCACAGTCACTGAGATTGCGTAATAAAAGTACGACAACAAAACCTGGCTCTGGTCGTTGGCAGTTACACAAGTACAAATCTGTGTGCCTATTACTCCGGAGGAGCCAAGGAACATTGCGTTCTACAATATCTAGGTTGGACTGAATGTGATTCAGTATAGGTTGAGCTTCTTCTCTTCATTAACTACCTCAGGCCATAATGTAATTACGATGTTTACAACATCCAATTTAACTATCAATCAAATTATTTTTTTTAGATTAGCTAATTTTTTTGTAATTCGGCTAGGTGGTTCCAAAAAAATAATTTGGCTGGAAGCATGGACACTTTCTTTTCCAAGTGTTTTAGGACTGTTTCAGCCTCCAAATTAAGTTCAGAGGACCTCAGCATTCAGAAGTAATGTAAATATTGTTGATAAGCATGTGTTTTACAAGTAGATTAAAGGCATTTTTTGCTCAGATGTGAAGAAATCAAAGAATGTGCCTGGCTTTAGTTTCTTTTTGTTCATTGTTCTGTGCCGTGTCGTGTGACATCGGCAATCATTGTCCCATGACCATGATTATTCATGGCAAATTTTTGTATTGAAGTGGTTTGCCATTGCCTTCTTCTGGGCAGTGTTGTTACAAGATGGTTGACCCCAGCCATTATCAATACGCTTCAGGGATTATCTGCCTGGCGTCCATGGTCACATAACCAGAACGTGTAATATACACCAGTTCTCATACGGCCATCCACCACCTACTCCCATAAAGACTAGCTTTATTTGTCATGCGTACATCAAGAGATGCGCCATTTGCATCAAGTCAAATCAGCAATGATCGTTCTGTGTAGCCTGCAAGTGTTTCCAGGCTTCAGGCAGCAACGTAACATGTCCTCAACTCACTAACCATAACCTTGTACGCCTTTGGAACTAGGAGGAATCTGGAGCACCCAGAGGAAACAGGAAGAGCATGCACACTCCTTACAGACAGCGGTGGGAGCTGAGCTCTGATGTAATGGCATTACTCTAACCTCTCCACTACCATACCTCCCATTGGCTCCTCAGCTCACTCACGTCCGCAGTTCAGCCCATTGTAACTCAGCTGAGTGCTTGGAAGAGCTAGTCAGCTAGAGCCGCTGCCCTACTCTCTCTCTCTCTCTCCCTGATGCTCTGCAAATCTGCCCTCTTTCAATATAGGACCATTTCCCTTTTTGGTAGTTATGATCGAAGCCTCTTCTACCAGCCTTTCAGGCAGTACATTCCTGATAATAATGATTCTTGGAGAAAAATGTCCTTGTCTTTCACCTATCCTTTTGTTTGGCAATTATTATAAAGTTCTTTCTTTTATAATAATACGAAATATCACAATATAAATCTGTCAACTGGAGTATTCATTTCCTTTGAAGGAGGTGATCTGTAGAGCTGAGCACTGGTATTCTTCCAAATTCAATCCAGATTTAATGATAAAAGAAAGGCAAATTAATGTGGAGCCTCTACACAGCACTTGGGCAAAATTCAGGCAAGGTTCTTGCACCTCACCGCAGCAGAAGCAGGCTTTGTACTCTCTTACGGGGCTGCTCACCAATGCCTCATTCCCCATTCCCTCCTCCACCTTGCCAGGAACTAAAAGGAAGATATTGACAACTCAGTGCCTACTGAGTTGTAGAGGGGGTAAGGTAATGTTATCGCAGGACCAGTACTTTGCCAGTGCAGTGGGTCTGTTGCATGTAAGGGAGTCAGGGTGATTGGTGGTAAGCACCATCCATAAGGGACAGGATTTTATCCTGTATTCCTTCAGCGCAAAAGTTCCTTTCTCTCCCCTACATTTCCCTTTTCTTCAGGCAGGTAAAATTGCCAATCCTTGATGTTTGAACTATTTTTCTAAAGGTTGAAATCAGGAACAGAGCTACAAATGGTCCTGGCAATTAATAGATCAGTGGGTAGGTGAGGTGGGACTGGGAACAAGGTGATTCTTAGGGGTGAAGCACACACATTCTTTTGTTCTTTGGGATGTAATACATTTCCAGAATAGCTATTCCACAAAAGCTGTTAAGTGTGAAATAACAAGATTAATGATTTTAATCAATTGATTGTGAAAAGTTAAGAGAACTGTTGCCCAGTACGTCAATCACATAGCTCTTTCTTCAACACTGAGCGATTGAAAAATCAATTGAACACAGATTGAATCGTGTTTGTAACCAATTCAGGATCAGATCATGCCCATCAGGGAAACAAACTGGGCATTCCCTGTCAGGGGTTAGCCTGATGACACTGATGTGATTTCCATTTGAGGGCCACCTTTCCCTGTGCAGCAAGTAACTTGGACAACCTGCTCTCGATCCCACTGCCGCGGACAAGAGAGGTATGAGAATTCCCGGGCCTTCCCAGCCTTTCACTGGATCAATAATGTATTCCCACCCTGCTGACCACAAGTAGAACCCTCCTCCCTCTCTTCCTCTTCAGTGAGTACTCAGATTTCTCTGCCCCCCCACATCCTAATGTGCCACCCCCAATCCCTCGTGACCCTATTGATCACTGTCCCCATCCCAAGCTCTCAATCAGGCCAATTGCCCGTGCCTTGCATTGGGAGAGGAGGATGAGATGATGCAGCATGCAATGCTCATCTTGTAGTAAACCTTGGTTCACTGGTACGGAAACCAGTGTGGTCTTACCACTGTCATGTTAACCCCCTCTAGGATACATTGAATTCTTAGGCTTGTGGTTCCTTTCCTTTCAGAGTTCACTTGTTTTTTTGTCTCTTCCCATTCTGGAAAAGGGAATGTTGCACATCAGTGGAAATGAAGATGTAGCTTGATCTGTTCATGTTTGGAATGGTTCTGAGAGCGGACTGTGGCCAAGGTTTTCTGCCCTGCACCGAATCAGCCACTGCCCCCGACGCAATTCTGCCCAAGTGGTGGAGGGAAGCAGGGATGTAAATTTCACCACAGGTACTGAAAGTATATAGATCGCATACAGGGATATAGTCTCCACCTGTGCTACTGAGGATACGGATAGGTGCCTCCATATCCTCAATGGCCATTTTTAAATCGTTCCCAATGCTTCGAGCTGTAGGAAAAAATGTTGAGTTCCATCCCATCTTCGAGGAGTTGTTTAGAAGTGCAGAGGTAGCAGAAACATGGAACATACTGCACAACAATGTAACACAGGACCGGGCTGCACGGCTCACTATATCTGTGCCAGCAACGCTATTCCCACTAATTCCATCTGCCGGCATAAGGTTGGTAACCCTTTATTCCCTACCCAAATGCCTCTGAAATGTTACCATCACATCTGATTCCGCCACCACACCGACCAGTACATTCCAGGTACCTACCGTTCTCCGTTAAAATCTTGCCCATTTATCTCCTTTAGGCGTTCACTCTCTCACCTCAATTGCCCGCCTTCCAGTACTTGACGATTCTACCTTGAGACAAAGACTCTTTCTACGTTATCAGTTCCTCTCCTAATTTCGTATACTTCGAAGCTGCCCCTCAGATTCCGGCGCTCCAACGGAAACAATCAAAAGTTTATCCAACCTCTCGATTCTGTGAGTATCTCTAATCTTAATAAGCATAATAAGCTGGTAAGGAAGGCGGGCTCTGTCGTGGGCAAAGTACTGGAGAGTTTAACATCGGTAGCTGAGCGAAGGGCGCTGAGTAGGCTACGGTCAATTATAGATAACTCTGAACATCCTCTACATAGCACCATCCAGAGACAGAGAAGCAGTTTCAGCGACAGGTTACTATCAATGCAATGCTCCTCAGACAGGATGAAGAGGTCAATACTCCCCAATGCCATTAGGCTTTACAATTCTACCGCCAGGACTTAAGAACTTTTTAAAAGCTATTATTAATGCTTTTTGAGATAGTGATTTAGATGCATATCATATTTTTTACTGAGTTAAGTATTGTATGTAATTAGTTTTGCTACAACAAGTGTATGGGACATTGGAAAAAAAGTTGAATTTCCCCATGGGGATGAATAAAGTATCTATCTATCTAATCCGGTGGACCTCATCTGCATGAGCATCTCCACATTCTTCCTGGCACATAGTGACCAGAAACGCAGACGGTACTCCAGATGTGACCTGATGAAAGTTGGGTACAACTTCAGACTTAACTTTCCAGACTTCAGTACTCAACACCCCAAATGGTGGAAGCAAATATGCCATATACCTTTACCGCCCTACTGACTTGTGTTACCACTTCCAGGGAGTTATGGATTTCCAACCGAAGATCCCCCGCCCATGCCAGAAACACCAGGAAACGGCAGGAGCTGAGTGCCTGCAACTTTAACGGGTGACGCAGGTAACGTGACTGTTGGATGTGGGGAGGACCTGACTAATTGTGGTTAGAGCTGTTTGTATGTGGTTGGTTGAACCATAAGATCTGTTTCTTTGTTGTGATCACTGAGGAACTGCTGGCACCAGTCTGATTAAAATAGCTTTTGTCGAACTTCGTCCCATTGACTCACCCTGCTTACATGGTTAAGCAAAATATGCTCCTCCAGCCACACGTTCTGTGTTTAGCATTCCAAATACCCAGCTCTGTTGAGAGCCACAAAACTGGTGATGATGTTGTCTTTATTGCTGCATTCAAAAATGCTTCTCTTGTTAGCTATTTTCTTTTTGTGAAGAAAATACACGGGACTTCTTCATGTGAGATATCCAACAATTTATAGCTGGAGCCATCACAAAGTCAAAGATCTGACATTGAACTCGGGTAAGCCTCGGTTACTCCAGGGGGCAGCTGATAGGAACCAAGTCAGGCAAGCCCAGAGTGCAAAGTCGATTTTATTATCAAAATATATATATATGTCACCAAATACTACCTAGAGAAAATCTGCAAATGCTGGAAATACAAGCAACACAAACAATTCCAGAAAATCGCTAGTTTAATTTTCTTGCAAGCATTCACAGAAATACAAAGAAGTACGATGAAAACTACATACAAAGACTGACAAATAGTGCAAATACAAAAAGAAACAGGTATTATTAATAATAATAAATAAATAAAAACGGAGAACGTGAGTTGTAGAGTCCTTAAAGGTGAGCCCAAAAGTTGTGTTCAGTGTTGTGAGTGAAGATGTCCACCCTGGTTCAGGATTCTGACGGTTGAAGGATAATAACTGTTCTTGAACATGGTGGCATGGGTTTATGGCTTCTGTACCTCCTTCCTGACTGTGACAATGAGAAGAGAGCAAGGCCTTGATGGTGATGGAGATGATTTTTCCTGTGCTTCTCCAGGATTTGCACAAGCCCGGCCAGTTTCTTTTGTTCAGAAAAATGACGGAGAGCAATTTGTATATCACAGATTTTGATCTTGTTTTCCAGGTAGATGCATTTGATATTTCCAGCTATGAAAGAATCAGAAATGAAGGAGATCTAATAAAAATAAGAGCCAGGCCATCAAGAACAAAAATCAGATTGAGATGTTCCACCGAAGCGTGGTACAGATCTAGAATCCTCTGTTTCAATTGTCCATAGGTGCTGGGAAATTGGAGCCTTCAGTCTCTAGATCAATAGTGTTTTATTAATTCAAAGTAGCAAAGGTTTTGGCAAAAACAGCTGATGAGAACTATTGGATCAGTCAGCCATGTTCTAATTGAATGTTGGAAAAGGCTTGAGGGGAAAGTTGGCTCCTCCACTTTCTGCAAAACTGGCCAGGATTCCTGCACATGGGATTGCACTTCTTTCTCAGACTGGCAGGGGCAGTTCCTGACCTGGGAGAGCGCCATGCCACACTTCCACATCTTTATCTACTTCTTGAGCAGTAACTCATTGTGCTGACCTAAAGCTAAAGCTAAATCCTTTTATATAACCAGGATGAGATTATCCTTTCCATTTTGCTCCTGAAGAATGAAATCCTACTACATTGCTTCTGAGTTTGTAATAAAACTCCAGTATAATCCATACCAAGAGGTTTCTTTTATTGTTCTCAAACACTCGCACTCTTCCCACAGATAAATGCTTTGAACTTGAGAGAGCTTAACTGGGAAGAAGAAAGTTTTGGAAGCTGATACATCGATCTTTGGGGAAGCTGCTGGAACTTAAACTGCTTGATGAACACATTTTACTGGGACAGGAAGTTTGAGAATGTGTCCAAGCTGGGACTTCCTTGCCAATCAGGGCACTCACTTACAAATCTTTGTCTCCTAAATATTTTAAAGAAAATTCCATGAAAGGGAATTCTTCTTCCTGAAACAGTAGGCAAGAAGTTCTTTATTCTGAAAATTCTCAGACCCACACTATGAGAATCCCATCACTCAGTGCTTGCCTGACTTGGTCCCTATCAGCTGCCCCTTGGAGTAACCGAGGCTTACCCGAGTTCAAAGTCAGATCTGTGACTTTGTAATGGCTCCAGCTTTAAATCGTTGGATATCTCACATGAAGAAGCCCCGTGTATTTTCTTCACAAAGAGAAAATAGCTAACAAGAGAAAATCTGCAGATGCTGGAAATCCAAGTGACACAAGCAATCTAAGAAAATAGCTAATAGGTACAATGTCTACATTTGCAGTGGATTGGTAACTGATTGCCATCACTTCTGCAGAAGTCTTGATGAAGGGCTTTATTCTGTTGTGAAATGCCTATGCTTGACGAAGAGCTAGCTCATTGTGACAGCTAATACTTGGATGCCCTTCTCTTTCTCCCTTTTGCTGTACGATACAAGATGAGCCCTGAATGCACAGGGCAAGGATCCAGTCAGGCATCACTCTTGTTGACCAGTCGGTTCTAACCTGCCCTGATGGCAGTGGTTCACGTGCCAACATGTGCTGGTGATAGACCAGCTCAGCCCTCCTCAACCACCAGGCCCATTCTTTGGAACCAGGAGCTCTTTGTCGATTTTGTGATTGAGGTGCTGATCTTAACTCAGGAATTTCTGTCATGTCCAAAGAGTTTGGGTATAGAATGAAGACATGTGGCATCCTAATTACTGTAAACATTTGAATATTAGACTTGAGGATAATCAAAATCACAGGAGGTCTGAGAAGAAAAGAAATGCTTAAACATCAAATATATTCTTTCTCTCTATCTATCTCTCTATCTCTATATATCTACCTCTATTTCTCTATCCACCTATCTATATCTACCTCTCTCTATCTACCCATCTATCTCTCTAACTATCAATTTATCTCTGTCTCCTTCTCCATGTACTCTTTCTTTCTCTCTCTTTATCTGTCTATCTCTATCCTCTCTTTTTCTTTCTCTCTCTTTCTAACTAACTATCTCTTTCTATCCTCTCTGTCTCTTTCTTTTTCTCTCTAGCAACTACGGGTTATGTTTTCCTGACCAGATTAATAAGTGGTTATTACAACCTGTATTGGGGCCATTCCACCCAAACCAATTCCCATTAAAGATTTAATGGTTTTGTTTTCTGAATGATTGGCTCAAGTGACGGCATTCAGTCCTGGCCTCTGGTGCTGACTGTGTGGTCAGTCTCCCTTTGCATGCATTTCATCTGTATGCTCTGGTTTCTTCCCACATCCTAAAGATGTGTAGATTAGCAAGATCATTGGCTCTCTAAACTGCTCTGAGGTAAGTGGTAGAACCTGGGAGATGTTGATGGGAGTATAGGATAAACAGGTTAACATTAGTAAGGGAATGGGATTGCTATGAGAGCCGACATAGATTTGATCAAGCTAAATGTCCCCCTCCTGTGTTGTAAGGAGATGCAGATTTGGATTGCTGCCTCTAGAATTATGACATGAGCCCAATGTCAAGAGATGGTTCAGGAATCAGAATTCAGAACAATTCCTTCCCTGTTGTAATTGGAATCACTTTATTTTCGTGTAGCAGTATTTAAAATACTTGCATCCAGTTCTCTGCAAACACAAGGAATCGGCATAATTTAAGGTAAGGGGAAGCATCTGTTCTGCTGTGTAGAATTGTGACAGATTAAATCTCAACACAGCAGATGTATAATCATTAATCACTCTCCGACTACCTTTAGTGAGAACAGGCTCAAATGCTCTAATGCAGGGGAGGTAATTTCCACATCCTTATCCCTTAGGTCATTGCGTGGCTCACTGATCGACATTAAATTTGAAGCTAATCATGTACCCGCTGATTAAAAATAAAGTCAACAGTGATGTCAGTCATGGGCACCTTGAACTATACAAGATTCTTAATGCAAGCCTAAGGGGACAAAGGACATGGCTAATTCCTACCACAACTGCGGACAAAAGCTTTCTTAAGAAATGTCATCACAGCAGAAAATTAGCAAATGCATTTTTAGACTGTTTTGCCGACGGTGACTCTAAATGTGATGGTGCCGATACTCATTACTTGGAGTAGCATATTACTTGTAGATCTGGAAGATAGTAACTTGAGGATTAGTTTGGATGTTTAGTCTGACCCTGAAACTTGTTATCAGTCAGGGTCAACTTTCAGTCTTAATTCAGCATCCACTTTGTACTCTGCACGCCACCTACCTCTGCCAGGTGCTGCTTAGATCCGTGCTTTGATTTTAATTACTTTTTGAAATGAGATGGCGAGCCGGTATTCGGTGGAGAATTTGGCCTTGGAGTTGTTAAAGGTGTGATCTCACTATCCTCGGGATAACGTCACAGTGGCTCCAAGTGGAGGTCAGCACAGCCAGCGCGTGTCAAGGAAGTGAGTTTTGCTTTCCCAAGTAATGGACCAGTCTTCCACTCTCTCTCTCCGAACGGGCAATTAAATTAAAAATGGAAATGCAATAACATTTTGCTGGTTGTTTCTCTGCATTGATTAGCTATTTGTTGTACTGTGGAGCTGTTCCACATTGCACTGAAATCACCCTTTCCTGTTGCTCCCCATCTGCAGTAGGTCGGTGCAGTGATGCAGTTTGCAATGCTGCTGCCTCAGAGATGCAGCAACCTGTGTTTGGTGCTGACTTCCAGCATGTCTGTAGTTCCCCATTTCCCAATAACCATGTCAGTTTCTCCCTGGTGCTTCTCTTTTCCTCCCACATCTCAAAGACGCGAGGCTCTGGAGATGAAGCTTTACAGGATGATAGTCAGAGACTTTTTTCTTCAGAGGAGAAGGGAGAGCATAGTTTGCAGGTGATTGGAAAAAAGTGTAGGGGGTGGTAAGTTTTTTACACAAAGCGTGTTAAATGCATGGAGTGGCATGCCAAGGGTTTAGGGGTAACACGAGGGGGAACTTCTTTACTCAGAGAGTGGTAGCTGTGTGGAACGAGCTTCCAGTAGAAGTGCTGGAGGCAGGTTCGATTTTGTCATTTAAAAAAAATTGGATAGGTATATGGACAGGAAAGGAATGGAGGGTTATGGGCTGAGTGCAGGTAGGTGGGACTAGGTGAGAGTAAGCGTTCGGCACGGACTAGAAGGGCCGAGATAGCCTGTTTCCGTGCTGTAATTGTTATATGGTTATATGGTTGTGGTAGAGACAGATACATTAGGGGCATTTAAGAAACTTTTAGGAACATGGATGAAAGAAAAATGGGGCGGCAGGGCTATGTAGGAGGGAAGGGTTAGGCTGAACTTAGAGTAGGTTAAAAGGTCAACAAACCATTGTGGGCCAAAGGGCCTGTACTGTGCTGAATATTCTATGTATTACGTTCACTTTAAATTACCGTGAGCGTGCAGGGGACTGGTAGAACCTAGCTGATGCATTCCCACTAGCTCTGTCTTGAGTGGCGTGCTCAAGAGAGCTAACAAGCACTGGAGAGTGTGGTGGTCAGTATCAATATGTGAACGAGGAAAGATCTCCGCTCTTTAATATTACTTCTGGAATGTAACCCATATTTTCAGATGTAGGTGGGCTGGCTGAGTACCGGACAGTTTCTGCTTTTGGTTTGACTTATAACTTTGGATGTATTTTTTTTAAGCAAGCTTGCTGACTGGGCATTCATCGGGTTTGGATCCCTGCACACAAAGCAAAATCAGACACTGCTTCAAATGTAGATTTTTGTCCAATATTTAGCCGCTGGACAGTAGTAAATGATAAACACTGAGGCGATAATGAGGCAAATCTAAAACAGATTTAGCTGATGTTTCAGCATAACAACATGGGACAAGTGGGAATGGTGCTCACAACTTACGAATAGGTTTATGGAGTATCCTTGTCATGTGTTTTGCAAGGAGCGTAATCCATATTTCTTATATAGAATGTGATCAAGTTGCTCTGCTCTGCATTTCTATGCAATTCCTTTTATTCCCATGAAAACATTAGCTTAAACATTCTGCAAGTGCAAGATTGAGTGGAAATTTTTCCCCAATTCAGCTAATTGGACAAAGGGAGAGGAATTAAAATCCAAACTAAATAATTAAGAGTCAAGAAGCAAAGGGGAGGGATAAACTTGATGAGGGTTTTGACTTGGGACACCACAGATGCTACTCAGCCCATAGACTTCCTCTAGCACAGGGGCTCTCTTTTTTATGCCATGGACCCTTACTGTTAACTGAGGGGTCCGTGGACCCCAGGTTGAAAAGCTCTGCTCCAACAGATTGTTTGCTGGTCCAGACTCCAGCATCTTCAGTTTCTTGTATCTCCAGAAAGAAAGGGAGGATGGAAAGAAGATGTAGGGATGGGGGGGGGGGGGGGTGCGTGTAGGGAAATTGAAGGATGGAGTGAAGGGGAGAGAAGTGGGTGAAGTGATCTGTTGATGGCCATGAGAACCTCTCCAATGTCCATTTTGACCGTGTTTATGTGTGGAGTTGAAAACTGGGTGACGATTCTTTAAAGAGCAAACAGGAGGAAATCTGCAGATGCTGGAAATTCAAACAACACACACAAAATGCTGGTGGAACACAGCAGGCCAGGCAGCATCTATAGGCAGAAGCACTGTTGACGTTTCGGGCCTGACGAAGGGTCTCGGCCCAAAGCATCGACAGTGCTTCTCCTTATAGATGCTGCCTGACCTGCTGTGTTCCACCAGCATTTTGTGTGTGTTGACGATTCTTTAAATTTTATCTTGCACTATAGCTTAGATGTATCTTGAAGCACAATTCAAAAATGAATTGCAGTAGTATTACACACTCAGACCCAGCAATCCCTTGTAAAACCCCACAAGTACTTGAACAGCCAGTCAGTAAATAAGACTGATTATCAGTAAAGGACTAACAAGAGAAAATCTGCAGGTGCCTGAAATCTGAGCAACACACACAAAATGCTGCAGGAACTCAGCAGGCCAGGCAACATCTATGGAAAAGAGTACAGTTGACGTTTCGGGCTGAAACCCTTCGGCAGGACTGGAGAAAAAAAGCTGAGGAGTAGATCTAAAAGGTGGAACGGAGGGGGGAGAGAAACGCTAGGTGATCGGTGAAACTTGGAGGGGGACGATAAAAGACTGCTAAGGCAGTTACCAGGCTTGTTTCTTGCTTGTTTCTCTCTGAATAAATAATTCTTTAACATCTAACTATCCTGCTGGAACCAGCAAACTCTGGTTTAATAGCCAGTAATTCAGCAACGCCTTAGTGCTGCAGTGATATGTCAGTCTGGATTGGACTCCAAGTCACAGCCACATGACCCAGATGTGACAGGGTTATTATTATCTAAGCTAAGTTGGCACATCAGTAGGCCAAGGCTACAAGGGATAATTACTGGGCTTAGTTCATAATGGCAATAGGCAAATCTGGCATTTTGTTCCCTGCGTGACGTCTTGAGATGATGAAAATTCTGGGTACATTATTCTCTATAAAGCTTGCTGCTAAAAGGCAAAGTCCTGGTATGTAGCTTGTATTGAAAGGCTTTTTTAAATGAATAAGAATACAAGGATCATGTGCTGGCATGTATAAAGGGCAGCAGAGCGGATAGCACAATGCTTTACGGTACCAGTGGCCCAGGTTCAATTCCTGCCACGTTCTCCCATGACCACGTGGCTTTCCTCCAGGTGCTCAGATTCCAAATACCACCTTCTTCTTCTTGTGTTGTCTTATGGCGGTTGGCAAACCAGCTTTAAGGTGCATTACCGCCACCTACGAGACTGGAGCGTGGATCAACTACCTACAGGTTGGTGATTGTAAATTGTCCTGTGATTAGGCTAGGGGTAAATCGGGGGTTTGCTAGGCAGTGTGCCTCAAAGAGCTGGAAAGGCCTATTCCGTGCTCTATCTCAACAAGTAAGTTCTGATCCATTGGAGAGCAACTTCTATAAAGTACAATAGGGTGAGAGACGGATAATCGTTGAAATAGAGGGCTTTGCCCAAAAAGCCCAAAGGCACGTGTCTGAACATTATGTTATTGCTACTTCCTCCAAGCAACCAGTCTTCCCATTGTCCAAAACTTTGAGATTAAGTTGTCTAAAGCTGTTCACCGAGGTCAGACAGGTCTTGAACATTTCTGTTTTTGCTACAATATAACTTACAGCTTCCTGTTGAATCTGAATTTCTAAATCTAAATTCTAATATTGAAATTGGTGCTATTTTAATTAATTCTGCATTAATCATTGTAAAAATCTTATTTTTAAAATTTCTGACACACAAAACTGGTAAACATGTCCTTTTTGTAAGAGGCTGCAGAAGATTGAATCTGGAACAAGAGGCGGAATGCTGGAAGAACTAAGCAAATCAATCAGCACTTGTGGAGGGTGCACTTAGACCTTCTGCCTCCACAGATGCTGATCGACCTTCTAAGTTCTTCCAGCATTTTGCCTTTTGTTCCTTTCTTTAACGTCAGTAATGGCAATGGTTTATTATTGCTGCATTGTCTGAGATACAGTGAAAAGCTTCAGTTTGTGTGCTATATACAAGGAGATGGTACGAAGTAAAACAAAATGTAGTGTTGTAGCTACAGAGGAAGTACAGTGCAGTTGGACAAAGTTGAATTTCATTATATTTTAAGGTAACAAGGGAGAAAAGTACTTTAACCCAAATACATGTTACTTAAACAATGGAAATGTGATTATTATGTGCTTTCAGTAAGGATTGCCCATACTTTATTTAAACTTTATTTGCTTCCATCAGAATCTGCTAACATAGGAAAAATATAAACATACTCAGTGTGATCTTAGAATTGTGGTAAAAAGAACTTTTCACTTCGTGCTCTATCCAAATCATCGTGCTCTGAGCAATGCTAAAGTCGAATTAAACTCACCAGCAATCTGCCGTTAACTGTTTCACCCGTTACCAAATGAGACCACTAGGTGGCGCGTTTCACCATGGTGACGAATGGAGGATTTCCTGCTGTGAAATATTAAAGTTCCCATTCTGCTTTCAGTCAGCGGTGGGACGGCTGGCTTGTTCGTATGCATCTGGGAAATAGACGGCATCGACTCTTTAACCTGAAAGTAATACAGAGAACAAGCAGAAATGATAACACTGAGACTAAAAATTTAAATCTGCCAGAGTGAGCTATTTTAGTAGTTACTAACTGGGATATTGCTTTTCTCAAAGTGCATTCTGTCTAAATTTGTCAGACATTTCTAGCTACAGCCACAATAATATTTCATAGAGTATAGCACCATAAAGAGCAAATAGAATTCTGTTCTCTCTGGAGTTCCACTGCAGCGTTGATTAAAAGAGTTGGACGCTGGTTAGGAGCCCACTTTAGCTGGACTTCAGTGCAGGCAACAATCCTAAGATTCACCATCTTTCAATTCAAATTTGCCACACATTGTTTCCGGTTTTTCATAAAGCAGAACTGCTTTCACGTAACTTTCTTTTTAGATGGAACCGTGAACAGCATTTTCACATCATTTTGAGTGGGAGCCATTTTATTTCTGTGGCCCCACTCTTGGAAAACTACAAATGGCACTGGATTGTGGACAATCTGTAATGATAGAAATAAACAACAACAAAAAGCCAGAATCACTCAGCCGCTCGGGCAGCATCTACGGAAGGAGAAATAGAGTTGACGTCCAAAACCTTACCTCAGCACTGTAAACAAAGAGTCACCAACTTCGGATTCATTTATCACACATACACTGAAATGTACAGTGAAATCAGTCACTTGCATTAACATCCAACACACTCAAGGATGTGCTGGGGGCAGCCCACCAGTAGTGCTACACATTCCAGCACCAGCATAGCATGCCCACAATATTCAGCACAACAACAACAGCAACAACCCAACGAGACAAAGGCAGCAAAGGAGGTGCCTTCCCACCCTACTACCCACCCATTCACACACAGAGACTGGCCTCCAACCCCAGGACAGGCTGCCTCCAGGCCTGCAGTCCCCTCAGACACTCAAACTTCTCACACCTCCACATTTACCTCACTTGCCTTCTCTCAGGGTAACTCATTGTTTCTCATCCACATCTGGCCCGAGGCATCATCCTCACTCAAGCTACCTCACCCTACTCTCTCTGGGTCCATCTGCTGGCCTCAGTGCCGGGTAGTTTATCTCATTCTACACTGGATGGGCAGAACATTTCCTCACTTCGATACTGGGGCAATGAAGAGTTTATCTCAGAACCTCTAAGGAATCTGTTGCATTGGTGCTGACATTTCTGGACAACATGTAAGCGGACCGTTCTCAGCCTTGGTGTCACTCCAGGACCAACTTGGGTACATTGTATCTATGTTGCTGGTGAGACAGTTTACATTTATCAATGTGTCACCAGTCCATCCACCCCCATGGAACCCCAATCCATCCCTTTATTACCTTCATCCCTAGACATCAAAAGAAATCCTTCTCTTCTTCTCTTATTCTGTTCTCCATCACCATAAGGTCCCCCAAAGCTCCACTTCCCATTCCTTAAGTAGCACCATCCCATTCAACCATCACCCAATGCTTGTTGATCCACATTGGTTTCCATTTAAATGAAGCCAGCATTTCAAACTTCTCACTCTCTTTATCCCAAAGGCCCAGAGCTCTCAAATACTCAATATGAAGTTTCCTGTTCACTTTCTTCTTTTTCAATTCTCTCTGCAACCAGCTTCACTCAGCATCTCCAGACAGGGCTTGGTGTCAACGTTTGATGGAGCTCCTGTGAAACATCTTGAAATATTTTTCTTTGTGAAAGGTGAAAGGCATTGCTCTTGGGTTTTGTAGCAGCATGTACTTGCAGGCTTGTTACAGTATCAAGCCCAGAATGTTGCATCAAGGACTGATGTTTTTGCTGAATATGTGTTCTAATTACTAGTATGTCAGCTGTAGGAGGCAAGAAAGAAACCCTACAGCAAACCTGGGCGTCTTTTTTTTTGTCGTGTTGTGTTGATTGCTTTAATAGCTTGCAACTCATTTGTCTGGTGCTGTTCTACTCTCTAACCAAATGTTTCATCAATCATTTTGATCACACGCTTCCACCAAAGCCGACCACTCTAAAGTACACAGTGGAAGGGATAGTTTGGCACCTGATTCCAGGGGCAGCAAGGATGAGGGAGAACGTGCGGAGGCATCAACTGCCTAAGGCCTCTCTTGGAGAATTAGAATATAGAACAGCACAGGAACAGGCCCTTCAGCCCACAATGCTGTGCTGACCCCAATAAATTACTAACCAAATAGCTAACTAAACTAATCCCTTTTGCCCACATCCCTCCATTTTCCTCATTATCATGTGTCTATCTAAACGTCTCCTCAAACTCCCTAATGTATCTGTCTCTACCGCCATCCCAGGTAGTGCTTTAGAGCACTCACCTCTCAGTCACTTCCTTTAAAATTACACCCTCTCGCCAGAAATTAGTTATTTTAACCCTGGGAATATGATACTGTCTGCTCTATCTATGCCTCTCATAATATTATAAACCTCTACTTAGCCCCCACCATTCCAGAGAAAGCAACCAAAGTTTATCCTGGCGAACCCCTTCTTGCCCTCTTTTCCAATGCCTCGACATCTCTCCTACACTGGGGCGACCAAAGCTGTTTATAATACTCCAGATGCAGCGTAACTAGAGTTTTACAAAGCTGAAACGGTCCTTCTGACCACAACATATTGATCTTGTGCTCTGTACATTTGGTTTTTAAACACTCTGCGCATGCCGGATGTGGTCTTGCCCAAAAGCAGCTGTCTTCACTGTTGGTCACCCCGCTATTGAAAAGATGTTATTAAATTAGAAAGAGTGCAGAAACGATGTCCAACGATGTTGTGGGGATTTGAGGGGTTAAGTTATAGGAAAAAGTTGGATAGGCTGGGGCTTTTTTTCCTTGGAACATAGGAGACTGAGAGATGATTTTAATAGAGGACTGTAAGATCATGAGGGACTTAGACAGGGTTAATGCACTCAGTTTGTTTCTGAGAGTTGGTGAATCAGGAATGAGAAGGCATCAGCTAAGAGAGATAGAGGAGAGATTTAGTAGGAACTTGAGAGGCAAATTTTGCTTCTACTCAAGGGATGGTCCTTGTATGGAATAAGCTGCTAGTGGAAGTGGCTAAGGCAGGTGCAATAACAACTTTAAAAATACAGGCCCTACAAGTACATCAAGAGGAATGATTTAGGCCAAGGGCTGATGAATGGGAAGAGCTTGGATGGCCATCTTGATCAGCTTGGACCAGTTGAGCTGAAGGGCCTGTTCTTGTGACATATGGCTTTATGCCTTGAATTGGAATTGCAACATAAGCATTGGCAGCTGCCTCTCGTGGACGATCTTCCCATTGGAACAATGGCCACTCACCTCGGAGGAGTGGAGAGGCCTGCCTGGCAATGCTGAAGGGCGGAGAATGATCAGCTTCGGAAGCTGCTCCTCCAGGTCGCGGGGCAGCCAGTCCCGGCATAAAGGCCGAGCAGATTCTCCCCCAGCGGGATACCTGTTGAGGGTGAAGGAGAGTGGCCCCATTATTGGGTGTACTTAAAGCGGAGGTTGGTCAGTTCTTGATTGGTAAGGCCGTCAAAGGTTACGGAGAGAAGGCAGGAGAATGGGGTTGAGAGGTATGGAATGGTGGAGCAGGCTTGATGGGCTGAATGGTATATTTCTGCCTTTGTGTTCTATGGCCTGTCTGCACAATGCACAAGAGCAGTGTCAGTAAAGGGCACAGGATATGGCTGTCCTTGATTTTATCCCAATCCTTCCCCTTCCCATCTATGCAGATCGCAACCTATCCCTCCAATCACCTCACTAAATAATTTGCAGAAGTAACCTGCACAGCACGCTGGCTCTAAATGGAAGGCATACATTGTCCATAATGGCAGCATCTTTTTGATCCCAGGCAGCCAGCTTTAGCATTGGTCCTTGAAGAACAAACAAGATAAAAAAACATCTCTAAACAAAGCCTGTACTCCCGAAGGGAGCATCCAAAAGTCAGATGAGCTGGTGGCCAAAGACACTATTGAAGGGATACTTGGGGGCAGTTAGACAACCCCTGCCTGGACTGTCCACAAGATGCATGTGGCAGATGACCAAGGAAAAGGGCAAAATCAGTTTAGCAAAATGCTACATGTGTTTTCATAGGAGGTTCAGGAGAATTGAACTGTCTTCCACAGAATTAAGTGGTGATAGACTTCAGGATAAGTAAAGACAATTAATATATTGGCTGTTGAATAATGAGTGTGTTTGCTACTTCAATACTGTTGGTTTCCATGAGATAAGATTCTGTAGGAGTATTATAGTGTCACTGTAAGTTTAGAGTGGGAAACTATTATTAACTGGGGTCTATCATTGCTGTATCTTGAAGTCTCAACCCTGAGCTTTCAGCAGTAGATATTGGAAGGATTTTATGAGGATTTTGTCCAATTGCTTTGTGTTCATATTCAGTAAGTTTCAATAGGTTCAATAGGTACATTTAATGTCAGAGAAATGTATACAATATACATCCTGAAATTCTTTATCTTCGCAAACATCCACAAAAACAGTACCCCAAAGAATGAATGTCAGTTAAATGTTAGAACCCTAAAGCCTCACCCCCAGCTCCCCCTCCCACACACAAGTAACAACAAGGCAGCAATTAGCCCCCTTCCACACCAGCAAAAACGCATCGGCACCCTCCACCGAGCACTCGAGCGTGCAGCAAAGCATCAATAAAAACACAGACTTGCAGAACCCCAGACACTATTCATTCACCAAGTAATTTGACGTCTCTCTCCCTCTCTCTCTCTCTCTCTCCCTCCCTCTCCCCCTCTCTTCCCCTCCCTCTCCCCTCCCTCTCCCCCTCCCTCTCTTCCCCTCCCTCTCCCCTCCCTCTCCCCCTCCCTCTCTTCCCCTCCCTCTCCCCTCCCTCTCCCCCTCCCTCTCTTCCCCTCCCTCTCCCCTCCCTTTCTCTTCCCCCCTCTCTCTTCCCCTCTCTCTTCCCCCTCTCTCTCCCCCTCTCTCTCTCCCCCTCTCTCTCTCCCCCACTCTCTCCCCTCTCTCTCCCCCCTCTCTCCCCCTCTCTCCCCCTCTCTCCCCCTCTCTCCCCCTCTCTCTCCCCCCTCTCTCCCTCCCCCTCTCTCTCTATTAAGGGAAAAAAAGGTGTCCCCTTTTCAAATGAAAAGTTGGGTGCTATGCTCTCTCACGTAGTAGAGATCACCTTACAAAGTTTAGTGCGAGAAGGAAGGAGACTGGCCTGTGTATCCCTGCTGCAGCATCAATCTCCATGAGAAGGGTTCCAGCTTTGGAAGGGCACTCTACATGTCACAGAAACCATCACCCTCACCAAAACAATGTACACAAAAGCGTCCTGGCCCGAAACATCAACTATTTTCTCTTTTCCGTGGATGCTACCTGGCCCGCTGAGTTCCTCCAGTGTTCTGTGTGTATTACTTTTGATTTCCAGAATCTGCAGATTTTCACTTGATTGTGATTCAGCACACACAAAATGCTAGAGAAACTCGGCAGGTCAGGCAGCACCTATGGACGTGAATAAACAGTCAACGCTTTGGGCTGAGACATTTCATCAGGAGTGGAAAGGAAGGAATAAAAAGGCGGGGAGAGAGGAAGGAGGAAGGTGATAGGTGAAGCCAAATGGGTGGGAAAGGTCAAGGGCTGGAGAGGAAGGAATCTGATAGGAGAGGAGGGTTGACCATAGGAAAAAGGAAAGGAGGGAACCCAATGGGAGATAGTGAGAAGAGTTGAGAGTGGGGGACAGAAGAAACAGTGCATCACTAAGTGACTTCTTGTCATAATGAATGCCAACTTTCCCTGAAGGAGGCCTTGTAGCCTGGATTTTGCTCCAAGTGGGATTGGCTGCGATGAGGTAGACATTGTTTATTCAGACAGACGTTCCTTTTCAGAAGAGATGGTAGTTACTTATTTACATTTCTTGACTTTACATTCTCAGGTTTTGAATCCGTGGAGAGGAGGGAGTGGTCTCTGCTGTAATGTGAGCAAAGTCATCAGAGAGTTGCAGCTGGTAGATATAAATAGTCTTTTATTTGACAAAATGAGACACCCTGTGAAGGAAAAGGCATGTTCAGTCCAATATTTCATGACATTATGTACGCTAAAGATCAAAGGACAATTCTATATTTGCAATGTTATCTACAATGCTTTCTTTGAATTACATATAACTTTCGGGCGTCCTTCTCCGCACCCACACTCCAGACAACCAAAATGAATGTTAATCAGCATTGTCTGGTTTTTCAATTACCCGCTGTTCACAGCTCTAGGAACCTATTGTCCAGGGCTGCATTTTAAATTTAATCTACAGTCCACATTCAGATCTAAAGTTTGGTTGCTGAAGTTAATATTTTGCTATATAACCTAACTCTGGAATATGCCCTAACAGTCTCCTGATCTCAAATCTTCCCTGCAGTGTGCTCACCCATCTGGGGTGGTTGATAGGGATTCTGGTAGGGAAAGGAAGCCACAGCCTACAGTGGCAATAGTCATTTAACTGCAGTCTCTGCAGCAACTAAACAGCTCACTAGAAGTCTTTACGTCTCAAAACTCAGAGACTGTAATCAGTTCTCCCTGTTTTTACAGAAACTGATCAGCACTGTGTGCGTGTTGTCCCAGGTTTCCAGTGGTTGCTGTCTCTCTGGTGTCTCTGTGTATTTGTACCTTTGCCATCACATGACAAATGAGCTCATTACTGGATAGTTAAAGGTAGAATTCAGTTGCAGTTTGACTGGGGCTCCTTTCCGTAAACACCTCCTCCTCCACTGTACTTGCAGGAAACTGGGGACTGTGCGCAAGCTCTGGGATTCCGCTGAATGAGCGTGACGTTGGGGGGAGTAAATGGCACTTTGTACATGCTAACACCAGGTCCCCTGCGTCAAGTGACGTGAAGCCTCACATCTGAGCGATGCACGCAAACAGAGGGTTCAAGGGGCGAACCTATCCTTGGCACGACACTGGCATCCTCAGGGCCGTGAAGCTGGCAGCCATACATTGCGTCTTGGTTTTGGGCTTCTTAAGAACATGAGAACGTATGAAATAGGAGCAGGAGTCGGCCAACTGGCCCGTCGACCCTACTCCGCCATTCAATAAGATCATGGCTGATCTGGCCATGGACATCTCCACCTACCTGCCTCTTCCCCATAACCCTTAATTCCCCTACTATGGAAAAATCTATCCACCCTTATAACCATATAACAATTACAGCACGGAAACAGGCCATTTCGGCCCTTCTAGTCCGTGCCCAACGCTTACTCTCACCTAATCCCACCGACCTGCACTCAGCCCATAACCCTCCATTCCTTTCCTGTCCATATACCTATCCAATTTTTTTTTAAATGACAATACTGAACCTGCTTGTACCACTTCTACTGGAAGCTCACAGCCACACAGCTACCACTCTCTGAGTAAAGAAGTTCCCCCTCGAATTACCCCTAAACTTTTGGCCCCTAACTCTCAACTCATGTCCTCTTGTTTGAATCTCCCCTACTCTCAATGGAAAAAGCCTATCCACGTCAACTCTATCTATCCCCCTCATAATTTTAAATACCTCTATCAAGTACCCCCTCAACCTACTATGCTCCAAAGAATAAAGACTTAACTTGTTCAACCTTTCTCTGTAACTTAGGTGCTGAAACCCAGGTAACATTCTAGTAAATCTCCTTAAATATCTTAAATCTACTTACTGAGGTAGCCTCCACTGCCTCATTGGGCAGAAAATTTCACAGATTCACTACCATCTGGGAAAAGCAGTTCCTCCCCATCTCTGTCCTAAATCTACTCCCCGGAATCTTGTGGCTATGAAACAACTTCCCTGCCTCTATCTTAGCTATCCCTTTCATAATTCTATATGTTTCTATAAGATCTCCTCTCATTCTTGTGAATTCCAGTGAGTACAGTCCCAGGCAACTCAATCTCTCCTCATAGTGTAACCCTCTCATCTTTGGAATCAGCCTGATGAACTTCCTCTGCACCATCTCCAAAGACAGTATATCCTTCGTCACGTAAGGAGACCAGAACTGCACGGAGTACTCCAGGTGCGGCCTCACCAGTACCCTGTACAGTTGCAGCATAACCTCCCTGCTCTTAAATTCAATCCCTCCAGCAATGAAGGCCAACATTGACTGATGCCAACATGATGCCATATGCCAACGTGGCATAAGCATTGACCGATGAATGATCCACATTCATCAGTTCGGCCTGTGGTGTGCTCTAGATACCACTGAATGGATTCCAGGAGATTCAGCTGTCTGGTACCTCACATGCCTGACGGTGGGTCCTGGGTTCAGATGTTTGTGTGAGCAAGAAGCATGAGGAAGCACGAGGGCTGGTGAGTCAGCCTGGAGATTGAGGTCCCATCATCTGCTACTCCGGGGGCCGATACCAAAGGTCAAAGCCAAAAGGACAATCCGATGTCCAGAAGCCGGAGTCCTATAGCCGAAGCATTTGAGATTGAAGAAAGGAAGACTGGAAGGTTGTCCTGGAGTTGGAAGACGGTCCACATGGGTGGGTGGGTGAGAGGGAGGAAAGGGGCTTGCTTTGCTGTTGTCGTTTTGTTGCTTCTTGTATCCTGTCTTGTTGTGCCAGGCGATGTGGACATGCTACGTTAGCGCCAGAATGTGTGGCGCCCCCGGAACACCCTTCGGTTGTGTCGGCTGTTAACGCAAGCAAAGCATTTCACTGTATGTTTTTGTTGTACATGATAAATAAATCTGAATCTGCTCCCCGCCCACGACCTCCGAGGTGTCAGCTGCTGAGGAAGAGTTCCAGCTAGCCCTTTGCAGAGGACCTTCATTGACCCTGGCTCCAATTCCCCACCTCACGAGTACTCTCTCCACAATCTGCTCAGCAAGCCACTCAGGACATTGTGAGGGCAGGTACGTAAGCCATTGAGAAAGGCCACCTAGCTTCAGAGCACTTCATCACGGATACCGATTGACCATCACTGCAACCTTATTCCAGTAGCACCACTGGTTTACTGTGGGGCTCTGGCCAGGGATAACGAAAGTAAGTGGCAAAGAGGGGAGACAATATGCCCTGATGTGGTAACATTGCTGGGGGCAATAGCTAAGTGGTTCCTCACAATTATACTGATCTTCAGGATAATGAATTAGTACTGACTGGCTCTTAATTTTCTCTTTACCCAAGTGAGATCGTTACCTTTAATAAGGACAGCCACTGGTTCGTTGGTCAGGCGTGAATTAGGATTGGTGGCCTATTTTTGGGAAAGGGGATTCCCAACAGAAGGTCTGGTGAGAGGAAAGATTGCTTTTATTATTATTATCATTATTCCAATGCACAACCCCACTTTTCCTGTCGGACTCTTGGAGAGTTGGCGGAGCGAGGCTCTGCGTCAGCCGTGGGAGACAGTTGTGCAGCATGTGTTGATCTCTGCACAACTCATAGATGGCCCTGGACGGCTGGGCATCTTGCTGGAATAAGCCAGTGTCTCTATACTGTGACTCTCTGTGCAGTGATCTATCATTCTGTTTGCTGAGGGAGCTTGAGAAAGCCTGATAGAAGAACAGAAATAAATGGTAAAAATACGGAAGCACTGTTATCAGAGAGGATGGGACGCATAAACCTTGAGCCATCTGATACATGTGCTTTGTTACTATGACAGTATAGACCTTGACTGGGAACAGTATATTCATGAGGACGTGCAAGAGATTGCAGATGCCGGAGTCTGGAGCAGCACAAAGCCTACAGGAGGAGCTTAGAGGGTTGAGTAACATCTATGGGGTGAAGGGAATTGTTGATGTGTTGGGTTAAAACCCTGCGTCAGGACTGAGTGGAAAGATGGCCAGTATGGACAATAACTTGCGTGAGTTTTGTGTGGGATATATTTGAGTTCTTCCTTCTCCTTAATCAAGTCCAGTACAAGTAAATTTGAAACCCACACCCACTCCCAGCAATTATCTCTGACCTTCTCCCTAACTAATGTAAAACGCACAGCATATTGTGCCAAGTCAAAGGTATCTGTGAACTGGCAACGTTTGGCTGCTCTCAATTAAGGACGCCTGGGACTTGCACAATTCCAGCAAGTTTTGTCGCTCATTTTCATTCCTGCATTGCAGAGGACACCAACAACGGAACTCAGCTGTGCTGGAATTCACTGTGTTACCTTGGGGATCCATTTTCTTTGTTCAACACTGATCAGACCTGATGTTAGATGAGGGTCCCATTTGTTGGAAAGGGGATTCCTGACAAGGAGGTTAGTGGGCAGAAAGGTTTGCTTTATTTATATCAATTATTTTTAAAACTACACTTATTTTTGTTTTAAAAACAACTTTTTTAAAATTGTTTTATTATTTAAAGCAGTTTGATATTCTTGATCTGCAGGTCCAATGGAAATAATATTAAGAAAAGCCACTTGGATTTCAACTGCAGGCATGGCTCTATCCTTAGCGTAACCTTCTGTCGGATCATTTCAGGGCATTTTGGAGGGGCAGGAACATCAGCAGAGCACTGCTTGGGTTCTATTTGCCTCTCACCAGGTGTCTCGTTTGTGACCTTCGCATCCAGCTCAGTACGTGCGGGTGGATAGGGTCCAAGTGACCCAGCTCAAATCAGCTTGATCAATGGCTGAGAGGAGCTGTGACAGTGCTGTGCTAATACTTTCCCATGTTATCCACACCTTTCAAGACTTATGTGACACTTCAGAAGTCTATTTCAGGGCCAGTTACAAGGTCTCCCATGCTGAAATAAAAAAGCTTGAACATAAAAGAGATGAAAGGCTCTGTAAGTGCTTTGAATAGTGTGAATCTTATTGCCACATACTTAAAAGGAGGGAAATTCTTTTACCCTCATGTATCCCTGATTTGTAGCTAAATTTAAATTCTATGACCTATGGATAGATGAATGAGATGAAGGGGTTTACCTTCCATGGATGAGGGGAATCTCTTATGTGGAAACATTTAACAGGGTGTGCCTGTGTACATTCATGTTTAGAAGAATGAGCGGTGATCTCATTCTGGGGAGCTTAACGGGACGGGTACTGCAAGGACATATCCCCCAGTGGGACGTCACAGTGGTTTTTGGGCTCAGAGGCAGAAGATGGTGACGGGGGTGTGGGATTTCAGGCTAGTGAATCTCGGCAGTTCTCTACCCCAGATATCTGTGGACACAGTGTCTCTGTATACCCAGGGCTGATTAGACAGGATTCTGAGGAATGAAAGCTTTTGTGGATCAGGCAAGGAAACGCAGCTGAGGGGCAGCATCAGATCAGTTATTATGTGAATTGAGGGAGACACTAAAATTGCCTTAAACTGTGTCATAACCCCATACTTGGATTATTTGATTCGAATTTCAAAATGGCTATTGAATCGACTCACTGCTTTGGCATTCGTTGTGAGTCGTTTTGGCTCCATTGGCTCACCCTCAGCCTTAATCTTTTTAATGTTAGCCGAGAATTGACAACACAGTCAACATCAGTTAAGTGCAACATTTTAACCATTGTGCAGATGACATGATGGGGGAGGGGCTACTGAGAGCAGAGACATGTTTCCCCTGGTAGAGACAGACGTGGTTCTGACAGCCTAACGTATAGGCTTGCACCCAACTAAGCTTTGAACCAAATTCAGTCTGGGTACTGTGGAAATATAGCTCACTGCATTTTAACACAGGCCCCTAGAGATATCAGCATTGGATATGTATCATTGAAAACAGATTACTTTAGGACAGCTTCCATGATTTAAATACTTGTGTGACAGGAAGAGAGGAGTTACAACAATTACGAAGGCGGACCGGCATTGTTTCAGTATCATATAACAGGAAGACTGCTTTACCGAAAATTATACCCATGAATTTGACTACCCAATATACATTACTTTGTTTATAAAGAATTCCGACTATATAAACTAAAGTAGCAAAGCCTGAGTGGTTTCTGCATTAATCAGAATCCCGAGATTGCTTTAATCCCTGAGCACACTTGGCTATTTACTGTGTGTTAAAAGGATAACTTAGTGTTACTATCTCTCATTTCTTCTGAAGTTTAATTCTAAACTCTAAACCACCTCTAAATTAGGTCGAGGTTTGTTCATATGCATGGCAAGAGTTTCTGAAGCAGCATCTGCCTTGTGTCAGCATCACAAGAGGAGAAAAGATTATCTCCCTGAAGAATAATCTCCTTATTGATACTGTGTTTTCACAGAATATTAAAAATGTTTGTGTTACAGTTCCGTGACCTGGTCCTGAAGACAGCTGTGCTAATTCCCCCCACCCCTGCCTTCTCTTGTTGCTAACAGTGCTTTGGAAAATTCAAGTTGGGTTGAAGGAGTGGGACACGAAGCAACACACACAAAATGCTGGAGGAACTCAGCAGGCCGGGCAGCATCTGTGGAAAAAAGTAGGGTCGATGTTTCGGGCTGAAAGCAGACGCTGCCTGGCCATGCTGAGTTCCGCCAGCACTTTGTGTGTGTTGCTCGGATTTCCAGCGTCTGCAGGTTTTCTCTTGTTTGGGAAATGAAGTGGTCAGAATTTCAAGCCAACTTTCCAGCCTGTGGGTGTTCATGTGCACGTCACTTAAGGAGTGCAGGCAACCCTGGCCAGAGTGAGGTGCAGTTGGGGGCCACCAGGAGAGGACGCGGCCTCAAGACAGTACAGCACTGAAAGAAACCCATCAGTCCAGCTCTCCCATGCCGATCTACGCTAATCTGCATTCTGTTAAAGTACCTGCACAAATATCTTTGAAATGCTGTATTTGAATCCACTCCTACCTTTTCCGCTGGCATCTTGTTCCTCACAGCTACCATCCTCTACCACCCTCAGATCTCCATGATGGAAGACCAAGGGGAGCCCCATTCACCATTCTCTGGATTTCCAAGCCAGAACAGCAGAACATAAAGAATTACAGAGGGATACGGGGAAAAGTCATAGAGGCATACACCACAAAAAAACAAGCTCTTCAATCCACCCTGTCCAGACTGACTATCAAAGCTAATCCCATTTCTGTAGCCTTCTAAGCTCTGAATTGGGATGGCTGTGGGCTGAGGAGGCAGGAGGTCAGGAGGAGTCAAGCAAGGACACGGAGCAGAATTAGACTTGGCTCAGTTTGATTTTTGTATGTTTCAGGGTCAGTCACGGGCAGAGCCAGCATTTATTGCGGATCACCCTGGCAGAGTGGTATTGAGTCAACTTCTTGAAACTGATAGGCCTCTTCAGAGGGTATGTAAAAGTTAATGACAGAAGGTCACTGATAGCCCAGACCAGTAAAGGTGGCAAATGTCTTCCCATGAGTGCCTCAGTAGATAAGGCAGCTTCTCCCCAGTTGTTATTGTGATCTTTGAAACTGAGTCTAGTTGTGCCTGAAACATGTCTCCAATAGTGGGGAGTCTAGGTGCAAGGAGCACAGCCTCAAGATACAAGGATATCACTTTAGAACAGAGATGAAGAGGAATTTCTTTAGTCAGGCGTAGCGTGTCTGCAGAATTTATTGTCACAGACGGCTGTGGAGGCCAAGTCATTGAGTATATTTTAAGCAGAGTTTGATAGTTTCTTGATTAGTAAGGAGATCAAAGGTCATGGAGACAAGGCAGGAGAATGGGTTGAGGGGGATACCAAATCGGCCATTTTTGAACGGTGGAGCAGCCTCAGTGGGCTGAATGGCCTAATTTTGTTCCTATATCTTACAAGTGAATTTAAATTCTGCAGCTGGAAGGAAAGGATTTGAGCTTGGGTCCCTGGATTGTTAGGCCAAACCTTTGGGTCACTGTTGAAACAGTGAGCCACCTTTGAACCTGTTTTTGGAATTCTTCTATACAGGAGGGCAGTGGGTGAAGGCCCGTTCACAGCAAGAACAGCCATTGTAGGTGGTGCAGGGATCAGAAAAGAGATAAACCTGTGGGGCAGCCCTAGGAAAGACTTCCCAGAAATCACAAGGGAGCCCAGTTAGTGAAGCAGAAAGACCACGAGCTGGGAAAAAAAAACACAGAGAAGCTAGTCCGGACAATTCCACATGCCTCGCTCATATTCAAAATGAAATGCCAGCCAATCATCACATCATCAGCTAGAGAAGACAGCTGAGGTACTGAAGATCAGCAAGAATTAAAGTGGGTTGGTCCAGACTTGAAATTAAGTGACTTGAGGCTATAAAAATAGGTTGACTTCAAAAATAAAGTGGAAGGACACTTGATATCCCATGAGCGTAATAATTGTTCTGCAGAATGCAGGGGGCTCGCGCTGGGCTGTGGGGGTTGTGGTGAAATTCATTTTCAGCTTATTCACAGGTTGAGTTGTTGACTTGCAAATGCTGAGGAAGGTGATAGAGTCAGCAAGTCAGACAATCCTGCTGGAGACTGGAAGAGAACATTAGACTCCAGTTTTCTGGCTGCTGGGGAACTTCTCAGTATTCAGGGAGCTGAGTGCCTGAGCAGTGTTTGAGAAAGATGATACCCTGGCAATGCAATTGTTGAAGCTGAAACCCAGTCATTAGTTCCAGGTTTTCCCAAGCAATTAAACAGAGAACATGCAAGGGGAAAGCACATGGCCCAGATGCAGCTTAGGTATTTAAAGACATATTTTCCATGTTGGATTCTGGAGTTACCTTCAATGCCAAGATACTTATGCATCAGGTGCGTAGGAGCCTCTGGTCCATCACTGGGTGCCATGGTGATGCTTGATGTGGACTTGGAGGATACCTAAGTGATTCAAGAGCTGGAAATCAAGAATCAACTTTATTCACCATATACATTTATGTGTTAGGAGTTTGCTGTGGTGACCTGCAAGGAATACCAACAGCATTCAACAATTACATAGAATTATATAAAAATAACGTTAGAGGTTAAAGTATAGTTATGGAATAAAATGTGCATAAATGAATAAATGCCAACATGTATTTACAATGTAAGCAGACTTATAAAGAGAGGTTTAAAGTGTTTACAGCACCTTAGACATGCCTTAAGTGCTGTGACAGTAGCTACATTCACCACCCAAACTGACAGTGAAATACAGTTCCCAATCATCCTCGGATGAAACAGTTCATTCTCAGATCCACCTGCAAACCTCTTACTCCTTACCTCAAGTCTATGCCCTCTGGTGTTAGACATCTCTGCTGTGGGGGAAAGGTTCCTGCCATCGATTCAATGTTCTCCTATCAGGTCAGCTCTCAGACTCATCTGCTCATTGGAAAGCTATCACATGCTATGCAGTTTGTGCTCAAAACTGAATTAGAATGTTGAACATGGAAGAATGCAGCTCAGGAACAACCTACACTGTCTGCTGGGAAGATTCCATGGATCGGTGACAAGGAAGAAGGTCAGCTGACCAGGTACTTTGAACAAACCTGGGAAAAGATCTGTCTGTGGTATCATATCAACCGCACATTGAATCTCTTCCATGTGACAAATGCCCCAAGCTGTTCTGCTCTAGCCTTGAACTTTAGAAAGGATAAAAATATTTTGCAGATCTCTGGGAAAAGTGCAGAGGAGTCTTGGATTCATTAAGGAGTTCCCCCAAAGAACGGCAAAGAAATGATTACTTCTCTGACCATCTTCGGTATGTAAACTTCCAAACTTGACAATCCACAAGTTCAACGGGCTTGAAGGCTGTGCAGGGGCTAAGGCAGCTGGTTTCCCTGTACTGGCAAGAATGCAGTCGGGAATATCCAGAGCATGCCTGGCTGACAGCAGCTCATAATAAGGGGACTGGAAGGAGAAAACAAATGAGAAAGGATTATTGAAGTCTAAACAAAGGATAAAGAGTTTGCTTCTTTTTTACCCTCCTTTGTTCTGAATAATTTCCTCTCAGATCTCTTTGCCTCTTCTGACCTGATCAGATGACATTATTAGTCGTCATTATCTCAGATTGTTGCTGACCTCTGATCCGGAGGGGTTAGACAACATACCTTGGAGTAACATTTTATGAGCCGCTACTTGGTCCCAGAGCTTTGCTCGCACACTGGCTGCCGGCCCCATCAGTGTCTCTGAAGATATGGATATCCCGAGCTGCCACGGCAGCCTTCTGAGACAGCGATTATGGCGAATAATTAGGGGCTTTCAGATTTCTCTGACTATGGTTTATAGGGTCCGCTGCAGCACTTCTCTTGGTGATGTTAATTATTAATTAAAGGCTTGTTTTCATGCGGTTTACTCGAGGCAGTGCCAGAGTGTCGGGTTGCCTGGATTATGGCTCCAGTAGACCCCTACTCGGCTGTCGTGTCACGGCGAGTTGGTGGCAACGGGTAAAGACCAGTGACCCTTCCATCACAGGGTCACAGCACCTTGTGCAACTGGCGCGCACTTTTGCTGGGGGAGCTCAGATTAGTAACTCTGAAAAGCCTCTGAGACAGCAGAGTTCACGACACAACAGAGGTACTTGGAAGTGAATGATCCCAGGTCACATGCATTTATTTTAGAAAATGTACCCCCAGGGTATAGAGGATATAGATTACTTCCACACAGAAGTCTATCTTTTAATGCAAAGAGGATGAATTAAAAGTAGTAACTGGCACCAATTTGGGTAGATTCAGTTCAGTTTGACAGCTGGTCACATTATTTTCATTTGTCAATTGGATACACCCTGCACTGTGTCATGACTGATTTAAAAAAATATCAAGGAATAAATAAGAAATGTGAAGTTCTTGTGCAATGACTGTAGCTTCTTCCTTTGTCCATTATTTCCAGTTATTCTTTCACATACTTTACCTTTCAATTCAAGTATTTATGAAGTCTCAATGTACTGTATGGTACCTTTTTTTTATATAAGAGAAAGGTAGTTAGATTTAGGTGTAAGTTAAATTATATTAAGAAGTTATTTAGAGTAGGTTCAAAGGTGGTGGAGGGCTGCACTATGCTGTAACGTTCAATGTTCTCTGTCCTTCAAATAATAGCAGCTGCAGTCAAGATAAACTGGTGAAAATCATTTGCTTTGGTGCAATTGCACAATGCCTATCAGAACAATTATGAAGGAGATATAGAGGCACGAAAACAAAAAATCGATCACATCGCACTGCTTATTTTTGGGTTATGTGAGTGAACTTCATCAGAACACAACTGCATATTTTATCATAGAATCATATAGACATAGAACACTACAGCACAGAAACAGGCCCTTTGGCCCATCTAGTCTGTGCTGAAATATTATTCTGCCTAGTTCCGTTGATCCACATCTGACCCATTGCCCTCCAAATCCTTCCCATATACTTATCCACACTTCCCTAAAAGTACTGAAATCAAACCCACATCTACCACTTTCCCTGGTAGGTTGTTCCACACTCCCACCACCACCTGAGTGAAGAAGTTCCCAGTTATGTTCACCTTAAATCAGAATCAGGTTTACTATCACTGGCAATAAATTATATAGTGTGAAATGAGGGGTAAGTACTGAAGTAGTGTTCCTGGGTTCATTGTCCCAAAGTTCAAAGTAAATTTACCATCAGAGTATGCTGTATGCCAGCATATACAACCCTGAAATTCATTTTCTTGCAGGCATTCATAGTAAATACAAAGAAATCCAATTGAATCAATGAAAGACCATACACAAGATAGTGGACAAATAACAAATGTGCAAAAGACAACAAACTGTGCCAATGTAAAATGAAAAAGAAACTAAAATAGTAATGATAAATAAATAAGCAATAAGTATCAAGAACGTGAGATTAAGAGGCCTTGAAAGTGAGTCCACATGTTATGGGAACTCTTCAGTGAAATTATTCCCTGTTGTTCAAGAGCCTGATGGTTGAGGGGTAGTAACTGTTCCTGAACCTGGTGGTGAGGGTTCTGAGGCTCCTGTACCTCTTTCCTGATGGCAGCAGTTAAACGAGAGCCTGGCCCCGAATGGTGGGGGTCTTTGGTGATGGATGGCGCATTCCCCCAACAGTGCTCCATGTAGATGTGTTTGTTGGTGAGGAGGGCCAAACTGGTGATGGACTGGGCTCTATCCACTACTTGAAGTCAAGTCAAGTCGTCAAGTCAAGTTTATTCTCATTTCAGCTGTAAACTGCTGATACACTAGGCAGTAAAAATGAAAGAACATTCCTCCAATACCCTGGTGCCACATGGAACAACACAAAACTACACTAGACTATGTGAGACAGCACAAGGCTACACTAGACTATGTAAAACAACATAAAAACTGCACTAGACTACAGACCTGCACAGGGCTACATAAAGTGCACAAAGCTTTTTGTAGGATTTCTCATTCAAGTGCATTGGTGTTTCCATACCAGACCATGATGCAGCCAGTCAATATACTCTCCTACCCATATCTATAGAAGTTTGTCAGAGGTTTAGATGAAATGCCGAATCTTCACAGACTTCAATAAAGTAGAGGTGCTGATGTGCTTTCTTTGTAATGACAGTTATGTGCTGGACCCAGAACAGATCTTCCAAAATGATAACACCAAGGAAGTTAAAGTTGCTGGCCCTTCCCACCTCCGATTCCCCAGATGAGGACTGGCTCATGGGCCTCTGGTTTCCTTTTCCTGAAGTCAATAATCAGCTCCTTGGCCTTGCTGACGTTAAGTGAGAGGTTGTTGTTGTGGCACCACTCAGCCATGTATTCAATCTCAACTCCTGTAAGCTGATTCGTCACCACCTTTGCCAGCGACTTTGGTGTCGTCAGCAAACTGAAATTTGACATTGGAGCAGCACTTTACCTCACACCCATAAGTATAAAGTGAACAGAGCGCACAGCATAACGCTGCAGCTGTTCTGATGGTGAAAGTGGAGGAGATGCTATTGTCAATCCAAACTGATGGGGGTCTGCAAGTGAAGAAGTTGAGGATCCAGTTGAACAAGGAACTATTGAGGTTTAGATCTTGGAGCTTATTGATTAGTTTTAAGGAGATGATGATATTGAATGCTGAGTTTTAGTCAAGTTGACCTTTCACCCTTAACCTGTGACCTCTAGTTTTAGTCCTACCCAAACTGAGAGGAAAAAGCTTGTTTGCATTTACCCTATCTATACCCCTCATAAAATATGCTCTTGGATATTCAGTTGCAGTTTCTTGTGTGTATTCCATAGTGATGCACATCAATATCAATTGGCATGTAAACTACAACTGATTACCCTAAGGTGATTTTGTATTTACAAACAGGGTTTACACATACTGTGTGTCTTGGGCTCTGAAGCAGGCCATTATTGGAGGGTAAAGGACTGTTTCAACGCTCCTTAAAGGCACTATTCTGTTGTGGTTTGAAATCCCTGAGTCACCTGGAGCAGTGTCACTCTCACATAGTCAAACACTCTTAAAGTCTTCACCCTGAGGTAAGCTCCAAGACCACTTCAGTGGAATGACCTGAAGCCTGTGAGCTCTTTCTCGTGTGACTGTGTCCAAAAGGTACCCAGGCAGTCAGAGTCCACGATGGCAGGTCCCATGTGCAGTCACTGTCGAGCATTAGAGGTTGTTTCCACCATGGTAAAAGGTCGGGTGAGAAAGCCTGTGCTTTCCAGCCAAAGCCCACTTTATCCCCTGTCAATCAGCAAAGTCGCAGGACTTGCATATCTGCTTGGTGACAGAATGTCACTCCGGTGTAACCACAAGCAGAAGTACCACAGGTCCCTTCACGTCCACAACATAAGGGAGATTTTCACACAGTGGAATTGCTAGCCTACTGAAAAGGTGCAAGTAGATTTACTGATGCCAGAACTCTGAGGTAAACCTAATTGTGGTGTTCTTTTCTCTAGAAAGCAAAAGGCAAGCCATGTCCTATCAGAGGTTCTGAAGGATGATTATTGAACAGACATTCCTACAAATGCTGGAGACCGAAGTAGGAGTCATAAAGTCGTCACTTTTGACCACAGTGGTTATCAGCAATGACACTTTATCCAAAGAATAAATGGAATTTTGAATTTATTATGTCAAAATATAAGTTTGGTCAGTTACAATCGTGTATTAAGCCAAAGCGAGATGACTACATTAGGCATAAGAGGATAGGGATATTGATTACTTGAGCAGAAAGATTGCTGCTAGTAGGCTTGTGTGAAACATAAAAGACCACCTTAGTCCATTGTGTTCCCATCTCACAGCAACTGCACCAATAGTCTCAAACATTGGTCAGTATACTGTCCCATCACTACTAAACCATGGCAGGCATAATACCCTGGCACATTGCAGCATGTTAACTAATAAATATATGAGTGTTTGTTCTAAATGGCTGCAAAGTCATTTGGTTGACATTGACATTGAGACAGAAAATCAGGTGAGGAGTCTAATGAATAGTCCTTGTTTTTCCACCTATTTTTGTTTTCCAAACCCAGAAAAAAATTTATTTCCTACTCTTCCTTTTTAGTCTGTGACCACCTTAAAATTTTAATATCTTGTATTTTTTGCACATGCATCTTCTTTTCTCTCTGATACCTTTGGCCGAACTTTGCTCGGCTTTGCCAAAACTGCAGGCTTAGGTGCCGCCAAGCTTTGAGATTTCCCATTAGAGATGCAAGTCATCTATTTACTGGCTGAGTTTTGCTGGTGACTAACAGGGTCTGGTCCAGACCTGCTGTGTTGTGGGAGTTTGCTGAGGTTCCCAAGCATTTGTCTGGAGACTGTGGCACTGCACAGACAAAGGCCATGAATACAGTGAGCTATATAATATTTTTATTTACTGTTTTTAATTTTTGAGAAGCATGTTATGTGTTTGAAATAAATATTTTTATTATTTTGTTACATATTTAATTATTTTCATTTTAGTTTTAAGAATATTTTGATATTTGAAAGGTTAGAGCTATTGAAGAACTTTGACAGCTGGCAAAGCTGCAGGTAAGGCATTTGCTGTGTTTTAAATGGTACAGTGATAGGCGGGTGGGGGGTTTAGAGTGTGTGGAGGTTGGGGGTGAGGCTTGTTCTGGACTATGCATGGCTCATTTGCATTATTGGAGGCGCTGCTCTTTTCTCAGGGTTCTAACACACATGGGAATAGGAAAAAGGAATTATTATACATTCTAGAGATAAGGGGGTGATTGATAAGTTCATGGCCTAAGGTAGACGGAGTCAATTTCAGAAAACCTAGCACATTTATTTTTCAACATAGTCCCTTCCTACATTTACACATTTAGTCCAGCGGTCGTGGAGCATACGGATCTTGGACCCCCAGAAAGTGTCTACAGATGGGTGGTTGATCAGTTCGTGGCTTAAGGTAGAAGGAGCTGAGTTACATGCACTCATCACATGCACATGCAGTTCAACTCTTTGAATGAAGAGTTGAAGAGTTTTGCAGAGTTTGAAGTTCGTGGCCTAAAGTAGAAGGAGATGAGTTATTAATGTCAAACTTTCTGCATAATCTTACTCTTCACAGACACCTCAAAACAAAAGAAAACCTCCAAAGAATAAATGATAGAAAAAACATGAGAACCCCAAAGCCCCCTGTGCCCCTCCCACAAACAAGCAGCAGCAAACAGCATTAACCCTCCTGCACCCCCACTTATTCTAGCATAAAGCGTCAGCATTCCCACTACCTACCATGTCAGCAACAGCAAAGCCCCCAAAGAGGGTACGGTACATGGTCTACGGTACATCAAAAACTAACTGTTCATCCCTACAGTTTTTGACATCCCACAGGCTCTCCCTCTCACTAACAAGGGAGAGATAGGTTTGCTCCTTCCACAGCGAGAGGGGAGATAACAGTTGCCATACGTACATAATTTTCATTCTTCCAATCAGAAACACTTAAATAAATTGCAGAATTATATATCGACATATAATAATTTTTATACTGCACTTCTCTATATTAATACAGCATTATTAATAAATATTCAGAGTTACTTATCACATGTACATCAAAACCTACAATGAATGCATTGTCTACATTAAGAAGCAACACACCCAAGGACGTGCTGGGAGCCAGTGTACTGGCGCCAACATAGCATGCCCACAACGTTCAGCAAAACAGCACAAAATAGCAACCACAACAAAAACAACAACAAGAAAACAACAACAGCAAAGTAAGTCCCTTTCCCACCCTTCCATCCACCGACCCACTCACGCACGCAGACAGGCCTCCAACCTCAGAACAGACTGTATTCACAAATATTTATGCAATTGCTTAATAATCTTAGAAAGTTGTGCCAGTTGCATGAGAATTCTGGACGCAGAAATACCAGATAAATGAGAGTTTTCAGTGTCATTGTTACCTATGGAATATGTTTACTGAGATTTGCATTGCATTTTCTGATGTACTTTAAGCCTCTGTCTATAAAAGCCAGGATCCCACAATCATTAGAATACACTTTTAAATCAATGCAGCTGGTTTTCTATTCTTTTCAAGGTGTTAAAAAGGTCTACATTTTCTGCAACCCCACACACTCACCACATTTTAATGTATTAAATGTTGTGTACAGTATTGATTCCCATATTTGCACTTAATCATTGTAGAATTTGATTTTTTGTAGCATAATTTGACTTTTGGTTATACCATGACTCGCAAATATACAACTTGAGTCAATTATTTCTCTTCACTAAAAACTTAGTTGAGTTAGTTGTCTTATTTCTTGTTCATTAGCATTATTTTAAATTGGCTCAGCAATAAAATCAAAAAGTATCTTAGAAGATAATTTAAGCTGTCAAGTTATTGCATATTTACCTTTTTTTATTTGAACAGAACAATATATGTACATTTGTGTTCACCCTATGTATAATAAGGGGAAAGAAGAGGAGAGGGAAAGTTGCCTGGAACATAAAGCCCTTTAGAAGGGAAATTGGTTACACTTTGTTGTGCTTTTCAGAGAAATGTTTCCCCTTCCTAATTCTTAGCTTGTAAAGCATTTGAAAAAAATATTGTTAATAATCTTATTATACAACTATATGCTATTTTTAAATGAGAATTTTAGTTATGTGAAATGAACAGCTTCTTGAATGAGAAATTCAAAACAGGATATAAATGCTAAGTTTTTATCTTAGATGTAAGCAAGTTCAGAGAATTTAAAGACTTCTTAAAGGTTACACATGTCAAACAGATTAATATCACATTTATATGACTTTTTCTATCTTATTTTCTTTTAAAGTTTCCCTGAAGCTCTTTTCAGCTTCTTATTTCAAATGTAAATGCCACTCTTGTCTATGTTAAAATTGTGGCTGGAAACGTAGATGACAAAGAAAAGGGTAATCTAAAATGTGTTTTCAATTTCTCATTTTAAATAGTTTCCTGATAACCAATGTTGTTTTCCTGTGGGTTATTTTTTTAACTTTATTTATAAATCAGATTTTAGAATTTAGTGATGGTAATTTTTCCAGCAAACTCAACCTTCTTGGGTCGACCTGTAAGAATGAGATCACTTGATGCTTTCCTTTCAAATTGACGCATATACTCCATAAAGACATATGAAGCAGTTTGTTGAACCATAATCCTTATGTCTACAGATACAACACAATGAGAAATTAGCGTTAGAAGAAATGCCAGAATGGAAAGCATAAAAATATTATTGACAGTTTATGAATTTAAATTCAGTTAATCCATTGAATCCTAATGGCTAAGTGAAGGATTTTTGCTGTGGACAGTTCATGGAACTTGCTAGTGTTGAAAATATGCTCAATTTAGCAAAAGGAATCTAGATTTTTAAAAAGTGAATCAATGAATAATTGTTCACACAATTTCCCCAGCTGGGTTAGTGAGTTGATGTCAGATACATTTTTTTAAAGGCTTAAATCACTTTACATAACATGTGTCTAAAACCAGCTATGTATTTTAGTTCACGTTCTTCTTTCACACTGAAACAGGTGAGAATTATTCTGGCCTTGAGTTCCACCGTGAATCCTAAGATCTCTGATCTGTGTGGATCAGTCACTGTCACTGATCCAAAAAGGGTCAAAGAGAGCACCCAAAAAGACTGCACATTCACTGGCTTTCAAATACACATAGACTGCACTGAGTTTATGGTGACAATATATGAATGATGCTGATGTGTTCATGTGGCAACACACATTTCACATTACAGCTACCTCTTAGTCATGAACAACTCCAATTAGTTAACCATCAAACAATTTGCCTAGTTGTTAGGAAGTTAGAAGATAAATTAATCAGTCTTTTTTAAGACCTTATTAATGTATTTCCTACCTTTCTGGTATGCAGTTGTTTTGTTTTTGGTAAGACTTGTAAAACTATCTCCAACCTTTTTTGTTATGTTCCTTTTCTTCCAAAAAAAAGTGAAAACCCCAAATTAGAAGACACCCTATTTGATTTAGATCTGACTAAGTAATACACATTGTGAATATTTAATCCTGGTTGTTCCATGAGTATTGTTGTATTCATCGTCCCTTGTGTATTCCCATGGACGCTGATGGGAAAAAGTAGACGGTCTTGTTGATGGGGTAAAATCTCCTGTCATATCTGCTCCAACATCTCACGTCCTTAAGTTTCTTCTGGATCTGGTTTACAGATTAGCTTCCAGTTCTGTTCTGTGCGTTTCCACAGTAATGAGTCTCAAAATGAACATCTGACTCTCCAAGGAGGAAATCTATTCTTTAGAGCAGTTTCCTGGTATTATACCTCTCTAGTGTGAGTTCTTGATTTAGGTGTCGCTGCCTCTAAAAATACAGCTGGCTCTTTGGCAAGACCTTTATTGTGTTCCTTAGTTGTGAACAGTTTCTTTTTAAAGGTCAGTTTGGTGCCACTTACTGTTGTTTAAATTAGATACAAAGGCTATATTAGGTTTTGGCACCTTGCCTTAGCCTTTCACTGCTTGGGGAAAAAAGCAAGTCTTAGATGTCTTGGGTGAGAAACAGGTATTGTTTTCTTTTGTCTGCAGCTAAAGACTAAATCAGCAGGGCTGTAATAACACTATATCCTTCCTATAATTATACTGTCAGTGAATTATTTCTTTCATAATCTTTTGATATTTGTGCTCACACGCATAATCCATGAGCTAAGATTTCCTCCCACCCTATTGCCAAAGATGATGCCATGCAACTCCACTTGTATTTTTTATGATGACTTAAAAATTATAACACACATTCTCCCTCTTAAACGTATTGGCTCAAGTCTTTTCAGATGAAGATTGGCAGAACAGTAGCCGATTAGATAGCTAGAAAAGAATGCTATAACCTCAAAGGTGCATCATCATCAAAAAATATTTGACTGTAAGGATTATATTGTAACTGTCAAAAGTATAACATTGCTTTAAATCACAGTAATAGTTCTTAATTTGGAAAATACAACTGAATTAAATCAATGATACTAATCTTTTAAATACTTTGAGAATGCATACATGGAAATTAAAACCAGCTTTTATTTTGGATACATTGTCTTTATTTTATAATGTTACATAATCAGTAGTTGCTCAGCTTTGTTTTCCTTACGAAGCTAAATTATCAAAATTAACTGTGGCAATTTACGGTATATGAAATCATCACCAGGGTTCATGGTGCAATTTTGATATTTATTTTTGAAATGCATGCAGGGAAGGTTTAGCATATGTCATAATGCTCACTATTGCCAAGGCAACAAAATAATTGTAATTTTTCATTCTATAATGCTTTTCTTATTATTGTCAGGGTGCAGGGATAAATAATAGATATTTGTGTATTTTAGTAGTAGGTAAGTCTAGCGTGTGACTGAAAACACTAGACATGAAGCAAATGTTTTATGAATGAGATCTTTTTATATCTGGCTTTTTGTCTTCAGACAGCCTTTGCTGAATACTGTGCTTTGTGTTGTAAGTTTTGACTTTCAGCAAAGCAGGTCAAGGGGTGCAGAGACATCATCAACTGTCCCTGGTTGAGGGTTATGGGCGAATGTGATGTGAACAGGGTGTCTGATCTAATCCAGCTCCTCAGCAGACAGCTAGGAGCCAGAGCCCATTTCACAAGGAGCATTGAAGAGTAAGACAGCAGAAAGAAGCAAAAAAAAAATCAGTCTCTGAGGATTTTATAGATTTTTGAAGTATTAGTCTTGTGCTACCAATATTGTTCTGTAATTGTATTCTGTGATAACAAAGAATATGTTTTCTTCTGCTAGTCCAGGGGAAAATAGCAATCTGCTTTCACAGAAAACGACAAAGTAATCATGCTAAATTTTAAGCTGGTTCCTACTCACCAGCTGATGGTTCAAAATAGGCACTTCTCCCCCGCAGAAGTGTATTGTTGAAACTAAAACAATCAAAAAATAATTAAGTGCAGAGGACAGACAAAACTTACCAGAAAATATTCTGAAGGAGCATTGATTTTGAGGCAGGATTACATTTTAATTTATTTACAAAAACATATTATTTGCTTTGAAAGGTCTCATTTTAATATTCATATGTGAAATATCCTTAACGAAAATGATTCAGAGCCATCTTGCTTTCTTGCCATGTATAACTTTGTTGGCTGAATTAGACCATAAGACACAGGAGCTGAATTAGGCCATTCAGCCCATTGAGTCTGTTCTACTATTCGATCATGGCTGATACAGTACATTTTCCCTCTCGATCCCATTCTCCTGCCTTCTCCCTGTAATCTTTGATAGTAATCAAAAGCCTCTCAACCTCTGTTTTAAATATATCCAATGACTTGACCTACACAACCATGACAATGAATTCCACAGATTCACCACCAACTGGTTAACAAAATTCCTTATCATCTCTGTTTTAAAGGGGCTTCCTTCTGTTCTGCGGCTGTGCTCTCTGGTCACAGACACTTCCACTATTGGAAGTATCTTCTCCACATCCATCTTACTAGGGCCTTTCAATATTCAGAAGGTTTCAGTGAGATACCCCTTCATTCCTCTAAATTCCAGCATTAGTGTATTTTCATGAGAATGGGCACCTTTAATTTGCCCCTAACATGGAAACAGCTTTTCAAGATGATCTCAGAACCATCTCTGACTCTATGTTCTGCCATTATCACGGTATTATCTGGACAGTGACAATGATTCTAAAAGTAAATATATAGATATATATATGTGCCGGAGTCTGAAGGCAGTCAAAGACAGCTTGAACTTTGACTTTCTAAGTGTGATGTGGAACGTAAATGTGATACTTCTCTTTTTCTCTATCCTTTATTTTAATGTAGAAAAAGAACCTATAACACATGAAAAATGAGATTTGATATACACATGGAAGTCTATAGACAAAGAATACATTGATTCACAAGAAACACCGAAGGCTTTAACATAATTTTCTTGTCATTCTCTGTGGCAAGCTTTACTTAGATTTTTTTCTTCCTCTTGTAAAGTGATATGGCAGATTATTAATACATTAGAGAGGAGACAGGTTCCTATGGGTACAGAATAAATATCATGAGGGCTAAAGTTGATATTTTCCTCAAAATGGTAGAGGGATCATGAGGCAAAACTGATTTATGCTTGTCCATCATAATGGAGACAGAAGTGCCAACTTGGGCTGGCTTTGCATTGGAATGCGACTGTAACCAGACAGGTCTGAACAATTGCTGGTTGGATGCTTCAGGACGGTGTTAATATTGTGTAGCTGACACAACTTAAAAGCTGAATTCTACCTCTTTAAGGGAATGTGGAATATGGCGGATCAGATATTGCCATTCTGCAACTGAAGTCGATCTGGGAAGAACAGCACAGCACTGGAAAATATGGTTATCAGACACTGCTCTGCAGGAGGTGGGGAGAGGGGCCGAGTGGAGCTGTCCCCTATCAGCAGAGCAGAGAGCCAGGAGCATTACTGAAGATGGTGGGAGCCTGTGGCCTTCTATTCACACGTGTGAAAGCAACAAAGAGGCAGTGCTAGAAAATAAGATCGGATTAGCTTCATCTGTCATACTTACGTGGAAACAGCAAAACGTAGTGATATGTGCTGTTCGTGTCAGTGACCAGCACAGTTTGAGGATGCCAACAACAACATACTACGTCCAAAAATAACCCTAAATGGACGTCTTTGGAATGTAGCAGGAAACCAACGAGGTAACGGGAAGAAAGTACAAGCTCATTACAAACAGTGGTGGGAGTCAAACCAGAGTCGCTGGCACTGTAAGTCATTATGCTAACCACCGCACTGCTGTGCCGCCCCTTGAGTGTGGCGCAGTAGCAGATAACAGTCATGGCCAAGGTCACCGGCTGTTTCCTCAAATGTCGCTTCACACCAACTGCACTACTTGCCTACTTGCACCTGGTGCTGGATTAACCATCACATCTTGTTCAATGCCAGTAGAGACTCTGATGATGCTGGACCACACACACACACACACACACACACACTCTCTCTCTCTCTCTCTCTCTCTCTCTGTAACATCTATGCAGGGAAATAAACATCCTCACCCAGAATTCAGGGCCCCACGCCATCTTTCCAGGTGAGCTGACGCTTCACCTGTGAGTGTTAGGTGTCATCCGTTGTAACCAGGTCTCCTGTGCTGTCTCTTCTACACTGATGAGCCCCAACGTAGTTTAGGGCGGTCCTTTTGTTTAGCACCTGTCCACCACTAAAGGCAGGATGACTACACATTTCAATTTGACTTCCCATTCCCATACTGCCATGCCTGTCCATAGCCTCCTCGACTGCCTTATTTTGGAGGAATGGCACCTGATATTCTGTCTGGTTAGTCTCCAGTCTGATAGCATGAATATTGTCCAGTAGTTTCTCCCCTTTCTGTCCTTCCCTCTTTCCAATTCCCCTCTCGTCCCTTCTCTTCTCACTTGCTCATCACCCCTCTCTGGTTTACTTTCTCTTTTCCTTTTTTCCATGGTCCGCTCTCCTACTAAATTAATTTTTCTTTAACCCTTTTCTTAACATCCTCTACATAGCACCATCCAGAGACAGAGAAGCAGTTTCAGCAACAGGTTACTATCGATGCAATGCTCCTCAGACAGGATGAAGAGGTCAATACTCCCCAATGCCATTAGGCTTTACAATTCAACCGCCAGGACTTAAGAACTTTTTAAAAGTTATTATTAATGCTTTTTGAGATAGTGATTTAGATGCATATCATATTTTTTACTGAGTTAAGTATTGTATGTAATTAGTTTTGCTACAACAAGTGTATGGGACATTGGAAAAAAAAGTTGAATTTCCCCATGGGGATGAATAAAGTATCTATCTATCTATCTATCTATCTATCTATCTATCTACCTCCTTTACTCCCTGTATACCCATGAGTGTATCACCACCCACAGCTCCAATCTGCTGATTAAATTTGCCGACGACACTACATTGATTGGCCTTATCTCAAACAATAATGAGGTGGCCTCCAGGGAAGAAATCATCTCTCTGACACAGTGGTGTCAATAGAACAACCTCTTCCTCAACATAGCAAAAACAAAGGAACTGGTTGTGGATTACAAGAGGAATGGAGATGGGCCAAACCCTATTCCTCAGCATCCACATCACGTGGTCTGTACACACTGTTGTGCCTTTTTCACCTCAGACGGTTGAGGAGGTTTGGTATGGGCCCCCAAATCCTCAGAAATTTCTACAGGGGCACAATTGAGAGCATCCCGACTGACTGCATCACTGCCTGGTATGGGAACTGTACTTCCCTCAATCGCAGGACTCTGCAGACAGTGGTGTAGACAGCCCAGCACATCTGTAGTTGTGAACTTCCCCTGATTCAGGACATTTACAAGGACAGGTGTGTGAAAGAGGCCAGTAGGATCACTGGGGACCCAAGTCACCCCAACCACAATCTATCCCAGCTGCTACCATCCGGGAAGCGGTACCACAGCATAAAAGCCAGGACCAACAGGTTCCGGGACAGCTTCTTCCACGAGGCCAGCAGACTGATGAACTCACGCTGATTTGAGTGTACTCTATATTACATTGACAGTTCTATTTATTGTAAATTATTATAAATTACAATGATTGCACATGGCACATTTAGATGGAGATGTATCGTAAAGATTTTTCCTCCTCATGTATGTGAAGGATGTAAGAAATAAATTCAATTCATCTTCCACCTATCCCTTTCCAGCTTGTTGCTTCATTTCTCTCCTCTTGTCTCTCTCTCTCTCCACTTCTTCACCCTTACCCCCTCACCCTCTACCCCATCCCCATCCCATCTCCCCCTCCTCCTTTGTTCCTCCTCTCCCTGTCTCCCCCTCTCCCCCTCTTCACTGCTCTTCCCCTCCCCTTCTTCCCCTTTCCTCTCTTCCCCTTCCCCTCTTCTCCCCTCCTCCCCTTTCCCCTCTTTCCCCTCCACCTTTCCCATCTTCCCCTTCTCTCCCTCTCTCTTCACCTCTCCCCTCCCCTCCCTCTCTCTTTCCCCTCTCCTTCTCCCCCACACCCTCTTTCCCTTTACCCCTCTCCCTCCTTCTACACAAAGAGACACACACGAATGCAGCGAAGTTAATCAGTCGGGGCCTGTTGTGCAGGACTCATTCTTGGCCATTAAGCAGCTCTCTTGTTCTTGTGTAGCCAACAATGAGCTGAAAATGTTGATCTCGGCATCATCAGCATGCTTAATCACCCTTCTCATATCACACCTCCCCCTTAGTGCCTTCTAATTTCCAAGCATGGTATCTTACTTTTCTCAAAATCATGCCCATCTTAGTTTCTGTTGAAAAGAATATGCTTTGACCAGCATATGCAGGAATTGGGGTAAAACAACTAGTTATTAAAGTCCCACTATCTTCTTCCCATTTTTGAACATCAGCTCAGACACTGCCACTGTTGGTCATGTAGAGAATAACAGCTCCCCGCCTGGTGAGATCTTGCACAAGTACTCCTGCAGAGGACTTTTTGCCTTTGCTCAGTTAGGCCAACTAGAAGTACTATGTCCAGCATCACCTTGGCAGAGCCTGAAACCTGTTATTTCCAGGAAGGAAGTGGGTGGCCATCCAGGGATGTGCATAGTGCAAGTTCTTACACTCGGTATAATGACCTCCTGATAGCATTGGTATCTGTACCTAACTATAGAGAAGTTATGCAGCGTACAACTGTAGGACCCTAACAGAGAAGCCTGGGCAACAGAGGTAGTAGAGGGCTAAAGGTCTAGTGGTCTGCTCCATCATATTCCCTGCCATGGCAGGTTTTTCCCATGAGGTCTTCTGCCTATGTGCACCAGAACCAGGCACCCCAGCATTAGCACACTGCAGCTTTGGTGCTAAGAGTTCTTCCACTTCTTCTCAGATACCTCAGGCACCATGACTGAAGGCATTGCCATTTCAGACAGGTGTCGCCCTGCCCAATCGCTGTTGCCCAATTCATACACTGGCCAGATATTGATCAAAATCAGAATCAAGTTTATTATCACTGAGGGCTGTTGTGAAATTTGTTGGTTTTGTGTCAGTGGTAAAGTGCAAGATGTAAAAGTTAGCATAAGTTGCGAATTAAATAAATAGTGCTCAAACTGAATAAATAGGTAGTGTTATTCAGTCCCATGTTATAGAGTCCTGGCCCAAAATGTCAACTGTATTCTTTTCCTAAATGCTGCCCGGCACTTTCTGTGTGTTGCTTGGATTTCCAGCATCTGCAGATTTTCTCTCGTTTGTGAACGAGGTGGTGTTCATGGGTTCATGGACTGTTCAGAAACCTGATGGTGGACGGGAAGGAACTGTTCCTAAATCATGGAAAGTGGATCTTTGGGCTGGTTGTAATGAGAAGACGGTGTTGTTGCATGAATGATGTCACTGGAGAAAAGTAGCGGTCATATGAAGCGGCTTCTGGATTCAACAAAACAAGATACAACCGGCATCATATTGAGGCTCTTCTGGTTGAAAAGGTCTGCCTGTGCACTACCAACTTTTTATATTTTAAAGATCGAAGAAAAGTTAGGACAATTCAAATAAATCCATATTTGCAATGCCCTCTTGAACTATAAATGCATGAAATAGTTTAAAATGTCTGGATCTTCCCACTATCACACCCAAAATAAATGTTAATTACTGTCGTATCCACACAATGGGATGTTGATTGGATTCATACATTTGCAAACATGCCTGTTAACTGATCTAACTGGTCTGTGATTCAAGGCTTTAAGGGACCCATTGTTCAGGGCTGCTTTTTAAATAAAATCTACAATCTATGTTCACAATTGAAGATTGGTGGCAGAAGCTATTAGCTAAATGTGCTAAACCCAAAAATCGCACTAACAGAGGGCATGTCCAGGATGGTGAGAGTCCTTAGTGATGGACGTTACATTCTTGAAGGACCATCTTTTGAAAATGTCCATGAGGTGGGGAGAGTTCTGCCCATGACGGAACTGGTGGACTTTATCACCCTCTGTAGCCTCTTGCGATCCTGTGGAATGGAGGTTCCAAACAATACTGTGATGCAACCAGTCAGAATGATCTCCAGCCAAGGGTCCCTTTCATGTTCTTCTTCTCCCTGGTTTACCTACTTTGTGTTCTAAGCTTAAGTACTGTGGGCTGAAGTGAAGTGCTGTTTTTATTCACATGTTGTCAATCTTCCTCACAGAGCACGATTTCACTGAGTGCTCATTGGTCTTTCTGTTAGTGTGGGCAGTGGAATCAAAGTGCACTCATTTGTTTGATCTGCAGATGCAAAGCTCTGTGAAGCACTTGTTCAGGTTAACCGGCTACCACAGAGACCTTTGACAATGATTCCCAGATACAGTCTAACAAAAAAGCATATGGGAGACACCAGTGTTTTAAAGTCTGACCGGTGTCCTCTAGCTTTCGTCCTGCAGCTTTGTCCCCTCAGATAAGCCGGTTTGTGATTAAATCCCTCACCGTGCCCAACTATCAGAATGTCTCAAAGTATCACTTTCCTTATCAACACATGCACATTGATTGGATAATTAAGGGAATATAGTACCATAATTTCGTCATTACAGATACCAGTAGACGATGAAAGCCATTGATCACTCTGCGAGATGTCTGCAGCAAGTGATGCTATCTGGATGTCTTATCTCCTCACGTTCCCTGTACAGCCTTTTAATGGCCTATCCAGGCACTCTGGTTGTTTCTATAGCTGGTGGGCACAATCTGCTTCCCTCTGCTTTATTATTGCCTAAATTATATTAATTTATGAGACAATAAACCTTATTTTCTGCCTTACACTTCAGCATGACTCTTTTTTACCCTTTGGTCAATGCTCTCTTTTACTTGGTTCTGCTCCAATGAGAAAGAGAAACGAGAGACAATTGTTGGACGATCATTCAGTCAAATGGGACACCAAAGCTTTAAAGCTTTAATATCAATTACGTGCTGCAAATTAGTGTAAGTTGCTGCCATTAATCCTAAATTAAGTTCGGCCGTGAAAGTTTGAATATAGGCAAACAGAATAGAAACTTGTTGAACTTGGCTCATTTTGGACAAATAAAGAGTTAGTGCTGCTATTCCGCTCATGAATGCCTTTGTGTTTACTGGGTCACTTGCTTTGCCACCTTTACAGTAGAGGATTGTAAAGACTAACAGATACACTTGCCTTCTCCTTTGTTCTTACAGGTTTGCCAGTGTGAGCACATTATCCTTGTGTCTTTGTGCATCACCTGTTTGTGTGTGTGTGTCATTTGTGAATGAGTGTATATATATTTTGTGTGTATTTACGTGTGAATGTGTACTAGTTGTGCACTAAGTTGTTATCTGTATGCATGTAGGTGTGTACAGAGAATGTGAATAATATCTTGCTGCCTTTTTCTATAGATCATGCAGAATTTGAAGTTAAAATTCTTAATATAGAATTCAATATTTTGACCGTTTTTGTCAAAATTTCAAATTTCTCTTAATGTTCATCTCTGTCGTTAAGGCAACAGGTGTATTTCTAGAGGCATGGTCGCTGCAGAATGCAAAACAAACCTTGAACATGGCTCTTATGGTTAAGCAGGTGAATCAACTGCCTGAGCTTTGGAGGCCAGCATAGTTTGCTTTCTGCTGTACATGGAACTAGCTGATGGCTGCTTCATTTGCAGGCATCCCAGTGCTCAATTGTCCTGTGACTTCTGCCAAAAAAATGACAATCACGAATAGTGGATTGGTACAGGACCTATGTAGACAGGTAGCTTGTCTGTGCACAGATGAAAAATATTGATTTGGATGTTCAAGTGAGTGTAGCTATGAAACCAAACACAGTGGGCTGGGTAATTTCAGGAAGTGAGGACAAGTGGAACAGAGGGAAATTGTGCCTTTTCAGTATATTGTTTTCTAAATGTCCAGAAACAGCAAAACTACAGAACAAAGGAAGTCTTATTGTCTTCCTGAGTGCAAAGAATGGTTACAACAATGAAAAACTCAGCATTAATTTCACATGCTCAAAGTCTCCTTGTCAAAATACATTATCCATGCTGATTTCTGGGAATCTATGTTCCATGACCTCTCTGCGCAGACAGAGAGCATTTGGAAAGGTAATACACTTCAAGACCATGCCTTGGGAACAAATGGAAGCCCCGTGTATATGGCAGATGAGGACACCACCTCACAAAATTCCAAAATTCACACACTCCCATCTCCTCAGGCATCTCCTACCCCTTAAGTAGAATCATCTACAGTTTCCACATTGGCCTCCTCAGCTACGCCAGTGCCTGAGAAGAGGAGGAAGAAGAAGAGCGTTAGTTAGCCAGATTTAACTCACATGCTGTTCTGTAATGGTGACTTGCATAATGACTTCCGTCCAACGTTCATGCAGTATGTTGTAAAGCTGTCCTAATAACCTACATAATTAGCACTTGATTTATTGCCATCTTTCTCTTTGTATGTTGAAAGGCTTCTTAGCATTTCCTTTCTAATTTTGATTGGCGAAATTGCTTTGGACACCCCAGTCCTGCTGAACTCCGCAATGCCATCTGTTTTGTTAACACCTTTCATTGCATTTATTTAACTTTACTCATTAATAGACTTACACAGGTGAAATCTGGGATGATTAATAGCTGCCAACAAAGGCAGCACTGAATTCAGCAAACCTGTCGTCACAATGTTTCTCTCCGGTGATACTCCACAAGGGCCTTGCCAAAATGTCGATAATTATCCATTTGCTAATAAACCCTTGGCTATTAAATGCAGTAAATATGGAAGGTCTCCGAAGAAGCCACTTCAGAACTTAAGATGTTATCTTTTATTACTACGTAGCAGATTTTGAAGTGACTTGGATTTTGCAGGAATGTGTTAAACAAAGACCTTGTGGGTTTCCTTAAATTAGTTGGAAAAAGTGAATTAAAATCACAAACGTATCAAATAGATTAGACAAAATTTAAGAGCCTGCAACAAACACACACTGATATTTATTAGGCACAAATACATGTCTTATATTGTTGCAGTGAGGCCCAGCACAGACTTGAGGACCTTACCTTCAGTCTGGACACATTGCAGTCTCCTGGACTAAAACACAGGTAAGCTTCAGGTAAATACCTGTGTCAGTTGTTCACCTGTGATATTGACACAACGCTTTACAGTACTGGTGACTCAGGTTCAGTTCCTGATGCTGCCTGTAGAGAATTATATACGTTTTTCCCCCATTCGTTCTCCTCTTGGTCGCGTGTGTTTCCTTGGGATGCTCTGGTTTCCTTCCACATTCCAAAGAAGTTCTGGTTGGTAGATTGCAAATTTTCCCATGATTAGGTTAAGATTAGATCGGGGAATTGCTGAGCAGTGTGAGCCAAGGTGTCAGAGCCAGTCCCTGCTGTGAGCCTGTGATCCGCTAACAATGCTGTCTGCAAAATTACACTTCTAAATTTGTGGCAGATATTCACTTTCCAGGGTTCAAGAAGCTTACTGCTAACCTCAGCTTTCTACTACAGCAGCATAACCTTTACAAAGGGTGTGCTGCCTTTATGGCAGTTATTTAGTTTATAATATTTTTGCTTAGTAATTCGTGTGTTAGCATTTTTTAGTTAAAGTTAGGATTGTTTAAGTAAACTCGTTGTCCGTAATATATCGTGGCATGCGATGATGTCACATCTGATTTCACCGCGTCTTGTGGGAAAATACCGGTTTGGGAAAGACGGAAAGGTGGGGGGCTCACATGTGCGAGTCCAGTGCAAGAAAAGTTGTCTTCTACGCATTAAAAGTCACAGTGGAGCAACACTGTAAGTTCATAGATAATCGATATGTTGAATTAAAATGTTAACGCTGATTCTGTTAAAAGTAACGACTGTAACGTTCTCGCTCGGGTGTAACGAAACCTGAGTTAAACGTCGAGGTAAACCGTAGTCAATGAAAACAAGGTTGCAGTAAGATTAACCATTTACTGTTCACTCTTCACATTAACGTATGGTGAAAACTGTTGATAAAACAATACAAGATTGGTACAATATTTGTTTCCTTCTAGGTATCACATTTACATCGTGAATACTTGCAAAGGTAAAACTACAATAACTACATTACATTAAAGTGCAGCATACAGTCAGAATCTACCTACTCCATTGACTGCTTTAAATACACTTCAACACAAACTATCCGCAACTCTTTAACTAACGAAAACATAAACCTTATCGACCGTCGTTACTTTTAACAGAATCAGCGTTAACATTTTAATTCAACATATCGATTATCTCATGACTTACAGCGTTGCTTTCACTGTGTTGCTAGTGCGTAGAAAGAAAACTCTGCTTGCGCTGAACTGGCACATGTCAGGCCCCCACCCTTGCGTTTATCCCAAACCGGTATTTTCCCACAAGACGCGGTGAAACCGGATGTGACGTCCTCGCCGCGATATATTACAGACAGCGAATTTTACTTAAACGATCCTACTTTAACCAAAAAATGCTAACAAACGAATTACTAAGCGAAAATATTATAAACTAAATAACTGCCATAAAGGCAACACAACGACGGTCGATAAGGTTTATGCTTTTGTTAGTTAAAGAGTTGTGGATAGTCGTGTTGAAGTGTATTTAAAGCAGTCAATGGCGTAAGTAGATTCTGCCTGTATGCTGCACTTTAATGTAATGTAGTTGTAGTTTTACCTTTGCAAGTATTTACAATGTAAGTGTGATATCTAGAGGGAAACAAATTCTGTACCAATCTTGTATTGTTTTATCAACAGTTTTCACCATACGTTAATGTGGAAGAATGAACAGTAAATGGTTAATCTTACTGCGACCCTGTTTTCATTAACGATGGTTTACCTCGGTGTTTAGTTCGGGTTCCATTACACCCCAGCGAGAACACTACAAAGGGTTAGAGATGTCTGTGATAAAGTTAAACTTCTGACAAATACTCCTTGCTCAGCTTCTTGTTGTAAACATGAACCAATCTTCAGTTCTTAATGTAAATTGCAAGTTGCAATCAGTTTGAAGTTAAAAGTGCAGTTTTGTAAACCGTGTGACAGTGCACAGGCTGCTCACCCACAGCAGGTGGCTGGTTGCAAAGAGATGTGGTTTGCAAATTGAAATGACAATAAAGCTGCTTGTCTGTGTTAGGCAAAAATAAGACAATGGACCATGTTAATTGGTCTGCGTAATCCATGCAGCTACAATGAAGTCACCATTGTTACCAGAAGCTTTTAGACCATCTGTGTGAATTACTTTATCACAGCAAACGTATCAGAGAAACATAACGTGCAAATAATGTCAACTAGTTGCAAAACAGTGTAGATATTAGAAAGCATTTAGCATTGTTAGGAATGATAATGAGAATGACAAAAAGATGGAGTGACGGAAGGACGAGCTCAAGGTCATTCTCCAGCTTTCAGTTTCTGCAGCGGATGATTCTTTCAGCTGCAACTCATTGGAATGTTCTTTTAGTTCATCGGAATCATACCTGTGTTTGGAAATCCTTTAGAGTTTGTAAATTTTTTGCAGTTAGGAAATCTTTTGTAAATCTGTGAGTGCTATAAGTGTGTTAAGAACCAGTTGTCCAAATTTTAAAGTGAATCATTAAAATCAATAACTGTGTTTAAACTACTTTATTAGTTGGAAGTATCTCCTCCTTGGTGGGGAAGTGGGGTTGGCAGCTCGACCTTACTAGAGACTGGAGAGTGAATATCCGTCATATTATGATATTCTCACAACAACCTGAAGTATCACTAATTAATTCAAACAACTCAACCGCTAAAAGAATTACACTCCGCATAAATGAACTTACCGGTAAATAAAAAGACAGCAAGCTCAAACTAATCTCTCCTTTGTTTGCTGAGAAAGCTAATTCAATTGCTGCAACTTTAGCCCTCATGGAGTATTTACCAATACAGTGTGCTATGCAGCAATTAGTGTCACATAATACCATTGTAATCCTTTGGCCAGTCTGAAATTCACAACTTCATTGAACGAGGCCTGGTGGCTGAGTTATTCTGAATGTGCATTGCCTTAACGTGATTGCAGTGTTGCTGCTTACAGTCTCAATTAGTCTTAGAATAGAAGGTGTAATTTTAGAACACACGAAGCAAGTTTTCCTGAAGTGTATTGATGTTGAAATAGTAGCTCTGAAAATGGCAGACTTCTAAATCTTTAGGCAATAGGACTGACAGAGTGAAGACATAACAACTTGCTGAAGAAGGTGTCTGGCATCCTTATCTTCATTGGTCAAGGCACTGAGTATATGAATTGAGTTGTCATTTTACAGCTCAACTTGATGAGGCTGAGCTTAGACTACTTTGTGCAGTTCTGTTCACCTGGGATGTCATTATGCTGGAAAAGGTATAGAAAATATTCATAAAGACATTACCAAGTTCTGGAGGGCTTAGGCCATAAGTTCAGTTGGGATTTTTTACCCCTGGAGATAGGAGGCTGAAGAGTAATCTTATAGAAGCTTATAGAATCATTCACAGGCATTGGTAAGTAAATGTTCAGGGCCATTTTCCCATAGTAGAAGTGTATTAAACTAGTGTCCGGATGAAGAGTCTTCACCCGAAAAATTGACTGTTTATTCCTTTCCATCAGTGCTGTCTGACCTGCTGAGCTCCCCCAGCATTGTGTGTGTGTGGCTCTGAATTTCCAGCATCTGCAGAATCTCTTGTGTTTCTGCGGCAGGTGCAGAGGGCATAGGTGTAAGGTGACAGGGCAAAGGTTTAAAATGAGTCAGAGGTGCAATGTTGTCATACAGAGGGAGGTGGTTACATGGAATTAGCTGCTAGACAAAGCACCAGAGGTGGGTACACCTATAACATTTAAAGGGTGTTTTGGCTGGTTCATGGATAGGAAAGGTTAACAGGGATAGGAATCAATCAGGTGGTATTGGGACTAGTTCAAGTACTTAACTTACTTGGCATGGATGAGTTGGCCAGACTGCCTGTTTCTATGCTCTATAATTCTTTGATATAATGATAATTTAATGGAAAGGAGTTCTTGTATTGAACTACTTTCATTACCAAACTGATGCCTAGGTCTCCTCAGAGGGTAGACTGACTACTGCTGCAGCAAAATAAGATTTATTTTGATAAGTCAATGATTGTATTTGATCATTTACCTGAAGTTGGGATTGAAGAAACATATCAGGGATTTATTTAGAGGCCTCAGTTTCCGAACCGTGTTTCTGGAGAAAGATATGAGAGAAGTAATAATGGAAGGAAGAACTTAAGGAAAAGTGAAGGTACTATATTGATCACAAATATAAATGAGGGATAAATACTTAGTTAATTTTTTCCTGCTAAATTGGGAGGCACTCTTTTGAAAATTGTTCCTGGGCAATCTCTGGACAGGTGTGATCTTCCCTTGTGGTTTCATCCTCTTTCCCCGTATCCGTTAACATTAATCTTAAGGACTCCACCATCCTCATCATGCTCTCTTCTCGCTGTTGCCATCAGGAAACAGGTACTGGAGCTTTAGGTCCCACACCTCCAGGTTCAGGAGCTTTTATTACCCTTCAACCAACGTGGATAACTTCACTCACCTCAACTCCAAACTGATTCCACATCCTATGGACTCACTTTCAAAGACTCAGCAACTCATTTTCTCAGTATTATTTATATATTTATTATTACTTTTTTGTATTTGCACAGATTGTCTTTTGCACATTGGTCGTGAGTCAGTCTTTCTATTGCATGGTTTTATTCGGCTGTGAATGTCTGCAAGAAAATGAATCTCAGTGTATTAAAAGGTGACATATACATACTTCGATAATGAATATACTTTAAACTTTGACCTTGAAGGCATCTGTAGGAAGGGCTAATTGCCCAAACAATCAATGGAAGAGCAGCTTGTGGAAGCACCAGAAAACAGTGCTTGTGACAGCAATGCGGGAACATAATAATAAAACATCCTGTTCATTTCTGAACAAAGGGATCAATATATACTTTTGTGGCTTTAACTTTCTGTCTATCTGGGTGTGTCTAACTTCTGCTTTGCACCCCAACACTAGGATACTTTGGATCCATGGTGCTGAGCGGTATTTCCTTCCAATATGGTCCCAGTTATTTTGCAACTGATCGACGGTCAGGGTGCTGTCCATTTCTTCAGAGTACCTAGTCACTGTTTCATGGGTGATTGGAAGAGTTTTCAACAGACAGCCAATTCAGAATTCTAATAAAATTTCCTTTTCCAATTGAAGGACATTGGTGCCACATTCAAAGATTTAAAAAAAAATGAACAGAATATTTAGTGTTTAAGCCAATGCGTTTCATATTATCCAGCTAAAATAAATTTCTGAGTGTTAGAAGGGAGGATGAAAGTTAGAGGAATATAAACTGCTGTGATACTACACGTCTTGGTAAGCAACTGTCAGGAAAATACTTGATTAGATCTATCATATTCCTTGTAGAACAAGCTCATTTCATTTGCTAGATTGTATTTAGTGTGGACTTCTATGACCTTATTTTGGTGAAACGTTTAGACTTTGACAATAGTAGAGAAAACAATTGATATGGATGGGAATGGCTGTTTTTGTTTAATGTGCTGGTGTAAGACTAGCTTCATTCGAAATCACAGGTTACTAAAGGAGATGCTGTATGCCAAGCATAAATATACCTGTAGAGCCTCTTTTATAGAAGCCAACTTGGATTAGCTTTTCATAAATCAGTTATGAATATTTCCATAGTAGACAAGCAATAATGTTGCATGGTGTCAACAGAATCGGAAACATGCTGGATTAAGTTAAGCATCTTTGATTATTAAACTCATTTATTTATTCCATTGCCCTTTTCAGATCAATCAGTTTTAATTACAATATCACTTTTTAATCCCGTTTATTGCCAAAGCTTCATTCAGATGAATGATTAATCTGCAATTGGATTCCAGGAATGTATTTTATTATTTCAGGTTTCAAACGCTTTCAGTCTCTGTTTCCACTTTTGGATTAACGTGAGATTGCGGATACCATGGTTGCATAGCAATAAAAATGCAATTTTTATTTTGGTGGTAGTTCAGTAACTTTTGTTTTTAAATAATTGTTTTTACACTGGAAATTGTTTTAAATAATTTGTTTTTACACTGGAAAGGCTCAAATCTGCTTTTCTGCAGGGGGCACACAGAAATGAGTAAGCTTGCCCCATTGGTGTTCAGAGTCCCACTTAGTAACATTGAAATAGATTTCCTTTGGCAAACTAACTTCACATTTGAGAGTTTTAAGGTGCCACAGCCTTTCAGCATCTCCCTTTTCTTTGTCAGCAGTTTCAGACACTTTGTGTTCCACATCATTGCTGCGGAGATTGCGTTAGTCTTTTTCACGTGTAATGCACACAGGGGTTTCATTCAATGAAGCATTGGTGTGCACATGTGATCATAAGTCATAGGGGCAGAATTAGGCCACTTGGCCCGTTGAGTTTGCTCTGCCATTCCATCATGGCTGATTTATTGTCCCTCTCAGCCCCATTCTCCTGCCTTCTCCCTGTAACCTTTGACACTCTAACCAAGAACATGTCAATCTCTGCTTTATATATACGCAATGTCTTAGCCTCCACAGCTATCCAAGGCAATGAATTGCACAGATTCATCAGCCTCTCACTAAAGAAATTCCTTCTCATCCCTATTTGAAATGGGCACCCCTCCATTCCGAGACTCACCCATTTTCGGAAATATCCTCTCCGTCTTGACTTTTCAATATTCAATAGATTTCAGTGAGATTCCTACCCCCCCCCCCCCCAGTGTTCTAAACTCCAGTGAGTACAGGCCCAGAGCCAACAAACGTTCCCCATATGTTAACCCTTTCATTCCCAGATGCATTCTTGTGTATCTCCTCTGGACTCTCTCCAATGCCAGCACATCTTTTCTCAGATAAGGGGCCCAAAACTGCTCACGTTACTCGAAGAGCTGTCTGATCAATGCTTTATAAAGCCTCAGCATAATATCCTTGCTCTTATATTCTAGTCCTCTCGAAATAAATGCTAACATTTCATTTGCCCTCCTTACCACTGACACAAACTGCAAGTTAACATTTAGGGAATTCTCCACAAGAACTCCCAAGTCCTTTTGCATCTCTGATTTTTGAATTTTCTTCCCAATTTGAAAAAGTATATGCCTTTATTTCTTTATACCAAAGTGCATGACCATATACCTCCCTACACTGTATTCTATCTGCCACTTCTTTCCCATTTCTCCCAATCTGTCCAAGTCCTTCTGCATACTCTTTGTTTCCTCAACACTGCCTACCCCTCTACCTATCTTTGTATCATCTGCAAACGGCCACAACGTCATCAATTCTGTTATCCAAATCGTTGACATATAACTTGAAAAGAAGCGATCCATAGGGTCGTGGAACATCACTTGTCAGTAGCAGCCAACTAGAATAGGCCTCCTTTATACTAACTCTTTGCCTCCTGCCAACCAGACAATCTTTTATCCATTGCAGTATCTTTCCTGTAGTATCATGGGCTCTTATCTTGTTAAGCACCCCCATGTGTGGGACTTTGTCAAAGGACATTTGAAAATCTAAGTAAACACCATTAACAAGAATCCCAATAGATATGTCAGACAAGATTTCTCCTTAAGGAAACCATACTGATCTTGGCCTCCAAGTACATCAAAACCTCATCCTTAATAATGGAGTCCAACATCTTCCTAATCACTGTGGTCAGGCTAACTGGCCTATAATTTCCTTTCTTTTGCCTCCCTCCTTTCTTAAAGAGTGGAGTGACATTTTCAGTTTTCCATTCCTCCAGAACCATTCCAGAATCTCGTGATTCTTGAAAGATCTTTACTAATGCCTCCGCAATTTCTTCAGCCACCTCTTTCAGAACCCTGGGGTGTAGACCATCTGGTCCAGGTGATTTATCTACTTTCAGGTCTTTTAGCTTCCCAAGCACCTTCTGATTAGCAATAACAACTACACTCATTTCTGCTCCCTGACACTCTTGAATTTCTGGCATATTGCTTGTCTTCCACAGTGAAGACTGACACAAAATTCTTACTATATTCATCTACCATTTTTTGTACCCTATTGCTTCCTCTCAGATGGTATTTTCCAATGGTCAAAATATCCATCCTCACCTTTCTTTTACTCTTTATATACCTGAAAAATCTTTTTGTATCCTCTTTGATATTTTTGGCTAGCTTACCTTCATATTTCATCTTTATTCTCCTTATAGGTTTTTTTAAGTTGCCTTCTGCTGATTTTTAATAGCTTCCCAATCTTCTATTTTCCACTCATTTTTGCTGTATTATATGTTCTCACTTTTGCTTTCCTGCTGTCTTTGACTTCCCTTATCAGCCATGGTTGCCTCATTCTCTCTTTAGAATACTTCATCCTCGGGATGTATCTATTCTGGGCCTTCTGAATTGGCCCCAGAAACTCCAGCCATTGCATTTCTGCAGCCATCCCTGCTAGTGTCCCCTTCCAATCAACTTTGGCCAGCTCCATCTCTTGCCTTTATAATCCCCTTTATTGCACTGTAGTAGTGATGTATCTGACTATATCTTCTCCCTCTCAAACTGCAAGGTGAATACTATCATATTCCGAGCACTTTCCCAAGTGTTCCTTTACCTTAAGTTCCCTAATCAAATCTAGTTTATTACACAACACCCCAATCCAGAATTGCCTTTCCCCTATTGGGCTCGACCACAAGCTGCTTGAAAAATCCAGCTTGGGGGCATTTTACAAATTCCCTCTCTCGTTTTCCAGCAAACCTGAATTTCCCAATCTACCTGCATATTGGAATCTCCCATAACTATTGTAGTATTGCCCTTATTACATGCCTTTTCAATTTCCCATTGAAATATATATCCTACATCCTGACTACTCTTAACACATCTGGGTCTTTTTTTTCCCCACAGTTTCTTAACTCTACCACAAGTATTCTACATCGCCCTTATTACATATCTTTTCTATTTCCTGTTGAAATTTATATCCCACATCCTGCTAGTGTTTAAGGACCTGTATATAAATCTCATCAGGGTCATGCAGTTTCTTAACTCTACTCACAATGATTCTACATCTCCTGATCCAAATGTCACCTCTTTCTAAGGATTTGATTTCATTTTTTTTTTACCAACAAAACCACCCCATCACTGCTACCTAACTAACTGCCTATCCTTTCGATATAATGTGTATCCTTGGATGTTCAGCTCCCAACTGTGATCTTCTTTCAGTCATGTCTCCGGGATGCCCGCAGTATCATACCTGCCCGTCTCTAAGTGTGCTACAAGATCTTTATCCTTTTTCTGTATACTATGTGCATTGAAATGTAACACTTGAAGTTCTAGATTCATCACCCATTTCAATTTTGCTTCCATGTTACACTTCACCTCATCCTAGTGACTGCAATGTGGCCCTATCATCTGCCTTTCCATCCTTATGGTCTCACGACATGACTTGTATACCAACTGTCCCATTCTCAGTCCTATCATCCAGTTCTCATCCCCCTGCCAACTTAATTTAAACCCTCCACAATAGCTCTGGTTTAGTGTGCACTAAGTACTTGTTAATTTGTAGCGAATTCTGGTTTTTCCTTAATGGGGCATGGGCTATTTTTGCCAGTGTTCTGCAGTTTTTCCTGGGAAATAAGCTCTCTCTTTCCGATTTGACTGCTGACCAGATTATAGGGCTGGTGAGGTCAGACGAACAGCAGGCGGCTGCCTCTATTGCCAGTAGTGGTCAAATGCAGATGCACACAAGAGGTTTATTAGGGATCAGCAATGTGAAATGTCAGTGGACACACACAGGATTGTCGGTATGGATAACTGATCTGCTCTTGCCCATGACCGGAGAGGCGATTTACATTAACAGTGCGGGAGGAAAAACAATGAGGGTGGAGAGAAGTTAGCCCCAGGTACTTGAGTTTGAGGGAGTGTAGCTTCCGAGTAGATTTCTGGGTGCACCCAAACAATGAAAGTACTGTCCTGGAGATAGACTCACCGAGTAAGGCAGGTACTATTGTAGATGCATCAAAAGGAGAGATAGTGAACCTACATGATCCGAAAAGCACTTAACATGGCCGACAGAGAGACAGCAGCTCCAAGCAGGGAGGAGAGACAGGGTGATGGGTGGGAACCATGTCAAGCGGTCCCAAGCACTGTCAGGAGCAGTTAGAACACTGTCTGGAACAGTTGCCTGAGGAGGTAACAGTGATTGAAGTAAAGGCTCACCTAAAGGGGATAGTAAGGAGCAGAAAAGGGAACAAGTGGGCAGACATCAGTGCGAGGAGGGCAAGCGGAAGAACAAGAATGAACAGAAATTGTAGGTGTACTGGAAGAAACTACAACTGCCAGTTTAGTAAGATTACATGGAGATGTGAAGAGCCACTGTAACCAGGGTAACACATTGAGGGATCGAGCAAAGCAGCAGTGACAGATTATTGATCAGAAAGATCTGGAGGGAAAGGAGGTGGTCCTCCCACAGCCCGGTGACCAAGTCATGATGAGAGTGCTGCCTGAAAGGGTCGGGTGTGCTCCCAGAGGATAAGACCACCAATGATACTTCTAACAAGTGACACTTGTGACTCTGTGAGATGGCCTTTGGAAACACTGAACTCAGGTTAAAGCAATACGACCCACCTGTTTGTCACCCCCGCAGACAGAGCAGGGGATCAAGTGTACCCAGTAACAGTGTCCTTGCAGAGAACCCAAGCGATGAACGCCATCTGACTGCACCAAACCTGACCGCAGCAAGTGGAAGCAGAGCCACAGGAAATGGGAAGGCAGAGGACACCGAGAGAGCGTGACAGAAAGCCATGGATAGCATGTTGAAGTATAATGTAAAGAAGGCTGGTTGCTGAAGGTAGATGATTCATCGTATCACATAAAATAGAAAAGATATTGGGGAAATAGATGGGAAAGAATCCAATTGGCAGCAGGTTCCTCAACTTCGAAGGCCTCGCTGACCAAGAAAGAGAAGGAATTGCACATGGCATCTTGAAGCAGTCACCCCCAGCCTGAATGGAGGGTGAATACAAATGAGCTGGGCCCTTTCAGCAGTTGGGCCAGCGAACAGCTGGACAGTCCAGATGTGGCTGCCACCAGGGAGAGCTCCATGCACTCATTCAATTAGAGACCACTCAAACCTCTCCAGTACACTGTTGGGAGGGCCTGTGAGCCTGATACATTTACCTTGCTGCTGCCCTGGAAAGAGAGTAACCACTGCAGAGATTGAAGGGGTGAAGTTAAAGAATGTAATTAAACTGCAACTGGCCAGCCGGAAAGGAGGCAGTTGGCATATGAACGATAAAGTTGCATTTTAAAGCCTGTTGGTCAAATTTCTGGAGCAATCTTTACTTAGCATCTTGTGGGTAGCCATTAAGGATGACAGGGTAGATGTACATGCACATAGAGTAATTGGGAGGGATTCTAAGGCAGACCATTTCTGCAACACTCTTTAAGTAGATCCTCCTTAAGTTTGGCCTTTCCTGGTACAAATTTGTTTTTGTCCTGGAGAGCCAAGAGGAGAGACTGAGTATTCTGGACTTAGGGTGTATAGCAAAATATTAACTTCAGCATCTACAGTAACTTCTGCCACCAATCTTCCATCCTGAGTAGGGACTATAGATTAAATTTTAAATGCCGCTCTGGGCAATAGGTTTCTAGAGCTGTGAAAAAAAAAACAGTTCAGTGAAAAACCAGGCAATGTTGATTAACATTGTTTGGAGTTGGGTGCGATGAAAGAGGTGTGAAAGTTGTATGTAATTCAAAGGAAGCATTGTAGATGTGTTATAAATATAGACTTGTCCTTTGCTCTTTAGCATATAAAATGTCATGCTATGTTCAGTCGAGCAGGCCTTTTCCTGCGAAAGGTTCTCAATTTGTCTCATTTTGTCTAATAAAAGACTACTTCATATCTACCTGCTGCATCTCTCTAGTGACTTTGTTCACATTACAACAGACAGAAATATGGACAGAAAGTTAAGCTGTTGATAGGATATATGGATGCAATGTTGGACTAAAATTAGGGGCAAAGATGTGGCAAATGGACTATGTTGTGAAGAAAAGCAATCAATAAATGGCTGGCTAGTCTATTTCCTAAACAATGGGAGGTTGCAGAGGTAGGCAATGCAGGGGGAATTGAGTACTGTAATACATGATTCACAGAAAGTTAGTAATCAGATGCAGAAAGTCATTAAAAAAAACTAAAAAATATTAACTTTATTTCAATGAGAACTGAATACAAAAGTAGGCCAATCATGAGTCATTTATATCATTTGGAGTATTGTGGCCGGCTTGAAGCAAAGAGTTAAATAGGTTGGAAGCAATTCAGAGATTTGCTAAACCAAACGTGGAATAGATGAGATAACTTTGTGGGAGGGTTGGACAGGCTAGGCTGAACTAACTTGACTGAAGCACATAAGATTTTGACAGAAGAGATGTGCAATGGATGCTTTATGTTGATGTAGAAACTGGACCCAGTGGTCACTATTTATGAACAAGGGGCTGCCCGTTTGAGATAAAATGAGCCTCTTTTTTCTTTCTGAAGGTCATGAGTCTTTGGATCTCTGTTCTTCAAAGGCTGGTGGAAGTGGTCTTGGAATATTTTTAAGGCAGAGATAAATAGCATCCTGATAAGCCAAGGAGTGAAAGGTTACTTGGTGGAAGGGAATGCAGGGTTGAGGTCATAGTGAGATCAGCCATTATCTTATTAAATGGTGCAACAGCTTTGAGGGGTGGAGTGCCTATGATCTGCTACTAATTTGTACGTTATTACTTACACCAAAGGGCCCCTCATTCAAGCCACTCGCAAGCGACTTCTTAAAGGTCACGTGACGTGCAATAAATCAATAACACACACATATTTTGAATTGTTCCACTATCCAAGACCAGACACAATTTGTTTAAAGCATTTATTCAAGTGGAGTGAACTACTTGCAGCAGATGTTTTGCCACTTGTGCAACATTCGATGTTGCATCTCCGTTATTAACACAAAGGAGCTCTTGTTCAAGGAGCAATGTTCAACCACCACTGTCAGTGATCATGCCCATAATTTTTTTTCTGGGCTTCCTATGAATGCTGTCTTGACTTCACAAGCTGATGATTGATAACTAGACATCTCTATTAATGCCCTGTAGCAACTCTCAAAATTCAAAAGCACTTGGCCTTGAGAGGAAGCACAATTGCCAAGATAACTAAACCTGGTTTGTAACGACTGATTGAATTGGCTGTTAAAGTTCACTGATGCCATTAATCATCAGATCCTGAACAAACCAAAAATTGTGACTTCTGAAAGGTCAAAAATCTTCCCTGAATATAAGAAGATTTAGAGTTCTGCACCAATCTCTTCCAACCACTTATATTTAATCTTAGTCCAGAATTCTGCACAGTAGATAGAAACATAGAAAATAACAGCAGCAGTGGATCAATTCGCTTTTTGGGCCTGCTCTGTATTCAGGATTCGAGGTTGTTTATTTTCAGTCTTCAGTACCCGAGTGTAAAGGAGAGCAAAATGCTTTTTACTCAGGGCCCGATGCAGCATAAAAAGCACAATAAGCATAAAAAAAGAAAATAAATATTAATATAATGTTACCCCATGGTAGTGCAGTGGTTAGCACAATGCAATTATAGCTCGGGGCATCAGAGTTCAGAGTCCTCTGTAAGGAGTCTGGATGTTCTCCCCATGGAATGTCCAGGTTTTTTCCATGTACCCTGGTTTCCTCCCACAGTTCAAAGCCATACTGGTTGGGACGTTCATTTTTCATTGTAAATTGTCCTGTGATCAGGTTAGGGTTAACTCGAGGTTGTCAGGGGCTTGCTGAGCCTGAGGGCCTATTCCATGCCACATCTCTAAATAAATAAATAAAATGAAATAAAAGCGATCCTGTAAAGCACAACGTGTCGCGGAAGCTGCACTCTTGATTGCAGTAGCGCATACTCAGGATTAGTTTATGTACGTAGCCTGATTGTGTGGGCATAAAGTGACACTCGGTGCAGGAGTATCTGAACATAAGGTGTCTCTGACAGGAAATAATGAAGTGGCTAATGTGGATGTGGTAGGGTGGGTTAATGGATGGAGCCGTTGATCAGCCTGAAGGCTTGGGGGAAGTAGCTGTTTCTAAGTCTAGTGGATGCTGCATAGCCCCTTCCCACATGGGAGTGAGTCAAACAGTCTGAAAGCAGGGCTAGTGCCATCCTTTAGGATATTTCTGGCCTTTTTCCAGTCCTTTCTGCATATATACCCTTTGATAGCAGATATTCTGGTGCTGGTGATTCATTGGGTAGTTCTAACCACCCTTTGCAGTTTCACCTTCTGTACTACACCATGATGCAGCATGATAGGATGCTCTGAGTTCAACCAAGGCTTCTGGTAGGGCCATGAGATGACGGCCCATGAGGTACCAACATCATCCACACCTTTTACAGGTGTAGCCGATGCCAGAGGAGGCATATGTCTCAAGGTCTCTGCCTACCTTCTCACAACTTTTTAGGGTCCAATTTGACCCAAATCCCCTTACTGCCTTGTTTAGTATTATTGCAAATGAAGATACTCCAAACCAACAGGTTTTAGTTTTTACCTCTCTTTTAGCAAGAAGAGCAATCTTGCTTAAATGGAAGGCGTCTACCCCTCCTACACATCTTCAATGGCTACGTGATATTATGATTTATTTAAATTTAGAAAAGATCCGCTGCTCAGTCTTAAATTCGAAACAATCTTTTTATGATATCTGGGGACCTTTCCTAAATTACTTTTCCAATTTATAAAGTTTAACAGTGCACAGACTTTTATGTATATTTTTATCTTCTCTTCTTGAGCGAATATGGTTTTTTTTCTAATTATCCATTGTCATCCATCAGCTTTTTTCTTTGGTAGTTGGTAGGGGGTTGACTTTTTTTATAAAAAATTTCTTTTATGATGTATGACCTACCTTTAAATTTTTGATTACAGAGTGGTATACCTTTATGTGTTATGCTATAACATTTTGGTCAATTTTATTACAATATATGAATGTACACAAGTTATGTTGAGATGTATCTATGTGTTGCACTCTGTAAATCTTGTCTTTTTTTCTTCTGAATAAAAATATTGTAAAAAGAAAAAAGAAAGGTCTCTGCCTTCTCTGTGTGTGTGGCACCCTCCCAGAACATCAGCTAGTTAGTCCATTCAAAACAATCCTGAAGCACAGAGATAGCCTCAGTAGGCCATAACAATGATGGTCCTGGTGACTAGTTTCTCCATTTCAGCATCCGTTGGTATGCTGGGATTAACACGATGGAGATGTGGTTAGAGAAGCCCAGATGAGGGCACGGGTTGGCTCAGTAAGTACCGCAACAACTCAATCATGCCTGAAGTACCTCAGCTCTATATTCCTGCACCCTCTATCCTCTCACTCTTTGAGGCATCAGACTAGAGAAACCTATCTATCTCCAGTTTAAATATATGCAGTGAGTTGCCCTCTCCCAGTGAAATACCTTCTCTCAGTATATTAAATGTTTTACTCTGTATCCTGAAACTGTGACCTGTTGTTCTAGACTCCTGCAGCTGGTGGAAACATCCACCCCACATTCACTCTAGCCCTGTTAGAATTTTACATGTTTCGCAGAGATTCCTTCCCATTCTTCTAAATGCCAGTGAATACAGGGTGACACTTAAAGTCAGTATTTAGGAAGGATTATACTTTGGGTAAAGTGAGCCCTCCTTATCCGTGGGTTCTGCATGCGCGGATTCAACCGACCGCGGATCAGGAAAACCCAGAAGTTCTCTCTCCAGCACTCGTTGTTTGAGCGTGTACAGACTTTTTCTCTAGTCATTATTCCCTAAACAATACAGTATAACAACTATTTACATAGCATTTACATTCTATTAGGTATTATAAGTAATCTAGAGATTATTTTAAAGTACAGGCGGTCCCCGGGTTATGAACGAGTTCCGTTCCTGAGTCTGTCTTTAAGTCAGAACAGGTTCATCTGGTATTATTTAGCGTCAGTTAGTCAAACGTTTGTCTTAGTATATAGTATATATTTTACCTTTCTACACATATAAAACACTTAAGAAACATGTGTATTTCAATAATTAAACCACTGCGTTGCTTAGTAATAATTGTAGCTTTCATCGGCGCAGGGCCTTTCACATGCTCCATTAAAATTGTTCCGATCATTGACCAACTGTAGCCTAACACTTTTTTCCAGTGACTGATGGCGTTTCACCTCTTTCCAATCGCTTTATGACTTCCACTTCTTTTTCAATCGTTATTGTGATTATTTTCGTGAACAGAAACACTGCGGATTCAGAGCTACGCTGGGTCCTAAAGTCCACCGTACTGAGTCACGTTAACTAAGGTCCGGGGTTCTGCTGGGTCCTAAAGACCACTGCACTGAGACAGGTTAAATAAGGGACTTGAGCATCCGTGTTTTTTGGTATCCGCAGGGGGTCCCAAAACCGATTCCCCCGTGGATAAGGAGGGCGGACTGTGTTTCATTTAACTAAGACCCTATCCTCTAACACAGAGTTATAAAAGATTGTATTGCAATGAAAGAAGCTAAGAGGAGTTACCTGATAAGTTGGCAAATATTTGTCCAGCCAGGCAACATCTTTGGAGAAAGAAACAGTGCGTCCATCACTAAAGACCCTTACCATCCAGGCCATGCTCTCTTTTCACTACCACCAATGGGCAGGAGGTACAGAAGCCTTGGGTTCCACATCACAGGCTCAGGAACAGTCTTTGCACTGTATCTATCAGACTCCTGAACCTACAAGGATAACTTCACTCACCACAACTCTGAATTAATTCTACGATCTATCGACTCACTTTCAAGGGCTTTTTGCAATTCAGGTTCTTAAGATGATTTTTCCGTATTTGTCCTCTTTTGCACATTGGTCCATATGTATAATTTTTCATAAATTCAATAGTATTTCTTTACTTTCCTGTAAATGCCTGCAAGAAAATGAAACTGAAGGTAATATATGGTAACATGTATATACTTTGATAACAACTTTACTTTGAACTTTGAACTTCAAACAGTGTTATTGTTGCAGATAAACGAGCTCTCTCTATTGATGCCACTTGAATTACTATTTGCAATATTTTCCATTTTTATCTTAAATTGTCTGCATTTGCAGTTTTGCTCCTCCATTGCTAAAACAGCCACTGGACCTTGTTTCAGTGACCTTTGACCTGCACAAATTGATTCTAAAGTTTCCAACATTATAATAAGGAGATGTATTAAATTACTTAAATTACTGTCAGGAGCTTGAGAGTGCTCTGAGATTTAGCAGAACAACCCGTAAAAGTGCACATTCTTTCTTTAGGGAAAAAAAAAGTTTTTATATCTCATTCTATGTAACTTGAGATGAATTGAAGTAGTGTATTCTGCCTCAGACCTCAAATAAAATGCATTTTATACAATACTGTAATGTAGAATATCATAGCTATTTCATATCCTTGGGTGGATCTTTGGGAGATAAAATAATTTCAAGGTTCAAGTAAATTTATTATCAGAGAATGTATATGTTACTATATACAACACTGAGATTCATTTTCTTGCAGGCATTCATTGTAGAACATAGAAATGCAATGGAATCGATGAAACACATCACAGAAACGAAGAAAGACTCTCAAACTCTAGCCAGGGTGACAAGTAAAGGGTGACAGTGTGATTAGAATTGAGCAGGCACTACCTTTTAGAGGATAGCTGAGCACCAGGATGTAGTCATGTGACCTTTGTGACGTGAAGAAACATATGAAGTTGGGGCAGGGGCAGGTTGAGATTGCCAGCACCAACACATTTGATTCATTCAGTCTTTGATCCATTTTTCTTTCTATCCCTCTCTTTCTGTTTAGTTTTTCAGTTCTGGAGGAAGGTTACCAATGGAAGCATTAGGAGTTGTCTGCGAAGTGCAGGAAAAGTGCTGGACCTTGAACCTACTGCAGAGAGAGTAGATTGGAGGGGGAGAGAGAGACTAGGGTGAGAGCGGGGGAGCATTTATCTCTCTCCATCTCTCTCTCTCTCTCTTTCTAGCTATTTCATTAACACTCTTCACTACATCTCTCTCTCCCCCTCTCCATATTTCTATCTCTCTTTCTCTCTCTCTTTGTTTATCTATGAATCTATCTATCTATCTACCTACCTATCTATCTTTTCAAATCTTTTTATTAGTTTTTTGAAAAAAAAACAGAAGAAAAATATTGTTACAAGACATTTGAGAGTACATAATAGATTGATAAACATTCAAATATATATTGATCCATACATAGAATCTCTCAAACTCATATAATAATATAAATGATTAAGAAAAACCCCCCCCAAAACAAAAAAAAAAAAAACAACAACTAAATAGAAAAAGAAAACTAACCAACATGGGCAATCGCATAATGTTATATATATACAGTAGTGCCTATGACTCCCAACCTCCATCCACACAATTCAGGATAGTGACAATAAGGTTCAGGATCAGACCGTATAATTCATATGAAAATGCTGGATAAATGGTCTCCAAGTTTCCTCAAATTTAACTGAAGGATCGAAAACCACACTTCTAATTTTTTCTAAACTTAAACAGGAAATAGTTTGGGAAAACTACTGAGATACTGTTGGAGGATTGGCTTCTTTCCAATTCAGTAAAATGGATCTTCTAGCCATTAGTGTAATAAATGCAATCATTCGTTGGAATGAAGCGGATAAACACTTATTATCCATCATTGGTAGGCCAAAAATTGCAGTAAAAGGGTGTGGTTGGAGATTAATATTTAAAACTCTTGAAATAATATTAAAAATATCTTTCCAATAGTTATGTAAGCAAGGACAGGACCAAAACATATGAGTCAACGAAGCTATATCAGAATGACATCTATCACAGGTTGGATTAACATACGAGTAAAATCGAGCAAGTTTATCTTTAGACATATGAGCTCTGTGTACGACCTTAAATTGTATTAGAGTATGTTTAGCACATATAGAGGATGAGTTTACCAATAATAAAATTTTTTCCCATTGCTCAGTAGAAATAGGGCAATGCAGTTCTTCCTGCCATTCCTTCTTAATTTTTTCAGATATATCTGGTTGTAGATTCATAATCATATTATAAATGATAGCAACAAGACCCTTTTGACAAGGATTAAGAGCTAAAATTCTTTCTGTAATGTCCAATGGACATTCTTTCGAAAAAGACTTTAGTTCATTATATAAAAAATTTCTAATTTGTAGATATCTAAAAAAATGGGTTTTAGATAAATTATATTTATTAGATAATTGTTCGAAGGACATAATGTTATCATCCAAAAACAGATCACGAAAACATGTTATACCTTTTGTTTTCCATAAATAAAAGGCTTGATCTATGGAAGATGGTCGAAAAAAGTAATTAGCTGTTATAGGGCTTGACAGTATAAACTTATTCAAACCAAAAAATTTACGAAATTGAAACCAGATTCGTAATGTATACTTGACTATAGGATTAGTTATCTGTTTATTCATTTTAAATAACGAAAAGGGAAGTGAAGATCCTAAGATTGAAATCAATGAGAAATCTTGCAGATCTATCTATCTATCTATGTAATTCTCCATTGAATTCTCCAACTTCCAGTAATTCCCTCCCTCTCCCTTCCCCATCCCAGTTTCACTCTGCCTCTCCTCCAGCTGCCTATCACCTCTCTCATGATTTTGCCTTCTTCTACTACCCATAGTGCTTTCCCCTTACATTACTTCTTCACCTTTTCTGCCTATCCTCTCCCTGCTTCCCCTCCCCCACCCCTTGATCTTTCCTCTTACTGGTTTTTCACCTGACACCTACCAGCCTTCTCCTTCCCACCCTCCCCCCGCCTCCCTTATAGGGCCTCTGCCCCTCCCTCCAGTCCTGACGAAGGGTCTCGGCCTGAAATGTTGACTGCTCGTTTCTACGGATGCTGCTCGACTTGCTAAGTTCCTCCAGCGTGTTGTGTATCTATCTATCTATCTATCTATCTATCTATCTATCTATCTATCTATCTATCTATCTATCTATCTATCTATCTATCTATCTATCTATCTCTATCAAACTTGAATTCCCGGGCCTCTGAGAAGCATTGTTACCTGTTGCATTCCGATACACTGAAATAACTCAGCAAAAGATGATCTATTTTCTTTGGAATCTGATGTCAGTCTATTCAATCTGAACTACATAGTGACCAGCATGAGAATGAGGTATAAAAGAAACTCCAGTTGCATGAGAGAATTCAGAATTTGTGGAATCGAGAAATTTGCAGAGATGCATTGGAAGATGCTACAGAAAGGGTTATGGGGGAGAGGAGCAAACTCCACAGATGTGTGAATTTTAATATATATCCTTTGGACATATGAGTAAACTGTCAGGCGTTCACTTGTCCTGTTGAACTGTTTAAGGAAGTTAAGTTCAACCAAAACTGGTACAATGAAACAGGAGCTCAGCTTAAAAGATTTGAAACCCATTAGAGATGGTACCATGAATGAAATACAAAGATAATTTAATTGTAATCCCATTCATAAGAGACACATAAACCACCCTACAAATACCTTCAGAAGAATTTTTTTTATCTTTCTGTTGATGGCTGAGGATCATAAAAATGGGAGTGTATTTATCTTTTAGGTATTATGATTTCAGAATTTCAGGCACCTACTCATTTATCAGTAATATAATGACTAAGAAGGTGCAAATTATTTTAACTGCTGCATTTTATCTTAAAAGTTCAACCAATATTGATAGCAATGTGCAATACCATCAATAACATGACTGTAAGAACTTTAATCGTGATAAGAGCATTTTCTATAAATACACTAACAGTTATTGCTCACATCTATTTTTAGAACTTACGTTGTTTTATGAAAAAAGGACTTTGTCGTTTTATATGATGCCGTTGAGTTAGACCAAGTATCAAGCAATGGCTTATCAGAGTACAAAGGTATTAGCAAATGGTGAAGCCTGACTCCACCCTGAAAAATGATAAATCAAAAAGGATCTCGAATGAGCAGCATTACCACCTGTCCAGGCTCCTCCCTCTTTACAGGTGTCGCAACATCGAATTGGTAAGCAGCTCACCTCTCCTTGTTCCGTGGTGTTAATTGCCCACTAATTTCAACACTCTTTTGTCAGCAGAAGCCAACAGCTGTCTTGCCGCATCATAAAATTTGAGCAAACTTTTACTTTATCAACTCTCTGATAATTATCTTTCCTTATCTTGCAAGCAGTTGCAATTGCGGGATGATATGAGCAGGGAAGGGCTGTTTAGCACTTTGGCAACACTAGTTATAGCGGGTTGCTGGCGCCAGCGTGTCTCTTGGCTATCTGAGTGGTATGGGTTCAGGGTAGGAGAAACCACTTCATAGGCTAAGATCATACACAGGTAATTTCCACATGTAGTTATCTGTGAACTATAGTCTAATCTCCCATTCTGAAATTAGACATCTCCAAACATTTGCTGAAGTCTGAGAAGGTATTTAAAAAGGACTTTAATTGTTGATTTTCTGTGCGTGTCAGCTTTCCTTCATTAGATTGAGTTCTCATCCAATTTCAGACCGACACTGACAGATGCAATAAACATTTATTGGTGTTTTTAGACTTTGTTTGGAAACTAAATGATGGGGGATTGAAAGAAGTTACAACATATCACTTGGAGCTCTGCACTGTAACAACTGGTACACAGGCAGGGAAAATCAATAGCCTGCAGGTGGCATTCCAAAACCTACCAACCAGTGTGGGTAATTTCCATTTGCGGGATCACAAGTGACCCCACCATCACTTTCAGAGTGAGTTATCGATTTCAAAAGCAGTGTATTTTTAAAGCATACTTACTTAATGCCCCTTACATCGCTGGCAGTTCGGGCTTCAATAAAGGTCCTCCATCTCTTGGCCATTTAGATGTAGAAAGATTCTTTATTGCTGTTTCTTTAACAGTTTTGTTTCACCAGTCAGGGATGTTAGCCCTGAGCTGAACCCCTGAACCTAGAAGACCAGGGAACCACTCTTAGTCTGCCCTCTACCCTTTGATCTGTTTGGCATGGTGACCCTACCAAGAGCCAAAATAGCTCTCCGAGTTTTTGAGGTATGCAAGCCTCCAAGCCAGAACAAGGCTGAGATCCTCTTGGAGGCTTTACAGCATAAATTCAGGCCATTTGTCTTAATGCATCATATAACTGCTTGGATCCTTTCCCCTGTCTGTTACTCATAGCCCCTTATAATCTCCATTTTCTGAAAACATCTACTTCTTTTTTAATGGCTATTTCCACCAGAGATTTTGACATTCTGTCCTCTAAATACCCTTTATGTTAAAACCTCTTTCCCATTCAGAAAGTTTTGCCTCTCCTCCACTCCAGAGGTGCAGAGCTAATTGACAACACTGTAGTGTGCCATTGAAAGGGTCATTGAGGCTGGATTGAGGTGCACAATAACTTTGTTCTTAACCTGATTTCACATATTCCTTTTCATTCTGGAGTCATAGGAGATGCAGGATCAATGAGAGTTCTGTTTGATCTTCACAGATCTTGTTCCTCACTCGTGCTGCCTTTTAACACTAGCCTGATCAAATGGGGATGAGAAACAGTCTTTCTAATGATTACAAATGACAGCCGGTGATCCAAATCTCCCATGAGTGATTTGGTGAATGGAAGAGATTATGGGAAGAAATAAAGAACTCTCCATAGTAACATAAAGACAGGAAGAGAAAAATCAAAGATTTCCACGGTCAGTTTGCCGTGACAAACAGCAGTTTCATTGATTTCATTTTCGTGCAAAGCTTGAGAAAATGTACAAAACATTTGATTGCATTTTTAAATCTTGTTTGCCTTCATCTTCAGGTTTTTGGCAATTGGTTTAGTTTGAGGTAAAGCAATGCCCTGGAGGAAGTTACAGAAGCAGCATTTGACTATAGTGCCACAACACAATCCAACAGAACTTGTGCTTTGTGTTGGAATAACTGTGTATGTAACATCTCATGAGCTCAGAGACCTCTAAAGTCTGATTATTGCTGTGTAAAGTGGGCTTCTGGTTGCGATGATTGTTTCCTTAAACTCAGTATTGAAACATAGTTTTTCCGTCGCTTAATCCATCCACGAATCCTGCCTCTCCGAATCCTCTTCAGCAATTTGCCCACCACCAATGTAAAACTCACTGGTCTTTAATTCCCATGGTTATCCCTATTAGCTTCCACAGGAACATATCGATCCTAATGTTTTTCTAAAGTTCTAGTACAACCCTTTCCTTAATGTTGACATGTTCCAACTTATCAGCCTGTTCTACATTGTCCTCACATTCATCAAGGTTCTTCTCTCTGGTGAATACTGAAACATTTTCAAAAATATTCCAAAAATGTCCTGCATTTACATGCAATGTACTTTATAGTCATCCCCACTCACAGATTTTGGTTATTTGGAATGTTTCAATATATTTTACATTTTGTTCTTATGGACTTCTGACTCTAACAGCTACTACAGTTAGCTTTCTCTTTGTAATTGGTTTTCCTTGGTTTGTACTTACCTATGCGCATAATTTTATATACCTCTATCCATCTCGCCTCATTCTCCAACGTTACAAGGAATGAAGTCTTAACCTATTCAATCTTTCCTTATAACTCAGGCCCTACAGTCCCAGCAACTGTAAATTTTCTCTATACTCTTTCAACCTTAGCTACATCTTTCCTGTAGGTAGGGACCAAAACTGCAAACAATACTCCAAAGTAGACCTCTCAAATGTCTTGTACTCAATACTTTGATTTATGACGGCCAAAGCACCAAAAGCTTTCTTTACGACCCTATCTACTTATAAGCTGAGATTCTGCAGAGTAAATCAAATGGCCAGAACAGGCAGGTGACTGGAAAGGAATAGTGGTCTCTGACTGTGAGTGTGACGGCAACAGAATCATTTATGGTTTATGGGAAAGAGCGGAGGGGGTGTGGTTGGTCTGATAAGATTGTTCTTTCAGGATCCAACACAGACACAATGACTGAGATTAATTTCTTTTGATGCAGTAACAAATCCCTGAGTCAATGATTCTATATCCATTCAGGGTAAAGAGATAAAGATCAAATTTACCTGAATCCCCATAAAAAAACAGCTTTTGCCACATAAGCTTGTCCTTTTTGGAATTACCTATCATCTATTAAAACCAGAACTAAAATCTCAGTGTGGAGCAAGGGATACATTACTCAGTATTCCAGTCCATGAACTGTTAGCCCTCAATCATTTTCTAGTATGGAACTGAAAAAATTTCCAACGTTGGATGGCCTGCTGCTCACTGTGGTTTAAGTCACTTGGTTCACTGAACAGGCTAATAGCCAAATTTAAAATTAAGCACATTTACAAGGAGCACTGCAGCATCCATCATCAAAGATCCCCAACCATCCAGTCCAGTCTGTGCTCTCTTTTCACTGCTACCATCTGTCAGGAAGTACAGGAGCCTGAGGTCCCACACCACGAGGTTCAGGAACAGTTATTACCCTTCAACCATCAGGTCCCTGAACCAGCATACAGTACTGTGTCACGAGGTGGGGACAAGGGTGCTGGGAGAGGACCCACACGCAGGACACAAACACGTCTTTCTTAGGTACAATAAAATAGCGTTTATTACTCGCTACACAGAAAATCAGGAAATCGAGGAGGACAAAGAGGAACACGAACCTCGGACTAGGGGACTAGGGACTTGGATCACCGCAGACCTGGGACTTGGAAACAGGGAACTGGGATCGCTGCGGCCATGACTTGGACAGTGGGAACATGGACAGCCGCGGACCTTGGACTTGGACAATGGGAACATGGACAGCCGCGGACCTTGGACTTGGATGGGGGAACATGGACAGCCGCAGACCTTGGACTTGGACACTGTGGAACCTGGATCGTCGCAGACCCTAGACTAGGAGACTAGGACCTTGATTCACCGCAGCCAGAAACGTGGACACCATGGATCACCGCAGCCAGAAACGTGGACACCATGGATCGCCGCAGCTAGAACGTGGACACCATGGATCACCACAGCTAGAACGTGGACACCATGGATCGCCGCAGCTAGAAACGTGGACACCATGGATCACCACAGCTAGAACGTGGACACCATGGATAGCCGCAGCCAGAAACGTGGACACCATGGATAGCTGCAGCCAGGACTCCTCCTTCAGATCAGGCATCGAGCCGGGACTCTTCTTCAAGGGGACAGATGCAGACAGGACTCTTCTTCAAGGGGTAGACACAGACAATGGACATGAATGTCGAGCCAGGACTCCGCCTTCAACTCACCCCTGGTAGACTGACCTTGCCCGGACCCATTCTGCGAAGGAAGGTGAATCGCTGGTACTCCGATGCGGGCTGGATAACTCTGGCTTGTGGTAGCGACGGCGATTTGCTAATGCTTCCTAACACTCTCACCCCGAACAGCTAAAGCCAGGGGCTTATAAGCTGCCAGTTCGGGTCGAGAGTAGATCACCTTAATTGCCAAGCTCAAGGGACACGTGAAATGGAATTAGAAGGGAACAAGGAGTCAATGGTCCGGATCATAATGCAACCTAACTAAATTTAAAGGAGAACCGATCCGGACCATGACATACTGTGAAAAAGTCTTAGGCACATATATACATAGCCTGGGTGCCTAAGACTTTTGCACTGTACTGTATTTGTTAATGTGGAGTGGAGAGCATCTTGTAAATCAGGCAGGAGCAAATAGTGTTGGGAATGGCGAGGGTGGAGTCCTGCAGGAGGGATGTGGGACAAGTGGTAGAGAAGGAGTGCCAGGAGTGGGGGTGGAGTGGGTGCAGGCACATCCAGCTCTGAGATACCAGGCAAGGTCATTTGATTCCAAACAATTGGTTTACTGATCATTACAGAATGTCTCTGTGGGGTTTCCCACTTCCTCCCCTCTCTCTGCCCCCTTCCCACTCTCAGTCCACGATCGAGACCCAGATATCATCACTCACATATGTCATTAAATTTAGTTTCTTTTTGCAATAGGTGTACAACACAATACATAAAATTACCAAAGTACTGTGCAAAAGTCTTTGGCACCCTAGATATATATATATGTGCCTAAGATATTTGCGCACTACTGTAGACAACTTCACTTGCCTCAACTCTGAACAGATTCTACAACTATAGATTCACTTTCAAGAACTCTACAACTCATGTTTTCATTATTATTTGTTTTTATTTGCACAAATTTTCTCCATTTACATATTAGCTGTTAGTCAGTCCTTGCACATGTATAGCTTTCATAAATTCATTTGTATTTATTTTCCTGTAAATGCTGTCGTTGCGTGAATGAAATTATCAGAGTGAGTTACTGGTAGGTACAAAACAGCTTCTTTATTTGACAAAACAAGGTATAGCAGGCATCATATTGAGATACTTTTGGTGCAAAGGTCTGCTGGCCCAACATAAAGGACAATTACATATTTATAAGGTATATACAATGCTTTCTTTTGAAACTGCGTACAAACTTCACATCTTCTGATTTGCATCCATCCCACAGACACCAGCATCGTCTGGACTGGGATTCACAGCTTTTAGGAATCCATTGTTCCAAATTAAATCCACAATACATTATCAAGGAACTGAAGACCGGTGGCCAAAACCATTTGCTAAATGTAAATGACCTAAACCCAAAAAGCACTCTAACAAATGCCTGCAAGAAAATGAATCTCAAGGTAATGTATGAACTACATTAATGTACTTTAACAATACATTTACTTTGAGAAAACTAACTCATTCTATTTCACCAGTAACAAATGAGGGGGGAGGACAAACATTGTTTTGCTGGGATTGTAGGTGTTCCATTTTGCATGCTGTTATTAATCTTATGTTCATGTTTACTTACATACATAAGCCGTTCCCCACCCCCCACTGGGCTATATGCCGCTGATAGGAGCTCACTAGAGTCATCTGTCCTGGGCCAGACCTTCCAGTTGTCCCCAGGTGTAACCCAGCTTCAAAGATCCTTCCTCGGCCGGGGATGAGGTCTTTAGAGGTTTTGCTGATGTTTCTGCAGCAATGGGTTTTTATACAACGGGGCTGCTGGCGCCTTGCCCAACTCTCCTTCTTTTGCAGTCGTCTCTGGCAGAGTTAGCCTTACAGGAAGTGCAGTACATGGCAGCTTTGCCCTATGTATCCTAATTAGCACTACCTCACGGAGAGATGATTCATCGTAATGCTTCTGATCTTAGAGTTCAGACCCTCACAGGCTCATCCACTCAGGGGCTGTGTGTGGCCGTATTGAGAAGCTGGCCAAAACCCATGCTCATCCTTTTCCTGCATGCTGCTCTACCAAGGTAATTGGGTGCCAGTAATACGACTCTCAACATGTGATGCTATAACAAGTCCTTTTTGTACCGATTAATTAGTGCTCTCATTCCTGGAAGCATATCCTGTGTAAGTTAAGTGAGGTACCAATGTAGTGGAATGGAAAAGAGGCTGGACAACCCAAAATCCAGCCAGTGTGTGTGATCATCATCACAGTTCAAGTAGGTCATTACCATATTTTGTCTTTAGATATAATGCTGGCATTCTGTAGCAATCTGTTCTGTTAGCTTGATTAAATCACGGAGCATTATAGCATAGGAATTATAGCCCTTTGGCCCCAGTATTTGCACCAAACATAATACCAAATTAAAGCTAATCTCTTCTCCCTCATTCCCTGTAGATTCAGGTGTAGGTTTAAAAGCCCCTTAAATGCCACTATTGTGTCTGCTTCTACCGTTACCCCTAGCAGCCCACCCCAGGCACCACCATATAACCATATAACAATCACAGCACGGAAACAGGCCATTCCGGCCCTCCTAGTCCATGCCGAACTCTTAATCTCACCTAGTCCCACCTACCCGCACTCAGCCCATAACCCTCCACTCCTTTTCTGTCCATATACCTATCCAATTTTACCTTAAATGACTCAACTGAACTGGCCTCTACTACTTCAACAGGAAGCTCATTCCACACAGCTATCACTCTCTGAGTAAAGAAATACCCCCTCGTGTTTCCCTTAAACTTTTGCCCCCAACTCTCAAATCATGTCCTCTCGTTTGAATCTCCCTTACTCTCAATGGAAACAGCCTATTCACATCAACTCTATCTATCCCTCTCAAAATTTTAAATACCTCGATCAAATCCCCCCTCAACCTTCTACGCTCCAATGAATAGAGACCTAACTTGTTCAACCTTTCTCTGTAACTTAAGTGCTGAAACCCAGGTAACATCCTAGTAAATCGTTGCTGCACTCTCTCTAATTTATTGATATCTTTCCTATAATTCGGTGACCAGAACTGTACACAATATTCCAGATTTGGCCTTACCAATGCCTTGTACAATTTTAACATTACATCCCAACTTCTGTACTCAATGCTCTGATTTATAAAGGCCAGCGTTCCAAAAGCCTTCTTCACCACCCTATCTACATGAGACTCCACCTTCAGGGAACTATGCACTGTTATTCCTAGATCTCTCTGTTCCACTGCATTCCTCAATGCCCTACCATTTACCCTGTATGTTCTATTTGGATTATTCCTGCCAAAATGTAGAACCTCACACTTTTCAGTATTAAACTCCATCTGCCAACGTTCAGCCCATTCTTCTAACCGGCATAAATCTCCCTGCAAGTTTTGAAAACCCACCTCATTATCCACAACACCTCCTACCTTAGTATCATCGGCATACTTACTAATCCAATTTACCACCCCATCATCCAGATCATTTATGTATATTACAAACAACATTGGGCCCAAAACAGATCCCTGAGGCACCCCGCTAGTCACCGGCCTCCATCCCGATAAACAATTATCCACCACTACTCTCTGGCATCTCCCATCTAGCCACTGTTGAATCCATTTTATTACTCCAGCATTAATACCTAACGACTGAACCTTCTTAACTAACCTTCCATGTGAAACTTTGTCAAAGGCCTTGCTGAAGTCCATATAGACTACATCTACTGCCTTACCCTCGTCAACATTCCTCGTAACTTCTTCAAAAAATTCAATAAGGTTTGTCAAACATGACCTTCCACGCACAAATCCATGCTGGCTACTCCTAATCAGATCCTGTCTATCCAGATAATTATAAATACTATCTCTAAGAATACTTTCCATTAATTTACCCACCACTGATGTCAAACTGACAGGTCTATAATTGCCAGGCTTACTTCCAGAACCCTTTTTAAACAATGGAACCACATGAGCAATACGCCAATCCTCCGGCACAATCCCCGTTTCTAATGACCACCACACTCAATAAAAATTATCTTGCTCCACGCATCTTCTTTAAACTTTTTCCCTGTTGTGTTAAATGTATGCCCTCTAGCACTTGACATTTATACCCTAGGGAATGTTCAGACTGTTGATTCTACCTGTGCCTTTCACAAGTTTATAAAATTCGACCAGATCTCTACTCAGCCTCTGTACTTCAAAAAAAAAACCAAGCTTGTCCAACCTTTCATATAGCTTATATCCTCTATTCCAGGCAGCATTCTGGAAAACTTCTTCTGCACCTTTTCAAAAGCCTCCACATTCATCCTGCAGTGGGACGACCAGAACAGCATACTAAAGTTGCTATTAAAGATGACTTGACTGAAAATTTCATGTGCCTATATCTGGAGCTTATGTATAATAGAAGCCAGGCTGTGTCTCACAATGCTATAGAACAGATCAACTGTATATTGTCTTGGAAGCTCTGCAGGAGCCATTCAAAAGTTGCTCTAAGACAGAGCAGGTTCCAAACTTTGTAATGCTCTGCTATGTGTCTTATCATCGACAGAGCACTATCTTTTTCATCAGACACAAGGTAAGGAACAGAGGAACCAGACTCTGATTAATGGATGGCTGTGGCATCCTGTAAGCCCATTTATGCATTATAACGACTGCTCTTGCAGCCGTCTGAGTTTTCACAGCAGCACTCAAATGTTGGGTGGATGGTTTAGCACAAGCTGTTCCATCAGCTATTATACACTTCATCATGGTTGGGTCCACAAGAGTATTGAACAAGTTGGCCACAATTTCCACACACTGGAAAGGTTAAGTCCCAGTTGAATAATTTTTGATTATTCAGTATGTCAACTTGCCCCTGTCCTTCTGTACCCTCTCTAGCTATGCCTTCATCGACGTTACCTGCCTACCAATCCTGAGTTACCTTTCCTGAGTAAGCTGATAGCCATAGGGATCCCGATTACGGCAAGCATTTCCTCTCACAGCGAGATTAGTGCGTGCTATCTCAGGGATGCTTGGGCCCCTCAGCTGGTACCTGATAAATTCAGTCGTGCTTCCTCTGGTTCAGTCTGTTTAAAGGCAGTGTGCTAGTGAGTGTCATGCAATGCATTTTTGTGGTATGGCTTTCATAGCTGAGAAGCGAGTGGTGTCTCCTAGCTAGGAGATCTTAGTGTGTGGTTTGCATCACGGCCAATTTTTCAAGGTGCAGAGGAGATTATGGTGTACCAGGAACCTGGGCGCCAGTAATACCACTCTTAACATAGACTGTATTCATCTCTCTTAGTACTCATTAAGTAAAGTCCTGAGAATGCATCTTGAGTATTAACAGTTATTTCCCTAAAGCCATCAGGCTCCTTAACCAGTATGGATAACTTCACTCATCAAAACTATGATTCCACAACCTTTAGATTCACTTTCAGGGGCTCTATAACTCACATTCTCAGTAGTATGTATATAGGAATAAAATGAAATAATGTATAATAAATATATATATAGTGCAATAACCATAAAATGACAATAAATAGTAATATTATTTTATAATAATTATACATACTAAAGTATAAATGAATAATTATATGTAAATAAACATTTATAATTATTTTTGCACTATTTGTCTTCTTTTGCACATTGTTTATTTGTTTGTCAGTCTTTATTTATGTATAATTTTTCATAAATTTATGAAAATACAGGGTTTTATTTTCCTGTAGAAGCATGCAAGAAAATGAATCTCAAGGTAGTATATGGTGACATGTATGTACTTTGAAAATAGATTTACTTTGACTTTGAACTGATGTACACAATTAATGGAATGGGAAGAGGTTGTATAATACCAATGATGTGCCAAAGTTGATGCCATACTTTTCTTTATGAATCCTCACCGTGTCAGTTTTGTTCTTCCTTTCCTTAGCCTGCACATCTATGGAGCACTGATTTAGAGATTGTTGGTGGGTGAATTATGGACCATCTACCTTCTGACCCTCATCTGCCACCACTAATTTTCAACCTGATGGCCCCTAATTAACTGTGTCTAACTAGCCCTTCTCCAGTTCACCTCCCAGCAAGAAATTGAGTCTTTTTCCAACCAATACTCAACCCAATCCTTATTGTCACAAGCCAGCTTACAACTGACTTCCCCACCCTCCCAATTCCCATCCATCCCAGGCCTCTCACCATTACAATTCCTTCAGGATTCACAGCAATGTCCCTAATTAACTTCCTTGGCTTCACTTAGAAATGAAGGAATGACCTTTGAGCATGCTATACATGTAAGACTTGCTCTATCATTCACAACCTTACACCACAACTAAACTTTAGTATACTCCTGTGCAAACCTTGCTTTGACCCTTTGTGCATTATATATTTCAAATATCTTTCCTGGTGTTAAAATACATCCCAAGATCAATGTTAAGGAGAGCTCAGTTCATGCTAAAGGTTTTGTTTCCTGAAAGAGAGATCGTACATTGTGTTCTGTCTCAAAAGCTGTAAATGCGTAATATTAGTAACTTGCAAGTATCCTCATTTAATTGTTTTTGACTGAAAGTCAGAATATTGGCTCATGATCTTCTATTCCGTGAGTTCAGGACAAACAAATGAGCTGCCCTACTTATGGCCACAGTACTCAATCCGCAGCGTATTAAAAACACAGTCTACAATGAATAGGAAGTTGTTGACAATTTGTTGTAAACTGGCGTCTGTAGGAATGCACTGAGCTTTCAACAGGATGGGAGCTGATGCTGTGGTTGTGTACACTTAGAAGCTTTTATAGGTGTCTCATTAGATGAGCTTCTAAGGTCCACTTAGAGGCAAGAAAGAACAGGATGTTAATAGAGTCTGCAGTGAAAACAAATCATGCCATTTTGCGAATTAATAGTGCTCTATTTTTTTTCTCCATTTACTTCTTTCTTCCAAGATACATGAGTGAAATAAATCCTTCAACATTAGCTGCAGTTATGATGTTCAAACAATCATGTGGTAGCCAAATGTTTTGTTTGCTAGAAATTCTCATTGGTGAGCAAATAACTGTCAGGAGTTGGAATGCGAGTGCACTTCAAGTTGTAAAAGAACAGCTGCCCCTCAGCACCAGTGATCTAGTTTCAATCCTGACCTCTGGAGCTACCCGTGTAGAGTCTGCATGGGCTTCGTCCATGTGAACAGGGACAAAGGTTTTCATGCAAGTTGGCAGCCTTTCAAAATTGCCCCACGTATGTAGGAGAGTGATAGAATCTGGGAAGAATTAATGGGAATATGGGGCAAATTTAGTATGGAGAATCATAGATTGTTCTTGAACTCAGATGGACCTAATGTCGATGTTCGAAGTATTTCTATTATCAAAGTACATATATGTCACCATATACAATCCTGAGATTCATTTCTTTGTGGGCACGCTCTGCAAATCTATAGAATATTAACTATAATAGGATCAATGAAAGATCATCCAGAGTGCAGAAGACAACAAATTGAGCAAGAACAAATTCAAATAAATAGCAATAAATATCGAGAACAGGAAATAACGAGATAAAGAGTCCTTAAAGTGAGATCAGTGGAGGTAGGAACATTTCAATGATGGGGCAAGTGAGTGTAGTTATCGCCTTTTATTCAAGAGCCTGAAATTGAGGGGTAGTAACTGTTCTTGAACCTGGTAGTGTGAGTCCTGAGTCTCTTGTACCTTCTATCAGATGGCTGCAGTGAGAAGAGCATAGCCTGGGTGGTGAGGATCTCTGTTGAAGAATGTGGCTTTCCTATGACAGTGTTTCATGTAGATATGTTCAATGATTGGGAAGACTTTACCCTTAATGTGCTGGGCCGAATCCATTATCTTTACGAGGAACAACACCTTATATACCGGCTGGGTAGCCTCCAACCTGATGGCATGAACATTGACTTCTCTAACTTCTGTTAATGCCCGTCCTCCCCTTCTTACCCCATCCCTGACATATTTAGTTGTTTGCCTGTTCTCCATCTCCCTCTGGTGCTCCCCCCCTTTCTTTCTCCTGAGGCCTCCCATCCCATGATCCTTTCCCTTCTCCAACTCTGTATCACTTTCGCCAATCACCTTTCCAGCTCTTAGCTTCATCCCACCCCCTTCGGTCTTCTCCTATCATTTCGCATTTCCCCTCCCCCCCCACTACTTTCAAATCTCTTACTATCTTTCCTTTCGGTTAGTCCTGATGAAGGGTTTCGGCCCGAAACGTCGACAGCGCTTCTCCCTATAGATGCTGCCTGGCCTGCTGTGTTCCACCAGCATTTTGTGTGTGTTGTTGTTTGAATTTCCAGCATCTGCAGATTTCCTCGTGTTTGCTCCATTACCTTTTGTTGAGTTTTCTATTCAATATGCATATTGGTCTTTCACGTTGTGATTGTAATAAGAATTGTCAAGGTGAATAGTTTCCAACAAAATTAATGTAGATTTGAACTAATTGAAACATTAAATAGTTTAGTGCTCTTAACATAGTGCAAGTATTGTTTGCTTATTCCATAAGCTCACCTGTAGTGGTGTAACACTACAGGTAACAGATACAGTGGTAAAAATTTGCCAAGCCCTCTTGCCTGTGAGAATGGCTAAGATAAGAAAAATAGGAAGTTAACAGTAGTATGAATATGGAGAAAAGAAATAAGATTATTGGCTATATTTTTAATATAGGGCTCATTGCTTGTAAAACTCACTATCTACACCTTTCTTTCAAATATAATAAATATTTGAAAAGGGTCAAAATGTTTGTTTCGGTAGTTTTTGGCAAACATATGTAATTGGACTCAAAGCAAGGAGTGAATTGATTGCAATTTTCATAGCATGGAAGGACATCAGACAACTCATTAAACATCTAATGACTGCTGCATTAAGAATACCTTAAACCTTGGATTAAATGCATTTCAGTGTATTAGAGGAGATACTTTGTTACTGACCTCAGCAGCTACAAATAACACAGTTTTAATAAAATATTCAATAGCTTAAGTTGTGTGGAGTGATAGAAGAAGCCTCAGATGGTCTCCTGGCCTTGAAGGAGTGTTATACAGTACATACTCTTAGATCAGAGGAAGGTAAAGCTTCAGAACGATTTACCTCAGCCTAAGCTCTGCTGCAGTGCCTATCAGACAACTATGGAAAGTACTGGAGAGGTAAAAACTGGGTATTTCCATTACACGAGCCCAGGATAAAAATTGTGCAGTTAACGCCTGTCTGCTCAATGCTCCTTGCAGCTGCTACAAGCCATAATGGGGCAGCATGATAGGGTAGTGGTTAGAGGCAACCTGGGTTCAATTTCTGTCACTGCCCGTAAGAAGTTTGTGTGTTCTCCCTGTGACCATGTGGGTTTCCTCCGGGTGCTCCAGTTTCCTTCCACAGTTCGAAGATGTACCAGTTGGTAGCTTAATTGGTCCTTGTAGATTGTCCTGTGATTAGGCTCAGATTAAACCAGAGGATTGCTGGACGGGCCTAATCCACGCTGTTTCTCAATGAGTAAATAAATACTCTGTTTTGATGTTTTGCTCCTGTCTTGAGCCGTTGTTAGTCTCATCTTAAAGTGGAGGTGCATAGTCATTGCAGCAGATGCTGGCAAAAGTGCTGGACTTCAGTTTGTCCATGGAGTCGTGGAAGAGTGGAACACAGAAATGCATTGTGCCTCCATACTTCACCAGTGTTAACAGACATCCCAACTCTCCCTGAAGTTCCAGGAGTCTCCCGCATATTGATTGCGGCTCCTTGACGCCCGCAAGTTATATCCAACATCTCGGAAATTGATTTTTTTGAGAGGGAGAGGGAGAGCAAGAGAGAGAGCATCCTGAATGGTCTCTCTTCGTGCTAAGTAGACCTATCAGTTTTCTCTCTGGGCGGGCTTTACAGCTGACCTCAAAAATAATGACAGTGTTGCTCGCTGCACTGTTTGCAAAGGTAACTTTTCTATTGCCCATGAGGTGAGTTTAACAGGTGTCATTTGTTCATTAGCATAGCTAACGTTATTTAAACTAGCTGGCTAGCTGCGAAGGAGCTACTCTATTGATGTCCTACGTGATGAGGCCAAACTCCCTGTAGACTTGTTTAAAGTTGTAACAGAATAAAAAAATGACTCCAATATAATATAAGTACATATTTTATGTCACATTTGCTGCATACACCCAACTTGGTTTACAGATTAGACAAAAACACTAAACAAAGTATTACATACACCCTTGGAGGTCTACGGGGGGGCGCGGCATGATATGGGGTTGTGGGGGGCAGGGGTGCTACCTCCCTGAAATGAGTTTTTGCAGGGTGGGATGTCTGTGCTAACATAATCGTGGAGCTGATGGTAAAGAATAGACGCCCTCTATATACACACTGTGAGGGTAGTGGGAGAGGATTAAGACCTTAGAACTTGGATTTAGGATAATAGAAAGCTCAACAACCTTATCCGTTCTGTGGAATCAAATGAAAAGTCCTAAATACAGGAAAACAGGTTCTATGATCTCACTTGTGTTAAGTTGGTGTTGCATCTTTTAATACTGTTGCCCAAAGTTGCAGCAAATCCTGCTTGAAGCAACACACACACACACACACACACACATATACACCTCCTGCACACACCTATTGACAACCTGTCAGGAATTTTGCCAAATGCTTCATGACATCTCATATTTAGTTCTGCTGTCAAATTCATGCCTGGATCTCACTGCTAAAGGGGTCATATCATGCAAGCACATGTGTCATGTTCACTTGCATACAGTTGTCCGTCATGTAGGGCAGGTTGGTACATAGTTGCCTATTGTAGCATCTAAATGATGGGGAGAGAGGAGGGTGTGCGTGTGCGGGGGACGAAGGGGCAGGAAAATTTTGGAAGTTGTCTTGAGGACATGGGAGCAACTGCATCATCATCCCCTCACCAAGTAGAGAGTGCATGCCATTACTAAACCCACGATCACAGGCAAGGCTAAAAGCGCAGAAGATGCTACAAGCTATCTTCTCATTGCATCACAATCCACAGCAATTTTGGGTTTCAAAGCTTCAGGGTCATGTAGAGATGTCCCTTTCACTTCTCCCCTTACCTTGCACCGCGCCTACCATAATCTTCCCTCACAAAAACCCTACCTTTGTTTAATCCTTTGAGTACTGCAAACTGACTGGGTCAAGAGAGCAAAACTAAGATTCACAACCACTGAACTGACCCCTCTCCGTCATCTGCTTGGATTCCTACACTGGGCATAATTTAGAGGACAGATCAAAGCAACAATGGACCTGTAGTGATTCAGTGATGTGGATTTCTTCCAGACTGAGCAAGTGAAGAATGGCACAGGCCACAGTTCCCCAGAGGTTAGGCTTGACCACAATCATAGAACTCAAGTTAAACTTTAAAGTAGCACTTCAATGGGAAAACTGATGGGTTTGCAAATGAAGGTGTTTGCTTCCTTGACAGGTCTGCCCAAAAAGTCTCCATCAAGAAACATTCAGAGGTAAGTTTATTTTTTACAGAGAGTGGTGGGTGTGTGGAACATGCTGCCGGTGTGGAGTTAGAAGCAGATACATTAGGGGCATTTAAGAAATTCTGAGACAGGCACATGGATGATACAAAAATGGAGAACTATATAGCAGTGAAGTGTTAGATTGATCTTCATGTAGGTTCAAAAATAGGGAAGTGCCTGTACTGTGTTTTAATGTTCTATGTTTTAACATGGAAGGGTTAAGTCTTAAGCTGCTGCAGGGCTTTCTACAGAGCTTGTAGTGAAACCTAGAAATGGTGTCCGAAGCACACTGAAAATCAAAAATAGTTGGAGAAGGTGGAACTCTGAAATAAAAACAGAAAAACTGGAGACATTCAGTAGGAGAGTCAGCATCTATGGAAAGAAAAGGTGTTAATATTTTAGATCTAGAGAAAGCATCTAGTAACTGTTTCTTTTGGCAGGAGCACACTGCTGGATCCAACAATAATGGTGTGTTTGATGAAGAAAAGCTTACTCTTATATAGTGTCAGGTAGCTGCTGCCAGAGCTGTAGACACCAACATCTAGATCTGTCACACAGACACACCAACAAGTCTGTTTTCCAACAGGTATCTAGGAATGCAACTATCGCCCCTGTGGACTTGCAGGACACAATGGATAATGTGCCTCCTATCTTCTCATTGGGGATGTCATTGGTGATATCAGAATCTCCATTGAACAGATACCTTCATTAGCTGTCAGCAACCCAATTGCTCCTCCTGGTCAGAAGGCTCAGTCTGATGTTGGATGATGTCCTTCAGAGGTTTCTCCACAGTTTCATCAACTGAAAATCAGCAGTTTTCTACCAGCCAAGCTTTAGCTTTATTGGGGAACGCTACACTGGAGATGCTGTACACCAGGTGTAATGCTCGTATGATACCAGTGACCCGGGTTCAATTCCCATCACTGTCTGTAAGGAGATTTTACATTCTCCTACTGATAGTGTGGATTCCTCCCACATTCCAAATATATAAAGCTTAATGGGTCAATTTGTCACATGGATAAAATTTAGCAGTACAGGCTTGTTCAACCAGAAGGACTTGTTACTATGCTCTATCTGTGAATAAAATAGATGGATACTATCAGAATACAAAAGTCTAATTGGTTCACATGTACGTAGCATCTGACATGGCAAATCTTATAAATTTGGATTTATTTTGTGTTACCTTTGTGTTACATCATAACCTAATAGACACTGAGAATGATAGAGGAAAGTTTTGCAAAAAGGATACTAGATTGTGTTGAATGTCTTGTTTATAAATGAGAACACTCCATAAAGAGCAGTCTACAATGACTTGGTGGTTCATTCTCCTCCACAGATGGTGGCAAGGAGGTGTGCAAGAGTGAGGTGGATCAGCTTGTTGAGTGGTGTTGCAACAACGACCTTGCACTCAACATTGACAAGAGCAAAGAATTGACTGTGGACTTTAGGAAAAAGAAGTCAGAAGAACACACACCAGTCCACTCTGAGTAATCAGCGGTAGAAGGAATAAGCAGCTTTAAGTTCCTGGGTGTCAAAGGATCTGTCCTAGGCCTAAAGGATTGATGCAGTCATGAAGAAGGCATGCCAATGGTTCTACTTCATTAGGAGTTTGAGGAGATGTTGTATATATTTTCTGTAGATGTACAGTGGAGACCCTTCTGACTGGTATGGAAACTCCAATGCACAGGATCACAAGAAGCTGTAGAGAGTGATAGGGTCAGCCAGCTGCTTCAGCGGTGCAAACCTTCCCACCAATCTGGAAGTGCCTCAAGAGTGAGGCATCCATTACCGTGAACCCTCTCCATCCGATACACCACCTCTTCTCCTTACTACCGCTGGGGATGAGGTGCAGAAGCCTGAAGATTCGCAATCAACAATTCAGACTTCGTCTCCTGAATTATCAGACTTTCGATCCATGAACACAACCTCATTATTCCTTTTGTTTTTGCACAATCTATTTTGTAATTTATTGTAATTTCATGTCTTTGCACTGCTGCTGCCAAACAACGAATTTCACATCATATAAGATGGTGATATTAATTGTGTATAAGATGATGAGAAGCATTGATCGTATGGATAGTCAGAGGCTTTTTCCCAGGGCTGAAGTGGCTAACACAAGAAGAAACAGTTTTAAGGTGCAGAGGAGATGTCTGAGGTAAGTTGTTTACAGAGAGAGTGGTGAGTGCGATGACGGTGGTGGAGGAAGATACAACTGGGTCTTCTAAGAGACTCCTAGATAGGAACATGTAACTTGGAAAGATAGAGGGCTATGGGTAATCCTAAGTAATTTCTAAAGTAAGTATATGTTCGGCAAAGCATTGTGGGCTGAAGGGCCTGTATTGTGCTGTAGGTTTTCTATGTTTCTGCAACACTAAAAATAGGGAACTTGTAGGAATATTAACTAAGCTAAAATGCTCTTGCATACATGATTTGTACCCACCTGTGTAAAAATATCAGCATGTTTCTTAGTTAATTCTGATTTTGATTCATCCTTTTCTTCTTATTTAACATTTAGCTCATCCCCATGCTCCTGGGCAGCTGTTTGCTGAATATCTGGTAATTACATCTAATCTGTTATAATGTCAAAGTTGTGCAAGACTCCGTCATGAGCACTGCAGCAGTCTGCCAGCGTGGAGTAGACAGCAGAGTCATTCTTTTAGCATTCCAGTGAACTCACTTCATGAGAACATGACATATATTGTTTTTCCCTTCCTCACGAGAGCATCATGACTACTTTTGGGATACCAGACACTGGCTTCCATGATTTACAATCTGCGGCCATACAGTGGGTGACACTGAGGCATTGGAATTGAAGTGTAGAGAAGCTACGGTAAGCCTGAATCACTCTCTGTTTAGCTTATGGTCAGAGAGCAATGTACAGTCCCGGTCACCTTTATTATGGAAAAAAAAAGTACAGTAGCATTGAAAAAGACACAGATATGTAGAAAAAAAAACATTGAAGTGTGAGAATATTTTTTCTGTGAATATATTCTCTGTGTCTGACCTTGTACAACTTTGGAAGTCAAACTGAGGGATGATGCCAAAACTCTTCTACCTTATTTCAAAATATATACTTTATTCATAATAAAAACATATAAAAAGAAGAAACAGAAGAATAAGCTTTTACATTCATGACAGTTACATTTAAATGTAAGCATTTTTATCATAAAGGAAAGCAGACAAACATAGCCCCATGTCACTTCTCTGCCACAGTGACAGTCAGACAGTGTGATCCTCATTTTTCACCCATGCTGAACATTTCCATGTTAGTACACAGTGTACTAGTTAGCATAAAGCTTTAGAGTACCAACAATCAGCAATTGAGGTTTCTGCCACTGTATGTAATGAGTTTCTATGTTCTCCACAAAAACCTGTGATTTTTGTCCCAGGATCTCTGCCTCTCTTCCATATTCCAAAGACATACGTGTTACGTTTTGTAAATTGTGGGCGCCGGAAACATGGCAACACTTGCAGGCTGCCCCCAGCATAGTCCTTGTACTGTGTTAGCCACTGATGCAAAAAGATGTATTTCATTGGATGTTTTGATGTTTCAATATACAAATAAAACTAAGCTTATAAATCCTATAATTGAAATAAAAAAAACCCTGAAAACCAAGTTGTAGTTGCCTTTTATATTTTTACCCTGATATGCTTCCTGCTGACAATATTTTGTTTTAAGAATGTGTCTTAAAAATGCAAATTTAGAGGACAGGTTATAGGCCAACGACACGTGGTCATAAATATACAACAAAATAGGCTTACTGGGGACTTTGGTAACTCAGCTGGGGCAGGTGAGGTAAGGGGCAGGGGGATGAAAGACAGCGAATTGTTGAACACGGGTGACGATGGCTGGTTGTGAAAGTGTAGGAATTGATATTATCATAACCAATCTAAAGGTCCTGTAACTTGTATTTGTCCAAAATTTTTAATGATGACTAAAAAAAAGTCACCAAACATTTATGCTGACTGCAAAAACTCCACCAAACGAAAACAGAAATAAAATTTCAGTCTTAGCCATAGGAAGAAACAGATTTCAATATGAGCACTGAGGTGCAGGGATCTACCACACCCACTACCTTGAGGTGCTAGTAAATGAATGATTTACCAAGCACCCCAAATTATTCTGAACATCCCATATGGTGAATGTGTGGTTCACATGCCTCCCTTAGAAGCCCCCTCAGTTCTCTGGGCCCTGTACTCATGCTCCTAATGCAGACAGCTGAAAACAGCTGGTCAACACAGATGCATTGAAGTCAGAACGAAACCCTTTTGGCATGCGCTACGCCACTCCTTGCGGATCCCTGTGACCTGAAACAACAACGTTGATGACCAAATTCATGCAAGATCAAAGCAACAGCCAGATGCAATCAAAAAAAGAACCCATCCCATATGTAGTTGAACCTTTAAGCAGCACTGCTAGGATTACATGGCAAACTCACATTCAGCTGTGCAAGGTTAAAAAAGCACATTGGCCAAGGTGTTGAGCCTCAAATGGCAGAAGAGGTGCCACATCAATACCAGATTCACAAATTGATCTGTCCATTCTGCACACATTGTCAGACATTGCCTGCATGCGTGCCTGTACCACATAGGTGTTCCATGTGATTCAATCTTACAAATATGCCTTATGTGTGCCTTTTTGGAGCACTAACTGCACTTCTAGTGCCCAGAATATGGCTGTTCACAATTCTAATTTCCTGCCAATGTTTTTTTCCCTTTGAACTTTGTTATAGTGCCGCACTGCAGACCAAGGGAAGTAATGCAATGTTGGTGTTGAGAAGAATTGTTAGCCTGCGTCAAGCATAATTCTGAGTAAAGTCAGGTTTAAGAACTTACCGTAATTTTTAATCACTAGCAAAGGTTTGATGATGATATAGGCCCTCTGAAATTTCACTGAATTTTTCTGCAAATAAGAAACAAGGTTAGTAGAATAAGTCATGTAATGTTTGCAATAGATGATTAATTGTCAAAATAATACATATTTTATATTTTAGAGAAATTCTATGATGGAACCTATTTTTTAAGCAAAATGAAGATCAAAAGTACAGATCAACAAAATATTATTCAACTGTTTTTTTTTCTCCATTCTAGTTTTCTTATTCAAGGTCAGTGCCTGAGCATATTCTATTTAATTAGCTAATTATAAAATATTTCCAAAACTAAAATGAAGTCACATGAAATAATTATAGCTGCATATCATTGCTGTGTGTAAGTTTGATGCATTTTAACCTAATTTTTTAAATTATAACAATTATTATTTACAGTAAATTATACCATAACCCAGGGCAAGATTTAGTTTCTGCATCAAAAGAGGTTCAGTATTAACATGATGGACAAGATTAATGGAAAATAACCTGATTTAACCTTATCCTCAGGCCTATAATGCTGACTGAAAAGGCAACCAAGACTTTCAGCAAGAGTTATGCCATAACTATTCAGAAGCTTCCATCATGCACAGCTCTGAGCTAATGATGAAGGATAGCTAGAGTGTTAATCTTGAGTGGCAAACAAATATTTAAATTTCACTTTTTGTCACCCCCCCCCCAACTGCCAAAGACACATATTTTGATTACTCTCTCATTTTAAACCTTTTACTTTGTATGTGCTATTTTACACTTATAAAGTTAAAACTTAAGAAGATCTTTAAACCTTGAGGATACAGTAACTTCTGTATATTTACATAAATTACCTTATGAAAGTAAGAGGTGATGGTCTATTAGTATTGCTTTTCATTTGTCAGAATCAGAGCAATTTGGAAGTAAATAAATGATTGCATTAAGCAGTTAAGTTATAAGCAAAGTTTTGTCATGAGTTTCATTATTGGCTCTAATCGTCCACTATGATTTGTATATCCTTTCTAGGTTGACACTCAATGCAATACTGGGGGAACCTTTCACGGTGAATAGTGTTAGCATTCTGATACAATCCATTCATTTATTTGTTCGAAGCTATAATGGGAAGCTGGCTAATTTGACTCTAGCTCTTTTATAATTCATTTATCATAGAAGATTAATGAAGTAATCATCATTATTGTTTAAGCAAAGCAGTTTGTTAATTCATCCTTGAAAACTCTTTACAGAAATCATTAAGTGATGCTTTTAAGTTTGCAACACCAGGCTGCTTATTGTGGTCCTGTAGAATGTGCACCAGAAAATACAATTTTTGCATCAATAGAGGAATGCTACCAGTTTCCTGCGAAGGCTCTTACTTGTCATACTTCATAAACTTTAGGACATCTTGTTCCCATTGTCATTTATGTCTAGAACCCAGTTGTACTTGTCCAGTGGTCTGGCATTGTTGGCTTAATCTGATGTTCAGTTTCCCTGAATGATATGACGAAGAGAATGATAGGGGCCAGTATAGTATAGAACTCACTCCATGGTATAAGAGAATACCATTTGAAAAAGCAAAAGAAGGTTGTGTAAGTGGGAGATTTTTTTCCTCTCTGATTCAAAAAAGAACAGCCGTTAATTAGGGTACAGGAAGCATGGTGTACAAAGGCTGTTGAAAATCTAGTCAAGAAGGAAAAGAAAACTTACGAAAGGTCCAAAAAACTAGGTAATGTTACAGCTATATAGGACCCTGGTCAGACCCCACTTGGAGTACTGTGCTCAGTTCTGGTCACCTCACTATAGAAAGGGTGCAGAGGAGATTTACAAGGATGTTGCCTGGATTGGGGAGCATGCCTTATGAGAATAGGTTGAGGGAACTTGGCTTTTTCTCCTTGGAGCGACGGAGGATGGGAGGTGACTCGATAGAGGTGTATAGGATGATTAGAGGCATTGATCGTGTGGATAGTCAGAGGCTTTTTCCCAGGGCTGAAATGGCTAACACGAGAGGGCACAGTTTTAAGGTGCTTGGAAGTCGGTGCAGAGGAGATGCCAGGGGTAGGTTTTTTACACAGAGAGTGGTGAGTGTGTGGAATGGGCTGGGCAATGGTGGTGGAGGCAAATACGATAGGGTCTTTTAAACGACTCTTGGATAGGTATCTGGAGCTTAGAAAAATGGAGGGCTATGGGTAACCCTAGGTAATTTCTAAAGTAAGTACATGTTCGGCTCAGCATTGTGGGTTGAAGCGCCTGTATTGTGCTGTAAGTTTTCTATGTTTCTATCTTAAAGCATTTGACTTTCCCTGGCAAAGTAGCAGAAATGCTTAGATCAGTTTTTAACTCTCTGATTAAAAGTAGTATCACAGGAGGAAAGAACTGATTCAGCTCTATGGAGTTTGGCTATGATTCTCCATGCAACAAAATAATTATACTCGGTCTTCACCACTTTGTGTGACCAAGCCCATTCTTGCTGCAGGGACAGAAAACTCCAAAAAATACCTTTAGATTTGATAAAATGTTCAACATTTCCTGAGTAACTCATATAAAATGCAAGAGGAACTCAGCAGGTCAGGCACATCTATGGAAAGGAATCAACAGTTGATGTTTCATCAGGATTGGAAAAGCAAGGTATGTGTTACCCTAGATTTCCAGCATCTGCAGAATCTCTTATGTTCAAGATTTCCCGAGTGGATTCCTAACATCAGCTCAGCAGTGTCAAAAAATAGAGAGGTAGGAAACCCATTAAACTTCATGGACAAGCAAAACTTGTCCAATGATTTTGCAACCAAACAGCACACCAAATCTGTCATCAAAAGATATTAACCCAGAAGCTGACTTCTGAACCACCAGCAAGGTTGATTTAGTTTGAATTAATAAAGTTTACCCACATCTTTGTGTCAGTTGGTGGTCATGTATACACATTTGATCCAGAAGAATAGCAGCAGGAGTACGTCAAGTGGTTTGTCAAGCCTGCTCTTCCATTCAATCCATCCATTAAGATCATGGATGATCTTGTTGCGGACGCAGCTTCAGCTATTTGCTTTTTTACCCACAGCCTTAATTCCACTGCTTAACGAAAATCTGCCTATCTGTGTCATAAATATATTTAATAAGGTAGCCTCTACTGCTTCTCTGGGCAGAGAATTCTGCAGATTTACGACTCTATGTGAAAAGCAGTTTCTCTTCATCTCTGTTCTAAATCTACTCCACTGAATCTTGAGTTGATGCCTCATCGTTCTACCCCTCAATTATCAGTGGAAACAATTTTCATACATTATCTATCCCTTTCATAATTTTATATGGTACTATAAGATTCCTTCTCATTTTTCAGGATTTTAGTAAGTTGTCTCAGTCTGACCTCGTAGGCTAACCCCCTATCCAAGGCTTCTAGATACTCATACGCTTCGCCTCCAGTGTCCATCTTGTCTAAATCATACCAATAGACTGTATTGCTTAAAATTCACTCCTTGAGAGATTTCCGTCACATTCGTCTTGATGTTGATTGGTAATGCCCACTCTGAGAAGGACCATCTTTTAACAGTGCATGTGGCCGAAAATAAACATTAGTTAAATGACCGGGGGTGGGGGGGGGGGAGGATGTTTACTTGGTGTTATAGGAACCCCGCAAAACCAACCTGAAGTAGACTGACCTCGACTGGCTTCCCAGCAACATAAGCCCAAGATGGCGACAGCAAGTTCCCTTTTCAAATCTGTGAGCTGCAGTACCAGAAGAGAAGCCTTTCCACATTTATCAGATAAGTAATGAGCAAAAAGTTGGTGAAGGACATCAAGCAAAGGAGGTAGCATCAAACCCTTTTCCAGCAGGCTTCAACCTCCACTCAACACAGCTGCAGGTGTAATATATAAAGGTTTTCCTCAGTCACATCTTGACTATTGAAACCCTCAAAAAAGAAGCTTATATACAGGTCTGCATTGGTCTCAAACCTTCACTCTCAGAAGCTTTAGCTCTGGATTCTTGCAGAGACATATCACCCATGATGCTTTGCTGCTCACTTTTAAGGGATGCTGCACGAGCGAAGTGGTGAACTTTTGATATGTGGTCAATGTTACTTTTCTATTCGTCTCTGGAAGGAGCATTTGACTATATTGCAGAATTACCAGTTCCCAAACATGCCACTGCTCAAGCAGGGGACTTCGGGAAACTGCAGACATCTTCCTGGCAACTACTTCAGCAACAATTGCACAGGGAAGCCACTTCCTGCATACTGAACACAAGTCTTTCAAGGTTCCTCAGTGTCCTGAGAAGACAGTGGCCATTCTTGCAGTAAGTACGCCTTTTCCAACACTCAACTTGACTGTATTGTGTTGTAACCCTTCCTCTGAGTTCAGAAGTGAGGAAAGATACAGTAGGTGTTTAATTCCTACTGTTTCTGAATTTTATGATGTTACACGAGTGTGCCAGCTTCTGATTTGGAAAGGTTATTGCAAATTCCACAATTTTTTTAAGAGGTTAAAGGGGCATCAAGATGTGGGAGATTTTGATGTGACAGTTTTTGTTATTTTTAAAAGCAGATGACAATCCTGATAAATCTTTGAAAAGGAAGTCTGAGATTATTAATGTCCTGAGAAAAATAGAAATCACATCCAAATCTTTTTGACATCCTTCACATCTGAAGTAGTGCATCCGCTCGCTGAAGAATTTACTGATTTCCTTTGCTGTGAATGAAAAGTGAAGGCAATAGAGCAGCACTGGATTGAAATTTCTCAACCAAAATATGCTTTCACTGCGTCTGACAGTTTACCTTAGTCCCTGAAAGTTGTCAAGCATCTCTGAGATCCGATCCTATCTGAGGTTTTCCCTCATTAAAGGAAAATCTAATTAAATCAAATTTGCATCTCTGATTATGAGCAGGATGTATATATCAAGCTGATGGCTGTCCATTCTTTTAACAAGAAAATAATCTGCTTCATGCCAGACAAACAACGTACATGGCACCAGTGCAAGGTCTCAGCAGTGGCATATGGAAAACCAGTATTAACCAAAGCAGGTCCAGTCCAGAGTCCAGCATGTGCCATCATACACCAGGAAATGTAAGCATTGTCATTACTTCTGCTACCAGCCCTGAACCTCTTTAGGACAAGGAAAATAGTACAGAATATTACAGAGAATGTTTCTTTTTGATTTCACGGGTACATTGTCAGCTAAAGCCATGAATTGGAATATTCAGACATCAGACAATGAACCATATATTGGTACAGAGGATTACATGCTCAGTGCTGCCTTCTTAACTTCATGAGCACTTTACCTAAGGCTGTGTAATGGCTCCGCATCATCCTCACGTCTTAGTGGAAAATGATACCAAAATCCATCCAGCAAAAGTGGAACTTTTTGATGGCCAGAAATTTTAATTCTGATTCCTATTCCCATTCCCCAGCTTGTTGGTCCATGGCCTCCTCTTGTGCCAATATGAGGCCACCCTCAAGCTGGAGGAGCAATACCTTCTATTCTGTTTGGGTAGCTGCCAACATGATGGCATGTATATTGATTTCTCCTTTTGATAAAAAGAATTCTCTCCCTCTCCCCTCTTTTATTCACCATTCTGGCCTCTTAACTCTTCTCACCCGCCTATCACCTCCCCCGGGTCCCCTCCTCTTTCCCTTTTTCCTATGGCCCACTCTCGTCTCCTATCAGATACCTTCTTCTCCATCCGTTTCCAACCCACCCGGCTTCACCTATCATCTTATAGCTATCCTCTTTCCCCTCGCCCCATCTTTTCCTTCAGGTGCCTTCCACCTTCCTTTTCAGTCCTGAAGAAGGGTCTCAGCCCGAAATGTTTATTCACTTCCGTAGACGCTGCCTGGCCTTCTGAGTTCCTGCAGCTTATTTTTGTGTGCATTGCTTTGTCCAGCCTTTCTTGTGTTTATCCATCTGAGCTGTACATGTTTGCTGAATGGGCCCAACTAACATGCTTGAAAAATCAACACCTTTATGATTAATGTTCAAAAACTGCAATTCGCTCATGACATTCTTCCTAAGTACAAACATATCTTCATATTTTGAGGGTACAAATAAACATATATGTGTCTTCAAAATATTTCTTGTTTTAAGTATAAAAAGACCTAATAGCTTGCTCTGTCAACAACAAGCTTATCTTCACCAACTTGGAATGTAAGCAGTGACTGGTTAAAAAAAAATTACCCAAAGATAAACTTTGCCTATTTGGAATGCAGAATCTTTTGTGTCAACACATTAACCCTTTACAAACCATGCTAGTATTTTCACAACAAATACGCTGAGGCCATGATAGGTTGTTTTTACTTGAGTGGCATTTCAGTGTAATTTTACTATTAAACGGAATTATTCTTAAACTTTTGATTCTGCTGTGAGATGGATAACTCCCTCTGATCAGTGTTTCTATGTAGAGATCCTCCTTCATGCTTGCATTATATTGTTCAGTCTGGATCACTCAACTTCTTTGATTTTTGAGCAGGTGGATGGGACTGGGGAACTGGTATGCAATGGGCGGTACAGGTGATCTCACTGTCTGTCAAGAGTAAGTAGAAGTTTGTTTAATGAGGCTCAAAGAATGAATGAGCAAATAAAATACCAGCAAGCGTCTTGCTGGTATGAAGCCACTCAACAACTGATGGACATTCTGAAAGAAATAACGCTAATGCTTTTTTTTTAATGCAGTACACTAACTCACTTGGTGCCCTGTTATCGTCTGGGAGTGATGACAATCTAGGCGACGACCCAGCCTAATTAAGGAAACAAAAGTCTTGAAATACTGTACTCCTCCAACATCCTTAGGGAATACTGGCACTGGATACCATCCTGGGTCTGGTAGTCCCTACCCCTCTCAAACGATGTAATTTTCACCTAATCAAAACAGTATGTACAGCTTGAAGTCTTGTTTTGATGTCTATCCTGCAAGCCAGCAGTTCCTTATGTCTCCATTACTCTGTGAGAAGCAAATTAGCCCTTAACACTGAAACCAGTTTTAGCCATAACCTAACCACCACTCCAAAGTCCTCCTCGCTACTCTCTGCAGTAGTTCCCTTCAACCATCCCAACGTAAACACGACCATCGAGGCATGACTCTCCCGCGGAATTCATCACTCTGGAACATGTCAGCTTCTGTCGGATAAGTAAGGGATGCTGTCAGGTCCCGGCTCCCAGAGTGCCATGTTTGTATTTATTTTTGTGTGAGCTGAGTGTGCGGTGAGGAAGTACCCTGACTGAAGTTGCAAGTTTGAGCAGCCGTGTTGTTACCATCTGCAGCATGGTTTAGTGATCAGTGCCCAAGGCCAGACCACAGGGTCAGGTGCCCCTGTTACCCCGCCTGATGAGAGGGCCAGGTGGGGCGGCCATTGAAAAATGACTTTTAAAAGTGATTTGCTTTGCAGAGTGTGAAATCGGAAATACAATCCTGGCAGGAGATGACCAGGAGTGGCGCACGTTTTTAGATTAATTGAGTGAGCATTGGCAATCAATCAACGTGCCGTCACACTGCTTCAGCTTTCGAATGTGGAGGGAAAATATTAACATACAGATCCTTCTTCATTTGACAGTGTGAGGCAGGAAAAGAGTGAAAACCGTTGGCATGCTTATACTTTCTTTTGCCCTTGCAAAATACTTGTGGTGCAGTGGTATAAGTCAGATAGATTAGTCTCATATTTATTTTAGAAAATATAATTGCAACTTACACTAGTGACTATTCAGACTTAGTTACATGATGCAAATATAATACCAGAGTTTAAGAGTCACGTTTTCTTAATTATGCTTTACACATCCATCAAGTTTTGAAGGATGTAAGAGGCTCAATTACCATCTGTGCTCGAAACTTCCTTAAAGTACCACCGCAACTCTGAAGTTTTACCTCTAAATATAATAACTTGGCACTTAATTGAAACCAATATCCTGCTTCAGGGAAATTTGGATACAGAATGGAATTAGATTTTTTTTCCCCCAACAGTTGTGCTTTTTAGTCAGGAATCTGTAAATGCAAACCTTCCAGTATTCTTGTTTCGGAGCTGGACTGATCTAACATCAAAGAGTTGAGGCCTCATTCTGCATAGCTGAATTATTTCCAGTCAAACTTTATAATCTGTGATTCGGTTTTAAACTGTTTCACTGCCACCATGTTGGAATCCACAGACTTGGCAAACGATGGACCTATTCTTAATCCCTCGCTGAGAGGCTGGAGAGGTTACAGGGCTGATACTCACTTTCACGTCGACTGCTGCGCCAACATTTCAGTGATATTTCCTGTACAATAAAAGATATAATTGCTCTATGCTGTAAAGCTGCATCATCGCTCTTTGAAGTCCTAGGCAGACAGAAATTAAAAATGACTTGCTTTCGCTTGCAAATGCCAGGAGCATAATCAGATACACTGTGTTGATCTGGAATATTTCTCTTGCTGAATAATTGTCAGGATTTGAGGTGTGTAATGTGCAGTTGACGCCACAAGACTATGCACCAGATTGAAGGATAAATCTGATCCAAATGTACAGCACTGCCATAAGGAAATTGCTTTCTTTTCAGCCTTAATGCAGGGAAATTCTAATCTAGCTGGAATTCTTCAGTGTACCCATGAACTTCCTGAGTCAAGTCTCCAATACACTGCAAGAATTAGACTGAAGAGGGTCAGTTGCCACAATAAGGATATATTCCCTGGATGATCCAATTCCAGCTAAGTTCATCTTGCACACTGCAATTTAATGTCAAGAAGAGTCCAGTATGCTACAGTCCGAGCTTACATTCACAACACTAGGTACCATGTCAAGAGGCCCAGTGCTGGCCTCCTCATGATGGCCAGTGTAAGCATGGAGTCTTACAAAGGTTCCCACATACTTATGCTGAAGCAACACTTTTCAAACTTGGTTGCATCTTATTTCTTATTTTAGTGCTATATTGTGGAACAGGTCCTTCTAGCCCAACTGAGCCACGCTGCTCAGTGACCCACCAATTTAACCCTAACCTGATCACAGGACAATTTGTAATGACTGTTTAACCTGCTAACCATTGCATCTTTGGAACGTAGGAGGAAACCGGAGCCCCTGGAGGAAACCCATGTGCACACAGGAAGGATTTATGAACTTCTTACAGAGGACACCAGAATTGAACTCCAAACTCCTGCATTCTAATGACGAGCTGGTTAAGTCACTTGGCTAACAGAAATTACCCCTGAGAATAGGTATGTGGCATTAAAGATTAAAGGATTAGCTTTATGTGGTAAGTCATAAGTAGATTCAAAGGGGAGGTGAGAGAATAAGTTGCAGGACTAAAGAAGAATAAAGAATGGGGCTCTTGGCACTCAATAGTTGGAATGGACAGAATGGCCTCCTTCTGTGTCATAATAAGTAGAACAATCCACTTGGCCTAATCAGTTCCTGTTGTCATTTACACGCTTGAACGTCCTTCTATTCTTCCTCCTCTGAATCCATGCTATAAACTATCATGTTTGCTCAGTCTTCCCGCAGATTACTTGCTTTCTTCAGGAATTAACACAGGACTGGAATAGCACAGCATGCCCTCTTCATCTGGATCAGTTCAACTCAAGCATAAGGTGAGGGACCACTAACTTTCGTCCGTATCAGCGACATCTAGTCCATTTTGCTAATGGCCTAATAATCAGTTTTGAGGTGTTGAATGAGGGGTAAATATTGACAAGGGTATTGGGGCAATTTCTTGGATTTCTTTGAGTAATGACAATTGGATCTTTTGCATCTATGACAGAGGTAGAAAGAGAGGACTTATAGCAAATACGATCACCAACTAACAGATGTATCAGTAAGGATTTGTTCATTGTATGATATTAGGATAATTAGGGTATTTTATTGCAGCAATCAATTCAAATGCTATTATTTTTGATAAATTAAATTATCTTTTTTATGTGTGAAATTTAGAATCTCTAAAACATCTTCATGATAGTCTGAGTGGTATGCTATGTAATACCTAGGGCTTGATTTCACTTTACTTGGACAGCTATGCTGTGTGAAGTTTCCCGGTGGAACGAGTCCAAACATATAAGAAATAGAAAGAAAATATTCTCTTATAAGCTAGTTATCCAATCTGGAGGATGTTCTGAGTTAATGAAATTATTTTGCGAAAGATTAAAGTAGGGAGCATAATAAATAATCGGAGTTTAGTAAATTTGTGATAAGTGTTTGTCAAGATTCTATGGAATCTCCTTATTTTTCTCATAGGTTTGTGCATCCCTCGAGGACATAAATTTAATGTCGTGGCAGAATGGCAGCACCCTGTGACAATGTGGTATTCCCTCAGTACTGCACTTCAATGTTAAGCTGGATTTTTATAATGGAGTGCATTGTGAATCCTTAGTTTTTGAAACTGCTGCTAAGTGAAGATACAACTTGTAAATGTGCATTTAAAAATTCTGAACTGTATGAAATCTGGAGCTCTGGAAAGACATAAGCTTTCTACACCCTTTTGTGCCATCTTAGATTGCAAAGGTGGAATTTTAAAATTCTTTTCTGTCCTTTTGTTACTCATCTCACTTTGATAATTTGTTCATCACGTCTATCTTCTCCTGTGCCCAGAGAGAAAACCAGATTCCTTTACACTCATTGAACCTACGTCACAGTTTGAGCTTGTGTCTGGTTTTGAGTCCAACATTACTTTCTGCTGTAAATTAATCATTTGGTTCCACATCTGGAAAGTAACCGAGCCCTTTCCCACCCTAAGTAACACACACAAAATGCTGAAGGAACTCAACAGGTCGGGCAGCATCTATGGAAATGAATGAGCAGTTGATGTTTCAAGTTGAAATCCTTCTTCAGGACTGAAAAGGAAGGGAGAAGACGGCAGAATAAAAAAGTGGGGGGAGGAGAAGGAGGATAGTTAGAAGGTGATAGGTGAAGTCAGGTGGATTAGAAAGATAAAGGATTGGAAAAGAAGGAATCTGATAGGAGAGGAGAGTGGACCACCCTTCTACTGCCACAATATTCCACTTGCTAAAACCAGTCCAAAAATTGTGCATAAAGTAGATGCCATGCAAATGAAATCAAAACAGGCAATGTGGTAAATGTTTGTCAAACTGCAAAACAACGAACAAATTACAACAAAGATGCTCATAATTGAGGTTTGTAATTATAGAGTAATGCCACTCCACAAGTTTTAGGAGGGTACTCTAATATTTGCTTGCAACACTTTAAAAATTGCAACATGTGACTATCTGCTTTCTAGATGTTATTACAGGGTGCAATTGTGAAAGCTTATAGAGACTGTAAGAACTTCTTTGTGGCATATAAGTTCTTTATAAGTCATAAATGCAGTGCATTTATTTTTCAGTTTCAACTACTGTCTATCCCCCAGTATCTTAGAGAAGATACCGTGACATAGCTTCAGCACTGAAAGCTAATGGAATTATGAAATTTAAATGGCATGCCTGAATTGGTACACCAAACTCTGGGTGTGATTTTACCCAACAAAGTTAATACACAAGCCTCATGTAAACTCGTACACAATGAAATGCTACACAGTAGAGTAAATCATGAGGCAAATACTGTATCCAGCTAAGTAATTTAGGGAAACCAGAAGGAAGGATTTACTCTCTATAATGAGCCAGCTAAGGCAGATAAGTCAGAATGAATGAATGAAGAGTTGTTAGTGTATCTCAGAGAAGGAGAGAGAATTATACCTGCTATAACGGACTCAGAGAGCTTGTGGAGAATGCATTGGATCCATTACAGGCACATTGCTGCTTGCTAGAGATGACACAAAGACTGTTCCCAGTTCTATACCTGCAACAAGTTTCAGGAGAATCTTAATTCATTCTTTATGGAGGCAGGATTGTTTGCTTATTTTTGTATTTTTATCAACTTGAAGGGCTTGTTCATCAGGGGAATGTTTATGGAAATAGCTCGTGAAATGTGTAGCTCGGGTGGTTGATGGTTGGGTTGATTTGTTTATTTATAGAATCCAGGGAGGGATCAATGAGCACGTGAGACAGTTTCTATCCTAGAAAAGTACATAAGGTACAATGCCAGACCAGAAATGATGAATGCCCGTCAGAAGGAAGAACATGTGGTGAGTTGCAAGATGAAAGACAGAACACAGAAAGTGCAGCCAAGGTGATTAGCTGTTGCAAGTGTTGTGGATGGCAACTAGAATGGCTGAAAAAGAAACGTGCAAATGGGAAACAGATTGTGCGATGTGGATTGGAACATAATTTGTAAAACAGCTTTAATGAAGAGATGGGGTGGAAGGGATACAGAGTGAGAGACAGGGACAGATTCAGAGAACCAGTTAGTTGAGCACAATAAACCTGGTACCAAATATTCTGATTGCCATTTTATAGGAAGTGTGTAGAGGCATTAGCGAAAGGACATAAAAGATTTGTGAGGATGAACCAGAAATATGAGGTTTAGAGATCCTAGGGAAGGATAGAAATGTCAGTTCTGCCCAAGAGATGGCCCATGCCAGTGTGGTGACAGAGATTGAATGAGACAGGATGAAAGAAGCAATCGAATCTGAGAATGGATATTTTACAAATGAAGCACTGGGGAATCCAGGAATCACAACAGATCAGCAGAAGGCAGATGTGATGCACAGCTGTAGAAATATATCTTTCATGTGAAATAAAGTTTGTGGTGGATGGAGACACTGGAGTAAACACCGTCTGTGGAAAGGATATAAGCTGAGCGTTCAGTTACTGACCAAACATGTTATCTTAAAATTACCCCCAATGCTTCAGTGTAAATGGCTTTATGGCTGCTACTTTAAACTCAGCAAAATCTCCATTTAGTAGACTATTGAATGAGTTTATTGTGACACCCTGGTGGTGTTACAGTCTGTTAAGCAAACATTCCATCAACTAATTAGTTGATGGACAAGAACTCAACCCCTCAGATCCTTGTGAATGGGTCCCAGTTGGGTGACTAATCCTGTACTAGTGGTGAGCTGTAGAGAAGGCTGTTGTTCTACTGATCTCCAAGTCAAGTGATGACAGAAATGTCTGCCATCAAAAGAAAGTGACCACTGCTCCTCTCGACACAGTATGGAGTACCATTTACTTTACTGTATCTGGGACTCCTGTAAAAACTCACAAAATGTGTTCTTGCTTTACTAACGTTTTCCAACAATCTATCCTACTGGTGCTTGTTTTCTACTTATCAATGTGTCACTTCTTTGTCATGGCTGTATGTTAGTTTTGTGTCATGGTCCCTCTTGAACAGTTGCAGGCATCCAAGTTTCAGCACTCCAGTTCCCCGGAGTATGGTTAGCTGCCATTGCCCCTTTAAGACTTAGACTGCCCATTCCTTCATGGAAAGCTGAGCTCTCAGTGCTCAATCATAGGAGTTTCATTTCTGGTACTACTGTTTGAGATTTTCTCTTTGGATTTTATTGGTGTTCTCATGATTGAGTTAATTCTAGACCTTACTCTACACATGGTTTTACCACCATACATACATCCCTTGTTACAACTTTGTCCAACTGGAAGTTTTCCAATAATGTAAAAAATATTGTATGTAAGATTTGGACACATATTGATTGATAATTTATTGCATTCAATTAATGATGTAAGACCAGAATCTGAGGCCTGGAGTTTGGGGATCCGTCTTTGGTGAGACCATAGTACTAGGCCTGGAGTTTGGGGTCCAGTCAATGGCAAGTCTGGAGTTTGGAGTACCAGGGGTACTATCATCAGCAGGCCTTGGTGTCAATAATGAAGATTGATCGGAAGTCTGAATGTCAGGCCCGAAGGCCAAATATCGGGGTCTGCAAGTCTCTGAGGTCACTGGGGAAGCTGAAGGCCCAAAGTCTGCTTGTCCACCAATCCAAAAGAGGCTTGGAGCCTGGAGCAGACTGTCCTGGTGTTTGAGGACTGCCCGTGTATGTAGGTGGATGAATGGGAGTGAGGAATGGGGCTTGCTTTTCCATTGCTTTTGTTCAGCTGAATGTTGTGGGCATGCGATTTTGACGCCAGAATCTGTCCCAGCACATTCTTAGGATGTGTTGATTGATAGCACAAATGATTCATTTCATTGTATGTTCGATGTACATGTGATAACCAAATGAACCTGAATCTATTGTATTGGTCAACGTAGCAGCTAATTTATCCAGGTGAACATCCCACAACACAATGAAGTGAGCAATTTACATACACTCATGGCAATTAATGTGTTGGTGTACAGGTTTGCCTAATAAAGAAGTCACTGAGCGTACCTTTGGTAGTGTTGGCTGATAAATAAATGTTGGTCAGGGTACGAAAGGAACTTGTCTGCTCAGAACTATTTCAGATCTGCTGACTTGTGCTGTTTTTGGAATCAGTGTAGTGAAGTTTAGAGAAGTCACTTTAAATTGGTAAATTGGTTGTTTATTATCAGATGTACTGGGACATAGTGTAAAGCTTTGTTTTGTAAAACATTGCAAAAATGTTTTTATCCAGCCAGTAATGAAATGTAAAAGTTCTTGGTGTCCTATACAATACTTGTCCCATAAGCAAATTAACTTACTTCATCATTGAGAGGATCATCAAGGTCTCTCTTCCAGCCATCAGAGATATTTATCAGGAGACCTACATACACAGGGCGCTTAGCATTGACAGTGATTTCTCCCATTCGTCCAACAATCTCTTTGACTCCCCTACCACCAGGCAGCAGGTACCATAATATTAGGACAAGAACTGTTAGGGATGGGAAACAGCTTCTTCCTCCAAGCTGTCAGTCTACTGATGTCCCTGCCACCGCCCAGGTCTCATCACGCATAAAACATTAGTAGCATTATACTGTTTACTTCTTAATGTGGTGTTGTAAATGCACTTTATTATTTGTTGACTTCTAGTGTTAATATTACTTTATGTGTTATGTATGCCATGACACGCACCCATCTGTGCCAGCTTCCAAGGTTTAGATGCTCTAACTTTCCGGAGTACAAATAGCAGGTGTGGCCCCTTTAAAGATTCAGGACAGCCCCTTTAATTGGCAAGCATGTTTTAGGAACCAAGGATTTTAGGGAGCAGCAGAACTGAGGTTCGGTGATCAGATGTAAACTATACATGTGATTTTGTCTGGCGTTTGTTTTGTGCTCAGAATGTCAATACAGCTTGAAGCCCTGTCTCAATCCTAGCCTCGGATACTCCAGCATTTGAGTCCAAGCCATTCTTGTCAAGGACTCTCATCACAATCCGTGTGATTTATAGGTGCTGTCTTCTGCACCTTTGTCTGGAGGAAAATTGTTTTGTTTGGCAGTATAAATGTATACAGTAGAATTGCAATAAGCTGAACTTGAACTTATCACACTCATACTTTCCCGTGAGCAAATTGGCTGCTATTTTACTTACTGCAACTGCAGGGATATGGGTCAAACACAGGCAAATGGGGCAGCATAGATGTGTTGGGCCAAAGGGCCTGTTTCTGTGCTCTCTAACTCAATGGCTTGCAAAGTACTTCTCTGATTGGATTATTCCATAAGGAAATAAAAAGTCAATATATAATTTATTTTTTTTCTTTAGATACCGGTGTGCATATTAAACTTCCCCGTAAGTGTAACAATGTATTCACCTCAGCCACTCCCTGTGTGGATGAATTCAACATTCTCAGCACTCCCTTGGTCAGAGAGACCATTCTGCATTGGATACGTAAGTGACATTTCTTTCATTTTTGGCCTTGATTGTATCTCCTTTCTCAAATAAGCTACTTTCCAAATGTCTACCCTATCAACTCCTCCAGTAATTCAAAAACCTCTGTTCCATCATCTCCCAACCCACTCTTTTCAAAAGAACTCCAGCCAATTCAATTGTTTTGTTTTATCCTTGATGTTTCTTATATCAGGAAGCTTCACCCTTCGCCAGAGCTTTTCAATAGGCATAAACAAAGCTTTGTAAGGGATGCCTGACATCGTGGTAATAAATTAGAGGTAAATCATTGGGGAGTTGTCCCTCAACTGAGTTTAATGTTCAAAGAAAAGAGATAAAAGGCATCCAGTTGTCAAATATTCCAGACAATGGGTTTAAAAGCTGTTTCATTTCATATCTAAGATTTAAAAAATTGTCATTGCATTTGAGAATAAGTAGCATACTTAAATAGTGAAATAACTGTACATACTTGAGACAGAAGAAGACCACTTGGCCAATCAAATCCCTGCCAGCCCCCAGCAGAGCATTCCCAAACACCTCCCTTCCTTATTCTCCCCCCCACCCCCTTCCTCATATTGTCACAATGTATTTGATTCTCTTGCCAACACTAAGGGGTAATTTGCAGTGGTCAATTACCTCACGAGCACGCCATTAGAAAGTGGGAGACTACCAGGGACCCGAGGTGAAATCTACACAGTCACAGGAACAACGGGCCAACTCCATTCATCTGAGATCAGGGTCGAGCTTGGGCTGTTGGAACTGTGAGGCAGCAACACAGCCTATACTAACAAATTGTATAATAATATTGACCAAAAATGAGTTTGAGTCCAGCCATGCATAACATCGCCAAGTTCACTTGGTCCAGTTATTAATACCTTTGTCATCCTTGAATTTTTTCTCACTTCAGAAACAGACCGCATTTTGCAGCTAGAAGAGCTGAAAGTGAGGGTGAGAAACTAAACATTGTACCTCGTGTTGTTAATACTGCCACTCAAGCATGTAACTTACAACCTGAGTGAAATCCTATCCCAATGTATATCCTGTCTCCCTGGCAACAAGTCTGGGCGTTGTGAAGGGAATTGAAAGACTCAACCAAAATATCTGTACCATAAAATGGGAGAGTCAATTTTCATCATAAGAGGGGCAGCATTATCACTTCGTGCAATTTCAAGTTTCTATTTTGTTCTGATGGGTTTTGAAATTGCCAGCTGTACATTTTTCTGAATAATATTGAAAATGGGGCCCTGTGGAGCTGTGGAGCACCATCGATTTCCTTGTGACACGATAGGAATATTTCTGCTGTCTTTGACCTGGATAATGTTCAACAATTAAATGCAAACCTAATTCTTTGCAGCATTTCTGACTTTACCCACTGTGATGATTTGGTGGGTTGCTTGTAACTTGGTTTACGTTTATACTCCCACCATGTCTTCTTTGGATCCACTGTTGAAGGCTTCTTTTTTTTTGAAAGAATCTGGGATTCACACACTTGACATCTCTATCTCATTTTCCTCCTTATAATGCAATTTCAAACCTACTGCTTTAACCAAGAATTCCATCACTTTATATGTTACTTATCGCACCCGCGGGAGGTAGTGGGGATAAACTCCCACTTTTAAATGCTCTCAATGGTGTATCTCTCAAGTAGCCTCTGACAACCAGGTCCAGCTCTGGAATTCACGTGTGGCTTAGCTACTAAGCCCAGCAGAACTGCTTCTACTTACAAGAGATGGGGCAAAGGTGGGTTACTGGTGACAGGTGACTTAAAACCATTTGCTTTCGGCAGATGGGGCTCATCAGCTGTGGTTGGCAGTTCATTTAGGAAAAGGGAAAGTGACCTCAATCCTCCACTGCCTTAAGGTTATACCCATTCATGGGGAAATTATTGGGAGTAAACTCCGAGGAAGAATCCAAAGCTGTGGTCACTATGTTAAGTTCAATGCCCCTCACCGCTTTTCGCAAGGATCATTCCCTCCACGACTGCCTGCCCCACACGTCCCTCCCCACAGATCTCCCACCTGGCACTTATCCCTGCAAGTGTAAGTGCTACACCTGTCCCTACACCTCCTCTCTTACCACCATTCAGGGCCCCAAACAGTCCTTCCAGATGAGGCAACACTTCACTTGTGAGTCTGTTGGGGTCATCTATTGCATCCGGTGCTCCCGGTGAGGCCTCCTCTACATTGGCGAGACACGACGCAGATTGGGGTACCACTTCGTCGAGCACCTCTGCTCTGTCCGCCACAACAGACAGGATCTCCCAGTTGCCACTCACTATAACTCTGCTTCACATTCCCATTCGGATATGTCCATTCATGGCCTCCTCTACTGCCATGATGAGGCCAAACTCCGGTTGGTGGAGCAACACCTCATATACCATCTGGGTAGTCTCCAGCCCCTTGGTATGAACATCGAATTCTCCAACTTCCGGTAGTTCCCTCCCTCTCCCTTCCCCCATCCCACTTTCACTCTGCCTCCTCTTCCAGCTGCCTATCACCTCTCTCATGATTCTGCCTTCTTCTACTACCCACAGTGCTTTCCCCTTTCATTCCTTCTTCACCTCTCCTGCCTATCCCCTCCCTGCTTCCCCTCCCCCACCCCTTGATCTTTCCTCTGATTGGTTTTTCACCTGGCACCTACCAGCCTTCTCCTTCCCACCCTCTCCCCACCTTCTTTATAGGGCCCCTGCCCCCTCCCTCTTCAGTCCTGACAAAGGGTCTCGGCCCAAAACGTCGACTGCTCGTTTCCACGGATGCTGCCCGACCTGCTGAGTTCCTCCAACGTGTTGTACATGTTGCTTAAGTTCAATGCTGACTGACAACTCGAACGATGCTGCGGGTGCGAAACTGTATCAGTCTCTGTTCCTTTGGGTTTATCAGCTGCGTGGAGAGGGGGAGCTTGCTACATAAGGTGAGGTTATCCACTTTGGGAGGAAGAATAGGAAGGCAGATTATTATCTGAACCGTGTAAAGTTAGGTAAGGGAGAAATACAAAGAGATCTAGGAGTCCTTGTTCATCAGTCACTGAAGGTGAATGAGCAAGTGCAGCAGGCAGTGAAGAAGGCTAATGGAATGTTGGCCTTTATTACAAAGGGAATTGAGTACAAGAGCAAGGAAATCCTCTTGCATTTGTACAGGGCCCTGGTGAGACCACACCTGGAGTATTGTGTACAGTTCTGGTCTCCAGGGTTAAGGAAGGACATCCTAGCTGTAGAGGAAGTGCAGCGTAGATTCACAAGGTTAATTCCTGGGATGTCAGGACTGTCTTACGCAGAGAGGTTAGAGAGACTGGGCTTGTACACGCTGGAATTAAGGAGATTGAGAGGGGATCTGATTGCAACATATAAGATTATTAAGGGATTGGACAAGATAGAAGCAGGAAATATGTTCCAGATGCTGGGAGAGTCCAGTACCAGAGGGCATGGTTTGAGAATAAGGGGTAGGTCATTTAGGACAGAGTTAAGGAAAAACTTCTTCTCCCAGAGAGTTGTGGGGGTCTGGAATGCACTGCCTTGGAAGGTAGTGGAGGCCAATTCTCTGGATGCTTTCAGGAAGGAGCTAGATAGGTATCTTATGGATAGGGGAATCAAGGGATATGGGGACAAGGCAGGAACCAGGTATTGATAGTAGATGATCAGCCATGATCGCAAAACGGCGGTGCAGGCTCGAAGGGCTGAATGGTCTACTTCTGCACCTATTGTCTATTGTCTATTGTCTATAAGCAACAGCTTGCTCTCCATATCATACTGACCTGGCTTGTTTACTAGTATTATGTAGACAGCTACAATGCAATATCCATAGATGACCTTGACAAATGGAGGGCTTCACTTCCCCAAGTAAATTCATCTGAAAGGCCTGAAACTGTGTTTCTACGGTAAAGATATATAAATGTAAGTTATTATTGCTGAATGAATGTTCTAAGGAAAATTGGATTGATATTCTTCCCAGCTGCAGTAAAATCCCACTAGGTCACTTGCTAGTTTTACCAGGGTGGGAAAATGACCCATGGAATTTATACTATCCAGGGTTAACTTCACCATCTGTGTTTTTGTATACTCTGAACAGTTCTACCTAATCTTACAAAATGATGGGAAATACATCTCCCAAATTCCATTCAAAGCTATCTGTTCACAAACACTGTTACATCAATATACATATTTGGAACATCTTACTTCCATTTTGCTGGACTTGCAATTCTGAATACAGCATTCAACCAACACCTTACCCAGTTGTTCAAATATTTGAAGCATTGCCCTTCAATCATTTAAAGAGTTCTTGTGAGGTGTCACAGCCAAATTCCTCCTAAATTAATCACCAAAAATGAGCATTATTTGTTTCTCTTATACATTAATTTTGTGGATCCTGGTTTTGCAAAATAAGCTGCTCTATTGCCTGCGTAGTTGTACTTGCAAAGTTATTAAATTATAATAATTTTTTTTCTGGGATGAGCTGTTTTTTCAGACAATCCAGGTTACCCATGTAAATGAAAAGAAATGTGGAACATCTCAAAAATCAGTTTAAAAACAGAATAGAACTGAGTTGACTTTATCCTTCACATACACGAGGAGTAAAAATCTTTACAGCTCTGTCTGAATGTGCAATGTAATAAATTATAGTAATTTGTAATAAATAGTATGTACAACAGGACAGTGAATATAGCATAGAAATACAATTGTATCAGCATGAATTAATCAGTCTGATGGCCTGGTGGAAGTAGCTGTCCCGAAGCCTGTTGGTCCTGGCTTTAATGCCGCAGTACCGTTTCTGGGATGGTAACAGCTGGAACAGTTTGTGACTGGGGTGACTCGGGTCCCCAATGATTCTTCAGGCCCTTTTTACGCACCTGTCTCTGTAAATGTCCTAAATAGTAGGAAGTTCACATCTACAGATGCACTAGGCTGTCCGCACTACTCTCTGCAGAGTCCTGCGATTGAAGGAAGTTCAGTTCCCATACCAAGCAGTGATGCAGCCAGTCAGGATGCTCTCACTTGTGTCCCTGTAGAAAGTCCTTAGGATTTGGGGACTCATGCTAAACTTCTTCAACTGCCTGAGGTGAAAGAGGTGCTGCTGCATTTTATTCACCACACACCCTCTTTATTTCACAGGTAATTGGACTGTAGTACTCGGAATTTTGGCTCTTCCTAAAATTATAGGTGGTCATGTACATCAAAGTTTTCTTTCAGAATCAAAGGTATGAGATACTTCTCTTTTACAGTGTACTGTATTCCCGAAGTTACACCGGATTGCGATTTTAGGCAAAGGGAAATTGTTTAATAAAGTGTAAATCATAAAATCAGAGTGTGAAAACAGTTGATAGTTTTCTTCCTCTACGTATTCTTCACCATATATTCATCTGAAAAAGTGGGCACAATGTGTTTGTGTGGGCACTTTCTAACATAAAGCAATTAGCTATATAATTAATAAATTATACATGGAAAATCTGCAATAAAATTTCATACTCAAAAATACAGTATATGCCAATCATAAATGGATTAATAAGCCATAAAGTGAATGTAAAGGCAATTTGTTTAAATTAGGTTGGATGTTACCCAGACAAAATATAAGGTGTTGCTCCTCCAACCTGAGTGTGGCCTCATTGCGACAGTGCATGGAATGATGACCATGGATGGAAACATCGACTGTACTCTTCCATAGACACTGCCTGGCCTGCTGAGTTCCTTCAGCATTTTGTGTGCGTTGCTTGGATTTCCAGCGTCTGCAGACTTTCCCTCGTTTGTTTAAACCTATAAATATTTTATATTATAACAAAAAGTCAAAGAAGGAAGGGCCATTGTCAATTGAAATTTAGAGTTACATCCAGCTTTTTTGTTGACCCACGCAGAGCTTACATAGCAAAATATTTCATGTTGCATGTGTCTGCCTATTTGTTATTAATTATGTACTGCCTCCTTTTCTATTGCTTATTATTTAATTTTGTTACTCTCCAAAATTGCAAATGGCTTCAAGGGGCTTGGGGAAGCAGCAGAAATTTAGCATTGGGAGGATGACCAGCCATGGTCATAGTCAATCATAGAGCAGGTTTGAAAGGATTAATAGACTACATCTGTGACTTTATTTTGTTTTTCTAATACATGCCCACTCCATGGTTCCTGTGCTCTGTTACCTTCACATGGCTCTTCAAAGCAGCGCTGAGAGACCTGACACCTGACCAGGTTCATTTCCCAATACCAAATGAAGTGCAGTCTCTGCTCTTGTAGGCTTATCTACATATTGTGTCATGACACCTTCCAGAACACACAAACTCCACCCCATCTAAACCCCTCACTCTAGGGAGATGCCAATCAATATTTGGGAAATTAAAATTTCCCACCACATCAACCCTGTTATTACTGCTCCTTTCCAGAATCTGTCTCCCTATCTGCTCCTCGATGTCCCTTTTACTATTGGGCAGCCTATAAAAAACACCAAGTAGAATTACTGACCCCCTCCTATTCCTAACTTCCACCCACAGAGGCTCCATAGACAACCCCTCCATGACTTCCTCCTTTTCTGTAGCCATGACACTATCTCGGATCAATAGTGCCACACTCCTACCTCTTTTGCCTCCCTACCCCTGCACCATCCAAGTCTCTGTAATGGACACAACACCATAGCTCCAAATGCTGATCCACACTCTAAGCTCATCCGCTTTATTCGTAATACTCCTCGCATTAAAATAGACACATCTCAAACCATCGGTGTGAGCGTGTCCCTTCTCTATCACCTGCCTATCCTCCCTTTCACACTGTCTACAAACTTTCTCTATTTGTGAGCCAACCTCCCTTTACTCCTTCACTTCAGTTTGGTTCCCTCCCCTCAGCATAATAAATTGGCTTCACTTTGGATTCAATCGCTCAATATGGTCATGGCTCAGTATTTTATCAGTGTCAGGACGATTTGCTTCATAATACTGCAGGCTTGAGATTGCTGTATTTGTGATGTTGATTGGATTGGTTTTGGAAACAAATATAATACACTGGCTTGAGCATGGTTCACCTTGGCCATTGCTAGGTCATGCTTTCATTGCATGCCCAAGCAGACGTCTCAGAGATCATGCATCGAATATTGTATGTCAAATATTGTGGTATGAATTGCAGTGCATTAAAATCATACAAATCCAAATCTTTAACAACACACACGAAATGCTGGTGGAACGCAGCAGGCCAGGCAGCATCTATAGGGAGAAGCACTGTTGACGTTTCGGGCCAAGACCCTTCGTCCTGACATCGACAGTGCTTTTCCCTATAGATGCTGCCTGGCCTGCTGCGTTCCACCAGCATTTTGTGTGTGTTGCTTGAATTTCCAGCATCTGCAGATTTCCTCGTGTTTGCTTCTTTCCTTTAACATTGTCAACAGTATAGGTATACAGCTCCATTCAGGTAATATTTTGCTTTTACAAAAACTAAACTGGATTAGAAAAAAACCCATAATACTGACAATGCATTTTTGAATTGGTTGTGGATTTTATCATAACTGAACTTTATGAATTGAAAGTCTCTTGACATACAGATCAAGTATTTTACCGTAGAGTTTAATTAAACTCATTAACCAAGCTTTAGTAATTCAATTATGTGTAAAATCTTTATATGGGAATTTATTTATGGAGATAAATGGTTTTGTTAGAGAGAATGAAAATCCTGACAATGCAGTCAATGGAATATTATATGCTCCGTTAACAAAACTACAACATAGCCCGGGTTTGCTATTCTTCAGCAGTAAACTTCCAAGTGTTTTCCAATTTTAGACTTCTCATGGAATCCTAAGGTAGATTATTGGTTTCTGACAATTTCTGGGCAAGTCCACTCGGTGACTGTCCTGATGTACACGAACCAGCTTAGATCCAGCAATGACGGCATTCATTTAGATGAGGGCAGAATGACCACAATGCGCCAGGATAATTACAGGGCAGTTAACAGTTTTTAATGACCTTAGATCACATAATTATTTATTCAATGTTATTCAATTGCCTTAAGAGTTATAATATTATTTTTAATTGCTTGATTTCTTTTCTTTTGATTGAGCTGAGGTGAAACCTAGCCAGTTGTCAAAATATTTTCCAGCAGTTGTTTCCACACCTCCTCCACACCCACCCTCCTTACATGGAACGGCACATACATAGAATAGTCCAAGCTTGTGTGCAAGGCTATTCTATCTAGTACTGGGATGGCTTAAAACACATGCTATGCCACACACGCCATGCCACACATGCCATGCATGCCATGCCACCTCAGACCCCACCCCAGACTTGACACTCTATACACTATGGGCAATTATTTGAGGATAGACAACACAGAGCACTAATCTGTTATGGCTACCATTAAAAAATGGAGCCACACTGAAGTGTGGTATGTGGACTGCCAGGAAGTGAAAAACTAATGTTAATCACATGTGGAACATTGGTGCAAATATTGACAATTCAAAATTTAAGATAACCACAAAAAATACAGTCGAAAAATTAAAATCCTTCCATAAAATCTTTCTTCTTGTTATTTGAACATACAAACATGGAAACTGCACTATGTTGTACCTGTTTCTTGAGCATTAAACAGACCAATTTTGCTTTCATGTCAAATGTATTATGCTGGATATCATTTATGAGTTAATGAGCTGCACAGTTTACTCTGTGGTTAAGAAAGCATATGGTCTTCATCATTGGCCTTCATCAATCGTGGAATTGAGTTTGGGAGCCGAGAGGTAATGTTGCAGCTATGTAGGACCCTGGTCAGACCCCACTTGGAGTACTGTGTTCAGTTCAGGGTCGCCTCACTATAGGAAGCAGGTGGAAACCATAGAAAGGGTGCAGAGGAGATTTAGAAGGATGTTGCCTGGATTGGAGAGCATGCATTATGAGAATAGGTTGGACCGGTATATAGAGCTGAGAAAAATAGAGGGTTGTGTGTAACCCGAGGTAATTTTTTAGGTAAGGGCGTGTTCAGCACAGCTTTGTGGGCCAAAGAGCCTGTATTGTGCTGTAAGTTTTCTATGTTTCTTCATCATGACAGGGCTAAAATTGTATTGAACACTTTCATGCACTGACCATGGCTTGATATCTGAATTATTCACAGCACTAGGGGTACATTTAATTATGTCATTAAACACATGTGTACATTATCATCCATACTGACAGAATCAGAGGTGGAAAAGTCCATATTATAAGAGAACAGCATGCCAGTTGATTTCACAAATTCTTTCATTTTAAAACTTCTTTCCCAATGGTCTGTTGCATTATAGGTATGCCATTTGGGCTATCAAACCTTTCACTGTAAATATATGGTTAATATTCAAGCAGACAGCTCGAGAAAGCCAGAGAAATGATCAGTGAAGACTGTGTGCAGTTACTACATAATGCAGGCATGATACTGAACATGAAGCATGTTCTGCAAATGGAAGATGACATTGGTGATTTTTCCATTTTATTCATGAGCTAATGTATCACTATTCATGACACTCAGTCACCATATCCAGATCATGAATTTTAAATTTTACTTTGTCAATTTTGATTGTTTGGCTAGTTCTTTGTCTTTTGAGTTTCTTTGATGGAGTAAGTGCTGTAAGTGAATGGTAATGGAGATTCATCAGTGAAGTACAAGGCACTAATTCAATGGAATCACTCTGATGATGTCAACAACATGACAAGATTAATATCCCTTTGTATTTTGTTCGTAGCTATGTATTTACTTTCTACTGTTTATTGTATATCTTTAACATGCCCCTTATAGTCTCACCTTTTCTTCTATATTCTTATAGCTTGGCATAGCATATCTATAATGTTGCCAGCCCAAGGTATGCTGTGATGCAAAGAAAGCATATATGCATCTCCTAAGGTGGAAACCACTATATCATGATGTAGCTTTAATTCTGCCTCCCAGCAGCAGCAATATTACTACTATGTCTTTGTTTTAATTTTAATTAGGACTTGAGTTGGTTTCTCATGACTTTGTAAAGTTTAGTGTCACAGTCATGTCTTAATGAGATGTTTGAGCAATGGAGCTTCAATAAATATTCACCTTGCTCCAGCGATTACAATTTAGCACTGTGATATGTGTGAGCCAAATTGTAGGTCTTCCTTTGGGTGAAGTAAAGCACATGCTCCAGTATACCCTGGAGATCTGTTCATCACCATTCAGGGCCCCAGACAGTCCTTCCAGGTGAGGCGACACTTCACCTGGTGTGGTATATTGTGTCTGGTGCACCCAGTGTGGCCTTCTATATATTGGTGAGACCCAATGCAGACTGGGAGACCGTTTCGCTGAACACCTACGCTCTGTCCGCCAGAGAAAGCAGGATCTCCCAGTGGTCACACATTTTAATTCCATGTCCCATTCCCTTTCTAATATGTCTATCCATGGCCTCCTCTACTGTCAAAATGAATCCAAACTCAGGTTGGAGGAACAATATCTTATATTCCGTCTAGGTAGCCTTCAACTTGATGGCATGAACATTGATTTCTCTAACATCTGTTAATGCCCCCCTCCCCTTCTTACCCTGTCCCTTATTTATTTATTTATTTATTTATTTATTTATTTATTTACTTACTTACTTACTTACTTACTTACTTACTTACTTATTTATTTATTTATTATTTCCCCACCCCTTTTTTTCTTCCTTTCTCTCTCTGTCCCTCTCACAATCACTCCTTGCCTGCTCTCCATCTCCTTCTGGTGCTCCCCTCCCTCTTTCTTTCTCCCTGCGCCTCCCTTCCCATGATCCTTTCCCTTCTCCAGCTGTGTATCCCTTTTGCCAATCAACTTTCCAGCTCTTAGCTTCATCCCTCCCCCTCCTGTCTTCTCCTATCATTTCAGATCTCCCCCTCCCACCTTCAAATCTCTTACTATCAGTTAGTCCTGACGGAGGGTCTCGGCCTGAAACGTCGACTGTACCTCTCCCTATAGATGCTGCCTGGCCTGCTGCGTTCCACCAGCATTTTGTGTGTGTTGCTCGAATTTCCAGAATCTGCAGATTTCCTTGTGTTTTTGAGATACATCCCTGTCTTCCAGACTGCCTGGTCTGAGGTTGGGGGTCTGGCTATTGTCGTGTTCACCTTAAATGTTCCTCATTACAGAAGCAACCTAGAGACAAGGTAAATTCATTACAGATGTACATTTAAAAGCCAATCACCATCTTCTAGATGAATAGCAAGGCGATGTACCAATTCCGATAAATATTGTGCCCAGGAAGACTCACATCATGAACGTAAGATGATGGATTCGTTCCATTGGCGGTGGTGACTGCAAATTTAACAAGGGTATTTCCATAATTCACATCCACATGACATGTAGGCAACAATATTCCCTTGTCAGCTTTGTGGTCATCCAAGGCAATTAGTGTGTCAGGCAAGATAATACCAGTGACTGAGTCCTTACAGAAATGTTTAAGTTGGGTTTCTAGACTTGTTTTGGCTGACTTCTCAGTGGGACTGGGATTTGACTGGAACTAATAGCAAGTCTTATTTACACGACTGATTGATGCTTGCATCAGAAAGGAGGGAAATCTCATAATGTATGGTGTACCATAAGATAAAATGAAGGCTATATTCTTTATGAGGGCTGTGGGGATCTGGCGTAGAAGAGGAAATGAGGTCTGAGAAAGACTTGAGCGGTTAAGTTAATCAGTATCAGGTTTAATATCACTGGCATACATTATGAAATTTATTGTTTTGCGGCAGCAGTACAATGCCGTACATAAAAATTGTAAATTACAGTAGTTTTTATATTATATAAAATACTTGGAGGCCAGTGCCCATAAGGGAGCTAGTTGTGTTTGCAGCCCTCTCCAACTTTTTTGGATCCTGTGCTGTGGCCCTTCCATACCAGATAGTGATGTAACCAGTTAGAATCTTCTCCAAGATACATCTGTAGAAATCTGCTAGAGTCTTTGGTGACACACAAAATCTCCTCAAACTCCCAGAGAACTATAGCCGCTGTTGTGCCTCCTTTGTAATTGCATTGATATGTTGGGCCCAGGATAGATCTTCAGAGATGTTGACACACAGGAACCTAAAACTGCTCACCCCTTCCGCCGCTGATCCCTTGATGAGAACTGTTCTGTGTTCTCTCAACTTCCTCTTCCTGAAGTCCACAGTGAATTCCTTGATCTTACTGTCATTGAGTACAAGGTTGCTGTGGTGACACCACTCAACAAGCTGACCTATAATATCTCACTGCTGTGTACCTGCTTGTCACCATCTGAGGTTCTGCCACGTACAGTTGTGTCATGGGCAAATTTATAGATGGTACTTGAGCTGTTCCTGGCCATACGCTGTAGAAAGAGTAGAGCAGTGGGCTAAGTGTGCACCAGTGTTGACTGTCAGCGAGGAGGAGAGATTATTTCCAATCTGCACTGACTGGTTTCCTGAGGAGGAAGTTGAGGATCCATTTGTAGAAGGAGGTATAGAGGCCTGAATTTTAAAGCTTGTTGATTAGTACTGAGGGTATGATGGTGTTGAACACTGAGCTGTAATCAATAAGTAGCATCAGCAGCAGATGGACCACTCCTGCTCTCACTTACGTACTTTATATTGTGCTGCTTCCAGAGATAGCCCTGTGGTAGGAGTAGGGTCGGAAACAGTGCAGAATCCACCAACAGGAGAAAGGTGAATCAGTTACATCATGGAAAATATTTTTTCCAAAAAAATCCATTTAGAGTCATCTTGCTCTCTTACCCAATGTGTCCACTATCCAAGGTGCAGAGGCAGCACGTACAGGAAGATGATTTCTTGCCTGAAACATTAATAATGCCAATAGTTTTGATAGTTGCTATCAGTAGGCCATGATTACATGGGAAGCATGGTTTTTGGGTTCACTGCTATTTGCGGATTTAGCCCTGCAAGCTGAAAACACTCAAGTTTACATGAGTGTTAGCATATAAGACAATTGGCAAACGTGACTTAGGTTGCTGCTGATGGGATAATCTCAAGAGAAGATTTCTTCAAAATGTAAGCTCACCAGGAGATGAATTTTTGTTACAACAGAAAATAACAAAGTCTTCTTATCACAGAAAAGGCTGCAGTAAGAAAGCACATTCCCTTGCACACTCTCCCAGAGAGGTATTCATATGTGTCACATGTAGCATATTTCATAATCCCTTTCACTAATTCTTGCGCTGAAAGCAATTACTTTTACAACCCCTGTTCCTTGAATATTTCTTCCTGTTCCATTGTGAATTGTTGCTCCTTTGTTTTTAATTAATCGGACCTAGTTAAGATTTAGTTTGAAAACAAGAGAAAATCTGCCAATACTGGAAATCTCAGCAACACACACAAAATACTGGAGGAACTCAGCAGGCCAGGCAGCATCCATGGAAAAAAGTACAGTCGACATTTTGGGCCAAAACCCTTCTGTTTGATCACATAAGGAATGCCCAGAAGATGGATAAATTCAAGAAAAAGTTGATTCACAATGTCAGGATATCCCAAAGCAACTTGTGGACCATGAAATCCTTTGTGAAGTGTGGCTACAGTACTAATGTAAGGAATGGTGACAAGCAATTTTCACACAGCAATCTGCCAATATAGTAAACTGTTAATAACCATGTAACCTAGCTCGGTAGTTCAGGGATTTGGTATTGACTAATGTACTAGAAATAACTTCTGTTCTTTGTTGAACTCATGTTTGCAGCCATAGTGTTGATTAAGAGTGCCACTCTAACTTCCTGAATCCAAGAGAGGTCTTGAAACCATTAGCTGACATAGATGTCAGCTTTGTTCCCACTGTACCACACCATACATGTAAGCACTTATGTGATATACTGATGGTAATTTTTGGAAGCTCTGCACTACTGTTCATGCTGGCATAGATCATCCAGATCAAAGACCTAAACTGGAAAAGTGTAACATAAAATTCTGCTGAAGAAGAACTTCAGAGATATTGGGGAATGAATGGAGCATTAGAACAGCAAAGATTAAAGTGAAGATTTATAGGTTTGAGGAAACAAGAGACAACACTTACTGCAGTTTGAGGCAACAAACAATCTGCTGGAGGAACTCAATGTGTTGAACAGCATCTGTAGGAGGGAAGGACTCATTGATTTTAAACCCTGCATCAGAGTCAGAATGGGTCCTGATGTAGGGTGTTGATGCAAGGAATATTATCAGTTCCTGTCGTCTCACAGGTATTTCCCCACCTGCTGAGTTCCTCCTGCTTATTGCTCCACATTTCTATACTGTATATCTTGGCCACTAAAGGAAAGAAATTGCAACAGTAGGAAGATGAGAGTAAAGGGCCTGTATCACATCGTAAGACTCCTGATGAAGTGTTTCGGCCCGAAACGTCGTCACTACCTCCTCCCATAGATGCTATCTGGCCTGCTGAGTTCTGCCAGCATTTTGTGTTTTTATCAAAGACTTTTGCTATTGCTTTAATGTTGTTTGTAATATGACTTTAGAATATAATTCCGTTTCTATGATGTCTTGTAACCATTAAAAAAAGCAGCAGTTTTGTTATTAAGGTTTGTTAAACCAAACATTTTATTTCCAACTTATATCAATGCTGATAGACTGCTATCATTATCCCTGCCAATTGATGCCTCATTGGCTATTCTCACCAATACCTGCCAATGTAACGATCACAAACTCGCTGTAAGCAAAACCACTGGAATCTGTCAGTATTCACTTATCTCACGTGAATGCTGGCACAGTCTTTTGTGCACAGGTCTTTGAAAGCACATTTCACAGAGACTGGGAAAATTGTGGATTCATTGTAGATCTCACTTATATGAACAAAATTACAACATGCGAGCTATGTACTGTTAGTATTTTCAAAGTTTGAAGTACATTTATTATCAAAGTATGTACAAGTTATACAAACTTGAGATTCTTCTGCTTAACAGGCAGCCATAAAACAAGAACCCCGAAATAACCAATTTTTGAAAAAAGACCAACACCTGTTGCGCAGAGAGAGAGAGAGAAACAAATCAAATCATGCAAACAATAAAGCAAGCATTGGCATTCAGAACAAAATTGAGTCCACAAACCCTAGCCGGGAACAGCCGTCGTGGGCCCACAGTCTCAGTCCATCACACAGAGTCAAATTACTGCAAAGCTCGCAGTCGCTAAGCCGGCAACGGCCGGGGCATGAGTACTTGTTCGATACATCACAACACCTACACCAGTTATACAAAATTAGACCTTCTCAATGTGCATTTAAGGTATGAGACACTGGAATCTGGAGCTGGAAGCAATCTTTGGTGGTGGCGTGCTGGGATGGGGGAACGAGAATGTTTCAAGGCAAACCCTTGCATTAGGATTGATATAAAGAGGAGAGGGGGAGTGGTGAAACTCAGCAGTAGGTGATTGATGGACTGATGATGAGTGAAGGATGATAGGCAGGTGAAGCCAGATAGGAGAGGCAGAAAAGGCTGAACTGAGAGACATGTGGATAAATGGTGGAGGCAGGCAAAAAAGGCAGTGAGAGGATAGGAGGGTATTTTAAGGCACAATAACTAATTAAAGGTCTTGGAAGATCGCTTGTAATCTTACTGAATGGCGGAGCAAGTGTGAATGACTGAGAAGGCTTCTCATCTTATCTTCCACTTATAAAAATATGGAAGAAGATATTCAGACCAAAGCTTCCATGTTAGTTATGAGGAAAACAATCTTATCAGTCCCGCTCTCGCTTTATTCCACTGCATTTTATTCTTTAAGATTAGCACACAATAAGGAGTAATTTCCAGTTGCCAATTGACCTACTGTACTTGCAGCTGCTTAGAATATGGAAGGAAACCCATACTTGTCATTGGATAATCTTGTCTATGCAGACAATGCTCAAGTCAGGATGCAATCCGAACCACTGGAGCTGTGAGACAGCAAAACTAATGAATGTACCCACATGTCCTTTTGCTTTGTTCTAGCTGAATTTAATGAGTAGCATCCCAAGAATCCTAATAGCACCTAATATGCTTTATGAATGAGATTCAAGGATGTCAAGTGGAGCAGTGGATTGTGCTGTTGAGTCCTGACATCTGCCGAATTCTGATTTGGTAAGATCCACATTCAAATGAATGTGGATTTTGCACATTCTCTCTGTGACTCGGTAGACTTCCCCTAGGTGCTTCAAATGCCTTCCACATCTTAATATGTGCTGGTAGCAAGTTATTTGTTTATTTACTCCATCTGTAGGGAGCTGGAGGGGAATCAAATGGGATTGAAAGGTATTAGGGTATATTCTGGAGTTAGGGCGTATAGCAAATACTAACCTCAGCAACCAGTCTTTAGACCTGAACATGGATTGTAGATTAAATTTAAAATGCAGCCCTGGACAATAGTTTCCTGGAGCTCTGAAAACCAGTTAGTTGAAAACCAGATAATGCTGATAAACATTCCTTTTTGGTGTCTGGAGTGTGGATGTGAAGAAGGTATGGAAATTATGTGTAATTCAGAGGAAGTATTGTAACTATAGGAATCTCCGACTGCTGCTTTTGGTCTTTAGCATATAAAATGTCATGTAGAATTGGGTTGAGAGGCCTCTTCTTCTGACAGTGTCTCACTTTGACGAAAACACTTCTGTATCAACGAGCTTCAATGTCTCTCCAGTGACTTTGTTCACATTACAACAACAGACACATAAGAGAGTAGATTATAACCAGTATTGCTGTGAGAACCAACATGCATTTGATGGGCCACACGGCTTCCTTCTGTATAATAACACCACGTAGAATTTCTTTTCAATAACCAGTAACTGAATTTGCACTGAGCACACTGGCACATCATTTGCCCTCACGCTCGTTGAATTCTGAGTTTCTTTCTCCCCCAGGAACGAACTCCTTGCTTTGATCCTGATATGAGTGGCTAATGTTTGTATTTTACTCAATAATTGAAATCCACCTTTTCTTTAAGCTTTGCTGGATTTTCCTCTAATTTATTTATAAGTTTCCCCACAGCACGTCTGAAGGAGAAGTAATCATCTAAGCTGCAAGCCACCCAGGTAAACGAACACTGCTCTGGGAAATTATAAGCCAAACAGCAATAACCCACATATGAACACAGCACAGTGAAAATATTGATCTACAGAGACTGTGGAAGCACAATATTGATTTTACTCAAAATCGTCCTTATTCCAGTAGACAGGTAAGCATTTAAAATAGATATGGAAGTTAATGGGAATGCAGCAGACAGAGTTTGACAGTGATATGCACATTATTAAAACCACGGGGCCCATGGCGTGTTGTTAGGGAGCCAGATGCAATTTGCAGATGTATCATCTTCCCAGCCCATCTGCAAACAGTTGAAACTGACTGTGCAAGTTAATATTGCAGTGACCTGGGTCTGCACTTTGTGACATCTGAGCAGTTTAGAATATCGGATTTGTTTACTGAGCAATGCATTCTGTTGTCTCCTCCATTATGTAACAGATGTTTAGGGTTAAGAAAGCAAACTTTCATTTAGGGTTGATTTTTTTTTACAGATTGCACGTACAGTGAAACCGACTGTGAATTACAGGCATCTCCACCCCCTTTGAACCACTCCATCAAAAGCTGCTGCAGTGCAGGCACATTCTTTCAGGTTAACCAGTGGAGAGGGTGCGTAATAAGGCAGAGCTAAAAATAAATCTGGCAGCGTGAGTTACCAGCAGGCACTCAGTTTTGGCCTGAATGTGATTGTTAATGATAACAGCCTCATGTGGTCCCAGATTTCAAAAGAAAAGTATGGATTTACATTGTTCTTCACCACCACATGGATAATTCTGGTGAGAATTTTAAGTATAGCCCATTTATCCTGTTTGATAGTTTAAAAAAAACAAGAAGAAATTGTAAATGTTAAGTGATCTATCTATAACTTAAAATGTTGGTGCAAGAGCATTAATTTAACTTGCTGGTTCACTCCAGCAGTTGTAAACTCTATGCTGAAAGTCCTTCGTTTCTTTTTATACATTGAAGCAACTGTTTTTTTTTGGATACTTTCACCATCTCCTCCTATTCTCAGCTCGTGGGTTTGACCGCATGTGGTTCCTCAGTTGACAGCAGCCTCTGGCCTTCGGTCAGTCTTTCCTGTTGTGATTTGGCAAGGATTTCAACTGTGGGTGACAATAACAATGGCAAGAACAGCTTGCATTTATAGAGCACCTGTAACTTAAGCTGCAGTTTGCCAGGACACCTGACGAGAGCTTTGTCAGACTAAACCTTGGCACCAAGCCACAATAAGGACAGGCCAGGATAAATTAATATAGCTTTGCTTAGAGGGAGGTTTTGCAGAACAGTTTAGTGAAGAGAGCAGATGATAAATGAAGGTGTTTAGACTGAAACATAGCAGCCCAATCAGGATGTGCAGAAGGCTGGGCCAGACCTGGAAAAGTGCAGAGATCTTGTAGGGCTGAAAGAGATTACAAGGGTGACCATGATCTCCAAGATGTACTTTCCAGCAGAAATGTGGGAAAAATATTAATTAGAGATTTAATTGCATTTGCCTCTCTTAATAGGTAATATTTGGAAGCTTCTGTCTCAGAAGTTCATCAGTTCATTGTGATGACTTGACATTTTTTGTGGCTAAAATCTGCCAATTAGAGGGAGCACTAGAGCTGCCATCTTCTCAAGTTCTCGGTACTGTGATTTTCCCATTTAAACTATTGGGGTACCGTTTCTTTCAGATTTGCAACTTCAAGTGCCTCCTTCTCTTTTCAACTAATCAGACTACACTCAGAGTCAGAGTGGTGTCCCTTATTTATCTGATATCATTAAAACTGCTAGGTTACACACCACACAATTTTAATGTATTGAGTAAATGGGGCCAGATTTGTGAAGAGTGCTGCCCCAAGTCTTTATGACAAGAAGCAAGAAATGGTCAAATGTACTTAGTTCATTACATTTCCAGTTCTGAAAAATGTATTAAAATAAGGAACACAGGAATAAGCAAGTCAGGCTGAAGGATGTAACTTTGAGAAAGATAGGTTCAAACAGCTACTGGTGTTTGATGGTTCCTTTCTGTCTTTGTAAATGACTTAATTTTCATATAATACAAAGCGACTATGCTATTTCCTGGCAATTAATTGTAGATTAGCCCTTGCAGTGATGACAAGTCAGAATATCTTCTTCAGTGAAGATGACACCAGGCATCAAAGAATGCCCTGGGTACACAACTCCCACATTGAATCAACCTCAGTAGATTTCGCTATCTTTGCCTGGTAGTAGCAGGATGGCAGTAACCTCTGAATTGGTCAAAAACCTTACGGTCTCTGTCAGTGCTCTCAACTCCATTTTTAATAACAGAGTTACTGAATGACATCCAAGCCAAACCCTTGCCTGATCAGTGACCTGTCCTCTTGAAGAAGGGAAATTGAAGTCTGATCCATTTGCTTTTCCAAATGTACATAAATCCTACTCTATAAAACTTCCTCCAGTAATTTCACTACCCCTGATGTAAGGCTCACTGGCCCATAGGTACCTAGTTTATCACTGCTGCGCTTCTTAAATAAAGGCACATTAGCTATCCTTCAAAGTTCTGATGCCTGTGGCTCATGACGGTGCAAAAATTTCCATTAGAACAGTAGCTATCTGCATTCTTGCTTTCCACAGTATTAGGATAAATCCGAATCATTGTGTGTCATATAACATCCAATACCTCCACCTTGATACTAATTATAAACATATCCCTCCTCGGAATCGCTATCTTCTACATTCTCCTTGTGGATGAAAAGTATTCAAAGTTCAAATAAATTTATTATCAAAGTATGTACTGTAAATGTCACCATGTACTACTCTGAGATTAATTTTCTTGCTGGCATTCGGAGCAGAACAAAGAAATACAACAAAATCAATGAAAAACTATGCTCAAAAACCTATGTGTAAAAGAAGACACTAAGTGCACTCTATCCGCCAGAAAATGTAGGATCTCCCAGTGGCCTCCCATTTTAATTCCACTTCCTATTCCATTCCGATATGTCCATCCATGGCCTCCTCCGATGTTGTGATGAGACCACACTCAGGCCACAACATCTTATATTCTGTCTGGGTACTGTCCAACCTGATGGCATGAACATCGATTTCTCGAATAATGTTCCTCCTTCACCATTTCCCAAACCCTTTTCCCTCTCACACCATATCTCCGTACCCGTCCATCACCTCCCTCTGGCTCCTACCCCCCTTTTCTTTCTTCCATTGACTTCTGTCCTCTCATATCAGAGTTCCCCTTCTCCAACCCTGGATCTCTTTCACCAATCAACTTCTCAGCTCTTTACTTCACACCTCCTCCTCCTGGTTTCACCCATCACCTTGTGTTTCTCCCTCCTCTCTCACCTTTTAACTCTAATCCTCATCCTTTTTTCTCTGGCCCTGCTGAAAGGTCTTGGCTCAAAATATTGACTGTACTCTTTTCCACAGATGCTGCCTGGGCTGCTGAGTTCCTCCAGCATTTTGTGCGTGTTTCTTAGATTTCCAGCATCTGCAGATGTTCTCTTCTGTCACTCCCAGCCTCCACATTCAGAGGACATCTTTGGTTCCTACTGTGACCCACTCTTTCACTGGTAACCTTCTTGCACCTAATATATTTTTTGAATGTCTTGGGATCTCCTTAATCTTATTTGCCAAGGACATGCTCTTCTGGATGGGTTTAATTCATGTTTTTGGTTGGCAAAGAAAGCAAGGGTATGTTGGTCATGGAGATTACCATGCTTGGGGGCTGGAAGGGGATGGGGAGTCTAGAAAGGGGTGGTGGAATTTGGTGTCAGAAGTCCTTGCCTTTTTCTCACACACATTTTATTCCAAACCTCTGCTTACATGTAACCTAGGTATGAAGGATTGTGTTGCTGATATTAGCGTGGAGGTTTATTTACAGTGCACAGGTCAAAGTGAAATCTGGCACACTCTCAGTTTGTTGTGGTATTTTGCAGATGGTTGATGGTGTATAAGATTTCATCTTTTATAACGGTAGTATTTATTTTTGTTTGGGTGTCAAAAAATAGGCATTTGCTTATAGTGGTTTCAAGCAAAGTTCAAAAATACTTTTGTTTTGTGTTGCCAATTGAATCCTAGATGTAAACAGCAGGTTTTTTTTTCAATGGTTCATCTCTGGCTTTGCAGTAACAAGTTATAATTCAGTTAAAATATACCTACAGCATACTCAATTTAATTGAATGATGTAGGAAACAGCTGCTGTTTTAAATTGGGCTTTCTCAAAGCCTTTCTTAAAGGCAGTCCCAAAAGCATCTGTAGAAATCTTGCCTGCTTCATTATTTCTGCCGCTGTGATAGAGAATGGGTAGTTGCCTGGATGTTTCAAGTGCTTGAAACTGCAGTTCATTCAGTGAACTGCAGGGGTCTCTGCGATGTGAGCTGATCACAGTTCAATTCCAATCAAGGCTGGCAGAATTTGCCAGCACGGAGTTTCTGTAAATAGGAACACAGAGCTGAAAGAAATGGGAAGAATGAGAATAAATGGCTAATTGGGTCGAGATCCAAACAAAATATATAGATTTTAATGATTGAAATATCATGCATTTTCACTCTCTCTGATCTGAGCTCTAATTTGTTTTATTCTGTTTGGACACAGATTTGCTAACCATAAAAAGCACTATTTCTAGATCAAGCTGCTGGACTTCACCCCCTACACCCAACATCCACACAAATCTCACCACCTATCTGGGGCCATCTTCCATCAAGCTGCCATCTTTCATCTCCTGGGCACTGTCATGATGAAGGATCTCGGGCAGAACATGGACTGTCTCTTCCTCCCCGCAGATGCTGCCTTACCTGTTGGGTTCCTCCGGCATTTTGTGTATGCCATTCTGGATTTCCAGCATCTGCAGAATCTGTCGTGTTTATGGAAGAGATAACAGCTTGATTTTCCTTCACTCCGTAGCGTGTCTGTGCTCAGCAACTTCCTGAATTAGATCGTTGGGATCAGGAGCTAAGCTGAGCACTTTGTGTTTGACACAATATATTGAGGCTTGAAATTGCTCTCGCACAGCACTGGATGCTCATGATTCTTTCCTCCTCACTCATCATGCTGACTGATAGCATTGTATTCTGCTGCATGTAACCCTGAGCATTATGCTTGATTGGAGCCATGTCCTGTCTCTGCACTCGCTGGGGAGAGTGGTGAATGAACAACAGGAAGAGGGGGATTACCAGCAATTGCCTTCTCTTCTGATGCTTGTGCACCTAGTGGATAAAACCACTGACTGATCCTAAAAGTGTTGCCCACATGGGACAACCCTCACTGATCTAGTAAGGCAGCTGGTGTTGTATATCGCTCATCAATTCACACACTGCATGCAGGAGGATATTTTGCCAATTGTGCTTGTTCTAACACTTCTTTATACATACATTTCTCTGCTGATGCATGCCCATTTAAAGGAGAAACCATGTTCCTCCGAATGCCAGCAAATTGCAAAGCATTTCCAAATGTGCATTAGTGTGGAGAGGGCATTGTGAGAATCTGTTTTCCCAATAAAGCATTGTTGATACAGGTTACTTAATGGTCTGGAACAGTTAGTCAAAGTCTGCGTGGCTGAATATGGATCTTCCCTCTGGGACTGGTCTGTAAACGTCTTGGTCAGATTTGCAGCTTAACTCAGCCTGTCTGAGGCAGGGATTCTTACAGTGGCACTTCAGTGAGGGAGTATGTTTGGAATTACATGCTTCATCTTCTGTCTCGACTCCCTTCAAAACGTCAGATTTGTTTCTTTCACTCCTTTGTTGGCTCACTCTCAGCTTTGGCTATTCTGTATCAGCTGGAAGGAAATAGAATTTTCAGGTGACCTAGCTACTCCCACTGAATATTTCTTCCTGCCCTGAGCAAGATCGTGAACTGCACTGAGATTTACTGTTTAATGATTTGGCTGACAACCGTAATCTACCTAATATCATCTCAATCCTTGGCATAAGAACCTAATGAGCAGTTTATGGGCAGATCCCACACTGCCCCTCTTGGCAATGGTCCAACATTGCTTTGCTAATCTAGGTTTTGACAATCCACTGATAGACATAGTTGTAATGTCAACAAAGTCACTGGAGAGAGACTGAAGCTAATGGATACAGAAATGGTTTATTCAACAAAAACAAGCAGCAGGCATCATATACAGACCCTTTTGGAAGAAAAGTCTGGTTCAACCCGATATTACATGACATTTTATACTCTAACGATCCAAGGACAATGCTATATTTATGCAAATGTATCTACAATACTTCCATTAAATTACATATAACTTCTACACCTCCTTCTTTGCATACACACTCCAGACACCCAAAATAAATGTTGATCAGCATTGTCTGTTTTTTTCCATTAATGGCTGTTCGCAGCTCTAGGAATCTATTGTCCAGAGCTGTATTTTAAATTTAATCTACAGTCCACGTACAGGTCAAAAAATTGTTTGCTGAAGTTAATATTTTGCTATATAACCTAAAAAGGAATAATCGCTATGACCCCCAGCAAGTGTATGTCTTCAGATGTCATACTTAAGTTATAAACCTTTCTAAATAGCTTCATTGTGATATTATTGGACAAGGAGTCACACTTAAAGACTTGTGTGTACCTTTGGCTAACATTATTTGCATTGTTTCACAATGGCATTTGGCTCTGAGTATGAACATTGTGCTTATTAAGTCTCGGGCTATAATCGTAGTTGACGTGACAGTACCTTTGCCAGAAGTCCATTTTGTTAACCAAGCACTGTGGTGACTGAAGCCGATGATGAAGGCAGCAGTTTTCATTCTCATCACCTGCCTGGTCTCACTCTCTAGTTAGCCACCTAGCTAATGACTTGAACCTTGCCAGAATCCCAATCCCAACAAGTATGTTTTGAGGCAGCTTCCTTTCCACACTGGTACGTTGTTATTATGCAGCCTATTGGATTAACGATCTCGGATTCAGATTCATTTATTTGTCACATGTACCTCAAAACACGCAGCCTCTCAAAGTCCAACCATACGTCTCCACTGTGAGAGGTGGGAAGAGGTAAGGCTAGCCAGCAGGGCTCTGGTGGAGCTGTATGTGCCAATCTCCTGTACAGTGGATGCAAATGATTGCAGGAGCATTGATGAGCTCCAACTGTACCATCAATTTTGAACCATGAAGACGGGTGGTCAGCTATGGCCTATGCTCCACTGGGAGCTAAGGGCCAATGAAGAAGAAGAAGATATCAAAACATGCAATCAAATGTATCATACGTGTTAACAGCCAACACAACCTAAGAATGTGCTGGGGGAAGCCCCAAATGTTACCATACATTCTAGCGTTAACATAGCAGAAATCTCCCAATTGTATGTCTGAAGCAAATGTCTTTTTCGCAACTGTGGAGTTATTTTTGACACCAAGATTTTCCTTTAATTTCATCTCCACATTATTCGTGTGATGGATCATTTCAGAGTGTGTTACAACCACACTTTGGCTCATCCAGCTTTTCATGCCTTTGTTTCCTGTGGACTCAACTGCTCCAGGGCGTTCTAAATCAGCCGCTATGATGTCTATGAAATTCTGGATGCTCAAAATTAAAGTTCTCATCCTTGCTCTCAAATCCCATAATAGCCTCTTTCAATCTCAGAGGCTAAAAATGATCCAATTAATACTTGTCAAGGTAACCATGGATCCCAAAGTGACGCCTCCTCCTCTGTAACCCTAGGGGATATCTGCAGTCCTCCACGTTGTCTTCACGTTAATTGTTCCAACACAGATGGTTATGCTTTCATTGAAGTCAAACATCTCAAACATCGTCATAAGTAGTTGTTGGATATTTGCAAACTGTGCACACTTCCTGCAGACTAGAGGAACAACATCTCATCTTCCACCTGTATAATCTACAATCTAACAGCATGAACAGAGAATTCTCCAGTTTCACATAAACTGTTCCGCCTCTGTCCTTTACCAATTCTTCTTACACTTACCTAAGCCCTCCATCACCCTGTTTCCATGCCTTCCTCCACTCACTCCATCTGCACACACTCCTTCCAAAGGCCCCATCCTCTCACTGTTCCAACTGCCCCCTTCCCTTGCTTGATTCTATGCTCCTCCTCTCCTTTCAGATTCCATCTTCAGCCCCCTTTGTCACCATTTCCACTCTCACCTCCTCCATCTGCCTACCAGCTCTCCTCACTTGGATCCGCCTATTGTTTGCCAGTCTTTCCACCACATTTCCGCTCCACCTTTTTTAGGGATATCTGCACACAGTCTTTCAGTTTATATGAAGTGTCTTAGCACAAACTATCAACTGTCCATTTCCTTCCACAGAATCTTACAGACCCTTTGAGTTCCTCCAGGATAGGAGGTCCCAACCTGGGCTCCACAGATCCCTTGCTAAATTGTATTGGTCCATGCATAAAGAAGATTGGGAACTGTACTCCAGGACCTTCTATGTTGCTACGCTTCCTGCATTCCTGCTTCAGGAAGAATGACACCATGAGAAGGATGTAGCTGTGCAGGATACGGAAGAACGATTGGTGATTTATTTTGAATTAATTAAGCTTAATTAAGAAGAAATCTAAATGATTAAATGTATAGGTACATTTTGTATAGTTTAACTGTCTTATAATTACAAATAGATTAATACTTTTGAATGGGCCAGAGTTTCAGCAAGGCTCATATTTCATAAGTTTTGATAATTAGCTAACCAGGTGATATGAGTTTATGGCTGTTACTTTTTAGTTATTTCTGTGGAAGAACTGTTGTGTCTCCACTAAAAGAAGGGATTAATATTTTCAAGGTGCTGTTCTTCTTCATGGGATTTCAAATAGGAAGTCTGGCGGGAACAGAGAGGAACCATTGCATACCCCATGTCTCACGATGATCCTTTGGTCTCAGTATCTAAAGATGACAGGCGGTCTGCCTTCAAGAGAATGAATCCAAGAAAAGTATCTGGTCTGAACGGAGTACTGAAGACCTGTACTGACCAACTGGCTGTTGCATTCACAGAAATCTTCTACCTCTTGCTCCGGCAGTGTGTAGTGCCCACCTGCTTCAAGCAGACTTCAATGGTATCGATGTCCAAGAAGAACATGGTAATGTCTAAATGGCCATCGCCCAGTGGCACTTACAGCCACAATGATGAAATGTTTTGAGAGGCTGGTGTTGAAGCATATCAGCTCGTGTCTGAGTGACGACTTGGATCTAATTCGCCTACCGAAGCAACAGGTCTACAGCAGATGCTATCTCTTTGCCTCTTCACACAACACTGGAACATCATTCATTCATTAGGATGCTCTTTATTGATTACAGCTCAGCATTTAGCACAATCATCCCCTCAAAACTGATCAATAACCTATAAGACCTGGGCCTCAATATCCTGTGCAAATGGATCCTGGATTTCCTCACTTGTAGACCCCAGTCAGTGTGGATTGGCAAAGAAAGCCTCCTCCACAGTCTCCATCAGCACAGGAACACCACAGGGATGTGTACTTCACCCCCCTTCCCCTCGCTTTACACCTAAGACTGTGTGGCTAAGTACAGCTCTAACACCAAATACAAGTTTGCTGATGATACCACTGCTGTGGGCCGTATCAAAGGTGGTGATGAATCAGCATACAGGAGGGAGCTTGTCAATTTGGCTGAGTGGTCAAATAGCAACAACCTCTCACTCAATGTCAATAAGACCAAGGAAATGAGTGTAGACTGCAGGAGAAGGAAACTAAAGGTCCATGAACCAGTAATCATTGGAGGATCAGAGCTGGAGAGGGTCAATAACTTTAAATTCCTGGGTGTCACTATCTCCTAGGACCTGTCCTGGACCCATCATGTAAATGTAATTGCAAATAGAGCATGAGCCTTTACTTCCTCAGGAGTCTGCGGAGAATCAGCATGTCATCAAAAGCCTTGACAAACTTCTATACATGTGTGCTGACTGGCTGAATTACAGCCTGGTATGGGCACAGCAATGTTTTTTGAGTTGAAAATCCTACAAAAGGTACTGGATTCTCCCAGTATATCATGGGTAAAACCCTCCCAACCATTGAGCACATCTACATGAAACATTGCCGTAGAAAATCAGCATCCATCATCGAAGATCCTGAACACCCAGGCCACGCTCTTTTCTTGTTGCTGCCATCAGGTAGAAGGTACAAGAGCCTCAGGACTCGCACCACCAGGTTCAAGAACAGTTACTACCCTTCAACTATCAGGCTCATGAGCAAAGTGGAAAACTACACTCATTTAAGGACTGTTTTTTTAAAATCTTATTCATGCTCATTATTTATTGTTATTTATTTATTATCTGCATTTGCACAGTTTGTTTACAGTTTACAATTCCTGATGCTTACAGTTTACAGATCCTGTTTATAATTACCGTTCTATAGATTTGCTGAGTATACCCACAGGAAAAGAACCTCAGGGTTGTATGTGGTGACATGTATGTACTCTGATAATAAATTTTACTTTGAACTTTTGAACTTTGATACTTTCTGCATTAGATTCTTGCCAGGTGAATCTACTCAGGTTAAGTGTGGATATAGCAAGTGACAAGTGTGACCGCCAGATGATGCTTGTATATTTCACTGAAGCCTTCAAATCTCAATCCATGGATCAGAAAAATTCCATAACACCTTCCATAACACAACTGATAAACTCATTACATTTTATGACTGGTGTACACCCAGGCAGTAATGATTTGTCTTAGCAAATTCATTACTCTGCATAATTGTATTTAGAATTTTGCAGTAACAAAGTTGGATTTGGAATGACAGCAATTGTATCTCATAAGAAAAAATGTCTTGACAGTGTAATAAGACTGGGAAAGACCAGGAAAAGACAGCAGTCCATTCAGCCCATCCAAAACCATGTCACCATATCTCTATGTTCCATCCCTCTCAATAAATCCCAAATGGAGACATGGAAGAATGCAAGAGGTGGGGGGGGAGGCACGGTAGCATAGTGGTTAGCATGACACTTTACCATACAGGCGACTGGGGATCAATTCCCACAACTGCTTGCAAGGAGTTTCTACGTTTCCCCCATTACTTTCAGTTTCCTCCCATAGTTCAAAGACATACTGGTTGGTAGATTAATTGGTCATTGTAATTATTCTCTGGTTAGGCTAGGATTAAATTGTGGGATTGCTGGGCTGCTGCACTCAAATTGCCAGAAGGGTCTATCTGTATGATACCTCAATTTTTAAAAATGTGGATAAATTAGAAAGAAGGCAAATTTACATTGTTTTTTTTTCCTGTTTTCCCTTAAAATTTCAGTCCCTTCTAATTCTCAGTTGCAATTTTTTTTTTGGAAGTAACCAAAAGAGTGAAGGGGCATCTTTAAATGCAATAAAAATGCCACATATTTTAAAATTATAAATTAAAACTACTTGATAAAAGGTAAATAAAACATCAAACATTTATTTTGAAGAAATATTTGACACAATAATAGCACCAAAACAGGAAAAGCGATTATCCATTTCGGTGATTTGCTTTCAGTCAGTTTCTTTGTTTTATACAGTCGTCTTTTTTTTGCCAGTTTCTCTTTTCCCTCATTACCAGGCTAACCATTTCATCGTGAGCACACGTTACATTTGACTCCTTGACTTGTCCTGCTATAGCCTTCATGAACAAGACAAAGTAATCTCTAATCTCCAAGTCCAAATGACCAGGCATGGTTATGCTGCAATAGTGTTTTAGTCCAAGTTGGAACACTCTGACCTATCCCTTATTTGATAGCCTACCTCAGTCTACACATCAACTTGCTGCTGTGGCCACACACATCCAGCTCTTGTATTGACCTCTGCCACGATCCAAAAAAGTTAACATTTTTAACCAATGCATGCTATCTTTGTATGTCTTCCTATAATAGTGACGGTGTTGTCAAACAAGACGATGTCTCAATGTGCAGCACATTTGGCAGATAGAAAGTGCAGAAAAAAAAAAATCATAACTGCTTTAGGGCACAAAGGAAATGAATCAGTCGGAGAGTTACAATGTCAGAGTTTGGGAAATGTAAAAAAAACACACACAATTAAAATGACCCTTTAAAAACCATGCAGTACTGCTGGAACAGAAGATAGTGATGCTGAGCAACAGTTATATGATCTAAAGTGGCTGTATATTCATGTTACATTGATCGCTAAAGTTGGGACAGCTGCAGTGTATGAGCAACCATCTTGCTGAGACCAGTTGATATAACGGTATAGTAAAACTATAACATATTTAAAATACATAGTGGCTATGTCATCAGCGGTGCTACTATTAAGACCATTTACGTGATGGGTTAAAATTGTGTAGGTGATGGCTAACTATCTCAAGCAATACAAAAGACTGACTGAAAGTGACTTTGGTGAAATACCAGATCCTTTTCAAGTTTTAGAATTTCGTTATTGTACATGGGGCCACTACACATCTTAACACAAGAGAGAGCTGAGTGGCTCTGCGGTTACTCTGGCAACCACAGCTTGGTCTGATGACTGAAAAGGTCTTTGCAGGAATGTTTAAAACTTTTTTTTTATGAAGTAAGAAGTTACAAAGGCAAGTGTTAGCTTCCCTATGCTGCAAAGCCCCTATTTCATCTGCCAAATCCTCTTCAGTAACCTTCTTCAAGGCCTTGACTTACTCGCAGTTGAAGAATGGTCAAACATGAAGTCAAACATCATCTCATCATTTTCTGTGGCTTCTCTCCTTCTTTGACCATGAATTTGGTCTGTATCAAGTCAATGTGAACCAGCTGGTTAAAAATTGGCTTTAGCTCTGACATTTGCTCCTGTCTGAAACATCTGCCAGCTGGATTCTGAACCACCCAGGCTACTACCGTGATCCCTGCCAGGAACTCCATGATATGCACTGAGTAATTTTTACACAGTTGGCTTTTTTTGCTGTTTTTCAAGGTGGGAGTAAAAAAAAGAGTTTTGTGGGGAGTGGGAGGAAAGTAGAAATAGAAATTCATGGAAATTTGTGTATATTCATTATTTTTATAGGGTTACATATTTCTTAAAAGTGGAAGTCCTCCAAGCAATCCTATTAGTCCCATTTCCTCACTTATTTCACTGTAATGTATCTGGATCAGGAGATCTGACTAATAAAGGAATTGAGGAATATGCAGACGATGCAGACAATAGCACCACAATAGAGGATCAACCTTTATCATGAACGGTAGACCTAACTTAAAGAGCTGAATAGCCTACCCTTGTTCCTATTTCTTAAATGCTTATGAGACATAACAGCAATGATTTATATCCATGTATTGTGTGTTTGCCATGTTTTTAAATGTAAATGATTTCCTGTAGTCACAACCTTTGTTGAATTGACTTCTCCACCCACCTTTCCCCTCAGCTGGTTTTACCTATCATCTGCCAGCTTGTTCTTCTTTCCCTGACCCACTTTCTTGTTCTGGCTTTAGTCGCCTTCCTTTCCAGTCCTGGTGCAGGGACTCAGCCTGAAAGATTGACTGTTTATTGCTTGTGCTGCCAACAACCCTGATGAGGACCTCCAGCATTTCTGTCTGTTTTCTAATTGCCTTGTTTTGTCCCTCATTTTGATTTCTCTTTTCTCTGTTCTCATTTCTCCTATCTTCCAATCTTTTTCCTTACAATTCTTTAACCCTTCCCTAGTTTACATCCCCACCCTGTTCTAATGTCCTCACACCTTATCCACAATTTTATTTCCTACATAGTGTAACACAGGTCATGACAAGCAATTGAATTTTCATCACATGTACAGAGCCAAAACAGCAGGAGAGAACATCAAAGAATAGAGAGAGCTGGAAAAGAGATCAAGTATATCGACACCAGGGAAAAGGAAGGAAATTGATTCAAAGGGGAATACAAAATCAAAAGTGGATACAAGGATATTAACCGGGATGCTGCCTGTTCTAGAGGACATGTCTTGTGAGGATAGGTTGTGTGCACTCGTGCTTTTCCCTTTGGAGCAAAGGACGTTGGGAAGTGACTTGATAGAGACTTACAAGGTTATAAGAGGCATAGGTAGTGGGTAGCCAGAGACTATTTTTTTTCCCAGACTGGAAATGGCTAAAATAAAGGGGCATGATATTAAGGTGATTAGAGGAAAGTGTTGGAGGAATATTGGAGGTTAGTCCTTTATACAGAGAGTGGTAAGTGTGTGGAAAATTCTGCCATTGGAGGTGGTAGTAACAGATAGATAAGAATATGGGTGATAGAAAAAAAATGGAAGGTTAAGTAGGAGGGAAGGATTAAATTGGTCTTAGATTAGGTTATAAGGTTGTCTCAGTATCATTAGCTGAAGGGCCTGTACTGTGTTGTAATAAGACCATAAGATATAAGAGCAGAATTAGGCTATTTGGCCTATCTTGTATGATCCACCATTTTGTCATGACTGATCCACTTTCCCCCTCAGCTCCAATCTTTTGCCTTCTACCCTTATCTATAAGCTTTGCCTTAAATATATCCAATGACTTGACCCACCACAGCCACCTGAGGCAACAAATTCCACAGATTCACTACTCTCTGTCTAAGGAAATTCCTCCTCATTTCTGTTCTAAGAGGACGTCCCTCTATTCTGAAGCCGTGTCCTCTGGTTTAAGCTCCCCCACCATAGGAAATATCCTCACTATATTCACTCTATTGAGGCCTTTCAACATTAGATTGTTTTCAATGAGGTCACACCTTACTCCTCTGAATTGCAGTGAGTAGAGGCCCAGAGCCATCAAATGTTTGATGCTCTACACAGCCAAATAGATAAAAATAGACCTCAGTGTGTTGTCACACTCATCTTGATATATAAGCCTCATATTTAAGAAGTCTAATGATTTCCAGAATTTCCTCATCAAAGTCAGACTTGCAGCTAATGCACGAATTTTTGATTGGAAATTAATTTCATTTAATAAAGTAGATACTGCATTTCATTGGATTGATCATGATGTATTGTTACATTGTGCATGATAATCAGAGCACAGATATCTCCACGGATCAGCAGATCATATTCGTATTGCAGACAGGAAGTTGCAGGTTACATTGAAATGTCATACTTAGGTTACAGATACAAGGCAAGCAAGCAAATCATTGAATCTCTATGTTTAAACATCAAAGCCAACGTGATGGAAAATTATCTGGAAATGAGTAATACATGCTTATTGGCAATCCTTGGTTCCCTTGAGCATATTATATGTCATCTACACACTTAGTTGATCAGGTCAGGTAAAGGTGGCTCATTTGCTTCTGAGATGGACCTTAAGGAAGGAGGTGGTGAGATGGCTTGGGGGGTACGGGGTAAATGGTAACAACTTTAAATGGTGCCAGCAGCCATGTTAATTGGGCAACAACCAATCTGTTGGAGAAACTTAGCGGGTCCGGCAGCATCTATGGGAGGAAAGGAATTGTTGATGTTTTGTGCTGAAACCCTGCATCAGCATCTGCAGTCTTTGATGTTGTCAGATTTATTGAGCTGTTCTTGTTAGGTTTCCAAAGGCAGCTCTAGTGACCTGGCTTCAATACTGACCCCACCTCCCCCACCTACCTGTGTGTGGACTTTGCACGTCTTTACTCGAAGCATTTGGGCACCCAACCTGTCAAATTTCCTTCCATTTCCCAAAGCAGTACAGGTTAGTAACTTAAGTGGATACCTTAAATTGGTCCAAATTTGTAAGTGAGAGGCACAGTCTGAGGGGTATTGATAGGAATACTGGGAGAGTAAAGTAAGATCACTGTAGGATCAGTGTAAAACAAATTACATCAGTGTAAGAACACCGGACAATAAATTTTTGTCTCGAGTGTTGCTTCCTCATAAATCTTTTTTGTTTATGATAGACTGGTTGAAGTTGAACACATATATATTTTCAGACTACTTGTCTCACATAGGAATTTGGAGAAACAAGAAACAAGAATATAATGCATTTAAACACATAATGGTACTGATGCTTTGCAATAGTTCAACTAAGCTAAACATGTTTTGATGATTTTCATTTGTACTCAGTGTCTGTGGCTTCACGCATAAGTGTCCAACAATAATCAGCCAGCATTGATGGATTTCAGTTGCCCTGATACTGGTTCTCCATGACTGCAATGTCTTGCTGAAATCTTTCACCTTGCTCATCATCGATAGTGTCGTGATTTACAGGGAGGAAGTCTAAATGGGAATGCAGAAAATTAATTTTTAATTATGTGTTGCACTTCATGGCTTTCTGTGCTTGAAGCATGTTGTCAAACAACTGCACATAGTTTGGCTTTGTAGTCGCCAAGAAATGTTTCAACAATATCCTTGAATGTGATATACTATGTGATTTTCTCTGGTCCCACGAGAAGCTCTTCAGATTGTCTATCTTTGATGACCTGTTTGATTTTTGAATTAATAAAAATGCCTTCCTTAATCTTGGCATCAGTTATTCTGACTTGAATGATGAATTGAAATAACAAATCTAGGTGGTGTTTTTTAAAAAAATGGTGTGAGTTAGGGAAATTCCATGATCAGCAGCCCAAATCCCATAAGATACAACCAAAAGTTTTCAGGAAGCAAAATCTTCCTTGTCCAGTGAAGCCAGTGTAGCCACAATTGTTGAAGGGCTTGTTTCTGGTGCCATATGATTCCATTACTCAAAGATTAGTGTGATTACTCTGTGAACTAGCATTGACTCAATAGGTTATGTTGTAAGAAAATATGGAAAAGTTAGAATCTAGTTCCTTCTCAAATGCAAGGACAAAAAAACCACAGTGTGATCATTGTGATAATGATAGACATTCTCAGATTTCTGAATGAAGTCATTGATCCAGGTAAGGTGACTGCATTATAATTAAATGGACTAGAAATGCTTTCATCTGTACTGATTTTTCTTGTATTTCTGTGTATCTACGGTTGGTAAAATTTACCTTAGGGTACCAGGCAGGACATGATATGAAAAATCAAACACAGTGGATACTTGGATGTTTGCATGTAATATCGTGTTAGCTGTCTGTTATTTACCCTGCTCATACTCAAACAGGATTGTGTACAATAAATTTATTATTAAGCAATCTTCATTGCGAAGATCCAGTGAGATTCTACCCATTTCACATTATAGCCAAACAGCAGCCTCTTCCCAATATTTCAAGCTTGCAAAATTGGATTTCTTTTCAAAGTTACATTAATGGTGGTGTCACTATGTTCTTGACCAGCAGATATTTGAAGTGTATCTGTTCCATTCTTGTCTGAAATAAACAATCTGTGATGTACTTTTCAGTTATCTTTTGGTACAGCATGTACTTACTGATATCCCAGTTTAAAGATTAACTGCTGCTTTTATCAGAGGAACAGTGGGCCAAATCCAGAGGAGTAACCACAGCTGGCCCGTGTCAAAAAGTCACACTTTGACTTCACATCTGCCCAACAAATTTAGTTTAGAGTACTCCCTAAAGTTTTTTAACTACTCGTGTGTTTCCCCAGTTTCCGGCACCTAAGCTGGAAGCCAACAAAGCTCATGTCATGAAAGCGAGGAGGACTTTGCTGGTGCTTGAATGAGTTGAAAGCTCAGTTTTCTCAAAGCAATCTCTCACAGGAAGCAATGGACTTTCAAATCAACATTCCATCCTGTCCATAGCTACAATGATGAGATGTCAGATCTTTTTGTTACGCCTCCAGTGAATAGCAAAATATTCAATGTCACTTTGGATTCTTAGTTGGTCCTTAAAAGTAAAAAAACAAGTTAATTAGAGAAAGGAATGCCCGGTGTTGGATCAGTATAGTGGTTGTGATCATTCAAACTGGCTAGACTTCATTACACTAGAAACAAGTCCCCTTTTAATCTGTCCACTTTAGTCACTTTGAAAGAAGCTGGACAAAAAGTTATTGGATTTATTTTCACTTCAGTGCTGTGTGTGCTGTTGGTTTAACATTCTGTCTGTATAGACTCTGACAAAAGTGGGAACACAACACAGAAAAAAACCAGGAGGTGACTTCAAGCAGGATAATTAAATGCTTTCACTGTAGATCTCATCATGGACACATTATTTTGGCGACTTAGGTCTCTCACATTCAATTGCTGTTGTCGACAAATTATTTCCAGAGGTGCCTAAAAGCTGAATCCTCTCAGAAAAAAAAGCGGGATGTTTGATGACAAGACGAAAAGGAGCAGAAGCTGCAGAATAAAGACTAAAATTTATTTAATGAAGACTAATGTGGCTTGGAGAAGGTGCACAGTGCCAGCACCAAAGTTGCTTGCAGCAGATCTGAGAAAATAGGCAAGATGTCTCAGACACCAATGAATCACCCTTTTCTTCTCTTTTCTTAGAGTATTTCCCACCCCCTACCCCAGAGATACTGTTGCTTTAACATTAGGGGAACTGCTTGAGACAGTAATGCCAAAGGACTTATCATCAGCTTGTTTCCTTTATCGGAGCAGACTGCTTCATCTCCAATTACTTACCTAACCTTTATCAATTCCTAATTTATTTTTCCAAACTAAAACATTTAGAATCAGATTGTTTTATGTGGGTTTAAAGAGCAGATCACTGAAAAGAAAAGTGACATTTTTTAGTAGCTATTTTTGAACAGGGACTGCGTTTAATATTTGCCTAGTTCTGTGTGGAATTACTTACATGGGTTTCAGTTACGCCACTTCAATCTTTGATATGAAATTATTCCATTTGTTAACAGAAGAGTCAAAACTGCCTCTGTGGCTCTGCTCACTGTACACAACCAGTCGTTGCTCGTCTGTACCTAATAGTGAGTGTTGCGGTAATGCCAGAGGATCAGTGAGCTTGAGGCATAATCCGAGCGGAATGAGTCATATTCTACCAGGCCTCCTTTTGCCTGATGATTGAAAGTCTGCCTCATGATACTCTCTGGTTAGCATGTTAAAGGAGCGTTGATGAAACTCCCGCAAGACTTACGAGCTCAAATGAAGATTATGAGCCCCCTTTGCCTCAAGCCCATGTTTACATGATCTACCATGCCAATAATAAACTGCCACCACACTTTACTGTTAGAAATCCCTCAAGAACTGAGCTTGATACTTGAGGTGTAAAACATACATTCTGCAGTAACACTTCATTCTGATTCTCTGTGATCAACAGCAATTTATTGATAAGGAAAATTGGTAGTAAAAATGCTTCATAATCATTGGTCCATCCATTTAGATATTCATCTATACAAGGTACAGTGACCATTGTATGGTTTGCTTGTCATAAGATACGATGTGTGCATTTAACACTCAGTAGAGAAAACAAATGTTTATGCGGGAAGGAGTTACGTTTGCATGCATACAGTGCCTGTAAAAAGAATTGACAAACCCCACCCCCCCCGGAAGTTTTCATGTTTTATTGTCTTACAACATTGAATCCCAGTGGATTTAATTTGGCTTTTTTGACACTGATCAACAGAAAAGACTCTTTCGTGTCGAAATGAAAGCAAGTTTCTACAAATTGGTCTAAATTTATTAAACAAAAAAAATGATTACATAATTACTCACCCTCTTCAAGTCAGTATTTAGTAGATGCACCTTTAGCAGCTATTACAGCCTTGAGTCTGTGTGGATAGATCTCTATCAGCTTTGCACATCTGGACATGGCAATTTTTCCCCATTCTTCCTGCCAAAACTGTTCAAACTCTGTCAGATTGCATGGGGATTTCAAGTCCAGCCACAAATTCTCAATTGAATTGAAGTCTGGACTCTGACTTGGCCACTCTAGGACACTGATCGATTGATTGATGGCATCCATTAGTCTCGCGAGACCATGGATCTGCGCCTGGAAAGTCTTGCTTCAGTCTGTGTTGGTAGAGCAGCGTCTGTTGTGGCTGTAGAGGCCCACATGGGAGTGACGGTCTCGGCTGCAGCGACTGCACTGGAAGGCGCTGTCCTCCGGCGTTGCCTTGGTGCTGTTTTTTCAGCGAGTGCGCTTTTCTTCAGCAGCAGGCCTCATCTTCTCTTCTCTTCTCTTTTTAGACCTCTGCGTAGTTCCAGCCTCCAGTGAGAGCGGTGGCTTGCAATGTCCTCCCATCTCTCGACATTCATGTTCAGTGACTTCATGTCTCTCTTGCAGACATCTTTGAAATGAAGATGGGGCCGCCCTTGTGCTCTCTTGCCGGAGGCCAGCTCCCCGTACAGCAGATTTTTCGGGATTCTCCCGTCTGACATGCGGTGTACGTGGCCCAGCCAGCGGAGACGGCGTTGTTAGAGCAGGGTGAAATGGCTGGGTATCTGGGCACAGGCCAGGACCTCATTGTTGGTGACTCGGTCAGTCCATTTGATGTCCAGGATGCGTCTCAGGCTGCGAAGGTGGAAAACGTTGAGACACCACTCTTATCTGAAGTAGAGACTCCAGGTCTCGCTGCCGTAAAGCAGTGTGCTGAGGACGCAGGCCCTGTAGACTGCAACCTTGGTGTGCGTCGTCAGCTCTCTGTTTTCCCAGACTCTCTTTGTCAGGCTGGTGAATGTTGAGGCTGCTTGTCCGATCCGTCTGTTGATCTCGGGGTCTAGGGAGAGACTGTCCATGATGGTGGAGCCAAGGTATGTAAACTCCTGAACTACCTCCAGCTTGTAGCTGCTGATGGTAATGGCAGTGGGGTGCTCAACACCTTGGCCCATCACGTTGGTCTTTTTCAGGCTGATGGTCAAGCTGAAGTCCTGACAGGCTCTTGAGAAGCTGTCCATAAGGCGTTGCAGTTGCTCTTCAGAGTGTGTTGCCAGTGCTGCGCCATCTGCAAACAACATGTCCCTAATGAGTACTTCATGAACCTAGGACATTAACTCTGTTATTTTTAAGCCATTCCTGTGTAGCTGTGGCTTTATGCTTGGGGTCATTGTCTTGCTGGAAAACAAATCTTCTCCCAAGTCATAGTTCTCCTGCAGACTGCATCAGGTTTTCCTCCAGGATTTCCCTGTATCTTGTTGCATTTTACCCTCTACCTTCACAAGTCTTCCAGGGTCTGCTGCAGTGAAGCATCCCCACAGCATGATGCAGCCACTCCCATGTTTCACAGTAGGGGATGGTGTGTTTTTGATGATGTGTGGTGTTTGGCTTATGCCAAGCATAGCATTTAGCCTGATGGCCAAAAAGCTCAATTCTGATTTCATCAGATCATAAAACCTTCCTCCAGCTGACTTCAGAGTCTCCCACATGCCTTCTGGCAAACTCTAGCTGAGATTTCATGTGGGTATTTTTTCATCAATGGCTTTCTCTTTGCCACTTTCTCACAAAGCTGCAACTGGTGAAGCACCCAGACAACAGTTGCATGTGCAGTCTCTCCCATCTCTGCCACTGAAGCTTGTAACTCCTCCAGAGCTGTCATATGTTTCTTGGAGACCTTCCTCATTAGTCCCCTTCTTGCACAGTCACTCAGTTTTTGAAGACGACCGGCTCTAGGCAGATGATTTCTTGATGATTGACTTAACTATACTCCATGGGATATTCAGTGACTTGGGAATGTTCTTGTATCCATCTCCTGACTTGTGCTTTTCAATAACCTTTTGGCGGAGTTGCTTGGAGTATTCTTTTGCCTTCATGGTGTAGTTTTGCCAGGATACTGACTCACCAGCAGTCGGACCTTCCAGTTATAGGTGTAATTTTACTACAATCAGTTGAAACTCCTTGACTGCACATGGTGATTTCCATTTAACGAAATATGTCACTTCTAAGACCAATTGGCCGCACTAGTGATGATTCGCTGTGTCATATTAAAGGGGGTGGGCACTTATGCAATCAATTATTTTGTGTTTTATATTGACAATTAATTTAGATCACTTTGTAGAGATCTGTTTTCACTTTGACACGAAAGAGTCATTTCCTGTTGATCAGTGTCAAAAGAAGCCAAATTAAATCCACTGTGATTCAATGTTGTAAAACAATAAAACACGAAAACTTCCCGGGGGAGCAGTGAATACTTTTTTTCGGCTCTGTACCTCTTGGTTCAAATGATTCCTGTCACAATTTGCAACATTGAATGGAATCCCAGAGATCCCACCGCTATCTGCACATTCTTGGCTGATCATTATTCTCTTTCATTTTGAAGTACAGCCAGTGAGTCTCTGCATAACAGCCAATCAACATGGTTATTTGTAACTCCAATCTTCTGATTTAGTTGAGCTTTTCAGTAATTGGCTTTACTCCTCTGCCAATAGAGCGGAGAAAAATTCAGATGATTTTTCTTTTTAACATTGGAACTCTAGTGCTTCATGGCATTATTTCAGAGATTATATTCTTTCTGGTTGTCAGCCAAGGAATATTATACATTTTGTATTTACATGTACATATAGAGAATTTTGAAAGCAAGCCATTATAGATAGTACATGTAATGTTGCAATCTTCTAGAATTTCCTCCCATAAATCATAAGCCTATTGTATTTATGTTTCTTGGAAAGGAAATGCTCAATTAACTTCAACATTGTCGTATTTGCACGCAATGTAAAAAGACAATTTTAAATGTTAAACAGCATTAAAAAATGTAAGGGGCATTTTGCATGAAACAGAGAGTTGATTGAAAATTCAGTGAAAAGAACAATTCCCAAAATTTTGCAAGTAGATGTCAAAGACTTCAAGAAAATAAGAGGTTCTCAGAAAAAAGTAAGAGGTTCTGATAGAAAAAAAAGTAAGTTGTTCTATTTCACAGTAGATAATCGGCTGCAATATAGTATTTTTAGTTGGCAAATTGTAGCTATCGAGTTGAGCTCTTTTTAAAAAAAATCCCCAGAGGGTGTAGGTGCTCCTTTTCTGTATTTTCATTGTGAATGAATCCTTAAGAAGACGCAATAGAAGTATTTGTATTTGCGATAACCTTTCACATCCTTGGTGAAATCAAAAATGCATCAGAAGAAGCTAATTAATGTAAGATTACATTTCACTCTTGCACAAATGTAAATAGTAGTGCCTAGGAAAAGCACTACAGCACCCCCAAGTCAGCAAGTGAAATGAATGATCCTTTGTGGGTTTTGGTGAATAAAAGAAGTAAAGCTGATCAGGAATTCCTTCTGTCTGTGCTTCAACTAATCCTAATATTTGATCATTTCCCAAACCAAAAGCCATGGATGAGCCAGGAGGTATGTCGTCTGCTGAAGGCTAGATCTGTGGCATTCAAGTCTGGCGACCCAGGCCTGTACAGAAAACCAGGTATGATTTGTGGAGGGCTACTTCAAGGGTGAAGAGACAATTTTTGATGAGGTTGGAGGCAACATCAGATGCCTGGCCACTCTGGCAGGGTTTGCAGGACATTACTTCCTACAAAGTGAAACCCAATAACATGAATGGCAGCGATGCTTCACTACCAGATGAACTCAATGCCCTCCATGCCCACTTTGAAAGGGAGAACACAACTACAGCTGTGAAGATTCCTGCTGTACCTGATGACCCTGTGTTCTCCGTCTCAGAGGCTGATGTTAGGCTGTCTTTAAAAAGAGTGAACCCTTGCAAGGTGGAAGGTCCCGATGGAGAACCTGGTAAGGCTCTGAAAACCTGTGCCAACCAACTAGCAGGAATATTCAAGGACATTTTCAACCTCTCACTACTACGGCCGGAAATTCCCACTTGCTTCAAAAAGGCAACAATTATACCAGTGCCAAAGAAGAATAATGTGGGCTGCCTTAATGACTATCGCCCGATAGCACTCACATTGACAGTGATGAAATGCTTTGAGAGGTTGGTCACGACTAGACTGAACTCCTGCATCAGCAAGTACCTAGACCCATTGCAATTCGCCTATCACCACAATAGGTCAACGGCAGATGCAATCTCAATAGCTCTCCACACGGCTTTAGACAGCCTGGACAACACAAACACCTACGTCAGGATGCTGTTCATCGACTATAGCTCAGCATTTAACACCATCATTCCCACAATCCTGATTGAGAAGTTGCTGAACCCAGGCCTCTGTACCTCCCTCTGCAATTGGATCCTCGACTTCCTAACTAGAAGACCACAATCTGTGCAGAATGGTGATAACATATCCTCCTTGCTGACAATCAACACTGGCACACCTCAGGGGTGTGTGCTTAGCCCACTTCTCTACTCTCAATATAGCAACTACTTGACTGTGTGGCTAGGCATAGCTCAAATACCATCCATCAATTTGCTGATGATACAACCATTGTTGGTAGAATCTCAAGTGGTGACAAGAGGGTGTACAGAACTGAGATATGCTAACTAGTGGAGTGGTGCCACAGCAACATCCTGGCACTCAACATCAGTAAGACGAAAGAACTGATTGTGGACTTCAGGAAGGGTAAGATGAAAGAACACATACCAATCCTCATAGAGGGATCAGAAGTGGAGAGAACGAGCAGCTTCAAGTTCCTAGGTGTCAAGATCTCTGAGGATCTAACCTGGTCCCAACATACTGATGTAGTTATAAAGAAGGCAAGATGGCGACTATACTTTATTAGGAGCTTGAAGAGATTTGGCATGTCAACAAATACACTCAAAAACTTCTATAGTTGTACCATGGAGAGCATTCTGAAAGGCTGCATCACTGTCTGGGATGGAGGGCTACTGCACAGGATCGAAAGAAGCTGCAGAAGGTTGTAAATCTAGTCAGCTCCATCTTGGGTACTAGCCTACAAAGTACCCAGGACACCTTCAGGGAGCGGTGTCTCAGAAAGGCAGCATCCATTATTAAGGACCTCCAGCACCCAGGGCATGCCCTTTTCTCACTGTTACCATCAGGTAGGAGATACAGAAGCCTGAAGGCACACACTCAGCGATTCAGTAACAGCTTCTTCCCCTCTGCCATCCGATTCCTAAATGGACATTGAATCTTTGGACACTACCTCATTTTTTTAAATATACAGTATTTCTGTTCTTGCATATTTTTTGTAATTGATTTACTTGTTTATTCCAAGGTTATGGGGAATAATATGGGGGACCACAATGTGATTCTACCCTGTTCACTCTTGGTGCTTCCTTGCCTGACCATCACATCTCTCATTCATTCTTGCATATGTCACTCACTCTGTCTATCGTCGGCTCAGTGGCCTATCCCAGCTGACAGATGCTGAGGAATTCAAAGCTCAGTGGATTTTGTTGGTGTGGTCCTTGTCCACTTCAGCTTTTGTCCTGAATATCTGGCAGTTTCGGAGCTGATTCTGAGACAGGATCTCTGCATTTCGATAAAAGTAGTCGGAACTGAGCTTCTGGTGGTGACTCTCCTGGTAACTTAAAGGTTTGCTTGTTTGACTTCAATAGAAACAGGGTTTATTGTTCTCTACCAAAAAAACAAGTGTACATGAGGATTAATCCTACTGTGCCCCACCAAATGCCATAGTGCCTAATAATATCTGTAGACTGATGCAGCTAGCCCAGTGACTCCCTGCAGTAAAAATCATACCAATTATTGCAGATATATTTTATCTTTTTCTTGATATCTTCTCAGATGGAGGCATATGTTATTGTATCTGTAATGCCGACAGACAGTCAGGCACCATAACATGGGAGATACTGTAACATACAGTACATATGTAAGAGATCATACGGTCCCAGTCTTAAAAGGTCATGGTTCCTGAGGAGGTTCTTCAACATTCTGTAATTTAAGATTAGAGCTGCAGTCAGCTTTCACTGTGTGCGATATAAAACAGTACACACTTTAGCAAGAAGAGGAGCATTTAGTTTCTGTTGCTTTACTGACGGAAAACAGGAGAGAGGGAGAGAGATTTTGGGTAAGTTTTGTGGGTGCTTAGGATTTACTTACAGGGATGATACATATATTAGTTATCACCATTCTTTTCTATGAAAATGTTAAGATATTTTAAGGACTCCACTATAAAATATGCTAAATTTGAGGGAAGAAGCTTAAAAAATGATGTTAAAGGAATCCCCTTTGGAGTTTCTTCCCTTCCAGGGTTTGTGATCGATCTTCACTCAGTCTGATAAACTGCTTCTCTTTGTTTCTCCCCCTCCACCCTTTGGGTTTCTTTTCACTGTGACTTTGCACTCAGCAGAGGATTTTAAGAAAAGTTTCGCTGTCATTATTGAGATGAGTTGAACACAATGGAAGAATTTCTGGAAGGCCGTCCATTGGGAACCATCATAACTAAATGGTTTGTCATGCCCTTACTTTGTTGCTCTGTGAAGTAGCTACTCCAGAATGTTTTGACTGAAGTTTTAAGGAAGAATTAAGAGAAGAATTCTGTGGGATAAGAGTATTATTACTATAGAATGAATTCCAGAGTGGATGAAGCCCCCAAGCCTCAGAAGCAAGAGATGTGTGATGGGTGGCACAGTAGTGTAGTGGTTAGCACAACGCTTTGCAGTGTCAGCGACCTGGGTTCAATTCCTGCTGCTGTCTGTAAGGAGTTTGTACATTCTACCCGTGACCACACAGGTATCCTCTGAGTGCCACAGTTTCCTCCCACAGCCTGGTAGGTAGGTTAATTGGTAAATTGTCCTGTGATTAGGCTAGGGTTATATCAGGATTGTTGGGCGCTGCAGTTTGAAGGGCCAAAAGGGCCTACTCCACGTTGTACCTCAATAAATAAAATAATTTACTTTTGTCCACGTGATCTAATATTACAGTTGAATTTGTTTCCCTAAGCCGCTTCAAGGAATAGCATGCAAACGAAGGATGTAATATTTTGCATGAATGATTTGGTTTCATGCCAATTCAGAATACTTACAGTCAGTTGGAGTTCTGACCCTTTGTGCATGTTATTATACTCAAAGGGCAACGTGGCTGTGTATGTATAACGGAAGAGACTGTAGTTACTGCTTTCTGCTGCCAGGACATAGCTCCAGTATCAAATGCCGTACTCAAAAGTATAGCATGAGTATTGCTGAATATGGGGAATAAATTGGAAGTATTGTGTAAGGGTCACTGGTTGCTCATGTTTGATGAAAGGTGATGCTGGAGCAGATTGCCCATCAGTTATATTGTCCTGCTTTTTTAGTCTCTTGAAATAACCAATTTTAAAGTCAGTCGGACACCCATAATGGCCGTGCAACTTGCCCTGATGTACTAGCATCTAACGGACCTCTTGAGTATCAAAGTGTTTTGAAAGTTATCTTTTGGCAGATCCATCTTAGTTTTTAACATGCTGATCTTGCGGATGACACGAAGCTGGGCGGCGGTGTTAGCTGTGAGGAGGATGCTAAGAGGATGCATGGGTGACTTGGATAGGTTAGGTGAGTGGGCAAATTCATGGCAGATGCAATTTAATGTGGATAAATGTGAGGTCATCCACTTTGGTTGCAAGAACAGGAAAACAGATTATTATCTGAACGGTGGCTGATTAGGAAAAGGGGAGATGCAATGAGACCTGGGTGTCATTGTACACCAGTCATTGAAGGTGGGCATGCAGGTACAGCAGGCGGTGAAAAAGGCAAATGATATGTTGGCATTCATAGCAAAAGGATTTGAGTACAAGAGCAGGGAGGTTCTACTGCAGTTGTACAAGGCCTTGGTGAGACTGCACCTAGAATATTGTGTGCAGTTTTGGTCCCCTAATCTGAGGAAAGGCATTCTTGCCATAGAGGGAGTACAGAGAAGGTTCACCAGATTGATTCCTGGGATAGCAGGACTTTCATATGAAGAAAGACTGGATCGACTGGGCTTGTACTCACTGGAATTTAGAAGATTGAGGGGGGATCTTATTGAAACGTATAAAATTCTAAAGGGATTGGACAGGCTAGATGCAGGAAGATTGTTTCCGATGTTGGGGAAGTCCAGAACGAGGGGGTCACAGTTTAAAGATAAAGGGGAAGCCTTTTAGGACCGAGATGAGGAAAAACTTCTTCACACAGAGAGTGGTGAATCGGTGGAATTCTCTGCCACAGGAAACAGTTGAGGCCGGTTCATTGGCTATATTTAAGAGGAAGTTAGATATGGCCTTTGTGGCTAAAGGGATCAGGGGGTATGGAGAGAAAGCAGGTACAGGGTTCTGAGTTGGATGATCAGCCATTATCATACTGAATGGCGGTGCAGGCTCGAAGGGCCTAATGGCCTACTCCTGCACCTATTTTCTATGTTTCTGTCTCAGCTGTGCAGCTTCTCACATAGACCAAGTTTACTTTCAAAGACTAGGTGGCTCACATTACTTTCTTCACACATATTCCTTGTTTCCTCAAACACTCATTTAAGCTCACTCTCAGGAAAGAAAACCACATTTTAACATGTTGTGGTTTGCGCGTCTATAGATTAAAAGGAATTAAATTTATGTTATTTTATTGATAAAAGGATCTTACAGTATTGAATGAAGTAATTCAGTGGATCATCATATGGCAGATAGATTTGTTTTATTTTTGAATTTCATGTTAGTTTTGGGAATGAAGAATCACAGAGTACAGAGCAAAAACTGATCTTTGGTCATTTTGCTGTATTAAGGTAGAAGTCTCCAGGTCAAGGAGAGAATTTCTCAACCAAGACAGAACCATGACTGGCAGCTGAAGAAACCAATCCTCAGAGGAATGGCCGATCAGAAGTTAAGCCTTCCTTATCTCTAACCTGCCTCATCTGTAATAGGAGAATATGGACGTCAGATTCTTTGAGCATTGTAGGAGGTTGTAAAACATCAAGCTGAAATACTAGTACATGCATTCAGTAAGAGGAGAAAGTTACCTGGGGACTGCAATCTCAAACTGTGTTTACCCCATCACTGAATAGTTCTCAGACTGAGATTTTTGCCGTGAAAATAATGTTACATTCAGTTGTGAGTGAATTTTAACAGTACAACAAACCTTCAAGAATGGCAAACAACTTTTCTAGAAGTAGGGTATTTAATTTAAGAAGTGTATTTTAGAGGAGTAGAGTTTCATTTATATATTAAATAGCTTTAAAGTTTTTAAAGAATTGTTTACATGATTGTACAATGTTGGGATATTCTAATTTACATGCCCTGGCTCAAGAGCCGACTGGTCAATAAGTGTTCTTCATTACGGATTGGCAGCAAGCACTGAAAGGCAGCTAGCGTTCACTTCCATTCTTCCAACTGAAATACAAAACTGGGCACTTCCTACAGTGGTTAGTCAATCTAACTCTAAGATGAAAACCTTCCTCTCGATTTTCTTCTACATTGTCATTGTGCTCTCTACTTCTTCAATTATTCTAATCTGCATTGTCAGTTGACCTAGGTTCCACTGGCACGCTTGATTTCTCCCATCCCCATTCCCTGCTTGTACGTTGAAATTTCCCATACCTCCATCTTGTTTCTCTGAGTCAGGATGTATCAATTCAAATATTTTGTTCACTGTAAAATCACACAGATCACACTTGGTGTGAAAAGGTTTATCTATAGCTCTCCACTCTTCAGCATTAACATCCTATCCTTTGGCAAGATTATTAGGGAAAATGGCATTAAATGCTCAGTATAATTTGAAGACAATCTCTTACCCACCTCCACAGAGTAGAAAGTCATCACTGTGTGTTTAAGTGTGAAAAATAGAAGCAGGAACAGTCTTTTTTTTCAGTACCACTTTCCCAAACCCTGGAATGCATGATACCCAGAGATCTAAAAATCTATTGATCTCCCTCTTGGATCTATCCCGGTAATTTGATTTCAACAGCCAATTGGTAGAGAATTCCAAATATCCATAAACCTCTAGGTGAGAAAAATCCTTCTCATCTCGGCCCTGAAAGATTGACCACTATACTAAAGACCATGATTCCTGATTCCATACACCCCAGCCATAGAGAAGACTAACTCCACATCTACTCTGCCAAAACCCATAATAATTTTGTCTCTTCCAATGAGATCACTTCCCCTTCATCTAATCTTTGTGCGGTGATTGATAAGTTTGTGGCCTAAGGTAGAAGGGGTCAATTTTAGAAAACCTAGCACATTTATTTTTCCTTCATTTACACACTTAGTCCAGCGGTCGTGGAGCATACGGATCCCTTCTTTGTAAAAGTCTGCGTCTTGGACCTCCAGTAGTGGTCCACAGCAGGGGTGATTGATAAGCTTGTGGCGCAAGGTAGAAGGAGATGAGTTATTAACTTCAAACTTTCTGCATTTTCATTCAGAGTTGACCTGCATGTGCATGTAATGAGAGCTGTATAACTCATCTCCTTCTACCCCAGGCCACAAGCTTATCAATCACCCCTGCTGTGGACCACCTGGATGTCCAGGATGCTCTCGTTACATGCACCTGCAGTTCAACTCTTTGAGTGATTACGCAGAAAGTTTGAAGTTAATAACTCATCTCCTTCTACCTCAGGCCACAAGCTTATCAATCACCCCTGCTGTGGACAACTTCTACAAATAAAGGATCCGTATGCTCCACGACCGCTGGACTAAGTTTGTGCATGTAGGAGGGGACTATGTTGAAAAATAAATGTGCTAGGCTTTCTAAAATTGACTCCTTCTACCTTAGGCCACAAACTTATCAATCACCCCTCGTATGAGTACAGGATTTGTCTGCTTAACCCTGCTCACAAGACATGAGTCAAACTTATGAACACCCACTGTTTCAAATATATCCCTCTGGGGATAGGGAGGTGGGGAGGCGACATGGTAATGTAGCGGTTAGCATTGTTCTTTACAGCATCAGTGACCTGGGTTTAATTCCCAAAGCTGTCTGTAAGTAGTTTGTGCGTTCTCCCTGTGACCGCTTGGGTTTTCTCTGACTGCTGTGCTCTCCTTCCACATTCTGAATGGGTTAGGGTCAGTAAGTTGTGGGGATGGTAAGCTGGCATCAGAGACATGGCAACATTAGCGAGCTGCGCCGAGCACATCTTTGGAATATATTGGTTGTTACACAAATGACGTTTTTTTTACTGCATGTTTCTAAATGCCAAAAACAAAGCTAATCTTTAATCTTTAAAAAGACTTTCTATAGGTGGAAAGACCAGACTTTTTCACAAGGTAACGGTATTCTATTTAAATGGAGAAAAGCAGCTCTACTGTTGCATCTAGTCTTTCTTCAATGAAAATAAACTTTCCAGATTGCATGATGAAGGACATGCTAACTTTCTGCTGTTTGTATAAAAGCATTTGAATCTTCCTGAACACCAACACTTTTCAGTCTCTTGCTATTTTCAAAAAATATTCTATTTTTTTTCTACCATTTTTCCTCCTGCTGCATATTCAACATTAAGGTCTGGAGAATTCAAAATGTCTTGCTTGTTGTTTTCGATCCATTAACCTCACTCAAGGCAGACACATGCCATGTCAAGATATGTACAACCTTACAGTGCTGTTTGACCCTATGCTCTGCTGCCTCTCCATAACCACTTCATCAGCAAGATTACTTCCTTCATCGCCATAAATTTGCCTGCCTCTTCCTCTCCTTCTGCTTTGGAAACCACTATCTGTGATTTCATTACCTGCCATAATCAGTTCTCAAACTGTTTAGTTAACTATTTGCCCAGGACTCCCCATGTTTCAACTAATTGGAAATTAAAATAATTCAACTAATTGTCTGCCTGCATAATAGCATCCGTCACCAATCCATTTTCTGAAAGCTTTTCTAATATCCTGTACACCAGATCTAACTTCAGAACTTGCATCTGTTCTTTCATAGCTTTATCTTTTTGTTTTTGATTCCAATGCATGTCCTCTTTGGATTCTGCTTTAACACCATTAATAGTGGCCATAGGTTCATCAACTGCACTCTACCGTTTGACCTACTTTGAGCTGTGCTTTCTCACTTCATTGTCCTAAACAACTTCTCAACATTCATCGGTTTGCTGAATGTCTTAAAGCTAAGAATATTTATTGAAATATAAGGGATGAACAAAACATTGAGAATGAGGTCGGATGGGATGGACAATTAACGTTTTGGTGATGGAATTTAAGTAGTGAGATTTGATGATATTTTTACCCATTAGTGCAGAACGGTAATACTGCAAAGATTGATGGTGTTGTGAATACACCATCCTCTTCCTGTTCTGTTTGTGTTCATAAACCATTCTGTACTGTTTTGTGTGGGAGAGAGATTTGGGGAGGGGGGAGGTTGATGACCGTGCTGCCCTTCTTTTCTTTCTTGTGTTACGTACCCCGTGACTGGGTCACTTACCAAAAAGATAGAACGGTCCGTTGAAGTCTGATGGTACTATTTTTTAAAAGTCTTTATTGATAAAGGGGCACAAAAATAAGATTAATACAAACATTCAGATAATATACGTCGTCACTACTCAATCTAAAAGCGCGGGTATAATAATAATCAATAAGAAATAGCTCTATCGTTGTCTAGGGGATACTGTATTGTCCGATGGAAAAATAAAAGTCACTGTCATTCAAGCTGCAGCTCTTTGGGTTTAAGAGAGACGGTTTTAAACTTGCCCGGGTCTTTTATGATATCAATCCGTTGAGTCGGGGGAGTTGGTTCCCCGTTGTTAGTTCAAATCCGTTGTCCGTGGTACCAGCCACCAGTCCCAGGCAATGGAACTGAACGCACGTGGCTTCCTTCAAATGGCTTCCCGCTATTACGGGATCACTAGCGTTTCTTCTGGTGAGTCTGAGGGGCCGTTCCTACAGCCCCTCTTTTATCCTGACTTGCAGGGTCGTAGATGTCAATCAGGTTGGGGGATAATGCAATCTCTCCCCTTCACCCAGCTCACTTTGCCCGAGGGCTCTCATGTAGCATAGGATCTCAATTCACAAATGTGTCTCCAAGAGACAATGGCCATGTCTCGTGACTTTACATCGCCGGGGAACGAGGCATTCTGTACGTCTCTCTCTCATTTCCTGGGTCCCCTGACCCAACCCAATAGTGATCTTGCGATTCTCACAAAGGAGGGGGCTGCGGGCATAACACTTGGTTTCATGTGTAATTTCAAGTTGGCTACTTTGATAATAAAATGAATCTTTGACTAGATTTGAAGACTGCCAAAGGATACAGTGGAATAGATTAATTACCGATATGGACAGAGAAATGGCAGATGGAGTTTAACCCAGCCAAATTCTGAGAGGTTGAATATAAAGAAACAGTAGACTCTTAATGGCAAGACACTTAAAAGTGTTGATGTGCAGAAGGATCTTGGGGTCCAAGCCCATAGCTCTCTGAAAGTGGCCACACGTTAATAGGGCGACAAAGAAGGCACATGGCATGTTTGCCTTTGTTAGTTGAGGATCTGAGTTAAAGAGTCACAAAGTCATGTTTCAATTTTATGAAACTGCAGTTAGGTGTCATATGGAGTATTGCATTCAATTCTGGTTACCTTATTATAGGAAAGATATGGAGGTATTGGAGGGGATGCAAAAGAGGTTTACCAGGATGTCACCTGGAATAAAGGTCATGTGCTATCAGGAGAGGTTGGTCATAATTGGGTTGTTTTTCTCTAAAGTGGCAGAGGTTGAGGAGAGATCTGAAAGAGTTTTATAAGATTATGAGAGGAGTAAACAGCCAATATAATGAGGCATACATTTAAGATGAGAGGGGTGAGTACAAGGATTTTTACATAGCGAGTGGTGGGTGCCTGGAATGCATTGCCAGGTGTGGTGCAGGCAAATATGATTGAGGTGTTCAAGTGGTGCACAAATGTGCAGGGCGTGGAAGAATAGGGACATTATGTAGGCAGAGGAGGTTCTTTTAGTAGGGCATTTGAATCCTTATTTAATTAGCACGACATCATGGGCCAAAGAGCCAATGATGTACTCCAATCACAAACAAGAGAAAATCTGCAGATGCTGGAAATCCAAGCAACACAGGAAAAATGCTGGAGGAATTCAGTGAGCCCGGCAGTATCTATGGAAAAACAACACACACAACAGATGCTGCCTGGTCTGCTGAGTTCCTCCAGCATTTTGTGTGTGTTGATGTGCTGTACTGTTCTATGTTGTATTAAACTGACATTCTTTGGTGAAGCTGAGCCTGGCTTTCCAAATTGGTACTCAACCCTATTAAACGGGTCTGCACTAAAGAGGGAAAAAGAAATGTATTGGAAAGTAATAAGTGATCAGAAGATGCCACATATTTTGCTTTGCCTCACATTGAAGAGATCTGATTTTTTTTCCTGCCTCTTCTAAGAATCAGAATCAAGTGTATTATCACTAACGTATTGTACATTCTGAAATTTGTTGCTCTGTGGCAGCAGTACAGTCCAAAACATAAAAATTACAATACATTACAAATAAAATAGTACGGAAGAGGACTAGTGAGGTAATATTCATTGGTTTGTGGACCCTTTTAGGGTGTATTCTGGAGTCAGAGTTCAGCAACCAATTTTAAGACCTGAAGGTGGATTAAATTTAAAATGCAATCCTGGACAATATTTTCATGGAGCTGTGGACACTAGTTGATTTGAAAAACAGACAATGTTGATTAACGCAACACACACAAAATGCTGGTGGAACGCAGCAGGCCAGACAGCATCTATAGGAAGAAGCACTGTCGACGTTTCGGGCCGGGACCCTTCGTCAGGACTAACTGAAAGGAAAGATAGTAAGAGCTTTGAAAGTAGGAGGGGGAGGGGGAAATGCAAAATGATAGGAGAAGACTGGAGGGGTTGTGGTGAAGCTGAGAGCTGGAAAGCTGATTGGCAAAAGGGATACATGGTGATAATGTTGATTAACATTCATTTTGGGCGTCTGGAGTGTGGGTGTGAAGAAAGAGGTGTGAAAATTTGATGTAATTGAAAGGAAGCATTGTAGATACATTGTAACTATATAATTATCCAGCAGTTACCTTTGATTTTTTGCATATAGAATGTCATGTAATATTGCATTGAGCAGATCTCTTCCTCTGAGTGTCTCATTTTGTTGAATAAAATACTTCTGTATCCCTAGCTTCAGTGTTTCTCCAGTGACTCTGTTCACGTTACAATAGACCCATTCTAATGGTAAGTAATTAGGTCTCAATAGGTACATTTAAAGCCAGAGAAATGTATACAATATATATCCTGAAATTCTTTTTCTTCACAAACATCTACAAAAGGAGAGAAGTACCCCAAAGAATGAATGGTAGTGAAACGTTAGAACTCCAAAGCCCCCACCCAGCTCCCCCTCCCACGCATATGCAGCAGGAAGGGAACAGACCCCCCCCCCCCATCTTCCACACCAGCAAAAAAGCATCGGCACCCTCCACCGAGCATTCAAACGTGCAACAAAGCATCAATAAAGACACAGACTTGCAGAACCCCAAAGGCTATTCATTCACCTAGTAATTTGACATACTATTATAATAGTAAGTAATCTTTTATTAAGGATTATTTACTATTATAATTTAATCCATCTTCTAACCAATGCTCTAACCTCACAGTTAAAACATCTAATGAATAGTATTACTATTATTTAAGTTAACAAAAATATTGTGTTGGCTGTGTTAAGAATGTGTCAACCAAGGTGTCTATATTAACACTAAATTTAATCAATGCAATTATTTAGTAAACCATGAAAACACAGAGGATTGAGTGCCTGTAGCTTGGAATCAACAAGATTGCAAATTTCAGAGGAGCTGTATCTTATTAGAACAATAAGAAAAGCTAAGAAAGTTTGAGACAGTGTGAGTTTAGGGGTTAAATTAAGGAGATGAACAATTTACAGTATAAAACACATCAACTACTCTTGTATCTTGCAGGAGAAAGTGGAGGTGTTTGAAGATTAACCCCAGTTATATTAGATATCTCTTGGATGAAATTGAATTTAATGGAGATAAGATCGAAAGAAAGTGGATTTGTTTGGAGATAGCTGTAGCAAAGGAAAGGATAGTGAAGTCCTACTTGAGGTGAAAGGATGCAGTGAAGCAACAACATTGATGGACGTACAAGGATCAAAGGGAAGCTATTAAGAGCAGCTGATCTTTGGCTCACTAGAAGATTCATGAATTTTCATTTCAGAAAAAAAAAGATAAAAACACTGGCTGTAGTATCATGGACCAGCTGGAGAAGACTGGTGCCCTCGTTAAACTTTTAATGGCATGGTGATAGCATTAAATAGAAGCCTACCCCTCACAAATATTAAGACCACAAATGCAGTCAGTCACACTTTAATGTTAAGGATGAATTACTCCACTTGGGAGGAAAGTGCCCAGCGATGGCTGAGATGGCTGAGAATCCTGCTGCTATTCAACTTGAACTTGAATGCTCTGCAGTGTTAATTGACCCATGCGTGTGACACATAAGTTTGCAGCACTAAGTATAAAGCGTGCTGACAATAACTAATTCAGTTATAAATGCAGTATATAGATGCAATGTTAATCATTGAGTCCCCCATCACAAGGACTGAAGTCCTTGGAAGTAAAGGAGTTGAATTGGAGAAACTCAAAGGAAAGGATTAAATGGACATGAATAATTCCATAAGCATTTATACAAGTGAAAATGGCATCAGTTATTGACTTTTATTTGAACATTATATGCTGAGCTGTAGAACTGTACACTTAAGTGGAACTGGCCTAAACCATATACCCTGTAGAAGAGATCTACTCAGTTATTAAAGGGGAACCATTGTGGCGTAGCAATTAGCATAACACTTTGCAACACCAGCTGAATTCCTGCCACTGCTTGCGACGAGTTTGTATGTTCTCCCCCTGATCACATGGGCTTCCTCTGGGGGCGCTCTAGTTTTCTCTCTCATCTCAGAGAATTACGGGTTAGTAAGTGAATTGGTCACATGGGTGTTATTGGGCAGCTTGGGCTTGTTAGGCATAAGGGCCTGCTATCTCTAAATAAAAATAAAGAAAAATATAGAAAGCTATTAAACTGAAAAATAAAAGTGTAATTGTTAAACATAAGACCACCAAAAATGAAATTAACTCCTCCCAGTGTTATTAGTTATACTAAATATTCATTTTCCTGGAACTGAAAGCTTCAAAATAAATAAGCTAACTTCTAGAAGAAAAAATTAAAATGAAAGTGTAAGGAAGGAGTAAAGACAGGGAAATGTTAATTCCTGTCACAGAATTATTCACTGCTTTACAACACAACTGAGCACATCTCCCATTCATCTTTCTGCAGGACTGTTCCCTCTGGAATACTTTAGCTCATTTGTCTAGGATCTGAGCTGCTGGCTTCCCTTCCTCTGATACTTCCCAGCAACAGTGATTGCACCAACTTGATTACCTCATCCAATGTCCCCAAACACCACAACTTCTTCTAGTTTTTTAAATTGTGCTACCTTGCATGTGGGGGGTTATTATGTGAGCACCTCTGAGACATCTGCAAGTGTGATCTTCATTTTTCTGTCTGGCTCACCATATCGATTCTCCCTTGCATTCCCATTATAACTTTCCCGATGTTGTCTTTCCAAGCATATTCCAGCTGAACTCAGTGTTAATGTCCTGAAATACTTGAATTTCTTGAAACTGTGCAGTGTCATGATCTGATCTGTGGTGGTAGTAGTTTTAAACTCTGATTTATCATTCAGTTTGCCAGTAACTTCCCTCACATCCTGAAGTTTAGGGGTTTTTTTTTGGTTGGGCAGCTTACTTTTATCTTTTTACACACTTTTTCATTATTATCATGTTAATTTTACCTTGGTGCAGCACTAGTCATAAATGTTACTTAGAAACATGAGAACATGGGAAAAGGATGAGCTGATTTATACCCTTGAGTCTGTTCAATCTTTGAATGAAATCGTGGCTAATTATTGATCAAACTCCAATTACTTGCCTCATCAAAAATCCTGTAATATCTTTGCTTCTCAATATCATTTAGATATTAATGCTTAATTTCTGTAGAGAGAGCTCTAAGTTTTCATTAGCCTCTGAACAAACTAGCCATTTCTCTTGTATCTAGTGGCTGAAACTAATGATTCCTGGCAATACTTGATGATCTATGTGGTGAATAAATGCTGCTTTTGGATTGCTGGTGCATGTGCTTTAAAAGTTGGCATTTAGTTTTGTTGTTCTCCGGTTGAAAATGTACATTAAAAGAAACCATTGGTTTGTTGGCTTAAAGCCACGTTTTTGTCAGTCGTAACACAATACAGCGTGGATACAGGTCCTTCAGACCAACCAGTCCAAGTAAATCACATTGTCCACCCAACTGTTCCCAAGTTCCAGGACCCTCGAAGACCCACCACTCTATGAACTTATAGAAGTGTTTCTTTTCCTAGTGGGTGGATTTAAGATGGTGCCAAGTGACTGCCTCTTTGAGCATGGAAACAGTTTAAATTCCGAGTCAGAATCAGGTTATTTTATCACCAGCATGTGTTGTGAAATTGGTTTACTTAGCAGCAACAGTACAATGCAATACATAATAATATAGAAAGAAAAAAATAAGTAAATCAATTACAGTAAGTATATATATATATGTATATTGAATAGATTAAAATAGTTTAAAAAAACAGAAATAATCTATATTTTACAAAAGTGAGGTAGTGTTCATGGGTTTCAATGTCCATTTAGGAATCATATGACAGACGGGAAGAAACTGTTCCTGAATCGCTGAGTGTGTGCCTTCAGTCTTCTGTACCTCCTCTGTGATGATAACAATGAGAAGAGAGCATGCCCTGGATGATGGGGGTTCTTAATAATGGATGTTACCTTTCTGAGGCACCACTCCTTGATGATGTCTTGAGTACTACGGAGGCTAGTACCCAAGATGGAGCTGACTAATTTTACAACTTTCTGTAGCTTCTTTCAGTCCGTTGAGGTAGCACCCCTCCCCACCGGGCCACCCCATACCAGACAGTGAGGCAGCCTGTCAGAATGCTCTCCACGGTTCATCTGTAGAAGTTTTTGAGTGTTTTAGTTGACAAGTTTCTAATGAAAAATAGCCACTTATTTTTATAGCTGCATCGGTATGTTGGGATCAGGTTAGATCCTCAGAGATCTTGACATCCAGGAACATGAAATTACTCACTTTCTCCACTTCTGATCCCTCTATGAGGATTGGTTCATGGTCCCTTGTCTTACCCTTCCTGAAGTCCACAATCAGCTCTTCCATCTTACTGGCATTGGGTACAAGTTTGTTACTGCGACACCTCTCAATTAGCCGATATATCTCGCTCCTGTAAGCGCTCTCATCTCTGCCTGAGATTCTACCAACAAGGGTTGTATCATCAGCAAATTTATAGAGTTCATCCCTCTCCTTAGTGTACCTTTTCTCCTTTTCAAGGTGGTTTTCAAGATCGAGGTCCTGATTTGCAAGTGACACCTTTAACTATGTTCTTTATGGAGGATGAGCTCCCGTTCCTGGAGCTTGCAGGATGACTGTTTTCCGACATTCTTGAGACATGCCTTGGAAGTTACCACCTCCAGGGTGCGGCCCTGTGGATGACCGATTCCAGGCCCGCGTTACTGACTGAGGCGTCGTGGGAGATGGAACACCAGGATTTCACTATGGTCGAGTGGTCATTCCCTATCTCTCTTTCTCTTGATAGTGGGAGAGTTTGTTGCCGATTCTCAAGTCAGAGAATCTCAGGATGGAAAGCAACACTGCTGACCGTATTATCATAGCAACGACTGTTTGAACCACTTTCCCCTTTCGCTGTGAAAATGGGTGATATCTCTCCGGCCCCTGTTAGTGAGAGAGAGAGCCTGTGGTATGTTGTATTGTTGGGTAAACAATAGTTCTGTTAATTGCAGATTATGGTCCCTCTTTGCGGTGCTTTACTGCTGCCTGGTGGGTGGTGTGTGCTGACGCTTTTTGCGGAAACGGGCGGGGGGGGGGATGGTTTGATGCTTGCTTGCTGCTGCTTGTGAGGGGTGGGGAGGGGGCTTTGGTAGTCTAATATTTTTCTGTCCTTCATTCTTTCGGGGTTCTTCTGTTTTTCGTGGATGTCTGCAAAGACAAGCATTTCAGGTTGTTTACTGTATACATTCTTTGATATTAAAATGGAACCATTAGAACCATTTGAAAACACGTGGACAGGTGCTCATCACAGAAGACAGAGACAAACTGAAGGTGCTGGTATGTGAGGCATCCTATTCTATCAACGTTCATTCTAAGCTCACTTTGACTGTCAAAACATGGAGTAACCATCACAACCCCCGATGATCCTGTGAATTCAGTCTCTGAGGCTTACATGAAAGCATTTTTCAGAAGAGTTAGCCCATGGAAAGTATCTGCCCCAGGTGCAGTACCTGGCCGAGTACTAAAGACCTGTGCTGATCAACTGTCTGGAATGCTCACTGAGATTTTTAACCTCGTGCTTTGGCATTCTGAGGTACCCTCCCCGCTCCCTGCTTTAAGCAGGCTTCAGTTATACCAGTGCCTAAGAGGAACGTGGTAGCCTGCCTCAAAGACCACCGTCCAGAAGCATCCAAGTGATGAAGTGTTTCGAGAGGTTGGTGATGAAACAAATGTCAGCAAAACAAAGGAACTGATTATTGACTTTAGGAGGAGGAAAGCGGAGGACCATGAGGCAGTCCTCATCGGGGCATCAGAGGTGGAGGGGGTCAGCAACTTTTAATTCATTCCTCAGTGTTATTATTTCAGAAGACCTATATTGGGCTTAGCATATAAGTACAATTATGAAGAAAGCATGACTGTACCACTACTTTCTTAGGAGTTTGCAACGATTTGCAATGACAAATATAACTTTGGGTAATTTCTATAGATATGTCGTGGAAAGTATATTGACTGGCTGCATCACAGCCTTGACTGGAAAATCCTGCTAAAAAGCAGTGGATACGGCCCAGTCCATCATGGGTAAAATCCCTCCACACCATTGAGGACATCTACACAAAGTGTTGTCTCAGGAAAGCAGCATCCATCACTAGGGACCCCCACCACCCAGGCCATGCCCTCTTCTCACTGCTGCCATCAGGAAAATGGTACAGGAGCCTCAGAAGTCATACCACCAGGTTCAAGATCAATTATTACCTTTCAACCATCAGTCTCTTGAACCAAAGGGAATAACTTCACTCAACTTCACTTGCCTGATCATTGAAGTGTCCCCACAAATTATGAACTAACTTTCAAGGACTCTTCATCTCTTGTCCTCAAAATTTATTGTTTGTCTGTCTAACTATCTATCTATCTATTTATCTATCTATCTATCTATCTATCTATCTATCTATCTATCTGTCTGTCTGTCTGTCTGTCTGTCTGTCTGTCTGTCTGTCTATCTATCTATCTATTTATTTTTCCTGTCTTTTTGTACTTGCACAGTTTTTTTTAATTAGATTTATTATGCCTGCAAGAAAATGTATCCCAGGATTGGCTATGGTGACATATATGTACTTTGATAATAGATTCATTTTGAACTTTGATCTTTGAGTCCAGAGCAAGCTGAAGAGGTGACTGTACTTTGTACCCGGTGTGGAGTCGGGTGCGCAGGGGCTAATGTGGTGTGCCTTTTGCACATAGTATAAATATTTGGAGCATACCGTATATGCTATGCATAGTAATTTGTAAGTGGTTGATTATTGTCTCGTGTACCAAGCTACCATGAAAAACTTTGTTTTGCATGTCATTGATACAGATCTTTTCCTTCCTTTATTTATTTATTCATTTATTTGTTTTTATTTAGCGAAACTGCCCATTGAGCCCCGCCGCCCAGCAACCCACTGATTTAACCCTAGCCTAATCAGGGGACAATTTACAATGAACAATTAACCTACTAACTGGTACATCTTTGGACTGTGGGAGGAAACCAGAGCACCTGAAGGAAACCCACATGTACATGGGAAGAATGTAGAAGCTTTCTTACCGATGATGCTGGAATTGAATTCTAAACCCTGACACCCTGAGCTGCAATAGCATTGCGCTGACCCATATGCTGATGCGGTACCTCAACATTCTATTGAGGTAGTTGAAGGGAAAATAACAATAGAATTCAGAATAAAATGTTACAGAGGAAGTACAGTCCAGACAATACAATGCAAGGTCATGGTGAGGTAGATTGTGAGGTCAAGAGTCTATCTTATTGTACAAAATATCTGTTCAATGGTTTGCACTATTCATTTATTTTGTAATTTAGAGTAATTTTTATGCTTTGCACTGTACTGCATGTCAGTGATTAGAATCATGATTCTGGCTCTGATTTTATCACTGGGATGAGCCTGGCAGTGCATGTTTTCAGGCTTTTATATATATAAGGAGTAAATATTAATTGTTTCCATGAAATGGTTGGAATCATTATTGTTTCAAAAACATTCTTAAGTAATGTCCAAAGCATTTTTCAAGGATTTCTGGATGAAGCCTCGGTTGGAATGATGATATAACAAGAGATCTAGGAGAATTGCTTTCTCTTACATCCTGGGAAATTTGACTGAACTGAAACCTTTTCCAAACATTCAGCAGAATAAGACGGAAAAGCAAAATCTGAACAGTGCCCACAATATCAGCGTTTATACAAGTTTAAGTGAATTAGAATCAGGTTTAAAATCACTGACATATGTCATAGAAACATAGAAATGTTGCAAAATTTGTAGTTATGTAGCAGCAGTCCATTGCAGTACATAATAATAAAAACTGTAAATAACATTAAGTATATATATGTAAAAAGTTTAATTAAATAAGTCGAACAAAAAGAGGAAAAAAAGTAGTGAGGTCATGTTCATTGGTTCAATGTCCATTTAGAAATCTGATGCCATAGCGAAAGAATCTATTCCTGAATCATTGAGCATGTGCCTTCAGGCTCCTGTACCTCTTCCCTGATTGTAGCAGTGAGAAGAGGGCATGTCCTGGGTGATGGGGTTCTTGACGATGGATGCCACCTTTTAGAGGCATTGCTCCTTGGAGTTGGCCTGGTTGCTGAATGCTGAATTCTGCCACAAACAGAGGATTTGCCTCATTTAGCACTCATTGGCTCTGCTGTTAATGACAAATGATCACAGTCTGATTTATAGAAGGTCATGTTATTAATGGTAAAAGCTTAAGCAAAGCATGGAAAAATAATTACAAGCCACCAAACATAAACTAAGTGCAGATCCTCGCACCAATTTCTAACAAGGAATCCGGAAGCAGACTCGCACCATGAGTTATAGTGATTGAGAGACTGACTTGCCCACCTTTTTGTTTTAAAGTTCTGGCTTCTTCCAGTTTTCTGCAGTGATTCCACCTCCCCATCAAACAATTTTCTCCATGCAGACATGTGAGATAACTGACAGAAGTATCAAACATTCCTCCTGCTAAATAGGACCAGGAATTGGCTTCTGGATGCGAACTGAATTTCTACTTTCCAACGCACAGAAAACAGTTGATAGTAACCAGCAGATCTTAGCTCTTTCTTGAGTCTCTCCTCTCATCTGTGAATCATCAGGCATTACTTTCACATACTCACATTGTGTCCACCTGGCAACAGTAAGCTGATCCACACCAAATTTGGTAAGAAGCATGCAGGACAGATATGGTTCCAATTGATCCATGCCTGAGGTATGAAGTGGCTTATATTGATCCAACAACACAATTAATGCTATGTCTGATTTTTTTCTTTTGAAGTTAATGGAAAAGAATACTTGACATGATGTGAAACAGATTGGTGGTTTGCTGTGATCTCATTCTATACGTCCAGCATGGCCTCTGTATACCGTTTGTTATCACGGCACACTGATGGACTCTTACCCTGATACAAGTTAACACATATGAAATGCTAGAACAACTCAGCGAGTCAGGCAGCATCTATGGAAAGGAATAAACAGCCGATGTTTCGGACCGAGACCATTTGTCAGGGTTTCGGCTTGAAACATCAACTGTTTATTCTTTTTCATTGATGCTGCCTGACCTGCTGAGGTACTCCAGCATTTTGTACTTGTAACTCTGGGTTTCTAGCACCTAGAGAATCTCTTGTATTGCTGATATAAAGTGGCCAACATCAGAATATGGTGTTCACAATGCTAATCATGTGGTTTTCCAGTTGCAAATAACAGTAAGCAGAAAGAGAAAAAAGACGGGAAGTGCATCAGTTACACTGATATTTGGTCAAGAAAGGTTGACTGCCTTGTGCTTTGATGGGCAAGGTCATCAAGTGTAATACTTCATGAAGTTTTTTTTTTAGCTCTTTTCAAACTTGGAAATGTTCAGTCTATTCCATACGATGTTGTCAAGCCAACAGTGTGTTGATAGACCATTAGTTTAGCTTAGGCTGTGTGCCAATGTCAGTAAATAGCAAAGCACCTTGCTGTTCAGATTATTACAGCTCATTTATGCACAATGCCCATCAACAAAGCTTTTTAAGCAATAATGTATATGTGATGTATATGGTAGGTGGAATTTTGAGCTTGGAACTTAATGGATTTCCCGTTGTCTGCTGTGACTTTTATTGAGGTTGAGTCCAGATACCACATGCCCTGGAGCAAGTGCCCCAGAGAAGGAAGGTGCTGAAAATGGATTGAATTACATAATTATAAAAGGTATGTCAAAACAGAGGACCTTGAAGCTTTAAGCATTAAAAAAAAAACTTTTAAAATGGCAGAACAGGCTGGAGTGCATCTAGTAAAGCATATGGAATCCTAGATTTCATAAATAAAAGTCCAGTATACAAAAATGAGGTTATGTTGAAAGGTATGTCTAAAAATTCTGTTGGACCAGATCAGGAGAATTGCGGCTACATAGTTTTAGGAAGGATATGGAGTTCATAGAAATGATGTAGAAGGAATTAACTAGAATGGTTTGAGGGAAGAGAAATTTCAGATACAAAATTAGACCGTAAAGATAAGCAAAAAGAGTTGAGATGTTCAGAAGCATGATAGGTTTAGACAGGGGAAGCAAGGGTGAACCCATTGTGAAGGTTTCCATGATCAGGAATATCATTTTAGGTAGATTGGAGAAAAGGCACACAGTTGATAGGAAGAAATATTTCTCTATGAAAACCGCTTGTGGTCTGGAACTTTCCAAGTTTAAGGCTGGTTGAAATAGTTCATCAAGGCTTTCAAAAGCAAGTTGGATAGGCAGTTGAGGGCAAATAATTTGCAAGGCTCTGGGAAAAGAATGGGGAAGAAATTGAACAAATTGTTTCATAAAGAGCTTTTGTCAACCAAATTGCTTCCTTCTAGTTGGTCTGATTAACTTCCTTACAACCACCTCATGAGGTATCACATCCACTGTACATCAAATAGAATTTAAAACTAACAGAACCTCCATTCATAAATAGATTTGATTTCTTTACTTGTGTATCTACTGTAGAACCCTTACATCCTCTCACTATATCTTATGTGGACTTTAGAATGGCTGATATAATCACCCAAAATATTTCCAGGTTTTGTGGCAATTTCCATTAAAGAAAATGCACTTAGTTGTTGAGATTGAGGAAGGCAATGAATTAATTGTATATAAATATAATAAAGCATTGATAGATGCTACATCATTTGTATCCTTGAAATGCCCCGTTGAATTTCATGACCATTTATATGCAGTCTAGATCATTTGTTCAAATGTTGCGGGAGCAGCTTGAACCTATCAGCCGTTGCCATCTGGGTGGAAGTGCCAGCATTGGGCTTTCTGCAACGAGAATTTTACGTGCACTCAGTGTCACAGTATCCTGGATCAATGAAAGATTTTTTGAAGGGTACCCTTTGTAGAAATGTCAGAAATGTTTTAACCTACGATATGGGAAGCCTTAAAAGCTCAGAAACTAGATGAATAATCATAATATTTGCATGGGGATTGTTATTTGTGGTATCTAACTACAAAGATGTTAGAACATAAACAGCTCTGAGGAAAAGACCAGAGTATTAAGCACTAAGACAGTCTGACTTGAGGTGTTCTGGAGTACTCAACTGAATCAGCCCCTCGCCAACAAAATCCACATAAATGCTGTAGAGTCTTCCTCCTGCTAGATATGTGTGCATCTAAAGATAAATTGAGTTCCTTCTTTCCTTCATTTATTCACAGGATATGGACATCACTGACAATGCCTTCATTAATTATTCATCCGTACTTGCTCCTAGGCCATTTCTACAGACTGTTAAATCACGTTTTATGGATTTGGAGTCCCACATTGAACAGGTAAGTATGACATATTTCAATTCCTGTAGCATATTAGTGAGCCTGGTAGGTACTTCCACTGATTTTTATAATTATTTCATACTTATTTAATTAACTAACTAACTAACCCACGAACGGCTGCTGTTCTTGGATTTGAACAAGCATTTCCATTGCTGTAATCCTGCTGCGTGAATGGTATTGTATTAACTTAACCAATTTGCTCCCGGAACTAACTCCAAAGCAAATATGAACACTCTCAGATCCCAATATTTGTTCCCCAAAGTTAGTTATTTTCTCTATTACATGAGTTCTTATCAACAGGTTGGTTTGCATTAAGTTAAAATACCCTCCCTGATGTTGGCACTATTCTCTTTTCACATTTAACGGATAAGGGTAGGGGTCCTTTATTCTAATAGTGCAAGAGCATTTATAGAAGTTCCCACATAGATAAAACAGAAGCATGAGTGGTCATAACTGGAACACATTTTCAATCTGGACAAATTATAACTGAACATTACATTAATCAGCATTCATACATCACATTTTCAGGGACATTCTCAAGTTAACACCTTGGAGCAGTAATTCAGATATCTTTTGCCTACTTGGTGGTCTAAAGATGCAGTGGGGAAGAGTTTCACCCTCGGCTTTTAGTGCTAACTCGACATTAAACAGCTGCTATAAGTTATACCCTGTTTCAAAAAATTTGGTTCCTTTCAAATTTCAGGAGCAGAGCTCAAAGTAGTACCACCCCTACATTTCATGCTTAAATTGTTTCACACTGTACAGCTCACTTATGGCTGAGCAATAAGGAGAGCCTCTTCACTGACCTTTCTTGCCATCAGAATCCTGGCAGGGAAATAGATAAAGAATAATACAGTTGCTCTCAATGATTAATAATATTGCTATGTTATCCTTCACGGTTGTCAACAATGGCCTTCAGTAGTACTTAGTAAGTCTCAACTATTATTGATCGCAAGATCAATGGTACTAATTGAAACAAATCAGCTCTTCCTGCAATGTGGTCATAAAATTTGTGGATATTTTCTTCTTGTCAGAGCATTACAAGAGCACAGTGTATGTTTCTGATCATTGAAAATGCACAGAGCTAAATCAACTGGAGTTTACCACTGGGTCAGTCCTAATTATCTGAGCACATATAGTTCTGATTCTGGGTCAGGCCCCCTGCTAAATACTAGGGTGGGATTCAGTTCCTGAAGGATGTGAGTCATTTAAGGAAGCTTAGAAGCCTGTGGGTCCAAAATTATTTCCACTTTCTAAACGTCGAACTATGTTGTAAATGAACTTTCTCTCCAAGTGAAGGCTGTGTTGGGAACACATGTGAGGGCTGAGAAAGCAGTAAGAGTAGGTGAGGCTTGATGAGTGAGTAGAAATGTGGGTCTTTCTTCATCTGATATTGCGAAGTTAGCTCTGGCACCTACCTAATAGGTAGCAAAGCATAGATGAGTGCAAGATCCCCTCGCTGTTTGATATTCAAGAGCCCCTTCTCAGGTGGAGTTTGATACAACTCACCAGGCCAGAGGTGATATCCAGTCCAATGGTGCATGCTCTGCCAATACAGACTTGAAACAGACACAGAAGCCAATGCTCATCGCCTGACCAGTTCTTTAATTGGGTTCCATATATCTTCTCTACTTCTGTGTTTAGTGCTTCTATTTATAAATCCAAGGATCACACGTGCTTTAAAGTGAGCACAAATGGACTATTTTCTAAATAGGGAGAAAATTTAAAAATCAGAGGTGCAAAGGGATTTGGGAGTCCTCATGCAGGATTCCCCAAAAGTTAACTTGCAGGTTGAGTCGCTGGTGAGGAAGGTAAATGCAATGTTAGTATTAATTTTGAGAGTACTAGAATATAAAAGCAATGATGTGATGTTAAGGCTTTATAAGGCATTGGTCAGCCAGCACTTGGAGTACCGTGAGCAGGTTTGGTCCTCTTATGCGTTGGCAATAGAGAGGGTCCAAAAGATGTTCACCAGAGTAAAAGATGCATTGGCAATAGAGAGGGTCCAAAAGATGTTCACCAGAATGAGCTAAAGGGCTAACATATGAGGAGCATTCGATGATTTTCTGGACATGTACTCACTGGAGTTTAGAAGAATGAAGGGACGTGGGGTTCTTATTGAGATCTGTTGAATATTGAAAGGTCTAGATAAAGTGGATGTGGAGAATACGTTTTCTATTATAGGGGAGTCTAGAACCAGAGGGCACAGCCTCAGAATAGAGAGTCATCCATTTAGAACAGAAATGAGGAAAAAAAGTCTTTGGCCAGAAGGTGGTAAAACGGTGGAATTCTTTGCCACAGATGGCCATGCAGACCATTGGATATATTTAAGGTGGAGGTTGATAGATTCTTGATTAATGAAGGTGTCAGAGGTTATGGGGAGAAGGCAGGAGAATGTGGTTGAGAGGGATAATAAATCAGCCACGATGGATTGGTGGAGCAGGCTTGATGGCCGAAAAGCCTAATTCTGCTCCTATTTCTTATGGTCTTAGTGGACACACTCTGAACATGCCTGTCCACTTTCAAGAAATTATACACAAGTACACAACCCCCTTTGAGAACTGACATTTATTTCATCTTGCCTTTCATTCTTTCTGCCTTTTCTAATTTCACTGTCTAAAATTTCATCTGTCATTTCTCTGTCCATTTAGTAGGCCTGTTTATCTCTTCTTGCAATTATTTACTATCCACTTTACATTTCCAAGCTTTATATCATCTATAAATTTGGTTCTTTTTCTCTATACACCTATTTATAATACATTAATACATAACTTTACAGAAAAAAACAATCACTACACTGACAACAGCCACAATTTATTTTCTGCCTTTAGCCAATTTCCTATTTATGTTGCCAAGGACTGTCCGTTCTATGGTTATCAATTTTGCTTGCCAGCTTTTTGCACAGGACTTCATCAAACACTTTTTGAAATTGTAGAATGCACCTATTACAACCTCTTTATCGAACTTTCACAAAAGAAATACTCAGAGTGGTAAGATATGATCTGTGTCTGTGAAATCTGTGCCGACTTCCCCTTATCAACTCAAACTCCTCCAGATGCCTATTAGTGTGCTTTCTTATGATTATTGCTGTTGACAAGCACTGTAACACCAGCCTCTCTCCATTTCCCATGAAACTGAACGCCCTAAACCCTTTCAAGATGCCCATTCTGATGCCATGCTTAATATTATTCTTGGGAATTTAAAACAGTGGAGTTTGCCAAGTGTTCCCTGGATGAGATATCTCCAGTGCAATGCACATAACTGGAACAAGAAAAGCTACAGGCTCAAATTTCACATTCACTACTAATCAAAACAAAATCACTTTCATCCTGACTTCACAGTTCTGAAAAATTTGCAGACGGTAAAACAAAAGTGTGCAGTTCCTACAGCACTATTTAAACATCAGTTAGTCTTTCCCCGTTGGCCATCTGATGGCCTCTGAGAGTATCAGTTATGAAAAATGAGTTATCAGAATCAAGACAGGCAAAATCATTTCAGCTTGTGTAAGAAGTTAAGATCATCTGAACAGAGGGTCTTGCAAATCACCAGCCTGAGTTTACTTTCAGCCTATGCCAAGAGATCAAAGACTCCTGTCTCAGCACTTATTGTCCAATGTCACTCTTGCTAAGTTCCCATCTGCTGGTTCAATACTGATAAATAAATTAATTCAAATGTGTTTCATCTGACCTGGCATTGCCTCATCGGTCATCTGTGTCAGAAAATGGAAAATAACAAATACTGCAGATACTGGAAATCTGAAATAAAAACAGAAAATGACATAAACATCAGGTAGCTTCCGGTTTAAGATGGCGCTGGTGAATCTCGGCGACTACTTTCTGATGGCCAATGAAGCAAAGAAAAAAAAACAATTTCTTTATTAATTTCTCTTTTTTGGTAAACAATCATCGCAAACAATAGACTGTAACTTGATGCAACAGAACCGAGGCGCCAGGCCAAGAACAAGGAAGGCCTAAGGTTTGATCGATTTAAGTGCTGGGCTGAATCGGAAATGTTGGGTACAGGCAGAATGGAGGCTGCGGGATCCAGCTGCCAGGACGTACCAAAGCAACTGAACCGCATGTTTCGATGATGATTTAAGCATTGGGCCAGATTGAATCGGGGCCTTGATAGTGTTGCCGAGTGTTTTCATTCATTAAAGTTCTCCAAATGTAATCTTTGTATTTAAATGGAAAAACAGTATGACACAAACCTCAGACACAGTCAAAGCAATATTTGTGAAGAAGTGCGATGTATGGATGTTTTGTATCATTATTATTGCAGTAGAAACAATATCAAACGCTCTAACTTTATCAATTTCCTCCTTCATACTGTTAAGGCATATTCTGGAGTTAGGGTATAAAATATTAAATTCAACAGCAACCATTTTTCAGACATGAATGTGAATTGTAGAAGGAATTTGAAATGCAGCCCTGAACAAAAGCTTTCCTGGAGCTGATTGTAAACCAGACAATGCTGATTAACATTCATTTTGGGTGTCTGGAGTGTGGGTGCGAAGAAGGAGGTTTGAAAATTATATATAATTCAAAGGAAGAACTGTAGATACATTGTTACAGTAGAGTTGTCCTGCTGTTGCCTTTGATCTTTAGCATATAAAAATGCCATGTAATGTTAGGTCAGGCAGGTCTCTTTCTCCAAGAATATCTCATTTTGTTGAATAAAACACTTCTGTATCCACTAGCTTCAGTGTCTCGCCGGTGACAACAATGTCAACTTTCAGCCCTTTCCTAATTGCTTTGAGCTGTCCTTTTGTTTAGTGTTTGGAGCTTCAAGAAATTAACTTTTAATTGAAACTGAATGTTTTATTCCTTTTTATACACCTGTGGCCTGGAAACCAGTCAGCCAGCAAGGTGAAGTGAAGGTGAGATACAGAAAAGCTCTTTGTTCTGTGCCCATTGTTTCTTCATCCAGTGTTTCCAAAGATGATCTTGGAATCACCTAATTAGCATTACATCTTCATTTATTTCCATTGTTTATTGGTTATCCATATCTGATCCATAAGAAAGGAAGATTTGCATTGATAAGGAATCTTCTGGCACGTCCCAGAATATTTAATGTTAATTAAGAGTTTTGACATTGCAACACATCTGCAGTGCGGAAAAGGCACGATCACTGCAGATCCAAGGACAGTACTGAGCAGAAGTGTAAGGCACATACGTATATATAGCCAGGGTGCCTAAGATTTTTGAACAGTACTGTGTTTGTCAATGTGGAACAGAGAGAGAGTTTGTAAATCAGTCGGGAGCAAAGGATGTTGGGAATGTCAAGGATGGAGTGCTGTGGGAATGGTGTGGGACAGGTGGCAGAGAAGGAGTGTCAGGGGCAGGGGGTGGCACAGGTGCAGACACAGACAGCCTAAGACACCAGGCAAGGTTAGTTGATTCCAAACAATTGGTTTATTGTTCATCACAGTTGGTCTCTCTGGCGCTTTCCACTCCCTTCCCCTCTCCATTATCCTTTTCCCAACCATGATTCCTCTCTACCTTTCTCCTTCCCACTCTCTGTCCATATTAGGACCCACATCAGAATTGGGTTTATCATCATTCACAGATGGTTTATTGTTTTTTGCAGCAGTAGCAGTTTAAAGTTCAAGGTTCAAAATTCAAAGTAAAATTTATTATCAGAAAACATATATGACACCACATACAACCCTGAGATTCTTCTTCTGTGGGCTACTTAGCAAAATTATAGAACAGTAACTGTAAAGAGGATCAATGGACTTCAAACTGAAAATGTAGATATAAATAAATATCAATAAATAACAAGCATGAAATAACAGGATAAAAGAGTCCCTAAAGTAGTGTAGTTATCCCCTTTCGTTCAAGAGTCTGGTAGTTTTTGAACCAGGTGGTGCGAGTCCTGAGGCACTTGTACCTTCTACCTGATGGCAGCAGTGAGGAAAGAGCATGGCCTGGGTGGGGAGGATCTTTGAAGATGGATGCTGCTTTTCTATGGCAATGTTTCATGTAGATCTCCTCAATGGTTTGGAGAGTTTTACCTGTGATGTTCTCGGCTAAATCCACTACCTAATGTACTGTACAGAAGTCCTAGGCATGCTAGCTCTATGTAAGACTTTTACACAGTACTGTGAGATGAGTCTTAACTCACTTTGGGAATGTAACACATACCTTGAACCAATTTTCCATGCAATCCTGGCCAGAAACTGACAATTCCAGCTAAACTGTGAGAAATTGTGAGCCAAGCCAATGTGCCATTATTAGTGAAACGATGAAATCAAAAAATTGCCCTGATTTTTACAAGCTAGATCATTGACCCATAGTATACAGAGTCTTTTAATTACTCCAGGTTGCTGCATCTCACTTTATATCAATTATTTTACGTTATAATGAAATTAAGCTTATTAAATATATCTGAATATTGACAACAAAAGCTGCATAAACTTCTAAATGTCCTCTTTTGAAGACAAATGCAGGAATGCTGGTTCCGAAATTGAAACCATTAAAATAAAAGACTTTTTAGTGTGTCATAACATAAGTGGGGTGTGTTTCACGTTTTATTTTAATTAGCAAAATAAGTCTTTAATTCAGTAACAATAGCCTATGTTCACATTAACCTGTGGAACATTCTGTCCTACCATCAGGTAAATAGTGTCAGCAATAAATTCTTATTCACCAGCATTTGGGAATAGTCGTTGTCAGTGTCTGTGTTGTAGGGCTCGAGCCTGACTGCTGTGTGCAGACATGTAATCTTATCATTCCCACCATTAGCATTCAGACACAGCCAGCAGAGATGAGATATGAACTGTGGGAGTATGCATGTGATTTTCTAATTCCATTAGTTTTCACAGCTATTGCATTTTTAAATAGAGGTGCAGAAGCTGAGGGCAGCTAATATAGTTCATTTGCTGAATGGTCAGTAAAGGCCCATGTAAGCTGCTTGGTGGTTTTCAAACTTTGTTCTGCTGGATGCGCTGTCTGCAAATATTGATATTTTCTGTCCTTGCTTTAACAAAAGTAATGCCAACCATCAAAGGAAAATTGAGCTATAATTATAACAAATATTATTAGGATTCAGGAATAGAACAAGGCGGGTGTATCAACAAACACAGGAAAACAAAATCAATCCGAGAATACAGGTGAGTTTTTGATTGATAGTTATTAGCCTTCAAACATCAGGCTCCTGAACCAGCATGGATAACTCCACTCACCTCAACACTGAACTGATTCCACAACCTATGGACCCATTTTCAAAGACTCTGCAACACAAGTTCTCAGTATGATTATTTATTTATTATTTATTACTATTAACATTTTTGTATTTATACAGTTTGTCTTGATTTTCACATTGATTGCTTGTTAGTCTTTGTGTGTAGTTTTTCATTGATTCTTTTGTATTCCTTTGTTCCTGTGAATGTCTGCAAGAAAAAGAATCTGAGAGTAGTATATGGTGACTTATGCACACTATGACAATATATTTACTTTGACTAGATGTCCAAGCCTACATCAGCCTCACCAGACCTCTTTTAATCTCATTGCAAGTTTTAGAAAGTTATCCCTGTGGTGAACTACATATACCTGTCTGGACACGCTCCTCCCCCCCCCCCCCCGCTGACTGCTCCTGTGGCTCCTCCCACGGACCCCGATATAAAGCGGATTGGAGCCTGAGCCCCGGCCTCAGTCTCCAGGATGTATTGTGGTGGTCAATTGCTGCTTGTTCTTTCTTCCAGCCAATAAAAGCCTATATCTCGCCTCACGTCTCCGAGAGTTATTGATGGTGAATCAATCCCTATCTGTTCTTGCTTAGAGTTTAAGGTAATTAAACTCCACATTTTCAACCTCATCCACCCCCTCCTCCATGTCTCTTAATTTTCTACTTTAATAATAACAATGACTTATTTATCAAACGCTTTTCATACAATGAAGTTCAACGTGCTTTACAATGGGATAAAGTGCAAACATAAAAATAAAAGACAATCATTTTAGTTCAAAGCAAGGTTAAATAAATGGGGTTTGAGCTGCCATTTAGAAGTGTCACTCGAGTCTGCATCCCGTACAGTTTCAGGTATTGAATTCCACAAAAAAGCTGACCTGTCAATTTTCTTTTGAGAGAGATTGTTTGATTTTAAGAGACCAGTGGAAGAAGACCACTGAGAGCTCAAGCAGGGTTATAAAACAAAATGGATTCTGTAACGTACACTGGTCCCAGACCACTGAGGACTTTAAAAACAAGTAAGAGAAATTTAAAATAAATTCTAAGTGATCCAGGAAGCCAATGCAGAGTAATTAGGACAGGAGTGATATGCTCTCTCATCTTGGTTTTTTTGTTACTGTGGCATTCTGAAGAAGCTGAAGTTTGTAAACAGATTGCTTTGGAACACCAGTAAAGCTGCATTTTGTGATGCTTTACATGGTTCTAAACTCAAAACGCACAATCCCTCCTTGGTAGCAAGTTTGCTTTTTGAGCAATATTGTCACTATCAGAATCATCACTCTCTTCTGTGATGTGAAACTGTGGCAGCAGACAATGCAAAGGTATGAAATTACTATAGATTACAAAATAAATAGATAGTGCTGAAAATGATGAGGTAGGGTTCATTCAGAAATCTGCTGGTGGAAGGAAGGAAGCTATTCCAAAATCATTGAATGTTCTTTCTGCTCCTACAGACGTTTTAGGCTTGGTCAAAGCTTCTCTTCTGTCTCCAAACCAGATTCAGACCTTCCTATAGCTAATGGATCAGCCTCACTCTGGTACCAGTTAAAATTGCATCAGGGTCTTATTGTTATGATTGAATTCTAATGTACATCAACTTGTTTGCTTTGGCTAGGCATCCCATCTGGCTGCAATCCAATAGGTTAACAAACATTTGTGTCCTGGGCAGATAAATAAGCTCTCGTTTTCAGCTCCCCATTCATTTAGTTTCCAGTCAATACGGTCATAAGATATAGAAACAGAATTAGGAATTAGGTCATTTGGCCCATTGAGTCTGCTCCACCATTTCATCATGGCTGATATATTACCCCTCTTGACCCTATTCTCCTGCCTTCTCCCTGTAAACTATGCTGTTCTGACAAATCAAGAACCTTTCAACCTCTGCTTGAAATATGCTCAATACATTGGACACACAGCTGTCTGTGCCAATGAATTCCACAGATTTACCACCCTCTGGCTAAAGAAATTCTTCCTCATCCCAGCTGTAAAGGGACATCCTTCTGAGGCTGTGCCCTCTGATCCTAGACTACCCCAATATAGGAAACATCCTCTAACCGTCCACTCTGACTAGGCTTTTTAGTATTTCATAGGTTTTAATGCGATTCTCCCCTCCCATCTCAATTTCCTAACCTCCTGTGAGTACAGGCCCAGAGCCTTAAAATGCTCCTCATACTTTGATCTTGTTTAGCAGCCTCATGTGTGGCACCTAGTCCAAGGCCTTCATAAAATCTAGTCAGTGCCAGAGCTCAGAACTGCCCATGTATTCCCTAAGTGATTGGTGGAGGGAATACTGTATCTGTTCATCAAATGGTTGGAAAGTAAACATGGGATGAAAACAAGCAAAATGGATTGCTTCAAGTATAGAAGCAGCCTTTTGTAGACCATCTTCCATGAATTGGATCTGAAGTAAATACCAACAAACTGCGTGATAGGTGGGATTTAAATATTTCAGCTCAGTGACATTCACAGCTTGCATCAATAAATACTAGCAGCTATACTTTGTACTTGAGATTATTAGTACTATGATGCATGCACATAAAATCATTCTGTTGGGCATTTCAAAATGGAAAGCAACAGGTTATACTTCGGACACCCGGATTTGAGGCAAAAGGGTAAAATGTATTTATTGGAATCAGGTTTATATTCACAGACGCACCATGAAATACGTTGTTTTGTGGCAGCAGTACAGTTCCGGAGGGATACAAAAAAGAACTATGATACGATAATTAAATAAATAAAGGGTCTTTAATGATGGATGCCACCTTCTTGAAGTTGAATAGCTACCGTAGAAGAGGTTGGTGGAAACAGCTAATCTCACAATACTTAAGTAATATCTAGATGAACACATAAAAAGCCATAGTGTTTAAGGATGCTCGAAAATGGGATTCGTGTAGACAGGTATTTGAAGACCAACACAAACTTGGTTATCCAAAGGGTTGGTTTCTGCACTGCTTGACTCTGTGACTTTAATAATGAACTCAAGTGGTGAATGGATATTCAGCAAAGACTATTTAATATACTTCCAAATGTGTGAATTAGCTAAGTGCAGGAGAACCTGACATGCTAATAACATGCTTTCAGTATGAAATTAGTCTGGCTGTTTATAACCATATGAATAAATACGTTAATTTTGTAATGGGAAGGTTTGAAGTTCTCAAATCGTTTTTATGAAGGCAGAATTGAAATACAAGATAAGAATGAGTACCAGAAAAGTTGCTTCTGGATTACAAAATGGTAGTGTAGCAGTTAGCATGATGCTATTATAGCTCGGAGCGTCAGAGATGAGAGTTCAGTTCCAGTGTCCTCTGTAAGAAAGTTTGTACGTTCTTCCTGTGTGCATGTGGATTTCCTCTGAGTGCCCTGCTTTCCTCCCACCATTGGTTAATTGGTCATTGTAAGTTGTCCTGTGATTAGGCTAGGGTTAAATTGATGGGTTGCTGGGTGGTGTGGCTTGTTTGGCCAGAAGGGCCTGTTCCCTGCTCTATTTTTAATTAAAAATAGAAATAAGGGTTAGTAAGTCTGATTTTGAACTATCAAAAGATTTACCATGCAAGCATGGTGACATCCGGAAGAGTATGGAGCCAGCGAATGAGACCAAGAGTGACATCCTCCAAGTGGTTCACAGAACTACTTCTTTCACTTCTTTTACATCTTCTTTTTCTTCTAAATGTGGTTCTGCTACAGCTGGGGCCTGTGATTTGCATTTTTGTGGTGTGTTTTCAGGCCGATTGAGCGATCTGGCACTATGCTGTCTCTGAGGAGTTTCTGGGAGGTTTTGAGCGAAGCGTACAGCCTTGAGGCCAAGAAGCCTGGAGACAGGGCACAAGCCCATTGCTGGCACCATTTCTTGCCGATTCCGCTGATTAAAGGCTTGAGGAAGATTGAGATCATCGAGGTGAGAGCGGAAGGCGAGTGGGTGTTTGGCTCCGTCTACTCACTCACTGCTTGCTGCTGAAGGAGCGTGTCTGTGTGTAACAGTTTCTCTCTCCCTCTTGCTCACTGTTCCCAGAGAAAGGTCCCCATGTTGGAATGGTCTCTCTCCCTCAAAGCTGTCGGAGGACGATGCTAGAGATATGGGTCTTTGGCAAAATTTAACTGACGCAGTTTGTCATTCGAGTCTAGCTCGATTGGTCTCCAGTTCACATTATGGTACGCTTCTGATTTCTGGTCACTCCTTTTTATATATACTACTTTGGCCGAATTTGATTGGGACGGCCTGCAGATAATGAACAATACAGCTCTATTGTTATTGAGCTGATCTGAATATCCCTGAACTCTTTCAATTTTGTGTTTTATACCCTGTGTTTTCTCATTCATTTTTTTTGCACGGTGGGGGGATGAGTGTGGTTCATGTCTTTTTATGAACGTGTTCCATGGTTTCTTTGTTTCGTGGCTGTCTGTGGGAAGGTGAATCTCAGGGCTATATACTGCATACATATCTTGATAATAAATGTAGTTTTAATCCTTGAATTTGACAAGCACTTTCACAAGAATGCTTGAAATGTACAACAGGCTAGTCAACGTCGGAACAAAGCTAGGTCCCTCTTGAAACTTTATTTTCTTTTTGTTTTAAGGATAATCAGCCATGCTGTGGAATTAAGTATGTACTGTTTTTGTTTAAATTCCATTTTTCTAGTGTTCCTACTTAAAGTCTGATTTATGGGACAGATGTAACCTTCTTTAGACAAACTGCAAAAGAGTTTGATTTGGTCTGTACATAGCGGAGAAATTTGGCAGTGTAATAGCCGTTAACATGAATCTATGAACAGCCAAGAAAGCCTGGAACAAGGAGAGACCTTCATTAGAATCATTATCATTGAAGATTATGTCAATAGGGTGTATTCAAGGAAAGGGGAAACATCAAGCAAGTTATGGAGAAAAAAAGACCCAGGAACATTGATTAAAAGAAGATGTAGGAGTAAATGTTGAAAATATAAATAACAATGGGAGAATTTCCTGCTGACATTAATAGCTATAATGAAATCTTCAATGTCAAAGTACTTCAGGGATTTTGAAATGAAATTTACAAATACATTCACCCACAAATTCAAGCATGGTTCTTTCTCGACAGAAGTGACCTCTGGCTCCAGGTTCTCATGAGAACCTCATATGAATTCAGAGCTAATGATCATTCTCAATCCCAGAGCTGGGAACTGCACAGCTACATGGGATTGCAACAGCCTCTATCTGACTGAATCTGCAAACTCCCATAATAATGGCAGATGATAACAAGAATCATTTTAACTTGGGTAATATTATAAATTGCTACCACCAGGAAGGAGGCACACACTCTATGATTCAGGAACAGCTTCTTCCCCTCTGCCATCTGATTTCTAAATGAACATTGAACCCATGAACACTACCCCGCCACTTTTTTATTTCCATTTTTGCACGATTTATTTAATGTAATGGTTTAATATCTGTAATTACTGTAATTCATGGTTCTTTTCTAATATTATGTATTGCATTGTACTGCTGCAGCAAAGTTAACAAACTTCACAACATATGCTGTTGTTATTGAACCAGAATCTGATTCTGACTTCAAATAAGATGATCTATAAATGCCATGTCGAAATCTGCTCTCCTTAACACCTGTAGTTCATTCAGTTCATTCTGCCTATTTTCAACACCTCACTACAGCTAATGCTTCTCCACAAAATACCTTTCTAAAAGACGCCATCGATGTTGCAGCTTGAAAAGAAGGCTTAATTAAAGAATGATCCAAAAAATAAACTGGACCATAAAACAATTAGCAGATGAGTGAGACTGTGAAAACAATTACTGACAATGAATTGAGGGGAAAAAATCTTATAAAGTTCATCCAAATGATAGATTAATTGCCCTATTGTTCTTCCAGGAAATCCTTGTCAAAAGCTTATTCCTCTAGTAATAGTTAGTACACAGCTGATGACAACAACCTCTCTGCCACTCTACAGGTCACTCTGACTCGGTGTTCCTGAAATAGAAAATGCGGCTTGTGTTCTGGGCCATTTTTTTGGTTGGAGTATTTATGGAACTAATCTATTTTAAGATATTAAACAATTGTGACTGATTAATATTACTAAACAGGCGGTATCTCCCAAAGGATAAATAATATTCCTTGCAATCAAAAGGATGAATTGCAAACATATGTTCAGCTGAAAGAACAGGGAAACCAGCTGAACATCAGAATATTTTCAGTGTTGTCCTGATTAAAATTATCCCAAACTAGCCCTAACAATGAGCAAAATTATTAGTTCCAAGAAAAGTATCTTAAGCAGCGTCTCTGCATAATGTCTACGATAATTGCATTTGAATAATTTGGCTACTTTATAATGAAGCAAACCAATAATATTATTGCATTTTGCCTTTCCATTTCCTTCAGGATTAGATTGGAATGAAGCAACATTTCTCCAGCGGATTGGGACTGAAATGCAGAGGAAGGGCTGCAGTCTCCTGACGTCGCCTCTCACAGTTTGTTATTCCAACAGAAATGGGAACTTGGTAATGAAGGTAATTGGGTCAGAAAATGGCAGTGCAACTTGCTCTGCTTCTTTTTGCTGAGGAGATTGAAAAACAAGAATAAGTCATATTACTTCTGCTAATATAAATCTCAGTTTTGAAATGTGCACTGCTTGAAAGGGATCTTTTTTTTGCAGGGAAAGAGTAATTAAGAAAACAATGTATTGGAAGTATTGGCAGGAATGTGCCTTAAACAGTTCCTTAATAGCGAACAAGTCAACTGAATGGTGTAACATTTGAGAAGTTTATTAAACAATTCATTATTTTTGTACGGTGCCTGAAGTAACATTGAATAAATAACCGTAATTTAACCAGGAGTCAAGACATTTACGGACTATGTCCTCTAATCTGGTGAAAGGAGTCAGGTATTATATTCTCGGATCTCTTGTTAGGAACAATGCACTCTTTCTAAAATCCCCGCAGACTCAGGGCCACTGGAATGTAGCTCGCTTTTTGTTTTCATTATGATTTCATCAAGAAAGGTGTAATGCAGAGAGCCAGCTACATGTGAAAGAAAAGGTGCCATGTCTGGCATTCAATGGGTGCAATGTGGGATCTCATTTTCATCGTGGTTAGCGTTTCTACAGTGGATGTTGTAATGAACAAGTCAAGTCAAGTCACTTTTTTATTGTCATTTCGACCATAAATGCATGTACAGTGCACAGTAGAAATGAGACAACATTTTTCAAGATCATGGTGCTACATGAAACAATACGAAAACTACACTGAACTACATAAAACAACACAAAAAAATTACACTAGACTACAGACCTACCCAGCACTGCATAAAGTGCACAAAACAAGAGATAATAAACAAGACAATAGGCACAGTAGAGGGCAGTAGGTTGGTGTCAGTCCAGACTCTGGGTATTGAGGATGGCTTGGGGGAAGAAACTATTCCAAAGCCTGGTTGTGAGAGCTCGAATGCTTCGGTGCCTTTTCCCAGATGGCAGGAGGGAGAAGAATTTGTATGAGGGGTGCGTGGGGTCCTTCACAATGTTGTTTGCTTTGCGGATGCAGCGTGTGGTGTAAATGTCTGTAATGATGGGAAGAGAGACCCCGATGATCTTCTCAGCTGACCTCACTATCCGCTGCAGGGTCTTGTGATCTGAGATGGTGCAATTTCCAAACCAGGCAGTGATGCAGCTGCTCAGGATGCCCTTAATACAACCCCTGTAGAATGTGATGAAGATGGGGGGTGGGAGATGGACTTCCCTCAGCCGTCGCAGCAAGTAGTGACGCTGCTGGGCTTCCTTTGCTATGGGGCTGGTGTTGAGGGACCAGGTGAGATTCTCTACCATGTGAACACCAAGAAATCTGGTGCTCTTAACGATCTCTACAGGCATCTTGGATATTGACAGAGGTATATTTGGTGCATGGGAGGGCTGGTGGGGGCTTTAATTCAGATTCCTAAGTAGTGTGGAGTTTTAATACATCAGGAATACCACTCAGTAGTGAGCCTAATTGACAAACTTGGGTTACAGCCTGTCAGGGGGTTCTATAAAGCAGGTCACAGGTCTGATAGGCAGGCTGGGGTTGTTATTAGAAAGGTAGGGTTAAGCGAGGGGAAGGGGTCAGGCTGGTGTAATTTTGACCTATGTGATGACATGTGTCCAGTCCACATGAGGTAGACCACCTCTGGGGCTTGTCCCGTTCATGATTACAATGCCTTTGAATGATGGGTAGAGGCACAGCTCTACTAAGTGAAATCCATTCCCTGATCAGTAGATCTTCTGACAGGAGAGGTCATAAGGTGTTATGGTCTGATCATAGGAACCTAAGACATAGGATTAGAACAAGGCCATTCGGCCCATTGAGTCAGCCATTCCATGATGACTGATTTATTCTCCCTCTCAAGCCTATTTTCCTGCCTACTCCCCATAACCTTTGATGCCCTCACTAATCAAGAACCTATCAACATCCTTTTTAACTATACCCATTGACTTGGCCTCTCAGCTATCTATGGCAATAAATTCCAAAGATTCACCACCCTTTGGTTTAGGAATTTCCTCAACATCTTACCACATCTTTGTACCCAATGGCTGGTGGGTGGATGGGTTGCCAACAGGGGGCCTGGCCCAAGTGTAGAGAGGCAACTTGAGAGGCCAGACATATGACCTCCCCTTCTTCCTGGTTCACAAAAAAAAACTGAAGAAGCAAATTAATTGTTCCTGTCTTGTTTCCTTTCAGCTGTTGGATTACCTGCAAAGTCAGAGGCTAGTAAACCTCATTAAATATTTTAAATATCAGACCCACCTGGAATAGGATGCTCAATGCCCTCTTCCACTCCCCACATCGTCCAACTGCAAGTAAGATGGATGGAGGTGTGCTAGGTTTAGGGATTTTATAATGTCAGCTTCTCACTTGACCATAACCTATCAGCTATTGAGGAATAAATGAATGGTGAAGCGGATACCTGGGGTTGGCAGAGATAAACAAAAAGATTAAGTGAGTGGGAAAGAAGGTAACAGATGAATGTGTAAAATGTGTGGTCATTCATTTGGTAGAAAGAATAGAGAAACTGAAAACGTGATTCATCGGGTTGTCTTATGTCGACCCTTGACATTTTCATCATTTGGGGGGTACTTGTGTATAACAATAGTAATAATAATAGTAATACGTACTTCATTGATCCTGAGTAGGAAATTCTTTCATTACAACAGCGACATTTAAAAACACATTTAACTAATAGTAATAATATGAAATCTAAAGAGGTAAATAGCAATACACTAAGTAATAAGCATGGTCGATAATTTGTTAGATTGTAGCAAAGAATTTGGAATACAAAAGTAAAGAAGTATTTTTGCATTTGTACATAAAATTGGTAAATTGGTTTATCATTAACACACGTACTGAAGTATGGTTAAAAAAAACTTGGCTTTGCATGCTATCTATGCAGATCATTATGTTGAGACGCTGCATTGAGGTAGTACAAGGGACAGCAATAACAGATTGCAGAATCAAGTGTTGCAGTTACAGAGTTGCAAGACAATAACAAATTAGATTGTGTGGTCAAGTCTCCATTTTATTGTACAAGACATCTGCTCAATAGTACTATAACAGCAGTGTTGAAGTTGTCCTTGAGCCTGGTGGCACAAGTTTCCAGGCTGTATCGTTTATATATTTTGCCAATGGAAGGTGAGGGAGGGTGAGTCTTTGCTTATTTTGGCTCCTTTACTGAGGCAGCAAGAAGCAGAGACTGAGTCCACAAAAAGGGGGCTGGCTTGTGCTATGTGCACAACTCTGCATTTTCTTGCAGTTTCAAGCAAAGCAGTTGCTATACCAGGTCATTGTGCTTCCAGATGGAATGCTATCTATGATGTATTGATAAAAGAGGACATTCCCAACATATGAGCAGCGTTTGGCAGCTTTGGGCCTGTACTCACTGGATTTAGAAGAATGTGTGGTGATCTCATTGAAACATACCAAGTGTTGAAAAAACTGGATAAGGTGGATGTGGAAAGGATGTTTCCTATGGTTTCCAGAACTAGAGGGCACAGTCTCAAAATTGAGGGGCAACTCTTTAGAATAGAGGTAAGGATGAATTTTAGGCAGAGAGTAGTGAATCTGTGGAATGCTCTGCCACAGACAGCTGTGGAGGGCAAGGAAGTAGGTATATTTAAAGCAAAACTTGATAGTTTCCTGATTGGTTAGGACATCAAAGGTTATGGCGAGAAAGGAAGTGTATGGGGTTGAGGGATCAGCCATGATGGAATGGTGGATTAGACTTCACGGGCTGAATCGTCTAATTCTGCTCCTAAGTCTTATGGCCTTATGCCACATTTTGTTAGCCTCCTGATGAAGTAGAGGTGCTGGTGATCTTCTTGGCCATGGTATTTAGTGGTTGGACCAGGAAATTCTATTGGTGAAATTCACTCCTGGTAACTTGGCATTTGTGATATGACTCCATGCAGTGCTCATCATCTTTTGCTAAGAATACTCTTGCCTTAGAGACAATACAGTATAGACTCACTGGTTTGATTCCTGGAATGAGGATCTACCTTTATGGAGATGAAACAGGATGGGGTAAAACTCGTCTTTCAAGAATGAGAGCTGAGGCTGCGCTATAAAGAAAGTTGATCAAGACTTCAGTATGAATGTTCTTAAAACAGCAGACAATATCCAGAAAGGTGCAGTGTTGATAAAGGTTTATGAGTCAGATATTGAAGATATAGACATTTGAATGAAGCACCAACAAGGAACAGAATCCGTGCTAATGAGTTATTGTATAAGCAGGGATATATCGAATGGGTTTGGGAGGATGAATGCTATCTATTGTGGAAAAGATTCTGTTGGCCCAGCTTCATACTGAATATACAACAATAGTCAGAATGAAAATAGCAAAAAATGTTATGTCCATGTTTGGTCTATGACCCTGAATCATTGATTAAATAATGCAGCTTTTTTTAACATTGAAAAAAAATATACTTACAATACACTTTGAACCTCTTGATTTACTTTTGCCGATCATCAGCATTTTCATTTAATTTATGATTGCTGATCTCAACGTAATCTCTTATTTTCTGAGCTTACTTAATAAACACAATCAGCTTGTCGAAGTGAAACGATTCTGGAGATGAAAAGAATTTATTCATACTTTACGAATCAATCCCTTTTAAGAATAAATTTTGTCATTATGCCAGTCAAGAATGTGTGTGTGTGTGTGTGTGTGTGTGTGTGTGTGTGTGTGTGTGTGTGTGTGTGTGTGTGTGTGTGTGTGTGTGTGTGTGTGTGTGTGTGTGTGTGTGTGTGTGTGTGTGTGTAGAGAGAGAGAGGGACAGGTAAAGCAGTTACAGAGGTGATATTTAGGAGATGAGTGCATTTTATCGAGGAAAGTGCATTAAAATTTGAATGTCAGCACTATAGGAAGGGGAGGCCATGATGGCCAGTCCACACCAATCATCATTTTCCAGCAATATTCCTGCATCCCTTAAATCTTTTAATGTCCAGACATATATTAATTTCACATTTGAGGACCTTGCAGACTGAGCTCCTAAAGCAGTTGATAGAGATCTCCCTATTTAACTGCCTTCTGAGAAACGTCTCTTTGGCTCTAAATGACCTGCCCCTTATTTTGAAATCTAAGTTTTTTAGTGGAGAGAAGCATCCTCAATTTGCCTATCACTTTGAGAACTCCAGACTTTGTAATGTAACATTTTGTATATTTTAGTGAGGTCATCTCTTATTCTTCTAAAGTCTACTAAATCAAACTAATGGAGAAGATTCTTAGGAACAGGATTTACAAGCATTTGGAGAAGCATAGTATTATTAGGAATAGTCAGCATGGCTTTGTGAGGGGAAAGAGATATCTCATGAGCCCAAATTAACTTTTCAACAAGGGAACAAGACAAATTGATGAAGATAGAGCAGTGGATGTGGTGTATATGGATTTTAGTAAGGAATTTGACAAGGTTCCCAATGATAGGCTCAACCAGAATGTTATGAGGCATGGGATTCATGAAAACTTGGCTGTGTGGATTTGGAATTAGCTTGTCTATGTTCTAGAACAGCAGCCTAAACTACCTGTTCTCTCCTCATTTAGCAGATCACTATCCAAAGAACCAGTGTAGCTCCACTATATTTCCGTAAGACCATAAGACAAAGGAGTAAAACTAGGTCATTTGGCCCATCAAGTATACTCCGTCATAGTATCATGGTTGATTTAATTTCCCTCTCAACCCCATACTCCTGTCTTCTCCCCGCAACGTTTTATGCCCTTACTAATTGAGAACTGATCAACATCTGCTCTAAGTATACCTAATACCTTGACCTCCAGAGCCATCTGTGAATTCCACAGAATCACCACCCTCTGGCTAAAAAAAATTATTCCTCATCTTTGTTCTAAAAGGACGTCCTTCAATTTTGAGGCAGAGTCCTCTGGTCCTACACTTTCCCAGTATTGAAAACATCCTCTCCACATCTAGTCTATCTAGACCTTTTGATATTTGGGAGGTTTCAATGAGATCCTACACCACACCCACCGCCCTCTTTCTTAAAAATTCCAGTGAACACAGGCCCAAAACCACTAAATGTTCATCATGTATTAACTCTTTCATTCTTGGATCATTCTTGTAAGCCTCCTCTGGACCTTCTCCAATGCCATCACACCCTTTCTTAGGTATGGTGGCACAACCACTCACATACTCCATATGTCGTATGACCAATGCCTGATAAGGTCTTATAATGTCCTCTAATATAGCATTTTTGTTCTGGCACTATAATTCCTCACTTGCACTGATTCATTCTTGGATGTCACTAAAGATAGTTGAAATGTCCATTTACCCAACTTCAGCCATGCAAGTAGGATTAAAATGACCAGTCCAGCTCTATCTTTATTTGTATATGCATCTGCTTCAAATATGTTTGGGGGTGGGAATATTCAGCATACTCTGTCTGCACTGAACAAGTTTGCATTTCATAGACATTCTTAAAAATTACGGTTATTTCCATTTTTCTTTTAAGCTATTTAGCAATGAAAAAAATATAGTTTCCTAAGTTTCTCATGTACTTTGTGTAGAAATATATGTAAAATATTTGTATGTATAGCAGGGAGGAGAGAAGCAAAATACAACAGGGCAACCTTCACACTCCACTCAGAAAGGTAAAACCAAATGTAAAGATTGAAGACTCACAAAAGTTATCCCAATTCCAAGGAACCATTTGCTTGAACAATCTTTTATATTTATAGAAACGGATTAGAAGTCAACACGAAAGCAAAGAACTTCAAAGAAATTCCATTACAAATTGAAAAACAAGGATCTTTTTGTGGTCTTTTTTTTTATTGTTAATTAAACAAAGGACAAGGAAGTTTTAGAAGGTAGATGAAGCAAGAAATATGAGTCATCTATGGCCAAGCTTCTAAAACTGCAGCAGGAAAGAGTGCTTAGAAAAGACAAGGAATTTGATTGTTCAAACCTCTGAGAAAGTAAAGGTAAACTATTGAGTCTGATTTTCAACATAGAGAGGATGCAGCAAAGGAAATAAATGTGTCAGTGAGTCCTAGCTGTAAAATAATATCTTTCTTAACAAGACTGCAGTCACTGGCATCCCTGAGTAATGGGTAATGAGAGATAGAGAGAGCAGGGTGATCCCAACTTCCCTCTGTTCTCAGCACCAGTCTCCTGGAAAACACATCAGCAAGCTCCAGGCCATTTACACTTTTGACTTCATCTGTGAGGTCACGTTTTTAGCCTGTAGCACTTTTATTCATTTTGTAGTGGGACGGTTTCAATTTATTAATCATGTAATGGCTATCTTCATTGGAAAGGGTTTGTAATTTACTCCATCTGTGCTTCTATTTCAGGTTTTGACAGAGGTTTCTTCATGGATGTAATCTCAATCACTTCTGTCCTCAGATACATAACTTCTTACCCTCCCCGAGGTCCTCCTGAAATCCCACAGGGCAGAGTGTGACTATGGTAATGCACAATATGCTACAAAGGTCTGGTAAAACTTTCCATGGTTATTCTGATGCATACCAGCAAGCATTTGAAACACATCTTCAAGATAACAGGACATATCAGAATCAAAAGATGAGGAAAATCGTGTTTTGTTATATCTCTGCAGGTAAGTGTCGGAGTATCAATCACCTTTTCTGTCACCATCTTCTGAAATATAAACGTTTATTTGGCTTTCCAGAGCCTGTAATGTTATCTCTTTCACATTTATGCCAATGAAAAAATTCTTGATTTTTTTTCACCTAAAGTAGAATTGACATTGAAGAATACACAGTTAACCTAGCTCCTGAAGGTTAACAAAATGGAAAATGTGTACGCTTGCAATGTGTTTGGCTTGGCAAAGCTGCACGATGCATTATCCTTTGTATTGTTTGCTACTCAATGAATTGTGCTTTGCTTTTGCTGCAGAACAGTTAGTTGTAAATCAGTGGATTTTGCTGTTTTCCCAAGTGGTTACAGTGACTTAATTTGATACTGAGACTATTCTGACCATTACTGTGTCTGTAACAATAGGGTGACGGCAATGTACCATCATTACATGACGAAAGTGCCTCCTCCCCACCCCCACTATCATACACACAGGGAAGTGCAGGTTCAGTCCTTTTTGATTCCCATGTCTAAGCAAGGAACGTCATTGATCCAAATCTCTTACCTACAGTCTCTTGCTTTTATGCTGGATTACTAAACTTTGACCCCTAATGGGAGAGTCGCAAATGAGGGGGCATAGCTAGAAAATAAGGAGGAGGTCATTTAAAATCTGTAGTATGGAAATAACACCACAGACAGTTAAACGCAACATACGCAAAAGGCCCTTCTGGGGTTAGAGGACGGTCTATGTGTGTGGGTAGGCGGGACGGGGAAACAGGGCTTATTTTGCTGTTGTTTGGTTGCTTGTTGTGTTCTGTGTTGTTCTGCTGAGCATTCTGGGTGTATTATGTTCGTGCCAGAATGTGTGGCAACACTTACGGGCTGCCTCCAGCTACATCCTCGGTTATGTTGGTTGTTAACGCAAGCAATGCATTTCACCATCTGTTTTGATGCACGCATCATAAATAAACTCGAATCTTGCATCTTGGATCTTGAGCTTACAGGAACTTCTTCTTGCTGAAGTTGGTGAGTCTCTGGAATTTTCTGCCCTCGCAACTGTGGAAGCTAGATCGCTGAAAATACTCAATAAAGAGGTGCTGTACATACTTTTTTGAAAGATTGCAGAACTGTGGGGAAATGGCAGAGAAGAGGAGTCACAGCCTGGGATAGTTCAACCATGACTGTCCTGAATATTGGCACCAGGTTGTCTACACCTGCTATTGTTTTCTTGTCTGTAAATTGCTTAAGGTAAGATTTCACATCTTTATGACTATTAAATGCAAACTGCAAGGAAACTAATATTTCCCCTGTGTTGCATTTAATAATTGTAATTCACTCTGGTCTATTCTGCTATTGTACTTTAGTAATGAAGGCCTCAAGTGCTGTCCTGTGAAAATTGCCACAAATTATTATTCAGCACCTTCAGCTTGACTTTAACTTACAATGGGAATTGGAGGAGAGGAGTTAGAATAACCCAAACTTATTCAAATTTAAAAGATTGTTGCTTTAGGAGAGTCTCGTAGGAGTAGTGGTTGAAAATGTTTATTTCTTGTAGGCTGTATCTACAAAAGATGCACTTCTGATCTCACCAAATGTAAAAAGTATTTTTGTAAGTCACAGTTTTTGGTCTTGGAACCTTTTCTCGAAATGGTCAACTAAAATAAAAGCAACATGATTTTCAAAACCAGGATTCAAATGGAAGCCATGTTCCTGAGCTGTAGTTTTAGTTACGTGTCTTTGTCACCTGGTCATAAAAAGCAGGCTGAAATGAAAGCATCAGGATCCAGGCAAGAGCTTGACAGTCAAATCATTCAGCCAATTTTATGCATCCGAATGCAGGATAGGATGGAAATGACCTTTTATGACTTTGAAGAATTTCTTCTTAAGCAAACAACAAATACTTGCATTGTATATAGTTAGATGGATAAATGTAGTTAAAAAAACAAAATAGAGAAGTAAAGCACCAGAGTTAAACTATTAGCAAATAAACATAATTTTAGCCTTCAAGTTGAAATCTAGACATATTCATACAAATTCTGAAAGGGTGTAAATGCCATAAATCTGAAATACAAAGGGGAGAAGGCAGATTTGTAACACTTCTGCCTTTTTCTGAATGAAGAAGGCAGAATTGTTCTCTGTATCGCTTCTCCACCTGCATTCAGATGCGCCTTTAGTTATTTGATGCAGATTCTTTTGCTGAAGAGGGTTAAAAACAAATAACGTGGTGAAATAAACACAAATGCCTTTTTATTTAGGCTGGATTCAAGGCACAGATTCTGATTTGGAACAGGTTTTCAAAATGCCATATATCATTCTGTTTCTATAAGAAAATTGTGTACATTGAAGTATGGCTGCTAACAAGATTATGTTTTCTATGTCATGCCTTTCTTCTTTCTTTATTGGTGAGGAGGTTCCTTATTTATCTGAACAGTTTAAGGGGAAAGAAAGGTCAAAGTATTCTGCCTAAATGGATCATGTTCATCTAATATTTTTACAACCAGAGCCTTGAGAATATGTTTTCAATATCCACTCGTCGCTCTCTGTTAGTGTTTTACCAAGCAGCTCGCTGCAGGGGTCTTGACCTTTTCTGTCTCCCAGGGAAGGGTCAAGCTTTGTCAGAAGACTGGAAGCTGCTGGTTCCGTGACATGATAGGATAGTCCTTGTTTCTTCGTGCATCTGTAATATGGTTAGCCTTTCAGAAAGAGTTACACTGGTCATACCCTGCAACAGATTACATTACTGCTGCTATGATCAAGATGTAACAAATAGATAGGGGGGGGGGGGCACCAATGGCAGCAAATCAATGTGAAAGCAGATATGCTTTGAATCATTTTTTAGGTCGGTCTACTAAGCAGAGAATATTTCATATCTCAGTTTGAGCTTGTGCACCCCAACATATAATGGTCTTCATTTAGTGGGGAATACCTGTCTCTTTGGATATTGAAATCAAATCTATGCAGTGTGCTTAAAGGTTTCCCCATCTCCCAGGCTCTGGATTTTAATGTCCCTTTGTTCTGCAGGGGACAGACGTGGACGAGGCAATGGGGAATCAGATGTGATTTAATTAACTTCTTTGAAATGAAATTAAAGACACGGAGAGATGGTGATATTGCAGACCTTCTGCATTGAGGTTTTACATTCCCATTTGCCTTCACCTCATCATCTCCCATTACAAAGCCTTACAGTCACAGCAGATGCTTGGTACACTGCCTAATATTCTTGCACTCGGCAAACTGCACTTGGCACATTTCTGTTTGTTTTTGAGTCTTGCTATTTCCTTCTTTGCTGATTTATTATTCATTGTAACTTAAGTGCTGTCTTCGCAAAATCAGTCTCTGCTCTTTAAGCTTGTAGTGTTGTGGTTACATCTGCTGCTAATGCTGAAACAGCTGTTGGCCAATGCACGATTTGTTAAATAATCCACAAGCACTTTGCAGATGACATTTCTTGCCTTACTTTTGGTGTGTTGCATTAATTGCACATCCACAGGGCTTGCTGCTGGGAAAAAAAGTGACATGTTTGCTCTCAAACACTTCTCATATTTCACTAATACTGATTAATTCAGAAATTTGCATCTCCTGTGCTTTTAAGATGTGAGAACACTTGAAAATCAAAACTATTACATTTTATTTCTATACAACTAATGAATTAACAAGTCTGTATTCTCACATCAAACAGGTTCTATGTGTTTGACATAAATATATTTGGGAGCAGCAGATTAGTTAGAGTTTCATTTTTCTGCAATCAAGCTTTCTAACAGTGTTTCAATAGAACGTGCTTAAACATTAATGATTTTTATGCTTGTGTATTCCACCTTTCTGAGGTGTTAGCTTGCCGCAGTTGCCATGATCTTTGATGTCTGTGATCTGATATCGAGAATAGAGTGAAGGAAGATTAGCCCAGATGATTTATGTTATTGCTGTTGGATAAACGTGAATTCATTCTGGCTGTAATTGTGAACTTGAACTTCTGGAAATCATAACAACAACTTCAAATAAAAAGTAATGATCCGGGAAGCTTGACAGAGTTGGACTTAGTTTTTGATAAAGCAAACTTTACATTGTGTCAATGAAACAAGCCACCTGGCTCATTTGTGGATTGCAATGTGCATGTCCTGCTCCTTAGCAAACAACAAATACCCTCTTCCTCAACCTGCTCAGCAGACATTCTTAATGTTTTATGAGTAACCTGAATGATGCGAACCCTTGTAGCTTACAGGCAGCTGGAGAGCTCCATTCCTCTGTTTCTGTGGCATTAATTAGGGAATGGACAATCCTTTTACTTCTCACATGCAGAAAAGTAAGAGAAGCAAGAGAAATGGAAGAGGTGGATGGCTGGCTGGGATTGCAAAAACAGATGATGGCAGCCCAAAGTTATTGATTAATTCAGGAAGCAACAAAGAGCAAGAGGCTGAAAGAGAAAGAAATACCAAGGAAAGGTGGAAAATGAAATTGGAGAAGTTTTGGTGAGGAAAGAAAAGTGATGCAAATGAAAGATTGGAAATGATAAAAGAAGGAAGAAGAAACTCATAAAAAATTTACAACAGAAATGAAGGAAGTGTATTGTTGCCAGGTTAAGGATCTGGGATAATTAGCTAGAGTGGATACTGGTCAATTAGGCCATCAGTTAATCGGGCCAGACACTTACTTAGATAGATAGATAGATAGATAGATAGATAGATAGATAGATAGATAGATAGATAGATAGATAGATAGATACTTTATTCATCCCCATGGGGAAATTCAACTTTTTTCCAATGTCCCATACACTTGTTGTAGCAAAACTAATTACATACAATACTTAACTCAGTAAAAAATATGATATGCATCTAAATCACTATCTCAAAAAGCATTAATAATAGCTTTTAAAAAGTTCTTAAGTCCTGGCGGTAGAATTGTAAAGCCTAATGGCATTGGGGAGTATTGACCTCTTCATCCTTGGGATAACTCCTAAAGAACAAAATCAAATCGAGAAAATTGCGAGGATCCCTTTGTTTATTTTGGACACTATGAAGCTTAATTGGGGAAGGTTCTAACTAGTGTCAGTCACGTGAGCTTGTGTGACTGTTGAACACTACACTGTGCTTCGAATGAACAGTTTTTAAACCGAGTCAGTTGTGTGTTTGTCTTCAAGAAGTAGTGTTTTTGTCACTGATGGTTGGTGAGAAATAAGCAGTAAGACAACTCAGAACTGTTTCGCTCACTGCAGTTTCAAGCATTGAGTGTTGGAGATGCCAGAAATGGCTGGAAGTAAAAATAAAACCATTTCACTACTTCAGCAAGTTAGAAACTACAAAGAATCTGAAGGTACTAACATAAAGGTACCAACATTGAATATTACAATGAAAATGAAGATTTGGGGGATGCCCAGAGCAGATACATCTTCCATTTGGACGGGTTTGAAGAGATGAAGCATCGTAGAAGTTTTTCCACTCTGCTGATTTTGCTTTTTCTGACTGACACCTCGTCTGCCAATGACAGCCAGGGGACAAACACCCTGAAGAGGGAACAGAGGGGTCACCGGAAGTGGAAGATGAATTGTGGACCCTGATCCAACACAACGTCCTGAGTGAAAGCTTGGAGGCAAAGTTCACGTTGGAGAATCCAGTTGACTGTCTCAGCAGTTGATGGAAGCTTGGGGAGGGCAATGAAGTTGGAGAACCAGTCCGGCACTGTCCTGATCGTCATGGCCCCATTGGAAGGTGGCAAACCCGTGATGAAATCCATGGTGATGTGGTTTCAGGGGACCGGTAGAGGTACGGAAACCCAGAGGGCCATTGGTTGGAGGAACTGGTCTGGGTATATTGAGGGCAGGCAATAACAAATTGAAGTATATCTGTGATCGTGGCAGGCCATCAGAACCGGCATTGTGGAAAATCTGGGATGGATGGAGAGTGGTGAGGGGTAGGCCTACTGGAGTGCCTCAGGGCGCATGGCTGCCACCATATGCATGCCAAGTATGTTGTCAGGTTTGTTGACTGGAGCAAGCTGACTCCACAATCTATGAACTCACTTTCAAAGACTCTATATCTCATGTCCTCTGTATTATTTATTTCTTTTTATTCTTGCATTTACAGCTTGTCGTCTTTTGCACAATGGTTGTTTATCACTCTTTGTGTGTATTTTTAATTGATTCTATTGTATTTCTTTGTTCTACTGTAAATGCCTGCAAGAAAATGAACCTTAGGGTAGTATGTGTTGATGACCTGTACATACTTTGATGATAAATGTACCTTGAACTTTGAACTTTGTTTGAAAAGCAAAAACCAGCTAATGCTGGATCTCTCAAATAGAAGTAGAAAGCATGTCCTTGGGAAGAGGAGCAGAGATATCACTTTAGATACTGCTAAACATGAAATATTAAATCTATTTCATTTAATTGTTTTCCAGATGCTGCCTGCCCCGATGAGTATTTCTATTTTTTTCTCCTTTGCTTCAAATTGTCATGGTTTGAGGTGCTTTTCTTCTGGCTCTATACAGTGTGCTTGTTTTAAACAGCCGTTGTTTCTGAGGGAATTATTTTATGCTGCATTGAGCTTTTATGCCTCCTTGTTAAATGCAAAATGATAAACGTGGTGCCTTCTGCAAATAAGTATTATACAACTTACTGACTGATTTAGTGGTAGCCTTGAAGAATCAAATGTTATAAAAGTTTAATGCAGTGATGACCTTCATGCCCACAGTTGGAGCCTTCATAAACTGTCCTTTGGTCAGCTTCCAAGCAATACCATAAATATATAACTATGTTCTTTGTGCAATAAGAATGCCATATGCAGGTCTTCTTAGAAGCACACAGTTAATGCCTCTGTTTCTTCTTCTTAAGCTCATCACCCCTATTGAGGCCATTGAGACTTGCCAGAGTCCACTATCTTGGGCTAATAGAATATTGATTGGCCCAGTGGATACAGCTTTCACCACAAGACTTCATACATCTTCCAGTCGAAGATCCTTCCTCTCCCATCAATGAGATCTTTGAAGCTTTCATTGGTGTTTCTGTAGCTCTGGGCTTTTACGGGATAGAGTTGCCAGCCCCATACACAAACCTCCTCCTTTCGCAGCTGGGTTTGGGACCATCCAGGGTGGAGTTTAACGCCTCTGCAGTCTCTTCAAAAGCTCCTCTAACTCAAATAACTTCTGAGCCAAAGCAATTGTGAGGAACAGGCTGGGAAATAACAACAGTAATCTGAAGGAGAGAAAATATAATGTTTTTATAAACTTATTCGTTACTTGGAATCTGTGCAGCACTGGCAAGTTCATTTTTGTTTGTCCATTAGTGTTTTTTTTATTCAGAAGGTGGTGATAAGTCTCTTTCATGAACCACTGCAGTGTTCTTGGTGAAAGTATGCCTACTGTTCCGTTCAATCTCGAGTTCTGGATTCTAGACCCACTGGTGATGAATATATTTAATATATTTGTAAATATAATTTATTTCAGGTTAGGATGGTGTGCAGGTTGGTGTAGTTCTTGTATGCCTTGTACCTCGTTGTTCTTAATAGTGAAGCCATAGCTTGCAACGTACTCTCAAAGTAGCCTAGGTGAGTAACCATGATGCATTTTGTCAATGACAGATACTGTAATTACTTTGAACTGGTGGTTGAGGCAATGAATATTTAAGAGAGAGAGCAGACCATAGGATATTGGTGCAAAATTAGGCCATTTGGCCCATTAAGTCTTCTCCATCATTCCAGCAGCCTCATGTGTGGCACCTTGTTAAAGGGCTTCTGAAAGTCGAAGTACACAACATCAGCTGATTCTCCTTTGTCTACCCTGCTTGTTATCTCTTCAAAGAATTCCAACAGATTTATCAGGCAAGATTTTCCCTCGAAGAAGCCATGCTGACTATGGTCTATTTTATCACGTGCCTACAAGTACCCTGAGACTTCATCCTTAATAATCAACTCCAACACCATCGCAATCACTGGGGTCAGACTAACTGGACTAGAGTTTCCCTTCTTCTTGCTCTGTCCGTTCGTGAAGCGTGGAGTGGCATTTGCAATTTTCCAGTCTTCCAGAACTATTCCAGAATCTAGTGATTCATGAAAGATCATTACTAATGCCTCCACAATTTCTTCAGCCACCTCTTTCAGAACTCTGTATTGTACACTATGTGGTCCAGATGTCTTACCTATCTTCAGATCTTTCAGTTTCCTAAGAAGCTTCTCTCTAGTTATGCTAACTTTACACACTTCATGACCCCTGACATCTGAAACTTCCTTCATACTGCTAGTGTCTTCCACAGTGAAGGCTGATGCAAAATACTTATTCATTTTGTCCGCCATTTCCTTGTCACCCATTATTACCTCCAGCATCGATTTCTAGCGGTCTGATATCCACTCTCACTTCTCTTTTACACTTTATATATCTGAAGAAACTTTTAGTATGCTCTTTAATATTATTGGCTGGCTTACTTTTGTATTCCATTTTTACCTTCTTAATGATTTTTTTAGTTGCCTTCTGATGGTTTTTAAAAGCTTCTCAATCCTCTAACTTCTCATTAATTTTTGCTCTATTTTATGCCTTCTGTTTGGCTTTTATGTTGGCTTGGACTATTCTTGTTAGCCATGCTTACATCATCTTTCCTTTAGAATACTTCTTCCTCTTTGGGATGTAGTATGTATTCTGACTCTTCCGAATTTCCTCCTAAAGTTCCATCTATTGTTGTTCTGCCATCGTCCCTGCCCGTGTTCTTTTCCAATCAATTCTGGTCAGCTCCTCTTTCATGCCTCTGTAATTCCCTTTACCCCACTGTAATACTGATACATCTGACTCTAGCTTCTCCTTCTCAAATTTCAAGGTGGATCCGATCTGATTACGATCATTTGCTTCTAAAGGTTCTTTTTATCAAATGGGATCACATGTGCTATCTCCATAATTTATTTATTCAATAGGAGTATTGAAAAGCTGTTATATAATACACTATGACTAATGGGCTGGCCAGTGGTGTAGTAGCACTTTGAGGAGAATGGTACTGAGTTCGAATCCGGACAGCAGCAGTATCTGCACGGAAGAAAGGGCTGGCAATCCACTTCTGCATCTTGCCACGAAGAAACTCTAAAGACAACTACACCATCTATAGGGGCACTATGATGGCAACTCGATGGCACTCAACAAGAACATGGCTAATTAATGTACACTCAAAGCCACCTTATTATGTACACCTGTACACATGCTTGTTAATGCAAATATCTAAACAGCCAATCATGTGGCAGCAACTCAGTGCATAAAAGCATGCAGACGTGGTCAAGAGGTTCAATTGTTCAGACCAAGCATCAGAATGGGGAAGAAATGTGATCTAAGTGATTTTGACCGTGGAATGATTGTTGGTGTCAGATAGGTTGGTTTGAGCATCTCTGAAACTGCTGATCTCTTGGGAATTTCATGCACAACAGTTTCTAGAGTCTACAAAGAATGATGCAGAAACAAAAAAACAATCCAAAGAGCAGCAGTCTGTGGGTGAAAACACCTTGCTAATGAGAGAGCTCAATGGAGAATGACCTGACTGCATCAAACTCATGGGAAGGCAACCTTAACTCAGATAATCATGTGTTACAACAGTGATGTGCAGAAGAGCATCCCTGAATGCACAGCACATCGAACATTGAAGTCGATAGGCTACAGCAGCAGAAGACCACAAGTGCACTCAGAAGCCACTCTATTAGGTATCTAAAATACAAGAGGTACCTAATAAAGTTGCCATTGAGTGTATAAGGATAACGTATCTTCTATATCCTTACTGCTCTTTTGTTGCATTCTTATACAGAGCTTCATTAAAAATAGTGACCCTGAACTTTTCTGATAATACTCATTTTACGTAGTCTGACCTGCCCGCTGTTGACCTTTGCAGATGACCCTGCCTATGTTTGCAGGATTTAGAGAGGCCATTTGATTTTTTTTATAGCAATAGTGATCCTGGTTTATGTTTAAGGTGCCCAGGCCACAAGGTCTGTAAACTGGGCAAGATTACCTCACCTCCGCCATCACCACTGATCTTCCACTCCCAATTGTCATAATAATTGGTAATTTGGTTTACTATTGTCACATGTTTTGCATGCCAGCCATCCAGTTAACTCAATTACAACAGGACATTGAGGTAGTACAAAGAAAAACAAATAACAAAATGCAGAACTAAGTGTACAATTTCAAAGTGCAATGCATCCAGACAATGAGATGCAAGACAATTATGTGGTAGATTGTGATACTCTGAAGGAAGCATGCAACTTATACCTGTATTGAAAAAAATTCCATTGAACATTTGAAGGGTTCAATTTGTAGAACTCTGATGGGGTGGGGGGGGGGGAGATGGCCACTTTTTTAAGTACACCCGTACACCTGCTCATTAATACAAATTTTTAATCAACCAATCATGTGATAGCAGCTCAATGGATAAAAGCATGCAGACATGGTCAAGAGGTTCAGTTGTTGTTCAGACCAAACATCAGAATGGGGAAGAAGTGTGATCTGAGTGACTTTGGCCATGATTGTTTTTGCCAGATGCGGTGGTTCGAGTATCTGAAACTGCTGATCTCCTGGGATTTACACACACAACTGTTTCTAGGGTTTACAGAGAATGGTGTGAGAAACAAAATACATCCAGTGAGCGGCAGTTCTATGGGTGAAAATGACTGCTAATGAGAGAGGTCAGAGGAGAATAGCCAGACTGGTTCGTTCCAGCTGACAGGAAGGCAGCAGTAACTCAACTAAGCACACTTTACAGCAGTGGTGTGCAGAAGACATCTCTGAATACACAACGCGTCGAACCTTGATAGGCTTCAGCAGCAGAAGACCATACTAGGTTCCGCTTCTATACAAAGGTAAAGGCAAAGCCTAGAGACCTGACCAGCCACTGGATTCTAGTCAAGTCTGACAGATACTAGCTGAAATTACAGTGAGGCTACACTTAGATTTTAACCCACTAAGGTTTTTTAGATGTTGTTAAGCAACATTGGAAAAAAAAATTAGTGGGTCATTAATAATATTCCTTTAATCCAAATATATTACATTAGAATATGTTTATATTTCTAAGCAAAAATTTATAAGCATATCCATACTTTCTAAACTAATTAGATCTTATAAAACACTTCTGCAAAGTTCTTTGAGCATAAATATCTTAGTAGAAATACCTTTTTTAAAATTTTACTTTTCAATAAGAACCAGCCATTAAAATTGACCAGGCTTTTGAAAATTCAGTTTAACTTTCATAATTCTGAACATCTAGTACTGGATGGCTAACTTAATGTATACTTAAATATATGTTTCTTTGCATTCAAATACAATGTCATTCAATATTTCCCTTATTTCTGTTTTATTGGAACATCAATATTAACATAGCGATTAACATGTTTCATAATGTCTCTTGTACATAGTAAAAGCAAGACCACTGCAGAAATAATACTTGGGTATCAGAGGAAAGATAAATTCTATCAGGGGATCATACTTAGAATGAGAAAAATCTGTAAAGTGGAAAGCATTACCAGAATCTAACTGTGGAGGTGCCACAATGCCAGCAAACAGAAATATTCTTACTATCTTTCCTTTCGGTTAGTCCTGACGAAGGGTCTCGGCCCGAAACGTCGACAGCGCTTCTCCCTATAGATGCTGCCTGGCCTGCTGTGTTCCACCAGTATTTTGTGTGTGTTGTTGTTTGAATTTCCAGCAGCTGCAGATTTCCTCGTGTTTGCTCTTAATGTTCTGGCATTGCTGTTTTTGTAAGAGTCTTAAAAATCATTTTATCTATTATAATATTACTATTATTTTACATGTGGAATTAAAATATATATATTAAAGGATGAATTGGTTAATAGTAGAGGACTGTTGTTAATGAATTTCAGTATTGAAGCATTTTCAGCTTTGTTGTTCTGTTAGCATCTCTGGATCAGACAAAATAATTTAAAGTGATCAAACATTGATTAGAGTTGTGCCAGCTGCATCTGGCCCAGTAGTAGTTTTGAGATGATGGCATGGTCTGGGTGGTGGGGATCTTTGATGATGGATGTTGCCTTCTTGTGAAAATATATACCTCCTGTAGATAGAATTGATAGTGGGTTAGGCTGTCCGTGATGTATTGCGCTGAGTCCAGGCATTACACTCTGCAGCTTCTCACATTCCTGCACATTCAAATTGCTGTATCTGATCTGCAGCACACATGACTCAGGAGGATTCTACCTCAGGCCTGGATGGTAAACCTTAGAAGTGAACTGACTTTTCAATCACCGATTGCCAAATGAAGCCCAGCCAATTTTAATGTCTAGTTCTTCTTGAAATTATTCTGGAAAAAGTGCAGCCAGGAATGTCGTACCAATCCCCCCTTTCCTTCCATTTTTCAGCACCTTAGATGTGAATAAAACCATGTAGCAATTTTCATCAAAGTGTCTGATACACCTGATAGTCACCACAATGTTGGAAAGTTACCAGATTTCAAGGTCACGAATGATATGTTCTTTTTAGACTTTCATCAAGGCCAGTAATGAACTGGCTGCATTTAAAAGAGAAATACACTCATCTGCACATACTGCATAATTTAAGAGAGCTACATTCAGGGAGCCTCAATGCATGGATGTTTACAGATGTGGTTTTATTGTGAACATTTGTGGTTGTTTTTTTTGATAAGATATTATGTTTGATTAAGAAGTCATTTGTTTAACAAAGAATATTCATTCTTGTTTTGAAAAGAACTCACTCAATGGGAAAATTTGTATATTTAACATTGGTATCTGGAACGTATGTAATTGTAGAAAATTTCTATGAAGTTAATGATATCACAGAACCTAGCAGAGAACAGCTCCAAAGTAGAGCCTTCAGCCCAGGCTGTCTGTGCTGATCATAATGTCAATCCATGATTTGAGTGCACACGACCTATATACTTCCGTTCCCTGCCTGTTCATGTAGCTGCCTAAATCCCTTTTAAATATTACTATCACATAGAGTCACAGAATCATAGACAAGTACAACACAGAAACAGGCCCTTTGGCCCATTTAATCCATGCTGAACCATTACATCTGCCTACTCCTATCGACCTGCACTGATGTAGCTCTCCATACCCCTCCCATCCATGTAGCTATCCAGAATTCTCTCAAAAGTTGATATCAAGCTTGCATGCACCTGGTGAGCTGGCAGCTTGTTCCACGTTATCGCGACCCCCTGAGTGAAGACGTTTCCTCTTATGCTCCCCTTTAGCATTTCACCTTTCACCCTTAACACTTTACATCTGTTTCCACCACTTTCCTCACAGTGCAACTCAGGTACCTACTCCGTTCCGGATGACAAAGACCTGACCTCATAAGTCTCCTTCAAACTCCGCCCACTCTCCTCTTCTTCTAGTATTTGCCATTTCCATCCTGGGGCAATGATTTTGACTATCCACACTATCAGTGCCGCTTATAATTTTACATACTTCATATTGCAAATTCTTGCCATGCATAGTTAAAATACTAGTGAGTGTGTTGTAAATTGTTTTTGGCTTTAAGAGGAGTGTTTTGATAGGCAAAAGCTTAAAATAAACAGATTCAAATAGTGCCTAATTTCTTTATAAAGTCATTGCTGAAGCTGTATTAAAATCCAAAGGGAAATAAATGAAACCAGGTAGGGAGAAAGGGGGGTCGATTGGGAGGCAGGGGCTGGCGGGCGAAAGAGACAGACAAGGAGTGAAGAATGTAATGGAGCTGTTGGAGTCAGGGTGTGGGATGCAGGGGTGGGGAGGGAGGGCAGAAGTTGGAAGATGATTGGGTGATCAGTGGAGACACATGGGGTTGCAGGTGCTTGAATCTGTTAAGTAAGGAAAGTGATAAGTGGAACCAGATAAGGGGGGTAAAGGGCAGATGGGATCAATTGGGAGAGGGGAAAGAAAGCACAGTGTGTGGGTGAATAAACGTTGTATCAAAGTGTACAGGTGGCTAAGTAAAAGAGGAGCTGATTTTTATATTTAATGTTATCAACATCTTAAATTTAATCAAGATACTGTAGTATACCCCTATTGTGAATTGTTTATTGTATCTGAAAGCAATAAAATTAGTGGGGAAAGAAAATGGTTTGAAGTTCCAATGCATTGTCTAAAGGTTCATGAAGCCAATACAAAAGAAGCCAGGGTCGCAGGCCCAATTCGCAGAGAGCTTCTCGATCGTTCAAAGCCTGGGTCATGTGTGCTGAGTGACCATCAGAAGGACAAAGTACACTTCACTCTCCCTTCTTCTCAGTAATCATTAGGATTTTAAGCAGAAGAATAGTTCTGTACATGTGTTTGATAGATACCCTACAAAAGCAGTAACATCTAAATTCCAACACATAGACCTGAATAAAGCAAACCCCCTTGCACAATCCTCGGTTCGACACCATTTTGGTCAAAACACAAACTGAGCATCAGAACTGGAACCCCATATTTTAGAAGAGCCTAGAAGATCTTCCAGTTTAAGCTGGCACTACAAAAGATGAGCAGCAGCTTACTGCTAGTTCAAAAGCAAAGGAATTTAATTAAGACCATTACTAATAACACTTTTTTCGAAGTAACTTGTGGTAAACTATCACCACAAATGGTGAGGAGATGAGTGAGGACAGGGCGAATTCAGGAGGCGTGCAACAAAATCAATGCACTTGGAATTGGAGCCATGCTGATTGAAGTGGACGATTCGGAGGAGAGAAGACGGGCAGTGCATTTCCGATGCCTGTCCATCTACCCTGATATGAGGGTATATCGCTCTAAGTGCAAAGCCAATTTACAGAGGTCAAGAATAGCTTCTACAGCAGCCAGATCTAGGCCTGAAGCGAATCAGCGTTCTAGGCCCAGTGCGATTTGCAATGGCTGGGCCTGGGTTCTAATGTGAGGTACAATCTGCTGTTTGGACAATTTAAAAACCAGCGCAGATAGAGAGGAAAGGCAGGGTGTCGAGAGTCAGGCGAGGTTGGATCACTCTGCTGATTTGGAGAGGTCAAGAATGGCTTCTTTAGCAGCAAAATCTAAGCCCGGAGTGATTCACCGCAGCGGAGTCTGGGTCCTGATGTGACGTATGATCTGCTGTTCAGACAAATGAAATGCTGCCCCAGATAGGCTGGGGGCTTCTCTTTCCATGCCACTAAGGCTATGAGAGCTCCCTCGGCTGCTGTACTTCATGTCTGCAAATTTTGTGGTAATTTGCTCTACTAATATGGTGAACTGAATACTGAGGCTTTGGGCCGACTGCAGGGTGCTCCAGGGATTTGGATCTAAGGAATCAATTTGGTTCAGAATGCTACTGTTAGTGCTCGCTTCTATTGTTTGCATGATTTGTGTTTTTTCTCTTTCTCTGTGCATTGGGGGGGGGGGGGGGGTTGGTCTTTATTTTTTTAGTTGGGTTCTTTCATGATTCTTGCTTTGTGGCTGCCTGAAAGCAAAAAGAAGTTTGTATAGTTTATACATTGTTTAATAATAAATGTACTTTGAATCTTTGAATTGGGTTAATAAAATAAGGAGGGGACTGGGTTTTGCCAGTGTAGGCCAATTACTTAAGATAATTCAAAGATCAAGGTAGATTTATTATCAAAGCATGTCTCGAGATTATCTTGCAGGCTGCCACAAAACAAAGAAACACAGCAGAATCCATGAAAAACCTCGCACAACAAAGACCGACAAATGTCCGACGTATAAAAAAGAACAAGTTGTGCAAACGTTTTAAAAGGTAAACAAGTAATGCACCAAACATGAAGCACTGAGTCCCTGAAAGTGAGACAACGGCTACACAGCCATTTCAGCGCTGAAGTGAGCGCAGCCATTCCAGGGGCCTGATGGCTGAAGACTCCATTCAAATGCAGAGCTGAATGAAGTCGGTCCAAATTAGAAAAGGTCCGAGCCGATACTTAGAGAAGTCAAAGCCAGCATTAAAGTCAAAGTAAGGGCATATAACAGAGCAAAAATTAGTGGGAAGTTAGAGGATTGGGAAGCTTTTAAAAAGAAGCCAACTGAAACTGTCATTACGAAGGTAAAGATGGACTACAAAAGTAAGCTAGCCAATAACATTAAAGAGGATACCAAAAGTTTCTTCAGATACATAAAGTGTAAAAGAGAGGTGAAAGTGGGTATCAGACTGCTGGAAAACAATACTGGAGAGGTAGTAATGGGGAACAAGGAAATGGCAGATGAACTGAATAAGAATTTTGCATCAGTCGTCACTGTGGAAGACACTAGCGGCATGGTGGAAGTTCCAGGTGTCAGGGGTCATGAAGTGTGTGAAGTTACCGTTACTAAAGAGAATGTTCTTGGGAAACTAAAAGGTCTGAAAGCAGATAAGACACCTGGACACAATGGTGTGCATCTCAGAGTTCTGAAAGAGGTGGCTGAAGAGAGTGTGGAGGCATTATTAATGATCTTTCAAGAATTGCTAGATTCTGGAGTGGTTCCAGATGACTGGAAAACTGCAAATGTTACTTCACTCTTCAAGAAGGTGGGAGGCAGAAGAAAGGAAACTATAGGCCATATAGTCTGACCTCAGTGGTTGGGAAGATGTTGGAGTTGATTATTAAGGATGAGGTCTCAGGGTACTTGGAGGCACAAGATTTAAAAAAGGCCGTAGTCAGCAAGGTTTCCTCAAGGAAAAATCTTGCCTTACAAATCTGTTGGAGTTCTTTGAAGAAATAACAAGCAGCATAGTCAAAAGAGAATTGGTTGATATTATGCACTTGGATGTTCAAATGGAGTTAGCATTCAGTGTTGGAATGATGTAACAGCCAATGACTAACTGCCTTTGATGAATGTTACATCGTCCAACAAGGTACCATACATGAGGCTGCTTAACAAGGTACAAACCCATTGTATTACAAGAAAGATTCTAGCATGGACAAGAATCTTTATTGTAATACAATGGGTTTGTACCTTGTTAAGCATTGGCTGATTGGAGTGGGAATAAAGGGAGCCTTTTCTGGCTGGCTGTTGGTGACTAGCGTTGTTCCACAGGGGTCTGTGTTAGAACCATTTCTTTTTACATTATATGTCAATGATTTGGATAATGGAGTTGATGGCTTTGTTGCAAAGTTTGCATTCGATATGAATATAGGTGTAGAGGCAGGTAGCTTTGAGGAAGAAGAGAGGCTACTGAAGATCAGACAGATTAGGAGAATGGGCAAAGAAGTGGCAGATGGAATAGAGTGTTGGGAAGTGTATGGTCAGTCATGCACTTTGGTAGAAGAAATGAAGGGCTAACTTTTTTCTAAATGGAGAGAAAATACAAAAGTCTGAGGCACGAAGGGACTTGGGAGACCTTGTGCAGGATTCCCAAAAGATTATTTTGCAGGCTTAGTCTGTGGTGAGGAAGGTAAATGCAATGTTATTATTCATTTCCAGGGGACTAGAATATAAAAGCAAGGATGTAATGTTGAGACATTATAAGGCACTGATGAGGCCCCACTTGGAGTATTGTGAGCAGTTTCGGGTCTCTTAATTTAGAAAGAATGCACGGAAACTGTAGAGGGTTCAAATGAGGTTCACAGAAATGATTCCAGGATTGAATGGCTTGTCATATGAAGGGTGTTTGATGGCTCTGAGATTGGATTCAGTGGAATTCAGAAGAAATTAAAACCTATTGAATGGTGAAAGGCCTTGATAGAGTGGATGTGGCGAGGATGTTTCCTAAGACCAGAAGACACAGCCTCAGAATAGAGGGGCATCTTTTTAAAACAGAGATGAGGAGGAACTTCTTCAGCCAGAGAATAAGAGAAGCTGTGGAAATCTTTGCCATTGGCAGCTGTGGAGGCCAAGTCTACATGTATATTTAAGGCAGAAGTTGATAGATTCTTGACTGGTCAGGGCATGAATGGATCCGGGGAGAAGGCGGGAGATTGGGGTTGAGAGGAAAACTGGGTTAGCCACGATGAATGGTGGAGCAGAATTGATGGGCCAAATGGCCTAGTTCTACTCCTATATCTTATGGTCTTGTATGACAGATGGGACTTGCTAACTGGGCAACATAGACAGCATGGAAGAGTTGGGATGAAGAACCTGTTTCTGTGCACGTTGGCACTTTTAATAAAATAACTGGACCTTTATGCACTCTCATGACTCAACGACTTTACAGTATTTTACTTTTTCATAAGAAGAACAACGTGGACCCTGTCATCACACTGTTCTGAATTCAGAACAGAAAATTGCCATTTTTATATAGAATTGACAGATCAATTACAGATATTGACCATTTAGTAAAGTATGTATGTTTGAATTCTTTACTTACAAGAAGAATCACCATTCACAACACAGGTGTTATAAGTCAATAGAAACTACAAGCTGACAACTGAAGTTAGTAAAGCAACTAGTAGAGTGGATAGGGGAGATCCAGTGGATGTGGTATATTTAGATTTTCAAAAGGCTTTTGACAAGGTCCCACATAGGAGATTAGTATGCAAACTTAAAGCACGCGGTATTGGGGCTATGGTATTGATGTGGATAGAGAATTGATTGGCAGACAGGAAGCAAAGAGTGGGAGTAAACGGGACCTTTTCAGAATGGCAGGTAGTGACTAGTGGGGTACCGCAAGGCTCAGTGCTGGGACCCCAGTTGTTTACAATATATATTAATGATTTAGATGATGGAATTAAATGCAGCATCTCCAAGTTTATAGATGACACGAAGCTGGGCGGCAGTGTTAGCTGTGAGGAGGATACTAAGAGGATGCAGGGTGACTTGAATAGGTTAGGTGAGTGGGCAAATTCATGGCAGATGCAATTTAATGTGAATAAATGTGAGGTTATCCACTTTGGTTGAAAGAACAGGAAAACAGATTATTATCTGAACGGTGGCCGATTAGGAAAAGAGAAGGTGCAACGAGACCTGGGTGTCATTGTACACCAGTCATTGAAGGTGGGTATGCAGGTACAGCAGGCGGTGAAAAAGGCAAATGGTATGTCGGCATTCATAGCAAAAGGATTTGAGTACAGGAGCAGGGAGGTTCTACTGCAGTTGTACAAGGCCTTGGTGCGAGTATCGTGTGCAATTTTGGTCCCCTAATCTGAGGAATGACATATTCCTGCCATAGAGGGAGTATGGAGAAGGTTCCCTAGATTGATTCCTGGAATGGCAGGACTTTCATATGGAGAAAGACTGGATCGACTAGGCTTATACTCACTGGAATTTAGAAGATTGAGGGGGGATCTTACTGAAACGTATAAAATTCTAAAGGGATTGGACAGGCTAGATGTAGGAAGATTGTTTCCGATGTTGGGGAAGTCCGGAATGAGGGGTCACAGTTTAAGGATAAAGGGGAAGCCTTTTAGGACCGAGATGAGGAAAAACTTCTTCACACAGAGAGTGGTGAATCTGTGGAATTCTCTGCCATAGGAAACAGTTGAGGCCGATTCATTGGCTATATTTAAGAGGAAGTTAGATATGGCCCTTGTGGCTAAAGGGATCGGGGGTATGAAGAGAAAGCAGGTACAGGGTTCTGAGTTGGATGATCAGCCATGATCATACTGAATGGCGGTGCAGGCTCAAGGGGCCGAATGGCCTACTCCTGCACCTATTTTCTATGCTTCTGTGTTTAATTGTCCCTTAGTTCGTATGTGTGCCTTGGATCACTAATCTAATCTCAAGAACCCTGTTGCACAAAGGGATCGGGGCCCTTCAACGACCTTTTTGTCTGAAAGTGAGAGGGATGAATCTGTGGAATTCATTGCCACAGGTGGCTGAGGAGACCAAGTTATTGGGTATATTTAAGGCAGAGATTGATAGATTCTTGACTGGTCAGAGCATGAAAGATACTGGAAGAAGGTAGGAGATTGGGGCTGAGAGGGAAAATGGATCAGCTATGATGAAATGACGAAGAGATTCGATGGGCCGAATGGCCTAATTCTGTTCCTCTATCTTATGGTCTTAATTATATAAGAGTAGAACTAGGAATTCTTCTCCTAAGATCACTGATTCACTGCAAGAGGGAGTGGAACCTATTTTTAGTTGGGACAGCCATCGGTTTGTGTAAATCCATACAAAATATCTTGCAACGTAAAATGGAGTCCATGTTTTCTGATGGTGTAGTACAGAAAAACTCAATCATTTTGGGGGATTTATTCCTGAAAGGGCTTTGTTTCTGATTGTTATGTTTTTAACCTCGGCCAGGAGATTCCAGGGTGCTGAGCAGTTTCAAAGAAAACAAAACTTCAGTTCATAATGTGGACAAGTGACAAATATTATAGGCCAGTCACTGACCCACAAGTCCAGAAAACTCTTCATCTCTCATTCAATCACATAAATGATGTGTGCTGTTGTTCTAATCTATTTCTAGGATTTTGTTTGTTTAAAAACCGATATGGTATGAATGATAATTGTTCATCTTCTTTGGCAATAACAACAAAAACACCATCTGTTCTGTTATGACTGAATTATAAAGAATAAATCATGCCAGTTGTATTCAGTAAAGTAAGTGCACTTATAATTTTTATATTAAACTGGCATCTTTAATATATTGGGGTTGAGTATTATCTAAAGTGCAGTGTCTGAACTTATATTTCTGCCAGAGGATTAAAATATATATTAAACTGAATCACTTTGAAATATTGGAAATTTATGGCATTCACCTTTATTGAGAAGTGCATTACTGTCTATACCTCCATCTCCCCCCACACCTCTTCATTTGCAACCATCGTTCAGAGCCACCTGACTGGCCAAGTTTTAGGTTATCCCTCATAATATATCTTTCCTTGCCCCTTGAAAAGTATTTTGATTTGTTAAAAGTGTAACAGACATGCACAGATGGGCTTGTCAATCGAGCCATTATGTGGACTGGCTTTCGTTAGTGGACAGACAGTGACACTTGTGATGTGTTGTTGACTCTTGATAGGGACTTAAGTGGGATTGACGTCAATTGGGTTAGTTGAAACCTAAGTTAGATTCCCAATTTAAGTCTCATTCAGGAAGTTACCAGTTTGGCAGAATGAAATATTTGAAGCTTCGTGAAAAGGCTGACCACTCCAGCTAGCCACAGGTGCAGCTGAAGGCTGAACATGAAAAATGTGGCAAGACTGATTCTTTGGTTTGTTTCTATGACAACATCGTTTTAGTAATAGACAATTTTACCAAGGAAGATCAATTGATGTTATGCTCTAATTTGTATGTTACACTTTCGATTGAAAACAGGTGTGAAATGCATTCACGTATTGGACAATCCAACACTCCGAATTGTACTGTTCAGTTCCACACTGATTAGAAATGATACTGAACCTCAGGGTCTGACTGAGGTGAAATTGTGTTCATCATGCTGTCAAAACAACAGACTATTGGAGACATATATGTTGGACAATGTAACATTCATCAAAGGCAGTTAGTCATAGGCTGTTACGTCATTCCAACACTGAATGCTAACTCCATTTGAGGAGGTAAATCAATTTATATGTGACTTTTCCAGCTTCTGTCCTGATCAAAGAGGAAGAATCAAAATGCAATTCCTGTGGCAATTTAAATGACTTCATAACATACAGTATGATAAGGGTAAATGCAGTAAACTTACCTTTCACTGGGACTTTACAAATTATCAATATGCTAGATTTTAGTTCCTCCTCTTCTAAGTAGGTAGAAATAATGAAGAGAACAAAAAATTGTGCAAGAACCTAGAAAAGATATATCAAAACAGCCAGTGGTCACGTTAAAAAATAACTCCTGTCATTAGGAACAGGAGCTACTTAATAAAGTAGCCTCTGACTGTATGTTCATTGTCTTCTGCTGCTGCAGCCCATCCACTTCAAATTCAATGTGTTGTGCATTCAGAGATGCTCTTCCACGCACCATTGTTATAACAGGTTGTTATTTGAGTAATGTTGCATTCCTGTCAGCTTGAAACAGTCCAGCCATTATCCTCTGAACTTATTCATTAACAAGGCATCTTCACCCACAGAATTGCTGCTCACTGGATTTTTTTTATTTTTCGCACTATTCTCTGTAAACTCTGGAGACTGTTGTGCCATGAAAACCGTAGGAGATACTACGATACTGAAGATACTGAAATACTGAAGCTTCTGAGATACTGAAACCACCCTGCCTGGCACCAATATTTATTCCACAGTCAAAGTCACGTGGATCGCATTTCTTCACCATTCTGGTGTTTGGTGTGAACAACAACTTAACCTCTTGACCATGTCTGCATGCCTTTACAGCCACATGATAGGCTGTTTAGGTATTTGCATTAACAAGCAGGTGTACAGGTGTACCTCATAAATTGGCCACAGTGTATGTGTGTATATGTAGATACATAAGGCATAAAGTTAAAGATGATACATTTCTTTAATATTTTAAGCAAGAAAACTTTTTTTATTTCCAACTTTTACAGTTTCAAAATAACAAAAAAGGAAAAGGGCCCAAAGCAAAAGTTTGGGCACCCTGCATGGCAGTACTTAGTAACACCCCCTTTAGCAAGTATCACGGCTTGTAAATGCTTTTTGTAGCCAGCTAAGAGTCTTTCGATTCTTATTTGGGGAATTTTCACCTATTCTTCCTTGCAAAAGGCTTTTAGTTCTGTGAGATTCTTGGGCCGTCTTGCATGCACTTTGGAAATCAGTTCATCTTTTACTCACTTAGCTATTCACAGTAACAGAAATTTTGACCAGGGGTGCCCAAAGTTTTGCATGCCACTGTATATATATACATGCATATCCTGTGAACTAGCACAACAAGGAACAAATCAGTTCATTGCGTACGATATACTGTACACGTGAGAGACAATCAGCGTATTACTTTGCTGTTGTCTCAACTCCAGCTTCTTCTGCAGAATTCACTGCAACTTGGTGGAATTTGCCAAGATAAGAAAGAGTTATGAGTAATCCTACTATCACAAGCCATATCTGCAAACCAGCCCCAATACAAAGTGCATCACTTTAACACTGTAAATGGCAAGGCAACAAGTTTGCCAAGCATATGAATGATTTTCTAATGTCCAGATGAATTTATTATTTCCAATCCTCCCTGCTCCTTCACTGAGGCAATTCTTAGTAATTTTGTTTCATTAAGTGTGAAATAATCTATCATTTAGTTTATAGAGAATCATGGGCACAAACACATATTGCAACTTCTCAGAACACTCAGAGAATAAAGAACTATTAAGGCACTGTCTGTAGCAACACATCTTCAATTCAAATACTTTCCTTAATTATTAACTGATTTTTGTTTTGTTTTCCCCTTTGCAGTGGCCAAAATTTTGCTCATCATTGATTTCAGTTGCTAAAGTTTTGGACACCAAGCTTTTCTTTGGCTTAAGATTAGAATATATAATTATGTTGACGGGCTCATTCATAGCCTATTGCCTGGTATTCATGATATTCCTGTCACTTTGTCCAAGCTTTTTGCCAGCTGTCCTAACATCATCGTAACTGGCTCAGAGTAAAATTCTGCTGGTTTTGCTCCTGTAAAGCACCTTTGGATATTTTACCACGTCTTCTTGTTGACAGGCTGTCCTACAGGATTGATAATCGTTGGCTTGCTATCCAGTTCCAAGGAGTGTAAGATGCTTGTGTGTGGAGAATTCTAATTCTGCACACCATTTACTGGTCAGGGTTTTGATTGAGCAAGCTTAAGGGTGTCCATGAAGAGTGGTTCTATATAACGTAACACATGAAGCACATCTACAAGGAGTACTGCCACAAGAAACCAATATTCACCATCAAGGACCTCCAACATCCAGGCCATGCTCTCTGTTCATTGCTGTCATTGCGAGGAAGGTACAGGACCTTAAAGCCTTGCATCATAAGTTATTACCCTTCTCCTGAACCAATGTGGATAACTTCATTCATCTTAACACTGAATTGGTCCCAAAACCTATGGGCTCACTTTCAAGCACTCTGCAACTCAGGTCCTCAGTAGCATTGATTGATTGATTGATTGATTGATTGATTTTGTATTATTCTTTTTTTTTGTATTTGACACAATGTGTCTTCTTTTGTACATTGGTTGTTTACCAGTCTATTTGTGTGTAGATTTTCATTTATTCTATTGTATTACTTTGTTCTACTGTGAATGCCTGCAAGAAAATTAATCTTGGGTTAGTAAATGGTGGTATATATGTACTTGGATAATAAATCAACTTTGAACTTTGAACACATATACGAGGGGTGATTGATATGTCCATGGCCTAATGTAGAAGGAGTCAATTTTAGAAAACCTAGCACATTTATTTTTCAATATAGTCTCCTCCTACATTTACACGCTTAGCCCAGAAGTCGTGGAGCATGCAGATCCTGGACCTCCAGAAAATGTCCACAGATGGGTGATTGATAAATAAGTTTGTGGCCTAAGGTAGAAGGAAATGAGTTATACAGCTCTCATTGCATGCATGTGCAGTTCAACTCTTTGTGTGATTAAGCAGGAAGTTTGAATTTAATAACTCATCTCCTTCTACCTTGGGCCATGAACTTATCAATCACCCCGATGAGTTATTAACTTCAAACTTTCTGCTTAATTAATAGCTTTTTAAAAGCTATTAATGCTTTTTGAGACGGTGATTTAGATGCATATCATATTTTTTTACTGAGTTAAGTATTGTATGTAATTAGTTTTGCTACAGCAAGTGTATGGGACATTGGAAAAAAAGTTGAATTTCCCCATGGGGATGAATAAAGTATCTATCTATCTATCTATCTAATCACGCAAAGAGTTGAACTGCATGTGCATGTAACGAGAGCTGTATAACTCATCTCCTTCTACCTTAGGCCACGAACTTATCAATCACCCATCTGTGGACACCTTCTGGAGGTCCAAGATCCATGTGCTCCACAGCTGCTGGACTAAGTGTGTAAATGTAAGAGGGGAATATGTTGAAAAATAGATGTGCTAGGTTTTCTAAAATTGACTCCTTCTACCTTGGGCCACAAACTTATCAATCACCCCTCGTATATCAGCTATCTACCCATGCATATACGCACATACCCTCTTGCCCCTCCCAAATTTTAGCAACACTTCGCTGCCTCCTGCAGCCTCTCCGGACATTACACTCCCTTCCTCTCTGGTCCTCACTTCACATATGCTCCCTCTTAGCCAGTGGTGACTACGTTTTAGGTGGAACATAAAAGCAGGTTGTTATTGATGTGTAGACATTGGTCTACAAATCCCTCTGATCCACCCACATCCATCAAGGCTGTGCTGAATGGTAATGTTTGAAGAGGAATTCTCCCTGTCACATACTCCTGCCTTTGGCCCTGGCCAATTTCCAGAGATTAAGTTAATGGAAAAAAATGTGACAGGTCCCCTGCGCTGCTTGCCTTGTGGCTAGCTTAAACCCCTCTGCTGGGAGGAATCACATGCAGGGACAGATCCTTTGTCGCGATAGCTGACAGCAACAGCAGTAGATTTACAAGGACAAAAATATACAGCTTTCTAATAATCTTTCAGTTTGATATATTTGAACATTCTGATATTTATTGCACCAGATAAGATGGCACTTTAATTCTATAAGGATAAAGGATCAATGTTATTTGCCATATACAGTATATTTATATATATATATATATATATATATATATATAAGGAATTTGCTATGGTGTGTTGCCGTGACATGAAACAAAAGGCAATAACATTTGATAATTATAAAGTACAATGAATTATTTTAAAATAAACTCAGTGGCCACCTCCCAGGTACCTCCCGTACCTATTAGAGTGGCCACTGAGTGTATGTTCAAAGTCACATATTATATTTTATTCCCCATTCTGATGTTTGGTCTGAACAACAACTGAACCTCTTGACCATGTCTGCATGCTTTTATGCGTTGACTTGCTGCCACGTGATTGGCTAATTATATATTTGCACAAGCAGATATACAGGTGTACCCAATAAAGTGCCCACTGAGTGTAAAGCTAGAAGAACCAATATGGAATGAATGTGCAAAAATACATAAAGATTAGCATGTATTTACAATGTAAACAGCATTATAAGAAGTGGTTTAAAGTGTTCACAGCACAGAGCAGTGACTGAGGTAATCAATATGGGGGTGGGGTGGGGTGGGGGGGGGGGGGGGGGCTAACTAGAATGGTTGATCAGATTAACCACCTAAGGGAAGAAACTTGTAAGATGGCATGAAGTTTTAAATTTAATAGTGCTTTACAGAAGGGAGCATTTGGAAAGGGCACTCACTGCATTGTATATAATACAGGATGATAATAATGTTCCGTGCTCCAATCACCCAGCATTGCTAAAGCAGGGATTGCAGAGTTATGCTGAGTATATATGTTTCCTGGAAAGCATATTTTTTTAAAAAATGCCTGTTCATGTTTAGGTCAAAGCAGTGCCTATTCTCTTGCGGGCGGTGATGCCTGCTGGGATGGAGTCAGTAGATTAGCTCTCCTGATGGAATTTCCTCTCTTGCATGCTACCTGTGTACAGCATACGTTCAGAAATGAAGAAGAGAAGTCGTGCTGACATGTTCTGGAAGGCAGGAGCAGGGTACACAGAATGTAGAACAGTACAACACAGTCGACAATGTTGTGCTTTTAACCTATCTCGAGATCAACCTAACCCTTCCTCTCACACAACCCTCCAGTTTTTTTCATCCAAGTGTCTATCTAAGAGTCTCTTAAATACCCTGAGTGTATCTGCTTCTCGCACCACCCCTGGCAGCACATTTCAGGGACCCACTGCTCTCTGTGTAAAACAAACTTACCCCTGACATCCCTCCTATGCTTTCCTCCAATCACCTTAAAGTTACGCTCTCTTGTATTATCAATTTCTGCACTTGGAAACAAGTCTCTGGCTGTCTAATCTATCTATGCCTCTTATCATCTGCTATACCTCTTATCAAGTCACCTCTCATCCTTCTTTACTCCAAAGAGACTAGCCCTGGCTCGCTCAAGCTATCCTTATAAAACATGCTCTCTAATCTAGGCAGCCTGGTAAATCTCCTCTGCATCCTCTCTAAAGCTTCCACATCTTTCCTATAATGTGATGATTAGAACTGAGTACAATGCTCCAAGTGTGGCGTAAGCAGAGATTTTGGAGCTGCAGTATCGCATCATAACTCTTAAACTTAGAACCCTGACTAATGAAGACTAACTCTACATTCTCCTTCTTCGCTGCCCTGTCAACTTGTGCAGCAAATTTAAGGGATTTATGAATGTGGACCCCAAGATTCAAAGATTCAAAATACATTTATTATCAAGAATGTAGAAATTATACATATTGACATTTGTTTGCTTACAGGTAGCTACAAAGCAAGAAACTTAGAGAACACATTAAAAAAAAAGAGAGAGTAACCACTATGTTGAGAAAGAGAAAAAAACACACATATCATGCAAGCAATTGGAGCAAACAACAGCATTATGAATTAGGTCTGCTTCCCAGAGCAGTCAGAGTAGGCCCACGCTTCAATTTCAGTTCAACATATTAGCGGGGCAAAAATGCCACAGAAGTTGCAGAGAAAACAACCTTGGTGCTGCAGAGGAACAAACATTGCTGGAGAGCAGGTGATATCAACCTGCCTCTGGTCCCGACACTCAGGCTTTCCAGTTTATCTGGTGTTTAAATTGTCCAAGCACCAGGTGGTGCCTCACTCTAGGACCTGGATCCTGGCGCAGCACCACACTTAGGCCACACAGCCCAAAGCCGTTCTCCATCTCACCCAACTGGCTCAGTGCTTGGACTGATCCAAAACTCGCACCCGGGTTATGTGGACGAACTCTTCTGCATCGACTCCTCTCCAAATCGCCTACTCCAACTCCAACAACTATACCGTCTCTGTCTGTGACTTCATCTTGAACACTTTGTGCTTCAGCTTTGCAATACACCCGCACAGCCCATCCTTTGAGCCAGCTTCGCTTCCGCTTGCTTCTTTGTTGTTTGCTGTGATAGTTTCCCACAATTTACCTCAGAAAAGGTGTTATCAGTAATGACTTTAGTCAAATTTCTTGTCTTTTGAACTACCAGTGAGCTGTTGTACCATCCTAAGCTGGGTCATTAATGACTTCTGACATCCTTCTGTTTGTCCACACTACTAAGAATCTTACCATTAACCTTGTACTCTTCCTTCATGTAGAACTTTCCAAAATGTGTCACTTTATACTTGTCTAGATTGAACTGCATCTGCCACTGCTCAGCCCAGCTCTGCATCCTATCAATGTCCCTTTGTAACCTATATCAACCATGGAACAATTTGGCTCCAATAACTCACCAAGAGGAAGATTCCTGTTTTATGGATGTTGCAACATGCTCAAAGGTTCTGTTCTCCACACCTCTAGTAATTCTAGAACTGCCCAATACTATAGGGGGCCAGAGCTCCAAAATAGCAACAGGGTCAAATAAAAGTACAGTTTCACCATTGCCACTGACCGCTGGAAGAACCCTGCCCTCATCTGCGCAGTTTGGAGAACCCAAGTTAAAGCTGGAGCAGTGGCTTCAGACAATCACCAGAGATACCAAACTGAGGCCTGTGGCTAAGCAATTCTATCATGTCTGCTTTCATTTGTTAAGATGATGGATGGTTTTCATTACAATAAAACCTCAAAAAACAGCATGTCAGATCTTCAGACCACCACACATTTGTATAAATTGTGATAAAGTGACAATAAAAGCTACAGGAGAATTAAAAACAAAATAGAAGGAATTCAAACATTTTAAAGTTAAAACTCTCAAGTGCAGATTACCCAAAACATTGACAGTCAATTTTCCTCCACAGATGATGCCAGACCAGCTCAATTCCAACAGCTGCTAGTTCCTTTGCTCGAGCATCTGCAGTCTCTTGTGTGTGTCTCTCTCTATACAATTTATTGTTAGGCTAGATTACTGGATTATGATGTAGGACAAAAATGACTGACTTGGGTGAGACAGGGAATGATAGTGGTGATGGGAGATAGAGAATGAATATCTTAACAAATAACAATAGATCTATATCTTTCAGGAGTAAATCCAGGAAATGTTTCTACATGGAGAAGACAGCAGAAATTTTGAATTCTTCTTCATATGGTAAATAACATTCATTAAGTAGTTCATTTTAACCCTGGAATTGATAAAACTTTTGCTTTTCTCTTTCACAATCTTGAACACTGCTAAACAGATGTTGCACAGTCTGCCCAGTGCAGGTCTCACCATTGAACCAGAGGCCTGTTTCATGACTGTGGTTCTCAAACAGCTGGCTTGGTCTTTGGGCTCTCCAGGAGATCCATGTCCTCTCTGTCACTGCAGTAAGTTGCTCCATCACCCTGACACCCATTGCAAGAGAGCTTGCCACAATTGGCTACATAAGGATGACCCTACATGAATCCCAGTTTTTGAAACCGCATTTAAGGGCAATTTGTAATATATCTCGAAACCAAATGTGGAGCATGACCACACGGAGCGCTTTTGGTGTCCCTTGATTCCTTTCTCCTTGGTTGGCCATAGCTTTCAGAATGTGAAGTTTTGTGAGTTCTTGATGTTCACTGGCTTAAGCAGCTAGAGGTGATATTTTTACAACTGTGGTGGGACAGGCCATCTGACAAAGCAATAAGTATCTTTTGAGTGCTGATCCTGACACCAGCATTCATGTTGCAAGCCTACATAAACTTTTGCCGATGTAAAATACAACCAGCAAATGCTGGAAACATTCAACAGGTCAGGGAACATCTGTGAAGAGAAAAGTAATTAATGTTTCTTTAAAACAGAGTCTTTGACCTGAAACATTAGTTGTTTTTTTTTAATGTAAACTTTTGGGCAAAGGCAGGATTTTATAGATTAGTCTCTAATCAAGCACGATGTCGGTAACTGGATATACAGGCTCAAAGGGACAAATGACTGTTCTTGCTTCTATGTTTTTCCAAAGGGACAAGCCATATTTTTAAAGAAGGCCTTTTATAGATCTCCCCAAAACCCCTTTGCAATATCAATCTAGTTCCATGATTAATATCATTTAGTATCTACCTGCACAGGCAGAAACAAGTTCAGCTTCCAATTGAAAGGATTTGGTGAAATGGCAATGAACACAAGAGCATATTGTTGTTTCATAAATAAATCTTTCTGCTAGCATTCAAGACATAACTCTGTTGCTTGTTGCTATTGAGTACTTGCTGTCTTGAAATTTTGCTTCCATATGAAGTGGTTTTACTGAATCCCAATGAAATCCATCGAGGCTTTGGAAGTAGACAGTGTTTTCTCATTTTAAACCAAAGCTCTGCTCTATCTCAAATAAGTGGAAGAGAAAACAGAAGCACCCAGGACCCAAACCTGAAACAACACCACCATCTCTAATATCAGCCTTTCACTGTGACAGAGAATCTAACCTTCTATATTATCCCTTTCTCTCATCACCACATCCGTTTCCTCAATGTTGTGACATTACACCGCCCCCACCTCAAGTGAACCTCTTTCCTCTTGCCCCGTTTCACAGAAGCATCATATTTTCATTATCCATTAACCTTTTGTCCTGAGGGAAACTATGGGATTAAGAATGGCCAGAATTTTGAGTGTGCATCTCTCGGATCAGCAAATGGCATCACTCTGAAGGTGAAGCTGAATTTTATGTGAACATACGCATTGAGAAACAAGCACTCTGGGACTCCTGAGCACTTGCTTACTGGTCATCTCTGAATTTGTAGGTAACGTAGAACAGTGCAGAACAGGAATAAGCCCCTTGGCCCTTAACGTTTTTGCTGACCATCATGTCAATCCAAGCTAAATCTACCAGCCTGTGCATGGTCTGCATCCCTCCATTCCCTTCCTGTTTATATGCCTGTTTAAACACATGTCTCTTACATATTAATATCATGAAAATGACCTTCATACACCCATAGAGGCATATCATATAGAAGTCAGCCAATCATCAACCAATCCTATATTAATTCCAGTGTTTATTCTTCCTATATTCCCATCTACCCCCCCCCCCCCCCCCAGATTCCACCACTCATTCACACACTGGTACAATTTATCAGAATCGGGTTTAGTATCACCGGCATATGTTGTGAAATGTGTTGTTTTTGCGGCAGCAATACAATGCAATACATAATATTAGAGAATAAAACAGAGAATTACAGTAAGTATATATATTATAGTTACATTAAATAAGCATTGCAAAAATAAAATTAACAAAAGTAGTGAGGGGGTTCATGGGTTTAATGTCCATTCAGAAATCAGATGGCAGAGGGAAAGAAGCTGTTTCTGAATCATTGAGTGCATCCCTTTGGACTCCTGTACCTCCTTCCTGATGGTAGCAATGAGAACAGGGCATGTCCTTAATGATTTACAGTGGTCAAATAGCTTAACAAACCACAGTTTGGTGGGATGTGAGAAGAAACTGGAACACTGAGACAAATCTCACACAATCACATGGCGAAGAGCACTGAACTAATGCCGTGAGCCGATGGCTCTATCATCTGAACCACTGCAGCAACCCTCAAATAAGATGATTTCATTCATTACGAGCATTATTCTTTATTCCCTGACATGCCTATAATTAATCTAGATCACCCTATACAAGATTGTGGCCCTGAACTGAGAATAGTCATGGGGGGTGCCAATGTCTTCAGTATGAAAATATTGTCTTTCTAATTGTTCTATAGAAATTTTATTGCATCAAAAGTGTTAGTTAATATTAAAATAGTAAGTTATAGTTAGCATTAGTTTCTCTTTTCATTGCTTCCAATCTAGTCAGATAGGTATTTATTCTATTCTGTGTCACAGCCAGCCAATTTTATACATAATAGTTCTAAAGGATGCATGTATGCACCCACACACTTCACACATCATACACAGATCACCCATTCATGTGAACGCTCATACCCACAACTTGAGGGTGATAAAAACATAGTTAAATTTCTGGGTTTTCTTGATCTATTTACTCATGAACATGTTTTAAATGAAAGACATACGACCTTGATCAAATATAAGACTGAAGAGTTTGGAATGAACAAACAGACAATTTATTTGATAATGTCAAACAGCATCAATTGCACACAAATGCCTTTGTGCCATATTCTGCTGTAGACCACACACAACATCTAAGGAGGTTGTAAGCAGCCTGAGGACCTCTTGAACTGTGAAGTTTGTGTCTTGTTTTGGAAAACAGTCTCTGGAAAAGTCTTTCAAAAGAACTTTTGCACAGCTACCTTCTTTTATTTTCGTCTTACAAAAGTTTCCAGCGTTTTAATGTTTTGTTTTTTATTTAAATACAGCGCAGATTGTAACCTTTCGACGACGGAAAATTCTTAAATATTCAAGCACCCGAACTGATAATGAAGTTAATTTTCAAGACACAATATTCATTTCATTAGCCACATTATGTCTGAATTAATGAAATAAATCTGCTGAAATGTATGTTTGTTAGACATCAACATTAATTTGGATATGGGCTTAATAGCCTAATAACCAAAATTCACAATCAGGACTCATTAGCATTAGTGCCACTATACTCTGTCCTATTAGCCGTGGGCTTCTATTTAATACCTATCCTGATAATGTTCTTTTCTATTCATTAGATGTGAACATGACATTGAGGCATTAATGAGCGAACTGAAAAGATGACAGTGTTGCCTTGCTAAGCCTTTATGAAAATATAAATGCAACAATGAATATTGGCATTTTAACAATGTATAGGAGGTACAAGAATTGCAGTTACACTCACTTTTAAGGACTTCTCATCTCATGTTCTCAGTATTTATTGCTTAGTTGTTTATTTTTTTTTCTTTTTTGTATTTGCAGTTTGCTCTCTTTTGTACATTGGTTGTTTATCCGTCCTGTTGTGACCTTCCATTGATTCTATTATGTTTCCTTGATTTACTGAGTATGCCCGCAAGTAAACAAAAACAAGTCTCAGGGTTGTATATGGTGACACATACAGTATGTACTTCGATAATAAATTTTTTGAACTTTGAACTTTGTGTTTGATCATCTCTAAATAATTCAATTTATTTCAATTATTGGGTGCACTGTTGATGCACCATCAATAACTCTCGGAGACGGGAGGCGAACGATAGGCTTTTATTAGCAGCAAGAGACCACCACACAACATCCTGGAGATTGAGGAAGGAGCAGTGCCTCCAATCGCCTTTATACAGGGGTCTGTGGGAGGAGCCACAGGAACAGTCAGCAGGGGTCTGTGGGAGGAGCCACAGGAGCAGTCAGCAGGGGTCTGTGGGAGGAGCCACAGGAGCAGTCAGCAGAGGGGCATGTCCAGACAGGTATATGTAGTTCACCACAACTGTTAAGTGAGAGGAAAATTACATAAAAGGGTATATGAGATTAACTTCTTCCCTAGATCAGATTTGATAAAAAAACATATTAGAATGTTTTATTTGAAAAATATATTAAAGTAACATTTATTGTTGAGAGTCATAGAAACATAAATCTGCAGCACAATACAGGCCCTTCGGCCCACAATGCTGTGCTGAATATGTATGTACATTAGAAATTACTTAGGGTTACACTTAGCCCTCTATTTTTCTAAGCTCCGTGTACCTATCCGGGAGTCTCATAAAAGACCCTATTGTATCCGCCTCTACCACCGTTGCCAGCAGCCCATTTCATGCACTTACAACTCTCTCCGTAAAATACTCAACCCTGACATCTCCTCTGTACCTACTTCCAAGCACCTTAAAACTGTGCCTTCTCATGCTAGCCATTTCAGCCCTGGGAAAAAGCCTCTGACTATCCACACGATCAATGCCTTTCATCATCTTATAGACATGACAGTCATTCTGTAATAGTTTTCTTTTAGCCATATGCGTCATAAATAATAGTTGACATTTTCTGAGGGGCCTTTGAATGACATTCTTTGATTTTAGGTTAATTCCCTAGTAAAAGAATTCTGCCAGATTGAGGTGTTTTTTGTTGCATATTGAGCTCTTAAAACTGTCAGTTGGTTATTCAAGGTGATTGTTCACTTTAAAAGACTGTGAAATGAAAAATACTTGTCTCCTTATGTGAAAAGCAATGCCTCCCTCACTCACGTTATAATTAGAGGGCTTGCCAGGATTTTGTAGCTTAAGGAGTGGTTGATAGGCAAGCTTCGTTTAAAGTGCTTCTTGTTTGGATTCTGGAAGGCTGGTGTGGAAAGCCTGCATCACGTTTACACTGCTATGTCCCACTCCTCTCCCTTAGTGGGGTCAATACTGATTTGTGCAATAATATAAATTGAGTGATAGCCAGTTGTCAGCCGCTTCATATCTTGAACCCGGTGTGTTGTGACTATGAACAAAGTCACCAGAGAGACGCTGAAGCTGGTGGATATAGAAGCCTTTATTCAGAAAAACAAGCAGCAGGCATCATACCGGAGAAACTCTTGGAAGAAGAGGCCTGCCCGACCCAATATTGCATGACATTTCTAAATGCTAAAGATCAAAGGTAACACCAGGACAATTCTATAGTTACAAATGTATCTACTATGCTTCCTTTGAATTACATCTAATTTTCAAACACCTCCTTCTTCACACCTACAATCCAGAAACCCAAGATGAATATTTAATCAGTATTGTCTCTCTCTCTCTCACTGCGTTCATGCTATCCTATTCTGCACTAGTTTTTCCTGAAACCTATTCTCCCTAGGATTCTATCAACTAACCACTCTCGTCCAGAGCAATTTATGGAGAGAATATCAACCTGCATGACTTTGCAATGTAGGAGAAAGCATATGTGGTTAAAAGGAGAACATACAAATTCCATACAGACAACACCCGAGGTTAACTGGGTCTGTAAGGCAAATGCTCTAGTGAGTAAAACATTTCACATAGTAAGCTGTATCAAAGGCAAGTCTTGTAACATTGCTTGTGTTTGCAATTTAGTTGAAGGCTAACCACCATAAAAGTTTTTGGAACCACCAAGTTAGCCATCAAGGGCGGCGATGCATCCTCAGTAACTTTTCCAAAACGTTGAAAATGTAACCAGTGGCAGTGTGCATTGGATAACTCAGGCTACTGGGGAAAGAATGGGATAAGTCTGGAAAATGGCAGAGGCACAGAAAAAAATATGGAAGGCCTTCCTTAAGCTAAAATAAGCCTAGCTTGCATTGTCATGGATTAAGCTGTCACTCAGTGATGGGAGCTGTAGATGTAACGAGCTTTTACTTGGTTAAGGATGCAGGTGTGTTCTGTTGAGATCCTCCCCAAGAGTTAGAGTGCATAGTATTTCAGACATTTGAAACAGTGACAATGATTGCCATCAAACAAATGGATATCACCATGACTGGATGGGTAAACATTTGACCCTTCCCGTTGACATGTACACAAGCCTGAGAAATGGAGCAAGCACCCCTTGTTACCTTGATGGGACCACATGCTTATATATAATTAACATATATATAACATCCTCTACATAGCACCATCCAGAGACAGAGAAGCAGTTTCAGCGACAGGTTACTATCGATGCAATGCTCCTCAGACAGGATGAAGAGGTCAATACTCCCCAATGCCATTAGGCTTTACAATTCTACCGCCAGGACTTAAGAACTTTTTAAAAGCTATTATTAATGCTTTTTGAGATAGTGATTTAGATGCATATCATATTTTTTTACTGAGTTAAGTATTGTATGTAATTAGTTTTGCTACAACAAGTGTATGGGACATTGGAAAAAAGTTGAATTTCCCCATGGGGATGAATAAAGTATCTATCTATCTATCTATCTATCTATAATTATGTTGACGGGCTCATTCATAGCCTATTGCCTGGTATTCATAAACTGATTGCCTGTTGATCTTCATCTTTATTCTGCCTATGTTTCTAGTCCTCAAGGATTCTATTCACACATTGACTGGCATCTTTTACCCTGTCTGAATAAAATCCATTGTCTCTAGCTGAAGAACTCCACACTGAGGGCCAATCACCTTGGTGAGGAGTTAAGTAATGATCAGGCAAATGGGACTAACTGAGATGGGAATCTTGGCTTGCATGGACTAGTTAGTTGGTCTGAAGAGCCTGTTTATCTGCTGTTGGATACTATGACTCTAAACACCTCACTCTGACTGCACGCACATGCACACCTCACTACATTACCAGCCCTTCCTGGGTCTTTCCTGGCAACTCTGATACAGAATCAGAATCAAGTTTATTATCACCGGCATGTGTCGTGAAATTTGTTAACTTAGCAGCAGCAGTTCAATTCAATATATAATATAGAAGAGAAAACGAAATAATAAATAAATAAATAAACAATCCTTCAATAGTTCTGAGGCTGAAGTACCCATCCTAACCCTTTTCAGCAAAATTTTATGATTTGGTTGGGAGCTATTCCAGTTCCTCTTCAGTCACTCACTTCTCCATCCAAGCCTTATAATGTACTGCTGAAGTTCACTGGTCAATAACAGAAGATGCTTAGATCGAGAGTGTCCAATAGGGAAGACAAAAGAGAACCATTTCCAACCGATTTTATTAATACCTGGCCTTGACTATGACCTGTAGCAGTGAAGCTGGATATTTCATGGAGTCACCCACACCAAGGAGCAATAAAGCTGCATCCAAGTTAATTCAGCTTGTTGACCTCTAAGGTGGGGGCTCAGAAAATGTTGTCTTTGGCCTAGAAATCTACAGAACACATTCAACACTTCAAGGGACAGGAATGGGATTTTGAAAGCAATAATGGAACTTCAGTACTGAGAATTAGATGACATCTGTAGTTTATTGACATGAAAGCGAATTTTGTATTATTGTAAAGCAGAGCAAATGATTGTAAGTAAACTTACTACCAGCTGGTGTTAGGGTACAATTATATTGCTACTTCACAGAAATGGCCACAAGGTAGAATTTCCAAGCGTTATGTTGATGTGTTGAATATTTGATGAGAGCTTGGCAGAAACACTGCTTCTGGCCATTCATGGTTTTTTTTGTGTGTTGTTCCACCTCCCTCTCACTTGAAAGCCCTCGTAGAAATACCAGACACACCTTCTCCCAAAGTCCCGTCAAGTCTTGACCTGACTCTGTTAAGAGTATCTGAAGGCTTATGGTGCTGGCCCAGGTTAAAAGGTGCTTAGAGGTTCCTTTGTTCCAGAATCACTTTTACTGAAATGATTTAACCTCTACCTGCAAGCCTATTGCACTGTGCATATCATGCCTGGGAGTAGAGTGCATTCTATAAGCCCAAGATTTATCAAGAACTTGGATTGAGCAGCACGTGGAAGGAACTGTTATTTGCAATCTTTGTAACTTATAAAATGTAAGATTTCTACTTGCTTTCATAGAGAGAAAGTAACCCAAGGCAAAATAATGTGAAGTATAATCCTTCATGGATTATAGGACGTGACAAACCCTCGATGATTAAAGGATAGTTTATCTCGGTCACAGTACAATGGCAAATAAATAACTAGCTAAAATGTGGATTATCTTTATAATAATGTAGTGACTTGCATCCAGCAGTCAGGGGACAGCCTTTTTTATGCCATGGACCAATAAGCAAGGGGTCCATGAACCCCAAGTTGGGAACCCTGCTCTAAAAGGTCAGATCCAACCTGATTTTTTTTAATTTACACAGAAATTATTTCACACCACATCACCTTGTGTTGAGTGCCCTGTCCTTCATACTCCTGTTTTCCTGGTGGAACAGCCTTCCAGGAGACGTCGGACAATACTGCAAGCATGAGGCTGCCCCTGTGCGATACATGGAGGTGGATCAGGTTTAAATGAGAAGGAGTTACCTGAGTATGCTAACTAGTAAAGTAGTGTTTGGTCAAGAAGAGTACATCAAGAACTGCTGATGCATTGGCAACTGTTTCTGATCAGTATCAGCAGATATTCAATGCACACTGCTCAATCCGCAGTAGATATTGAGCCAGGTTACAGGCTGCAGTGGGCTTGACTGGGGTTGGGGGCATTGCAGAGTAAGTTTTCAGATTAATCACAGCCACAATGGAATTATAGAGTGCTTCGATAATATGTGAAGACAGGCAGCGTTCCAGGCAGATAGAATCCAATAAAGCTACGTGTTCAGAGAGAAACAAAAGGAAAGACATGAGCTTAATTTAACGTTCATTTATCAATGAGTGCATCATTACCAATGTCAACATTACCCTTCCTAATTTCTACTAATGGAGAGAGTTAGCTATGGGCTGTTGCTTTAAAGTCATATATGGGGCAAATGTATTCAGGATGATGCATTTCTTTCCCCATGGGCTTTCATAACAAACTAACTGTTTCATGATCACAATTACTAATTACTAGTTTATTTTTTGAAAAAGTTCCAGGTTTATTAAGGTTTGCTAGTTGCCGTGGTATGATTTGGACTCATGTCTCCAGAAGAGTAGGGTAAGTCTCTCAATACCACTCCTAAAATTAATCCTTTATATCCCCCACACCTCTGCCCTGTCCAAGTTCATGATTACTGTTGAACAAGGAAAGGCTGAATAAAATATGGGAGTTAAAGTAAACTCAGTATAGATCATATTCAGTTACTACAATGCAGCAAAGTTCAAAGCCAACAGAATCCTGAGCTAACACACCATTTCAGGAGAGTTGAAGAATACATTTATACTATAAAAGTAGCTAAAAAAGCTTCAAGCCAAATCCAAGATATGGGGCTAATGTGATAACTGAGCAAAGAATATGTGGATAAGCTAAGTACAAAGGGACAGAGATTTTGGAGAGTTTGTCCATGGACCCACGGATGTATAGGAATAGACTGTAAGGCTGAGGAATGAAATAAAAGGGCAGACAAATCATGCCAGAACACTGTAGAGTTCAGCTACATAACACTTTGATTATCACACTGCAGAAAAGATCTGATCGTAAAGGAGAAGGCAGAGAGAAGACTCACAAAAGGCTTGTCAGGAAGGAAAAATTGTAGCCATAAAGAACGATTAGGTAGACTGGGACTATTTTATTTGAAAGGGAGAAGGCTGGCTGGAGACTTAATTGAATTTTATGAAGGGAAAATAGGCAAGAAGCCTCCTGTCCCCATGCAGTCTGCTGGTACATCCTTCTCTAGCTGAATATAGACTTCAATTTCATTACAAAGAAGTACATTTAGATCAGAACTCTATAGCCCAAAGATATCTGAGTGATGGGACGTATATATAAATAGCCAGGTATGACATCTGATAAATTTTTATACAGCAGCAGAGAGACTAATTGCTGTTTATTCAGTTGGTAGTAATGCTCGAGGGAGAAATATTGACCAACATGTAAGGAGTATTCTGGTCTTGGTAAATTATATCATGGAAGCTAAATCTCAGAACCAGAATAACAGGTGGTTAATATGTTATTAACCACTCTTATTAACCACCACTGTTATTAACCACCACTCTTGCAGTGGTGCAAGAGCTCACCACTGTTTGGCCTGCTCCTTACAATTCTGGACTGAAAGCCAAGCCTGGCTATATGCTCATATGCTGGTGTATTTCTGGGACCAAGAATTGTCAGAATCAGCTCTGATTGGAACAAATCCTTTACAAGTACAATGTGTACCTGCACTACGGAGAGGTTGCATTGCTAGAAAATCATCTGTATTGTAATTTTCTCCAGTGCAAGCTCTCTTTTCCCATTGAATCAAATCTCATAAGTGGCGATAGATTCCTACTGGAAGTTTTTCTCTCTACAATAGTACTCAGTAAGTATGCAGTCTAGAGGCAAGACAGTTTTTTATTTATTATATACAACGCAGAATCGAGCAGCAGCACAGTGACAAACCCGAGACAAACCCTAGTCTAATCATGGGACAATTTGCAATGATCAATTAAATTACCCAGTACATCTTTGGACTGTGGGAAGGAACAGGAGGATGGGAGAAAATCCATGCATTCCATGGGTGGACGTAAGAATTGAACTCTGAAGCCTCAAGCTATGATAGCATCACACTAACCACTCTGCTATCATGGAGCCCCTGATTGTATAGTAGGCAGAAAATATAGGGTTGTTATTTTAATTAATTGGAAATGGATGAATTTCAATTCCATGGGGATGAATAAAGTATCTATCTATCTATCTATCTATCTATGTAACGTTGTTTGATACAGTTTTGTTGTACAAGTACTGTATCACTAGGAGAGATGCCTTATCAGTTTCCAAAGCAAATCTCTTAAGTTGCCTCCTGCCTGTGACTACTGTCCCTTGCAAACTAGTTCAGTTCTCTGTAAATATTCTGTGTTTTTTCACATAAATTCCATCAGAACAAATTTTTATTTTGCTTTTCAATTTTTTTGATAGTAATTTATCAATTCTGTAAGGGCAAAATTCCTTTACCTGAAATGTGGAATACACTGACAATTTTCAGCAAATGAGCACTACGATAGATCTGAACACCACCTGAAACAAATAATATTAATATCAGCAATAATACCAGAAAAATATTGAAAGCTCTGTGATGTAAACCGATAAAGCCACCTCAATTAAAAAAACACATTATCTTCATTATCTTTTATGATTCTGCCAACATTATGGGAGTTGTCAATGGTAAGGCAATGCACTTACTTGGGCGTGAAAAGGATGTTGTGGAAGAGCAAAAATTGATCCTTTCCTGAACACTAAAAATCAGAACTGCCCTCCACCTTAAATATTCCCTGAAACTTAAAATCATCTAATATTATTAAAACTTAAGGAAACTTGAAAAACTTTAAATATTTTAAAACATTGAAAATCTAAATTAGCAAGCCATATGACTGATTTGGGGTAAAGACTAGATAGATAGATAGATAGATAGATAGATACTTTATTCATCCCCATGGGGAAATTCAACTTTTTTTCCAATGTCCCATACACTTGTTGTAGCAAAACTAATTACATACAATACTTAACTCAGTAAAAAAATATGATATGCATCTAAATCACTATCTCAAAAAGCATTAATAATAGCTTTTAAAAAGTTCTTAAGTCCTGGCGGTAGAATTGTAAAGCCTAATGGCATTGGGGAGTATTGACCTCTTCATCCTGTCTGAGGAGCATTGCATCGATAGTAACCTGTCGCTGAAACTGCTTCTCTGTCTCTGGATGGTGCTATGTAGAGGATGTTCAGAGTTATCCATAATTGACCGTAGCCTACTCAGCGCCCTTCGCTCAGCTACCGATGTTAAACTCTCCAGTACTTTGCCCACGACAGAGCCCGCCTTCCTTACCAGCTTATTAAGACGTGAGGCGTCCCTCTTCTTAATGCTTCCTCCCCAACACGCCACCACAAAGAAGAGGGCGCTCTCCACAACTGACCTATAGAACATCTTCAGCATCTCACTACAGACATTGAATGACGCCAACCTTCTTAGGAAGTACAGTCGACTCTGTGCCTTCCTGCACAAGGCATCTGTGTTGGCAGTCCAGTCTAGCTTCTCGTCTAACTGTACTCCCAGATACTTGTAGGTCTTAACCTGCTCCACACATTCTCCATTAATGATCACTGGCTCCATATGAGGCCTAGATCTCCTAAAGTCCACCACCATCTCCTTGGTCTTGGTGATATTGAGACGCAGGTAGTTTGAGTTGCACCATATCACAAAGTCCTGTATCAGTTTCCTATACTCCTCCTCCTGTCCATTCCTGACACATCCCACTATGGCCGTGTCATCAGCGAACTTCTGCACATGGCAGGACTCCGAGTTATATTGGAAGTCTGATGTGTACAGGGTGAACAGGACCAGAGAGAGTACGGTTCCCTGCGGCGCCCCTGTGCTGCTGACCACCGTGTCAGACCTACAGTCTCCCAACCGCACATACTGAGGTCTATCTGTCAAGTAGTCCACTATCCAATCCACCATGTGAGAGTCTACTCCCATCTCCGTTAGTTTGTGCCTTAAGATCTTGGGCTGGATGGTGTTAAAGGCACTAGAGAAGTCAAGGAATGTAATCCTCACAGCACAACTGACCCCCTCTAGGTGAGAGAGTGATTTGTGCAGCAAATACGTGATAGCATCCTCCACTCCCACCTTCTCCTTATACGCAAACTGAAGAGGATCCTGGGCGTGCCTGGTTTGTGGCCTCAGATTCTGTATTATCAGCCGCTCCATGGTCTTCATAATGTGCGACGTCAAGGCAACAGGTCTGAAGTCATTCAACTCCTTTGGTTGTGGTTTCTTCGGTACCGGGACAATACAGGATGTTTTCCACTGTCTGGGTACTCTTCTCTGCTCCAGGCTCATGTTGAAGATGCGCTGTAGTGGTTCTCCCAGCTCAGTCGCACAGGCCCTCAGTAATCGTGGGGAAACTCCATCCGGTCCAGCCGCCTTGCTGGTACAGATCTTCCTCAGTTGACCTTCCACCTGTGCAGCCGTAATCCTGGGTGTGGGCAAGGTCTCCTGTGAGTGGCTATTTTCCTGTGAGGGAAGTAAGCCTGGTGTGGATTTCTGCGGTGAGGATGAGATTGAGCTGTCGAACCTGTTGAAGAAGTTGTTCAGCTGGTTCGCTTTCTCCACATCTCCACTTATGTTCGCCCCCCGCTTTGCACCGCATCCGCTGATACATATATTTAAAATCCTTTTAATTTACTGACCAAAGGGAAGATCTTATTTTAAAATTTATAACAGGCATTTCCTGAATCTCCAGTAGACATTTCATTTCATCTAAACTAAAATAAAACTCTTCTCCTCAGACCTAGAAACAATCTTAAGGTAGCTAAAGGGTAATTGGCAAAAGTTCTTATTGAATTCCATGTTCAGGGCAGCAAGAGCACAGCCCCTGAATGCTTTGGTGGAAAGCACTTACGCTGAAATTATAGTTGATACTGGGTTCACATTGTCAGATTATTAAATACCAGTCAAATTTTTAACATTAATCCTACAGCTCATCACGAGACATATGAGGGGTGACTGATAAATTCGTGGCCTAATGTAGAAGGAGTCAATTTGATAAAAACTAGCACATTTATTGTTCAACATAGTCCCCTCCTACATGTACACACTGAAAGAAAACTACAGGGAGTTAGGAAGGAAGTTGAAAAGCAGGACCTTAAAGGTAGTAATCTTGGGATTACTGCCTGTGCCACGCGACAGTGAGAATAGGAATAGAATGAGATGGAGGATAAATGCATGGCTGAGGGATTGGAGCGGGGGCAGGGATTCAGATTTCTGGATCATTGGGACCTTTTTTGGGACGGGTGTGACCTGTACAAAAAGGACGGGTTGCACTTGAATCCCAGGGGGACCAATATTCTGGTGGGTAGGTTTGATAGAGCTGTTGGAGAGGGTTTAAACTAGTTTGGCAGGGGGGTGGGAATCAGAATGTGAGTGCAGGGATTAAGGTAGAAGGACAAGGGCATGATGCTAAGAGTTCAGAGTTGATGAGGAAGGACAGGCAGGGGACAGAACATAGTTGTAGCCAGTTAAAGGGGTTAAAATGTGTCTATTTCAATGCTAGGCTATTAGGAACAAGGAGGATGAACAAGGAGCATGGATTAGTATGTGGAACTACGATGTTGTGGCCATTACTGAAACTCGGTTGGAGGAAGGGCAGGATTGGATGATGCAGGTCCCAGGGTTCAGGTGTTTTAAAGGGAATAGGATGGGAGGTTGAAAAGGGGGGGAGTGGCATTGCTGGTCAGGGATAGTATCAGGGCTATAGAAAGGGAGGACGCTGCAGAAGGAGTGTCCACGGAGTCAGTCTGGGTGGAAGTCAGAAATAGGAAGGGATCAATCACTGTGCTGGGAGTAGTCTATAGGCCCCCAAATATCCCTCAGGACACTGAGGAGCAGATAAACAGGCAGATTTTAGAATAGAGCAGGAAATACAGGGTAGTAGTTACGGGTGATTTCAACTTCTCTCATATTGACTGGCACCTCCTGAGTGCAAGGGGGATAGATGGGGCTGAATTTGTCAGGTGTGTTCAAGAAGGATTCCTGACACAGTATGTGGACCGGCCGATGAGAGGCGAGGCCATACTGGATCTAGTTCTGGGTAATGAACCTGGTCAGGTGACAGACCTCTTGGTGGGGGAGCATTTTGGTGAGAGTGACCACAACTCCCTTAGCTTCAGCATAGCTATGGAAAGGGATAAAATCAGACGAAATGGTAAAGTGCTTAATTGGGGAAGGGCTAACTTTGAAGGGATGAGGCAGGAACTAGCGAGAGTAAATTGGAAACAGATGTTAAAAGGGGAAAGCACAAAAGTAATGTGGGAGAAGTTTAGGGACCACTTGAGCTGGGTTCAGGATAGGTTTGTCCCACTGAGGCAAGGAAAAAAATGGTAGGAAAAGGGAACTGTGGCTGACGAAACATGTGAGGCAATTCGTCAAGAGGAAAAAGGAAGCATATGTTAGATATAAGAAGCAGGAAGTAAGAGGGGCTTATGAGAAATATAGGGTAGCCAGGAAGGAGCTAAAGAAAGGACTTAGGAGAGCTCGAAAGGGGCATGAGAAGGCCTTGGCATGCAGGATTAAGGAGAACCCCAAGGCGTTCTATGCGTATGTGAAGAATAGGAGGATGATGAGAACAAAGGTGGGACTGCCAAAGGATAAAGAGGGCAAGATGTGCCTAGAGGCGGAGGAGGTTGGGGAGGTCCTAAATGAATACTTTGCTTCAGTATTCACAAGTGAAAAGGATCTTGATCAGGATGAGGTTGAAGTAGAGCGGGCCTGTGTGCTGGGCAATGTGGAGATTAGGGAAGAAGAAGTGCTGGATCTTCTTAAAAACATTAAGATTGATAAATCCCCAGGGTCAGATATGATACACCCCAGGTTGTGGGAATTGAGAGAAGAGAGCGCAGGAGCATTAACCATGATCTTTGAATCCTCTTTGGCTGCAGGAGAAGTGCCGGAGGACTGGAGAATGGCAAATGTAGTTCCCTTGTTTAAAAAAGGTAATAGGGAGAAATCTGGGAACTATAGACCGGTGAGTCTTACGTTGGTGGTATGGAAACTACTGGAAAGGATTCTTAAGGATAGGATCTATGAGCATTTGGAGAAGTACAGTCTACTCATGAATAGTCAACATGGCTTTGTGAAGGGAAGATCATGCCTCACGAGCCTGATTGAGTTTTTTGAAGAGGTAACAAAAGAAATTGATGAGGGTAGGGCAGTGGATGTGGTCTACATGGACTTTAACAAAGTATTTGACAAGATCCCTCATGAGAGACTCATACAGAAAGTCATGAGGCATGGGATAAGTGGAACCTTGGCTGTTTGGATAAAAAATTGGCTTAAAAGAAGAAAGCAGAGGGTAGTTGTGGAAGGAAAGTATTCAGCCTGGAGGTCAGTGACTAGTGGAGTGTCACAGGGGTCTGTCCTGGGTCCCCTGCTATTTGTGATTTTTATAAATGACCTGGATGTAGAGGTGGAAGGATGGGTGAGTAAGTTTGCTGATGACATGAAGATTGGAGGAGCTGTGGATGGAGCTATAGGTGGTCGAAGGTTACAAGAGGATATAGACAGGCTGCAGAGTTGGGCAGAAAATTGGCAGATGGAGTTCAATCCGGACAAGTGTGAGGTTATGCATTTTGGAAGGACAAACCAGAAGACTGAGTACAGGTTAATGGTCAGTTACTTAACAGTGTGGATGAACAAAGGGACCTTGGGGTTCAAATCCATACATCCCTTAAGGTCACTGCACAGGTTGATAGGGTAGTTAAGAAGGCCTATGGGATGCTAGGCCTCATTAACAGGGGGATTGAGTTCAAGAGTAGAGAGGTCATGTTGCAACTCTACAAATCTCTGGTGAGACCGCACTTAGAGTACTGTTTTCAATTCTGGTCACCTCATTATAGGAAGGATGTGGAAGCTATGGAGAGGGTGCAGAGGAGATTTACCAGGATGTTGCCTGGTTTGGAGAACAAGTCATATGAAGCAAGGTTAGCAGAGCTGGGACTTTTCTCTTTGGAGCGTAGAAGAATGAGAGGAGACTTGATAGAGGTCTACAAGATTATGAGAGGCATAGATAGGGTGGATAGTCAGTACCTGTTTCCCAGGGCACCAACAGCAAACACCAGAGGGCATATGTACAAAATTAAGGGAGGGAAGTTTAGGGGAGACATCAGGAGTAAGTTTTTTACACAGAGGGTTGTGAGTGCCTGGAATGACTTGCCAGGGATGGTGGTGGAGTCTAAAACATCAGGGGTATTTAAGAGCCTCTTGGACAGGCACATGGATGAAAGAAAAATGGAGGGTTATGAGGTAGTGTGGGTTTAGTACCTTTTTTTAAAGGATTATTTGGGTCAGCACAGCATGGAGGGCTGAAGGGCCTGTACTGTGCTGTAGTGTTCTATGGTTTAGTTCAGCGGTCGTGGAGCATACGGATCCCTTCTTTGTAGAAGTGATCCACAGCAGGGGTGATTGATAAGTTTGTGGCCTGAAGTGGAAGACGATGAGTTATTAACTTCAAACTTTCTGCGTAATCACTCAAAGAGTTGAACTGCAGGTGCATGTAATGAAAGCATCTTGGACCTCCAGGTAGTCCACAGCAGGGGTGATTGATCAGTTCGTGGTCAAAGGTGGAAGGAGATGAGTTATACAGCTCTTGTTAAATGCACGTGCAGTTCAACTAATTGAGTGGAAACGCAGAAAGTTTGAAGTTAATAACTCATCTCCTTCTACCTTAGGACACAAACTTATCAATCACCCCTGCTGTGGACCACTTCTGGAAGTCCAAGATGCCGACTTCTACAAAGAAGGGATCCGTATGCTCCAAGACCGCTGGACTAAGTGTGCAAATGTAGGAAAAATAAATGTGCTAGGTTTTCTAAAATTGACTCCTTCTACCTTAGGCCATGAACTTATCAATCACCCCTCGTACAGTGTAAGACTTGTTTATTCTAGTGCTTTTTAGAAGTAAAATTGAAATTATTTTAACTTTTTATTACAGCATTATTCCATGGGGAGCATAAATGTTGCCCGGTTTGCACATGTTGAAATCACTGCATTAAGTAGAAAGAAGAAGAGAATTTACCTCTGCTCCATGAGACTCAATGAATCCTCTTTTCATCTGATCTATATCTATAGCTATCCTCGTGTTGTTAACACCTTGCCTAAAGGAATGCGTGGGATTTTTATTCCCTTTCTTCAGGGAGAAAATAATCATTCTTATGTACTACTGGCAATGATGCATTATCTTTTCAAGTAATGTAAAAAGAAATAATAACAAAGATTAAATCAAATATGTAACATTGGACTGTTGCTAGGGAGTGCCACTTCCTAGTATGAATAGGATTATGGGATTAATTTTGGCTTTTACTTTGTACATATTTTTGAAATCATTCACACCTCGAGGGATGACGTGAATATGATTCATTAAGAAGTGATAATCTTTCCAGGATGCTGAGTTTGCTAATCCTTTACTTGCTGGTGACTTTAATCTTGTTTAGTATGACCTGTTGCCAAAGCAACAGTCTTTTACCTAAATTTGCAGTTGGCACCTGACTTGACAGCATGCACACCACTGATCTTGTAATTAGCCGAGTGCATTCACACCCTGTAATGTTAGTAGCTGGAACATCAGTGCAATGTTTGAGGACAGAAAGTGAGCAATCAAGGGTCTAATGTTGAAGTGTAAAGTGTGACAATGTCTTTCAACAGTGTATGTAAAGTGAGGAACAATCTGGCATCTACCCTGAATAGACAGATTAGTAAATAAAGCTGTTGGATTTTGTGTGCTTAAGGGAAGGGGTGCTGACAACATGTATGTGACTATTGACCTGAGTATGCCTATTATCTACTGATGACTGAAAGTTTTAAGTCACCCAACTAAATGTTCAGAATCAGATTTATTTGGGTGATGTGAATGTGTTGTTTTGCAGCAGCAAGGCGGGACAGAATTTATTCCGGAGTGCATCGGTGCTAATTCCTTTGGAAAAATATAACGGGCAGTCAGAGGTCGTGCGAGCCCAGAAGTCGAGGCCTAGAGGGAAAACCAGTGCTGCGAATCTTGGAGTAAAGTCCGAAGTCGGCAGTGAGTCTGAGACCCGGCGACGAGAAGTGGAAGCCCAGAGGTGGTCTGGCCTGGGGCTGGAGGTCTGTCTGTGTGTATGAGTGGGTGAGTGTCTGGGTGGGAAAGGGGCTTGTTTTGCTGTTGTTATTTGTTTTGCCGGTGGCGTTGTTGCTTGTGTTGTTCTGTGGAACATTGTGGGGATGCTATGTTGGTGCTGGAATGTGGGCTGGCCCCCCAGCACGTCCTTGGCTATGTTGTTTGTTAATGCGAATGATGCATTTCAACGTACGCTTTAATGTGCAAATAAGAAAACATGGACAAGTGAATGCTGTCGACCGATGCATTAGCATGTTAGTTGAGAGGACAGAGGCCATCTGGCAAACAATCAGAGGGAAGATTGAGGTAGTAAAGCCTCAAACCTGTGATATTTCTGACTTCATTGTGGAGATTTATTGACTTACCTCAGAGAACCTATTGAGGCAACATGGTGGAGTAGAATATGGGACATCTAACAACATGGCAGCTCCATGGTTCAGGATATGAAAACGATCTTATTATATGTTATCCGAATGGAATTAAGATTTTCCCTTTATAACTAAAGGATAAGTTTCGGGGGAAACAGTTTAATGTTAAAAATGAGTCCCCGAATGATCAATACCCAGTATCAATACCAAATGATCGATTCCCAGTATCAAGGTCACAAATTGGCTCCCTCCGTTGCTGATATAGTCAGCACTAGATTCCTGAAACAGGCTTCCAATTTGAGCCCAGTTCCAGAGAGAATTGACAGACAGATGGAGCGAGATATTCACGGAGGTGCTCAAAGCCTGTTACAAAAAAGGATAATTCTCACTGTTTCATGGAAACCCTCAGCCCAGGACCACACAAAGTGGAGAGAGAAGGAATATTCCAGATGGTACTGAGAACCTTGAGTCCATGCCTCCAGAGTACAGAGAAGTTCTGTGCACAGAACAAATTTCCTACGAGTCACCACACTCCTCCTCTGTGGAAAACATTACTATTCCTATATTGGACTCATCAGTCATCTTAGAATCCACAAAACTGAAGTGCCAGCAGATTGTCCTCAATCCCAAGGGACTGTCTCAGAAGGTGAAGACGATACTCTGTATAATGTATCAGTAGAGTACATCGAAACCCCAAGCAGCACATTTGCACTTGCCCATTCTCATAATGTAATGGATGGGGAGGAATTGGAATTAGTATTAGTTGTGGTTTATTATTGTCATATGTACAATAATATGACAGTGCAAAACTTGTTCGTACAGATCAATTCATGACATAGTGAACTGAGCTAAAGCAATATAAAACAATAACAATGCAGGTTAAAGTTTAACAGTAAAAGAAAAAGTTCAGTGCAGATAAATAATCAAGTGCAAGATCATAACAGTGTGAGGTCAAGAGTCCAATTTATCATACCAGGGAACTAATTAATACCCTTATAAGAGCCAGGTAGAAACTATCCTTGAGCTATACTTTCAGGCTTGGTGTCTTCTGCCCGATGGAAGAGGGGAGAAGATAGAATGTCTAAGTGGGTGGGGAGTTTGATAACGCTGGCTGCTTCACTGATGGAGTGAGAAGTATTGGCAGAATCCATGTTGTTGTTTGTGAGGGGAGATTTTAGAAGCTCGTCTTGTCCTTGGCGTGATTAGTGACAGTGGCGTTGGCAGGAAAAACTTAGGCTTGTCTTCCTGACCAAATGGAAGGGTTGAACGTGTAAAAGTGGAGAGTAGAGAAAACGGCTGGCTGTACGTTCCAGAAACCATTTCTTGTGCTGTAAGACAGAAGTCAAATTATGAAATGATAGGACAGGGCCTTTAATTTCCTCTGTATTTTTCTTAAAAATTACTATTTGTGTAACCTCTATAAGTACATATGTGTGACCTGGAACTGACAGGCTCCAGATTTTAATAATCTTGGCCCCATATGTGACTTGAAAAACACATGATGGCTTGGATGAAAAATGAATGTTGCAATCAGTATTGTAATTTATTTCTCGGAGGAAAGTGGGAACATTTTTCACTACTGTTTATAAGGATCAAGGTTGTAAAAACATTTTGTACTTTATGTTCTTTCTTAAATAGCACTAATTATAGGAAAATTGTGATTAAGATGCTCATTTTGCCTAACACAGAACAGTTTCAGTTGTTAATTAATTGACTCCAATCCAGCCAGAAAGTTGTGAGTTTAAGGTCTGAAATTTTCAATAGCAGCTCATTTCAGTGATTGGGGTGGTGATGTGGGGTGGGATGAGGGGGAGGATAGGGGCTGGTGGAAAGAAGGCTCTGGAACACCAGGGAAAGTGATAGATTATCAAAGGAATGAGGAAAGTGATATTAACCATATGTTACCTATTTAAATTGGACCTCCCACTCCCTCAATGTGAAGCAAAATTGAAGAGTTTAGGTCAGATCATCATCCCAAGCTGGCTTGAACAGGAAACATGATGAAAAGAAGGTTGAAGAAAATTCAGTTAACCATTAAAGCATCACTCGTTTTACTAAAATAACCATTAGTGTGTGGGGCTACTTCAGTTGCTCGTCAGGAAAGTTGCAATTGTTCCGTCTCTGAGCAATGCTTGAAGGGAGAGGTTCGGGAAAACAGATGGTGGAGGAGACAGGATTATCTGCTCTTGTGGTAACCGTGAGAGAAGAGTGACTGAAGTGACGCTCCTCTTGTAATCAAATACCGGAGTGCCAAATCACAGTAATCCTGCACCTAATGATTCCTGAGGACTGCTGTCAATCTTCACCTTCTCTTTCTCATCCAATCTTGCTCGGACACTCCAATGCTCCAAGATTAACTTGAATCATTCCTTCTAATGACACCGCCAAGTCCCTTTAATCCTTTTTTCTCCCCAACAATCTTCTTCAGGTTTTCAAGTCCGCCACCCAATACATGCCCTCTTCTCATCATTATCATCAAAGAGGAGGTACAAGCCTGAAGGTGTACACTCAATGCTTGAAGAACAGCTTCTGCTCCTCTGCCATCAGATTTCTGAACAGACAATGAACCCATAACACTATCTCACTATCTTTGCTATCTTTTAGCACTACTTAATTAACTTAAATATATTTTTTAATTGTTATTTTAATTTATAGTATTGCACTGTACTGCTGCCTCAAAACAATACATTTCATAAAATATGTCAGTAACAGTAAATCTGATTCTGATTCTGATCCTGGTTTATGCCATAGGCTTACATACCTCGAAGATGATCTTTTTGTAACAGTAGCACATTACAAACATTCGAAATAAAGTGCGTAACTTAAATTGACAAAAATTATACATAATTTATAAAACAAAATAAACGGAAGTAAACCTGACAACTTTAGCGCAAGGGAAATGTAGTGTGAGGTAGGATTAAAGTTGCACAGCTTGGTTCGAGAACGTGATAGCAATGGAGAAGAAGCTGTTTTTGAACATTGCGACTTGGGTTCTGATGGCAGCAACGAGAAACTAACTTCAAATGCTAACATCATACTTGGAAAACCCACTGTTATTTACTAATCCTCTTGTAGTAGCCTTTACATCAAATATCTTACCAGCAGCAACAAGAAGATCAATTGAAATACTGCCATCACACTTTCCAAAGCCATGGTAGCTTCTACATCAAAGATCTCACAGGTAAAGGGCTCTGCCAAACTTTTCCAAATGCTTGTTGTTGATTATTTGAGATGACTGTATATGCAGCAAGTTTGATGTATAACGTTCTTCTGTTTCTGCCCCAGTGATTTGCACTTGAACATTTGTCACAGAAAAATCACTCCTGTGTCTGAACTCTAATCACTTGCATATGCTCCAGATGGTATCACGCTGAGCATCAGAAGACAATTTAAAAAAAATCAAATATCTAATGAAAATAAAGAAGCCTAAATCATAACAAAGTCAGTCAAATAGAATGGGAGTTTTAAGAGAATAATAATGATAGAAACTTTCATTTTCTTGTCAGTCTGTTTGCTGGTTATAAAAACTTTCCTGTCTTAGATATATATGTTTTTTTTAAAGGGTCATAGTTGAAGAAGGTATCCTTGCATGCATGTTCTGTCAGAAATAACAAGCCATAATGCTGTTCATTCTTGCAATTCATGAGTATTTATGCTTTATTTATTTAAACTTTACGACATTCTGGTTCTGTGAAATGTAAGGTACCACTTTTTGTCACATGCCTAGAGGTGAATGAAAATAAAATGTATGGTAAAAGAGTAAGTATTTAAGCCTGCATTTTTTCTGTACATTGCAGCTTTACTGAAGAAGTCGATCAGTTTGCAATTACCCAATTAGCTGCCATTTACTCAAAGTATTGTTAAAATCAGCAGAAATAATAATTAAGCCTTTCAGCTGTTGTTCCACATTTTAGGATCTACTTCTGAGAAGTGTTAAAAGAAAAACACTTGGAAGACTTGAAATGCATATTACAGGGAGGAAATAAGTGTGCATCAGAGTTCTTTGGCTTCTACTCAGTTCTGGAGTCAGTATTGTAAATATTTTCCTTCCTTGTACATGATTAGACTGATAGGAGGCCAAGTATCTTTTTTTCCAGCTGAGATGGCTCGTATCTGGTGGGAGACATTGCTACAGCTATTAATAGTGAGAGGCGTAGATTTGGTGGGAAGAGTCAGACTCTGCCCAGGGTGATGATGCCACCCATTAGAAAAGAGGTAGATTGTGGCAGATGAAGACTGTGCCAAGAAAATGTGGCGCCAGCTACATAAACATGCACAGGAATTAAAGAGCAAGACAGCTGTAGCATGATAACATTTACAAAGGGAGAGACATCAAGAAATGACAAATGCATCATTGAAACTTGTAAAGTATGAGCTGCTATTTTTGAGCTTTTTTTTTAACTTAGTTTTCCTCCAGACTCTGTGATGTTTTTGAGGAGGATGGCCCTAAGTGTAACGTAATGACTGAACATTCCGCTCATATAAGACAACGATTCTGATTCAGATTCTGAACATTTAAAATCATATGGACTTGATTGATCCTATCTGCATAAAGAAAATTATTCTAGTGTTTTGACTTTCTTGACTGTAGGGTTAGATAAAGTTATTCCGCTGTCTCCATTGATTTCCCTGTCAGTGGCACTAGGTCACTGAAGTTCATCACAGCATGTCGAACACCACACAGGCAGAAATCCATACTAGCTACAATTGCTGACCATTTCACATGTAATTTGAATAGTTTGCTGCTTTGATCAACTGAGCCACAAGACTTCCCACAAAATCCAAGGTAAATGTCATTACACCATTCCTTTTTTAAAGAAATCATGTGATACAGCTTTCACTTTTCTCATTTTAAGAAAGGAAAAGTTGAAATTTGAGAATAATAAACTTTCTGCTTAGAAATTTTCTAAGGATTGTTTGTAAATTCATAATAATTTATGCTGCTCCAGATTTTTTCAAAACATTACTTCCAGTTTTGCTTTGGGTAGCAATATACAACTTAATCAAATTTAAGCATGGTTGAGCAGTCTTGATGGGCCAAATGGCCTAATTCTGCTCTGATGTCCTATGTCTTATCTATGTAATTAAACGTCTTGCTTCTGTTGCCTGCCTGGCTTCTTGGGAATTGAACTGGTTAGGGAAATGCTCTTGCTGATTTTTATTTCTTCTGATATGGGTACACTGAGGGTAGGATTGAAGAATGCATGGCACTGGTCATTTTTGATGAGAATAATGGGATGAAATTGGCAAGTTCTTAGAATGTGCTCCCAATGTCGTGTACCTCAAATAGCCTCTGACAACCAAATCCAGCTCCTGCCCTTCATGCATGGCTTAGCTACTAAGCCCGGCGGAACCATTCCTACTGACAGGAGAAGGGGCAAAGGCGTGTTACTAGCACCTTAAAACCAGTCACTTTGGACAGATGGGGCTCATCAGCTGTTGCTGGCAGCTCATCTAGAGGAAAATACTGATATCAAACCTCCTCTGCTTTGCAGCTACACTCACTCATGGGGAAGGCTTTGGGAGTAAACCCTGAGGGAAAAGTCCAGAGCTGGAGTCCTTAAGGCAGTCCTACATTGAGTTCAATGCTTACTGGCAAGTCCTCCGACGCTTCTGGTACCAAACCACATCAGTCTTGGCTGTTCCTTTGGGTTCATCAGATATGTGGAGAGGGGGAGCTTGCTACATGGGCAATAGCCTGATCTCCATATTTTAGTCTGGTAGGCTGCAATATCCATGGTCAACTCTGATCGACAGAGGCCATCGAACCTTGAAAGTTAACCAAATGTATCACAAGTAATAATCTACTATGCCAGGGCTTACTGACCTTTTCTATGCCAGGGACCCCAACCATTAACTGAGAAGTCCATGGGCCCCAGGTTGTGAATCCCTGAACTAAGCAAGCAATGCTGATTCACTTGAATGGCCCATTCATATCAAAGGCCATGACGTGTGAAAGGATTACTTGATTAAAAAGTCTATGAGGTAAAAATCAACCAATAAGCAACCAGCAGCGACTAGAAAAATAAACTATTTCAGATGGTGAAAATCAGCTGTGGTTTAAAACTGGTCCCATCTTGACAGAAGCAGTTCATAAAAGCACTAAGTATCAAACTTGAGAAAATAAATTATAAAGATAATGTTATAACTTACTCAGGTCACCTCCAATATTAAAAACAGACTAGAAGCATCACTGCAGACTAATAAGCACTGTAGGAGCCATGCATTTGTTTTCTATCTACATTGTATTCTGTGTAGGGCGTTTATTATGTGTATTATGGTAACTAGTCACATGATCAGGGGCATGTTAAAAGAGAAGGGAATAAGTTACATATTCGTGTTTTGTTCTGGGCTGTTTAGATTGGAGCTGGGGACTGACAGATGTCATATCTTTTGTTGATTTAGCTATGATTAATAAACCTTGAAGTTTCATTACTTCAAGATCGCATGTTTTGCTAGTTGCTAATAAAGGATTTAATACAGTTCTTCAATTTTTTTGGAACAGCATTACTGGAGTGATGGGAGGGCTACAAGGATAGCAACCCATGCTAGGTCGCCAGCAGCAGCAATTGACCTGTTACAATTGGCTGCTATGAGTACAATATTTGGTCAGTTGTTGCCCTGTTATGGCAAACCTTAGGCCTCAGGTATTGTCAAGCAAAAGCACATCAATCACTCTAGCCTTCGTTGTTGTTGTTCAGTTGTTAAGTCGAGCCGGGCTCTTCATGACCTCATAGACCAATGGGTTTTCATGGCGAGATACAGAAGTAGATTGCCAGGCCTTTCTTCCGTGCAGGTCTGGCTAGGTTCGAATGCAGGACCATCTGCCTTGAAGTCCAGTGCTGATGCTACTCACCATCAGCCACCTCTAGCCTTAACTTAACTTATAATCTTTTAATTTCCCTAAGATGGAAAGGCACAGACATTTAAGCATTTTAGTAACGCGTACAATCAATTATCAATGCTGAGAATCCTTACTGTAGCAAAGCACAAGCCATGTCCTATTGTATCAATACCTCGCTTCTAACATATTTCAGTGGCAGACTACATAAAGTTCACATGAGCAATGAGTGTGTTGTATTGGTCAAATATTCCACACATGCACGTATGATAATGATTGAATTGGTCCTTTCCTCTATACGTACGTACCATGTGTTCAAAGTTCAACATAATTTTTAGTATCAAAGTACATATATATCACCATATACAACCCTGAGATTCATTTTCTTGTGGGCATACTCAATAAGTCTGCAGAATAATAACTATAAAATAATCAATAAAAGTCCGCCCAACAAGGGTGTTCAACCAGAGTGCAGAAGACAACAAACTGTGCAAGTACAAAAAGAATAAATAATAATAATAAATAAATGAGGAATAAATATCAAGAACATGAGATGAAGAATCTTTGAAAGTGAGTCCATTGGTTGTGGGAACATTTCAAAGTGAAGTTGAGTGAACTTTGGTACAAGAGCCTGATGGTTGTGAGGTAATGCGATTTATTTATGTTACACTTATGCATGTTTCACTGCTTATTATGTGAATCTCTACAACATGTAGTTTAAGAGGACTTTTCACAAAGAGTAAATGGTCCCATCAGGGTGGGGAGTCTTTGGTATGTTTTTCCTCTTAGTTTAGTGATAGCTGAATATTTAGAATTTTTAAGGGGCGGGGAAGTAGATAGATTTATGGTAAGCAAAAGGGGTGGGAGCTTCCTGAGATCAGCAGGAATGTGGAATTGAGATCATTATTGACCTTATTGAATGGTGGAGCAAGCCCAGGGGGCAAGTAGTCAAATCCTGCTCCCAATTTACCTCCAATATGGAGGACACCAAGCAAGATGAAGAAGAGTGAATAGAAGTAGACAAAATCCAGTGGAAGAATATAGTTTAGAAGAAAGTTGACAAGAAGTAGGTTAGGTCAGAGTGTTCAATGCTCAGAGTAATGGTGATTCTACAACCTACAGACTCACTTTCAAAGACTCTTTACAATTCCTGTTCTTAGCTATTTTTGTCTTCTTTTGCATATTAATTGTATGCCAGTCTTAGTCTGTTTATGTATTGTTTTTCATAAATTCTATTGCATTTCTTTTTTCATGTAAATGCCTGTGAGAAAACGAATTTCGGGGTCGTACATGGTGTCATATATGTACTTTGATAATACATTTATGTTGAACCTCTGGGAGTGGGTATTATTTCTTGGAAGTGTGACAAAGGGAACAGAGATGCAGATGTTGAAATCTGGAGCAACATGCAACCTACTGGAGGAACTCCACAAGCCCAACAGCATCTGCGAGAGGGAAGGGGACGCCGACTCTTCGGGTCAAAATCCTGCATTAAAACACAGGGAATGCAATATGTTGGTCATAGAGTCGTACAGCCGGAAAAGAGGTCCTTCAGTCCACTCAGACTAAACTGATCGTCAGGCACCCATTTACGCCAGTCCTAAAGCAATCCTCTTTATACTCCCCACATTTCCATTAACTTCCGCCAGATGCTACTACCCACCTCCAAATGAGGGACAAGTTACAGTGGCCCATGGGCCTGCCAACTCACATGTCATTGGGATGTGGGAAAAATATGCCTCAGTTAGAGAAAAGTTACACAGTCACCAGGAGAGCACGCAAGCCTCACACTGACAATAGGACTGAAGGAACAACGAAGGAGAAGCACTTCCGTTTGCAATTCTTGGTACCCGAGGAGCAAAGGCATTTGTCTGGAATATGGGGAAACACAAAGGAGAAGAAATGGAAAATAAAATCAGTTTGTAGGACAGCGTGAAAAGTGAGATTTTGAATAGATAGATGTGATCGGATTGATAGGGTTTTGTGCAGGAGTTAGTTAGGGTGTTTTGGTTATGTTGTGGCTTGTAAATTATGAATCAAGAAGTGAGACATTTATAAACCTAAGAACATCGAGATGGGCAATCTGTAGCACTTAAACACACTTCTGAAGTAAATGCACAGTTAACCAACTACAATGCTGGAGTATGCAATGTAAGAGCTTTCCCACTAACTTGTAAAGTAGAGGGATGGAATGTTTTGGTCCAAATAACCATGTGAAATAGGAGTTTGGGTTCAATCCATGGTCAGTAATCTCAGCCAACAAAGCAGTTATAGTAATATGAAGTCAGTATCATCTAAACTCTCTTCACCCCTGCAGGAAAATATAGTGTATGTGTCTGGACAATGGATGATTAGGCTCATCTGTGATGCTATTCATGGCCAGAAAATTCCTGAGCATGATCACTAAATGGATCAGCGCTGGAAGAGTATTATTTTCTTTTTACCCCCTTTAGGATAAAGTTATTGAAAGCATATAGAATGCATTTTGCATTTATGTGATGCACTGTAAGTAAACTACAATTCTGTTACTCCTTTAATAATCTATGACAATTTCAAATGCTGCATGACTTGCAGGTGACGAGTGACAACATTGGTTTCTTGTACATTTCCATTCTGATCCACTGGAAATCTGGAGCAAATATATTGCTTAGATGAAGCAACAATTCACTCCTTATTTTTACAACAGTTCAACAAGATTAGCTTAATACTCTTTATAGTGTGGAGAAAAGAGCTGGTAAAAATTGCCACATTTGAACCAATGTGCCAGTTTTCTTTTGTAAAATCATATTTCAAATAGTCTGTAAGGAATTTATTTGTTCTATGCTGACTGTTATCAGAGGGGGAAAGTGATCACTTACTCCGACCTCTGAAATGACACTCCAGTAAAGATTAAAGCACAAGCCAGACCCACTGTCTTACCACCCACCAGTCTGTCTACCTTAGCTACTAAAGTTAATTTTTAAACCCCTAGAGATAAATTTTTTTCAATTAATTTGCTTACTTTGGCACATAATGAGCTCCTGCTCCTGAGATTTTAGATTTAAAAAATAGACTCTGTTGAAACATACTTATTTGAATAATGGTTTTGACCCTTTTTCCACCCTTCTGCAGTATCTCACTCCACTGACACTATTCTTTCTCTGGCTTCATTAATTTAGCAGGCTATATATGTGCCAAGTATTTGGGAAGCAGTCTGCTTACTGTAGTTGGAGTAAGATAACTTGGCATTCTTCACGCCTGACTTGAATGAAATGTTCTTGGTGCTCACTCTTTGTGAGCTGACCAGAAGCATTTCTTTCATTTAGTGATACAATAGGTGGGGCTTAAATGTTAAGACTTTTCTTTTCCCTCTAATTTAGACAATTGCTATTGTAAAAACAGCTTGAGGCATACTGTATATGTATAAAACATCCTGCTCATTTTCATAGCAACGTCCTTTTTAAACTGGAAAATTCAGGTCAGCGTATGGCAGAGTTAAATTCTTAATTTGTTTACATCAATTGCATAAATAAGCACGCTAAGGAATGCAGTAAGAAATTGTACGATGCAATTTGAAAATTAACCTGAACCAAGATAGTGACATTTGAAAGTCCACAGTAGTTTGCAAGTATCTTAACTGCTGTCATTCAAGTTTTGGTATAAAATTATTGAACCAGTCGTAATCTAGTAAAATTTAGTCTTGATTTCCTTTTGCTTTGTTCAACATTTCAAGTTAACCCTCTGATAGAATTTTGTAAATTCTAACAATATCCAATGCTATTCACCGTGATGGATTTTGGAAGGTTGCTTTCACATTAATTGAAAGCTGATGTATACTCTGTTAGCGGTCATTTCTCTCCACACTATCATATTTTACTATCTCCTTTGTTCTAAATGTGCAGACGACATTAATTGCTGTGTTAGAATTTTGTCTACAATGTGCTTTGCTAGATAAAGCTCTGCTCATCTGCATTTAGGGTATGCATGTCATTAAAACATTATGTCCCATAATTTGATGCAAAGGGACAACCTTTGACATTTTCAGTGTTTGCTTGAGGGAAGCACACAAAATACTGTAAGGGCTGTGCTTAGCGACTGACGTGAATGTGTATATACAATTAAGAAAATTCCTGATTCTTATTGAGAATTGTTATGAATAACCCTGGCAATGCTCCATATTCCAAAATCTTAAATCTAGCCTTTAATTATGAAACATCAAGATACTTAATGACTTTTATTTTACAAACATTTGTAAATAAGATGCATGGTAATGTGATTTTTATATTGCCTTCAAATCTGTAAAGACAGCATTAGGTTTAGCACTTCTTTGGATTATAATTTAAAGGCACTTTCTAATGCCTGCAGCCACTGCTGAACCAGCAAGAATTTTTTTTCACACAAGCAGTTTAAAAGCTGCAGGGTAATTTAACACAAAAGTTCACTTGCCATTTTCATCAAATTCATTGCTTAATTGTTGCTGTTTTCTGCCTAATATTTACTCGAACACGTTATGGAGTAGGTTGGGTAATATTTTCTATAAATAAATGAATACTTTCAATAAATGATTTTCTGTCATCATGCCATGCTTTTATATTTGTTATAAATGGAACCATGATCCTGTAGGTACCAGGGCTTGACCTTTATCGTTTGGCTGTTCAGTTTTTAAAAGCAAAAGAATTAGACTTAATAATTTCTGAATAATCAGGCGCTCCCTCCAGACAGTTTGGTTTAATATATCTCACAATGACCAGTGAGTTGTTAATTTAAGAGTGTTGCTCTGTTCCCTTGTTTATGCCCTAAGGGTGGATTAATATCTCAGCTGTGTCACAAACTAGTGCCAACTACTGAGTTATCCCACAGATTCTGTATATAGCAACTCTGGCTGGGCCAGGTCTCTGCTTTCTCATGTGAAAAACAGCACCCTGGGTCACTTCTCATACCAACTGACCAATATCTCTTCTGTCTGGATAGTTCAGGAGTTTCAGTGTCAGCTCATTTTTATTTTATAAATCTTATGTGCACTAAAATCTTGACCTTGGGATGAAATAAGAATTTAATGGAAGGTATGTATGTGACCATGATTTCAGTAACTGCTGTGCTTAACTCTTCAGCTGCATTCATCTCTGCTTCTTAATGTCTTAGTACTATGTAGCTGAGTGCTTTGAGACACCATAGAAAAAGAGTTGAAATGCCTTCAATGCCAATTTGTGACACATATGTTTTTCTGCAATAATTTGTGAAGGTCGATGATGCAGTTTAGAATTTATAGCCCACACAGTTATGGTCCCTTGCATTGTTTCCCTATGAAATGACAGATGTCTGTTGCAAACTAACAAGGGGCAATGGCCCATACCTTCCTGTTAGTAGAAATTGTAATAACTTGCACTCCATGAGTATACACAGCTGCCTGGGAAGCTAACAGACCCTGGGTGATATGTTTTGTTGAACAGTCTTGAACAAATGATAGAGTAAGATTATTGGGTGAGATGATAGAATTATAAAGTTGACTTTCGATATCCCAGCTTTGAAACTTTAGTAAAACTTGACGGCCTCTCCAAGGTTATCCAGTGAGTAGATAAGTGGTGCAGATCAAGATTATCTCCCTGTTTGCAACCTGTTAGGTAGTCCTATTTGGGCTGAGACCCTTCATCAGGACCTGAATTAGGATCTCTCCTAATGAAGGGTCTTGAAACGTCAACTCTTTATTCCTTTCCATAGATGCTGCCTGGCCTGCAGGGTTTCTCCAGCATTTTGTGCATCTTCTAGAAAGAGACTGCAGAAGACATAAAAGGGATTTAACTTAGATACATTTTTGAAAAATTGGGAAATAAGCTCTGTGGGGAAGAAGTACAGAAGAAGAATTGAGACTTTGGGCAGATCAGCCTTGATCCTATTGAATGATAGGACAAATGAGATGGCCGTGGTGGCCAAATACAGTTCCTATATTGTGAAATACTTATATTTTACTCCAAAAACACATTTTGGAAATAGTAAGGATTAAGGGTCGGGTGAGAAGGTGAAACTTGGAGAAAATAGTATTCGTAAAGAAATGTTACTGGAGAAATTAATTAGACTAAAAGCCAACAAACTCATATTTCCTTTGCTGGCATCTCCCCATCTTCAGAAGCAAGATTTGCAGCTTCATATTTTCTCCTCTGCATCTGTTAGCTGTGATATATATGTATGTGGAGTTCTAGGTCTAGTTTTCTGACTCTCTTGTGTTTTGTCCTCACTTCTGCTTGGAGGGAAACAAGATTCCCCTTCGAATGAGAGAAAGGGCATGTGTTGTATGGATGTATGGGAGAAAATTCATTAACATAGATAAGGCGTTATTACTTAAGGTTGAGGATATCTCTCAGTGGTGAATGTGCAAAAGTATCTAGATATCTTGGCTAATAGTTCCTGCAAGTTAGTTAGTTTCATCTCATTATCACAGTCTGTAGAATGAAAGTAACTAGTTGCTGTTTAAATTAATAACAAAAGTACTTGAGTAACCAAAGGGGAACTTATATTGAGTGACAGGAACTTCTACTCAGGCAGATCAGTTCTGTATAGTTCTTCCCTGAAACATCTATAACAACCTGCTAAGAGTAATTGGTCACATCCCATCATTTTTAAGAAGGGATATTATAAAAGTCACATCACTTCTTAATAATGAAAACCAAAACTGATTTTCAGTCTGCACCTGAAATCAGATATATGGGACACCTCACTTTCAGCCTATTGTGTTGTCAGTGATAGTGCCTGCAACATCTTGGCTGTATTTTCTCTTTTCTGTCCCTTGTTCTGCACATTACTGCAGTAACTTGCGTCTGCTGGCCATCCAGCACCTCTAGACTGGTTTTTATGGATTTGCACTTTTCCTTATTTCATACAATTTTTTGGAGTAAATAATATTATTTATTTATTTAGTTAGTAATATGGTGTGGAATAATGCCCTTCCACTCCATCGAGCCATGTCAACCAATAACTCACTGACTTAATCCCAGCCTTATCATGGGACAATTTACAATGTCCAATTAACCTACTAAATACACTCAAAAACTTCTATAGTTGTACCATGGAGAGCATTCTGACAGGCAGCATCTCTGTCTGGTATGGAGGGTCTACTGCACAGGACCGAAAGAAGCTACAGAATTTTGTAAATCTTGTCGGCTCCATCTTGGGCACTAGCCTACAGAGTACCCAGGACACCTTTAGGGAGCGGTGTCTCAGAAGGGCAGCGTCCATTATTAAGGACCTCCAGCACCCAGGGCATGCCCTTTTCTCACTGTTACCATCAGGTAGGAGGTACAGAAGCCTGAAGGCACACACTCAATGGTTCGGGAACAGCTTCTTCCCCTCTGTCATCCAATTCCTAAATGGACATTGAAGCTTTGGACACTACCTCACTTGTTTTTAATATACAGTATCTCTGTTTTTGCACATTTTGTTAAATCTATTCAATATACGTAATTGATTTACTTGTTTATTTATTATTATGTTTTATTTTATTATTATTTTTTCTCTCTCTGCTAGATTATGTATTCCATTGAACAGCTGCTGCTAAGTTAACAAATTTCAATCACGTGCTGGTGATAATAAACCTGATTCTAATTCTAACTGGTACAATTTTGGACTGTGTGAGGAAACTGGAGTACCTGGGGAATCCCACACACTTCATGGGAAGCACGTAGAAACGTTTTTACAGAGGATGTCGGAATTGAACTCTAAACTCCAACGCCCCAGGCTGTAGCAGCGTTGCGATAACCACCACGCTGCCATGGCACCGATTTCCATGGCTCAACTCCTCATTTCAACAAACAACCTGATTTCTGAGAGCAGCTACTTCAAATATATCAAACTGCAAAATATCTGCTGACAACCTTAGCTCCAATAAGAAAATATCAAATGATTCTTCCTGCTCCTGCCTGTTAGTATTGTCAGAACTGGTCAATTGTTTCATTTCCAGGGCGGGTTGTATTGTGCATGTAATATATCAAATGTAATCTTTAGAGCTTCCTGCTTGGCCTCAGTGGTAGAATAAAAATTTTCCCCACCTCCTTATGACCAATGAGGTATAACAATACTGTGATTTTTTTTTTACTTTTCTAGTTTTTCTTCAATGGCCAGCACAATGTAAACCCTCCCCTCCAGCTTTACACAGGTTAGAAATCCAAAAGCATGTTCAGCCTTATATATTACATAAGATATAGGAGAAGAATTAGGCCATTTGGCCCATTAGATCTACCCCATTTCATCATGTCCTACCTACTTCCCTCTCTCTACCAATTTCCTACCCTCATGCCCTGACTAATCAAGAAGCTCTCAACCTTTGCCTTAAATATACTCAGTGACTTGGCCACCATGGCCACCTGTGGCAACAAATTCCACAGATTCACTACTCTCTGGTCAAAGAAATTCCTCCTCATCTCCATTCTAAAAGGATGTCCCTCTATTCTGAGGCTGTGTCCTCTGGTCTTAGACTCCACCACCACAGGAAACATCTCCACATTCACTCTGTCAAGGCTTTTCAACATTCAATAGGTTTCAATGAGATCCCCCACACTCCCCCCCTCATTCTTCTGAATTCCAGTGAGTACAGGCCCAAAGCTCTCAAACACTCCTCATAAGGTAAGCCTTTTAATCCCAGAATCATTTTCAAGAACCTCCTTTGAACCCTCTCCAATGTCAGTTTATTCATTATGGATAAACTCAACTGAGTTACACAGATCACTTTATTTCAACAAATGTCTATGTATTATCTCAAATGGGAAGAATCAGCCATAGTATTTTACATTTCAGTTGACGGCCTGCATCTATACTTCATGATCTCCAACATCAGCATTTCTGGCACTGTGTCTCAGGAATCAATGGCTGCAAAATAGTCACTAAGTCAAATTAACAAAAGGGGTACCTCATTAAACAAATGAGGAACTTGAGGATATCAAGCTTTGGTTCGCATGTAAACTGATTTTTCCCAGTTCTACACGACAAAATTAATGGTTACGTATGAGGAGAATTGATCACAGGGTACACATAGGTTACCACGGTGTGTAAAAGAATTGATTATAAAGGGTAGAATGCGACTGTTTGAGAAATCGGGTACAGAATGCAAGTAAATAATCCCTTTCTCTAACCTTCCTTCACCTACATAGTTCATTGAATTATTTCTAAATACTATTTAAGAGCGTACGATGCTCTGAACTCAAAAAACACTTCTTTTTGTTGTCACAGCTAAAAAACTTAGTCGCATTGAAAGGGTAAAGTATTTCACTTTGGATCCATGCAGACTCCAGTGTCACACCAAAGAGGTTCTAGTGAAGATAGTCACAGTTTTCCAAGACGTGGTTCTTTCTCTTTCCTCTGTCTAGTTGTTCCAGCTGACAAGTTTGCAGTCCTGATGAAGGATCTCATTCCAAAACAGCATCTGTTTATTCCCCTCCATAGATGCTGCCTGGCTTGCTGCCTTCCTCCAGCATTTTGTGTGAGTTGCTCAAGATTTCCAGTATCCACAGAATTTTTTGTGTTCATGGGAAGTTTGCCACGTCCCTTTGCACTGCATCACTCATGCCTCCATCACAACTGTATCACAGTTGCTCAAGAAACTTGGAGATGATATACCAGTGAGAGGTCGGGTTAAAGCAAGCATTAGTGGTTGCTCCCATTTGGTACATTTCCTGGTCTTCACCATTCTCCCCACTGACCTAGCTTGTCACTAACTCAAAATGTCAGCTTAGTGTTGAAAGAGAGTTAGAACCAGTCCAATAGAGCTATAAAAAGTTCATTTAACTAGCCAGGTTTTAGTTCCTATCAGATATTATGACTAACTAAAACAAAAAGTCATTAAATAATTCTTATAGCCAACTGCTTTTTTGGCTGATGTTCTGAAGGCCTGACTCCAATCCAACACTTGTGGATTTAACACAGTTCAGACACAATGACAAATCTAATTTCAGGTGAAGTACTGTATACTGATAATGCTTGTGATATCATTTTATCTTATTGAAATATACAAGTGTTTGATCAGCATTGTGTACTTGGTTTCATACTTAAATGAAAACAGATGAATAAAAAAGAGAGCTGATTTAACCCTTTTTCTACTTATTCCAGGCTTCTGACCATAAAATAGTGCTGAAGGAAGGGTTGCTCCTTTGCTTTGTAGTTATGTGTGCCAAGGTTAACAATTCTAACCTTTTTGGTTATTAATGGTGATTTGAGAACATGTAGAATCAAACACTGAACTCGATAAAGGGCTTTACGAGACTAACTTGTTTTGAACTTTAACATTACAAACCAGTTCCCATCTGAGTAAACTTTGCTCTTTCTGTAATACTTAACCACCCAGCTCTCATAAACGCTGAATGTTTATCAGATCGTTTTAAATATGAACATTTCATTGCAGAATTTCAACTTTTAGAACAGTTGGCAAAATATTTTTTAAAAAACATGAAATAATGAGAGCAGCCTCCCTTGTTAAGATGGGGCGGGGGAATGGGATTTAATAGCACATCAATGTCAAATGAAATTTAGGATGAGCTGGAGACATTTCAAGCATACTTGTTTGGATAACACAGAAAATTACTTCCTATACAGTAAACTCTGAAAATGTTTAGCTTTATCTCCTGGCCACACTGTCTGTGATCTGCTTGCTCACGGTAAAAAAAAAACCTGTTTCCTATCACAAACTGTGAGAGAGCTTGACAGGCTATGTTGCCTGACTTTGGCAAGCAGCAATTAATAATGGGGTCTCATAACACAAGGAAGTGGCGCTGTGATGTTTATATTCAGTAATAAACACAGTTAAGCATCTGCCATGATTCTTTGCAGTAGTCAGCTGAAAAACTGAATGGCTGCCTTCTGGTTCGAAGGTCTCCTTGCTTCCCAAGGAGGAAAGTGAAGTCCCTAAGTACTTTGCGTTTGGATATGGGGTAAACTTTCCAAGCATAAACACAGTTATGAAAATGCTCTCACACTTGCCTTGTTAATGTGGTTACCCGTGGCATTTTTCATGCAATGAAATTTGACTCTGTTAACTTGTGTTTTTTTTAACAATGCCAAATTTGGCAGAAGCCCATTCACTGTACTTCATCACAGCGGGAACAATAAAATTCCTGCAGACTTCAGCACAGGGAAGCATAATATATTTTGACCTGCCAGTAAAATGGGTCACTCAGTTAGAAAAGAAGTGAGGCATTTCTGCAGTTTTGATGCTTTAATGAAGGTTGTTTAATAAAATAGATTTATCCCTAAAATCAGACAAAATGTGATTCCTTCTGTACTGAATTTGATCTGAAGGCAAAGCAACTGCCTTCAATGCCAAAGAAGAACTGCTTCAGCTATAATCTAGGCAACTGACCATCTACACCCAGTTGACCACTGGCAAAAGCAGTTCAAATAGACATCAGGGGCCTTGTCCCAGTTCTTTGGTTCTCTCCATTTTTTCAGTCCGGCTCACTTGTTTTAGAACCTTCTCTTTAACTTAGACTCATTGAAGTCCATCGCCATAATCTCAGTGATGCCTAACTAATCTGTGTAAAACACCCGAATACAGACATTCCCTTTGTATTCTCTCTCTCCCTGCCCCTTTGCACACTGTGTGTGTATCTGTGTATTTGTGACTCTTCCATCTTTGTCTTCTTGTCCCATCATCATTCCACTCTTTTCAATGCACTGTGTAATGATTTAATCTGTATGAGCAGCATGCAAGACAAGCTTTTCACTATTTCTTAGCACTTGGAACAATAATAAACCGTGTGTGTGTGTGTGTGTGTGTGTGTGTGTGTGTGTGTGTGTGTGTGTGTGTGTGTGTGTGTGTGTGTGTGTGTGTGTGTGTGTGTGTGTGTGTGTGTGTGTGTGTGTGTGTGTGTGTGTGTGTGTGTGTGTGTATGCATGTACCTTCCTTCCCTCCCTCTGTCTATCCTCACACTCTATTCTGCCGTGTGTGTGTGTGTGTGCGCGCGTGCATGCCTTCTTTCTCTCTCTCTGTCTGTGTATCCCACACTCTATTCTTCCGTCCATGTGTGTGTGTTTCTCCTTTTCAGTCTATGTGTGTCACCCCTCTTACTGCACCCTCTCTCACATTTCTACAATGTAAAATACACCTCTTCTCACAATATGAAAGAACATTTACCTAAAACATTAATCCTTTCTTTCTTTCTCTCCCTGTATACTGCTCTACCAGTTGAATATTTCCAGAATTCTTACTTGTATTTCTGAATAGAACATTGTTGGAAACTAATACCCATGCAGCTTCCAAAAGCCTGAATCCAGGCGAGTTTGTCATTATGACCAAAGTTTGAAAAAAGATTTAGGGTTCTAATATTTTTCTGTCATTCATACTCTGTTTTTTTTCTGTTTTGTGGATGCCAGCAAAGAGTAAGAATTTCAGGTTGTATACAGTATCCTTTCTCTGATATTAAATTGAACCATTTGAACCACTGAAAAACACTCAGATGACAAATGATACCAAGTTGAAGTAGATACTGGTGTTGAGATACTTTGAATTTTTCATGTACAGTGTCACAGAAATGTGCCTGTGCCCAGCTTCTCCGAGGCTCTTGTCAGTAACAGGCTGAGATTGTGCAAAATGGGTTCAAGCTGCAGTGAACGTTTTCCAAGAAAACCACCCAATTCCAAAGGTATAGAATGGACAAATGGGAGAATAGGAGAGAGTGGAGGGACATGTAGAGAGAAAACCCATACTTACAGAGGGAGGGAGTGGAAACTCATGCACAGTGAACAAACAGCAAGAGATATGATGTACAGTATCTCACCTGAAATATCGATGTCTTACTGTTTGCATGAGCCTGCCTCCGTTTTCTGTGTTGTGGATGCTGTAACATAGTTGCTAGGTCTCTGAGTATTTATCATATGCTGTGATCAATGTCTAAGTAATTTCCCCTACCAGCAGTGGTGTGGAGTTCCTTTTAGTGTGGGCTCCTGCACTTGAAATGCTGCAAACTGAGAGGTGAACTTATAGAAGTGTATAAGATCAGGAGGGATTTAGATAGAGAAGGTGAATACCCTTGGTCTTACACTGAATGTTGGGAATAAAGAACTAGAGGGCACAGGTTTAAGGTGAGTGGGGAAAGATTTAGTAGGAATGAAGGATAACCATTTTACACAAAGGGTAGTATGCATGTATGTACAGCTCCTTCAGGCTGGTGCCTGCAAACAACAAAACTAACACCGATGTCCTGCAGACAGTTAACAAAACTGGTTCATTTACTTCTTCTTCTTTCAAGTATGATTCTGCTAGTAAGCTATGTGTGATTGGAACCTGTGATTTACCATTTGGATGGCATGTTTTTGGGCCGATAGAGCGATCTGGCACCATGCTGTCTCCAAGATAGGTCGGTGAGTTTGGGAGCGGAGTGCGCGACCTGGTGGCCTGAAAGCCCGGAGCCGGGGTGTGAGCCCATGGTCGACTCCGTTTGTTCTCTCCGATTGAGGCGCCGAGCAAGGTTGAAATGGGCGAAGATGGGAGCGGAGTGCAGGAGGGTGCTCGGCGCCATCTGACTGTATTTGACTAGTCTTCCTCTCCTTCTAATTGCTGCCGGAGGAAAGCGTAGGAGTCTTGAGTTCCATGTTGCAAGGACTGATCGGTGAGGCTCATGGCTGAGGACTTTGAGGTTCATGTTGCATATGCTTCTGGATTCTGATTACACTTTCTTTGCTGTTTTTGAGCAGTTTGATCGGGGCGATTGGCGTGGACTTTGGTGAGGACTGGTCCTCACCAGACTGGTCCTGCAAAGTTCTGCTAGGGGTGCAGCGCAGAACTGAATTAAACAGAATACTCCTGGACTCCTGGTTTGATGTCTGATATTCTACGTGTTGTTAGATCACTTTTTGCCATTTGCACAATTGGCTCTTTTTTTGCACGTTGGGTGTTTGATGCTTTCTTTGAACGGGTTTTGTGGCAGCCTGCAGGAGGATGAATCTCAAGAGTTGTATTCTGTGTACATACTTTGATAATAAGTGAACAATGAATCTTTGAATGAGCTGCTGGAGGAAGAGGCTGAGGCAGGTACAACAGCACTTTGTAAATGTCTGTTGGACAGGTACACGGAGAGAAAAGATTTAAAAAGTTCAAATGCTGGCAAATGGGATGACCTTCAATGGTCACCTTGGTCGGCAAAGTCCAGTTGGGCTGAAGGTCTTATTTCTATGTTGTATTATTCTATGAACCAATCTACATGATTGATCCTCATGGTACTGGGAGAGTGGTTGTATATACAGGCACTGAACACTCTTGCCCACCTCCCTCAAGCTCAGCCCCACATTGTCCCCCACACATTTGGCAGCCACTTTTTTGATATAGCTAAGTTGTGTGCAAGAGAGACAAAATTCAAGTTTAATTATCATTCAATGAACACCCATGGATACAAACAAAACAGCATTCCTCAGTGGCCAAGGTACAAAACACAACACCAACTGTCATACACAGCGCAAGGCACATAGAGCACATACAGCATCAGCCAAAAATAGTGGAGTGATACGTCCTGCAGATTGATGGAGCGTGGATGATTTCTGACAAGAACAAGCCCTTAGCAGTCTACAGTCAAATGCATGTAATCCACCTCGTCTTCCACTAAGTGAACACTGGAGGGCAGCACCAACGGGAAGGGTCTCGCCCAATCCAGCATCAACGTTGCACCACAGCATCTCCGGCACCTCCTCACCTGGGTTACCAGGACAGGCCAGCATGCGGCATGAGGCTTAGTCCACATTACAACCGAGGCCTCGCAGCTCCCTCACCATCGGTCTCACCAATAAACCAGTGAACTGGACCTGTAGTATTCTACATTACCAATGTCCAACAGGGTCTTGCGATCATAAGTAAAAACGTCCAAGACAATCACACGCTATTAGACTGCACACCGACTCCAAAGTCTTTCTGTAGCAAGCAGCAACCCAGTCCACACCAAGTCCAGTTTCTCAATTTCCCCTGCTATCGAGCAATTCGCTGATGGATGGACCTGCAGTACCTGAAGTTCTTAATGTACAGCAGTGTCTTCTGATCACTAAAAGGATGTTCAAAAAGGACAAAACCACTTTTAGTTGGCCACAGAGCAGCCTCTGCATCTGAATGCGCCACCATCTTTCCGGAATGGAAAGTAATACTTCTATGAATTGCAGAGGTCAGTCAATATATTGCTTCTGGAAAACAGCTTAAGCTTCAAACATGGTTTATACTTTTTGAAAACATTTGAGTCATACCATTAAATCATGCCTGCAGACTGTTTTGATTTAGTAATCACGTTTTTTTCTCTCTCTCTCTCTCTTTACTGCAGTTCATTGCTCCAGTCCAGGAATGTGATTGGTTTGATTCGCAATAGTTGCCGTAGAAATAAAGGAGCTGTGTCTGGGATTGGATGGACAAACAGCATGCCCTGGGAGCAGCCGAGGTGAAGGTTAGGGAGACCAGGAGTACTAGTGGGTTATATGACTGGCTCATTGCAACCATGGCTTAAAATTGCAGAATCATCTGACAATTTAGGAAGGGCCTTATTATTAGTAAATCTATTTGCTCATGAGCAAGGACAATGTACGTGACGAATGGTGCACATTCAATCTCCAGAATCTTTAGTTATTTATTTATTGAGATACACCGCAGAGTAGGTCCTTTGTGCCGTGCCACTCAGCAGCTCCCAAATTAACCCTAGCCTGATCACGGGACAATTTATAATGACCAGTTAATTTACCAACCGGTGCATCTTTGCACTGTGGGAGGAAACCCACGCGGTCATGGGGAGAACGTCCGAACGACTTACAGGCAGTGGAGGGAATTGAACTCGAGTCACTAGTGCTGTAAAGCATTACTCTACCATGCCACCCAATGCCAAGAAAATCAACAAATATGTACGTGCTGAGATTTTCAATAGTAGAACTCGATACATGGGTTCATAAGAACATTTAAATTTACAATCGCCTGTTAATGCTAGCAGAGAAACAAGTTAATCAGCCCAACTGGCTTCAGCTCCTGTTTGTAATCCACAAGAGGTTCCTTGTATTCTATCTGCCTCATTGCAGCCTTTCTCGATAATTGTCTATTCCCACTTCTCTTTTGTATTTAACCGGTTAACCTCCTAAAACCTCTTAGCTGCTTTCCCTAAGCACTTTCTGCGATGCCACGCTCCACATTCCACCCCAGGGAAGGTGATTGGGTGGCTCAGCAGTACTGCTGCCTCACAGCATGGGGCACCTGAGCTCAATCCTGATCTCGGGTATGGTGATGAGGTTTGCTCACTCTCCCCATGGCCGAATGAATTCCTGCTCTGATTCCGTGCCAGTCCCCAAAGATCTGCAGGTAGGCTAGCTGGATACTGCAAATTTTCCTCCTAGTATCTAAAAGAATAAAGGGGATTTGATGCACATGTGAGGGCAAAAGGAAAATTGAAATGGGACTCACGCCGTGGCTGTTTGGAGCTAGTTTGGACCTGAGATTCATTGGCCTCTGTCTGAGTTGCATGATTAAGCTGATATCAAGAAGTTCTTGTCTGAGTAAGAAATTGGGAAATCAAGCTAATGTACAGTAAACAGGAATCAAAGGGAATTTGCTCCATTACCTGCAGTACTATCTCACTCAATGTAAAATGGTTGTGCTTCTGAATGGTTCATGATTTTAATTCCCAAGAGTTGCATGGCAGTGTCCAATGTTCAAACACCATCAGCTGCTCTCTCAACACTCATGCATAATAGGAATAGAAGCGGGGATGTTTCCTTTGGATTATCCTCACACTCATTGTCAGCAAGGTCGAGGAATTGATTATGGACTTCGGGATGGGGAAGTCGGAAGAAAATGCACCAGTCCTCACTGAGGGGTCTGCGATAGAAAGGGTGAACAGCTTCAAGATCGTGGGTGTCAGCATCTCTGAGGAAATATCCTGAGCCTAATACCCCAATGCAATCATGAAGAAGGCATGCCAGGGGCTCTACTTTGTGAAGAGCTTTTATCTCCTCATCATCCTCATTGAACCAGTCTTGGTTCTTCCTTGTGGTATGGCGAAGGCCCTCAAAGAAGACGAGAGAATGCAATCTCTGAAAGCTGCCGAGTCTTCTTCAACATCCCCTCCAAGACGAGCATTGGTGAGCCAGGTGGTCTGTAGTAGAACCCGATTTCAACATGCTGACGTTGAGCTTCTTGGAAAATTTCCTTGCCTGTGAACGTCATTTGGGTTGGATGTGGAGGTTAAGTTTGGAAATGATCAAGCCGTGTTCTATCTAGCAGTCTGTGCCACATGTTGCTTTGGTCACTCTGACATCGTTTCCGTCACGTCTTCTGCTGATCAATCAGATGCCAGCGCTTCAAGCAAGTGTGCCTCCAAGACATCTTGTTACTGCTTTGCAAGCAGAAGGCTATGTTGGGGATGATCAGGTCATGCATGACACAGGTTTTCAAAAGAAGCAGGCCATTGCTGTTGCATTTGCCTATCCAAAGTGCCCTCAGCCTCCATCCCAAGTATTGTTGAAATCTCCACGGACAAGGAACTTGTCTGACCTTGGTACAGTCACAATCAGGGAATCAAGCTCTCCTTAGAACTTGTCTTTGACTTCCTCTGGGCTGGTCATCATTGAGCTGTACGGCGTGATGTGTATGTTCTTCAGGGGTGGTTGTATGGTCATTAAATGATCATTGAATCCTTTTGGCAGACTGGTAAGCTTTCGGACAAGGTGGTTCTTGCTAGCAACTCCGACTCCTGCTTCGTGATGTTCAGTGCTGCTGCGTCTACTCCAGAATAACATGTAGCCGCCACCTGCTTCTGCCAGTTGGCCTTTGTTGGCCAGGCAAGCCTCGAAGAGAGCTGCAATACCAATCTTGTACCTCTCCACTTCTCTTGCCACCAAAGTACTTCTTCTCTCAGGGCTGTTAGACTTGGTGTTGTCTATCAAGGTTCGGATCTTCCATGTGCCGATTCTGAGCGGTGTCACTTTTGTTCGATTTCTTTGATTTCGACTGCTAAACCATTGTGACCGCCAGCCACAGTTTGCTGATTGGGTTGAGTAAAAGTAGACAATGATTATAACTCCTTTTCTAGCCCCTTCCTTCCAGTGTGGTCCTGAAAAGGGCTGCTCAGTTACTCAGGTGGCTGCCGAGTTCTGCTGCTACTTCAGTCAACGAGAAAACGACCCGTTGCCCTGAGCCACCTGTGTGTACAGGTCAGCATCTACAGCTTCTGGTGTATCCTCACCCGCTGCTTCCTCACTCACCCATCGCCACTTGGATTTGGATGTCACGACTTGCGCGTGAGTTTGATTAAAGTGAGGGAGAGTTGCGCAGGTCATCAACCTCACTCTTCCGTCCTAGTCTGTCTAGGTCTTCTGCCAAGATGAGAGTCAAGACGACTGGAGATGGGTCAGGATGCAATGGACAACCAGGGAGATCTACATGTCCTGCTGTGCTTTTGGTGCTCCACAATGCATGCTGGGAAATGCCTTCCTTCCTGCCCGATGAACCAGCTGCTGGTTCCCTCCACACAGTCCACCGAGTCCAGTCTTCACATGCTTTGGGTAGACAAGCCCGAAGTCACCGAGATTTCAAAAACCCCCCAATGGCTACTCTCACCCGGCTTGGCTGGCCTGTTGCCCGGAGAGTGGCTGATATTGCATGCAAAAAGCTTACCTGGAGCCACTGGTGAGAGTTGAGTGCCAGGTGAGGACCTACTTCGGAAGGTACGACAAGTCTTCACACTAGAGGTGCTACCCCTCCCTGACACCCTATACACCCCTTTGCACTGTACTGCTTCCACAAAATAACAAATGTCCCAATATATCAGACAGTAATAATAAGTCTAATTCTGATTCATCACTTACACCTACTGAGATAAAGAAGCAGTTAACACACAGCAAACCCTAGACATCATTCAGACGTGATAACAGAGGAGTAACTCTCATACAACACAAGATCCAGCCAGTAGCTATCAATAACGAAAGAGACTCTGAATGAGCTAACTTGTTGAACCTTTCCCTTTAGCTGCAACCTCTGTCCTGTAAACATACAGCACTTAAAATATTTTTTTTCCCAATTTCTGCAGCGTTTTTATGTCCTGTTTTTATTACAGGCAAGTAGCAGGGTCAAACAAGGCGAATGTCCAAACAAAATCTTCCCATATATGCTGCCTCTCCAGTTGAGTATTTCCAGAATTTACTATTTTATTTCTGCTTTCCAGAATCTGTAGCACTTTACTTTTACAGTTGAAATGCAACCAAGAGAAAACTCTACCTCAGAATCGGGCACAGTACTAATTATCGCTTAAAATGCATACCATATAAATTTAACAAAATGTCACTACGGGAATTCCCAGTGTACTGTTCATGTTTTTAATAGATTCAATGAACTATAGTGCTAATTTTAGTGATTATTATAAACTGTGTTCTCTGATCCATTTGCATTTCAGCCCCATGCAGATTCTTGTTTCCTGGCATACATGTTATGGAATGGTACGTCAGCATCATCATCATTACGTGCCATGTCTATATCACCTGATCTTAATCATGAGCCAACTGTTGCTGTTTTGTTGAAGACTTGGTGAAATCTCAGTCTTGGAAAAGATTCAAGGCAGAGGCAGTGAGATTGTTAATAAGCAAGGCATAAAACAATATCATAGGTAGGAGCAACACTGAGTTCAGTTTGCAATCAAATAAGCAACGGCGTTCTTATAGGTGGAACAGACTTGAGGGGCTGAAAGGCCTGGTTTTGCTTGAAATTTGTACGTTCACACCTATTTGCAACAACTTTGCTCTCAACATCAGCATGACCAAAGAATGGATTGTGATTTCAGCAAGGAGAACGAACACATATCAGTCCTTAATTGAAGGTCAGCTGTTGAGAGGGTGAGCTGCTTCAAGTTACTGGAGGTCAGCATCTCAGAGGATCTAACCTGGTATTAATGCAATCGCAAAGAAGGCACACCAGCAGCGGTACCTCATTAGGAGTTTGAGGAGATTTGATGTCGCCAAAGACCAGCTAATTTCTGCAGATATATCATGGAAAGCATTCTGACGGGTGGCGTCATCGCCTGGTACGGGGGCTTCAACACACTGGATAATAAGAGGCATATGCAAAGGATTGAGGACTCGACCAGCTCCATCTCAGGCACAGTCCTCCTCACCGTCAAGGACATCCTCAAAAGCTGGGAAACACAAGAAAGTCTGCAGATGCCGGAAATCCAAAAACAACACACACACACACACACACAAATTGCAAACACGAGGAAATTTGCAGATGCTGGAAATTCAAGCAACACACACAAAATGCTGGTGGAACGCAGCAGGTCAGGCAGCATCTATGGAAGAGAATAAAGAGTCGACATTTTGGGTCAAGGTCCTTCTTCACGACTGGAAAGGAAGAAAGAAGACACCAGAATAAAATGTGGGGGGAGGGGTAGGAGGATAGCTAGAAGGCAATAGATGAAGCCAGGTGGGTAAGAAAGATAAAGGACAGGAGAGGAAGGAACCTGATAGGAGAGGAGAGTGGACCATTGGTAAAGGGAAGGAGGAAGATACTTAGGGGGAGGTGAGAAGAGGTAAAAGGCCAGAGTGGGGAATAGAAGAGGGGACGGGGGGGGGGGGGGGGGGGGGAAATGTTTTTTACTAGAAGGAGAAATTGATATTCATGCCATCTGGTTGGATGTTGAGGTGCTGCCTCAAGAGGGCAGCATCCATCATTAAGGACCCTTACCACCTGGGCCATGCCCTCTTCTCATTACCACCATCAGGGAGGAGGTGAGGCTGAAGACCGACACTCAACTTTTTAGAAACAGCTTCTTCCCATCTGCCATCAAATTTCTGAACAGTCCATGAACACTATTTCACTATTCCTCTTTAGTGCTACTTACTTATTTTTATATGCAACTTCTTGGAATTTTTATTTTATGTCTTGCACGTACTGCTGCCACCAAATGATGTATTTCATGGCATATGTCAGAGATAGTAAAGCTGATTCTGATTCTGATCTGTTACCTGTTCAGAAATTTCAATAAGACTTGTCTGGCACAGAAACTCCTATTATGTTTTCTAAATCTAGATTAGTTTTTAATCACTTCTTTTTGTAAAAAATCCAGTATCTTTTCTTTTATTGACATTAAGCTGAGTTATAGTTCCTTGTTTTTGCACTGTCTTCTAGTCTGTATATAGAAGCAACATTTTGTGTTTCTTAGTGTCTTGGCACAATCCTCTCTGTGTAACTTTGTCTTATTGTTACTGCTACCACCTCCCAAGTTTCCTTAGACATACACAGATGCCACCTGAGCCTTGGCTTTTATCCTCTCAGCCGCATTGTTTTTTTCTATTATTTCCTTCCTTTCTATTCCTATTGCACAACATTCTTTTCAAGCTTATGTTCCTGTGACGTACTGATCATATCTCGTCAATGGTGGCTGAGACAAAACAGTTATTGCATACTTCAGCCAATTCTCAGTCATTACTTGATATGTGCTTTGCTCTACTTTAAGAGCTCTACTCCCATTTTAATTTTACTAGTTTTATGTATGCATCAAGACTATATTATTTACTTTTAAACTAAGTGATAAATCCCACGATTCTTTAAATAACTAGTCTTCTGATTTCTTTTTTCATTTTGTCATCCGTGCTTTACAATCTACACCGTTCCAAGTAAATTTTATTATCATAGTATGCATCTGTCACAACATAAAACCCTGAGATTCATTTTCCTGTGGGCATACTCAGCAAATCTATAGAACAGTAACTATAACAGTATCAATGAAAGATCAGCCAGAGAGCAGGAGACAACAAACAGTCTTCTGCATTCTTCTGCAAATACAAAATAAATAATTAGCAATAAACAAGAACATGAAATAACAAAGACAAAGAGTCCTTCAAATGAGAACATTGACTCTGGAAACATCTCAATGGATGGGCAAGTGAGTGTAGTTATCTCCTTTTGTTCAAGAGCCTGGTGGTTGTCAGATAACAACTGTTCTTGAACCTGGTGGAGTGAGTTTTGTTAGGGTGTTTTCATTTTGCTTTCATACTCTATTCAAGGTGCCTTATAATTAGCTTGGTTGTTTTTTTGATGTTTTAGCAGAGAGAAAAAAGGTGTCTGATCAGGGTAATGTAAAATATGCAAATGACTGGGTTCTGCATACATACGTAATCTAGAGATGAAATTTATGAAGTAAATAGATATCATAACTTTTACATTGAATGCTACACGTTAAACTGGTAATATTTTAACTTTTTCTTCTTCATCACCATTTTCTGTCATAATAGCAGGGGATTGAAGAGTTACCTTGAATGAAAGTAAGTTATCGAAGGAATAGTATGATGTCAACTCCAGTGAGAAAGTGCGATTTGTGCAAAACTGTCTCTTGGGATGGACCTTAGCAGAAGTTTGCAGGATAAGTTCTCACAGAAGCAGAGCTCTCTTCTTTTAGATCTGTGAAGAAGGGATGGAGGAATGGGGTAATGGCACTACAGGAGAAGTGCAGCTTACAAGACTTCTTCTACCACAACAAAGATGGATTTGCCTTTTCAACAGGAATTTTGTGAAAGGGAAGTGTTTTCAGAGGAAAACACATCGACATTAGACAAAGAATAGAAGGAAACATATAGCAAACCCTAGTGGACGGAAAACTGAATTATGCAAACGGTAAAGCTTTGATTAATATTATCTGCTAGATTAATTGATTTCTTTTGAAATTGCATCAGGATGACTAGAATTCAAACAAGTGGACTCTTGGTTCTCTTCTGGTGAAAATTGAAACTTATGGTGGTGAATTCAAACCTTACGTTGTACTGTATCTCTCCACACTTGTGCACATGACAATAAACTTGACTTGGCATGGCTATGATCAATTCAATGCTACTCATAACACCAGCTGCCTACCCTCCATGCTTCCAACATGCATATGGTCAGCACATAGCACTGTGCCTAACAGCACCAAGCATGCTGAAGCTGCGTTCAACAGTCACCAAATTAAGTACAAATCAACCAAGTATTACTGAAGGAAAGGCAGCAAGCCGCCCAATTTTATGCCCAATGTTTCTTATTGACTTGGTGTGATTTCTTTCTCAGCTGGTACATCATGCATGAAGGCTAGATAATCCACGTCACTGAGCAGTTTAAAAATGGAAATTTTTTTAAAAGCTGAGTGTACTGCATTTTTCATGGCCCAGGGTTCTATGTACAAATATGGCAGTCTGTATTTACATTGGACAAACCAAGAATGTTAAAATAAATTTGGATAGAAAGTTACACGACCTTGAAGGCAGCCAGCCTCAGAAATGGAGTAACTGAAGAGATATTGCAACTTTAAGAAGTGGGCTAGGAAATAATTCCAGTGCATTGAAATGGTTAGCTCATTTTGAAGACAAAGGTTGCTGGAGATCATTAAAAATGACTGCTCCGTGAATCCTTCCATAAATATTGTTTTTCACTTTAATAATATGCAGCAGCATTGAAATAAGGGATTCATTTGTAGCAAGTCAAACACTGGGGGTAATAAAGGCTTTTATTTTGAGCCTCTGGTGACAATCCTGCCTGGAAAGAGGTGACAGTGTGAAAAGGGTAAACACACTGCTCTAATTAAATCTTTCACTGCAAGAACAAGGATGTGTAATTCTGACATTTAGTAGGAAGATAAGGGAAGACAAGCTGAATCAGAATTACTATCAAGTGCCGTGGGCAGCCTGGCAGCAACTAGCACAAAGAAGACACAGAGACCTAAGTCTGGAGAAGAACATTTCATTGAAAGTACTTAAGTAAGGCTGCTTTGTCCTTCTCCTCTGGACTGGCTGTCATCCAGGTACAAATGGCATGTTACCTGAAATGACATTCAGACCACACTCAGGCCATACGTTCTGATTTCTATGCCAGAGCAAGTAAATTGGCCACTGTGATTTTCCGGGCCTTTCCTTTGCTGGGAACCTAAAGACAGCAACCATATGCCATATGACCCAGCGCTTCATTAGAAAGTCGCAGGCTTCTAGGCTTTCTAAACCTGAGTAATTATAAGGAAGGTTAGGATATCTCTGGGATAGTGTTCTCTGGGAAATAGCTGCCAAAGTACAGCAGGAAATTGGACTGGAGATTGGTATCTTGTGCATTAGGCTAGAAGCAATAACATGATGTATTCTGAGCCCACAAGGACAAATATTACAGGGTTTACGGCTGTCATATTCCAGTCAGCTGGTGGCTTATACACCAGCGTCAAAACTGCCTAACACCTCAGGTTACCAATGCAGCCTTGGTAGAAGCGAGTCTCTGAGCTGTTGTTTCCTGCACTTGTACACCCATACAGAGAAAATTGGCTTCATTTCACAGAGGAAAAAATAAATCCAGCCAGTTCTGGATTTTGTTTATAGCTTGGTTTCATTTTGAAACTTGTAGACTGCCTGCGTGTAAACATGATGCATTTTTTCTGCTTTACATACCGAGGCATAAAAATGTGGTTTTAATAAAAATGTCTTGGAGGGAGCAGACATTGTAAAACCAACCCCTGTTGACCCTGTGAGTACTGGGGCAAGGTTCTACACCTACCCTTTCCAACAGCACGTGCACTACAGGGGACCACAATTAGTGGATTAATTGAACATTAATCGACTACAGCTGGAGACCGTTATCATTTTTGTTGTGAAAATGCCGCCAACATAATCGCTTTCCACAATCCCTCCAGCTTCAAATTTCAAGGGCTACTATTTTGATGAAGGAGAATGTGATGATTCAGTTCCTTGCTGTTCGGGGAAGGGGGAAAGATTCACAGCAGCTATGTTTCATTTTTACTGGCTGACCTAAACCAAGTAATATCTCTGTTGAGTGCAAACCATGACTGTCAAGTGGTTGCTAGGCAAAATTGAGATCCACTTTTCAAAATATGATGAAAGATATTTGTTTATTTGATGAAGACTTTATTTCTTTTTTTGGTCTGAGCACATTTGACATCGTCACAGACATTCCAAACACTGTGAACATTGCTCGTTCTTCTGAAAGAGGCAACCAGAAGAGCGTCTCTGTTATCAGTGAGATTTTTTTGGTCTTGAGCAGGACCAGCTTCACTTCCTGATGATCATCAATAAGTGGAAAGGTGGTTTTTAGGATGGCAAGTTAGGCCTTTCTGTTGAATATTATTATAACCAGTTTCTGTTGGTGGATAGTTTACCATTACACTCTACTGTTGTAGGACAGCTGTGTCTATTTTGTGGGCATTTATTTTGCAATGGTTCAGAGTTGGTTTTAAGAAATACACTCAGTGGCCACTTTTTTAGGTACACCTGTCCACCTACTCATACCTTATTGGCCAAGCATGTGGCAGCAATTCAATGCATAAAAACATGCAGACATGGTGAAAAGGTTCATTTGTGGTTCAGACCAAACATCAGAATGGGGAAGAAATGTGATCTAGTTGACTTTGACTGTGGAGTTGGTGCTGGACGGAGTGGTATGGGTATCTGAGAAACTGTTGATTTCCTGGGATTTTATGTACAGCAGTCTCAAGAGTTTGCAGAGAATGGTGAGGAACTCTTTTTAATCGAGGAAGCAGTAGTTCTATGGGTGAAAGTGCCTAGTTGATGTGAGAGGTCGGCGGAGAATGGCCAGACTGGTTCAAGCTGACAGTAGCACTTTGACGTAGTGGCTGCTGGTCGTTAAGAACTTCAGATACTGCAGGTCTACAACACTAGCAAGTTGCTCAATAGCAGGGGAGATGGAGGAGCTGGACTTTGTGTGGGCCACATTGCTGCCTGCTACAGGAAGGTGTTGGAGTCAGTGTGTGAAGGTGATGTGCAGTTTAACAGCAAGTGAATATCTTGGACGTTTGTCTTGTGATCGCAGGACCCTGTTGGACATTGGTAATGAGGAATTCTGCAAGTCCGAGTCTGATGGTGGGAGAGCTGCATGACGTCGGTTGCCATGCCGACTGCGACTCATGCTGCGGCCGCACAGGAGAAGAAGGAGGTGCTGTGGTGTGGAATGCGTGCTGGATAGGGGACAGGCCCCTCCCATCAGTACTGCTCTCCAGTGCTTACATAGCGGGAAGACAAAATAGATTGCATGCATTCATCTGCAGAGTGCTAGGGCTTGTTCCTGCTGACAATCATCCATGCACCATCAATCTGCAGGACATGTCACTCAGGGACTTGTGCTACATCATATTTACTTGTGTAACTATATATTTACTGCTATACAGTCGGCCCTCCTTATCTGCGGGGGATTGGACCCGGAACCAATCCCCCGCGGATACCGAAAAGCGCGGATGCTCAAGTCCCTTATATAAAATGGCATAGTATTTGCATATAACCTATGCACATCATCCCGTATACTTTAAATTATCTCTAGATTACTTGTAATACCCATATAATGCAAATGCTATTTAAATAGTTGTTATACTGTACTGTTTAGGGAATAATGACAAAGAAAAAAAGTCTGTACATGTTCAGTACAGACGCAACCATTGTAGCTCTCCTGAGAACGCTGATGCCACCTCGGCATCAGCCGATCCCGATTCTCCCATGATCTATAAGTTCTTGAGGCTGTAGCGCTTTACATTGCTAGCCAGCCGTCCCTTACTAGCCTTACATAAACGCAAAATACTCTGCAGATGCTGGGGTCAAAGCAATACGCACAACAAGCTGGAGGAACTCAGCAGGTCGGGCAGCATCCGTGGAAATGAACAGTCAATGCTTCGGGCCGAGACCCTTCGTCACCGTCCCCCCACCTTCTTTATAGGGCCCTTGCCCCCTCCCTCTTCAGTCCTGAGGAAGGGTCTCGGCCTGAAACGTTGACTGTTCATTTCCACGGATGCTTCCCAACCTGCTGAGTTCCTCCAGTGTGTTGTGCACTCAGAGGCCACTTTAGGAGCAACAGAATGTAATAAAGTGGCCACTGATTGTATATTACTATCACGAGAATCACCTGCTGTGGTCCACGTATGGTGAGGGGTCTAGAGTACAACTCCATTCTGCTGTTTGTGACATGATTTTTTCAATTCTCCCTGTTATGGCAAAAAAAGAAAACTGAAGTACTTATTTTTCAGCATACAAGCAACTATTAATGGTCTTCATACTTGCCGAATCCAGCTTCATTCTGATTTGTCCAAAGACTACTAACTGCTTCAATACGATTACGGTTAATAAACTGCAAGGCGCAGTGCCAATGAAGCAGTGTTTCGCTAATGCCAGGCCAAGCAACAGGGAAGCAAAGTGCTTTTGATATTGTACAAAGATACTGTGTCAGCTATATCCATAGGCCACTAACAACCTTTTAGCCCTGTTCCAAGCACTTTCTGCTCTTAGTGTGTTACCCTGACTCACTGCTGTCTAAACAAGCTATCTGATCGTTCTGTTTTGCAGTCAACCCTCTTCCATCTGAATGCCGCCCTATTCCGTGTCATTTTCAGGAGGTAGTTCCTGCTCATCCTATGAGCCAATCCAGCTTACCTCCCCACAGCTTTTCAAGAAGCTGTTTCCAAGTACAAGGGAAAAGTCTTCAATGAGTGGCAAACTCAAAAAACCAAACCAGAAACATTTTTAATCAGCTCACCTGTTCATTAACGTTTTGAAATGTTAACCAGTTTCAAATACAATATCAAAATTATTTGAGTTGTATTTTATTGGAATCTTTTAAAGAATTCTTGGTAGCAAAATATAAAATAATCTTGATTTATTTATTTATTTTGGTGGGAGGACGGAACAGAAGTTGTTTAGATTCTATCCTGTGGGTCCTGAAGTGCTGGACACAGTGACCTAGTTTTAAATTACAAAACTACTTGTCTTTTGTTTGAAAACAGACATAAGTTGTCGGCTGATAGCTGCTTGGCATCTTACAAAAACATGAATCCAAGATGAGAAGTACTTCAGCCATTAAGTTTAACAGCAAAGGCATTTACAACATCCAGTGTGATTTTTGGTGCTTTGTTAAGGATTGTTTGTCTGTTGAAGCTGTTTGGAGTTGATTATCATGGAACAATTACTGAGATGGCTACTCTCTGACATGCTTGCTAGCAGAAATTGCTAACTGTTGAATAATGGCAGTAGACAGAAGGTTATAATCCATTTCTTTTGCATTAGCTTGGCTCAGTTGTTGAGCAGTTTTGATGCCAGATCAGAAGGTTGCAGGTTTGAAGCCCACTAAAATCTTGAACATATACCAAGCAGGATCCTGCAGCAAAGGGCAAGGCAGTCCAAAGTTATTGGAAAGTTGTGGTGGAAGCTCATCAGTCAAGTTGCTCAATGTGTGAAATGGTATTGTGTATTTTATTTTCTGCCTCTGAAGTTTATTTCTACTGTCTTTTACAAAACTGAACATCATAAGCAAAGTTCAATGCACACACATTTAGCATAAGAGATTCAGAATAAACTTCTTTTTCATATCTGAGGTGTTTTCATGTTCCTTCCAATTGTCACAAATATGCTCAATGGCTTCTTTTTTAGGTACATCTGTACACCTGCTCATTAATGCAAATACCTAAACTGCAACTCAATGCATAAAAACATGCAGTAATGGTAAAAAAAATCAATTGTTGTTCAGACCAGACGTTAGAATGGGGAAGTATTATGACTGAAATTACACTGACAGTGGAATGATTGTTGGTGCCAGACAGGGTGGTTAGAGCATTTCAGAATCTGCTGATTTCCTGGGATATTCATGCACAGCACTCTCTAGAGTTTCGTACAGAAAATGGTACGAAAAACAAAGAAAACTTCCAATAAGTGGCAGTTCTGTGGACTTGTTAATGAGAGATGTCAGAGGAGAATGTCTAGACTGGTTAAAGCTGAGAAGATGGGAGTAACTCAAATAACCACACATTACAGCAGAAGAGCATCTCCGAATGCAGAACACGTCGAGCCTTGGAGAGGATGGACAGCAGCAGCAGAAGACCACCAGAAAACAGGAGATGCCTCGTAGAGTGACCACTGGGTGTAGCATCAAGGAAGTGTTGAGAATCCTTTTCTCAGGTAACTCTTCCAGGATAAATGCATCAACCATTTGCTGCTCGTGGTCTGGGACATCTCCTCACGTGATCTCCATCAGCACAGCTGCACCACAGGGCTGTGTGCTTGCCCCCCTGTTCCACTCGCTTTACAGCTATGACTGTGTGGCTAGGTACAGCTCCAATGCCACAGTCGAGTTTGCTGATGACACCACTGTCGTGGGCCGAATCATAGTTGGTGACGACTCAGATTCTAGGCGGGAGATTGAAAATCAGGCTGAGTGATGCCACAATGCCAACCTCTCACTAAATGTCAGCAAGTCTAAGGAAATGATTGTAGACTTCAGGAGAGGGAAACCAGAGATTCATTTGTCAGTCCTCATCAGAGTATCAGGGTTGGAGAGGGTTAGCACCGTTAAATTCCCGGGTGTTGATATTTCAGAGGATCTGTCCTAGACTCAGCATTTAAGTGCAATGCGAAGAAAGCAAGGCAGCTTAGGAGTCTGCGGAGATTTGGAATGACATCTACAATTTTGACAAACTTCTTCTGATGTGCAGTGGAGAGTGTATAGACTGGCTGCATCATAGCCTGGTATGTAAACACCAATGCCTATGAAAAGAAGATTCTATAAAAGGTAATGGATTTGGCCCAGTACACCACGGGTAAAACCCTCCCAACCAGTGAGCATATCTGCATGAAACACTGTCACAGGAAAGCAGCATCCATCATCAGAGATCCTCAGCACCCAGTACATGCTCTTTTCTCGCTGCTGCTATCAGGAAGAATGTACGAGAGCCTCAGGATTTGCACAACTAGGTTCAGGAACAGTTACTACCCCACAACCATCAGGCTCTTGAACAAAAGGTGATAACTACACTCATTTACCCATGCATTCAGATGCTCCCTCAACCAATGATCTCACTTTAAGGACGTTTTATCTCATTATCTCACGTTCTGGTTTATTTTTTGCTATTTATTTATACTTGCATGTGCACCGTTTAATACCTTCTTCACTGTGGGTGATCTTTCATTAATCGTGTTCCAGTTACTATTCTACAGGTTTGCTGAGTATGCCTGCAGGAAAATGAATCTCAAAGTTGTATATGATGACATATATATACTTTGATAATAAAATTTACATAGAACTTTGCGATTTACTATAAGCATTTTCCATAGCTTGGATCATAATTACTCCACTAACATTTATTTTCTCCTCATTTTGGTTCTCTCTGGTGGTGCTGTTGGCTTTCCATAGAATGGCACACAACTTCCATCCATGTGTCAGTTATTTCTAACCTGCACCATCCACCAGTAGGTGCTTTGCTGAAGTGTGTAGATGAGTGATCAAATCCAGGGGAGCTAATGGGAAGAGCAAAATATAGCGCTAATCTGGAGTACGTCTGGATTAATGGCCAGTGGTCTGTGCAGACGATGGGCCAAAGGATCGATTTCCATGCTGTATGAATAAGTAGCATGTTTAACAACAATTGTCAGTAACAAACCAGCACATTTGTCAGTTAGTGTCTTTAAAAGCACTTTAAATCTCTGCTGATTGGCATACACAGGTCCTTTAAGTTCTGTGGTGTCTGATTTAACATAAAATATTAAAACAGTCCTGTAACCTAACTTAAATAACTCATATCTCCCATTTTATGCATTATTCTGCAGCCGAATTAATGTGGAGAACGTCAGTTCTCCCGTCTCTTAGTTAACAGCAGCCTGAGGGACATGTCGTGAGCAATATCTGTCCCTCTACCCCTCGGGGAAACATTCAGCCTCTAGTCAATGCCTTCTTCAGTTAACCAGACTACAATCAGGCACGGGCCGTGTGAAAAAGGCTCATTCTTTTAATAAATCAAAGCAAAATCAGAACTTATATGCAATCACACATTCGAGTTTCGACAGATTGTTCTCACATTTATGCCTTGCATGCATTCTTCTCCTTAACAATTGTGCATCGATGGGACAGAGGACTGTTGATAGAAGCAGATGAACATGGATTGTTGTTAATGAAGGGGATGGTGTGGAAGTGGCTGGCATGCACCGTAATTCAGGATGAAGTTACAAGTAAGTTTTTTGTTGCTGCACTCGCAAAAATAAGAGAGACTTAATTACCAGTGGACAGCTCTGAAGATTTCTGTATGCCACAGAAAAGCTGAACTCTAGTGAAATTATGTTAAAAAATCAATGTCTTTGAATTTTCAAGATCTATTGACTTTGAAGAGTGAAATGCACATATATGTATAATTAACCAACTGAACAAACAGTATGCATTGTGACTGCGGGTACAGCTCACGTCATGCTGTAAGCACTTATTGAATCAATTACAATGCAATGTGTAAATATTGAGATGCATCGGACTTCATGATTTCCATCCGCCACACCATTCCCAGCACAGCAGACAGATGACTTGTGTTTTTTTTGTTATTGAAATGTCAGTCTCCTGATCACTATATAAAAAAAGATCTCATCGGCTTCCATTTACTCTGGCATAGTGGGAACTGCTTGAACACAAAACGCTGTGGGATAAATGAGATGTTGTATTCTTCACCTGGACAGCATTTCCCATGATTGAAACCTTCCCTTTTACGCAACCTCCTGCTCAGATGGCTTTGAAACTATTGAACTGAAGGTGGGAGGGTGACTGGTGGAGTGCAGTTCCTAGCAAAAGGTTTGAAAGTCACCCAGCAATTGAAACTATTTCATAATTCTATGAAATAGGTTTTATAATTATGATTTTTTTCTCTCTGTGAAGTTGAAGAACAATGTTAACATTTAAGGGAATAGCCCCGACCTACTCCTGAATGTCCACAGAGGCAATTGCTTTGAAAGCCAGGTTTTACTTGGGTTTTCATCTGTTAGAACCCATTAGTTCAATGTCTACCTTTTTCGAAATCTTTGAAATATAACAGAGATCAGCCTGTTCAGTTCTTAGTAAGAAATCAACACAGCTAGCTACTGCAGCTCACCTTATAAATAGCAGGACAGGCCAAATCGCAGCTCTTTGAGTAGACAAGAGAAAACATATAAAGTTAAATAAAATGACAAATGGTAAGAAAGTGTTATGAGTGAACTGGGAGAAATAGGCATGGATGAATGGAAATAAATGAAGAGAGGAAGCAAGAATGCCTTCCTGTTAAACTTTATCATTATGACAAGTGGATTTGGACATTTTTCACATGGGAACTGAGCATAATTTAAAACCAGAGTGAAACCACGTTGGATGTGACAACCGAGTTCTGCTCTCAAATTACTTTTTTCCATACACAGGAAAAAAAATTGTTCAATTTGTGTTGACTAGGGTCAGCATAAGATGTGTTTCAACTGATCAAGCAATTAATATTTTAACTATTCTTTTAAGAAAATGCCAATAGTTAATGAATAGGACCAGAAAACAAAAACTAAAATTCTGGATTTCATTCTACTGTTAGATTTATTAAATTGGAAAAGTTAAAGAGTTAATGGTAGAGTCAGCCCCCATCATGTGCCAAGGCCCTACTCCCCAACCCCTGTGGAAGGTGCTTGCACTTCCAACTATATGCAGGGAGAAATATATCTGAGCATCTCCGTACAAAGGCTATATACCTTCCAGAGTGTAACTAAATCTGGGTGGGCTTGAACTGGTTTACTTGCCTTAACATTTTGTATCAACAAAGATTTTGCTTCCTGAATACTTTTGGGCGTATTTTATGGATTTTGGGCTGCTGAATGTGAAAATCACCATGAAATTTCCCTATCATGGCACTATTTTTTAACATCACCTATATTTGTAACACCTTGGGTAGGTCCAAGAGGAGCAGAGGTTTTCAATTGCCCCAACTCCTGTATACCGATATTCCATTGCATTTAGGTGATCATGCAAGATGGATGGCTTTACAATATTTCAGGTTAGTGACCTCTCACCAGAACTGGCAAGTCCTGACATGAAGTTGCTGAATTTAGTGTTGAATCTTAAGAGAATGAGAGTATTCTGGTTGTTTTCGTTGAGCTTGTTTGGAATAGCGTAAGAGGGATTAAGCAGAGAGGTTCATCTGGGAATGGGCCAGAGGATTAACATTGCTGGAGCTGACAGCTCAGGATTACTCCTCCTTGCTGAGCATGGGCATTACGCAAAGTAATCACTCAGTATGTGGTTCATTTTCCAAAGTAAATGGGACCAGATCTTGAGCACTGAATGGAGTTCTCTTAATTAGAAGAAATGCAAGTGAATCACTGCTTCACTCTGAGTTCCTGGATGGGGGGGAAGCAACCAACAATTCAACAGTCCTCATTTTAATGACCAGTATAGAGTATAATGTCTGGTTCTTTCTCCAGAGATGCAGCATGGATTGTTGCAGTAGTTTTGGTTTCGATTTCCGATATGAGTATAGAAATCAGGAACATCTGATGTCCACACGGGCCCTTCCACAGGCTCCATCATTTCATAAGGCCTGACCTGACAGTAATTTATTTCTGCATTTCTATTTTCAGGTTTGCTTTTTGGTAATAATTGGGACTGCTGTTCTTACCACAACTGAAGAATAACACAGATGAAGATGAAGAAGATGAGATGAAGAAGATGACCATCCTTCTCAATGCACTATTTCATTAATAATTTCCTCTGTAAAACCATAATATGAATGTGATATGTAATTTCATTTTAACCGGGATACTTTAGTCCAGATGAAGGATCACAACCCAAAATTTTGATTGTCCATTTCCTTCCACAGATGCTGTCTGGCCCATGGAGCTCCTCCAGCATCATGTTTGCTGTTTTTGATGTCAGCGTCTGCATTCTTAGGGAATAATTGGTTCCATGTACCAACATGTCCATAGCCAAATCTTTGGCAACCATTAAGGGCATTTCTGGAGTCTTCATTTGCTTTCCCAGGAACAAACAGCAAGAAACCTGACTGTGGGAGCTGAACAAATTTGGGAGGCTTAATCAAAAATGGTGATGGTGCGATGCCACTGCATCATTCTCATGTGTGTTCTTTGAAAATCAGATAAATGCAGTGCTATGTTCGAAATGGGAAGCTAGTTATAAAGAAGTATACAGAAAATTCCTGTTTTATTCATTAGAAAATCAATAAAGAAGTACCGTTGTGTGCAATACTGATAAAGTTTTACTTTGGAAAGTCTTTCAGTAAATAGTTACACTCATACACAATTAGGCATTGCCCCTGAAATTGCTTGTATTTATTTATAGTATCTCCAACTAGTACATAATGTACAAACTTTCTTTCCCTTAGGGTACAGGGTATTAATTCAAAAAGGCTATCTCATCACATTAAACTTTGCAGGAAGGAATATGGACAAAATCAAGATTTGCTCTCTCTCTCTCTCTCTCTCTCTCTCTCCAATGTGTACTAACTTTTCTCTCTGCCTTTAGAATTCTAGCTTTTTGCTCACCAGGTTCCTGACATGCCATCTAATCTAACTGCATCAGACTATGTGATATTTAATATTAACCGTGGAGAGATCTTACTGCCGAGCCTCTTTCTCAAGGTACTTCATTATGATCTAAAAAATACATAAAATATCTTCATGTTCAAAAATTGTCAGCCCAGAGGCACTGCGCTGACCCAGCTATGGAAGGATTCCAATCCACTGTTGGTTTGTGCGATCTCAGCCCTTACATACATCATGTAAGTAAATGCTAAAAAAAAGCTGCTGTAACTGACACAACTGGCTCCCTACAGACTGAGGGAATGGCATTAATGAGTTTTATTGCCTCTTGTGGCTCCAACTCTAAGTGGGTTCAAGGAGCTCCTGCCTCCCTGGCTACAACATGATTTGCTGTCGCTTTAAATGGTATCACTCTGACTGTCCTTGTGATGTTTTTAAGTAGTTTGTGGTTCCCAGCTTAGATTCACAATACTTGGATGTTATTTTCCCCTCCTCTCAAAAGCACACATATGAATTGTCATATATTGTTGTAGTTTGGAAAGTTGCATTTGACGTTTCCTCTGGTTGAAACCTTGATAGAGTCACAAAAGAAACTGATTCATTATCCAGTTTCTATTCTTTATTTCATTCCCAATAGTTTTGTTCTTTCGGGAGCATTACAGTCTACAATCCAGCTAGACGAAGAAAAAAATGGCTTGTCTTTTGAACAGGATGTGTTCCAAGGCTATTTACTTGACTTAGCCTTTTTCAGATTTTTGGGATCAGGTTACAAGAACTTGTATGATTCGATCTTTACCTGAAGTAAATTTAATTTCCTTTTTCACTTAATAGAATTTTTTTTCTTTGTTCTGTTCTTTTTAAGAAGTTGGGAAGTAAAGTAAATCATGTCAGGTTATGCATTGCACTATTATATATAAGAAATTAGTTTCTGGGACTTGGGAGTTTGTGCATTGATTTGTGAGAATTCCATTTCCCATTACATATAAAAATCCTGAAATTCTTTGAAAGAAGTGCTGTACATAAAATATTACAAAACAAAGGAAGTCCATTCATTTTAATCAGCAGCAAAAAGCAATCTGTGTTGATCTTTTCAATAATTCACAAATCCTAATTTCTACATAATCTTGTTGTTCATATATATATAGTGTGTGTGTGTGTGTGTGTGTGTGTGTGTGTGTGTGTGTGTGTGTGTGTGTGTGTGTGTGTGTGTGTGTGTGTACTCCCCTTCATTTATTTTTGAAACAGCTTGTAAAGTGGACCTGGCCTAGTCTTCTTTAAATTCTCCTGCAGAGATTTCCAAGCTATAAAAGGAAGTCAGTCCCAAGAGGCCCAGTGGTCACTGGGTTACACCTTCTTTTAATTTTGTATTGTTGTAGGTCATGTTGGTTTGACAGACCTGGCAGAAGTGGTTTACACGCTATAAAGTTGTGAGTTATCATCCATTAGGGTGAGACCTTAAGCACTGTGTAAATGCACAAGAAGCACTCTTAATTGAAAGTAAGGGTGGGCTTGCAGTGTTACCAACACCATTAACTGCCACACTTGTTTGTTCTACAGGCTCTTATTGACTGATGACACAGGATTCCGGGGGTGGGAAGGAAGAGGAAACCCTGTGGGTGGCAGGGGCCCAAATATCCTTGTGGGTCCCATAAAAGAAATTGTGCTTCTCCCAGCAGATGAAGAAATCTCTTTTGGCTCACCTAGCTGAACCTTCACTATATATTTAGTAGGTTTCACTGCAGGAACAACTACTCCGACAGGTAGGATGTTAAATTTGCCCCGGGATACCAGATGAGTGATAAAACGTCTTTTACTATAGATTGATGAAGCATCAGTCTGATTCAGGAAACTCTAAGTGGGAAAAGCAGTCACTCAGTTTTAACTCCTTTTCAAGATGATATGCACTGAGAAGGGAATTAAATCTTATGCTAAAATATCTTGATGTAGGATACTCATATTGATGTAAATGCTTCTGCTTGTATTTTAAAGCCTGATTTTGACCTGACATGTCAAACAACCAACCAGTTTTTCTCCAATAAAATTACACTAAAAATAAAATGGATGTTAAAATGAAATGGCATCTTTTGTATTTAATTCTTTTCACTGCTTGACAAAAGCCTTCCATTATTATCTACTATTTCTTCCTCTGCTATTTAATAGCCCACATATTCAGCAGTCAGAATGTTCAACACCAAGGCAGCAGTAGTATGTTAGAAACAACATCAATCCCTCTAAAAGAAAGACATACGCAATCCTATACATCTCTAGAATCAGAATCCGATTTATTCTCACTGAAATACATATATAAAATTTGTTCTTTTGCAGTAGCAGTACAGGGCAAATTACAATGGGTTTCATGGACCATTCAGAAATGTAATGATGGAGGAGAAGAAGCTATTCCTAAATTGCTGAGTGTGGATCTTAAGGATCTAGTACCTCTTTTCCAATGGTAGAAAGGAGAAGAAGGCAAGTTGTGGATTGCGAAGGTCCTTAATAAAAACCTCTTAATAAATTCCAATTTGGAATGAATATTGGCATCATGGAATGGGTAGAATTATCTCCAGAATGACACTCTGTAGTTGGGAAAAGCTTCCAAAAAGAGAGAAAAAGAATGAGTAGAAAACTAAATTAATTGTTAATTAAATTGATTTTATTAAAAGTAAACAGTTTAAGTTAGAACTGCCTTAGCAAAGATTTGAGCATTTTGTTACTTGCTGTACATGTGGAACTTGCCTCCATACTTCTAAGCCAATCTGATGGTTTCGATATTGACTTACTTTCACTCTGGGTTTGGAGGTGAATAATGAGGCCAATGTGGGGACGGTAGACTCTTCCGTGGAGGTTCATAACAGGGCAGATCTGTAGGTAGTTTATGAGGTGGTGTTTTCATTTTACTATTTACACAGGGGTTATGTGTGCATGAACACAGAATGAACACGGCCCTTGATACCATCCTGAGCACTCTTTCACCACTTCGACACAAAGCCCAAAGATTACCTGGAGTAGCGTGTAAAGCTGCCTTTCATCAGGACAAGTTTGAACGCGTTCTTTAATCTTTTTCCCAGTTTGCCAGCTAAGTTTTTCCTGTGACAGAGTTCAGAACAGCATAATTCCCAGGATAGAAAGGGTTACCATGAGGACCAATTGATGGCTCTGGGCCTGTACTCACTGGAATTCAGAAAAATGAGGATGGGGGATGGGGGTGTCGGTTCTCAATTAAACCTATCGAATGTTGAAAGGCCTCGATAGAGTGGATGTGGAGAGGATGTTTCCTATGGTGGAAGGTTCTCAGAACAGAGGGTACTGCCTCAAAATAGACAGATGTCTATTTGGAATGGAGATGAGGAGTGATTTCTTTAGACAGAGAGTGGCAAATCTGCAGAATTCATTGCCACAAGTCATTGGGTATATTTAAGGGAGAGGTTGATAGTTTCTTGATCAATCTGGGCATGAAGGGTTGTGGGGAGAAGGCAGGAGATTATGGCTGAGAGGGAAATGGATCAGCCATGATGAAATGGGGGTGGGGGCATACTCAATGGGCCAAATGGCCTAATTCTGCTCCTATATCTCATGGTCTTAGATATGGTGAAGGAATTAGCCACATGCAGCATCACAGAGCAAGCAGAGCAAAATAAGATTTCAGACAGACCAATGCCAGAAAACGTGGTAAGAAGTCATCACTATTAAAGCCTCGTTGTTTTTAATTCATTAATTAGGTTTTGATTTCTTTTCTTCAGAAGTAATCTTCTGAAAATATCCACAAAAATATGTTTGAATTAACATTAGAATATAAAATGTTAATATGATGTAATATAATCCTAACTATCTTCTAATTTAAGGGATAGTTCAGGATGAACAGTAAATGTTGTCATTATTAGTCAAGTCCATCTTTCACGAATTAATCTAAAAATACAAATTGGACAATATTATAATGAAGGAGGACTCGCTGAACCATCTGTGTAATGGTAATATCAGTAAAACAGGAATTAAAATAAACTTTACATATGGAATTAGGCAATAATATTGACCTCAATCCTCCACTGACTAGCTATTAGTCTGAGCTAACTAGTTGCTCGTCCTTGGACTGCACCGATCTTTCAGCTTGTTCCCAAGTACTGTCATCCTTCGGAAAATATGTTTTCAGCCAAGCAACCATTCCAATTACTGTGTGGGCTATAACCAGAGTAAATGGTCAGCTGTGCTTCCAGAAGGGTCTTTTCAGACTATAAGTTTCACTGGCTATGAAAGCTATTTTTAAAACTGAACATTTGTCAGAAATTAGCCCTGTGCAGTGTAAGTTCCCCAAGTAGGAATTACTACAGAAGTGATATGGAGATCGCTATTACCATAGTTGGAAATGTAATGCACAAGAAAAGGAGGATATTCAACACACTGACAAAGACACAGTATTGGGAAGTTGAAATAGTTCATACATATATCATTTATACAAAGCAAGTTTTATCCTATCATTGTTTATCTCCAGCATAAGTAATTGCTGTAATTTTTAACAACGCCTAATGTTATGTAAATTATGAAGATAAATATTGTAGATGAGCTCCTGAGTTTGAACAACACCAGGCTGATGTCCACAATTACCAATTTGATTGTATGCAAGATCTGCTTATATTTGATTACATTTGTCAGTTGATTGAAGGACTTCCGGACATTCAATCACCACACAATTTGTGAAAAGACACAGTTAATGGAATAAGAAGTTTGATCTGAAATTTATATTTGATGTTGGTCTTTACATTGTCCACTGAAGGTAATTTTCCTAATTGTAATCTTCTAACCTAGATTCACCTTCTGGTCACTGATGTTAAAACCATGTGTTATTCATTCATCTTATAAAGCAATAGATCAAGTATTGTGTATGCTGGAAGGGATATTGAAGAAGCCTGGCATTATATAGCAAGTCGTGCTTTCTTTATCCATGGAAAGAGCAGCCAGCAATGCAAAAGTGAGTGTGAGAGGTTCTTCACTCTCACGTATGAATCTCAGTGAATGGACAGATGTGTTAGAAATTCACCTTTCAAGGTGGAATGAACTTCAGTGATGGAGCCCATGCAGAGTATTGACCCAAGCTATAATGCGGTGCACTTAGCCTCTGCTTTGAGTAATGAAATTCTCAGCAAAGGTACTGTAGCCATTTACCAGCTCAATGCTAGCAGCAATGTCTCATAGTGATTTGTCAGCTGGTTGATTATGATAGAGAATTTAGAGTCGATCAAAGTAACTCCACATCTGAGTCACCGTGCTGTCTCAGTCAGAGCTAGATATCTTGTGCATGGCTAAAGTCAAGCTTGCCTTGGATGAGTCCAGAAGCCAATGAAGAGCTTCTGCAGTCGTCAAAACATGGAACAATGGCCATCAGCATCACAGTCTTCGGGACAAGAGTCAACGCTCGTCTGTGCTGCAGCCTCAGGAGATTTATCATTGATCTTTAGGAAGAGGAAGAGTCAAGATTTATGTTGCACGAGGCCACCTGCCTTTATGTGGGTCACATCTTTGAGCCCATATAAACATTATTTATTGACCTTGGTGAGAAGAATTATCAACTACAACAACTGAGTAGGCACTTCCAAGATTTGCAAACAGCAAAGTTTGCTAAGTTAGCACAAAACTTTCCCAACATAACTCTGTGAGAAAAGCCTTTCACAGACACTCAAGAGAGCAACTGTGAGGCTGCGGTATTTATTGCCTGTCAAATTTCTAGTCCGCAGCCTGTGTCACTGTGGTCTGACTTGTTTCACTGACAAGTTGAACTAAGTTAAAAACCTAAGCTCCTGTTAATATCAGCCACAATAAATGATTAACATATTGCAATGCACATTAAATTGGCAAATTGGAGCATTGGCATTAGGTTTCCAACATGCTATCACTTTTAATCGTTCAATTGCTCTAAAGCTCATTCCTTAATCGGGGTTTATTTATGAGAATGATCCCAGAAATGAAATGGTTAATATATGAGGAGAATTGATGGCTCTGGGCTTGTATTGCTGGAGCTTAGAAGAATGGTGGGGGGTTGGGGGGGGGAATCTCATTGAAACCTATCAAATATTGAAAGGCCTAAACAGAGTGGATGTGGTGAGGATGTTTCTTAGAGTAGAGGAGTCTAAGACCAGAGTGCACATTCTTAGAATATGAGGGTGTCCCTTTAGAACAGAGATGAGGAGGAATTACTGTAGCCAGAGTATGGTGAATTTGTAGAACTCATTGTCGCAGATGGTTGATAGTTAAAGCGAAGGTTGATATGTTCTTGATTAGTAAGGACATCAAAGATTACAGGGTGAAGCTGGAAGAATGCGGTTGAGAGGAATAATAAATTAGACACAATGGAATGGTGGAGCAGACTTGATGGGTCAAACGGCCTAATTCTGATCCTATGTCTTATGGTCTTATGGTTTTAAAACCAGATAAGCTAATGTTGAAATAGCAGATCTATTCTCTGTCACAAATTCCATTACCTACAGTTTTGAATTTGAGTATTTTTTTTCTCTGAGAATTGAAATAAAACTGGTAAATTGCACCAGTTTATCAGTCAGAAGTGAAGAATTGTACCCCAATTAATCGAAGTTTCAGTATATTTACCCCTTCACACCTGATGGTGCTAACTCGTCCCATTGGAGATATCCACTCAAGTCCCATTTCCCGTCATTTTCCCTGCTCCTTGTTTTTTGCCAGCACTTATCTCATTCCTTTTATATCTATTGATCGATACAACTTTAGTAGCAATTTGCAGTAAAGCATTCCATATGGAATTAAGTCTTCACATTAAGTATTCTTTCTAACTCTTTCTCTCTCCGTTTCTGGTCTTAACAACTCTAGATAAACACTCCTTTTCAATTAACTGACCTATGGAGGAAATCTCAAATGACTGGTGTCCTCATAAATATCTTTTCAGATTCATTATCTTCTCATTATTTTTACACCCTTTTTTTAAAAAAAAGGAATATAATTCACCATTTAATTGTCTGTCTTCTTCACTCCAACCTGAACCTCTTTTCTGTTATTCTGCAATTTTACCAATAGGATATTTTCATTTCCTTTCCATTTCAGAAGCTGTATAATTTACAGTATATTTTTACATATTTTGCCTTTAATTCTTGTTTAAATTTAACATTATTTCTCAATTATTATAATGGAAAAAAATGAGCTGTCATCTCATAGACACTCACCGTCCTGGAATCCAGCACCAACCTGCTTTTCCCAATCTACCTGCACATTGAAATACTTCATGACTATTGTGACTATTGATATCCCAAGGATGCGACCTGGAAATCCAACGTGCCTTCAGGGTGCCAGATTTTCATGGCTCTGGAGAAGAGCTGATTTAAGGCCAGTGCCCCTGACTGAGGCGTCGCGGGAGAACATGGAACATCGGGAGCAGCGGACAAGCTGCTGGCTGGTGAGCCTTTCCAGGGCTGATTCTCCGGGCGCAGAGCTTGGTAAAAGTGATGCAACGGATTCTTAATGTCACAAATCTGCGAGTTGGTTGTTATGTCTCCCCTCTCGCTGTGAAACGGGGACACCTCTTTTTCCAGTATTAGGGACAAAGCGAGCCTGTGGCATGTCAAATTACCGGGTGAACGAGTAGTCTTTGGGGCACTGCAAGTCTGTGCCCTTAGTGATGCTTCGCTGCACGCTTGAGTGCTCGGTGGAGGGCGCCAATGCTCTTTTGCTGGTGGGGGTGAGGAGTGCTATTGCATTGCTGCTGCTTGTGCGTGGGAGGGGGGAGCTGAGGGGTGCTCTTGGGGTTCTAAAGTTTTAACTGTCATTCATTCTTTAGGGCACTCTGTTCTCGTGGTTCTTTGTAAAGAAAAAGAATTACAGGATGTATACAGGCAGTCCCCGGGTTACGCACAAGTTCCGTTCCTGAGTCCGTCTTTAAGTCGGATTTGTATGTAAGTCAGAACAAGAACATCCAGTATTATTTAGCGTCAGTTAGTAAAACGATTGTCTTAGTATATAGTATATACTTTACCTTTCTATGCATACAAAACATTTAAGAAATGTATGTATTCCAATAATTAAACCATTGCGTTGCTTAGTAATAAATGTAGCTTTCATCAGGGCAGGGCCTTTCACATGCTCCATTATTCTCACTTTATCCGTTATCCTTTAAAATTGTTCCGATCGTTGACCGGCTGTAGCCTAACGTTTTTCCAATGACCAATGGTGCTTCACCTCTTTTAAAACGCTTTATTATTTCCACTTTATTTTCAATCGTGATTGCTTCCCATAAATGGAACAGAAACACTGTGGGCAGCGGGTCCCGAGCTCCGCCGGCTCCCGAGGTCCGCTGGGTCCTAAGGACCACTGCGCTGAGACAGGCAAAATGGGACAAGTGGGGGCTGTGCTGGGTTTGGGTATTTGATCCTCCATAATATTCTGCGTGGGAATTTAAACTGGAGGTGGCAGTGTTTTTTTTACAAGGTCGAGTTGCGAGCTCGACATCAACCCGGCACGGATGGTATGGGAGTCACTGGATCGACATCAGCCCGGCATGGGAGCGGTCTGTCTCGAGCCTGGTGCTGATCTGACTGTGCCACCAGTCGACCGGAACGTGGGAGGGACGGGGTCAGGGTGAATCTTACTAAAAAAAACTTAAGCCAATTACAAAGTTAAATACTCAACACAGTGTCAACGGCAACAACTTAAAATGGCGGACAGTGTTCTCCTTCCTCAGTTCGTAAGTACAAGTTGTCAGTAAGTCGAACATTCGTAACTCGGGAACTACCTGTATTGCATACATTTCTCTGACATTAAATGTACCTGTTGAACCTATTGAATATTGTCCTTTTGGCATGGATAATCTATCTGCCATTACAATTTGAGGGCCACATACTTAGTACTCTTTGGGTGTCTATATTCAACTCCCATCAGGGTCCTTTTATCCTTGCAGTTCTTTAGCCCTATCCACAATGTTTCAACACCTTCTGACCCTTTGTCACCTCTTTCTAATTATTTTATTTTATTTTTAGCAACACAGGAATGCCGCCCCCACTGCTTCCTGCCTGTCCTTTTGACACAATATGTATCCATGGACTTTAAGCTCCCAGCCCTAACCTTCTTTCAGCCATGGTTCTTTGATGCCTACAATATCATACCTGCCAATCTGCAACTGTGCTGCAAATTCATCTTCCTCATTCCATACACTGTGCACATTCAAATACAACATCTCCAGTCCTGCATTCACCCTTTTCAATTTTGTCCACCTTTTACATTGGAACTCATCCTGTTGACTGTAATTTTTCCTAATCAATAGCCTCTCCTCGCTACATATTGCTTCTGTTTGTAAACCAGCTACCTCATCTTCAGCACTATTAACTGCCTTTCCTACGATACTTCTTGGATTGAAATATAGACAGCTCAGGACACTAGTAGCGCCATGCAACTCTGGTTTAAACCCCACCGTGCAGCATTAACAGACCTTCCCGCTAGGGTATTAGTCCCCCTTCCAATTCATCTAAACTGTAATGCATTGAACATAATAAAATTACTTTTGCCAAACTAGTGTTTCTCCTACTGTAGGTATTTGCCTTTACTCTCACTTTTCACAGTGGCTTATAGCTTAATCGAAGATTAATTTGTCTTTTCTATACCGTTTTAACTGTTAAGCTTCTATTATCAGTGGCAGTTGCTTAATTGGGCCAAAAGGTACTGGTCCTGATGTGTTCCATTTAACCAAATCCACTCTACATTTACTTACTTCCTATTCTTGAACCAATCCTTTATCCATGCTGTTTCTGATTAGAACTGCAATTGCTTGCTGCTGAAATATAAGGAAAAGTGACTTTCATGCACTGTCAGGCTATTTTAAGTGGAGACTATTATCAGATTCTGCATTTTATTCTGCAGAAAGTTTGAAGTTAATAACTCATCTCCATTTACCTAAGGGCACAAACTTATCAATCACCCCGATGAGTTATTAACTTCAAACTTTCTGCATTATCACTCAATGAGTTGACCTGCATGTGCACGTAACGAGAGCTGTATAACTCATCTCCTTCTACCTTAGGCCACAAACTTCTCAATCACTCCTGCTGTGGACACTTTCTGGAGGTCCAAGATCCGTATGCTCCACGACCGCAGGACTAAGTGTGTAAATGTAGGAGGGGACTATGTTGAAAAATAAATGTGCTAGGTTTTCTAAAATTGTTTCCTTCTACTTTAGGCCACGAACTTATCAATCACCCTTCGTAGAAATGAGAAAGTAAAAATTAATTCAAGTAGAGATCTGTAGGAAAAACAGAGTGAGGTGGCAACAAGGCTTGTAATAGACTGCAGATCAGCTGAGGTTGTATGACACAGGGGGTGATGGTAAAGAAGGATGGGGGGGCTAAAGAAGGGAAATAAGTCAATATATTTTTAGGGAGTGTGAAACAAGGTGGATGAAGTATGAGATTAACAGAAGAGTGAGGGAGCAAAAGCTGAAGGCACAGAATGTGAAGCACAAGATTGGAATGGCTGGTAATTTGAAATCAGTGCTGAGTCAGGACGGTCAGCCTGAAGATGAGATGTGGTTCTTTGAGCCTATGTCATTTGTCGTTGGAACCATGCAGGAGGTCATAGTGGGAGGGGAATGAAGAATTATAATAATAAACAGAAACTCAGGGCCTTCCTTACATTTACCATTTATAGAGAGAGATGGCTCCAGCAAATAGAGGAGCTGTGGTTGAAAAAGAGGGCTATGGGTACTTTCTAAGGTAAGGACATGTTCGGCACAGCTTTGTGGGCCGAAGGGCCTGTATTGTGCTGTAGGTTTTCTATGTTTCTATGTTTATTTCTTCAGTAGACATTTGACATTGGTGTCTTTGAAATAGATAGCGTGGTGATGCAGAGGTCCAGGAACTGAGATTGATTTGCACTTCAGATGTTCATAATTTCTAGCCGGGAGTGGTGGGGTTGTGGTGGTTCTGTACCCAGGCAGCATTAGCAACAGATTCACCACCAGAATGATCCTGACTGTGTTTAGACTTGTTTAGCACGTTAGACCATTAGGCTTCTGAAATCCCAGCTGCATTACATTCAAAGTGTCACTGATTAGTCTTTTCTGTACTTTACAATATGTAATTTGTGCAATTTAGTTTGTTTGTTTATGTGTAATTCATCTGTAGATTTCATCCTTACTTTTGTAGGTTATTGTGTGTTATGCTGTTATTTATACTACAGTGCTGTACACACTGGATCTGAGAAACAATATCTTGCTTGGCGCTATACATGTATCTAGTTAAATGACAATAAACTTGACCTGACTTGATGAGAAATTTAAACTGGGCTGATTGAAATATACAAAACAGTGCCGTGTACCTAATTCTGTCACCTTCTGCACAGACTTTGACTCATTTTCCAGGTCTACACTCTCTTAAATGGAGCACAAGGATTGTTGAAAAAAATGGAGGCAAAAAACTTTAATCTTTTTAAGCTGGGAGTGAATGGTCTTTGAACTGATGCAGTTGTTTATGCAGGTGCTCCCTTAGTCCCAGTACTTAATACCAGTGTCAATGAGTGAACTGCAGTGAACTTCTAGGTGAGGATAGTATGGGACATGGAGGGGTGGTGTTGTTTCCATATGTCAGCTGCCCATATTGCACTTGACTTTGGAGGCGGTAGGTTTATGAGGTGTTGCTAGAATGGGAGAACGGGAATACTCTCTATCACAATCCACACTATAATTGTAAGGTGTTGCATCAGTCCTATCCTCACATTTTCCTCTAATCATTCCATTCTCAAAGAAACATACCCATCTGAGGTAAAAGTCACAAATTCCCTGCCCAACATTCAGAGAGCACTCGCTCCGGCCTCTGTTGTGACGAATCTCTTTATCCCAGTTTTTTATCAGCCCAAGAGATTACCCTTTTCCCCTCCCCGTGTTCAACTTCTGGATAATGCAGTCAAGGTTACAGCAGGGAGAAAGTTCATTCTGTACTGTTGTGGTACATTAATGGGCAGATAGTTGACGGAAGACGTGTCCAAAGAAATTTAAATTTACCAACATTTGGAGGGTCACACTTAAAAGCACAAACACACAAACACTTTAAAATAGGCCTACTGTGTGTGCATGTAAGCTTTCATTCCTCAAGGTAAATATTATTTAGATTACCACAGAGAAAACCCCAAATTGTGTAGGCATAAACCCTTGACTATTAATAACACCTGAGATAAGGCCACTTACTGTCAAGAATATGGAGAGGATAGAGAGAAGTAGAAAGACACTATGTAAAATAGAGAAATGCACTATCACTATGGTAATTATATTTAATTATTGATCATGTCGTCATGTAGCACTCTGATTATAAGTAAAACTAACTGCATCGAAAGGCACTTTACCATGATAAAGCCACATTTGAAGTCAGCACTAATGGCACTTGCAACACAACTGAATCAATCTCCTGAGATCATAGTTTTGAAAGCCTTTCCTGTTCTGGAATTGTACAAGAGGAGAAGGCAAGTTCCATTCTTAGCATAATACTTGTTTACGTTAGTCGCATTTGGCACTGTGACAACCATTCAAGTGACCTAGGTTAGTTTCAAGGACCCTAACATAGAGGACTTCATGACGATTAATTTTCATACAATAGTCCACTTAAACTCGATATGATCCACCACCCGTGCTCACTTCCTCTGCTATGCCTGCAGGCTCATTTACCTTTTGTAGCCATGTGACTCCAATTGTCCTTGAAGCCTGTCTACTGTTGAGAGCAAGCAACACAGTACAGACCACAGACAACATATAGGCCTCAACTGGTACATCCTGGATTCAAAGGCCTTTGACGAAGGGTCTTGACCCGAAACGTCAACAGTGCTTTACCCTTTAAGTGCTGCCTGGCCTGCTGTGTTCCACCAGTATGTTGTGTGTGTTACTTGAAAAATCTTTAAATGCCTTTGATGATCAAAGACATTTAAGACCTGTCGAAGTGGATGTAAAGAAATTTTGAAAAGCTCAACAAACACTTAAATTCCAAAAACATAAATTTAAAATTAAGTCTAAACAAAATAAACGCTAAATCACTTATTGACACTTACCTTGTCAATCAAGTACTACGATCACAAAATGTGTAGGATCTCCAGCCATCTAAAGTGTAAAGGTAAAGTTACAGATGTGAATTGCATCGGGCCCCCCTAACCAGGACACTCATAACCCTAACATTCTCACCCTATCCTACGACACTTGGGGGAAAAAAGACCATTAGACCACAAGACATAGGAACAGAATCTGGCCCATCAAATCTGCTCCACCATTCAATCATGGCTGATCCTTTTCTCCCCTCCTCAGCCTCACTCCCTTCTCCCCGTAACTTTTGATGCCTTCTCCAATCAAGAACCTATCAAGCTCTGCCTTGAATACACCCAACAACCAGGCCTTCAAAGCTGCCTGTGGTAATAAATTCCACAAATTCACCACCCCCTGGCTAAAAAAATTTCTCCACATCTCTGTTTTGAATAAATGCCCCTCTTTCCTGAGACTGTGCCTTCTTGCCCTAGACTTCCCCACCATGGGAAACATCCTTTGCACATCTATTCTGTCTAGGCCTTTCAATATTCAAAAGGTTTCAATGAGATTCCCCCCCCCCCATCCCTCTAAATTCCAGTGAGCGCAGACCCAGAGCCATCAAACGTTCCTCGTCTGATAACCCTTTCATTCACAAATCAGCCTTGTGAACCTCCTCTGAATCCACTCCAATGCTAGCACATCATTTCTTAGATGAGGAGACCAAAACTGTTCACAATATTCAAGGTGAGGCCTCACCAGTGCCTTATAAAGCCTCAGCATCACATCCTTGCTTTTGTATTCTATCCCTCTTGAAATGAATGCTCACATTGCAATTTACCTTCCTCACCACCGACTCTACCTGCAAAATGGCCACTAAATTCCATTATCTCAGACAACTAATAAAGGTTATAAGGTTATTTTCAACATGCAACCCACGTTCGTGCAAGTAATATTTAGAAATAAGGTAGTTTAATCTTTAATAAATTGAACCAAAGCTAATTCAGAGCTGCTGTGGGCTCAGTAAGACATCTGTATTTGATCAATGAGCCCAGTCTGCTCACAGTCCTAAATTCTTCCTTTCTATATACACCTATCTAATTATTTTACAAATTATTTACCTTGTTACCTGCAATGTCCTTCTTGTGGTAACTTTTTGACCATAAGTCTTTCTTTAACCTTTGGGAAAAAAGTTGCCTATCAAACTTTGTTGTGTTTTTCAAAATTATTTTTAACAGTTGTCATGGCATTTGTGTCTGCTATGATATATTTATAAAGTAGGATCAATACCTAACTAAAAGCAGCAATCGTCAACACTTTAATATTTGCTTTCAGAACCAGCAGCTCCTGGCTGTTTTAAGTGTTAAGTCTACCTCCAATGTGAGACAACACATTTAACAATTAGCATCCTGTCTGAAAGTATGCTTTAGGCTCACCTTCTCAGCAGAGTTGTTGCATAGACAGTATTATCAGCTAGGGTCAATCCCTGGGCAGTCACAGTATAGTGTATCACAGGAGGAGCATCAGAAGCTTTCAAACTGTTTCCTCTTACCCCTGAGATATATCGAGGCTTTTATCACATGTCTAGAGAAGACAAAAGCTAAATTGTTTTTATTGCCATTAGCATAGCATAAAAGTGGAAAGCATTATATATAGTCCAGGAGATGCTCAGCATAACTCTCAGTCCTGCTTGATAAATACTTCGACTGCTTCCACATTGTTTATGGGTGCCCGGATGATATTGGCTCATGCATCAAGTCCAGAATTGCTGATAAGTTAATATATACTCAATAACTACAAAATAAACTTTAAAATGGCTGGTTTCTCAATATGATTTTGGATAGACTTATTCCAGTATGTCCCAAGATGCTTTGTAGCTAATGGAGCTAGTATACTCCAGCAGTCAATATGAATTGATCAAAACTCTTATCTGCCAGCTAGTCACTCAAAGTTTATTCTGGTGTCAATATTTATAGTTCAAAAATCAATATGTGCATAAACATTAGAGCAAACTTTGGAAAGCTAATCATTTGGATATGGTTTTATGAATGAGCGCTTCTAATAGCTTTAACCATTTTTGTCTGATCGAATTTTCTAATAGACCTTGATAGATTGCACCAGCCAATTGAACGTGCTAATTGAAGGAACCACCATCATTAGCATATTCAACATAATACCCTTTCATTTTTTTAAATATCTTTCCTTCTTTAGTTCTTTCAAGGCTACCACCTCAGCAAGTTTTAGATACAGAGCAATCCATGGTCATCATAAAGGTTGCCTCATGATAGATAAGTTAGCTTGGTAAGTTCCCCTGAAGCAAACTTCGCATTCACACGGAGCCCATCCCCTGCTTACTAGAACCTCCTGACTGGACTGGGAGATCTGAAAGTTAATCAACCTGAAAACTGTAACCTGTGATATGGATGGAAGGAAGTTGCAATCACTTTCGGCCAAAACTTTCTATGATTCACTTCAGGTCCTGAACAACCAGATTCAGGAACAGTTACTACCCCTTAACCATCAGGCTCTTGAATCAAAGGGGATACCTTCACCCACTCTAACACTGAAATAATTCCACAACCTATGATTCCACAAAGGACTCTACAACTCATTTCCAATATTTCTTACATTATATTATTAACATTATGTTATTTTTATAATTTTTTTGCATTTGCACAATTTGTTCCCTTTATCACATTGGTTGTCTGTCCATCTTTGTTGTGTACAGCTTTTCATTGACTCTGTTGTGTTTCTTTGTATTTACTGTGAATACCCACAAAAAATAATCTCAAGAGAGTAGTATATGGTAACACATATGTGCTTTGAGAATAAATTTTCTTTGGACTTTGAACTTGTCTTGATAATAAACCAGTATTCATTTTAACATCTTTCTACAATTTTGAAGTCTGCAGTTATCATTACAATATTTTACTGATGATTACTTGTTTTCCTGAAATATGCTTGAAAACTAGTTTCGGGATGAGGATGAGTATGACCTTCTCAGCTGATGTGTTCATTCTGCAGAGATTGCGAGCATAAGTCATGTCGTGGCATAATCATTGTTGAAATTCCATTCTCTATACTCTATGCATTACCACTGATTAGAAATTGAACCAACTAAATTGACACAGTGGCCATAAGAGTAGATCACATGGTATTTAACCAATGGCAAAAGCTTCACTTCTCACTTCTTAAAAACACTCCACTATCTACAGTCAGAAGTGTGATGGAGTGCCCTACATGTGTCCAGTAGAGTGTGGTTCCAACAATACTCCATTGGAAACAAAGCAGCCCCTTGGAATAGCATTCCATCCACTACCCGAAACCTTCACTCATTCTATCACTTCCACACAATTCCCACAGTGTGGATCATCTACAACACTCAATGCTGTTCCTCAACTAAGGCCACTGCAACAGAATCTCAGGTATCTGTAAATTTCTCCATCAAGATGAACAAGTTGCATGGGAGCACCACCATCTGTAGGTTCCTGTCACCCATCAAACACCATCCTGATTTGGGAATGTATTGACAATCCTTCATCGTTGCTGGATCGACATCCCAGAAGTGCCTACTCATTAGCACTTTGGGGCTCCTCGACCAGAAAGATCGCAGGAACTAGTTTTTTCTTTAGAATACGAACACAACGCTGGAAGAACTCAGCAGGTCAGGCAGCATCCGTGAGAAAAGAGTAGCCAACATTTCGGGCCGAGACCCTTCATCAGGAATGGGGGGGGGGGGGGGGAAGAGAGGACCGAAGTTTTTTCTTTATATAGTCCTTTTTGTCCTTGTAACTCCATGACTTTATGACTCCATAAGTCAGGGCACTAACAGATTCTGAAGGGATATAAATAATTGACAAATATTAATGTTTTGTCAGAAAACTTCCAGTCCTGTAAATACTTTTTTTGAAGTCGAGGTAATCTTCAAAGTGGAAGAGTGATCTGCATCTATTGCAAGGAACTTGTGCTAATAACTCAAAGCAGGGCTCATTGGCAGTCTCAAATGGAATCAATAGGCAATGGTTCTGAGCAGGATTGATAAAATTGTCTCAGAACATGCATTGTAACAATGATGGTTGAAGACTTCCTGTTCCTCGGGTGAAGACTACTTCCTGTGTCAGCACTTGGACCTCAAGCAACTATACAGCCAGGGATGAGATCTGTGACTTCATCATCGTCATAATCATGACCAAACCTCCCTCAACAAGAACAACAGCCCCCAGTACCCCTCCCATAGCACAAAATGCAACAAGAACATAGACTTCCAAACCCCACCTCCCCCCACACATAAAAAACAAGAAAGAATGGGCTACAACATGGAATATAAAAACCATAAGACTGAAAAAGTCCGTAGTCCGTAATCCAAATTCATAAATGCAGAACCTCAGTAATATCCTCTGACATCATTGAGAGAGAGACACTGCGCGAACACTGAGGCCTACCCTCCGGGCAGACCAATAGGCCACGCGGGCTCCATCTCCAACCACAGAGGGATTCCATCAGTGAACAAAAGACAGGTAGTCGGCACTGAACTTTTGCTCACCTTCCAAATTTGCCTCAATGTTTCAATGTTCCTTGTGGCTTTAATTGGCAAAATTGGGTCAATCATTGGCTTGCGTTCCACCTGGAAACTTCTTTGCCTCGAGGCTTTGAGCTCACACTCGCTTCCCAGAATCTTCTTGGAGATAGCAAAGCGTTGGATTTCTTAATCGATCTCCAAACTGTAAATCGTAGGCTCTAACAGTTCCAGAAACACATTTAAGATCTTAAAACAATGGATGTAAAAGAAGTGAAATAAACAGTTCTGTGGTCTTTTCAGAAGAGCTTCACTTCAAGTTTTTCTCCACCACTTTCAAACGAAATCATTAATTTGAATGAAAAATTCCTTGAAAGTATGCTGTTAATCACAGAGTCACAGAGAGGTACAGCACAGAAATAGGCCTTTTGGTCCAACTAACCTGTGTTGACCATCAATCATTCATTTACATTAACCTACATTAATCCCTTGCTTTCTTCTCTCCACATCAATTCACCCAGAGCCAACCATTCCCTTAATGATGTTCTCGGCATCATTTACAATAGGCAATTAATCCACCAATCCAGAGGCCTTTGGGATCTTCCAGTTTAAGATGGCGCTACTTACTGGTTTAAGCAACAACTTTTTGTGGCCAATGAAACAAAGAAAGCAACTAAATACTTTGTTTTTCATACTTTATCTCGTAAATGATCGCTGCAAACAGTAGCCTGTGGCTTCCCTGTTGGAGCTGAGCTGAATCTCCTGTACGATTAGCTTTTTTCTGGTGTGACTGGAGTCTCACTGGGGTAGGGCTATTGCAGCATGGCTGGACTGGAGTTGCTGGAACAGACTTGGAGGCAATTCGAGGTGGAGGGGAGGTGAGGCGAGACAAGATGAGGAAAGATCGGACAATTGATTGATTTAAGAGCCGAGCCAAATTGGAAAGGCTGGGTACGAGCTGCGAATTTCCCAATCTGGAGAGCTCAAGTCTTTTCACAGGAAAGGTTGTTAGGTCTTTAAAGTAAAGACTTCTCCTTATCATAGTCACAGACAGGCTGAAGACACACAGGAGGGAGATCTTTGTGCTTCATCATCTCTCATTCAATTCTCTGCCCTAATGGAGTCCTCGGCCATGAGTATTCCTATTGCACTCTTAAGAACTGGCCAATAAGTGAGGCAGTTCATTGCACTGAGGAGAAGAAAATAAGATGGTTATTTCTTTCTTTTAGCGTGTCGCACCAGAGAGTCAGAGTGTCTGGCGCGTGGTGTCTGGATTGGTCTCCTTTCAGATTAACCGGATCACGATATGAATGTTACTGACTCGATCCTTGTGTTTTTTTTTTACGAGGCCGAGTGGCTAGCTCGACGCTCAACCCGACATGGATGGAAAGCATGCTCAGGGGCGGCCCGACTTGGATTCGAACTCGGGAGCCTTCGCTCCAGAGTCCAGCGCTGATGCCATTGCGCCACCAGCCGGCAAGATGGTCATAATCTTCAGTGACAAAATCATGATGCGTCTACAAATATCTGCAAAATGAGGCTGGCACATGTGTTCAGCATATCAGTATCAAATTGAGAAACATTTCTGTCTCTAGGGGAATTCAGTGGCTTGATACTGGAGTCATTTGTTCGACATGGGAGGTCCAATTTTGGTCAACAATGGGTGAAAGATGTGGTGCCAAACTTGTTACATGATTGCATCTATTCTGATACTGTGTAAAGATCAGACGACGTGGTGTAGAAGCCAGCCAGGTGCGCCCTGTTCAAATTTGCAAAAGTTGTGATCTCCCTCAGACATGATGGCTATATGATTTGCTCTCTGTGTCACATTTTGGTGAAAGATCAGGTGAGGTGCTGACCCGTTTCTAAGCAAATATCGGAAAGCATTCCACAAAGGTGCAGTCAAAATGGCCACAGAGCCAGACATGGTGATTGCAAGAAGGTGTCAAAACATTTTGTCCAGTGCTGTCAGCAGTTGAAAACATCTCACATAAATTTTCAAAGTAGCATTTGTATCAATTTGATACAAAAACCTTTTCAATTAATTTTACAGGGGCGCAAAAGTGTCCGCATGCCAAAACTGAATGAGCCTATTTAAAATAACTCATTAAAATAACCAATACTCCCCAATGCCATTCGGCTTTACAATTCAACCGCCAGGAGTAAGATATGTTAAAGTGCCGGGGTTAGGACTCAATGTATTTAAGTAAACTACTTAAGAACTTTTTAAAAGCTATTATTAATGCTTTTTGAGAGGGTGATTTTAGATGCATATCATATTTTTACTGAGTTAAGTATTGTATGTAATTAGTTTTGCTACAATAAGTGTATGGGACATTGGAAAAAATGTTGAATTTCCCCATGGGGATGAATAAAGTATCTATCTATCTACTCAATATTCAGATCTATACTGTATTGAGCATATTTCAGTAGAAACAGAATTACCAAGTTGTCTTCTGGTGAAATTCTTATTCTTTCCAGCCAATTCAGTTAAACGTTGAAGTAATATTTGCTGGTAGAATAATGTTTATTTAATCTGGAATGGTTTGAATAGAAGTCAGTACACATAGAATGTTTGGAATGGAGAGACTTAACTTAGTTCAACAAGAGGCATGTTGAAACTAACCACTTAAACCTTGATTTTCTTTTGGATTTGAAGACTTGCCTAGATATTTTCTATGATTGGTGTGTATACAAAAAGAAGGGCTTTACTAAGAAAAGTGTGATTTGGCATTAACAGATCTCGCTTTTCATAAATTCCTGCTTTTACTGCCTTTTGGTCACTATGTTTTTCTTTTTATTGATCACTCTTAATATTTTTAGCTCCTGAAACTAAACAAAAGAAAAACACAGCAGCCGGGATGTTTGCCTACTTTGATTTCCCCCTTTTGTTTGGTGAGGTGCTTACATAAGATGCGATGTCATAATAGCATATGACATTCACATACTTCTCACATATAAAATTATCAAAGGTAACAAAGAATGATTAAGCAAACAATATATTAACAATATTACTCAAATAATACTGAGATATTGAATGCACAACGCTCTTCTCTGCTTAACTATAAACTCCAATTCAATATAGAATGCATATCAACTCAAATATGTAATCAATTGCATTCTCTCTCTCTCTCTCTCTCTCTCTCTCTCTCTCTCTCTCTCTCTCTCTCTCTCTCTCTCTATAGGTATACATATATAAAATACAATTGCTATATAGACTTCCACAGCATAGTAAATGTTAAATAGTCTCATTCAGACCTAACAATTTAACCACTATAGAAGGTTTCTTACCCTTGTGAGATAACATCTTTCCTGATAAGGGAGTCATGCTACTTGGCAGGTGTGAAATCATCTCAGGTTCTGGGGCCCCTTCTGTAGAGGTTATAGGAGTTGACTCTGGGACTGCAGGAAGTGGTCCTGACAGCTCTGGACACATTTCTTCTCCAACCATGGACACTGCTCTCCTCAATGGATTGATGTGTCATCTCCAGATGACATCAAATGCCATTTCCACTGTGCAGGAGAGTAGTCCAGTTCTGTCCTTAATCTTTCCACGTACCCACTTTTGATCATCTCTGTAGTCCCTCAGCAGGATTGCTTGTCCTGGAGTAAAACCTACTTGCTTGAGAAGCCCTGAACTTGTCTCAGCTGCTTGTCTTGCACTCTCCTTCTGAGATTGGGCTTGAGAAGAATCAAGCATAGGTGCAAGGAACAACACAAGAAGAGCGTAGCTGGTAAGCCATTGGTTGTGGAGAGTGCTGCATTGTGATAATGCAAGGAGGAAATTGGTGAGCATCTGATTCAGTGTATTTCGTATGTTCTGCTGACATTTCTTGCAGTATGTTCTTTTGACCCTGGGCAAAAGTTTCTATTAAGCCATTTGTAGCTGGGTGGTATGGTGCAGATGTAAAATGTCTTTTTCCATTCATTTTCAGGAATGACTGAAAAGAGGCTTCTCAACACATGAAGGAGGCTGAGGAGGAGGCTACTGGGAACACTTCTGGCCACTTTTTAGCTGCACCAAGACATTTGTGCCCATGAATGGTCTCGCAAAGTCCACATGAATCCTCTGCCAGGGCAATGCAGGCCATTCCCAGGAATGGAGTTGTGCTGCCCTTTGCATCTTCAGGATGTGTTGGCATCCCGAACAGTGCATTGCAATCTGCTCAAACTGCTGATCTATTTCATGCCCTCAAACAAAGCTTTGAACCCACGCTTCATTTTGACCATGCTTAGATGACCAGCATGTAGCTCCTGAAACACTTTAGCTATCAGCTTCTATGGTACAACAAGCCTCATCAACCCCCTCCCCCACCCCGCAAAGGGCAAGTACCTTGTGCCGGTAAAAATAGTGGAACTGGAACTTCTGCAGAATATTCCAGCCATTTTATGTTATCATGTAGACCTGAGACAGTCCCTTCAGATCATCTCTGTCATAATAGGGAGATTTTCAACTTATATGAGGGAGAAAAGTCAAGAGGAGTGTCTTCTTTTGTAAATGTTTCACGTATTTCCTTATCCCATGGTAAATGAGACAATCCATTGGCATTTGCATGATTAGTTGTCCTCTGGAATTTGATTTAATAATTGTGCCTCCAAGAAACAGAACCTACCTCAGTATTTGTGCTGCTTCTGTTAGTGGAACACCCTTCTGTGGATTAAAAATAGACATTAGTAGTTGACAATCAGTAATGAGGGTAAACTCTCTCCCGTGCAAGTACCGGTTGAAATGTTTTAAACCGCAAAACAGACTCAAGAGCTCTCTGTCAATCTGTGTGCAAACTTTCTCTGCAGCAGTAAGGAAACATGATACAAAAGCTTTGGGGTGTTCACTTCCATCACTCGTTACATGTCATATCAAGGTACCTATACCATAAGGCGAGAGTCACAAGCAAGCTTCACTGGACAACATGGTCATAATGCGTCAGTACAGTGTCTAATGTCACCGTTTCTTTTGCCTTTTAGAAAGCCACTTCACATTGCTTTGTCCATTGCCATTTCTTCTCAATCTGTAGTAATGAATTCAAGGAGTAGAGCACAGGTGGCAGGTTTGGCAAGAACTTGTTATAATAATCAACAAATCCAAACAATAACCACAACTGTGACACATCCTTTGGCCTGGGGGCATTCACCGTTGCTTGAATTTTCTCTGCACACTTACAGTACGTACAGTGAAACCCAGTTATAATGCGATCGTTTGGGTCCATAAAATGTCATTGCGATAAAAGTGGGGTCGTGCTAAATCAGGGTTCAAGAAAATCAGCGTTCAAACTGACCCAATGTTGACCTAACATCCTAAAACACCTCTATTTTCACCCTATTTGACCCATTTTTTGCATGTTTACCTTCTGGCAAGTAAATTACCTTTGAATTAAAGAATTCCACGAATAAATCGTTGTTGTTACTGTAGAAATTAAAACACAAATTGATTTTTAGTAAAGCTTTTTAATACACGAAACAACAAATAAAAACATTTAAGGATATTAGCAATCATCATTTACAGTTTATTTCTTTAAAAAAGTGATCGAGTGTACCTTGCTTGAACGTAACATGTCGCTGGCTGCAAGTGAAATCTAGAATGCTTCTGAGTTGCAGGATTTTATGTGGTCCACCTCCTGGGTCTCCAGGCAACGGAGGCTAGCCTCGAGGTGTTCAATGGCTTCAGACACTTTTGGGGGTGGGCATGGAGGCTCTTCATTATCATCGTCTTGTGGCTCGAGAACCGGTACACTTGCCTCTGCCAGTGCTATAGTTACATTATGGACGATCTCGGTGTCCGTCAGGGGCTCATATTTTGGGCATTCATCATCGGCAGAGTACTACTGGTGTAGCTCTTCTTTGTCCCACTCAGAGAGCTTCTCTGCCTCACGCACATCTTCCTCTGTGAAGCCGTACATAACTGGCTCGTCATCATCATCTTCCTTGGTGGGTTGGCGTGGTGAAAAGGCTGGCCCCAGACTCTTCTCCCAGCATTTCTCTACATGTGACGAGCTGACTGCTGCCCAGGCCTTCCCACCTAAGTGGCAAACTTCCTTCACGTTCAGGATTTCCAGATAGGCTTCAAGTGTTGTTGAGTCGTCTACAATTCTACGAATTAATTCCCGCCTATAATTCTGCTTGAACTCGGAGATGATCCCCTGATCTAGGGGCTTGATCTTGGATGTAGTGTTCTTGGGGAGGTAAGAAACTCAGATCTTTCCATCCCAGCTTACTAGGTTGGCAGCTGGCGGATGAGCGAGACTGTTATCAAGCAAAAGAAGAGCTTTGGGTTCTAGCTTTTGCTTACGCAAATGAGTGCGGACGGCAGGGACAAAAGTTTTGTGAAACCAATCCTCAAAGGTGACACTTGTCATCCAAGTATAGCTGCTGGGTGTGTACTCGAATGGTAACGACTTCCTGTTGACGTGGAGGAAACAGTGGGGCGAATGAGATTTGCCAATCATGAGCAGTTTTGACTTATGTGTTCCAATCTTGTTTACACAAAACAACAACTTCACGCGATCATTGCGTTGTTTGAACCCCTCATGTTGGTGGGCATCATCTTTGCTCGCCAGTGTACGGTCTGGGATCATCTTGTAGAAGAGGCCTGTTTCGTCACAGGCAGCACCTAGTCAAGACCCTGCATCAGGACTGACGGAAAAAAGAGATTTGAAAGTGGGAGTGGGAGGGAGAGACCCAAAATGATATGAGAAGAGAGAAGGGGATGAAGCCAAGAGCTGGGAAGTTGATTGGCAAAAGGGATACAAGGCTGGAGAAGAGGGGGGTATGGATTGACATGGACATGGATGGACATGGACTCCAGTGACTCATCACGTTACATCCGAATTGGCATTAAATCGGGGCATGTAAAATCAGGGTTTCACTGTCAATGGTGTGGCCACAGTAAGGGATGATTGGTTTGAAGAATTCACACTTGTCATGTCATTCTCTGAGCCCATTATCTTCTAATCTTTTTTAACACTTTCTTGAGATTTTGGAGATGTTCCTTGTCATCCTCACTGGTACCAATGATGTCATCCAGGTGACACTGAGTGTCTGTGCAGCCTTGCAGCACCTGGCCCATAGCTTTCTGCTAGAGTGCAGGTGCAGATGCCACTCCAAAGACAAATCTATTATAGCAATGAAGGCTTTTGTAAGTGTTATAGGGAAAAACACTTTGGACTCTTCTTCCATTTTCAACTATAGGTACACCTCAGCTAAGTCCACGTTACTGAAGTGTTTCCCTCAAGAAGGTTTGCAAAGATATCCTCTATCCTGGACAGAAGGTATTGATCTGCTTTCAGTATGGGATTGATGGCAACCTTAAAATCACCACAGATCCTGACAGACCCATCCTTCTTGTCGACTGAGACCTCTGGCATTGCACAGGGTTCTACTCAACCCTGGAAAGAATTCCTTCAGTCTCCATGTGATCTAGTTAACTGGCTACTTTATCACAGAATGTATAAGGTACCTGATGGGTTTTGTAAAACTTGGATGTGATATTTTCATTCAACGCTATTTTACCTTTGATATGTTTGAGTTTTACAATGCTATCCTTAAACACTGGTGTGGCATCATCCAGCACCTTTCTTAATTTACCTTCAGTTAACTCTATTGCAGGGAATGTGGTACGTAAATTGTGGATGGATCTCCAATCAAATTGTAGTTGTCTCAGCCAATCACAGCCCGAGAATGCTGGCCCTCCTGTTTTTAACACACACAAACCCAATGTGACTTGTTGGTTGTTGTATTTCACTATTACGAATGTAATTCCCATAGGAGTTATTTTTTCTCCAATATAAGTTCTTAGTTGGATATCTGCAGGCTTCAGTTCAGTATGATTAAAACGCTTTTCAAATTCATTTTGTGGAATGACTAAAAAATCCGAGACGGTGTCCATTTCTATTTTAATTAATGTGTCGTTCACTTCTGTTGTTAGCCATATTGCTTATCTATTGTCAGTTTTCACATTGTAAATCTCAAGGCTACTCAGTCCTGTGTCACTCTCATCATTATCAGATTTTTCATCAACTGCAAGCAGATTAGTGCTCTTTTTGAAGCTGCAGCTTGACTTTTTATCTCTTTCTCTTCCCTGTGCAGTCTATTTATTTTTGTCTGCCAAACATGCCAACATGCTCTTTATATATACCCTACTTTGTTGCATTTTCTGCAAGCTTCATCTTTAAACCTGCATTGATCTGGTGATTGTATGTGAGCCCCTACCACATTGGAAACACTATTTGTTTGGCCACTAGGTTTCTGCTTATGCTTTTCTTCACATTCACTCTCAAATGCACCTCTGGCTACTGTTTCTATTGAAGCAGTGATTTAAACTGCACTTTTAACTGTGAGCTGCTCTTCAGTTAGGATCTCTCATTACATCATTAAACCTACCACTGAACTGGCAATGCTCAGACATATTCTTCAATTCACCCAGGTATGCTGAAATGGACTCCCATCCTTCTGATTCTGCTTATGAAACCTAAAGCACTCTTCAATCAATAATGAGTTTTGGTTCTAAATGTTCCTACAATATATTCAAAATCTTCAGCAAATCTCATTTCGGCTGGTGTGGTTGGAACAGTTACACCTCTGAGCAAACTGTATGCTTTTCCACTCAGCAACATTGGCAGTTGTTTTTCATCTGCTATTTCATTTACTTTAAATTACTGCTGGATTTGTTCAGAAAGCATCATCTGTTGTGCAAACGAATGTGTCTTATCTTTCCAAGATAGCCAGCCATTTCAGCTTAGTTATTTGTCTTTTTATTAATATCACCTGGTACTCACTGCTTATGAACTCATAGTCATATTCGTTGCTTGTTATTTTCATCTGTTTTCTGTCTTTTTTTTAACTCTTACATGTCTTTCCCCTTCCAAAGAAAAACTTGATGCAAGGTAGTTTGTCTTGGGTTCATTTTAAAACTTCCTCTTTCTCATTATTATGTTTTGTAACTCCAGAAACTAATTTAAAAAAACACAGGAACCAGGATATTTGCCCACTTGTATTCTCCCCCCCCCCTTTTTTAGATAGGCACTCACGTACAGAATGATGTGGTGGCATAATGACATATTCCATTCACGTACTTTTACATTTAATCCATAATGAGTTATGTTATCAAGCAAAGAATGTTTAATCAAACTATTTACAGTATTACTCAAATATTTCTGAAGTATTGAATACACTATAATTACCTCATTCATTTTGTAATTTCCTTGTAATATCTGCTGTGCTTCTACAGTTAGAAGTTGCAATTTTCCTTTTATGACACATGATTGAGTTTTTGCTGCATATCCAGGTTTCACAGTTTGGGTCCAGTGAGGATCCTACATACCTTCATTCAATTGACTGCTTCTCCCTCGGGCTTCTATGTGTTACCCACACTGCCACGTGGAAATACCTGAAGGCTCTGTCTCTTTCATTCCATTTCTAAGATTGATGTTTGGATGTGTTGAGCATTAAAGAACATTTTCTGGTCAACTGTCCTTTGGGACTGTTCAGAGTGGATAATTTCTGTGCAGCTAACTGCATGTTGGAGGAAAATTGGATGTCATCATGCCTGAAACATTTGGACAGAAAAAGAGCATAAACTTCAATATGCAAATTTTTAACCTTAATATTGACTGATTCCAAATTGTAAGCAGGGAATTTCCTAGTTTTATAGTATACCTACCAGATGCTTTCAACTCCAAGAAGTTACTTTGAATTTACCAATCAGGTCCAAAGACCTATGTTATGATTATGAATTCATCACCAACAGGAAGTGCCAGTCGGTGGTGTAGTGGCATCAGCACTGGACTTAAAGGTGAATAGTCCTGGTTTCAAATCTGCTGACCCCTTGCATGCTTTCCACTTGTGCTGGGTTGAGTGTCAAGCTAAAAGCTGACAAATGCTAAGGAAATGGCAAAAAAACACTGTCCCATATGCCACAAGGCAGGAAAAAAAATGACAACCTACAGGAAATACATGTACAAGACAATTTTTAGTCAGCATTTTACATTCAACAGCTGCCTAATCAAAAGGGGACACTGGAAGTAACCCAACAAAGCAAAACAGTATTTATCCTTTTGTTTCTGTTGAGCCAAAAAGAAAAGATGATCTTTATATTTTCTTTATGAGCATTTAATGTCTTCCTTTCAAATAAGATAATTCAATTTGATTATTGGGTATTTTGCAACATGAACAAGTCACCAGAGAGACACTGAAGCTAATGGACAAAACGTGTTTATTTAACAAACGTGAGCAACATGCAACATATTGAGACAATCTTGGAAGAAGAGACCTGTTTGAACCAATGTTACATTACATTTTTATTTACTAAATATTAAAGGTAGCAGTAGGACAATTCTATAGTTACAATGCTCCCTTTGAATTACATATAGTTTTCAAACACCTTTTTTGCACCCACACTCCAGACACACAAAATGAATGTTAATCCCAGCTGACTCTAGGGTGCATTCATGCTTATGCAGACATCTGAAGTCTAAATGGAGTGTTTCTTTGTTTGTGATCGACCCTAACCTGCAGCTCTGGGAAGCCCATTATTCTCAGCTACATTTAAAATTCAATCTGCAATCCATATTCAAATCTGAAGAAAGGTTACTGTTGAAATTAATATGTGTTATATACCCCAACTCCAGAACACGCCCTAACAGAGAGCTATAACTTACAGGTAGGTTGTGATGTTTGGTAATGTAAGTGACATATTTCACTGTATGTTTTGATATACATGTTATAAATCAAATAATCTGGTTCTAAATGCTGTTGTAACAAGGAGAAAATCATTTAAGTCACTTTGATTTCATTCTCTTGGGTTTTTTTGTGGGTTAGTAGAATGCAAGAGACCTTGCTACCTTGAAGTGCTACACATCAGGAGTTGCATCATCATTAGCCTTAAAAGTAGGTTTATTTACATATTTCTTTCATTTGTCACCTTATAGGTTTGGATTAGAGACTCAAATCTCCATCAGCTCACGGAATCTCAACAGAACTGAGAATAGTTCAAAAGAAATAAGTCAGAATACGCAAAGAATGGGGAAAAAAAGTTAAGGAAAAAAAAGAAAAAAGCAATGAAAATGCATCCAAAATCTTATTTTCTCACATCACCACTACTAACTTCCCTATTCCTCATTTGAACTTTGTCTGAATTTTAATCTATTCCCAGTTCTGATTAAGGTCACCAACAAGAAACTCTGCTTCCAGCCCATAGATACTGCAAGACCCGCTGAGTATTTTCTATTTTTAATTTCAGAATTCCAGCATCCCCAAAATAGTTGCCTTTTTTTTGGTTAACTATATTATATTCGGTGTCAAATGTCATCTGTGAATTGCCTGAAGATGTTTTACTTCACTTAAAAGAAATTCATAAACGTTGCGTCTATCATGATGAGCAGGGAAGGCTCCACTGGACAACACTGTATGGTTTACATCCTAAACTTAGTGAGCTGAATAAAACCCCCAACCACTCAAGAAAGGTCTCAGTCCAAAACGTTGACTGCTTAGTACTCTCCATAGATGCTGCCTGACCTGCTGAGCTCCTATAGCATTTTGTGTGTGTTGCTCTGGATTTCCAGCATCTGCAGAATCTCTTGTGCTTAAAAGTAACATCTAAACTGTGTAACTGCTGTATATCCTGTTCTGGTATTCATGGTATTTCTATTAATGCTGCCTTCTTCTCTACCACTTTTATGTGGCCTGCTGTAATTGATTAACCTAGAAATCTCCAAATGTCTCTTATCCCTTCTTATGTTTGAATTTACAGTGAGTAGTTGCCACACCAAACTGTTTGATAACCTGACAGCTCAACGAATTAAACTTTACCAATCAAATTCCCACTTGGCAGCTGTCCAGTAAACTTCTAAATCACATAAACGATATGTCAAACCAACAGGTAAATAGGAACAACAACACACACAAATTGCTGGTGGAACACAGCAGGCCAGGCAGCATCTATAGGGAGAAGCACTGTTGACGTTTCGGGCCGAGACCCTTCGTTAGGATAATGTTTTTAATAGGTGTACATTTGGTAAACTAGACGAAAACTTTAAAATCACAGACAAGAGAAAATCACCAGATGCTGGAAATCAAAGTAATACACACAAAATGCTGGAGGAATTCAGCAGGCCAGGCAGCATCTGTGGAAAAGAGTAAGCAATCAATGTTTCAGGCCCGATATATTATTTCTGTTTTGACATGAATTTTAATCTATTCAGTATACATATACTGTAAGTTATTTATTTGTTTGTTTGTTTATTTGTACTTTATTTCTTCTATATTATGTATTGCATTGGACTGCTGCTGCTAAGTTAACGAATTTCACAACATGTGTCGGTGATAATAAACCTGATTATTAATTCTGATTCTGATTCTGACTGAGAGTGGAGATAGAGATAGCTTATATGCTTATGACTATCCTTCCCCTCTTAAAGGGTAGGTGTGCTATTATTGCAGCAGGTGTTGGAATGGGTACTACAGGTGAGGCTGACGAGGAAATGGTGAAATAATGGCATAATGTGGGAAACCATGGGTTCCAAGACTCTTAGCGGTTGTATCAGAAGTCTAGGTTATAAGTAGGAGAGAATTTCTGGATCCACAAGTGGCCTACAAGACCCTCCAGTGTAAGGACTGAATGCATTGAGAACTTTAATACATACACCATAGTCTTGGTGAATGAGTTAATTAACCCATTCTACCAGCTGTTCCACCAGCCTTATGACACTGATCTGTTTGCTACATTCCACCACTCAGCTGCTGACAATTCCTATCAATCAAGGCTCATAACTACCGTAGATGTCGGATTATAAGCCGCTACTTTTTTCCCACATTTTGAACAGCTTTGAACTCTGCGGCCTTTACTACGGTGCGGCTAATGCATGGTTTTTTTCATGCCGCCAAAAACATTTTGCCTCGTAACAGTAGACCAATAAAATTGATGAGTAGTTCACAGAGGTCCAATGAAATTGTACGATAAATCAAGCGCACTTTCACAATTAAATTATTGTAAATCAGTCATTTGTACTCACCCTCATCAACATGGAAAACACTCGAAGAAAAGCATTGTGCTGCCTTTATGGCAGTTATTTAGTTTATAATATTTTCGCTTAGTAATTCATTTTCTAGTTAAAGTTAGAAGTGTTTTAACTATATTTGTTTTCTGTACTACATCGCGGGATGCTATGACGTCACACCCGGTTTCGCCGCGTCTTGTGGGAAATATGCCATTTGCGATAAACGGGAAGGAGGGGGGAGCGGCATTACGCGAGCGGCATTGGATCTGAGCGAACGCTGCTTTTAAGTTAAAGGCGATCAATAACTTTTCCTGGTAGGCTGCAGTATATATATTTTTTACCAGTCGTTAGGAGATATTGGAATGTTGTTCAGTAAAAAAGTATACGCAACGTATATTTAAAAGTAGCCGCGTTACAGACACGGTTCGAAAAAAAGCATTTGCAATATGTATTTGTTTATGTTACCATACGGATTTAATTAAAAGTTAAAAAATCCTCACGTGTAATATCTTTCTGTGTAAATATCTCATATTACAACGTGGGACACCTGCGGCCGAAAATCCGGTGCGGCCTAAAATCTGGTGCGGCCTAAAATCCGGTGCGGCCTGTACAAGTAAAAAATTGATTTTCTTTCTAAAATTAGAGCCAGCGGCTTTTAATCAGGTGCGCTCTGTAGTCCGGAATCTACGGTAAGTTAATTTCCTTCACTGAACCTTCCCACATTTAACATTGCTAAGGTGCTCAAGCTCTTATTTTGCAGATTGTACACATCACCAACAATTAATTTACAACCTCCACATTAACCATAAGCATTTCCTAATATTTGCAGAAGAACCTTCCTTCCCTGTTGCAATTTAGTGGATGCAAGAACTAACTGAGGGAGATGCTTGCTTCTCTGTGACATTCTGCAATGAAGAAGGTGGTACTGGTACATTGTAGGGATTTCCAGGGCTGAAGGAAGGTTGGGAGTGGGGCTGACAACAGCAAATACAATGGGAATCTCTTAGCTGATCTTCTTTCTCATATTCTGCATCCCCTGTGCTCTTTTCATTTGCAAACTGCAGACTGTATAATCATTTCACTCTAACTTTCAACTCTTGCTTCCAAACACCCAAGACACAATCTTATCCCTATTCCTCTTTGACCTGAGATAATAGGCAACCTGAAGATGCAAGATCATCAACAGGGGGATAGGAGAATAGGGTGAAATTCCCACCATTGCTGGAACGCTGGTCATATCACTAATTTTGAGAGCTCCTGGAAGTCCATGTCAATTTTCAATTGATATTTGCACAATGAGGTTCTGTGTGCTTGTGTGTAGCATCCACATACACATTCTGGAAGATTTATTTGAAACTGCTTCATGGGAATATTTGCCTTCTTGTAGCTAAATCTTACCAGCTAAGGAATATTGAAGATTTTCAGTTTATGTTCTGTGTAACATATGCATTTCTTACTATATTGACACTTCGATTTAAATCACTTACTTTGACTGCAGTGCAAATTTGTCCAGTTTGAAGTCCTTTGTCACTGCTCTTAGTGCAGATTGGAAAGAAATTCATGATGTGTGATTCATATGTGTAGATGTAGAAGGAGAGGAGACATGGTGGAAGTGAACAAAATCATTAAGGGGATAAGTAAGGTGGATGCCAGTTACTGCTTCAAAATTAGTCTGTCATTGAGGACATGGGGCCACAGGAGGAGACTGGTTAAAGGGAGATTTCAGACTAACATCAGGAAGCATTTCTTTACATGTGGACACATGGAACAAACTACCTAGTTGTGTAGTTGAGAGTAGTGCCTTAGAGACTTAAAAATCCAAACTTGATAGTTATTTCAACACACTATGTGAATAGGAATTTGGCAAGCTTTATTGGGCTGAACGGCCTGTTCTTGTCAAAAACTTTCTACTGTTCTAATAAATGTTTTCCATTATGTCCAGGGTTCAATCCCATAGTGGTCGTTATTGGGTGAGCAACCAGTGAATTGGACCACTAATCCAGATGCACATATCTGGCTGATATGGCTAGGGAACTACGCTTCCAGTAGTTCAACAGATCTGGATTTTGGAGGGTGGGGGAGGTGGAAACAGTAACCATGAAACTATGGCTCATTATAAAACAACATCTAATTGACTCACGTCTGGCTTTAGGGAAAAAAATCTGCGCACCCTTACCTGGTGTGGCCTAGATGTAAACCAAGACCCACCAATGTGCTTGATTCTTAATTACCTCCCCAGTTATATTAATCAGGCCAATAAAATGAATTGACGTAACACAAACTTTGAGAAAAGGACTATTGTATGGAGAGTATGGCTTCAATTTTACATAAACAGTAAGAAAAGTGATTTTGTTTCAAGTAGCATATTAATTCCTTTCCCTTCTGTATTTTGTGAAATGTATTTAAATATCCCTCATGGGTCACATTATACAATGCCTTTATAAGGTTAAATATGGTTACTTCCACACATTCCCTACGCTTGAGATCTTGATCTTAGGTAGTGAGTCAGGAAACAGCAATAAATTCATTCCAAGTGCTTTTCAGCAGGTATTGGAGCAAATCAGAACACAGGTCAGTAGCAAGTTTACCTCTTAACTAGAAGTCTGTGGGTTCACGTCCCATGCTAGACACAAGAACAAAATCCGAGGCTGAAGACATCTGCAGTGCTGAGGGTTGCTCCCCTCTCTTGGGCGGTATCATTCATTAAGATGGAAAGCCCAGGATCTGTCCACCATTTCAGTTGAGCAACAACAGTTTCTTCCCCACTACAATCAGGTTCTTGATCTAACCTGAGTAATCCTAATTCTACTTTGAACTATTGTCCCTTACCTTGCACTAATCTTATTATCTTATTTCTTATTTTTGTTGTTTATTGTGCCACGTAAATTGTGCATGTTATTAATTTAAGCTTGTGTAGTTTACTTTTGTAATGCACTACTGTGGCAAAAAGTTAATTTTCATGCACTCTTCATCTCATGTTCTTGATATTTATTGCTTATTATTATTTTTTTTAATATATGAGGTGTTGCTCCTCCAACCTGAGTTTGACCTCATTATGACAGTAGAGAAAGCCATGTATGGACTGCTTCACATTTCCATTCGGATATGTCCATATATGGCCTCCTCTACTGCCATGATGAGGCCAAACTCAGGCTGGAGGAGCAACACCTCATATACCGTCTAGGTAGTCTCCAGCACCTTGGTATGAACATCAAATTCTCCAACTTCCAGTAATTCCCTCCCTCTCCCTTCCACCATCCCACTTTCACTCTGCCTCCTCTTCTAGAAGCCTATCACCTCTCTCATGATTCTGCCTTCTTCTACTACCCATAGTGCTTTCCCCTTACATTCCTTCTTCACCTCTCCTGCCTATCCCCTCCCTGCTTCCCCTCCTTCACCCCTTGATCTTTCCTCTGATTGGTTTTTCACCTGGCACCTTCCACCCTCCTCCCACCTTCTTTATAGGGCCGTACAAAAAAGCTGGATGAACTCAGCAAGTCGGGCAGCATCCGTTGAAAGCAGCAGTCAACGTTTTGGGTTGAAACCCTTCGTCAGGACTAAAGAAGGAGGGGGCAGGGGTCCTATAAAAAAGGTGGGGAGAGGGTGGAAAACCAGTCAGAGGAAAGATCAAGGGGTGGGGGAGGGGAAGCAGGGAGGGGATAGGCAGGAGAGGTGAAGAAGGAATCTAAGGGGAAAGCACTATGGGTAGTAGAAGAAGACAGATTAGAGGTGGGATGGGGAAGGGAGAGGGAGGGAATTACCAGAAGTTGGAGAATCTGCATGAACATCGAATTCTCCAACTTCCGGTAATTCCCTCCCTCTCCCTTCCCCATCCCACCTCTACTCTGTCTCCTCTTCTAGCTGCCTATCACCTCTCATGATTCTGCCTTCTTCTACTACCCATAGTGCTTTCCCCTTAGATTCCTTCTTCACCTGTCCTGCCTATCCCCTCCCTGCTTCCCCTCCCCACCCCTTGATCTTTCCACTGATTGGTTTTCCACCCTCTCCCCACCTTCTTTATAGGGCCTCTGCCCCCTCCTTTTTCAGTCCTGATGAAGGGTCTCAGCCCGAAACGTTGACTGCTTCTTTCAACGGATGCTGCCCGACCTGCTGAGTTCATCCAGCTTTTGTACATGTTGAACTGCTCCTTGAAGATGTCTTGGGTACTATGGAGGCTAATACCCAAGATGGAGCTGACTAATGTTACAGCTTTCTGTAGCTTCTTTCAGTTCTGTGCAATAACATCCCCCCACCCTCGCTCCCCATACCAGACAGTGATGCAGCCTGTCAGAATGTTGAGCTGGGAACTCAAGTGATGAAAGACCAAGTCAAGTTGGAGTGGAAGCAATAGGTTTTGGCGTTTCCATGTGCCTACTGCCCTTGTACTTCACACTGGAAGAGTTTGTGGATTTGGAAGGTGTTGATGAACCAGTCTGGGAGACTAACAGCTGCTGGACTCCTGCAACTATTTTGCTGGAGGAAGTGAGTATATAGCATAGTGGATGGGGTGGCCATTAATAACAGATTATTCGTTCATTTATCACCTTGATGTCTGTTGCACCCTGTAGTGTGTGCCTTAGGTGTTGTGTTTCCTGCATTACAATAATGCCCATTCTTAAAGTAATTAATTGGCTGTTAAGTACTTGAAAACATGGAACTTGTAAAAATTCCCAAATTTCAAAGTTTGTAGTCTTTAATCTGATTGTAGGTTCTTTGATGTGCTGGAGAGAGATGTTGCTGGTTGAGATTAATGGTGGTTTATCTGCAAAATGCCTTTTTTCTCTTAAATTCCTTTCAATATTTTATTTTACAAATTGACGACACAAGAGATTTCAGCCACCGTAATCTGGAGCAATGAATAAGAGTCTGGAAGAACACAACAGGTCAGGCAGCATCTATGGTGGGGAATGGACATTTGAATTTTCATATCCAGACTTTTCATCTGGACAATGATTTTACAAAGATAAATCATTTATAGTTAGTAATAAATGGTGCCAATTTAAGATGCACATTCTATGAATAGAATGGTTTCAAATTTCCTTAAAGGCTTATTGGAGCCTTCTTGGCTTTCAACAAATTTAATGCACACAATAAGGTGCAGATACCGCCACTTCTCCCAGATGTTTTGATGTTAATGCAATTTACCCAGCATAACAGTTAAATTATTACACATTGTATGGCATTTTCCATTTCATTCTCTGCAGCCTAATGTTGTTATTCTTTGAGAGAAAGCGTATGTATTTTCCACAGAAGGAGCTGTGGAATTCTTTCTAAGTGAAGTTTAACAATATTCAGGTGTTAAGGATCACACTGAATTTATGGTGGTTGTGATGGTCAATTTCTCCCTAACTTATTCCCTTTTTACAGCTCTGCTTTGAAAGTAGTTGTAGAAGAACATGTATTCTATTAAGGCTTCATAAGCCTAAATTGGAAAATATGGGAGACTGGCAAGGTGAAAACCGACTAAACGGCTCAAAATAGCTGGCGCACAAAATATTTTATAACCGATGCTTCTGTAATTGATCTGTGATGCTGCTAAATGGACAGGGGGCTGTGTTAAACCCGGGAGGCATCAGTAGGAACTCTTATTTGGAACATGGAGTTGTGTTTTAAGGAGCTTAGAAGTATGACAGAGAAGTGAAAATAGGAAGCGGTGTTAGGTAATATTAACTAGGTAAAAGGCTGTCCACCAAAATGGCATGAAAACAGGGAATGGGAGAAAGAGAAAAATATTAATACCATAAGATATAGGAGCAGAAACAGACCATTCTGCCCATTTAGTCTGCTCTACTGTTCTATCGTGGCCCGTTTATTATCTCTCTCAGTCCCAATTTCCTGCCTTCTGCCCATAACCTTAGACTTAATGAAGAACCTTTCAATGAACCACATAAACCAAGAACATGAAAATATAGGAGCAGGAATAGCCCATTTAAACCCTCGTGCCTGTTCTGCCATTCAGTAAATCATGGCTGATCCTGTACCCCAGTGTATTTTCATACACACATCCCATATTCCTTGATTCAAATTAATCTGACTTCAATTGTCAGGAAAACTGCAGTAGAATATGCAACAGGGTAATATAATTCTGCCAAGTCATATAAATTTCAACATAATTTTATAAAAGCAAAGTCATTTTTGGTAAATCTATAATGCTTAAGCATGTACTTAGCAGTACAGACATGTTGATGTAGTATTGCTGGTTGTTTAAAGAAAATCCAATATTTATATTTTTCAGGATGTGTTGAGACTAGCGTTAATAGCATTAATTCTCCACCCCGAATACTCTTGTAAAAGTGAACGATAAACCAGTCTTTGTAATGAAGATAAATTATAACGCTCTTGGGAGCGACACAGTCGTGAAATGGTCTTATAGAGCCAGTGACCCGGGTTCAGTGCTGTCGCTGCCTGTAGGGAGTTGTGTATTCTCCCCGTGACAATGTGCACTGGTTCCCTCTGCATTCCAACGACCTACCCAATATCGTTGAGGAAGGTGTTCTAGGATTTAGATCCAATGGAAATTAAGAAGTAGCGTTATACTTCCTGTTCAGGGTGGTCTGTGACTTTGAAGATAATCTGTAAATGGTTCTGTCGTTGCATATCTGTTGCCTTGTCCTTCTTTGTAGCAGGGTGCTGTGACTAACTAAAACTGAGCCACACTGAAGCTGTAACTGGGAAATATCAATCTCTTTATTCACAGAGTAAACCTCCATGAGAGAGAGAGTCCAGGAGAATCCAAGAGTGCCTTAATTTCCTGACCCAATATTTTATAGTTCAACACAAATATATCTAAAAACAGTTATCTACAGCTTCAATTGCTATTCAAGATTCAAGATTCCAGATTGTTTAATGTCATTTCAACAAATGTAATGGAGAACAAAGTAAGTGTTACCTAATCGCCAACTTAACCTTAACATTTTGAATATTGTTAGATAAATTTACAGAATTACTTATTGACGTAAAATAGCAGCACATCCCAACTAGCAGAACCTTTTAAAATATTCAATACAGTTCATATCCCTTTAGTTACTGTGGTAACTAACCAGAAAGTTAAGTGACTAAACAGATCTGTCCTGAAATGTCCCTTAAGTGGCAAGTATGCACCTTTAATAATGTGCTAATAGCAGGAACATCCAACTATGTATGAATAAAATCTTCTCAGGTTTCCAACCGGGTACAGGTTTTGACTTTAACCGATGTTTCAATGACAAACTCTGCCATCTTCATCAGGGATGATGCCAAGGCATGCCTAGTCTCGTGGCACACCTACCCCTGTTGTCCATCCCTCCTGATTGGTTAGTCCTCTTCTAACGCGGTTTCCACTGTTCCATCTTACTTACAATCGAATTCCTGTTCTTCTAAGAGCAAGACCTTTGTTGTTGTTAAAATTCATTTTCTCCAGTTTTATTCCAATGGCTTCCTTCACCAGGTGGTCCCGAACGCCACTGGCGTGGCACAGTCGTTTTGTGCTGCCAAAATTGGAAGATGACAAAAGGCATCTGCAAGAAACTTGACACGTTCCAGAGAAAATGTCTACGACATATCAAGAAGATCTTCTGGCCTGAGAAAATCAGAAACCATGACTTGCTTACATCTTGCAATATGGAATCAATCTCAGTTTGTGTGAGAAGAAGACGATGGAGATGATTGGGTCAGGTAATGAGAATGCCAAGCGATCAACTAGCTAAAGAAGCACTAAGGTGGGCCCCACAGGGAAAACGAAGAAGGGGCAGGTCCAAAATGACATGGCAAAGATCTGTGGAAGCAGAACTGAAAGAAGTAGGCATGAACCGGGTAGCAGCAAGCAGCAGTGCGAAAGATGGGCAGAAATGGAAGACCCTTGTGGAGGTCCCATGTGCCACCTGGGGACTAAGGGTTCAGGCGACGACGAAAATCAATCCTACAGCCATGGTGAATGCGATGTTCTGCTACCGCCAATTTTTCCGGGTAACCCAAAGATACACCTCCCGTGCTACTTGATGTGGATTTCCACAATGTTGACATACACTGATATGTAGTTTCAATGCAACTAAATTGCAATGCCACATGCTTAAGGTTGGTTTTACTAGCTGCAGAGTACCAGTTGGAAGGTAAATAACATACAGGTTTTACTTCCTGAAGACAGATTCTCATTTTAGATAATTCTTCATTATAGTGTCTTCAATATCATAATTTCAGAATGATCCCTAACACAGAGGTCATGGATTTGGGACATGTTATTTGAGTAGTGAGTACATGTAGATGGTCTGAACTACAGCAACTCTGTCCAGTGACAGAGGAAATGTTGACTATTTAGAGTTCTGAATAGGCTGCTAATCAAGTGCTTTTTCCCTACTAATCATGCTTTTATATAAAAGGTTGCCTCATCAAGCAAGGATTGTCTGGGTTAACATTAAAACTGTATACTAGCATGGACAGAAGACCAGATAAGTGTCAGAGAAAAATGAAATGGTTACTCCATGTGAGCAGGTTGCCACTTAATAGAGATACAGCCCAGGAGAGGTCCTTCTGGCCCTTTGAGCTGCACTGCCCAGCAGCCCCTGACAACCCCAATTAAATCCTAACCTAATCACAGGACAGTTTACAATGACCTACTACCCTACCTGGTGTGCCTTTGGACAGTGGAGGAAACCAAAGCACCAGGAGAAAACCCACACATTCCACGAGGAGGACGTACAGAGACTGCTTACGGAGGGTGCTGGGATTGAACACCAAACTCAGCTGCCCCGAACCCTAATAGCATTCCGCTAACCGCCACGCTAGTATCTTGCCTATCCCAATTTGTATTAATGACTTACATGAACAGAGTGATATGCGTCAGTTTTGGAGATGTTATAGAGCTGGCTGAGAAAATGAGCTGTGTGCAGGATATAAATAAATTCAAACGTCGAAAGAAATTGCTCAAATGTAGTATAATTTGGGATAATGTGCTACCATTCACTTTCATAAGAAAACAGCAATGTTTAATTTTATGTGGGATTTGGGAACAGAAAATACAACAGTTCATATTCTGTCTGGGTTGCCTCCAATCTGATGTGTTTAGCTTTCGATAATTCTTCCCCCTCACCCTTTCCTCTTCTTCCCTTACCTACTCTGGCTCCCCTCTTACCTCTTCTCTTCTCCTCGCTCTCCTATCACCTTCCCTGGTGCCTCTACTCCTTCCTTTTCTTGCAGTCCATTATCTTCTCCTATCAGATTTCTTTTTCTCCAGCCCTTTACTTTTCCCACCCGCCTGTCTTAACCTACCACTTTCTAGCTTGTATTCCTCCTCCTCCCCCACCTGCTTATTCTGTCTCCTTCCCCCTTCATTTCCATTCTTGCTGAATGGCCTTGGCCCGAAAGATTGACTGTTTATTCTGCTCCATAGATGCTGCCTGACCTGCTGAGTTCCTCCAGCTTTGTGTGTGTTACCCTGGATTTACAGCACCTGCAACATCTCTTGTGTAAGAACTTAAAATTGTATGCTTGTTGAAAGTAATGGTATGTTCTTTGTGGAAAGGGCTTTCAATACAAAAGTGAAGCTGCCTTGCTGGACCTGCACAGGGCTCTGGTGATATCATTTCAATGGAATAATATTGGGCAACCAATTTTAGTCCCCATTCAAGGAAAATGCTTGGCCTTCTGGAAATGTAGCAGAGACTCACCAATTTAATTTATGGCATGATGGGCGCTATCATTTGGGGATACCATGAAGGATGTGCCTCACTGAAATTTGTAAGAAAGAAGTGAAAAATGCAAGGTAATGATTCAGAATCAGAATCAGATTTAATATCACTGGCATGTGCCATGAAATGTGTTAACTTTACAGCAGAAGTACAACGCAACACATGATCAATACGTATAGGAAAAACTGAATTATGGTAATTATATATGTATATTGAATAGTTATGTTAAAATAAATAGTGCAAAAAAAAACAGAAATAAAAAGAAAAGTTATTGAGGTAGTGTTCATGAGTTCAATGTCCATTTAGAAATCAGATGGTAGAGGAGAAGAAGCTGTTCCTGAATCGTTGAGTGTGTGCCTTCAGGCTCCTGTACCTCCTCCCTAAAGGTGACAATGAGAAGAGGGTATGTCCTAGGTGGTGGGGGGTCCTTAATGACTGATGCTACCTTCCTGAGGCACCACTCCTTGAAGATGTCTTGGGTACTACCAAGGCTAGAACCCATAATGGAGCTGAATAATTTTACAACTTTCTGCAACTTACATACTGTGAAGTAACCTCCCCTTCCCATGCTAAACAGTGGTGAAGCCAGTCAGAATGCTCTCCATGGTACATCTGTAGAAGTTTTCAAGTGATTTAGGTGACAAATCAATCCTCAAATTCCAAATGAAATATAGCTACTATCTTGCCTTCTTTATAGCTGCATCAATATGTTGCAACCAAGATAGGTCCTCGGCGATATTGGAGACCCCCCCCCACCCCCCACCCCCAGGAACTTGAAACTGAGAGGGAATGGCCAAATATATGAAAGGTTTTGCCCTTTATTATTAAGTACCTCTCCATTTGTACTTTTTAAAATAGATTTTCCTTCCATTCCCCTCTGAGGAAGGCTGTTCTCAAGGCACCCATTTCAAAAGCCTCTGAAGGAAGAAAAAGAATTCCCTCAACCCTTTCTTAAACCTTTTTTATTTTTAAACAGTGATCCCTGTTTCTTGATTCTCTCACAAGAAGAAACATCTCTACATCCACCCACTGTTTAAAGATCCCTTGGGATCTTTTATGTTTCAATCAAGGGTAATTGCTGAGAGACTATCTCCTCCAGTTCCTTAGACTAGAACTAGGTTATGTTGTCTGAGGGTAATGCTCAGCCTTTGGGGATTGAGGTGAGGAGACATTCTTTATTCATAGCCTTTGAATCTTTGAAATTCTTTTCTCTAGAGGGTTGTGAATGCTCTATTATTAAGTATATTCAAGACTGAAACTGATAGATTTTTATACATTAAAATAATTAAGCAATAAGGTGATTGGGCTGAAATATAGGCAAAGGCATCTTGGGCTGAATAGTTAGCAATTTTGAATGAGAATTTGACCTACTTCTTTTGCATTGTTTTATCTCTGGATGTTTGAAGAGGTTTTGGAAGAAATTGAGGAATGTGAAGAGAGATGATGTGCAGGAGGCTGCGAAGACATGCATATCAAACTGTCTCTGTTCTCTCATTGAGCATCTCGATTCCCTTCTAGTATTTCAGTTTCCTCCCACATTAACGAAAGCATGCAGACAGGTAAATTAGTTTGTGACTGTAAATTACCCCTAATGTGCGGATGAGTGTGGTGCTGATTGGAGTTGCATACACCAGGAATATTGCATGCATTTCTGGCCACCCCATTACAGAAAAGATGTGAACGCTTTGCAAATGATTCAGAAGAGGTTTATCAGGATGCTGCCCGGATTAGAGTAATGAGAAGTGAGGAGAAATGAGAGGTTGGACAATCATGGATTGTTTTCCCTTTTGTGTCAGAAGATGAGGGTAGACCTGATACAATTGAGAGGATAGAGAGCCAGAATCTTTTCTCTCCAGAGTAGAAATGTCAAGTACTAGAGGCTGTATCTGTAAGGTGAGGTGAGTGGGTCTAAAGCAGGTGTGAGGGGCAAGTTTTGTTTTATATAGAGAGTGGTAGGTGTCTGGAATGAATTACCAGGGGTGGTGTTGGAGGCAGATATGATAGAGATGTTCAAGAGTCTTTTAGACAGGCACATGAATATGCAGGGACGGAGGGATATGGATTAACATGCAGGCAGAAAGGGTTAATTTAATTTGATGTGTTTGGCACAGGCACTGTGGACAGAAGGGCCTGTTCCTCTTGTGTACTGTTCTAATGACAGGATCTGAGGGAAGTTGATGGTATCAGGAGAAAGATTAGGATTAGCGTGGATGAATATTTGATGGTCAGTATGAACTCATCAGGCCCAGTGGACCTGGATGACTGTACAGTTCTCACCAGTGTGAATATCTGACTAATGAACAGCATATCCTACAAATGTGTGGGAGACCAGCTGATGGATTAGCTGGTTCCTGTTGGGCTGCAGGCACTTTCAGCGAGGTGGGAACAGTACAGAGTAGTTCCATATGCCGTCTCTCGCTCTGCCATCCACTGGGCTGCAGCAATCAGGCCAGGATGAGCTGAGGAGAGCTGGAAGCGCTGAGATGACTCATTGGCTCACTGAGTCAGTGAGGCAGGCTCGCTCTCCCATCACAGCAGTCTCTGTGATCCACTCCCACACACTCCTGTTATTTGTATTCTAACTTATAAACACTTCTCAGGAATGGGATCCAGTCGCAATCTGGGAACTCTCTATAAGACTCCACCCGTGAAACGTTAATTTTTTTTTCATTAGAAGAGATCATTAGTAAAGTACAGCACAGAAAGAGCTCCTTCAGCCCACAATGTCATGCTGAATAAACTAGACCTTTGAAGGATACAATGTCTCTGTTTCCCTGTTCTCTGCACATTCATTTGCCCAAGAGCCTTTTGAACACCTCTGCTGTACTTGCCTCCTCAACCACCCTTGAAGAACATCCTGGGCACCCACCACCGTAAAAGGTTAAAAAAATCATGCTCTTTCCTTTGAATTTGCCCCCTTTCAACTTAAATGCACACGCTCTATTATTGGATATTTTGACCCTGGAGAAAAAGATACTAACTGTCTTTAAGTGCACTTGTAATCGTTTAAACTTCTACCAAGCTTTCCCTCAGCTAATGCCACTCCAGAGAAAACAATCCAATTTTGTCCAACTTCTCCTTATAGCACATGCCCTCTTATACAGGGAGCATCCTGGTAAACTTCTGCACTCTCTCCAAAGCCTCCATATCCTTCCCGTAATGGAGTGACCAGAATTAAGTGCAATATTCCAGGTGGAGCTTAACTAGAGTTTTATAAGCACAAGAAATTCTGCAGATGCTGGAAATCTAAAGCATCATGCACAAAATGCTGGAGGAACTCAGCAGGTCAGACAGCACCTATGGCAATGAAGAAACAGTCAACATTTTGGGCCGAGACCCTACTTCAGGACTGAAAAGGAAGGGGGAAGATGTTAGAATAAAAAAGTGGGGGTAAGGAAAGGAGGGTAGCTACAAGTGAAAGGTGAAGTCAGGTGGTAGGAATAGTAAATTCCTGGAGAGGAAGGAATCTGATAGTTGAGGAGAGTGGAGCATAGTAGAAAGGAAAGGAGGAGGGCACTCAGGGGAACTGATAGTCAGGTGAGAAGTGATAAGAGGCCAAAGTGGGGAATAGAAGAAGAGGGGAGGTGGTGGGAATTTTTTTTTACCTGAAGGAGAAATCAATACTCATGGCATCAGGTTGGAAGCTACCCAGATGGAATATAAGGTGTTGCTCCTCCAACCTGTTTAAAATTAAATATTTGGCCACCAGGAGGTTCTGCTTTTGGTGGATGGAACGGAGGTGCTTGACGAAGCAGTCCCCGAATTTACGACAGGTCTCACCATCGGGAGCACTGAACACATTTCTACAATCCAGATGATTCGCCAGTGAAGTGTTGCCTCACCTGGAAGGATTATTTGGGATCCTGAAAAGAGGAGTGGGCAGATGTAGCGCCCTGGCTGCTTGCGAGGATAAGTGCCAGGAGGGAGATTATTGAGGAGGGACAAATCAACAAGGGAATCACAAAGGAAGTGATCCCTGTGGAAAAGGGGGACAGGATATGTTTGGTGGTAAGATCCCTCCAGAGATGGCAAGTGAATGATGTGTTGGATCACATCATCATATAAAACATCTGGAACTTATCAACAGTCCTGGAGAGACCAGGAGCAAGGAAGGAGAATAAATAGAAGTTGGCTTCAGGGGTCGAAGATGCCAATAAAAATCTTTGGCTTGGTGCATGAAAACGGAGAGGAGGTAGAGTGTAAAGAACGCAAGTTCAATTCCATGTTTTTGTCACTATCTAAAGCACTAACTTTTCTTTTAGTTCCAGTGGACCAAGGTGTAAAGAAAAACAAGTTTTTGGTTGGAATTGCTGTATAGTATCCATGACTTTGGACGTTAGGAGTGGGTGGAAAAGGGGAGCATTGGAATCAGTGAAGTTACTGCCAGCAAGCGCTCCTAGTCTGGGCTCCTTAATAGCTGCAATAGGTGGTTGAAGTCTCCCATTGGGAATTGGCATCTTCTTGATTAAAATGGACTGTGGGTAAACCGGGATGCATTGAAACTACAATGGTTAATGTTCTTACCATCCGTGCCTTCAAATTTCTGTAAATAACCCGTATCCTCAGGGTTAAGTTTTGTTTCTCTACTTTAATTAGCGGGCCACTTTAAAACGAAATTGCTGCTCCGTTGCTCCGAAACGCACGCATACTTGAGTTTGCAGACCATGCACGTTATTTTAATCAGTTTCCACGCAATGCAGAATGAACATCTAAGCATTGCAAGAAGTCCATGTAGATTTCTTCATTTACAACATGCTCCTGGTTAACAAAAGGTCCATGCAGTTGGCACAATTTACTCCTAGTGTTAAGTAACACTTTAAATACCTAAACCAGTACTTTTAGAAAGTGACAAGTACCTGGAGTTTGAAGTGCCACATTTGAAGTATAACAAAACTTTATAGGTGCCAGTATTTTCCCAACAGGTAGAAGAATTCCTGGACCCTACTTAACAGCTGTTGTCAACGTTCCATTAGCAGCAGAAAGAGGAACTTAATGAGTGTGTTGTCCTGCGACAGTCAAGTCTAAGTAAATTTATTATCAAAGTACATATTCTACCTTGAGATTCGTCTTGCTGCAGGCATTCAGAGGAAAATAAGGAAATACAATAGAGTTAATAAAAAACTTTACATGAACAAAGGCTAACCAATGAGAAATATATTTTAAAAAAATTATACTGAGAATGAGTCTTACAGTCCTTGAAAATGAGTTTGTAGGTTATGGAATCAGTTCAGACGTACAGAAAATAGAATTGTGGATGCTGGAAATCTGGAGGAAACACTCAGCAGGTTGGGCAGTGTCTATGGGGAAAGAAACAGGGTCAACTGTGATCTCCATAATCTTAAAAATAAAACTGGAACTCCAGTTTCGTCACAAGAATTGGGGAGAAAAACCAAATAGGAAGTATTTGTGACGATTCGCCCACTTCATTTATCAGTTGCTCGTTTCCATTTGGAAGTTCAAGCCTGAGGTGATGAAGTAAACTGAAGTAAACTTGAAATGCAAACTGACTCGAGCCTTTGAAATGCAGAGGATTGCTTACACAGTGGACAATTTTGCTTATTTGTATCTCAGTAGGATATACGGAGCTAGCGAGATGCTAGCTTTAGTTTCAGTAGTAAAACCGAGTGCAATTCTGAAATGTTGCTTTGATCTGGGAAACAGCGCAACTCTGCCAGTGAGGACGGCAGCAAGTTCGGGAAGTTTCTGGAACACATAAACATAGCCTTTTGATTCATGACTGTTTGAAAACACCCCACTGCCCAGACTTATGTCAAATGCTGACCTTTGGAGATTTAACTTTTACAATGTCGTGAAATCAGAACCTGAACTCGTTACATGGAGAGGGTTAGATACTTGGGGTATGGATGGCGACTTTATTCGCTAGTTACCAATACCCGCTCGGACTTCTGGAATCCACTGTCATACCGGAGGAAACGTGTGGGATAACTGGAAAACGCTTCAACATCATTTGGTGAAACGTTGCTGCCTTTTGGCAGCGAAGCGGTTAAAGCCATCCATTTTTCAATAACTACCCCGCTGTCCACACAGTCAGAAGGCAACCTTTAATTGCAGTCGCACTCTTTCCCCTCGCATGCTTATAAAATAAAAAAAGCTGTTTTTGCCTCCCGCCGTCAACTGTAGCGCGAAGCTTTTACTCCTCAGTCTCTGCGTGATTTACTATGTTAAACTCTAATATCTGTGATCTTTTACTTCACATAAACCGTGCTATCTGGCCGGAGATTACATTAATCAGAAGAGCTAAAACATTTATGGAGCCTCTATTAACACAAAATTGTGACCCCTCCATCACCAGCGTTGTACTCATTTTTTTCCCCTTAACTCCGTTTGCTGATGAATTGAGGGCTCGGGATTTATTGCTAGAATGCGTCCAGTTCAGGAGTTCAAACAAAATCCATCACTGAAGTGGCGTGACATACACCACAGGGACCAGAAGCAAGGAAACATTTTGGATCCGGTCTGCTTTTAGACATCAAATTGACAGCACTACCAGTTTTAAAGACTGACACTCTGTGGCACAACGAACAAGTCAAAGACAAAATCTTATTTTGCTAGTAGCCTGTAGTCAATATTTTTTAGTTACACAACTAATGGTCCAATTAAGAGTCTGTCTTGGTCTTTCCTTCTGATATTAGCAAATTCTAAATTTCCCCTTTGCCCAAAGATTAGTAAAATAATATTATTTATTTTGTTGCGGGATTTTTCAAAGTAATCTTTCTGCTCATTCAGATAAAGTGTAAAGAATGAGGGAGAAAGGGATGAGAATGGCATTGTGGTATATGAATAGCAGCAAGAGCAAAGGGCTGAATGGCCTGCTACCCTATATCTCCAAATGGATTTTGATGTTTTCCATAGGTTTCTCACTGACTTTTCAAACGGTGGGCTTACAGGGAGACGAGCTGATATTACCTAAAATATAAGTGAACATTTTTTTTCAGTCCAATTTGTAAACATTCATAAATCAGATCTTCAATGGTAGTGCATTTTGCCTCATGTACTGAAAGGCACTAAATATGCAGGTCATGCATCATGCGTTTTAGCTTGTGTCATATTTGAAGAGGATTTTAACATGTGTTTGCATTTCAGATAAAACTTCATTCATGAGAGAGATGTGCTTTTGCATGTCATTAAATATCATTGTTTATCATCTTTCTACGCATGTCCAGCCTCCTTTTCATGCCTTTCAGACTTGGCAACTGAACCATTCTCAAAGACATGTGACAGCTCATCATATTTAAAGGCTTATCATACTTATTCCAACAGATTTAACCATTCTGGCCCCTTCCCCGTTCCTTTCCGGTCCTGAAGAAGGAGATTAACCCGAAATGTCGACTGCTTATTCATTCCCATGGAAGCTGTCTGGCCTGCTGAGTTCCTCCAGCATTTTATATGTGTTGTCTTTGGATTTCCAGCATCTGCAGACTTTCTTGTGTTTAAGATTTAACCATTGAGGAGGTGACCAGGCATATAGATGAGGGTAGTGCAGTGGATGTGATCTACATGGATTTTAGTAAGGCATTTGACAAGGTTCCACACGGTAGGCTTATTCAGAAAGTCAGAAGGCATGGGATCCAGGGAAGTTTGGCCAGGTGGATTCAGAATTGGCTTGCCTGCAGAAGGCAGAGGGTCGTAGTGGAGAGAGTACATTCATATTGGAGGGTTGTGACTAGTGGTGTCCCACAAGGCTCTGTTCTGGGACCTCTACTTCTTGTGATTTTTATTAACGACCTAGATGTGGGGGTAGAAGGGTGGGTTGGCAAGTTTGCAGACAACACAAAGGTTGGTGGTGTTGTAGATAGTGTAGAGGATTGTTGAAGATTGCAGAGAGACATTGATAGGATGCAGAAGTGGGCTGAGAAGTGGCAGATGGAGTTCAACCCAGAGAAGTGTGAGGTGGTACATTTTGGAAGGACAAACTCCAAGGCAGAGTACAAAGTAAATGGCAGGATACTTGGTAGTGTGAGGAGCAGAGGGATCTGGGGGTACATGTCCACAGATCCCTGAAAGTTGCCTCACAGGTAGATAGGGTAGTTAAGAAAGCTTATAGGGTGTTAGCTTTCATAAGTTGAGGGATAGAGTTTAACAGTCACGATGTAATGATGCAGCTGTATAAAACTCTAGTTAGGCCACACTTGGAGTACTGTGTCCGGTTCTGGTCACCTCACTACAGGAAGGATGTGGAAGCATTGGAAAGGGTACAGAGGAGATTTACCAGGATGCTACCTGGTTTAGAGAGTATGGATTATGATCAGAGATTAAGGGAGCTAGGGCTTTACTCTTTGGAGAGAAGGAGGATGAGAGGAGACATGATAGAGGTGTACAAGATATTAAGAGGAATAGACAGAGTGGACAGCCAGCGCCTCTTTCCCAGGGCACCACTGCTCAATACAAGAGGACATGGCTTTAAGGTAAGGGGAGGAAAGTTCAAGGGGGCTATTAGAGGAAGGTTTTTCACTCAGAGAGTGGTTGGTGCGTGGAATGCACTGCCTGAGTCTGTGGTGGAGGCAGATACACTAGTGAAATTTAAGAGACTACTAGACAGGTATATGGAGGAATTTAAGGTGGGGTGTTATATGGGAGGCAGGGTTTGAGGGTCAGCACAACATTGTGGGCCGAAGGGCCTGTAATGTGCTGTACTATTCTATGTTCTATGTTTTATTGAGGCTTGGCCAACTGAGTGCAAGATGTTCAGGTTAAAATCATAAAATTATCTATCCAGTTCCCACAGTACTCCACCTCCACTTTCTGCAAACAATGCTGACTCTTATGATGGTAAACAAAGACCATAAGCATTGTTGGAAATAGGCAGCTCGGGAAAACTTAGTGAGCAGCCAGTACTTCAGAGACAAAGTTTTGCTGCAATTAATATCCTTTGCTTAATGAAGAATGTATAAGCTCAGAGAAGATTGATTATTTAACCTTCATATATAATTCAGAAAATCATTTTAAATGAAGTTACTCAAATAATTTTTTAGCACTTGCTAAATTTGTAAAAGTTTGTGCCTAATCTCCTCCTCTCCTGAAGGCACAGGAGGCCCTGTTAACACACCAAATGCTGCAGGAACTCAAACCTGGTACTTATCCCTGCAAGCGTAAGTGCTACAACTGTCCCTACACCTCCTGTCTTACCACCATTCAGGGCCCCAAACAGTCCTTCCAGGTGAGGCAACGCTTCACTTGTTAGTCTGTTGGGGTCATCGATTGCATCTGGTGCTCCCGTTGCGGCCTTCTCTACATCAGCGAGGCCCGACGCAGATTGGGGGACTGCTTCGTTGAGCACCTCCGTTCCGTCCATCACAACAGACAGGATCTCCCGGTTACCACCCTCTTCAACTCTGCTTCACATTCCCATTTGGATATGTCCATACTTGGCCTCCTCTACTGCCATGATAAGGCCAAACTCAGGTTGGAGGATCAACGCCTCGTGGCATGAACATTGAATTCTCCAACTTCTGGTAATTTCCTCCCCCTCCCTTCCCCCATCCCAGTTTCACTCTGCCTCCTCCTCCAGCTGCCTATCACCTCCCTCATGGTTCCACCTTCTTCTACTCCCCATAGTGCTTTCCCTTTACATTCCTTCTTCACCTTTCCTGCCTATCCCCTCCCTCACCCCTTGATCTTTCCCCTTACTGATTTTTCACCTGGCACCTACCAGCCTTCTCCTTCCCACCCTCCCCCCCACCAGTCCTGATGAAGGGTCGCAGACTGAAACGTTTCCACAGATGCTTCCCAACCTGCTGAGTTCCTCCAGCATGTTGTGCGCGTTGCTGCAGGAACTCATCAGGCCAGGCAGCATCAGTAAGAGAGTGATAAAGAGCCGAAGTTTTGAGTCGAGACCCTTCAACAAATGGTCCTATTGATCTCCTATCACAGTTTTCATCTTCTGAGGTCTTCAAGGCTCAGTTACACATGAGGTAGTGTGTTCGAGGATCAGCCAATAGGTTTTTATTCTATTTTATTGAGTTACAGCGAGGAATAGGCCCTTCCAGCCTATTGAATCTCCCTGCCCAGAAACCCCTAACTTAACCCTAGCCTAACCATGGGACAATTCACAATGACTAATTGTCCTACCAACTGGTATATCTCTGGACTGTGACAGGAAAGCGGAGCACCTAGAGGAAACCCACGTGTTCACAGGGAGAGCATACAAACTCCTTACAGTCAACGATGGGAATTGAACCCTGGGTCACCTGTACTGTAAACTGTTGTGCTAACCGGTACGTTACTGCGTTGTGTTCAGATATACCCACACTTTGACTGTGTGAACCATGACTTCGTATTTCCATTTAGCAATCGCAGGATGACACAGATTCAAAATAATTCAGAAAAGAAGGAAGATCAGGATTGTGTCCTTAACATTGTTTTAAAAATGCATGGGTAAAATGGACTGAATTGAGTACAATAAAATGGATTCTTTACCTCATAATCTATTTTGTTATGATCTTGCCCTTTATTGCTTGTTTGCATTGCACCTTCTCTGTACCTTTGCATTCTGTTATTGTTTTACCTTGTTCTACCTCAATGCATTGGGGAGTGATCTAATCTGTATGAACAGTCAAGCTTTTCACTGTATCTCAATTCATGTGACAATAATAAAACAATGCCAATATGAATAGAGCCTTAATAGGCTCTACGATTCTGTGACAGATCGGCATATTTTGCATGCAGGTTCCTGTAATACTCACTCTCGGATGTAGTACTGAGTTCTTGTACCTATGAAATATTGAGGTTAAGAAAAAGAGAAATTCTGACTTTGAAACCAAAAACATGTTTTAGTTTGCAGCTTGCAGAAATGCCAGTGGTGTAAAGCTTCATTCAGAGTCCATCTGGCAAAGTCTATTCAAATCGCCCCATTTCACCCAGGATCCATTGGCCTTGAAGAGTGTACAGTGCATATTTCTTGATACTTGAAGCCTTAAATTATGAGGGAAGGTTGCATATACTAGGAAAATTTAAGTTGAATTATAAGACATTAACAGCTGATTTAACTGGGTGTTAAATACGATTAAAGGATGTGATGCAGTAAGTTATTTTCATTGCTGGGAGAGTCCAGAAATATAACAAATATTAAATTAGAATTAGCTCAATCAGAAGTTGTGTGCCAAGAAGCTCTTCTTCGTAGGAAGGGCAGAGCAAATCTCTCATCCTCAAACAGCTGCTGAGACAAGGTTGATTAATACTTTAAATAATGAGATTGATAAATTTTAGTTGGATTAGGGTGAATAGAGATTTGGAGTTGGATCAGATCAGCCGTGATCTAATTGATTGACAGCAGAGCTTGAGGGGTTGAATAGCCCACTGCTGTTTTTTTTGGTGGTGAAATTTAATTTTGCAATTGCCACTGTATTGGAAGTGCATTTCCCTGCCTTGGGAGCTTTTGGCTCGCTACAAAATATGTGGTGGCCTCTCAAGACCTCATTTTGTTCAAGTAATATTTCATAAATGAAAACTGCTTCCACACGACTTCCAGAATTGGATCAAATTCCAAGATCTGTGGCTTTTGCTCCACTGTTGTAATTTCATTTTCCCTCAGAAATTTGGAAACCAGCCTGACTGCTAAATTGGAACAAGATTCCGAATAAATGTTTCTTTCTGAATTTGCAACAGTATTTGCATCATCATCTTCCCAAAGCATTGGCCTAATTAGATCAGCTGCAATCAATGAGTTAAGTACTAAGTGGGTTTTGGTTAGAATTTATTCCACTGTTAATTAATTGTTATGTTTATTTGGTGCATCTAAACTGAACCATTCCAAAGAAAATGTAACAGGCATACTGTGTCTAGGCCTGTTCTGCATTTCATTGATCAAAAATTAGTTTAAACTGTGCTTTGTTCTGTCTCCTCGAGTTAATTTATTATTAATAAAAATTTTGACAAAAGTATGTATTTTTATTTGCTAAATTGATAGACAATGAGAAATTGTGAGAGGACAGTAATGTATCAATGGCTTGAAAATGCAAGGAAAAATAAAGACTAAAGTATATCATACTAATATGTGTCCACGTCCAATTTATTTCTTATAGATCTGCTGAGTTCTTGATTCAACTTTCTGCTTGGTTTCCAGAAGTTTCATCCTATGCTTTGAGGTTATTTTCAAAGATGTAATATTTAATATAACTTGCTTTTTAAAATCTACTGTAGTTATCGTTGAGTAACTGGGATAATTCAGGAGATTTCATTCCACCAGAGTCGACAATCATGAATAATGCTTTTGAGATAGATCGCACTTGACCTGGGCCCCATTTTTGCGCTCACCGCTTACTCTCCAGACTACATGATCTCTATTACAGTCCAAGGGAGACGTCCATTCTGTAACTCTTGCACAAGGCACAGTGGGACCCAAATGACTTCAGAACTGTCCCCAGAAAGTGCAATGACAGCTTTTGACTGTTCAGCATTGGCATGTTTCAGAGCACATGAAAACAGTTCGAATGCATTCAACTCATTTTAAAAAAAAGAATAACCCCCAAAATAAATCTAGTTAAAATACATCAAACGATTGTTTCATCCTCAGTAAACAGTAAACTTGACTTGAGTGAAGTTAGTAATCTCATTCAAATGAATTTGATAGCTACTTGTACATCAGGTGACTGGCAAAAAGCTGAGGGACTGGAGTGTATTCACAGTCTCTCAGTTTAGTATGATTTAGTATCAGCACTGGGCTCAGTGATGAGTTCTGCCATTCTATGAATGGTCAGGTATCCTGGAAGTCAACTACACCTGCAATCTCAGCACTGCAGTACACAACATGTGCTCAACATTAAGGGGTGAATGGATGAAAGTTCCATCTGGAACTTCTGCCTGCATCAGAGCACAATCCAAAGCAACATCTTGCAAAGGTCTTCAGCAGTCCTGACGAAGGGCTTTGGCCCTAAGAGTGTTTATTTCTCTCCACAGATGCTGTCTGACTTGCTGCGTTCCTCTAGCATTTTGTATCGTGTTGCTCAAGATTTCCAGCATCCACACAATCTCTTGTGCTTATGATCTTAGGGAGGATTATTTTTAACATGGTTGTTAATTGTTCAGGTTAATATCAATGTTTGCTTTCTTTTATATGGAATACATTACAAATTTTAAACACAACTTCTTACAAAATAATGTTAAGTTTAAGCATGGCACCTCAGATCATGCACTGTAACAGCATTTGGAGGTGCAGGCTAATTTAAGAAGATTAAAATAAACACTTAGGAATTACACAGCTTTCAAAAAATGGATGCCACAATTGCAATTGTGCAAATCAGGCATCTTTGTGTGCCGTTACTTTGTTGTGCATTTGTTCCTGCTTCAAAAAGCTTCTTTTTGTTAATCACTTCAATTTCCGATGTGCACAGCTTGTGCTGACAGTGTTTTAAAAGCACCAGTGAGATTTACCTAAATATTTTATTACTTGTTGAAATCAATTGCATCTTATCAATACAAAATAGGGTGTAAATCATTGGAAGTTCACATTCACCCACCAAATCAATTTTCACACATTAGGTCTATTAGGTTATTGAAAGGTGTGTGACAGATGGTGGCAAGGAATGGAGGATTGTACCTGTGAAATATACCTCCTTTCAGTCATATATTGATCGAGGATGGACTGGGCTGCTAAGAGACTGTGGAACCAGCACTGTCTGAATCAATATTATCTTTCAAGATTAATTCAGCTATGACAGAGTGCCTTTACTGCTAAAGTGAATGAGCAAAGTTGTTGTGGGTGATGTAAAAAAAAAGTCAACCCAATTTGGACTAAATGCAAAGTTCTCAAAATGCTTAATAAAACTAATGCAGTAATTTAAATGAAAGCCAGAAATAGGCGGTCTTTTTATCCTGTAATTTAACTTGTGTATTGAACAACTTCATGTAAAGTTAGATTTATCGCTCAGGACTTTATCCTAATTAAGGTTTCTGAGTGTTTAATTCTTGGATTAAGAAAGTGTAGGTAATCAATCAAGGAAATTCTGTGGAGGAATGAGTCATTTAATCAGGAGGTTTAGTGATTTCTAGGTGGCATAATGATGTTCCGCTTGTTGAGAGAAAAAGTGAGCAGTAAATTGGTGCAAACAGAGCAAAGGTTGGGTTTAAACCTTCTCATCATTTTTGAACAATTCTAATTATCAGGTTACTTTCATGCAAGGAAGGTGAAATGAGTGTGGAATGAGCTGTTAGTGGAAGTGGTGGGTGAGGGTTCAATTTCAACCTTTAAGAAATAGTTGGATAGGTACTTTGATGGGAAGGGTAAGAGGGTTTATACATAGTCCGGGTACACTTTGATGGGATTAGACAAATTAATAGTTCAGCACAAACTAGATGTGCTGAAGGGCCAGTTTCTGTGTTGTAATGTGCGATGACTCTGAGTAGCTGTGCCTCAATCATTCAAGTATGTGAAGTTGAATTCCATTGCATAAATACTGTACTTGTTAAATATACGAGTATAAATATAAAAGAGAAATGCTTAATATTTAACAAGCATTAATTATGCTGTTGTCGGTGGTATCCACCATTCCATTAGTACTTTCATGAACCTACAGTATTGTGCAAAAATCTTAGGCACTTGTAAAAAAAATCTGTAAAGCAAAGATGCTTTCCAAAATAATGAAAAGTTTCTAAATATTATTTAAAAAATGTACTACAAGGAGCAGTAAACAGCAAAACACTAAATCAAATCAATATTGGGTGTGACCACCTTTTGCCTTTAAAATGGTATCATTTCTCGTAGGTACGTTGTCCTGCAGTTTTATAAGTAAATCATTTGGTAGGTTGTTCAAGGCTTCTTGGATAACTTGCCACAGTTCTTCTGCAGACTTTGGTTGTCTTGCTTGCTTCTGTCTTTCCAGGTCATCCCTGACAGCTTCAATAATGTTGAGACCAAGGCTCTGTGGAGATCATACCATCTGAAACCATATGAAAAACCATATAAAAGATGATTGCACAGTAAAAGTATCTGGATGGTCTTTTCAATATTGTCAATACACAACTCATATGATATTGCAGCAAGTAAATAAATTTGATTATTTTGTGTTTTGGTGCTGCTCTAGTCTTTGCAATTTCCTCTCATGGCATCATACTGGGAAAGGATCTTTATTTTAATTTTTTTTCACTATCAAATATCCAGATTTATGGTCCATTTGCTCATGTAATACATAAAAATTAAGGAGTTTCCAATTGTACAGATTTGATTAAAACTTGTGCCAAAAATTATAGTTTAATATTTGCCAAATAAACATAAATTAAGCACAATTCAAAGTTCAGAATGTGTTTTTATGAATTCTTTGAAATTATGTTGTTAACATGCTTTAAAAAGTTTAAATAAAGCAAGACCTCAACTTTCAGGAAGACATGCCTGCTTTGTATCATGGTCCCACTCACTCAGGTTTTAATTTAACCTTTTTATTTTGCTTGTATCTCTCAGATCCATAGGCAATAAAGACATTGAAATAAGGCACAAATGACATTGTGCTTGTTGTGACTGTGATTGAAGTCACTGGAGAGACAATGAAGCTGGTGATATAGATGTCTTTATTCTGCACAATAAGCAGGCATCATTCTGGGGAAGCTCTCTGTAGAGGGTCACAAATGCAAAGGTTCAGCACATTTTTATACCCTTAAGATCAAAGGCAACAGCAGGTGATACAATTCAATTTCAATAGTTACATTGACATTGTTTCCATTAATATCTTGGGTTGAGAATGCTTCCTTTGAATTATACATCTACAGTTTCAGTTACAGACGCCTTTGAATGTTCAAACAACTTTGTCACAAAGTAATTCACACAAGTGGTCTCCAAATCCCAGACTCCCAAAATTATGGGTTATTAAAGAAGCGTAGTGGTTAGCACAACGCTTTACAGTACAGGCAACTGGGGTGCAATTCCCTCTGCTGCTTGTAAGGAGTGTATACATTCTCCCTGTGACTGCTTGAGTTTCAGAGAGGTTCTAATTAATAGGTTAATTGGTCAGTGTAATTTGTCCTGGGGTAATTGCTGGGCAGCATGACTCAAAGGGCCAAAAGGTATCAATAAATAAATTAATTTTTAAAAAAATTGTCAGGGCTCTCTCTGAGTACTTTGACAAGTACATAAAAGCTGCCAGTTTAAACTCAGTCACAATGGTGCAAATAATTTAGCCATGTTGTCTGCTTTGATGCACCCTTTTGAACAGGCTCAATCAGTTCCACTGTCACGAGGATCGTTACAGAAACTCTTCCTTACCAAGTGCAATAAGCATGTACAACAGTTCATCTCTGTGTGACAGGAGAGCACACATCATAGTGAAGTAGTCTCTGTTTTATTATTTCATACATTATCATTGCACATTGATAATCTATTATTGTGCATATTATTATTTTGTACTTTATTGTTAGTTAAAATTATTATTATTTATTATTATTATTGTGAAATGTGTTTTTAAATGTTGCTGCTGTAATGAAATTCCCACTCGGGATCAATAAAGCACTTATTATTATTATTTAAGCCAATTAACACAACCTCATTGTCTTAACCTTTGGCTATGGCATATGTAATCTCTTAGTCTGTGGAGCCGCCTGTGCTTTTAACTTCAATTTACTACTTGCAATTTACAAAAAAAAAACCCAAAGGCTAATTGCAAGCTTCCTGAACTTACATTTACAATAAGAACTGAAGCATTGTTGTTACTTGAATTAATGCCTGCTATATTCACATAACTCCAAAATACTGCTTAACATTCCCTCCTCCATGCCCCTGGACAGCTATCTGTCCCAGGAAGGTCAAGCTTTAAAGAGAATCTGATGAAGCAGGGCAGTGAAAATACCCTTCTCTTCAGATCCCTTCCCCAATTACTACTTCAGTGTACCTACATCTACACAAGCGAACATCCCTAATTGGCTAACTACAATTCTACAAAGGGATGGCAATCAAATGTTCCAGAAATTTGACCACATCCTCTTTGCCCCTTCAATCTCTGATAGCTAAAACTATCAGTAGCGCACGGTCCTCAAAATCACATCTTTATAGGTAAGGAAGACTTGAACATCTGAACATTGTATTTCTGTCTGGTTTTAGCTGGAGAGAGATGTTGTGACTGTGATTGAAGTTACCAGAGAGTCACCGAAACTGGTGGTACTGAAACATTTATGCAGCACAACAAAAAGTCATCATTCTGGAGACACTTTTGGTGGAGGCTCACAAACCCAAAGGTTCATCACAGTTTTATATCCTTAAGGTCCATGGTAACAAGAGTTGATACAAAACAACTTCAAAATCTACAATTACGCCGTTTTCTTCAATATTTTGGGTTGACAAGGCTTCCTTTGAATTACCTATCTACCATGACATGTTCTACCATTGAATGTTCAAACACCTTTGTTACAAAGTAATTCACACAAATAGTCTAAAAGCTTCTGGGGCATAAACTCAGACACCAAAAATTAATGTGGTCAAGGCTGTCTTTGAGTACACAAATATCATAAGAACACAAAAACCTGTGACCATGTTTGAAATGCTATGTGACAACACCCATCTAGTCTGCCAGTTTGAATTCAGACACAATGGTGCAAATAACTTTGCCATGTTGCTTGATCTGATGCAAGGCAATTAACACAAACCCAAAGTTTTAACATTTGGCTCTTGCATATGTAGTCTCTTATTCTGTGGAGCAGCCTGTGCTTTTAACATCAATTTACTGCTTGCAATTTACAAAACAAAACTGAAAGCTAATTGCAAGCTTCCTGAACTTATTTACAATTTATATTTACAGTAAGGACTGAAGACAGGGTCTTGTTCGAATTAGTATCTGCTATAGTCACACAACTCTCCGCGGAATATTCCCCAGCAGTCTTCATGCTTGTTTGTCACTTTAATAGAAACAACAAATGGTTCACTATGTGGAGAATTGTTACGCCTTAATTTGTTCCAAGAAATGCATGGCTATGAAAATAAGCCTCTGCTTTGTGTTTTTTTTTATTGGAGAGGTGTTGTTTGTGGAGGGTGGGTGATGTGGAATTGTTGCACACTCAGTAATTCCACTGGTAATACATGGATTCCAACTTCCATTGCAAGCTCAGTTAGCTCTGTCATGGGCACTAGCCTCCTTCGTACCCAGGACATCTTCAAGGAGCGATGCCTCAGAAAGGTGGCGTCCATCATTAAGGACCCCCATTACCTGGAACATGCCCTTTTCTCATTGTTACCATCAGGAAGGAGGTGCAGAAGCCTGAAGGCACGCCCTCAATGATTCAGGAACGGCTTCTTCTCCTCTGCCACCCGATTTCTGAATGAACATTGAACCCATGAACACTATCTCACTACTTTCTTTCTCTATTTTATTGCATTATTTATTTAATTTAACTATTTTTTTTTATATATATATATATATTTCTATTATATGTATTTGATGCAATTCACATTTTTTCCTTTTTTTATGTATTGCATTGTACTGTTACTGTAAAGAGAACAAATTTCACGGCACATGCCAGTGATAATAAACCTGATTCAGATTCTGATACATTACGCCCTGCTTTAATAACGGAGTCATGTGAAGTTCGAGGAAAATTCTGAGCTGTCCTAAATTTGCTGATAACAAGCAGAACCCGTGCTAGGTTGCTGCTTCATTTAGGTGTCCACAGGGTGCAGAGGATAAAGTTGAATGTCCTGAAATGGGTGGAGCACTGGCACAGCCGATGATGTCCCTGCTCTTCTGCTCCAGCAGCCTGGGCTCGAGCCCGACCTCGGGTGCTGCCTACACATGAAGAGAAGGGGCCTTCTCAATGTTTCACTTTACATCCACGTCTCAAAGACGAGCTGCTTGGCAGGCACCAAGGAAAGTGTAAATTACCCTGGTACAGGTGGACGGCAGGAGAATCAACACAGTTAATGAGTCGCTGGGAGAGGACAGGCTTCGGGAACCTAAATGGCGTTGATGGGTATGCAGAATCAACTTGATAGGCTGAACAAGTTCCATTTACATAGTTAAAAAATAATCAGGCACAGTTTTATCATTTTACTTCCTTTGAGATGAGTGGGTGGAACAGCACAGACTCTGTATTACTGAGTGATTTAAGTGTACTCTGTAGGAGTATTCAGTATAGCATTGCTTTATTTGTCTGTGCTTAGTTACAGAGAGTGGCCATTACTGTTACAATGTATGGGATCAACCAAGTACATGATGCCTCTTTCAGGAGAGATGGGAAGAAAATTGGAAAGGATCAAAAGCATTCCAAAATAAGAAATGAAACGGTTACGAATTCCTTGTCTCAAATTTCCTATTTTCATTTCTAGTCGCACAAAAGAAGACAAAGGAAAGAGGATGTAGAATATGGAAAATTGGGACTCTGAGCCTATTTCATAAAGAAGAGTGACCTCCTAACCCATCTTAATGAAAATCATAAGCAAGTTACTGGGCCTGCAGGCTTGGCTTTTGATCAAAATGAATTCCACTTCCCCTTGCCATCTCCCGCAAGTTCTGTTTATACTGAGGCAAACAGGCAATATAATACATGCAATCAGTTATTTTTTCAGGAAAGTACAGGATCTCCCAATGTATAGTGAGTTGGTGCAGACTGTGTCTGATGTCTAGCTCTGTCCTGTCTGGTTGCTGTTTCCCTCCCTGTCTCTCCTGCTCCTCTTCTATTTCTTCACTTGCTTCTTCATTTTTGACATCAAATACTCCTTCTTTACAATTTGTTACAAAACTGTTTTAGTTCTGTTCCTGTTACTGTCACCTTCAACTGTGCACATATAAAAACTGTGCAAATTTAACAGATTCCAATTCTATTAAAAGCATATCAAGCTGAGATTATTAGCTGTTTCCTTCTCGCAGATGCTACCTGACCAGCTGAGATTTCCAGCATTGTCTGCTTGCATTTCAGATTTGCAGCATCTGTTTTATTGTTTCTTTTGATTCCTAGTTTAATTAAAGGATATACTGTACAATCAGAAAGATTGTGAATGTTGGAGTAACTGAAGAATTATAGAATTATAATAGCAAGCAAGGCCATTCTGGCCATTATTCCACCTCCAAGTAGACCTCCTTCTTTCTTCTTACAGAAACATCTACATGATGCTAAGCTAGGGCACATCATCAGTGATGTTACCTGGGGTTGTCAGGTGTTTTGGGTCTTTCAACATAATACATCCTTGCCCAGGTGACCCAACTGGGGTTGATCAGACCCTGGCCTGTGCCCTAGCAGCAACCCACGGATCTGCCCTCTTCATATAGAGCCATCTTGACACTTTCTCTGCTGCATCTGTGGTGGTAGAAATGGCTCTCCTTCCTCTCTCTTCCATGATTGCAAGTGCAGAGTATACTTTGCAGAGTGACTGGCCTGCGAAGCCACGACACCAGACCTCCACGGGCCAACGCTTTGCTCTCCAGCCTCTTCTTTGGTAGTTGTCTTTCAGATCTTCATACTTGGCTCTTTTCCGCTTGTACGCCTCCTCCATGGCAGGGAAAGCTCAAGCATGAGAACGTGCTTCGATGAGTCGGACCACAACACAATGTCAGGCTGCAATGTAGTCTCTGTGATGTGGGGAGGAAACTGCCGCTGTTTTTCCAGGTCTGCTTTTAGCTTCCAGTCCTGCGCAGTGAAGAGCAACCCAGTTGCTTTCTGGTGTTCTGTTGGTCTTTCCCCATCTTCGACAAAGCAGATGGTGTTCTTGACTGACTTGTTTTCCGGCAGGCGTTAAGGGTGCTGGAGATTGTCTCAGCAATTGTCCAGAGGACCTGGTCATGCTGCCACCGATAACGGCCATCAGCAAGAGCTCTGGGGCAGCTGCTCAGAATATGCTCTAGCGTACCGGTCTTCTCACAGAGGGGCAAGCTGGTCGTTCTACAAGGCCCCAGCAGTGCCGGTTGGATGGGCTAGGAAGAATGTCATAAAGAGCCTGAATAGGGAACTTGATGTGGTGTGGATCCACCTTCCAGAGATCGTTCCACGCGATCTTTCGCTCGATCACCTGCTCCCATTTGGTCCAGGCTCCTTGCTGTTTCATTGCCACTGCTCTGCTGGTCCTCTCCTCCTCCACAGCTGCCCTTACTTCATTCTGGACCAGTTCTCATCGCTCTTTCCCAAGTAGACCAATCCTATGAAGCCCATGATTTTATTTCTCAAGTATAGCTGGACAAATTATTCTCTCACCAGTTCCAATCCTTTCTGAAATCTCGAGTTATTTTGTTGCCATTATGGTTATAGGCAGTAAATTCCAGATCATAACAACCCTCTGAATCTCCTCATGGTCCCCGTGAAATTCTTGTCTCTATGCCCGTCTGGTCCTAGAACTATCTGTTGGTGGGAAGAGCTTCCCTCTGTCCTGTTTAAACCGGTCTCTTGTGTCCTTGTACACATTTTCACACCTCCGCTCAATAATCCTTGCTTCAAGGAGAACTCTACCTCTTCCAGCCTAATGTTAGTGCAGAAATCCCTCATCAATGGAATTATTACATTAAATTATCCTGAATTTCTTTTAAAAAACTGCATATTCTGGAAATCTGAAAAAATAAAATAAAAATGTAGGAAACAGTCCACGTGTCATCTATCTTCTATGGACAAGCCAATATATGTAATACTGGGCATTTGAGAATACTTCTTAAATAATACACTTCGAAATGGAAAAGAGAAAAAATATATGTGTGGGTTTGGATCAGGAAAGATTTTACGTGCCTGTATGGGCAGGGTATGATGCAGATTGGCACTGAACACAGGCAGAAAGTTAGAATATAATTTATGATAAACTTTAATTCAGGGACAGTATCAGAGGCTTGCTAAAGGGAAGCACCAACTAAAAACCATATTCCTGACCTATGAACCCCCGTTGCCTCGAAGTTCATGTCCTTACAGTAAAGTTCAAAGAAACTATTACCTCATGGTGCTATTGACTGGTATGAACGTAGAACCTGCAAACATAATCTATGCATTTTGATTTATTAATTGCAGTGAAAAAATAATTTGCAGAATCTTTTATTCTTTCTGTGCATCTATAGGGGCAGTTCTTAATGGTAATGCCCCACATTAAGAGTGTTATAATTTAAGGACAGAATGGAAGGGTCCTGCGACCAAAGGTTCAACATTTAAGATTATTGAATGTCATTTCTAGTGCACAAGTGTCAAGAAGAATGAAATAATTGTTACTCTGGCCCTGATGCAGAACAAAAAAACACAACAAATACAGTACTGTGCAAAACTCTTAGGCGCACATACATATAACTAGGGTACCTAAGACTTTTGCATAGCACTACAGCAATTTAATGTATCACACTGTACAACTGTTGCAAAAAAAAACACATTTTATGACATACATGAGTGATGGTAAACCTGATTCCGATATGGGTCTCTATTGTGGACTGAGAGTGGGAAGGGTGCTGGGAGAGGGGAATCATGATTGGAAGCAGGGGGAAGGGAGAGGGGAGGAAGCAGGAAGCACCAGAGAGACATTCTGTAATGATCAATAAACCAATTGTTTGGAATCAAACAACCTGGCCTGGTGTTTCAGGGCTGGGTGAGTTTGCACTCATATCATCACATTCCCCCCACCCCTGGCACTCCTTCTCTGCCACCTGTCCTAAACCCCTCCCGTGGCTCTCCACTCTCACCATTCCCAACATCCTTTGCCCTCGCCAGATTTACAAACTCACTCTCTGCTCCATATTGTCAAATATGGTACTATGGAAAAGTCTTAAGCACTCAAGCAATATAGATATGTGTGTGCCTAAGACTTTTGCACATACAGTAGAACTACATAAGTTAGCTTATATATGTAGAATGATTGTATGTCCACAATGTGACACTAGACACAGGAGTGTCTATACATAAAATGACTAACAGGAAATGATAAAGTAGTGGTGGTAGGGGATGTGGTGGAATGCTTAGTGGCTAGAGGTGTTGATCAGTCTCACTACTTTGGGGAAAGTAACTGTTTTTGAGTCGGTGTTCCTAACATGGGTGGTACGTAGCCTGCTCCCTGGTGTGAGTGGGCTGTGGGGCTAGGGACATCCTTCATTACGTTACTGGCCCTTTTCCAGCACGTTTCTGTATATATGTACCTGACGTCATGTACGCTGGTGCTGGTGATGCGTTGGGTGGTTTGGACTACATGCGGTAGAGCCTTCCTGCCCACCACCGTGCACTTTCCGTACGATTCAGTGGTGCAGCTTGTTGGGATGCTCTCTACTTCATCAGGAGTTTGAAGAGATTTGGCATGTCAACAAATACACTCAAAATCTTCTATAGGTGTACTGTGGAGAGCGTTCTGACAGGCTGCATCACTGTCTGGTATGGCGGGGTGAGGGGGGGCTGCTGCTGCACAGGACAGAAAGTAGCTGCAGAAAGTTTGAAGTCTAGTCAGCTCCATCTTGGGTACTAGCCTATAAAGTACCCAGGACATCTTCAAGGAGCAGTGTCACAGAAAGGCAGTGTCCATTATTAAAGACCTCCAGCACCCAGGGCATGCCCTTTTCTCACTGTTACTATCTGGTAGGAGGTACAGAAGCCTGAAGGGACACACTCAGCCATTCAGGAACAGCTTCTTCTCCTCTGCCACCTGATTCCTAAAAGGACATTGACATTGGACATTGAACCCTTGGACACTACCTCACTTTTTTAATATATATTTCTTTTTTTGCATGATTTTTAATCTATTCAATATATGTACATTGTAAGTGATTATCTATTTTTTTCTTCTGCATTACATATTGCATTGAACTGCTGCAGCTAAGTTAACAAATTTCACGACATATGCTGGTGATAATAAACCTGATTTTGATTCTGATACTGTACATCTGTAAAAGGAAATGAGTATAGATTTGGATCCACTTCTCTCCAGAAAGGGGAGGCATTGATTGGCTCAGAGTGTTGCAACAGCTAATTCTTTAAAGCAGTCACTATTTTAGAATTACAGGAAAGATTAGTGTTGGATGATCTTGTACTTCATTTTTAGCATTTTGCAGGTTGGTTTTGTTTTTCCAGTTTGGTAAAGTGAACAAATTCTGATTTAAATTCAAGAAATTCCACACCCAAAATATCTCATGTTTTTAACACCCTTTGTCAGAATATAAACTGCATTGACATTATGATCTGTTATGTTAAAGGAAAGACTTTTTTTGTCGGGACTAATCCCAAAGAAACATCTCTGGCATTTTGTGCAGATTACTGATGCTAACAAAATGGTGAAATGAAAAAGACAGCAAAGGTTATACAAAATTGCAATGGTATAAGAATAATATCTGTTTAATACATTACAAATACTTAATAAATCTAGTTTTTAAATTTAGATCTGGCTATAGCATTGAGACTGGAAAGAGCTTAAAATGCAATCAATTAAGAATAATTCTTTGCAAAACGCACAAAATGCAGGCCAGGTAGCAGCTATGGAAAAGCGTTCAGTCAACATTTTGTGCCGAGTCCTTTCAGCATGACTCTTTTCCGTAGATGCTGCCTGGTTTGCTGAGTTCCTCCACCATTTTGTACGTGTTGCTTGGATTTCCAGCATTTGCAAATCTTTTCTTGTTTCAGATTAATTCTTTAGTGATCTGTTCAGAAAGAGGGAAAAGGAAAGAAGTCATTTGACCAAATATTCTGCAGGTATCAAAGATGATACCAGATTTACGAGAAGTTTAGATACGTATGTAGACTGTAGGGCCATGGTCCAGGTGCGGATCAATAGGACTATGCAGAATAGCAGGTTGGCATGGTCTAGATAGGCCAAATGGCCTGTTTCATCCTGTTGTGCTCTACGACTCTATGAAATCTTTCCTTTCCATGTTTATGAAACTTGCAGCAAAGTTAAATTGGATCTTTCTCTATAACGGATAAATTGTTTAAAAGTGTGATCAAACAACAAGGTTACCGTAATTTAGATCAGCCAATAGTTGGTTTTCTACTTTGGTGCTGTCTTAGCTGATACCACTGCTGAGAAAAACAATGAAGTGTAATTAATGTTAAGCAAGGGGCAAATATTAACATGCAACTTTAGCTATGTAGAGAGGCCACTGGACTTTGAAATAAGAGGGAGTTTGGAAGAAAACTCATGTTGATTATTATGGGTAATTAAGCCCAGTAGCTTCGAAAGAATTATTTGTGTTTGGCTTAGCTGAGTGGCTGTATAAAGATTCAGTTCACAATGTAAAAAATGTCATTTTTACATTTGTTGGCTCATTAACACTATCCTTTTACATGAAAAACAATTTTTATAATAATTTTATATTTCCTCAAGGGGTCATTGCTCAAAATATGTTTTGGATTCCTATGCATCGTACCTTTTCAGCCACAAGTTTGCATCATGTCAATAATAACATGAGAAAGATATGATTAAAATTAAGTATCCCACAGAATGAATGTACTAATCTGTTCTGCTGATAAGACTAATAAGACATCATTTCAGTAGGCCCTTGAATTATTCATTTTTTGTGACTGGGCTTTGCTGACAAAGTCAGCATTTTTTGCGTCATTGAGTCCAGCACAGAAATTGACCCTTTGGCCCCATCAGAATCAGAATCAGGTTTATTATCACCGGCATGTGTCATGAAATTTGTTAACTTAGCAGCAGCAGTACAATGCAATACATGAGAATATGAAAAGGAAAAAATCAATAAAGCAATTATAGTGAGTATATATATATGTATATTAAATAGTACAAATAGAAATAATATTTTAAAAAACTATCAGGCGTACATGTGTATTAATTAAATTTTGGATTCAATCAAAATGGCAGGTCTGGTGTTACAAAAAGTTATGCTGGGGTGAGGTCTTGTTCTTGATCTCTTGGCATTCCTGGTTTCTGCATTGGAGCACCCAGAAACTCTGCATTAAATGCGAAAAGAGCAAACCCCTTCATGAGCCACCCTCCAGCCTGACCCACTGGGAACATCCTATCCCATCTGTGGAAGACTCTGTGATCCCCTCATTTTTCTCATGAAGTGCACAGAACCAGAAGGGAAAGCTAGTCATCATAACCCCCAAGGGACCGCCCAACGGCTAAGTGAGGATTGAAGGTCATGCATAAAGGACATTAGTGCACAGCAATTCAAAGTTTTCTGGTCTGTATTACTCATATCAAAGGTTCAATTTAATATCAGATGATGTGTACAGTTAACAACCTGAAATCGTCCTTTTCACAGGCATCATGAAACAGAGTGAAAAAATACCCAAAGAATGAACGACAGAAAACATTACAACTCTAAATCCCCCTCCCTTGCACAAGCAGCAGCAAGAGCATCAGGTCTTCCTCTCCCCCCCACTTGCTCCAGCAAAAACATCAATCCTTCACCCCCACCAACAACAATGCAGTTAATAGGAGAGCCCCCAGAGTCCGACAAAAGCTACTGTCCACCCCAACAATCCAACACCCCAGACAGGCTCTCTCTCTCTCATTAGCGAGGGAGAGAGAGATAGCGCTTCTGCCACAGTGAGAGGGGAGACCAACAGCTCGCAGTTTCGATGTCCAATCTGACGCTATTGTAAAATATAAATTTCAAATTGCATAAAACTGTGACAGTCCATAATCCAATTGCTCAGAAATCGCAGAGGTTTTATATTGGGCTCACTGGGGCCGAGTTTCCCTTACTCTCTTGACACTCACCAACACTCCAATTCCTGTGTCCCCTGAAAACTCACGGGGGTTCTATTTCCTGAATTCCACTGAAGCTCACCGAAACCCTCAACATGTTAGACGTGAGAAATGCCAGGCAAGGGCCCGCATCAAGAAATGTTTTAGAAATCAAAGAAACCAAATTCTTGAACTGAATAGTACGTCAGTAAGCTTGAACATGATGAATGTCTCCAATAATCACTGGTATTCAAAGTATTGGAGTATGGAAGGATTGAAAATTAAACATGCGATTAATGGAGAATGCATAAATAATGGTTTTTTTCACAGAACTTCTGACCGTAGAAAATGCTTGATTTGCTCAGGCTAATTGATCTGTTATGTGCTCCTCTTCCCACCCTTCAGCTCATTCCTATCTGCATCTCCTTCAGTTCCCCCACCCTTCGTGCCTTTCTTCATCTTAGGGATATTTATGCTTTTCATCCTATTAGCTTTACATTGCTTTTCTATAATCTGAGGAAGATTACTTTCTAAAGTTGCCAATGAGTGTTGCAGTCTAAATATTTATATGCATAATTCCTTTAAAATGATCAGGCTCTTAAGTGAGAAAGATATGGGCTCCATATGGCTACTAGATTCTTTTATGTATGTTTGTGCTCAACAATATTAGAGCTCCTTTTCCAAAATATAAAAATTCTGTCAAAAGAACCAGATGGTTTAAAACCTTGCATCTAATGTTGTGAACTTCAAACTACCAGGAATAGTTTGGGTTTCCCTGTGGGAGCTAACAGTTAATCTTGTAAATGCTTAATTCATGTTTTGGAATTTCAAGGTTGATATTAAAAGGAAGTTCAAAGGTTGACTTTGTTCTTCCTCTCCTGCCTCTGTAGAATAACAAGGATCCCATGGTGGCAATTTATAGAGTAAAAATTGTGCTTTGATCCAAACTACTTTTGAACACAATTTATATTTGAATATACTTAGACATAGTGATGACATCTTACATGGAAAATAAAGCGATACCTTCTGTGTGGTATGATTCAATTAAATTCATACAATTTACATTTGAATCCACTGAGTCATGAGGCTAATCCTTCCATGTCTTCTTCATTTACAGAGTACTTGCTTCATTCACATTAACTTAGTTTCTCAGCAAAGTTTACAGTATATAGCACATTATGCAGGAAACCTAAAACTTCACAGAGCAAGGAAACATGTTTAGCCTTAAGAATGTGATATCTTAAGGCACAAAGGGCCTTAAGTCTATGTTTGAATGTTTACATTAATATAACTATTAACAAGAAGATACTTGTGGCCAGTACAAAGCACCAGAGAATTGTCAATTATTTATTAATAACCATGATCTAAGTCATGGAGCCACAGCCTTATCATGCTTTCAGAGAAAGGTGCAGAGAATGGACAAGTCTTTCACGGTCGTTTAGAAGGTGAACAGGGTAAAAGTGTGGGTGATGGGCAGAAATGCTCTGAGCGTTATTTAGAGGAAGGAAGTACTGAGCATCAATGGAAGAAAAGTTTATTTTTCTTTTATTTGTTCATTTATTGTGGGTATTGCCGGGAAGGTCATCATTCTTTGGCCATCCCCAGTGCCACCTTGGCAGTTAAAAGTCATTGATGTTTGTGGTTTTGGAACCACATGAAGATTAAGTTTGATAAGGGTTGTAAATTGATTTCCAGAACAGATATTAGTGAATTAAATTGGCCATCAGTGACAATCTAATAGTGTTTTGGTCACTATTTCCAATGCTGTCATTTTATTTCAAGTTCTATTATAAGAAAAAAATGAATATACATACCTCAGCTGTCACAGTGGGATTCAAACTCATGTCACTGGATCAGTGTTCCAGGCAATGTGAATACTAGTATAGCATCTTAACCATCATTCTCCCCATTTTTCCTATTTTACTGCTTGATTATTTACAAATTGAAGTACTTGTGCATCTGGATTTGAACATATGCCATTTAACCAATAGTACAACGATCATTTAGTTCCACTCTAGCAACCTCTGCACATCCCTGCATTTTTTTGAAATACATTTCAAATTCACTTCATAAAGTTCCTGCTGCATCTACTTCCCCTCCCTTTTACATGTAATGGTACAACCATAGAGTGAGAGTCAGAGAATCCAAGTTGTAGAACATTGGAACAGGCCCTTCAACCCTATTGATCTATGCTGACCAAGATGCTAGTCCCAATCGCTCACATTTGACCCCCAACCCTCTCAACCATTCCTATCCATGTGCCTATTCAAATGTCTTTTACATGTTGTTATTGTAAGGACTCTTTCATTGAAAGACTTTCATTTCACTCTTTTTTTGAAGTCATCTTATTCGTTAGATTCCACCTAACAGCCAGCGAAAACAGCCTCTCTTTTAGTTCCTATCAAATCCACTCATAATTTTGGACATATCTATATTTGCTAATTCTTTCTTGACTCCTGTTAACTGTCAAACTAAGTAATGATCAACTGTTTAAGTCAGTGTTATTACAGTTTGGAATGTGGTTGCATGCATTGGACATTGATACGTTATAAATTATTTGCTTTTGCCAAATGTTCTGAGGCTTCACCCAAAAACTACCTTGATATTAACCACTTTTTTTTGGTTTGTATGTCTGATTGCACATGACTTTGATACTTCCTTGTCATTCTTTGTTTTCTGTAATAAGAGTACGATTCTCATTGATATTGAGCAGTGAATTGTTGATCTGAGCACTCTCTGGAGATCTGTGGTCATCTTCCAGTTCAACTCCCAAGTCACATGTAGTTAAAACAAAGATTGAATAGTTCATGCAAATATGCTTTAATGGTTGTGCATAGAGCAACTGTTTGAAATCCTTGCAAATGTTTTAAATACATCTTGCATTCTAGAAAATAAACTAACTAAATGATAGTACTTGAAAGAAAAACAGAGATTATTGGAGATTTACATAGAGAAAGAAACAGGGTTAACATTTCAGTGTGATAACTTTGCATTAGAACTGATAGAAAGTTATTACCCAAAAATGTTGACTCTTGTTCTCTCTCCAGAGATGCTGCCTGACCTGCAAAGTATTTTCAACATTGTTTTTATTTCAGAATTTCAACAACTGCAGGTATTTTGGATTCAAATATTGATAACTTCCTGAAAAGCACTGGTCTGTTTATCTGATTTACTTAAGGCTGAGATATCAGAGAGAATTTTAAAAAAATTATCACTTCCCTTTAAATTGCAAATAGATATTCAAAGTTATGGGAAATATATTCAGATGTTTTCCACAAATTTGTGAATTCCACTTAATGATTTTGTCCGTGGTACTTATTCCCCATCCCTAGCCATCTGACTGAAGAGGTAGATGCATTTCTGGAGTCATACAGAAGCTCAATGCAGATGACAGATTTCCTTCCTTGAAGAATATTAGTGAACCAGATGACTGTGTGCGTAGCATTCCAGCAGTTTTATGATCATCACTGCTGGATGAGTTTTAAACCAAGTTTACTGAGGTACTTGAACTTAAATTCTCCAGCTGTCACTTGGGGATTTGAAGCCTCTAGTCTAGATCAATAGTCCATAAGACTAGCTGTTGATTTATTAACTTAAACCTGCTACACTACCATACCCCATGGCACGTTGTAGATCCTTGTCTCATAAAACTCTGACCGAGTTTTCCTCATCTTCTTCTCATGAGTGATTTCAGTTCTTCAAGATTCTGTATAGTTTCCCTGACTTCTTGTTAGTTTTGCTGCTTAATTTCTGTAATAAATCTTTTGTTTTGTCTGAATTCCTGCACTTGAATGACCCTGACATCCACATTCCAAAGTCATTGTTCAGAAATGCATTGTCTTACACATTTCTGAGCATTTTAAAATGGTATTGCTTACAATGTTGCTGGTTCATAAGGAGACAGTGATATAATGAAAATGTTTTTCATTGCTCTATTCATTCCACTAAAGACGGCTGATGATATGAGGTAAAAACTCATCACTTGTAAGAACATATTTTCATTTCAGTATATTTTGCTTATCCCTGAGGGCCACATATTCCTTGCAACTGTAAGTGTTTCCTGATGGCAATTATGATAAAGGCCACTGCATGAAAATAAGATCTATAAATATATCCAAAAATTCTTGGCGTTATTCCGTGTGGCGTCCAATGAGTTCTCCAGCCACACGCTCAGGCAGCATTGTTTCAAAGAAGAACAGTATAATTGTTCCTGGTGTCTTGGTGAATATTTATCCATCTAGTAATACAGCAATAATCTGGCCAGTATTACATGTGCTGTTCATGGGTGTTTGCTATGTGAAAACAGCTTCCATATTCCTTAGTTTATTGCAAGCAATACACTTATCTGGGAAAAAAAGTAGTCATTTCTCTGTAAAGCACTTCAGAGCAGTCGGAGCTTTGAAAAGAAGCAAATTAAAAGCGGTCCTTTTCTTTCTCGAACTTTGTAATGGATATGGAAATAATACCAGAACACCATATATCCATTGTGCAAGATTACATAATGAGCAAACGACACATTCCACAGATATATTATGTAAGCCATTCCTCAGGACAAGGCTCCTTCTGCAGAGTACTGCTCACTGGGAGCCCATATCAGTGAGTCAGATGATGAGGTCGATTAATAGGCTCGATTTTCTGGTCGTTGAAATTAATTACCGGAAAATCAGTCGCACTGTGAATCAGGCACGCTGATCTCTGCACTTGATTCTCTGCTCTATGCTTTTACCAAGAAAAATTCCAAGGCTTGAACCTTGCTCTCACAAAAAAACTCTCATCTTAAGATATTGCTGAAATTTGAGATTAAAAGGCACAATGGTTACACCTGATGTCCTGTATTTTTCATGGAAAAATGGGCAGATGCCAGAATGTGATCGTAATGATGATTAAAATCAAAGGAATTCCAAACAATAAGATAGAAGATGACTATCCATTGGCCATTCATCACATGAATGAGCACAATCGCTCTCCTCAAGTCTCAGAAATTCTAGTAAAATCGTAAATTCCCTAAATTTCCATATTTCCTTGTACACACAGTGCAATCTCAATTCATCACTAATTTTCCCTCTAACTTCATCTCCTCATATTCCTATCAGATCCCTTCAAGTCAAGTCAAGTCACTTTTATTGCCATTTTGACCATAACTGCTGGTACAGTACATAGTAAAAATGAGACAATGTTTTTTTTCAGGACCATTGTGTTACATGACACAGAACAAAAACTAGACTGAACTACATAAAAAACAAAACAGAAAAAAACTACACTAGACTACAGTCCTACCCAGGACTGCATAAAGTGCACAAAACAGTGCAGGCATTACAATAAATAATAAACAAGACAAAAGGGCAGTAAGGTGTTAGTAAGGGTATTGAGGAGTCTGATAGCTTGGGGGAAGAAACTGTTACATAGTCTGGTCGTGAGAGCCCGAATGCTTTGGTGCCTTTTCCCCAACGGCAGGAGGGAGAAGAGTTTGTATGAGGGGTGCGTGGGGTCCTTCATAATGCTGTTTGCTTTCCGGATGCAGCGTGTAGTGTAAATGTTCGTAATGGTGGGAAGAGAAACCCCGATGATCCTCTCAGCTGACCTCACTATCCGTTGCAGCGTCTTGCGATCCGAGACGGTGCAATTTCCAAACCAGGCAGTGATGCGGCTGCTCAGGATGCTCTCAATACAACCCCTGTAGAATGTGATGAGGATGGGGGGGTGGGAGATGGACTTTTCTCAGCCTTCCCAGAAAGTAGAGAAGCTGCTGGGCTTTCTTTGATTTGGAGCTGGTGTTGAGGGACCAGGTGAGATTCTCCGCCAGGTGAACACCGAGAAATTTGGTGCTGTTAATGATCTCTACCGAGGAGCCGTCGATGTTCAGCGGGGAGTGGTCGCTCCGTGCCCTCCTGAAGTCAACAACCATCTCTTTTGTTTTGTTCACATTCAGAGACAGGTTGTTGGCTCTGCACCAGTCCGTTAGCCGCTGCACCTCCTCTCTGTAAGCTGACTCGTCGTTCTTGCTGATGAGACCCACCACGGTCATGTCATCGGCGACCTTGATGATGTGGTTCGAGCTGTGCGTTGCAGCACAGTCGTGGGTCAGCAGAGTGAACAGCAGTGAACTGAGTATGCAGCCGTGGGGGGCCCCCGTGCTCAGTGTGATGGTGTTGGAGATGCTGTTCTTGATCCAGACTGACTGAGGTCTCCCAGTCAGGAAGTCTAGGATCCAGTTGCAGAGGGAGATGTTCAGGCCCAGTAGGCTCAGCTTTCCAATCAGTTTCTGAGGGATGATTGTGTTGAATGCTGAACTGAAGTCTATGAACAGCATTTGAACGATTTTATCAGCCAGAATCACACTGGGACACTTAATCCCAACCATTTAAATTACCTACAATTCTTTGAGATGTGGGAGGAACCTGGGAGAAATATAGGCATTTTTATGGATTGTGTGCCAGACAGCTTCCAAAGCCAGGATTGAAACTCAGCCACTGGAGCTGAGCTACAGCATTGCTGGCATGTGTAGAACCAAACTGAGCTGGAGAAAAGTGGTTCCTACAGTCTTCCTTCCACCTGTAGTGCGAGACTAAGTAGTGCATTATGCACTCAGCTAATATTTGGAAAGCAAAGGTTTATTCAGATAAAGTGAGCCAGTCTTGAGATATTAATATAACACTATAAGTCATAAGAGCAGAATTAGGCCACTTGCCCCATTGAGTCTGCTCTGCCATTCCATCATGGCTGATTTATTATCCCTCTCAACCCCATTCTCCTGCTTTCTCCTCATAAGCTTTGATGCCCTTAATAATCAAGAACCTATCATTTTCCACTTTAAATATATCCAATAACCTGGCCTTCACAACCATCTGTGGTAATTCGTTCCACAGAATCACCACATTCTGGCTAAAGAAACTCCTCATCATCTCTGTTCTAAATGGATGTCCCTCTATTCTGGAGCAGTGACCTCTGGTCCTAGACTCCCCAACTATAGGAAAGATCTTCTCCATGTCCACTCTATCTAGACCTTTCAATATTCGATAGATTTCAATGAAACCCCCACCCCATTCTTCTAAACTCAAATGAGAACAGAATCCTTAAATGAGTGTAGCTATCCCCTTTTGTTGAAAAACCTAATAGTTGAGGGCTAGTAACTGATCTTGAACTTGGTGTCATGAATCCTGAGGCTCTTGTACCTTCTAGCTGATGGCAGCAGTGAGAATAATGCATGACCTGGGTGGTGGGGATCTTTGATGATTGATGTTGCATTTCTACAGCAATGTTTCATGTAGGTGTGTTCAATGGTTGGGAGGGTTTTACCTGTGATTTACTGGGCCGAATCCGTTACATTTTGTAGGATGTTCCATCCAAGGGCATTGGTGTTCTCATACTAGGCCATAATGAACCTAGTCAGCACACTTACTCATCTATAGAAGCTTGCCAAGGTTTTTGATGACATGGCGAACCTCCATGGACTCCTGAGGAAGTAGAGGCACTGTTGAGTTTACTTAGCAATAATATTTATATGAGGTCCAGGCAGGTCCTCTGAGATAGTGTCACCCAGGAATTTAAAGTTATTGACTCTCACCATCCCTGATCCTTCAATGATTACTGCCTCATGGACTTCTGGTTTCCCTCTCCAGAAGTCTACAATCAGTTCCTTGGTCTTATTGACATTGCGTGAGAGGTTGTCGTTACTACACCACTCAGCCAAGTTTTCAGTCTCTCTCCTGTATGCTGATTCATCTTCCCCTTTGATGCAGCCCACAACAGTGATGTCATCAGCAAACTTGAATAAGGTGCTGGAGCTGTATTTGGCCTCACAGTCATAGGTATAATGTGAGTCGAGCAGGGGGCTAAGTACACATCCCTGCAGTGCTTCTGTGCTGACGGAGATTGTGGTGGGGATGTTTTTGCTAATCCATACTGACTGGGGTCTGCAAGTGAGGAAATCCAAGATCCAATTGCACAAGGGGGCATTGAGGCCCAGGTCTTGAAGTTTACTGATTAGTTTTGAGGGAATGATGGTGCTAAATGCTGAGCTGTAATCAATAAAGAGCATCGTGGGGTATGCATCTTTGCTGTCCAGATGTTTCAGGCTTGTGTTAAGAGCTAACGAGATAGCAACTGCTGTAGACCTGTTGCTTCAGTAGGCGAACTGGAGCAGATGGATCCAAGTCAACACTCAGACAGGAGCGGATGTGCTTCAACACCAGCCTCTCAAAACACTTCATTGTTGAGGATGTAAGTGCCACAGGGTGATAGTCATTTAGACAGGTTAGTACTCGCAAGTGTACTGTCACGTACACACAATTCTGCAAAACTATCAGCAGCAAGAGAACACACCTGGAGTCTGGTGTTGCTGTTAACAAAACACTATTTTATTTGTAACTATGACATATAGTAACTTAAACCAGGTAAATCAAGAGTTAACGGTGTTATGCTTATATAGGTGTAAAAATAAAGTCCCCAAACTTCTTTAGATAGATAGATAGATAGATACTTTATTCATCCCTATGGGGAAATTCAACTTTTTTTTCCAATGTCCCATACACTTGTTGTAGCAAAACTAATTACATACAATACTTAACTCAGTAAAAAATATGATATGCATCTAAATCACTATCTCAAAAAGCATTAATAATAGCTTTTAAAAAGTTCTTAAGTCCTGGCGGTTGAATTGTAAAGCCTAATGGCATTGGGGAGTATTGACCTCTTCATCCTGTCTGAGGAGCATTGCATCGATAGTAACCTGTCGCTGAAACTGCTTCTCTGTCTCTGGATGGTGCTATGTAGAGGATGTTCAGAGTTTTCCATAATTGACCGTAGCCTACTCAGCGCCCTTCGCTCTGCTACCGATGTTATACTCTCCAGTACTTTGCCCACGACAGAGCCCGCCTTCCTTACCAGCTTATTAAGACGTGAGGCGTCCCTCTTCTTAATGCTTCCTCCCCAACACGCCACCTCAAAGAAGAGGGCGCTCTCCACAACTGACCTATAGAACATCTTCAGCATCTCACTACAGACATTGAATGACGCCAACCTTAGGTGGTAAGTGATACAGTGTTACGATGGTATGTAAGAATGTTCAGTTCAGTTGCACAGGTTAATTAATGCGAGATGTTTGTAATCCAAAGGCGAAAGTTGTGAGAAGGCAATTACATCGATATTCGACAGATTCCACGACAGCAATACAAAATAACAATAGCAGTAGGTTTTATCTCCGAAGTTGTTCCACTCCACACACAAAGTATCACCGACAGTGATCTTCAACGAATATCCTTTCAGCACAAGTGGTACCACCCCCGAATTCAGCTACGGGACATCTCGAAGTGGTGGCCACAGGATACTCAAACAGAATCCACGTATGGATTATCACCAACAGTAGCTTATCACAAAGGGGACCATCTTCAAGGGAACCACCACCCAGGCAAGGGTCGACACACCGGTAGATTCCACAAGGTTACCCAAATCACACACAATGTGATAGCCACTCATCCAGTTCCACGACATACGAAATAACTCCAACAGTGATTTGCCACAGGGGTGCCTTTCTTCAGTGAACTACCACACCCAGACAAAGGGTAAACACACACGTGGTGTTCACAAAGGTTTCCCCTCACCAGAGAACCCACTCCTGTGGATTAACTAAGTGACAATCACACTTTCGTATTCGAATGGAATCAAACTCTCCTTCACAGGCTATTTAGAGACAGTCATTTATCAATACTCAAGATTAATTGCATCTCACCCCTTTTGGGCTACTGAAAGTTTAAACCAGCGACCCCACTCACTGGTGTCTTCCACTGACCGGATCCATCTTGACTCTGTGTCTCCGTGTCCTTGTATATTCAAAACAAGCTGCAGAGAAACCATAACATCAATTGTCCATCAAATAACTCCACCTCTCTCTCTCTCTGGAGTAGCTCAAACAGTGTCCAAAAGTCACTCTCCTTCTCTCAGTGTTTTAAAGTGACAGTCCACAGATAAAATGAACCCTGGGGTAGATAACAATACTGAGAAATCTGATTGCAGGCAGAACATTTCAGGGCAGTGAAAAGCATTTGGAGAGAAGATTTTCAAGGTACAATCTAGATAAATAACTTTGATAGGAAAAATAATAATGCATCCTGAATTGCAAGGAAATCAAACATAAAGTAAAATTTAAAAATTGCAATTTATGACAACTTCTCATTAGCAGGATTTATTTGATCACTGGGAAGATAATGAATAGGAAATTCATAATGTTAACACAGGAAACAAAAAGTAAAAGTTTTGATAAAGTTTGGAAGTTCAATGGTAAATATAACTTTTGAAATGGTTTCTTACAGATATAGGCCATAGATTTTGGCTGTGCTGATTTTTCTTCACCCCTCCGTTTTTGAATGGAAATTGCGAATGCTCATTTTCAGTGGGATCAACCAGCATCTAGGCCAAAGTTGACTGGCAAACCAACTAACAACACAAAACAAACAAAACTTCTTTCTTCGTAGGCGCATTCCCATTTAGTAAACATGCACAGCCGCAACTCATGGCTTCTTAGTGGAGATACTGTTGCTGATTACTAGGACAATTATGATGGAAAATGAATGCTTGCCTTGCCACTAATGCCCATGTCACAAACGATGAATAAGAAACCACCATCAAACTCACCGCATGTACTGATAGGAGGTTAGAAATACACCAGCACCTACAAATTTCCCTCCAAGGCATATATATTGGAAATATCTAGTACTTCTGTCATCATTATTTGATCAAATACCTGAAATTCTGTCTTTAATAACATTGTGGGAGTAGCCTTGCATAAACTTTGCCCCAATACAACAAGACTACTCAAGTGCAATTAGGGATGATCACGAAACACAGGCATGCATACCAAATAACACTTTACTGAGCTAAATCAAAGCTAAGTATTCTTATTTCTGTTTTAACCAATAAAATTTTAACCAATACAAAGTACTGTGCAAAAGTCTAAGACACCCTAGCTATGTATACAGGGTATGAGCCTAAAACTTTTGTGCGGTACTGTACTTGACCGGTGTTTTTGAACCCGAAAGTAAACCAATACCATCTTTGTCCAAGGAAGGTACAAAAGTCTTACTAACTTCAGTACCTTGCTTTTAGTATTAGGAGAATTTGAAAAAGTTGCACCTGTTCTCTTCTGAACAGAAAAGCTAAGAAGATGCCTTAATAGAGCTTTTAAAAATGATGAGCTGCTAAGATAACATGGATTAAAAAAATGCTATTCCCACTGATGAATGCATCAGTAATTGACAGTCACGTGTTTAATATCAAAATGAGGGATAAGCGTTTCTTTTCTCTTAAGGGAGTTAATTTTTTTTTCTCTCTTAGGAGTGTGGGTGAGTGTGTACCGATGAAAACTTGCTGTACATTCCCAAACCAAAAGCCATGGATGAACCAGGAGGGTTGTCGTCTGCTGAGGGCTAGATCTATGACATTAAGTCTGGTGACCCAAGTCTGTACAAGAAAACCAGGTATGACTTGTGGAGGGCTATTTCAAGAGTGAAGGAACAATTGTGAGTGAGGTCAGAAGCACCTTCTGATGCACTTCAACTCTGGCAGGGTTTACAGGACATGATTTCGTACAAAGCAAAACCCAATAGCACGAATGGCAGACATGCTTCACTACCAGATGAGCTTAATGCCTTTTATACCTAATTTGAAAGGGAGAGTATAACTACAGCTGTGAAGATCCCTGCTGCACCTGGTGACCTTGTGATCTCTGTCTCAGAAGCCAATGTCAGGCAGTCTTAAGGGAGGGTGAACCCTGCCTGACAGGCCCCGATGGAATACCTGCTAAGGCTCTGAAAACTTGTGCCAACCAACTGGTGGGTGTATTTAAGGACATTTTTAACCTCTCACTGCTACAGTTGGAAGTTCCAACCTGCTTCAAAAAGGCAACAAATATACCTGTGCCTAAGAAGAGTAATGTGAACTGTCTTATTGACTATTTCCCAGTAGCACTCACATCTACTGTGATGAAATGCTTTGAAGGTTGGTCATGGTTGGAATGAACTCTTGCCTCAGCAAGGACCTGGACCCACTGCAATTTGCCCTGCGCAACAATAGGTCTATGGCAGATGCAATCTCAATGGTTCTTCACAAGGCCTTAGATCACCTGGACAATACCAACACTTATGTCAGGATGTTGTTCATTGACTACAGCTCAGTGTTTAAGGCCATCAGTCCTGATCGATAAGCTACAGAACCTGGGCCTCTGTACCACCCTCTGCAGTTCGATCCTTGACTTCCTAACTGGAAGACCACAAACTATGTGGATTGGTGATAATACCAGTTTTTTTTTGCCAATGAGGGGTGAGGGGGGGAGGGTTTCTTCCTTCCACTTATGTGCTAGAGGGAAGGGAGCTTTGGGGTTCTAACATTTAACTGTCATTCTTTCTTTGGGTGCATTCCTTTGTTTTCGTGGATGGTTGCAAAGAAAAAGCATCTCAGGATGTATATTGTATACATTTCTCTGACATTAGATGTACCTTTGAAACCTTTGAGAGAATCTCTCCTCACTGGTGCACCTCAGGGGTGTGTGCTTGGCCCACTACTCTACTCTCTCTATACCCACAACTGTGTGGGTAGGCACAGCTCAAATGCCATCTATAAATTTGCTGATGATACAAACATTGTTGGCAGAATCTCAGATGGAGATGGGGGGTGTAACAAGATATACCAGCTAGTTGGGTGGTGTCACAGCAAAAATTTTGCGGTCAATATCAGTGAGACGAAAGAGCTGATTGTGGACTTCAGGAAGTGTAAGATGAGGAAGCACGAGCCAACCCTCGCAGAGGGATCAGAAATAGAGAGAGTGAGCAGTTGAAAGTTCCTGGGTGTCAATATTCTGAGGATCTAACCTGGTCCCAACGTACTGATGCAGCTATAAAGAAGGCAAGACAGCAGCTATATTTCAATAGACATTTGAATAGATTTGGTTTGTTGCCTGAAACACTCAAAAACATCTACAGATGTACCGTGGAGAGCATTCTGACAGGCTGCATCACTGTCTGGTATGGAAAGGGGTTTCTACAGCACAGGACTGAAACAAGCTGCAGAAAATTGAAGAACTACTCAGTCAGCTCCATCTTGGAGCCTCCATAGTATCCAAGACATCTTCAAGCAGCGGTGCCTCAGGAAGGCAGTGTCCATTATTAAGGACCCCCATCACCCAGGACATGCCCTCTTCTCATTGTTACCATCAGGAAAGAGGTATGGAAGTCTGAATGCACACTCTCAGTGATCCAGAAACAGCATCTTCCCCTCTGCCATATGATTCCTAAATGGACATTGAACTCATGAACACGACTTCACTTTCTTAATATATATATTACTTCTGTTTCTGCACTGTTTTTAATCTATTTAATATACAAGGGATGATTAATAAGTTTGTGGCCTAAGGTAGGAGTCAATTTTAGAAAACCTAGTATTTTCCTACATTTACGGACTTAGTCCAGCAGCCATGGAGCATACGGATCCCTTCTTTGTAGAAGTCGGTGTCTGGGACCTCCAAAAGTGGTCCACAGCAGGGGTGATTGATAAGTTCGTGGCCCAAGGTAGAATTTCACTTAAAGAGATGAACTGCACGTGCTTGTAACGAGAGCTGTATAAATCATCTCGTCAATCTTAGGCCACAAACTTATCAATCACCCCTGCTGTGGACCACTTAGGGGTCCAAGACGCTCTCATTCCGTGCACCTGCAGTTCAACTTATTGAGTGATAATACAGAAAGTTTGAAGTTAGTAACTCATCTCATTCTACAAACTTATCAATCACCCTTGTTGTGGACCACTTCTACAAAGAAGGGATCCATATGCTCCACGACCATTGTACATGAAGGAGAGGGCTATGTTGAAAAATAAATGTGCTAGGTTTTCTAAAATTGACTCCATCTACCTTAGGCCACAAACTTATCAATCACCCCTCATGTATGTGTACAGGTCCACAATCCTTTATCCGAAATTCTGAAAATGAAAAAGCTCCAAAAACCGCAGTTTTTCTCGCCAACGGTTGATGTCACTCAGGTGTGACAGGGCAGCACTAGCAGAGGCCGCCAGACATCAGTTGTGGCTCAGCGCTTGTACTGGTTACACGTGAATTTGCTGTTCACTGATTTTTGTGTTCGCTGTTGACTTTGTGTTTAATTTCATTGTGAAAATGTCGAAAGAGCTGCAGATACCCCTATGGGTAACAATGAGAAAAAGAGAAGGAAGCATCTATCATTATCAATAACACAGAAAGTGGAGTTATTGCAGAAGCTTGATCGTGGTGTGTCTGTACGGCATCTTACTGAAGAATATCAGAATCAGAATCAGACTTTTATCGCCAAGTACCTATCAACATACAAGGAATTTACTTCCGGCAGATGTTGTCTCTCTGCTCATAACAATAATAATGATAAATATAAATGAAAATATAGATTATACATACAGGTAGTGCAATCCAAGTAATAGTTAGCCGACAGTTAACTGGCAGTTAACTGTTCAGCAAAGTGACCGCAGTAGGGAAAAAACTTCTCCAGTGCCTATTAGTCTTAGTCTGGAGAGATCTGAAGCGCCTACCAGACGGAAGCAGATTAAACAGTCCGTGCGCAGGATGGGAGGAGTCCTTTATGATGTTCCCCGCCCTCTTCTTCAACCTGGAAGAGTACAGGTCCACAATAGAGGGCAGGGAGGCTCCAATGATGCGCTCGGCAGTCCTCACTGTGCTCTGTAGTCTGGTTCTATCCTGCTTGGTGGCGGCTCCAAACCACACAATGATGGAGGTGCACAGGACAGACTCAATGACTGCAGTGTAGAACTGCAGCAGCAATTCCTGAGGCAGACCGTATTTCCTCAAGAGCCGCAGGAAATACATCCGCTGCTGTTGAAACTACCACTGTATATGATTTAAAGAAGCAGAAAGACAAGTTACTGAAGTTTTATAGTGACAGTGACTTTCTACATTTATTCCAGTAAGTCATTTACCTTGTGTTTGATTCAGTTCACTTGAAGCTGTATTCCTGCAAAAATAAAATATTTTTCTTGTTGTTATTCCCTAAACAATAAACAACTATTTACATAGCATTTACATTGTATTAGATATTACAAGTAATTTAGAGCTGATTTATACGGGAGGATGTGCGTAGGTCTGGTGCTCCACCGGGTCCTAAAGTCCACCCGCACTGACAGGTTAAATAAGGGACTTGAGCATACATTTTTTTTAATGTATCCACGGGGGGTCCCGGAACCAATAAGGAGGGATTCTGAAATCCGAAAAATTCTGAATTCTGAAATGCAACTGGCCACTGGCCCCAAGTATTTTGGATAAGGGAGTGTGTGTGTGTGTGTGTGTGTGTGTGTGTGTGTGTGTGTGTGTGTGTGTGTGTGTGTGTGTGTGTGTGTGTGTGTGTGTGTGTGTGTGTGTGTGTGTGTGTGTGTGTGTGTGTGTGTGTGTGTACACTGTGATTGATTTACTTATTTATTTTTCTTTATTTCTTTCTATATTATCATCTATTGTATTGTATTGTTGCTGCTAAGTTAACAAATTTCAAACAAATTTCACTAACTAACTAACTAATGTTAACAAACCTGATTCTGATTCTGATTTGATCTGGAACACATGACTTATGGAATCAGTTTTCACCTTTTCAAGCCATACTTGAGAGTGAGAAACTTACATAGTTATAGCAGGGATGTGGATCTAAAGTGAAAGAAAAACATGCCTTAAGTATTGAGCAGGACAGGTTTTAACTGTAGAGAGAGAAACAGTAGTTCACAATCAGGATGCGAACCTTTTACCAGAAGTAAGCATGATGCTCTTCCAGAGGTTGCATGCAAGTTTACCATGTAGTTATCTAGAGCAAGACACCTGCGAATAAATGCTTGCTCTACAAGTAGCTTCCTCTGAATTTCAGTGATTATAATCTTTGATGCAAACCTAGAGGAGGGAAGAATTAGAGAAGCCACAGAGGAGCAATTGCAAGCTCAACAGAACGTGGGGGTCACCTCTGACACCTGACGATGGGGGGGGGGGGGGAGGAGGGATGTTCACTGGTCACTAGTGGGATCTGCACAGATCAGATGGGAAGACTACAAATGGGTTTCAATTAATCCCACCTGTTCGGTAAAATTTAAGTTTTAACCCTTCTTTATATATCCACTCTGAGAATATATCTAAACAAAACTTTCAGATTCAACTCAATAAATTGTTTTGAATTCACACCATATTTCCTGGATAGAACATTAATAGGTAGATATATTAAAGACCTAATTGGATATTGGGGTTGGCAAGACTTATTTTTGTCTTTCGTCTTGTAGAATGCAACTGAACATTTATTGACTCTTGTGTGATGTCCAGGCATACTCGAAACTGGTACTTAGCAAGTTGATCTCCATTATACCTTTAATACCAAGCAGGTATTTTAGAACAAAGCCCTATTAGCAAGACAGAATAACGGTGAAGGAGATAAACTTCTCTTCAAAAAGAAGTAGGAAAGTTTACAAAATCTCTCACAGTACATATGAAAGATCATTTCAAAGTTTCATGCAATTCATATGCAAATAAATTCATTAAACTATTCATGAGGATTAATGTAGGTGTGTAGGTTTATACAAACTCCCGTGACAACAAGTGGATTATAGTATAAAATTGCTCATTAGTGGGTTTAAGAATTCAGGGCATGGAATAAGTAGACATGCAATTTTGATTAGCTATTTGGCTATTTAAAGGAGATTTCTGTATATATATGGGAATAGATTTAAAAGCCTTTTCTTTGTAATGTTGATGTATTTACAAAGTCCACCTCACTGCACGTAATGACAATGAGAACAGGAATGATAATGAGCAAGCATTTACAACCCCTCTCCACATGCTGCACTGTAGCTCTTATGCTTGAAATGGAGTAAGTCCTTTCACAAAGCCTAATATCTCATGAACAAAGGACCACCAATAATGGAACAGATCCCAAAGCCACATCTCCATGGGAACCATCAACATTTGTATTATTAAATGTTTCCAAGCCATCAACTCCATCCCCCTCCCTAGCAACAGAGGCTGATCCAGAATGTTCACCATCTTAGTGTTATATTTGACCCCATAATGATGCTATGACCATCAATCACCAAGACGACTTATTTCCTAAGCTGTTGACTTGCCCTGGACACAGCTCATGTAAACATTGTCTATACATTTGTTAACTTTAGGCTTGATTGTCTGAAAGCACTCTTTATTGATCTCCCACGTTCTACTTTCTATAAATTTTGGACTTGTCAAAACTGTGCTGCCCATCTATTGCAAACAGCCCAAACAACCCATCACCCATGTGCTTGTGAACCTCTGATTAGATAACACAGCTTTCAGGTATTCCTCCCTGTTCCTGAGACCTATTGCCATGACCACGATCTCCTTCAGCTAGGTCATATTGAAATTCTTGCTGTCTTTCAGGATAATCCAATCTTGTCATCAATCCCCTGACTGTGCACCCAGCTGCCAGGGCCCTGGGCCCTGCAACCCCTTCCTAGAACCTCTCCCTCTTCCCTCTTTTAAATGGAGCTGGGTTTGGTTTATTATTGTTACATGTACTGAGATACAGTGGAAAGCTTTTCTTGCCTGCTGTTCATACAGATCAGAGCATCACACGGTGCATTAAGGTAGAACACAGTAAAACAACAGTGTAGAATAGATGGTAACAGCTACAGAGGAAGTGCAATACAGTTAAACAATAATGTGTAAAATCATAATGAGGTAGACTGTGAAGTCAAGAGTCTCCAATTTATCGTAATACGGAACTATTTAATAGTCATATAACAATGGGTAGGAGCGGTCCTTGAGCCTGCTGGCATGTGCTTTCAGACTTTTGTATCTTCTGCCTGATGAAAGACAGGAGAAGAAAGAAGTTAGGATGATCCTTGAAGTCAACTCTTTGACCAGGTCTATCAACCCTAATGACATTGGGAGGACTTTTCCTGGTAAACGCCAGTTATTCTGGAAGATGCTAACAAGTTTAAATGTGGAAGGACCAAATTTATTGACTGTCCAACTAACCAGCCTGTCGGTGGGTTCTGGGGTTCTGGAGCAGGCAAGCACAACCTTGCTGAGAATACACACAGCAACCACAGATCAGGATCTCGTTCAGGGATCCTACACCAAATTGGAAGCATCCATTACTCCATTCATTTCAAAAGGGGCTTTACAGCTGAAGAAGAGAAATCATGGCAAACTGTATTTTTGCCAATTATTTATGCTTGCACGTTTTGATTTATTTAAAAGCATTCTTAGTATTTTAGGAGTCATCTTTTATTTAATAGCTCTGTAGTATGATAAACTGGACTCTTGATTTCACAATCTACCATGTTATGATCTTACACCTCAGTGATTTCATACTGATAAAGTTGCTAGATACCAGAAACTTTGCAGCTTTGCAAATGATTGACATCGTCATTTAGAAGGCAAAACTAAGGGTGTGGTTTTACTATCTCAAAATAATTTGCAGAGCACTTTCGTGCATTGAATCAGTCCCTGTCCACATGGTCAGAATGGGTCATAATCCTCTCTGAATAGGTGCAGGGAGGTGGGGGGGAATATGTCAGCAAGGCCCCAAACTTCAGGTCAATACTGTATATCCTTATATGATTTTTTTGCTAACACTCCTGTGAATCACCATGGGAGAAATTAATATATTAAAGGTCTGTGATAATAGATTGTTGTTAATAACATTTCAAAGAAATATTTAATAAATTTTACCTTATACCTCAAAATAATTTCCAACAAACATGTTTAGCAGCTATGTGTTTTGAATTCATGATATAGACTTCTCAGTTGCATGATAGAAATAGAGCCACTTTTTTTAACGTGTTTTGTGAAATACAAATAGTAAGGAATGGATAGCTGGTGTTTTTCACAAAATTGCATCATGTTTAAAGTTACATAGTTTTATAAACTTGCAGCTTAACTACTTTCATCAAACAAGTTTCAAGTTGCATTCCAATGTTGAAACAATTGTACTGCATTGATGAACATGACAGTAATGAATAAACATTTACAAAACTGAGTGTCCTAGTCGGAATGGAGTGGAAATCGGATATATCATTGTGCAGTACAGTATAAAACCATTTCTATCATTTGTTCTTATCTAATCTCTTATTTGTTTCTTTTGAATGACTTAGAAAATGAGAAACCTTCACACAAAACCATTTAAAATTTCTGGCTCCAACATCAAAATAACTTGCAATCAGCTATTGTAGTTTCTGATTCTCTCACTTCTCTGTGGCCATGAGTATTCAATAACTTTGGGCGCATGTTAATTCCTCTCAGATACAAGCTGGAATTACACTTTGTTCCTAACTAAATACAGTGCCTATAAAAAATACAGCCTCTTTGGAAGTTTTCATGTTTTATTGTTTAACACCATTGAATCACAGTGGATATAATTTGGCTTTTTTGATACTGATCAACAGAAAAAGACTCTTTTGTGTCAAAGTGAGAACAGATCTCTACAAACTTATCTAAATTAATTCCAAATATAAAACATAAAATAATTGATTGCATAGGTATTCATTGCCTTCAAGTCAGTATTTAGTAAATGGGCCTTTGGCAGCAATTACATACAGACTTAAGTCTCTGTGGATAGGTCTCTTATCAGCTTTGCACACTGGGCACAACAAACTTTCCCCCTTCTTTACAAAACTGCTCAAGCTCTGTCAGATTCAATGGGGATCATGAGTGAACAGCCCTTTTCAAGTCCAGCCACAAATTCTCACTTGGATTGAGGTTTGGGCTCTGACTTGGCCACTCCATTAACTTTGCTGTTTTTAAGTCATTCCTGTGTAGCTTTGGCTTTATGCTTGGGGTCGTTGTCTTGCTAGAAAGCAAATCTTCTCCCAAGTTGTAGTTCTCTTGCAGACTGCATCAGGCTTTCCTCCAGAATTTCCCTTTATTTTGCAGTATTCATTTTATCCTTCACAAGCCTTCCAGGGCCTGCTGCAGTGAAACATCTCCACAGCATGATGCAGCTGCCACCATGCTTCATGGTAGGGATGGTGTGTTTTTGATGATGAGTGGTGTTTGGTTACGCCAAACATAGCATTTAGTCTGAAGGCCAAAAGGCTTAATTTTAGTTTCATCAGACCATTGAACCTTCTTCCAGCTGACTTCAGAGACTCCCACATGCCTTCTGGCAAACTCTAGCCAAGATTTCATGTGAGTTTATTTCAACAATGTCTTTCTCTTTGCCAGTCTCCCATAAAGTTGCAACTGGTGAAGCACCAGTTGTTGTATGTATGTGCAGTCACTTTCATCTCAGCCACTGAAGCTAGTAACTCCCTAGAATTGTCATAGGTCTCTTGGTGGTCTTCCTTATGAACCCCTTCCTGCACGGTCACTCAGTTGTTGAGGATGGCCTGCTCTAGGCAGATTTACAGCTGTGTCATGTTCTTTCCATTTCTTGACAATTGACTTAACTGTACTCCATTGGATAGGCTGTGACTTGGGAATTTTCTTGCACCATCTCCTGACTTGTGCTTTTCAATAATCTTTTCGTGGAGTTGCTTGGAGTGTTCTTTTGTCTTCATGGTGTAGTTTTTGCCAGGATACTGACTCACCAGCAGTTGGACCTCAATGTGTATTTTTACTACAATCAATTCAAACGACTTGACTGCAAAGGGATCTCCTTTCAACTAATTATGTGACTTCTAAAACCAATTTGCTGCATTGGTGATGATTTGGTGTGTCATATCAAAGAGGAGGGGGTGAATACTTATGTAATTGTTTTATATTTGTGATTAATTTAAATCACTTTGTAGAGATCTGTTTTCACTTTGACTCCAAAGAGTCTTTTTCTGATGATCAGTGTCAAAAAAGCCAAATTAAATCCACTGTAATCCAATGTTGTAAAACAATAAAATTTCCAAGGGGAGGGGGTGAATGCTTTTTATAGGCACTGTATAAAGTAATCAGCTGTATTTATCCTGTAAGAGGAGTACAACCTTGTTGTTGGGTTTGGAGGCTTGCATGCCTCAATGACCCAGAGAGCTGTGCTGGCTGGAGTCTGGGCTTTATGTTTTGGCACTTGATAGGGTCACACATGTCAAACAGGTCAAAGGGTAAAGGCCAGACTAGGAGTGTTCCATTGGTCCTACAGGTTCAGGGGTTCAACTCAGGACTAACAACCCTGTCTGGTCAAAGAAAATAGTTACAGAAACAGCAATGGTGTATCCTGTTGCACAGGAGTGCGATGGTCTCCACCCACGACTGGCATGACTGACAGTAGTGAAAACCGAGAAGGAAGCTACTGACGTGATGTAGGAAGCCCTGAACATCACCAGAGATGGAGGACATTCATTGCTGCCCTAAATTCCAGCAGCGTAGTGAATTTATCCTTATACACCCACTCAGCACTCACATACACACACACAATACACTCAATCACAACACAGCTGCATGTCATATTCAACCATGGAATCAGTGCACTTTTTAATTGGGACTAATATTGAAAGTAAGGGATAGAAAAACAACAAAGTGAAACAGTTTTTTTGTAACATGGCAGCAGTTTGTATACATAGTACATGAAAATCTTCTTTCACTTAAGCTCAGCAACCAGTATAGGAGTTTTGTCTTCTACTAGTGAAAAGAAATGTCTTGAGGTTGGATGGTGCCCTTTGTGTCCTGTGCATTGTGGATTTCTAAAATTACTTGTTGCTAAACCCAGGAATGGCTGAGTGTTTCTTTCTCTGTTTCTTACAAATGAGCTCCCTGTATTTGGAATCTGGCCAAGCTGGGGTTTAATGAATCATAATGATGCATCATTATTTGTCTGCTTGTCATGGAAACTATCCTTAGAAAAGCACATGTGTCCATCAGGGAAAGATTTTGCTGTTTTCTTTCAAAATGTTGAAATTTACAATATAGCCAAGCCTCGTGGTGTGAAAGGCTTAATTGTTCAGAAGCAAATAGAAGCAAATGCTTTAATGATAGAATTATGCAACAAAAACACACCAATAATATAAATAAGGCAGCAGTTGTTTTGAGTCTGTAATTTGTACGGAATGGAAACAAACAGGTTTTTAAAAGGTGGATATATTTTCTGGGATTTCAAATCAAAGGAAAGCCTGTATTTCATGCAAAACTCCAACTTTATTTTAAATCTACCATTTAACCACTTTATACAAACAAATTTTCAACTGAAATCTGATGGTGAAAATTTTTTAAATTGCATTGGCTAATATAATTGCTTTAAATTCCTGCTTTGTCAGCCTGCTTAGGTGAAGAGACTAACTCTGTCATTATTTTAAACAGCTATTTGTGCTCGGAATAGGCATGCACCAGGCTGAGCACAATATAGAGAGGAAATTGATTTCACCGTGATATTACAATGAAACATCTCATGGCGTTTGTTTTTATCTACCAGTTTGATCATGCTTTAAATGTCAACAAGTTCTGGACTGGAGTGTTCACAAGTGAAATCTTACAATTCATGGTCCATCAGGAGACAAATAGCTGTAGTTCAGCAGGGAGTACTCCTCAAAGTGAGGTCTCCACATAATGCATGAATTTTTATTTGCATGGTAAAGAGCAGCTCAACATCTAAACAGCCTATCTATTCCAAATAAAAATCAAATTTATTATCACCACTAATTTGAGTATAGGAGTTGGGATGTAATGTTAAAATTGTACCAGGCATTGGTGAGGCCAAATTTGGAGTATTGTGTGCAGTTCTGGTCACCGAATTATAGGAAAGATGTCAACAAAATAGAGAGAGTACAGAGGAGATTTACTAGAATGTTACCTGGGTTTCAGCACCTAAGTTACAGAGAAAGGTTGAACAAGTTAGGTCTTTATTCTTTGGAGCATAGAAGGTTGAGGAGGGACTTGATAGAGGTATTTAAAATTATGAGGGGGATAGATAGAGTTGACGTGGATAGGCTTTTTTCATTGAGAGTAGGAGAGATTCAAACAAGAGGACATGAGTTGAGAGTTAAGGGGCAAAAGTTTAGGGGTAACATGAGGGGGAACTTCTCTACTCAGAGAGTGATAGCTGTGTGGAACGAGCTTCCAGTAGAAGTGGTAGAGGCAGGTTCGATTTTGTCATTTAAAAAAATTGGATAGGTATTGGACAGGAAAGGAATGGAGTGTTATGGGCTGAGTGCGGATCAGTGGGATTAGGTGAGAGTAAGCATTCGGCACGGACTAGGAGGGCCAAGATGGCCTGTTTCCATGCTGTAATTGTTATATGGTTATATGGTTAATGTTGTGAAGTTTGTTGCTTTGTTGCAAGGCATAAAATTACTATAAATTACAAAAGTAAATAAATAATGCAATAATGCAATAACAAGGGGTTGTTCATTCATTCATGGACTATTCAGAAATCTGATGGTGGAGAGGAAGAAGCAGTTCTTAAATTGTTGTGTTACGTACCCCGTAACTGGGTCACTTACCAGCAAAGATAGAGAGGTCCGTTGAAGTCTGATGGTACTATTTTTAAATGTCTTTATTTATAAAGGGGCACAAAAATAGGATTAATACAAACATTCAGATAATATATGTCGTCAATACTCAATCTAAAAGTGTGGGTATAGTAATAATCATCAATAAGAAATAACTCTATCATTTGTCTAGGGGTTACTGTATTGTCCAATGAAGAAATGAAAGTCAATTGTCATTAAAGATGCAGCTCTTTTGGGTTGTAGAGAAAGACAGTCTTAAACTTGCCCATGTCTTTTATGAGGCTGATCCGTTGAGTCGGGGGAGTTGGTTCCCCGTTGTTAGGTCAAAAATCGTTTCCGTGGTACCAGCCACCGGTTCCCCCAGGCAAGGGAACTGAACGCACGTGGCTTCCTTCAAATGGCTTCCCGCTACTATGGGATCGCTAGCGTTTCTTCTGGTGCATCTGAGGGGCTGTCTCTACAGCCCCTCTTTTATCTTGACTCGCAGGGTAGCAGATGTCAATCAGGTTGGGGGGATGATGCAATCTCTCCCCTTCACCCAGCCCACTTTGCCCGAGGGCTATCACGTAGCATAGCATCGCAATCCACAAACGTGTCTCCAAGAGACAATGGCCAATGTCCCGTGACTTTACATCGCCAGGGAATGAGGCAATTTGCACGTCTCTCCCTCATTTCCTGGGTCCCTTGACCCAATCCAAGAGTGCTCTTGCAATTCTCACAAAGGAGGGGGCTGCGGGCATAACAGTTGAGTGTGGGTCTTCGGGCTCCTTTACTTTCTCCCTGATGATAGTAATGAGAAGAGCACATGTCTGGGAGGTGAGAGTCTATAGGGGTGATAGCACCTTCTTGAGCCTCTGCCTCTTGAAGATGTCCTTGATGGTGGGGACTGTTATGCCTGTAATGGAGCTTGCTGAGTTTTCCTCTTCTGCCGCCTTATACAATCCTCTGTAGCAGGGTATATACCAGGCAGTGATGCAACCGGTCAGAATGCTCTCCACCGTACATCTATAGACATTTGCAAGTCTTGGTTGAGTAACAAACCTTTAAGCTCTAAAGTTGTAGAGCCATTGGCAAGCCTTCTTCATGATTGAGTCATCTTGCCTTTAGAATATTTCCTCCTCTTTAGGATGTATATATCCTGCGTCCTCTGAATTGCTTCCAGAAATTGCAGCTATTGCTGCTCTGCCGTCATCCCTGCCAGTGTTCTTTTCCAATCAATTCTGGTCAACTCCTCTCTCATGCCTCTGCAATTCCCTTTACTCCACTGCAATACTGATAAGTTTAATTTTAGCTTCTCCTTCTCAAATTTTAAGAGGTCTTAATAAATCTTAAGGTTTTTAAGGGACCTTAAAAACACTGGAACTATTACTGATCACTTTATATCAACTGCTTTGGGGGTAAACAGACTTAGTAACATTCTGTACACTTCCAAGTTCCTTCTAACAGCAGTCTGATCCCAATCAACATATTGGGCCCATGATAGATCCTTGAAATTTTGATCCCCCGGACATTGAAATTGCTCACTCTTTCCACTGATGTACAGTTCCATTCAAGTACATTCTCCCAACTTCCCTTTGTCAATGTTCACAATCAATTCTTTTATCTTGCTAACACTGAATGTGGAGTTGTTGTGACACCACTCATCCTGCAAATCTATCTAGCTCTTGCATGCCTCCTTGGCTCCATCTGAAATTCTATGAAAGACAGATGAGTCATTAATAAATTTATAGATGCCTCTTGAACTGTGCTGAGACACATTTCTTGGTATTTCTTGGTGCAATAATGCTGACAAAAGCACAAGTGACAACCAATAATTAGCTATACCTAAGAATCTACGAAAACATATTACTGTCATCCCACCCAAACTCTACAGATCTCAAAATCATCCTAGACAAGCCAAATACATCTTAAATTCCTTACTCAGCAAATAAAATGCTTTATTCTAACAGAGCATTTATCATGATAGCAATGATGACCAAGAGGATAGGAAATATCACAAAGAGGGAAAATTACAGTGATGCAATTCATTGCTAAAAGAATTTGCAAAGTAACCTATTCAGAACCTCCCCCTGTGAATCATTGTTGTTAGGTCACATCTAGAATTTCCAGTTGGCGGACAATTTCCCTTCACGCCACTCTGTCCTGACACTTGTCCACAACATCCCTAGTCTTGTCCAGCTTGGTCCAATCCTTAATGTTATCCAGCCACGTTGTTCTTTGCCTTCCTCTTCCTTTCTTTCCCTCCACCTTTCCATATAGCAAGTCTGACAAGATGTTACCTCTCCACGTATCGTGACCACAATAAGCAACTTTTAACTTCATAATCTTCTCCAGCAATGTCCGTGGTCTATCAACTTCGGACAAAACCTTCTCATTTGAAACTTTCTCTACACAGCTATAGACAATAGGAGCAGAAGTAGGCCATTTGGCCCTTCGAGCTAGCACTGCCATTCACTGTGATCATGGCTGATCATCCACAATCAGTACCCCGTTCCTGCCTTCTCCCCATATCCCTTGACTCCGCTATCTTTAAGAGCTCTATCTAACTCTTTCTTGAAAGCATCCAGAGATTTGGCCTCCACTGCCTTCTGAGGCAGAGCATTCCACAGATCCACAACTCTCTGGGTGAAAAAGTTTTTCCTCAATTCTGTTCTAAATGGCCTACCCTTCAACATTCATTGACAGCACCACATTTTCAAAAGCATTAATTTGTTCCATTTCATCCTTCTTCAGGGTCCATGTTTCTGATCCATACCTCAGTACTGACCATACGTAACACTCAAGGAAGTGGATCCTACTTTGGATATCTACCTTCTGATTGTATAGTAGATCTTTTAGCTTCATGAACTGGGTCTTATTCATACCTATTCTCCTTCTAATCTCTACTTCACATCGCCCATCATCTGTCAGACAACTGCCAAGATATTCAAACTTTCACACCTGTTCAATGTCTTGTCCATTCACTTATAAAGATACCATAATGAATGAGTCTTTAGTGTTTGTATTGCTTTGAATAGCATTTATCATTTGGATTCTAACAATGAATGAAAAGCATTTTTCAATGTGATGTACTGTAACCTCTATTAAAACTGTCTGTAGATAAAGTGCCGAAAATCCCAGTTAATAATCGCAGTGGTAGCACTGATATCTTGTGCCCTCAATAGTCACTTTATTAGGTACACCTGTATACCTGCTTGTTAATGGAAGTATATAATCAGTCAATCCTGTGTGTAGAAACTCAGTGGATAAAACATGCAAGCATAGTCAAGAGATTCAGTTGTTGTTTAGACCAAACATCAGAATTGGGACAAAGTGTAATCTAAGTGACTTTGCTCGTTGGTGCCAAATGGGATGGTTTGGTATCACAGAAACTGCTGATATCCTGATATTTTAACACGCGACAGTCTCTAGAATTTACAGAGAAAGGTGCATCAAAAAATTAAAACATCCAGTGAGCAGCTGTTCTATGAGCAAAAGTGCCTTGTTAGTGAGAGAGGTCAGAGGAGAATGGCCAGACTGGTTCAAGCTGAGAGAAAGGCAACAGCAACTCAAATAGCCACACATTAGAACATCTCTGAACACAGAGCACATTGAATCTTCAAGTGGATGGGCGACAGCTGCAGAGGACCGCGAACATACGGAAACACACATAGTGGCCACTTTATTAGTGCCATCTGGCATCAAGTATGGTCAAGGTCACTTTGATTGCCCCCTGTGTGTATTGGAACCCTTCAGCATGGACTTGGCGTTCCTTGCAGTAGAACACATGGGACTGGTGACCTACAGTGTGGCTTTAGCAGTAACCACAATAGCTGCCTGCTCAAGCAATATAAATTCCAAAGCTTGTCTCCCATTTAGGGTGAAGGTAGAGAAGCTGGCGATTGGTGGATAGAAGTTGGCCAAGTATAGCTTCAAACACCATGTGATCTATTGAATCCAATGAACAGAGAAGTGAGAACCAATGAAGTAATAACATCACAGAACAATCAAATATATGAGGTGCTACAGCAACAAATTTATCATTTAATGGCAAAGCATTCATCACTGTGTTCATCAAAGGTCAGTGAGCACTTCAGCAAATAAATGGAGCAACAGGTACTTGAAGATTAATCAACTAAGCAATCAGTCCAGTGAAAAATCAATAAATTATCAAAGCAGTATGTAAGGACAATACCATAAGTTTACAACTAAAATTAATAGTTTAAATCATGAAATGTAAGAGCAAGGAAGGGTTCAAATCATAGTGTCCTGGATTATGTAATTGTAATGACATTCTGTCCTAATGCACTTGGAATCTAATAGCTGTCTAAAGGCTTTCACCACAAGCACAGATATCCCGAAGCTGTGACACACCTGCTCTATAATTTGAGTTGTTGGCAAATTTCTGCACTGGCAAATGAGAGCTGAAGTATTTATAACAATATACACAAAATGCTGGAGAAACTCAGCTGGCCTGGGAGAATCTATGGAAAAATGTACTGTCAAAGTTTCAAGCCGAATCCCTTCAGCAGGACTGGAGAAAAAAAAGCTTTTTTTTATTCATAGATGCTACCTGGCCAGTAACACCTTGTGTAGGGAGGATTGAATGATATGTATAATGATAATTATGAAATTATGACATTCATTAAACTAGCATGAGCAGTTGCTACTTCAAGCATTATTAGGGGATCAACGATGTGACAAAACAGTGAAACATCATCTACACAAGACAAATTGGAAATTTCAAGACCTTGAATGCATTATTCTTTTTTGCTTGTAGAAACTTTTAATGGTACTGTGATTACCCATAAAGCCCTGTGTTTAAAATGTTGCCGTCGCTGAAGCTGCAATCTTTTTTTTAAACATTTTTTATTTTTATTGAACACACACAAAAACAGAAACACTGAACATATGCTAACAAACCCAGGGAATCACACTTAAGCAGCAACAAATATATAACTATTAACTTTAAATATACGAATAAACAAGAAAATCCACTCTAAATACTGTTGGACAAAAGGAACTTGAATGTATTTTTAATGTTCACACACTTGTAATGATGCTCTGCACCTGTCTGCTGATGTGTGAGAACAGAATTACTTACAATATCCCAGGTCTAAGTAATTTATAAAATATCCTCTCATAACTAATTCCATTTCTGTTAATATAAAATATACTGGTCAAATAATTTCTTGAGATTGAAAAACATACTTTTTATTTACAATGATTGTTTTTAATGTATGGCTGACCATCATTAATCTCCTAATTGCTAATTGACAACTTAAAGACAGTCAGTTTTAACATAGAACATAGAATAGTACAGCACATTACAGGGCCTTTGGCCCACAATGTTGTGCCGACCCTCAAACCCTGCCTCCCATATAACCCCCCACCTAAAATTCCTCCCTATACCTGTCTAGTAGTCTCTTAAACTTCACTAGTGTATCTGCCTCCACCACTGACTCAGGCAGTGTATTCCACGCACCAACCACACTTTCAGTGAAAAACCTTCCTCTAATATCCCCCTTGAACTTCTCTCCCCTTACCTTAAAGCCATGTCCTCTTGTATTGAGCAGTGGTGCCCTGGGGAAGAGGCGCTGGCTGTCCACTCTGTCTATTCCTCTTATTATCTTGTACACCTCTATCATGTCTCTTCTCATCCTCCTTCTCTCCAAAGAGTAAAGCCCTAGCTCCCTTAATCTCTGATCATAATCCATACTCTCTAAACCAGGCAGCATCCTGGTAAATCTCCTCTGTACCCTTTCCAATGCTTCCACTTCCTTCCTATACTGAGGCGACCAGAACTGGACACAGCACTCCAAGTGTGGCCTAACTAAAGTTTTAAACAGCTGTATCATTACATTGCGACTCTTAAACTCTATCCCTCGACTTATGAAAGCTAACACTCTATAAGCTTTCTTAACTACCCTATCTACCTGTGAGGCAACTTTCAGGGATCTGTGGACATGTACCCCCCAGATCCCTCTGCTCCTCCACACTGCCAAGTATCCTGCCATTTAGTTTGTACTCTGCCTTGTAGTTTGTCCTTCCAAAATGTACCACCTCACACTTCTCTGGGTTGAACTCCATCTGCCACTTCTCAGCCCACTTCTGTATCCTATCAATGTCTCTCTGCAATCTTCGACAATCCTCTACACTATCTACAACACCACCAACCTTTGTATCGTCTGCAAACTTGCCAACACACCCTTCTACCCCCACATCCAGGTCGTTAATAAAAATCACAAAAAGTAGAGGTCCCAGAACAGATCCTTGTGGGACACCACTAGTCACAACCCTCCGATCTGAATGTACTCCCTCCTCCATGACCCTCAGTTTCTGCAGGCAAGCCAATTCTGAATCCACCTGGCCAAACTTCCCTGGATCCCATGCCTTCTGACTTTCTGAATAAGTCTACCGTGTGGAACCTTGTCAAATGCCTTACTAAAATCCATGTAGATCACATCCATTGCACTACCCTCATCTATATGCCTGGTCACCTCCTCAAAGAACTCTATCAGGCTTGTTAGGCATGATCTGCCCTTCACAAAGCCATGCTGGCTGTCCCTGATCAGACCATGATTCTCTAAATGCCCATAGATCCTATCTCTAAGAATCTTTTCCAACAGCTTTCCTACCACAGACGTAAGGCTCACTGGTCTATAATTACCTAGACTAACCCTACTACCTTTTTTGAACAAGGGGACAACATTCGCCTCCCTCCAATCCTCTGGTACCATTCCCGTGGACAACGAGGACATGAAGATCCTAGCCAGAGGTTCAGCAATCTCTTCCCTTCCCTCGAGGAGCAGCCTGGGGAATATTCTGTCAGGCCCCGGGGACTTATCCGTCCTAATGTATTTTAACAACTCCAACACATCCTCTCCCTTAATATCAACATGCTCCAGAACATTAACCTCACTCATATTGTCCTCACTGTCATCAAGTTCCCTCTCAGTGGTGAATACCGAAGAGAAGTATTCACTGAGGACATCGCTCACTTCCACAGCCTCCAGCACATCTTCCCACTTTTATCTCTAATCGGTCCTACCTTCACTCCTGTCATCTTCACATAATTGAAGAATGTCTTGGGGTTTTCCTTTACCCTACTCACCAAGGCCTTCTCATGCCCCCTTCTTGCTCTTCTCAGCCCCTTCTTAAGCTCCTTTCTTGCTACCCTATATTCCTCAATAGACCCATCTGATCCTTGCTTCCTAAACCTCATGTATGCTGCCTTCTTCCACCTGACTAGATTTTCCACTTCACTTGTCACCCATGGTTCCTTCACCCTACCATTCTTTATCTTCCTCACTGGGACAAATTTATCCCTAACATCCTGCAAGAGATCCTTAAACATCGACCACATGTCCATAGTACATTTCCCTGCAAAAACATCATCCCAATTCACACCCGCAAGTTCTAGCCTTATAGCCTCACAATTTGTCCTTCCCCAATTAAAAATTTTCTTATCCACTCTGATTCTATCCTTTTCCATGATAATGCTAAAGGTCAGGGAGCGATGATCACTGTCCCCCAGATGATCACCCACTGACAGATCTGTGACCTGACCCGGTTTGTTACCTAATACTAGATCTAGTATGGCATTCTCCCTAGTCAGCCTGTCAACATACTGTGACAGGAATCCATCCTGGACACACTTAACAAACTCTGCCCCATCTAAACCCTTGGAACTAATCAAGTGCCAATCAATATTAGGGAAGTTAAATTCACCCATGATAACAACCCTGTTATTTTTGCACCTTTCCAAAATCTGCCTCCCAATTTTCTCCTCAGTATCTCTGCCGCTACCAGGGGGCCTATAAAATACCCCCAGTAGAGTAACTGCTCCCTTCATGTTCCTGACTTCCACCCATACTGACTCAAAAGAGGATCCTGCTACATTACCCACCCTTTCTGCAGCTGTAATAGTATCCCTGGCCAGTAATGCCACCCCTCCTTCCCTTTTCCCCCCTCTCTATCCCTTTTAAAACACTGAAATCCAGGAATATTCAGAATCCATTCCTGCCCTGGTGCCAGCCAAGTCTCCGTAATGGCCACTACATCATAATTCCATGTATGTATCCAAGCTCTCAGTTCATCATCTTTGTTCCTGATGCTTCTTGCATTGAAGTACACACACTTTAGCCCTTCTACCTTACTACCTTTATACCCTTTATTCTGCTGCTCTTTCCTTAAAGCCTTTCTATATGTTAGATCTGGCTTTACTCCATGCACTTCTTTCACTGCTCTATCGCTCCGGGTCTCATCCTCCTTGCAAATTAGTTTAAACCTTCCCGAACCATGCTAGCAAACCTACCAGCAAGGATATTGCTCCCCCTCAAGTTCAGGTGCAACCCATCCAATCTGTACAGGTCCCACCTTTCCCAGAAGAGATCCCAATGGTCCAAAAATCTAAAACCCTGGCCCTGCACCAACTCCTCAGCCATGCATTCAACTGCCATCTCTTCCAATTCTTACCGTCACTATCACGTAGTACTGGCAGCAATCCTGAGAACGCCACCCTTGAGGTCCTGTTCTTCAGCCTTCTGCCTAGTTCCCGAAACTCACACTTCAGGACCTCATCCCTCTTCCTGCCTATGTCGTTGGTCCCAACATGTATCACGACTTCTGGTTGCTTTCCCTCTCGTACCAGGATGTCATGCACCCGGTCAGATACATCCCGGACACTGGCACCTGGGAGGCAACAAACCATGCGGGTTTCCTTCTCATGTCCACAAAATCTCCTGTCTGCTGCCCTGACTATAAAGTCTCCAATGACGACAGCTCTCCTCTTCTCCGTCCCATCCTTCTGCACCACAGGGTCAGACTCAGTGCCAGAGGCTCTGCCACCGTGGCTCACACCTGGTCGGTCGTCCTCACCAACAGCATCCAGGACGGTAAACTTATTATTCAGGGGAATGGCTACAGGGGTGCTCTGCACTACCCGTCTACTCTCCTTCGCTTTCCCCCCTCGGACTGTCACCCAACGACCTGCTTCCGGCAGCCTAGGTGTGACTACCTCCCTGTAGCTCTCATCTATGACTGCCTCATTCTCCCTCATGAGTCGAAGGTCATCCAGCTGCTGCTCCAGATTCCTCACACGGTCTTCCAGATCGCCCAGCCGCAAGCACTTCTGGTAGATGGGACTCTGCAGGAGAGGGGAGTTCCCCCAAGACTGCCACATCTCACAGGGGAGGCACATCGCTGTCTCAGGAGGCATTGTAGACTAACTGGGAACAAGCTCGTCCTCCGCCTCTTCTCGTCGAAGCCTCTCGAGTCAAAGCCTCAAATCTCCACTCCTTCACTGGTGTTGATATAGGAATAGATTTTAAACTAAAAACAAACTTATTCCAAGTTAAAGTAAAACACATGTACTGCAAAATACAACAGAAAATGTGTTCAGTGTGAACTCAAAATCTGGATGATGTTTCTTAAATGCTCTGAGGTTAATGTGTATTGCCCCTAAAAGAAAGTATCATTCCCATGTCTGTTATTTTGGTGAATCAGAAATAGCTTATCTATAAGTATTTTGCTACGAGCAAAATACTTTTCATGAGTAGTATTTAAGTTATCAGACAATTCATTGGCTTCATGTTCTACGTTTATGTTCAATTATGCTGTCTCACCATATGATCATTACAGTGGTAATAGGTTCAATATTTTTGCAGAAGGAACTTTAGGCTGGAAATTATTGGAATCTGTGTGAATATCTAACAGAAATGAAGCAACTTCTTCCATGTTTTCAACTGAGATGTTAAATTGTTTCCGTGAAATCAGTTATGGCCACATTTAGTGGCACTTCAGGTTGGAGTACTCTCTACCACTGTGCCTCCTCCAAAGAGCACAAGTGTAAATGCAAAAAAACAGACTTGTGCTTCTTCTGGATGTTAAAATTCAAACTGAAACTTTTTGGATGTACTCACTAGAGTTTAGAAATGTGGGGGGGGGGGGTTTGCGGAATCTCATTGAATTTATCAAATATTGAAAGGCCTAGATAGAGTGGCTGTGGAGAGGATATTTTCCATAGTGGGGGGGGGGGGGGTTGTCTAGGTCCAGAGAGCACAGCATCAGAATAGAGGGATGTCCACTTAGAACAGGGATGAGGAGTAAGTTCTTTTAGCCAAAGAGTGGAGAATCTGTGGAATTTATTGCCACAGACAGCAGTGGAGGCCAAGTTATCGAGTATATTTAAAGTGGAGGTAGATAGGTTGTTGATTATTCATGGAGTCAATGGTTACGGAGAGAAGGTGGGAGAAAGGGCTTGAAAAGGAAAATACATTACCCATGCTGGAATGGCGGACCAGACTTGATGGGCTGAATGGCCTAATTCTGCTGCTATGTCTTATGGTTTTATGAACTTATGTATTTCCAGTCCTTCATGTTTTACAGGAAACGGTCTTGCAACAGGTTCCAGGGATGAATGTTAATATTTGGCTACACTACAGATCGCTATGAGAAGTTTACTGTTGAAGTCCAAAAGGGAAACAGCCAGAGAGAGAAACTCAGGAAATTTGGGATTTTCATGCAATTACACAGTTGCATAGAAATCCTGAACTTCCTGATGCCCGCCTTTCCATGCAACAATACTGGCACAATTCCTGGCTGAATCCCAAATGCCCTGCATGGTTTCAAATTCCTTTAAAGACTGTGACAGCCCATGGTGAGTAGTGAGTGTTCAATCCCTCCCACCCCCCAGCTTGAATCACATTGAAGGTGGGGAAGAAATGATAGGTCAGGATGTGAAGCACTTGTCATGGCGTAAAAAGCTCCAGCTCTGCTCTGGTAGCAAGGATGTTGACATAGCTGGTCAAAGTTCAGCTTCCGATGGTAATACCCAGATTTCTCTGAGAGACCTGGTGTTAATGGAGTCATTGAAGATCACGGGGAAGTAGCATTTATGCCTTTTCCTGTAGGAGGTGGTCATTCCTTGCCACTTGTGGAACATAAATGCTAATTTCCACTTGTCAGCCTAAGGCTGTTGCCGTCCAGCTCCAGCTATAGATTGGCAATCAACCATCTGCACGGCCCCTCTTTGTGTGAGACAGCAGGTTTATTTTAAACCATGGAGGTTGATGTGCCCTGGGCATGTCAAACGAGAGCTGGTTTAGAACTACATGAAGTCAATTCAAATTATGCAGCCAAAAGAAAAAGGTGATTTCCCTTACCTAACTGTGTTGGAATCAATCCCATGCCCAGAAATGCAACAGCAATACATAAGCTGCTGTTACTATCCAACTACATTCCTTGTGAGGAATATCTTGCTTGTTTGTAAAAAGCCAGGCTTCTGAAAAACTATAGTGACGCCTGTTACAGGCAAACTTTGTGCTTGTTTTGCAGGAAATGGAAGGAGTTGTTTACGAAGGAAAATCGAGCTGTTAATTGTGGGTAGTGCAGATAATGATTCCTAGAAGGAATTACAGTGCAGTGCCTTATCTCGGAGATTTAAACTCAGCAATGGTTCACGTAGCTGCATGCCAGCAGGGAAGAGTAAGTTCCAAATGCTTAAGTCATAATTAACACTCATTCTTGGTGTCCCCTAAGTCTTAAGCAGCTGAGCTATAGCAACAGCGGTGGGAAAACCAGAAAGTGCCAAAACAGGTCATGAGTTGAGAAGAGGAACTCTAATTCTCAAACTATTTAATTTTGTTTCTTGCGTGCACCAATATTAGCATTAGCCAGGGATTCCATCTGCTCTGTTTTTCCAGCTTGAGAAATATAGTTTAGATACAAGTAGAGGACTAACATGCAAGTAGAGATAGAAGGTTGAGTAAAAGAAATCAACTGGAGGTATTATTTATTGATGATAATTCAACATCAACATTAACTGAACTTGCATTTACAGGGCTCTCTGAATGTACCGCCCATCATTCAAATAAATAAGTTAATTAAATAACCGTGCGATCTTTTGCCAGAGTCTCATGTATGGATATCAGAACACATGAGCCATCAAAACAAAAGAAGAACTCAAAGAAGAAAAGGAAGGTAAGGAAGTTTAAGGAGGGAATTCCAAAGAGCTCAGGAGAGATAGGAGAGAGCAGAATATCGATGGGTGATGGATGACCAGCTTCAAACTTATTAAATGGCAAAGTAGACGCAAGAGATAGAATGGTCTATTCTTGCTTGTAATTCTTATGTTTCTCCTGGGTACAGTAAATAAAGTCCTAACCTTTAAATCCCAAAAATCAGTCACAAAACCCAAAACTGGCAAATACCATTTTAAGTGTTCTGCCGCAGTTATGGGCAGCTCTGTGCTTGCTGGCAGCCATGGCAACAGGAAGCATGTGGAGCTGAAATTGAGCAGCTAGCTTATTTCCTCGTGTTTGTTACAATTTTGTTGTGAATGGATCGGGGTAACAGCAGGATAGGGAAACCCCCACAGCAAGGTGTCTGACAAGGATTAGCTTTAGAAATGAGTCCAAGGATTGCAATAAAGAACATGTTGAATAGGTTTAAAAAGTTAATGGTGGAGCCAGCTTCACTGGTCAAACATATCCTCTGATAATTTGTTACTGAGAGTTGAGTGTTGCTTCAACAAAACACAGCAGTAAATGGAATGCAGAAAAGTTATACTTTACATGGGAGTGTTGCACTTCCAAGTAAGACCATTGGGTAAATCATACAATAGTGCTAATTAATTCAAAATGTTGAATCAGCATTGTTAACAGGTATAATGCTGCTCACACCAGTTCTTCTGTTCCACTGTGCCATGCCAAGAAAACAGTACTGTAAGGTATCAACTGTGAAGTTATCAAACCATCGAAGTTGAGGATTTTCCTGTAGATACAATGACAGCAATTAACTACAACAATAGAATGACAGCAACAATGAATATATGTACAACATAAAGTTTTGGCCCACATTTAAGTTGCTCTTATAACAGGTATGGCACTAAAGTTTTTCCAACAATGATGAATGTTGACCAATTGTGAACACCAAGAACACATGACAAATCTCACACTTCCAATGATGCCAACATCATCTATCACCAGTTGTCAGTTTTCCCACTAGAAAAGAAGTGGAGTATCCAAATTTGGCATCAATGAACCCTTGCAAAATTGAGGTCAACAACTGGAGTCTAACCCGAGCTGCACATTACCCTGCGATTCTTTCAGGATAGGATACACATTCAAAATACATTCAGTTGTCTGTCATATAAAGGGGAACAATTTCTTTAAAAATAACTTTTAAAACAAGCTGCACCTCTTTTTTCGAGGAAGTGTAGCGGTTAGTGCAATGCTATTGGGATTCAGAGTTCAATTGCAGAGTCATCTGTAAGGAGTTTGTACATCTTCCCGATGGAATACGTTGGTTTTCCCTGCATCCTCTGGTTTCCTCCCACAGTTTAGTAGGTTAAGTGACCACTTTAAATTGTCCCATGATTAGGCTAGGGTTAAATCTGAGTGGGAATTGCTGGGCGGTGTGACTCGAAGGGCCTATTCTGCACTGCAGTTTTTCTAATGTTTATAAATTTTGTAAAGTTGTGATGAGATGATGGAAAAGGTGTGATATGGACTTTATGTAAAATATGAGATTACTCAGGTTTTCCATTCTAGGATGCAGGAATGATGTTAAGGAATTAATAGTACCCACTTAATTAAATCTCTTTTTGGCTGCCACTATTCATGGTAAACTAAAATTCTAAACTTTTTAGTTCTTATCAAGATTTGGCTAAAACATTTATCAAAGGGGATGCTGGTTAGAAATTACAGCTTGTGATCAAATGAAAGGTTGCTGATCTAAATATGGTAACATTATTTATTATTCTCTCTCCGCTGAGCATTTCCAGTGATTTCTACCTTTACATCAGCTTTCAAGCATCCTTGATTTTGCTTCCAATCAATTCCTGATGCATCAAGCAGCATTTATTTCTCTGTAATTATCTAATAAATGTACCAACATTTGTGATAATGCCAATGCAAATTCTAGGCATTGCAAATGAAACCTTGCTTCTTATGAGTGCAAAGTTTCTATCTAAAATGATTTGGACACATCTAATCCAGCCCTCAAAGGAATTACATTCAGAGCACGTAACAAGTCAATTTTTAAATCTTACAGAAAGGACAGAAAGATGCATGGCACAAGCATGACATGTGGTAACGATCTTGCTTGAAATATGATTTAATTGGAATGCAGGAAGATTCAGGACGTGAAGAGACTCTTGCTTTTCTGTCAGAAAGGATGACTGTCATGATGAAGGTGACCAAATGTTCAATGAGTTCCTAAACCATAGTGCATGGTACCATCAGAATGGAAACTCCACTGTGTCTCAAGGGAAATAAAGCCTGAGGTCCAACATGGCCTAAAAAGTGGTGTGTGGGAAAACCAAAGGAGACACAGCTCGGATTCTTCATCACTTTTGGCATTGTTCATAGTCCAAATATTCTAGAACACACACCACTGAAAACAAAAAAAAAAGCAAAAGGATTTCTCAAGGAAAAAGAGTCAGCATCTGATGTATGGAGCTTTCTATGAATGCCTTAACTGGAATATTCTCCTTGTGGACAGTGGAGAGAGTGCTCTTGACTCAATTTCACATTGCACCATTCAGTCCAGACTCACCATCACCATGACAAGAATCATAAAAGGCCATATTTCAAATGAAAACAATGAGGCCTCATGAACAGAGACCCAAGAGATTCTAAAGATGGTGCAAGTCCTGAGCAACACACTCAAAATGCTAGAGGAACTCAACAGGTCAGGCAGCATCTATGGAGGGAAATTGACAGTTGACGTTTCAGGCCAAGACCCTTCATCAGGACCTTCACCAGTCTTGATGAAAGGTCAATTGTTTATTTCCCTCCATAGATGCTACCTGACCTGCTGTGTTCCTCCAGCATTTTAAGTGTGTTGCTGCAGGCCTCATGAACAAATGGTGCTTGATCTTGTACAGGAGTTGGGAGGAGAGAGAAAATGAAGAGAGTGTGAGTTCAAAAGACGAGTGCCATCAGTTCGATTTTAAAATGAAGGAGTATAACTTAATTTAAAAAAATACTTGGAATATGGTTATCACTGAATGGGCCAGTTTTTGGTGGCCGCTCATGACTGTCTAAAATTTACAAGGGAAGGAAATGTGACATAAACAGAAAATGGTGTAAACACTTCTCAGGCCAGGCAGCATCTCTGGAGAAAGTGAGCTACTGTTTTCATCACAACAGCTGACCAGCTGAGCGTTTCTAGGATTTTTCTTTTTGTTTTTATCTGTTGTACTGCCATAATCCGCAATGTTATTGTGCGGGAATAATAACAGGAGATGGCAAAGGACTGGCATGATACTGTATGTCCAAGTCAGTGCAATGTGCTTGTCACTTCATTGGCATTCCCATAGAGCAGCTGTTCTTGTTCATCTGTGTAATGGAGGTAATGAGGTTAGAAGGTGCTTCTGTGCAACATCCTGTACTTAGTCAACACACTGATTCCATAGTATGTTTGTGGAGCACATTTAATGGGGTGTTTAACTCGTATCTCATCGGTTATGGTCGTGCTTCCTGAGTGGCGTTGCACATACTCATACAAATGGGAAGTATTCCATTACATTCATGACTTAATTCTTAAAGGTGGTGTTGAGGTTTGAGTAATCTGTGTGATGATCCCTACATCACAGAACATTTTGTCTCTCACCCTTACTTGTAACAACAACACTGAGCTGATTGACTCTTGATTTTTGATTTTTGACTCTTGATGAAATGGTATGTAACCATTAGTGGCTGTCCGTGTTCTTCCCATGGTTAACAGCACACTACAATTATATCATAATAGGTAGCCTGGATATGGGATGAAACAGTCCATCAAGAAATAAAAGAATTAGAACTGCGAAGTCAATATGTAAGAACAGAAAAATATAAGACAAAGGTGGAAAACATCACTACCTAGATGTTTGCCAGTTTAGATGATGAAGTAATGCAAGGCTTCTGTCAAATATAGAAACTTAGAGAGTCTATAGGACCAAGTTTCCTGCGAATGTGTGGCAACAATTTCTTTATGACACAGAAGAAGGCCAGTCATTCCATTGAATAAATGCCCGGCTCTCTGAACAATACCACTTCCCCCCTTATTTCCTCTTAGCCTATATCCCTCACATGTCCATTCATAAGATCATAAGAACATAGGAAATAGGAATAGGAGTAGGTCATATGGACTGTTGATCCTGCTCCGCCATTCAATAAGATCCAGGCTGATCTGACCGTGGACTCATCTCCACCTACCTGTCTCTTCCCCATAACCTTTAATTCTCCTACTATGCAAAAATCTATCCAACCTACCCTCAGTAAAGCAGCCAACATAATCAAAGACCTCACCCACCCAGGACTCAACTGTACTTTCTCTGTAGCTTCTGCATTTCATTCTGTATTGTTATTGTTTCATCTTATTCTAGCTCAATGCACAAGGTAATGGTTTAATCTGTGTAAGCAGTATGCACGACAATCTTTTCACTGTATCCTGGTATATGTGGACATTAATCAACCAATATAATACTTCTTCCAATTCTGCCACCTACACCAGGATAACTTATAGCAGCCAATTAATTACTGACCAACATGCCTTTGTGTTGCGGAAGGAAATTGGAGCATCTGAGAAAAACCTACATGGGCATAGAGAAAATGTGAAAACTCTGCACAGAGAGTATCAGGATAGAACATGGGTTGCTGGAACTGTTACGTAGGAGAACAAATTTTGCATCACTTTTTTATGTAATACAAGGCCTGGGTCCTAGTGTGAGGAATGACCCAGTGTTTGACAATTTAAACGCCTGGCCAGATGGATTGAAAAGATAGGGTTTTGAGAACAGAGGCAAGGGTCGGGCCAGTTTTGCTTGCTGTCCTGCAATGATTACTCAGCTCTGCATTGAACTGAGCCTGAGGCTGTGGCCTGCACCAGCTACTCTGGGCTTCGTGTCTATGGACTCAGTTTTGTTTTGAATGCTACTTGAGCACCTACATTGTTTACACAGTTTGTGTTTTTTTCTCGCTGCACATTGGTTGCTTGATGGTCTTTTTTTATGGGTTCTTTTGGAGTTCTTTGTTTTGTGGCTCCCTGTAAGGAGACGACTCTCAAGGTTGTAAAATGTATACCTATTTGATAATAAATGTACAAACGATACTTTGACCTGTGAATATTTAATTAATTTGTTAACCATTCACTAACAATAGCACTTTTTAGAATTGACTTATTTTCAAGAGCTCAAAAATTTTTAAAAATCTAGTAAAATGACATTATAACTATCAAACATCCCAGCATTTTGTTAGTGTCTCTTCTAGTACTATTGCTTACCTTACGAATATCATGAGATCTTGCTTCTTGGAAGCACTTAGTTGTATTCTTTTACTGGGAAATGAAGGAGAATGTGGGGGAAGATGTTGAGTTCATGCTTAGTCAATTTCATATTGTCAATATAACCAAAAAGCATAAAAGATTATAGACCAAGTGGGATGGTTTTAAATGATCCCTGCAACATGACTTGCACGTGGTGAAGACTTCATTGTAATTTGTAGCACAGAGTTCTTTGACATAAACAAAATGTTCCTTTTGATTCCACCTTTGAAATAATTGAAACAATAAGGGGTAATTAATAACAGATATACAGTTCAACACACACAATAGGAGGAACTCAGCAGGTCAGGCAGTATCTATGAAAATAAATAAACAGTCAACATTTCAGGATGAGACCAGTCCTGAAGAAGGGCGTCGTCTTGAAACGTTGACTGTTTATTCATTTCCATAGATGCTGCCTGACCCGCTAAGTTCCTCCAGCATTTTGCATGTGTTGATCTGGATTTTGTGTTTAAGTTATACAATTCTGTCCTTTAGTTTATCAACTGCTAGAAGTCTAAATTACAGTTCAGCTGAAAATGTATGTTATCATTATAATTAATTTACAGCCACACTGTCTTGGCTATTTGGCTATCTTGACCTTGCTCCTCAGATTGCAGAGAATTTGCTTTCTCCCTGTGACTGTATGAGGTTTCCCCTAGGTTCTCTGGTTTCGTCCCACAACCTTACATCCTGGTTGGTTAATTAGATGCTGTTTAGATGCATAGTGGGAAATCAAGACTCATTGAAGAGTCCAGCGGAAAGAATAGGTTGCAGAGAATGTGATCAATGGGATTGCTCTGAGAGTTGGCATAGATTTGCTGGGCTGGATGGCCCCTTTCTACTTCACACGAAATATGGATATAAATCTGAACATAAAGAGCGTTTCTACAAAATTTAATGATTCCTTGAGGTTGTTTCAATCAATGATAAGAAAGATAAGAAAAATGAACAAAATAAGGAATGGGATCACTGGTGTGTTTGATGGAAAATAATTTACTGAGAATTATGTTTTTCTTTTCTGAACCAATCATTGAACGCAACCTAGAGACTCACTTTCTAAGACTCTGCAACTCACGTTCTCAGTATTACTTATTTTGAAATATTTTGTAAGATGTGCCACTTGGGTCGTTGATGGGCTGAGCTGTTCTCCAATCTTGGCAATTCACTTGCAAAGAGTTTCGTCACCATACAAGGCGACATCATCGGTGCACTGTTAATTGTGGAGTGTCTTCCGAATGCTTGGCCCAAAATATATACATGCCAAGCATTATGAGGACACACCACAATTAACAGTGCACTGATGACGTCTTCTTGTAAGGTGATGAAATGTTTGCAAGTAAATTGCCAAGATCAGAAAATAACTCAAACCAACCATTAATTTATTTATTATTATTTATTTATTTTTCATATTTGCACATTGATTGCTTCTCAGTCATTGTTTGTGTGTAGTTTTTCCATTGATTCTATTGTACTTCTTTGTTCTACTGTGAAAGCCTACAAGCAAACAAATCTCAGGGTAGTATCTAGTGACATACTATATACATACTTTGATAATACGTTTATTTTGAAATTTGAACATTAACATAGAGGCACAGCATGATTTATGACCACAGTGTTAGAACCTGCAAAATTTTAATGTCTTATCCCAAACATACTGCCTTTGGCAGGGCAGCACTCATGCAGAAATGTACTAGAATATCAACAAAGATTCAGTGAAGTGTCTCACTAGCTTTTCACTCAGCGATGACAATGCTTCCTGACACTGAATGTACCTGATGCCCGTGCACATATTCTAAGGTAAAGTGCTTAGACATTATCATCTCATTCAATAACAAAATCAGAGAACAAGCCTTTACACTGGTTTAATCAAGGCCTTTACCTTTAAACCAAAGGAAAACCTGCCCTTCTGACACTAAAGGTCTATGGCAAGAACCCGGAAAATGTGGACCACTTCCATTACCTTGGGAGCCACCTCTCAATAAATTGGGTCTGCAGAGTATTGAAATAGACATGGGAACTTGAGCCTCTGTAGATAAAAAGGATTCTGATAAACATCAACTAGTGAACAGGATGCTGAACCAACAGGATTTCAAAATAGCCATTAGGCTCTATAATGAGTCAACCTATATCCAGAGAAGTAATGACTCCCCCTCCCCTCCTGTTAGACTGTTTGTGGTAACTTATTTTTTATTCTTTCTACTTCTCTTTGAATATTTGTATCTGTGCACTTGTAATGCTACTGTGACTCTGTAATTTCTTTTGGGATCAATAAAGTATCTATCCATGTATCTAATGGATTATTGGGGTTTTCTGTGCTGAGTGACTAGTGGAAACATTCAAGATGGTCTCATAGCCTCTTTGAAGAAATGTAACATCCTTAAAAACTTGTGGGGATCTCTAACTCCTGACTGTTTACAACAGAGGAATATTTCAGAAGTTGAGCCCATTCACTGTGCCCATTCACAGATGCCCATTCTAGGCCTTAGAGGGAAAACACTACCTGCCAGATGTTCACTCATCCTCCTTGTCATCCTGCTTCACTTGTCCCACACTGGCCTCGTCAGCTACTACTCATCTGGAGTGAAAGCAAGTCATCCTCAACCCCAAACAAGAGAAAATCTGCAGATGCTGGAAATCCGAGCAACACACACAAAGTGCTGGAGGAACTCAGCAGGCCAGGCAGGACCTATGGAAAAGAGTAAACAGTCAACGTTTCAGGCTGAAACCCTTTGGCAGGACATCCTCAACCCCAAGCAGTATTGTAAGAAAAAAAGGTTACTTGTATTAGTTTTTAATATATAGAAGTATTAATATGTTCTATTAAAACATTGGCATAATATTTACTAATTCTCCATAATGTATTCATTACTTTTGAAGAACCATTCTTTATTTTTTATTATTGAGACAAAGGGTGGAATAGGTCTTTCTGGCCCTTTGAGCTGCACTGTACAGCAATCTGCCAATTAAATCCTAGCCTAATCACAGGATAACTTACAATGACCAATTAACCTACTAACCAATACATATCTGGACTGCAGGAGGAAACCAAAACACCCAGTGGAAATCCACTCGATCACGGGGATACAATCTCCTCACAGGCAGCGGCGGAACTCTCCCACTGCTGGCTTCTTATACTTTCTGTCAGATTTTAGCACAACATTTTAGAATCCTTCCATGTACTTATTAAGACTTTAGAAAATAATTTCAATTTATATCTTTGTATTATTTGCAGCAAGGGCTACTTTCAAGATTGTTATTGATAGTGCTTCATTTCTAAGAATAACTTACGTTTGTTCTTCAGCAATTAAAGTTATGTACAGTATTTAATTTGTCAGACTTGACAATAATTTTGTGTGCTGCAATATTATTCCCACAAGGCGCAGATCAAAATTTTACAGATGTAGTATATTTATATTCACTGCTTATATCAATAAAGTAATATGATCTATAAAACATTCATACTTTCTGTGAAATAACATCTTGCAAATCAGGGTTAGCTTCCTTAATGTGTGTTCTGCTGATCTTCAGAGTGAAGTTTTTTAAATAAAGTACTTACTGATCTTAAAAGTATTTAACATGGAGACATTTGGTTTGAAAGTGCCCTTCTTTTGAATAATATAAATGGAGTTCTTTGAGTCAGAGACTTAAAAAGTACGTGTTTAGCAATTCTAAAATAGGCCAGAATTAGATTCAACTTGATCTTTGCTCGTGCATCTGGGACATCAGTATTAGCCTAAAAGAACACCCTAAGAATCAATTAGTTTTGCTGCTCTGTGTTTCTTCTGTCCAAATGCACTACTTAATATAATCAAATTGCTTTTTACTAGAAGAATGGGGGTTTCTGATTTCAGAGCCATTTCGCAATTAAATATATGGAGGTTCTCGGTTGTATTTGGCTAGTAAATATCAATTGGCTTGTTTGCCTTGTGTCTGCTTTCATAAGGAACTATAAAAATTATAAACCCAATATTATGGATGGTACAGCCAAATTAAGCAAAACTACTTACATTGAACATTGAAGTGTAAGTATTAATTTAATAAGCTCCATATTCCATATTTGACATAAAACGTACTTGGCAACAAATGAAGTAGTATTTGCATGAAGTGGGTTTTGTGTAATGAACATATCTCATTCTGTTATTTCTACAAGTTGAAACATTCAATAGATGCAATTACACAAACAATGTTTTTTAAAGGATGTGGTAAAGATTTAGTTAATGTGTTGCATCCTGCTTTCACTGGATTTTCGACCTCGCTTGCACATCTACTCTATCTATTTTTGAAAAAAGTAAAGTTAATGTCAAATGATCAAAGATTGGCTGGCTCTTAACTCTGGCATCTGGGAACGAACAAAAAATGCCCAAGGGCAAAAAAAGCTTTCGCTGGCGTGCAGAGAAGTCTTTTCGCATGTTACCGATTATTCACTTCCTAATTGCTAACCCTGAAGCCTTTAGAGAGGAAAGATTTTTTAAACTGAAACATTGTTTCCTCACAGACAGAGTTAAGACAAGGGTTACACGCTATGGTGAAGCTTTATGTGTGAATTAAGGAAGAAAATAGCACTGAATGAATGGTCCCGAAAGCCCAAAGTGGTGCATATTGTTTTAAACTGCAGGTGGACAAGAGGTCATTCATTCCTTCTTAGTGGCATCCTGATAGTCTCATGGGGTCTTGTTTAAGGAAGGGCTCTAAGTGTACTGTGATTAGCTACCATGTTGTGCTGTGGAGGGTCTTCCAAAGCTGTAGGAAAACTCAGTCAGCAAAATCTGGAGTGCTCTTTTTGAAGTTACCAAAACAGTATAATTGTATCACAATAAGTGAACAAATAATGTGTAAGGGACTTAATCATCTCTATTGGAGAAATCAGGACTTTGAACCTTTTTAAAAATTGAAATCTTTAAACTTCTCCCCCTCGTTTTCCCTTTGAAATAAATTTCATTGGCATCATTACCAAAGGGCAACCGTAAATTTCTATAGGTATTAATTTGAAACAACATGATTGAAATTATATTCCTTTTTTTGCTATTAATTTTTAGCTTAAATAACTAAAATTATACAAATTCAAATCTTTAAAAAAATCAATGTGTTGTGGTATTTCTTCAATAAATAAGCACTAATCCAAATAAAAGAATTGGATTAAGGATGTGCTGATATTTCTTAGAAACATAGAAACATAGAAAATAGGTGCAGGAGTAGGCCATTCAGCCCTTCGAGCCTGCACCACCATTCAGTATGGTCATGGCTGATCATCCAACTCAGAACCCTGTACCTGCTTTCTCTCCACACCCCCGATCCCTTTAGCCACAAGGGCCATATCTAACTTCCTCTTAAATATAGCCAATGAACTGGACTCAACTGTTTCCTGTGGCAGAGAATTCCACAGATTCACCACTCTCTGTGTGAAGAAGTTTTTCCTCATCTCGGTCCTAAAAGGCTTCTCCTTTATCCTTAAACTGTGACCCCTCGTTCTGGACTTCCCCAACATCGGAAACAATCCTCCTGCATCTAGCCTGTCCAATCCCTTTAGAATTTTTAACGTTTCCATAAGATCCCCCCTCAATCTTCTAAATTCCAGTGAGTATAAGCCTAGTCGATCCAGTCTTTCTTCATATGAAAGTCCTGCCATCCCAGGAATCAATCTGATGAACCTTCTTTGTACTCCCTCTATGGCAAGAATGTCTCTCCTTAGATTAGGGGACCAAAACTGCACACAATATTCTAGGTGCGGTCTCACCAAGGCCTTGTACAACTGCAGTAGAACCTCCCTGCTCCTGTACTCAAATCCTTTTGCTATGAATGCCAACATACCATTTGCCTTTTTCACCGTCTGCTGTACCTGCATGCCCACCTTCAATGACTGGTGTACAATGACACCCAGGTCTCGTTGCATCTCCCCTTTCCCTAATCGGCCACCGTTCAGATCATAATCTGTTTTCCTGTTCTTGCAACCAAAGTGGATAACCTCACATTTATCCACATTAAATTGCATCTGCCATGAATTTGCCCACTCACCTAACCTATCCAAGTCACTCTGCATCCTCTTAGCATCCTCCTCACAGCTAACACTGCTGCCCAGCTTCGTGTCATCCGCAAACTTGGAGATACTGCATTTAATTCCCTCGTCTAAATCATTAATATAGATTGTAAACAACTGGGGTCCCAGCACTGAGCCTTGCGGTACCCCACTAGTCACTGCCTGCCATTCTGAAAAGGTCCCGTTTACTCTCACTCTTTGCTTCCTGTCTGCCAACCAATTCTCTATCCACATCAATACCATACCCCCAATACCGTGTGCTTTAAGTTTGCACACTAATCTCCTTGTCAAAAGCCTTTTGAAAATTTAAATATACCACATCCACTGGCTCTCCCCTATCCACTCTACTAGTCACATCTTCAAAAAATTTTATAAGATTCGTCAGACATGATTTTCCTTTCACAAATCCATGCTGACTTTGTCCGATGATTTCACCTCTTTCCAAATGTGCTGTTATCACATCTTTGATAACCGACTCTAGCATTTTCCCCACCACCGATGTCAGACTAACCGGTCTATAATTCCCCGGTTTCTCTCTCCCTCCTTTTTTAAAAAGTGGGGTTACATTAGCCACCCTCCAATCCTCAGGAACTAATCCAGAATCTAAGGAGTTTTGAAAAATTATCACTAATGCATCCATTATTTCTTGGGTTACTTCCTTAAGCACTCTGGGATTCAGACCATCTGGCCCTGGGGATTTATCTGCCTTTAATTCCTTCAATTTACATCACACCACTTCCCTACTAACATGTATTTCCCTCAGTTCCTCCATCTCACTAGACCCTCGGTCCCTTACTATTTCCAGAAGATTATTTATGTCCTTAGTGAAGGCAGAACCAAAGTAGTTATTCAATTGGTCTGGCATGTCTTTGTTCCCTATGATCAATTCACCTGTTTCTGACTGTAAAGGACCTACATTTGTCTTGACCAATCTTTTTCTTTTCACGTATCTATAAAAGCTTTTACAGTCAGTTTTTATGTTCCCTGCCAGCTTTCTCTCATAATCTTTTTTCCCTTTCCTAATTAAGCCCTTTGTCCTCCTCTGCTGGTCTCTGAATTTCTCCCAGTCCTCAGGTGTGCGGCTTTTTTTTGCTAATTTATATGTTTCTTCTTTGGACTTGATACGATCCCTAATTTCCCTTGTCAGCCACGGGTGCACTACCTTCCCTGGTTTATTCTTTTGCCAAACTGGGATGAACAATTGTTGTAGTTCATCCATGCGATCTTTAAATGCTTGCCATTGCATATCCACCGTCAACCCTTTAAGTATCATTTGCCAGTCTATCTTAGCTAATTCACGTCTCATACCTTCAAAGTTACCCTTCTTTAAGTTCAGAACCTTTGTTTCTGAATTAACTATGTCACTCTCCATCTTAATGAAGAATTCTACCATATTATGGTCACTCTTACCCAAGGGGCCTCGCACGACAAGATTGCTAACTAACCCTTCCTCATTGCTCAATACCCAATCTAGAATGGCCTGCTCTCTAGTTGGTTCCTCGACATGTTGGTTCAGAAAACCATCCCGCATACATTCCAAGAAATCCTCTTCCTCAGCACCCTTACCAATTTGGTTCACCCAATCTATATGTAGATTGAAGTCACCCATTATAACTACTGTTCCTTTATTGCACGCATTTCTAATTTCCTGTTTAATGCCATCACCAACCTCACTACTACTGTTAGGTGGCCTGTACACAACTCCCACCAGCGTTTTCTGCCCCTTAGTGTTATGCAGCTCTACCCATATCAATTCCACATCCTCCAGGGTAATGTCCTTCCTTTCTATTGCGTTAATCACCTCTCTACCCCACCTCCTTTTCTTTCCTTTTCTTTCCTTTTCTTTCTTGTCTTTCTTGTTGAAGACTACTTTTTTTGGCTGTGGCAATGGCTTTTGCACTGCCTTCATTATCATAAAGCGTTGCCAAGGAAAAGCAGCATCCATCATCAAAGATCCTCAACACCCAGGTCATGCTCTTTTCTCACTGCTGCCTTCAGGTAGAAGATACAAGAGCCTCAGAACTCACACCACCAGGTTCAAGAACAGTTACTACCCTTCAATTATCAGGCTGTTGAACAAAACTACACTTGTTTAAGGCCTCTATTATGCTGGTTATTTGTTGCTATTGATTTATATCTGCATTTGCACAGTTTGTTGTCCATTAATCCTGTTTACAGTTACAGTTCTATAGATTTGCTAAGTATGCCCACAGAGAGAGAATCTCAGGGTTGTATGTGGTGACAAGTATGTACTCTGATAATAAGTTTTACTATGAACATTGAACTTTGAACATTATTTTGAAAAGATCTTGTTGCATCCCCTTCTGAGTACATCCTCATATAAGTCTTCATCTCAGACAGCAATAATGTACTTGTTCAATTTGTGGCTCACCACCACGACACAAGCCTCACCCCATCTCACCCACCAACACCACCCACTGTGCTGATCACACTGCTGATAAACTGATCAGAGTCAGTTCCCTAACAACTCAAAAACCAACGTAGAAATGGTAACAATAAATCCTTCCAAACAATCATTTTTTATGGCCATTTTAACTGCTGTTTTTCCCTTTAATTCATCCTTCTACCACATTTATTATCTCTTTTGGACAGAAAGATGATCTTGCTGAGGCCCAATTTCCAGTGGACTGGACTGGAGATCTTCCTCAGCTGAGAAATAACCCGAATCAGAATCAGGTTTAATATCACTGGCATATGTCATGAAATTTGTTTGTGGCAGCAGTACAATGCGATACCTAACAATAGAGTAAAAAGCTGTGAATTATCAATAAATAAAATAGTTAAATTAAATAAGTAGGGCAAAAATGAAAAGAACAAAGAAGTGAGATAGTGTTCATGGGTTCAATGTCTATTCAGAAATCAGATGGTAGAGGGGAAGAAGCTCTTCCTGAATTGTTAAGATTAAGGTAACCGTCAAGAGAAAAGATAAGGTGCTCTTTTTGCAACATTTTTTCATCTAAGTGTCCCTTAGAATTACATTTTATAGTTGTTCAGGATTATTTTTAATCCTTAAATTATTTTAATGACATTGCTTGTTCAAAATGGTCAACATATTTAGAATGCAAACACAAGGAAATCTGCAGATGCTGGAAATTCAAACAACACACACAAAATGCTGGTGGAACACAGCAGGCCAGGCAGCATCTATAGGGAGAAGCGCTGTCGACGTTTTGGGCCGAGACCCTTCACCAGTGCTGATGAAGGGTCTCGGCCCAAAACATCGACAGTGCTTCTCCCTATAGATGCTGCCTGGCCTGCTGTGTTCCACCAGCATTTTGTGTGTGTTGAACATATTTAGAATGTTGCTGTTACCATAAAGTCCATAAAAATCAGGAGCAGGAGTCAGCAACTCGATCCTGCTATGTTATTCATTTCATGGCTGTCTTAACCTTCAGCATGTCCATTTTCTTGCTGTATTCCACAGCTTTTTCCATACTGATTAAAAATCTTCATTGAATTTTACAGAAGCACCATTGAGAGCGTCCTGACAAGATGCGTCGCCATTTGGTATGGGAGCAGAAGAGCATCGGATTGTCCCTACAAAGGATTGTGAGAATGGTCAAGAGGATCATAGGGGTCTCCCTACTATCCATCAGGGACATTTATCAGGAGCACTTTGTACACAGGGTCCTTAGTATTATCCATCCATCCAGCATCCTCTTTGACATTTTACCAACAGGTAAGAGACTCTGATGCTTACAGACAAGAACCATCAGAATTGGAAGCAGCTTCTTCCCTCAGGCCAATAGGCTTCTGAATTCCCTGCCACATCACATGTAAAGTGACACCAGATAATTTGTACTGTACCCTACAATATTTAATTAATGCACTTTACTTTGTTTACCTACAGTCCTGATGAAGGGTTTCGGCTCGAAATGTTGACTATTTACACTTTTCTATAGATGCTGCCTGGCCAGCTGATTTCCTCCAGCATTTTGTTGCATGATTCCACTTTAGATGTAGCTTCAATAGTGCCTTGTACAGTTGTAGTTAGCCTCCCATACTCCAAATCCCTTGAAGCATGCTATCATTCCATTCCTCATCATCATGTTGTAGGGTGTAGACGATCATCGTTCCATGACCATCAATCCATAACCCTTCCTGCTAACCTGCTGCACCTCAATGCTACTGTTCATGTGGAAGCAACTCAAATCCCCCAATGTTGCAATCTCCTAATGGTTTTCTCCATTTAAATATTTATATTTTATAACTCCTTTCTAAAGTGAACCACTTCACTTTTCCATATCTTATTCATTTGCCAATTTTTTTGGTCTACAAAACCCTTCAATATCACTACATAATCATCAATTTGTCCGACTTCCAGTAAATTCTCCTCCCGCACCTTCTCTCTTTCTCCATTCCCCACTCTAGTTTCCTTTCTCCTCACCTGCCCATTACCTCCCTGTAGTGCCTTTCTCCTTCCCTTTCTTGCATTGTCAATTCTCTTGTCCTATCAGGTTCCTTCTTCTCCAGCCCTTCACCTTTCCCACCTATCACCTCCCAGCTTCCTACTTCACCCCCACTCTCCCACCCACCTTCTCCCTCACCTGGTTCTACCTATCTCCTGCCATTTTGCACTCCTTCCCCTCCCTCCGCCTATTTATTTATTTATTGACATACTGCATGGAATCAGCTCTTTGAGCCACACCACCCAGCAATTCACCAATTTATTCCTAGCTTAATCACGGGATAATTTACAATGATCAATTATCCTCATAACCGGTATGTCTTTGGGCAATGGGAGGGCACTGGGAGCACCCAGGAGAAACCCACACGGGAATCGATTATGATCTGAATCGAACCCAGGTCGCTGGTATTGTAAAGTGTTGTGCTAACCACCACACTACTGTGACACCCCTATTCTGACTTCTTCCCCCTTCCTCTCTCGTCCTGATGAAGGATCTTGACCTCAAAAATGCCAACTATTTAATCCTCTCCATAGATGCTGCCAGACCTACTGAGCTCCCCCACTAGCAGTGGCAGTTCTGTGGGTAAGAATGGCTTGTTAATGAGAGAGATCGGAGGAGAATGGGCAGACTAGTTTAAGCTGACAGGAAGGTGACAGTAATTCAAATAACCACACGTTACAACAATGGTGCACAGAAAAGCATCTCTGAATGCATAACACATCGAACCTTGAAGTGGACGGGCTACAGCAGCAGAAGACCGTGAACATATACTGTGTCCGTTTTATCAAGTACAGGAGTTACAAATCCTAATACCGTGACTACTGAGTCTATATCATATTAATATAAAAGTCAATAGTTGTTTATAAAGCAAATCTTTCTATTTATAAACACCTACCTTCATAATGTAAGTACATATGAAATTCACATTCAATGAACCACTTCAGTCTATGGCAGAGAGTAATAAATAAGTGCTTTAATATGAAACAATTACAAACTTGTAGATTTGAAGACGGTTTTTTTTTAAATTTGCCTCCTCTATTATAGCACAGGCTTCTGCTAAGGAGTATTAATTGAATAGAATGTAACAGCGCAGTGAAGCCACTGCACTTTCACTCATCGTTTACTTGCCTGGGTCAGAATTCTTTCTTTGTGGAAACTTGCCTTTTCTATTCCCAGTGCAGTTTTCCTGTCTATTTTCTTTAATCAGTGCTGTTTCCTAATGAATGGAGTAGTGTCTCTGAAGGAGGGAGGAAGGAAGGTAATATCTGGAAATGATTAGCTACTCATTTCCTTGTTTATCCTGCCTTTCAAAGAAACCTTCCATATTATTGTGGCTAAGCTCTAAACAGGCCACATTCAGTACAAATAAGCTCAAATGCAGCCTTTCATGTATTCTCCGCCCCCAAGCTGAAGTAGTTGGGCTCGGCCTTGATTTCCTCTACTCAACAAGCTACATGGCTGCTACCTATTATTGCCCCCCCACCCTTACACCATTTATTTATTGGTGTTGCTTGGGTGATACCAAGTCAATGGGTTCCAACTGTTTGCGCTGTTCAAAAGGAGTTTTGTCCAATCAGGGATGGAAAAATTAATTGCAATTTGGGACGACACTTCACAGTAGTCAGGAAAAGCAAGCGCTTTGTGGAAAGAAAAAGTCACGGCCAATAAAGATAACTTGCTGCAAGAAGTATGTTAATTGGAAAATAATTTACTGACGAGATTTTCAAAGGAAAGACCGCAGAATAACATGCTACTTCTAACTCATGGAACCACATTAGGATTTTCTGTAATTTGCACTGGTATCCTACTGGTAGTGTTCAGTCTGCAATCCATAATCTATGTGCTCCACAGATATTTTATTTAGCAACACACCGGAACCATTGTATAAATTCTAAACACTGTCTTAAGGTAGCAGACTTCCTGAATTATTTTTATTTATTTATTTTTCTGGGACATGTATAGCACTGGCAAAGCAACATTTATTGTCCATTCATGATTATCTTTGTGATGCTTCCTGAACCACGATAGTAACAATCACTAAATTAGGCCATTGCAGAAGGCTAGTAAGAGTCAAACACATTGCTGTGAGTCTGAACCATGATAGTAACAATCAATAAATTGGGCCATTGCAGAAGGCTAGTAAAAGTCAACCACGTCACTTTGATTCTGACCCATGATAGTAACAATAAATAAATTAGGCCTTTTCAGAAGGCTAGTAAGAGCATGTTATGTGAGTCTAGAGTCACATATATACTAGGCTCTGAGGCCAAAGGAATGTCGGATTTCCTTTCCTGAAGAACATCAGCAAATCAGGTGTTTTTAAAATGACAGTCTGGTACTTTTGTGGTCATCGTATGCAATAGTTATTTTGTTTTACTCTTCTAGATTTGTTAGTAATTTGTTAATTAATTAGTAATTTCCAAAGGTGGGATTTCAACTCACATTTCTGAATGTGGTGATTTAACCATTGCCACAATTGTACTCCATTATCTGCTCTTGCCCGTTTCAGAAGGTAACTTTAGACCTGCTATAATGCATCAATTTAGCAGCAGCCTGGCGTAGTCAGTACCGCCTTCCTTCCAATTGTACAAATGTATCACAGAAATTACATCTACAGTGGCATAATATGATGAATGTAATGACATATACCAGCATTAAAGTATAGGCTATTACCATAAAATGAAAGATACATTAAATAATGCAAATCAGAAAGCAGATTGCATGCAGTTCCTGACAAAACATTGAATCTTCTGTCATGTTGCACCATAACTGCAGACAGTCTCGATAATTTATTAGTTAGTATTAATAGATGCGTTGAATGTGACTCCATTCAGTAACATATTGGAATGGCTGCTCATGGAACATTATATACAAATACAGTCACTTGTGAATAGTTATGCAGGCACAGGAAACTAATTCGGAGAGTTCAATAAAAATAACCTGGAAGATGGAATACATGCACTATTGTGGGTTAAATAACTTAGATCTATTCTCTGTGGAAAAGAACGTTTAAGGTTCACATACAACATTTATTTTAAAGAACAACAGGTGTAATATCCAGTTAAATATGCTGGCCACCTTTGATAGTTATTTTCACTAAACTCAGTGTTCGGAATAAAGCAAGCCACACTCTAGTAACTAACGGATATGTACCGCCAACCAAATAGAAAATGGTTCATAAATGCTTCATACTTCACAGTTTGATTTGTAGTAGATAATTTCAACTCAGACAGTAACCACTCAGCTGAAGTGTTTGATAGGAACAGATTCTGATTCTGAAATCAGTTGAGATATCACTAGGTTGGGAGTTGGAAGGAAGCTGCAGGGCCTTTTCATATGATTAAATAAAACAAATTCTAGATTCAGTTCTTTTTGGCTAATGTTGCTTTTGAATTTTAAACTGAATTCAGTTTAACCAGTTTAATCAACTTAATCAGTAAATAAGTTTTTTAATAATGGAGTGGAACACTTCTGCATTAACTTGTTGCTCCAAAATTTATCAAGTACACTTCCCTTTGCATTGTGTTACTTTTGGATTTAATATATTACAGGGAGTCACTTACATTGCAGCTCTCAGTTTCTATTCTAATGCCCTCCGAGAAGGTGAGAAGATTATTGGCAATGTTCTCAGCGCTGGGTTGTGAGTCATCCATATAAATGCCAGGAATTGAATAGAACCAAGGAGACAGCCCTTGATCTGAAGTAATTCATTTCTGTCAGAAAAAAAAGAAAAAAAAAGATACATTGAAAAGCGAGCAAACAGGACATTATCTGGAGTACAAAAGGCAAACAAGCAAGTAAGAACTAAAATATTCTGCTGGCCAATATGATAAGCATGATGGAGGACAACATTAAGGAAGCTTTGATGAAAACATACAGAACTCTAGTGAAAATACATTGAAATATTATGTACAATTTTACTTCAAATTGTATGACAATATATTCATTGTAGAAACATGGCCATTTGAGAGTATGACTGCTGAAAAATGAGAGAATTGGCCATAAGTGGCTGAGCAAAGTTCCTGGAGAAGGTAAACAATAAAAGTGAAAGGGTGGAGAAGATGGTTGGTGGGAACGATGACACTTACATGGGTGACTCATGATCGAGTTCAGAAAGCATTGCCAAGATTTTTTTCACTTACCTGGGGTGAACGACAAAAGGAAGTGTGCACGATTCTCAGCATTAGAACAGGGAGTGGGTGGAGAAGGTTGTGCTTGAGAGACGTTGGGGAGATTCCAGAAGAAGGGAGATCCATGGAAGAGATGGATTACAGAAGAGTAGGGGAGGTTTTAGAAGGGAAGGTATTATTGGAGTGGTAATGAAGGTAAAAACATGTATGTCCACGTTCACCTATGTGTAAGCGAATGGAATATACTTTCATGAGCTTAGCTTGTGCCTAGGATCTGCATGTGTATATATGGGTAATAGTCTATGCAATTGTTAAATTCCTGCAGCAGTCTTTTATAGATTTGGATTTCCATGCCACTAGATCAAGGTTGACTAGTACTTGGTGTACAACACTAGGCTACATTAGAAGAAATATCTCCCACTTCTTAGAATGGAGTTCAGAACCGAGAGGGTAAGGACCCTCTTGGATACCCCAAAATTGTCATATTGAATGTCAAACATGCATTGTAGCCAGGGAACTCGTATACCTTAACAATGACATCTACAGTTTAAAGCAGAAGGAGACCATCTGGTTCAAATTCCAAAGTAAATTTATTATCAAATTACATAAATGTCACCATATACAAACCTGAGAATTGCTTTCTTGCAGGCATTCTCACTGAATCCAAGAAGCAAAATAGAATCAATGAAAGACTGCACCTGGCAGGATGGGGCAAACAACCAATGTGCAAAAGGCAATAAACTGTGCAAATGCAAAAGAAAATAAATAACAGCAATAAATAAATAAATAAATAATAAAGATTGAGAGCATGAAATGAAGAGAGCTTGAAAGTCAGTCTGTAAGTGGTGGAAACGGTTCAGTGATGGAACAAATGATGTTGAGAGAACTTATCCCCACTGGGTCAAGAGCCTGATGGTTGAAGGGTAATAACTATTCCTGAACATGGTGGTGTGGTCCCTGGAGTTCCTGTAACTTCTTCCTAATGGCAGCAATGAGAAGAGAGCATAGCCTGGGTGGTGGGGATCCTTGACAATGGATGCTGCTTTCTTGTGACAGTGCTCCGTATAGATATACTCAATGGTGGGGAGGGCTTTACTCATGATGGACTGGGCTGTATCCACTAATTTTTGTAGGATTTTCTATTCAAGGGCATTGGTGTTTCCATATCTTGCTATGATTCAACCAGTCAATATATTCTTTACTGCACATCTATCGAAGTTTATCAAAGTTTTGGATGTCATGCCAAAGTTTTGCAAGTCTCTAAGGAATTAGAAGATCTGCCATTCTTTCTTTATAGTTCCACTTTCGTGCTGGGCCCACAGGATCCTCTGAAATGAGAAGACTGAGGAACTTAAAGTTGCTGATCCCTCTCCATCTCTGACAACCCACGGATCTCATGAACCTCCAGTTTTTTTTTTCATCCTGAAGTCAATAATTAGCTCCTTGATCTTGCTGTCTTAAGAGATTGTTGTAGGACCACTCAACTAGATCTTCACTCTCTCTCTCCTATATGCTGATTCATCACCACCTTTGATTTGCCCAACAACAGTGATGTAATCAGCAAACTTATATATGGCATTGGAGCCGTCCTTAGCCTCACAGTAAAGCAAGTAGAGCAGAGGCCTAAGCACATGCCATTCTGGTGCACCTATGCTGCTAGAGATTTTGGAGGAAACATTGTTGCCAGTCTGAAATGACTGAGATCTGCAAATGAGGATATGCAGGATCCAATTGCACAAGGAGGTTTTGAGGCCAAGGTCTTAAAGCTTATAGATTAGTTTTGAGTTTTAATACAGAGCTGTAATCAATAAAGAGCATCCTGATGTCTGCATCTTTTCTGTCCAGATGTTCCAGGCTTGAGTGAAAAGCCAATGAGAAGGCATCTGCTGTAGACCTGATGCACTGGCAGGCAAATTGGAGTGGATCTAAGTCGCTTTTCAGTCAGGAGTTGATATGTTTCATCACCAAACTCTCAAAGCACTTCATCACAGTGGATGTAAGTGCTACTGGACGATGGTCATTGAGGCAGGTTACCATGTGCTTTTTTAGGCACTGGTATAATTGAAGACTGCAGAAGCAAGGTTAAAGATACTAGTGAACACTCCAGTCAGTTGTTCAGCACAGGTCTTTAGTACTCGGCCAGGTATCCTATCTGGGATGGAAGCTTCCTATAAGTTCACCCTCATGAAGGATGTTCTCACATTGGCCTCAGAGACTGAAAACACAGGATCACTGGGGGCTGTGGGAGTTTGACAGGGTTGAAAAGACTAAATTCCTGAGATTTGTTCTACAAGGAGAGATTCAGAAGAATATACCTAAAATGATTAGAGTTTAAAAAATGTTTGATGATCCTACTGATCGATGAGAAGATAAATATTTATTGGCTGTTTTTCCCTGGTTAGAGTGTCTAGAACAATGGCCATTGGTTTGGAATAAGAGATCAGCTATTTTAAAACTGAGAAATATTGTCATCCAAGGCTATAAGTCTTTGGAATTCCCAAGTATGATTATGGTGAGGTCAATGGATTGGACAATAAATTAGATCAGATATAATCTTATTGAGCATTGGAGTACATATGAAGAAAAGCTAAATGGAGCAACTCACAACCAATGAATGAAGGGTTTACATGAAGATCTATGTACTTGACTTAATAACTTATTTGGTCTCATCAAGTATTTATAGTATTAAGTAGTGGTGTATATTTAATTCTTCATTGTAAAGATAAATTTAAAGTGGCCAGAAGCAGGCCCAGTAATGAATTCAGTCTCCATTGGCAGCTTTCAATCATTAAAATTCAGCACGAGGACTTCATACATGGCACCTTGATTATAATTTAAATTCAGATGGATTTAAAAAATTTTCTATAAAGAATTGCGTGTCTTTGGCACAATCTGGATTTAATTCTGCTTTCGGTAGCCAGATGGCCGATTCCACACAGGAGTGGCTGATGCTTTGCCTGGCGTAGTCCCTACTCTGATTGCTCATTCTTGGTCACGTGCTGTGTTGTTTGAATGCATGAGCTCAGCGTGCACGGGTTAAAAATGCACCCTGCATCGCTTTTAATTAAATTCCTGGTGACACAAGCTGAGTGAAAAGCTTAGGGAATCAACAATGGAATAGATGGGAGTGTCAAATCAATGAATAAAACTCACACATAGGAGTTTTTCACTTTACTAAGAAATCTTCAGAAGTCTTACAACTCGATCTCCTGGAAGAGATCCTTCCGTGTTGAAGTGGGGGCCGATTATTCAATGGATAGACATGATGACCATGCTGATTATAGCATTATGGTACTAAACGTAGGAAAAAGAGGCTGGATGAGATGCTATCTTTTTGCACAGTGTAATATCCCCTGAACTTCTTTTATAGATTCCTGTCTTGCCATTAGTTCAGCTTGGTCTACAGCAACACTCATGAAATTTTGTGTAAAGGACAGTAACCAATGAATTGAACTCATATCTCTCTAAATCTTCTCTAACCATGTACCTCTCCCAATGTCTTTTAATCACTGAAATCATACTTGCTTTTACCATCTCCTCTGGCTGCTCATTCCTCTGTGTTCAAAAGCTGTCCTCAGATTTTCTTTAGATTTTAGCCCTCCCACCCTCCAGTTTTATTAGTAAGAAAACGAATCAGTGTCCATGTTGGCTTCAGTATTATCTAACTGCAAGTAGCTCTAAATATGGTGCTACCATAGAATGCCACAAAGTAAAAGTATTACAAGAATTGAATGGCAGCAAACAGAGTCACCCTTGCTTCCCTGAAACAGAATCCCGGAAGGGGGCAGTATTGAGGATTTCCTACATTTAGTCCCTAAGTGACATTGATGATGTTCTGCACTTTAGAGAACGCGGCCAGGCATTGAAAAGGCCAGGGGTCATTTGTACAGCTTGTTATTAATCAAGTCACTCATTCAAGCAAGCAAGGTATCAGTTACCTGCATAATGCGTTGGTTAATTTTAGATTGGGAGATTTGACAAATATTTCCTGCAGTTGCTTGAAAGGACCTCATCACAAAATAAATTCAAGGCAGCTGTCAACTTTGACAAACACCAAATCTGCTGTCAATACACTTGAAATGAGTTTCATCAGTTTTAACATACTCCTCCCTGGGAGATACTATGGGCCAAGTTTTCTGACTGGTCCTTCTGCTGCTGCCATTTCAGCATGATACATGTCCAGTACTGGGATTCAGGCCACATTCAGGTGAGAATACTAAGCTGAAGATACTTTCCAAGGATCCTCAGGGAGATTATCAGTACAGGCTTTAATCACTGCATCATTGTTGGTGACCTTTAAAGGGGGAAGGGGAGAAGGAGGAAGCAGAGAGGGAGAGAGTAAGGAAGTAGGTAATTCATCTGAAAGAAACAAAGTAGTTGGTCAAATAAAGAATGATGACTGAACCCACACATCTTCTCCATGCAATGCCACAGGGGGAAGCCAGGGCAGGTAGAAATATCCATTTAGAAATCACTCCACAATGGTGAGCAGTTTATGAAGAGCTTTTTGGATGGGTTATAAATGAAGGAGAGTGAAAGAGCCAGATCATCGTCAGTTAAGCTTTAAAACTGAGTAACATTAGGAGAGATTTCTGAATGGTACATGAGCACTATCTTGCTATTCCTCATTTGCACTACGTATTTATTGTAACTTATGGCAATTTTTATGTCTTTCACTGTGCTGCTGTATAAATGGACCAATTTAACATGTATCAGTGATGATAAACTTGACTCTGATTACAAATTAATACATTCCCCAGAGGAATGAGGTCGACTAGCCATATCTTTTTGAAATAAATGTGAAACAACAATTATTTTCAAAAGAAATTAATTCATACAAGGGAAGTATCTATTTTTTTTATTGAACTCACTCATCTCATAGAGAGAGCACCATCATTTGAAATTTGAAGTCACCATTATGTTTGCTGATCATTTGTTCATTCCTATGGCTTCTTCACAATAGTTGGGAGATAATAACTCCAAAGCATTTAAATGTGGCAAGCCACTCAATGATTTGTAATTAAGGGCCCCTATTGATGGGCAGGTTTACCTAATAGGACAGAATAGTTCTCTATTAAGGGCATTCAGTGACTACTGCCTTTGAACTCATTTCCATCAGTTTTTGACATGGGCAGCAAGTGTTTCCAAAACTACTATGAAAAGGATGAGCAATAGGAAGGCAGCCTCAGTGCAGTCTATTGTGTAAGTCAAAATGAGCAGACAGTCCGGAATTATCAGAGACTGCAGTTCCCCAGGTCCCATTACAAAGCCTGTAATGAATCCAAACAAAGAACTCCCTGAGCCCAAACCTCAGTATAGTTGGAAACAAATGAAGCTCCTCGATCAAAGGCTTCCCCTGTGACAAGTGACACAGTAGCAGTAGGCCACAGCAGCTCCTTGCCCATCATAAGGAGATGGAGGTTATCAGGTATCAATGACAAACAATTTGGACATTTTCTTCGTTAAACAATTAGTGTTTTTGTGGAAGGTGCATCAGAAACAGGCACAGCGGCTATTCCAACCAATATTGTATTAAGAATAATTCAGAAACCCAGATTAAAGCCTTTCATTCCCTTTTAGAATGGTGCCAGACCTTTTCTAATGCCTTAAGTAACATCTGCAACTAATATTTTAAACTCATGTCTTACAAGGACGAGCATCAACAATGTCAAGTTTCAACATGCATCATTTGGTTAAGAATCTAGTCAATCCAGCAAAAGGGAAAGGATTCCCGTTTCTTTAAAAGTAATATTTACAGCACTGTACTGGTGGTCAATGCAAAAGAAAAAAATATATTAAGCAATACATAGTGAATCAATACAGTCAGATATATTAGGTGTTATTTTTTCTAAATTCATAACATTAAATTAACTCAAATGCGGACATAGGAGTCTGAAATATGGGTGTAACTTCAAATTTACGTTTAAGTGAGGCACCCATGTATCACATTGTAGCACGATGAGGTATGTAATTAGCGTATTTTTGTATATAATATGTAATTAATTGTTTAAACAAACAAGAATGCTAATTAAACTATATATATACACACACAATATTACTCAAATATTAATGAAATATTAAATACACAAACTCCTCCCTGCTTAGCTATAAACTTCAATTCAAAAGAGAGTGCATCTCAACTATATACACAGCATACTGTATGAAAAACTATGATACAGACATCCACAGCATAGTCAATTTTTAAATTGTCCCATTCAGGCTTAAAGATTTAATCGCTGTGGAGGATTTCTTACTCTTGTAGGAAACCTCTTTCATGAGAAAATGCATCACTCTGTTTGGCAGGTGAGACAAGTGTCTGTGAAAGGTTCAGGTGCCTCCTCCATAGTGGTTGTAAGAGTTGACTCTGAGACTGCAGGAAGTTGTTCTGATAGCTCTAGACACCTTTCTTCTCCTTTTTGGATCTATTTTGATCCCTTTCTTTCTCTTTCTCATATTCCTTCTCTCTTTCACACCTTTCTCTTTCTCGTTCACATTCTTTCCTCCATTTCTTCCCCTCTTTTTTCTTCTTCTAGTTTGTGTGTCTTGATCTTGGGAAGGTCCATTTAGTTTGCTGGAGTGTTCTCTTATTAATTCTTCTATTGGCCCCTTTAGCGTCTGTTCTCTCCTCTTGGTTTCCTCATCCACAATGCCATCTGATGAATCCCATGTTTTCAGATCTCCATTGACTTCTTTCTTTTTGGCCTTCCATTTATCCACTGGGGCTTTGGTCTTTGTATTTACTTTTACAAGCAGCTTTTTGTCTTCCACTTGAAATACATGTACCGTAGATTCCGGACTACAGAGCACACCTGATTAAAAGCCGCTGGCTCTAATTTTAGAAAGAAAATCAATTTTTTACTTGTACAGGCCGTACCGGATTTTAGGCCGCACCGGATTTTCGGCCGCAGGTGTCCCACGTTGTAATATGAGATATTTACACAGAAAGATATTACACGTGAGGATTTTTTAACTTTTAATTAAATCCATATGGTAACATAAACAAATACATATTCCAAATGCTTTTTTTCGAACCGTGCCTGTAACACGGCTACTTTTAAATATACGTTGCGTATACTTTTTTACTGAACAACATTCCAATATCTCCTAATGACTGGTAAAAAATATATATACTGCAGCCTACCAGGAAAAGTTATTGATCGCCTTTAACTTAAAAGCAGCATTCGCTCAGATCCAATGCCGCTCGCGTAATGCCGCTCGCCCCCCTCCTTCCCGTTTATCGCAAACTGGCATTTTTCCCACAAGACGCGGCGAAACCGGGTGTGACATCATAGCATCCCGCGATGTAGTACAGAAAACAAATATAGTTAAAACACTTCTAACTTTAACTAGAAAATGAATTACTAAGCGAAAATATTATAAACTAAATAACTGCCATAAAGGCAGCACAATGCTTTTCTTCGAGTGTTTTCCATGTTGATGAGGGTGAGTACAAATGACTGATTTACAATAATTTAATTGTGAAAGTGCGCTTGATTTATCGTACAATTTCATTGGACCTCTGTGAACTACTCATCAATTTTATTGGTCTACTGTTACGAGGCAAAATGTTTTTGGCGGCATGAAAAAATCATGCATTAGCCGCACCGTATTAAAGGCCGCAGAGTTCAAAGCTGTTCAAAATGTGGGAAAAAAGTAGCGGCTTATAATCCGACATCTACGGTAATAACTTTAATGCACGCAGAGTACATTCTGGTTCTTTATAGTCACAAAAGCTGAATGCTTACAACTTTCCTGAAGCCCCTTGAACTCTCTTCCAGCTTAAAACCAAGCTACATTTTGCAAGTAACAGCCTAATAAAAAGTTCAGAAGCTTCCTCAGATATGTTACCTGCAAATCTGTTGCAGTCGGGCCACTGTTTTCATCATTTTCCTGCTTCCTCTGAGCAGCATGGTCCTTCCTTGTTCCAGTAAGCTTTCCAACCAGAGATACAGAGGTTGGCACCATCACCTGTTTATTGTTTGCTGGATGATGGTTCATGATGTTAGGCATGGAGACATTTGTGGCACCATCCAGTACCTTTCTTAATTCACTTTTAGTTGGCTTCATTGTAGGGGATGTGACATACAATTGGTGGATGGATCTCCAGTCAAGTCGTGGTTGTCTAAGGCAATCACACTCCCACAATGCTGGTTTCTTGATTTTACCACATACAAGATCAATGTAGCTTTTTGGTTGTTGTATTTCACTGTCTCAAATGTCATTCCCAAAGAAGTTATATTTTCTCCAGTATAAGTTCTCAGTTGGAGATCTGTAGGCCTCAGTTTGGGACCTTCGTAAGGCCGTTCAAACTCATTTTGTGGAATGACTGAAACAGCTGCACCAGTGCCCAATTCTATTTTAATTATTTTGCAGTTCTCTTCTGTCATAAGCCATATTGCTTATCTATTGTTAATTTTCAGTATGTAAATTTCAAAGCTACGGAATTCTGTGTCACTCTCAGCACTATCAGATTTTTCATCAACAGTGTGCAGGTTAGTGCTGTTTTTGAAACTGCAACTTGATGTTTTATCTTTTTCTCTTTGAGCAATTTATTTATCTTTGCCTGATATGCTCTTTGTATGTGTCATACTTTGTTGCATTTTCTGCAGGTTTCGCCTTTACATTTGCATTTGTTTGGTGTATGTGAGTCCCTGCCACAGCGGTAACACAATTTATTTGGACAGGCTGGTTTCTGTTTAGATGATACAAGTTTGTTCATTCCTGACCACAACTCAGTTGTGTCTCTGTCTGTGATTTCCATTGAAATAGTGATTTTCACACTGCTCTTTTAAATGTAAGCTTTGGTTCAGTTAGGAGCTGTCTTTGAATGCTTTCTTTTAGACATCCGTTAGTCTCAAGCGACCATGGATTTTCACCTTGGAAAGTTTCCAGGGCGCAGGCCTGGGCAGGGTTGTATGGGAGACCGGCAGTTGCCCATGCTGCAAGTCTCCCCTCTCATTGCCACCGATGTTGTCCAAGGGAAGGGCAAGGGCTGATACAGCTTGGCACCAGTGTTGTCGCAGAGCAATGTGTGGTTAAGTGCCTTGCTCAACTACACAACAAGCTGCCTTAGCTGAGGCTCAAACTAGACCAAACCAAACTAGGCTCAAACCTTCAGATCACTAGACCAACTCCTTAACCACTTGGTCACGCGCCAACACATTTCTTTTAAAATTCCTCAAATTAAATGATCCCTCAGTGTATCATTACCAAACTGACAATGCTCAGACAATCTGTTCAATTCACCCACATACATTGAAATGGACTTCCCCTCATTTTGATTTCACTTATGAAACCTAAAGTGTTCTGCAATCACAATCGTTTTAGTTCTTAGCGTTCCTGCTTCACTTTGACAATATCAGGAAAGCTCATTTCTGCTGTTTTGGTTGGAGCCATCAAACTTCGAACCAAATGGTATGCCTTTAAACCCAATGCACTCAGCAAAATTAGCACGGACTTCTCATTGGCTATTGTGTACTTTTCCAATAACTTAGTATGCATGGACCAATTACCCATTGTGTAATCAAACTCATCAATCTTGCCTATGTAGCCAGCCAGTTCTGCTCTTCATTTTTTAATGATTATTATCACCCAGTACTCACTCTTTATGAACCTTGAATTCTTTCACTAGGACCTTTTATTTTCACTCAACGTCTCTGAAAGTACTGGGCTGTTTTAAATTCGACAGTTGTGCGCAGTGTTATTTTTAGTTTAAATGGCTGGCTCTGCTTTAACAAGTCGATACCATCTAGGCTTCATTTTAAAAAAACTTCATCGCCAATGCTATGTTTTGTAACTTCAAAACATTAAACTAATCAAATAAAGACATGGGAATCCAAAATATGCGTGTAACCCTGAAATTACTTTTAAACAAGGTGCGCACATTTCACGTGGTAGTGTGGCGCAAACATTTCAGGGTTTGCGCACAGAGCTAACTTCAGCAAATGACTGGAGCCACTAGTCTTCAGACTCAGCTATGAATTGTGGATTAAATCTAAAATGCAACTCTGAACAATGGGTCCCTAAGAACAGTAAACCAAGTTAATTGGAAGATCAAACAACGCTATTTGTTCTTTGGGTGTCTGTGGTGTGAATGCAAAGCAGAAAGTGCTCTCCCTCCTCTCCCTCTTCCCCCCCCCTTTCCTGCTCCCACTCCTCTCACTCTCATCCTCCCCCTCCCCTGTCCCTCCCCACCCCCAATCCCACCCTCTTCCCTCCCCCTCCCCCTCCTCTCACACTCCCTCCCCTTCTCTCCTCAATACCACCATCCCACTACTCTCTCCCTTCCCCGTCCCCTTGCCCTCCCCTTCTCCCTCCCTCCCCTTCCTCATTCCCCCACCCCTCCCCTCCCCCTCCCCTAACCGCCCTCTCTCTCTCTCTCTCTCTCTCTCTCTCTCAATTCAATTAGTTGACAAGCTAAGTGAATACATATACAAGTGTAATTAGCCAATGACTATTCACAGAAATTGCTCAATACACCACACCCAATCACTCACCCTCCATCAAGGAGTGTACACGTGTCATATCCATTGCTCCAGCTCATCCTCACTCAGTTCATTCTACCACACAGCCACATTTCACAATTGTAACATCTGTCAATTATTAAATTATGGTTTACACCTCAAGCTAACAGATTATGCAATACTCACTGACAGAACTCCCTCAGCTTGGTAGCAGCAATGACTAACTCATAGGTGAGTGGTGCTCCCACATGATCTTACATTTTTCAAATAAGTTATAATTACAGCAATTGGATCAGTTGTGGCCAGAGGCAGGATTAACACCATAAAAGATAATAGCATCCTTGTAACCTATCATTTACTCATATTCCACTTATAACTCGGCATGGTAGTGTAGTAGTTAACACAATGCTTTACGGTACAGGTGACCCAGGTTCAATTCCCACTACTGCCTGTAAGGAGTTAGCATGTTCTCCCCGAGACCGTGTGGGTTACCTCCCACAGTCCAAGGACATTCTGATTGGTAGGTTAATTTGTCATTGTAAATTGTACTGTGATTCGAGTCTATCTCAATATATAAATAAATAACTCATTTCAAAAACTTTTCTCATTCATAAGATGTACACGTTAATAGATTTGTGATAAACTTGGTCTGGATGGACAAGAATTGAAATCGGGGCACAACAGAAGAACCAAAGGAGAGAAAAAATGAATAAAGAAAAAATAATTGGTATGTAAAATTGAGAGAAACGGCATATGGAACTAGGTCCTTCAATCCACTGTATCCATAATGACCACTATGTACCTATTCCACTAAACTCACTTTCCAGATTTGGTTCCTGCCTTTCTATACCATAATACTTCACTCATGTTCATCTAAATACTTCTTAAATGTTATGATGTGGGTTAATATGATAATTGGTCACATGGGTGTAATTGGGCAGCACAGGCTCATTAGGCCTGAAGGTCTGTTACTGTGCTGTATCTCTAAATAAAAATAAAAATAAAATAATAATAATACTTGCCTCCACCAGCCTCTCAGGCACAATTTTTCAGGTTTCCACCAAACTCAGGTAATAAATATTCTTCTTCAAACCTCCTCTAAATCTCTCAAGCCTTCTTAAAATTGTGTTCTGTAGTTAAATATATCTATATTAGGGAGAAGTTTCTCAGTTTGTAGCCTTTCAGTGCATTTTATTTAGCAGTCTCCACTCCAAAGAAAACAAATCTAGATTATCCAGCCTCTTTTCTCATCAAAGGGTTTGCTGATGCTGCGATACAATCTAAGGTGCGCTGGGACACATCATCACTGATGTAACTTGGGGTCATCGGATTTTTCAAGTCTTTCAACGTCAGACACCCTCGTCCAGGCGACCGAGCCAGGGTTGACCAAGCCCCAGCTTGTGTCCTGACAGCGCTGGTCCACAGGTCACATGCCTTGATCCATGGCCTTCAGGACCATCACCCAGTAGATTCTGTGATGGTTCTGAAGCCTCTTTTCCTTGCACCCCCCATAAAGCCAAGGAGAGGGTAGGTTCCCCAGAGTAAGCAGCCAGCATAGCCTCTACACCCCACATCTAAAGGCTCACATCGTGGCCTCCACCCCTGCCTCGGGCACTGCTCTACCAGCTCCTAGTACAGTTGGCTCTCCTTATCCGCGGGGGATTGGTTCCGAGACCCCCCGCGGATACCAAAAAACGTAGATGCTCAAGTCCCTTATTTAACATGTATCTGTGCGGTGGTCTTTAGGACCCAGCAGAACCCCGGACATTATTTAACCTGTCTCAGTGCAGTGGACATTACGCCCTGGAGGCGCAGCTCTGAATCTGCAGTGTTTCTGTTCACGAAAATAATCATGATCACGATTGAAAATAAAGTGGAAGTATTAAAGTGATGGGAAAGAGGTGAAACGCCATCGGTCATTGGAAAAGTGTTAGGCTACAGTCGGTCAGTGATCGGAACAATTTTAATGGAGCATGAGAAAGGCCCTGCCCCAATGAAAGCTACAATTATTACTAAGCAACGCAGTGGTTTAATTATTGAAATACGGATGTTTCTTAAGTGTCTTATATGCATAGAAAGGTAAAATATGTACTATATACTAAGAAAAACGTTTGACTAACTGATGCTAAATAATCAGAATCAGAATCAAAATCAGAATCAGACTTTAATCGCCAAGTACCTATGCACATACAAGGAATTTACTTCCAGCAGATGTTGTCTCTCTGCTCATAACAATAATAATGATAAATATAAATGAAAATATAAATTGTACATACAGGTAGTGCAATCCAAGTAATAGTTCGCCGACAGTTAACCGGCAGTTAACTGTTCAGCAAAGTGACCGCAGTAGGGAAAAAACTTCTCCAGTGCCTATTAGTCTTAGTCTGGAGGGATCTGAAGCACCTACCAGACGGAAGCAGATCAAACAGTCCGTGCGCAGGATGGGAGGAGTCCTTTATGATGTTCCCCGCCCTCTTCTTCAACCTGGAAGAGTACAGGTCCACAATAGAGGGCAGGGAGGCTCCAATGATGTGCTCGGCAGTCCTCACTGTGCGCTGTAGTCTGGTTCTATCCTGCTTGGTGGCGGCTCCAAACCACACAATGATGGAGGTGCACAGGACAGACTCAATGACTGCAGTGTAGAATTGCAGCAGCAATTCCTGAGGCAGACCGTATTTCCTCAAGAGCCGCAGGAAATACATCCGCTGCTGGGCCTTCTTCAGGATGGAGCTAATACCGGATGTACCTGTTCTGACTTCAAATCCGACTTAAAGACGGACTCATGAATGGAACTCATTCATAACCCAGGGACTGCCTGTACTTTTAAGTCATTTCTAGATTACTTATAAAACCTAATATGATGCAAATGCTATATAAATAGTTGTTATACTGTATTGTTTAGGGAACAATGACAAGAAAAAGTAGTCTGTACATGTTCAAGCAACCAGTGCTGGAGAGAGAACTGCCAGGTTTTCCCGATCCGCGGTTGGTTGAATCCGCGCATGCGGAATCTGCGGATAAGGAGGGCTGACTGTATTTGGCTTTATTATGCTCAAATTCTCCTCAGTCCAGGTTTCCCAAGGCAGAGTCAGTTCATGCAGAAATTATCAATGGCACTTTCTTCATCAATGCATTTAATCACCTCCTTGAAGAATTCAATTAATTTAATCAAACTGTATCTCCTTTTAAAGAAAGCCATGCTGACTCTCTAAATTCAGATCAATTTTGTCCATTAATTTTCCCCATAGTTTCTACACTCTTTCTCACTTCGTCTTAGTAACTCTATTTTTTAGCCATTAACGCTAAACTCATTGACCTGTAATTACTCAACCACACTGCTGCTTTGCATTGAATAAGCACACCATTTTTCTGTCCCCCATTCATCTGGCACCTCCTCTTTCCAAAGAAGTTTGAAATATTCTGCCAGTCCACGTCTGCTCTAGTAGCCTGGGATTGATTCACCTTTTGATCCCTCCAAGGCATCTAATACCTCTTCCTTTTTGATGGCAGTTTGCTCTATAAGTTCACCATTTCCCTTCCTGAATTCTTCAAATATAATATATTTCTTTCCATTGAATACAAATTAGAAATAGCCATTTAACACTTCCAATTCCATATGTAGAGTCCATTATGTGCCTAATCTTCCCTCTTTACCTACTTGCTCTTACGATAGTTAAAATTTTCTCCCATTGACACTCCTTTCATTTGCCCAGCATATTTCCTACGATTGCTTCCATTACTGCCTCTTCTCAAGTAACCTATGTATTAGTGGCTCAAAAGCTCTTGTGAAACAGTTTAGAAATTCTGTACTCTCTAGGCTTTTCACACTAAGGTGGTCCCAGTTCATACTGGTGAAGTTGAAATCCTTTACTGCTATAGTGACTACTATAACCCTATTATTAATTTATGTGTTTTCTACATTAGGCAAGGTGTCATCACTTTTGTTTTTGTTTATAAGCTCCAATTAAATGTACTCATTTTGAAGAATCTTCCAGCAAATCCTCCCTCCTCACTGCTGATATGGACTCTGATTAATAGCGCATTGTATTCCCTCTTTTATGTTCCCCCTATGACAGCCGAACATTCAACAGAAGACACAATTGGAATGTCGGGTTGCTAGTCTTGATCACCTTAGTCCACCTGTACTTTTGTTCCACAGATACAGGGGGCTGAGTGAGTGGACCACCTGTACCAGAGGGTCAGGCTCTGAGTGGCAACTAGGCCTCATTTACTGTAATGCAGAGGCTTCTCCCCAAGAAGGCCATGATACTTTTTAACACCTTGCCACTGACTAAGATTCATGAACTGTTTTTTAAAAATCTGTGATAGTAAGTAACATTTAATAACAAATCAAATTAATTCTAATATTTTAAACTTAAACATATTTGCTTAAATATATTGTTGATAAAGTAAAATAAATAATTTCTACACGATCAGTGACCCTAATAAAATTTACGTGTCTCCATGCAAATTGGGCCTGGCAGAAAGCTAAGTATCAGATTCAGAATTAGATTCAAATTTATTTTTCACAGGTACATCAAAACATACAGTGAAATGCATTATTTGCCTCAACAACTAGCACACCTAAGGATGTGTTGGTGGCAGCCTGCAAGTGTTACCACACATTCCGTTGCCAGCGTGGCATATCCACCGTGCTCGTTGGAATATCACAGAACACAACAAAGCAGAGTATAACAAGCTCCAAGGCAACAGGGGTTAGAAGCAAGCTGTCCCTGCCCACCACCCCAGCCAGTTCCTCAGATTACAAAGGCACAGAGTGACTTCAGACATGCCAGCTCTGCTCTCCTTTCCGTGTTTGGCTGAAACTGCATGGAAGGACAACACAAGCTGAGTTGCAAATGGCCAGCAGTCAGTGGATCTCTACAGAACCGCTGGCTGGCAAACAGCTCGATTCTGATTCATGCTTCGCAGTAATTTGGCACTAAACGAACACATAGGATCCATAATGATGTTGCCTGACCAGGCAGATGAATTAACAACTAATGTAGGTGTAACTAATGTACAAAGATACACAATGAACCAGCATAGTTTTCTTAAGCAAATGTTATTAGTTATTATCCGATTAAACAAACAATTTGAAAACTTGCAAAGGAATTGCAAAATCAAATATAAAGCATTTTAAGAAATATCAAGTAGCTCCAAATAACTCCAATGACTGCAAGTGAAATAAGCAAATCTGCTAATTAAATCCAAAACTACAGATTTCAATGTTTAAAGGAAGAAACATACATATTGACTTCCTGATATTATTAAATCCTTCAGAAACATTTTATTTATTTTAAAGTTTATTTTATCCTGAGATCTATTACAGTATCTTGAAAACTCAAGAAACTAATTACTGGAACCTGGAGCTCTGTGATAACTTGGACGTTGTGTTGTTTGGAGTGTAACAATTTTTTCAGTAGACCAGATAAGGAATTAGAGGATTCAAAACTAAATTATGAAAATGATATAATTGACAATACAATTATAAACACAGCAATAGAAACTTAATTGTGCAAAAAAATGGAATGAACACTACAATGAAATATAATTATGGATGGCTTTGTAAATTGGTGTGTATGATCATATAAAGTTGCAAACGTCATTAATTAATCTGACGCAGAGTTACATGCATTTGTGGGTGAAGAATAGGCAGTAGACCATTTTAAGTATCACTTGGCATTCTTTCACCATTAAGTCACATCAGTATCCAATTTGCTTTTGCCTGGCAAAAACAGAAATAAATCCTTGGGGTGTCCAGGGTAGGTTTTCTCTTCAGCTAGAGCAGGACAAGAATGAAGTTGATTACAAGAACAATGCATCTGAATAATATTTAGTCGCTCGGAAGCTGAGATGCATCCTCAGATGCACTGGGACACATCATCAGAGATGTAACCTGGGGTCATCGGGTGTTTCAGGTCTTTCAACATCAGACACTCTCACCCAGGTGACCCAGCCAGTGTTGATGATGCCCAGGCTGGTGTCCCAGCAGCATTGGTCCATGGGTCACATCTCTTCATCTGGAGGCATGCTCAGCAGCCTCTGTGATGGTCTTGATGACTCTGCCCTTTGCGGCCCCCATAATGTCAAGGAGAGTGTAAGTTCTGCAGAGCAAGCAGCCAGCAAAACCTCTGTACCGCACCTCTATAGGTTCACATCATGCACTGCACCTCTATCTCCAACACTGCTCTAGCAGCTCCCTGTATTTTGCCTTCTTACAATCCAACGCCTCCTCAGTCTGGGCTTCCCAAGTCACTGTCAGTTTTATCATGACCACATGCTTTGAGCTTTCTGACAGAGTGATCTCATTGATGATGATGATGATGCGATGCAGTCAGGGAACTTTATTTTCTGGTCAATATCAACTTTCAGCTGCTTGTCATTCAGCATGGCAGTCCAGCCTGTTGGTGATCTGGGCTGAGCCTTTGGTTGGTCTCCAGCTTTGACAAGGCTATGGGCTTTCTGGTTCGGCAGAGGTACTTAATGCTGTTAATCACTGAGGAAATATCTCCTGCCACTGCCTGCAGCACCTGATAATGGCGCCAGTACTAGCAGCCTTTCCCTAGGCCAGAAGCCAGGGGTGTGTTGAGGGTTCCTCTGCCACAGCAGAGAGGACATAATGATGGCGCCTCATTTTTGCTCCAAGCAAAAAAGTTTGTTGGGCGAAGCACGGTCATGAGCATGATGCGCTGGGGTTCTGCCTGCTAGACGTAGGACCAGGAGCTTTTCTGCTTCAGCCCGCCCTCCCATCTTGTCCAAGCATAAGTTTTATCTCCTTTGTATTTTACATTTTTAAAGTGCCATTTATTTATTTATTTATTGAGATACAGCACAGAAAAGGATCCTCTAGCCCTGATTTAATCGTAGCCGAATCAAGGGACAGCAGAATAGGGACTTCTGGCTCTTCGAGCCACACCACCCAACAATCCCCACATTAACCTTAGCCTAGTCATGGGACAACTTACAGTGGCCAATTAACCTACCAACCGGTACGTCTTTGGACTGTGCGAGGAAACTGAGGCATCTGGAGTAAACCCACGTTGTCACGGGGAGAACGTACAAGCTCCTTACGTGAAGCGGCAGGAATTGAACCTGAGTTGCCAGTACTGTTAAATGTTCGGCTAAGCACTACTCTACCATGCCATCCCGAAATTATCTACAATAACTTGTCATACTGTAAGGGTACAATCCAACCTACTTCAATAGCTCCCCCCCCCCCCCCACCCATGTAAGTCATAAGTCGGACATTTAGAACTTTTAAAAAAAGTGATTAATAGAATGTGCACACAGATTTAAAATATTTAACAGCTAAATATACACTCCAGGGTGTCATGCAATGGCAACATGATTCAAGAACAGGAGAGGCTTTTCAAAGCAGAACCCAATGCAATGACGTAAAACAGTGTTTACTTTTGCACTTCAGCAGAATTGCAGGGTAAGAATGACCTTGTATAGTGCTCTTTGAAGCAGCGCAGTTGTCTTAGTCTATTACTAAATGTGGTCCTCTGTTCAGTCAAGACACCATGCAGAGGGTGAGAAACATTCCCCAGAATTGCCAGGATTTTCTGTAGAGTCCTTTGTTCTACCACAGGCTCCAGCGTGTCCAGCTTGACTCCTATAACAGAGCCAGCCTTTCTAATCAGTTTATTGAGCCTGTTGACATCACCCATGTTGATGCCATTGCCCCAGCATACCATATTGTGCTGGCAACAACAAACTGGTGGAACATGTGGAGGAGAGGCCTGCATACTCTAAGGGACCCGAGTCTCCTCAGAAAGCAGAGGCAATTCTATTTAATATATGTATATTAAATAGTAAAGTTAAAATAAGCAGGGCAAAAACCAGAAAAAAAAGTTTAAAATGAGGTGGTGTTCATGGGTTCAATGTCCATTTAGAAATTGGGTGGCAGAGGGGAAGAAGCTGTTTCTGAAGTGCTGAGTGTGTTCCTTTAGGCTTCTGTGCCTCCTTCCTGATGGCAACAATGTGAAGAGGGCATGTCCTCGGTGGTGGATGTCCTTAATGAAGACTGCCACCTTCCTGACGCACCACTCATTGAAGATGTCTTGGACACTACGGAGCCTAATACCTATGATGGAGCTGACTAATTTTACAACTTCCTGCAACTTACTTTGATAACAAAGATATTCAACAAAGATATACAAAGAAATTCATTTGCTTTGCATGAAGGTAGAACAATTGTCTACTTAGCCCATTATATTTATGTTGATATTATTCCTTCTCATGCTTTGTGAAGCATCAAGCAGCAATTTGCTGTTTCCATAGCATTTTGACTGGTTTTTCACGAGGCCGAGTTGCCAGCTCAACGCTCAGCCCAGCAAGGATGGAAAGCGTGCAAGGAAACAGACAGATTTGAACTTGGGACCTTTCGCCTTGAAGTCCGGTGCTGATGCCACTACACCATGGACCGGCTATTATATTTATGCTGTCCCCCCAAAAGAGTGGTATTTACAATAATGTCATGCCCCTCCTCTGATCTATTGTTTTGGAGGTTATAGCACATCAAGTGTTCACCCTGGCATTCGTTAAATGCAAGAGTTTGGAAAGCACAGTGTCACAGCTGGCAGAGCTCTAGCAACCCAGATTTGATCTAAGCCTATGGTGCTATGTTCGTGGAGGTTGCATGTTCTCCCTTTGATCATGTGGTGTTCTGGTGTCTTTGCACATCCAGTGATGTGTGGATTGGAAGGTTAAATTGCCCTAGCATGTGGGTAATTGGTAGACTCTCAGGAAAGTTAATGGGAATGTGAAGAGAATTAAAAAAGGACTAGAAAAAAATGCTGTTTGATGTGGACTCCAAAGGCTGAAGAACATGTTTTATTCCTATCTGTCCCCGCTCCCCTTCCATGCACTAAAATCCAGATGTCCACTATTTTTAATTAAAATGCTTTCTTCATCTTTGTTAAACTTTCTTCCAATTTTATTTTTTCTTATTTCTCATAATTTTAGATTCTTCTCCCTCTTCAACTGCAAAGAAAACAATCCCAGACCAGGCAGTCTTTTATTTGGTGGTCCTGACAACACATTCCAATACCTTTCCAAATGCTATCGATTTTCTTCCTGTCACATTCTGGACAGAACACAATACCAGTTACTCTCAGCCTAATTAATGTTTGATACAATTCCAGCATAATTTCCTGCTCTTGTATTCTGTACCTCAGTCGATAAGGACAAATACCCTGGATACTTTCTTAACCACCTGATCTACAAACATTCTAAGATCCCTCTCCTAAATGCCCATGATATTTTTCCATTTAGTATGCATTCCCCTGTCTCATTTGTACTTCCTCGATGCATTACTTCATTTTTCCCGAGGGTGAATCCCCATTTGCCACCTTTTTGCCTGCTCCATTAGATCAGTTCATTGATCTTCCTGTGGTTCACAACCTCTAACCACAAGGCTAATTTTTGTATCATGTAAATGATGAGAAGAAAGCAGGCATGCAATGAGTGAGGAACTTCAGAAAACAGATTTTCCATGCAATGGAATATCTATCAACCTTTTGGATGGTAATTATATGGAACTGACTTGTCCGCATGTTTACCTACAGTCATATTATCTGTTTTCAACCGTAGGGCTCCTGCTGTCAGTGTCTCTGCCGCTGCTCTTCTGCGAGGTGGAACTGGTCATTGGTGGCAGAACTAAGGCATAGATCCAGCCATAAATGACTGTGATGCATGTGAAATAGTTCACTCTAACAATGACTTCTCCCACTGCTTCTAATTGTCCTGATGATCAAGTAGAAACAGTCAAAAACTATTTTAAAATTAAAAATAATAAATATACTTAAATACTAATATTAATTAAAATAAAACACATTTTAATTCAGTAATGGTAAGAAACTAATTCATGAGAATGGAGTCCTTTATCAGACTAAAGAGCCAGAAATTAAGCCCACGGATCAGTACAATGTAGAACAGTGACAGAAAATGAGATCAAATCTGATACCAAAACATTTTGTATCTCTGAACTACAATGTGCACATAGCACCTGCAACCAGTTTTCACTACAGACCTGCCGATTATACATCAGTATGATTCCAGGTAATAGTGAAAAAGTCATTTTTTGAATTAAGTAGAACAGAGGAGCATTCCTACAGTTAGTGCAACTATCACACTAGGAGAAAGGATTGTAGAAGCAGAACGAAGTGCATGTTGTTTGCTTTAACTAGGGAGGTAGTCACCCCTTAAGCTGTAGGAGGGAGGTACCTGGGTCAGGAGAAGTGAAGCGAATAGGCAGACAGTGCAGAGTACCCCTGTGGCCATTCTCTCTCAATAATGAGTATACCACTTCGGATACTGGTGGTGGAGGTGGGGGCAGTCACAATCTACTAGGGAGAAGCTGTGGTGAGCAGGTCTCTGGCACTGAGTCTGGCTCTATGGTTCAGAAGGAAAGAGGGAGAAGAGGAGTGCAGTAATGATAGGGGATTCCATAGTCAGAGAAGTAGGCAGGAGATTTTGCAGACGTGAAAGGAACACTGGATGGTATTTTGCCTCCCAGGCGCAAAGGTTAGTTAAGCCTTGGATCAGTTCCACAGTATTGTATTCTAAAGGGAGAGGGTGAGCAGCCAGAATTCGTGATACTTATTGGTACCAATGACATAGGTCGGAAAAGGGAGGCGGTCCTGAAGAGTGAATATAGGGAACTAGGTAGAAAAATGAAAAGCAGGACCACCAGAGTAGTAATCTCTGGATTGCTGCCTGTGCCACATGCCAGTGAGAGTAAGAATATGATGATTTGGCAGACGATTGCAAGACTGAGGAATTAGTGCAGGGGGTAAAGGTTCAGATTGCTGGATCATTAGGATCTCTTCTGGGGAATGAATGAACTGTACAAAAAGGACGAGTTACACCAGAACACCAATACCCTTGTAGGCAGGTTTGCTAGTGCTGTTGGGGAGGGTTTAAACTAACTTGGCAGAGGGCCGTGTGCCAGAATAATAGGGCTGAGGATGCGGTTGTTGAAATACAAATAGATGCAGTGTGCAGTGAGACTAATCAGGAAGGGCAGACAGTTGATAGAGCAAAATTGCTGTCAGTGGGATAAGTTGAATTGGAACATGAGGACAAAATTGAAAAGGGTGATGAATACTGGACTGAAGGTGTCATATTTAGAATGCACGCGGTATATGGAATAAGGTAGATGAACTTGTAGTGCAGTTAGAGATTGGCAGGTACGATGTTGTGGGCATCTCTGAGTTGTGGCTGAAAGAAGATCATATTTGGGAGCTTAACATCGAAGGATACACATTTTATCAAAAGGCCAGGCAGGTGGGCAAAGGGGGTGGTATAGCATTGTTGGTAAAAATTTAAATCAAAGCCTTAGAGAGTGTTGACAAATGATCGGAAGATGTGGGTAGAGTTAAGAAATCGCAAGGGTAAAAAGACCCTGATGGGAGTTATATACAGACCTATGAATATTAGCCAGGATGTGGGAGGCAAATTACAATGGGTGATAGAAAAGGCATGTAAAAAGGGCAATGTTACAATAGTGATGGGATATTTCACTATGCAGGCAGATTGTGAAAATCAGGTTGGTGCTAGATCCCAAGGAAGAAATTTGTAGAATGCCTACGGGATGGCTTTTTAGAGCAAATGGTGGTTGAGCCCATGAGGAGAAAGGAAATTCTGCATGAGTTAGTGTGTATTGAACCAGATTTGATTCGGGATCTTAAGGTAAAGGAACCCTTAGGAAATAGTTATCATAATATGATAGAATTTGCTCTGCAGTTTGAGAGAGAGAAGATTAAGTCAGATGTGTCAGTAATACAGTGGAGTAAGGAGAATTACAGAGGCATGAGAGAGGAGCTAGCCAATGTTGGTTGGAATGGAACACTAGCAGGGATGATAGCAGAAGAGCAATGGCTGGAGTTCTCTGGGGCAATCTGAAAGGTGAAGAATAGATACATCACAAACATGAATAAATATTATATACAACAGGATAGTCGATATAACATGGAAATACAGTTGTGTCAGCATGAATTAATCAGTCTGATGGCCTGGTAGAAGAAGCTATCTGGCTTTTATGCTGCGGTACCATTTCCCAGATGGTTGCAGCTGGAACAGTTTGTGGTTGGAGTGACTCAGGTCTCCAATGACCCTTCAGGCCCTTTTTACACGCTTGTCTTTGTAAATGTCCTGAATAATAGGAAGATGAACTTACTACATATTAATAACTTAATAAGGACTGAAATATAAAAGCAAGGATGTAATGTTGAGACTCCATAAAGCACTTGGAGTATTATAAGTAGTTTTGGGCCCCTTAGAAAGAATGTGCTGAAACTGGACAGAGATAAAAGGAGGTTCACAGAAATAATTCCAGGATTGAATGGCTTGTCATATGATGAGTGTTTGATGGCTCTGGGCCTGTATTCACTAGAGTTCAGAAAAATGAAGGATGATCTCATTGAAAGCTATTGAATGTTGAAAGGCCTTGATAGAGTGGATGTGGAGAAGATGTTTCCTATGGTGGGTGTGTCTAAGACCAGAGAACACAGCCTCAGAATAGAGGGGTGTCCTTTTAGAATAGAGGTGAAGAGGAATTTCTTTAGTCAGATAGTGGTGAATCTGTAGAATTCATTGCCACAGGCAGCTGTGAAGGCCAAGTCCTTATGTATATTTAAGGCAGAGGCTGATAGATTCTTAATTGGTCTAGGCATGGAGGGATATGTGGAAAAGGCAAAAGATTGAGGCTGAGAGGAAAATTTAATCAGACATGAGGAAATGGGGAAGAAGACTTGATGGGCCAAATGGCCTAGCTCTGCTCCTATATCATATGGTCTTACAGTATTTTGCACCAGTCTTCACTGCAGAAGACACTAGCAGTATGCCAGAAATTTGTGAGTGTCAGAGGCAGGCATGAGTGTAGTTGCTATTACTAAGGAGAAGGTCCTTGGGAAGCAGAAAGGTCTGAAGGTAGATATATCACCTGGACCAGATAGACTACCCCCACAGTTCAAAAAGAGGTAGCTGAAGAGATTGTGATCTTTCATAACTTACTAGATTCCAGAATAGTTCCAGAGGACTAGAAATTTGCAATTGTCACTGCATTGTTTAAGAAGAGATGAGCCAGAAGAAAGGAAACGATAGACCAGTTAGCCTGACTTCAGCGGCTGGGAAGATGTTGGAATCCATTATTAAGGATAAGGTTTCTGGGTACTTGGAGGCACATAATAAAATAGGCTACAGTCAGCATGGTTTCCTCAAGGGAAAATCTTGTCTGACAAATCTGTTGGAATTCTTTGAGGAAATATGAGGCAAGATAGAGAAAAGAGTCAATGAAGGTTGTTTACTTGGATTTTCGGAAGACCATTGACAAGGTGATGCACGTGAGGCTGCTAAATAAGGTAAGAGCCCATGGTATTACAGGAAGGATTTTAGCATGGATGGAAGATTGGCTGACTGGCAGGAGACAAAGTGTAGGAATAAAAGGGACCTTTTCCTGTTGGCTGCTGGTGACTAATGGTGTTCTGCAGGAATTGATATTGGGATTGCTTCTTTTCATGTTATATGTCAATGATTTGCTGACGGAATTGATGGCTTTGTGGCCAGGTTTGTGGATGAGACAAAGGTAGGTGCAGGGCCAGCTAGTGTGGAGCCTGCAGAAGGATGTAGACAGTTTGGGAAAATGGGCAACAAAGTGGTATATGGATTATATTGTATGGAAGTGTATCATCATCACTTTGATAGAAGGAATAAAGGTGTAGATTATTTTTTAAATGGAGATAAAATACAAAATTTAGAGGTGCAATACATTGCCAGATGTGGCCTTGGAGGCCAAGTCTTTGAAAACATTTAAAGCGGAGGTTGATAGTTTCTTGATTAGTCAGGGTGTCAAGGGTTACGAGAAAAAAGTCAGAAGAATGGGATTCAGAGGGATAAGTCAGCCATGATGGAATGGCAGAGCAGATATGATGGGCTGAATAGCATAATTCTGCTCCTCTGTCTTATGGTCTAAATATGCAAAATAATATGATTTATAAAAAAGTATTTTTCAAGATCTAGGTGTCATTGGCAAGACCAGCATTTATTGTCCAAATTCAGTTGTGCTTTAGAAAGTGTTTATGAAAGGACTCTTTCAAAAGGTGCCCTCATTTGGGTGAATCATTGGACCCAGTGACAATAAAGAACCAATGATTTTGTAGCAATGAGCGGCAGGAGTGTATCCAAGTGCAGGATACAGGCATGGAAATAGCATTAACAGATTGTGTTTATAATAGTTGCCAGGAAGGCCGGGGAGTGAGGATTAGATGCTAACAGGGACATGAACATTGGACAACAAACCAGAGGAGCCTGGACTTGGACTGACTTGGCCACCGAGCCCAGACTTGGACTTGGCCACCGAGCCCAGACTTGGACTTGGACTTAGCCGCCAAGCCTGGACTTGGACCTGCCACCGAGTGACAAAACCAAACAACAACAGACAATTCATATTGCAGCTCGGAGCAGTGGCAAACGGCCTGCAAGACTCTGCCGGACACAAGACGACAAAAGCAAACAATGACAGATAATTCATATCGCAACTTGGAGTAGCAACAAACAGCGAACAATACTCAGCCGGACATGAGACGACAAAAACCGACAATGACAGCCCATTTGTATCTTGACTCCGGGTAGCACATGAAGCAGCAAACAGCCAGCAAAACTCAGCTGGACGTCAGGCTCTCGACTCGACCCAGGAACTGCGAACGGTAGGCTCTCGACTTGACTCATTCTCGGCAGCCCGGAACGAGTATAGCTGCATTGAAGAGGTGATGAACCAGCAGCGAGTAGATGTAAGCTGGAGTTTTCATGCTGCCGGTTCAAATGAGGATCAGGTGCCTTAATCAAGGAGCCCAGTGGAACACGGGGAAAAGGAAATTAACTGAAATGAGGAGTCAACGGACCGGACTGTGACAGATTTATGCTCAGTGGCCACTTTACCTCCTATACATCTGTTCATTAATAGAAATATCTAATCAGTCAATCATGTGGCAGGAACTTAGTGCATAAAAGCATGTAGACATGGTCAAGAGGTTCAGTTGTTCTTCAGACCAAACACCAGAATGAGGAAGAAATGTGATCTAGGTGACTTTGACTATGATTATTGGTGCCAGATGGGGTGATTTGATAATCTCAGAAACTGCTGATCTCCTGGGATGTTCATTCACAGCAATCTCTAGAATGGTGTGAAAAAAATATATCCAATGAGCGACAGTTCTGTGAGTGAAGACACCTTGAAGTCGGAGGAGACTGGTCAGACTGGTTCAAGCTGACAGGAAGGTGGCAGTAACTTAAATAACCACATGTTACAACAGTGGTGTGCTGAAGGAAATCTCTGAGTGCACAACATGTCAAACCTTGAAGTAGATTGGCCAAAGTAGCAGAATGTAGTGGCCACTTTATTAGTTAAAGCAGCTACCAAATAAGAGTGGCCATTGAGTGTGTTCCCAAGTCAGGATTGTGTGTGACTGGAAAGGAAACCTGCAGACAATTGTGTCTTCATACCCTTACTCGAAAACTCACAGATTAGCAAGGTCAGATTAACCTGCTGGGTATTTTGTAGATGTCACACCCTCCAGCAACTGTGAGTCAGTGGCGTAACAAATAAACTTCCTAGTATTTTGAAGGTGTGTAAATCAAGCCAGTTGCTGGTCTTTTATGAGATCATTCTCCTTGGTGCTACACTCTCCCAGGCACTGGGAGAGTATCCTGTTACACTTCTGACTTGTGCCTTGTAGGAAGGTATTGGTGTGTGGAGGTGAGTCACTCATGGCAAGAAACCCAGCCTCTAAGCTTCTCTTCTAGCCATAGTATTTATCATGCTGGTCTAGTTAGGTTTCTGGTTCTAGCTGAGAGCACATGCAATATTTATTCCTCCATGGTCCATTTGCTGCACTAGTTCACCATGCTATGGCATTCACCATGCATAGACTCCAAAGAACTGTCAGGGCTGCGGAAAGGATTATTGGTGTTGAAGCTGCCCTCGATCCAGGACTTATATGCATCTAGAGTCAGGAAGCGAGCAAGCAGCATTATTGTAGACCCATCACACCCCGGACATCACCTGTTCCAACTCCTTCCTTCTGGTAGGCGCTTTAGATCACTGTACGCCAGGACAAATAGGTACAAGAACAGTTTCTTTCCGTATGCCATCAGTCTTATGAACACTGGAATTTTAGTCTATTATAAATCAAGTCCACCTGTACATTCAATGAGATGGACCTCATTGTATATAGTTTATGATTATTTGCACTATTGTTTTTGTTTGCTTTTAATTCTGTACAGAGAGAGAGAGCTCAGGGAAACCGGCATCAAATTCCCTGTGTGTGTCCTCGTACTTGGCGATAATAAAGGATTCTGATTCTGATTCTGATTTATTCTTGAATGAAGATAACTGGTTGTTCATCCTTACCAACATCCACCAAGCCCCTATCCCACACTCACCCAAAGCAGCTCCAATACAATTTTCTTCTGCTACACAGCTGTAGTGTAATTTTGTACTCAGATCTAGTTTCAAACCCTCAGACCAAATACATCTGGTTGCACATGCCCAAAAGTTTCAGAATGCCTTAAACAACTTGGGAAAAATTGACTTGTAAATTTACTTGGAGTGTTATGCAATGTAAAATAACACTTTGATGTTACCTTTGGCAGTCAGTTTTCATGGTGTAATCACAGTTAAAACACCTACAAATGAGGAGTGAAGTTTTGCTGTTTAATTTTCATCTCAGCAATGTTTATTTTTCTTCTTCCATAAACCAAGAAATGTCCCAGCCAAGAGGGTGGGCTGCTGACCTGTGAATGTAGTGACATCAATTCAGTTTATTTGAGTATTTTTATTATATGGTGAAACCATTCAGGTTTGAAATGTAATGCTATATTACAATTAGAGGTTAACAAAGTGGAGGCATTTTTTAACTACAGGTGGAATTCAAAAATAATTAACCTTTCCAAAAATTATATAGATAATTTGCTCCTTTTAATTAATGTAACAGAAAATAACACCACCAATTAAAATCCACATATTAAGGCAGCTAAAAATAATTCACCCCACAAAATTTGTATTCTTAACTCCCAGTGCTACTTTCCAGAACATCGAAAGGGTATAAATTAAAACCGAGGAGAATCTTTTTAATAATGCTAATGAGCTTTGAATCCAAGAGCTGTAACCACTTCATAAGTAAGTTTCAAATTGCCAAGGATGTTCAAAATTACACTTCATTTACACTTAAATGAATAAAATGCTTTCTGGAGAATATTGTCTAATCTTACCAGGTAACTGAAAAAGCAGATGGCATCTAGATATTGTCAACGTGCCAAGAAGCTCCTGTGCACAGCAAGAGAAGATCTGCCATGCTTCTAGTAAAATAGTGGTGTTTGGACACAGCAGCCTCTTGAGGGCCAACCAAGGTATTTTTGTGTTTTTTTAAAAGTCTTTTACAATCATAGGACAATGCTGGACTGTAAGAACTTTAAGTACTGCAGCGAGCTTCTCGGTTGTCAGAGGAGCCATTTTGGTGCTTTACGGTGTTACTGCCTACTACAGAAAGGAATCAGATTTGGAGTGCAGTCTAACAGTGAGGAATTGTCCTGGACATTTTTCTTGCAAGACCCTGTTGGCCATTGGTAATGTAACCTATTGCAAGTCTGTTTCCCTTGTTTATCAGAGAAAGAGATGGCAGGGGAGTTGTGTGGCCTCAGGTGTAGCAAGGACGTGGCCTCAAGCTGTGAGCTTGCCAGTTGCAGCAGTGCAGAAGAGGAGACACTGGAGGTGGTGTAGCGCAGTGTTCATGCTGAATTGGGGGCTGGCCCCTCTTGTCAGTGCTGCCCTCCAGTGTTTGCTCAGTGGAAGACAAGCTGGATTGCATCCATGCATATGTTCATGTGCGGACTGATGAGAACTGTCAGTAACACCCACGCACCATTAATTTACAAGAATATGTCACTTAGGGACTTGTTTTGTGTGTGACTGTATGCTTACTTGCTATTTTAAATGTGCTATATGTGCCTTGTCCTGTGTATGACTGTTGTACTGTGTTTTGCACCTTGACCCTGGAGGAACACTGTTTAATTTGGCTGTAGCCATGAATATTCATGCCTGGTTGAATGATAATTAAACTTAAACTTGAAGAGCAACTTTGCTCTGCCTTGAGGAAAGGGTAATATAGTGCACATTTTTTTTTACTTTTAAAAAGTGACTCCACAACTTATGCTGAATCCACTCTGTTACACATTTCTCCAGTCTCCACACTTGGTGCCCTATTGCAGAGGTAATCACAAAGGTGGAGTAGAGAAAGCTGCACATAAATTCAATCACCATACAATGCTGATTTCCTGATAATGTGCATGTTCAATATTTCACAGCCAACACCCATTCTTCACATTGCAAAGCTTGAAAGTTTGCCTGGCAATAGGGAAAATCTTCTCCAGTGCTTTTAAAAGAATCAGCAATCACATGCAATTTAGTAGCATCCTCATTTCTTCTAATTTAAAGGGTTTGGTACTTCTTAGAATTCTTCAAGTCTACTGAAAGTTCAAAAGTTCAAAGTAAACTTATTAATAAAGTGTGTTTATGTCACCCTGAGATGCGTGTTTTTGCAGGCGTTCACAGTGGAGACAGAGAAACACAATAAAGCAATGAAAAAGACTGCTTATAAACAAAGACGGACCAACAGAAATGGGCAAAAAGATGGCAAACTGCACAAATGCAAAAAGAAAAGAAAATACTAATAGTAACTAACTGGTAAATAAATAAATAATATTGAGAACGTGAGTTGTAGAGTTCCTGAAAACGAGTCCATAGGTTGTGGAATCAATTGAGGTTGAAGGTTAATAACTGTTCCTGAACCTGGTGGTGTAGGACCTAAGGCTCCTGTTCCTCCTTTCAGATGGCAGCAGCAAGAAGAGAGGGGGAATGGCATGTAAAGTGCTGGCAAACATTGTCCCAGTTTTATGACATTAGCGCAGTCCACTTGCTCTCATACATACTGTAAGTGCATTAGTGGACATGTAGTGCCCTGTGATGCAATAATTGAGAGGCTTCTTCACCCAACTCGACCCTTCCCTCTCCAGTAGCAGAAGAACCATGTATTGCAGATGTTCCCCTCTGAGCCCTTTGGTGGCTGCACCAAGCTTCAGTGCATCCCTCAGCACCGACTCCTGCAGCCTGGAAAGTGCCAGCAGGCATCTTGATATGCTGGAAGACCAACAAGGTTTGGACAGACAAAAGGATGTCTTTCACCCAGTTGATGATCTGCCATGATTGCACAAGTTGTATTGTTTATTCACCTGGTGATTTCACTATTCCCTGTGATTATTTGTCACTGTCTTCTGAGACAGAATGGATGTATATTAATTGGCAGTATAAAATATGTTTGGGTGTGGTTAAAAAGATGGCAGGATGTGCAACTTTACAGTTGTGGGTATGCCTCTTGCAGAAGTCTTAAATATATAGGGTATATTCTTTGATATAGCTACAATACTGTTTCAACCAAGCCCAATGTAAACTCAAGGAACAGCACCAAATCTTCAGCTTAGTCACATTGCAGTGTCCAAGACTTGATATTGCATTCAACAATTTTAGAAAACCACTGCTGAAGGGTTTTGGCCATGTGGACTGTACTCTTTTCCATGGATGCTGTCTGGCCTGCTGAGTTCCTTCAGCATCTTGTCTGTGTTGTTCAGATTTCCAGCACCTACAGATTTTCTGTTTTTTTTAAATTAGAAAACCACTTTCCTGTTTTCTGTCAAAATTGACTGGATCTTATGTAAGGTCTTTCAGCTTAACTTATGTTTTCTCTCTCCATAAATGCTGTCTGACTTGGGTGTTTCCAGCATTCTCATTAAATTCAGATGTTCATCAAGTGTTCAGCTCTTACTTTCACAGTCCAGCAGGTTCTTTCATTTTCCTGTTGCTTTTCTAACCAGCTCCAAAAACATCATATCACCTGGACAACCCTGGTCTTCAACTTATCACAAACATTGTCTTTATTCTTTACACCACTCACCCTCTCTGCAACTTTTCTTATTATTTCTCCAAGTCTTGAAGAACTAATGTTATAAAAACGTTAATTGTTTTCTCTCTGGAGACACACGTCACTGTGGATGCTGCAAAAAAATCAAGCTGCTGGAGAAACCAACTGACTGAGTTCCTCTGAGTTCCCAACACGGGGTGCACAGACCCCTTGGCTAATGAAAGGGGTCCATGGCATAACAAAAGTTGGGAATCCCTGCTCTAGGGAGTTCCCAACCAAGGGTGCATGGACTCCTCAGTTAATGGTGTTGTACTATGTACAAAGCCATTAGAGAGACACTGAAGCTAGTGGATACAGAAGTGTTTTATTCAACAAAATTAGACACCTTCAGAGAAAGAGGCCTCCTTGACCTAATATTTTACGTGACAATTTTATATGCTAAAGACAATTCTATAGTTACAATGTATCTACAATACTTACTTTAAGTTACATATAATTTTCACACTGCCTTCTTTAGACCCACACTCCAGACATCCAAAACAAATTTTAATCAGTATTGCCTGGTTTTCAATTAATTTAGTGTTCACAGCTCCAGGAAACTGTTGTGCAGGGCTGCATTTTAAATGTAATCTACAAGCCACATTCGGGTCTAAAGAGCAGTTGCTAAAGTTAATATTTGCTATATTCCCTAACTCCATAATAAGGCCTTAACAGTTCAGACATGATCTTTCTCATTTTATCCTTTTGGATCTGATAGCCTGGTGTTGGGTTGACATTAATAAATCTATACCTACTGTAACATCCTTCTCAAATTTACAGCCACCTCTGTCTATTAATATATCTACTTCTACCTGTGTTTTATTCAAAGAGCGATAGTCATGAGTCGATGGAGTCTTGTAGGCTAAGTGCTTTCCCAGATCTCATATAGTTTTCTCTTCTCTGTCTACCCTTTGCTGAACCACAATAATATCATCTCAATGCAGGGCCACAGAGAGAGTCTGCTGTTTCTTGTCCATTTTGTGGACTCTTGTAGTGACGTGTCTGTTTCCCTCAAGCTTCTCTGAGCTGCCTCTCTCATGTTGCTTGAATAGATTACAGACTCTTCTTCTCAATTTCCTGCTTTGAGATCTGTGAATTGTCCCATCGTTCTGAAATTGCCAAGCCGCTCTCTAAATTATGACTTTAGCTTGGGCAAATTAGGCAGATTGTTGTTCGTCCCAGGCTCAGAGCAGTTTTCCTCAGGGGCACTGCACACTGATCCAGTTCTGTGACCAACTAATTTGGTTTACAAATCTAACTCAGAACCTCATGCTGGTTCTGATAGGAGGTTCTGTAACTAATACTTTTTGTCCAAGTATTTTGCTCCTATTATGACTTAATATCTATGGCACATTATAAAATACATAGTTACTGCATGTCACTTCAGAAGTAAGCATCCATGACTCAGAAATAAAGCCTTTAGCAGCACTTTATGTCTTTGAAGGTTTATCCTTAGTTAATATTATCCACTTCCTCAGCAAAATCACATCTGGAGAGATCATGCTCTCATTTATTGACATACTGCTTCACCACAACACTTGATTCCAGGCCATACATTTTCTCTTTGATATTCTTCATATGTAACACATGAATTCATGTGCCAGATCCTGCAAAGAGGGTTTTATATTCAACTTCATAGCTCTCTTTGCACCCTAAGCTTCAGAAAGGCTATTATTAAGTCCTATCTGCTTTGGTTTTGGCTCATTGCTATCTGCACCTGGGTCACGACCTCTACTCTCACATGGACAGCTGTCCTTTCTCACTAAGTATGTTGGATCACTGTTTCAGGTTGGTTTCACAATAGCTCCTTCAAGGTGTAGGCTGTAACCAGTATCTACCAGTTGTTACGATACACACCCAACTGCACTATATTCGGAATTCTGACACTCTAGCTCTCCGGAGTACGGATTGCTGACGCAGCCCTGTTAAGGACGCAGGACAATCTCGCTAATTGGCTGCCATGTTTTGGCACCAGGATTTCAGTATTTAAGTGGCATCCGAACAGAGGTTCAATGCTCAATGGTAAGTTTACTTGGATTATCACCTAGTGTCTTATTTTGTACTCGTTTCTAGTTTCAGTCTCGCATTGTGTCTTGATCCAAGTCTCAGATACTCTGGCACTTGGGTCCTAACCATCCTCATCAAGTTTCCTGGTCACACTAGTATTTATAACCTTCGAGTTTTCTTGGTATCTCTCAAGCCTACGTGAACAGTGGCTTTTGGCAGGTTTTAGATGATGGGGTGGTAAATTGGATTAGTAAGTATGCAGGTGATACTAAGGTAGGTGGCGTTGTGGATAATGAAGTACCGTAGATTCCGGACTACAGAGCGCACCTGATTAAAAGCCACAGGCTCTAATTTTAGAAAGAAAATCAATTTTGTACTTGTACAAGCCGCACCGGATTTTAAGCCGCAGGTGTCCCACGTTGTAATATGAGATATTTACACAGAAAGATATTACACGTGAGGATTTTTTAACTTTTAATTAAATCCGTATGGTAACATAAACAAATACATATTGCAAATGCTTTTTTTCGAACCGTGCCTGTAACACGGTTACTTTTAAATATACATACGTATCGGTAACACACAAATTACGTTGCGTATACTTTTTTACTGAACAGTGCACGAACAACATTCCAATATCTCCTAACGACTGGTAAAAAAATATATACTGCAGCCTACCAGGAAAAGTTATTGATCGCCTTTAACTTAAAAGCAGCGTTTTCACTCGGGTCTAATGCGCTCGCCCCCTCCTTTCCATTTATCGCAAACCGGTATTTTCCCACAAGACGCGGCGAAACCGGATGTGATGTCATAGCATTCCGGGATGTAGTATAGAAAACAAATATACTTAAAACACTTCTAACTTTAACTAGAAAATACTAACAAATGAATTACTAAGCCAAAATATTATAAACTAAATAACTGCCATAAAGGCAGCACAATGCTTTTCTTCGAGTGTTTTCCATGTTGATGAGGGTGAGTACAAATGACTGATTTACAATAATTTAATTGTGAAAGTGCGCTTGATTTATCATACAATTTCATTGGACCTCTGTGAACTACTCATCAATTTTATTGGTCTACTGTTACGAGGCAAAATGTTTTTGGCGGCATGAAAAAAAACCATGCATTAGCCGCACCGTAGTAAAGGCCGCAGTGTTCAAAGCCGTTCAAAGCGTGGGAAAAAAGTAGCGGCTTATAATCCGGAATCTACGGTAGGTTTTCAGAGCTTGCAGAGAGATTTAGGCCAGTTAGAAGAGTGGGCTGAAAGATGGCAGATGGAGTTTAATGCTGATAAGTGTGAGGTGTGACATTTTGGTAGGAATAATCCAAATAGGACATACATGGTAAGTGGTAGGGCACTGAAGAATGCAGTAGAACAGAGTGATCTAGCAATAATGGTGCATAGTTCCCTGAAGGTGGAATCTCATGTGGATAGGGTGGTGAAGAAAGCTTTTGGTATGCTGGCCTTTATAAGTCAGAGCATTGAGTATAGGAGTTGGGATGTAATGTTAAAATTGTACAAGGCATTGGTGAGGCTGAATTTGGAGTATTGTGTACAGTTCTGGTCACCGAATTATAGGAAAGATGTCAACAAAATAGAGAGGGTACAGAGGAGATTTACTGGAATGTGACCTAGGTTTCAGCACCTAAGTTACAGAGAAAGGTTGAACAAGTTAGGTCTTTATTCTTTGGAGCATAGAAGGTTGAGGAGGGACTTGATAGAGGTATTTAAAATTATGAGGGGGATAGATAGAGTTGATGTGGATAGGCTTTTTCCATTGAGAATAGGGGAGATTCAAACAAGAGGACATGAGTTGAGAGTTAAGGGGCAAAAGTTTAGGGGTAACACGAGGGGCAACTTCTTTACTCAGAGAGTGATAGCTGTGTGGAACGAGCTTCCAGTAGAAGTGGTAGAGGCAGGTTCAGTATTGTCATTTATAGTAAAATTGAATCGGTATATGGACAGGAAAGGAATGGAGGGTTATGGGCTGAGTGTGGGTCAGTGGGACTAGGTGAGAGTAAGTGTTCGGCATGCACTAGAAGGGCCGAGATGGGCTGTTTCCGTGCTGTAATTGTTATATGGTTATATGGTTATTTGCACCTTTCATTGATGGTTCTGGATATCTTTGCTCTACAAGGCTGTGATTCATTCAAAAATTACTATCATTCAATCTGAGTGGCTATGTCTTTGCCCATAACTATGACAAGCAACTCCACCAGCACCTCTTTCTTAATTCAGAGAGTCTTCATGCATATGTGCCAAAACTGAATTTGCCCCAGTTCAACTCAAAATGGTGAAAATATCTTAGATTACATTCTAGCCAACAACAGACTGAAATGTTGTAATATCCATGAATATGAGGGTCAAAGATGACCTGGGACTCAGGCCGGCTGGTGTTTAAAGGATTCCCTGTGAATGCAGAGCAGCGTATATCGGCCGGATGGGACACATGGTGGAAACCCACATCAAGGAGCATAGGAGATGTATCCATTTGGGTTACTGGAGAAATCTGTGATAGCAGAACACTGCATTTGCACTGGTCATAGGATTGACTTTGATGGCATAAAACTATTGTGCCCTGCCAATGGCTTTAGGGCCTGCCTGTTAAAGGAACCCATTGAAATAAAAGAAGAGGAAAAGTATTTTATCAATGATGAAGATCTCACTCTAAGTAAGAACTGGAATTCAATTGTATACAAGGTGGGAGAATGGAAACCTGATTGGATGAGGACTAATCAATCAGGAGGGACGGACGACAGGGGTATAAATACCACCAGATTAGACTTGCCCAGGCATCATTGCAGATGATGATGGCAGAGTTTGTCATCAAAACATCAGTTATAATTGATACTTGTACCCGGCCGGAAGCCCAAGAAGAGTTTATTCATGCATATGTTTATGTTTGTTTCTCAGTCAAAATAATGGTCTTAATAGGTGTGCACTTGCTACTGCTAAATATTCCTTTTGCCACCTCCTCTTTATCTGATTCTACAATGTGGATGGCACTCTGGCAGAAACTGACCCACAAACTTGTTCACTCTTGACTAAGCTTGCAACCTGCACTTAACCAATCCTGCTCCCGTGGCCACTTCTACATTATTTACGTTTGCTGCCGTTGATGCCACAGCCACCCTTGTGTGCAATGATCAGTGAGCAGCAGCTAAGCCTCGGGTTGCCAATGTTGAGTCCCTACTTCTGAACTTTGCTGAAGGCCGCTTGGAACCCCGCAGATGTAAAAAGGCTTTTGAATTAACTCTAAGTATCTCTAATAATGAAAGACATTTTAAAAAGTCAGAGGATTCAACTAATAAAAAAAAGATAATAAATGCACTCAAAACCCACTTAATTACTCAATATTCTCTCTGACGGTGGTGTCTGAAAAGAGGATGCTGTCCAAGTTGCATGCCATCTTGGACAATGACTCCCATCCACTCCATAATGTACTGGTTAGGCACAGGAGTACATTCAGCCAGAGACTCATTCCACCGAGATGTAACACTGAGTGTCATAGGAAGCCATTCCTGCCTGTGGCCATCAAACTTTACAACTCCTCCCTTGGAGGGTCAGACACCCTGAGCCATTAGGCTGGTCCTGGACTTATTTCCACTTGGCATGATTAACTTATTTTTATTTAATTATTTATGGTTTTATAATGCTATATTTCTTCACTATTCTTGGTTGGTGTAGCTGTAGCGAAACCCAATTTCTCCTCAGGATCAATAAAGTATGTCTGTCTGTTTGTCTGTCTGTCTGTCTATTAATGAAAAGTATTAAGATTAATAAAATGATGATAAAGGCACAAGGGCCATTTGGGAGGTGCATCCAGTTCCTTTGTCCATGTTGTCTGTGCTTGATTCCCTGGACTCACTACAGGGCTTCTGGCGTGTACTAAAGCTAGCTGGCACCTTCCATGGAACCATGGTCTGCAGAATGGCATTATCCAGCTTGTTGAATTTACAACAAAGAAACAGACTGTCCACTCCAGCTGTTACTTTACTTTGTCCCTGACCAGCAAATATGTAGAATCCTATGAGTTTGTCTTGGTAATTCCCCCAACCTTGTAGGGACCATCCTCAAGCAGGTCTGCCCTTTGTTGTAAACACAGGTGGTGAAGTATTTCACCATTTTGGCTCTTTGCCTGCTCACTTGCCTAAGTAGTAGGTTTAGTGCCTTCCAAATCATTCACTTCCAGAGGTCACAATAGGAGCATTCAGAACACAGTACCTGGGAGCTACCTAACCACTAATCCTGTTGTCACTGGCCTCTTAGTGAGCTTGACTGAGTTACGCTGGGGTGAATGTTCCAAACACCCAAACTGTTGCTCTGTTTTCTTATTTTCAAGTCAAGTCAGGTCAAGTCACTTTTTAATTGTAATTTCGACCATAACTGCTAGTACAGTACACAGTAAAAATGAGACAATGTTTTTCAGGAACATGGTGCTACATGAAACAGCACAAAAACTACACTGAACTACATAAAAACAACACAGAAAGAACTACACTAGACTACAGACCTACCCAGGACTGCATAAAGTGCACAAAACAGTGCAGGCATTACAATAAATAATAAACAAGACATTGGCACAGTAGAGGGCAGTAAATTGGTGTCAGTCCAGGCTTAGGATATTGAGGAGTCTGATGACTTGGGGGAAGTAACTGTTACATAGTCTGGTCGTGAGAGCCTGAATGCTTCGGTGCCTTTTCCCAGATGGCAGGAGGGAGAAGAGTTTGTATGAGGGGTGCGTGGGGTCCTTCACAATGTTGTTTGCTTTGCGGATGCAGCATGTAGTGTAGATGTCTGTAACGGCGGGAAGAGAGACCCCGATGATCTTTTCTGCTGACCTCACTATTCACTGCAGGGTCTTGCGATCTGAGATGGTGCAATTTCCAAACCAGGCAGTGATGCAGCTGCTCAAGATGCTCTCAGTATAACCTCTGTACAATGTGATGAGGATGGGGGGTGGGAGATGGACTTTCCTCAGCCTTCGCAGAAAGTAGAGACGCTGCTGGGCTTTCTTTGATATGGAGCTGGTGATGAGGGACCAGGTGAGATTCTCCACCAGGTGAACACCAAGAAATTTGGTGCTCTTAACAATCTCTACCGGGGAGTCGTCGATGTTCAGCGATGGTTGCTTCATGCCCATTTTTCTTGGTATGTGGGTGTGGCTGGGTTCTGAAGCAGATATTTTAGAAAATATTCCACCTCCAGTTTGTCAAGGAGCGTGATCAATTAATACCACTTCAGCAATGAGATAGTTCAACACTTTGTCTATATACCCAGATTACCAATGGATTCAGGAAGCTGGATACACAGTTAAATACATTAATAGATTTGCAGGTGTTATTGCAACACTTATAAACACTAAGTGTGAGGTTACATGCATGTAATAATAGAATTACTCACCAGTCTTGGCTTTTCATTTTCAGGTCATACTTACCATCACTGCCAAATACTGAACTGTGCCAAGTGTCCCTCCCTTATTTGTCTTTTATATTAAAAATTAAAAAGAAGGCAATTGTTTAAGTGAAAATTAATTGCTCACTTACCTGACCTCACCTTCTGCTCAATGACATATATATAAATTATGTTTGTGCACAAAGCACTGATGGAAATTTCCATCATTTATTCACTCCCAATTCAAGTCTCGGCATTTGCCATTTATACCTGCAGCATATCAAAATTAAACTTAAGTCTTTAAATGTCATTCAGCCACATACACGACTGCACATGATAAACTGGAGTATTTTACTGCCCTTATAACAACCTGTGATCTTTCTTTCTACCCAGAGGTAATGAATGTCTCACAATTTTGTATAGCCTACTCAATAGCTTAAAAATTTACATGAAGTGAATACATTACAAGGTTTAAAAGCAACACACACAAAATACTGGAGGAACTGCCAAGCAGCATCTATGGAAAAGAGTTTTGGGCCCAGTCCCTTCAGCAGGTGGGTTTAAAAGATGGTTTTTAGTTCATTGTTAAAAGTATATTGTATATATAGCTGTCAGCCTCTTGAATACACATTTTTTTTAACTTTTAATGGTTTTTCAACACTCCAAACAAGTCAAGATTTCATTCAAAAATAGAACTCTTGTTTTACCTCCTTTCTGATGTTTACTGATACTTATGGCCAATGCTAAGGCTTAGCAATTAAGTTTTACACTTTTGTATAATGAAACAACCTTTTGTTTCCATTTCAAAATATAAATCATTTTGCACTTTTGGTTTAATTAAAGAGAATTTCTTTGAATGGGAGAATTGATGCACTGTGTTAAGAGGCTTTTGCAAGTATCATTAGAGGTATGGTGTTCTATTATTGTTCTACACTTACACTTTACTTGTTTCCAATATACTGTTCTTGCAATAATAGCAGCCTGTTCCTTGTGACCCCTGAGGGTAACAAAAACCTTTTAGTTAAACGTATATTGACCTTTTTTTGCTCGATTCTGAATTATTTCACTACTACCAATAAAAATGCCATAAATTAGACATAAACTCTGTAAAAATGTCAGCAAATGATCAAATTCTGCTCTTTTATCGATATTAGCTGTAGTCACTGCTTTCATTTCACGGTGCTATCAATAACCTTCAGGTCTCGAACACTTGTATCAAAATCTGATGGGTCACATTTCATCATAATTAAAGAAGAAATCTGGTGTGTGTGTGTGTGTGTGTGTGTGTGTGTGTGTGTGTGTGTGTGTGTGTGTGTGTGTGTGTGTGTGTGTGTGTGTGTGTGTGTGTGTGTGTGTGTGTGTGTGTGTGTGTGTGTGTGTGTGTGTGTGTGTGTGTGTGTGTGTGTGTCTCTCTCTCTCTCTCACACACACACACACACAAACCTAGCATCAAATGCAGATGACTATTGAATATTTCATGAACACTTTGATGTCACATGCTGAAATGATTTTCAAAGACACTCTACAGTTACAGCAACCAAATTTTTTGTTAAATTATATCTATTACTTCTCATGACAATGTACTCTAACCACAATTTTGACATTTTGTAAATATGACATTCTAACTACTGTGATGTTGATTCCCTTTGGCACAAAGGAGTTAGTTTACTCTAGCCTTTGCCGCATCAGTATCAGGAGGCTTGTGTCCCTTTCAAAATGTAACGACAGTAAGGAGAAATGCATACTGAAAGTACACATTAGGCAATGAACTTGTATTTTTTTCTCCACTGTTTCTGTGTGAATATGAGATAGCTTGATCCCTAGGGATAACCAGTGTAGCAGAAAGGCAAACATCAGCAGCCTGAACTTAATTTTACATGGAAAGTAATCATCGGCAACTTTTGATATGATCACCTCTCATTTATCATCACATGATGACTACTGAAATGAATTTATTCTTCAAGTCTCACCTTCCCTTTAATTACAAAAAATACATCTGCAAATTTCCTGAAAACTTTGCTAATTAAAATTGGATATTGTTTCTAATTAATTATTTTGAGGTGACAGATATGTTTTTACTATTCATCATCATCATCATCATCATCCATCAGGTGCCACGCCCAGTTTGAGCTTTGACTGCCATGGCCCACACACTCCCGTTTCGGGTCAAGTGGATCAATTCATTGGTCTTCATTTCCAGTTCTCTGGCGGCTGTCTCCAACATCATTTGTCTTTGCCTTCCTCTTGCTTTCTTCCCTTCAATCTTTCCCATAATTACTATGCATTCTAACTCTTCTTTCCTAATCACATGTCCAATGAAGTTACGTTGCCTTTTCGTGACCTCATACATTATTTCTCTTTTTGTGTTTGCTCTGTTCATGACATCCTCATTAGATACTCGTTTTGTTCATGATATTCTTTGCATCCTCCTCAAAAAGCACATCTCTGCTGCTTCAATTCGTTTCTTCATGTTACTAGATATTGTCCATCATTCTGAGCCATATAACATAACTGGATAAACGTAACATTTCAGTGCTCTGAGGCAGGTTGTCATGCCTAGTTTAGTGTTGGTCAGTATACTCTTCATTCTCGTAAAGGTGTCTTTTGCTATCCCTATTCTTTTGATGTCCATGTCACACCTGCCATCTGATGTCACCCAGCTTCCTAAGTAGCAAAAGTTCTGTACCTGTTTTATATTTTCCCCATTTACTCTCAGCCTGCAGATAGGATTCTCCTTCTTTTTGGATATCACCATACATTCTGTCTTTTCGCATTTGATAGTTAGACCCATTTTTGCACTTTCTTCAACAACTATATCAATTAAGTTTTGTAGTTCTTCATCCATACTTGCAATTACAGTTTTATAATTATTAAATCAGGCTTGGTTATCTAAAAGAACCTGTATTTCAGAGTAACACATACAAAATGTTGGTGGGACTCAGCAGGTCAGATAGCATATTTGGAAAAGAAGATGTTTTGGGCCAAGATCTTTCATCAAGAGAGTGCTGAATGAAAGGTCTAATTCATCTTGATTAAGGGTCTTAGCCTGAAATGTCGACTATTTATTCCTTTCCATGTATGCTACCTGACCTGCCGAGTTCCTCGAAAATCTTGTGTGTGTTACTCTGGACTTCCAGCATCTGCAGAATCTCTTGTGTTTTTGTTTTATTTTAGAGGCTACTTACACAATACAATGTGTATGCCTAGAGGGAAGTAAGATACCTTGTAGAAGGCGGAGACTGGGGAGTCCAACAGTCCATTCATAAAGTGAGAGGAAGCAGGATTTCAGGGAGATTACATGAGAAATGTACAGACATACAATTACAGGAAATGGAGAGGTAGATGACTGGAAAGAGGTGGAATACAATTAATCAGCTGGTTAGACTATATCTAACAATTAAAGGATTAATATATAAAAACTATGTTTCTAAGGTTACGTAAAAGTTAGGTAAATCTAGAAAGAGATATGCCTAAAGATTGGTATTCTCTCTCCCATTTATCATGACAGTAATTCCTTCTCTAAAACTTTTGCCTTAGTGTTACATCTGACAGTTGATTACAAAATATCACACTCCCAATATTGTTGCAACAGAATAAATTTTTAACACCAAACGCATTATCTGATGCAGTTGCTTCAGTCCATTAGCAAGAAGAAGCAATTGGAAGTCGAGGGAGCAAGGATTACCCAAAAGACACAGATTATTGGTGCTGTATCAATTATTTAGATTTAAGGGAATGGCAATGTCCCAAGCAATTTAGTTTCAACCAGCAATTAATTGTTGAATGCTTTTCTCCTTTGGAATGATGTAACAAAACTGGAAACCCAATAGCTCTGCTTTTAACTCTGAGTAGGTTTTGGGCAGATGTGGGACAGAATAAGCTGGAAATTGACCTGCTGTTGTGGGCTTATTATAACTCCAGGACTTTTTAACACAGTGTTGGGAGGGATTTGATATCCAGAGTCCAGCCATGGACTTCAGGTGTATAGAGGAGAGATTTCCCTGGAGATAGTTCATTGGAGAGTTGGAGTGGGATGGGGGCATTGCTGGGGTGGCACTCAGTGTTGGTTGAGTGCTAAATAGAAGAAGGTAAGTCCTGATGAAGGGCCTCGGCCTGAAAAATCAACTCTATTCCTCTCCATTGGTGTTGCCTAACCTATGGAGATCCTCCGGCATTTTGTGTGTGCTACTCTGGATTTGCAGCAACTGCAGAATCTTTTTTGTTTATGAGATAGAACGTATCTTTGGCAGCTGCTCCACAGGAAAATAAAAAAATGCACTAAAGGCTTGAATTTAGATCATTTTACCCTAAATCACTTTATCACCAGTTAATTATATCGCCACAATGTAGTCACATTTTGCAATGTTGCAGATATGGTCAATGCATGCATAATATGATCCCACAAATATCAATTAGATAATACCAAGCTAATCTGGTTAAAGGGCAGATATGGTGCACCCCCCCACCAAAAACTATGACCCTTCTGTTACATGCAGTTGTATCTGATATTTTCTTTGGAAAGTTTGGAAAGACTGCATCTACAAAAATATATCTCTCCCTCTATGGCAAATCCCAACTTCCAGATTCAGAGGCAAGGGCAGACTGAATTGAGGGAGAGCAAACGTGATCATCCCAGCTGATCTTGACTCACAGAAAAGGTGCAACTACTCCCAGGCTTGGACCAGAGTATCAATTTTGTGCCATTAGACATAGACTTGCAGACTTAGAGGTACAAGTCGCTTAATTGCTCATCCAGAAAAGCGGGCGAAAGGGTGACGAACCTGAAAGGTTCTATGGATTGAGGCTGAGATAAAGTTAGCACTGTAAGGTTGTTATAGCCAGGGGTGATAGTGGGTTAAGCTCCTGTTACCTTTTAAATACTCCCAATGCTGTGTGACTCAAATAGTCTCAACAACCAAGTCCAGCTCCTGATCTTCATGAGTGGCTTAGCTACTAAGCCCGGTGAAATTCTTTCTACTGACAAGAGAGGGGGGCAAATGTGGGTTACCGGCACCTGAAAACTAATTGCTTTGGCCGGAAGGGGCTCGTCTGGTGTGGTTGGCAGTCTAACTAGGAGAAGGAAAACTCTAATCTCAAACCTCCATGGCCTTGCGGCTCTGCCCACTGATGCAGGAAGCTTCGGGAGTAAAGCCCCAAGGGAAATATCCGGAGCTGGAGTCCCTAAGGCAGTCTGATGTTGAGTTCAATGCTGACTGGCAACTCCTGCGACACTGCTGCTGTCAAACTGTTTTGGTCTCTGCCATTCCTTTGGGTTCATCAGTTGTGCGGAGGGGGGAGAGCTTGTTACACGGGCAGCATCTTGCTCTCTATATTGTACTGCTCTGACTTGCGTATGTAGACAGCCAGAATGCGACATCCATGGTTGACCCTGACCAATGGAGAGCCTGAACGTCTGCACCATCTGGAGTTATGCATTATCATTGAAGTCATTCCCTTCAAAAGAAGCTAGCTCATCCAACAAATATGGAGCTGGTCGTGACACTAAACACAATGTAGTTTAGAGTTTCTTGCTTGTTTATAGGATGTGGTAATGCCAGTATTTATTGTCTGTCCCTAATTGCCCATGAACTACATTGGCATTTAAGAGTTAACCACATGGGTGGATCCGGAACCACATTTTGTCCAGACCAAATAATGATGGGTGATTTCCTTTCCTGAAGGTCATTAGTCAACCAGATGGGTTTCTCACAACAATCTACATTTTTGTGGCTATCATTGGTGAGCCTTGATTTTTTTAAAAAATCCAGATTTACTTAGTTACTTAAATGAAGTTACCCAGCTGCAACAGTAGGATTTGAACTCATGTTTCTCAATCAATGACCAAAAACATTGGATGTAATTCCAGTAATTTACTGTAACTGCACACATATTATGCATCCTGGTATCATTTACACTTTATCTTTTCAAATCTCAATGTCTTCTAGAATTCATCGGTAAACATTTATGGTCTGTCTCAGATATTTATGCACATTATTCAGGTTGCAGTACTAAAAGGATTATGTATTTTTAAAGATTTTAGATTAGGGTTACACTTTTAAACTCTCTGCCCAATCAGATGAAGGCAAGAAAGCAAGAGCATTATCTTATGAGCAGAAAGTTTTCAAATTCAAGGGCAATAATCCTGGGGTGTGATGCATTGTGATGGAGAAAGTTATTAAGTTACTGTACCAACTGGCAAAGAAAATAATGCCATAATAAACATTCTGATTGGACAAGTTATTATAATTTTAAATGTCATTTAGATGTTGGTTGAGTTCCACTTGAATAAAATAAGCAGAAAGAGAAAAAAAACTTGTTTCTTATTTAACTATTTATTTTTCTGAATGGGACCTAACTTGCATTATCAGACAAATTTAAAAATAGAAAATGGGTGATTTCTTTAGTAGAATTACTCATATGGTCTGAAATGATTGAAATTTTAACTATTTCAGATTTCTCAGCACTAATTGTGGGTCTGCATCCGGAATGACAGTTACATGATTCCTGGTAATTCAGGAACTCCAAAGGGCATTTACTCTGTGTGACATTAAAGTTGTTCACAAGGGCATCTTCACATAGTGCTTTATTCTGAGTCACACGCAAGGGCAGATAATCAAAAGCATGGGGAATGAGATAGGATTTTAACGAGTTACTTAAAGAAGGGTGGAAAAGGAAAGATTTAGGGATGGCATTCCCAAGCTTAAGGAGGAGGTAGAATAAAACCAGAAATGCACAAGTGGTTGAGATGTGAAACCATGCACCCATTCAAGCTCGTGCTACATCTCACTTTCATTCTGATGGCAAATAAGTAGCCAGGATGCGATAACAGTAATGCTCATTCATCAACGCTGACTTCCTTTTTGAGGCATCAGCTCACAGTCAGGGTAAAAACAACAAATACATGTTGATTATACAACCCTTTATAGTCAGCTGTTTAGCTTTCTTGTAAATATTCTTAATCCAAAACAAGTCTATAAAAATACATAATTTAATCACACAGTATCATGGCAAGAAATCTGCTGTCAGAAAATTAATTATGCTTTTTTGCATTATACTCAAACTGACATGAAGTTTACGGCAAGATATCTGAAGCTGAACTTATAATTGCTTCAAGGAATTTTGAACAGGATTAGACTGTATTTTATGTTTTTATATGAAATCTAAAACATACAATACTACTCGATGTTGTCGAGGCAAGGGAGAACTTCATTATATTCAGTGGAACCTTGAAATGAGATGAGGGCTCTTTCCTCAGGGTGTGGGTAAACAGGAGGTCTATGCTAATGAAGTGCCAGAGGCAGGATAATTAAATTACTAAGATTTATCCAAAGCTGCTTAATATTAGCTGTTTCTGCTATACTCTTGGGAGGAATGTTACACTATTCTCTCTACTGGGAACATTCTTTCCGAAGTAATGAACTTTACTGACACCACTCTAGGGTCCTTGAATGACTGTAATCAGAGTCTCCTTTCCAAAGCCACATCCGAGATACCAGTGCTACATGTCATGACGGTTTTACATAAAGAGGAAATGAGAAGAAGGAAAATAAACACTGCACTTAAATGGCACTGACTGCATTTAACCTATTCACTCCCATTTCTGCAATGTGCACTTTGTGGAAAAACTGAGCTGATTTTAATAGACCTTTAAACACAGAGGTATATTTTTCTTTCTTTTGCAAATATGAGGTTAATAGCTTTTGTGGAATTTAATGGACCTAAGCTAAGATAGCAACACACTTCATGGTAGGTATGAAGTCTCCATTAGTGGTTGGTCAATCATGACCCTGTTGTAATAAATGCTGATCTCATACTGCTTAGATACCTAAATTGGTGAACGTTTTAAGCAGGCAGCTGTGGAGTGCACTGATGTTGATAGAAAAGCATGGTACAGATGTTAAAGCAAAGAACGGCAGTGGAATATATAGAGCTTCCTGCCCGAAAATATTATGGATTCTGAATCAAATAACAGCTTCAAGGCTGAGATGAAGATATTTTTGTTAGATAAAGGTGATGAAGACTAACGAGGAAAGATATGGAAATACGGTCAAACCACAGATTAGTTATTAATAGTGAAACGGACTTTAGAGGTTTCATGGCCTTTGACTGCTCTTTTGTTGGAAGCTCAGTGCTACCCAGTGGAAGCAGGCCACTGTATTGAAATACCACTCTAAACCCTAAGCAACCAGTCCTTCTACCGTATTTCCCTATAATGCTTATTGATAGTAAGAATTGACCAATGTGACCAACTACTCTTTGCTTTGCAGCTAGATTGTTTCAGTGTGGAAGTTCAAAGCAGCTATCTCTGAGGGGAAATGTGAAGTAGGAAAAGCTAGCTTGGATGTGTTTTTTAAAACATTTCTAGATATCCCCCAATATCTTAGATGATTAGAGGAGATATTGAGTCATGGTGTCACAAATGCAGATTGACACAACCATAGTATTTTGATTCTATGCTTGAAACTAAATACTGAATGCAGATGAGATTGCAAATGATATAAAATGGGGATGTGCATTAAGGGACAGTAATTAGTGTGACTCAGCTGAACAATTCCACGTACATCCAGGGAAATGACACGACACACAATGGAACATCAGTATGTACATCCTGGCAAATATTTGGTCTAAAGAATGAAGCATGCACTCTCTATTGGCAGGCAAATAAATCAGGCTAAAGTTAAATGTGCCTCATTGGTTACACAGGGTGGGAATTGTGCCGTACAATGAATAAAGTTTAAAATAATATCTGGAGAATGCATTAGAAGTATTGCAAGCACATTGCAGCCTGCCAAGAAAACTGTTATTGGTTCTTCATTCACAACCAGGAGCAAGTTATATACTTAGACCCTTTCTTAATACTTGGATACTTCTTTAGTGGACATTTAATTGTTAACGGAGAATGATAGTTTTGCAGATTTGATAGATGCGCTCATCAAAGATAAGATAAGATTATTTGTGGAATCCGGATGTCTAGCCTGAGGGAACATTAATGTAAGGCAGGATGAACTGTGGAAAAGTGTAGGCAGATATGCAAAGCTCTGGAATTGTTAGAAGACAGGCAAGGATTGTTGGATGGATAACAGAAGGAAGTACATGTGGTGAAGCCTGAGACAGAACAGGCAAACTATGGCTGATACTGCTCCGATATTGAAAGCATTGCAGATGACAACATAAGCTGCAGAAAGAAATTTCCTATGAATGGATTGAAAAAAAATAATACTCTTTCCACAAGTAGTGCAAATAGATATTAAAACTCTGCAGAGTGAAGGTGAGGTTAGGGCTTGATTCAGAGTTCGTTTCAGACAAAACACACCTGCTACCAAACAAGGTCATTTCGGTCACATGTGTGTCAGAAATACTCCCTGTTACAACCAAAAAGTATAAAACAGTAGTGACCAGAAAATATTAACTCTGCTTCTCTCTCCACTGGTGCTACCTGACATTATGACTACCGGTAGTTTCAATGCATTCTGTTTTTTTTTTGTACTCAAGATTTAAGATTCAAGATTCAAAGTTGTCTATTGTCATTCATCAATACACCAGTATAAAAGAAAACAAAATGCTTACATGTTAGATGCAGCATAAAAACAGCCACAATAACCAGAATAAAACACAATAAATTTAAATATATAATATTACCTTATATACATAGACTGATTGTATCTACAATAAATTGACACTAGATACAGGAAATCTGTGCATAAGGTGACTCTTACAGGAAATAGCAAAGTAGTGGGTTAATGGGTGAGGTACTCACCAGTTGTATCACTAGTGGGAGAGGGGCTTGTTTTGTTGACAAAAACGAGAGTTTTGCTGTTGTTGCTTGTTGTGTTCTGTGTTATTCTGCTGAACTCAGTGGGCATGCTAGAACATTGCTAGACTGTTTCAGTGATTCTGTAGGCTTGATGTTTTATATTCTGTATTTTTCACTCATTTTTTGCCTTCTGCACGATTTGCTCCTTTTTTTTGCACATTGTGTGGTTGATGTTTTCTTTGAACGGGTTCCACTGTGAGCCTTTGTTTTGTGGCTGTCTCAGGGATGTATACTACCTACACAGTTTGTTCATAAATGTACTTAGATCTTTGAAACGTTTCTATGTTGCTGTTGGAATGTGTGGAGGTAGATGCAGGCTGCCCACAGCACAGCACTAGGATGTGTTGGTTGCTAATGCAAATGCCACATTTCACTGCATGTTTTGATGTACATCTGATAAATAAATCTGAATCTAAATTTTAAAAATGGACATTCATACCTTTCACAATAAGCTCTATTTGCCACACCTTTGCATGCCTTCTTATACGTTCCTCATGGCTTACTATCCTGCCTGTCTTTGTCAGTTACCCCAACATCATGGCACTTGACAAAGATATAATGTCTCAATAAATTCCATTTTAATATTTATTCTTACCCATTTCTGTCAAGCAAAACCTTGCACATTTTTACTTGATTGCTCTTCAACAGGGACATAAGATAAACAGAGGAATTAAAGAAGGTTCTCGGCCCAAAACGTTGACTGTTAATTCATTTCCAAGGACATAACATTTCTTATCAAGATACATTGCAATTGATTTATTTACACACTTTTATTCTGGTGGTTTGCAAAGATGCAAAGCAGGTATGAAAATGAAATAAAAGCTGTTTAGTAATACCATTCACCTGTTTGGTCACACTTACAAAGAAGGGAAAATTGATTTGTACAAAAGCAAAGCCATCTGCAGTACTTTTTGTTTTTCACTTAGAAGTTTCATCTGAATCTTAACAAAAACTACCTTTACATCTGATTTGAAGCCAAATTTACATGGCCACCAGGTAATTAGCGGGAGTCATATTTCCAAAACTTTTGATTTGCATGATTACACAGTCCAGCCAAACTGAAAAAGTGATAATCAAATTGTTGTAAAGAACAGGAACAATGCGGCATCTATCGCATTATAGTTCATTTCATCAAAATGAATAAAATAGTATAAATGTATTCATCTCACCTCTGCAAAACCTCATACAATTAAAACTTGCTCCACAGCAAACTGACCTGCGTTGGAGCAGTCAGCAAGGAAAAAGGAGGAAGAGAGGTAAATATTTAGGACATTTGCACCCAATCACAACAAGCTGGAATTGCAGTTAAAATGACCGAAAATAACTTTTGAGAAGTGCTAGGGACGTTCACATGCTGTGTTAGAACTTTCACACAGCCATAAATGATTAGTGCCAGTGACAAGAAAACAATTTAGCCATTTATTGGCATCTATGTTCAATGCATTAAGAAACTTTCTGAATCAGTAGCAGCTTGAGCTTTGCCAACAAGGACTATTACTGGAGGAGCTGCTTGGATCAGGGGTGCACGGACTTTTGTTTGTTCACCTAAATACTCATCATAAAAACAATGCTATTGACAAGTTGCAGAAGAGATCTATTCTATCAAGAGGAAATCTATTGGACAAGTTTAGGTACAATCTGAAATGTCAATGATTTTGTTTGAAGCAACAATCGAAGGTTGCCCATAAGACCATAAGGCATAGGGGCATTATTAGGCAATTCGGCCGTTCGAGTCTGCTCTCTCACGGCTGATTTATTTTCCCTCTCAACCCATTCTCTTGCCTTCCCCCTGCAACCTTTGACACCCTTACTAATCAAGGACATATCAATCTCCGCTTTAAATATAACCATTGGCATGGCCTTCACAGCTGTCCGTTGCAATGAATTCCATAGATTCACCACACTGACTAAAGAAACTTTTCCTCATCTCTGTTCTATAGGGATGTCCTGCTAGGCTGTGCCCTCTGGTCCTAGACTCTCCAACTATTGGAAAATCCTTCCCTCTCTAGCTCTAGATGAAGGCCTAGAGAGACCTAGACTTCTTTCTAGGTCTGTCAATATTTAGTAAGTTTCAATTAGATCCTCCCCCCACTCATTCTTCTAGACTCCAGTGAGTACAGGCCCAGAGTCATTAAGCACTCCTCATACATTAATAATGCTTTTATTCCCAGTACCATTGTCATGAGCCTCCTCTGACCCTTTTTTAATGCTAGCACATTCTTTCTTTCTGCTCTCAATACGCCAAATGCACGCTGACCAATGCCTTATAAAGGCCTAGCATTACATCCTTGCTTTGTTTTATTCCAGTCCACTCAAAATAAACATTGCTTTATCATACCACACTTAGCATATCCTCCAGTATGTCTGTCTGGCAGATTTATTATCTTCTTCTTGGGCATTCCCTCTTCCGTTCCAGTCCTAAAAAGGGAAAATAATGGTGCATGGACTCTTTTAACAAGGGATAGCCATTGCTCACCAGCGACCACATAGTCTTGACAGAAGGGTGTCTTAGCCCAATGCAGGGAGATCTAAGTAATTTGGAGACTAGGAAAGGCTTCTTAAAGAACGTGACTAAAATTAGGTAAATGGCCCTGGGAAATCTCTGACTGACTCTGATAATTGACACCTTTTCAAAACAGAAATAAGCATTAATTCTGCATTGGAATAAAATGTAACACACTGTGTTCACTCAGTTACCCCGCTAACATTTTTTGTCTTCCATCAGTCCTTCACTTGGCAATTGAATAGCACCCTCCCTGTGGTTGTTTTGCTTATTCTTGCATTGTTTTCTGACATTATGACCAATCGTTCTGCTCTTGTAAATATAGCTGACTCTGTCCTACCTCTTCTTGTGTCTCTGACTCCTACTGAATCCAAATACATTCCAAGGATTGTGAACATTCTGAATGCAGCCTGATATAAACAGGCATTGCCCACTTGAGTTTTCCCATCTCCACTGGAGCTGCTACCATTCAGAAGTGTTTACAGTCAAGAGTCGGATTTCTGGCATGTTCAACCGTAATAGAATTATCCCTTGTGATTAAATGGTCAGACTTACTGTTAGCAATAAGCGAAGTAAATGGACTATGTTAATCAGTGTCAATCAGTTCTCCATCATAGAGGAACACAAGGAAAATGTCTGAAATAACAGCATGCAAAACAAGTAGAAAATCTGGCTCATGATGTTTGGGTGTGAAAAATTACAGTTAGTTTGTCCATTTCCCATTCATGTAACATGTGGTGAGTTAAGTCATGCAAATACCACCATTAGAAGCTTTATATGTTAAAGGAGAGTAATAGTTTGTTATCAACTCCAATGATTTTGGAAAATAAAATACAATTGTGATGTTAATGCTGAAGGAAACCTTAAATGAGTATTGCTATAGAAAGGAGAATTATGGGGACTAATAGGAAAGAGCATTGAGACTTTCCAAAAGTCAATGTGAGTAATGAGACTTTGCAAAAGTCAGTGTGCCATATAGCCTCCTTCTGTGTTATTTTGTAGAGTTCTGCTGATAAGAAAAAAATAGTAAATACAAACCTGGTATCTTTCAGTCAAGCTAACAGACTGTGGTGTGTTAAATCTCTGCAAAGCATACTGTAGGGTAGTCTGGCCCTTGATGTTGGGGGATTCTGATTCCAAGGTCTAATCCAATCAGGAAGGTAAACCTGGTGTCTCAGGAGGTGTACGCCAATTTCTCCTGGTTCACAAGCATTGTGGAAAATACATTACCTTCTCCCTGAAGCTACTCTTACCTTAATTTATTTGCCAGGTTTCCAGAAGCTGGAAGAAATTCAGAAGATTAGATTAAACCCATAGGTTCAATTTATGGTTGCTGGGATTAGATTTTACACACTGTGTTCCCTTCATATACAGTAAGTTATACAACCTTTTTCCCCATCTCTGTTATGTCAGAAGTGAGCAGGTCTCATGCAGCCTGAAGAAGGAATGGAATTGCCAGAATTCAGAATGAAGCAGTATCAGACAATGGAAGTGATCAGGGTAAGAACGTAAACAAAGAAAATGAAAAGTGTTAACATCTCATCTAATCCCTGTTGCATTTTGGATATTAAAATTCATTCCTCTTTGAATGCCTTGTGCAGCTGGATCCTGGACTTCCTGTCAGTTCACCAACTAGTTGTAAGAGCGGGCTCCCTCACCTCTGACCTTCAACCCTCTGACTCTCAATACAGGAGCCCCTCAGGGCTGTGTACTGTGACCCCTCCCTGTATACGCATGACTTTCTACAGGGGCACAATTGAGAGCATCCTGACTGGCTGCATCACTGCCTGGCATGGGAACTGTACGTTCCTTAATCGCAGGACTCTGTGGAGAGTGGTGCGGACAGCCCAGCACATGTGTAGTTGTGAACTTCCCATGATTCAGGACATTGACAAGGACAAGTGTGTAAAAAGGGCCTGTAGGATCACTGGAGACCCAAGTTATCCCAACCGCAATCCATTCCAGCTGCTGCCATCTGAGAAATGATACCACAGCATAAAAGCCAGTACCAACAGGCTCCGGGACAGCTCCTTCCACCAGGCCATCAGACTGATGAACTCACACTGATGTAAGTGTATCCTGTATTATGTTGACTGTTCTGTTTATTATAAATTATTATAAATTACTATGATTACACATGGCACATTTAGATGGAAATGTAACCTAAAGATCTTTACTCCTCATGTATGTGAAGGATGTAAGAAATAAAGTCAATTCAATTCATACTAGCCCCCAACCTTCATGATCATACAATCTTGTTTCATTCCGAGTTTTACAACACAAGACACATGAACAAGAACAAAGGAGCAAGAGTAGGCCATCTGATACTACTCAATATGTTCATGGTGTCTTGTCCCCTTTTGTGTCTGTTCCCCATTGGCCTAGATTCTCCCATTTTTCACTAATTTATCTACATTTTTTTAAAGCCCCCATTAACCCAGCCTCCATAAGTCTCTCAGCTAATCTGTGTCCCCTCATTTGACACTTTCCCACTTGTGAAAATATCTCCACAGCAACCCTTAAGAATTTTGGTTTCAGTATGATCAATCCTTATTTTACAAAATGGTAAATGATACAGATACAACTTCTTTTGTTATTATGATACCTAAGGTTGTCCCATGATAAGACAGCCTTTTCATCCTTGAAATTAGCATTGTGAATCTCTTTTTGACTCTGTTCTACATCTGGGAAGATCATCTGATAACCCACTATATGTAAGTCATGAGGTCTGTCTGGGTATCATTGCTTCTGCCATGTCATGACAGTGAATAAATACCAGAATAAAACAATATAATTATTCTAAATAATCAGCAAATTCATAATCACTGCTTATTAAGAGGAGACAATGTGAAAAATGTGAATTAAGTAATGTGTGAAGTCATGCAATTAAACCATGTGTTAGGACTAAAGCATTTGGGAAGCTGGACTTGTAATTATTATTTGTGCAGGTATCATTTTCTTGGGTTCATATTATTATAGTATTTTATGTGCAGCTAAAACTTTGAAATTTATCTTGCATGAAGGAGCTAAGAAAGTTGAGAGGAGATTTTATAGAGATGTACAGACCTTGACTGGTTTTCACAGGACAAACTGAAAGAAGCTGTCTTCATCAGCAAGTGGTTCTAGGAAAAGGAAGAACAATTTCAAGATTTTGGCCGTGAGAAGCAAGATGGGCGCAGGAGAAACATTTATAAGCAGCAAATAGATATGATCTGGAATTCATTCTCAATACACTGGTGGAAACAGAATCAATCAGAGCTTTCAAGAAAGATCTGAAACAACATAAGGGCAATGAGTGGAGGAATGAGACAAAGCAGAATGTTCTAGGAGCTGGCAAAAACTTGATGGGCCAACTGGCCTCTTTCTCTGCTGTAACAGTTCCATAATCCTTGGATTCTATATTTATAAACATATTTTCTTTAAATTTATGTCTTTGTTCCTGACACATGCTCCATATTTCATTACTTCTGAAGCTTACCCATATGTGCCCATGTATACTTATGTACCACTGGTGCTGAGAATAGATCTAAATTTTCACTCCCAGTTTGTTCCTCTGTTATCTTTCATACCTATATTATTTTATTCTGTATCCATAATCAATAAATCCCTTTTGTTGAGTTTGTGCAGCCTTGGGGCAACAACATATATTAATAACAATCTAATATCACCAGACCGAGTACAAAACAGCATTCAGTAACACTAACCACCAGAGCATCAGGACATCAGCTGCAAGTAACCAACTACAGTATATCCATCTATTCATGATAAGGAGGCACTAATAGCTTTATTGTTCATTATAAATTGATGCTTAAAAATTAATACACTTCCTACAAAACTTAAATTGTCAATTATTACTAAGTATTTAAATGTAAGGCTCCTTAAGATAACCCGATACTTAAAATGAAGTTCTAAATGATGTACTTTCTGAACAAGACCATTCCTTTCCGTAAATTACCCACTTTCTGTTGAATTCCATTCTCTCTGCATGATTTACTCATCTCATTTGTTTGTGACTAATTGCATCTAGCATGTCCCAATTAATTTCCTTATATAAGGATTTGCAGCTTTACTTCTTCCCTGGGCAATCTGCTAATGCCGTGAGAGTGCTTCTGCTCCTGATGAGGGCACCCTTTCTCCTGGGTTTATTGTGAAGGGAAGTGTGGAGTTGGTTTTCGGAATTGCCACCCTACCACACACTTACCATGTGTGATCATGCAAACACTAATGCCTTTTGTAAAGAGCAATGGAAAGAATATTACTCTTATTGCTCCAATTAATATTAATATTGCTCCAAATCCTGGATTGAGAGCTATGAAGATAGAATATATTTTTTGGATAGAGGCATCCATGAGTTATGGGAACCATAAAACCCTCCTGCCAGATCAAACAGTCTCCCCTGCAAACCAGAAGAAAGATGGTTTTGTACATGGGAGACATAATCATGCAGTGAACATTCAATTTTCCAAAGAAAGAATGGAAAATTAGTAAAACAAAATTTCAGGAACTACATTGTGTGGGATGCTTTATTCCCGCTACTTTTATTTTACCTTTTAATCTATCTTTTATCATCTCATTGTTTCTGGTTTCAGATTGCTCTGGATATTTGGTCATGTGTGAGGATCTGTTATACAATGATGCATAATTCTCAAATTCTTGTAGACATATTATGCACTGCAAAAAAGGACCTAGGTAACACCACTATAAAAAAACACCAATTATGTATAGTGATTTTTCAATCCATCAATCCACCCAAGCATGAAGGATTAGAAGTGGAGTTGATGTAAGTAAGGCATGGTACATCAGCTGGCAGGTTCGGGACGGAGTGAGTGATGATGGAAAGGTTATGGCGACGTCTCTGGCAGAAACCCATGTGTGAACTTGTTTAATGAGGTGAAGTAACAAGCTCACAAGCCTGAAGGGAAAGAGCACAGATCGTGAGGCAAGGAAGTTCAAAACTCATTCTGTTGTAGGTCTTACTCACCTTTGTAGAAGCAGAGTACCGTCATATACACAAGAGATTCTGAAGATGTTGAAAATCTACAGTAATACACAGACCTGGAAGGGACACAGCAGGCTAGGCAGCATCTATGGAAAGGAATAAAGTGTCTAAGTTTCAGGACAAGATCCTTTATCAAGTTTACTTCAGTCTTGATGAAGGATCACCACGCCTGATGAAAGGTCTTGCCCTATAAAAGGGTTATCTCTTTATTCCCTTCTGTTTGCCGCTTAGCTTGCTGTGTCCCTCCAGCATTTTGAGTGTAAACCGTCATGTTGTTGGAGATGGATGTTCTCTTGTCAAAGCCTTGAGAAGATTGGACATATTTCATCTAGAACCTCCTCCAAGATTTGCCCACATATGTAATCATATTAGTTCAATAGTTCCATTTAATATCAGAAAAATGTCTGCAATATACATCCTGTAACTTCAGTTCTTCGCAGACGGCCAAGAAAACAGAAGAGTGCCCCAAAGAATGAGTGACAGTTAAAACGTTAGAATTCCATAGCTCCCCCATTCATCCCCATCCCACGTACAAGCAGCAGCAAAGTAACAACCCTCCCCCTCCTGCACCTACTTCCTCAAAAAAGCACCTCCACCTACCAAGCATGTACTAGCAAAGCCCCAATAAATAGCTTGATCTGCAGTACAACAAAAACTAATCGAATGAACTCTTTTCAGGCTTCCAGACAGATACTTGTACCCGACTGGCAATCCAGAAGAAGAGTTTATTTGTCATATACGCTGGGAAAGAACTAGGTCCTAAAAACTAATTGTTCATCCAACAATTTGACAACCACAGGCAACCCTGTATTAAAGGGAAAGAGAGGTGTCCTCTTTCACAGTGAAAGGGGGGACATAACAAAACAACTTGCTGATTTATCGTGTTAAAAGTCTGTCCCGCCACTTTTTTTCCAAGTTCTCCACCCACAGAGCCGGCAACAAAATCTGCCCCACCAAAACAGAGAGAGGTAGAGGCAGAGAGCACTATTCACCAAGTACAGAGCCTTTGACAGCCTGTGCGCTGTTCCCGATGTTCCATTCTCTCCCGCCACACTTCTGTTGGCTGCACCGGCTTAGAATCAGCCCACCAAACAGTGCTGCAAAACCTCAGAACCCCAAGGGCAAGCTCATCTTCTAGGCCACATCCTTGGGATTTTGAAAGGCGGCCGGTAGTGAGCCCCCAGGAGCGGGTCCCGCCACCACAGAGAACTGCAGTCTGAGTATAACTACAGGTCAGGGTCTTCATCAGAATCCCATCCACCCTGAAAAGGAAAACGAGACACATCAGAGATAGAAACTGTTTTTGTAGATGAACTCAAAGCGCCATTGAGCACCAACGTAACTCCGCCTCCCCTGCGAATATCATTCGAGTTTTTTAGGATACATGTTTCCAAGTGACATGGCTCTGAGTGCCAAAGGAAGAAGGAAGCATCAAAGAACGAGCTTGTGAATGAGCATATAATCCTGAATGGGTAGTATCGCTTCACTAGGAAAATGTTCATGTGAACAATTATGCAGTGTAAGACATGTTTAAATACCAAAGTAGCATAGGTCAAATTCGAGAATGAAGAAATGTTCAAGCAACCCTAAAACTAAGCTCAGACTTGGCTGCGATCAAACATAACCAAAATCATTCAGTCTTGTACGGATGCAGAGATGATGCCACCTTGGGGAAAAAAATCTCAAAGTAAACAACAACAATGGGGATAAATAGAGATTATCATACATCAATTATTTTATCCTAGTCTTATTTACCACTGCTCAATAAAAGATCATACTTGACTCCATTACAGTGGTCACTTCGCTTTACCATCTATAGTATTGTTTTACCTCGAAAACCTCAATGTATGTATTATGACCACAGCACAAAACTTTTTTGGGATTAACTGTCCTATAAACTAGATGGAGCAGAAACAGCAAAAGTATGTTTAACACAAACAATAGCATATCATTCTGTTGCATTGACTCAAAGCAGTTTAAGTAAACTTTTTGTTTGGTGTACAGTGCCTGTTTTACACAGAAAGGAAATATAGAAGGAAAATCATCACAATGATATAAAAAAAGATAGTCTTTGCAATTGGATATGAATTGTATTTGATTCTATTTGACTTATATGATATCTTTGAGGTTGATTTAAGGATTTTGTAGGCTTAGGTTGGTCTGAACAATGAATGTAATACCCTTAGCCCTTTATACAGAACGAATGTTCTCCAAATCTCTGTAAGTATATAAAAGGTTTAATTTTCAAACTGTTTAAATATTTCAATGAGGTTGCTTTAATTGTTGAAGTTAACAGTCAACAGTTTCTGATGCTGGAGACAAAATTGCTGTCTGAATATTAGATGATTATCCTCGGCCTGTTTAAAAGGATTTGAGATACTAAAAAAAAGTTGATGTTTTTTATCTGGCTGGTGGAGTGAAAGAAGCTGTTGAACTGACATAATCCTTTCTGTAACAGTGACATTGCGTATAAATATTGCAGAGATATACAGTGTTATGAAACTATTTATATTGCCTTGATGTGTCTTCTGAAAAATGAATTCTTATTTGCAAAACATTTTTTCTTTTAAGTCTCTTTAAAGCCTCATTAAACATACACAATTTTGACTAGTGGACATGATAAAGTTCTACTCACTTCATAGAGAATGATTTGCCAAATCTCCTCCTGTCTGTTTATTTGACATAGTCCCTGTAGGGTCTGTGTTTTGGGCCTAATTGAAGTCAATATTGTTATTAAAATGCAAAATGCTCCATTTCATCAGGATTATCCTCCTGGCAACCATATGTAAGAAAGCAGTGCAGTAATTTAGTTCATTGACTGAATTTTCACTTAAGGACCAGATTGGGATATATTCAGAATCAGATTTATTATCATCGGCATGTTAACAGCAGCAGCAGTTCAATATAATACATAATAAAGAAGGGAGAAAAATAAATAAAATAAAAATAATCATAATAATAAATAAATAAGTTACAGTATACATTACAGTATATGTATATTGAAAAGATTAAAAACATGTAAAAAACAGAAATACTGTATATTAAAAAAAAAGTGAAGTAGTGTCTAAGAATTCAATGTCCATTTAGGAATCGGATGGTAGTGGGGAAGAAGCTGTTCCTGAATCACTGAGTTTGTGCCTTCAGGCTTCTGTACCTCCTACCTGATGGGAACAGTGAGGAAAGGGCATGCCCTGGGTGCTGGAGGTCCTTAATAATGGATGCTGCCTTTCTGAGACACCACTCCCTGAAGATGTCCTGGGTACTTTGTAGGTAAGTGCCCAAGATGGAGCTGACTAGATTTACAACCCTCTGCATCTTCTTTTGGTCGTGCGTAGTAGGCCTCCCCCCACCCCACCAGACAGTGCTGCAACCTGTCAGAATGCTCTCCACAGTACATAGAAACATAGAAAACCTACAGCACAATACAGGCCCTTTAGCCCACAATGCTGTGCCGAATATGTACTTACTTTAGAAATTACCTAGGGCTACCCATAGCCCTCTATTTTTCTAAGCTCCATGTACCTATCCAGGAGTCTCTTAAAAGACCCTATCGTATCCACCTCCACCATCATTGCCGACAGCCCATTCCATGCACTCACCACTCTCTGCGTAAAATCTTACCCCTGACATCTCCTCTACACCTACTTCCAAGCACCTTAAAACTATGCCCTCTCATGTTTGCCATTTCAGCCCTGGAGAAAAGCCTCTGACTATCCACATGATCAATGCTTCTCATCATCTTGTACACCTCTATCAGGTCATCTGTCATCCTCCGCTGCTCCAAGGAGAAAAGGCCGAGTTCACTCAACCTATTCTCATAAGGCATACTCCCCAATCCAGGCAACATCCTTGTAGATTTCCTCTGCACCCTTTCTAAAGTTTCCACATCCTTCCTGCAATGAGGCAACCAGAATTGAGCGCAGTACTCCAAGTGGGGTCTAACCAAGGTCCTATATAGCTGTAACATCACCTCTCAGCTCTTAAACTCAATCCCATGGTTGACGAAGGCCAATACACTGTATGTCTTCCTAATCACAGAGTCAACCTGCGCAGCAGCTTTGAGTGTCCTATGGACTCAGATCCCAAGATCCTCTGATCTTCCACACTGCCAAGAGTCTTACCATTAATGTTATATACTGCCATCATATTTGTTCTAAAACTCCTAATGAAGTATAGCCGCTGTCTTGCCTTCTTTATAACTGCATCGATACGTTGGGAGCAGGTTAGATCCTCAGAGATCTTTACACTCAGGAACTTGAAACTGCTCACTCTCTCCACTTCTGATCCCTCTATGAGGATTGGTATGTGTTTCTTTGTCTTACCCTTCCTGAAGTCCACAATCTGCTCTTTCGTCTTACTGACGTTGACTGCCAGGTTGTTGCTGCGGCATCACTCCAGTAGTTGGCATATTTCACTCCTGTACACCTTCTTGTCACCACCTGAGATTCTACCAACAACGGTTGTATTGTCAGCAAATGTATAGATGGTACAAATGCGCAGCTGAAAATCAGCAGGTGCATATTAAAAACTACAACATTCTTACTCACTTGGAATTCAACTCCCCCACTATTTCCAAGACCAGTGTTTTGAGGGTGAAAGAAATAACTACCTAAACAGGCATGTAGAAGCCACCAAATTTTATTCAAATAGGGGCATTTTTTTACATGCAATATTTAAATAGTGGTCTGCCATATTAGTTTATCAGCTTGATTCATTTTCATTCAGAGAAGTTATCTCTTAACACAATTGTGTCAGTTGTCTTTTGATGTTCCCATTCCCTGTGGAACTGTCTTCTAAAAATGTTTGCTGAAATGCCTTGAAACAATGCAAAAAAATGATAAACTGTTGCATGGGTTATATATTACAACTCTGGATTAAGATAAATTGAAGGTTGAGTCAGACTGAAAATGTTTACAAAGCAAAGATAAAATTTAAATTGAAGTGTTCATTTGAGGAGCTCAAAGGAGACCATCTCCTATGGAGATTCAATAAGAAAGCTATTGTCTCCCCTGCCTTAAATCGCCTTTTTCCCCTTCTCAGAATCAGATTAGAAACAGACTTATTATTACTGACATGTGACATGATTTTTTCCTTTGTTTTGTGGCAACAGTACAGTGCAAAGACATTGATATCTATAAATGATTTTTAAAAAATAGTGCAAAGGAAATTAATAATAAGGTAGTGTTCATGGTCTGTTCAGAAATTTGATGGTTGAGGGGAAAAAGCTGTTCCTAAATTATTGAGTGCAGATCTCCAGGCCCCTGAACCTCCTTCCCAATGCTAGTAATGAGAAGAGGGCATCTCCCAGACGATGAGGGTCATTAATGATAAATGCCGCCTTCTTGAGAAACCGTTTCTTGAAGATCTCCTCAATGGTGTGGATAGTTGTTCCTGTGATAGAGCTGGCTGAGTCTATTGCCCCCTGCAACCTCTTGTAATCCCGTGCCTTGGAAGCTCTATAGCAAGTTACAATGCATCCAGTCAGAAAGTTCTTCATCAGCTAACTGTAGCCCAGTAAGCATAAAAGGACCATTTCATGGATTCTTAACAGCAACTTTTCTGGTCAATCTCCTTATACATTCAAAGTTCAAACTTCAAATCAATGCTCAAATGTACCAATATGTCACCATATACAACCCTGAGATTTGTTTTCCTATGGGAATACTCTGCAAATGTAGAGAATTGTAACGATAACACGATCAATGATAGATCAACCAGAGTGCAGAATACAACAATCTGTGCAAAGACAAATATAAATAAACAGCAAAAAAATAATGAAAACACGAGCTAATGAGATAAAGAGTCCTTAAAGTGAGATCATTTGTTGTGGGACTGCCTCAGTGGGTGGGAAGTGAGTGCATCTAAGCAATACACTGGTAAATCAGAGCTAAATTGAAATGCCCTAGATTATAAGCCCGTGGTCACTGACCGCATTGCACTCACTAATTTTCATCCATCTGAAACCCAATCAGAGGTAACACTGGTCCCAAGATCAATATAAATCTCTTCTTTATATTATCCACAGAATAAACTGCTCAGAACTAACAATAATTTCTGCACAATTCTTATGTTTATAACTGTCGAGGAAGTTTTTTAATGGTTTCTCAATGGAAAGCAATCTATAAATTAGGTAACAATGTATTCTATATACATACAGCAGGCCACATCATAATTGATTAAGTAAGCAATATAGATAGTACGATGTTTACATGCTACTGAATAATATGAGGATAAGTGCTGGAAATAGCTCTTCATTGGAAGTTTTTTGTTATAGGAAATATCATAAATCTATACCACGTGTTTAATTTTGAAGATTATTTCACTAGCACATGATAAGTAAAAGCATGACTGACATTAGTTTTAATATGACTCAGAAATGTAAATAACATATTTTAATATCCATTCAATTAACATTTACAATGAGATCTTTGGGATAATATACTAAATTAATATTTTCTTCCTTTTATTCAAAGGTTCAAAGCTTTGCTTATTATCAAATCATATGCAACTCTGAAATTTGTTTTCTCCAGATAGCCACAAAGTGAAGAAAGAACAAGAAACATCATACCCACACCCCCGCACAAAAAAGAACGACATCCTGATCATCAACCCCCCCAAGACCTCCCTCCCCCTGCACAACACGAAACAGCAACACTGACCCCCCCCCCCCAAAAAAAACACAGAACAGGAAAACCCATCAGTCTGCAAAAGTCCATAGTGCATAACTGCTATAGTCCAATCTGTAAACACAGAACCACAATACCATCACCAGCATTCATCGAAAGAGGGGGACACCGCATGAGGCAGAGAGGGCTGCCACCTGCCACAGTGAGCCACATAGTGCTAGTTCACTCGTAGATTCCTCCTCCGGCAGCAATCAAAAGGAAAGCTGTGGGCACTGAACTCTCCTTCACCATCCACATTCGCCTTGATGTCTCAATCTTCTTCAGCGCTTTAATCGGTGATTAACGGACGCTTTAGCCGGCGCAATGGAGTCAAACATTGGGGCATGCCCCACCTCAAAGTTTCTTCAAATCGAGGCTGTCCAAGTGCGTGCTTGTTTCCCAGAATCTACTTGGAGACAGCAAAGCGTTGGGCCACTCAAACGATCTCCAAACTGTAAATCACAGGTTCTAACTGCCCCAGAAAGACATGTAAGGTGAAAAACATCTGCAAGAGAAGTAAAAAAGACATTTTCATGAACTATCTGGAAGATGTTGAACAAGGGAGCATTGCATACTGGTGCCATCTTGACCAGATTCTATTCTCTGTTTTCTTCTGACAACAGTGAAGTATTTAGTGGTGAGTGTCATACTAGCCAGCATCTGCAGTTCTATAATTCAATTTAATTTTCATCTCGCTGACGACAGTCGCAATACAAGAGGTCGGATGCAAAATGGATACATTGGCATCCATCTTCCAGTGCAGAAATCTGATCGGATATTTGGCAAAAGAGAGAGGAAAGGCTGAACACGAGATGCTGGAAATCCAGAGCAGCACACACAACATGCTGGAGGAACTCAGCAGGTTAGGCAGCATGCGAAACTGAGTGGACATTTTGGGCCAAGACACTTCATCAGGAATGGAACCAAAGAGGGAAAGCACTGAAAAAGGAAGGAAAAGCTGAATCTTGCAGAAGTGCCCTCAAAACATTTCAATTGTAGTGAATGGCTGGAATGTTCAGTGATAGTTATGGCTTATTTGCAGTACAGCGTAGATGCTAATTTTGTCTCTTCATTGACAGTTGTGGGAATTATTTTCAGCTTCTAACCGCTGCCTTAGATTTATTACACCAAACAATTCCAGAGACACTTTCAGTTAAGTTTTTTTCTTCAAATGATATGGACACCACATCCAATGCCATCAATTACTGAAAATCTCTCATTGCTCCAGTCTGAGGAAAAAAGTTAAGAGTTAACCACATCACTGAATTGAAGTCACATGGGAGCCAATCCAGGTAAGAATCAGAATCAAGTTTATCACTGCAGACATATGTTGTGAAATTTGCTGTTTTTGCAGCAGTAGCAGAGTATATTACATTAAAATTGCTATAAATTAGAATAAGAAATATTTAAAAAAAACAAGTAGTGCCAAAAGGGAGCAAAATAGTGAGGTAAGTGTTCATGGATCATTCAAAAATCTGAAGGAAGATGTTGTTCCTAAAACACTGAGTGTATGTCTTCAGGCTCCTGTGCTTCCTCTCTGATGGTACTAGTAAGAGGAGAAGGATGGCAGATTTCCTTCCGAAGAACATCAGGGAACCAGATGTGTTTTTCAACCAATGTCAATCATATATTACCCTTTTTACACAACCTATGTCTTATGTCATTGATAATTAAAGGTTAAATTCGTCTTGGTTCTTTTTTCATGGCAACATGAAACTTAATCCAAACTTTTGATAGTAATTGTGCTAATAACAGCCTGAAAAAGTTAATTGCTTACATTTGCATTGGGGGGTGTGCATCAAAAGTGTTTATGTTTTTTTTACTAGCAACTTATTCTCAATCAAGTTAATCACTGCTCTAACAGTGTAGGACTTCCTGATTAAGTTCTCATTTGAGGACTGAATTTTCTGCTCTATAATACCTGGTAGCCATGTGACTCATTCCTCACTTGTTAAACTGTGAGAATTTCCCCTGTATTACATTTGGTGCAGAACTATTCTACATCTTTTCAGTACTACACTGATTAGTGTGGGGGGGATTGCCTTCATGCATGGTGCTAGTGTGGCAAACAGGCAGAAATTTAGAGATTATTTAATTTAAATTTAATTAGCAATAACTTCAGTATCACAATACCTCCCAACGTTAAACTATGATTAATTCCCAATTCCATGGTCATAAGCATGAACGTTTGCCTTGATCTTAAGCTAGATGTCAGGAGACTTTGGTAGGTTTCGGAAGTATGTAAACATTGTAGTCCATTAATGCAGTTAAGCTTCTGACACAAAAAAAAAACATATGGAGATTCAGGCTCAGGAGAGAATCCTAATGTCAACATCTCTGAGGATCTACCCGAGGCTCAACATATCAATACAGTTTCAAAGAAGGCACGACCGTGGCTATATTTCATTAGGAGTTTGAGGGATTTGTTAAGTCACCAAAGACACTCACAACTTTCTACAGATGTACTGTGGAGAGCATTCTAACTGGCTGCATCACCGTCTGGTATGGGGCGAGGGGGCACTGCACTGGATTGGAATAAGCTGCAGAAAGTTGTGAACTCAGTCAGCTCCATCATAGGCACTAGCCTCCATAGTGTCCAGGACACCTTCAAGGAGTGATGCACCAAACTGGTGGCATCCATCATTAAGGACCCCCATCAGCCAGCACATGTGCTGTTCCCATTGCTACCATCAAGGAGGAGGCACAGGAGCCTGAAGGCACACACTTAATATTCAGGAACAGCTTCTTCCCCTCTGCCATCAGATTTCTCAAAGGACATTAAGTCCATGAACAGTACCGCACTACATATATACTTCTTAAATGCAATTCTCAGTTTTTATTATTATGCATTGCAAATGTACTGCTACCGCAAAATAACAAATTTTACCATGTATCCCGGAGATATTAAACATGATTTTGATTCTGAAATATAAGAGTGAGAGCAGGCTCTCATTTAACTTTCTTAATAGGCCAAGACTTGCTAGAAAGCTTCACCAGCCCCAGAAGATTTGGGTCCCCTATTCTCTAGGCATTTCCTCTCTCTGACATCAGATTTCCTCTGGGCTTTCTGTGAAGCACTTAAGAAGCCTAAAATATAATCATGCTGAAGAAGGCTTTTCAGGAAGAATTTTGAGTTGGGAATGGGTTAAGGTTTATGAGAACGTAGCCTGATGTACGGTCAGGAATGATGAAGTAAGTGAAACAGGCATTGAATAAGAGGTCAAAGGTCCTGGCAGCTGCAGAGATAAATAGGGACGTGATTGCTGAGGGATCTGAGTGCAGGGAAGAAAAGATGAGACTGAGAAAATAAGCTAACAAAAACAGTACTGGTATGTAGCTTATTATAAAACAAGAGAAGCAGCCACAACTTTACCATGCCAGGGTTCAAATCCTAAACACTATTTTTCACTCTGCAGAGAAAATCTGTAGAACTATTTGTTTCAAAGGTAATGCAAATGATCAAAGTGAGTGATAAATTATATTGGAAGACATAGTTGGGGAAAAATATAAAGCAAATCAGGCTGTACGAACATTGTCAACATTAACAGAAGCGAATGGAGTAACTAGCTTTGCACAGAAAACGCTGGAAGAACTGAGATGGAAAAGAATAAGGAGTTGATGTTTTGAGACGAGACGAGACCCTCCCTCAGGACTGAAAAGAAAGGAGCAAAGAAGCCCGAATAAGAAGGTGGGGGGAGGGAAAGGAGTATAGAAGGTGACAGATGAAGCACATGAGGAGAAAGATTAGGTGGGGTAGGGGGTGAAATGAGAAACTGAGAGGTGATAGGTGGAAAAGGCAAAGGGCTGAAGAAGGAATCTGATAGGAGAGGAGAGAAAGGGAAGGAGGAAGGGCACCAGAGGGAGGTGATACGTTGGGAAGGTGAAGAGAAGAGGACAGAGGGAAGCCTAGTTTTGTACATCAGAAATTTGCCTATTACTTGTATAAGGACACATTTTCAATGTCTTCTGATGGTAAATCTGGAAGCAAACACCAGCAGCTGAAGCAAACTGATTTGCATAGGTATCAATTTAAATAGAGGTGAAATGCAAATGTAGACAGCTTCTGGTGCAAAGGTCTATTTCACACAAAAAGACTTTTACCTTTGCAAGAGTTGCAAAAGTTGGAATTTTCCAATTCCAGATATTATGGAAACTGCTGCAGATGTAAATAAGCTTGTTATAGAATTTAGGAAAGTGACAAAACTGTAACTGTAATAGTAGAAGCGTGTTAAGATGGTACTTTTTAAACATTCTTCAATATTTAAGTACTCTTAGAGAACAGATCTGTTCGCTCTGAGCATTTCACTACAGAAGCCTATTCAGTTTATGCTGAGGACTTCATCTCCATCAAAACTATGACTTTTAATTTCTTTAGTATTTTACATTTGCAAATATACAATTTATTCTGAATATCTTACTCCGCTGTTGTGAGGCCACTGTTGGTTGAGGTCGACCATGAATGTTTCATCCTAGCTATCTACTGTATGTGATATGCAAGCCAGAGTAGTACAATATGGAGAGCAAGCTGTTGCCCATGCAGCAGGCATGTTCGCAGCTGTTCGGCATTAACGGTGTCGCAAGAGTTGCCAGTCAGCGTTGAACTCAATGTAGGACTGTCTTAGGGAATCCAGCTCCAAGGCTTTTCCTCAGTGCTTATTCCCAAAGCCTTCCTGATGAGTGGGTATAGCCACAAGGCAGCGGAACTTTGAGATCACAGTTCTTCTTCTCCTAGATGAGCTGACCCACCATGGCTAATGAGACCCATCTACCTGAAGCGACTGGTTCTAAGAAGCCTTTGTCATTCTCCTGTCAGTAGAAGTAGTTCCGCCGGACTTAGTAGCAAAGCCTCATGTAAAGACCAGGAGCTGGACTTGGTTGTCAGAGGCTATATGAGATCCACATCATTGGGAGCTTTTAATAGGTAATGGGAGTTTATCCCAACTACTCTCCCATGCCTGGCTATGATAATCTTAGGAACCCTCTACCATTGGAAGTCCAAATATTATCACTACCTTTAAGAGTTAAGTAATTTGCATCTTTTCCTCACTATTTCCCTAGCTAAAATGATTTCCCTAACACTGACTATACTTTGACTGCTGAAATAAATGAAACTATTTAAAAATGGAAAAAATACTTAATTTCCCATTAGTTGTAGTAAATTACAGGCATGCAATGAAGTTTCAAACCATATTTATGGTATCAGCTGTATAACCCTGATTTTGAAAGTTCTTTTTTTTTGGGTAGAATGGAATAAAATAAAATTAATCTCCCCTGTACAGTACTAAGTCTACCCTTATTTACATATTCATTTTGATGAAAGAAAAATGTGAACCATTGATGACATTCTGCTCCCTCTCCAAACTTTATGATATTTTCTTTATTTCTCTTGGTGTAAAAATACTAATGTAATAGCAGTTTTGCTTTCACATTTTTACATTTTAAACAAACCATAACTATCCATTCAGTCCTCAACAGCTTTACTACATGAAGACACTTGCACAATCTCCACATCTAAATTGATCTTGAAGTGTAAACTTTAAATGCAATTACGCAAATCCTTCCTTGTTCTCCCTCTAGTTCCTTTCAACTTTGCCATGCTTTGAAATTCTCCCTGAAATTCCTGGCCTCCTACACCTTTCATGGTATGGAAGTTGTCCTGTCCAAGACCGGAAGAAGCTGCAGAAGATTGTGAACATAGTCCAGCACATCACACAAAGCAATCTTCCATCCTTGGACTCACTTTACACCGCACGCTGTCGGAGCAGTGCTGCCAGGATAATCAAGGACACGACCCACCCAGCCAACACACTTTTTGTCCCTCTTCCCTCCGGGAGAAAGTTCAGGAGCTTGAAGATTCGTACGGCCAAATTTGGGAACAGCTTCTTTCCAACTGTGATAAGATTGCTGAACGGATCCTGACCCGGATCTGGGCCATACCTTCCAAATATCCGGACCTGACTTGCATTACCTTACTTTCCCTTTTCTATTTTCTAATTATGATTTATCATTTAAATTTTTATTATATTTACTTCGATTTGTACTTCAGGGAGCGCGAAGCACAGAAACAAATATCACTGTGATGATTGTACGCTCTAGTATCAATTGTTTGGTGACAAGAAAATAAAGTAAAGTAAACTTTAAATGCGATTACTCAAATCCTTCCTTGTTCTCCCTCTAGTTCCTTTCAATTGTGCCATGCTTTGAAATTCTCCTTGAAATTCCCGGCCTCCTACACTTCTCATCTCCTATAGTAAAGCTTCTCTCATTGATCAAATCAGTGGCCGACTTGTCCTAATTTCAAGTTATGTGTCTCATTGGCCAATGTTGTTTAATAGGCCTCAAGTGAAGTTCATTTTCATGCATTATGGGATGAAAGATGCTTTATAAATGTTTATAAATGTTGTTGTCATTGTTCAGAATACACTAATAGCTGCTGACGGTAAAATGACAATTGTTAGGGTGTATTTGGGGTTAGATCATGTAAGACCATAAGAGTATAAGATATTGCAGCAGAATTAGGCCATTTGGCCCATTGAGTCTGTTCCACCATTTCATCATGGCTGATCTAATTTTTCTCTCAGCCCCAATCTCCTGCCTTCTGCCCATATCTTTTCATGCCTTGAATAGTCAAGAATCTATCAACCTTTGCCTTAAATATATATAAAGACTTGGCCTCCACAGCTGCCTATAGCAAAGAATTCCTCAGATTCACCTCTCTCTGGCTAAAGAAATTCCTCCTCATCTCCTTTCTAAAAGGACGCGACACCCCTCTATTCTGAGGCTGTGTCCTCTGGCCTTAGACTCTCCCACCATAGGAAACATCCTCTCCACATCCATTTTATCAAATCCTTTCACCTTTCACTCTGCTTCAACGAGGTCACCCCTCATTCTTCTGACCTACAGTGAATACCAGCACAGAGCCATCAAATGCTTTTCACATGACAAGCCATTCAATCCTGGAATCATTTTGTGAACCTCCTTTGAACCCTCTCCAGTTTCAGTACATCCTTTCTAAGATAAGGGGGCCCAAGCCTGTTCACAATACTCCAAGTGAGGTCTCATCAGAGCTCTCTAAATTTTCAACATTACATTCTTGCTTTTATATTCTTATCAGCTTGAAATTAATGCAAATATCACATTTCCCTTCCTCACCACAGACTCAACCTGAAAATTAAGCTTTAGGGAATCATGCACAAGACTTCCAAGTCCCTTTGCGCCTCAGTTTTTCGTATTTTCTCTTCACTTAGAAAATAGTCAACCCTTTCATTTCTTCTACATATGACAATACACTTCCCAACACTGTATTTTATCTACTATTTCTTTGCTCATGCCCCTAATCTCTCTAAGTCCTTCTGTGGCCTCACTAAAACTACCTGCCCATCCACCTATCTTCATATCGTCTGCAAACTTTGCAAAAAGCCATCAATTCCATCACCCAAATCATTGACATATAATGTAAAAATAGTTGGTCCTCGCACTGACCCCAGTGACATCAGTAGTCACTGGCAGCCAGATATTTATTCGTACTCTTCACCTCCTGCCAGTCAGCCACTGGTAGAATCGTTCTTGTAATATAATGGGCTTGTTGAGCAGCTTCATGTGTGGCACCTTATCAAAGGCCTTCTGAAAATGCTAGTACACAATGTGAGCATCTGCAGATTTCCTCGTGTTTATGAACTAATTCTCCTTTGTCTATCCTTCTTGATACTTTTTCAAAGAATTCCAAAAGTTTTGTCAGGCAAGATTTTCCCTTGAGTAAACCATGCTGACTGTGGCCTATTTAATCAGGTGCCTTCAAGTACCCTGAGACCTCATCCTTATTCATTGACTCCAACATCTTCCCAACCACTAAGGTCAGACTAACTGGCCGATAGTTTCCTTTCTTCTGCCTTTCTCCCTTCTTGCAGAGTGGAGTGACATTTGGAATATTCCAGTCTTCCGCAACCATTCCAGAATTGAGTTATTCTTGAAAGATCATTACTAATGCCCTCACAATCGCTTCACCCACCTCTTTCAGAACTCTAGGGTGCATATACCATCTGGTCTAACTGATTTATCCACTTTCAGACCTTTCAGTTTCTCAAGATCCTTCTATCTAGTTATGGTAACTTCACACACTCCATGACCCCCAGCACCTGGAACTTCCACCATGCTGCTAGTGTCTTCCACAGTGAAGACTGATGCAAAATACTTATCCAGTTCATCTGCTATTTTGTTGTCACCCATTACCCTACCTCTCCAGCATCATTTTCCTGTGGACCAATATCCACTCTCGACTCTCTTCTACACTTTATGCATCTGAAGAAACTAATTTTTTTAAGTTACTTCCTGTTGGTTTTTAAAAGCTACCCAATCCTCTAATGTTTCAGTAAGTTTTGCTCTACTACATGTCCTCTCTTTGGTTTTTATGTTGGTTTTGACTTCTTTTGTCAGCCATGGTTGTGTTATCTTTACTTTAGAATACCTCTTCCTCTTTGGGATGTATATAGCCTGTGCCTTCCGAATTACCTCTTGAAATTCCAGCCATTGTTGCTCTGCCGTCATCCTTACCAGTGTTCTTTTCCAGTCAATTCTGGCCAGCTTTTCTCTAATGTCTCTGTAATTCCCTTTACGCCACTGTAATAAGGATACATCTGACTTTAGCTTCTACTTCTCAAATTTCAGGGTGAATTTGATCATATTATGATCACTTGCCCCTAAGGGTTGTTTTACCTTAAGTTGTCTAATCAATTCTGGTTTATTGCACAGCACCCAATCCAGAATAGCTGATCCCCCATTGGGCTCAAGCACACACTGCTCCAAAAAGCTTTCTCATAGGCTTGCTGTTTCAGTGTTCCAGTCTGCAGCATTGCTTACATCAACAGCAGGGCACACTGCTGTCTCGAAGTTTCAAACTCCTGTGACGTTACAGTCGGCAACAACTGTGAGGAATTGAGTAGGTCATGGGGCCACACCCCAAAGGCACACATCTTCCAGGCCAGTCCAGGAGGTATCGAAAACACAGGGCCGTATGTGAGAATCTGCAGTTTCAGTGCAGCTGGAAAATCATGGACTCTGACAGGACCTCATCAACCTTGAAAGGAAAGAGACGTTGAAGAGGACTACCCTTGGAAAGTGTAAAGAACCTGCTAATATCAATCTACCAGTGTCTGAAGTGTGCTCAATACACAAAAAGAATATGAGCTTTGTGGGTGGAGTTAAGTGAATAATGCCCTGTTGCTGGTCAAACATTCATCTACCTCATTTCATTATTGCTCACATTTAATATCTAAACTTCACAAAGAGACCATTTCCCCAGTTTAACCATGGAAACTTTCCTCAACCTAAAGTGTAATAATCAATTTCCACATGAGGAGTCAATTTTGATGGCATCAGAAGAGATCTGGCAGGTGTAGATCGGAATTAGCCTACCAACTCAACCAATTGACAGATGACACAATAGCCGCAGCTCTACACACCATCCTTACACATCTGGTGAAGAAGGACGCTTATGTGAGAATGCTGTTCTTGGACTACAGTTTAGCACTCAACACCATAATTCCCTCCAGGCCCGACAAGAGGCTCAGAGACCTAGGCCTTCACCCTGCCTTGTGTAGCTAGATTCTGGACTCCCTGTCAGGTCGCCAGCAGGTAGTAAGAGTGAGCTCCCTCACTTCTGCCCCTCAGACCCTCAACACAGGTGCCCCTCAGAGCCGTGTCCTAAGCCCTCTCCTTTCTCTCTGTATACCCATGACTGTGTTGCCACCCACTGCTCCAATTTACTAATTAAATTTTCTGACGGTACTGCAATGTTTGGCCTAATGTACTGGTTAGGCACAGGAGTACATTCAGCCAGAGACTCATTCCACCGAGATGCAACACTGAGCGTCATAGGAAGTCATTCCTGCCTGTGGCCATCAAACTTTACAACTCCTCCCTTGGAGGGTCAGACACCCTGAGCCATTAGGCTGGTCCTGGACTTATTTCCACTTGGCATAATTTACTTATTATTATTTAATTATTTCTGGTTTTTATTTTGCTATTTTTCCTCTCTATTCTTGGTTGGTGCAACTGTAACGAAACCCAATTTCCCTCGGGATCAATAAAGTATGTCTGTCTGTCTGTAATCTCAAATAATAATGAGGCAGGCTACAGAGAAGAAGTCAGAAAAATTACATGCCACATATCCTCCACGGATTTTCCCATTGTATTCTCTCTTTGTATGTTCCTTATGTCACTTTGGTTGTCTTTAAATTTCCCCAATGCACTTTAATGACTGTTTGTAATGAATGCTGCTCAAATTAGGTTTTCTGTCTTATGAAACTAAATCTTTGGCTTGGTTATATTTGCAGACCCAGTAGCATTATATCCCAAAACATTAGATGGGTCTACTTGAAAAGCAAATGTTATTACATTTTTTTGTAGTTACTTACTTACTTACTATATACCAACTGAAGAATCAATGTCCAAGATTATGGCAATGCAGTTCTGGTACCGCAGTAAAAATTTATGTGTTCATGAAACACTGAGCATCTACGTAGTTATGTAATTGTATTTAATAAAATAAAAGCTGAGTTCTTTCAGTATTTTAGAAACAAGGTCATAATACCACAGAGACAATAAAGCAAGGCTTCTTTTTTTGCACTGATAGTGAATAACTGTGTTAACATGAATTTTACATTACTTAGCTTCACATTACATGAGATCAATGTAGTCATCATGTTTTGTGACGTGTATGCCTCTGGCAATGTTATCACTTCATCAAAATGTGATTTGTCATACAAAATAAAATGTAAAATTGAGGTATATAATCCAGAAGACCATGGATGGTAATTAAAATGAAATATTCAAAACTTAGATTAGAAAATATTAAGGGGGGGAGGGGAGAGAGTGTCAAGGAATAGTGAGGCAAAGACAGGAAAATGTGATTGAAGTGAGGGTTAGTTGTGATCTAAGTACTGTAAATGAACAATCAGGTTTAAGAAACAGGGTGGCACAATTCTGCTCTAAAGATCATGAAAAGCTTTTTTTTACATTAGCAGTATGCAATGCCAATGATTTTTTAAATGCTGATGAATTCAATGACAGGTTTTACATTCAGGAAAATCCCCTAACTAAGTTTTTGTCAGCTGGCTGAAGCTTTTCTTCACTGCACTGCCTTGAGCATGCTACCATTCAGAGTATGCTGCGATTTGGTTCACGCTACTGAACTCCACAGGGCAGAGAACTGTTCTTTTAAAAGAAGTGTGGGTATCTAGGGAGTGTGAGCGGTGGGGCTGCAGGCATTGACTTCCTGTAGGGAGAACTGGTTGGCATAATGTGGTTCATTCAGAAATAAACAACACAATTACTGCCAAATTAGGACTAAGACATTGAAGTGTCACGGGCACGATGAAGCAGCATGTTCCAGGAGTGCATAACCAAGAACAGAGGCTAAAGTTGGAAGCAGATTGCTGTGCAGTGAAGTGAGGTAGAGCATTGGTTCATAATTAGCTAATTACTATCCCTTGTTGCCAAGAAACACTTAAGATCTACTGGCAGTTCCTTAAGTAATGTTCTCATTTTTTTCTCTTGCAAAGTTGCTTTGCTGTCAGTTAGTACATTCCTCATAGCTGGGCAGTGTGTTGTTCACTGGTTCCCATGTTGATCACAAACCAAGCTGACTGAAACCTCCATTCCACCAACCAGTCAGCAATGACACATTGACCAACCTGTTTCTTTCGTGGCACCTACAACACTGCCCTGTGTCTTCAACAGTCAATGCTTACCCATTGCACTTTTCCACATCTTTCGACTTACATGGGTCATCTGACCATGAAGGCCTGCCACACCTAGGCATCCATCTAACAGTTAGCTTGTTACCAGAAGCTACACTGCTGAAAATCACGGCTGTATGTTTCGGCATCACTCTCCATGCTGCAACAGGTTCGCATTTCCTCTGCCTTTGATTTTAATTTTGTTTTAAAGGTTTTATACAGTTATAAACCAATTCTAGTTCTAAGGACTGGCACATGTGTCACCCTTTTGTGATGAGGGACTGAAGCTACATGCATTCTGCAGCTGTTTGCATTTTTCATTCAGTCCTCAAAGGGCTTCAGCTGGGGGAGCACTTGACGTTCTCCTTTATAAAGGCTGTCTGGAAAGCCAGACTTCCCTCTGATCTTAGTATAATCTTTCATAAATTAATGCATTTTTGTTACCTTTAACCAACACTGACCTAAAGCCTACTTGTCCGACCTTGGTATTTCCCATGAGAATGGGTGAACTGTAGACTTCCAGACATAGATCAACTTTTGTTGAGACAAGGACAGTGCTAGCCACTGCTGAATTTCAATCACTAAAGGAATGTCTGCTTCACAATTTATGCCAGAACATTGTACAATCTTATTTTGCAGTCTTCTTTCTGGGGGGCTTGCGAAGGAATAAGTTGTGCGCATGATCCTTTATTGGGTAGATATTCTGCTTTTTCACAGATAACTCAGAGCAACTGGAGTTGTTTAACTGAGGCATTTCACGAAATTAATCACACGGGGATTCTAGTCATGGAACACAGGAAAGCCTATAGTTGATGAACCAGCTTACATTGAGGCCAGGCATTTACTTTTAGTTCTAGTTTTTGAGGTCTCCCAAGGAAAAAAAAAACTTGCACAATAAGAAAGAGTAGACTATGTCATAAGGTGGATGAACATGCAGCACAGTTGCAGATTGACAGGTATGATGTTGTAGGCTGAAAGATGATTATAACTGGGAGCTTAATGTCTAAGGATTCATATTATATCAAAAGGACAGGCAGGAAGGCAGGGGAGCAACTTTGCTCTGTTGGTAAAAAATCAATATGCTAGTTCGTCTGACCTCAGTGGTTGGGAACATGTTGGAGACGATTATTAAGGATAAGGTCTCAGGATGCTTGAAGGCATATGATAAAATAGGTTGTAGTCTGCTTGATTTCCTTAAGGAAAATCTTGCCTGACCAATTTGTTGGAATTCTTTGAAGAAGTAACAAGCAGGATAGACAAAGGAGAATCACTCGATGTTGTGTACATGGATTTTCAAAAGGCCTTGGGCAAGGTGTCACACATGAGGCTTTTTGGCAAGGTACAAGCCCATGGTATTACAGGACTGACTCTAGCATGGATAAAGCAGTGGCTGATTGGCAGGAGGCAAATTCTGGGAATGAAGGGAGCCTTGTCTGGCTGGCTGCCGGGGTTCCACAGGAGTCTGTGTCGGGACCAATTCTTTTTAAGTTTTGTCAATGATTTGGATGATGGAATTCATGGCTTTGTTGCAAAGTTTGCAGTTGATATGAAGATAGGTGTAGGAGCAGGTAGTTTTGAGGAAGTAGAGAGGATACAAAAGGACTTAGACAGATTAGGAAAATGGGCAATGAAATGGCAGATGGATTACAATGTTGGAAAGTGCATGGTCAAGCACTTTGGTTGAAGAAATGAAAGTGTTGACTGTTTTCTAAGTGGAGAGAAAGTACAAAAATCTGAGGTGCAAAGGGACTTGGGAGTGTTGTGTGAATGAAGTCACTGGAGAGAAGTACTTCTAGATACAAAGCAGCTTTTTTATTCGATAAAACAAGGTACAGCAGGCATCACATGGAGACACTTTCAGTTGAAAGGAATGGCTGACCCAATGAGGGGCTTGATATTTTATATGCCAAACATCAAAGGTTAATTCCATACTTACAATGTACGGACAATACTTTCTTTGAAACTGCATACAACCTTCATACCTCCCCATTCGCATCCACACCACAAGATATCCAAATAAATTTTAATCAGCATTGTCTGGTCTGGGATTCACAGCTTTAGGGAACCCAATATTCAGAGCTGCACTCTAAATTAAATCAGCAATACATTTTCAGAGGTGAAGAGTGGTAGTCAAAGTCAATTGCATTGTAAAGTGTTGCACTAAATGCTATGCAACCATGCCACTGCTAACCTTAACTAACTGTAGTACCTCCAACATCCTGAAATATATTATTCCCATCTGCGCAGACTATGTAGGTACAAGTCCTTCCAAACAACTCCTCCATGCTGACCAAGGTTGCTATCTTAGCTAGTCACATTTGCCCATGATTGCCAACATCCTTCTGAACTCTTCCTATCCATGTAACTGTCCAAATGTATTCTGAATGATGTTATTGGACTTGCCTCAACCACTTTATCTGGCAGCTTGCCCTCCATTTCTCTATCACCCTCTGTATGAGGACGTTGCCCCTCAGGTTCCTTTTAGCCCTTTCACCTGTGACGTAAACCCATGTCCTTTTATTTAGATTCCCTTTTGTTGGGGGAGAGAAAAGATAGATGCTTTCAGTTCATCTACACTCCTCATAGTTTTATACTGCTCTACAAGGTCATCTACTGTTTCTTATGCTCCAAGAAATAAAGTCTTAGGCCTCCTGAACTCTTCCTTGTAACTCGGGTCTTCGAGAATTCTCCTGGGATGTGAAAAGAATAAATAAAACCAGTACATAACTCTAGGAGAGAAAATATAGGGAAGTCTTTTCCAAACTCTTTAAGTGATTGAATTTATTCTGAGAAGTGACCAAGACCATGGGAATGCAGCAGGATGTTTACTTTCAATGCAGAATGATTTTTGCCCTGTCCTGAAACAAGTTTCTTCTTTGGAAGGCACACGTGAATCAGCTTAGACAGTATGTGTAAGAAGCCTAACCTATAGGCCCTCTATTCTCCAGGAGAAGATGAAACCCATGACTTATTTATGAAACACACAACTTAGTTCTGTCCTTACTGAAGACTGATAGGTGATCCTCTGTCACTCATAAACTGGAAATAATTTGTCCATATCAACACAATTTATCTCTTCAATACTTTACAAATTTAACACAAATCACCTGCCAGGTGTCCAGTTTTCTGAAGCAAACCCTTCCAGCTCCTTTATATAAAGAGCTAACTAAATTTGCAGATTTAATCAGACCACACTGATTGGTCTTATCTCAAATAATAATGAGGCAGCCTACAGAGAAGAAGTAATCACTTTGACGCACTTGTGTCAAGAAAACAACCTCTCTCTCAGTGTCGCCACAAAGGAGCTGGTTGTGGACTACAGGAGGAACAGAGACACACACACCCCTGTTGATATCAATGGATCTGGGGTTGAGAGAGTGAACAGCTTCAAGTTCCTCAGTATACATGTCACTGAGGATCTCACTTGGTCTGTACATATGGGCTGTGTGGTGAAAAAAGCACAACAGCGCCTCTTTCACATCAGACAGTCACAGAAGTTCAGCATGAGTCCCCAGATCCTTAGCACTTCCTATAGGGGTGTAATTGAGAGCATCCTGACTGGCAGCATCACTGCCTGGTATGGGAACTGTACTTCCTTCAATCACAGGACTCTGCAGAGAGTGGTGTGGACAGCCCAGCGCATCTGTGGATAAGAACTTACCACTATTCAGGACATTTACAGCACCAGGTGCATAAAAAAGGCCCGAAGGATCATTGGGGACCCAAGTCACCCCAACCCCAAACTGTTCCAACTACTACCAACTGGGAAAGGGTACCGCAGCATTAAAGCCAGGACCAACGGGCTCTGGGACAGGGTCTTCCACCAGGCCATCAGACTGATTAATTTACGCTGACACAATTGTATTTCCGAGGCATATTAACTGTCCTGTTGTATATCTTACTGTACATACTATTTATTACAAATTACTATAATTTGCACATTGCACATTCAGACAGGGACATAACGTAAAGAATTTTACTCCTCTTACTTCAGTTCAATTCATTTCAATGATGGGAGCTGCTGTCTCAGGTTACCTTTTGAGCCCCAGTGCTGTTTGACTGGAGATTACATTATCTTCACTGTGACCCAACGGGTTTCCATGGGTGCTGTGGCTGCCTACGACATTCCAAAGTGTAGCACGTTGGTAGGGTAATTAGACTCTGTAAATTAGGAGGTGGGCTGTAGAATCAGGGGAGAGGGAGGTGAGAAGGTCAATGGCATTGGTAAGAATGTGGCTCATCTAGGTTTAGTGTAAATGGGTGCCTAATGTTTGACATGGATTAAGTGGAGGAAAGGGCCTGTTTCCTTGCTGTATTTCTGCATGACTCCATGGGACTCTTTGGAGAGTGTGTGATTATTGGTCTACTATTAGGGAAGGAGACAGGTTAAGTGACAAAAGTTTGTGAAGTGGAACACTTTGCATCTAGTGATGACGATGCCATTATTTGCAAAGTAAATATGCAAAAAGATAGGTCTGGCCCATAGGCTGAGATTCTAAATTGGAGAAGGCCAATGGCCAATTTTGATGTTATCAGAAATTATCTGGCAAGTGTGGATAGGGACAGGCTGTTTTCTGGCACAGGTGTACTTGTTAAGTGGGAAGCTCTCAAAAGTGTAATTTTGAGAGTAGAAAGCTTGTATGTGCCTGTCAGAATAAACGGTAAAGATAACAAGTGCAGGGAACCTTGGTTTTCAGGAGCTATTGAGGACCTGTTTAAGAAAAAAACGGAATTACATAACAAGTATAGGCAAGTAGGAACAAATGAAGTGCTGATGGAGTATAAGAAAAACAAGAGAAATCAGGAGAGCTAAAAGAAGGCATGACAGACAAAGATTCTGCTGATATGTTAAGAGCAAAAGGTTGCAAAGGTCAGAATTGGTCCTCTGGAGGATCAGAATGGTAATCTATGTGTGGAGGAAATTTTTTTGCTTCTGTATTTGCTCAGGAGATGGACACAGAGTCTATTTAAAGGGAGGCAAAGCGGCGTCAACTTCATGGACACTGTACAGTTTACAGAGGAGGAGGTGTTTGCTGTCCTGAGGCAAATCAGGATGGATAAATCCCCAGGGCCTGACAAGGTGTTCTGTTGAACGTTACGGGAGACAAGTGCAGAAATTGCTGGGCCGCTAGCACAGATATTAAACCATCCTTAGTGCCAGGAGAGGGACCAGAGGACTGGAGGATTGCCAATATTGTTCTGATGTTTAAGAAAGGCTCTAAACATAAACCAGAGTATTATAGGCCAGTGAGTCCGACATCTGTAGTGGAAAAGTTATTGGAAGGTATTCTAAAGAACCAGATATACAAGTAAGAGTATTTGGATAGACATGAACTGATTAAGTTTTTTGAGGAAGTTACGAGAAAAGTGGATGAATGCAAGGTGATGGGTTCAGAGTAACTACAAAGAAAAACCATAGAATCAATGAACAACCATGATCTAAGCAATAAATATTGAGAACAGGAGATGAAAAGTCCTTGAAAGTGAGTCCATTGCTTGTGGGAACAGTTCTGTGTTGGGGTGAGTGAAGTTGAGTAAAGTTAATCCCTCTTGTTCAAGAGCCTGATGGTTGAGGGGTAATAACTGTTCCTGAACCTGCTGGTGTGAGTCCTGAGGCTCCTGTACCTCCTTGATGATGGCAGCAGAGAGAAGAGAGCATGGCCTTGATGGTGGGGGTCTTTAATGATGGCTGCTGCTTTCCTGTGACACCACTCCCTGTCAATGTGCTCAATAGATGGGGGCTGCAACCACTACTTTTTGTAGTTTTTTTCTTGCAAGAGCTTTGGTGCAAACATACCATGATGCAACCAGTCAGCATACTCTCCACCACACATCTATTGAAGTTTCTCAGAGTTTTGGATGATATACTGTAAATTACCCTGGACAGATCCTCTGAAATGTTAATGCCAAAGCATTTAAAGCTGCTGACCTTCACCACCTCTGCTCCTCTGATGAGCACTGGCTCCTGGACCTTTGGTTTCCTCCACCTGTATCAATGATAATTTCCTTGTTGACATTGAAGGAGGGGTTGTTGTTGTGGCAGTATTAGGGCATATTCTGGAGTTAAAGTATATAGCAAATATTAATTTCAACAGCAATCAGTCTTCAGATTTGAACATAGATTATAGATTGAATTAAAACCACACCCAGAACAATGGTACTCTTGGAGCTGCAGACTGGGGTAAATTGCAAACAAAGAAACACTCAATTTGACTTGCAATCCTGCATATGCATGAATGTGGCCTGGAGTCAGTGGGGATTAGTATTCATTTTGGGTGTCTGGAGTGTTGGTGTGAAGATGAATGCGTTTGGAAATAATATATATTTCAAAGGAAGCATGGTGGATAGATACATTATGAATATAGAATTGTCCTGCTGGTACCTTTAATCTTTAGCATATAAAAATGTCACATAATATTGGGTCGGGCTGGCCTTTTCTTCTGAGTGTATCTCAAGTATGATGCCTGCTGCTTGGTTTGCTGAATAAAGACTTCTATATCCACCAGCTTCAATGTCTCTCCAGTGACTTTGCTCACAGTCACAACAGCACCACTCAGCCAGATTTTCAATCTCCCTCCTATATGCTGATTTGTCACCATCTTTGATTCGACCATTGACAGTGGTGTCGTCAGCAAACTTAAATATGACATATGTTTTCATATTTGCAGTTGAGTTTTTACATACTTGTGCTCAATTTTTCCCAGTGGATATTTTTGCTCGATGCAGAGCACATCAACATCTCCAACTGTTCGTTCCCTGTGTGAAAATATAACTTTGCATCGGTGTTTTTTAAAACTTAGTCATGGAGTATCAAGTACTGGGTATGCAGCTGTTTTGCAGTAAAATAAATTGATCCAATATATCAGCACACTTAACACCAAGGTTTCTGCACGAGTAGTTAGACCGTCCTAACATATTTTGGCATTTTTGCTGAAGTTGTAGGATCTTTCACACTCAATTCCAAGTTCAGCTACTGATCTTCTGGATGGGATTAGATGACTAAATTGTTATGGGGGTCATTTTACTTCCACTGCCTGAATGGAAAATTGGTTTAATGGATTGGTTGTTCATACGGAAACTTACTGACTTTCACTTAGAATCCCGTTGATCCACTGCACTCTTTTATTGCCCAACTGGTGACAATGAAATAATTGTATTGATGTTTCTGTTACATGTCCAACAAAGCCCAAGGTTGTGCAAAGGCTCCATATTTGATGACACCCAGCCAGCATGAACCTCTTTCTTATCTCAACCTCTGAACCCATGTCCCTGTGTTACACAACTTCTGTATCACCCTGTTCCAGTTCAAGACATTCCATAAATCCACCTAATATCTCCTTATGTACCTAAAAGTCAAAATGTGTGTGTGATTACCCTCCTGTGAAGTAATTGTACAAAATCACAGCGAGCTTACAGCAAGGGAGAACGCCTCTCAATCCTTTGAGTCCATGGCTGGTCTTTGCAAAAGTAATCCATCTTATCCACCTCCCCACCCCACTTGCCCACAACCTCCCCATAGCCCTACTTCTTCATGTACCTATTTCTTCCCATTTTGAATGTCACAATTATCTTCTTCTTGGGAATTTCTTCGGCAGTGAAGATGACAAGTGCTATGAAATGACCAATACAGCCTCTAATGAGGTCGGAGCAGGAGGTGCCTGAAAGGGTAGGCTGTTGAGAAACATCTATATGAATACAGCAATAACACTTGCTGTGCTCCTGATGCTCAGTAATTCCACAGGAGGGGTTTTGAGAAGGAAGATTAGCTCAATCTTGATGATGATGCCTCAATCTATGAAGATAATATTCTTCTTCAGATTTGCCCTGTCCCTTGAATTTAGAAGTGCCCATTGTGTCTCAATTCCAATCTGGCAATACTGGATTATCCCAAGGCTCCTGACTAATCAGTTTTTATATTGTGGAATGGAAGTTGCCTGTGTCTGATCTATTTTAATATGATGCTACCATTGCTTGCCAGTTTCTATGTGGGCTTGAACAAGGAGATCAGGCTCTTCTGCTCAATAGCCCTTGTCCACTGCCTCTGTCCTTTCTGAGCCCTTTCAACCACTTTCCCAACTCTTTTCTGGTCCACACTCTGATTCCAGCAACTAAACAGAAGGACCAACTTTGTGAGGCATGATTGGCTGAGACCACTACGACTTGGTTGGAAATCCATCCACAATTTACCATATGAAAGTGAATTAGGAAAGATACTGGATGATGCCACAGCAACGTTCAAGGACAGCATTGGAAAACTTCAGTATATCAAGGGTAAAATTGTGTTAAATGAAATTGCTGCATCCAAGTTTTACAAAACCTGTCCGGTTTCTAATACCATCCTTCATAAAGTAGCCAGGAGCTAGATTGCATGGAGACAGAAGGAATTATTTCCAAGATTGAGTGGTGCCCATGGGCAATGTCAGTGGTCCCAGTAACCAAGACAACCAAGATTGTCAGGATCTCTGGTGATTTTAAGGTTACCATCAACTCAGTACTGAAAGTAAATCAATACAAACTAGTCTGGAGATAAGCACTTCAGCAAAGTGGATTTAGCTGTGGCCTACCTACAGATGGAGATGGAAAAAAGAGTCAAAAGTGTTTCTCACCAAAAGCACTCACAGAGGGTGTAATTGCTATAATAGGCTTATTTTTGGAGTAGCATCTGTACCTGCTCTCTGGCAGAAAGCCATGGACCAGGTGCTGCAAGGTTGTTCAGGCACTCTGTTACCTGGATGACATCACTGTCAATTCTAAGGAAGACAGGTAACTTCTCCAAAACATCAAGACAGTGTTAAAAAGATCAGAAGATTACAGCTCGGAGTATGACGTGACAAGTGTGAATTCTTTAAACCAAGCATCACTTATTGTGGTCACACAGTCGATGCACCAGGCTCACACCAGTGTGCTGAGAAAATTCAAGCAGTGGTGGATGCCACAAGAACAAAGGACATGCCACAGTTCTGGCAATTTTTGGGATGTGTCAAATACTATAACAGGTTCCTGCCAAACCTAGCTACTGTGTTCCACCTGTTGCACTCATTGCTGCAGGTTGAGAAGAAATGGGAATGGACAAAGCTGTGAAACTGGTGGCATCAGACACTGTACTGACACATTATGATCCACATCGTCCCAGAAGCTTGCCTGTGGTCCCTCACCTTATGATAGAGATGCAGTTATGTGACACGTTATGAGTGTTGGAAGTGAACACCCCATAGACCTTGCATCATGTCCCATTTCTGCTGCAGAGAAAAATTACACACAGAATGACAGAGAGCCCTTGAGTCTGGTTTGGGGTATAAAATGTTTCAACCAGTACTTGTAATGGAGCTAGGTTACCCTTGTTACTGATCATCAAACTCTAGTCTCCATTTTCAGTCCACAGAAGAGTGTTCGACTAACAGCAGCTGCAGGCATGGGCTCTGTTTCTTGGAGGACACAATTACAAGATTGAATTCAAGAGGAAAACTAATCACGGAAATGCTGATGGATTGTTCTGTTAATCCTTGGAAAAGGAAGTACCGGAAAATATACTAAAAGAGACACTCCTCTTGACATACTCTCCATAAAACAAATCAAGGGTCCCCGATTACGGCAAAGATGACCAAAGGGAAACCAGAGAAGATCCCACCCTGTCTCAGTTCTTGATGGCCACCCAAAATGGCTGGAATGTGTAATGGAAACTAGCTTCCATGTTTTTGCCAGAGCTAGGACGAACTTGCCCTTGATGGAGGTTGCCCCTTGTGGGGATTGAAGGTCGTACCATCCGAGCTGAAAGCTAAAGTATTGGAAGAGATACACGCCTGTAATCTAGATGTGGTTAAAATGAAAATGTTGGCTCAAAGCTTTGTCTGGTGGTCTGGGATAGATCAGCAGATCGAGCAGCTTGTCATGGACTCTACAGGTTACTGACATTTCAAAAGATGGCAAAAGCAGTGCCTCCCCATCCCTGGGAATGACCTGCATTGCCATTCATTGACACAAATTTTTTGGTTATAGTGGATGCAGCTACAAAGTGACGACTACAGCTTTGCACACTGTTGATGTGTTGAGAAGCCTGTTCACAAGGACCTGTGTTCCAGAACACTTAGTCAGTGACGGTGGACCATGGTTTGCGGGGGATCTGTTTCAATCATTTCTAACAATGAATAGAAAAAAATATATTACATCAGCACCATGTCACCCAGCTACAAATGGCTTGGCAGAAAGTTTTGTCCAAAGTCTAAAGAACACAGAGCAAACAACGTCAGCAGAACACATTACCTTAATAGTAAACAAGAAGCTCACCGATTAGATCCTTGTATATCATAATGCAACACATTCCACAACCTGTTCCTGGGGCATATCTTGTGTTCATGCTTGGATGTCCTCAAATCCAATCTTAGAAGGAGGATACAGGATAAACAGTTGAGACAAATTGAAGACACCTCAAACAAGGAGGTTTGATTTTCACTCCTGGACAAACAGTTCTGGTGAGGAACTACAGAGGTAATCAGAAGCAGGAATGCAGAAAGATTAAGGACAGAACTGGACCACTCTCCTACAGAGTGGAGATTGAGTCTGATATTATCTGGAGATGACGCATCAATCAGTTGAGGAGAGCGGAGTCAATTGTTAGAGAAGAAAATTGGCTATTGCTTTCAGAACCACTTCCTACAGTCCCAGAGTCAGCTCCATCACCAGGGAGGATGCCCCGGAACTTGTAATTGCTCTACAGCCGCAAGTCTCACCTGCCCAGCAGAGTGATCCTCTTTGTCAGAAAAGACATTATCCCACAAGAGTATGAAATCCTCCACACTGATTAAATCTTTAAGCCTGAATAGGACAATTTAAAATTTACTATGCTGTGGATGTCTGTATATAGTAGTGTATTATATAATATAGTGTGTATATAGTTGAGATGCATTTTATATTGTGTTGGAGTTTATAGCTAAACACAGAGGAGCATTGTGTATTTAAAGCATTGTGCATTTGAGCATTTATATAATATTTGTGTAATCTTGTGTGTGTGTATCCATATATATATCAATTTAAGCTTTATTTTTCATTTAAATAATTAATTATGGGTTATATATAAAAGTGTACTAATTATACACATCATCACACTACGTACCATGTGATACAAATGAGAACTCAAAGTTAGACACTCGTTTTGGACTCCTATGTCTTCCTTGGAATTAGATTTATGTTTTGAAGTTACAAAACATAATGCCACAGATGGCTCTAACTGCAAATTACCCACATTCCCATGGTTCCCAATCTCAGGCCATTTTCCTACCAGTTCTGGTCCCACATCTATATGCACTCCAAACCTAAACACATTCCCCTCAAGTTCCAGTCCTACACATTTAAATGTCTCCATACGGAGCTCTAGTCTCAAACCTACATGTTACCATTCCACATCCACCCCTATGTCTACATACATTATCATCCCAGATTCACCACCATACTTACACATAATCCAGATACTAGGTCCTGCTCCATACATACACACATTCAGCATAACATCCTACACCCAGTCCCCGATTCTGGTTCTAGCCACATCCCTACTCCCATTCCTATCGCAGTTGCGGCTCCACAGTACCCATATTCCCAGCTCCAAGTGGACTTAACATCAGAATCAGAATCAGGTTTATTATCACTGCAAATGCCATGGTGTGTGATTTTATGACAGCAATAAAATGCAAGACATAAAAATTACTATAATTTTTAAAAAATAGTGTAAAAGAGGACTAATGAGGTGGTACTCATTGGTTCATGCACCATTGAGAAATCTGATGGTGGAGGGAAGAAGGTGTTCCTAAGATGATGAGTGTGGATCATCAGGCTCCTATGCCTCCTCCCTGATCATAATAATGCAAAAACATCATGCCATAGATGGTGAGAGTCTTTAATGGTTGATGCCGACTTCTTGAGGCACTGCCTCTTGAAGATGTGCTTGACGGTGGGCAAGGTTGTGCTCATGGTGGAATTGACAGAGTCTATGATCCTCCGCAGCCTGATGCAAACCTGTGCTCTGGAGGCTCCATGCCAGGCTGTGACGCCTGACAAAACCACTAGGTGTGGATACATGATTTTCATCATTTGCATTGCAAAAAATGTTTTCTCAACCACTTTTGGTTCTTTTGCCAATCACCATTAACCCATGGCATCTGGAAAGGGCAGGATGAGAGTCTTCAAACTGGGTGCAGATATGATTTTTTTTCCCCAGAGCCCCGGGCTTTATTGCGTATTGAAAAGAAACATCAATGAAGTTATTTCACTATTAGCAAATGGGCAATAAATAGCAGAGTAGATCAATGGAAATCTTCCTAAATGGAAGTCCGTCAGCTTATGCAACAGGCAAGCAATCACTACGCCAATCTGCCATTCAAGGAGTGAAAGTGAAAACGACCTCCAATTGTACAAATGCAATGCTTTGGGAATCTAATCTTGTAACTAACAGACCCATAAGGGAAACTAGTACTTGGATAGTGTACCAATGACCATTCATAGTGTTAATTTTGGTATGAGATGTCCTCTAGATCTCCAAGCTCAAAGGAGAACAAACCACATAACTACAGTTACTCATTCCTGCAATCATTTCAGTAAACCCCCTCTGTACCTTCTTTATGACATCTTTACATCTTTTCAGACGGAGCCGAACCAATATTTTACGAAGGTTCATCATATCTCTCTTACTCCTGTCGTCCATGACTTTATAAAGCCCAGGATCCTATATACCTCCAGCATTTAATAGGTGGGTTGCTGAGCCAAAAGAGCCTGTTCCACACTGCATTAATAAATAAAACAATAAATAAAATTTCAAGGATCAAGGTCATCTTTATTCACCATATATATATTTACACGTATTGGGAGTTTGCCATGAGGTGTTGGTCAGGGTGCAACGTGCAACAAAAGGAAACTTTCAACAATTATAAAGTGTAAGAATAAAGTTAGAGCTTGAAGTTCAAAGTAAATTTTACTATCAAAGTACATATGTCACCATATACAACCCTGATATTCAAGTTACTGCCGGCATATTCAGCAAATCTATAAAATAGCAACTAAAATAGGATCAATGAAAAATCGACCAGAGTGCAGAAGACAACAAACTGTACAAACGCAAATATAAATAAATAGCAATAAATAACAAGAACATGAGATAATGAGATTAAGTGTCTTTAAAGTGAGATCATTGACTGTAGGAATATTTCAATGATGGGCAAGTGAGTGTAATTATCCCTTTTTATTCATAAGCCCATTGGTGAAGGGGTAGGAACTGTTCTTGAACCTCGTGGTGCAAGTCCTGAGGCTCTTGTACCTTCTACCTGATGGCAGCAGTGGAAAGAGTGCATCATCTGGGTGATGGGGGATATAGAATATTCAATATTATAAGAAGTGGTTTAAAGTGCAGTGACCATTTCCTGAAACTGCCCTACTGCTTTTAACGGTTTAGCACATATACCCAAGGCCTTTCAGTCCTAAGTACCTCTTTCAGAATTCTTCTAGTTTATATTTCCTCTCGTCATTTTTCCTATTGATATGTAATACTTTGCACTCTTCTGCATTGAATTTCAACTGGCATGCATCCACCCATTCTTCCAGCATGTCAATATCCTTTCCAAGTCCTCTGCTTTCTATGCTTCTATTTTCCCTGTGATCCACGATTTGGAAGTGCGCTTTATACACACCAGTGCAAGTCATCAATACAGGTAAAGAAAAGTAATGGTCCTCACATAAATCCCTAGGGAACGCTACTGTACACTTCCCATAAGACCAAACAACAACTGTTCGATACTCCTCTCTGTTTCTTGTCACTTAGCCAAGTTTCTAACAATGTTGCATAGTGGCCCATTTATTACATTGGTTTCAATGTTGATGACAAACCAATTTTGCAGTCCTTTGCAAAATTACCTTTGTAAATCCATCTACAATACACTGCATATTCAGCTCTTCCTACCTAGTTGCTCTTGCTTACCTTAATTTAAAGAAACACTCGCAAAATCATTCATATGCCTTTAGCTAAACAATGCTGGCTTTCTCTAAACAACCCTTATTTATCCATGTGACTACTCTTTATAATTGTATTTCACAGTTTTCCCATCACAGAGGTTAACTTGAAAGATCTACATTTCTCCAATTTATGTTCACTTTTTTTTGAATGACGGTGTAAAATTTGCAATTCCTTGATACTATTCTCTGTATCCACAGATATTTAGAAGATTATGACAAATTCCTCTGCCATTTCATCCCCAACCTCCCTCAGCAACCTAGCATATGCACACAAATAGAAACAGAAATCGCTGGAAGCACTCAGCAGGCTAGGCAGAATGATTTCCTTAATATTAATTTTAAATTTATTCAACATTTGTCACTGTTCCAATCGGTAATTACCCATTTTCTCCTAATTTCCTTTGATGGCAGCACACCTGGTTTTCATCAAGACCTGCAGTAGAAGAACCCTAGCATTGCACCCACTAGTTGCCAGATCGTTGGTTTTGCCAGTGTGTTAATTAACGTTTCCTGGCTGTTTAGGATTGTGTGTTCTAAGTTTTGCTTCAGTATCGAGATTTACCTGTGCAACTCAGTCTCTCTGAGTCAAGATAAGTTTTCTAAGTTCAACTCCAGTTCAGAGTTTTACCTGTGAAACTCTGTCTCTCCGTGTCAAGATAAAGATTCCAAGTTTACTCCAGTACTGAGGTTTACCTGTGTCACTCTGTCTCTCCATGCTAAGAATATTTTTGGCTGCTGCTTCCCTTTCTATGCTCCAAGTCAGGATAAGTTCTGCCTGCCTCCTGCTTTCCTGCACTCCCTGCTGTTTGCCGTTCAACGCTCACGCCCGCAACTGCATCTAACTCAATCTCCGTGCCTGTGTTCAGCATTTGGGTTCGCCTTGTTCATTGCAACAACATTTCAACAAATCAACTTTTGTTAAGTTTTCAGAAGCACTTTCCTCATTCTAAAGAATTTTGTGAATTGCTCATTGAATATCTCATATGGATCTCTTTGTGGGCCTGTGATTAGCTATATCTCTCCTCTCACTAACCATTGACTCATTACAAGCCAAAGAGGATAATTATTTTTTATATTTGTCACCAGTTCTTTCTTATATCCTCTCTTTGCCTTTTATTTCCCTTTTAACCACCACCCTGAAAATCCTTGTTGATTACCGTAGATGTCGGATTATAAGCCGCTACTTTTTTCCCACATTTTGAACAGCTTTGAACACTGCGGCCTTTACTACGGTGCGGCTAATGCATGATTTTTTTCATGCCGCCAAAAACATTTTGCCTCGTAACAGTAGACCAATAAAATTGATGAGTATTTCATAGAGGTCCAATGAAATTGTACGATAAATCAAGCGCACTTTCACAATTAAATTATTGTAAATCAGTCATTTGTACTCACCCTCATCAACATGGAAAACACTCGAAGAAAAGCATTGTGCTGCCTTTATGGCAGTTATTTAGTTTATAATATTTTCGCTTAGTAATTCATTTTCTAATTAAAGTTAGAAGTGTTTTAACTATATTTGTTTTCTGTACTACATTGCGGGATGCTATGACGTCACACCCGGTTTCGCCGCGTCTTGTGGGAAAAATACCAGTTTGCGATAAACGGGAAGGCGGGGGCGAGCGCATTACGCGAGCGGCATTAGATCTGAGCGAACGCTGCTTTTAAGTTAAAGGCGATCAATAACTTTTCCTGGTAGGCTGCAGTATATATATTTTTTACCAGTCGTTAGGAGATATTGGAATGTTGTTCAGTAAAAAAGTATACGCAACGTATATTTAAAAGTAGCCGCGTTACAGGCACGGTTCGAAAAAAAGCATTTGCAATATGTATTTGTTTATGTTACCATATGGATTTAATTAAAAGTTAAAAAATCCTCACGTGTAATATCTTTCTGTGTAAATATCTCATATTACAACGTGGGACACCTGCGGCCGAAAATCCGGTGCGGCCTAAAATCCGGTACGGCCTGTACAAGTACAAAATTGATTTTCTTTCTAAAATTAGAGCCAGCGGCTTTTAATCAGGTGCGCTCTGTAGTCCGGAATCTACGGTAGTTAACATGACATCTGTAATACTTTCCTTCCTCTGCTTTACTTTACTCTCTATTTTCAGCTCAGCCAGGGACTTCAGCTTTAATGATGCTACCTCTGTCTCTTATGGGAAAATAGTTAGATTGTACCTGAACCATTTCCACTTTAAAGAAATCCTGTTGTACAATTACAGTGATATCTGCCAACTTTTATTCAAATGTATGTGGGATACTTTTATTTATTTATTCATTTATATTTATTGAGACACAGCAGAGTAGGCACTTAAAGCCATGCCTGTCAGAAATCCCCTGATTTAATCCTAACCTAATCATGGGACAATGTACAATGACCAGTGAACCTACCAATGCTACTTCACCGATCAGGTAGCATAGTGGTCCATCCCAGAATGTGGTTCCTAAAATCATTTTACAACTAAAATACAGGAAACAATACTCCTTTAATTCTCCTCTGACTGAAATTATTCCTTCATCACTTGATTATTAATTAGAGATATACAGCACAGAAATAAGCCTGTTGACCCAGCAAATCCCAACCAGTTCTCAAGCACTCATTTTAATATTAATCCTACCCTAATCTATTTACTTCTCCTCATGTTCCTATCACCCCTACCTTCCAGATTCTGCCACTCCCCTACACCAGGATAATATACAGATGCTAAGTTACCTACCAGCTCACCCATTTTGAGATGCTGAGAGGAACTGGAGCCTCGGAAGGAGATCTATTGTCACTGAAAGTTGTTCCTTTATTGTTGAAAGTATTTTATCATGTACACTCCAGCTACATATTCCTATGTTGAAGTTATGAACCTGTGACTTTTCACCTACTATGTCCTAAGAGTTTCAAAGCATCAAGCTAATGGCGTCTCTACTGCTTTGCATTAAACTTAGTATTGCAATCATGTTTGATGCCCAAGCTTACCATTGCTCTGATCTCCCTTCTTAGATTACCTCTATTTTTCCTGTACTCTTTTCAGTTTCCCATTTTCACTTTGGTCTCTCAGTCTATTTATTTTTATACCTGGTTTCTATAAGCCTGCACCTTCTCACTACTTACAGCGAAGTTGTCAAGGAAAATAATTCCTTCAAGTGAAAACTTGCAATTTATTTATTTTTTCAACTTTGTGTGATGGTGAATTTTTCTCTTTCTCTCTCTCTCTCCCCCTTCTTCTCTTTCTCCTTCTCAAAATGAAGCTAATCTTAAATCGTATACACACACACACACATATATATTCACACACACTTATATATAAATTTTCTTATTATTCTTTACAACATTGGAGGCTATTTAGTCAATGCCAGTTCTCAGTGAAATTTCATCAATCCCATTCTCTGTAGCCTTCTCTCTCTCACATGCTCATCAACCCCTTTCTGATTCTCCCTCTACCCATCTACGTTAGGGTGTTTTATGATAACCAGCATGACTTAGGGCTCTGTGAGGAGCTGAATTAGCCAAGGAAACCCACATGTCACTGGAAAAACATGTCAGCCAGGCATGTTCAACCAGCACCGAGAGGTAAGGATTGAACCAGGGCAATAGGAGCCTTGAAAAAATGGTTTTCCATTGTGTACCCATACTGCTGGGATTTTAGTGCCCTTGTTTCATTGTAGACTGTGGTTCTTAAAATCATTTTACAAAGTACAAGAAACAGTTATATTACTCCTCATTAATCTACTCAAATGTAATAGCAATAGTTTCTTTGAACTACTTTCTTCCTTGTGTAAGCAATGAGAAAGCTTATACAAGGAAGCTGCATCCTATCCAAAACTTCAGCCACAGCCATACCTGATACTAGATTTTGAACAAATTCATTCCAGCACTATCATAGACTATTCATTTCGCGTTCAACAGCCTGCAAAATATCTGGGTATTTTTGGCTAAAATTTCCTTTTCTTTGCTGCCTGGAGTATTGTGTCACTTTAGCAGTGGATGCGTTGGGATTCAGTTTCTGAATTGTTTCTTGGCTTTAAGCACTACCCTGCTTGGACAACTGATTTGCTTTTTGTTTAATCAAACGTGGCTTCCTTGCTGTTTATGACCACTCAAGAGAGAGCTGCAGATTTTAAAGACAGAAGTTCATTTGTCGGTGTTTTTCCCACCAAAGAAGTTTCACAGAAGCAAAAATGTCATCAGGACAAATATTGTGCCCATCAGTAGTAATATAGAAGGGAAGAAAATTAGAAAACTCTAATACTTCTTCTTGACTCCCCCATATCAACAGGAGCTCAATTCCCAAAGAAAAAAATGAAGGAAAATTAGAGAAAATGCCTTTTTAAAGCTTAATTATTCACACTTTTGTTGTAGAAGAGAGCTGGCTGTTCCGCTGTTCTAAGAATTTTTAAAATTTGCCAGCATTTGCTAAGCAAATTCTTCCACGCCTCTATATTCAACATCTATTACCCTGGAGAAATATGGTATAATAATATAATTTAAGTTATTTGATACCATGCCAGTCCAGGCTAAATGATAGCAATACGTTATTTTTTCTTCAAAATTCTTTTGATTTTATACTCTCCTTTATTCATCAGTTATTACCTTTTGTTTGACCTAGTAGAACAAACTTATGCCTTGCATTTCAGGGACGTTCATTTGTTTGCTGTCAAACAGTTAAATTAATTATTTGTGATGTGCTACCTGGTTGTTACTTTGCAACAATTATTTGTTTTCTTACAAGCCTTGAGATCAAACACAGAAGGCCGGTTGTTGTTTGTTTATCACCCACTATCTATTGGATGTCAGCTTTGCCTTGTTCAGAATGTTTAGCTAGTAGTTTATCTTCACTGTCCTTCACTGGCTTCTGTTTGCAACCATCAACTGTTTCTGATGTCACCCACGAGCCAAAGGCTCTTGCACTGTGTGTCGTTGTTTGATCCATTCACTAACTCTATTCTATTTGGCCTTTTAGCTGATATTAGATCTATAACATCAGCAAGCCCGACTGATCATTTTATTGACAACCAAGTTGACCTTTGCTCAGCTAGCTGACATGACCCGTATTTCACTATCAGGCTGTGATGTGTGTCATAATCGCACCGGCTGGTAGGTGCAACTGCCGATGTGTTCGCAAAAAAAAATATAAAACCTAAGTGAAGGTCTTTTTTAAGATTATCGAACTACTAAAACTGAACTAGCTTGAAGAAAGCATTCTGCTGTATTTTGAGTGTATTGCTGCAGAAATGTCAGTTGAAAATAGTTGGGTCTAATTGTTTCACTGATTTTTTTCAGTAATAGTAGTACAAAATCCATACTTTTTACCTTGAATTTACTAATCTCAGTTTATAAACCCATAAGAAAGAGGAGCAGAATTAAACCATTCAGCCTAACGAGTTCCCTAGATTCCTTATCTAATTCTAATTGAAACTCTAAACCTCTCAGATCTGATTTAATTTGCAGTTCACATTTTTTTTAAGCCAAAGCAGTTTTAAATTGATTGGAGTAGGTTCCATGTAATGCAGACTAAAGTTAAAGACAGAGCTTTAGCAGTAAGTATAATTTAGAATACAGGAAAGATTCGCTTGGCCTCTTAACATAAGCAGTGCCTCAACAACAGAACTCAAGACTCAGTTAATTTTAAATATAATTCTGAGTGTTGCTCAAATTCTGTTGGTGTCCAGCAGTCATTTATCGTACAAAATGGACAAATGGAACATCCAGCCTATGTCCCTAATTTTACTCATTCTGCAGCTGAACCATTTCTGACAGGTGAGATGTTGATGCAAATAAAAAGACCTCATCCAGAGGTTGTTGTTGCTGTCAGTTTAAGTCATTTTCAAACAGCCTGGAACACTTACTCTGCAGTGAAAAATCAATTTCTTTGCCTTACTATTCAAGCGTTTTCAGTTTACTGTTTTTATTAATGCAATGGCCGAGATTGATTATGATGTCAGCTCTGTCTTGAAGGCAGCACTTCTTCTCTTAGCTATAGAGATTTTGACTTCAGACTCTACTCCAGAGAACTAGCACGATTGAGAGATGCCAGCTTCCAAATGAGATGTTACCCTGAAGTCCTGCCTGTACCACAGAATACAGCATGGAAAACGAGCCCTCGAGCTCACTACATCTATGGTAAACTTTCTGCCCCTCTGCATTCTTCCCAGTTGCCCGCATTATTTTGGATCCCTCTGTGCATTGCCATTCAAGTATTTGTCTAAGTGTCCCTCAGAACTGTTAAGGTGTATTCTGGAGTTGATGTATGTAGCACATATGAATTCCAACAGCAATCATTCTTTGGATTTGAATGTGGATTGCATATTGAATTTAAAATGCAGCTCAGAACAATGGCTTCCTGAAGCTGCAGACTGTGGTCAAACACTCCACTTTGACCTCGGATGCCTGCATATGCATAAATGCAGCCTAGAGTCAGTGGGGATTAACATTCATTCTGGGTGTCTGGAATGTGGATGCAAAGAGAGAGATATTTGAAAACTATATGTGATTCAAAGGAAGCATTGTAACTAAAGAAATGTCCTGCTGTTACTGTTGATCTTTAGCATATAAAAATGTCTTGTAATATTATGTCAGGAGGTCTCTTCTTCCAGGAATATCTTTATATGATGCCTGTTGCTCAACTTTGCTGAATAAAACACTTCTAAATGAACCAGCTTCAGTGTCTCTCTGGGACTTTGGACTGGCTTCTGGACATGTTCATTCAGATCTATTCATTACCTAATGCTTTGAAATGGTACGAGGTGAAACTATAACAGAACGCAGAATAAACGTAACAGCTGCAGAGAAAGTGTCATGCCAGCGGACAACAAGGTGCAAGATCTCATCAAGATCGATTGTGATATCAAGAGTTCATTCTATTGTACTAGGGAATTATTCAATAGTCCTATAGCATTGGGATAGAAGTTGTGCTTGAGTCTGGTGGTATGTGCTTTCAGGTCTTTGTGCCTTCTGCCCAATGGGAAAGGGAAGAAGAGAGAATACCCCAGTGAGGTTTGTCTTTGATTATGCCTTACCGAGGCAGCGAGAGATACAAACAGCATTCATGGAGATTTTCTGTGATGTATTGAGCTGGGTGCACAGCTCTCTGCAGTTTCATACAGTCATGGGCAGAACAATTTCCATACCAAGCTTTGCTGCATCCAGGTAGGATGTTTTCTGTAGTGCATCGATAAAATAGGTAAGTGTCAATGGAGAGATGCCAAATCTCTTCAGCCTCCTGAAGAGGCTGAGGCAGTGATGAGCTTTCTTTGTCATGGCGTTTACGTGGTTAAACCAGGACAAGCCATTGGTTTGTTCACTCCTAGGAACCTGAAGCTCTCAACTTCATCATCATTGAATCCACCAATCCCCTTCCTGAAGTCAATGACCAGCTCTTTTGTTTGCTGACATAGTGAGAAAAGTTGTTGAGGTGATCTGGAATACTGAGGTTAACGTGTGCGTGCACCATGACCAGTCCCTTAAACTAGTGGTCACCAACCAGTCGATCGCAATCGACCGGTCGATCTTTGAGACTTTCCCAGTAGATCCCAAAAAAATGAAAAAGAAATACACAAATACATTATGCCTGATAAATCTTTTGATGCAAATATGTAGTAAATTCTACTTTGAAAAAGGACCAGTCAACAACTTCATGCCCAAAAGGAACAACTTTATCTAGGACGGTAAAATGAAACTTGCATACAGAGGTTTTCACTAATGCGCACCGGGCAGAAAAGACCAGAAGGAAAACCCCGCAACCCTGGAAACAATCTCTCTTTACAAACAGCTTTCCATAGCGGGAGTATTGCTATATTACCATAATCCTAATTGGTATTAATTTATATTTATAATGCTCATATTACAACACTTCTTCCCCTTTAAATTCCAATGTTCCCCAAATGTAATGAAATTGGAAACAAAAACAGTGGTGTCATTAGCTTGCGTATCTCTGAAACTTATATTATTGTCTCCGTAACAGTTCACCAATACCAGGAAAGTTGAGGAGCTGAAATCAGGGTTGAAGGCTCAGCAAACATTCTGCTCAGAGGATGTGGATCGACAAGTGTTAAAGGACTTGTCACTCTGTGAATATTTTTCATGACAGTTCGATGAATCCCTGGATGTAATGCAAACAGCTCAGCTTGTTGTATTTGTCAGAATGGCTTTCCAGGATTTTACAACAAAGGAGGACTTCCTCAGTCATTTGCATGAGAACGAGATGTGAAGATACTTACAATGAGTTAAAAAAATGTCCATGAAGATGACATCCCCATTCATAAACTGGTGGCAATTACTACTGATGGGGCCCCAGCAACACACAGTGTGCACGTTGTATTTATAGCACTGTGTCGTAATGACCCTGATTTTCCCAACTTCCTGGATTATCACTGTGTGATTCATCAGCAGGCCTTGGCTGGGAAGGTCGTGGACTTTTCTCATGTAATGACACTAGTGGTCAAACTGATAAACTTGATTTGAGCAAAAGCTCTTCAGCACCGCTTATTCAAGGTGTTATTGGATGAGCTCGATGCCGCTATGGCCTGTTTTCTTGGTTGAATTCATTTGAAAGTTTGACAAAGGCATTTTATGTAATTCAAATACAATTAGCCCAAATAAAGGGCCTCAAGTTGGAAGTACAATCTGAGCTGTTTTTTCTCTAAACATTTTAGTAGGTCGATCTTGCCTTTCCCTGAGGCCGAGGTAGGGGATCTTGGGCTTAAAAAGGTTGATGACCACTACCTCAAACACTTCTTGATGATGAAAGCCAAAGCCACCAGTGACATTGACACATTTTACCTTGTTTTCCTTAGGTAACAGGATGATAGTGGTCAATAAGCTGAAAGACCTAAGCCTCAATATCTCCTTATGAAATGCAACCCTTGATTTCCTCACTTGCAAGCCCCAGTCAGTTTGGATTGGAAAAAGCATCTCCTCCACAATCTCCATCAACACAGCCAGTGTTTTTCGCCCCCTGCTCTACATGCTTCATACTTTTGACTGTGAGGCTAAGCCCAGCTCCAATGCCATTTTTAAATTTGCTGATGACACCACTGGTCAGAGGTGGTGATAAGTCAGCATATAAAAGGGGGATTGAAAATCTGTTTGTGTGGTGCCACAACAACCTCTCTCTCAATGACAGCAAGACCAAGGAGATAACTGTTGACTTCAGGAGGAGGAAACCGAATATCCATGAGCCAGTCCTCATCAGCATATCTGAGGTGGAGAGGGTCAGCAACTTTAAATTCCTCAGTGTTATCATTTCAGAGGGCCCATCCTGAGTCCAGCACACAAGAGTCATTACGAAGAAATCACAGCAGCATCTCTACTTTCTTCGTAGTTTGTGAAGATTAATCATATCACCTAAAACTTTGTCAAACTTCTGTACATGTGTGGTGGAGAGTATATTAACTGGTTGCATCATGGCCTAGTATAAAATCACCAATGCCCTTTTAAGGAAACGCCGACAAAAATTAGTGGATACAGCCCAGTCTATCACCACCAAAGCCCTCCCCACTACTGAGCACATCTACACGAAGCATTGTCACAGGAAAGCAGCATCGATCATCAAGGACACCCACCACCCAGGGACATGCGTTCTTCTCACTGCTGCCATCAGGAAGAAGGTATAGGAGCATCAGGACTCACACCACCAGGTTCATAAATGGTTATTACCCCTCAACAATCAAACTCTTGATCCAGAGGGGATAACTTCACCCAACTTCACTCACCTCATCACTGAACTGTTCCCCCAACCTATGGACTCACCATCAAGGACTCCTCATTTCATGTTTTCAATATTTTTTGCTTATTTTTATTATTATCATTATTCTTGCTTTTATTCTCTCTCTTTTTGAATTTGCGCAGCTTGTTGTTTTCCGCACTTTTGTTGCTTGTCTGTCCTGCTTGTATGTGGTGACATATAGCACTTTGATAATAAATTTACTTTGAACTTTTAAAGCAGGTGGGAAGCTCAGGTTGAAGCACAGAAAGAATACAAATCTCTAAAAATACCTTCACCAGTTGATCTGTGCAGGATTAATTGACCTAGCCAAGGACAACATCTGGGACAGATGCTCTCCACGGGTTCCCTCTCTGAAAGACTGACCTTAAGCTTGCAACGGTGATTGTAGGCTCAGGTGCATTGGAGGGTGTTGGAGTGGTGGTGACTTACCAGTCCCCATCTATTCAATGTACCTGCCTCAACCACTCCCTCTGGCACTTTATTTCATATACTGCGCACTCTCTGCGTGAAAAATTGAACCCCAGGTTTCTACTAAACCCTTCTGCTCTCATCGTAAACCTGTGCCTTCTGGTTAGTGATGCCCCAGATCTGGGGAAGAGACTGTGTGCCTTCACTCTATCTTTTATCTTCATGTTTTTATACTCCTTTATAAGATCTCTTATGTGTAGTAATTCTATGTCATTCCACCATCTCTGTGTAAAAGATTTCCTGTTCAAATCCCCTGTAGAAATTTTTCCTCTCACCTATACCTTATTGTGTTTGATACTTCTGCTCTTGGATAGATTCTCACTATCTACCCTATCTATGGCTCTTATAATTTTATATCAGGTCACTCCTTAGCCTCCTTCTCTCCAATTGCTCCCTATATTCCTCCTCCTCCCCAGTTGCTCCTCTGAGTATAGTAAGCAGGTTTGAGCCCCTTATCTTAGAAAGAATGGGCCAAAACTGGAGAGCGTTCAAAGGGAGATCGTGAAAATGATTCCAGGATTGAGTGGCTTGTCATGTGAAAAGCATTTGATTACTCTGGGCCTGTATTCACTGGAATTCAGAACAATGAGGGGTGACCTCATTGAAACCTAACAAATGGTTAAAGCCCTTGACAGAGTGGATGTGGAGAGGATGCTTCTGATGGTAGGGGACTCTAACACCAGAGGACACAGCCTCAGAATAGAGGGTGTCCATTTAGAATGGAGATGAGGGGGATTTTCTGTAGCCAGAGAGTGGTGAATCTAGGCCAAGTCTTTATGTATATTTAAGGCAGAGGTTGATAGATTCTTGATTGGTCAGAGCATGAAGGGATACAGAAAAAAGGCAAAAGATTGAGGCTGAGAGGAAAATTCGATCAGCCATGATGAGATGCTGGGGCAGACCCAATGGGCCAAATGGCCTAATTTTGCCCCAATATCTTACGGTCGTATGGTCTTACACCTAAAGGCCCCCAATCTAGAAAACTCTCTTTCAAGGGCATGTACATTCTTCCTATAGTGTGGAGGCTGGAACCGTACACATTACTCAAAGTGTGATCTAGCCAGTGTTTTGTAAAGCTGCAACATAACCTTTTGACTTTAATATTCTCTGCCCTGACCTGTGAATGCAAGCATGCCATACGCCTTCATCACTAACTTCTTGTTGGTGAAGAACAAATTTGTTAAAGAACAAATGCTGAAAAAGCTTATGAGCTTAGGCCAAAGCTGAAGAAAGCATATTGGGAAAGGACGTGGAGTTTTATTTGACAATGCTTCCCTGGAGTAGTTTGGAAAACCTGTTAAATTTGAACTTTGATGAAATCACAAGATTTCAAAATTCCCATTGAAATATTAAATAACATATAAACTTGAGAAGTTCATATTAGAAGTAAAGGCCAATTAATGAAGAACAAACATAAATTCAGATCAAATCTGAATTTACATTGCATCTCGTATGTAGTGTATGGAACTTCATTGCTGGTTAGTTCCTTGTTTATTCACCTGAAGTTTCTTGCTTCTTGATACTTGCACTCAAACATCTAAGGATCAATTCAAATTTTTAAAAAAAAATTCTGCAAGAAATTAAAAGTCTGTGTTTGCTATGAATTTGTTTAAACAAATGCAAGGATTCAGGGCAGGAATTATATGAACTTGAGATTTGAATAATCACCTTGTTTTTGTGAGTTGCGTGTCTGGGACGAACTTTTTCCCAGTGAGTGGAACATCTTTCTCAATGAGAATGGCATTCTTTGCCATTGGTGGCCCAACTGATTCTCATTTAGGGAATGCAAATTCATGGAAATCATTGCTTGACTGTGGTAAGTTCTTAATTCAAAAATGCCTCATAACCTGCATGTCAATGTGTCTGATGTCAACCTGCATGTCAATGTTCAACAGTTTTGGCTGACTTCCAATATTTGGCAACAGACTTAGTCAACAAGGTGTAGCCTAGAAATTTGTGCTAAGATTATTCAAGTTTAAGCATCCATTAATTTTAAGATGGGAAGGAAGGGTCATACTATTCCCTATCCCCAAATGTTCTATGGTGGTGAGACACCTCTTCAACCAGGGTTGAAGCATATAGCCTCTTGAGTATTGAAAACGAGAGGGCAGAGGATAAAGATCAGAGGCAAGAAAGGGGACATCAGGGCAAGTTTCATAGAGTCATAGAGCACCGCTTTGACCTGCAACTTGACCATAGCCCACCATACCCCTCCCATCCATGAACCTATAGAAAATTATCTTAACCTTTGAAACGGAACCTGCTTCCACCACTTCCACTGGCAGCTTGTTCCACACTCTCATCACCCTCTGAATGGGCACACTTAAAGACTAGATAAGCAAGTACTTGGATAGGAGGGCTATGGGCCAAACTCAGACAGATAGGGTCAGCTCACTAGGTAACACAATCAGTATGGGAGAGTTGGGCTGAAGGGCTTGTTTCTAATGCCGTATGGCTCTGTGACTCTATAACTCCAGCCGCTGTAGTCTTTGTGGCCTATTCACTGTTGTGTAAATTTGGATGCAATCTGAATTTATGTTTGCTGTCCATTAATTGACGTTCAAAACTTCTATAAAACTCTTAGAATCTTCCTGCATTTTGATCCAACAATGCTATTTCCAGATGATGCTGAAGAAAGAAGACTGCAGGAGATGGAGTTATACTCTGAGAGCTGTTCATCAACATGGCAGGGGCCATGGCTTTGGAAAATACTGTTGAAGTAGCATTGCTGAGTTACTGATACGCGTTTGCAGAGGACACATAATGAATCTGTTGTATGTGGGTAAATGGGGTGCCAGCCAGCAAGCTCCCTTGCCCCGGCTTGTGTTTAGTTTTCTTGAGATTTATTGGAGCTGAGCTTTTTAAAAAATGTTTCAGCACTCCTCTGACTTGTGGCATGTGGATGATAGAAAATATTTGAAGAATCAAGGTTGAAAAATGCAATAACTTAAAAGAATCTGAGAGCTTTATTTTGATTGACTGAGATGAAATGAGAATCTTAGCTTTAGTGTCTAAGATTCTCCAAGACAGTTAATTCTCCATGGGAGACTGAAAAGACCAACTCTCCAGCACAGTGGATGTGTATGTGCATGTGTGTTTATGTTTAGCTGCGTTGATAGATTGGGTGAGTAGGTGGATGATATGCAGCCCCCCCCCCCCTCCATTCTGCCCTCATGTCTGGAATATGGAGAACCCATGGATTAGCAGAAACTCAGGCAGACAAGCTGTTGAATTTCCGAATGACTTTTGAGTCTGTTTTCACATGTGAAAATGGGAATATTTTCTTTTCATTAGCACAAGGATTCCCAAACCATCCTCCATATTGTGTGGAGTGTACAATAACTCAGCAGCTGCCAGATGGCCTCCCAGTTGTCCGTTGCAGAACTCCACCACATATATTGAGCTTGTCATGTATTTGAGACTAGCACCTTGACTCCTGTCTGGATGTTATGCACCATCACTACCGCACTGATTTATTTTTCCTGCAGTCCGTCGCTGTCTCTCTTCAGATTTTTTTACTTCTTCAGGGCACACTTCCAACCGCAGCATTCCTGTTGCAGGCAGCTGCCTTCACATATGCACACAGCTCCAATAGTCACCCTAAGTTTTTGGAAAGGAAAGGGATTTCCTGCAAAAGAAAGAAATGCAGGTGGACTTGAACCTCAAACAGATAGCACATCCAGATATCTCCTGAGTCTTATTATCTGAGTCACGCACAATGACTGGAATATATTTTCACTCACTGACCATCAACAGGGAGTCTGTCACCTTCTGTGCCACTCTAGGCAATATCAAGTAAAGGTGCAGCTCTGATGTTAGTTGTGGAAGTTGTATAGTATTATAGTTATGATAATTTTGAAAAGAACTTGTGGTATTTTCTTGAACAATGAGGCATCTATTCAACAACGTAGCAAGTGAGTCATTTGCCAAAAAAGTAACCCAATATCAATTTTTACATTGAGCAAAGAGGATCAATGTTACTTCTGTGGATTTGTCAAAGTGCATGATTTCACAGTGAGAACCCATATCAATGTCAAAATGGCAATCAATACAATGGCATACTAGGATTGATGTGGGCAGCAATCCATGATCAAAGTGGACAGCATAACTGGTGGACAGGGTACTAATCTGCTAGATAAATGAAGTGGCGGTCTGCCAAAATAGAAGGGTGGGTGTCAATGTGCTGGATACTTGGAAGAGAGAGTGCCTGCCAAAATGTAGGGAACAATGGCGATATACTGCAATCTGACAACGTTAAGTGACTGTTGAGGTACACACTTGGAGGGAACAAACCTTTTCTTACAAATTCATCCTCCAATATGCTCGCTATGGGAAGTTAACATCATAATATGTCTTACAGAAAGAATTAGGTTTGATTTTGATGAAACACAGAAGGCAGAAAATTGGAATTAGATCATTCTTAATCGTAATTCAAAGATTTTATTTCTGCTAAGCTACATTTACTGATCCTTGAAGTTATAATAAAAGAAAAAAATCATTGGCATACCTTGTAACTATAGCTCTCAGAGCTGAACTGGTGTGAGCACTTCAAATACACTAGTAGATACTTTTTTATGGCAGAGGCTCATGAAAACTATTTGGTTAGAGGCATAGAATGGCCGAATTCTGCTCCTATGTCTTATGGTCTTAAAACTAGCTTAGTTAATGTTGAAAAATGAGACCTGTTCTCTGTTCTGCTCCAATGTCTGATAAGGGATGTCATCCATCAGATCCAGGTTTCTTAATTACCTTCAGACCTTTTGAATTCTCAAGCACATTCTCCGTGGTAGTAACAACTACACTCGCCATACAGTACCAGAAATGGACAGACCCTGATAGTCTCTAATTTCTGGTATTGTACAGTATATTTCTAGTATCTTCCTCAGTGAAGACTGACACGAAAAGCAAAGTTCTTGAAAACTGGTAAGTAGCTAATGTTCCATTATTCAAGAAGAAAAAAAGTGATACTCCCGGAAACTACAAACCAGTGAGGCTCCTGTCAGTGGTAGGGAAGTTACTGGAGAGAATTCTTCGGGATAGGATTCATAAGCCTTATTAGGGAGCCTTGTGCAGGACAAGTTCATGTCTTAATAACTTGGTTGAGTTTTTTGACGAGGTAACGAGGGTGATTGATGAAGGTAAAACTGTGGATGTTGTCTACATTGATTTTAGTAAGGCATTTGACAAGGTCTCTTATAGGAGGCTCATCGAGAAGATTAATATGCATGGGAATGATGGTGACTTGGCCGTTTTGTTTCAGAGCTGGCCTACCCATTGAAGATAGAGTGTAGTGGTCAAAGAAACTTATTCTAGCTGGAGGTCTGTGATTCGTAGTGTTTTGCAGGGCTCTGTACAGGGATCTCTGCTGCTTGTGATGCAAATGATCTGGATGAAAATGTTGATGGGTGGGTTTGTAAGTTGGTAGATGATACAAAGATTGGTTGTATTGTGGATGGCATAGAAGACTGGCAAAAATACAACAGGTCATAGATCAGTTACAGATATGGGCAGAGAAATGCCATATAGAGTTTAACTTAGTCACATGTGAAGTGTTGCAGTGTGGTACAGTAGATCAAATGCAAAGAGACAGTACATTGTTAAGGACAAGATCCTTAACAGTGTTGATGAGCAGAAGGATCATGGGGTCCAAGTTCATAGATCCCTGAAAGTGGCTACACAGGTTGATAGGTTGGTTCAAGAAGGCATATGACATGCTTGCCTTTATTACTTGAGACACTGAGTTCAAAGGCCAGGAAGTTATTTTGCAGCTTTATAAGACTTTAGTTAGGCCACATCTGGGCTATTGTGTACAGTTCTGGTTCTCCCTTATAGGAAGAATGCTGAGGCTTTGGAGAGGTTGTGAAGAGGTTTACCAGAATGGGTTGGAGGATATGTGCTATATTGAGAGGTTGGACAAACCTGGGTTGTTTTCTCTGGAGCAGCAGAGACTGAGGGGAGATCTGATAGAATTTTATGAGATTATGAGAGGCACAGGTAGAATAGACAGACAACATTGTTTTCAAGGGTTGGAATGTCTAATACCAGAAGGCATGCATTTAAGGTGAGAAGGGGTAATTTCAAAGGAGATGTGAGTGGACAATTTTTTACACCATAAGTGATGCTTCATAAAAATCTGCTACTAGGGCGGTGGTAAAAGCAGAAACATTAGAGACTTTTAAGAGATGGTTAGATAGGCGTATGAAAGTGAGGAAAATAGAAGGATATGGGCATTGTGTAAGGAGAAGCGATTAGTTTAGGGAGTTATTCGATTACTAATTTCATTGTTTCTTTACAACATTGTGGGCCAAAGGGCTTTTTCCTGTGCTGTACTGTTCTATGTTCTATAAAATACTAATTAAGTTTGTCTACCATTCTTTCTCCCCTCTGATTAGCCCTCCAACATCATTTTCCAGCAGTCCGATATCCACTTTTGCCTCTTTTTTATTCTTTATATGTCTGAAAAAAATTTGGTGTCCTCTTTTATATTAGCTAGCTTACCTTCTCACCTTATAGCTTTTGTTAGTTTTCTGTTTGATTTTAAAAGCTTCCTAATCCTCTAACTTCTGACTAATTTTTGCTACCTTATTTGCACTCTGATTTGCTTTTATGCTGTCTTTGTCTTCCCTTGCCCGCCTCATTTGTGTTATCCTCCCTTTAGAATACTCCTTGTTCTTTGGGATGTATCTATCCTGCGTCTTCCAAGTTGTGCCCAGAAACTCCAGCCATTGCTGTTCTGACAACATCCTTGCGGGTGCCCCCTTCCAATTAACTTTGGACAGCTCCTCTCTCATGCCTCTGTAATTTCCTTTACTCCATAGTAACACTGATACATCTGCCTTCAGCTTCTCCCTCTCAAAATGCAGGGTCCATTCTATCATATTATAATCACTGACACCTCAGGGTTCCTTTACCTTAAGCTCTCTAATCAAATCTGTTTCATTACACAATGCCCAATCTAGAATTGCCTTTTTTTCCCAGTGGGCTCTACTGCAAGCCTCTCTAAAAAACTTCTTATGGGTATTCTACAAATTCCATTTCTTGGGATCCAGCTCCAACCTGATTTTTCCAATCTACCTGCGTATTGCATTCCCCCATGACTTTCATAACATTGCTCTTATTACATGGCTTTTCTACCTCCCATTGCAATTTATATCCCACATCCTGGTTACTGTTCAGGAGCCTGTCAATAACTCCCATTAGGGTTTGTTTATCTTTGCAGTATCTAATGTCGATCCACGAGAATTCTACATCTTCTGATCACACATCACCTCTTTCTAAGGATTTGATTTCAATTTTTACCAACAGAGCCACCTCTCCTCCTTCGCCTGTCTTACTGTCCATTCCATACAACGTGTGTCCTTGGATGTTAAGCTCCCAACTATGATCTTAATTCAGCCACTACCCTGTGATGCCCACAAAATCATACCTGCCAGTCTCCAGCTGTGCTAAAAGATCATCTACCTTATTCCGTATACTGCATGCATTCAAATATCACCTTCTATCCTGTATTCATCGCTCTTTTTGATTTTGCCCCCATGTTACCCTTCCCACTGACTGCAGTTTTGCCCTGTCGTCTGCTTGTCCTTCCTCATAGCCTCACTGCACACTGCATCTACTTGTATATCAACAGTCTCATCTTCATCCCCATCACTCTGGTTCCCATCCCCAGGCCAAATTAGTTTGAACCTTTCCCAACAGATCTAGCAAACCTGCCTGCAAGTATATTGGTTTCCCTTGAGTTCAGGTGAAATCCATCCTTTCTGTACAGGCCATCCCTTCCCTGGAAGAGATCTCAGTAATCCAGAAATATGAAACCCTGCCCCTGCACCAATTCCTCAGCTAGGCATTCATCTGCCAATTTATCCTATTCTTACCCCCACTGGCACAAGGCACAGGCAGCGATCAGAAATTACTACCCTTAATCAACTTTCTACCTAACTCCCTATAACCTCTCTTCGGGGCCTCCACAATTTTCCTACCTATATTGTTGGTACCAATATGTATCAAGACCTCTGTCTGTTCACCCCTCCCCCTTTAGAATGCTGTGGACCAGATCAGAGACATCCTGACCCTGACACTGGAAGGCAATATACAAAGCAGGTGTCTCTTCCATGTCCACAGAATCTCCTCTCTGCTCTCCTAACTATGAAATAACCCATCACCACTGCACGTCTCTCCCACTCCCACTTCCCTTCAGAGGCACAGACCCAGACTAAGTGCCAAACCCAGTCGCTGTCGCTTCCCCCTGTTAGGTCGTTTACCTCCCCCCACCCCCCGCCCCACCCAACAGTAACCAAAGCAGTATACTTGTTATTGAGGGGAATGACCATAGTGGTACTCTGCACTCTCTGCCTGTTCCATTTCACTTTCCTAGCAGTTGCCCAGCTACCTGCTTTCTGCAGCTTAGGGGTAACCAACTCCAGTAGCTCCTATCTTTCACCTCCACACTCTTGTGTATGAAACGAAGATCATCCAGCTGCAGGTTCATTTCCTTATCATGCACTCTAAGGATCTCCAGCTTGATGCACTGCAGCATCAGGGATACTGGAGGTGCCACAGAGTTCCTGCATCTCATATGAAGGACCTATCACTAACCCTGAATAATTCTCAATGCACTAAAAGACAGAGAGAGAGGAAAAAAAGCTTACTAGAAACTTACTTAGAGTTTCAGCTTGTTCTCGCTGAAGCATGTTGAACCAAAACCCTAACAATGCCCAACTACTCTAACCCTTGCCCACTCCAACAACGGCCTCTCCACTGACACCTCACTTCTTTTTATTGACCGTTGCTAACTTACTGATAACCCAAGCTATCTCCCACTTCTCAGACAAGTCCCCACAAGCTCTGCTCACTTTTTAAAACTGGTGCACAAAGTCTACAAGTGTCTCTAACAATTTTTGAGATCTCCTGCTCTGCTGACAAATCCTGTTTTGATTTTAAAAACTGACCTTATGGGTCTATGAGAGTGGAAAAGCTCAGCTCATGAAAAGCTGGACAATTGGGCAATAATTACTTAATAGATGTTTATCTATGGAAAGAATATTTTTTAAAAACACCTGATTTTGAGAGGATATTTTGCCTTAAGATAAAGCTTGAACATGTATTACAATTTAAAGGACAGGAAGGTATTTTCTGTAATGTGCTTGATTCTTGGTACCAGGTTTATGTTCCAATATTAAGTTAAAAGTTAGACCACTGATATGGCTTTAAAGCCAAGACTATTCTAATAAGTCTTGAGAAACTAGCAAAATACTTGTGTGATCATTTTTTGTAAATGGAACTTCTATTTCATTTGTGTCAGCTGTGAATAAATCTGTGCATTCCATGCATGGTAGCAAACACATTTTTCTTCAGTCTGTTAGCCATTCCTGATATCTCATTGTATAAGGTTTTGTACACAATCTGAAAAAGTCAACATTTGTTGACGCATTTAACTCTGACACGTGTTAACAGAGAAAAGTGTAAATAGTCTTGATACCATCTGCCTGACATTCCCTGTTTCAGCAAAAAAAAACAGAGCAAATTCCTTCCTTGCTAAATAATTAACAAATTTGGCATTCTAATCACTGAAGTAGTCAGCTCCAGAAAACACAGATACTGAGAACAGGAAATCTATTACAGCAGCCAGTAAAACTAAACATTTGTAATCAGTATCCTTTAATGTTTCTGCAGTTTAACAAACTGGTTAATCAGTGCAAATTCCTAAAAGCTGTGTTAACCTGGCAGTGGATTTGTGAAGTTTTAAGGTAAAGCTGTAAAAATGGCTCATTGGACTTGTGCGGAGGTAAAAGACCCACCAAAGAGCAATGTTGGCAAGTAGCAGAGTAATACTATTAGACATCAAAAGACAAAATATCAGTTATTCAAATAACATTGCATGAAAGAGAGATGGGGAGATAATGCACTGCAAGGAAAGTATTAAGAGTCTCAGTTTAAATATGTGCTTCTCAATTGGTTAATGAATCTCAGGACTGTATGTGGTGACATATATGTACTCTGATAATAAAATCTACTTTGAACTTTGTACTTTGATCACATTTCTGAAACAATTTCTTTTTAGGCAGTACAGCAAGAAAGTGAATGTCTTGCTTTTACACTAGTTGTCGATTTTATGAGTTTTCCGTTGATATTCTGCCTCATGGAGTTGCTTGGAGGGGGAAGATGCGGATAGCTTGTGGGTTGGTGCATGCCTACCACCATTAACACTGCATGTCTGGACTTGAGGTAATAAATCACTTCTTGAATATTCCCTCTTCGTTTTGAGTTGTAATGGGGAGCTTTTGAAGTTGAAGCAAACCTTAAGTACTATATCCTTAACCCATCCCTCATGTAATTTCTTTCCGTGACAAAGTTTAGAATGCAATCTGTATTTTCAGCCATCAGTTCTACATGCAAATGATGTGGCCAGACAACTGGACTGAACCCAGGGTCTGAATACTGGGGTTGTTGGTTCAGTTGAGAACACTGATAATTATCTCTACTCAATCAACTATTACCTTCAATTTTAAAATTTCAGATTCGTATCTCCCTCCCTCCCTTTGTAGTCTGGAACAGTAATGTAACCCCTCCGAAACTAAATCACCGACTTTCTATGTACTTTTAGTTCCCAGACTCTTATATTCAGAGAGTTCATCTCTAGAAACCCCTTCCCACATCCTTCCATCTCCCGAACCTCTACCAGGAACTTCCTTAAAATGCACCCAACCAACCAAGATCTGAATATTTCTTTTGTCACCTCAGAGCTCATTGTGTCCCTTCACCTCTGCAAAGCATGTCTGGCCATTTGTCTATATTGTGTTTTGGGTTTTTTTCTTGTCAAAAGCTAAAATATACAAGTTCCTTTTTTGCCGGCCTCTGCACGTAGAATACAAAACAAATCTTTAGTGTAAGTGAGAATAATAAACCAATTAAAAGTCTTTGAACCATGGCCACTGTGACATGTCATCGGTACTTAAGCTGCTTCAAAGTTCAAAGCTAATTTATTATCACAGTCAATACTGCATATGTCACCATATATAACACCCTGACAATCATTTTCTTACAGGTAATCACACTAAATACAAAAATCACAATAGGATTAACGATAGGCCACACCCAAAAGAACGGACAACAACCAATGTGGGAAAAAACCAACAAACTGCAAATACAAAAATAAAGAGAAGAAAGGAAATAATAATACTAAATAGGCAATAAATATCGAGAACATGAGATACATGAGATCAGTCTTTGAAGCTGAGTCCACAGGTTGTGAGAAGAGTTCGGTGCAAGGGTGAGGGAAGTTGAATGAAGTTATGCCCTCTGGCTGAGGAGCCTGATGGTTGAGGAGTAATAGCTATTACTGAACCTGATGATGTAGGTCCTGAGGTACCTGTACCTTCTTCCTGATGGCAGCAGCGAGAAGAGAGCATGCTTGTGTGGTGGGGTTCCTTGATGATGGATCCTGCTTTCCTGCGACAGTGCTCCATATAGTTGAGCTCAATACTGGGGAGGGCTTTACTTGTTATGGACTGGGCAATATCCATTACTTTTTAATTGGCTTTTCCTTACAAGAGCATTGGTGGTTTCTGTAGCAGGCTATGATGCAACCAGTCAACATACCGTCCATCACACATCTATAGAAGTTTGTCAGAGTTTTAGATGGCATGCCAAATCTTTGCAAACTTCCAAGAAAGCAGAGACGCTGCTCTGCATTCTTCATAATGACACTTGCATGCTGGACCCAGGACAGATCCTCTGAAATGATAACACTGAGGAATTTAAAGTTACTGACCCTCTTCATCTCTGATCCTCTGAGGGGGACTGGCTCATGGGCCTCTGGTTTCTTCCTCTTGAAGTCAATAATCAGTTCCTTGGTCTTTGTGACATTGAGTGATTTAACTGAGAAATGGTTAGTACTTCTCCTGCAATTAGGATACCTCTTCGTTATTTTTTTTTAAGCTCACCAACCTCTCTTTTATTGTACGAACAGCAGAATGGAAACTGTTCTAGCAGCACCAAATCTGGAAGAAATAACAGCAAGAATTTTCCCTAGAATTTCAACACATTTTACTCAGACATACTTCACTCAGAGTGAAGGGGAGAAATACTGGATCCTAAATTTTCAAACATATTATATTTACATCAACATTTAGTATCAATATGAAATAAATCATCATTGAATTTCAATATAAACTTTGCTACATTAAAATCAATCTTCCATTCACTCACACGGAAAGTAGACCTTGAGGATATGCGAGGAGCCGTCTGGATGTTGTTGATGTTTGTATTTGCTGCATGAACAGCAGAGAGGCATGAATAGCCATGGAAACCCCTCCATCTTCAGAAAAGGGCAGCCATTTCCACAGGCTAGTTCCAATCGGAGAAGCTGAATGACATCCAGTCCTCATCTGCAGGAGCATCAACAGAAAGGTCACTACACGTGAAACTTTATTGCGGTGCAAGTTGTTACAACAGCAGTGGGTGGTTAAGAGAAGAAAATTTCTTACTGCAATCTTATCTTCAGTCCTGACATGAATTTCCCCTCCTCTTCTTTCTGATGGCAATATTTTATCATTTCACATAATAAACCTGAACATCAAAAACCGGTTAAACATCATTTACTATCAGTGTCAGAGAAGTACAGCTACTTTCTTGCATTTGAAGAGTTCTTCTCATGATTTCAGAGGATTCAAAATCATTTTTCAGCAATTAAAACATTTGAAATAAAGTTGCTCTTGTGTGCAGGTATTTATTTATACAATTACTATACTATCCTGATAATCTGGGATATTGTTTCCCTGAATGGGAAAGCACAGGGGAGATTTTCCAGATTTTGCTCAAAATGTTCCTTCATATAGACGCTGTTCCCCACATTAAAACTCCTGGAAATTTTAGATACTGTTCAACATTTGTAGGCAAAACCCGATTTAAAAAAATTTTCATTAAACATCCACAACATGCTCTCTAGAACCTGCAGCACGCTCCATAAGATCTCTTCTTTTTCTTCCATCTTTTCATGTCTGAAGAGCTAATGTACACTTATGGCCTGACTTTTTCATTAGTGATACATGTCTTGCACTTCTTTCAGTGATTTTTCTTTGCGTGTGTATGGTCCTTGCCTGACAAAGGTTTCTCATACAGCTGTGAGGTGTATCAACGTGTGTGAGGCCTGTTTCAGAGCAAGTCAAGGGGGGAGGGGGGGGCAACTTGAATAGATAGCAAGACCTCTTCCTGGTTCTTTGCGGGAATGGGACCCATTCTCGGGGTTTCAGGACTAGCCATTGTTTGGCACGCCAAGGGTTTGGCCTGAGAGTCTGGCTTGAATTTGGAAGCCTAAGATCTCAAGGCTCTGGAGACGGGCAGATCGAGGGTGGGTGTCACGACAGGAGACCTGTGTGTCGTCAGGGGAGTCAGGATACCTGCTGTGGGCCCGAAGACCCGGGATCTTTGCGATCTTCAGGCACAGAGCTCAAAAAAGTGATGTTACAGACTTTTTAACATCATAAACCAGCAAGTTGTTAGTTATGTCTCCCCACTCTCTGGGAAAATGGAGACACCTTTCTCCCCCTTAATAGGGAGAGAGAGAACCTGCGGTATGTCGAATGCCGGGTGTAACACGAAGTCTTTGGGGTAACTACAAGTCTGTGTCTTTGCTGTTGCTTTGCTCACGCTTGAGCGCTTGGTGGTGGTACCGATGCTTGTTTTTATTTGCCGGTGGAGGGGGGGGGGGGTGATTGTTGTTTGCTGCTGCTTACGCGCAGGAGGGAGGGGAGCTGGGGGGACTTTGGGTTTCTTACGTTTAATTGTCATTCATTCCTTGGGACACTTCTCTGTTTCCGTGGATGTTTGTGGAGAAAAAGCATTTCAGGATTTATACTGTATGCATTTCTCTGACATCAAATTGGACGTTTGACCCTTGGTTATGGCCACCCTCACCTCAGCCTGAGTGATAATCTTAGCCAGCCGTCCCCTTGTTACCCTTTGCAACCCTCACACAACTGCCCAATCCATCCCCCACCCTCTCACTGCTTCCAACCTGGACACGTCCTTATTTTCCACCTCCTCCAATGCAGCCGCTGACATGTGCTTATAACCTATCCGCATATTTTCTTCAACTTCTTTTATGATGATAGAGCTGGTGAAAAGATCAGCTTTGAGCACATCAGCCATTTAGCATCGTCTCTTTTTTATTTACTCACTTATATGATGTGGGCATTGCCAGCTAGGCCAGCATTTATTGCCCATCCCTGGTTGCTGTTGAGAAGGTGGTGACAAGCTGCCTTCTTGCACCCCTGCAGTCCCTGAGGTGTAGGTACACATCCACGGCGCTGTTAGGGAGAGAATTCCATGATCTTGACCCAGTGACAATGAAGGAACAGCGGTATGTTTCCAAGTCAGGATGGTGAGTGACTTGGAAGGGGATTTCCAAGTGGTGGTGTTCCCAGGTACCTGCTGTTCTCATCCTTCTAGATCATAGTGGCTGTGGGTCCAGAAACTGCTGCCTTATATTGCACAAAATATCTTTGGCCAGAATGCTGCAATATCACTTACCCCAGGTTATTCATTTCCCCACCGTGCACTGCAAGTTAGTATGCCATCAAAGGACATAACAATCCTCCTGGTTCATCAGTTGAAAGGAAGTACAAAACTTATTGCATTGTAGATATTTTCCAGAAATACACACAACACTGTCAGGTGATGCTTTGTGCTCACAGGACTGGACGCAAGAGTGGAGGAACGGCAAATTCTCTCAGTCATGGTAGTCACTGACGCCAGCTCAACCCAGGAGGAGAGGACGGGAGACACTCCTTGAAGAGAAGGAAATGAGGTTAGACATACAGTAGGAATACCAACAGAAGTATCTGAGGCATGGCCAGGTGACACTGCAAGACCATAAGACCACAAGATAAAGGAGTAAAATTAGGCCACTTGGCCCATTGAGCCTGCTCCGCCATTTCATCATGGCTGATCCAATTTTCCTCTCAACCCTAATCTCCTACCTTCTCCCCGAATCCTTTCATACCCTGACAAATCAAGGATCTATCAACATCTGTCTTAACTATATATAAAGACTTGACCTCCACAGCTGCTTGTGGCAATGAATTCCACAGATTCACCACTCTCTGGCTGAAGAAATTCCTCTCATCTCTGTTCTAAAAGGACACCGCTCTATTCTGAAGCTGTGTCTTCTGGTCTTAGACTCTCCCACCATAGGAAACATCCTGTCCACATCCACTCTATCAAGACCTTTCACCATTTGGTCAAAATAATTTGATTGGTTTCAATTAGGTCATCCCTCATCCTTCTGAATTCTAGTGAATACAGACCCAGAGCCATCAAATACTCTTCATATGATAAGCCATTCAATCCTGGAATCATTTTTAAGAACCCCCTTTGGACCCTCTGTTTCAGCACATCCCTTCTAAGATAAGAGGCCCAAAACTGTTCACAATACTCCATGTGGCCTCACCAATGCTTTATAAAGACTCATCCTTGCTTTTATATTCTCGTCCTCTTGAAACGTGTGCTAATATTGCATTTGCCTTTCTCACCACAGACTCAACCTGCAAATTAACCTGTAGGGAATCATGCACAAGGACTTCCAAGTCCCTTTGCAGTTCAGGATTTTGTATTTTTTCTCCATTTAGAAAACAGCCAAACTTTTCATTTCTTCTACCAAAGTGCATGACCATACACTTCCCATCACTGTATTCCATCTGCCAATTCTGGGCCCATTCTCCTACTCTGTCTAAGTGCTTCTGTCACCTCTCTACTTCCGCATCACCACCTGCCCCTCCGCCTATCTTCGTATCATCTGCAAACTTTGCAATAAAGCCATCAATTGCATCATCCAAATCATTGACATATAGCATAAATAGAATCGGTGCCAACACAGACCCCCGTGGAGCACCTCTAGTCATAGGAAGCCAACCAGGTAAGACTCCCTTTAGACAAATCATTCTCTACAAACACCGGAGATCTGTGCTTTAGAGCACAATGAGAGTCCCCTTTAGATAATCATAGAATGGGGGAAACACGTGCTGATCACAATCAACCTGACAAAACCAAACAGAAAGCACCTGGGCTTCACGGCACTAACAATTTATTAAATACAAGTGCTCTAGGAACAGAGCAGCCCAAAGCTCTACAGCAAGCCACAGAGGCCTGCAGGGCTCATGACACATTCTCTCGATTGAGAATTGTATCCACAATCTTGTAAGTCAGGGTTAGGCAATTTCCTGGCTGGAACTGCTGTATATTAATTGGTTGTATTTCATTTTCTGTTGTTTGATGACAACACCAGCATTTATTATCTAACCATATATGTCCTAGATGAGGTAGGAGCAAAGATAATGGCTGAAATTTTTGAACTGGTTTAGTTTGTGCAGTAAAGTGTATCACTGTTGCCGTTGGGAAAACAAAGAAAAGGCAATGTATTTCCAGATCAGGATGGTAAGCAACTTGGAATTGAACTTGAACCTATTGTCTTACTACATATCCCACCAAGGTATTTCAGTAAGTTACCAAAGTACATTCTGTGCATTGAACACAAGGATAACAGTGAAGAAAGCTGTGATCAGGCAGGCTGCTTTGACTGGATGGTCTCAATTCTCTCGTGCATTTCTAACGCAGCGTTCATCATGGCAGGTGCAAGAGGAAGCTATACAGTAAATAGTAGGATCTTTGGGAGCAATAATGTGCAGAAAATCTTCAGGTGGAGGTCCATAGTTCCTTGAAAATGGCAAAACTGGTGTACAAGTGGCAAAGTCATACAGCATACTTGCCTTCATTGATCAGGCCTTTGGGTAAGGAAGTCAGGGAGTCAAATCACAGTGTATAAAACTTTACTTAAGCCATACTTATAGTATTATGTGCACACAATTGTTGCCACACCATGGGATGGGTATGGAAACTTTGGAGAGGTTTACCTGGATGTTTCTTGGATTAGAATGTATTAGCTATGAGGAGAGTTCAAAGTAAATTTATTATTAGTGTAACATAGTGCCTGGTCAGATTACATATTATCAGATACCTGGAACCTGGTAGCTTGCCTCCCGGGTGCCAGGGTCCGAGATGTTTCTGAATGTGTCCACAATATCCTGAAAAGGGCGGGGGGTAGGGGGTGGGGTGGTGAGCAGCCAGAAGTTGTGGTACATACTGGTACCAATGACATAGGAAGAAAAAGGGAGGAGGTCCTGAAAAGAGAATATAGGGAGTTAGGAAGGAAGCTGAGAAGCAGGACCTCAAGGGTAGTAATCTCAGGATTACTGCCTGTGCCACAGGACAATGAAGGTAAGAATAGAATGAGGTGGCAAATAAGTGCATGGCTGAAGAATTGGAGCAGGTAGCAGGGATTCAGTTTTCTGGATAATTGGGACTTCTTGTGGGGCAGGTGTGACCTGTAAAAAAGGAACGTGTTGCACTTGAATCGGAGGGGGACCAATATTCTTGTGGACAGATTTACTAGAGCTGTTGAGAGTGGTTTAAACTAATATGGCAGGGGGATGGGAACCAGGATGTTCGAGCTAAGGATGAGCCAGCAGGTTCACAAGTAGATGATGAGCGTAACATGAATGTGAGGAAGGTCAAGCCAATGATTGGGTGCAAATGCAGATGGAGCAAAGAGTTAAATTGTACTGCAGAGGAAAAATTCAAAAGGGCAAAGAATGCAGGACTGAAGGTGCTGTAGTTAAATTTGCATAGCATTCAGAATAAAGTGGACAAACTCGTGGCACAATTAGAGATTGGTTAGTATGACGTTGTGGGCATCACTGAATTGTGGCTGAAAGAAGGACATAGTTGGGAGCTTAACATCAAAGGATATACTTTGTCTTGAAAGTATGCTTGTACTTAAAGGCATAAGCGGTGGTGTCGCTCTGTTAATATGAGATGGAATTACATCTTTAGAAAGAGGTGACATAGGGTCAGAGAATGATGAAACTTTGTGGGTGGAGTTAAGAAATTGCAAGGGTGAAAAAACTTTATAGGAATTATATATAGGCCTCCAAATAGTAGCTAATATGTGGGGTTAAGATTGCAAAGGGAGCTGGAAAGGGCATGTAATAAGGGTAATGACACAATTGTAATGGGGGACTTCAATATGCAAGGGGATTGAGAAAAACAGGTTGGTATTGGATTGCAAGAGAGGGAGTTTGTTGAGTGCCTATGAGGTGGCTTTTTAGAAAAGCTCGTTCTTAAGCCTACTCAGGGAAGGGCTATCGTAGATTAGGTGTAGTATAATAACCCAGATCTTATTAGGGAGCTTAACATAAAGGAAACCTAAGGTGACAGTGATTATAATGTGATTGGATTTACACTGCAATTTGAGAGGGAGAAGCATAACTCACATGTATCTGTATCGCAGTGGAATAAAGGGAGTTACAGAGGCATGAGAGAGGAGCTTGCCCAGGTGGATTGGAGAATGATCTGGCAGGGATGACAGCAGAGCATAGATGGCTGAAGTTTCTGGGGATAGTTCACGAAGTGCAGGATAGATAAGTCCCACAGAAGAAGTTGTTGTCTGATGGCAGGGGTAGGCAACTGTTGTTGACAAAGGAAGTTAAGGACTGCACAAAAGCCAATGAAAGATCATATAAGGTAGCAAAAAATGAATGGGAAGTTGGATGATTTTTTAAATCCAACAAAAGGCAACTAAAAAAGCTATAACAAGGGAAAAGATGAAGTATGAGGACAAACTAGCCGATAATATAAAGTAGAATACTAAGTCTTTTTTTCAATTATATTAAAAGGGAGGTAAGAGTTGATATTAGACCACTGGAAAATGATGCTGGTGAGGTAGTAATGGGGGACAAAGAAATGGCAGATGAACTTAATGAGTACTTTGCATTTGTCTTCACTGTGGAAGACACTAGCGGTGTACTAGAGGCCCGTGAGTGTCAGGGAGCAGGAGTGAGTGCTATTGCAATTACAAAGGAAAAAGTGCTAGGTAAACTCAAAGGTCTTAAGGTGGAAAAGTCACCTGGGTCAAATGGACTACATCCTAAAGTCCTGGGAGAGATTGCTGAAGAGATAATGCATTGGTCATGATTTTGTAAGAATCACTTGATTCTGGTGTGGTCCTGGGGGACTGGAAGATTGCAAGTGTTACTCCACTCTTTAAGAAAGGAAATGATAGGCCAGTTAGGCTAACCTCAGTGGTTGGTGTCTATTATTCAGGATGAGGTTTTGAGGTACTTGGAGACTAATGATAAAATAAGTCAATGTTAGCATGGTTTCTGTCAAGTGAAATCTTGCCTGATAAATCTGTTAGAGTTCTTCAAGGAGTAAGAAGCAGAATGGACAAAGGAGAAGCAGTGGATGTCATTTACTTGGATTTTCAGAGGGCATTTGATTAAGGTGCCACACATAAGGCTAATTAACAAGATAAAACCCTACGGCATTACAGGAGAGATACTGGCATGGACAGTGTAATGGCCAAGAGGCAGAAGGCAACAAGTGGGAATAAAAGGGGCCTTTTCTGATTGGCTACCAGTGACTAGTGATGTTCCTCAGGGGTCAGTATTAGGACCGCTGCTTTTCACATTGTTTGTCAATGACTTAGATAATGGAATTGATGGCTTTGTGGCAAAGTTTGTGGATGATATGAAGATAGATGGAGGGATAGGTAGTGCTGAGGAAGCAATGCAATTGCAGCAGGACTTAGACAAATTGGAAGAATGGGCAAAAAGGTGGCAGGTGGAAGACAGTGCATTTTGGTAAAAGGAACAATAGTGCAGACTATTATCTAAATGGGGAGAAGGTTCAAACATCAGAGGAGCAGAGGGGCTTAGGAATCCTCGTGCAAGACTCCCAGAAGGTTAATTTACATGTTGAGTCTGTGGTAAAGAAGGCAAATGCAATGTTGACATTTATTTGAAGGGGAACAGAATATAAGAGCAAGGAGATAATGTTAAGCCTTTATAAGACACTAGTCGGGCTGCACTTAGAGTATTGTCAAAAGTTTTAGGCCCCTTATCTCAGAAAGGATGTGTTGTCACTGAAGAAAGTCTAGAGGAGTTTCATAATTCCGGGAATGAAGGGCCCAGAAACATACGACAAATGCTTGGCAGCTTTGGGCCTGTACTCACTGGCATTAAAAAGAATGCAGGGTTGGGGCAGGGGTGGTTCTCAGTGAAACCTACCGAATGTTGAATGTTCCTATGTTTGAGGTATCCAGAACGAGAGGGCACAGTCTCAAAATTGAGGGGTGACCATTTAGAACTGGAGTAAGTAGGAATTTTTTTTTAGCCAGCGAGTAGTAAATCTGTGGAATGCTCTGCCACAAACTGCGGTGGAGGCCAAGTCTGTGCATATATTTAAGGTGGAAGTTGCTCATTTCCTGATTGGTTGGGGCATCAAAAGATATAACGAGAAGGTAGGTGTATGGGGTTGAATGGGATCTGGGATCAGTCATGATGGAGTAATAGATGGGCTGAATAGCCTAATTCTGCTCCTATGTTTTATGGTCTATATTTGTCATCATATACAACCTTGAGATTCATTTTCTTGCAGGCGTACGCAGTAAACCCAAGAAACACAATAGAATCAATGAAACATGCACCCAACAGGATGGACAAACAAGCAATATGAAAAAGAAAATAAACTCAGCAAATACAAAAGTAATAATATTAACAACAATAATAAATAAATAAACAAAACATTGAGAACAGGAGATGAAGAGTCCTCGAAAGTGAGTCCATGGGTTGTGAGCAACACACACAAAATGCTGGGCGAATTTCACGTAATATCAGTGATAATAAATCTGATTCTGATTCTGAAATAGAATCAGAAAGAAATTTGCTGTTCTTAAGTTTTCCTATTTAAATCTTTCTGTTACTGTTATTTGTTCTGAATGTTTGAATTTGGCCTTCCAGTCAGAAGCCATGTGAGCCTCCATCTCATTTCTGATAAGATAATCTCGGTCAGTCTGGTTTTATGATTTTATAACCATGAAGTGCCTGGTTAAGTGCTGCCTAAATGCTAACACTTGTTGAAACTGATCCAGATTGTGATTCATAAAGGCACTAGTTTGCATGCAGGATTTCCAGTTCTAAGCCAAAGGAGTATTGACAGAAGAACTTTTGTCAGGTGAGATGGCAACAAAATAAGTACTTTCAAGTTTTTATGAAGTGAAACACAACCCATTATTGGCAGGCATGCCTTCGGTTATGTAGACCTCTTCCTTCTCTAAACTTCTCCTTTAAGGAGCCCTTTGAAGCATCCTCAGCCGAACATTGGCAGTTTTGCACAACTGTAAATGATTTGGAATTTTTACTGAATCAATGGTGATAGCCACCATAATTTACTTGCCACATTTCTTTCTATAACTACAATTTTATTTATTTATTTATAGATACAGCACGGAGTAGGCCCTTCTGGCCCTTCGTGCCATGCCATCCCAGCAACCCCGCCAAGCCTGATTTAATTCTAACATAATTATGGGACAATTTGCAATGGCCAACCTTGTACATCTTTGGACTGAGGGAGGCAATGAGTTCAATGTCAATATATTCCAAAAACAGGACATGCTTGCTGGGATTGTAACAATTTAATTTAATGTTCTTGTTGCTCTTAATGTTTGGAGCTTGTAGAAAATTTACACCAATGATCTTGATAATATTGATAAAACTGAGAATATTACACATTGCATTGTAATTACGCAGATTGCTCTGTGAAAACACCCTGTGATGAGAAGCACTGTTTAATTCACAAATAGCATCTAGAATATTTTCTGAGAAATGATCCAAATGGCAATTAAAAAGGGTCAGCCTCCATCACTTCCACAAGACAATCCAATCAATCTTGCTTGAAGGTCTTCAGCTGATATGTTTACAGCTACTAAAAATGAAGGTAACTGGCTACATTGACAAAGAACCTGGCAGATTTGGAAAACTGTCCAAAATATCTAGAATGTTTATCTTCATGGAGAATTTTCTTTTATTCTGTTGAAAGTGTTAATAAAATGAAGAAAGATGTGGCATGATTCTGTGCAAGATGTTTTAAATTCATTTTTAAATTCATTTTTGAAGGAAAGAATGATAGAAAGACTCTCAAATACTCAAGACCTTGTTTTATTTTCAATTACCCTCATAAACAAGTTCAAAAGTTGAATCCTTCCTATTGCCCAATTAACGTGTGATCTTAAGTATCCATAAATAGGTACATTGAGCAAAGGTTAATTTAAGGGAAAGATTTGCAAATCAACCTATACTTTTAGTGCAAGGAGTGTTCTTCATGTGGCACAGTAGAAGAAGCATAGGCAGCCCACAATGTGATCAACTAAAGTGACCACCACTCTGCTAGAGAAAACTAATGCAAGTTGGTTGATTGCACTGCAGAGGCCACAGGAGCCATCCTGAACTTTCAGTTGCTTGTCACTTTAATTCACCATCCCATTCCCATTCGGATCTCTTTGCTTGTGGCTCCTTGCACCATTACAAGATCCAATATACGCTCAGACAACCTTTTGTCTAGGCATATTGCTGTCTTCTGACCTTGATATCTGATTCTCCCACTTTATAAAATCTGCTCTTTCTTCCTGCCCGTTTTTGCCTGCCATTCTTTTATTTTCCCCCTCTTTGTATAGATTGGCTTGCTAGGCATCTCCTGCAGGCTGGAACTGCGCTAGTCACATATTTCACAACAGATGATCCTATCTGCCACATTCCTTATCTATTCTTGTAAGTCTGGCCTTATCTTGCTCCTAGAAGTTGCACAACCTTACTTTAACAACAAATTACGGAGACCAAGCAGCTGAAAGTGCTGGAATCTGCCAATTTTAAGGCATTTTGACTCATCCTGTCACATGCATTCATTTTGTTCTACACACTCCTCCTTAACTCTCATTCCCACTGAAAACTAATTTGTATTTCTTTCCTCCCCAGTTCTAACAGAGTGACGAACCTGAAATGTTGACTATTCATCTTTCTTTTGATGCTGCCTAACCAAATGAGTTTTTCTAGCAATTTCTGTTTTGTATTCTTGTCAGAAACTTTTTGGAAGCCGTATAAATGTACCACAATGCAATTGAGAAGCAACGAAGGACATTTGGTATAGATGATCAGTACCAAAATATTTACTTTCAATGCTGCTACCCTCCCAAATTTGGTTATTATGGGACTTCTAGAACTGGAGATTAAAGTTAAAATATTTAGACTAACAATATGTTTACCCAAAATTCTGTGAAGTACTATCACCTATTAAAACAGTTCAATCAGAATCAGAATGTTGTTGTATTTATGAGGTATTATGAACTAAAAAGTCTTAAGGAAAACTGGATGCATATTTTTCATCAATAAGTGCTCATTTGTATTATCCATCAAGACATAGACAAAAACTAAATGATCAGTTTATGTTATTCATTGTTTTTGCATATATATATCAATACATCACAAATATAGACTAAATCAATATGAAGCTTACATAAAAATACAAATTACTTCAAAATATTAGGAAGTTCTAGATTTAATACACAATTCTAATTCTGTTTCCTAAAGTGCAACATCTTTTTGGTTGAAATCGATATTTGATTGTGCGAACTAAGATTTTGAATAAGATCAACGGTAAACCATGAAAGTATTTTAGAATAATTATTGCTCAAACTTTGTATCCGGTACAAAAATTCCCAGTTCCGTAAAAACAAAATCAAGTAAAATCCAGTTCTACAGACCCTATACAACCTGTTTTTTTCCCCTCAATAAATCTAGTCTTCCATTTATCTTTGGGCAATCAGTCATTAGCCTGAGACAACAGCCAAAAGTGATGAAGATGTGAACTAGCAATAACATCACAATGAAAATGAAATGTCACCTAGAGCAACCTGCTGTTAATCCAAAATCTCTCCATGCCTGAGACCAGGATATACATAAATGCCTGGAAAATAAAATTGAGGCCTTTGAAATGTTCTGCTGTAAGTAGTTACCATTTCCAGTTAAGACTGGAGACAAGCACAATAAGACACATGCCATGTAAAGCTCTGCATGCTGTACTGATTTCCAAAGAAAGCAAGAGGAAAAGTTCATGAAAAAAAAAATTGAAAAGCATGAATCTGCAGATGCTGGAGATCTAAAAAAATGAAATGGCTGGAAATATCCAACAGGTCTGTGTAAAGTATCTCCCCAACATTTCTCTTTGATGGAGGCTTCAGCATTGGCAAATATTCCTTCAACCCAAAGGTGATAAACCTCTAGATAAACTTAGGAATTTGGCTCCCCTTACAAGATCAGCAGTAACAAGCCTGGATGTTAACCTGGAGTCTAATTTGAATCTTAAATCCCACATAAAGTAAGTGACCAGAGCAGCATTTCTCCAGTTAAGAAATATTGCAAAGGTCGAAGTATCAGGGGTAGCAACTGTTCTTGAACCTGATGATGCAAGTCCTGAGGCTCTTGTACCTTCTACCTGATGGCAGCAGCAAGAAGAGAGCATGGCCAGGGTGGTGAGGATCTTTGATAGTGGCTGACGCTTTTCCATGTCAACGTTTCATGAAGATATGCTCAATGGTTGGGAGGGTTTTACTCATGATGTTCTGGGCTGAATCCACTACCCTTTGTAGGATTTTCTGCTCAATGCCATTGGTGCTCCCAAACCAGGCCATAATGCAGTCAGTAGGCACACTTTCCACACCACACATCTAGAGAAGTTTGCCAAAGTTTTTGATGACATGCCGAACCTTCACAGACTCCTGAGGAAGTAGAGGCACACTTGTTCTTTCTTTGCAAATTATATTTATATGATGGGTCCAGAACAGGTAACCTGAGATGAAATAGAAAGATGAACAAGTACAGTCGGCCCTCCTTATCCGTGGGGGATTGGTTTCGAGATCCCCCGCGGATACAAAAAAAGCGCAGATGCGTTATTTAACCTGTCTCAGTGCAATGGTCTTTAGGACCCAGTGGAACCCCGGACTTTATTTAACTGCTCCGTGCAGTGGACATTAGGACTCAGCGGTGCAGCTCTGAATCCGCAGTGTTTCTGTTCATGAAAATAATCACGATTGAAAATATGGTAGAAGTAATAAAGCGATCGGAAAGAGGTGAACACCAACAGTCATTGGAAAAGCATCAGGCTATAGTCGATCAATGGTCAGAAAAATTTTAATGGAGCATGTGAAAGGCCCTGCCCCGATGAAAGCTACAATTATTCCTAAGCAACGCAGTGGTTTAATTATTGAAATACATATGTTTCTTAAGTGTTTTATATGCATAGAAAGGTAAAATATGTACTATATACTGAGAAAAACGTTTGACTAACTGACGCTAAATAATACCGGATGTATCTGTTCCGACTTCAAATCCGACTTAAAGATGGACTCAGGAATGGAACTCATTCATAACCCGGGGACTGCCTGTACTTTTAAGTCATCTCTAGATTACTTATAATACTTAATACAATGTAAATGCTATGTAAGTAGTTGTTATACTATATTGTTTAGGGAATAATGACAAGAAAAAATTGTCTGTACATGCTCAAACAACGACTGCTGGAGAGAGAACTTCTGGATTTTCCTGATCCGCGGTTGGTTGAATCTGCACATGCGGAATCTGTGGATAAGGAGGGCCGACTGTAAATGGCTACTTCATCTGGAATTATATTGAATATTTGATTCAGGAGTTGGAGGCATGATTGAAGAATAATTAGCATGTTCAATATTTGAGAGAATTCCCTGTACTTTTTTAGCTATTTCCACTAAACAACCCTTTGAAAGATAGCTTCTCTAGCAACACTCACGCTCAGTATTCCAGTGAAAAAACTGTTAGATTCCAGAGAGGAATTTGAGCAAACAGTACATTTGTTCAGCAGCAAGTGCCACCATTAAATCAAACTGTAACAGAAATGTTTTATTCAGTTAATAGCTTATTTTTCTCCTAGTGATGAGGTCATGTTTCATGCTTTTCATCAAGGTCTGAGCACATAATCTGAGCTGGTACTTTAGTGCTGGTACTGTGGGGTAGGTAACACTTTTTTCCCCCCTCTGTGGTATAATATGCTACATATCCTGTTTGTGAGAAGGTTCATGCCTTTAACATTCATGAAATCTGCTTGGTGCACATTCCCACATGACACTTGTTGAATATACAGTATGACAATAGTTCATTATCTCAATCAAATGAGACTTCTTAAAATGTGGGTATTGCTTGCAAGATTGGCATTTACTGCCCACCTCTGGATCAAATTAGGAGGGGTACTTAGCCACTTCATGAGATAGGTATGATTTGACAAAGTTGCTATTGTCTTTGAAAGACAAGCTCAATATAAATCCACGTGCTGTGTAGCTGTTCTTTTATAATAGGTCAAGTGGTAAATATTTCATTGATATGACCCAGGTCATGCCTTGTTCTCATTGCTAACATCAGGAGGGAGGTAGAGAAGCACAAAAAGACACACTCAATGAATCAGGAACAGCTTTTTCCCTTCTGCCATCCAATTTCTGATTGGACATTTAAAAAAAAACTCATGAGGTAGTGTTCATGGGTTCAATTTTTATTTTTGCACTACTTATTTAACTTAACTATTTAATCATTACTCTGCTACCGCAAAGTCAAAAAATTTCATGACTTATGCCGTTGATATTAAACACGATTCTGGCTCTATTATCAGTTAACTTTTCAGAAGTGCTAAGTACAGTGTATTAACCTATTGCAACATTCAACCACCCAAAAGCAGTTAAAAATTGACTCCTATATGTAGAAACGTTCAAATACTCAGCAATTAAATACCGGAGGATTGGCATTCATGAGGAGGTTCCCTTAAACTAAAGGAAGACGTCATCCCAAGTTCAAAGTGCTTTTCCACATAGTGAATTGACTGTTTCATATTTACTCACTTTAGATCCTTTATTTCCTTCTGACTAGTTTTTTAAAAAAAAAAGGACAACTAAAAAAAAAATCCATGCTCTGCCCATTAGTTTTGAAGACATTTGCCAAGAAACAACTGTAGTAAATGTCTGCCTTTTATTCAGTGCTGGTAACCTTGGAGCTGAATAAAAACAGCTGCAGTGGAGAGGTCAAGCTTTATATTCAGCAGCTGGCTTGCTTAGTTCCAGCCAATATTTGTCACATTGAGACTGCATGAGTTTCTGATTTGATGCACCTTAATTGATTTCACCCTCATCAATGTGAGCTGTCCATCACCTTTTGCAGTAGAATCTTTTTTCAGTATTTTTCCCCCCCTCCACGCACACATTACACAGAAACAGCCAGGCAAGAGAACACATCAGATCACAGAATGCCTCAAGTCTGCTTGCAGGCTTCATGAAAATTTCATAGCAAAATCAGATCTGTGCTCACATCACACCTTGATGCACATGATATTGGCTGCTGTGTCCCACACATTGCTACTTTGAAGTAACGAGGCCATTACTGCTGGATTTTCACACTTGGTTTGTGGCAACATCAGAAGTGTTTTAACAGGTTTTTAATGATGAGATCAGGGAAAGCCCCAGGGAACAGTGGTAGCTACTTCTAGCCCCATTTCTTGTAACACAAGTCAACTTACATCCCACGAGCTGTCAGTGTTTGAATGTGGCCTTGTCTAGTCTTCGTTTTTGAGAAACTGTCATCTCCCACTTCCCTCAAGAGATGTTTTGTTCCACTATAGGGAATTTCTTTACTCAGCTCTGATTTTCCTCAATTCTTTCCATGAAGACCTTCTTTTCCCTTTGAGCAATATGCAATTAATTCCTTGTTTCATAAATGAATCTACTTCAGTTTGGAAATAATGGAAATTTTAAAAAAGGTCAGTTTTTTGTACTTGACTTCCTGTTACATAGACTGTAATCTACAAAGTAGATCACACAAGAGCGAAGAAAATAAGCTCTGAAAATGTACACATTACACAAGATTTTAAAAAAATTATATTGTAAAACGAGTACTCCCCTCTTCCAAGTCACATGTATTAAATACCTCAAAATTAATAGAATATTTTTAAGGTTCATGAAAAATTGCAAACTGTTAAATAGGTTATCAGGGGAGCATTAAACTTAATTGTGGGTTCATAAAGAGATTCAACATGGAAGCAGGCCATTCGGTCCACTGAGGCTATGCCAACTATCCATCACCTATTTTAACATTAATCTTACTCCAACCTATTCCATTTGCCTCGGATCCCCATCATCCTTGTCCATCCTCATCATTCCCAGAGTCCAACACACCTCCATATTCAAGGGGAAATTTATAGTGTCCAATTACCCTATCCAACTGCATGATATTAGGATGGATTTTTATTTTCTTCATATGCATTTAAATGATGCCATTGTAGTCTCTGAAGGCAGGTCAAGATGTATTGGAAAACATTAATCTCACAACCAACGTTGGCAACAAAAAAATTACCCTGTTATTATTAATTGCTATTTGAGAGACTTTGTCGTGAGCAGGTCCGTAATTGTAATTCAAAAGTTACATTTCAAAAATAAGTAACTGCTCCCTTTAGGGCATCATGGGGATGTGAAAGGCTCTATATAAATGAAAATAATTTCTTTTGTTTTAAATAACCGCCGAAGTATAAAAGTAACCCATCACTCCCAAACAAGACAACACCTTAAGTCACTAACCAGAGCTATAGTTCCACTGTAATACTGCTAGTCAGAATCCTTCCACCCATTTTCATTTACTTACCTTATATATGTTCTACACATTTTAGAGAAAAAAAGTTTCTGGATCAAGATCAATGGAAGAAACCCTGCTTCCATTGTGTATTTACTATAACATTAAACGTAAGACTAAGTCAGTATTGGTAAATGGTAAAAGTCTTACACTTGGATCTATGTGTAAAAAGATGTACAGTTATGTAACACCATGCATTTCCCATGGCAACAGATGCACTTCACAGCCAATTAAAAACTTTGACACTGTAGACATTGTTGTAAAGTGGAAAGTATGCCACTCTGCTAGCCAAGTTGCAATAAATGATGATGCAAATGCTTTTAAGCCCATCAAAGCTGCCTTTATAAATGTAACCATCAGCACTGGCAATTTTATCTTACTTAAACTTAATTTAATCATAATATTTAATCATCAGAGATGACATCATCATTCACCTGCTCAACCTGTGAAGCCAAAACAAAGAAATTTTAATTTGCCTTTTACGTTTGTACTTGTGGTAACCCAGACTCTAAAACTGTCTCTGTCTTTAATGGTGGCAAGGCAACGTATCCTACTGGGCTTTGTGTGTTACAAGTCATCCTCCAAGGAACCGCCAGAACAAGTCCCAATTATGAAAAGGCTGAAAATTCTTTGATAGCCAGCTAAGCAATGTTGCAATTCATTCTGACATCTAAAACAATTTTATTTCTGAAGATCGGACATTCAAAGCCACTAAAAGTTCTTAATTTAATCAAACATAAAAATATTTAAAATGCTTAACAGCTGAAACACTTGAATGAATAAAATCATCAATATAACCTCTGTTACTCTGAAGCTCACAGACACTTTTTTCCATTGCATTTCCAAAGCCAGGTCTTACCTGATGCACAAATTCCCCAAAGTAATCAGCGACACCCTCTAGTACCTATGGAGATATAAGTATCAGAGTGAAGGAAAGAAATCACAGGTGAAGAACAGCAAGCCAGTTTCTGACTTTATTTATGAAGTATAAATAGCTTCGGAACACCGGTTTCTTTGAAAAACTATTTTGCAACAAAGCTCATTAAAACAGCTGCTTCAAAAATACTTATGTTAAATCAGTAAGGCAAGCATTTTAAGTTTAAAAATAGAAATTTGAGAATTGTTTGGTTGGGAATCATTATATTGAATAATGAAATTGACCTGATCTAATACAGTGGCACACAGTTAGCGCTGCTGTCACACAGCTCAAGTAACCTGGGTTCAATCCGGTGTTGCCTCTGTTGAGTTCGCCTGCTCTCCCTGTGATTCTGTGGTTTACTCTACTCCTCCAGTTTTCTCCCACGTCCTAATGATATACAGGTTCACCATAAATTACTCACAGGGCCTGTGGGTGACAGAGAAACTGAAGAGAGTTGAAGGGCTTGTGACAAAGAATGGATGGCAGTGATAAAAGCAGGGTCAAAGCTAATGTGAATGCGCTCAAAGTTAGCACATACTGGATAAGTCAGATGGCTTGCTTTAATGCTGTAAGCAAATGAAGATAAACATGTCCATTAATTGCCCATAGAACACATAAAATCATTCCAAAAATTATAAGCAGTCAAGAAAATTAGAACAGTTTGTGCATTACTCATCCAGATCTCGTGCTCTCTGAACATTAAGGCTGCACTGGGATTTACGCACCAGCTCTATGCACTACTTCACTGAATTATAAAGTGCATGTTGCTTTCTCGATTATTTCCTTGTGTTGTGGTCCCAAAGAATTTCAAAATTCCCCTGGTCATAAAATAGTTCCTATAAGCTTGCTTTCTTTTCAAACAGCCACACCACTCCAGCCACAACGTACACTGGATTCCTGGAGTTGAAAGGATTCTGACTAATGAGGCCAGTAGTAAGTTACCAGGATCAAAGCAAATACGATGTTCAGTGTATGGAATTTTTTGCTATACTGTAATGCAAGAACATAAGCGGCGGGAGTAGGTGATACAGCCCCTGAAGTCTGCTCTGCTAGTCAACTAGATCGTCATTCATCAGGCTACTAGTTCAAATCTATAACCCTGGTGATGCATAAATCCGTTCATTTCAGCCTCAAATGTCCAGTACGTATCAGAATCAGGTTTAATGTCACCAGCATATGTTGTGAAATTTGTTGTTATGCAGCAGCAGTACATTGCAAAATATAATAATAAAATCTGTGATTTACAGTAAGTATGCCTTTCCACAGTCTGGAATAGGCCTTTCCGGCCCTTCGAGCCATGTTGCCCAGCAACCCTCCCCCCCCCCCGGTTTAATCCTATCCTAATCACGGGTTAATTTACAATGAACAGTTAACCTACCAACTAGTATGTCTTTGGTCTGTGGGAGGAAACTGGAGCACCCGGAGGAAATCCATGCAGTCATGGGAAGAACATACAAATTCCTTACAGACAGAGGTGGAATTTGAACCAGGATTGTCTGTACTGGAAAGGGTTGTGCCAATCACTATGGTACTGTGCCAGACCCCACCTCCCCCAACACACATATATAAATTAAATTAAATAAATAGTGCAAAGAAAACAGTGATGTAGTGTTCATGGGTCCAATGTTTATTCAGAAATCTGATGGCAGAGTGGAAGAAGCTGTTCCTGAATCATTGAGTGTGGGCTTTCTGGTTCCTCTACCTCCTCCTTGATGGTAGCAATGAGAAGATGTCATGTCCTGGGTGATGGGGGTCCTTAAAGATGGATGCAGCTTTTTTGAGGCATCGCTCCTTGGAGATGCCTCTATGTAATGACTGCATTCACGTATCTGAGAATTCCGAAGTTTCATAACCCTCTAAGAAAAGCAATACAAACCCATCTCCTCCTCATCTTAAGTGGGCAACCTTTTATCCTAAGCAACATACAAAGTGCTGGAGGAACTCACCAGATAAGGTCCTTCCGTCGACTGTAGTCTCGTCTGTCTCCATCCTTTTATTCTTTTCTATTCCCACTTCTAAATTTCATTGGAGGTGAAAGTCCTCACAGCATCGTGCATCCTTATAATAATTTATCTCAATAAGACCACCTCTCTTTTCAACTCTGGACTGTATAGGCCTAATATATTTGGTCTTTCTACATAATTCAACACTTGGATTCTCATCAGGTGAACCTCCTCTTAACTGCAAACAGTACTCCATATGTGGTCTCACCAAAGCTCTGCCTCTTTATGACAATAATGCCTTGTTCTTGTACTCTTGGCCCCTTGCATTAAAAGTTCTCCTTAATGTGGTCCCAAGCTGTGGTCTATGCTGAGAGAATGGCTCAGACTTAGCTGTTTTTGTAAGTCTGTCAGGATGCTTTTGGGGACAGGGAGGGGAGATGGGGACCAGGTTAGAATTTAGGGACAGGGATGTAGGACATTAGAGGTCAGGCCTTGACCCCACACTCTGCGCTTGTAGGCCATCAATGTGGACATGGGATGAAAGACATCTGGAGTCATTGCCTCCACTCCAGGCTCAAAGGTCATCGACATGGATGGGTGATGAAAGACATCCATAGATTTTAGGCTGTTATGGGATTGAATGGGTCCATGCAAGCAGGAGGCACAAGGAAGTTTAGGGGCTGGTCAGTCACAAGGGCCGGTTAGTTGGTGTGCCCAGGGTTTGGGGTTTCATCACCGGCTAGTCAGAGTGGGGAGGGGGTGTGGGTTTCATTTGGATGTCTGGAAGTCAAAGCCCAGTGGTCAAAGCTTGGAGACTGAAGACTGGAGGCCTGTCCTGAAGTTGAAGGACTGTGTGTGCGTATGTGAGTACATGTGCGTTTGCGAGTGCGCTCGCACACGCGTTTGTGTGCACGCGCATGGAAAGAGCGTTGGTTTTTTTTGTTCTTTGTCGTGTTTTATGTTGTATTCTGTGCACTATAGGAATACCCGACACGTCCAGAATGTGTGTCTGCCCCCAACACATCCCTAGTTTTGTTGCCTGTTGGCACAAACTATGCATTCCACTGTATGTTTCAATGTACAAGTGATTGAGATTTTTTTAATCTAAAAGCTAGCTTTCATGTTCTTGTACAAAAAGATCCAGATATCTACAAAGACCAACGTTAATTAGTCCCATAGCATTTAAATAACATTCAGTGTTCTGTTGCTCCTACCAGAGTGGATAATCTCTTTTCTACACCTCATAAACATTTGCATTCATTTTCTACACTCACTTAAGAAATTTACTGTCTATATCTTTCAGTCACATTCACATTTCCATAATAGCCATGTGCAGCTGAACATCAACGTAACCAAAAAAGCAGGATTGCAAACAACTCTGGGTATCTGGCCATGGAGATTAGGATCACAGTTACCATTAACCTCCAGATCTTTGCAGACTTTTGCTGTTAATCACTCCAATTTCATAGACCTGTAGTGCATCATGGAATTAGACCATTTGGCACATTCATCCATACTAACCAAAATGCCCATCTGGTCCTATTTGCTCATATTTGACCCCTATCCCTCTAAACCTTTCCCATCCATGGTCCAAGTCGAGGTGGCTTCAACAGCTTTTGTTGCAGCACATAGGAGCAAGGAGAGGCACAGCACACATGCACAGGAATTTCCCTGCATTATCTGCTTATCCAAAGCTCCTGCCCTCAAATCTGTACTCATATAGTTTTATTCCTTACTGTTATCTCCTTGGGAAGCTGCTGCCAGAAATACCCAGGGAATCTTTGTAACCCACTTACATAAGGGACACAGCCCCTGTAGACTTTACTTTCCAATTTCTAACCACCTCTCTTACCAACCGCCATGACAGCTAAGGAGAATGCTCCCAGCGTCTGCCACTCCACCCTCCCACCAATCTGTACCATATCTATTCCTGAACTGCAAAATCACACAGGTAACTGGAAGAATTCTATTTGTATCGCTCTGTTACATCTCTGTAAATGCTGGCAGCTGCAAGTCCAAATGCCAGCATCTACAAGAACTTGCAACAGAACAACTGAGTCACAGTGCAACACGCACAGCGCTAAACAGGGAAACTTCACGATATCGTCTAGTGGAACTTGCAACTAATCTTTACAGGGACGTCAGAAACAGTGTTAAGGTAATTCACTGTTTCAACAGCACTGTAGAGTAGCAAATCAGATTCTAGATAATTGGAAACAGCTGAACTGCAGTAGCAAAATCCTTGGCACTCTATTATCACAGATAGCCAACCAGAAAGTACCCATTTAAACCTAGTTACCTTTTTCATGAGTCAGGCACTTCTCTCACTATGCCAATGTGTCACCCACATTGTGATGAATCCTTATCTAGTGATTCTATGCGGGTCCTTATCAAAAAATTGTGGAAATCCAAATACACTATCAGTACTAGTTATCTTGCTGGTTAAAAAAAACTGCAACCATTATCTCTCTTTCATAAAACCATGTTGACTCGGCCTAAACATGTAATGATTTTCTCAGCTATTTTCCAAAAGATTAATTGCAGCCATTTTCCACTGATGGATGTTAGCCAAATTAGTTCCCTACTTTATCTCTACCTCATTATAAGAATAACCATGTAGTTTACCAATTTGTTATAATCCTTCCAATTTCAAACTGCAAAAGATCACAATTAAGCATTCCATCTCAATACAGCCAAACCATCAGGTCAGGGATTTATAATTTTGTTGTGTTAACATTTCATTATGCAGCCATTGATCCAAACAGATTTCCATTTTTAAAACTGTCCAAGCACACTGTTATAATGAACAACTCCTTGGAATAAAATTATTCAGAACCAAGAACAAGAGATTGGGAAAAAAAACTGAAGGAAAATGAAGACAATGACTGAAAAACAATCTACGTACAATTGGCTCTGTAAACTAAATTTGTTTGACCATTTCTACTTATATTGCCCATGTTTGCATCATTTAGTAGCTACAGAATTTCTTTTAAAATGCAGCTCCTGTTTCATTCTTTATAAATCAGAACAACTTTAAAAAACTAAGAACCTTAAACACTGCCTTTAACACCCAGTGAAATTAAGCTTCAGAACAAAACTATAAACTTGCACTCTGGATTATTGGATACATCCCACAAAAGTTAGGCCAGGACCTTACTGAACTAAGATAATAAATTACAGCAATCAAATGACATCATTTGTGTTAATAACAGTAAGTGGAAATTAAAGCTTTTGAGTAAATGAGTTGTTTGCTCTTAATTAAAAGTGAGTAGAAAGGGTGAATCGGTACTCCCGGCAATCTAGTATTTTAAACACACCAACACATTAAAAAACACTGGTCAGGCAACACTGGCTCAGCAGGTCAGGAAGCCTCTATGGAGGGAAAAGAACCATTGACATTTTGGACTTAGACCCTTCATCAGAACTAGAAATAAAGAGGACAGAAGCCAAAACAAAAGGGTGGGGGAGGGTGTATGAGCTGGTGGATTCAGGTGAGGGGTGAAGGCAAATTTCTTGAGATTGAAGATGGCTTGCTTCCATTCCAGTTCTAGGGAATGGAAAATGCCTATGCATGAATTTTCTTAGTGCAGGGTAGCTCTTGCACACCAGCTATCTTGACAAGCAGGACCTTAGTTCAAAGGGCAAAGTGATCCAATACGACTACAGTCTTCACTCTGCCATACAGACAGTACACATCCTCAACACATGCATGTGAATATACATACAGGCTCTTTCGCAAACACACACACACACACACACACACACACACACAAAGTGTTCTCATGCATAGAAACTCTCACACACACAGACACACCCACACACAGAATGACTAAGACACATACTCTATCTGATTCACTCTCAGACACATGTACTCTCTCACACACACACAAACAAAATGAATATCTCTAACATGTTATCTGTCTCACACACATTCTCTGTCTCCTCTCCTCCCACTCACTCTCTGATACACACATAAACACACATATGACTGACATCTGCAGTACAGCAACTTCAGTATGTTGAATGCGAGGTGTAACGTGAAGTCTTTGGGATAACTGCAAGTCTGTGTCTTTGCTATTGCTGTGCTCACACTAAGTGCTTGGTGGTGGTAACGATGCTTGCTTTGTTTTGCCGGTGGGGAACGGGGGGGGGGGGGATTGTTGCTTTTTTTGCCGGTGGGAGGAGGGGGGGTTGTTGCTTGCTGCCGCTTACGCACAGGAGGGAGGGAGCTGCAGGGTACTTTGGAGTTCTTGTGTTTATTCATTCTTTGGGGCACTTCTCTGTTTTCGTGGATGTTTGCGAAGAAAAAGCATTCCAGGATACATATTGTATACATTTCTCTGACATTAAATTGTACCTTTGAATATGACCTAGCCCACCTTTCAGATTAAACCAGTTGTACAGTGGCTATCAGCCTCATGGCTCATCCCACGTGTGAAGAGCAGCGCAGGAATCTGCGAGGTGGATGAGACACAGCGTCGCAGGAAGAAATGAATGCTTTTGCCTTGTGAGCACCTTGAGTTCCAGTCGAAGCTAATGAAAAAGTTTCAACTGCTTGAAAATGCATTAGATAAAAGGAAAATAATCTGTGATGGATTTATTAACTGTTCTAAAATATGTGAACATTTTACAACATCTGGCTTGGAACAGCAGAGATCATTTTTTTCATATCATGAATCTTTCAATGTTATCATAATATAAATGAATTAAAATTAGATTTAAAATGTGTTGTTATGAATAGAACACTTCATGATCAGCAGTTCAAACATGACAAATAGCACCACTTGTGAGACTCACCATGATTTATTAATGAGCTTGTCAGTCATGAGTTATTCATTTAACCTTAGTTCTAGACATATTTACAATATCTCTCTACTGGCTGTGATTTTAAGGCTCATTGTATGGGTGCTTTTACCAGTATAATGACACAATTTCCCTCTGAGTCATTGCAAATCAGGGCACAGGATGATTCTCCGGATGCAGTCTGAGAGGTAAACTCCAAGTGTCAGATAAATCGGTGTGTATTTCCCAACATGACTTTGTAAGCTGAAATGGGAATAAGTTCATCAGTCCCACAAGAAATCATCGCCTGTGTAACCCATACAGCAGTAAATATCTTCTGGCTCTGTTTCTGTCCGCAGCTGGGAAAATGGCAGTTGTTAAAGGGCACAAATATCATCTTTTACACTTTGTACAATCTCGACAAACAGCATCAATGACAAGTCAAGATAGATGGAGGCAGTAACACGCCAGTGGTGCAGGAGATGGACTGTGGACATCATCTAGAATCTTTCAAATTAAATCAAATCAAGTTTAATTATCATTCAAACCATACATAATTACTGCTGAACAGTACAGTATTTCTCTGGGGCCAAGATGCAAGACAAAATAGCAAGCAAACGTTCAAGGTAGCAAGTAACGTAATTCAAAATAGCGAGCAAAGAAGCATATTCACTCGGAAAAAAAAACCATACTTATAGTCTAAGACCCTGAGTGATAATGTCCGGCAATCGATGGTACAGTCTCCCAGCAGTGTGCAGATGCACGCAATCCAGCCTGTCATTCCACCGCTCGAACACGGGAGGGCAGCACTGATGGAAGAGGCCAGGCCCCATTCGAGCGCGGAGGCCATACTGTAATGCTTCCACATCTTCTCAGCTGGTCTGCAGCAACAGGCAAGCCCAAGGCTTGAGGCCTAGTCCTTGCTACAACCGAGGCTACATAGCTCCCATGTCATCAGACCTCCACCAGACAGGGATAACAGGCCTGCAGCAACTTGCATGTCCAACAGAGTCTTTCAATCGCAAGTGAAATGTCTGAGACAATCTCCCACAGTTATACTGCACCAACTTGGGTGCTTCCGAGCAGCGGGCAGCATCATGGCCTGCAGCCAGGTCGGCTCAGCCCCTCTGTACCCAAACTGGGCTCCTCCGACATCCTGGCTGGCCCTTTCTCCAACATCCTCAGCCAGCTCCGCTGCCGACACCAGCCTGGCTACTCTGATTGACATGCCTGCAGTACTCAAAGCTCTTGGAGTAGAATTGTCTTTGGATTGTAAAAAAAAATAATTTTACAAAGAAAATAACACCTTCGGTTGGCCCAAGAGGCCGTTGTGTTCACACGCACTACCATCTTACCAGAAGTACCACCATCTTGTCCAAGCATTCGTTATTTATTTGCAGTGATGCCAGTGAAGGGTAGCATTGATAAGGCAATCCGGCCATTATTCCATGCAATAATCCAAGCAGAGTTCAATAGAAAACAAGTAACAGTGGACATTAGAAGTGACCCAAGCCTCTGACAAAGGTTATAGCCACTCAGCAAGCAGAAGGGAAATCAAACTTGCAGTGAATCATGGGAGCTTCCTGATCTGCTGAGCTCAGTTACTCACTGGGTAAACTTTCTGAGTCATGGATAGAATTGTGCATGATTTGTTTAACAAATTAAAAGTACAGGATAATGGAGAAAAGTACATACAAAACATATCTAAAATCGATCTCCCCAATGCATTTAATGGAATCAGTAAATGAAATGAATTTCAGAGGCAGAATTCAAAGCAACGATGACACACAATGCAGCTCATTTATTGCTACTGAGCAGAGGTGAACTTATGGGTAACAATTACTTTTAAAACATTTTTTCTGTTTGAAATCATCACATTCTGAGCAGAGAGGATGATCAAGTGATATATGGTTACATCAAAAAGTTCTGTGTTAAACAGAGAAATGCCCCTCTTTTCCTTACTGTGTAGTTATCAAGGCTACTTCTGTTTCCTATTTAGCAACCACACTTCAAAAACCACTCGTTGGCTGTAAAGCACCATTTGTGAAAGTACCGAATTAAAGAATGTCTTTCACTTCAGGGAGACAGAGGTGGTGTTGATGCGATGACACGTTGTTTGTAAGACCATGTTTTGACTGCTGAATCGTGGATGGAGATGAAGAAGAACAGAAAGGCGAGCCGAACCAACAGGAGCCGCAGGGACACCGAAAGCCTGCCGCTAACAGACTTCTTTTTTTCCCAAAAACAGACTGACAGAGAGAAAAAAAATCTCAAAGGAAGCCATTCTTGTCACTTCAGTGCAAAGGCAGAAGGAAAGTTTTTACAACGTGACAGGACATCAGAGTCCGAGGAGCCTCAATTCTTGCAGGTGTTGAGAGACAGTAACGGCTTGTCGAGTGAATACCTTTTCTCATCTGGACCAAGTACCCCACATTTAGCAAACAATTCCCTCTCTGCTCAACTTTTTTTGAAGGCCGAGGTGGTATTTCTTGGACGTTTCCATTCATCTGCCCAAATTTGCACTTTGCCCGCACATGGAATAATGTCAACCTCTCTGGAATTCCCCCAATCAAAACGAGAGCAACCTTTCCGTAACCTCGTTGTCTGGCCAGCTTCTCCATCTCCTGAAGTACAGCATTCGTCTCTTCTTACATGGACAGCTCAATGTTAACGAGGAATCGCACATGTAAGAGAAGATAAATGCTCCTTTATTCACTTGCGATGTGATCATCAGGAGGTGAATATCCTGAAATGACGAGCTTCTATCCAGAGTTGCTGCTGTCTCCTTTTGCGACCTCATACAGAATACACAAAATCCTGAATAGTATTGAAGACATAAATTTGAAATATTAGGAAAAGAATGTTTAACTATATTATTAAGAAAAAGATCAGTCTCTTTCAGCATTCAGTCAATTTGTGTGGATGCCACAAACTCTGTTGGGAAAATGATGTTTAATTCTGTCTACATGTAGATGGGAGGCCTACCAATAATGGGCAAGCACACCGTCCTCCTGATACAGGTGTCTGGAAGGTCACCTTCTATTCTTGATTTTGCCCACAGACTTAGTAATTCCCTTGAATACAATGAGGCTAAGAAGTTAGTGGAGTAATTGAAGGCACTTATGAAAGATGACAGACATTGCATATAAAGTTTGAAACTAAGAATCTATAGTGCAGGGTAGATAGGAATTGAGGAAATGTACATGGGGAGAAAAGGTTCGAAGAACTCAGTGAGGAAATTAACATGATACATTAAAGCGTTACTGAGCTCAACTTATCTATCCTACTCAAATCATTAAAGCATTTCCGACATTCATACTTGACTGTTGACTTCCTGTGGCTCTGCATCTTAGATTCACTGGTAGGCACTTTAAATGATCAAAAGGGAACATAATCTCCCTATGGAGACACACAAGTCTCAATAACCCAACCAGGAAAGCACATTTACTGTGGATTTTTTATTTAGGTAATTTATTATGGAGGTTTCCAATCCAGGAATCCAATAAAGTTTTATCTTTGCAATGTCCTTTTAATATTGCAATTGGTTACGAAGTCCGGGAATATTACAACAATGAAGAAGTTGGGTTAAAATAAAAGGCACTGGCAGGTACATGGCACTAAATTCCTGTTTGCTTGCATGTGACCAGATTAGTCCCATAACCCAATTCCAGTGAAATCCAGGGATGGCCTTTTAAATAAAATGCTAAAATGGAAATTGGAACAGACACAAAGTTATAAATGAAATTTTCAGATAAACATTTCCTAAACTTTTCAACCCAGATGGGAAGTCAACTATTAAACAAAATCCTCCAATGAATACATCTGGAGTAAATAAAGCAGGGAAGGTCACGTTCAACTATCTCTCTCGCTTTGCACGCCCCAGCCCTGCCAGCCCTCCTGTCCACAAGTTCATCCGGAATTTAAATAACAACAAGAATTCAGCAATATGGTGTTCTTTCTACAAAGCTGTCACTGATACAAGCTGCATTATTGTATCTTCTCTGGTTATTTTCATGGAAGAGCCTTAAATATGTGGAAGATGATAAATGGCAGACAATATTCTACTATTAATTTAGAACAGTAGCTCTGATGATATTGCAAAATAGCCGTTAACTTTAAACAGCTTATAGGTAGCAAAAAAATTCATACAGGATTACTTTGACTTCCAATGGTCCACCTTAGTAGAGAGAAGTCACCTTTTTCCTCATGGATTATGAGAATTGTTGTACAGTTTCTAAATTACCTTTGAACTCCTCTATCTGTTCTGAATTCCAACTTATCTTTAAGAAATTCAGACAACTGAATTTACCAGTTTCAAGTCTCCAAGGCCTTGAAAAGCTCCAGTGCTAATCAAGAATGTAGATGTCGAGTGGCAGAGAATGAACCATTAACAAACTTTGTTTAAGCTCGTTGCTAGAGTTAATGGCTTTTTAAGTGATGGCCTGTGGCTGATTTATTTTGGAGAATAATTCATTGTATTGAGTAAGTTGGGAATACCGTAGCAAAAAACAAGAACTGCAATTACACATGAAATTGACTTGAGCTGACTTGCCAGAAGCAAACATAATCCACAATAGCAGGTCTCGTTAGCAAGAGGGTCAGCTGAACTGAGTCCCTTAGAGCCATAACGTCACGATGTCTGAGCTGGACACTAAGAGAGGACTAAAATACTGTCTGGCCTCCAGGGAGTCTAGATAAAGGAGAGATCAGGGCAGGGACTGTGAAGGTGATGGCCAGCAGTAGTTCAACGTTTACATGTGAAAATGGAAGAATGTCCTGCACCTTCATCCTTCACATATACCTCCTGAACATAATTAAGTGGTCGCTGGGTGCATGTTCATGGTTGTTTGCTGCTGTAGTTTATTCACGTCAAGGTTCAACGTGTTGTGGGTTCAGAGAAGCTCTTCTGCACTCCAGTGTTGCAGCACGTGGTTACGTCTTGTCAGCTTGAACCAGTCTGCCCATTCTCCTCCAAACTGTCTCATTAACAAGGCGTTTTCGCCCACAGAACTGCCACTCACTGGTGTACAGGTGTACCTGATAAACTGCGTATAAATAAAAGTGTGAATAATCACTATGTGCTTTAAAAGATTATTACCTACTGGAGAAAACAAATCATTGATACCAATCCAATAAATCCTGTCATTCCACACACCTCCCTCATCTGTTTTCTGTCCTCAGCCATTTCTTTGTCCATGCAGTCGAACTTCTTTTAGTATCTTATACTCTCATCATCGGAACCTCTTGTAACAACCGATCACAGTGAAATCCACCAGAGGGCAGGCGGACGACCTCCTTCATCCCATCACCCTTAACGCTGCTGAAACACCCAGCTGTTTCAACCAGACTCTCCAACCAGGTCTCTCAGTCCAACATCCCAGGCACACTCCAAGTTGTGTGGGTAGATAAAATAATTGCTGAGGTGAACCTTTCACATTTTAATATATGTCCCAGATTCATATTGCGCCATGATGCTGGAGTTGCCCAGACTTGGACAATTGTAATTGGTTTGTTATCACAGGTACTGAGATACATTGAAAAATTTATCTTATATATTGTTCATACAGATCAAATCATTATATAGTGCATTGAGTTAGTATTGTTGTCTCATGAACAAAGTCATGGAGAAAAGTAGTGGTAGACATGAAGTAGTGTCTTTATGTGACAAAATGAAATGCAACAGGCATCATACAGAGACCCTTTGAAGGAAGAGGCCTGCTTGACCCAACACTACACAATATTTTATATGCTGAAGGTCAAAGGACAATTCCATATTTACAACTCATCCACGATGCTGCTCTTGAACTAGACTCAAACTTCATACCTTCCTGCTCCGCAGCCACACTGCAGAAGACACCCGAATGCATTTTAATCAGCATTATCTGGTCTCCCCATTAACTGCAGTTCATGTCTCTTGGGAACCCATTGTTCAGAGCTGCATTTTAAATTTAAGCTACAGATTATATTCAGATTTGAAGAACGGTGGCTGAAGTTAGCTGTTGAAGTTATTTGCTATATGTCCTAACCCCAAAAATGCTCTAACAATACAAGTTTAAACAAATTCAGAAATGCAAAATAAAGTATAACAGCTGCTGAAAAAGTGTAAACAATTAGATGCAAGATTATAACAAGGTAAGCTGAAAACTCAGGAGTCCGGGGAATCATTTGATTGTTTTATAACAACAGGATAGAAGCTGTCCTTGAGCCTTATGGAATAACTGGAGGTTTTAAAACTTCTGACAACTATTTACAAAGATTAGTTCTTTTCTTCTGATGCTAGTGTGTCATGTTGACCTGAGATATGAGTTATACTCTCCTCATATCATACTGTAAGTTCCTCTGACAACCTGTTGCCCAGTCTCCTGCATCAGTAGAGCAGAGAGATCTGGAGTCTATTACAGGCAGTAGACTGCAGTGTACCTACCAGATTTACTATGAAGACTTCAACATTTAAGAAATGATATAACCCTCATGCAATTTTTCTTGGTCAATGTTCTGCCTTTGTTAATGAATCATTGGAGGACAGTTGCTTGCATATTCATGAACAATACATACGAATGCTGGAGGAATTCAGCAGATCAAGCAGCATCTATGGAGGGGAGTAAATAGTCGATGTTTTAGGTTGAATAATGCTGAAGGGTCTTTGCCTGAAACGTTGACTGTTTACTGTCCTCCATAGATGCTGCCTGACTTGAGTTCCTCCATCATTTTGTGTGTTTTGCTCAAGATTTCCAGCATCTACAGCATCTCTTCTATTTATGGTTTGCATATTCGTACCAAGATCAGAAGAAATTCCAGCTTTATTTTTGATATTGGCAATATTTTGCAAGAAGAAATATAGCCAAATAAGCCGCTTTCCACATCTCGCTCTCCTTCTGCATTCCTTTTCCTGTCAGAAGCGAGTGATTAGTGCACAGATGTATTATGTCAGTTCCTGAAGTCACACCTGCCCATTCCATCATAACATCAAGTCACGTTTTCTCTTTGCTTTTCACTTGATCTATTATTACAACTTTTCCAGACAGTAACAGCCCAAAACCATTGTCAAACCCTGTGTCATTTTTCCCATTAAAATCCACCAAATGGCTGTTTGCCTTGCTTGTGCAAGTTCAAGGATCAAACCGTGAGTCATTCTTCTTGTTCAACTAATTTTCAATGGATATCTATGGCACCTAAGCTCCTGCGATTTTCTTCTTCACTTTCTGTGGCCCATTTTTTTGCAACCTTATCTTTTGTGCAACTTCAACTTACATCAGAAGCTTGTAAATTTAACCTCATCGACTCCAGAGTCTATGCATGTAGCTCAGACTGATGCAATATACAATGTTGAAGGGATCGTGGAAGCTAAAACTGGATTCCCTCTGTTCAGGATTCATGGAATTCTGCAGAGGAAAAAAAGGCATAGCAACTGCAGATACTAGGATTCTAAAAACAAAATTAAGAATGTTGGAACAATCAGCAGGTTAGGCAGCATCTATGGAGAGAGGAATAGATTTCTGTTGGATCCTGATGATTTTGCGATCCAAAGGTTCTTCGGAAGTTAAGAATAAGGCATAGGAGGTGTTGCTTACAATTGTTTCATTAATTGTTACAAGAACATAGGAAATGAGGGGAGAAGCATGGTGAGAAATGGAGGGAAAACGAGAAGAGCAGACAAAGAGCAAAGGAAGAGAGCCTAAGGGGAAAAAAGCAGAAAAGAGAATGAACAAAGGTGGTGAGATCTTCTTCTACCAGACAACCGATTCCTTTGAAATTCCAACTGATAATAGTAATCCATTTAAATAGCCAGATTCAGGTAAAGTGACTCCTGCCACCGAAACCAAGGAGTTTCCGGAAAAATCCAGATGCAAATCCACAGAAAAGCTCACTGAACAATCACATGTAAATAGGTGATTATGTTAAAAAACAAACAAGCATAAAAGAAGTTAAAATACAAGGAAAACAGCAATTACACAGCCCAATCCAACAGTTCTGATGTAGGATTATTGACCAAAACTCTGCTTTTTTTCTCTCCACAGATGCTGCCTGGCCTGATGAGTAACCCAACATTTGTTTTCATTTTATAGAAAAAGATGTTAACAGAAATATACTTATTTAGTAAGGAGTGTCTACTTCCTGCCTCAGTTTCTTGAACAAGTGCTGTATGGATAACATTAAGCTGTATTTCCTTGAGGAAGCTTTGGGTGGTGGGAATGGCACTGGCAGGGGTGAGGTTGTAATTAAAGAAGTTCTATTGCTTATTGCTATTGGCTCCTGAGGACAGGTGCCATAAAATCCCAATCTCAAAGCTCAAAGCTGCTGTGCAGGTTGACTCTGTGGTTAAGAAGACATACAGTGCATTGGCCTTCATCAACCATGGAATTGAATTCAAGAGCTGAGAGGTAATGTTACAGCTATTTAGGACCCTGGTCAGACCCCACTTGAAATACTGTGCTCAGTTCTGGTCACCTCACTACAAAAAGAATGTGGAAATTATAGAAAAGATGCAAAAGAGATTTACAAGGATGTTGCCTGGATTGGGGAGCATGCCTTATGAGAATAGGTTGAGTGAACTAAGCCTTTTCTCCTTGGAGTGGCGGAGGATGAGAGGTGGCCTGATAGAGGTGTATAAGATGATGAGAGGCATTGATCGTGTAGATAGTCAGAGGCTTTTTCCCAGGTCTGAAATGGCTAGCATGAGAGGGCACAATTTTAAGGTGCTTGGAAATATGTACAGAGGAGATGTCGGGATAAGTTTTTTTACACAGAGAGTGGTGAGTGCATGAACTGGGCTGCCAGCAACAGTGGTGGAGGCAGATACGATAGGGTCTTTTAAGAGTCTCCTAGATAGATATATGGAGCTTAGAAAAATAGAGGGCTATGGTAAGCCTAGGTAACTTCTAAAATAAGTACATGTTCGGCACAGCATTGTGGGCCAAGGGGCCTGTCAGGGTTGTAGGTTTTCTATGTTTCTATGTTTCTCAAGCCCAGCTCTGCTGGTGCATGGGTCAGTCACAAGTTGGATTAGTGCATGAACTTGCACTCGCCCACCCAAGTGGTAAGTGGACAGGCATTATGAATTTCGGGTGCACTTGTCTTGGACAAAACACGACACACAGTATCAACAACACATTGTAATTTGCCTCTGAATTTTGTCCTGCTGAAGCTTCTGTGACACCTTCCCAAACATAAATCAATGCACTTACCTTCAAGGAGGTGGTCTGTAAGAGAGAGCAAGCTAGGCACGTCTCACCTTTTATAGCATGGGGCTGGGCGTGATAATCCAATTAAGGTGACCAATAATTTAGGGGTGCATTGATTAGTTGGGAGGGACCAAATGTTGATTGGCATGTGGTGTGTCCTCCGACCAGCCAGGTGGCAGTGCGTCTGTCGCGTGGCCGGTATCTCTGGATACAGTAGAGTTGCAAGCTGTTTCTTTTTTTGTAGGACAACCAGTCCATTTCAAGGATCAGCCTTGTGAACCTTCTCAGAAACACTGCCAATGACAGAACACCTTTCTTTAAATAGGGGGACCAGAATTGTTTGCAGTACTCAAGTAATGGTTTCATTTGTGCCATGCACAGTTATGGAGTGCTTTTCCTACTTTTATACTCCAGCCCCTGGAAATAAGGTTCACCTTGCCATCATCCTTCCTTATACAAATACTTTATTGTCACCAAACAATTGATACTAGAGCGTACAATCATCACAGTGATATTTGTTTCTGTGCTTCGCGCTCCCTGAAGTACAAATCGAAGTAAATATAATAAAAATTTAAATTATATATCATAATTAGAAAATAGAAAAGGGAAAGTACAGTAGTGCAAGTCCAGTCCAGATATTTGGAAGGTACGGCCCAGATCCGGGTCAGGATCTGTTCAGCAGTCTTATCGCAGTTGGAAAGAAGCTGTTCCCAATTCTGGCTGTACGTATCTTCATGCTCCTGAAACTTCTCCTGGAGGGAAGTGGGACAAAAAGTGTGTTAGCTGGGTGGGACTTATCCTTGATTATCCTGGCAGCACTGCTCCGACAGCGTGTGGTGTAAAGTGAGTCCAAGGATGGAAGATTGGTTTGTGTGATGTGCTGGGCTACGTTCACGATCTTCTGCAGCTTCTTCCGGTCTTGAACAGGACAACTTCCATACCAGGTTGTGATGCACCCTAGAAGAATGCTTTCTACTATGCAACTATAAAAATTAGTGAGGGTTTTAGGGGACAGGCCAAATTTCTTCAGTTTTCTCAGGAAGCAAAGGCACTGGTGGGCCTTCTTGGCAGTGGACTCTGCTTGGTTAGACCAAGTCAGGTCATTTGTGATATTCACCCCGAGGAACTTAAAGCTTTTGACCTATTCCACCTGCGCACCACCGAAGTAGATGGGGTCTTGCGGTCTGCTACTCCTTCTGAAGTCAACAACCAATTCCTTCGTCTTGCTGACGTTGAGGGATAGGTTATTGTCTTCGCACCATGCCACCAGGTTCTTAATTTCCTCTCTGCACTCCGACTCATCATTACCCAAGATACGGCCTACAATTGTGGTGTTATCAGCAAACTTATATATTGAGTTCGATGGAAACTTGGCTATACAATCATGGGTGTGCAGTGAGTACAGCAGGGGGCTGAGTACACAGCCTTGTGGGGCACCGGTGCTCAGAGTGATTGTAGAGGAGAGCTTGTCCCCTATTTTTACAGCCTGGGTCCTGTCTGTGAGGAAGTTGAAGATCCTGCTGCAGATCTGAGTGCTAAGACCCAGGTTCCGGAGCTTAGGAATCAGTTTATTTGGAATGATGGTATTAAAGGCAGAGCTGTAGTCGATGAAAATTATCTGCAGAACTTGTGTGCTAGTTTCCTGTGTTTCATTCATGAAGCCCTCCCATACTATAGTACTGCAGTTCTATGCATCTACTCTTCATTTAAATAATATTCAGCTCTTTGTTCTACCTTCCAAAATCAATAGACTTATACATTCTCCCATTATATTACATTTGTCAACATTTTGGCTATTAACTACTCTTTCTAGATCTCCATAAACTAATATATTTTGCTTACAACTTAACTTCTCTCCTATTTTTGTATATTGCACATTTCATTTCTTCCCCCAAGTCATTAGTGGTAATAAGTTGCAATCCCAACACCGATCTCTGTAATTCTACTGGTCACAGGTTGCCAACACCCATGTCCCTGTTCATTACTGCCTGCCTGTTTGTAGTCTTCTATCTGTGCCTGTATTTTACTTCCATCACTATGGGCTCTTATGACTAGTCTAACACCTCATTGCACTTCACAAGAGTGGCAAGGGGCAAATATTTGACACTGCGATAGTGATTGCCAACACTTGATCAAAAAGGTAAGCTTTAAAGTTCAAAATTCAAAGTAAATTTATTATTGAAATACATACCAGTCGCCGTATACAACCCTGAGATTTTTTCTTGCAGGCATACACAGTAAATCCAAGCAACATGACAGAATCAATGAAAGAGAACAGGATGGACAAGTGACTAATGTGCAAAAGAAAACAAACTGTTGAAGCCCCCACGAGGAAATCTGCAGATGCTGGAAATTCAAACAACAACACACACAAAATGCTGGTGGAACACAGCAGGCCAGGCAGCATCTATAAGGAGAAGCACTGTCGACGTTTCGGGCCGTCCTGATGAAGGGTCTCGGCCCGAAACGTCGACAGTGCTTCTCCCTATAGATGCTGCCTGGCCTGCTGCGTTCCACCAGCATTTTGTGTGTGTTGTTGAACCTCCCACTGGAAACTGCAATGCCAACATTGCTCTAAACAACAACACTGAGGAATTTTTGCCTTGCAATTTGAGGAAAAGCTGGATGGCTAAATTAGCACATTCCTGTCATTTCCATACTTTATCTGGAAATAAGTGGCTCAAAACCACTTTGATTCTTAATGCTGTTTTGCAGTGCTACTGCATGAAGTCCCGTAAATGTGTTGTTTATTCTCCTTGGAATGAAAAGAGACATTACTGGCCTGCCCCAGGATCCGGAATCCTTGCCTGCATGTGTCAAAGGAATAGAAGGCAGACCAATAATCTACACAGGCTCTTGTTATGTCGCTGAGGAATGAAGGAAATGTTTTAAAAGTAAGCTTAGAGAAGAGTGATAAAGCATGGATCTGCAGCTTATTTAATCAGTAGAAAACATCTCTGTAATTAACTTTAAAAACATTTCCTTTACTTTAAAGTGCAGCATGCAATGGCCGCTCTGACCACCCACCTAAAAGTGGTTTACTTTTGGAGATTATATTTTGCCCTGGGAATTTAAGTTGACTTCATTTCATACCGCTCCCTATAATGTTACATTAACAACTAAACAGCATGCACATAAACTACATGCTTGGAGCTTTTGTATTTTAAAATAGAAAATGATGAAATATTATGTTCAATGCTACAAGGCCATTAAGCTTGTACCACAGATCCACTCACACACTAATAGTTTCCACTTGAAGCAAAAATATCAATATCATTTTCAAACATTCGTTTGAAAAAATATTACATTCTTTACTTGCAAATATGCATATTTTAAAAAAAATTATAGTTGATTGTTATAGTTTAAATAATTTAAGCAGCTTATTATATATACAGTATATTAATAAATACATTAAATTGAATATATTGCTCTATTTTTTAGCTTGTAACTCATAATAAATCTTACTACAGTGACTTAAATATAGAAAACAGAAGAAAGATGAAACATGTTTATGCTTTCCATATTGGCAGGATATCCCAATGTGATTTAGAACCAGTGAACTGCTTTTGACATGCAGTCATGGTTTTGTGAACCATGGATAGAACAGTGAAATCCCATAATCAGCAAATCAGCCGTCAATGCTTTGTTTCATGAATGGGATCAGAAACAGACATGCTTGATACTATTCAAAATGAAGAGTACCTTCTAATAATTTAGGCAATATACTTGAAACAAAACCAATTTGCACTTATATGGAGTTCATAATACATTACAAAGAGATTCCCAAGAACATGGTCAGAAAAAAAATTGGTGCCAAACCAAAAAAAGACTTTAAGACAGATGGCAACAAAACTTGACTTCAGAGATAACTTATAAGATAAGTTTGTTTCCTCCAGTGGCTAATGACTAAATAATCTTTTCGAATATACAGTCATTGTTCATACCCTCAGTAGCCACTTTATTAGGTAAACCTGTACATCAGTGAATGGCAGTTCAATGTTCATTTATTACCAGAGCATGTATCCATATACAACTCAGAAATGTGTTCTGAGGGCAAAAGCACCTTGTTAATGACAGAGGTCCGAGGAGAATGGCCAGACTGGTTCACACTGACAGGAAGGCGACGGTAACTCAAATAACCACGCACTACCATAGCAGAACCTGTCCTAGCATGCAAAGTCACCTCCGGCAGACTGGACAGACGGGATCCAATGGCTAGGAAGGTGGCACTGCAAAACTCTGTGGAGAGTAAAGGGCATGACCAGGTTCAAAAGGCTTCATGCTCGTTCACTGTCACTGAGGAAGACCAACGTTGGTGATGTTTGTTCATACCACTGGATCCGGACTTCCAAGGTCAAGAGACTTGAACTGCCCCAGTGCAATGGCTTTTAAAACTCTCCCGCACAGGTTTCCTGTCATAATCGGACATGACGGACAACCACCACCACCACAACAGTGGTGTGCAGAAGAGCAACTCTGAATGCACATGTTGAACCTTGAAGTGGATGGGCTACAGCAGCTGAAGGCCAGGAACATGCATTCAGTGATCACTTTATCAGGTATAGGAGGTACCTAATAGTGTGGTCACTGAGTGCATTTAATGACGTTCCTCCAAAGCTTATGGCTACACAGCTGAAGACAAATTGTTAATGGTGGTAAAAAGGGAACAATGCATAAGCGATCTAATTGCAATAACTATACAGTCGAGGTGCACAACATAGATAAATAAGGGCATGGATATAGTTTGAAATTGGAAAACTTTATCAAACTTAAATATTTTTTATTCTACTTCAAGTCTTCTAAAATCGATATAAGTAGTCCACCTCTCTGAACGGTACCTTGGATCTAACATTTGCAGCTCTTTAATTTCTCTTTTGCTCTTTTTATTCCTTGTCCCCATTACTACCCCTCCAGCACCATTTTCCAGTGGTCCAATATCTATTCTCGCCTCTCTTTTACTCTTGATATATCTGAAGAAACTCTTGTTATTCTCTTTCATATTATTGGCTGGTTTGCCATTGTATTGCATCTTTTCCCTCTTCATGACTTTTTAGTTGACTGTAAGCCTGGTCAAGTTGCTGTCTCAGCAAGATGGACCCAGGCATCTGTCAAGGCTGCTGTTGATTTCAACATCAAAAAGCATCGCATGAAGGGTGGGAGGATTCATGACTGCTTTTCCCCCTGATGGTTCTTTCATATCAGGAGATCATCGCGGTTTATGGAAGACAGAGGAAGGAAACTAAACCTGTGCCTTACTTCCATGTGCTCACAGTTTGTTTTCATTTTAAATCACTTGTCAGCAAATTGAAACCTCCTTCAAGAATGTGTTATTCTGATCTCAGCGTAACAAGAGCTTGATTCATGCTCCAAGCTTTACTTTTAAGGCAAGTTGTTACACTGTAATACTACATTTATAATGGCTTTATGTTGCTTTTAATCTAAGCCAATTCTTATCAGAACTAAGGGCATGGATCCTTGCATGTTTGATCTTGGCTGGCAGTCAGCCATTTTAGATGCAAACCAATTATTATTGGACGTCCCAGTGAGACGAAGTATAATATATAAATCATAATTGTAAAGAAAAAACTAAAAATAGGGAAATGGTAGGAATATTAACTAAGTGAAAATGTTCTTGCATACACGATTTGTACCCACGTGTATTAAAATATCAGCATAAAGGAATTGGGAAACCAAAAGAAGAACACATAGCATTTATATTGCTGCATTGGAGAGTCTGCTCATTACAAGCAGATGGTCATCAGCTATGTTGCTAGGATAAATCTGTGGTGACAATGACTGACAGAACCTTGTTTACTTCAGTGATTAGTGCAGAGCTCTGTTGGGAATCATGCCTTCCTCTCAATGAATGGAGTGCTTATCGTTCATGTTATCTTTAATCAGATGGGGGGTTAGGGAGGCTTTCTTTGACTTTTCACATGTTATGAAATTAGAAACCTATTCAGAAAGATCATGGGGTAGACTCAAATTTGTGCAATGCTGCTAGAAGAGTGAAATACATTGGCAAACTGTTTCATACCTCACTCTACTTTTATTTCCATTAAAATGCTCTTACTTGCCTTGCCTACTATACTTCTGACACAGCTAGAAGTGTCAGCCATTAATAAAGATGCTACCATGCAAAGGAGCAAAACAATTCATCACCAATGTGTCAAAAAGTGACATTGGTGAGACTTCTTTAAGTTTTTTGTTCTTTCCATTATCTCTTTTAATGGTCATTGTAATGTGAATATATTACGTTTTGGGAACATGAAAAATTAGCTGCACATGAGAATATTGTATCCAGTGTCTCACCAGCATATGGAACAGGCGTATGGAATGTTCTGAAGGCAACATTTAGAAATTATAATTTGGCTGCTTCACACGATGAGATCAATGCTTTACCATTCCATCTCAATATATTCATGCTTTAATTTCCTTGAATGTGTTTATAAATTTCTATTTATAATACTAAAAATTCAGTACATGTGCATGCACTTCCTGACATCCTGATATCACTTCAGATATGCCTCACACGCAGAAACAAACAAAGACAATTATTTTGAATGCACAGAAATACTCTCCAGGAAGAGAAGATAGCAGAGTCACAAAGTCTGCAGGCTCCTAATTGACACTTTTTTGAAAAAAGGCAGGGTTCATATCTCTAGCATGTCGTGACTTGAAGTTTGTTTGACCTGTATCTGCTTTACATACTGACAATTAGATCTTGTGGTCAGATTACAAAAAATAGATAGATAAAATCTGTTTAAAGCCATGTACAACCTGACTCAACATGAACAGCAATAAAAGTTTATTATATCAAACACGAATGGATGCAACACTTCAATATCATGGTTTGCTGGAGATGTAAATCATTGTTAAAATATGAAGGTAGTAATTTAACTCAGAGTTCTACATAGGAAGAAGGAAACTTGAATTCACCTTGAAAGTTCACAAGCAGGAACTGCTTAGATGTGCCTTTTGACACTTACTGCTAAGGAAATCTGAAATACATTTGCATCATAATAATAAAAGTGAGTTATACCATAAAAAGATAAACTGATGTAAAAAGATCATAATAATTCAGGGCTTTTCTCTTTGAAGCAAAGAGAGAAGAGGTGACTCACCACCAGGTTCAGGAACAGTTACTACCCCTTAACCATCAGGCTCTTGAACCAAAGGAGATAACTACACTCAACTTGGCCCAGCATTGAAATGTTCCCACAACCAATGCACCCTCTTTCAAGAACTCTTTACCTCATATTCTCAATAGTTATTGCTTATTTATTTTATTGTTATTTCTTTTTTATTTTCACAGTTTGTTGTCCTTTGCAGATTGGTGATCTTTTCTTTGATTCTATTGTGTTTCTTATATTTACTGGGAATGCCCACAAGAAAATGGATCTTAGGGCTGTAAATCGTGACATATATATGTACTTTGATAATAAATTTACTTTGAACTTTTGAACTTTACCAGCTCTTGAATCTATCCATTCCTCCCAGTCCAGCCTCCCTTGCCCCATTATTGAAATGTTCCCACAACCACTTTTAAAGGACTCATTTTCAAGGACTCTTCATCTCATGTTCTCAATATTTATTGCTTTCTTTATTAATATTGTTTCTTCTTTTTGCACAGTCTTCTGCACTGTGGTTGAATGCCCTAGTTGGGTGGGCTTTCACTGATTCTGTTACAATATACCCCAATTGTATATGGTGGACAGCCAGAGACTTTTTCCCAGAATGAATGAGCATAATTTTAAGGTGATTGGAGGAAAGTATGAGGGATGTCTGAGTTAAATTTTTTATGCAGAGAGTTGTAAGTGCATCAAACACACTGCCAGGGGTACTGGTAGAGTCAAATACATGAGGGGCATTTAAAAGAGGGACCCTTAGATAGGCAGGTGGACAACAGAAAAACTGAACACTAAGTGGGAGGGAAGGGTTAGATTAATCTTAAAGTAGGTTAAAATGTTGACGTAACTTCTGTGCTGTGCTATGCTGTAATGATATATGTTCTATGTTCTGTGTTTAATTTGCAAGAGTAAGCCATGAAGCTGATATTGTGATATGGTACTATAACACTCCTGCTTTGGCATCAGTCAATTCTGGAAGAATTTCCCAGGTAGTGTCGTCCAGTTCTAAAGTAAAATGATCCCTTACTTGGCACATTGTTGAGCCATTCAGTAATTCTATTGGAGCTAAATAAAGCACAATGTAAACAGTTCTAATGAAGTGGCAGAAAGAGATTGCAGCAGTAAAATGAGTTTTTTTCCTTTGTAATTGTGACTTGTTGCTGATCTTCCAGCTTCCCAAATATAGAAATGCAGCATTTATGGATATTGATGACTCATGCACCAATGCCGTTCCCATTCCGCTGATCCCTCCGTACCCTACCAATCCCTGTTTCTTCTGCAATCTCATTTACTGCTGGTCCACCCATTATAAGGATAATATCAGAATTCAACTTTCCATTCCCATTCTGACAAATTCATTCATTGCCTCCTCTACTGCCATGAGAAAAAAAAAGTTGAATTTCCCCATGGGGATGAATAAAGTATCTATCTATCTATCTATCTAAACTAAACTCAGCTTGGAGGATCAACACCTCATAGCCTCTAACTTGATGGTATAAACATTGATTTCTCCAACTTTCAATAAATTCTCTCCCTCCCCCTTCTTTCATTTTCTATTCCCAATTCTTGGTACCCTCTCATCTCTTCTTTCAATCTCTCTCCTTTATTCTCCTTCCTTTTCTTCCATGGTTTGCTGTTCTTTCATATTAAACTGTTCTTTTTCAGCCCCTTATCTCTTTCATCTATCACTTTCCAGCTTCTTACTTCACCTCCCCTCCCCACAACACCTACCCTCCCCCCCCCCCCTTCTCTTGGTCTCACCTATCCCTAGTCAACCTATACTCCTTCCTCTCTCCCCACCTTCTTATTCTAGCTTCTTCTTCCTTTGTTTCCAGTCCTAATAAAGGGTGTTGTTCTGAAACATCAGCTGTTTATTCCACTCCCTAGATGCTGCCTGACTTACTGAGTTCTTCTGGCATTTTGTGTGCGTTGCTCAAAGATTTCCAGTATCTGTCAAATCTCTTGCTTTAATGCCAGAATTCAGTCCACTATGTACTTTTCCATCTCTCCACCTCCCTTCCCCCATATGAGACTAGGCTAAAAATCTTCCCATTGATACAATATTTGGTGTCAAATTTACTTTGATATACACTTGAAGGCAGCTTCAGCCATTTCACAATGGTGAGTCTATATAAAGCAAGTTACTGCTGTGGGATTCTCTAAATAAATTGATCTGACTGAATCTCTCCATCCTCATCAAGGATTCTGTAATTTTATTATTGAAAAGTTATTAGATTCGTGGTCTTCATTATGGTTGGCATCTGTCTGTCTCGAAGGAAAATGGGTAATGATGGTCATCATCACAAGCCTGGACGGAAGGTATGGAGATCCTGAGATGCCCAGTCATCAAGATCCCCCTCTCGGCCTCACCAATGTAGTCTGAAGGAAAGGCAAGCAATACATATGGCACCAGCTTGGCTGCAGGAACTGCCGGAAGGATGTTCAATGACGTCCAGCCACCTTTGGGTCTCCACTCCAGATCTGCTGTCTGGGTTTACTCCTGCAGACTTCGTCTCTCCCGAGGCTGCCCACAAGGCAGTGGGGCTATTTACCCATAGCTGGGGATCTGGTTCACGAGCACCAGGACGAGTCCACACACCAGTGTAGGCCTGTGTGTGATGTGAGCAGGGGCCAGGCCTCTTCCCCATCCTTTGTAGTTCAGCCCGAGTCCAAAAGGAGTGCAGTTTCCATGTGTTGCCAGCAAGGAGGCACTGTACGAGGCTTGATGTTGGAGAGGCTATGTACTAGCAGGGAGAGATTTACACATTCAGCTCTCCTTTTCGCAAGACTGCTAGCCAGTGGAGGAAGCTGACAGTGAGAGCGACAAGCACTACCCACAACAGTACCATATTAGACCCGTCTTGACAATCATTTTGACACCACTTCATTAAACATGAAAGGCAAATACATCAGTAAATAGGAAATTACTGGATCTACCAAAACCTCAGTTGGAATGTGACAAAGCAATTCAGTGTGTTAAAATGTTTACATTTGTGTTTGTTTTGATATCCTGGTGACATATCATGACTCAATGTGGTTACACCTCCACATGCTGAATAATATATCAATGACACATCCCAAAAGCATAGCTCATATTTTCAAAGATGAAGAGATACATCTTAACTAAACAGTAGTGAGCCACCAGCCTATTTTAACACCTCCTGATTGCTTTTTATATTTCTTGTTGGTTTCGATGGTGCCTATTGTTCTTTTGCAAATAAAAATTGCATCTGGAAACTTATGCTCAAATGTTTAAAGGTTGGAAACAAGCCAGGCTACAATAATTCCAAAATGCTGTGGTTGTAAATCTTGTAAAATACGGAGGTATGTTTAGAAGTTTGTTAACTTTTGCTTAAATTGTGCTTTTGATGGTGTACCATATGAATGGCTATAAATTGAAATGCTGACCTGTGACTTGCCTCAAAACGGCAGCGCCCCTCATCAAACATGACATGCTCGCTTCTCACTACTAAAACCAGGAAGAGGTAGAGGAGCCTGAAGACACACAGTGAATGTTTTAGGAACAGCTTCTTCCCCTCCACCATAGGATTTCTGAATGGACGATGAACCAACCCGTGAACACAATTTTTACTTGCTTTTTCCACTGCTTAATAATTTTTTTAAATATATGTTTCTAATTTTAATTTATAGTATCTTTTATGTATTGCACTGTATTGTTGCTGCAAAACAACAAATTTCATGACATATGTCAGCAATATTAAGCCTGAATCTTATTCTAAAGATGTTAGATACGGTGACCATGTCTGCCACTGATTGCTGTTCAAGATCCATAAGTCATTCTCTTTTCATGTGTCCAGGTCTCCTCTAGATGTAATCTCAAAGCAGGTTTATACGTCTGCTGACTGATGCATTCTGCACTGTCATCTTGTTGCGCTTATGGTTATACTGAGGAAACAGAGGGAGAGATACTTAGCCCTCTGCCCAGAGTTTGAAATTTTTTTAGAGATTCCACCAGAAAAGGAGGCCTTCTCAAAGCTAAGAATAATCAACTCAAACCATGAGGGTTAGTGCAGCAATTGGCAGGTCATGACCTTCCTGTTTCTGCAAACAAATTGGATTGCTGGTGTGGGCTAGAATTACATAGTCAGCATCTGCTGCCTGGGTATCATACACAATTTCATCCAGCAGAACGCCTCTGGGCATGGATTTTTTCAATCAGTCAAGAATCAAAAAAAAGTTTCTCAGCCTCAACTCTGACCCAGGCTATGTTTCTTTCCGTTTGAGACTTCCTGGCAGATGGTGGCATTTTTACTTAAAGTTTTGGATGTATTACTCGAAAAGAAGGATTAATCAGTTATTTGCAGCTCATTGTACTGTTGCCATAACCCAGACCTTTTTCATATATGATATGTACAGAAAGTACATTAAAGTTTGTTTCAGAGGAAGGGATGCTTGAATTCCCAAGGTCTGGTAGCAACCTTGAGATGCCAGATCACTATAGGAAATGCAGATGTAATTCTACTTGAATCATAAAGGCCAGGGGAAAACACAGAGAATAAACACAAGCAGGCAACAAGTGTGTCTGCAATGACGACTAGTACATTTCATATCGCAGATGAAAGAGGGAGCCGTGGATAAGTTATATTAAATCCCTACTGGATTCTTTGCAAGTCTGGCTGCACAACTTCTGACAGACCCTTTGCCTTTTTGACCTATAAACTTGACTTGAACTTGGGAAATTTGGGAAGGGGAGTGGACTGAATTACAAGGGCTAAAATATTTCCCTGGAACTGATTTGTATTCCGTTAATAGAATTAGCAAATAATTGTCTCACCTTCCAAGTCTGAATGCTCCAGGGAACTGTGCTAGGGCAGGGCCAGTGTACAGCACATGGAGCTACTTGTTTTCACAGCCACAATGTGCAGGCTAGGCTAACTTGTGCAATAAGGCCCCACAGAGCAAGCTCAGAAGAGGTGCCATCAAAACCAAAAGCCAACAGGAGCAGGCGTGGCTTCTTGTGATGTGAAAGACGTTCACATTAATGAAAATGAAAGCTTCAAGAAGCCTCAGCTTTGCCGAGCTGGAGCGGAAGTGAAGCTGCTGTAATTGGACAATTTCCTTGAATAAAAACATACGTACATTCTAAGCATAGTGGCCTGACAGTGAACAGCATAATAAGTCAGAGAGCTGGGAACCACTCTGAGGTTTGCAGAGATGGCTGTGTTCCAAAGGCTCTTAAATCTGTGACAGTGTGGATTTTGAAAGGCTCGGGAACCAGAAAAGTTAATGGCTACTGGAAATGATTACTTTTGTGCACAAAGGACGAAGTCCATGTTCCTCTACAGCAAAAGAATTTTTGAACAATTATAAAGAATGTTTTTTTTAAACTTCAGATTTTAAGAAGCTGTAGAAAAACTGAAAATACTCTTTCAACAAACTGAAAATGTTTCAGGAGCACTAGACCGCCCCCTTGTATTCTGTATTCTCTTTGAAGAGAGTCGAGGCAATGAAACTGCCATTCACTATGAAATTCTTACATAGAATTGACTTTCCAAAGTACAGCACCTCAGACTTATCCAGATTAAGCTCCATTTGTCATTCCTCTTCCCACTTATTCAACTGATCAAGATTTCCCTATAATTTTTCATTATCTTCTTCCTTGTCCATTGTACCACCTCTCTGCTGTCATTGGGCATATTTAAAAAAGAAGCTGATAGGTTCTTGATAAGTAAGGACATCAAAGGTTACAGAGAGAAGGCAGGAGAATCGGGTTGATAGGGATAATATATAAATGATGGAGCAGACTCAATGGGTCAAATGACCGAATTCTGCTTCTGTGTCTTATGGCCTGATGGTCTTTATTGTTTCTGAAAAAAAACTTGCTACAGAATTCAACATCAAAGTGAGATTGCTGGAAGACATTAACTTGTCTGTAAAACAACTGCTGGTTACAAGTCTTTTGTGCAATACCACAGGGAGCAGTTTACAGTCAACGATCATTGTATGGTTGTGAAAAGGGACAGAAAGAACTGGTCCACAGGTTCAGGTTCTAAATCTGGTCAAGGCAAATATTGATTGTATGAGACAGGAGCTTGTACATGATTATTGGAGTAGGTTGTTTGCAGGCAAAGGGACCACATGCAAGTGGGGGTTTTTAAAGCTGAGATAGAAAGAGCCCAAGGTCTCCATGCTCCTGTTAGAGTGAAGGATAAAGTGGTAGGAGTAGGGAACCTTGATTGAAAAGAAATATTGGGACCATGGCCAGAAAAAAGAAGGAGACATGGGTCATGTACAATCCGAGCCATCTATGCAGGAAGTAATAAAGGAAATCTTCCGGGAGGGCAAAATGGCACAGTTCTTTTAGCTACTCTGTCAGAGCTTCAGTGGACAGGATCAGTCCTGAAGTCTTTTGCTGTCTGTGTGCACACCAGTGGCTCTACTTCATTCGGAGTTTGAGGAGATTTCTATATATTTGTTTATATTTAGAGATACAACATGGTCACAGGCCCTTAGGGCCCAGTAAGCCTGCACTGCCCAATTACACGCATGCGATCAATTAACCCACTAACCCGTATATACTTGTTGAAATGTGGGAGGAAACCAGAGCATTCACGGGGAGAAAGTACAAGCTCCTTACAGACAGCAGCAGGAATTGAACCCAGCTAGCTTGCATTGTAAAGTGTTGCGCTAAGCCCTACGCTACTGCGCTGCCAATTTTGCACGCTACGAAATGCTTTTATAAGTTTCGGCAGATTCACGGTGGAGAGCATTCTGACCGATTACATCACAGTCGGGTCTGGCGGCCCCACTGCAGAGGATCGCAAAGGGCTGAGGAGTCCGCCAGCTACGTCACAGGCACAGCCGCCTCCACCATTCAAGAGCTGGTGCCACAAGGCAGTGTCATCCATCAGTAAGGAGCTCACTGTCCTCTTCTCATTACTATCATCGGAGAGGAGCTACAGGAACCTGACAACCAACTCTGAATGATGCTTCTTCACCCCCACCATCAGATTTCTGGATGGTCCATGAACCCATGATATTTCTTTTCTGCAGAATTTTTGTAATTTATAGTAATTCTATGTCTTTGCAATATCCCACTGCTGCAAAAAAAAACAAACAAATGTCATGCAATCGATGTTACTGATAATAAATCTGATTTGGATTCTGATATTGCCTTTGATTCCGCCATTTGCATGTTATCCCTGTGAAAGCACGGGTTTGTTTTGGGTGTTCCGGCTTCTTCCCACAGCCCTGTTACATGCTGCTAATGACAGGGCGACTGTAAGTTGCCCTCAGCATGTAGTTGAGCAGTGGAATCTGGAGTAAGTTGATGAGAATGTGTGGTGAAAAGGTTCCAGGGAAGATTGGTGGGATTATGCAATTGCCTTTGAGCTGACTTAAACAATGGGCTGAAATAGTCACCTTCTCTCCTTCAGTAAGGGAACATATAAATGTAGAAGTTGGAGCTCGATTCCTTCCAGTTTATGCTTCAGCTTCAAATTCTCTGGAAGAGCAGGATTAACCAATCACTTGTATTAATAAACCAGAGGGAAATGATCACTTACCCCATGAAACATCACAAATGCATGCAGAACTTTACAGTAACTCACATAAGTTGCATTTCTTTTTAACTAAATCAATGGCTCCTCTTCATAGAAAATGGATCGGTCTGATGATGGATTAAATATTTCTCGACTACTGTCAGAAAATAAGATGATAGCTGATACCTACATATATTTGATAGAGGAACGAGCACAATTTGTTCACGTAACTTAGCTAAGGAGAGGTTCTGTTATAAATCATACACTCTGATCTATGCATGTGGAAAAAATCTTGAATTGAGGTGACTGACAACTGATGGTTCCAGTGGGGTAATGATTGTCTCAAAGCTCGATGTATGCTTGACCAAACACAGAAATCTAAAATCTCTTAAATGTCAGATGCTGGTGCAATGGACAACTTATTTACCTCTGTACTCCTTGAGTCCAGCAAGGAAATGGGTCGGGATCCCTTCATAAATACCTACACCCCACAACCCCCATCTTTAGGTAAAGCAAGTCAATTCATTGGAATGGCATCTCCAGCCTTTCAGGGTAAAGGTAAGTATTGATACAATCTATTTTATGCTTTACTGTTTTTACTGGTGTAATTATTTTTTGGTATTTTAATTTGATTTCAATTCAATTTATATTTAATTACACCATTTATACTGTTTTTAAATATCTCTGTCAGAGGTATTTAGAACCAGAAATACTTAGAAGTGTACAAAATTATGATGATCACAGACAGGGTAGATAAGAATAAACTTTTTCCTTTGGCAGAGGTGTCTGTAACTAGAGGGCATAAGTTTAAGGTAAGGAACATGAGTTTGCATACAGATAAAAGGAAGGTACTTTTTCACCCAGATGCTGATTGGATTTTGGAATGCATTCCATGAGAGGATGATGGAGGCGGAGACACCCCCCAACATTTAAGAAGCATTTACACCAGCGCTTGAACTGCAAAGCTGTAGAAGGCCATAGGACAAGTACTAGTAAATAAATTAGCATTGACGAGTAGGAATGGGGTGGGTTGAAGGGTCTCTTTCTGAGTTCTATAACAATATAACTTTACTAGTTATGTCAATAGCTCTTGACATTTGCAAGCTGCCAAAGGTTATCAGTACAGTTCAGAGGCAACACTTCAAGGTCCCAAACATGAGGCTTAACCACAGCTCTCGACCCATAATTCCTCTCAGGTCCAGAGGGTCAGCCATCAGTCCCCAGCACAAAGGTAATCAGAGGGGGCTAAGTATCACTGCCAGATGGCTGGGTTCAACACATTACAGGGCCATTTATTATTTTAACATTTTCATTATGGATTAGTGTAATGTATTTAAGTTTCAACTAATAACTAAAATTTAGTTAACAGAAGGGCAATCTCTCAGTACAAGTGCAAAATTCTATTTCAAAGGATTTACTGAAAGTTGAATTGTGGTTTGATGTGCTTTGAAATATCTGGAACATTAGATGATGGAAGGCTATTTCAATATTTACTGTTACTTTGCACGCAGCCTAGTTTGGATATCTGTTTGGAACTAAATGCTTTTGATATAATTATTTTTTAAAGTGTGTCCCTGAATTGTTTAAATTGAGAAATATAATAGCCTTTGTCATAAGACACTGCTGTTATACTTCTTTCTAATCTTGCCAAGATCATTTCCTTTGATTTTTCTGCATATTTAAATTTGAGAGTTTTCCAGATCCTTGTCTGATCTCACACTCATTGAGGCTTTCATTTAGACTGTGTGAGAGTGTCCTACTCTTACACAGGCATGCACACGTATAGACTGCCAAAATAAACACAAAAAGAAAACAGATACAGACACACACACACACACAGGCACATTCACAAACGAACACATAAGCATGCACATGGACATACACAAACACACAGATAGATAGACAGACGCACACACAGTTCCTGTTTCTTCTTTAGTAGGATCAAGGAAGACGTGCTTCTGCTCCGTTTGTGAGGAGTACCAGATGACTTTGTATGAATATTACCAAAAGGGAGCCTCCGTTCATGCCAGCTACTGCACAGCCTTGACAGCGAGGTTAATGCAACCTTAAGACAATACATTACAGACCTTTCAGCACAGACTTAGGATGCACACAGATGTGGCTACAAAGAATCTAAACGTAGACAGCTCTGGCCATAACACATATGTGGGTGCAAGCCCACAATCTTGCCCTCATTCTTTCCCTCAGCCTCACTCTCTTGCACCATACACTCATACTGATTCCATCCATTGTTCAAACCTCCCTCTCTCAGCTTCCCTTTCACTAGCTGCTTCAGTCCCCAACCTTATCAATTTCCTCCCTCTTCGGTCACTTTCTTCTGCCGTAGACCTCACCTCTTCCTTTCCTTCTCAATCCCCTGCACTCCCCCCAACTCTCCAGCAGCTGGCTGCTCAATCTCTCTAAGACTGGGGCTGACTGCCAGCAGCTGCTGCTCGCTATCTTCAGGGCAAAGTTCAATCCAATTCCTGATTGCCATCCATGAATCTTGCTGGATACTGTGCAAATGTTGATTTTGAGTCATTTGATTTGTGGTTAAAGGACAACCACGTCTCTTTGTAAAGGAGCAAAGATTTAGACATCCAGGTACACAAATCACCAAAAAGTTAATATACAGGTAATAAAATACAGCCAATAAAATGCTGAAGATTATATCAAAGGGGGCTGAGGAGGTGATGCTTGAGTTGTACATAACAAAGCACCCCCACTGCCTTCCTCACATCTGGTCTCAAGTATACGGCACTATCTTCATTTTTGGGCATTACCATTCATGTTATTCTTAGAGAGAAGCACAAATTCACCAGATTTATATCAGGCTTTAAAGGATTAAATTATAATCAGGGCATACAAACCTGGCTTCCATTTTTTAACTTTAGAGTGCTCAGGAATGAGAATTAGTTGAGGAGAGTTCAGAAATAAATAAGGGATGAATGAGATATTAAATGAATGAAGGCATCACTGATAATTGGTTCACTAAATTTGGAAGTAAATCCTAAATAGAAAGTATTCTGACAAGACTATCAATTTTGCAAGAATTGTCCTAGTAGTGCTCAAAGTTTTTTCTTCCAGGATCAGGTTTGACATTGCAAAGACCACATACACATGTGACTGTGTCTATAAAATGCGGAAAGTGTTGCCATCTGCAATGGTTTTTGTCACTGACAATCAAGAAGCTGTGGCATTCCATTGTCCTTACACTTGGTGAAGACCTGTCATTTAATCTTGTACTGTAATGGATACAACATGCTTTTCACAAATTTGATTGCAAACTGGTGAAAACTATTTGAAAGGGCAAATCCTCATTTGTTCATTTCTTTTTAATCACTGCAAGACCTTTTTTTTTCTTTTTACTCCTGTTTTAATTGACGAGCAAATGAGGAATGCATCAAAGTTGTGTTCACAATTTCATTGCATTGCAATCGAGGCTTTGTTAAATGTTCATTGTTTAGTGAAATTGCAGAAATTGGTTGATAGATATTCAGGCCAAATGAGGTACCATTTTATTGGAAAATATTCAGTAGACCAGCCTAAACCACTTGAGCAAACTTCACCTGCAAAGAACCTTCATATTAGAACTCCAATTTTCTGTACAAAGCTGACTCTGTATTTCTAGTTGCTTTTCACTTTAATTCTTTATCTCACTTATGAACAAGAAACAGAAGCAGGAGCGGCCCATTTGGTTCCAAGTCTCTCCTCAACCATTCAATAAGATCATGGCTGATCTCTTAACTCAGTTTCACTTCCCTGCTCAAATCTCATTTCACTTCATTCCTTCAAAATTAAAAAAAAAACTATCTCTCTCTGGAATCTGCTCAGTGATTGAGTGCACATTCTTCTTCAGTAGAGAATTCTAATGATTTACTCTGCCTTGTAGGGAGCAATTTGTACTCCATGTGTCCCAAATGGCCAATCTCTTATTCTGAAACTGTGCTCCTGATTTGCGAGAAGTTCAAGCAAGGGAAATATCATCGCACCATTTATTCTGCAAGAACCATATGAAATGTTTTTATGCTTGAATAGAATCCCCTCTTGTTCTTCTAGATACAGTATATGGACCCAGCAAACTTAATCCCTCTTTATAGGACAATTCCCTCATCTCACAAATCAATGTTCATTACATTCCCTCCATTGTAAATATGTCTTTCCTTAGTTCTAGAATTGATATGTGTGCACAGCACATTATTTTAACTTTCAATGATTATGTACAAGATCCCCAGATCACTTTGAACGTCAACCATTTTCAATATCACACCATTAAAAAAAACTGCTTTTCTATCTTTTACACTGAAATTCATGACCTCCGCATAACCCAGACGGCGACTGAATTTTGGATCGGTCTACTCCCATGTGAATCTCTATGTCTTAAGCCTCCAGTGATGCTCCTGGGGAATTGAATCTGCTATTCTGAATTACCACATTACAACCTTTACGACTTAACACAGAATTTCAGATAAAAAAATCACTCCAGCATTACATATCTTGCTTTGAGCATTTACATTTTTTCTCTATTCTGATGTTTCACATTTCTTTTACCTCTCCAAATTTTTCTGGGCACCACCACCAAGTTTGAGCAAAGCCCTGTTAATATGTGCAGTTCTGACCCAGGAGCACAGAATGGCCAGACAAGAATTTTAAAGAGCGTCATATTAAGGAGGGTGTACAGAATTGCCTCTCCACAGTAGGAGTTGGAGGTAGGAGATAGAGAAGGCCTGATTGGACAATCATTTTCCACTTCCTGAATTCAATTAAGAACAGTTTGGAACAAATGTGTCCACTAAACTTTAATCTTTTAGTGTTGAGAGTGAGGATTCATCACTTGTGGTTCTGGATGAAACAATATACCTGAACAGTTCTGTGCATTGAATCATTTTACCTGTGCCACCTTTTACAATGTAATCAATGCTTTCACTTTGAGGTTTGATGCTAGTACTTCCAACAGGATGATGCATTTTGAGTCCCCTGACCATCCGTAAATCACATCTAGTGTTCTGGAATCTAGGTCATTCCTTTGGTACAGGACTAAGGCATATTTGTGCATTTAGAGGTCCACACCTTGTTGCCTGGAAATAGGAACCAACCATATATAGGTTCTCTTTCAAACAGTCAGCTTACCCAATTCAACCCCTCCTTTGGGATCTCTGAAGTCCCTCCTGAAACTCATTTCAAATACTTCTCATTCATTACTCTGATACCCACCTCCCCATCTGCATTACTCATTGCAAGCTTTGTCCCTCCTCTTCCAAACTCCAACCTGATCTTCTCTTCTTAAACCGAATCTTCCTCATCTTGACATTCTGATCACCTTTCATTTTTTACTGCGACTCTCACTCCCCGATTACTAGACTGGTGTTCCAACCAACCTCCAACTCACAAACGTTGCAACAAAGCCATTAATTCCATCATCCAAATCATTGACATATACCATTGACCAATTAAAAAGAATTGGTCCCAACACAGACCCCTCTGTGGAACATCACTAGTCACTGGCAGCCAGCCAGAAATAACTCCCTTTATTCCCACTCTTTGCCTCCTATCATTCCTGTAATACCATGCGCTCGTAGTTTGTTAAACAGCCTCATGTGTGGCACCTTGTCAAAGGCCTTCTAAAAATTCCAAGTACACAACATCCATCGAGGCTCCTTTGTCTATCTTGCTTGTTGTTTCTACCAATCTGTGATGATGCTGCAAGTTCCAACTACCTTGTTCTGTATACTGCATGCATTCAGATGCAACCCCTTCACTCATGTATTTTCCCTTTTTGATTTTGTTGCACTATACTCAACCTTTTGATTCCTGACTTTGTCTGAGGTCTTACCAATATTTGCCACCGCAGCCTCTTCACCAACTGTTCTGGCACTCTGATACCTATCTCCCTGCAACTCTCATTTAAACCTTTCCATTAGGATATTAGCCCTCTTCCAGCTTAGTTGCAAACCACCCCTTCTGTACAGGTCCCACCTTCCCTGGAAGAGAGCCCAATGATCCAAAAATCCCATGCCCTCTCTCATACATCAACTCCTTTGCCATGTATTAATCTGTATAATCTTCCTAGTTCTAGCATCACTAGCATGTGGTGCAGGTAGCAATCCTGGAGTTTCTACCTTTTAAATCAGCACCTACTCCCTGAACTCACTATGCAGAACCTTGTCACTTGTCCTACCCATGCCATTTGTACCTACATGGACCATGGCTTCTGGCTGTTCACCCGTGCACTTAAGAGTGCTGAGGACTCAGTGTGAGATATTCCAGACCCTGGCACCAAGGAGGCAACATACCATCCAGAAATCTCGCTCTCGCCCACAGAACCTCTTGCCCGTTCCCCTAACTAATGAATCCCCTATCACCACAGCATGCCTCATTATTCCCCCTCCAGTTCTGAGTCAGAGAGACAGAGTCAGTGCCAGAGACCCGAACATTGTGATATGAGATAAAGAGTCCTTAAAGTGAGACGTCAGGTTGTGCAAAAATTTCAATGATGGGGAAGGTGAGTGTAGTTACCTATCCCCTTCTAATCAAGACCCGATGGTTGAGTGGTAGTTTCTGCTCTTGAACCTTGTGGTGCGAGTCCTGAAACTCTTCTTCTTTCTACCTGATGGCAGCAGTGAGAAGAAAGCACGGCCTGAATGGTGACAACCTCTGATGACGAGTGCTGCTTTTCTACGATGGCTCTGTTACATATCAATCTGAAGCATTAACCGCCCTTTTACTTTCCGACAGCTCCAACATTCGTACTTCATTTCTAACCCCTTCAGCAATTTTATTTTTTTTGTACTTTGCGTTTGCATAAGTTTGCAAACTAGTGTTTGCATATCTAGTTTTGGTTTCATCATCACTTAAGTTAAAAGTGAACTGATTTTTGAAAACGAGGTTTGTGAACACTGCACTGACTTATCTGGTGTGGGGGTAGGCAGTCCCTTCTTCCCTTACAGAACCGCAGCACTTTGTGGTTGGGTCTTGTTCTGTGTAGATGCTTATTGAAAGCATATGCCATGTGTTTCCAGCAGTGCTTCATTGCTCTCCAGTGTTTTTCCATGCCACGACTTTCAGACGTTTGTGGGTTTTGTTTTTGCTTCAGCTCACATGAACAGCCTAACCAGACACATCCAGAACATTTCTTGGATATAAGACCCACCAGACTGATGTGGTATGCTCAGTTGATAGTACATACAAGGACCGACACCGTTGAGAGCCTAATCTTAGAGGCACTGTTTGATGATGAATGTAGTCTTATGGCATTTTCACAGGGTTTGACCTTGAAGTCATCATAGACGAGTTGGCCAAATCTTTGGTCTTAATACCAGTCTCAACAAGACTGAAATCCTGCACCAGCCTGCTACAGCCTCTGCAGCATTTCCTTTCAGCATTGAAGACTGTTGACCATTTCAAGTACCTGGGAAGTGTCAACACTTCTGGTGGTTCTCTCTCAGTGACTCTAAAGTCAGCAAAGCCAGTTGGCCATTCTTGTGATGAACCACAGAAACGTCAGGCTGTCAATTCAGATCAGAGTGTTCTCTCTGCTTTTGGAAGCACCTCTCATTCCTAACTGCTTCTTTTCCTTGTTCACTTGTTTTTCTCTCAATTGAGCGCACAACTAAAATTAAACAAGAAATTATCTCCCTGTGTGGAGGAAATAGAGTTACATTGACCTATCATGCCCCAACGTGGCTTTTGACTTATTTTCAGTGAAGTTACTGCTTCAATGTGAATGGCATGACGTCCAACCATAGTGCTAATAGAACAATCAGTTTAGGCCAGGACAGAGGGGAAGAAAGAGCTAATGCTTCGAATAAAGCAAGGTCAGTCAGCATCTCTGGTTCAAGGGGCTGAATGGCCTATTCAGGCTTCTATTTCTCATGTTCTTGTCTGAGTTCTTCTGTACCTGCAATCCCAGAAGTCATGAAAAAATAAAAATTGCATTCCTTTTTTGCAAATTCATGTTTCATATTACAATATTATTATTACTAATTTCTTGATGAGAGCTATAACCTTCAGATGGTGCTGCTGCCTTGTGTAGTGATAGAACACTGCTCTAGGCTCACACCACACAGATTCTCTGACTGTATATGCACCAGATTTAATTACCATATATAGGCGAAATTCTCCACAATGAAAGTGTAAGGCCATTAAAACCATGAGGTAAATTGCCTAATTCTCTAAACAGCACACCTTTGAGCATGATTTAACGGCAGGAGCAATCACTGAATTTACCATTCAAGTTTAATATTTGTGCTGAGCACATTCAGTTTCTAGAATCCATTTGATTCTGAATGGACTCTGTTCAGTTCAATGAAGAGCTAATTTCTCAATAATGTGGGAATAAAGAGTCAAACAATTTTACCAGTCATAACAAGTTAAACTCTGTAAATTATGTTAAAGTCTATCAAGGTCATATTTGCTGATTTGTTCCCTGGTGTATTGTGGCTTTACGTATTCAGTTTCACACCTGAGACAAAATTTAATTTAATTTGCTTTTTTGATTTCATGCTGATGATAGCCTCTAAATAAGGCATAACTAAAATGAATAAGGATGTTCATGTTTGGAGATATTAATAATACTTGGTGGTTCTTCATTAAAGGCACTGAATTATGCATGACTTAAAATCTCATAACACTAAAGAAACTTTGGCTCAACTTTTTTGCCAATTGCTTTTATTACCCAATTGAGGATCTAATAATGATCATAAGAATATGGAAGGAGGAGATCATTCGGCCCATTCAGCTTTTCCTAGCAATGTGCTCTGATGACCTTGAATTTATATTTATAAATTCCAGTGTAAATCTAGCCAAATATGGTATTTTCCTAAATCCAGGAACTTAAAATAGATTGTTAACAATAATGATGAAAGTACGAACTTGTGAATCTTAGTATATCAGCACAACACAGTATCACTCTCCTGACCAATACCAGGACACTTTTTGTCTTCTTCAGAATTTTTCTTCATCAATTTCTTGACCTGCTGAGGATGTTTCACGTCTTCTTGGCAAGTATAATGAAGTAATCAAAATAACATCAACAGTTTATGGATAACTGGGACTATATGCATGGCAATTCAAATGCACAAGAACACAAGAAGCTGCGGAGACCAGTGGATTCTTCCCCAACACATTGTGGACACCACCCTCTCCTCCATTGGCAGTATCTATAGGAGAGGCTCCCTCAAATCGACAACATCCATCATCAAAGATGATCCCATCCTTACCATGATACCTTGCCACAGCTAGCATTGGGCAGGAGGTAGGGAATCCTGAAGTCTCACAGCACCAGGTCTAAGCACAGCTGCTTCTCATCAAAAAGTCAATTCTTGAATCAATCGGCGAAACCCTAAAATCTACATCTTAGCAAATCTATGATCACTTGGCACTGACATGGACTTATTTTTAAATCTAATTTTGTTCTTGTAAAAATTGTATATAATTTTTGTGTTTTTTTTTGTGTGAATGCTACTTATGATGCTATGTGCCCATGATGTGGTGGCAAGTAAGTTTTTCATTCCAAAGTGCATATATGTATTTGTGCTCATGACTAAACTCAACTATAGACCACTGACCGAGACCTGCAAATTGAAATGTGGCTTGCATTGCACAACCGTCTCTCCCCTATCCAACCTGACTGGACCCTGCACAAAGTTTGTGCTGTCTGCTCGTTGTAATGATTTCATTAGCCAGGCAATTTTCATTTTGCCCATTTTCACTGGTACAAGTTCAGATTAGTCTGCTGTCTGAAGTTTTCTAAGGGAGGTACTAGTAATGGTTTTACTGCTAACGTAATGGTCTTTTCGTAGAAGCAGGGTTTGGTTCCTAAAGTTGCCAAGCCGAGGAGTGGTAGTGGGGACAAGCTCCCACAACCTAAAGGTGCTCCTCACGGCATGCGACTCAAATAGCCTCTGACAACCAAGTCCAACTCCTGGCCTTCTCATGTGGCTTACATTCTAAGCCCGGTGGAACTGTTTCTACTGACAGGAGAAGGGGCGAAGGCGGGTCCTGGCGCCTTAAAACCAGTGCTTCGGGTAGATGGAGCTCATCAGCCTGGGAAGGCAGTCCGTCTCAGAGAGGGGAAACTCTGATTTCAAACCTCCGCTGCCTTGCAGCCATACCCGCTCATGGGAAAGGCTTCGGGAGTAAACCCTGAGGGCAAATCTGGAGCTGGAGTCCCTAAGGCAGTCCGACGTTGTCTTCAACCTCGCTCTGGCAACTCCTGCGACATCACTGGTGCCAAGCTGTATCGGCCCTTGGACAACATCAGTGGCGTGGAGAGGGGAGACTCGCTGCATGGGCAGCTGCCAGTCTTCCATACTACCTTGCCCAGGGCTGCACCCTGGAAACCTTCCAGGCGCAGATCCATGGTCTCGCGAGACTATGCCACCACCAGTGTTTGTGTCATGGTTAGAGATAACGGTTGCTTTGGAACGTGAGCCATCCAATCAGAGGAGCAGGTTTTTTTGTGTGCCTGACACCAGTGTGAGCTGGGACCTTTGTTCGGTGGAAGAGGAAGAGAGAAGACGCTGGAGAGAATTGGTCATAGGATTCAACCCGTTGGGGTCCATGATTCAATGGAGCAAGCAGGGTCAACTGAGGATTGGTGAGCATGGCTTTTGGAAGATTTGAGCTCCAACTTGTGCACATTTGACTGTTTAGCCAGTGGAGAGAGCCAGTGGATGTGGTATATTTAGATTTTCAAAAGGCTTTTGACAAGGTCCCACATAGGAGATTAATGTGCAAACTTAAAGCACACGGTATTGGGGGTATGGTATTGATGTGGATAGAGAATTGGTTGGTAGGCAGGAAGCAAAGAGTGGGAGTAAATGGGACCTCTTCAGAATGGCAGGCAGTGACTAGTGGGGTACCGCAAGGCTCAGTGCTGGGACCCCAGTTGTTTACAATATATATTAATGATTTAGACAAGGGAATTAAATGCAGCATCTCCAAGTTTGCAGATGACACGAAACTGGGCGGCGGTGTTAGCTGTGAGGAGGATGCTAAGAGGATGCAGGGTGACTTGGATAGGTTAGGTGAGTGGGCAAATTCATGGCAGATGCAATTTAATGTGGATAAATGTGAGGTTATCCATTTTGGTTGCAAGAACAGGAAAAAAGATTATTATCTGAACGGTGGCCGATTAGGAAAAGGGGAGGTGCAACGAGACCTGGGTGCATTGTACACCAGTCATTGAAGGTGGGCATGCAGGTACAGCAGGCGGTGTAAAAAGCAAATGGTATGTTGGCATTCATAGCAAAAGGATTTAAGTACAAGAGCAGGGAGGTTCTACTGCAGTTGTACAAGGCCTTGGTGAGACCGCACCTAAAGTATTGTGTGCAGTTTTGGTCCCCTAATCTGAGGAAAGACATTCTTGCCATAGAGGGAGTACAAAGAAGGTTCACCAGATTGATTCCTGGGATGGCAGGACTTTCATATGAAGAAAGACTGGATCGACTAGGCTTATACTCACTGGAATTTAGAAGATTGAGGGGGGATCTTATTGAAACGTATAAAATTCTAAAGGGATTGGTCAGGCTAGATGCAGGAAGATTGTTGCCGATGTTGAGGAAGTCCGGAATGAGGGGTCACAGTTTAAGGATAAAGGGGAAGCCTTTTAGGACCGAGATGAGGAAAAACTTCTTCACACAGAGAGTGGTGAATCTGTGGAATTCTCTGCCACAGGAAACAGTTGAGGCCAGTTCATTGGCGATATTTAAGAGGAAGTTAGATATGGCCCTTGTGGTTAAAGGGATCAGGGGGTATGGAGAGAAAGCAGGTACAGGGTTCTGAGTTGGATGATCAGCCATGATCATACTGAATGGCAGTGCAGGCTCAAAGGGCCGAATGGCCTACTCCTGCACCTATTTTCTATGTTTCTATGTTTAATTAAAATGGGCCCTTTTTGTTTTTTCTTTCTTTCTTCTCTTTACTAACCTTTCAACATTCATAAATATAATTCCCTTAATTGCATACAGTGAGGTGTCTTGTATTTCTTGGCACTGTGTTGTAATAGCATTCACACAAACTGGGGTTTGGAGTGGGAGAACCGCCCCAATCTCACCAGTTTGCCGGGACCGAAGTGTGTATTCCCTAAATGTATGCAGCCTAAGGAAAGCGGCGTTTCCTACTTTTTAGGCAACAGCAGCGGGCAGGTGTCATTGTAGAGGAATTACACTTTCCAAAAGGCTCGCTGCAGCAGCCACAACCTTCAAGCTATACAATGAAGTCTGTTGTGAAATGGTTGGATAGTGGGAGGATCAAAGTCCACCCAGGACTGGGAGGCTATCCAATGTCTTCCAAAAAACAATGATAAATGACAATTGCGGAGATGATTAGTTAGAGATAAAGGGGGTAACATCAGGATAAAGCATTACAGGGTTCAATGACCTCACACAACATTCAATGGATGACATATCCATTGGTATCATTAGTCTCTGGTACTGTTCCATGTAGAACACTCACAACGTCCTGTACTTGTCAACAATCTGTCAGGCATAACTCAGACCCCACTTTCGAATCTTCCACCCACTTAATTTACCATTGGATAACATCTTTGCAAACTGTAAGACGTGCATATCCTAAAAGTAGCCTGCACCACCAAGGCGGTCCAGTAGCAGTTATCATGATCATTTTACAGTTCCAGCAATCTCCGATCAGGATTCGATTCCCACTACTGTTTGTAAGGATTTTCTATGTTCTCCCTATAAAAGTGTGTGTCACTTCCAGGTGCTCCCACATTCCAAAGCCACACGGTTAGAATTGGGGTCAGTGAGTTGTCAGCTTGCTATGTTGTTGCTGGGAGCATGTGGCCACTTGTAGGCTAGCTAGCCATCTTTGGACTGTGTTGTTTTTTAATGCAAAATGAAGGTCTCACTGAATGTTTCAACATACATGTGACAAATTCAAGATTCAAGATTGTTTATTGTCTTTCTCCTGTGCACAGGTGTAAAGGAGAATGAAATGATTACTACTTTGTATCTGATGCAGCATAAAAAAAAACACAATAAGTATAAAGGACACAATAGCTGAAGCCATCAGTTAAGAGAAGGTTGACAGAGGCCAACCAACCAACAGCCAGTAGGTAGAAGCACCACGATAGACAAAGCACAAGGAGAGCTACCTGGCACTTGTTCTAGGTTGGTCACTGTCATCTTATTTGTTGGCTTTAACTGAGGCCATCAATTAAGAGAAGATAAAGAGGTGAATAGGAAATTTATGTTATATCTAATCAGATGAGTGGGTTCAGGCATAATCTATCTGAAAACAATGAAGTTCCTCAGACCTGAAAAGTTAACTCTTTCCCCAGATGATACTTGGCCAGCTGAGTTTATTTTTCCACTTTCTGCTTTTATTTCGGAAAACAATTTCTACTTTGCCTCTTCCATTCCTCTTCATCCATTTTCTCTTCTCGTCCTGGCCAGAAGCTGCTTGATCCCTCAGAATTAGAAGCTTGTGTAAAATGTGAATTGCACTCTGTTGAGCTCTGCAGATTCCCCCTCAGGGTTGTCCAGGCCACAGAGCCGTCGTTTGAGAGCTTAAGTGTCTCTTTTCCCCCAATACAGTTCTGGACACTGAGTGGAGAATGCGCATTGCCCTTGTGGGAGTAGGTCATGCATGAAATTCTGAGCCACATGAATGGTTCTAGTCCACAGTGAAACAGTTCTATTCGTCATGCTAACGCAGTGCCAATCACCATAAGGCAATAAGACGAGGGAGCAGAACTAGGCCATTCTATCGAGACTGCTCTGTTCTGGCATTTGATCATGGGTGATTTATTTTACCTCTCTAACCCATTCTCTTGCATTCTCCCCATAACCTTTGATGCCCATATTAATCAAAATCCTATCAGCCTCAGCTTTAAATACATCCAATAGAGGTAGAGTGAAATAGTTTTACCCATAATACAAACCATTGAACTCTCTACCACTTGTTACAGTTATATACTGTAACACCTGGACAAAATTCTGAAAGAACCTGTTACTATTGACCTGCCTTCTTTATCCTTCTAATATTAAATGCTAAATTGCAAATGTTTCCATTACTAATTAATGCATCATAGTGTATTTGGAAACTTCTTATTCTCAATTCAGCATTTTTGGTTTTTGAAATGTACCTCCAGCTCTACTGATATAGGATTAATTAAAAAAAGAACTAGTGATAGTGTTCACATCAACAGGACATTACAATACTTCATTGAAGCAATCCCACTTCAATTCTTACACAACACACACAAAATGCTGGGGGAACGCAGTAGGCCAGGCAGCATCTATAGGAAGAAGTACAGTCGACGCTTCTGGCCAAGACCCTTTATCAGAGCGTCAGGACCCTTCATTCGGCCCAAAACGTCGACTGTACTTCTTCCTATAGATGCTGCCTGGCCTGCTGCATTTCACCAGCATTTTGTGTGTGTTGCTTGAATTTCCAGCATCTGCAGATTTCCTCGTGTCTGTGCCAATTCTCTCACCGTGTTTTTTTCCCTGTTCTGAAGGCAATGGTGGGCCCCATTTTATCTACACATTGTCACTGATTAAAAGGAGACACAAGAGACTATAGGTGCTGGAATCTAGAGCAACAAACAATATGCTGGAAGAACTCAGCATTTCAAGCCGGATGCATGGTTTTGGCTTGTGACATCCCATCGTTTTTTTGGTGGACTGACGCAGCAGTGAAAATCCATAAAGCAAAGGTCTCAAACAACAGAGAGATAAATGGTGGGGAGAGAAACCTCACCTCATGGAAGAAGGAATATCAGTTTAACGTCTCATCCAGAGGGGATAAATCAGTAATTCCCTCAGCATTACAAGAGGTTACCTTGATTGTGCACTTAAATCCTTGAGAGACACCTGATCTCTTTGAGTCAGAAGCACTGTTCCCTCTAAGCTGCAGGTAACTGAAACGCTCCCGCACACATAGCCTTGTTGCCATGCAGCAGGAACTCCTTGTTCCCTGTATTGTACTGCCCTGGCATGTTTATCACGTAGGCAGCTGAGATGCAGCATCTGTGGTTGACTCAGACCAGTGGTCTGATGAAGAGAGATTTGGCATTCTGGGACTATTGGGTTCAGAAGAGTTAGAGGTGACTCATAAAAATGAACAAGCTTTTAGCAGGACTTCACAGGGTAGAAGCAGGCATGAAGATGTCTGACTGAGGATGTCAAGAACCATGGAATCAATTTTCAAAGTAGAGTCATAGTTGAAATGGGAACCAATTTCTTCAGTCCCTATCCAAGACAACGCGGTAACACAGTTGCTAAGCAAGGTGCTAAGACAGAGTATCTGGCTGAGTACTAAAGACCGGCACTGATCAACTTGCTGATCTTTAACATCAGTCTGAGGTACCTACCGGCTTCAAGCAGGTTTCAATTATACTGGTGCCTAAGAAAACCGCAGTAACCTGCTCCAATGACTATCATCCAGTAGTGCTTACATCCACCTTAATTAAGTGTTTTGAGAGGCTGGTGATGGAACATATCAACTCCTGCTTGAAAAATGACTTAGGTCCAATTTGCTTATCATCACAACAGGTCAATTCCAGATGCCAGTTCATTGGCTCTTCACTCAACTCTGGAACATATGGACAGTGAATCTGCACACATCAGGGTGCTCTTCTTTGACTACAGATTGTCATTCAATGCTACCATCCCCTCAGAACTAATCAATAAGCTTCATGATAATGGCCTCAATACCTCCATGTGTAACAGGGTATTAGATTTCTTCGCTTGCAGAACCCGGTCAGTTCAGACTGGCAACTACATCTCCTCCACAGTCTCCATCAGCACAGGTGCACCACACCTTGGTCCCCTGTTGTACTCGCTTTGCACTTAATGACCGTGAGGCAAAGCACAGCTGCAATGCCATACTTAAGTTTGCTGATGACACCACTGTCATTGGCCGAATCACAGGTGGTGATGAATCAGCATATAGGAGGGAGATTGAAAATCTGGCTGAGTTGTGCCACAACAACAACTTTTTCTCTCAATGTCAGCAAAACCAAAGAGCTGATTATTGACCTCACGAGGAGGAAACCAAATGTCCATGAGTCTCAGCCCGAAACGTCAACTGTACTTTTTTCCATAGATGCTGCCTGGCCTGTGAGATCCTCCAGCATTTAGTGCATCTGTGTGTAATTCCTTATTGGGTGATCAGACGTGGAGAGAGTCAGCAATGTTAAATTCCTCAGTGATATCATTTCAGAGGACCTGACTTGGGTCCAGCACGTAAGTGCCATTACAAAAAATGCACAGCACTGCCTCTACTTAGAAGTTTGTGAAGATTCAGCATGACATTTTGACAAGCGTCTTTAGATGTGTGATGGAAAGTATAGTGCCTAGTTACATCACAACCTGGTATGGAAACACCAATGCCCTTAAACGGAAATTCCTACAAAAAGTAGTGGAATCAGCCCAGTCTATCATGAGTGAAACCCTCCACACCATTGAGCACCTCTACAAGGTGTGCTGTCGTAGGAAAGCAGCATTGATCATCAAGAACCCTGCCCAACCCCCTGCCATCCAGGCCATGCTCTCTTCTCACTGTTGCCATCAGGAAGGAAATAAATGACCCTCTAGAGCCACACCACCAGGTTCAAGAACAGTTATTACCCCTCAACCATCAGGCTCATGATCCAGAGGTTATAACTTCACATGTCATCAGTGAGCTGTTCCCACAACCTATGAACTCACTTTCAAGGACTCTTCATCTCATGTTCTCAATATTTATTGCTTCTTCTTCTTCTTCTTCTTCTTCTTCTTCTTCTTCTTCTTATTATTATTATTATTAATAATAATAATAATAATAATAATAATTTCCCTTGTGTTTGCATATTTATTGTTTATCCATCCTGTTGGGATCAATGTTTCATTGATTCCATTGCATTTCTTGTATTTATAGGGATGCTCGCAAGAACATGTATTTCAGGTTTGTATATGGTGACCTTCATGTACTTTGATAATAAATTTACTTTGAACTTTGGAAATAGACTATTAGGAGAATGAAGGGATATGGGATTAGAGCATGTAAGTGTTATTGAAACAATCCACTTAAATTCTCTCTCCGTGTTTTTTCCCTGTTCTGAAGGCAATGGCTGGTCCCATTTTATCTACACATTGTCATTGATATCAAAGAGACACAAAAGACTATAGTTGCTGGAATCTAGAACAACAAACAATATCCTGGAAGAAATCAGCATTTCAAACCCGATGCGTGGTTTTGACGCATTGTCAGCTTCTTACCTCCCACAGATGCTCCTTGACCTGCTGAGTTCCTCCAACAGATTGTTTGCTGTCACTGATACTGAACTTGGAGTCATTGGAAATGCAGATCCTTTCCTCAATAAGCGTTCAAGCCTGTACAACAATAGCCTGGTGTCTAACATTTGATGAAGGTCAGTTGCACAACATTGTGGGCTGAAGGACCTATTGGTGTGTTGTACTGTTGTTCTGTGAAACATCCATACAGCATGATAAACTGAGATCAGCTAATCCATCAAGGAAATAAAACTACATAGAACTTTGTACCCTTATGATCTATTTGACTAAGGACCTTATTTATCTTGCTGATTCAATGCTACTGTTTTGAACAAGAACTGCCTGGTATGGGAACTGTACTTCCCTCAATCGCAGGACTCTGCAGAGAGTGTTGCGGACAGACCAGCACATCTGAAGATATTAACTTCCCACTGTTCAGGACATTTACAAAGACAGGTGTGTAAAAAGGGCCAGTAGGATCATTGGGGACCCGAGTCACCCCAACCACAAACTATTCCATCTGCTACCTTCTGGTACCACAACATAAAATCCAGGACCAGCAGGCTCCAGGACAGTTTCTTCCACCAGGCCATCAGACTGATTAATTCATGCTGATACAATTGCATTTCTATGTTATATTGACTGTCCTGTTATAAATGCTATTTATTATAAATTGCTATAAATTGCACATTGCACATTCAGTCAGAGATGTAACATAAAATATTTTTACTCTTGTATAAGAAGGATGTAAGTAATAAATTCAATTCAATTCCATTCAGTTCAATTCAATATATAAATCTAGCATTAGACCTTATTTTGTGTATATCTTCCCTGGTAAGATGAGTTAAGTTTTATCCTACTACATTTCTATTAATTTATCTTGATACCTTTGCACATGCACACATTGAGTTCCAAGAATCATTCAGGTACACCTGTAACCTGCTTGTTAATGCCAATATCTGATTATCCAATAATGTGGCAGTGGTTTGAATGTCTCAGAAACTGCTGATCTCCCGGGATTTTCACACACAACAGTCTCTAGAGTTTACAGAGAATTTTGCATTAAAAAAAAACAGCAAAAAAAAATCCAGCGAGTGGCAGTAATGAACGAGGTCAGAGCAGAATAGCCAGAGTGGTTCAAGCTGACACAAAGGTGACAGTAATTCAAATAACCACACATCACAATAATGGTGTGCACAGAAACATCTCTGAATGCACAATACATCAAATCTTGAAGTGAGTGGGAAACAGCAACAGGACACCGCAAACATACACTCAATGGACCATTTGTTAGGTAGACAAGGTACCCTAATAAAGTGTCCGCAGAGTGTACAATATATTCATTTTGCAGGCTCAGCTTTGGGGCAATTTATGTGTCCGGTTTTAATGTGGCTGGTTTCCAGTAATCTTTAACACGCAGAGAAATTAAATTAGACAGTTGCACTATTTGCCTGAAGTAGCCATGTTCAGTTAAATGTTAAGATGTTTTTGAATCATTTTCCACAATAAAGATATGTATTTTGTAAAATTAAAAACCTAAGGCTACTTTGAAGTAAGTCTGTTTGAATAAACTAACTTTACATCAATTTAACACAATGAAATAAAATTAGCTGAAAATTGAAACATTTACAATGTCCTTAAAATGAACAGGATGCAATGCGAATAAATTATTTTTAATTCACAGATGGTATTGTAATCACTAACCAGACTTTAACTTTGATGCTTGTTTCTAATCAAGCTGAGGTTTTTCATTTGAATATGACTACTTTTAGCCATTGCTTTCTGTTCTGTTTGATGTTAGCTTATGAATGTACTTGGTCTATAATATTATGATACTTCAACATTTGCTACATTGACATCCATTCCAAATGGGCACTTCCACTCAATTTGAAGTTAATTCCAGTGCACTAACGGACCTCAGTATAGCAAAGTTCATTCCTTAATAATGTCAAAAAATTTTCAATGCAAGATTAGTTGAAGAGATAACAGATAACTGCTACAGTTAGAATCAAAATTCTCTCGAAGGCTAACTTGTCATCAACAAAATGACACTTAGATTGTAAAGATAATTCCAATTATTCACTATTACTTTTCACATACTGCTTTCTCTTCATACTAATTTCTCTTCTGCTATGGAGGTGATGGGTCAGAAAAAACTGCAGAGGGTCATAAACTTGGCCAGCTAGATCATGGACACTAACACCCCCTCCCCCACCACCACTGAGGACATCTTCAAAAGGCAACACCTCCAGAAGTTGGCACCCATCATAAAAGACTCTCTCCATGTACTCTTCTCATTACTACCATCAATGAGGAGCTACAGGAGCTTGAAGATGAACCTTCAAAGCTTTAGGAACAGCTTCTTCCTCTCCACCGTCAGGTCTCTGAACATTCTATGAACCCATAAACACTATCTCACTATTCTGCTTTCTTTTACACTATTTATCAAAATTTTATGAATTCTTATTGTAATTAAAGTAAATTTTATGTGTTGTATTATACTACTGCCACAAAACAGCAAATTTCTTATGTCAGCAATAATAAACCTGATTCTGATTCTGAAGTTGGACAGATAGAGATTTGAGTAGAGCTTCAACTATAGACGATTAGTACATTGACAGGATAAATTACTGCATGTAATAGGGTGACAGAGTAGATATGATAGCAAATGAAAGAAAAGGGAGTAATATACAGATGAAACTGCTGGTGAATGGGTCCACCCTACCGATCTTCCCTGATCTCATGTGGTCATTGACAGAGTGAATCCAAGAACAAGGGACCAACTACTCACTTGCCCATATCTTCTGTGTTTTACCAACAGGTTTCTTCTAACTCCAACTAGTTACTCATAACTGAGTAAGTCTGTGCATTCTTAAGAACGTTTAAGAAAGGGAGCTAAATGTTAACTTTCATTTCAATTTCAATTTCTTAAAGAATTGCAGGTGTAAGATTATATGTGTTAAATGTCATGTGCCCTCTTGGGATCTAGAAATCCAAATGAGTAGACTTGCCTAATCTCCTTTTACAATGTTATACTGTAATTTTAAATCTGTGGTTGAAAAACGAAGTGGTATCACAGCAGTCAACATTATAAAGACATTGATGAATATTTTATTGTTTAATTCTGTCTCAATCATGGGAATAAAACATTTAGTTCAGTAAGTTATTATTTGTAATGAAATCTCAAAAATGAAAATATTATTTTCTTGAAATTGCTTGATGCTAAATTTTTAGTGAATGAGTACAGCTTAGTTCTTGTTGAAGAACATTTTGGAGATATTCCCCAAAATCTAGAATCAACAAAGAAAATCCAACAATATTTTGTTCATATTGTATATCTAAACAAATGTGCTAAATATACATGTGCACACGCGCATGCACACACACACACGCATGCACACACAAACACACACACACACACAAACCCACATTCACACATAAATGAACATATATAAATGCATTTGGCAATTTGAGCCTTGGTTCCTTAAGGTTGTGGTAATTGCTGGGTGTGGTAGTAGGGACATGCTCCCAATGGCGTGCACCTCAGATAGCTTCTGACAACCAAGTCCAGCTCCTGGCCTTCACGTGTGGCTTAGCTAATAAGTATGGCAGAACCGTTTTGACTGACAGAATGGGCAAAGTCGGGTTACTGGCACTTTAAAACCATTTGCTTCGGGCAGAGGGGATTCATCAGCTGTGGTTGGCAGCTCATTTAGGAGAAGGAAAGCACTGACCTCCAAACTACAGTGCCTGCGGCTATACCCACTCATGGGGAAGGCATCAGGCATAAACCCTGAGGGAAAAATCCGGAGCTGAAGTCCTTAAGGCAGTCCTACGTTGAGTTCAACACTGACTGGGAACTCCTGCGGCACTGCTGGTGCCAAACTGTATTGGCCTCTGCCGTTCCTTTAGGTTCGTCAGATAGGTGGAGACAGGGAGCTTGCTACATGGGCAAAAGCTTGCTCTCCATATCGTACTGCTCAGATAGCTAGGACACGGCATCCATGGTCGACCCCAACCGACGGAGGACACACTCTCTCATATGAGCCTAGTAGCAAGCACAAGACCTTACATTCCAGGTAACAAGCATTATGACAAACACAATACTGTATTTGCTTTATGAAGAACAAAGATGAAAATCCAGTCATTTCAAAACAGTTTTCTTCCTGCCTGGAATTTTTTTTTTTGTCATTTCTGATTTATTTCTAGGGTGAAAGCATCCCCAGTTACCTCAGTTTGTTTTTTTTTCAGATCATTTCCTCAAATGGAGTATTTCAGAAAGTTGTTAAATACAGTCAGTTACAAGTAACAATGCATACAGAACGAGGGCCAACATTGCAAGCTCTTTCATCGAAAGTCATGAAATTGCAATGCTGATTATCTAGCTACATACATATACTACCTAACAGCTGAGCACTTCCAGCACTCTCTATTTTTTATTTCAGATTCCCAGCAACTGCAGTATTCCATTTTGTAAAATTGACTAAAGTGCTTTTATCCCTAGACTAATAAACATTTGTTTCATATGATTGTGGTTATTGAAACCTAAACCTGCTCCACCACTATTAGGGAAACATTTCTTGAAGAATCCTAGAATCATCCTAACATAGGAGGCTATTCAGCTCATTGAAGCTCTTTGTAGTGCAATCTGATCAGTCCCATTTCCCACTCTTTACCCATAGCTCTGCAAACTATTTTCACTCAAGCATTAATCCTGTTCCCTTTTGAAAGCTTTGATTAACAATATTTCCACAATCCTTATAGGAAATTAGTTCCAGATCATAACCAGGCTGTGTGTTTTTTTTTATGCATGAGGATAACCATTCTCTGAATTACTACTTTTAAAACATAATCAAGAAATTATATCTGATGTCTTACAACTTGACATTTCCACTTCTGGGATCTTACCTAGCAACAAAGTTGGTTTTATGATTCTTGGGTTTACTCCTTATTGGCCACACTTTCAATTCATGCTGCTGTTGAGGGGGGTGGTTTTGTGTCCAGGGCTCAGCTGACTAAAATTTGTTTGCTATTGGTGTCCATCCTGTTGAATCCTGTTCAGTGTGCTTGAATACTCAGCTGCAGATGTGGTGCGGAGGCAAGTAAAGAACATATGGAAGGAGCATAAGACTGCATGCAAAATAAATTCAAAGAAGAGTTCAAAGGCTTCAGTATGGGTTAGAAAAGAATCTGAAAATCCTTGGAAAGGCTCAGGATAGCGTCTTTTCCAAGACTGAAAGTGCAGGCAACTAATTAGCCTATAGACAGAAAACTGACCGGAAAAGGAACCCCTAAGTACAGGCAGAAAGCAGCAGATAAGCAATGTAGTGTCTCAGTATCCTTGCTCAATGAGAATAACAAATAGAGTTGGTGCGAATAGGTGGTTGACGATTGGCCACAGACTCAGTGGCTGAAGAGCCTGATGCCATGTTGTACGTGGTAAATGGGCCTGTCTTTCTTGATGAGGTCCAATTCTCAAGGGAAAAAATAAAGATTGCCCACTATCTTCACGAAACTTTTAGCTGCCACTATGAATGTCAGCTACATATAAAGGTTATGATCAGTTATGACCCCACGGCAGCCCACCAGTCTTTGTATTAGTCCAGTCTAGCTCCAACCTTAGGGCCCTTACCTAAGAAAGGATGTGCTACCATCAGAGAAAGTCCAGAGGAGTTTCACAAGGATGATCCAGGAAATGAAAGGGTTAACATAAGAGTAGCATTTAATGGCTCTAGGCCTGTATCCACTGGAGTTTAGAAGAATAAGGGGGGATCTCATTGAAACCTATCAAATATTGGAAGACCTAGAAAGAGTGGGGGACATGGAGATGATACTTTCTTCAGTTGGGGAGTCTAGGATGAGAGGGCACAGCCTCAGAATAGAAGGTCATCATTTGCAAACAGAGCTGAGGAGGAGTATCTTTAACCAAAGGGTGGTGAATTTTGTTGAATTTACTACCACAGATAGCTGTGAAGGCCAAGTCATTGGGTATTTTTAAAGCAGAGGTTGACAGATTCTTGATTATTAAGGGTGTCAAAAGTTATGGCGAGAAGGCGGGAGAAGGGGGTGAAGGGGATAATAAGTCAGCTATTGAATGTTGGAACAGGATCAGTGGTCTGAATTGTCTAATTCTGCTCCAATGACTTAAGGTTTTATAGTCTAATATCAACTCAATGTGTCTGAAGCAACAAAAATGTTGGTGTATTCATTTTTTTCTGCTGACTGTGGTCAGACTTTTAATACCTCGCACAAACTTTTAAAACCCTTGAGCTATTCTGTGCAAACTAGAAGATGGAAGATGTCACAATGGAAATGCTTTGGAAGAGCCAGGCACTTTCCACTTACCATGTTGTCTCTGTGTTCCTGGTGCTCTGTTTTCTCTTAGGAAGAGGTGCAATATTATAGTGGTATGGTTCTGGACTAGTAAACCAAAGACCTGGCTTACCATTGTATTTAAATTTCTCTACAGCATTTGGGGTGGGATTTAAACCCAGTTAAATCAACTAAATTAGAGTTCGAAAGTTCTTTTTAATAACCATAAAACTACTGAATTATTTCTCGTTCAGTATTTTTATTAATGTATATGAGAATATATAACAAATACAGAGTATATATATAAAAAAATTACTAACAGAATACAGACAATAGAAAAATTGAACTGTACAGGACTGAGTAACATATGTGTATATAGTACTCCGGTAATGATTACTAATACTGCAAATTTATAAAGAGTATACATAAGGAATTTTATATATATATAAACAAAATCTAACCCCTACCAAGAAAGCCAATAGGTAAGAACAAGGAAAAAAATATTTTTTTAAAAAGTGTCGCTAAGTTGTTAACAAAGAATAACATAATAACATCTACCTAGATGTTGTATAAAAGTACTGTACTGAATTAGAAATAGAACACCGAATCTTCTCCAAACTAAGATGAGCCATAATGTCTTCTAACCACTGCATATGAGTAGGAGAGACTGCTTCTTTCCATTTAAGCAAAATCCGTCTTCTCGCCATAAGTGAGATAAAAGCTAGAACATAGGGAGTTAAAGTTATATCTTGAGTTCCGAGAAAACCAAAGAGATCAGTAAGAGGATTAGGTTCAAAGTTAGAGTTAAAAAGTTGAGAAAAAGCAGAAAATACATCTTTCCAAAATTTTTCTAAACTGGGACATAACCAAAACATATGAATTAACGAAGCATTAGCTGAATTACATTTGTCACAAGTTGGAGAAATATCAGAAACATTTGTTTGGATTTATTTGTTGATGGGAACTTAGCGTCATTTGAACAGTTGTCCATCAAATTTGGTTTACCCCAAACTCATTTTTATGGTTACCTTCAAATTAGAGATTTCCTGGTTTCTCAATTGGCTTACCTTTCCTTCAAGTTCAGATAAGAATCTCTTAGATGATATTTTAAATTTGAAACCTTTTTTTGATGGATCAATCTCTAATATATATAATAAACTGCTTATGTTTAAGCAGCTTTCTTTACATAATATTAGGCAAGCTTGGGAGCATGATCCGAATATGCAAATCTCTGATGAAGATTGGAATGCCATTTTGAAATTAGTGAATAAGTCATCTTTTTGCGCTCGTCATTCTTTGGTACAATTTAAAGTGGTACTAAAGAGAAATTATCCTGTTTTTATTCTGATATTTCTCCAACTACTGAATTATTTAAATTAATAATTTAAATAATTAAGTTCATACTAATTATTTAGTACTAATTAAGTTCATAAAATCTCATCCATTACCCTTTCCCTAACCGATTTTTCCCTGACTTGTACCTGTCTACAAACTCAAAGCAATGTTCCCTCTAAGTGTGTGTGTGTGTGTGTGTGTGTGTGTGTGTGTGTGTGTGTGTGTGTGTGTGTGTGTGTGTGTGTGTGTGTGTGTGTGTGTGTGTGTGTGTGTGTGTGTGTGTGTGCATCTACCTTTTGCTACTACCACACAAAGGAATTTAAACTGTGTACTAAAGGTTTTCTCCCTCTACCCCGTTGGCATGTTAAGTATATTTCACGATCGTACACTATTGCAGTTCTTTTTCCAGTGTCTGATATAGATGGTGTTGACACCATGGAGTTTGCCATGATTTGTCTGCAGACTTTAGAACTGGCTTATTTGTACTGCTTTTACTGAAGAAAGTATAGATTCACTATGTCAAATTCCAAAGAAGCAAAGGGCATGGAGCGCAAAAGAACTGCTAGGACATTTAAAACAGAATGGCTTAATGAAACAGTAGAGACGCATGAGGTCAGGAACATCGACCTGCAAGAAACATTAATGTACAATTCAGAAAATGCTGTTACCTGCGTGTATTGTTGTGATGCAAAAGTTGCTGGAGAATTTACATGTGGGAAGAAGTACGAGTTAAATTTGGAAGTTTGACTTTTTAAAGTGTCATTTAGCAAGCAAATCACATATGGAAGGTTCGGAAAAGCTCCAACAAGAAAATCCTTCACTACCTGCTACATATCTTTTGTGAGAGTGTAGATGAACGAAAGCAAAAACAATCAAACCCAGAGGAGATCAAAGTTCTTTTTGACAGTATTTTGCTAGCTGTTAAAATGAATACCTCTATGTATAAAATACAGTGTGCACATGCTGTTGTCACTGGGCAATAAATTGCACAGTGCACAATTTTTGCATACACTGGGCATTATAAATTAGAGGGAATGTTGACTCACAGTGAATCTCAGTTCTGAAGCGGTTTAGTTTGGACGAAGAAAAGGATGGTCGATGAATACTGGCCTGCCAGTGATCTCTGAAAATTAGTTTTGTAAAAGGAGCCACAAAAGGCAAGATGTTCTGCAATGTGAGATTGTTGTTTCCAAACATTTTCATTAGATCTAGAGATTTTTTATGCTGGTTGTCATAGCAGCCGTCCCTCCTCTGCATTCATCCAGTGAATGCTTGACATGGTGCCTATGATGGTCTCGTTGTTTTTCTAAAGTACTTACCAACCACCCAAAAGAAAGCTGACAGAAATTTTGCAGAAGAGACGTACCAGAATGGCCCTAGGTTTTTAACGACCGTTAGAAAAGCTGGCAGTGCTCTGCCACAAGCAAGAGCAATTAAAACTCTTTAATATCATAATTATTTTAATAAAATAAATAAAGAGACAAAGTTGTTGATCAGAAGGAGAGTTAGTAACTAAAGAATGTAAGTTTACAATTATGGCAATAAATAATGGGATGGGAACAAGATAAACAACACTAATTTTTATTCCATTTGTTATTAGCATCTAAATAGGTAGGCAGATTAATGTGTCACTTTCTAAATGGAATTGGGAATGTTTGCATGATTATGGGGAAAAATTAGAGGATTAGACTAAATAATAGCTTATTTTTAGAGAGCAAGCATGTGTATGATGGATTGAATGGCCTCTTTCCATGTTTAATTAATCTGTGATTCTACAATTGCGGTAGCAAATGGAAGTTCAATTGTTAATTTCACCACTTGTGAATTCCATCGTGCTACAAGTTTAATAAAATGCTGAGGTTAATAAATTGTAAAGTTTTAATGAATGATCACCATGTTTCCTGCAGAAGTTTAGTTTATATTATTTGCTTGTGGTAACATAATTACATAATTTCTGTGCTTGCTGCTTGTAAATGCTGCACCACATGCTCTCAAAGGTCCTCTTCATAATTAAAATAACAAGGAATGAAGGCAAACAGAAAATGGTTTCCAGTAGATGATTAGTGAAATTGGTTCATGGCACCATTGAGTTCTTGGGAGCAGACTGCTGTAAGCGCTATCAAGAAATCTCTGGGGATCCATTTAGAGTTTAATTTCTGAAAGACCTTCAGAGCAGGTGCCAGTGACAGGTAGTGAATGGAGATTTCTGCCAAAATAGAAGTGGTCCTGTGGAGAAGGTCAAAATGAAAGGTCAAAGAGCAACTTCATGGGTCAGCAAGCCAGAAGCCTCCGCTGTGGGAGAAGAAGGAAAAGGTGTATCATTGCCCTAATGTGAAATACCGAATAAGGAGGGACCTCGAGCTGAATCAGAAGGAGACTGAAAGACTACAGACCCGAGGGATCAGAGGTCACGGGAAGAGCAATTTGTAACAGAATTTTCTAGTATAATTGATATATTACCTGTAGGAATTGACAGGTTATTGAAAGCCCAGTTGGACAAACTGAGAAATGAAGTATTCAGAACAGGCTCTGATATTTACGGTTGAAAATACTGATATAATGCAGCAATGAAGTCTGCAATGCTTATTTATCTCTTACTTTCTTCTGTATGTTTTCATTAATTCCTTTAACTACCTTTTTATTTTCTTGGTGTATTAAACTGGAACCAACTTTCGGTAATGTTTCTGATTCAACTGTAATTTTTGAAGTTAGAATTTATTTTGTCCATGTCATGTAGAGCAATATTCTGCAATTAATGATGATGAAATTAGTGAAATACATATTGAGTACTTCCTTTCATCTGCTACCCACAATCATTTTGCAAGGCAAAACAGAGGCATTTGATTTCCAAATATATACTGTACATCTGTTTCACAATACCTAAATAAATATCTAACCGATCAAATTCCATAACATTTCTCCACACTGTTAGGTGATCAAGAGTGATTTCACAACATGCCAATGACCATTTTGCTCTGGGTCCATAGTATCAATTGACCTTGGAGTTACTGCATAATATTATTCAAAAGCTGTGGAACACTCACAAAGGAAAACACAATAGATACAGCATAAGATAGTGTCCAATGGATCAGGAAAAGGGGGATGGAGGTCAGAGGGTCGATTACAGTGTGGAATAGGACAGTAGGAGTTGGTGCAACACACAAATAACTGGAGGAACTCTGCGTCAGGCAGCCTCTATTGGAAGAACTGGACAGACAATGTTTCAGGTTGAGACCCTTCATCAGAACTGGTGTAACTGGCAATGGGTGATGCACCATCAATAACTCACTCTGAGACGTAAGAAGCGAGATATCGGCTTTTATTGACTGGAAGAATGAACAACACTACATCCTGGAGACTGAGGCCGGGCTCAGGCCTCAATCGCCTTTATACAGGGGTCTGTGGGAGGAGCCACAGGAGCAGTCAGCAGGGGTCTGTGGGAGGAGCCACAGGAGCAGTCCAGACAGGTATATGTAGTTCACCACAATGGGTTCCTTTAGATTTTAGAGAGAGGGAATATTGGTCAGAGAGCAGGGTCAGAGTTAGAGTGATGGTTGGCTACTGCCCTATTTGGGGAGGCAAGGGAAGTTAATGTGAGTAGATTGGGGCAGGGGCCTCAAAATGTTGGTCTTGCTATTGAGAGGCAGTGGCTCAATTCTGGAGTTCAGATCAGGAGTTCACCAGGGAACAGAACAGTGGAGGGAGAGGAAATGACCCTGAGGAAAGCTAAATGGAAAAAAAATTAAAGGGCACCTACCTGAACTAAGTTTGCAATGCTGCTCCAGATGGCATGGTTGAACAGCATTGCCTGCTGACACAAACTCCCACGAGTAATGTGATCTAATTTCCTTGGCATAATCCAAAGTGACCTGTGATCTCAAGATGAATTTCCAAGGTGACATAATTCAACACAAAAACGGTCACGATGTTCTTAAACTCAGAAATTAGTCACTTCCTATGCATAGCACTGATAAAACAATCATCACGCATCTTTTTTTTTTGCTCAAGCATTTAGCTTCAGTTTTAAATTTTTTCTCTTTAACATATTTAAAACAATGATTGTAACTCTTTTACTTATTTATCTTGATTTAGTTGAGAGATGTTAGTGCTGAGGAATAAACACTTTCCATTTCAGATATCAGCTTTGGCAGCAAGCACTCCACTGAAAGATATACCATTGGCTAGAAGTCAATAAAAGCTCTCTTCACTCTGCATCAACCAACTATCACAACAATTTATAGTTCTCAGAACAGATGTATTGTGAGGGTAAGCATGAGAGTGATCTCTGCAATTCCTGCCTTCAATGGATTTCTGTACACAGAGCTGGAAAATCCCAGCTGTACTTCCCACAAAGTGCTGAGTTGGTTGATTGACATCAGGATACCAGCTAAAAGTTGAAGCTGCAGCACTCACACAGTTTCCACAAATCATTCACTGAGCTCATCAAAGAGTCCTGAATAATTCTACAGTAGGGGGTGATTTGTTGACACATTGTCACATGTTAACCATCTGCAGATATGCCTCAGTTGTAATATGCATGGAAATATAGACAGCCTAGATGCAAACGTTCCTGATAAGGGATCTGAGGGCCGTCATGGGGAGATTAACCCTTGACTATTCTGTGTAATATAGGCAGTTCTGGCTCTTCATTCTACTAACTAATTATGAACATTTTGGTATCCAGCCAGCACTAATCATCGTGTTCATCATTAACTCTTACTGGTGTTGTCCCTTCCTGTGCCTCATGGCACTTCGGGCAGCAACCTTGCCGTTTCTTTAGCATTTTGTCTGGTTTTTTTTTATGAGGCCAAGTTGCTAGCGTGACGCTCAGCCAAGCATGGATGGAAAGCGTGCAAGGAGCCAGATGGATTTGGACCCGGGACCACTCACCTCAAAGTCCAATGCAGATGCCACTACACTTCCAGTTGGCTAGGATGACTCTTACGGCCAGCTCCAGTTAAAGCCTTTTGGCATTGCTACTACAGTATTAAAGGTGATAGCCAATACAGCCAGCAATGGAAGTTATTCCCAACTGAAATGGACACAGCAAAAAAGAGTGAAGTTTACAGGAGAAAATAAATGTGGCCACTATTTCAGAAGCTGCATAAGGTGAAGCAGGTAAGGAGACAACCGGTGCCAGCAGGAGACCAGGAAGCTCTCCAAACACACACGTGAAAGGAAGTGGCAGCTAACACCCATGGAAGTTGATACTAGAAAAGGAGTCCTGTAGACTGAAGTTCAATTCCACAAGAAGTTCATTGGTCAGGTAGTGAATGCAATATGAAGTATCAACTGCTCCTCTGTTATCAGGCATGTTGAAGTTTGCCACAATCTCATCCACCAGAAATCTCTCTAAATGACAAATCTTACCCACATCCCAGTGCTCCCAGTATGACCTTCTCTCCACTGGTGAGACCCAGTGTAGACTGGAGGACTGTTTTGTCATGCACTTTCGCTTCGTCCACCACAGCAGGCGTGATTTCCCAGTGGTTACCCATTTAAGTTCTACTTCCCATTCTAATTCTGACATGCCAGTTCATTAGCCTCCTCTAGTGCCATGCTGAAACCTCTCTCAGGTTGTAAGAGCAATACTATATTCGTCTGGGCAACCTGGACCTTGTCCACATGAACATCGATATCTCTAACTTCCAGTGAGTTGCCCCCCTCCCTTTTCTCTCTTTTGCTAGTCCGCATTCTGGCTCCCACTTACCCATTCTCTTTTCCTCACCTGCCCACGGATGTCCCTCCTCCTTCCTTTTCTCCTACGCCCCATACTCCTCTTCTATCAGATTCCCTTTTCTTCAGTTCTTTACTTCTTTCTGCCTACCATCTCTGAGCTTCTTGCTTCACCCACCCACCTACCATTCCCCTCACCTGGCTTCACCTGTCACCTTCTACCTTGTTCACCTTTCCCTCCCCCCACTTCTTATTCCGGCTTCTTCCCCCTTCCTTTCCAGTCCTGATGAAGGGTCTGGGCTCCAAACATGGACTCCCTATTTCTCTCCGTAGATGCTGCCTGACCTCCTGAGTTCCACCAGCATTTTATGCATGTTGCCTGGATTTCCAGCATTTTCAGAAACCCTTTTGTTTATCTTATGTACATCTATGTACTCACCTTCACAAGCACAGTACTGACGTAAGCCTCATGTGTATTGCTTCACGTTCCTCTCACATTAAGGCAGATCACCCAAAGACTTTGCACAATACTAATTGGCTCACTGCCCTCCATCTTGCCTAATCTGTCAGACCACAACTACATACAGAATCAATTAACAGGAAGTGGACATTTTAATATCATAATGGTGACCATCCTTGGGACAGCCATGGCCAACAGAGTGGTTCAGCTTATCAAAACTGGTGGCTTCCTCACACCTAATCACTATTCTCATATTACTTACATTCACCTGCAGCGAGTGCACATCCCTGTCTCCTATGTACACTGTCCCCACTACACTTGGGGCTTAGTCTGAGTGATGTGTAGGTGTTAAGGGATGGAAGGAGACGGGATGATTAGTCAGAGATCAGGGCCTGGGTTTTGGGAATTGATGGTTGAACTGGTAGGGCAAGATAGGACCTGGATGTGGAGATTCAGTTCTTTCAATAGTTTTTCTTCAGCTTCTACAGGAAAATTTAATCCCCAGAATGTGCTGATTTGATTGACTGACGGCTGCTATAAAAACAGTTTCCATAAACATTCAATGAGATCATTTGAGATCATTAAAGTCTGCTTGAGTAAATGATTTGTTGACACATCATTTGTTACTTCTTATGGGAGTCTGTTTAATATAGGAGAAAGGAATGGTTAGAGGCAATTACCCCACAGTCTTTCCCTTACCCCCATTTCACAAACTGCAACTCAGTCTATGGGGGGACACCATGATGGTGAAGAACCAAGAAAAGCTACAGTATTTACATTTATGGTCAACAGTTCCGATATCAATGTGGTAGGATGAGTCATTGAGATGGCGAAGAGCCAAGCAACCTCAGGAGAGAGAAAAAAAACACCTTCACAGCTTTACTCTGTCACTCATGTTGTGGTATGATTTTGAGAATGGCACACAGATGGAATCTTGAGCTAATAAGGCATGAAACACTTGAAGCCAGGGCAGAGGGAATTGTCTAACACAAGTTGCACATTGAGCTGGTGGTAAAGAAGGCAAATGCAATATTACTTTCATTTTGAGATGACTAGAGTATAAAAGCATGGATGCAATTATGTGGCTTTGGTCTGAGTACATTTGGAACACTGAGCAGTTTGGACCCTTTATCTAAAAAAGCATGCAGTGGCATTGGAGAGGGTTTGGAGGAGCTTCACAAGAATGATCCTGGGAATGAAAGTCTTAACGTATGAGGAGCATTTGATGACTCTGGGCTTGTACTCCAGTGAGTTCAGAAGAGTGAGGGGATCTCATTGAAAACAATGAAATATTGAAAGTGGAGAGGACATTTCCTAAAGTGGGGGAGTCTAAAACCAAAGGGTGCGGCTTCAGAAGAGAAGGATGTCCCTTTAGAACAGAGATGAGGAGGAATTTCTTAAAGTTGTAAATCTGTGAAATTCATTGCCACAAATGGCTGCAGAGGCTAAGTCATTGGGTATATTTAAAGCAGAGGTAGAAAGTTCCTTGATTAGAAAGAGTGTCAAAGGTTACAGGGAGAAAGGCAGAAGAAAGGGATTGAGAGGAATAATAAATCAGCCATGTTGGAATGCCGGAGCAGACTCAATGAGCTGAATGTCCAAATTCTGCTCCAATATCTTATGGTCTTGTGGTCTAAGTGGCAGTTCTCTAAAGGCCGAAGTCAGACACGAGGTTTGCTACTGAGGACTGTGAAGAGAACTTTTAAGGGGCAGCCTAGGGAAACCTAATATGTGTCAATAATGAAACATGAGGTGCTCAGATCACTTGTTAGAAAATGTGAAGTTTTTTAGCCAAGGAACATGGGGGTGTTCAGCTTCAGCTTGTGTATTGAATCCTATCCCGAACTTGAAGAATTTACCTTTTATTCTACAATTTTCCTTGGGGGAAGTAAGGACTGTGCAAACATAGAATAAAAGTATTCCTCACATTTTGTTTCTGGCAAATGAGTGGTTCTGCTTTAACAATTGTTCTGGATTCATTAAAAAATTTTTTTAATGAATTGGCAAGGTCAAAGGTTATAAAGCATCACTTACTGGTTGCACTCAGTGTGAAATACTATCAATATATTTTTTGAGAAGCTATTTAAGAAGAGTTGATAACCATGCTATTGCTTTTCAGCACGATCAGTGTGTCCATACTTCACATTCACAATGCCATGCTTGGATGATTTCAACGGTGCATTTCTTCCCGTACACAGCAGAGAACATCTGGCTTCTGAATTGCTTGGGTTCCTTTGGCCAGGGTTATATGAAGAAGCATGTAAATCCTGACAACTCCACTATGTTGGAGCAACTTAAAGGTCAGTATGAGGCATGAAATCAGTTGAATCCTTTCAGACATCAATTTCAAAGTCTGTAGGTAATGTCATGCTTATGCCATCATTTGTCATCCTGAGCTGTGGGTCAGAGATGTTCTCAGCAAGTGAACTGACTGGGGTCTTAAGAGTTGTGTCCAAACGATACCAGAGTTTTAATCTTTTTCAAAGATGGCTTCAGTTTTCATCTTAGTGTAGAAATAAAACTCTCTTAGTGTCTAAATTGGTTATTAACATACGTGGACAGGGAAGGTGTAACACACTTGTCTGAAGTTCAGCAACTTCAGAGAAGATATTAAGTTATTTCAAAAACAATGAGAAGCCTCACTTCAAAAGCAGAGGAATGCAGATCAGACAATTGCATTAAATGCTCATCGTTTAACATCCCCAAAATTAAAATCGATTTTTATATTAGGATGTTCTAATTTTAATACACCACACATTTATTTTCATGCTTTGGACTCAGCAGTCTAGAAATAAGTAATGAGAAATTTAGTGAATATCTCCTAAATATTGCAATGCATTCTTCCTAACAACTCTCAGCACCAGTAACGGGGAATTCCAACTGCCTCCTCAGATCATGCAAAGTTGGATAATGGATGTAGATCTGTAAATGGTTGAAGGCCTTATTTATGTCTGTGGAAACTTATTAACAACTAAGTTGGGTGGCTTGATAACGTAGTGGCTAGCACAACACTTTACGGTACCAGCGACCCAGGTTCAATTCCCGCTGCTGCATGTGAGGAATTTGTACGTTCTCTCTATGACTGCGTGAGTTTCCCAGTATTGTTTGGTAGGTTAATTTGTCATTGTAAATTATCCCATGATTGTGCTCCCGTGAAATCAGGGGTTGCAGGGCGGCACAGCTCGGAGGGCTGGAAGCCCCTACTCTCCACTGTATCTCACTAAATAAATAAATAAAATTAAAATCACATTCATGGTGTCTTCTGAAAAGACTTCTTATTTAAATGACAAAATGGAGAATTCTAGCCTGTACTGTCCTAAAATATTCATTTCCATGGTCCTTGTGAATAAGTTAACACCAAGATGCTTAATGCCATGATGCTTTTTTCAATTATGTTAATTCCTTGTGAAGTTTTTGCATTTAATCATCACTTGAATTTTCAGCAGTTGGAGGGAAAAGATGTTGGAGAAGATTGTTCAGGTAATATAAAGACAAGTTAACAATTAATTGCTGAATATATTTACAAGATGACCACAGCACTTCTTTCCTCATACTTGATAGATGTGTTTCTCTCAGTGAATCTGCAGATATAGTTTGAGAAGAAACCTTGACGACTCTAAATTTTATTTAATTTGGGTGCCAGAGTACTTCTTTTGGAATCTAAACCTTGGTAAAACTTGAGTTATTCACTTGGCCTAGATGTGATTCAGCAGAAAGGGAATACATTCTTGTCAGAACTAATGTTCTTCCCTTGTGAAAGAACTGAAGGATCCCAGTCAGTTCAGGATTCTCATCAGTATAATTTTCTATCAACTTTACAGAGCAGTGAACACCTACTGCCTACCTTTTTGGATAGGTTGCGATACGAAGCATTAATACTATTAGAAAAAAATCTAATTTTATGTCTTTAACAGAGAATTGTGTTGTGCAATAATTTACATTAACGCAACCGATATTAGTATTATAAGCAATCATAACATGCAGGAAATAATTTGTATTCTGTAATACTTTCCTCTGTCAGGAGAAAGAAATTAAAAATCTAGTAAACACAATTTTTTGTTGTTACAAAGGAAGCTGAAGAGCATTAACCTTTTAAAGCTGTTAATTTGAAACTAAATCATAAAATGAAGAGTTTTCCATCCCTGCACTAGCAGTATGATCAAATGCCCATGCCTTGATTGGGAGATTCCTTATGTTCAAATGTCAAGCCTTGAAGTGCAAAATGTTCTATTTTGATAATCTTTGATTGCATTATGTGGCTGGGCACTGGATAGAAATTGGTACATGTGCAAATCAGTCAAGACTGTAGACTCATCTTAGACCACAGGACCACAAAATATAGGAACAGATTTAGGCTATTCAGCATATTGAGGCTGCTCTGCCATTCCACCATGATTAATTTATTACCTCTGTCAACTCCATTCTCCTGCCCTTTACCCCATAACCTTTGATGCCCTGACGAATCAAGAACCTATCAACCTCAACTTTAAATATACCCAATGACATGGGCTCCACCACCATTTGTGCCAATGAATTCCAAAGATTTGCCACACTCTGTTTAAAGAAATTCCTTCTTATCCAAAGTCCGGTGCCAATACACCTACTCCATCAGACAATGGGGTTGTGTTAATTGGCCTGCATCAAACTAGGCAACATGGCTAAGTTATTTGCAGCACTGTGACTTGAGTGCAAACTGGTAGACCAGGCTGTTGTTGTCACTTAGCATATGAAACATGGTCACAGTTATAGGCAATGAATAGCTTTTGTGTTTTTGAAACAGCCATGACTCTCATAAATTTTGGGTGATTGGCTCTGTGTCTTCAGAAGCATTTAGACTATTTCTGTGAATTACTTTGTGACAAAGATGTTTGAACATTCAGAGTGTCTCTCACTGTAGATATTAGATTAGATTAAACTTTATTATCATTGTGCCAAGTACAGATACCAAGCCAAATGAAATGCAGTTATCATCTAACCAGGAATGCAAAGAATAGTGTTATTTACAAAATAACTGTGAATAAAAAGTAAGTGCTACAGCACATAAATATAAAAGTACTGAGACTTTTATATGGGTGCAATACTGCTTAGCGCTGTGATGTGAGGTTCAGCAAGGTCACAGCCTCAAGGAAGAAGCTCTTCCTGTGCCTGCTGGTGCAGGAGCGGTGGCTCCTGTAGAGCCTACCGGATGGGAGGAGAGTAAAAAGTCCATGGTTAGGGTGAGATCCATCCTTGATAATGCTTTTCACCCTGCCCAGGCAGTGTTTATGGTAGATGTTCTCAATGGTGGGCAATTGGGTGCTGATAATCCGCTGGGCAGTTTTCACCACATGCTGGAGTGCTTTGCGGTCCAATACGGGACAATTGCCATACCACACTGAGATGCAGTTGGAAAGTATGCTCTCAATGGTACAGTAGTAAAAGTCCATCAGTAGCCTGGGACAGAGTTGAGCTTTCTTGAAGCTCCACAGGAAATAAAGGCACTGTTGCACCTTTTTGATCAGGATGGAGGAGTCCAGGGACCAGGTGAGATCCTCGGAAATGTGGACACCAAGGAATTTGAAGCTTGATGCACGCTTCCCTATAGCTACATTGATGTAGATGGGGACGTGAGTGTGGCTTCTAGCATGCCTGAAGTCCACAATGATCTCCTTGGTCTTCTGGGTGTTAAGGGCCAGGTTGTCGTTGGCACACCACGCGGCCAGGTGCTGGACCTCGTCCTTGTAGGTCGTCTCGTCATCCCCTCTGATCAGGCCAACCACAGTGGTGTCATCTGCGAACTTGATGATGGAGTTAGAACCACGTACAGGAACATAGTCATAGGTGACAAGGGAGTACAGAAGAGGGCTCCGCACAGAACCTCGAAGATACATAATTCAAATGAAACATTGTTAACCCAAAATATTGAAGTGAGTGATGTCATTGTAGGTATTGAAATAGTATTGAATCACCCACTGTTACTTCTGGGTTTGTGAGATTCTATCAAGAGTGTCTTTATGTCTGTTTGTCGTGATGAATAAAGACTTCCATATTTTCTCTTTGGTGACTTCAATTACAGACACAACACGCTCCTCAAACATTAAATCCTTTCATTCTCCAGATCACTGTCATGAACTACTTCTGGATTCTCTCCAATGTCGGGCATCTTTCAGTGCATAAGAGAGGTAGAGGCAGAGATCAGCCTGCAAGAAAATAAAGGATTTTTTGAGTTTTATATGCACTTCTGAGGCAAAGAGTTTTGAAGCATTTATGAGCATATTCCCCATTTATTTTAGTCTCATCTATAAGAGTGGATTTGCCTTTGCTCTGTCCATTGTGTCAAACACAATGAAAAGTTGGAGTTCAGAGTTCAATTCTGATGTCCTCTGTAAGGAGTTTTTATGCCCTTCCCGTGAATATGTGGGTTTCCTCTCGGTGCTCCAGTTTCGTCCCACAGTCCAAAGACATAACAGCTACCAATTTAATTGGTCATTTTAAATGGCCCTGTGATGAGGCTAGGGTTAAGTAGGTGAGTTGCTGCGTGTTCCAGCATGTTGGGCTTGAAGGGCCTGTTACACGATGCCCCTCTAAATAATCAGACAAACTAACAAATAAGTAAATACATCATCATTCAAGCACTGTAGCTTTCAGAGAATGGGTGACATAGAGGCAGAGCTAATAGAGTTGCTGCCTCAAAAATTACCGTAGGTAACCCAGATTCAATCTTGACCTCTGCTGCTGTCTATATGGAGTCTCTTTCTGAATGTGTGGTTATCTCTTGGCTATGGTGGTTTACACCTACATTCTAAAGATATGTGGGGGAGAATAAAGGAAATTGTGATTAATATAGGATTAGTGCAAGTGGCTGCTGAATGGTTAGCATGGACACAGTGGGCCGAATGGACTTCCTCTATGATTCTGTAAGCAAAAGAAGATCCTGAAAAATCCAAGATCATTTCTGTGGAGCTCTATCAAACTTATATCACTATTTTTTCCTCAAATGGTTAAATTTTATTTGTTTATTGGATGTGTACCAGCTGGTGGTGTAGTCTCATTGGCACCGAGAGGCCCCTGGTTCAAATCGCAGCCGGCTCCTTGTACGCTTTTCATCCGTGCTGGGTCAAGTGTCAACTCGGCCTCGAAAAACATCAAACACTAAAGAAACGGCAAGGTTGCCACCCAATGCACCCATGAGATGCCGGAGCATATAATTTTTATTTTTTACATCACGAGCAAGGACAGTGTTTATTGCATATCCCCATTCATTTCTAAAGAGCCATAGAGAAACAAAATATTGAAACCGGTCCTTCATTCACAAAGTCTATGTCAACCATCTGCCACCCATTTACACTGATTCTACATAAATCACACTTCTGATTCAATTTTCCCCCTGAGAGTGGCTACTCTGGTTGATAGGATGGTAAAGAAGGAATATGGCATGCTTATCTTTATTAGTCTCAAGCCGATGGGTCTCATCAGGTTGGCTGCTCATCTGAAAGGAAAACACTGATCTTAAATCTCTGCTGCCTTGTGGCTATACCCACTCATGGGGATCACTTTGTGAGTAAACTCCAAGGGAAATCTTCAGAGCTGGAGTCTCTTAAGTCAAGTCAAGTCAAGTCAACTTTTATTGTCATTTCGACCATAACTGCTGGTACAGTGCATAGTAAAAATGAGATGTTTTTCAGGACCATGGTGTTACATGACACAGTACAAAAAAACTAGACTGAACTACGCAATAAAAAAAACACAGAGAAAGCTACACTAGACTACAGACCTACACTGGACTGCTTAAAGTGCACAAAAACAGTGCAGGCATTACAATAAATAATAAACAGGACAGTAGGGCAAGGTGTCCGTCCAGGTTTCGGGTATTGAGGAGTCTGATAGCTTTGGGGAAGAAACTGTTACACATTCTGGTCGTGAGAGCCCGAATGTTTCCAAAGGCAGTCCTACATTGAGTCCAACACTGACTGGCATCTCCTGAGACTCTGCTGGTGCCAAACTGTATCTGTTTCTGCCGTTCCTTTGGGTTCATCAGATTTGTGGAGAGGGGGAGCCTATTAATGGGCAGCAGCTTGCCCTCCACATCGTACTGTCCTGGCTTTACGTACCTAGACCACTAGGACACACCATCTATGATTGACACTGACCAATGGAGGCCTCAGATCTTTACTAGTTGATGAACTGATATCAGGAGTCAAGAAGCTGTCCTGCTTTATAAGTCTGCATCTGGAGTATTCCATCCATTCCTGGTTGCCCCATTACAGGAAGGGTGGCTTGGCTTTGAAGAGGGTGCAGAAGAGGTTTATAGGGCATGTGCTATGAGGAAAGTTTGAACAAACTTGGATTGTTTTCTCTAGAGCGGTGTAAGCTGAGAAGAGACCTGATAGCTGGCATTAAATTATGAGAGTCACAGACAGAGTATGTAGCCAGTATCTTTTTTCCCAGGGTTAAAAATTCTAATACCAGAGGGCATGCATTGAAGGCGAGATGGGATAAATTCAGAGAAGATACTTGGTGCAAGTTTTTTACATAGAGGTTGGTGGGTGCCTGGAATGCATTTCTTGGGTGGAGGTGGAGAGAAATATGATTGAGGATTTCAGAGGCCTTTGGAAGCACAACTCAGCAGGAAATGTAAGGATATGGACATTGTGTAGGCAGAAGGGATGAGGCAAATTGGGCATTTGATTACATCTAAATTAGCATAATATTATGGGCTGAAGGGTCTGTCTGTGCTGTATTATTCTATATTATTTTTCTTACATTCTCATCAGCTATTATCAAATTCTACCTGTTACCCACACACTGGGATCAGTTTACAGTAGCTAATTAACCTGCCAAACTGCTTATCTTTAGGATGTGGGATAATACTAGAGCTCCCAGACAAAACCCACTGAGTCACAGGGAGAACATACAAGCTCCACACAGACGGTGCCTGATGTTCATGATTGCACCATGTCTCTGACACTGAGGGGAAATGGTTTCACTAACTGCACCATTGTGCCACCATGAACTGTTGCAGCCATTTAGGAGAAAGTATTCCCATAGTGTTCTTGAAAAGCGAGTGCCAGGTTAAAGTGAAAGATTGGAAATATGTTTCCAATTCAGTGTTTGTTAGGGCATATTCTGGACCAAGAGTATATAGCAAAATATTAACTTCAGCAACAAGTCCTTAGACCTGAACAGGGATTGTAGATTAAACTTTAAATGCAACCCTGAACAAGAGGTTCCTAGAGCAGATAATTGAAAAACCAGAGAATGCTGGTTAACATTCGTTTTGGGTGTCTGGAGTGTGGGTGCGAAGGAGATGTGAAAATTATGTGTACTTCAAAGGAAGCACTATAGAGACATTGTAAATATAGAATTGTTCTTTGATCTTCAGCATATAAAACATCATGTAATATTGGGTCAAACCGGTCTCTTCCTTCAGAGAGTGTCTCATTTTGTTGAATAAAAGATTGATATTATATCTACCAGCTGCATTTCTCCGGTGACTTTGTTCTCATTAAAACAATGTTATTTAGGGCTTGAAGTGCAATTTGCCTTCTAGATGGTTCAGTTTGAGAAATATCTCTTATTGTTATTTGAAGATAGCATACATTGCATCCTTGTTGTTCCAGTGGCAGAGGAAGTGAATAATTATAGCAAATAGGGGTGTTGTGTGTGGCTGGTTTAGAAATTCTGAGATGTTGGAGCTCTACCTGTGCACCCATCAAAACTCAATTTGTGCTGTGGAGGCGGTACAAAGCATCTGCGGAGTCAGAGTGAAATGCACCCAACTTCTGATCTATCATTGAGGCCACAGTTCTTAGGTTAATCTTGTTAAATTTTTGACAAATGATGTTCACCCCCACTCCACCCCAAATGGAGGTGGGCTGCATAGGGAAAGCTAAATGATTGGCTTGCTCTGGGATGTCAAAGAGAGGCAATTAAATGCTTTCTTGTTGAAGATGGTCAGTTTTCTACATGTACCTATTACAAAGATGTTCAAAGCATGCTTTATGATAAAGTTTTGTGGAATTCTTTGCCATGCTTGTTATGGAAAATTGTGAAAGTCTGGAAAGACAATATTGAAACAGCTTCAGCCCGATAGTTGATTGCTGTGTGTATTCCATCTCCTTACTATTTGCATGGACTAGCAAATTTATTCATTATGTTGATAATTTGATGATAATCTATCCAGATACTCCATTGTTCTGTTTATTCTAATCAACATTCATTTGAAACCTTTAGAAACTATATTTTTAAAGCAATTTCATTCTTCTGCACAGTTTAATGCACTTCATCCACAAGTTACAAAAATTGACTTAATTCTCATTACAGCCCATCATCTCTGCAGACTGCTGGAACTAATTACAGATTTATTATCACAGACTTAACACCACAACATGAATGTTGATAAAACCAACATCTGTTTCAGACTTCTTAAATTATAAATGTCTTTGACACAAATGCACTCTGGAGAAATAATGAATAAATAAAATGAATATTATCTTTGAACTCTGAAATAAAAATTGGCAATAATGCACTGTCTCTATTGTACCTGTCCTGCTAAATGTAAAATTCCATTGCTAGAAGTATTTATTTTTTTGGATCAATTGTTGTTAACTGATAAGTTTTTTCAAAAACACAGGGTGCTTTCTAATATTATGCATCGCATTGGGAGCATAATGTAAAATTTTTATTGTATTTTAGGTCAAGATTCTGGGTTGTATAATATGGGACCACCCTGAATTATATTTCTGGGAAGTAGCTCGTCTAATTGTGTGGTTTGGAAATGAAAACACCGTAATCTTTCCTGAAACAACATTAGTTGCACAGGATACATGTACCAGTCCTTTAGAAGCCTTTGATAAGTGAGATTACTGTAGAAAAGAAAATGTAATGACATAAGTAACTTCCAGTTGTACTTTTCTGATATTAGTTGTAAATATTTAAAAAGAAAACCCCAGAATAATAGAGCTGAAACATCATAACTTGGAGTCAGAGGCATACAGCATAAAAAGGAACCCCTCGGCCCGTTACTTCTGACCTGAACTTTTTTCTCCATCTAAACTAAATCTATTTCAACACACACAAATTGCTGGAGGAACTCAGCAGGTCAGGCAGCATCCATGGAAATGAACAGTCATAATTTCAGGGGGTGAAAGGCAATATTCTGATGAATCTCTTCTGCACTCTTGCCAGAGCTGGACACAATACTCCAAATCTGTCCAATAAGTGCCTTGTAAAGTTGCAAAATAATGTTTCAAATCTTATGTTCCATGTCCCAACCTGTGAAGACAAGCATGCCATTGGTTTCGTCATGACCCTCTCAACCTGTGTGGACTTGGAGCCTTACATCTTTCACTTTATCAGCATTCCTTACTGCTCCACCATTTCCTCAGCACGTCCCGCTCCTATATGTCTGAAAATGCATCAAGTCATAGTTGGGATCTAATTTCATATGTCAAAGCTCTGTGCAAGGGTATCTTGCTGACTCTTAAGAGCTTTCCTCACCATCTGCATCACCACTAAGTTTCATGTCATCTGAATAATTCTAATTACTTCTCCTACATTCAAATCCAAGGTATTGATATATATTGAAAACAGCAAAGGTCCCAACACCAGTCCTGGTGATGCACCACTCATCAAAAACTTCTGACCAGAAAAACACCCGTCTAATATCACTGCCTGCTTCCTATCACTAAGCCAATATTGGATCCAATTTTCCAGCCTGCCTTTGATCCCATGTGTTTTAACCTTCTTAACCAAGCTACCATGCAGGACCTTGTTAAGTGACTTTTTAAACTTCATAACGTCAACATCTACTGTCCTGTCTTCACCAACCCCTTTGTCAACATCCGCAAAAAATAATCAATGAAATCAGTAGACAGGACTTCTCCTGTAGATGGCCATGCTGACTATTCTTGATCAGTCCCTACCTTTCCAAATATACATATATCCTGCCACCAAGGATTTTCTCCAATGATTTCCCTACCACTGATGTGTGAAACTCAGCTGGCTTAGCCCCACTGCACTTCTTAAATAAAGGAGTATCATTGCCAATCCTTCTGTCATCTGGCACCCCACCTTTGGCTAATGCAGATGCAAAAACCTGCAGGAGCCCCAACAATCTTCTCCCTTTTTTACCATTGAAACTTGGGATAGGTGTCATTCATCCCTGAAGGTTTATCCATCTTTATGCATTTGTTGACATCTAGCACTTCGTAAACACGAGGAATTCTGCAAGCAGCTAGAAATCCAAAGCAACGCGTTCAAAATGGCAGAGGAACTCAGCAGGTCAGGCGGCATCCATGGAAATGAATAAGCAGTCTTGGGGTGGGCCAGGACCCTTCCTCAGGGCTGGAAAGGAAGGGGAAAGATACTAGAATAAAAAGGTGGGGGACAGCGGAAGGAGGATAGTAATATTGATAAGTTGATTTAAACAAAGGTGTCGCTGATTTGTAATATGGAGGCTGAAAATTTTAAAAGATGCAGGAGATTGAAACAGAGAATACAGGTCAGGCAATACCTGGGGAAAGATGAACAGAATGAACATTTTAGGTCCAAAAACCTTCAGCAGATCAAGTGTCTTACAGCTGAAATATTAACTTTTTTTTCTGTTTCCACAGATCCTGTCTGATCTATTGAGTATTTCCAGCATTTCTCACTTTTTGGTTGTTTTCATATTGCAGCTGGGTAGTCTAAGCTCGCTCCTTTTCATTATATGCACAACACTGGAAACTGCGGTGGCCAGCATTTGTCTGCATAGGCACATGGTTGGGCGATTATTTTTTTATCAAGGACAGAAAAGATTATTGAAGATGACTCAAAGGCTTCAAGTTGATAGAGCACTGAATCAGAATCAGGTTTAATATCAGCGGCATATGTCGTGAAATTTGTTGCCTTCGCAGCAGCAGTACAATGCAATACATAATAATACAAAAAGCACATAGATTACAGTAAGTGTACATATTAAATAGTTAAATTAAATAAGTAGAGCAAAAATAGAAGTAAAAAAAGTGAGCTCAATGTTCATTCAAAAATTGGATGGCAGAGGAGAAGAACCTGTTTCTGAATCATTGATTGTGTGCCTTCAGGCTTCTGCACCTTCTTCCTGATGGTAATAATGAGAACAAGGTTCAAAGGTTCAAAGGTTAATTTTATTTTCAAAGTATGTCCACAGAATACATCTCTGAAATTTGTCTTCCCCAGATAGCCATAGAATACAGAAAAACATATAAGTAGTTGAAAGAAAGACATCAATTAGCACGAAAAGAAAAAGAAACAAAAACTCGCAAACCTCAAACACCTCCAACCCCTCCCTCACACAAAAACTAACAGATCACCCAAACCCCCAGCCCACCAATCAGCAACAAGCAAGAATGGGTGAACACATGAAAAAAAACACAGAACTGAAAGAGGCCAATATGAACTACAGTTCAATCCATAAATCTCAGAATTTCAAAAACATGTCCCAGAGCATCGGGACCCAGTGGTCTCTCTGATGGCAGCGACTCAAACCAGCAGCCTCTCCGAGGAAAGCAACGTGAAACAGTGGCCACACCGAGGGAAGCGACAAGAACCAGCAGCTCCTCCGAGGGCAACGACTTGAACCAGAGGCCCCTCCAAGGGCAGCGACTCAAAACAACAGCTTCTCCGAGGAAAGCAACATGAACTGGTGGCCTCACTGAGGAAAGCGTCATGAACCAACGGCCCCTCCAAGGGCAGTGACTCAAACTAGTGGCCTCTTCGAGAGAAGTCATACGAACCAGCGGCCTCTCCAAGAGCAGCAACTCGAACCAACAGCCTATCCAAGAAATGTTCACTCTCATTCGCATTTGCATCGATGCCTCAGTCTTCCTCGACACTTTAATCGGCGAGAAATGCAGCTGATCATGGCTCTTCGTCTCATCTCTGAGCTTCTCCCTGTGGTATCTCGCACTCGTATTTCTCTCCTGGAATTTTCTCAGGGACAGCAGAGCGCTAGCTCACTCACTTGAACTCCAGACTGTAAATAACAGGCTCCAACAGTGTCAAAAACAAAATTAAGATAGCGCGGTTTCAGAACTCTAACACTGGGGGTACCACTGCCAAAGGCAAACTGGGCAGACACAACTCTTCTGGAAACTAATTATCACCTCATCAGCCAAGGGATTTTATCATTCTTTCATTGGCCATTCATTCTTTCATTTCTAAGAGACTTTGCAATTCTATCATCAATCATTCATTCTCTTTGTTGAACTGGGCAGACCCACCTTTTCTATGTATCCCCGCATCAGGTGAGACCATTATAATTCTCTCATTGTCTATGTTGTCTATTCAAAAATGAACATTATTGGCCATTATTAGTGTCAGGTAGGATTCACTGATATCATTCAGGAGTCCATGTAACGTTAGTTATCTTGGATGATGGAGGCTTTAGTTGGGTGAATCATTCCTGAATATCCAGTTCCTTTGGTCAATTATGACTGTAAAGAGATTCACGAGAAAGTAAGCTTTCATTGTACCTTGACACCAATGGAATGCCATAAGTAGCTCTTGGAAATGCATTGAGGGCCATATTGCAAAAATTCAGTTGCATGTATTCATAGAACATAGAACATAGAATAGTACAGCACAGTACAGGCTCTTCGGCCAACAATGTTGTGCCGACCCTTAAACCCTGCCTCCCATATATCCCCCCCCCCCACCTTAAATTTCTCCATTCATGCCTGTACCCAACTGTTCTCTGTTCCACACAGGCTGATGATGGAAAGACAAGAACATTAGATTAAAGTTGTAAATTATATGAGTAATTAAACCCAGCTTTTGTTCCTCTGCAGAATATTCATGAGCAGTTGTTGAAGAGGGATTTGTAGAGCAGAATGGGCTGGGTCAATACAGGGTTGATCACCAAGTTTTATTCCGTGTGAACGAGTTGCAGTATTTTCAGTATTTTGGGAGAGCCAGGGTCATTATGAGTTCATCCAATAGAATGGCTCGGTGTCAACTGCCCTTCTATAGATCTGGAGTCTTGTGTAGTCCAGAAGATTTCTGTCCCAAAAGAACATTGGAGAATTAGGTAGGATTTTACAACAATCTAAAGGATGCATTTTCATTAGCAACCATTCCAGCTTTGAATATCAGATTTATTTAATTTGCAGAATGTATGTACCCTGGCTGCCATCGTGGGAATTTTAGTTCATGGTAAGTCCAGAAACAAAGCTTTTATTTATATATTACATGCTTTAGTGAAGATATATTTACTCTTTTATTTGAATTCCCATTCCATTTTGTCATCTTGTTCTCTCTCTTTGGACTTCTTTGTCTCACACCATCAACAGGATGAGGATTAGCTCTATACTCAGGCCTCACTCAATGTTGCACCGAGTCAGGCTCAGGAAGTACACCAGATCAGACCTTTTCCTTCCTCCCTTTGGGAAAGCACTTGCCATCTGCTTTTTGCCCTCCAACTTATTAAGCCAATGCTACGATGGTACCACATGGAGTAGAGGTCACATCCATGTCTCTCAGCAAGGCATTAACACACTGTATTGATTCTGTTGAAAACAGAAATGTTTTTTCACAGCCAGCACCTATATTTTCTCCTCCATTAGGCCTTCTCATTGAAGTTATTTTATTCATAATAACATGTTCTGCAGATTCTCTACAGATGTCACCAATACCCTCAACAGATCTGACTCCAAGTTTCCATAATTTTTTCCTGCCACCCTTCCTTGCCACTGTGATATCCTTTCCACGATAATTACAGAGGTAGATATTTTTCCAGCAAAAGCTTTAAAACTAGTTTTGTGTTTGGTCTTCATAACCTGCAGGTAATACAAAGAGTTACGCTAAAGCTTTGCAGTACAAAACTATTAACTCAGATTGGAAATAACATCTCTTCAATGATAGCTCAAGTGCCATTTGTAAGTTCATTGATGACACAATTGTTGTTGACAGAATCTCAGATGGTGACGAGGAGACATATAGGAGTGAGGTAGCTCAGCTGTCACTGCAACAACCTTGTACTCTACATCAGTTAGACCAAGTTGACTTTGGACTTCAGGAAGGGGAAGTAAAGAGAACACACACTAGTCCTTAGCAAGCAGTCAGTAGTGGAAAGGGTGAGATGCTCCAAGTTCCTGGGCATCAACATCTCAGAGAATCTATCTTGAGCCCAACATATTGATGCATTTATGAAGAAGGTATGCCAGTGGCTGGACTTCATGAGGAGCTTGAGGAGATCTGGTATGTCACCAAAGACTAGCAAATTTCAACTGATGAAAAGTGAAAAGTAATGACTGATTGCATCACTGTCTGGTATGGAGGCTACAATACACAGGATTGAAAAAGCTGCAGAGGGATGTATAGACTCAGCCACCTCCATCATGGGCACCAGCCTCCCCACGATCAAGGACATCTTCAGAAGGCAGTGTCTCAAGAAGATGGTATTCACCATGACCCAAAACATGCCCTCTTCTCATTACTACTGTCAGGGAAGGAGGTTTAAGAGCCTGAAGTCACACACTCGACATTTTAGGAAATGCATCTTCCCCTCTGCCATCAGATTGCTGAATGATTAATGAACCCACAAACATGAATTCACTATTTTGTTCTCTCTTCACACTGTTCATTTTTATATACATACAAGTCTATTGTAAAATAAGTAATTTTTATATATATTGCACAGTACTGCTGCAACAAAACAGCCAATTCCTTGACATATAACGGTGATAATAAACCTGATTCTGATTGTGATTGATTGGGGGCATGATACTTAATTTATCTGAAGATTGCAATGGAATGTGCAGGAAATAATTTTCAGCAAATGAAAGGAATAAAAAAAATTATTCATATAGATTCTCTCACATCCTCAGGAGAAGTGAAACCAAATAGTTTTCAGCCAGTCAAGCACTCTAAGAAGTATAATCACCATGAGAACTTGGAAATGAAGAGCAAAGAAATAATGATCAAGAAATATCAGTTGAATGCTTAGTGCAGAACAGTATGAGGAGAGAATGCTACTCTTGTTTTTGGATAGAGTGCCATGGATATTATATTCCTAACTGAGAATGTAAACTAAGTTTTGTTTTAACATTTATATAGAACATAGAACAAAGAGATTCTGCAGATGCAAGACTGATGAAGAGTCTTGGCCTGAAGTGTCGACTGTTTATTTCCCTGCATAGATGCTGCTTGACCTGCTGAGTTTCCACAATTAATCTAACCCATCCCTCTACAAAGCCCATGACACTCTGTTATTTTTCACCCATATGACTAAGTCGCTTAAATCCTCCTAATTAATCACCCCTGCCAGTGCGTTGCAGACTCTTATCCCTCTCTGTGTGTAAAACCTACCTTTGACATCTTCTCAACATCTTCCTCCACTCACCTTAGAAGTATGTCATCTGATATTTTCCATTGCGGTCCTGGGAAACAAGTGCTGGCTGTCCACTCAATCCAGGCTTCTCATATTTCCTTCAAAAGATCATTATATAACAGTACAGAGTACTGAAGTGTAGGTCTTTTTTTGTACTTAAGTCCCCAGAGTGGGGTTTGAAGCCACAAAATGACCTAGAGGTGAGAGTGCCACCAACTAAGTCAAGGCTGACAAGTTGCCTTCCCAAGGCCCTATGTGCACTCTCTTGCTTTCACGTTTTTTAAAATTGGTTTTAGTTTATAAAGTGCTAAGGGTTTTTAACAGGGGTTTTAAAGGTCCCGGAGTACTTTTCAAGCCCTGTTTGATGTGATTCTAAAGTTATTCTTTGTAACATCAAGTCCCCTCTGAGGGGGATCTCAAAACACTTCACTTCTGTGTTATACTGGGTCATGAATCCGATGTTATTCTGTCATTTTTAATTGTAGTGAAATATTGAGAGTTAATTACAAATAAGTGTTATTATAACTGTACCCCTTAAAACTATATATTCAAACAAATGAAAGGCACTGTTTATAAAAGAAAATGTTTTCCAAATGATGTTGTTCTGTTTTGTCATTTATATCCCTACACAGGCATTTCCTGTTTAACGTCCAATTTTGTCTGGGACTGAGGGACTGAAACCTTTGTCACTGGGAGTGAATTTGCGAAATTTATCAAAATATAACTCAAATGCTTTGTTGAAATAAGATCTTTTTTATTCAGACAGCTGTGTGGTGTTTGACTCTGTGGCTATTTAGATAGTTCCCTTATTACTTACCGCATATTCACAGTTAGCTAAGCAAGATCATGAATCATCAATAACGTCAACAAAACTTGAGACTTTTTCCAGTACTAAATCTAATGTTATTTATTCCATATGTGCCTGAAACATGTTAGTAGATATTTTGGATGCTGCACTTGAATAGTAAATTGAAATATAAATCTATTATTTTTATATTGTTAATTCAATGAACAGCACTAAATCTTTGCTTTTTACTTTAAGTTCAAAGTAAAGTTCAAAGTTCAAAGGAAATTTTGTTATCAAAGTGCACACTCAACTAACCTACAGAATGCTAATTATATTAGGATCAATGAAAAATCAACTAGAATGCAGAAGACAAGAAATCATGCAAATGCAAATATAAATATATAGCAATAAATAGCCAGAACATGAGATAACAAGATAAAGAGTCCTTATAGTGAGGCCATTGGTTGCGGGAATATTTTAATGATGGGGCAGGTGAAGGTAGTTATCCCATTTTATTCCAAGAGCCTGATGGTTAAGGGGTAGTAACTGTTTTTGAACCTGGTGGTGTGAGTCCTGAGGCTGTCTACAAGAAGGGTGGAGCCGTCTCTATTTCCTGAGGAGACTTAGGTCCTTTAACATCTGCCAGATGATGCTGAGGATGTTCTATGAGTCTGTGGTGGCCAGTGCTATTATGTTTGCTGTTGTGTGCTGGGGCAGGAGGCTGAGGGTAGCAGACACCAATAGAATCAACAAACTCATTCGTAAGGCCAGTGATGTTGTGGGGGTGGAACTGGACTCTCTGATGGTGGTGTCTGAAAAGAGGATGCTGTCCAAGTTGCATGCCATCTTGGACAATGACTCCCATCCACTCCATAATGTACTGGTTAGACACAGGAGTACATTCAGCCAGAGACTCATTCCACCGAGATGTAACACTGAGCGTCATAGGAAGTCATTCCTGCCTGTGGCCATCAAACTTTACAACTCCTCCCTCGGAGTGTCAGACACCCTGAGCCAATAGGCTGGTCCTGGACTTATTTCCACTTGGCATAATTAACTTACTATTATTTAATTATTTATGGTTTTATATTGCTATATTTCTACACTATTCTTGGTTGGTGCAGCTGTAACGAAACCCAATTTCCCCTCAGGATCAATAAAGTATGTCTGTCTGTCTGTCTGTCTGTTCTACCTGATGGCAGCAGCAAGAAGAGAGCATGATCTGGGTGGTGGATATCTCTGATGATGGATGCTGCTTACCCACAGCAGTGTTTCATGTAGAATACATTTTTAATAACTCATTAAATGGGGAAAGCCTTGTACAGAGTCTGTTTTTCTTTAACTGATTACCTCCACTAACTTTTATGGTACTTTCTGAAGTTTTGATTTGATCTAGGGGATATTCAACAGTAGATAATGGCAGACTATTGTTACTTTTTACAGTCAATACAGACAAATAAGCCAGCATTTTTCTCTCCAGCAATAAGATTATTTAATAGAACTAAATGACCCTGGAGAAAGTATTGGTTAAATGGTTCAATAGCTTTTGTCATAGGGGACATAGGCTCAAGATTCGGGGGGCTAGATTTAGGATGGTGACAGACATACTTTATGTATGAGATGAGGAGGAACTGCTTTTCCCAGAGAGTGATGAATCTGTGGAATTCTCTGCCTATTCAAGCAGTGAAGACTACCTCAGTAAATATATTTAGGGTGGATAGATTTTTGCATAGTAGGGGAATTAAGAGTTATGGGGAAAAGGCAGGTAGGTGGAGATGAGTCCATGGCCAGATCAGCCATGATCTTATTGAATGATGGAGCAGGCTCGATGGGCCAGATGGCCGACTCCAGCTCCTATTTCTTATGTTCTTATGTCAAATTAATATGCAAAGTATATTCACATAAATATCATTATTATCAATTCCAAGTAAAAATTCCAGTATATTCACTGAATTTACAAGTACTGTACACTTGGAAGTACTATCTGGCAATGGGAAACCTTTTGATATGGAATCTGTTCTTTGATAACTAAATCTTGGCATAATATAACAGCATCTGCCATGGTATGAGTCACTGAATGATGAGCCTGCATGTTTTGAATGTGACAACCTACAAAGCAAATTTTTGGAAATATTACAGTAATGTTGGTATGTTTAATTAACTGCTAATTTACTAACATTTGCATAATTTGGAGTGCATATCTTTCACTAATTCTATCTGAACATGATTTTCAACATCCTGTAGCCTTTTCCTTGTATACACTATACCAAATGCACTTCATTACACTTCCAACACACTTGGTGCATATAGTTCTGAAGTAGAACGGTGCTATCTCGCTGTAATTGAAACATTTCTCAGTGTTAGTGATCAACTTGAAGAGCTATGATGATTGTAACCGCTGATTCTCCTGGAAGTATAGTGGGAAACATTACATTGAAGACAACTCACGTGGGCCTCTGCTAATGTGTTCCACAGCTAAGATTCTGTTGGGAGTAATAAATATCCTTGCAGTGTAAAATAGCGTGCAACTGAGCAGCCATGCTCCAGTATTACCGTGAATTCAGGGTACTTCGAGTGAAGTGATCTGTACTCGAACATGCTTTCTGCCTGCTCTGCCAAGAGTCACAACCATACCTACAGCATGGATGGAATCTTCAAAGGAACTTGCAATGTTTTAACAGTTCTGTAGGATTTTTGCTATGAATTATTCTGTACTTGTTTCAAGATGATTGCTAGTCCTGGACAGTGAAACACTTCAGAGAGTGTGTGTCAGTTCACATGTGTCCCCAGATGAGATACATTCAAGACCAAGAGCTAAGTAAGTATCCCGATAAAGTGCATTAATGGAAAAGCCAGAAGAGAATACTTTATTTATTCTCAGTTAGTTGCCTTAATGGAAGAAAAGGATGTACTGTTCCTTGAATTTATTTTATTTGTAAAACATCAACTTCCTGTTGTCAAAAAGATGTGGGAATAGTTGACTCCAGTAATGACAATCACTAGGGAATGGCAGTGCTCTCAGAGAGAATTCATTGCAAGGACTGAATTAAAACTAATCAGCAGAGCATTCTGAGATCGGGTAAGCTTGGAAAACCATCACAGATGACAGAACATTTACAATTGCTGCCCTGAAATCAGTTAGTTCAATATCGACTCATTGATCAGTTCTGAAGTACCCTATATGCTAATTTACAATATGTTACATATATAAGAGAAAATCTGCATTTCGGTCCAAGACCCTTCATCAGGACAGGAGTAAAACATGAGGAGTCAGAGTATGAAGGTGGGGGGAGGGGAGAAAGAACCACAAGGTGATTGGTGAAACTGGGAATGGGGGGCAACGGTGAAGTAAAGAGCTGGGAAGTTGATTGGTGAAAGCCATACAGGGCTGGAGAAGGGGGAATCTGAAGAGAGAGGACAGAAGGTCATGGAAGAAAGAAAAGGGGAAGGAGCATCTGAGGGAGAGAGGTGATAGGCAGGTAAGGAGAGAGGCATTTGGGAATTGGCAATGGTGAGGGGGTGGGTGGGACATTACCAGAAGCTTGAGAAATCGAAGTTGATGCCATCAGATTGGAGACTACCCAGATGGAATATAACATGCTGTTCCTTCAACCTGAGTGTGGCCTCATCCAAACAGTAGAGGAGGCCATGACTGACTTGCCACAATGGGGATGGAAAGTGAAATTAAAATGGGAGGCCACTGGTTGATCACACATTTTCTGGCAGACAGAGCATAGGTAGTCAGCAAAGCTGTCTCTCAATCTACATCAGATCTCACCAATATAAAGAGGCCACACCAATAGCACTGGATACAAAAAATGAACCCTACAGACTCACAGGTGAAGTGTCGCCTCACCTGGAAGGACTGTTTGGGGCCCTGAATGGTAGTGAGGGAGCAGGTGTAGCACTTGTTCTGCTTACAAGGGTAAGTGCCAGATGTGAGATCAGTGGGAAGGTGTGAATGGACAACTAGGTTGTGTAGGGAGTGGTCCCTGTGGAAAGCAGAAAGTTGGGAGGGGGTAGGCAAAGATATACTTGGTGGTGGGATCCCATTGGAGATGGTGGAAGTTATGGAAAATTATGTGCTGGACATGAAGGCTGGTGGGGTCGTAGGTGAGAACAATAGGAACCCTATCCTTCATGGAGTGGCGGGAGGATGGGGTGAGGGAAGTTGTGAGTGAAATGGAAGAAATGCGGTTGAGGGCACGTTGATGGTGAAGGAAGGGATTCCCCTCTCTTTGAAGAAGGAGGACATCTCCTTAGTTCTGGAATGAAGAGCCTCATCCTGAGAGCAGATGTGGCAGAGATGGAGGAATTGAGAAAAGGCGATGGCGTTTTTACAGGTAACAGTGTGGGAAGAGGTATAGTCCAAGTAGCTGTGACAGTTAGTGGGTTTATAATAGACATCAGAGGATAAGCTGTCTCCAGGGATAGCAACAGAGAGATCGAGAAAGGGGAGGGAGGTGCTGGAAATGGACCAAGTAAGTTTAAGGGCAGGGTGGAAGTTGGAGGCAAAGTTGGTGAAGTGGCCTCCCATTTTAATTCCGCTTCCCATTCCTATTCCAACATGACAGTCCATGGTCTCCTCTACTGTCACAATGAGGCCACATTCAGGTTGGAGGAGCAACAGCTTACATTCCGTCTGGGTAGCCTTCAACCTGATGGCAAGAACATCGATTTCTCAAACTTCCAGAAATGCCCCCAACACCGCCCCTTCACCATTCCCCCTTCCTAATTGCTTCTCACCTTATCTCCTTACCAGCCTATCACCTTCCTCCCTCTGGTGCTCCTTCCCCTTCTCTTTCTTCCATGGCCTTCTTCCTCACTATCAGATTCCACCTCCCCCACTCCATTTTCTCCAGCCTTGGATCTCTTTCACCAATCAACTTCCCAGCTCCTTACTTCACCCCTCCTTCTCCTGGTTTCACCTCTCACCTTGTGGTTCTCTCTCCCCTCCCCCCACTTTCTTACTCTGACTCCTCATCTTTCTTTCCAGTCCTGATGAAGGGTCTCAGCCTGAAACGTCAACTATACTTTTTCCATAGATGCTGTCTGGCCTGCTGAGTTCCTCCAGCATTTTGTGTGTTTGATATAATTCATATGTCTGCTTTTACGAAATTAGCTGTGCTTTTGGATCTCCTAGGGCCATGTTGGAGCATAAAATGACATTTTTACATATCAGATTATGTTCCAAATGTTCTTTCCAATATACTGTAATTATTAAAAGCAGGATCTTTTCATGTCATTCTAAAACATTATTTATCAATTAGTACAAAACCATTTAGAATCTAATTTATGCAATGGGCAACCCCAGCAAATAATTCTATTCAGTTCAGTATATGTCATCAAAAGTACAATGTCGCACAATATATGCTCATTTTCTTCTTTTATGTTTAAATATTCATCTGCTGGCTGGAAACTCTCATTGCAATGCTGCAATTTTTCCTGCCAATTGCATTTACTTGATTAAGTTCAGATAGAGGGTAAAACAAGCAGACAAAAGCTCCAAACTTACCATGGTGAAATTCTTTTAAATAGTGCAGAAATGGAAGAACATTTGTTAAAATATACACCCAGCGGAAAGCATCAGTTAGGACAAAGTAGTTTGTTACTAAAATAAAAGTTTCTTTTAACTTTAACAAAACTTCTCTTCAGACAAGACCCAATGCCTTCTCAACTAGCTTCACTCTAACTTCTACGTTGAATGCAAAATGGATGCAGTACGAAATCGAGATTACAGTGCATAAGTACTTACATTGTCTGATGTGGAACTCATCACTAAACTAAGGTCTGAGATTTGCAGCAGAATGGTAGCCCTAAGGTCACTGGAATATAAATTAGTCTGACAAATGTTAAATGTTGGAGCCCCTTGTTTTACCATGTGGAGATCTTCCAGTGACAAGTAAGGCTATCTTAATCATAATTTAAAACAAAATGCTGAAATACTGTATATCACATTTTACTGTTCCTAGAAACTATGAAAGAGTTAGAAAAAACATTGTTCTTCATCTTTGCTGAAATTTCAGTTGTCATATTCCCACACGTTTTAAACTATTCTAAAGTATTTCATATTTATTTAGTAATTAAGCTGGCTGTCAATGCAGTTTGAACCCAAACTGCCTCTAAACTCAATCAATAAGAATAGCATTCAATGGTATTTGGTAGATTAGTCGTGCCAACCAAATATTGTGCTTAATCCTTATTTGCATTGCTTGCTTCATTATCATAATTTAGATCTGTAAAGAGAAATGAAATGCCCAGTGAAACAGAATGTTCTGAGAGCACTCAGCACACTACCTAGCTTTTGTGGGGTGAGAAACAGGATTAATATTTTGTGTCAAAGACTCTACACCAGAACTAAGGATCTCAGACCTGAACCTCTGTTTTGCTTCCCACAGACACTGTCTGATCTGCTAAGTGTTCACAACATTTTCAATTATTATTTCAAATATTCAGCATCTACAGTTTCCTTTATTTTTCATTTAATCTCATTCACTATATATTGACAACATTATGTTAAATTATGCGATCATTGCATTTGACCCAGATCAACAAATTGCTTCCTTCCTTGAATTGCTGACTTAAACTGTGTCCATAAAAGAGTTTTCGATTGAAGATAATAACAGGTTGCACTAAGTGTTATTTCAGAAGCCAGTCTTTTGCCCCCGCCCCCAGTACAAACACCCGTTGGGGTTTATGAATGATGTATTGCTTGTTGTGTCTGTTACTAGGTGGGAAGGCAACACCACATAAAGTAACAAGGAGTTACATGTCAGAGGACATTCACTAGAACTAGGTGATCTGGACTAGCTTCAACTATCTTTTGTGAATGAGGAATTGCTTGGAAGTGGTGAAAATACACACAGTTGATCTGTTTTTTTTATTCATTTATTCATCTCTTCCTGGAAATTGCGTGACTATTGGGTGGAGTGCTAAGTGTCCGCGTTGTGATGCAAAGTGGCGCTGTTGTGCAGAACAGGCAGAATGAATGAGAAGGTGTTTTCTGATCCATAGTTCTTCATAAAGCCAATAAACATGTTAAAGCCTGTTGTATATAGAATGCAAAAAGGCAGAATGTAAAGGATTCATACATCAAAACTGGGTGGTATAATTTCTGTGACTATTTAACAGTTCTAAAGAAATATCAAATATCAAAGAATTGCTCTAGGTTCATTTATTTTCCTTCCACTGCCTGGACACCACATCCAGGATTCTCAGCCATATATGCAAAGGTGGCACTCTTTCAAAAGCTGGTCTTCACAATATTGATGAAGCCTTCTTCAGCATTGTTGATGGGAGACCTACATGAGAAGGTACTGATCTCCAATCGGACTGCTCTACATGTATTTAACATTGTCAATAGTCTCACCCCAATCATGACCACTATTTGCCAGCTCACACCTTCATCTAATACCAAGACACAGATTTGGTAACTTCTCTAATGGAAGGGCAGACAAAGAGATTGTCTGTGATAATGCCTTGAGCCTCAGCCTACTAGTTCTTGCACTAGCAAGTCCTAGAATAAAACCCTTAAACACCAGCATGTTAATACATCTTTACTCCTTTGTAGAGAGTGTAGAGGGAGTTAAGTGCTCAAAGTTCCTGGGAGTTCATATCATGGAAAACCTCACATGATCCCTTAATATCACCTCGCTGAACAAAAAGGCACAGCAGCACCTCCACTTCCTAAGCAGGTTGAAGCAAGCAAGGCTTCACTGTTCTCCCCACCCTGGTTAGTGCTTCAGCGGTCGGTGCTCCTGTGTTTTACAGGAACACCTTTGAGACTGTCCTGACAAACTACGTCTTCACCTGGTATGGGAGCAGTCGTGCATCAAACCAGAAGTCCCTAATAAGGACTGGGAGGACAGCTGAGAGGATCATAGGTGTCTCCCTGCCATCCATCGGGGATATTTATCAAGAGCCCTTCGTATTATGAAGGGTCCAGCATCCTCTTTCACTTTCAATCATCAGGTAGGAGACTCTGATACATAAAAACAAGAACGGTCAGGATGGGAAACAACTTCTTCCCTTAGGCAATTAGGCTTCTGAACTCCCTGCTGCATTCACTTTGAAGTGTCACCAATAGATCTGTTCCATACCTTACAATATTTAATTGATGCATTTTAGTTTGTTAATTATGTGTGATTCATCTATAGATATTATCCTTACCTTCATAAGCTGTTGTGTTATGTGTACTACTGTGCTTTACACCCTGGTTCAAAGAAACATAATCTTGTTTCTAAAAAAAATTATATGCTACTTTATATGTATACAGTTCAACGACAATAATCTTGACTTGATCTGCACTGGCACTGTGAAGTGTGGATCTACAGTGGTACAAGAAAGTTTGTGAACCACCTATTTCAACATAAATATGACCTAAAATGTGATCAGAATTCACGTAAGTCCTAAAACTAGACAAAGAAAACACAATTAAAGAAATAACAAAAAACATTATACATGTTCATTTATTTAATTATGAAAAATGATCCAATATTACAAATATTTGCTGGAAAAAGTATGTGAACCTTTGCTTTCAGTAACTGGTGTGACCCAGTTGTACAGTAACAACTTCAACCAAACATTTCCAGTACCTGTTGATCGGTCCTACTGGCTTGGAAGAATTTTAGGCCATTCTTCCTTACAAAATTCCTTCAACTCTGGGACGTTGGTGGGCTTCCTTGCATGAACTGCTTGCTTCAGGCTCTTCCACAACATTTCTATAGGAGTAAGGTCAAGACTTTGACTCAGCCATTCAAAAACACAAATTTTCTTCCTTTTAATCCATTCTGTTGTTGATTAACAGCTGGTAATGGTTGAGAGATTCAGATTTAACAAAAGGAATCAGTCAAAGGATGAAAGAATTTCTGAATACATTGCAGAACTGTGCAAACTTTCCCAATACTGTGACTTTGGAGATGGGCTTTCTGTTGCATTAAGGGACAGGCTTGTATGTGGAATGCATAGTCAAAACACTCAAAAGAGGCTACTGTCAAAAAGAGAGCGAACCTTAGAATGGGCATTGACCATTGCAATATCGTTAGAGACAGCAGCAAACGATGTTGCAGAACTACAGAAAAAGAGTTTAGAATGTGAAATGCACAAGTTGCCCCTGAATGGTGCAAAAAGCCAAAAATATTATCGATGTGGCAAATCCTCCCATGATGCAAATGACTGTTGTCAAGAACAAGTTTGCAGGAAGTGTCACAGACAAGGTCACATAGAGAGAGTGGGCAAGTCAAACAAAAATCACAACCATAGAGAAAAACAAATACAGAGTGAAAAGCTTCAAACACAAAACTAAACAAATGCAAAAAGTGACTGAATGTGAAACAAAATCAGAGAACACAGAGTCCGACAAAGGTAAACAGTCATACCTGGAACTGTATAGCATTACTGAAGCAGATCACAAAATCATATGGATTACAATAGATGTGTCAGGTGTGAAACATGAAAATGGAGCTGGATACAGGGTCAACTTTGTCTATAATTTTACTGGCTGACTACAACAGACTGTTTCCTAAGCTGCCATTAGAAAAGACCTCAGCGATGCTGAAGACCTACACAGGTGAAGTTGTCTCCTACAGGCAAACTGAGAGTGAATGTGATGTACGGAGGACAAACACTGCAGTTAGAGGTTTATGCATTGAAAAGTGGAGGGCTAGCTCTTTTTGGACATGAATGGTTGAGAAAAATTCAACTTGACTGGCACACAATCAAAGCTCTCAATATGTCATTAACAGGCAACTGCAGCCCAAATGGAACCAGAGACTGTCACGGCTACTTAATGCTAATGAAAATGTGTTTGAGAAGGGTATTGTTAAACTTAATGGCATGATGGCCAGAATTGAACCCGATGAAATAACAACAGCAAGATGCTATAAAGTGCACCCAGTGCCTTACGCATTATGTCCTAAAGTGGATACTGAACTTCAGAACTTGGAGGTGTCTGGCATTCTCTGCAAGGCTGAGTGGTGTTATTGGGCCATTCCCATTGTTCCAGTGATCAAAAAAGGGAAGGCCAGAGCTGTTCGCATTTGAGGGGACTTCAAAGTGAGCATCAACCCTGTGCTTCAAACTGTGCAATATTCTCTGTCACAAATAGAAAACATTTTTGCACCTTTGGCAGGCGGGGAGAGGTTTTTAAAGATTGAGTTGTCACAAGCTGACATGCAAATGGAGATTGAGGAGCCAAGCGGAGGTATGGTCTGCGTGCAAAGAGAGAGAAATTAGAGTGTTTCAAAAGTGAAACATATTGTGGACATGTCATCGACAAGCAGGACTTACATAAGCCACAAGATTGACGCAATGCTACAGGCACCCAAACTGGAAAATGTGTCACACCTCAGGTCATACTTGGGCCTTGAAAACTACTACAACTAATTCCTCACAAGCTTTGCTACAGTGCTGCATCCATTGGACACACGATTACAGACAGGAGCAAAGTGGGAATGGTCAGAAAAAAGCATTCAAGGGAACAAAGAGACTAATATAACTCCAATATAACTCGGAGTCCTGCCATGTGCAGAAGTTCGCTGATGACACGGCCATAGTGGGGTGTGTCAGGAATGGACAGGAGGAGGAGTATAGGAAACTGATACAGGACTTTGTGATATGGTGCAACTCAAACTACCTGCGTCTCAATATCACCAAGACCAAGGAGATGGTGGTGGACTTTAGGAGATCTAGGCCTCATATGGAGCCAGTGATCATTAATGGAGAATGTGTGGAGCAGGTTAAGACCTACAAGTATCTGGGAGTACAGTTAGACGAGAAGCTAGACTGGACTGCCAACACAGATGCCTTGTGCAGGAAGGCACAGAGTCGACTGTACTTCCTAAGAAGGTTGGCGTCATTCAATGTCTGTAGTGAGATGCTGAAGATGTTCTATAGGTCAGTTGTGGAGAGCGCCCTCTTCTTTGTGGTAGCGTGTTGGGGAGGAAGCATTAAGAAGAGGGACGCCTCACGTCTTAATAAGCTGGTAAGGAAGGCGGGCTCTGTCGTGGGCAAAGTACTCGAGAGTTTAACATCGGTAGCTGAGCGAAGGGCGCTGAGTAGGCTACGGTCAATTATGGATAACTCTGAACATCCTCTACATAGCACCATCCAGAGACAGAGAAGCAGTTTCAGCAACAGGTTACTATCGATGCAATGCTCCTCAGACAGGATGAAGAGGTCAATACTCCCCAATGCCATTAGGCTTTACAATTCTACCGCCAGGACTTAAGAACTTTTTAAAAGCTATTAGTAATGCTTTTTGAGATAGTGATTTAGATGCATATCATATTTTATACTGAGTTAAGTATTGTATGTAATTAGTTTTGCTACAACAAGTGTATGGGACATTGGAAAAAAAGTTGAATTTCCCCATGGGGATGAATAAAGTATCTATCTATCTATCTAATAACATCAAATGAACTGCTCACCCATTATGGCCCATCTCTGCCCATCAGACTGGCGTGAAATGCGTCACCTTATGCCGTTGGAGCTGTTTTGTCACACACAATTAAAGATTGATCTGAACGTCTGATTGCATTTGCTTCAAGATCGCTGACGAGCGCAGAATGCAACTACACACAAGACTGAGAGACCTTTAGTCTAGTATGGGGAATAAAGAAGTTCACCACTACCTCTACGGACAAAAGTTTCCTCTAGTGACAGATCACGAGCCTCCTGTGTTCACTTTCAATCCCAGGAAAGGAATCCCAGTGATGACTTCTACCCAGTTGCATCATTGGGCACTTTTTCTCAGAGCCCACACTTATGAGTTCAAGGGTACCAAACAACAATGCTGACAGCTTGTCATATCTTACATTGTTAGCAACTGAAGAGGGAAGACCTTCATACTGTTTCACAGAGTATTGGTGGACCAGTTGCCGGTAACAAATTCTGAAATACAAAGGGAAACAAGAAATGACCCAACATTGTCAAAAGTCCATGACATCAGAATGCAAGGATGGTTATCTCATGAAAATCCTATGTTCCCAGAGTTCTCAGTGAGACAAGACCAGCTGTCTGTATGTCAAATAACGTTGTTGTGTGGATCTCGTGTTGTGGTTCCCTCTAAACTGCACACCAGTGTTAGAGAATCTGCATGAAGGTCACCTGGGTCCAGTCAAGCTGAAGAGTCTTGCACAGAACTACATGTGGTGGCTGGAAACAGATTGAAGACTTAACGAAAAGCTGGTTGTGATGCCAAAAAATTCAAAATGCACACCAACAAGCACCGTTACACCCGTGGGATTGGCCGTCTTCACCATAGCAAGGAATACCCATTGACTTTGCTGGGTCATTAATGGACTCTATGTTTCTGATTGTTGTGTTTGATCATTCAAAGTGTCTGGCGGCCATACCAAGGAAATTAACCACAGCAGAAAAAACTGCTTCCACACAGAGGACTATCTTTGCCAGAAATGGCTTACCTGAACAAACTGTGAGTGACAGTGGACCACAATACATGTCAAAAGAGTTCAGACTGTTCATGAAGAAAAATGGCATCAAACATTTCAAGTCAGCTACTCACCACCCAGCAACGAATCGGTTAGCTGAAAGGTTTATCCAAACCTTGAAGATCCATTAAAGCTATGGACAAGCAGGACACTTCTCCACAGCAAAGGGTGGACAACTTTCTTTTTGTGTGTTGGAATTCTGTTTGTGCAATGACAAGCCAAACACCTTCAATGCTGTTCATGAGCAGGAATCTGAGATCTCACATAGACTTCCTGAAGCCAAATCTACAGAGGGAAGTGCCGGATAAGTAGTTCAGCCAGTTCAAGGTTGGAGAGGAATTCCCAGCACATGATTACCGAGAAGACAAGTGGACACCCGGTAGGATGGCCACAAGAACTGGACCACTAATGTACACAGCGGATGTTGGAGATCATACATGGAGATGTTGTATGGACCACATATGGATGTTCAGCCAAAGAACACACCTGGGTTGTCTGCGTCCAACAAGATGGACAGATTACAGCAACTGAACTTACCTCTCAGTGATGATCATGTCACCAACAGCAACGTGACACCTGCAATAGAGAAAGGTGGTTTTGGCAAAGCACCTGCCAAAACTAAGTCCACTCCACAGGTCCAAAGGTGCTATCCTGAATGAAACAGAGTGCCACACAAAAGACTGAACCTTTAGGCCGGTGAAGTTAATCATGGACTGTTATTTTGAAAATATGTTTATTTGAATTTTGTTTGTTAAAGGGAAATTGAACATTTTGGTACATGTACAGTTTTAAGTATTTTATTACATATGTGTTTTATGTTGCATTAATCTAAACAGGGAGGAAACGTAATGTGTAAATCTATTTCTTTTAGAGCAACGACTCCCCTTAGCACTACACATGAACTGATAATTTACCTGTGCACATTGATCTATTGTCTACGCATGTGCATTGACCTTTCGCGCTCTCTCACCACAACGTGAATACACCAGCTAACCCTATCTACCGAATGCGTGCTTTTATTTACTTGATATATGGTGGTATAGACACAACAGGCACCATTCCGTTTCTGGACTCCTACAACTTGTAGTCCTGGAGGGCTCCACTATTAACATAAAAGACAAAAAAGAGTAACATTTCAAGGAAGTTATTGCATAAGAAGTGGAAACTAAGTTACCAACATCCATAAATTACACTAAACAAATTATGAAAGCAATTGGAGAATGCATTGAGATTGTACTTATTGAGTAACTGAATAGGCAGAATCTTGCAGCAGCACTGTTATGTTCTGAATTTTAACATACCACTGGTCTAGGACACGTGCATTTTATTAACGAAGACTATTTTATTTTGTAATTTATCAGAAGTTAGAAATGGAACATACGTGCAAGCAAATGCTTGTTTATGGGAAATGTGAATTTCATTTTTAAAGAATCAAATGAATGTCTTGCATGTTTGAGTCATTGTCAGTCTCTGGGTTGGCACTTGCCTTCCCCTTGGGGCTCTCTTTGCCTCAGTTCTCTCTCTTGATGACATTTAGTTAGAACTCATATTAAAATTGATTGGGTGTATGATGTCCCCAAAGAGCCAGAAGGGAAATATTGTGTGAAGCTCAATTAAATCAAAATGGAAATGGGTGGAGTACACCAAACACAGATTTCAAACATTTGTTGCCTTTAAAATCTTACCACAAAAAAACAAATGAATTTAAACTTTCCAGAGTCTGCAGTCATCCCTTGGTCCTCGCTCCACTTTATTAAACTAGGATGTGCAATACAACAGTGGGTACTTCTGATCAATTGGAGCACCACACTCTAAAATGCATATTAATCACACCACCTTAGGCATATAGGAGGAATTCTGATAGAGAAGTATATACCCAGTGGCCACTTTATTAGGTATACCTGCTCATTAATGCATTTATCTAATCAGACAATCATGCTGCAGCAACTCAATGCATAAAAGCAAGCAGACGTGGTCAAGAGGTTCAGTTCTTCAGATCTAACGTCAGAATGGGGAAGAAATGTGTTCCAGGTGACTTAGACAGTGGAATGATGGCTGGTGTTAGACAGGTTGGTTTGAGTATCTCAGAAACTGCAGACCTCCTGGGATTTTCACACACAACAGTCTCTGAAGTTTACAGAGAATGGTGTGAAAAACAAAAAAACATCCAGTGGTTCTGTGGGCAAATACACCTTATTAGAGAGAGAAGTCAGAGGAGAACAGTCAGACTAGATCAAGCTGAAAGGAAAGCAACTGTAATTTAAATAACTATGCGTGCCAAATGTGGTATGTGGAAGAGCATCTCTGAATGCATAATAGGTTGAATCTTGAAGTGGAAATACTACAGCAACAGAAGACCACGAACACAAAAGTCTCAATCACTTCATTTTGTTGCATAGAGATTTAGTACAGCAAATTTGAGAGGATACAATCAGCTTGCACTGAAACCCATTAACAGTAAGCTGCTACTAGTAATTACATGCATGCTGTTTTGGAATGAACTTCCGCACACAGAAATGTTGCAGGGGTGGCCCTCTGCTTACTCTGCTGATTTTTCACATCTGGATGGCTCATGTGCGTGTTTCCTGGAGAAAGTTCCTTACATCCAACGCCAGCAGGCACTCTTAGATGGGGTCCTGTGATTGACAAAGAAGCTATTCAGATTTGAGGAGGTGGACCTAGGCATCTTGGCTTTGGATCTGTTGAATGCACCGAGGTTTTGCATTTGCAGATGTATTGTCACTGCTGTCCAAGTGTCCTCCAACGTTTAGACTCCGTGTTGCCCTTACAATTTCAGTTAAAACCAAAAGAAAAAAAAGATATTGTGTGCAAAGATGAGCTTGCAGACAGTATCACACACAGAATGCTAGAGGAACTCAACAGGCCAGACAACATCTATGTAAAAGAGTAAACAGTTGATGCTTCAGGCCGAGACCCTTCAGCAGAAATTCTTGGCCTGAAATATCAGCTGGTTGTTCTTTCCACAGATGCTGCTTGGTCTGCGGAGCTCCTCCAGCATTTTGTGTGTGTTGCTTTGGATTTCCAGCATCTGCAGATTTTCTCGTGTTTATAGACAATATGCATTCACTTCACTCGTAGTTAACATAATTTGATAGAAGGAGCCACAAGTTAATCTTTATTCTGAAGTCAGTACCCCAAATTTGCATCTATAAATTTGCTGATGATAATACCATTGTTGGCAGAATCTTAGATGGATACAAGAGGTAAGCTGGAGTGAGATATTCCAGCTGGTTGAGAGGTGCTGCAGCAACAGCCTTGCATTCAATGTCAGAAAGACCAAAGAGCTGATTGTTGGCTTCAGGAAGGGTAAGACAAAGGAACATGAAACAATCCTCATAGAGGGATCAGAAGTGGAGAGAGTTAGCAATTTCAAGTTCCTGGGTTTCAATATCTCTGAGGAACCAACCTGGTCCCAACATATCTGTAAACAGCATCTGTAAAGAAGGCAAGACAGCAGCTATATTTCCTTAGGAGTTTGAGGAGATTTGGTTTGTCACCTAAAACTTTAGAAAATTTCTACATATGTACCATAGAGTGCATTCTGACTGGCTACATCACCTTCGGAAATGGGGGTTGGGGGTGGCTACCTCACAGGATCAAAAGAAGCTAAAGGCAGTTGTAAAATTAGTCAGTTCCATTATGGGTACTAACCTCCATAGTATCCAAGACATCTTCAAAGAGTGGTGCCTCAGAAAGGCAGTGTCCATCATTAAGGACCCTACCATCCAGGACATGCCCTCTTCTCATTGTTACCATCAAGAAGGAAGTACAGAAGCCTGAAGGCACACACTCAGCGATTCAGAAACATCTTCTTCCCTCTGCTTTCCGATTCCTAAATAGACATTGAACCCATAAACATTATCTCACTACATTTTTTATTTCTGTTTTTGCACTACTTATTTTAATGTAACTATTTATAATACATATATGTACTTACTGTCATTCTTTTTTGTTATATACTTATCATGTGTTGCTTTGTACTGCTGCCACAAAGTTAACAAGTATCATGATATATGCCAGAGATATTAATCATCTGATTCTGAAGTTTGCAGCACTCATGCAGTGCCACATAAACAATTTTTCACAATGACATTCATAAAGAAAATCATAAACAGAAAAACACTCATCCCATATTCGGTTACTTCACAAAGCTTAAATGGATTGATTGTACCAACATACAGTAAAACAATCTATGGTATGTGCTATAGAGGAAACCAAGGATCCAGTACACATAGGAGACCTTGACACTAATGCGAACGACCCAAGAGGTAGAGGGGCAAAAACATTCAATGCTTGTCTCAGGTACTTTGGTTATTGATTGATGTATTTTTCATCCAAACATCCTTCCTGAATTAAAGGAGCACAGGGTCTAAGTAATACACAGCTTAGTGTGGGTGTGAAGTCCATGAAGGAAGAATTCAGGGAGTGGAGTAGAGTGCGGTGGGCATATATCAGGTATTGGTCAGACCACATTTTGAGCAGCTTATCTATGTTTGTAAGAAAGAATGTGCTGGCTTCAGAGAGGGTCCACAGGGGGCTCGTCAGAATGGTCCCATGAATAAAAGTGTTAATGTATGAGGAGCGTTTGATGACTCTGGGCTTGTACTCACCTGAGTTTACAGGAATGAGAGGAGGTCTCTTTGAAACCTGGCAAATATTGAGAGGCCTGGAAAGAGTAGACGTGAAGAAGATGTTTCCAATAGTGGGGAGTCTAGGACCAGAGGGTGCAACCTTGGACTACAAGGACATTCTTTAGAACAGAGATGAGAAGGAATATCTTTAGCTAGCGGGTGGTGAATCTGTAGAATTCATTGCTACAGAGGGCTACAAAGGCCAGGTCATTGGATATATTGTAAATGAAGGTTGATAAGTTCTTGGTTATGAAAACAAGGCAAGAGAAAATGGGGCTGAGAGGGATAATAAATCAGTCGTGATGAAATAGTACAGCAGACTCAATGGGCCGAATGGCCTAATTCTGCTCCTACATCTTATGGTCTCATGGCATATGAAGAATTTAGAAAATGTGTTGGAGAGCATCTTTTAAAACTGTGCTGATAGAACCAAGGATTTTTACATCAGCCACGCATCTTAGAATGTGTGATACTTTCAAAGCAACTGAGTCAAATACCCAATCAGTAAGGGTACAAAGTTCTAGTATCTTTGGATTGAACATGGATCACAGAATCAAATTGAAGAGGCTCGAGACATTTAAGCATTATTTGACTAATCACGGCATTAATGAACAAAACACTCAAAATGCTGGAGGAAAACTGTAGATAGAACATAGAATAGATAGATAGATAGATAGATAGATACTTTATTCATCCCCATGGGGAAATTCAACATTTTTTCCAATGTCCCATACACTTATTGTAGCAAAACTAATTACATACAATACTTAACTCAGTAAAAATATGATATGCATCTAAAATCACCCTCTCAAAAAGCATTAATAAATAGGGTGATTTATACAGCACATTACAGGCCCTTCGGCCCACAATGTTGTGCCAACCCTCAAACACTGTCTCCCATATAACCCCCCACCTTAAATTCCTCCATATACCTGTTTAGTAGTCTTTTAAACTTCACTAGTGTATCTGCCTCCACCACTGACTCAGGCAGTGCATTCCATGCACCAACCACTCTCTGAGTGAAAACCCTTCCTCTAATATCCCCGTTGAACTTCCCTCCCCTTACCTTAGAGCCATGCCCTCTTGTATTGAGCAGTGGTGCCCTGGGGAAGAGGCGCTGGCTGTCCACTCTGTCTATTCTTCTTAATATCTTGTACACCTCTATCATGTCTCCTCTCATCCTCCTTCTCTTCAAAGAGTAAAGCCCTAGCTCCCTTAATCTCTGATCATAATCCATACTCTCTAAACCAGGCAGCATCCTGGTAAATCTCCTCTGTACCCTTTCCAATGCTTCCACATCCTTCCTATAGTGAGGCAGCATCTAAGGAAATGAAGGAAGAGTCAACATTTCAGGCTGATACTCTTCTTTAGGACTGGAAAGGAAGGGAGAAGCTGCCAGAATCAGGGCATTAAAGAGCCCTGCTGAAACTGATGTCAATGGGGAGAGCACTCCAATTGTTGGAGCCATTCCACATACAAAGGAAGGTCACTTCTTCAATGACCTACCTTCCATCATAAGAACAGAAATGGGGGTGTTTGTTGATGACTACACTCATACAATTCCATTTGCAGCTCCACGGCAAATGAAGCAACAAAGACAAGGCAACATTCAGACCTGAAGCTTTCAGTGGCAATAAACAAAAGGCAACAAAAGTGCCAAGCAATGACTTTCTCCAACAGGAAATGATCTAACTCCTTCCCTTTATATTTGATGGTATTAGCACTCAAGATGACTCTATCTTCATTATCATTGGAGTATGCACTAACCAGGGACATGACTATAAGTTCAGAAGCTGGGTAACTATCCCTTCCACCCCTACTACAACTTAAAACTCATTTGAGTTTCTATTTCTTCACCAGTTCTCTTGACCTGCTGAGTGTTTGCAGCAAATTTTGTCTTGATCTCAGAGGGTGGTCATCTGATACCACAAGACTTTTCCACCATCTACAAAACACAGTTTAGGAATGTGAGGGGCTACTTTGCACTTACCAAACGGAGTTCAGCAACAATTTGAAGAAGCTTAACATCATTTATTTTGTTTAATCGGGGCTCCATCCACCACCCTAAATATTTATTCTCTTCACCACCAGTGCAGTTCCTGTGGTGTTTTTGATATCTACACAAAACACTGCAGTTGCTCAGATGGTTGAATCTGACAGCATCTCACAAACCGTAGATCATCATTACCAAGAGGTCAAGCACAGCAGGCATAAGGGAACGCAACCACCTATAGGTTCCTCTCCAGCTCACAGACTATGCCCCATTTGGAAATATATCAGCAGTGAAGTCTGTCTCCACACTAGCGTTGCTGCAATGCCTTCACTGTACTGACTTTAATAGTTCAAGCAGATGACCCTTCTTCACCTGCTCAAGGACAATTAGGGACAGGCAATAAACATTGGCCTTGCCATGGACAATCCAGATCCTGAATAATGAATAAATAAATATTTACAAGTCTGTGATGAGAGTTATGAAAAATTGAAGAGCATTTTAAGTGAGTCAGTCACAGGTACAATCTACAGACCAACACGACAGTATTCAAAGACTACGATGGCTGGTCTTACCCTCTTCCCTTGTATCCAACCTTAAGGGTTGAAACATGGTTCAATCCTGTCTTCCAATGTTGTCAATGTGGAGTTTGTACTTCCGCCAGTGACTAATGGGATTCCACTGAATACTCCATTTCAAGTTCAAGTTCAAGTTTAACTGTATATATGTATATGATTAAATAAATGGACAACAAAATGTACCTTGAACTTTAAAATGCCAAATGAAACAACATTCCTCCAGACCAAGGTGCAGAACACAGTGCACTTAACTCATTCACAACACATACAGTAATAAAATGCATTTTTGACACAATTTGAAAAGTAAATTTAAAAGTGGATAGTGGTTGGGAGTTCAGTAGTTCTAGAGCTTGGAGTAAGGAACTGTTTCCCATCCTAATACTCCAGTACCTCCTGCCTGATGGTAGGAGGTCATAGAAATTGTCCTTGCACATCCTAAATATGTGCCAGCTGGCAGGTTAATTAGCCACTGTGAATAGATTAATAGTAAAATTTGAGGGGTGTTGATCAGAATATGGGAATAAAAAACAAAGTTAAAATAGTGTAATACCTTGGGAAAGGTTTCACTGCTAATGTAATAGACCTTCTATAGAAGTAGTGTTAGGATTATGGTTAGAGAAAATGGGTGCTTTGGAACATGAGGGGAGTGGGTTTTTGTGCTGTGTTCCTGACACCGGTGTGATCTGAGGTCCTTTGCTCAGCAGAAGATGAAGTGAAAAGACGCTGGAGAGAACCAGTCATAGATTTGACCAGGTGAGGGACAGTGTTTCAATGGAGCAAGGTACTGAGGTAGAAACATTGAAACATAGAAAATCTACAGCACAATACAGGTCCTTCAGCCCATAAAATTGTGCCAAACATGCCCTTACCTTAGAAATTACCTAGGGTTACCCATAGCCCTCTATTTTTCTGAACTCCACGTACCTGTCAAGGAGTCTCTTAAAAGACCCTATGATATCTGCCTCCACCACCGTCGCCGGCAGCCCATTCCACGCACTCACCTCTCTCTGCGTAAAAAACTTACCCCTGGCAACTCCTCTGTACCTACGGAGAATTGGTGAATATGACTTTCGGAAGAGTTGACCTCCAACTTCTGCATATTTGCCTGTTTAATTACAATGGGCCCTTGTCGTTTTTTTTTTCTTTCTTTTCTTTACTAACCCTTTAGTTAAGTTAAGATTCATAAATATAATTCCTTTAATCGTATGCAGTGCGTTGTCTGTTATTTCTTGGCACTGAGTTGTAACAGCATCCACACAAGCCAGGGTTTGGGGTGGGAGAGTCATCTCAAGCTCACGGCGGGACGGAGTGTGTATCCCCTAGACTTACGTAGCCAAGGAAACTGATGGGGGGGGGCAGAGTTCAGTAGGATAATTGCAAAAACGGCAGCTTGATTTTTAGTATAAACCTAGTGGGCAGAAGGGCCTATTTCCTATTTCCATTCTTCTCGATCACTCTCTAGCCTTTTGTCTTCAGAAGATTGTAGACTAACCTGCAAAATTCTCAGGAGGGTAATGGAGAGCTTCATTTGCTTTGGAGCTGTACAAGTGCAGTTGATCCTTCCCCATAAGTATGAATATACTATACATTCATTCAGTCTTCAGGTGCTGAATTTAGTGGACAGCTATTGGGGTCAAACACCTTCTCCGGCACAGGTGAAGGAAGTGAGACAATGCACAGTGCAGTCTGATAATCTGGTACTCCCTCTGTGCAACCAATGGTTATGAATTAACCATACATGCTCAACTTCTTTAGTCAAAGAACTCTGTTATACAAAACATTTTTGAGGAATTTCCTGCTGTTAGCTCCATAATGATTACTGCATCATCAAATGTCTGGAATTTGTCCTATCTGAATTCCACAGAAAATGTGACAGCAAAGAAAGCTAGCTGCAAGAGAATTCTAACCCTTTGTTATGTCAGAATCACTAAATAAATTCTGGCTTTGATATCTTGCGGGGTGGTGAACTTTTAAAATTCGCTATCAAAGAATGCTAGGGTTAGATTGTGCCGTTTGCATTTCAACCTTTGAAATAGCATATTAAAGGGTTCTAGTTTCACCAGAGTGGCGTGAGTACACAATGCAGAACTGCAGCTGAGTGATGAGACAATGCCATGTGAGGCAAAGCGCAGCATATAGTTGGGATGTTACAGCAAGGATCAGAATCAGAATCAGGTTTATTATCACCGGCATGTGGCGTGAAATTTGTTAACTTAGCAGCAGCAGTTCAACGCAATACATGACAATATTGAAAGAAAGATAAATAAATAAATTACACTAAGTATGACTGTGTACATTGAAAAGATTTAAAATAGTGCAAAAACAGAATAAATATATATTTTTAAACGAAGTGCGGTAGCGTTCATGGGTTTGATGTCCATTTAGGAAACATATGGCAGAGGGGAATAAGCTGTTCCTGAATCACTGAGTGTGTGCTTTTAGGCTTCTGTACCTCCTTCCTTACTAATAATGTGAAGAGGGCATGCCCTGGGTGATTGGGGTGATTAATAATGAATGTTGCCTTTCTGAGGTCCTTTGAAGCTGTCTTGAGTACTACGGAGGCTAGTACCCAAGATGGAGCTGACTAATTTTATAACATTCAGTAGCTTCTTTCAATTCTGTGTAGTACCACCACCAACCCCCGCCCCCCCCCCCCATACCAAACAGTGCTGCAGCCTGTCAGAATGCTCTCCACAGTACATCTGTAGAAGTTTTTGAGTGTTTTAGTTGACAAACCAAATCTCTTGAAACTCATAATGAAATTTAACAGCTGTCTTGCCTTCTTTATAGCTGCATTGATCTATTGGGGCCAGGTTAGGTCCGCAGAGATATTGACACCCAGGAACTCTCTCCATTTCTGATCCCTCTATGAGGATTGGTACGTATTCCCTCATCTTACCCTTCCTGATGTTCACAATCAGCTCTTTGGTCTTACTGACATTGAGTGCAGGGTAATTGCTGCAACACCTCTCAACTAGCTGGTATATCTTGCTCCGTACACCTTCTCATCTCCATCTGAGATTCCGCCAACAATGGTTGTATCGTCAGCAAATTTAAGAATGGAATTTGAGCTATACTTAGTCACGCATGCATGGATGTAGAGGAAGTAGAGCAGTGGGCTAAGCACACACCCCTGGAGGTGCGCCAGTGTTGATCATCAATGACGAGGAGCTATTATCACCAATCTGTTCAGATTGTGGTCTTCTGGTTAGGAAATCAAGGATTCAATTGCAAGGGAGGTATAGAGGCCCAGGTTCTGTAGCTAATCGATCATGACTGTGGGAATGATGGTGTTAAATACTGAGCTATAGTCAATGAACAGCATCCTGACTTAAGTGTTTGTATTGTCCAGGTGACCTAAGGCCACATGAAGAACCATAGAGATTGCAACTGCCTTAGACCTATTGTGGCGATAGGCAAATTGCAGTGGGTCCATGTCCTTGCTGAGGCAGGAGTTCATTCTCATTATTACCAACCTCTCAAAGCATTTCATCACCGTAGATGTGACTGCTACTGGCCGATAGTCATTAAGGCAGCTCACACGAATTGTGATTTAGAACCAGGTGGGAACTTCTGCCCATAGCAGTGAGAGGATAAACGCCACAGATCTAGCCCTCAGCAGATGACGTACATCCTGGTTCATCCACAGCTTTTAGTTTCGGAATGTAGAGCAAGTTTTCGTAGGCACACACTCATCCACACAGGTTGCAATGAAGTCAGTAATAACTGAATACAGTCCAGTCCATCAGTTCAAAGCAGTACTTTAAATGCTCCTGGGCTTCCCTTGTCCATACCTTCTTGGTCCTCACTACCTGGTGCTGTGGTCTTCAGTCTCTGCCTATACTCGGAGTAGAAGTACAGCCAGGAGATCAGACTTACCAAAGCGTGCACGTGGAACAGCACTGTAAGCAGTCTTGATGGTGGTGTAACAGTGGTCCAATGAGTTGTTTCCTCTGGTACTACGTGATTTGATGATGGTAATTAATTATTGACTTTTTCAGTCTGGTCTGGTTAAAATCCCCCAAAATGATGGTGACGGTGTCAGGGTGTGTTGTTTCATGCACGTTGATCCCATTGCTCAAATGCATCTACAGCCTGTTTGATGTTGCCTGAGGCGGAACGTAGACTGCTACCAAAATGATCACAGAAATCTCCCTCAGCAGGTAAAATGGATGGCACTTAACTGTGAGATATTCCAGGTCTGGTGAGCTGGACTGAGACATCACCGATGCACTTGTGCACCAACAGGAGTTGATCATGAGACATACATCTCCACCTCTGGTTTTGAGAGACTCGACAGTCCTATCCTGACGGTGTATAGTAAACCCATCAATCTGAATCACTGCGTCTGGTACAGAAGGAATTAACCAGGATTTCATGAAACTAAGATGTATGCAGTCCTAATGTCACTCTCATGAGCACCCTTGCTCTGAATCATCAATTTTATTTACTAGAGACTGTGCGTTTGCCAGCAAGATAGTCAGTTTTGGGAGTCCAAAACCCCATTTTCTTAAACGCACCTGTATTCTTAACCTGCAGCCACATTTCCTTCAAGGAATCTGGTAAGAAGTACAGCCATAATTGGCATTGTTTCTATCGGTTTTAAGCAGCGATAGTTTATTCAATCACATTAAGACATCTTTATTAACGGTTCAGACCTTGGAAGCAGTTGTGATCCTCAGCTGTATTGTGCTGAAACAGGAATACTTAATCGTATCTATCAAGCTGTGCTGCACAAGATCACTATTCCCAAGGTGCCCTAGAAGTAAAAGTGAGGGAAAGGAAAGTTATCTGCTCCCACATATGGATGTAACAATCCTATACTCTTGTATGAGGAAGAGCTGGGGAATTCATGGCTGATAGTCATCATTCAATCTAACTAAAAAAAAATGTATTATCTGTTGAGCATAACTGCTGTTTGTGTGAGCTAGTTGCATACAAATTGACTTAAGTATTTCCGACACAGCAGCAGTGATAACAGTTCAGAAGTCCCCATCGGTTATAAAATATTTGTTGATTTGTCCTGAGGTCAAGAAAGTTAATATATTAAAGCAATTTGTTCTCTTTTTCTTTCTCTCTACTAGCTTTTGCTGGTACGGCTGAGTTAAATTAGTAATTGATGATAAGGAATGTGGGAGATGGCAATTAAGATAAAGACAAAGGTGGAAAAAAAATGTACAATGTCTCGCATGGTAGAGCGCAGTTTGATTTGTCTGGAGTGCTGACGTAGTCAGATGGTCATGGAAATATTTGCTACAACTGCTTACAAACTAGCCTGAAGCTGATGAATAAAATTAGAGGGTAAGGGGGAGTAAATCAGGGGGAGAAATGCCTGGTGCCTCAATATTTGCTGAAGTAGAGGAATAGGGATTATCATGTTGGTACTGGTGTTGGTTCATTATTGTCACGGGTGGCGAGATACAGTCTTGTATACTGTTCATACAGATCACTTCATTGCACAGTGCATTGAGATAAAACAATAAAAATGCAGAATGAAGTGTAAAAGCTGCAGAGAAAGTAAGGTAAGCAATAGTTTGTAAGATCATAGTGAGGTCAAGAGTCAATTTTATTGAACAGGAGATGAGTTCAAGGGTCTCATAGCAGCAGGATAGAAGCCTTGTAGTATTTGCTTTCGTTCTTTTGTATCTTCTGCCTGATGGGAGAGTGGAAAAGAGAGAATGTCGAGGGTAAGTAGGGCGTCTGCAGGGGTGGTGAAGAGGAGACAATGACAATTGAAGAGAAAGAATCAAATAGAAATGGGGCAACTTATTAGTATGTATTAAGGTTTATTAAACAGACAGAAAATGGAGAGTGGGAATAAGCAGTTTATTTTGTGTTGGACAGCTGTATGTAGTGGGGTGTTGTCGGGATTGTGAACAGCTGTTCACATTCTATCCCAATGGTTTGGAGCAGGAATCACACATTAGGTGGCAGAATGGGGAAATAATGTTTGATTATAAAAGCTGGTTATAAAACTCATCACCCAACAGTGTTAAAGAGGCCCGACCACTGAGTACGTTCATGCATTGAGATCATCAGTTATTTTTATGATATTGAGGGAAACAAAGAATTTGGGAATAGTGCAGAAAAATAATGCTGAGTTAAAACAAGCAGCCATGATCTTATTGAATAATGGAGCCAGCATGAGGATCCAAAGGCCTACTCTTGCTTCTATTCCTTATGTCCAAGAAAAGCATTAATGTTCAGAGAAAGTATAGATGTACTAACAAATAACAAAGAAGATGTACTTGCTTCTTCTTTCAGGTCATAATGCCCTCTCCATCACAAGGACTTATCTCTCATCCCATTACAACATCACGTAACCTTCAGACGAGTCGAGAAACCTGGTGAAGTAGAAGGAATCTTTTTTGTATCAGAAGTTGTATCATATTTCTATCAAATTTTGTATCATATGATGGTCAAATTTTGTATCATATGATGGTCACACACAATAAAGAAGGAAACAACATTCACCAAGAAGCCGTGGACAAAATTTCCTTCAGAAAAAAAAAATCATTTTGTTTACTCTGTTGCTAAAACAGTTGGACAACCTGCTTAAAAAGCAACAACATTTTGCTTGTGAAATTTAATACATGTAAAGATATATTTTCATATATCTATTGAAAACAGGACATGAAAATCATTGAAAACATACACTTCAGTAATTACTGCAGTTACATATCATAAATATACAGCAGGAAAGTCTCTCAGAGATATTAAGCACCAAGATTGATGAATGCTGGAAGAGGAATAAAAGATAGACAAAATTCTCACACTCCACTCCATTAAAGATGTCAGTGATTACAACTCAAAGAAATTGGTATAATTTTTTATTGTTTTACATCAGGGGCACATAAGTATTCTATCCTTTTTAATGATGACAGCAAGCTCAGACTTTATAAAATGCATCACAAAATGCACTACATGAAGTCAATATGAAATTATCTAGAATTTTACATTAAAAAGTCAGACAATATTTGGACAATGGTCTATGCTAATGTTCATCTTTCATATGATTCTTCAAGGATTAAGAATCAACTTTATTCACCATATACATTGAAATATATTAGGAATTTGCTGTGGTGTGCTGATCAGTGAATAGCATGCAACAAAAATAAAGAGTGAAGAATTATATAAAATTATAGGTTAAGTTAGTGGTCGCCAACCCGTCGATTGCGATCGACTGGTCGATCTTTGAGACTTTCCCAGTAGATCCAGAAAAAAAAAGAAAAATAGATACACAAATACTGTTGAGAGATTGTTTCCGGGTTGCTGGGACTTAGTTCTGTTGTTTCTGTCCAGTGCGCATCTGCGTAGCTCCCCCGCCACGCACTACAGTGTACTTCAGTAGTCCCTAACCACCGGGCCATGAGGAAACGATATGATTCAGCTGCACCTTTCCTCATTCCCTGTCATGCCCACTGTTGAACTTGAATGCACGCGAAGTCATCAGTCGCCTAAACGCAGTGATACCCGCGCGCCAGGGATCACTGGTTGGCCTCGGGTAACCGGCGAGAAGTGCCGTTGCTACCAGCCTGCAGCGCGGACAGATGGGCGCCGCCTCTGAACCTGTTTAGCACACCGAATGTTCGTGGGGAACCCGGTGCGAAAATATTCGCAGATGACCTAATTCGAGCTCAGGGTTCCGTATGTAGCAGAGCCACTACCTCGCTGCGATCTAATGAAAGTCATCCCTTGAGACAAACTTCTGTCAGCCGATAGGTTCTACAAGGTGGGGGGGGGGGGGGGCAGGCACACATACTGTCACACTCCTCGGTTGGTCGGTCGCTCTCTCCGGACTGCGACTGCCGCGGCCCCAGTATGAGAACAGCCGCACCTGGCTAAGGCGTAAGGCGGTGGGCGGGCGGGAGGTTGTTTAATGAGGCAATGAAGCACTCAAAACTGCTTCAGTACCTTGAGTCCAAGCACCCTGCTCTTAAAGACAAACCCGTTGAGATTTTCTTCCCGCAGAAAAAATGTGAGCAAGTGGGACAGAAGCTAAGTTTTGAGAGACACAAAACCTAAATTGCAGAATAGACTGGACATGAGGAACCTGCTTCGAGTATCGCTGTATTCTAGTTGTGATTAACAACATCCCCCCCCCCCACCCCGTCGGCCAGTCCGCAAGAATATTGTCAATATTAAACTGGTCCGTGGTGCGAAAAAAGGGTGGTGACCCCTGGTGTTCATACATTATTTCTGCTTCCGGGTTGCGGGGTTTTACTTCCTGTCTTTTCTGCCCCGGTGCGCATGCGTGTAGCTAATTGATTTGGGGTTGATCTTGCCTTTCACTAAGGCCGTGGTAGGGGATCTTGGGCTTAAAAAGGTTGGTGACCACTAGGTTAAAGTACAGATATGCATAAATACATAAATACTAGCATGTACTTACAATGTAAACAGCATTATAAAAAGAGGTTTAAAGTGTTTACGGTGCATTGATGGGGTAATAGATAGAGAGAGGTGACTGGGCTAAATGAAATGGTTGATCAGAATAACTGACTGGGTGAAGTAACTTTTAAGATGGTGTTTTAATACCCCTCCAGAACTTTCCAGAAGAAACTTTTAGTAAAGACAGTTGGCAAGGTGGGAAGTGTCTGCTAAGATTTTTCCTGCTTGCTTCTTTGTTCTGGACACATACAAGTCCTGCAGTATTGTAGACTGCAGCTGATAATCTTTGCTGTCCTGACAGCTTCAGCTTCATCTTACCCTTACTCAACAACCTGCTATTTTCCGACCCCATCCCCACCCTTGCCTACTCCCTCTTAATTATTTAATTTTGTTTCAAATGCCCCATTTTCTACATCCCAACTATTCTCTGCACTATGAGAATGCTTCTTGATTACAGCAGATCAGTTTGTCCAAAACTCATTAAAAAATCAACGGTTAGAGATAAAGCTCAATTAAAGTAAACCCCTGTACTCTATGTGAATGGAAAGATGCCCCAGACTGACCACAATATGTAATACAGTACACAATTGCTTGCTTTTCTCCCCAGTTATTGTGAATCACAGTATTTTGATCAATACAGAAATCAATGTATTTATGCAAGATCCATTGTACAACATGTTCCACTACAACCACAGAATTTGATTATTATTAAAAACATAAGGCGTTACCTTGAATGAATAAGATATTGTATTTTACTTTGAAATATGTTAAAAATGGAACCATTACATTGAAAATAATGTTATTTTAATCTTTATCCTCTTTAAGCTCCTAAAGCCAGCATGTTAATATTAATTGGTGTGGAAAGACCAATGCGTATGACAGAAAAGCCTACTAAAATTGAGGGACACACCCCTGTGCATCACAGCCAAAGCCCTCCCAACCACTGAGCACATCTACAAGGAGTGCTACCACAAGAAAGCAGCATCCATCATCAAGGAACCCCTACCACCTAGGCCATGCTCTCTTCTCACTGCTACAATCGTGAACGAGGAGAAGGAGCCAGCTTCAGGAATAGTTATTACCCTTCAACCACCAGGCTCCTGAATCAGTGTGGATAACTTCATTCACCTCAAACTATGGACTCAGTTTCAAGGAATCTGCAATTCATGTTGTCAGTAATACTATTTACTGTTTTTTTAAATTTGCACGGTTCGTATTCTTCTGCACATTGGTTGTTTGTCAGTCTTTGTTTATGTGTAGTTTTTCATTTATTCTATTGTATGTATTTCTTTGTTCTACTCTGAATGCCTGCAAGAAACTGAATCTCATGGTAGTATATGGTGACATATAAGTACTTTGATAATAAATTTACTTTGAATTTGAATATCAGAGTGGCTACCAGGCGACTCTTTTTTTTCTTTGATGTTAGATCTCTGTTTAATTTCTGATCCTTAGGGATCTTCCAGCAATCAGTAATGATGAGCAGTCTTAATTCCAAGATTTCAGTTTATTTTAAAGTACAAATGAACATAAAAATATTAAACAAACTAAATAAAGAGCTGAGAAACGGTGCCAAGAGGGGTAATAATGCTAAAGATCGTCAAACAAAAGAAAAGAAATAAAAGAAAAGATGGCGCTTCTGAAAAATGTATCACTTTTGTAGATAAGATATTCCTTAGTGGCGATTTAATTAATAGGCAACATAATTAAAACAATTACATCATGTGGGTAATATGTTAATACTTCAAAGGTTCATTTATTAAAAGCATATAACTCTGAAATCCTTCTTCTCCAGATAGCCACAAAGCCAAGAAAAACAGAACAGCAGCATAATTACCAAAATAATAACCCCTCCTCCCCAAAAATGGAACAGGCACATCGCCCACCGCACAAATCACCCTATACTGCACGCAAACAGATCAGAAAGATCCGATGAAAAACACAGAATACAAAAAAACCATAGGAATGAAAAAGTCCACAGTCCCAGTCCACATCCAAAACACAGAAATCCTGGGCAACATTCTCCCTCTCCTTAGAAGAGAGATCTCACCAGTGATAAAATGACAGTCTCCCCTCTCTCACAGCAGAGAAATCCCCAGCAAAAAAAACACAGGCAGCTGGCGTTTCAATCTCCCTTGTAGCTTTAATTGGTGAACAATGGAAGCTTTAATCAGTGAAATGGAGTCAAACATCAGCTCGCAACCTACTCACCATGAGGGACTCATGCGCCTCCTCTCCCTCCTGGAATCCCCTTGGATTGCAAGAGGAAAGCACTGAAACACCAAAACAACCTCCAAACTGTAAACACGAGGAAATCTGCAGATGCTGGAAATTCAAACAACAACACACACAAAATGCTGGTGGAACACAGCAGGCCAGGCAGCATCTATAGGGAGAAGCGCTGTCGACGTTTCGGGCCGAGACTCTTACTATCTTTCCTTTCGGTTAGTCCTGACGAAGGGTCTCGGCCCGAAACGTCGACAGCGCTTCTCCCTATAGATGCTGCCTGGCCTGCTGTGTTCTACCAGCATTTTGTGTGTGTTGTTGTCCAAACTGTAAATCCCAGGTTCCAACAGTTCCAGAATCACATTCAAGATGAAAAACAAATCGAAAAGACATATAAGGCCAAACTTAGACAATGAAAGACGAGAAAGGTGATAAACTGTTAATTCAGCCAGTGAGTGAGAAAATGCTTTTATGAAAAAGTACAAAATGTATAAAAAGTATTATTTGAATGTCATTTCCAACATTGATTTACACACATGCAATATGAGCCATGGAGTAATTTAGGTGACTGTTAAGTAAATATTCATCTTCAGAATCTGTTCCACTTTTATTTTGGCATACTCTGTCTCTAGGTCATTTCCCAGTTTGCATAGCTTCTGCCGTGCAGTATATCATTGTTGCTTTGCATCATCATTCAGTTCAGCGGTTAGGAGTACAAAGGGTGCCGCACTAATTTATGCTTTGAAGATGAAATATTTTTGCATATCTGCAGTGAATTTTCAAGATAGTTTTGATCCAGTTCTACCTTACTGTTTATTCAAAGTTCATTTGTTAAGGAATACTGTACTGATCAAGATTAGAATTCACCAGTTCTTCCCGAAGTTGACCAACTAAATTGCAATGTCTTGACTATTATTAGTCTGAACTGCTGGGAACAATTTTCAATAATAATTTATGAATTTAATTTTGTGCATTTTAAAGCAAAAGTTAAAAATTGGTCTGTAAACAGATCTTTGCTTCATGTCAAAATGGATTTATAAACCACTTGCTCAATGGTGATATTGGTGAGAGACGCTATTAAATTGGGCTATAAGACTCCTTAATCCTCCAATGGCAGGTTTATGCCATAATTTTCTGGGAATATAATAAGGAAATGCCGCAGTGAGTGTAATGATGGATCGAGAGGACAATGGACAAAGGAAAAACCAAGTGCAGTTGCACACCATTCAGAGCTGGTTATGTTTAGAATTGATCTTTAAAGAATGAATTAAAAAGGCAGAAAAGAACACATATTCAAATTAAAGAGGGCTGGTTTGCCTTGAGAACTTCTTGATATCTGTCTGGTAAATTCATTAGATGGAACATGAGAAACACAGGAAACAAAAGCTTTTTAGCCTTCATTTGCTCAAACGATCTCTAATCCCAGAGCTATTTCTGATTTACTACTTGGACTTTAATAAAGTACCAATGGGCACATTGTGATCACAAGCACCTAAGATTAATAAGTGAAATCACAGGAAAATGTCTCTTTAGATGGCAGTTCACAGCAAGGAACCAGAAATACATTTTCACCCACAATAAATAAAATCTGTTGTTTCCACCAGTGACCCTGTACATTGCCAAACTGTGCAAGTGAATAATAATAAAGCACCTAATGAGAGCAACATAAGTATCTCTTTATTAAAACAGTAAACTATGATTCCTAGGGTTGCACCAAACACATTGAGCAAGCAATAAATCACTCACATCATAATTTCCTCTAATCTTGCCACCATAATACTGTAGGTGTCTCATTATTATGGTGAAAATTCTTATTTAATATACAGCTAAGAAGCAACATAGTCTCAGGAATAAGTAGCTGGAAACTATTGATCTTTATGAATGTAATAGATTTTAAATAACTGTAAACAAGGAACCATTTCTGAAAAGAAAGCGAACACAATAATTTAGAACTATGACAAAATGTGTAATATAACAACAATAGCTATTAAAAGGAAGCTGCTCTAAAGAAGTGCCATAAAAATATAAATAAAAATTATCCAACCACCTCTTCATTTTCTTGGTAATTTTGCAGCTCCTCCCACTCTACATTGCTCCAGATTGTTTAATTCCACAGTTGAACAGATAGATTTCTTGTGCTCTCTCACAGGTTAGCAAGTGTGTCTGCTTTCTATAGAAGACCCAAATTCCAGCATTATTCATCCCTCCCAATAGCATTTTTAGGCTGGTTGTATAATGTCCCCACCCACTGCGTGCCTCAACCACACTCACTGGCTCCAACAGAGAAACAAAAATTAGAGAGCATAAGAAGTGTGGTGTCGATAGCATGCAGGTGCTCTGTGAAGAAGCCACCGAATTTACACTTGGTTTCTCCAAGGAGGAGGAGGCCATGTCAAACCGGGTTCTGGTTTTGAAGTTGCAGCTAGAATCTCATAGAAACTTGCTGTATATTTTTGAAGAGCAGAACTTACTTCAAAACCATGCTCAATTAGTCCGGCCACCTGTACTGCTGTTCTGACCATACTTGTTTTCTGCAGCTTTGTGGATCCAATTTTTCTTGAGATCTTCCATCCATCAATATCTCACAAGGCAGAGAGGGGTGTAAGTTAACAAGGCTACAGGCAGCAGATCCTCCAGTTCTGTATTTGGATTGACATGATGGTCTTCTGATAGCTCTTTGTTGATACATCGGAAATAATGCAAACCAATAAAATATAAAACTAACTGAAGAAAATTGGAATTATTTTTAAATAATTTGTTTTAAATAAAAACTTTCAACAGTAATACATGTACTTACAAACATCTCCACATACTGGAGATTAATTAAAATCATTAGATTAAATAAAATAAAGAAAAAGCAAGATGCTTACCTGAAATTAACTTCCCAATCAAAGTTGGCAACACTAACCACATACCAAATGCATCTAGGTTCTCACTTCAGGACATTCGTGCTCCTTCCCTGAACTGAAAGGGAAGTCCAAAATAACATGACCAATGCACTGCAGCTCATTGGTAATTATCTATGAACTATTAGCTGAAGTGTTGAACGATCTAACCCAAAATCAAAAGGTTCATTTAAGTCATTGGAAGGCTGTTCATTTCAAAGGCACAACAAATATTAAAATGCATTATGTATAATAACACACATATAAGTTTGTTTTTTTAAATCTAAAGATGCACATACTGATGAATGATCAGATACTTTTTTAAGGTTTATAATTTATAATCAGTTATCAGAGCTGGGATTTTGATTTACAATGATGGACTAAGAGAAGTTATGATTTTATGGTACCGCTTTATTGAAGTACTTGTGACAACCTGCGATTTCTTGATTGTATCCATTTACTTTGTAAATTGGTGGTGTTTATTACTGTTCAGTGTTAATGCGCAGATAATTTTACATCTTATTTCTCCTTAGAGCTCAGGATTCACAGAGAAGTTGGTGATAGAGTGCAGATTCTCGATGAAACTAGAGAGAGAATGATGAGACGATAAAAGTGTTGAAAGTGTGGTAATACGTTATAGCAGACTTGCTCAAGCCAGGTCTTGTCAGAGCTCAGCGGTGCTGTGATTACGGAGCGATGCAATGTGATAATGAGGTGCAAGAGTCCCACTGTAATCTAATAGGAGCGATCTTGTGGGTTGTGGTAATGGCATGGGCTTTCAGGTCCAGGAAGTGAAGGCAAGGTTATACTAGGATGTATATACTAATTGGTTATCTGTAAAGAGAGGGAACATCCTGAAAATTCTGGAAGCTTACAACACCAGGGGTAGGACAAGGGGCAGAGATTCAGGGACTTTGGAAACATGATTTAATGTTTGGAAGTCCTTTAAAAGTATAAGAAAATAAATTTTATGAAATGTTTATGCAGAAGCAACAGTTATCTGAGCACTTGTACTATCAAAAAGTTACAGATGCTGGAAACCTGAGTTGAAGCAAACAACGGTAGAAATACTCAACAGCTCAGGCAGCAACTGCAAAAAGAGAAACTGAGGAGACAATTCACTTCTGTGAATGATGGACATTAATTTTTAAGGATCTGTGGATGTGAGGATTTCTACTTAATTGAGACTTCAGCGGAGAAAGAAAATCAACATTGAGCTAACACTGTAAAAAATGGAATTAAAGATCAAGTATCATAATGATTTGACTTCAGAATTGTTTTTAACTCACTTTGATTTCAGGGTATTTGACTACTAATTCAACCATAGGACCTGAACACAATTTTGTGAGAGGTAATCCGATGCAATGTATCAACATAGGCCTCGAGAGCATCAGTGGATTATATTCACAATGTATTATATTCATCAGTGCTTTTATTAAACTCTTTTCATTCCTTGATGCTTTAACTGGGTCAATTGTTGTAATTTCTCTATACTTTAATTATACACAGTACATGTATAATTAAGTGGAACACCTGAAATATAATCTGTCCTGGTTGATTCAAACCATGGCTTCATTTGATTAGACTGGTTACAGCTTGTATGATCTAAAACCTGGAAGTAGGCAGAAATATGGGCCAAAGCAAAGCACACAAAATGCTGGATGAACTCAGCAGGACAGGCAGGTATCTATGAAAAAGTGTAACCAGTCGATGTTTCAGCAATACCCTTCATCTGTTATTATACTTTTCTATGGATGGTGAGGATGTGGATGTGGTGAGGACCTACAGGTACCTGGGGGTGCACCTGAATGACAGACTTGAGTGCAGCACCAACACAGAGGCTGTGCACAAGAAGGGCCATAGTCACCTCTACTTCCTGAGGAGAATGAGGTTCTTTGGAGGTGCAGGCCTCTCCTTCACATGTTCTGCCAGTCTGTTGTCGCTAGCACAATATTCTATGCGCTGGTGTGCTGGGGCAATGGCATCAACATGGGTGATGCCAACAGGCTCAATAAACTGATCAGGAAAGCTGGCTGTTATAGGAGTGAAACTGGACACACTGGAGGCTGTGGGTAGAACAAAGGACTGTACAGAAAATCCTGGTAATTCTGGGCAATGTTTCTCACCCTCTGCATTGGCTTAATAGAGGAACACTTTTACTAATAGACTAAGACCACTACACAGCTCCAAAGAACGCTATACGAGATCATCCTTAACCTTGGCCACAATGCTCTATTATGAGTCAACCTATAGCCAGGGAAGTGATGAACCCCTCCTGTTAGACTGTTTGAGGTAACTTATTTTTTATTCTTCCTTACTTTTCTTCTAATATTTGTATATTTGTGTATCTGTGCACTTGTAATGCCACTGTGTCACTGTAATTTCCTTTGGGATCAATAAAGTATCTATCTATCTATCTATCTATCTATCTATCTATCTATCTATCTATCTATCTATCTATCTATCTATCATCTATCTATCTATCTATCTATCTATCTATCCACCAGGACTGGAAAGTAAAAGAAGAATTCAGAGCAAGAAGGTGGGGTGAAGGAAGAAGTACAAGGTGGTAGGTGATCCCTTCTTTCTCTGACTTCTCCTCTTACTTTCCAGTTTTGATGAAGGGTCTTGGCCTGAACCGTCAATTGTTGACTCTTTTCCATAGATGCTATCTGACCTGCTGAGTTCCTCCAGCATTTTGTATGTGTTGCTTTGGATTTACAGCATCTGCAGATTTTCTTCTGTTTGAGAAATATAGGGCAACTGCTGGCCTGCCTGCATGCATGCATCAGCTTTCCGGCTTCATACGAACAGCAAAGCCTAAAGCCCTCTGAGTCTTAAAGTCAGTGTGACTGAGAGAAAAAAAGAGATCAGACTGAACAAAACCATGCATATAACACACACACATTTAAAGAAAATTACAATACATGTAAATGAGAAACTTCTAACAATTCATGGGCTGCTAAGTTAGATAGTTCCCAGATAGAGACAGAGGAATTAACCATAATTAATCTTTGGTTACAATGTGAGTCAATTTCATTCTACCTTCTCACTATAATTATGGTTGCATTTACAAAGCATTATCCCTGTTGTTGGTTGACTGGGAACCTCAGTAGGGGTGACCATACTTGAACATTTCAGCACTTAATAAATCTAACCAACACTAGTTAAAGCTGGTCAGCATTTCATCAAAGGGAGGTTGATTATAGCTGGTACAGGTACTATAAGTCATACAGAAAGTAAATCTCATCTGGGAAATGGTTAAGAATAACATAACATGTGAGATTAAGGCTGGAAAGCTTTTTTGGGTGCTGAATAGAAGGCTGTGGGAGGAAGTTCAAGGTAATAAGGAAGTCCTGTATCTACAATGGACCAGGAGACTATTTATATACAGTGTCTTGAAAAAGTATTCAGCCCATATAACTATCTTCACATTTTACTGTCTCATTTTCTAAATTTAAAATATATTGAAATAGGATTTACAAAACATTGTGCATCATGTAAAATCAAAAGTAAAGTTCCAAAACCTGTCAACAATTTACTAAAAAATATAAACCAAAATTGTAAGTCTGAAAAAGTATTCATCCCCTTTGTAATAACTATGCGAACTTTCCTCAGCTGCAATATACTGTATTACTTTACCAACTCACCCAACTTGTTGATGTAGATGTAACACCCTGGGAAAGGATTCACTGCTAACATAGTGGTCTTTCTGTAGAAGCAGTGTTTGGGTTATGGTTGGAGATAACAGGTGCTTTGCAGTGTGAGCCGTCCAATGGAGGGAGTGTGTTTTTGTGTTGTGTGCCTGACACCAGAGTGTGAACTGCGTCTTTTTGTTCAGCGGGGGATGAAGGGAGAAGATGCTGGAGAGAAGAGTTCGTAGGCCATGATCCGACAAAGGCCTGGGAGATCGAAGGAGAATCAGCGAAGGGAAAACCATGAGCTCTAACTTCAGCACATCAGACTGTTTCATTAAAATGGGCCCTTTTCTTTTCTGACTTTTTCTTTACTAACCCTTTAGTCAAATTAAGAATTATAAAGCTAAAGTGTTTAATTGTATGCGCTGTACTGTCTGTTATTTCGTGGTACAGATTTGTTACAGGGTAATGAATTACACAGCGTCCACACAAACAGGGGATTTTGGGGTAGAGTTACACCTCAATCTCACACGTTTGGTGAGGCCAGAGATTGTCTTCCCTAAACTTACACAGCCGACAAAACCAGAGTGTCACCTGCTTGCAAGAAATTCATAATAATAAATACACCCTTTCTCTGCACGGGTTAACTATATGGTAGATTTTCAACAGACCAAACCAAAATCAAAACAAAAGCACATTCAAGACAAGTCAGGGAAATGATAATAAAGAAGCACAAATCTGGGGAAGGGTACAAGACCATCTCAAAGGCACTGAACATACCTTGGAGTTCAGTGCAATCCTTCACGAAACCAAAGCCACACTACCAAGGTCAGGCTACCCCTTTAAACTTCATCGCCGGAGAAGAATGGCACTTGTAAGACAGGCTACAGTGAAGCCAACTATCACTCTGCGTGAACTGTGGAAGTGGCCACAACTAAAGATGAAGTTCTACAATCTCCAAGGCTTTGCACAAAAAGACTATTGGTGGAAGAGTGGCAAGGAAGAAGCCCTCGCTAAAAAGAAAAAGCATATCCTTGCCCATAAAGACATTGCAAAGAATAACATAGAATATGCTGTAAAAATGTGGGAGAAGGGCTTGTGGCCGGATAAGACTGAAGTGGAAATTATGGGCCTCCACACTAAGCAGTACATGTGGCGTAAATCTAATACCGCATATCAGCCAGATGACACATTCCTGCTGTAAAGTATGGTGAAGATAGCATCATGCTACAGGGATGCTTTTCAGTAGCAGGCACTGGAAATCTGGCCAAAAATGATGGGAAGATGAATGCTGCTAAATACAGAGAGATCCAGAATATAAATCTGCTGCCCTCTACCAGAAAGCTTAAACTAGGGAGGAGATTCATCTTTCAGCAGGACAATGATCCAAAGCATGCTGTCATTGCCACCATAGAGTGGCTTCAAATTGATGTTCTCGAGTGGCACAATCAGAGTCCTGACCTTAACTCTGACAAGACCTCAAGATCGCTGTCCAGCACTGCTCCCCACCTAACCTGGCTCAGCTTGAGCAATGTTGCACAGATGAATGGGCAAACCTTGCTCTGTCACAATGTGCAAAGCTAATAGAGGCTTATGCAAAAAGACTACTGGCTGTAATACTGTGAAAGGTGGCTCAACTGAAGTCCTGAGCAAAGTGAAATGAATTCTTTTGAACTGCTGACATTTCAGTTTTTGAATTTTTAGTTTTTCATGCTTTACAATTTACCTGTTTTTGGGGGGAGGGCTCTACTATGATAAAAAAGGAACATGTGATCTACAAATACAAATTTTCAGTTAAATTGATCAAAATCCCTGTTTGTAATACTTGTTCATGTGACCAAAGGGTTGGGGCTGAATACTCTCTAAAGCTAGGAGCAGAACACAACCTTTGAGGTTGAACTGCAATCTAGCCTTGATAACCTGTCTAAGGCGCAGCAAGAAGTTCAATGACGTTACACGAGTAATTAAGGTCAGTGGATCATTACTGAATCACGGATGACTTGATGGAGGTTTACAAAGTGATAAGAGGCATAGATAGAGAAGATAGTCAGAGACTTTTTTCCAAGGTCAGAAATGGTTAATACAAGGAGGTGTAATTTTAAGGTGATTGGAGGATTGTATGGGGAGGGGGTGAATTTCAGAGAGTGTTGGATGCATGGAACACCCTGCCAATGGTGGTGGTAGAGTCAGATACATCAGCCAGACATTCCTCTTACAGTAACCCTTTCATTCCTGGAATCAATCTCGTGAGTCTTCTCTGAACCCTCTCCAATGTCAGTATATCCTTTCTACAATAAGTAGCCCAAAACTGCACACGAAGTGTAGTCTCACGAGTGCCTTATAGAGTTCAACATCATATTCCTGCTCTTCTGTTCAATATCTCTAGAAATGAATGCCAACATTGCATTCGCCTTCTTCACCACCAACTCAACTTGGAGGTTAGCCTTTAGGGTATCCTGCACAAGGACTCCCAAGTCCCTTTGCATCTCTGCATTTTGGATTCTCTCCCCATCTAAATAATAGTCTGCCCATTTATTTCTCCCCCCAAAGTGCATGACCATAAGATTTCCAACAATGTATTTCATTTGCTACTTCTTTGCCCATTCCCCTAAACTATCTAAGTCTCTCTGCAGGCTCTCTGCTTCCTCAACACTACCCTCTCCTCCACCTACCTTGATATCATCAGCAAATTTAGCCACAAATCCATTAATCCCATAGTCTAAATCATTGATATACATCGCAAAAAGCAGCGGTCCCAACACCTACCCCTGTGGAACTCCACTGGTAACCGGCAGCCAGCCAGAATAGGATTCCTTTATTCCCACTCTTTGTTTTCTGCCGATCAGCCAATGCTCCATCCATGCTAGTAACACCCATGTAATTCCATGGGCTCTTATCTTGCTAAACAGCCTTGTGTGCGACACATACAAACAAGCTGGAGGAACTCAGCAGGTCGGGCAGCATCCGTGAAAACGAACAGTCAATGTTTCGGGCCGAGACCATTCATCAGGACTGAAGACGGAGGGGGCAGGAGCCCTATAAAGAAGGTGGGGGGAGGGTGGGAAGGAGAAGGCTGGTAGGTGCCAGGTGAAAAACCAGTAAGGGGAAAGATCAAGGGGTGGGGGAGGGGAAGCAGGGAGGGGATAGGCAGGAAAGGTGAAGATGGAATGAAAGGGGAAAACACTATGGGTAGTAGAAGAAGGCAGAATCATGAGAGAGGTGAAGGGCAGCTGGAAGAACAGGCAGAGTGAAAGTGCGATAGGGGAAGGGAGAGGGAGGGAATTACCGGAAGTTGGAGAATTCGATGTTCATACCAAGGGGCTGGGGACTACCCAGACGGTATATGAGGTGTTGCTCCTCCAACCTGAGTTTGGCCTCATCATGGCAGTAAAGGAGACCATGTATGGACATATCCAAATGGGAATGTGAAGCAGAGTTATAGTGGGTAGCAACCGGGAGATCCTGTCTGTTGTGGCGGACGGAGTGGAGGTGCTTGACGAAGTGGTCCCTCATCTGCATCAGGTCTCGCCGATGTAGAGGAGGCCGCACCGGGAGCACCGGATGCAATAGGTGGTAAGAGAGGAAGAGTAGGAGGAGTAGAGAGGAGGAGGAGTACAGGTGTAGCACTTACGCTTGCAGGGATAAATGCCAGGTAGGAGATCTGTGGGGAGGGACATGTGGACCAGGGAGTTGCGAAGGGAACGATCCCTATGAAAAGTGGAGAGGAGTAGAGAGGGAAAGATGTGCTTAGTGGTGGGGTCTTGTTGAAGGTGGCGGAAGTTGTGGAGGATAATATGCTAGATTTGGAGGCTGGTGGGGTGGTAGGTGAGGACAAGGGGAACACGGTCCCTGTTGCGGTGACGGGAGGATGGGGTGAGGGCTGAAGTGCAGGAAATGGAGGAGATGTGGGTGAGGACATCATGTGCGACACCTTGTCAAAGGCCTTCTGAAAATGCAAATACACCACATCTACTGCATCTCCTTTGTCTACCCTGCTTGTAATTTCCTCAAAAAATTGCTGTAGGTTAGTCAGGCAGGATTTTCCTTTCAGGAAACCATGCTGGCTTTGGCCTATCTTGTCATGTGCCCCCAAGTTCTCCGTAATCTCATCCCTAACAATTGATTCCAACAACTTCCCAACCACTGATATCAGGTTAACAGATCTACAGTTTCCTTCCTGCTGCCTTCCTCCCTTCTTAAATAGCAGAGTTGTGGCGACCCACTTCCCAGCGCACTCGAACTGGCTCACAAAGTGGCGCGCGCCGGCATTGAGGCCGGTCCCAAAGAGGGCGCCAGGCCTTCTTCACCAGCAAAGGGAAAAGCCCGCGCGTGGGCGGGACTGTGAATACGCGCCCCCTACAGCATTTCCGCCTGGGGAGGGCGGGAACAGGAAGGCTTTAAAGCAAAGACACGAAGTTTGAATAAACCTCTTTCGCAACTGCAGCTCACCGTCTGACAGCGTGTCGTTTTTCAGCGCAGCATGTAGCACACCGCTACAGAGTAATGTTTGCAATTCTCCAATTGCAAATAGCAGAGTAACATTTGCAATTTTCAAATAATCTCTGTGTAATCAACAACTCCTTGTACTGTTGGAAAACCTGAAATCCGAGCAAACCTGGATGCTTTCTCCACCCACTATTGTTTGACAATCAAGAATAAAATATATTTAACTTTCCTACAGGAGTGGATTTTAACATGTAACTACAACGCCTCTATTTTAAGCCTGGAGGGAACCAAACGTTCATAAGTTCATTTCAACAGCCACCTTGACACAATGGATTTGATGTCCTTGCCCTGCCCTATGGTTACAATTGTGGCTACAGCAGGTGAGAGGTTTCAGTGACGACATCCATATTAAAATACAAATGATTCACGCTTGTTCTACACTGAAGTTGAGGAAAGAGAATGGATTCTTGAATAGCAAGGCAAATCTGACCTTCTGCTGAAAACCTCAACTTCCATGCCCCACCCTCTCTCTACACTTTTTATTCTCCTTTCTCAACCACTCTCCATCTGCCAACATTCATTTTTCAATCATACTGCATTACAGATCACAGCAGTGATTCAAAATTGTAACCTATTGGCTGTGGGGCGGGTTAAAATGAAAGGAATGTTTTGTCTGAATGGCTCTACTAGTTCTGTAGATGGGGATGAGGAAGGTTAGGAAAGAATAAATGCCAGGCAACAGTGCAATGAAAGCAAGCACACTTTGGAGAGGTAGAACTGATTCTGCATCAAAGGGTGTAGCTGGGAGTCCCTGTCTCAAAATTTGCAAGTTGATGCAGTAGACCTGCAGCTTCTTGGGCTGAGCACAAGAATATTTGAAACATTTGGTATTCCAAGCTAACCTTCCTAAGGAACAACAATTGCTGGTGGACAGGCTCAGCAAGTTACGCAAGCCTTTCTGAAGTTTAAAAAGACGATGATCTCCTGGTGTTCTTCTTCTGTGGTCCAGGATCCCATGCTGTCCATGAATCTGTTCTTTATTCACTACTGATGTACACTAAGATCAGAGGATATTTCCAATACCCTACCTTAGAAAAAAAATTAAAACTACCCCTTGCAATAGGCTTTACTTACATCTTTCTCCATGCACTCTATTCACCCCTGTGCCTATTGTGTCAATGAGATATCCTGCTTCTCTGATCAGTTGCCAATAAACTGCTGAACACAAACATCTAACCCTCTATCCACATTTCCCAGAAACCTATGCCCACAGCTCTGCAATCAACTGCTTTACTGAAGCAGGAACAATGTTACAAGTAAATTGTTCCACATCAGTGACAAAGGAAACCTATCCTTTCTCACCTTTCAAGACTGGTGTGTAGCATTCCAACCCTCCCTGATGTCATCCATGAAATGCCACTGTACTTGCCTGGTTCAATTCTTATCCACCCAGTCATCACCAGAGAATTATCAGCAGTGGCGTATATTCCCTGACCCTGTTGTATTTCGACTACCACACGCAAACTGCTGGAGGAACCCAGCAGAGTCATTTGTTTATTTAACTCCATCGATGCTGCCTGACCTGTTCAGTTCTCCAGCATCTGGAGATCTCCGTGTTTATGATTCTCTATTGCATCTGGTGTTTTTCACACCCCAACCTTTGGCTCTTCTGTTTCATATTTCTCATCCATATGCTAAGTGTTATTGCTTCTACCAATGGCAATGCAATTGTGCCTTGAGCAGGGGAGGATCCAACTATTTCCTTGAGCCTTCTTGGTGCACGACTTCGGTTTCCTATTTTAAGACGTTCTCTCAGATCTCCTCCTTTTACTTGGAGAAAGTAGTAGGTGTGTTGAGAAATAACCTGTTTGGTTAAGTATAGTGTCTCTACAAGCTACTACATCATCCAGCCTATTGTCACATTTAACTGTCCTTTTAATTATCAGTCTTCAAAATAGCACCTATTTAACATGGTTGCACTACAGCCCGCTGGAATGAGCAGATTTGTAACAACACCCGATAGAAATCTCAGATAAATAGCTCTGCTGTTGTCAAATCATCATGGCTGAAATTGAAACTGACACAAGGAGTAGCTTAAGCTCTTGAGAAATACGTTACACCCATAATGTCGGGATGCCAAGTCCTTATAACGTACATTGATAAGTATTTCAGAGTCATCTTAAAAATGGTCTTTGCATTTTTATGATCCTTTTCTATGTTTACTATATGTTCGAAACTAGTGTAGATCCAATGTAATATGTCCGAAGTGTAGCTTTGGTATTAAAAAAAAAGATTTCAACAAATCAGTATGTTGTCAGCCAGTTGTACAATAGGATCAGAAAATCGATTTTAGTTGTGAAAAACAGAAAATGCTGTGACACTCAGCAGATCAGCCTGTACCGGTGGAAGTAAGAACAGAGACTGCATTTCAGTTCACCAAGAAGCTTCGTCAGCAATGTCAAAGACAGAAAACAAGTTGGTTCTAAGTTGCAGAGTGGGTGGGATTGGGTGGAATAGACAAAGGGAATATCTCTGAGAGGGTACAGTTAAGGTTGCCATGGTGATATTAGTTTGATGAAGCTATCTATTGATAGGTTAGATTAATGAAGGAAGTTAGAGACAGACAGAAAACAGCACAAGGTTAAGGAACAATACCTCATCCTCTGCACATTGTAGAGTTCATAGTGCCATCACAATCTTGGCTTTGCCCTATCAGAGGTATTACCTTTGTCCTAACCATTTCTTCTCCACTCTGACTGCAACACTTTCCCCATTTCCCAATTCAGAAGAATGGTCTTCAACTAGAAACATTAGTTCTGTTTCTCTTTCCACAGATGCTACCTGACATTTTCAAGTTTTTATTTCCGATTTCCAGCATCTCATTTTTTGTCTTAAAATCTCATTCATAAGGTTGCACGAGATCTTCAATAGTTACTGGAGTGAAAGCAAGGGTCCACATTATAAAGTCCCAATTTGGAAACCAACATTCCACTAATATAGTTGCCTTGATTGTGTGCTAAAATTCCTGGTACAGAGCTCAAACCTACAACCTTCCAAATCAAAGGCAAGAGAGCCAATCGGTCAAGGGTGCATAAGTCAAATTCCAATTATGTAGGTGGATTTCATAATTATGTCTCAGTACAAATCTACCACCTCTGAAAGCACTCTGATACTGAAAGAACTAGCCTCAGATACTGACGTACATGGAGCAGGTTGAGTCACAGAATCCAGTAATGGGCATTTCCCCTTCCCTGGAATTAATCAGTTTCCTATGAAAATCATCCCAAAGTTGCTTTTCCAATTAGATATGCAACAATAGTATAAAACATGTTGTAAGGAAACAAGAGACACAATTAATAACAGAATGTTTAATCATGCCATCAGCTGCTATTGTGCAACTAAAAAATATCTTGCAGGCACAAGGGATGAAACGTGTTGGAATATGAGGCAAAAAGAAACAAACTGCTGGAGGAGTTCAGTAAGCCCAATATGAAATGTCAGCTGTCAATTGCCCTCCTAGAATGCTGCCTAACCATCCCTTTTGCTAAAAAGAAAACTTATATTACGTAATGGGCAAGCAAAGAAACATAAAATCTGCCAAGCTCCGAGTGGATTACAGTCAGGGAGGGGAAGGGGTTAAGGAGCTAATGCAGGGTACCCCTGTGGCCGCCCCCTCAACAACAGGTATATCACTTTGGATAATGTCTGGAGGGTCTCTGGCACTGAGTCTACGTCTGTGACTCAGAAGGGAAGGTAGGGGAGAAGAGGTGCATTGTAGTGATAGGGGATTCGTTAGTAAGGGGAATGGACAGGAGGCTCTGTGGACGAGAATGAGATTCCCAAATGGTTTGTTGCCTCCCAGGTGCCAGGATCCATGATATCTTGGATCAAGTCCTCAGCATTCTTAGGTAGGAGGGTGGACAACCAGAAGTCATGGTCCATGTAGGTACCAATGACATGGATAGGTTGAGTGATGAGGTTCTGGAGAGGGAGGTTAGGGAGTTGATTAAAGGGCAGGACCACCAGGGTTGTGATCTCAGGATTGCTACCCATGCCATGTGCTAGTGAAGCCACAATCTAAAGGTTGAGCATGGAGCAACTAGAATCCTGAGCTGCTTGTATTTCAATGCAAGAAGTATCGTAGGAAAGGCGAATAATAATGCTGAAGATGAGGTAGCTAGTTTACAAACAGAGCAATGTGTAGAGAGGAGAGGCTGTTGATAGGAATTAATCAGTTTCCTATGAAAATCATCCCATCTATTTATGACAACTTCACACTGTTCATCAATCCTGACACCTGAATCTTCCACCGTACTGCTAGTGTCTTCCACAGTGAAGACTGATGCAAAACTTATTCAGTTTGCCTGGCATTTTGTTGTCCCCCATTACTACCTCTCCAGCTTTGTTTCCAAGTAGTCCAATGTCTACTCTCACCTCTCCTTTACACTTTATTTATCTGAAGAAACTTTTGGTATCCTCTTCAATATTATAGGTTAGCTTATTTTGTATCTATATTTACCTTAATGACTTTTTTTAATTGCCTTCTTTGAAAAGCTTCACAATCCTCAAACTTCCCACAAATTTTTGCTTCATTATATGCTCTTTCTTTAGCTTTGATATTGGCTTTGACTTCTCTTGTTAGCCATCTTTCCTTCAGAATACTTCTTCCTCTTTGCGGATGTATATATCTTGTGCTCTCTGAATTGCTTCCAGAAATTCCAGCCATTGCTGCTCGGCCGTCATCCCTGCCAGTGTTCTTTTCCAATCAATTCTGGAAAATTCTTATCACATCTTTACTACTGTTTGGGGGTTTGAATACAACTCCCATAAGTGTCTTTTTCCCCTTGCAGTTCCTTAGCTCTATCCACAATGATTCAACATCTTCCGAACCTATGTCACCTCTTTCTACTGATTTTGATTTCATTTTTTACCAATAGAGCAATGCCACCCCCTTTGCCTTCTTGTCTATCCTTTTGATACAATGTGTATCCTTGGGCATTAAGCTCTTAGCTACAGTATTCTTTCCGCCATGATTCAGTGATGCCTACATCATACCTGCCATTTTGTAACCGCGCTGCAAGTTCCTCTACCTTATTCCATATACTGCATGCATTCAGATGGAACACCTTCAGTCCTGTATTCACCCTGTTTTGATTTTGTTGGCCTCTTAAGTTGCAACTCATCCTGTTGAATGAACTTCTCTGCCACTGTAGTGTATTTCAAATAGTTGGCCAGGAATTATTGGTGAGACATAAGTGCCCCAGTCAGACTGAACAGCCTTACACAGGTGGCCACTTTATTAGGTATACCTGTACACCTGCTTGGTAATGCAAATATCTAATCAGCCAATCATGTGGCAGCAACTCAATGCATCAATGCATAAAAGCATGCAGACATGGTCAAAAGGTTCAGTTTCATGGATTGATTGTTGGTGACAGACTGTATGACTAGGCACAGTTGAAATACCATCTATAAATTTGCCAATTACGCATTTATTGTTGGAAGAACTTCAGATGGTGATGAGGAGATGTACAAGGGTGAGATAGATCAGCTGGCTGAGTGATGTTGCAGCAAAAGCCTTGCACTCAACATCAGTAAGACCAAGAAATTGATTGTGGACTTCAGGAAAGGTAGGTCGAGGGAACACACACCAGTTAGCATTGAGGGACCAGAAGTGTAAAGAATAAGCAGTTTCAAAACCCTGGGTATCAACATCTCTACAGATCTATCCAGGGCCCCACATATTGATGCAATTACGTTCAGCGGGCACTACATTAGGTACAGGAGGTACCTAATAATGTGGCCACTGAGTGTATAATCTTTTTTTTAATCTCACTAGTTCTGCTGGAGTTATTGCCAGAGGTCATATCTGCTGCACTCCCTATAACCTAAGAAAACACCACTCACCTTTCTTTCAGGAAAGATTACTGAACATGATTCTTCTTTATCATGGAGACAGTAAACCATTTACTTTACTAACTCATCAAGGACAAAGTTAACCTGAGGTAAAATATTTGTTTATTTTAAATGTCTTTACAATTTAAAAGTGCACTTCATTTTCCATCATTTAAAATTAGGACTAGACTTCTCACTGATGTTTGACAATTATTTTGTATTTGAACTTACGTGAATCCACAGAATAATATTAATTTTAACAAATAATTTACTCTCTAATATCAGAAGCCACAAATTCATTCTTCAAAATAAACCTCCAATTCATTAATTAGATTATGAATTAAATAGTTTTTTATTGTTTATTAGACTTGGCAGAGCATGCTTGTAATGGCACCTTCATTAATCAGAAAATCATTTTGAATCAATCTGTAGAAAGTCAGAAAATAACTAAGTGTTTTCAGTGAATGAGAAGTTGTCTTCCTACAAAAAGTTCTTAGGTTACAATAACATTCCCTACATAAGAGTTGTTCGTAACTTGAACTATTTGTTAGTCAGAAAGGAACAAAGACTGTGTGTGTGTGTGTGTGTGTGTGTGTGTGTGTGTGTGTGTGTGTGTGTGTGTGTGTGTGTGTGTGTGTGTGTGTGTGTGTGTGTGTGTGTGTGTGTGTGCAAGGATCACCAAAACACCTGCGATGGGAGGGTACAACGGGCGCAGGAAGAACATTCACCAGGCAGCCTCAGTGACTCAGTGAGTGAGCAAGTAAACCTGTTTGGTGCTCCCAGCCACGTTCAGCTTAACACAGCCTATGAAAACTGTTTAATTGGATACTCCTCTTTCTTTCACTTTCATGCATTTGTGAGTTTAATTAATATTTCATATGGTCTTGGAGGGAATAAAATCTTCCACTGATTCTGCATTTGATGTATTCTGACTGAGTTCTTGTTTAAATCCAGTTGCGATATTGTTACAAAAAGTTTTGAGAAGGGAAAGATTGCGGAGAGTGCGTTGATCTCAATTCAAAGTAAAATTATTATCAAAGTACACATGTGCCACCATATACTACATTGAGATTCACTCTCACAGTAAGCACAAAGAAACAACAGAATCATTGAAGACTGCACACAAGATGGACAATAGACAACAAACTCTGCAAATGCAAATAATAATAATAATAAAATAGGCAATAAATATTGGGAACATGAGATGAAGAGCTCTTGAAAATGAGTTCACAGGTTGTGGGACAGTTCACTGATGGGATGAGAGAAGCTGAGTGATGTTTTCACCTCTGGTACAAGAGGTGAGGGGACAGAAAACCTTTGCTGAACCTGGTGGTGTTTGTGCTGAGGCTCCAGTAGCTCCTTCCAGAAGGCAGCAGCGAGAAGTGAAAAGGCATGGCCCAGCTGGTGGGGGTCCTTGATGATGGGTGTTGTTTTCCTGTGATGTGCTCCTTGTAGATGTGCTCAAAGGTGGGACAATTATCAGACCTTGGACATCTATTAAATTACATCTATTAAAGTAAAACCATGTTAGTTAGATCATAAGATATAGGAGCAGAGTTAGGACATTTGGTCCATCGAGTCTGCTCCGCCATTTCATCACGTCTGATCCAATTTTCCTCTCAGCCCCAATCTCCTGCCTTCCTCTCATATCCCTCCATGCTCTGACCAATCAAGAATCTATCAAGCTTTGCTTTAAATATACGTAAAGACTTGTCCTCCACAGCTGCCTGTGGCAAAGAATTCTACAGATTCACCACTCTCTGGCTAAAGAAATTCCTCCACATCTCTGTTCTAAAAAGACACCCTTCTTTACCGGGGCAGTGCCCTCTAGTCTTAGACACTCCCACTGTAGGAAACATCTTCTCCACATCCACTGTACCAAGGCCTTTTGCCATTCAATAGGCTTCAGTGGGTCACCACTCATTCTTCTGAATTCTAATGAACACAGTCTAGAGTTATCTTCATATGACAAGCCATTTAATCCTGGAATCATTTTAGTGAACCGCCTTTGAACCCTCTCCAGTTTCAGCACATCATCCTTTCTAAGAAAAGGGGCCTAAAACTGCTCACAGTACTCCAAGTGAGGCCTCACTAGTGCTTTATAAATTTTCAACATTATGTCATTGCTTTTATATTCAAGTCCTCTTGAAATGAATGTTAAAGTTGCATTTGCCTTCCTCACCACAGACTCAAGCCATAAATCAACCTTTAGGGAATCCTGCACAAGGACTCCCAAGACCCTCTGCACCTCAGCTCTTTCACTTCTTCTACCAAAGTGCATGACTATACATTTCCCAACACTCTATTCCATCTGCCATTTATTTTCCCATTCTTCTAATCTGTCTAAGTCCTTCTGTAGCCTCCCTATTTCATCAAAACTACCTGCCCCTCCACCTATCTTCATATTGTCTGCAAACTTTGCAACAAAGCCATCATCCAAATCATTGACATATTACATAAAAAGAATCAGTTCCAACATAGACCCTTGTGAAACGCCACCAGTCACCTGCAGCCAACCAGGAAAGGCTCCCTTTATTCCCACTCTTTGCCTCTTGCCAGTCAGCCACTGCTGTAGCCATCTTTCCTGTAATACCTTGGGCTCGTAGCTTGTTAAGCAGCCTCATGTGTGCTACCTTGTCAAAGGCCTTCTGAAGTGCAAATCAACCGATACTATCCTAGTTGTTATTTCTTCAAAGAAGTCCAACAGATTTGTCAGGTAAGATTTTCCCTTGAGGAAACCATGCTAACCATGGGCTATTATATCATGTGCCTCCACGTTTCCACCTTTACTTCAAGAACAAAATTAAACTGGGCTAAGGGGGGGGGGGATATTGAAGGTAATTCACACTGGAATTACTCAGTTATGTTCAATCGTATTCATATTAAATTGAAAAATGTGGGGAATGGATGAGGGATTGGATTTGCTTCAGAATGCAAAGAAGCATAAATTGTCACCGTGGAATACCTAGAAATACCTGAGGGGGGATATGAAAACATGATTCCATTTTTCCCACTATGTCAATCCCACTCTCAGGAATATATTCAAACCAATATTTTCAGAAACAACATCCACCCTTCTTAGTTTACTTAGGTTTTATTTTCACTTTTAAAAGCAGCTAATTCTGGGAACATAAAATGAAGCTACAGATGGATTTGAGCTTGTGAAAATTACATCATTTTTTATGCATGTAAATAAATAAATTTCTGTAGATGGAAAGAGAAAGTGGAAGAATTAAGGCTTCTTTACTTAATTCCCTTAATAGATGTTTTCTTCCCTTTGTGTAAGTTCTGCCTATCTCTTTTTCTACAGAACTTCGGCAGAGCTGCATTACTTTGTGGTTATATCTTCCTCTTCAGCAGTACTGCTCTTTAACAGGTCACAATGAAGGAAGTGATAAAGGCTCAGAGTCACTTAATCCTTCAGCTTCCTTCCTGCCTTGAAAGGGATCTACTGTTCCCTGTCACTCTATAAGGCACCAGAAGAAACCACACATTTACTTAATGACACACTTCATTGCTGCCACAATCACCATATTTGTAGTTCTTTTTCAGAGTGGATTTTGTTCAATTAATCATTAGCTCAAATTTTGTTATAATTATATAAATACAAGCAATCACGATAATATTATTTCCCGCCAAGATTATTTTGAAATTTTACTTTTAGTTAATCTTACTCTCACTTTTCACACCTTCTATTTGGTTTTATATTTTAAGCCAAAATGCACTGCAAAAAAAAATTGAACAAAATATGTCTGTCTTATTTCAGCAATTTTAGCCTGTTATGCTTTTCTATTTCTGCACACCATGAGCCAATTAAAACAAAGCAAAACTTGTGGCAGTATCTGTGGTTTCGCTTGGCTGACCCAGCTGTGTACAGGACCAAGAAGTCCTTGCAGGAAAAATATTACAGTGGAAACAGTTTGAAGAGAAAATAAATTGAAGGCATTCTGGAATGGAGACTATGACATCAGATGGACTTGGTTAAGCTAGAAGCTAATCAAATGAGTAAAGGGGTATGTACCACCCATTCTGTTTGATTAATGAAAAACCTGATCACATTATTTGCCAGATATACATTGTTATTCCCAAGATAATTTCCCCGTCTGCCTAAATCTGTCAGAAATGCCACCATTTGAGGAAATCAAATACAAAGTATGCTGTAAACATTTCTGACAATCAAAAAAGGCATTCAACACAAAAGGCAAGTGATTGTCAGACTTTATAATCTATTGTCATATCCAATGTAAGTGAAAGGAATTTTTAGATCTGTGTTCAAATAGAAAACCCCATAACGAAAATGAAAGTTACATTGTGAACACAGTGATCTTCTTTTAAAAGAACATCTGTCGATTTATTTTATGAATAGTCTAGAACTACAAGCCTGGGAATTGGTTTGGTAGAAATTTGTTCAATTTTGCAACAGCATTTGAAAAATCCTGAGTAATACAAAGAAATAAAAAAATATATATTTTGTAGTTTTGCAACCTATGTGATGTGCACCAAGTATAACAAATGCCAAAAACAATAATACCTTCTTCACATTAAATGTTGAAAAGTGGCATTTTGTGATCAGAGATAATTCTGGAGCATTTTTTGCAGAAAGGTAGATTAGGAATTGATATTTTAGTGTTTATTTATCTAAATCAGGAAACTACAGATTCTGTCAGATATTGTCCTCCCTCACTGGTATTTAATAATAGTAATTCAATAATTAGTTTAGCTGAGACTGCAGCAGAACTGCATTGCTTTGTGGTTACATTATCCTTTATTATACAAAACCCAAAGAACATGTGACAATGTTAACTGCTATAAAAGTTTAAATTGACAGAATTTTCACAATTCTATAACTTTAATCCTCTTTTAAGAGCAAAAGTGTTGACATTACAACAATAAAAGTTACTTACATCATAAATCCCACTTTGAAAAATTAACTGAAGTACCTACCTTTGTTGCAACTTGTGCAACTGCATCTTGGACAAAATACAGCCTTACTGATATGGATGCAAAATTGTGGGGCATGCTTTAGATTTCACGTTTTGGAGAAATTTAATTTCTGTGTTTCACCCAGTTTTTTTCTAGACGAGGGCAGGATTTCAAAGGTCCTAACCAACTTCCAGATCTTCACTTACATCATTTCACATTCACATACTGTGAGTATTGGAGAGTTCTTTCTCTTTGGAGGTGCTATAAGAGAAACTGATCCTTTTGCAGTCTGGTATCTCCACATACATGCTACTGCTGCTGGGTAACAGCTTGATGAAGTGTCTCAGACCTTTTGAAAAGTCTTGGCCTGAATTGTCCACTGTTTATTCCTTTCCATGGATGCTGTCTGACCCACTGAGTTCCTTCAGTGTTTTGTATTTATCACCACTATTGTTCCCCAGTTACTGCAAAGAACAGAAAAGTTGTGTTTGGTGCAAAATCACTCTTGTACCCAATTGTATTAGTTTTCCAAGGATTTAGTGGGACAAAATTGTGTATGAACAGCCCATTTAAATGCTTCTAACCTGGCCAAGCTGGGGTTAGTTTTGGAAGAGCAGAAATGAGACTGCATTAAGTTGATGCAGAGATTTGTGGAAGTGTTTGAACAACCATACAAATAGCTCGTTCTTTATGAATAATTGTCTTTGAAAGTCTTTGCCTTAATTTCAGCTGCACACACCCCAGACAAGAATTGCACAACAGGCTCTTGTGAACTCTACATGCCAGGTTTGTTGTACATACGCTATTGAGAATGGTTCACAGAAGTGTTAGGTCCGGTTTCCAAATCTGCAAATGAGCTTGTATATTTTTCTTGTGGCCTCGTGTGTTCTTCAGGGGATGCAAACGCATCTAAAATTTCCTCTGCAGCAATAAAAGCTCTCACACTTGAATGAACTTCTCGAGCAAAGAGTTGTACTGAAAACAAGCATGGTTCACAGATAGGGTGACGAGTGTAAATGTAAACACTGGAGCTTTTTAATAGAACAGGTACAGAGCAGCAGGAATGAGCCATTTTGTACCCTGATGTTCTTTTACCACTCACTAACACAATGGCTGGTCCATGGCCTAACTCTTTCTCCATTTTATTGTCCTGTGTCACTTACAATTCACAACTGAGAATCTGTCAGCTACTGTTGACAGTATTGAGTTGCAGACATCAATCACTTACTAATTTCATTCCTGAAAGATCACGTTCCGATTTCTATACTGTGCTTCCTAGATTCTCCAGCCAGTAGAAATAGACCATAACTACAGTACATTTTCAAAGGTAACGTATGAATCGATTAGAATTTTATTTCTGTTTATGTATCTTACAAAATACACCTATATTCTGCTCTGTTCTATGCTGTAGTCTGCTGGGGCAGCAGGGTGAGAGCAGCTGATGCCAAGAAGATCGATAAGCTTGTCAGGAAGGCTGGTTCTGTTCTGGGGGGTGGAGCTCGAGTCTCTGGGGGTTGTGTCTGAGAGGAGGATGCTGCAGAAGCTGCAGAGCGTTATGGACAATCCCTCTCACCCCCTCCACAACACACTGGACAAACAGAGGAGCACCTTTAGTAGCAGAGCGATTCCAATGAGGTGCACCACTGAACACCACAGGAGATCCTTTCTCCCTGTGGCTATAAGACATTACAACTCTTCCTCCTTGTATATAAGTATATTGTTCATTGCACATCTGTATTTGGACCATTACTTTTTAATGCACATTTTGTATTTTTTAACATATATGTTAATGTATAGGCAACACGAGTGAATCTGCAGATGCTGGAAATAAATAAAAAACACAAAATGCTGGCAGAACTCAGCAGGCCAGACAGCATCTATGGGAGGAGGTAGTGACGATGTTTCGGGCTGAAACCCTTCATCAGGAGCGTGAAGGGTTTCGGCCCGAAACGTCGTTATTACCTCCTCCCATAAATACTGTCTGGCCTGCTGAGTTCTGCCAGCATTTTGTGTTTTCTGTTAATGTATATATTCCTGACTGAGCAACCTTGCAATAGTAATTTCCTTCAGGATAAATAAAGTTTTATCTAATTTTATATGTTTAATCTCATTTATTCTTGTTATACATTTAACATTTCAGAATCAGAATCAGGTTTATTATCATTGGCATGTGACATGAAATTTGTTAGCTTAGCAGCAGCAGTTCAATGCAATACATAATCTAGCAGAGAAAATAATAATAATAAATAAAATTAAATAATAATAATAATAAATAAACAAGTAAATCAATTACAGTGTATGTATATTGAATCGATTTTTTAAAACGTGCAAAAACAGAAATACTGTATATTAAAAAAAAGTGAGGTAGTGTTCGAAGATTCAACATCCATATAGGAATTGGATGGCAGAGGAAAAGAAACTGTTCCTGAATCGCTGAGTGTGTGCCTTCAGGCTTCTGTGGCTCCTACCTGATGGTAACAGTGAGAAAAGGGCATGCCCTGGGTGCTGGAGGCCCTTAATAATGGACGCTTATTATTTCTGAGACACTGCTCCCTAAAGATGTCCTGGGTACTTTGTAGGCTAGTACCCAAGATGGAGCTGAACAGATTTACAACCTTCTGCAGCTTCTTTCGATCCTGTGCAGTAGCCCCTCCATACCAGACTGTGATGCAGCCTGTCAGAATGCTCTCCATGGTACAACTATGGAAGTTTTTGAGTTATTTTTTGACATGCCAAATCTCTTCAAACTCCTAATAAAGTATAGCCACTATCTTGCCTTCTTTATTACTACATTGATATATTGGGACCAGGTTAGATCCTCAGAGATCTTGACACCCAGGAATTTCTTAAACAAGAGGATATGCAACTGTAAAAAAGTTTACATATAAAATATATTTTTACAAATGATACCAAACAGCAAACCTATATGCAGATTAATATTGTTTGTTAAACTGAAATTACGCATCTTTCTATTTAAGAATGGCACCTTGGGGGTCATCTATAATTTTTGTCCCTGTGACTTAAAACATATTGCTACTCTGCTCTTGATGATCAACATTGGCTCTCAATTAAACATGTTTCAATTCTTCTTTCAAAACCACTCAGTGGTCCCTTTGTACCTTTGTAACCTGTGCCAATTCTTGATATTGGTTTCAGTCATTGGTAACTAGGACTTCAACTGCTAAAACCCTCGTTCCTGGAATTCCCTCCATAAAACTCGCTATTTATCGCAATTTTCTCAATGGGCCAAATCTCCTTCAAAGTCAAGGAAAATAGGAGACTCAAAATATAAGTGAATGTGCGTGTTGAAACCAAATGATGTCCTCTAATATCCTGTAATATGGCTTGGAGTCAATTTTTGTTTGATAATGTACCCCTCAGCTGCCTGGAGACAATTTGGCCAGCTTTATAAATAAAACATAAACTTAAGACCTTAAGACTCCTGCATTCTTCCCATACCCATTGATGCTCTTTCTAATTAGGTACCAATCAAGCAAGAATAGAAAAACTTACCAAAAGCGATGGTTATAGCCCAGTTCAAAGTTCAAAGTCAATAGAATCAATGAAAAACTACACACAAAGACTGACAAACTACGCACAAAGACTGACAATCAATGTGAACAAGAAGACAAACTGAGCAAATACTAAAAAATCAAATAATAATAATAATAAATAAATAATACTAGCATGATTTGCGGAGTCCTTGACAGTGAGTTCAGAGGTTATGTTCAGTAGGGCAGTGAGTAAAGTTATCCACACTGAATCAAGAGCCTGATGGTTAAAGAGTAATAACTGTTCCTAAACCTGGTGGTGTGGGCCCTGAGGCTCCTGTACCAATTTGCTGATCAGTGGCGTATCTAAGGTATGGCAGGTATGGCACATGCCCTGGGCGCCACTTGAATGGGGGGCACCACCGAGCAGTTTCTATTAAAGTCAGACAAGCCATCCTCGGATAGTGATAAAAGAATTTTCGTCAGATGCATGATCTGTCTTTGATTATCATGGGTGAGGAGCACTAGGGTGGCCTTATTTCAGAGCATTGTGTAAGAAGACCATGAAACGTTTCTTCACGAAGAAGAAGGAAAGTGGAGCTGAAGGATGGAAGAGATGGAAGTTGGAGGCGGAGGAGGCCAGAAGTCGAGCAAGTTTTTCATGCATTTCTTTGAAAAGCCTGGAACAAGTAGTTCAACACATTCCATGGAGTCACCTGCACTTGCTATAAGCTTGTTAGAATCTGAAGGTGGATCAAGTACAAACTGAGGAGGAAGTCAAATCAGATAAATCCGAATATGACAAGATTAAGAGTGAGGCTGCCACAGAGAACGTGGACATGACAGGAGGGAAAGACAATGGCAGTGGTAGTGATGTTGAGTTAATTGACGAGATTAAACCTGACGACATTGGACCTAATGAACTGGATGGTGTCAAAGAGCCTCGAACTGTCATACCAGAAGAGATTGAACAGCATAATATTGGACTTCTGAAGTTTGACAAGGATACTGGAAAAGCAATTCTGCCTGACGTGTTGAAAATAGAAATAATAAAGCTGGGTTTGAACTATTTCCAGAACAGTGAGGGGCCTTTCCTACCAACAAATAACTGCTCAATGAACAAAACTTGGTTCAAGAGGAAATCGGGATATGGTCATGGTGAGAAAGAGACTCGCTCATGGCTGGTTTGTTCCCCTTCTAAAAAGTCTGCATTTTGTATCTGTTGTCTTCTCTATTCCTGGTCAGACCATCAATCCTCTTTGGAGCAGGAAAGTGGATTCAACCAGTGGAAAGCACCTGAAAGGATTAATGTTCATGAAAATGCCAAGAATCATTGGGTATGCTTCACACAGTGGAAAGAAATTTAGCTGGAAACAGAGGAGTTATTGACACGATATTTCAGTCACAGATTGAGAAGGAAAAGCAGAAGTGGCGTGATATCTTGACGAGAATCCTTCACTGCATAAAATTCCTTGTGACTTAGAACCTGGCTTTGCCAGGACACAGGGAGTCACTTCAGCTAGATGATGACTCCAATGTGGGAAATTTCCTTGGCTTACTGAAACTACTGGCCATCTTTGACCCTGTCATAAAAGAACACCTCACTCATTTGGAAAGACATCTGGATCCACATCTTATCTTTCACCAAGTGTCCAGAACGAACTCATCCATGTGATGGTATCCACTGTTTGCCAGAGTTTACTGAGAAGCATTCGTAAAGCCAAGTACTATGGACTCGTGTTCAACTCGACTCCTGATCGGGCACACTGTGAGCAGATGTCAGAAGTAGTGAGGTATGTGGAAGTTGATTTTGAGAGGAAAACAGTCTGTGTTAGAGAGTCCTTCCCTGGTTTTATCCAGATAAGCCAGAAGGATGCTGAGAGCTTGGTTGAAGGCATCTTGAAATAGCTAGAGAAGGATGAAATGGAGCTACAAGATTGTCGGTTACAGAGCTTTGACAATGCTGCTGTGATGGCTGGACACAGAAATGGTATTCATCAAAGAATAAGTGAGAGACACAACCTGGCAGTGTTTGTGAATTGCGACAATCACTCTCTCAACTTGGTGGGTGTACATGCAGTCAAGTAGGATACAATGATGGTCACGTATTTTGGAACCATCGAAGCTCTCTACGTGTTTTTCTCTCGTTCAACACAGCGCTAGAAAAAACTCAAAAACGCCGTGCCTGTGGTTGTTAAGTCGGAGTCCGAAACCAGGTGGAGTACAAGGACAGAAGCAGTGAAGTCCGTCAACAAGTACCTTGAGGAGATACTTCAAGTTCTCCAGGACATGATAGACAATGAAAACAAGAAGCAATGAAACCAGTGAAACAAGAAACAAGAAGTGAAGCAAGGCAGCTGTACAACCGCATGTTGAGTTACGATTTTCTGATTTTGCTAGGATTTTGAACAAGGTACTCATTCGCATTGACCGTATTCAAAAGAGGCTGTAGGATCCTAGCATGAACTTCCACGATGCTGCCCTGGATTTGAAAACCCTTCAAGATGATTTTTATGATGAAAGAGAAGAGTTGGTCAGTGAGTCACTCGAAGAAGGAGTCGGTCTCTGTCAAGAATGGAATATTGAAGTTGAAAGATGTCAGAGACGAAAGAAACGAATGGCTGATGAGAACTTGATAGACGCTGGGTAAACAGCTAAGGAGGAAATGGAAAGAGTCATGAAAGGAACACTTGACTGTCTTTAAAGAGAAATGGATGAAAGGTTCGCTCGTTTGCATGACACTGACACCAAGTTTGGGTTCCTTCTTGATGTCGAGGGACTGCATTGCGGCACTGACAGTAACAACCTAAAGAAGAAGTGCAAAAATTTGGGTGAATTGTACAGCTCTGATGTTGATGGACAGCAGCTATATGAAGAAATTTTGGATTGCAGAATGTTGCTATCAAGGTGGGTCAACATGAAAATATCAAGACCTGAAGAGCTTCTTGATTTTATTGTTCAGTATGGAGATGAGAGCATCTTCCCTAATCTTCGCATTGCTATTCAGATAATGCTAACCATCGCAGTTTCCATTGCCAGCTGTGAGAGATCATTCAGCAAGTTAAAACTAATACTTTTGTATTTGAGAGCCGCCATGAGTCAAGGCAGACTCTGTGATCTTGCTCTGCTGAGTGTAGAAAGAGAAGAAACTGAAAAAACTGACTTTGATCACATCATAGACCAATTTGCATCAGTGAAAGCAAGGAAGGTGCAGTTGTAATTTTCATGTAGTGCCATAATTTGTTAATTAAAAGATTAATGAGCTTGACTTGTATTTTTGAGATGATATGGTAAAGTTACCTAAAAGATGGGTGTCAGATGTTTGGGGCGCAATTTAGTGCTTGCCATAGGCGCTATTTTCTGTAGATACGCCCCTGTTGCTGATGGCAGCAGTGAGAAGAGAGCTTGACCTCGATGGTGAGGGTCCTTGATGGTGGATGTTGCCGTCATGCAGTAGTGCTCCTTGTAGATGAACATTAGAGAACCGCTGTAATAGCGGTCCAAATCAAAATATGAAAAGGTGTTCTGTCCTGGTCTAAGCTTTCTGTCAATTGTTTAAAGAAGATTCTTTCAGCTGCAGACAGAATTGCTGAGCACTATTGTTTTTAGGTAAAATTGGTTGCATTTGGCATTCCATGGGTGTAACACAGTCAAGACAAAACTATATTTAAAGTGTTGTGTGTAGTTTTGGGCCACTATCTAAGAAAGGATGTACTGGTCTTAGAGAGGGCCTGGAGGATATTTATGAGAATGGTAGTGTTTGATGATTTTAGGCCTGTATTCACTGGAGTTTAGAAGTCTGGGGGTGAGTCTCATTGAAACCTATCAAATAGAGGGGATACACAGAGGATGTCTCCAATAGTAGGGGAGTTTAAGGTGGGAGGGAAAGCCTCATAACAGAAGGACGTCACTTTGAACTCCAAGGTATTTAAGGCTCTTTCTTTAACAAATATCAAGAAGCAATTAAAGCATAAATTCTGCATTTTTTTCCTAGTTTCATTCAAGCTTCATAATAAGCCATCCTATCCTCCATACAGTGAGCAAGAGGACCTAAGACAGGTATAGCTGGTATAAAATTATGAAGCCTCACAGCAATTCCTTAATTTTCCTAGAGTTACCATTCTGGTTGCTAAAACACATTTTACTTTGTTGGTTTATTTTCTATTCAAAACCCAAAAATGTTCTTTTAAACACCTGCAGAATCTGGGGAACTGGACACTATTCACGTTTAAAGAGACAATCTGAATAAAACCCTGGTTAACTTTGCTAATGCCAAGTATTCCTACTGAGACATTTCTAACTTCTCGCAGTATTCATTACCATACTAAACAGGTGGGCAGTAAATGTGAAAGTTTGCTCTCCCGTATCACCAGAAAAGATTATTTATTCATACAATTGTGGTTTTTAGGTATGTGTGTAACTAGTTTCACTGGTTAACAAAAACATATCTTCTTGAAATCAATCCAAAGTAAACTGTACCATCCTTGTAAAACTCTGATTCCACAATCATCCAATGGAAATGAAAACTTAGTGTAAGAGTCAAGAATTTCCAGAACTTCACTGTTCTAGCTATAAAAATCTTTGAACGAAACCTATGAACATTAAACATACACAATTGTTTTCCTAAATATATAAAGCTATAAGCACACAATGGAGTATTATTCATCCCCTGCAAGAGATAAATAAGGTACTATATATGTCAGGCCTACACAGGCAGGCATCTCCCAGTCTCCACCCAGCTAACAGCAGTCACCTGTCACTCAATTCCAACTCATCTCCTGCAACCTATTTAAACCCAGCTCTCACCTTAGCCCTTGTCTACCCATCGAACCAGCCAGCCTCCCAGTCGCTCAAAGCTTTCAGTTACCTTCATCACGTTAAGTATCTGGCCCCTTATGGCTTGATATTTTGCAGTTAATTGTTATACTGATCGGTCACCAGTAAATTTGCTCATCTGCGTTTTGATCAAGCATCCTCAACATTTCCTGACAGGATGTAGAATTATCCACTTCAGCAAAGCTAATCATAAGGAATGAATGTTTAAAGTTTCTTTACTGATTTTATTAGTAAAAACTACAAACTTTATCCCAGATTTATCTTTCCAAACCTCATCTGAAAATTCTACCTATGTGTAAGCACCTCATCAGTACACTTGCCTGCTTGGACAGCATGGTAGCAGAGCCATTAGTGCAATGCTTCACAGCACCAGCAACCACCAATCAGGATTCAATCCCCACTGCTATCTGTAAGGAGTTGGTATGTCAAATAAACTGTTCTCAGGCTTCCAGCCAGGCACAGGTATTGATCATAACTGTTGTTTCAATGACAAACTCTGCCATCTTCATTAGGCGTGATGCCTGGACATGTCTAGTCAGAGGTATTTATACCCCCATAGTCTGTCCCTCCTGATTGGTTAGTCCTCATCTAATCAGGTTTTCACTCTCCCACCTTGTTTACAACTGGAATCCAGTTCTTACTTAGAGTGAGACCTTCGACTTTGTTAAAATGATTTTCTTCAAGCTTAATTTCAATGGCTTCCTTTACCAGGCGGTCCCAAAAGCCATTGGCATGGCCCAGTAGTTTTGTGCTGTTGAAGTCAATCCTATGGCCATTGTGCATGCAGTGTTCTGCTATCGTTGATTTCTCCAGGTAACCCAAACGGATACACCTTATGCTCCTTGATGTGGGTTTCTACCATGTGTCCCATCCGGCTGATATACGCTGCTCTGCATTCACAGGGGTTCTTGTAAACGCCTGCCGACCTGAGTCCCAGGTCACCTTTGACCTTCATAAGCTGTGACTTGAACTTCCTTATGGGTTTGTGGATAGTATTAATCCTTTATTTCTTCAGGATCCTGGCAATCTTTCCAACGTAGAGCAGTTCTTTCTACTTCGATTAATCATGTGTGAACTATTTCTGACCCAGAGAATCTCTCGAAGGAAATAGTACAATTACGCACAACATTCCTACAGAATGGCAAAAGGTGTAGGAAATCAATTGGGCCCTTAAAAGGGCCAACGGAAAAGCCAGGGAGCCTAACAAAAAGCAGAAGCCTGTCGGTACCACCTGTATTTCCATGGTTTCTGGAAGGACAGTAGAGGGACTCAGCAGGTCCGGCAGCATCTATGGTCATGAGTTCTGAAGAAGGGCCTTGGCCCGAAAACATGACTATCTATTCCTTTCCATTAATGCTGCCTGACCTGCTGAGTTCCTCCAGCATTTTGTGTGTGTGTGTTGCTTTGGACCTCCAGCATCTGCCAAATCTCTTGTGGTTATGAAATGCAGAGAATGATAGGATGAGGACCACGTGCAGGCTGAAGGTATTGATGTAATTAGGCATCATTACCTTAATTAGTTTGGCACAAATATGCTCTATGTGTTGTGTATTTCTAGCATCAAATACTGGCCATTCAACCCTTCATATCTGCGCCATCCTTAAAAATGAAATACTAGTGCAACTCCCATTCTTGACGTGTAGCCTTGAAGATTACAGTTCTTTATGTTCTCTTCCAATACTTTCTTTTAAACATGTTAAGAGCTCACTGTTGGTGTGATTTTGACCTGCAATGTGCTTTATGTGTATTTTCTTTTTCTTCTAATCCATTTACCTATTAAATCTGTTCGCTAAGGCTATAGACAACAGGGAAATGTCACCTTTTGTTCATTTTTTCTATCCCTCCCAGACTCTGTGGTTCCAAAGAAAATAGCATAAACCTAGTCAGTCTGTCTCCTTAACTATAATCTTCTAGACTTCTACAGCATCTCCAATGTTACCATCTTCTTCCTGTAGACCAAGGATTCCCAACATCTTTTATGCCATGGACCAATACCATTAAGTAAGGTGTCCATAGACACCAGCATGGAAACCCTTGCAGTACAGTAATACCCAGAACCGTGGGCAATGCTCAGCTATGGCCCAACTGCTGATTTATTACCTCATAAAAAAAGTATCAGTCAAGTTTGTCATATGTGGCCTTGTACTATTTCCACTCTTTTTGCTTCTAACAACCTGGGAAACATTTATTTGGGCAGGCTAATTTATTCACTTCTTTCTGGACTTCCTATTCTGTCCTCTCTTTCTATATCTATAATTTCCAATATTCCACAATCTTCCTCCTTAATATCAATGTTTAAATGATTTCCTCTTGTTGACTCATCTGAAACAAAACCTAAGCCTTTTACTTCCACACACAGATCACCATTTTAGCAACCTCAGCCAATGCCATAGAGATTTCCTTGTTTTTGCAAGACAATGATAATTCATTCATCCTCTTTGTTTTCCTAACTTTCTTTACTATTTTGTTTTCCTTCCTCTTTTGAATTTCTCTAAACTTTGGGGAAATCGGAGGAAACCCACAGGGTCATGGGAAGAACGTACGAACTCCTTACGGGCAGCAGCAGGAATTGAACCCAGGTCACCTGTACTGTAAAGCGTTGTGCTAACCACTGCACTATCATGCTGCCCCATGTCCAGTCAATCTTCATGAAATAATAACTCAGTTGAGTAAACTTGGCTTTACCTCAACTTAAAATTTTTAGTCAGTTGTAGTTTTGTTTTTTTTTTGAAAAAATTATTCTGAATGTAATTCACTTAAAGATGATTACCTCAAATACTCTTTCACTGTGTTACGTTCCCCAGTAACCGGGTGACTTACCAGCAAAGATAGATAGGTCCCTGAAGCCTGGTGCTACTATTTTCAAACGTTTTATTTATAAAGGGGCACAAACGTATGGTTAATACAAAACATTCAGATCATATACATCATCAAAACTCAATCTAAAGCACAGGTGTAGTAATAATCAATCAAAAATGAGCTCTATCATTGTCTAGGGGTTAAACGATTTGTCCAATTGAAATATAAAAGTCTCGCCAGTTCATGGAGGCTTTTGGCCGCTTGAGGGACCGCTGCGTGTTCACGGGTTGGAGAGAGAAAATAAACTTGCCAGCCTTCTGGACTCAAAGCGTGAGATCGAGAACGGGAGTTCCTCGTTGTCAGTCCGAACTCCTTTTCGGACTTATTAGCCACTCGATTCCCTAGCTAGGGGATCCGAATCACACGTGGCTTCCGAGCAGCTTCCTGTTATTACAAGAGGAATGAGCGATGGTGTCCGCCTAGTGCATCGCTGGAGTACCGCCTCCAGCAGTCTCCTTTTTATCATGGCTGGCAGATTTGTAAATGTCAATCAAGGTAGGGTGAGGCCATCCCCACACCACATTGCCCGAGAGTGTCCATGTCCCTGATAGCTGGCACGTACTATAGAGTTGCAATTCACACAGGTGCCTCTAAGAACGATGGTCAACTCTGTGGCATTGTCTCTCATTTCCTGGGTCCAAGACCCGAATTAATAGCGATCTTGTGATTCTCTTGAAGGAGGGGGCTGAGGTCATGACAACTGCAATCGCGAAACTAATCCCCTCCGTTCTTGGGATTAAGTATATACAATGCTCTCTTAAAGTTTTCATGTGAGCATGATTCCTTTCATATTTTAATCCTTTTGCCCTCCCAGTTAGTGTCAAGAAGCAAAGACATGAACTAGATTCAGGAACAGCCCATTCAGCCCTGTGAACCTGCTCCACTTTCAGGATTCTCTTACCTCGTTACGTTCAAACTTCTCATATTTGTTCTTGTCCGCCTTTATCTATCTGGCAGTCAATGAAATACACCCATTCCTAAACCCATGTGACTTTATATGTTGATCTTGTTCTAATATCCCTCGCTGCTATTGTTTGCTTTACCAATCTTGATTTCAACAAACCTTTTCTCAACCTCATCTAATAACTGAGTAAACAGGAATACTTAGCTGCCTTTGCTGACCATTTGTGAGTCACATTTCAGGAACGTCTACAACTTTGTACTTCCGAATGTCTGTCTGCTCCTTCAGTTCATTGCCTTTATTTCTAAGATTTATTGGTTTAAAAAACGTACAATCAAATCCTTGCCAAGAACTTTGTAAGGGAGAATGCGGGGCACAGGAATAGAAGGAATGCAGACGTTGGGTGGAACATCTATTAATGGGGAAAATCGTAGGTGATGAAAGTAGCTAAGGATCTGAGGTGATGGATGAGCCTGCTCCACTACAGACAGTTAGCAAAACTAATGTGCTTGAAGCTTGTGCTCAAGGAACTCCTAAAAGTTAGTTTATTTCAAACTATCATCCATCTCTTTAAACTAAGGTAATCCATTGGGTGGGGAAGATTATAGAGCTAATGATAATACTGAGAAAGATAGACACTAAATAAAATGTCATGCATTTCCTACAGATTAACACAACTTTTATGTATTGGTCCTAGTACTCTCTTCCAACTCGGGATATTTTGTTTTGATCATTTTCTGCATCAGAACATGAAATGCGTATCCCACATTAACAAGATCTGTAACTGAATTCATTCAAAAAGACAAATATAATACTGTATCTGATGAACTGCCTGTTCATTCTCAAATCACAAACAAGAGAAAACCTGCAGTCACTGGAAATCTGAGAAAGACACACAAAATGCTGGAGAAACTCAGCAGGCCAGGCAGCATCTATGGGAAAAAAACATCACAGTCGATGTTTTCTGAAACCCTTCAGCAGGACTGGCAAAGGATTTTGGTCCGAAACGTCGACTGTGCTTTTTTTTCTTAGATGCTGCCTGACCCGTTAGATTCCTCCAGCATTTTGTATGTCTTTCTTGCACATTCTCAAGACGGGTTTTACACCATGATTGGGAGAGAGGTGATATTTTGAGATGGGATGAATGCACGATGACACCTTTGACATGAATAAACCTTTAATAAATAGCAGATATTGACTCTTCCAGCTGTGTGATTTTCAAAAATGTCTTTTTTTGTGTGCAAGTTTATAGAATAACAGAGAAATATTTAAAGAAATATAAAAAGAAATATACAAACTGTGAGCACTGTAAAACTTTACAAGTCTGTCTTCAATGAGAAGTACAATTTAGCAGGCTATAAAACATGGTTATTTTGATCCTATCAGCTTCCAGACTTGTGGGATATTTTAAAATTATTCCTATATTGTATCTAGATATCCTTTTATTATTACAGGGTACTGACTACAGATTATACATAACATTGAATACAAATCAATAGAACTATGCACGGTAAAAACAATATCAAGGATTAAAATATATATGAATACATTTATTTTTTTACAAAGGCTTTCATGGTAGGTAACAATGAGGGTAATTTAGAGTACAGACACACTGCATTAAAAAGACATGCTCTGCTCAATTTAGATTTCTCTTGAATGCTGAACCAAATATACACATGTGGGATCTATGACATACTTGTGGTAGCTTTAACTAATTTACATGTTGTTGAAGGCTCAACAAAATATATCCCTTCAGTTTGATTCAAATCTAGCCCTCATCTAATACGTTGTAGAAAACACAAGGTTCGAGTAAATTAATTCATTTATGCAAATTCATGCATTATTGCACTCAAAAGATAATACAAGGTTTTCAACTTGATAATTTGGTTAACGAGATAGTTTCATAAACTAAATGGAACAATTTTAAATGGAGGACAAAAACAGAGACATCTGAGCTATCCGAGCACAATATTACAGGACAAATAAGAAGGCTCTTCAAATGACGTACGTGTACCTTGGTTTCATAAGCAGAAGCACGATATGTCATGGTGCACTCACGAAGTGGTGTAGAGAAGGAACGACAGGCTTTCTCTGCAATGGAGGTCACTGCCACCTAGTCAACCCCAGAGCTGCGGACAGCATGTTCACGGCTTCAACCAGGAGCTGAGGAACGGCAGGATCCCCAGGAAGAGAAGGAAGCAAGAGGTTAGACATTAACATACCAACAGAGCCTCAGAGATACCACGAGACAATGATCCCACACAGGCAATGAATCAGAGTCCTCTTTAAATAATCATAGAATGCAGCAAACAAGTGCCAGCCACAATTAACTTAACAAGATCAAACCGAAAGCACAAGAGCTTAACAACTCTAGCTATTTATTTCTGCATACAGCTGCTCAAGAAGTTTAGAAGCTCAATGCTCTATGGCAAGCCACAGGGCTCATGACAAGATACAAGTTCTCTCAGCATTCACAAAATGATGATTGGGCCCAAACCTTGGTACCAGAGCAATTTATGAAGTAGTTAAGCTCTTACAATTGGAGCAAAGGAGATTTAACTGAATGCATCTGCAATTTAGTAAACGTTTTCCACTTCAAGATCCCAAAGAAAGTGTCATCTTTCTTTTTAGAACAGTAAGTATCGGGGAAAATTTGAAAGAGCTGTTCAAAATCTCCAGAGATTTTAATAATCTCAGAAGCAATTATTTTCACTGGAAAAAGGGTAAGTAATCAAACCACACCTATTTAATGCGAAAGGCAAAAATAGCAGAGGCTTATGCAGACATTTTTCTGGATGTAATGAATCAGTATGGTTGTATCTTTATTAATCATTATTGATGATGATGATGGGGACATTTGTACAAAATGTAACAGGGATCTAGATAACTTATCAGTACCCTGCTGCCTTAAGTTACTTCATTCCAAAACCTTCTTTCTGCATAGAAACCTGCGCTTCTAAAGTTTTAAATGGAAATTATATATTGTATGACGTAAATGAGGTGAAGGACTGGTGGTGGAATTTTTCAACAGCTGCTGAATCTTTGAGGTGAATTGTGCCCAATCCAACCTTCAATCCATCCGTCCCTTTCCCTTTAACTGTTTCTTTTTTCTTTCTGCTTCAATTTGCTTGTGTTCTCAGAACACCTAAATAACATTCAGAACTGAAGTTCACAGAAGTGAGTTCTGGCTTTATGGCTGTGAACTCACTTTTATGAAGATCAGTTCTAAATATTATTTGCTTTCTTTTCATTGCTTGCATGCATTGTTCATTTTTTTTTTGCACTTTGGATGTTTGCTAGCCTTCTTTAATGGATCGTAGGGGATTTATAGCCACATCCACTATCAGATTGCTGAAGGAGCTGGGGATCCATGGTCAGATTCCACAGCAAATTATTAGAGACTCATCAGAGGCGGTGGAAGGAAGCAGTCACTGATTTTGGATCAAGCAAAAAGACCTCTCCTGGGTTCCAAACTGACATCAAGAGAGTGGGAGGACACAATGGGGGATGACTTTGGTACACCAGAAGTCATCGTCGAGCCCTCTGGAGATGTAGTGGGCTAAGATGAAACAGCGAGGAAGGAGGGTGCCCACCTGAAAACCCCTGCGTGTCAACCCTGTGCCACTCCCAACATCAAGGCAGCCTCGAACAAGTGCTCACGGCCCATTTGCACGAGGGATGTTAACATCTTATCCTGTGTTTTATTTTATTTTATTTGTTTTGTAGCTGCCTGTAAGGAGACAAATCTCAAGGTTATATTAGTATACGTACTTCAACATTAAATGTACTTTGAACTTTGAAAACTTAATTACTCATGAAAACTGGACACCGAGATACTGTATTGAACTCTTTTACTTTTATTTACAAATATTGATAATGAAGATTGGTGACTTTAATAGAAATTCTTCCGAATCTACAAACTTAACATACCAGGTCCCATCTGCAGGTGGGATTACAAATTTTCTCTCTGACGGAGGCAGTATGTGAAATAAGGCAAGCACATCTCTGCTCCCCGCTCAGTCAGCACGGGTGCACCACAGGGGAATGCTCTCTCCGCTCTCCCAATTTTTCTTTCTACACACCAATGACTGCATCTCAGGGATTCATCAGTTAAACCAATTAAGTTTGCAGACAACGCCACTGCCACTTATCACCAGAAGCGCCGAATTCAAGACCCACCAGAAAGTAAACAAGCTAGTGTTCTGGTGCAATCATAACAACTTGGAGCCGAATGCCCTCAGAACCTTGGAGATGCATATCAACTTCAGGAGAAATATGTCTCTTCTCCATCCACTCATCACCAACAACTCTACCGTCAGCACCATTTCAATATTCAGGTTCCTGGGCATCACTATTTCACAGGACCCCGTGTGGGAGAAATGTATCTCCCTCATTAACAAAAAGGCTCATTAGAGGATGAACTTCTTGCAGCAGTTGGTAAAATTCCATTTTCCCCAGAGCATACTGGTGCATTTCTACACTGCTATCACAGACAGCACCCTCACGTCAGTCATGACTGTGTGGCTTGACGCAGCATCTTTTCACACTATACGAAAACCACAGTGAACTGTCTGGCCAGCAGAAAAGAGAATGGCCTGCAGTCTGCCATCGCTTCAGGACTTGTATGTGAGCTGGAAATGTTATTGCAGACCCTATCCACCATGCAAGCTGGCTTTTCCCGAAGCTCCCCTCTGGAAACCACTACAGGTCTATTAAAGCAAAAACTTCATGCTATCTTAAAAGCTTTTTGCCACCAAGCAGGTAATCTGATCGACCATTCCCAGTAGCTACCCCCATCTATCTATTACTCTCATCACCTCTCTGCACTAGAAACCACTTTTTTATATAATGCTGTTTACATTGTAAATACATGCTGGTATTTAAGCATTTATACACATTTTTTCCATAACTGTACATTAATCTCTAACTTCATTTTTATATAATTCTTTATTCTTCATATTACATATAAATGTATATGACAAATAACATTGATCCATGATCCTTGATCTTTGATCCAGGATATGCTCTCTACTCACTACCACCATCAATGAAGAGATACAGGAGCCTGAAGATGCACACTCAATGTTTGTCCTCTGCCATCAGATTACTGAACAGTCCATAAATTGTGCTCTCTTTTTACTATTATTTTTATATACTCTTACTGTAATTTACAGTAATTTTTATGTATTGTCCTGTACTGCTGCCACAAAACAACAAATTCCATGACATATGTCAATGATAATAAAACAGTTTCTATGCTGATTCTGCTGATAACTTTTCTTCATGAGCAATAGAGTAGATTCTCCTGTTGTGTTCCAATCAACAATTCTAGCCTAAATGGTCCCGCAATTTGCACCTTCTTGGTAAAGTGTTGCATCCCATGTTTTCACTCACAAGAATTTACGCATTTACACAAGAGGGAAAATTGAGCAGAAACTCCAAACTGATGTCAGCCAAAACCAGGGAATGAACAAGCGATCCATGAAAAATATGACTAGAGAAAAGCCCATCTGCTCCTTATATTTATATCCTTAGTCCCACAGAGACTTTTGTAACATTATTATGATCTGTTTTCAGTCCTACTGCCAAACATTATTTTGTATTCATAAAACTGAACACTTCAGCTAAAGGCTTTAGAGAAAACATCAGAATGTCAAGTCAGATGAGAGTCTTGGCAATTTAATTAATATTGACATTTACGCTTAAGCATTTTGTTGCATTTAACTGCTGAAGCATGTATTTCAATTTTACTTTCTCCCAGAAGACCACACAAAGTTAATTCTGGTTTAGGAATTTTCACCATTGTGTTAAGTGTTACATTAACTTTCTTAATTTTTATTAGAAAATATTTATGATTTTTTTCTCCTTCTAAAAATAAATTTCTAAAGTTGAAGTTTGTCATGCTGCAGTTTCAAAAATATTGAAATAATAGAAAAAGTGAAATTAAATTATAATTACTACAACTAGTAGAAATTTCAAGATAAATTATAGATTTAGCATTTAATACAATAGCCATATGCAGTATTAAACACAAAAGACTAAAAGATGAATTGAGTTATCAATTGTAATGATGCACAAGACAAAAAACTTAATGGCCCACATGTTAATGTGGAACAGAGACAAATTCCTTAATTTACTTCCTGCATACTTTTCATATGCCGCTCAGTCGACGGAACGGTGGAGTTATTGTGGCATGGCTCTGAGTATAATCTGATTTATGCATCACTGCAAATTAAAACATCGAAGAAAGCTTCTATTCTGATGAACTAATTGCCGATATGGAACATTAACTCTGTTACATTCTCCACAGACCCTAACCCTAACCCTCACTCTAATGCAAACCTGTTCAGGATTTCCAGCATACCTGGTTTTCATTTCAGATTTACAGCATCTGGAATTTTTTTTTTGCTTGTTTGTTTTTAACAAAGTTTATATATTTGGTACTAAGAATATCATCTTAAAAGAAATGCATTTGTGGAGCATGGACGTCACTTGTAAAGCTAACATTACTTTCCAGTCATTGTGCAGCTTTCTTTAACTGGTAGAATCCATGCAGTAATGGTGCTACTGTAATGGTGTTGGGTAGAGATTTCTAGGAATCTGATTCAGTGTTGATAGAATAGCAATGTATTTTTAAAATTGGATAGTGTTTAACTTGCACCCAGGCTTGGAAGTGTTGGGGGACCTATGCACCTACCATTTTTCTTCTTCTAAGAGCTTGAGCGGTTGCCAAACATTGGACAAATTGCTGCATTCGACTTGAAGTCGACTGTACTTCCTAAGAAGGTTGGCATCATTCAATGTCTGTAGTGAGATGCTGAAGATGTTCTATAGGTCAGTTGTGGAGAGCGCCCTCTTCTTTGTGGTGGCGTGTTGGGGAGGAAGCATTAAGAAGAGGGACGCCTCACGTCTTAATAAGCTGGTAAGGAAGGCGGGCTCTGTCGTGGGCAAAGTACTGGAGAGTTTAACATTGGTAGCTGAGCGAAGGGCGCTGAGTAGGCTACGGTCAATTATGGATAACTCTGAACATCCTCTACATAGCACCATCCAGAGACAGAGAAGCAGTTTCAGCGACAGGTTACTATCGATACAATGCTCCTCAGACAGGATGAAGAGGTCAATACTCCCCAATGCCATTAGGCTTTACAATTCTACCGCCAGGACTTAAGAACTTTTTTTTAAAAGCTATTATTAATGCTTTTTGAGATAGTGATTTAGATGCATATCATATTTTTTACTGAGTTAAGTATTGTATGTAATTAGTTTTGCTACAACAAGTGTATGGGACATTGGAAAAAAAGTTGAATTTCCCCATGGGGATGAATAAAGTATCTATCTATCTATCTATCTATCTATCTATCTATCTATCTATCTATCTATCATTGAGTCACATTGTTGCGCGTGACAGCCATTGGGGTGGAGCACAAATAGTTAAGGAGGTAAACAGGTGTCAAATAAAAGGACTGTTCTATACAAAATAGGTTAAGTAATAAATTCAAGAGATTCAAGATTGTTTGAAGTCTTTTCCTGTACACAGGTGGAAGGAGAACAAAATACTTGTTACTCCGTATCTAATGCAGAACTAAAAAAGCACTAAAGATAAAGAACACAATAATATTACTAAAAAAATGCAATAAATATAAATACATGATAGTTTATATACATAAATTGATTGTATGGCCATAAAGTGATGCTAGGCTGTACGTAAGCTGGCTGATGGGAATAATAAAGTAGTGGTGGAGTTAATGATTGGAGATGTTGATCAGTCTTACTGCATGGGAAAAGTAACTGTTTTTGAGTCTGATGGTCCTGGTGTGGATGCTACGTAGCCTCCTCCCTGATGGGAGTGGGAGAAACAGTTCATCAGGATGTTACTGGCCCTTTTCTGGCACCTTTCAGTACATATGTCCTTGAAATGGTGACAAATAGTAGCAATCATCAAGGTTATCCCCAAACACACTGTTCTTCTGCTCTAAGTGGAAAGAATTTGGAGGTCATGAAGCAAATACCTTACCTCAGAATAACTAGCTTTAAGGTTATACTTTGAACTTTGAAATCTTACGGCTGAAGAATTATTCTGGTTAGCTATACTAAGACTTCTCAGATATTGACAATGAGAAATTTCATGATGTGAAGTCTGGTTATCTCCCAGTAATGGGAGATGGCTGTTCTTCCCCATTGCTGGTAGTCATTTTGTGACAAGTGTATCATATGAATATTAACCAAAAACTGGTCCATGCAGGCATGAGCTGCTGCATTGTTTGTGCAGATCCAGTGAGATGTAAGCAGGGCACAATCCTGAAGAAAGATCCTGCTTCTGATTTTATGATGGAAGTAAGTTCAAAAATATTCCTGCAGGTTTGAGATAAATTGCCTCCAACAATCAGAACCACTTCCTTCTGCTAATTATTATTCCAGACAACGAAGCATTTTCCATTTACTTTAATTTTACTAGAGTTCCATGATGCTATACATACACACTTAGCTCAGCTCTGGAGTTCAGTTCTTCTATTCATGTTTGGTCCAGAACTGTAATGATGTCTGGGGCTGATTATGCTTAGTAAATCCCAAACTGTACATCAGTGAGCAGTTTATTGATGAGTAAGTATTGCCATAATGCAGCTGTCAATGACACACTCCATCATTCCGCTGAAGGATTAAGAACAGACTGATGTTTACCCGTCAACGTCTGATCCTTGATACTTGATTCTGAGTTCCACCAGCAGCATTTTCTTCAAACCCCATTGATGTTCTTTTTCACATCATGTCATCTAGAATATGTAATTCTGACAATATGTTAGCAATGTTGGCCTGCAAAATTTCTATGTAATTAGGAAGCATTTTGTTACACTACTTTTTAGTCCATTACAAGGAGATGACAGAATTCTGGACGTATGCATGCGCAAAATTATCAGTCAAAAAGCAGATGCTACAATTCTGGAATGAAAATAATTCAGATGTTGTCCCATCATCAGAACTGGAACAGATTTTCAAGAGAAGGATCTACTCCTAAGATATCAATTTGTTCTTTCTTGTCTAATGTTTAGTGTCTCCATCATTTCAGACTTTGGTATGTCTTCTATAATAACAATTATTTCAGAAAAAATACACTATAGAGATTGTTTTATTTCAAGCCAGTACAAAAGAACAGCATCTCCTGCTCTGCGAAATGTTTTTGCAGAGCTTGAAACCCAGAAGACTTACATTGCATCAGCCATTCAACTAGAAAGAAGACTTGGTTAAAAAGGAATCACTATCTGTCAACACACACAAAATGCTGGTGGAACGCAGCAGGCCAGGCAGCATCTGTAGGAAGAAGTACAGTCGACATTTTGGGCCGAGACCCTTCGTCAGGACTAACTGAAAGAAAAGATAGTAAGGGATTTGAAGGTGGGAGGGGGAGATCCGAAATGATAGGAGAAGACCAGAGGGGGTGGGGTGAAGCTGAGAGCTGGAAAGTTGATTGGCAAAAGGGACACACAGCTGGAGAAGGGAAAGGATTATGGGACAGGAGAAAGAAAGGCGGAGGGGAGCACCAGAGGGAGATGGATTGCAGGCAAGTAGAGAGACAGAAAGAGAAAAAAGAGAGAGAAAAGAAAAAAAAGGAAAAAAAAACAAACAAACAAATAAATAAATAAGGGATGGGGTAAGAAGGGAAGGGGGGCATTAATGGCAGTTAGAGAAATCAATGTTCATGCCATCAGGTTGGAGGTTACCCAGACAGAATATAAGGTGTTGTTCTATCTGGCACTATCTGGCAATATTTTAACAGTGCATTGCAATCACTCCAGTTTAATAGCACATTTGTAAATGTATAAATAAATATTATACCTATAAGAACCCCTTTAAGGCTGTGAACACCTACACAACTAATTTTCTTACGGGAAGTCAACATGGACTGTTGAGCCAAAGGGCCTGTTTCCAGGCTCTGTGACTCTGAATTTCAAGCTGATTAACCTCTGGAATAAACTCTATAGTAAACCAGGCTCTAAGTCTTTAACAAATTCTTTCTTCTAATCAAACAGCACTGTTTCGCTTCCTTCTCTGTAACTCCAGGAATAATTATATTTAGTGGTTGCTCAAAAATATTATTTCTTAAGCTTCACTTCTACATAGCAAACAAGAAGCAAAAATTGACTGGAAAATAGACCATATTTTATTGGTCATGTTGTTTTATTGGTCAGTACTGGAGAAAGGTACTGGTAGATATGAAGCAGCTTCTTTATTTGACAAAACAAGGTACACCAGACATCATATGGAGGTGCTTTCAGTCGAAAGGTCTGGCTGGCCCAATGTGAGGTTCGATATTTTATGTGCTAAACATCAAAGGACAATTCATATTTACAGTGTATCTACATTGCTTTCTTTGAAACTACACGTGAACTTCATATCACCCAATTCACACCCATACCACACACATCCAAATGAATTTTAATCAGCATTGTCTGGTCTAGGATTCATGGCTTTTAGGGAACCATTGTTCAGAGCTGCACTCCAAATTAAATCCACAATTTATACTCAGATCCAAAGACTGGTGGCTAAAGTTATTTGCTAAATATAAATGCGCTAAATCCATAAATCACTCTAACAGGTCCAGACAACATTTGTGATGTTATAAGATTTCAAATCAATGATATTTCATCAAAACATTCTGATGAAAGATCACAATATTCATCTTTAATTTTGTTTCACTCTCCATGCATGTAGCCAGAGCAGTTGAAGATTTCAAGTTTTCTGTTTATGTTTATGATGTAGTATTCACAGAACTTTGCTTTTGTATTATAATTTTGCTGTGGTCTGTGATATTTCAGGTCAGGGCAAAAACCATACTTATTACAAGTGTATTAAATAATGCATTGTATGTTTGGCTGCGAACACAAACCTCAACAAAAGTTTACCATGCTCATGTCATATAAAGAGTCAATCATATTTAAGTTCTCTGTGATATATTATTTAACACTTAATATTTATTTTTGAAACAAGCTCATTTTACAAATGATTCATGATATATAGCAATAACTAGTAATAACAGACATTGACATTTAATAACTGGTCGAAATACATTGTATTACAATGTTCTTATTGCTCCAGGTACATCTTTCATGGCAGTACTTCAAGTTCCACTTTTGTAATCAAAGTCATAATGTTCCTAAAAAGACAAACTTATGATGAGTGCAAATTGCAAAATAATTCTCAACACTCAAACTGTTGACCTTACAAACAGATCGTAACCCAGAAATTGTGATTTTGAGTTTTCTTTGAGAATGAGTTAGTGATAGAATAGTAGTTAAGTTACAGGACGTGCATCCAGACGCTGGGACTATTGATCCAGGAAGAAGCGTTTGAATACCACCTGCACACTGGGGAATTTAAATTCAAGTCATTAAACCTAAAAACAAGATAGTTTTGTGAATCTAAGGGGAGAAGTAAGAGTATTCTGCAAACCATCTGGTTCATTAAGTTCCTTCAAAGGATGAAATCAACACATTTTGATGTTGACACCTTTGTAAATATTAGAGAATAGTGTTATCCAGTCTAGCACCAAATTACTAAATATAAGATGTATGCCTTATGAGCTGAAGTTTACAAATATATTAATAACTTGCAACAAACAGCCTGCTGGAGGAACTCTGTGGGTCACCTTTGACCCTTCAGTTAAATTCGAAGAAACTTGGAGACCATTTATTCAAAACATTCATATGATGTAACTTGACCTTTTCCTTGTTATTATCCTTAAATATTTGGATAGAGGAGATAAATTACTGACATTATTGATTGTATCCATTGTAATATAATAGCCCAGCTTTGTTTAGTTTTGTTTAGTTAATTTTTGATTTCGAATTTGGGTTTTTTAATATGTTTTTTTCTATCATGTTAAATACATCAAGAGTTTGGGAGGCTTAGTACATTTGTGTTATCTATAGTTTATACTCGTACATACTGTTTACCAACTATGTATTCCCAATCTCTCTGGATTACTATTGTTATGCCTATGTATTGGAAAATTAATAAAAAGATTTAAAAGAGAACAGGCTGTGGTACTGAAACTTTAATTTGCTTAAAATTATGAACTGAAGTTTGCAAATATGTTAATAACTTGCAACAAACTGCTTGCTAGAGGAACTCTGCGGGTCAAGCCGCATCTTTGGGAGGAGAGGAACTGTTAATGTCTTGGGCCAAAAACCTTTCATCGGGACCTAGTAGACTCCATCTACTACCACCCACTGCCTTCTGATTCCACACAGCCAAGTTTCCCTCGAACCCACGCCTCCTCAGCTTTCAGCCTACCACAGGAAACCTTGTCAAATGCCTTAGTGAAATCCATATACACCACAGCTCTACTTTTGTCAGTCCATTTTGTCACTTCCTGATATATAATTACAGTTGATTATGTCGTTGGTCTACTGTTTTAAGTTGGCAAATATATATGTTCTTTATAAAGGAGACGTAATTCAAGCTGAGATATTAATTCTGCTCTATTTTTTAAAACTTTTACTCTCTATATATGAAGCATAGCTAGAACTACCACAAGCCAAAAGTAAGTCATAACATTTCATGAAAACACTCATGAAATATTAGAAAATAAAAGGAAGAAAGCAATGATTTGTAAACACATAAAATGAAGAGGATAAGGATTTACTTGCATTCAGAAACTGGGGCATTTACCATGATCACTAAGAAGCAAATTTCCCTCACTGCAAGCATGAATTTTAGTTTTGCCTCTGTACTCAGATGCACATACTACCTCTATGATAGTTCAATTTAGATTGTACACGCATGAAGTTGGATATACATATAATTACTGAAGTAATACAGATTTAATAATCCATCTGTTGCAGTAGTAATACATAACAAGGCAAGCGTTTACAATTACTTCTTGGACTGATTCATTGAAATATTCCTCTTGGCTTTGTGAGCAGTAGGTGCACAGCTTTGCTTGGCATAGGACTGGTGTGATATTAATCAGATTATTTTCTCAGATTTTGGAAAAAAATCCTTATGCATTTAAACAACTCAGATCTTGCAAAATACAATGGACTATGTGGCATTCCCAATAGCTAACCTATTAAAATAAGGTTTACCCTGCAAAGATTTAGGTAGTCACTGCAGCAGAGTAAATACCTCCTGATCCTAGCACATGCAGGCCATTTATACTAATTCAAATGCCATGTCACCTTTTCAGCTTATTTAAAATGACAGTTCTTTGGATTGCTCCTGCTTGATACTGGGAATAAATATTTAAGCTTCACACTGTTCCTATTTTTTTCAGCCAAGTTCCATACAACAAACTCTAGTAGTGCATGTGGGGTCAATTTGTTTAAAACTGCATTAAAATTTGCTATGTTACACTGATGATTTGTTTAACTTATAGTGAAAATTAGGAACCTTAAATAGTCTTTACTTTATACCAGCATACACATATTTCTACTTCTATCATAAACATAAATTTTCACTTTCTAGCTTCAGCAGATAGAATGATATTTCATGCTGTTAATTTATTTTTAAAGACATTGGACATGCCAATGTACAACTATTCTATCCCACTTTCTATTTTCCTCTTACTTTTCATGTTTGTTCATGCTTCTCCATACAGTTCTCATACATTTTCTGCCTGTTATTTCCACATTCCTGTTTCTGACTTTCTCCACCTTTTTTTCCTGTTTCTGTAAAACAGAGGAGACAATCCTTTGTAACGAGTATAAAATCATATAACTGTGATCCAGTTAAGAGTCACAAAGGCACTAGTGACATGTTCGGTGAAGTCCTTTTTGTAATGAAATCTTCACATAAATCTTAAGGTGGTGCATTACTTAGTTGCTTTCTACAGTATTGACGGGGGGGGGGGGGGGGGCATCAAGTGAAATATCCCTGAGGCTGTACTGTGTGAAACTAATGTCCTGCAGCATCTGTGGTTGAGCTATGCATCTATATACAGTTTCACTACAACCAATATTTCAATGCTTGGCATTTCTCCATCATTTGTCAAACTGTAGATTTGTTATCTGCTTGCTGCTACCAACACTATTATTTTTTGTTTATGTTTTCCATTTCTAAGACATACCAACATATTTAAATTAGTTCCCAGGAGCACTAAGTTCTGCTTTCCGTTCAAGGCATTCCGCTGCCTCTATTATTGTGTGTAGCACAGCAGCATAAATATAACGTTGCTGTGATTTGACAATGGCAAATAAAAGATAGTCTTCCATAAAAGGGATATTGTCTCTCAAAAATATACTTCACTAAACATGTGGGGGGTCAAGAAGGAAGGAAATTGATTTTTTCTAAACTGAAAAAGTAATGGTGTGCTGCTGGATTAAATTAACTTAACGAACATCATTAGAAAATAAGGTATGTCAAAATTTGCTCAAGGAAAATAAATGAAATCAATTTAATGTTGAGTACCAGTTTTTACCTCAACTACCATCAGGCACTGTTAAGTTTTGTGTAACTGCTTGGGACACCATTACTTATCATGTTTTGGGGATTAAGCTACCTGCACCTCAGAAATATTTATTCACCATCTAACATAAGCTCAAATGTTCATACCATTGCTGTTTGTTTCAAGAATTTGATTTATTTTTACCTTGCATTAATATTCTGAAGAAAATAGCTTATGTTAATTTGGCAAACTGTATAGTTACTTTAATGTATAATTTCTGTAATTGTGATTATCTTTTTAATTACATCATAATTATTTTCATGAACAAAGTTTTTCCCCACAAATTTTATTAATTCAAAAGTCATTTTGATATTTTGAATTGAGTACAGGCAAATTGTAATGGCCAATCCCTGGTCAGTGACACACAAAAAAAGGCACAAATTACACGTAGGCAGTACATTCCAGAGGAAGAATGTAGTGTTTATGTTTTAGGTTTGGAAACGTTTTGCTTGTGTATTTGCTTAATCAGAAGGCTTTGATTAAACCAACTCATACCAGGCATGTAGTATCATGTGCTATTAATTCTGATTAAACGATTATTGTTCGTGATTTCTTTGTGAGATTCGTGAACTGTTAATTGGTTCTGACCTGAAAGGTTATCGTCCCTTGAATATACAGTGCTCACACAAGCCTGTATTTGGACTCCAGCCAGAGAGAAGTATATAGTTATAGATTCGGTACATGTCCTCACTGTTCGTTTATTATAGGATTTTTTTTAGATGTGCGAGTCCGAGTTGATTATATAGCCTTAGGAAGTCTGGTAATGTGTTTCAACTGATTCAGTCTGGAAAGAGCATGAAATCTTAGAGTTGATATCCAATTGTCAGGAACGGTAGGTGCCTTTAAATTCTACAGCGTTGGCTGATATAAATGGTCTGCCAAAACAGGTAACGCTATGAAAACTAGAGTTTGGAGTGACAGGTCCTTATGGACCCGGTAACACAGGTTTGAACAGCATTATGTTGTGCGATGAGATGCTACCTCAGGAAATGTTCAAATACCCAACAAAAGTAATCTTGTCGGTGCACTTGGGAAACCAGAATTTACGATCAGCACACATTTCTAAACCTTGACTGAGATCGCATAGGCTGGGTTCAGGCCAAATTAGGTTGCAGTATTTCATTAATAGATTCGCGTCAGAGACCAAAAGTCTAGTTTGTGTTGCCGGCGGCATTAATAACACTGGTACCTGAAACTGGGCAAAGATGTGAAGCTGACCGTACGGGGATGCGGAATCGGCGTTCTACAGAAGTTCAATTTAATAAATAAAAGCCGTGCTGCAGGAATTAGATACGGAAGGTATAGCCGAATGGTGGATTCTAAAGAATGGATTGGAGTAAGGTAGATATAGCGGGGTTTAGAAATGAGTTCCTAACTGAGGGTAATCTGGCGGCTAAAAGTATGTTAATCCTTCAACGATAGCGTAGTCTGAGCAACAAGAGGTAGTGAGTGGGTTAGAGCAGAGTTTATAGAGTAGGCAGCCTAATATAAGGTGTTTTCTTTTACAATTAATGCCTTCGTTCACAAATAACCACCGCCGCATTAAAACGACTTTTGATATTGTTTTCTATTGATTCAACAAAGCCGTAATTTCTTAATTTCATCCTTTGTAGATTGGTATTAAAATTCGATTTAAAGCAGGACAGCCACACCTGTTCAGGAAATTGATCCTTTTAACGCGATATCTGTGGTCAGTATAAATTGCAAATGCGTTGCACCGCGATTAAACAGGGGAGCTTCAGATGCTTATCCTGTTTTAAAATAAATACCTGAAGTCTGACGCGTTACCTTCAGACCGGCCTGGTGCCCATCTCCAGCCCAGGGGGAGAAAGAGTGGATTTTCAGTTTGAGTGACCTTATTGAAAGTTTATTGATGACACTTAAATGAGCTCCAAAAGTCTGCATTTTTTTAAACTGTCAGACCCGGGTACAGATATGCTCACGATCAAAGGCTGAACTCTGTCGTGTAAATTTATAGCAGTCGGGAGGAACAATACCCGACATTATCCCCGAGGAAATGTGTGTCGGAGGGAGAAAAGGGGCGTCAGAAAACTATTTCTTGCTTGAAGAATATTATTTTATCAAATTACCCACCCCCCCAACACACACACAAAAAAAGTCAGAGGACAAAAACATCTTTGCTAACGACGAAATGTGTCAAACCCGAATTAAACTCTGCTGGACCAGAACAAAAAGACCTCTTTTACGAATCGGACGGAATGTATTTCTATTTAATACAGGAGGGTGAATCATTACCACAGATAAGAGCCAATGAAAAGTTATATTAAAGTAGGCAGTGGCTTATGCTCACGAGTGGCAGTGTGCACTGAACGACCCTGTAATAATGACAGCGCGACAATGACGCAAAATAATATTTACAAAGGTACGGATTATAAATTAAATGTGCAAATCATCCATTCATTTGCACCCGCAGCCCGATACTTGATAAAGTTGATAGCCATCAGCTAACAAAACCGTTTTTATTAACTTTAGCAGTTCCAGTATCAAGATTGGCTTAAAAATACTCCTAAATCACTATAAAATAAAATCTATTCCAAACACCGTCGCGGAAAGCTCCAATTTATTCCTGCACCCCCCCCCCCGCTGAATTTATTAATATTTTCTGCCAATAAAAACTTCCCCTTCTTTTCCCTCTCCGTTTCAGGTTCACCGAAGAAGATGAGGTGAAGCAAAATTTACCCAGCAGTATCCATGAAACAGCAAGCAGCTTGCAGACCTCGGAAACAGAATACCAGGGTTTATGATTTCAAATCAAACAAGTAAATAAATAACGCAAATCAAGTGCGGGACCTAACAAGTTGCAGAGGCTCCATTAGGTCACAGGTTGGAAGAATGGTGTATTTAACAGGCCAGTAATGAGGCCTTCCCTTGCTATTGAGTAAATTGCCACTCAAAACAGAACTACGGCCTTTCTCTTTCAGATACCGGACGGCCCACTGTAAAATTGGGGTTGTTATCCATTCGATCCCAGTCATTTGTTTCCATTTAACCACGAGTGTTATTCACCTCCTCCTCAGTGGTTTAGTTTGTTTCTAAACTATCTTGGAAGGATGGCGGTACGTTTTCTGGGTTTCAAATGAACGCGATCACGCTTTAATTTTGCACAAAATTCGCCTTATCTTTCCTTTACAACCACTCAGTTATTGCGGAGATTGTGAAAATGGAAGACATTTTTAAGTCAATTTTCCAATATATTGACATTCGGTAAAGTTAAAGTACTTATTGGTTAAGACTTTCCTGGTGTTCTTGTTTTCCAGTGAGATGGCGTCTTGAAATTATTTAGGAAAGTTGAAATAAAGTGTACTTCAAACAAACAAGAAAATTCGAGTTCCACAGTGTCTGCCGTTTGACATTTCTTTAGTAATGCTATACCATGGCATAAACCATGCGTCGCAGGACGTGTGACAGACGTTCCTCTCCACATTCGTTCGCAGGCACGGGTTGTCAGAATCAGATTGAGAGTAGCAGTCAAGGAATTCGCCCCTTGATAGAGACCTGACCTAAACGCAAGTGTGTGAGATCAAGGCAATATCGCTGGGGCAAATGTCCCCTCTTGTCCTCTACCCGGCATCTCTTGTATTGACAGCTGAAGCACTTCCTCCCTACGTTGAAAAACTTGGCAGGGTTGGGAGAATGAGGAGGCAGTTGCAGATTCGAGAGAAACAAAGAACAATGGTGTGCTGACATACAACCGGTCACTTCCAACATTTCCAAATAACTTTTATATAGTGTATTTAAAAAAAAACTCTCTGCGTTCAGGGTGAAAGGCCCCAGGGCACCAATCTGACCAGCGGAGTGTGCTGGCCAATATTTATCCCTTCAAAGAGTACAGCCTGCCTTGTCATGGTTACATGGGAGTTTGCTGAATGGAAAATGGCTAACGTGTTTCTCATAGTTGCAATGCTGAACGCTGCTTATTTGACAACAGAACCCTTTGAAACAACGTATACCTGTGAAAGGCGTATCTCAACAGTAATCTAATACCGTATAAACCAAAATTGTTAATTATTCCACTTTAAGATATTGACAATAGGCTCGAAAATATTACTCATTATCTCGTTTACTCTCTTTCCTTCTTATATCCACCTTCCGCCATGTGGCATTATTCGAAGCACCACTGAAATCTGGCCAACGCCAAACCTCGTGGCCCGACTATAAGCAAGTAAGAAAGCGACTATAATCGCCTCAGCACGGTCCAAACCGTGTCTGCGGCCAATTAAATAAAGTTTAGCCCCAGCGATGATGGAGGGCAATACAAATGAACTATTGCAATTCTTAATTGCACCCGCTAGATGTTGCTCCTCGTTCCTGGCTGATGAGGGCAGGACAGGGCAACAAGACTCACAGTTCAACTATATCGAACTGTCGGGTATAAACATCGTGAAAGCAGAATCCGAGCGCAATTAAGGCATAACAAAATATTTTATGGCATGCAGAAAAAAATAAAAATACAAAGAGGCCGAAAGAAACTGACAAGGAATATCAGAGATTATAGTTACAATATAAAATACAAGGACTTATTTGGATTACTTAGCTTAAAAAAAAGTATAGAATTTGGAAGTAGGTGGTGTGAATGCGTTGCTAAGATCGGGAAAATAAAGTAATTGGGGCGTGGTAGGTAAGAACAGTGCCCTTCAGCGAAAGAACCCGAGGAACTGTAACATTTATCCACAATAAAAAGTCGCAAAACACAAATATGAAGGGAAATAAAATATTCATCGATCTTACTTTATCATATTCTAAACAAATTAACTGTAATATATTTAGAGGTTTTACAAACAAAATTCACTCCATATTTTCCAATTATAGAAGTCATTGCCGCACGAGAAACTACTTGCTTTATAAAGCAATGCATATTTTGCCAAATAATAATCTATCTATATTTAGGAACTTTAAGAGAGATATGAAAACTTACGTAATGATGAAGAGTCTGTTTCGAATCTTACTATTCGATACAATGATCAACTCTGGATTTTGTTGTAACTAAATCCATTCGACACAACTTGCTACAGAAAAGTGAAAATACTGGGACGATTTATGCTAAAGGGAACTATTTCAGTATTGTTTACCGATATGACCTCGTAGCATTTACTTAAACAATTGAAGTTCTTGCTAGTTTTGCTGGAACGTCTTAATAAATTACATGACATACTAGTAACCACTGGGAAATGGGTACATCCACTTATATATCGTTTTTACTGTATCAATTTACAACATCTGTAGTCTCTCACAATATTTTTGAATATATCTCTCATTCTAAATTCGCCTCCTACGGTACTATGCAGATTTATATATCTGGCTCCTTTGTATAACATGCACTCCGCAACTCATTTGCAACAACTGCAAATATCAGTCACCTGTCGTACAAATTTGAAAAAAAAGTCCAGTCAAGGATTTAATAACACGATTAATTAGTTTTGTTGGAAGTTTATTTTCTTCCCAAATAAATGTGTGGGTTGATTAAACTTACCAACCAAACGGTCTAACATGACTGCCGATTGCGCAATATCGGAATTCAAGAATTCTTTACTTTATTGCGCAAGCTAAAATATGATAATTCCTGCCCGCATTCTTGAGTAAATGTTGGTGAATTTGATTCAGGTTTAAGAAAGACTAGTCTAATATGTTCAATCACACCACAGACTAACGACTTCAGATGTGTTTTGAGGCTGACAATTTTCCCCAGGATATATAGAAAACGATGAGTTTATCCAGAAGCAGGGGCGCATGACAAACTTGCTTACAGCACTTCCCAGGTGCGCCCATTAAAACCTGCCGTTTCTAGTCCCTTATTTCGCCTCTGTGTTTCTTGTCATTTCTAAAGATTTATAAAATTCACACCACGTTACGCATTCTAGGGCATTGCTTTGTATCAGACGTTCAGACTGACGAATCTGAGATATAGGCAAAATTTCAAGTTCAAAGATAAGTACAGAAAAACGTGCTTTATCCCTTGCTCGTTTGAACAAACAGCTGCAGTGAGTGATGTGCTTCACGGAGAGAAAAGAATAACATTATCGAAGTATTTTTGTACCCTTCGCGAGACATTTTTATTTCTTATTAAAACAATCCCGAAGAGAAAACGTGGAAACTTTTGCGTGTTTAGGCAAGACTCCCATATACCCGGGTAAACTAATAACCCAACCCCCTTCTCCCAAGTATCAAATTCAACTCCTGACGCTAATGTTACTCCAGAAAGTGAACTTTTGGACCCACTTCACATACATACACCCAAAATATTTAATTTTTCGCGCTTAGTGATCTTTTACTTGCTCGTTAGGGTAAACATACTACAGAGTTGCTTTCAGAAGTGCTTTTCGGGAAAATGTAAATCGCCCCCCCTTTAACAAATATGAGTTTAGAGGTCATGTGAGACAATTACTTTTGAAGTTGCTTTGTGTGTAGATCCCGGGAAAACCTTCCTGGAAAATATTCCTCTTTCCGGCAAAGCAATGTAGCACAATTAGCAATTAAAATTTGCTAGAAATTTCGGGAAAAGGAATACCATGCCAATGCATATTTTCATATGCTACACATAATACCAATGGAACCCTGTCCCTTTAACTGGTCAGCCTTCACTTGCATGACAAGATAAGCACGTGCTAACACTTCACGTCAAGATTTCTATATTAATTTCTATAATCGGCAGCAGTAAATCAATAGTCCAAGACAATTTAATTGCTATATTAAGACATAATTCATTGTATGATGGGAACTAGATTCTGTCATTAACTTTGTATGACTACAGGAAAGCAATAATTGTTGGAACTGTATGCGAAGTTCAAGCTGCAAGGAAGGGTTTTCTTGGTGTGTTAATATTTTAAAACTAATTGTTGAGATTTTAGGTTACAGCAGTCCGAAATGCAATCTTCGACAGGAAATAGCACATGTACGAAGATCCAAATGGGAACGGCTTCCCAATGACATGATTGCGCCTCGTGCTGTAACAAGCTAAGGAACGGAGGCCTTATCATCTCTTACGTCACGACTTACTACAGTATTAAAAAATAGCCATTCGCAGAGGTGCTCCTTGTAACAAAATCATCCAATACCATATCACAAAGCGACTCCCTAGTGTAGTGACTGTGAACAAGGCGATTTGTTTAAGGAGTAGACAGCATCGTGTTACACGGCAATATTCATCAGTCATATTACCAAAGCATGACATAGACAGGGGGACCTGACGTGGCACGGAAGAACGTGGGAGGACAGAAGAAAGGTATTGCATGTCTCGGAAACTCCAACAGTTGCTGTGTTGACTACAACTCATTCGATATGCGAATGTGTGACCTCTGTTTCACATCCCGGGTGTGGACGATCAAACAAGCCTGACGTGACCTGAGTCCACGTTTTCCGCACTCTTCCAATGTTACCCTTACTCTTGAACACAAAACTGCTTGGGGCAATTGGGTTAATATGAACAGACGACGGTCTTGGCGCACGGCAGCCAACTTTCTGCTTTACTGCGTCCAGCTTAAAAAGTTAAAAAGGATGATAGATCTTGGAGTGATAGAAACAAGGTTGCCAAAGCAAATTCGAAAAAGCCGCGCGTGTCTATGATAGTTCACAGAAACGCCATTCAAAACAAATTACATCTCAGAGGTGAAAAACGAGCGTGATCTCGAAAATATGCAAAATTGATTTTGGGGTATCGGTGCTCTAATATACGCGCCTATTAAACCATGCAGTCTTACTGACTGGATGGCATAATTAATTTAATAGTTTGGCTCAGTGAAATAAAATAGATGTAAGCCAATAACTCAACGCAATCAGGCCATCTTTCTGGACAGGAATAGATAGGAAAGTGTGTGTGTGTGTGTGTGGGGGGGGGGGGGGGGGATCGTCCTTCGGTTTTGTGGCTCTCGTCCGCGATGCCTAGAAGGTCATTAATCCAAGTCAGAGGGTCTCATTTTTTATGCGACATCGCCAGTTGTTAGAGAAACAAATCATAAAATTGCGACTCGGAGATCAATTTGCAGGAACGCATATAAACTTTTCCTAAGCGGGTTTGCTAGACGGGCAACGTAATCAACAACTGGTCAAGATATCGGTGATGTAACGTGATCCGGCCTTGCACTGGTCACCCTCGGAATGCTTGCATGAAAAGACAGCGAATGCCAAAGTCAAATCCCTGAGCGCAAAACCCATGGCAAGCACGTTTCCATCTTTCAACCGTGCTTATTGCAATAATAATATCTAATTCGGCCGTTCTTGAATTACACCCAACGACGGCATCTAATAGCTTGAACAAAAATTGTGGTGTCATGAAGTTTAACCAATCTGGGGTGAATGTGTAACCTCTTAATAAAATACAGCTTACATTCTCAATGGGTAGTATTTTATATTGGATTGAGGAATATATGGCTGCTTCTGTGACTGCGAATGTAATGTTACTGTGGCCCCAAGACCAGTGATAATAAAATCTATGGAGTCAGTTTGCCAGTTAATAATTTGATTGGACAGTATATTAGTTCGGAGCCAGGAAATGCTGCATATAGACATGTTCACTACGTTCAAACTGATCAAAACTACTTCTTCCTCCGTGTCTCTGTTTATCCCTCTGTCTGACACCCTGTCTCCGTCTGCCCCACTCTCTTTATCTCCATGTCTTATAAGTGGGAAGGGGGGGGGGGGGCAACAGCGGGAGAGTCCCAAAGGTCAGTCAAATTATATTTTCTCCACTGAGACCATTAAATCTGTGTATGGTTTAATAATGATTTGAACGTTAGCCGAGCCCTTAAGTGGCAGTTCGAATATTCGATTACTTGAACGAAGCATCTAAAATACCACAGCTTGCATCAGGGTCACTAGGAGGGTATTTTTTACTTATATTATTTTACATATTTGACACCTTTCTGCGTAAAGTTATTTTCTCATGAAACCTTTACAAGCTTGGCGTGATATTTTTTCTCCTCCACCCTCCCCCCTCAAAAATCCCCGCCTCACAACTAACTGCACGTTAAGGTTGAAGTAACTATTTCCATGAATTTGATAGAAATTCGTGAAGTGAGATTTGTAAATTCAGTCGGCTCCAACATGGCCACGAGCCTCCGTGGTATCCAGGGCATCTTCACTGAGCGACGATGCCTCAAAAAGGCGGCGTCCGTCATTAAGGATCCCCATCACCCAGGACATGCCTTGTTCTCATTGCTACCATCAGGAAGGAGGTACAGAAGCCGTTCAACGATTCGGAACAGCTTCTCCCCCCCCCCCCCCCCCCCCCCCCCGCCATCCGATTTCTGAATGGACATTGAACACTACGTCACTGCGTTTTTTATTTGTTTTGCACTACTTTTTAAATTTAGCTATTTAAATGTATGCTTACTGTAATCACTATTTTTCTATTATTATGCATTGCATTGTACTGCAGCCGCAAATACAACAAGTTTCACGACTTATGCCGGTGATATTAAACCTGATTCTGATTCTTCTGTTCCATCTAGTTTGAATGTGTAATATGCCAGTTAGGAGTTATGATTTTCATGTTTTTTTCCAGTAACTTGTTACTGAGAGATTCCTGGCTGCGGCCTTGAATACAAGAAATTAGGCCTGAAATTGCAAAATGTTAAAGTAAACATGGCGAGACAGGCGATAGCAATGTGTCCCAAAAGCCAACTGCGAATTACAGCGCAGGTCACTGCCACCAATGCACTGCGGGGCACACCGGGACCAAAGCCAACTGCTACTTACATTGCATGCCAAAGCTGTGCATTTTATATCAATTCACGATATGATGCTAAGTGTGGTATCCACGCCGTGATTTTGCTAAGTTTTAGTTGGAAGCAATGGGACTTAACTCTGCAAATCTCAGAGTTGCGCCTTCGTATTCAGGGGCTTCCCTCAAGATTCCTCGAAACTGTGGTAGACCACGTGCGTTGGAGAGGCTTGTCTCCGAATAGGGATAATCTAACACGGTTTTATTGCTGGCCAAATCCACTTCAAATCAAATTTCGCTTTTCTGCTGGACCAGAATCAGCTCTCACGTTCAGGAAAGAACTTCACGGCCTCTTGTTTTTCATTCAGTCGCATTTCGTAAAGTATTTTTACTCTTGAAAGTTTTAGATCCTGTCATAATTTACCAATATTTATTTGCATCCGACGCTGGTCGTGACGTTGATTGTTGTCATCTGTATAGATGAAAAGCTATAGTTGTGACCGCCGCTCGCAGGCTCTCCCGAAGCAGTGTCCAATATGCACATTTAGCCAGTAAACTCCAAACTGGCGTACAAAACAATGGTTATTGCACTTAAATTGTTAAGTACTTTCAAAACTGGAAGCCCTAAATACAAACAAAAACTCATTTATTAATTAAAATTTGAGTTTTCTCACATGCTTCCCTCAGATTTTGGTGAATGTTTAAACTTTAGTGAAAACTAGATAACCGTTGTATTTTCGTGTTAAAAAAAAAAGCGCCACGAAACAGATGTATAAAGGCTTAATAATGCCAATATTTTGAAAATGTTTGTCCATGCTTCAAATTTCAAAGGCTTACCTCAACAATTCCACTCACAATTATTCATTTCTTGCGTTTCTTTATACATTTGAGTTTATTTATGAACAAAAATAGAACTGCGGCCCTAGCTCTTGGTTTTCAAGTAATGGATTGAAATCATTATGCTAGCTAATAAGTCTTTGATTAAACGGTGGGACTTTAATTTGTTCTGTTGGAATTGCCTTATCAGGTTCCAAACTGCCGAAGCTTGTGTCCTGGTTGATCCCTCCCACATGTCAAAGTCACTTATCTAGTGGGACAGTGTGAAGCGTGTGTTAACTTGTATATGCACTTCTCTTATCTTCGCGACAAGTGTCTCTCTTCAGCTCCCCGCGGTGGAGAAGGGGGAAAGATGTGGGGTTGGCGTTGGGAGGCGGGATAGTGGAAGTAAGGTGCGGGGATAGTGGAAGTAAGGTGCGGGGTGCGTTTGATTGGACTCTCTAGCGGCGGGCTCGGCTGCTACAAGTAGTAGCTCAAAAGTTGTGATTTAGTGTAATAACACAATGGAATTGTCCACTTCAGTAAAAAAGATTGTCGATATAAAATTCCGAGTAACCCTAAATCAACTATTGTGCTATCGCTTCTCAAACCCCATTTATGATCCTTGAATACTAAATAGAAAATCATAGTAAATACTTACGGCATAAAGATAGTGTCCTAATGTTATTTTGGAGTCAAATAATTGAGCAAAAGGCATAACTTGACGTAAAAATGTTAACTAATGGCGCTTGCAAGGGATTTGGGTAGTTTCACATGAAAGAAACATGATTTAAATAGAGCTGCAAAAGTACTCATTCCATTTCAGCAAGGACCTAAACAAGGGAAGAAGTATTTCTAAATTATCTGAAGAAAATTCAGCCAATCGTTTTTGATGGTTATCCACACGCGAATTACAGTAATTTATTGAAAGTATATTCACGAATTGCGAGCGCAGCCAGCCGAAACAGCTTCAGGCAAACTAGGCAACTTCTGCATATTTGTTGTGCAGATATGCATATTTATATCTGGTATAATTTAGCCCAAGAACTACATTTGAATGTTACTTTAGTCGCGGCTGTAATCTTCTCTGTAAGAGGGGAACTGCATCAAAAAGTCATTTAGGAAATTGGGCATGTACTTGTATTTTTGTGTTTTTTTTTTAAACGCAGTGTGCAAAATGACAAATGATATTGAAAGAGCTGGCCAGTTACATAACTCCTGCGATCAAAGAATAAAGTAGCAGATTAGTAATAGACTGCATAACTTTGAAGAAGCCATGAATGTGACATCTTCCCGTGTGTGTGTGTGTGTGTGTGTGTGTGTGTGTGTGTGTGTGTGTGTGTGTGTGTGTGTGTGTGTGTGTGTGCGCGCGCGCGCGTGCGCGTGTATGTGTGCGCGCGCGCGCGTAGATCTTGATTGCGAGGACGAAGCAATTGAATCCATTATTTTTAGAGGAGTTTATAGAACTGCAACGGCAGTTTTCCCCTTTAAAGACCTCCCTTAATGCATTTTCATTAAGAATTCCAGAAATCCAAAGTTTAGAAGTCAGCAATGGCGCTAAAGTATTGATACCAATTAATTGCCGCTGCAGCTGACTGCGAGTTGAAAAAAAATCATCCCCTTGAAACCAAAGCAACATCCAGAAAGATTTGAGTTTCCTTGGATCGGTTAACAACAGTAGAAAATTGTTATTGGATTTTTTCTTAACTCTATTACATATACGTTTGTAGCACTTTGCTTAAAATTCCACAAGTTTGAAAACTGGGGATACTCGTTTTTATTTGCCAAGGTTTGTAAACATACGAGGATTGAGTAACAACCTAAACCTCTCCCATCAATATTTTGCCTTTTTTAATACACTCAATCTTGGCAGAAGAGTGATCTCTATTATTTATTTCAGACGTCCATGGTTGCTGAGTTTACAAGCACATTCTATCGTCATGGTGAGATCGATAGTTATTCAATCGATATGTAATATACAGAAAATATTTCCTCTCTTTTGAAACAAAATTCATATTTCAACCAGAGCCAAACTAAACGCTGAGAGTTATGCTTTCTATTGGAGAGACACAAATAAGAAATAAAACCATCGAAATTGCCGGTCAAAATGTCTATAAATTATAGAGAACAACATTTTTCCTCCGGTGGTTTATCTAAATCTTTTACTGTACTTCTTATAGGCATGTTTGGTATCATGGGTATTTGTCACAAAAATATATCTGTCTGGCTAGTTTTGTAGAAGTAGCCTTTCTCCCCCCTCGCGCTGTCGAGAGAGAGAGGGAGGGAGGGGGGAGAGAGAGAGAGAGAGAGAGGAGAGAGAGAGAGAGAGAGAGAGAGAGAGAGAGAGAGAGGAGAGAGAGAGAGAGAGAGAGAGAGAGAGAGAGAGAGAGAGAGAGAGAGAGAGAGAGAGAGACTTGCTGATTATTCAACAGGCGAAATTTAGAATTGGCATCACCAATTATTAATAAGCATTTCTGAATTCGTATCACTGTTCACGTCTATAAGGGCATACTTTCTAAAATACAGTTTAAGTTGAAATTGTCATTAACAAATAAATATAATGAAAACCATAATTGAACCAATGATTTTGTCCGTTAAAATACGTGTTTGTTTTTTACCGAATTATCTTTAAAAACTAATTATTTTTAATTTATTGGGCTACCACAACAATAGCTTCTGTTATGTTTAAGATGGACTGAACTTAATAATAAAGCAATAAAATCGTTTGAGCATAAATATAAATTATAACGAAAGAACAGGTGGATCCACAAGAGACATTACAAGAAAAGTAGCCTTCCCAAGTACTGCAGGGCATAAATTTTCATTGCTGCAAAACAACAGAACAGCTTTCTTTAGTGATCGCGTTAGTTTGATTCGAGTGTGAAAGGCGGTAGAAAATCCTTGGAAATGAGTTGCGGGGAGCATATTTTTCAAATGATCGGTTCAAATATTTATGAGATAGAATGAGGTTACCTGATTAATTGGAAAAAACAACCATTTAGTTTATGGAAAAGCAAACTGTCTTCGAATTTGAGTGAGTACATTGGTAAATATTTGAAGGGACAGATTGTTAGATAAATATAAGGCGTTTTATGAGATTAAGGCTACAATGGCTGGTCAAAAGAATATTTGTTAAAGACTATATGGTACAATGTCGTGTGGTGTTTTCTTGAATTTCTTAAATGACGGGTGACAGTAGCACATTAGTTTTTTCTGGCCCCTCGTGCGCTTACTGATCCGGAACGGTTTGATCTAGCCTAATAGAACCATTAGGCTACCTGTGTGTGAATATGGTGGCTGAGTGGCCTGTCTCCACTTTGACCAATATGATGAATGTTTTCACCAGCCTCGCGGGATGGTAATAGCCCTTGCGAAATAGGAATGTATACACCGCGCACAACAGACGCGACCCCTTAGATCTGTAGTTGAACAGGATTCCATTGGCGTCTGCTTAATATCTGTCACCGAACTGTCCAATTGGGTTGAGCTTTAGGTGATTTTGTACGGGTTATTTGTTTGAGTCAGCTTTAACATAGATCACTATTGATGCTGTGGAGACAAACTCCCTCTTACTAGTAATAATGGTTTAGCTACATCCCTTTAGTAATCTTGATCCATGCCAAAATAACACAACAACAATTATAACACGCATTTAAACATAAACATTTGTCTATCTTTCGCTGCTGTAGTTTCTGGTGATAAACCGATACGCGTGTCGTTAGGCTGTTTTGATCATCTCGTCCATTTAAACTTACAAAGTAAGGCTGATGAGTCCCAGACAGACTGGCACCAGTGGTCATCTCTGTAGGCAATAGCTCTGTCAATTTAAGCCATAGGACAGGTGTAAATCTCGCTGACATTCCACATTTCCACCCTATGTCTTTACCTGAAGCCAATCTCATTTATTACTGGTAGCACAACGACTACATTTTTAACACGTTGATCACGTGGAAGACCCCGAACAGTGATAATGAAGCTGTTTCCCATGTATTAAAGGCAAAATTTTAGAGTGTTGCCCGCCCAAACGTAAATTGCCCAACAAGTCACGCTTTAAACCTGGAATGACATATTAATGACCACTAGTAAAACTCATTGTATTCCTCCTTGCAAATGTAACGCTGGTTACACTTTTGCTACTTTTCTATATAGGCCCTGAATCTATTAAGCCAAGTAAAAGAGAAACTATACTCCGGACTCCGGCTTTCCAGGTCGCAAGTGTTAAGGAATAATGGTCTTTCGGGGCTACCATCCAACAGGTCAATAATGTCTTGTTTTTAACTGGGCACCCATTTTACAAATAAAAGGGATTAGTGTATTCACTGATTTCTGTTGCATTTCATTTGATTGTTTACACAGTTGAGTTCCGACTTGATGACAGAAGTAGAATCTAAGAAAGTAGCTTCAAACGTCATAATTTTCCAAAAGAAACGATGTTTTAATTTCTTTCTTTTGCTTCTTCCACATTTGAGATAGTTCAGTATTAGGGCACAGTTAGGTATAGGAAATGATCATAATAAATGCTGGAGACTAAGCTATTTTACCAAAGACACCTTTCATTTATCTAAGGGTGTTCCTTAATATTTACAATTCTCGTTATTACAGACTCTCTGTTAGATGACTATTGTTATTATCTTATGTAAAGGTTGGATATTATGTACATAACTTCCCGTGGGTTATTACTTGTACCTTACTAATTTCTAGATTACATATTCATTAATTTAAGGTTTAACCCGTGTGAATCATGCTCCCGACTTAGCGTCCATTTGGGTGACCGGGTATTTCCCTCTTCCCTGCTTCCAACTCTGTCCCGATCCACCCAATGCCCAACCCTTCCTCCAGTGCCTGCTGTACTTACATATTACCACCCTCTCCAAACACTCCCACCCATTTCGTGGGCACATATGCACGGGTGGAATTGGCCCTCCCACGTGCATTTATCTGAAACTTCTCACACCATAAACACACGTTGTGATGAAGCCTCAGAGCTTTTCCAGTGCTGCATTACCAAGTCTAATTACAACTCCGACAGAAACATTGTACATCTCTGGGAGGGGGGGGGGGGCGCAAAACGTCCCTAACTTCGCTAAAAGTCCGCCATATAAAATCGTCCAGAATATCTTCTGGAGCTCCAGGCATAGGTAGTTGGCTAATTACGGGAAATACAACATCTCTACTGCACTGGAACTGCAATAATACTTTAATAAGTTTGATTCGCGCTGAAAGAAAACCATAACTACGAGTGCAGCGCGGTGGAGTGCCGATGCTGATTATGTATCCTTCTCAAAGATGTGCTCAGACATGAGATAATGAGCGCCGTGATCGCCCAGATCCCTTTACCTTTTCCCAGGATTGAAGCTGTCGCCAGTGTACAAAACGACAGTGTAACAGTGCACCACGCTACTCACATTCAATTTGTCCTGTACAAAAGCTGATCTCTAAATCCGCACTAACAAAGCGGTACTCGGAGACAAATCATATAATGTTCAATTTTATTCATTTTCTACTAATTAACTGGAATCCCACCTTCCCTCATATAGTCTCCAATTAATTTGCAATGTATGTCAGAGGTCGTTAGACTTCCAGTAAACCTTTGTGAAGATTTTGTCTTTCTCTATATATTGATCTTATTAAGGCATTTCTTCTTCGCGCTACAAGCTGTAAAGAGTTTTTTTTAAAAACTGGCTTGGTCCTTAACTTGAAGCGTTGATAATAGGATTCGTGTCTGGGCTCAAAGTTTAAAGCAATGTCGTGGTTATTTGTTGGGTAGGTCAAAATACAACGCTGCAAAGTAATTTGCCATTTGGATAATATCCGGTCCAGGCAAGCAATTTACATTTGAAGTAAATCTAATTAACACTAAGATAATTTAGATATGATCACGCAAGTATAAAGTATAACCGATGTTACATGTGCCTTATGAACCACGATACTAATGCATTTAATTAGCATAAAGGTACAGTCGAACACACGCTTTTAAGTCAGCTCCGTCTTGAATATCGTATATTCTTCTAATTAACAAGGGGCCGGTAGCTAATCTGCCTGCACTGTATCTGGGAGGAATGAAACTACAGAATTTGCTTCAGAAGGCAATTTCACGCTTGCTACAATTATAGAAATGCGCAGCTGGGAAAAATGAGGAAATATGTTTTTTTTAACCCGTTCACCAATCAAGTCAGTGTAAGGTTATAAAATGAATTTTCCGGAGTACACATAGACGACCTTTGAATGGATTGAGGCTAACCTGATGAAACCGACATCATGGAGACGATTCTATCCGTTCTGCTTGTTATGCTTAAGAACAGATCCACACGAAAAAAGCTAAGCACGTCAGCAGTAAAGAAGTGCAGTGTATCACTCAGCGGGCAGAACCTAATAGCCGTATTCAAGACCTGACTTTGAAGCTGCTGCCGGACAGAATTCCAAACTTGAAAACAATAGAAGGATTAATTATAATGCTATAATTTCAGGTGTTGTGGCCGCCAGCCTCCACTTTAAACATTTCAATCGAAACGGTTAGAAACATAATTAATCAGGTTGATTGACGCTCATATACCTTCAGCGCAACTAAATAGCTCCATGGAAATTATTGTCACACTGGCGAAAGACGAACCTACAACAGAGAAAGTGAACTTCGGGTGAACTTTTTGGTATAAAACGAGTCCTTGCTTTAAGGTGAAATACGTACGTAAAGCTTTGCTTGACACCAATACTGCACATAGGACAGTAGCTAGATGAGTGGGCTGATTTATGTTTTCTAACGATTGACAATTGATTATAAAGGAACTTAAAAACTTTTAAAGACTTTTTAAAAAAATCATTAAGTTGTTCGCCATTTCGCTGATTAGGATTTCTTTTTACAGAAATAGCACGTATGGTTGTTTAATGGAAGAATTAAATCTACCTCTCGCCTGTCAAATCCAGGGTTGGAAAAACAGGAAACCTAAGGACAGCGCCATCAAGCGATAGATGGCTGTTATTTCTCAGGGGAGCAATTTGGCCTACAGTGGCTAGAAAGTTACCACAGCACGTTTTTAACACTGTTATTTGCAGCAGGAGACCTAAATCAGCAGCATCCCCCCCCCCCCACTTATCCAAGCGTATTTCTGTTTTTTTTAACCCTTTTTACCAAGAGTTTACACGAAAATCTGTTGACATTATTTAAAACAAATAGGTAGAAATATTTGAAATACGACATTTTAGGATATCCCGGTTAATTTTACAATCTTTGCAACCAAAAAAAACTTTCCTTAATATTTTAAGGGTGTGTTTTGTTCTCACTGGCTGCAACAATTTCGATGGTGCATACCTGATTCGAGGTACTTTTCAACAATACATCTCGACCTTGTACACTTAAGAAGCTTGCAGTTCTATATGTCACACATCTAAACGACCCATATTTACACCTGCGGAGTGATGATGGACCTAAGTGCATTGCAATTATGTGAACTGTAAATCTTTTCCGTATGCTTAAAAAAATCCCGAGGATCATCTGTGTTTAATAAATTCTAACAACAGGCCCTGGTGCAAAAACTGTGGCAGGCACCAATCTGCTTATTCTACACAAGTTGCGCAAAGAAAGGCATTTATTGCCTGTGCTGCAAAGGGAAGCAAAGTGAGAATCGACCCATATTCCGAATCTGTTTTGTGGTGTAACGATCGGAATTGGCAATCCCGCATACCTCTCAGAAATAGGACCATTCTTCCGGGTTTCACAAAGTTTTCCATCTTTGATTGGGGTTAGTTCAGTCGTAACTTAATCAGCAAACTCGCCCCTCCCCCACCTTTCCTCCAATGCATTCTACATTCATAGAGATGCTTAAATAGATCTCTACTGAAGTTAGCACCACCTTTAAATACATTCAGCGCGAAAGCTAATTTGTTCTAGGAATTAGTGGCTAATGGTCACTAAAAGTATGTCACCGATTCCTTCACCTGCCTACACGAAGCAACCTTTTGCTTACTTTTGTTTTGTGAATGCGTGGTCGTCCTTCATCTCAAGTTTCCTATATATCACATTCGCGCTTTTTTAAGGTAAATGTTTCCAATACTACGTGAATTGCCACCTTATTTACGATCTGTCATTCTGCGGGACGCGCATTGTGAGGATTCAAATCATTCTAATGGTATATTTCAATTCGGTTTGTGGTAACTGACAAACAGTATTTACATCAGCAGCTGATAATGCTATGATGCACTTTACTCATGGTCCGTGCAGGAGCTGCGATATACTTGGAGCATCTGTACTTATGATGTGAACAGAGATATGCCGTGTCAAAAGGTAAACAATCAGCAATGAATTGTACTGGTTCTGACTGGTTTCACTGATTTTCCTAGAATTCTTTTCATCTTTACTACCATCAGCTGGTATTATTGAAGCTGGCCAACAGAGGCTTAATGTTGCCTGGCAAAATCGTCCAAATCCAAGCAAATATCTATCAGGTGCATAGAAAAATTATACCAAACAGCCAGGTATCACCTTTGGTTACAGCCGTTTACAACACACATTAAGGTCTCTTGATATATTCTTAAACCTCTGCGCAAAATAGTTTAACTTACTTCAGAATTGATCAAACATTACCAAACTATTCTTTATTAAACAACCTACATGAATGTTGAACAATATTATGTGCCTTTCTGAAAATGTATGTTATTTCCCTACCTACTACTATGACTTAAAGGCACTATAATTGTCTCACATAATTCACATTTAAATGCTTATTTCTAATGAAAGGAATGATCAAAATATTCACATGGGAAAATCACTGGTTTATCTGACCATTCAAATGTGCTGAGGCAAGAAACCAAAGACTGGGTAATGTTTATCTAAACAAATAAAACACAGCCAGTGGTATTAGACATAATTCAATTATTTAGACTTTTTAAATGATTAGAGACAAGAGAAAATCCATATTTATCCAATCTCACTTAACTCAGCTGTTCTGAAATAATTTATTCAGCATATTTTTTTACCTTCAAATAGTTTTGTGATACAAGCTGTATATTTTTAACCATTGTCCATATCATAAACACAGGAATTATTGTTAGTTGATCATAGACATGCAGAGGATTTAAGAGGAATGTGCCAGACATTCACTTCTTAAACAAAACATATCTTAAGGAATTTTTCTTAGTATGTTGTTTTTGTCATTGATTAATCATAGTTTAATTCCACCTCAGCTACACAAATGGGAATTGCATCAATTACAACAATGCCAAATGATATCACACTGGTGGCTGTAGTTTATTCCCTTATGGGTTAGACTACGGAGATGGCCTAACCATATAAAAACATTTCAAACAGACAGAAACTTAGAGGAAGAGACAGAGAAGACAGAAAGATAAACTTTTGGTTGTTTATACAGTATGATCCAACCAAATAAAGTTCAAAAACTGCCTTAAATATGGTCAAGTAAATACATGATTTCAATGTCATTGCCAAGTCTATACATTTCTTAAATAAATGTCACTCCATATGCAGAGATTCCTTTCTCAGAAGAATACCAGTGCTATGACAGTTTTATGACAGGTGTCAAAATACCATCAGTCTTGTGCAACCATTTAGGTGGTACATATAATCAAACCATTTCATCACTGGATAGGGATGCCCAGAAACATTGTAGTATCATTGCTCAACTTGGGGTTGATTTTTTTTTTCAAAATGATATGATATTTGCATTATTTATTGGAAAGTAAGACAGACTTCATTTCTTGAAGAATAGCATTAATACTGGAGGGGGCAATGGTTAATTCTGCAATAAGCATACATTATATTTGTATAAAAAGTTACACACAGATTCAAAACACTGAAAAGTTGAGCATGCCTCAGCAACTTTTCTTGAACTATATTTCCTTATGTTTAGGGTAAATAATATTTTTACAGTAGATATGTTACTAATTCTTCACCAATTAGAGTACAGATGACTAGTTTAATTTAGATGTCATACATAGTTGTTTATCTTCAGCCCCTCTTGCTTAAATATCATAATCTTGATTGATAGATCTGTCAAGGGACCATATGATTACTTGAACTTATTTAAGGTTGAAATAAAATAGTTTGGATTTTTTTTTCCAAGTTCAAGATCAACTGCACACACTATGGGTGTAGGGCTGTTTGCTTTTACTTAAACTCGAGTAGATCGGTTGCTTACATTTCCAGACATACAACAGACAGAAGGAGATTAACAATGCAGCACTCGCAGTGTTTAACTGCGGACGCTTTTGAGCAAACTTACAAAAAACATTGCAAGTGTCGTTTATGGAGTTTCACTGAAACAAGCTAAACTTTAAACGGCTTGGCAATTGGCAGAATGGAAATCAGAGGTGAAGTCCACAGAGTAATGTGCAGGTGAAAAGCGTTCCTATCGAAAAAAACTACCATTTCGTGAAGCGTTGTATTCGCTCTTTCCGGATATAAAATGAAGAAAGAGTTAGCTACTCTAAGAAGCGTGTAAATTATTGGTAAAAAAAAACACTGCAGCAACTCATAGTCACTTTACCAACACTTATTACGCTCTCTCGTTAAAGATGACTCTAGACATGCCCGTCAAAAAAAAATCCATTGATTCTTAAAGCCTGTAAAACATCTGCTTAAAATTTGCTTAGTTAAAAACAATCACCAATAATTGTTGTCAGGTCTAAACGACCAAATGTCTACAAGGTCATGTCTACTTCTGAGCTTCCCCGTGCAAGTAACTGTATACTGTACCGAAACACGTTATCATACAAGGTCTTTTTAATCCTCCCATCGCATCACGAAAATACTGCGAAGGATTACGTTATGAGTTAACTACTTAATATGTGCTTGTTTGAGTTCTGTCACCACTTACCTTCAAAAACCAATCTAAGAATTTCAGCACAAGCTGATTGGTGCGACAAACAAAAATACAAGATGATGGTAAAATTAGATAAATTTAAGTCACCTTGACGTTTAATGTAGTAGGTCTTGTCATACTGGATCTGCGAGAAACGCATCAGCAATAATGTTGCCGGCAGTTCTTAATGTATCAGCCCTTTCTTTGCACTGTGTTTCTGTAGCAAAAAGCACACAAAGAAAGCATTGATACAGTAGTCAGTTACCCAGAATAAGTTACGCACGGAAACTCCAATTAGTTTAATTTCCACAAGAAAAAATATTTTCGACTGACATCTCATCGCAATGTCCAAATCATTATTTGGTTTAGATGTAATTAGGACTGTTATGCTTAGATAAAAGGGCTTTAGTCATTAACCAAAGGCTACTTAGCTATTTTGCCAGAAACAAGTTCCAAAATGAAAATTGACAAACGGATGATCACACGTAACGTGCGGTAGTTTGAGAAAGGCTTAAAGCAGCTGGCGCCAACATTGGTCTAAAGCCCAAAAATAATGCAGCCTAGAACGAGACAACTTTTGACGATAGGTACGAAATTCGTGCTCTGCCACTAAATTAGGTGATCGATAATTTGAAGTGGCTGTAAGCTCTGTTTGGCTGTTTTGTGTGTATTTTTTAATGATGAACTCGAGCTGAAATCTACATGCCAGAAGTTCATGAACTTTATCATATATTTACAACGCTGGGAAGAAATCAGGAAGCAATTGCAGTATATTCATCAGAAAAGGACCCGAATTAGACAATTAGAGGGAGCGATATAGAAGCAGGGAAGCGATCACTTTCGCAATAAATGCAGCTTTTTGATAAGGGGAAGTAAATGGCAAGAGGTAGTGAGAAGGGCGGTGGAGTATGAAAAAGAAAACAGGATGAATGGACGAAAGACAAAAAGTTGCACCGTGGGTCTGCAACAATAAAGATGTTCAAAGATGAAGGCCAATTCCGAGTTGCAAGCAAACTGCCTTTTGTTATGCAAGATGGCAGATGCCGTTCCAATAACCTGTACAATAACTACTACCACTGTCTTTAGTAAAAAACAGACTATAACATGCATGCTTAAAATACTGTCCTTTCAATGGACAACCAGAAGAGAATTTCCACAATAGATGGTTATTGACAGTTGCCCCAATGTAGTATAAACACGTGTGCTGAGTGTATTTTTTGCTGCCCTGATATCCGTACATAGCGCATACACATATTGATTACATATATCTATCAAATAGGTAGAACATCCGTTTATTACGAACTTTGCAATTACTCAATAAGTAATTTCATTCGCGTGAATTCGCTCGTATTTTAATATTTGGACCACCTCCATACTATAGAGAATTCTAACACCTGCATTGATATAGGATTACAATAGCGGTTGGTTCATTACAACTGGTCGTCATCAGCATAACAAGCGTACCCCGCAGTGCAAATTTATTTAGTAACACGTTCGTTAAATTGGAATATCTCGCAAATGGGCTGAAAAATTTCGGAAGGAATAAGCATGTAATCGGCACTAGCTGGACCTCACACATGCTAACAGAATATTTACAAGAAACTTGCCAATGTAAACGTGACCGTTTTCTCAGATAAACAATAATCAACAAACCTCTGTATCATTTCGGGCTAAAGCTCTGTCTGCTTATAATATAGTTAATGAAGTGAGGTGTCTGGTTGCACAGCCCCTTCAGAGGGACTCGGTGCTGGCGTAAATGCTTTCAAAGCCATTTTAATTTTCACATCAGTGCACTTACTAGGTTTAAGGCTCTGACGGCTAACAAGTAGCTTGCGGTATTGGCGAATGTTTAACTAAGATGGCTAGCCATCAATTCCCTTTTGTTTGCTTGCAAATTAATCATCCTATACGTAGTTGGCGCCAGTGTAGATTTATCACACACAGGAGGGTGAATGAGTCGGGCGAGGAGAGACAAAGAGAGTTCGCACCTTCCTGCTTTTGATCCTAGATTAGTCCACCCTAACGCTTCATAATACGAGTCTCTAGGGTGCTTAGCCTGGGAGGTCACTCATAATTGGCGGAAGTTAGTGCAAACATTTTAAAACGCTACATTTTAACGCATATTTCATAAATATTTATAACTCCAACTAATTCATTTCCAACACAATATTAAAGAAATCGTTATTTTTTGTAAAGACTACATTTGAACACAATCCAGCTCTCCTATGAATACTGTTATAAGGAATGCTTAAAACGGTGGTTATAAGTTAAAGAAAACTAAGATCCGAGTAGGGTCTTCCTTTGTCAAGATGTCAAACAAAAATGTACACACATAGATTCAGGGGAACTCGCCTTGAAGAGAATCTGACGGGTTCCAAATCTCCACACAGGTCAGACAAGTGTTGTGCTTTAGGCAGCCGCGTCTTAAGGAAAGAGCCAAGGGCTCGTAACACAACAGGAGCAGAGAGAGAGAGTGAGAGAGAGAGGAGAGGAAGAGAATGAAAGAGGAGAGAGAGAGGAGAGGAAGAGAGAGAAAGAAAGAGAGAGAGGGAGGGAGGGGGGGGCGGAGAGAGGGAGAGAGAAACAAAAACCGGGAAGCAAATGAAACGTCGTTAGATCACTGGTTAAAACCGCGGAGGTTGGTGGTGGCTAGAGGAGCTTTTCCTCGCGATATACTCACAGATCAGGGAGGCGATATTTTGGTTTTTTTTAAAAAAATGAAAAGTGATACGCGACGGTAGTTACAACCCGACGTCAGCAGGCTGGCGCCAAGCGCCCTTAAACATGTGCGACCAAAATGCAATGTTACAAGAGCTAATCACTTTAGATGTTCCGCTCCTATCTCCGTGCATTTAGCCGATGTGATTGCTTTGCAGTTACAAATCTTTTTGCGCCAGCTCAGAGAGAGAGAGAGAGAGAGAGAGAGAGAAAGTGTCCTTAGTCTTTAAGCTGCAGCAGCCCATCAGGCGCCATGTCCTGATAATTAAATCAACTCGTTAAATGAGGCTTTTTGTTGTTGTTGTTGAAAGCTTGGCCAATAAATAAATACAATTATAGCACTGGGCACAACACGGCCTTGCCCGCTTTTGTTACAGCGCATTAAATGCAGCGCTCGCTCTTTGCGGCGCGGCCCGGGGAAGAGGAAGAAGGAACACGAAATCGCCATGAATAAAGATAAAAGGCAATTGGCCAGGTCTGGCATGTTAAGATGTTGGCGGCGACGGCGGCAGATTAGTGTGAAGGGAGAAGTGATGTTTCAGAGACAGCGCGTAACGGCAAGAATGGGGCGGTCTGGCGCAGACCCCGGCTTGCTTGTGGACAGACAGATGATTTCTTGCCGATTTCCTGGTAGTTGATGGTGGGTGAAGCCACCTGAGGCGGCCCTGTGTGCTCCCATTGGCTGTTGCCCATTCTACTCCCCCCTCCCCGTAATGATGTTGACATATTCACACGGCTGAAGTAGTGATGCTCGCTGTACGTTACAGTTTCCGACACCTTCTTTTTATAACTCATCTATCCCCGGCTTTAGTTGTCAAAACCACGCCTATGGAGCCATACAATTGGTCCGAAAGCGTCAAATAGCCAATCAACAGGGCTCAGCTATTCGCAACACGCACACATACACACACACACATACAGAAAGATCAGAGTTGACTGTTTGGGGAGATGCGTCTCGTCTCTGCCACCGCCAACCAGTCTTACTTTCTGTTAATGTGAAGAAAAGAAACAATAATATTATCAGTAATAATGCCATGCTTATAAAGTGGCCGTGCGACTGAGAACTGGGGAGTGAATGAATTTACCGATGAGAGAGCCAGTCATTCCGGGGACAAGTATGGCTTATCATCCGTTCTTACCTCACCGGGCACCGGACTTTTCCATGACTGCTGCGTTGGGACATCAGCCTCCGTTCTTCCCCGCGCTCGCCCTGCCGCCGAGCGGCGCGGCCTCACTAACACTCCCGGGCGCACTTAACAAGCCCATTGTGGATCAGCTTGTCGGCGCAGCTGAGGCTGGAATCGCTATATCGGCAATGGGCCACCAGCCTTCGCATCTGAGGCCTCTTAAGACTCTGGAGCCCGAGGAAGAAGTGGAAGACGACCCAAAAGTTATACTCGAAGCTAAAGATTTGTGGGATCAGTTTCACAAGCGTGGCACTGAAATGGTTATCACCAAATCGGGAAGGTAGAGCGCTTTTTATCCATCCAGGAGACGAATGCTAGCCTTTCTGACTGGAAAATCATACGATGTTTTTCTTATATTAAGTCGCGTTTAATTGTGGCACAAGATAATACATGTATCTTACTCCGTTGTAGGTTTTAAGCCCACAAGATTGATTTAATTGAGAAAAGTAGCCAGTGTCCTTAATGTGTAGTCTGACAAGAGGTTTTCTCACAGTTGGAAAAAAACGCTTCCTGAATAATGATCCGCTTTGGTGACACAGTTTGACTCGGCTGTTAGCTTCTCGCTATCTGGAGTCACTTATTCATTGGAGAAGTGTAGCAAGGGTGTCCATACCTTTTCAATACGTCTTTGTTTTTCTGAGATGCGACAATCTTAGATCGTCCGACTAAGAAGGAAATAACCTCTGCCAAATATTTAACTTTCGTAAATAGTAGCGAATTTAATTTAAATAGATTCTTCCTTGTGATGGGAAGGTCACATGTTGTCTGAAGGGAGCCTATTGAGGAATTTGACTTAGGAGTTTTATTTATCCATTCATTTGATCTGAGCAAACGCAGTATAGGAATAAGCAGCTGCATCCTAAATGGCATGCACCGGTTGCACGATCAACATCCCAAACTAATACGTAGGTTCCAAAAGAGGAATTGTAATTTATCTCTAGGGAAAGCGTATGGTAGATTGTTTCCACGACACCTGTGAGAGTAACATTTTAACTCACGCAGTTTTTTATGACACCAATTGGTGATTATAAAACCATAAATGTTACTTGTGGCCTTATACAGGTACCAGACATGCATATACTTTGGACAGAGTTCTTAATCTTTTTTTTTCTTCTTATATACTATATATTGAAAATTAAAGTGAAATATCTCCAGTTAAATCTTACTGCTTCGACAGCTTGGCATGCAAATTTAAAAAATATAAGTATTTCTAAATGTTTCACAAGACTTCCAAATATCTATTTTGCAGTATTGTTATACTTTATATAATAAAGTAACTCTACTGAGATTTGTTAAGCCAAATATTTCATAAAGATTGTCTGACAATCTAAACTCCAGCAACAAAATACATTGCTTGTGAAGTAGAGCATATAATAACTGACAATTTATTACTAAAGAAAGCCAATTTAACGATTTCTTACAGGAGAATGTTCCCGCCATTTAAAGTTAGGTGCACGGGACTGGATAAGAAAGCCAAGTATATTTTGTTAATGGATATTGTGGCGGCAGATGACTGTAGATACAAATTCCACAACTCACGCTGGATGGTAGCTGGAAAAGCTGACCCTGAAATGCCAAAGCGAATGTACATTCACCCAGATAGCCCAGCTACTGGTGAGCAATGGATGTCTAAAGTCGTCACTTTTCACAAGCTGAAGCTGACAAACAACATTTCCGATAAACATGGATTTGTAAGTTTCATATTTTATTATGAATTAATCTCATTAGATCGAGTAGTTAAAAAAATCGCATGAGTGGTATATTTATTTAGTAACCTGAGCTTGAAGTGATAAGCTAAAAATATTCAATTTTTACAAAGCGCACAAAAAGCCTGTCGGCATGAGGACTATGCCTGGTTTTGCTTTTGATATTTTTCGGCGTTTTATGATTGTTCTCTTAACCTGGGGTATTGTGTCGATCGGCCATTTTGGGTATCTGAGATTCAAAATATTTGACCATTAAGGGACACGTTTGACAATTTGTTTTATAGAACAGAAAAGTAACAAGACCTAGGTCAACTCTTTAAATTCTCTGATAAATAAATCTGGAAGTAATGGACAGTGTCTTACAAAGGAAATATGTTTTTAAATTGTTTTTTTTGCCAAATCTGTCATGAATTATGCCTTGTGCTTGCTGAAGGAGGAACAAGAAACCAGCCACTGTAATAACAATGACGATAGTTGGACCTCCGTAATCAACACATATAAAGTGACATTCACAACGCAATGCAGTGGATATGTCAACATTGCCTAGGCTTGTTTAAAAATCGCTATTTAAAAAAATTGTAGCATTGATTATTAAATTATCTTCTGGCTTTGTTAATTATGATGCGGATTATTTATACGTTTATGTTTATATATACCAATGCATATTAAAAAACAGATTATTTAAGTAAATCCGTTTGTGACTGACTGTATAGGTATATTCAAAAATATATAAATCAAATCGCATAATTTTTGTTAGCACTTAACTGCGGTGGGGACTGGAGGTTACCTCGCCGTCAGCTGTTTACGCAGATGGCCAGATCTACATTTCTGCTGAAATCTGTCTTTAACTCGTAAAAGAAATGACTGCCCATTAGTTTATGTTGTTGCTGAACAACATTAATAAGTGGTGTACATTTAAAGAGTAAAATGATATTATGCTAAAATTAGTAGCTGCAAACCAAGGGTCAGTCTGGCAGTAAGTACCCAGAGCACTGGGACAATGTGTAGAGCTGTGTTCGCTTTGAGAGAATTATAATTGTTTAATTCATTCTCCTCAGACTATTTTGAATTCCATGCACAAGTACCAACCTAGGTTTCACATTGTTCGTGCGAACGACATTTTGAAACTTCCTTACAGTACTTTTCGGACATACGTTTTCCCTGAGACAGAATTTATAGCCGTAACTGCATATCAAAATGATAAGGTGAGCAAAATATATGAAAGTTCGCAACTTGTTATAAATATAGTTTATTAGATTATATTGAATATGCACAGTAATTTAAGACATCACGTACAAAAGGATAGAAGGCCAAGTTTTTTTTTGCCTGTATAATTATTTAGTACGTTCTGGTCAGTAACGAGTTTTAGAACAGACGAAGTATTGCAATTACATTTAAACTATTGCTTGTTGAATATTCCACCTATTGCGGCGCACTTAGTTTCAGGTTTTGCAGTGTGGGTTAAATTATATGCCAGTAAACACTGCTCCTTCTGAATGTGTATGTGTGCATGTGTCGTTCAGCACTGCAAAGCAGTAGGGTTCAACAGAGTTCTAAACTGTTGTGAAATTGCAATAATTTAAAAAACAAGTGGCACATTTCGCGCCGTGTTTAGAAAGTGTGCGAATTGGGGTGAACCGCGTCGTCTGTAGGTCAGAGTTCCCTTTGCACAGGCATCAAGTCCATTACGATGATCAATAAATTTTAATTACTGCTGGTCATTTCGCACTAATAGTTTTGAAGAAACATCAGATTCTTGTGTTAGTATCTAAATCAACATTGCACTTCTAATTGATCATGCAATGTTTTTTGTTTTAAAAAAAGCTTCAAATAAGTGAATATTGCAATGACTTGACAATTTCGCATCGTTGATTAAGAGAGTTTCATTTCGGACTCTTAGTACATAAACAGATAACGAAAAGGTTATTAATTTGACACGAGCAAAGCTTAAAATCCATGCTTTGACTTTTTCAGTTTGTTTGCATACCGAGCCCATTATTAAAACGACTCTGATCGCAATCTCATTAAATTCTCTACCCCTTTCAAATGAAAATGACAAAGTTACTGTTGACTTTGTAGTCAAGGTGGGGGGGGGGGGGGGAGGCAAGTTGTGATGGTGACGCCAGGCCAACTTCACCCCTCTCCCTGATAAAGAGCGTGCTTATCTTGTACCAACTCACCCGGGATTATCATGAAAGGAGCATTTTTTATTTGAGGGCAGATATGTGATTTGTACCGAGGACCTTCGCATTTAATAGTTACAAATACTCCGCACTGAAAACCATGGAGCTAAGCTCGGATCACTGTACAAGAACCAACAATTAGGGCCATCTCTGTTTATACGGTGACTTCTTACCGTCCGTTAGTGTTCAGTGGATCTATCTCAAAGTCCAAACGTAGAATTAAAATGCAGATAAATGTAGCAACATAGCGCACTAAGGCAAAGTAGAGTAAATTATTGGTACAGCATTACCATTGGCATATAGAATGTGGCAAAAGGTTTAACTAAATTCAACATTTTAAGTTTAACATCTCGGTATTAATACTGTGTCTGGTCACTATTCTTCATTTGTAACTTTCCTGCGTAATGCTTTGAGCCTGTCAAGGTTTAATAAACATTGTTGGTACTATGTCGCATTTCCCAGCACAGGGAAGAATAAAACATGTTATTTTTACATATAGATAACCCAGTTGAAAATCGACAACAACCCATTTGCCAAAGGCTTCCGTGACACGGGGAATGGGAGGAGAGAGAAAAGGTGAGTTTTGTTCAGTCTGGGTCTATTTCTCCCTCATTATATTCTTGATGTCTAATGTGGTGGCGTTACTTTTTTTTGGCGATACAGAGGATTATTACTTCTTTGCTTGTTATATTCTGAAACAGTCACGACGTTTGATGAAGTTTTTTTTTATAGATCATGAGAAGGAGTTATCTAATATACAGCATTGCCACGGACTTCAAAATAACTCTATTAATTCTAAAATGTTCGAGCTCTAGAACGAAACAGCAGCAGTTATTTGATGACTGAAATTGTTATTGTTTATTTGTTTTTAAAAAGGAAACAGTTGGCAATCCAGTCACTGCGAGTTTACGAAGAACAGCAGAAAGGCTCCAAAGAGAACGGGACATCGGATGATTCCTCCAACGAGCAGTCCACCTTCAAATGCTTCGCTCAGTCCGCATCTCCCGCTGTTTCCACTCCGGGGACTGCCAACTTAAAAGGTTATTATTTTGTTGGCTACACAAGGGGCCTGTTTGTTCTTTTTACAAGGCGCGACAGAGTTTGTGTTTTTTTCTCTCTCGCCCATTATTTGGGGACATGTGTGGATTAAAGATCCTAATCACCTCATGCCATAACTAAGTCCGGACACCATGCAGTTCAGACTTCTGACGTTTCCCTGGAATAGTGATACTTGGGTGAAACACCAATATTCCTTTTTGACTCAATGTAGGAATTTTTAAGAAACCTTCAGCAATTCATCCATGTATACATCAAATGAGTATTTAACATTACAAACAAAAATCAGGAATTCCGTTTTATTTAAACAAAGATGCAGAAATAAACGAGAAAATGTTGGATCTATCTCTCTGTGCCGAAATGCTATTGCAAATGGCATTGGTGTTTGCCCCAGCTTAACAAATGGGTAACTCCTGAAGTATGCAAGATGACTGTGGTGGACTTGTTAAGAAAAAGTGCCAGCACCATAGTTAAGTTGGTTAGTCTACATTATTTATTATTTTTCTCTGTTTTCCAGGCGCTCTGCAGAGTGATGGGGAAGAAAGCGATATAGATACTAAAGATGATCCCATTCATGGGGAGACAGATTCTGAGAAACTGTCCACGACCTCCGAACAGCGAAAAGATGAGCGCAGTGCTATCAAATCGCATCAACGCCCCTCGGACACTATGAGCAGAATTAGAGAACATGAAAGCGCTAGGACTGATAAGAGTTTGGCGGATTTGCAGCCGAGCCCGACAAACACTTCCTCCAGCACTATAGTGGTTAATGGCGAAGGATCGGAGATCAAAAGCCCAGTCAGGAACCATCAGAAAGGAGAGGAATCCGGTGCGTTGAGAAAAGAGGCTTTTTCACCCCTAACCGTGCATACGGACAGCATCTCGCACCTGAACCACGGACCTTTACAAAACTTCGCCTTTTCTCACAATTTATCTGGTCAGCACTTCTTTACCCCATTGGGCGCAGGACATCCCCTTCTCTTGCACCCTAGCCATTTTGCTATGGGTGGGGCCTTCCCAAATATGGCAGCAGGTATGGGCCACCTTCTGGCCTCCATGTCAGCCTCCGCGGGCGGGATCGGCAGCTTGGACCCCCTAGCTTCTTCACAGCAGGGATTACCTGGAGGATCCGCGGCCGCTCTACCCTATCATCTCCAGCAGCACGTTCTGGCCTCTCAGGTATGCCTATATCTTGCTTGTCTCTCTCTTAACTATGACGATTCTCTCTCTGCATGCTGAAATGGATTTAAAATTCATTTAGATAAGGAACTACTCGCTAGAAGTAAACTTACATGACAGATATAATATAATCTATTTAAGATAGCAGAGTCACGTAACAACAAAATAATGCAAGTGCATGATCTTTAAAAAAATAATTTACAAAGGCATTGGTACGGTTTCAATGCGCCCAGTGGCTTCATACTGTGATTTTTCTACCATTATTTGGAATATTCAGTTAGAACATCTCGCTTCAAACATATGCGCCCTAATGCTTGCTCTGTGCAGTCGGGGTACATCGCATTTTATATTCGTCAACAGAAATGATACCCTGACTGCGAGGAGAATATTGGTAAAGCCACGCACGGGGTAAACCTTCCCAAGGTGTGTCTTTACACCTCGGCTGCCAGCTTTTACGGTGTGCGGGATTTCGTCAATTAACGGCGCAGATCACTGCATGAAGTGTAATTGTCTTTCCGCTCTGGAAGGTCAGCTTATCAGTAAACGCGGGCTACATCTGATGCATTCAGTGTTAGCGGTAATTATAAACTACCTTTTCTTATTACATTGACAGGGTCTTGCGATGTCTCCTTTTGGTAGTCTTTTCCCTTATCCCTACACCTACATGGCGGCTGCGGCCGCTGCGTCCATGCCCGCTGGAGCTCCTACATCAGTTGCGTCGTCCATACATCGCCACCCGTTCCTCAGCGCCGTCCGTCCTCGCTTGAGGTATAGCCCTTACACCTTCCCCGTCCCCGGAATGGACAGCAGCAGTTTGCTGACTACCACCGTGCCATCAATGTCCACCCCAGGCGAGGCTAAAGTCAACAGCATGGCAACCAGTCCTGTGTCAGCGGGCCTCGACTCGGGCTCGGAGCTGAACAGCAGGTCCTCGACTCTCTCCTCGGGATCCGTCTCCCTGTCTCCGAAGCAGTGTTCAGAGAAAGAAACGTCCAGCGAGCTGCAGAACATCCAGCGTCTGGTCAGTGGACTGGAAACCAAACAGGATCGGTCGACCAGGAGCGGTTCCCCCTGATAGGACGGCGAGAGCCGAGAGCCAGCGAGGCTTTGCATGTCATACGCGTATTATCTGGTTTCTTTTTTAATGCTAGTGTAGAGCCTTGATCATATCGAGTTTCCCAGATTAGCAACAAAAAGTAGCCGAAAAGTGGAAGATGGGGATTTCCAGACACCATCCGTAGTTGGGTTGTAGATGTCAATCTGCTTTTCATATATATGCAATAACAGAAGGAAACGGAGACTATTATAAAGTATTTAAATAATTATTTGATAACGTGTAAATATACTGAAATTAGAATACACGAAATTATTCTTTAATTTATTGTTGTTGTACATACATCTGTATATAAGGCTCCAAGCCTTTATTCGCTAGTCATACCCATTTCAATTCAACTCCTTATTAATCAGAGTGCCGGCATTGTTACCACTATTTTACCTAGTAATGTACCTTCCTACATTAAAACAAAACCTTTGTAGAGTACAAGATGTGCCATTTTTAGCTTTTACCATTGTTTCAGTGTTAAAGTGCTACTGTCTTTACAGTTCGGAGTAACAAAAAAATGGGCTCACATGTTGCTTAAAAAGTAATGAGGACGCTGTTGGGGGGAGGGTGGGCTTCTTGGTGTGTCCAGACGAATAGAAATTTTATGCTTACAGCTTGAAAGTGCCGAGAGTTTAAAAAAAACTAAATGAAGGTATATTTTGTGTTATAAAATACTGAATTTTCTTGGTTTCCTTGTACTATTGGTTTCACTTTGAAGTTCTCATAAAATGTTTCAATAAATTTTTATCCAAGTCTCTTGTACTTGTTATTCCTATCAACTGCTCAGAGTAATCTGTAGAAGATGAGTTTGGTGGGGTGATTGTATTACTTGATAATTGGCTTTAAAAATGTTCACTTACTGTTAGGTGTGAAATTTCTTGCAAGCAGTTCTATCAATTTTCAAGGTATTGTCATGGGTCCTCCTACATTGTTATACCTGCCTTCTACACTGTGATGGATTTCTTTATTTACCTCACGTGCTGTCGATTATCTCTCCCTTTCCACTGTGTTACATGCCGCCCTGTATTCATCGTCCCACTGTATACTACTGACTCTTCAGTTCGTTACATCGTTCTTGATAATATGCGCTTTGTCTGCAATATCGTTACCTCTCTGTTCGTTAAACCCATTATCAATCCTAAATTTTCTCCCTTCCTACCACAGACCCAATCCCCCACTGCTTTGTGTATCTTCGTCATTGTATTTCCTAATTTATTTCTATAAAAGTTTCTTCCCTCTGTGATAAGTACACCCCATTCACACTGTGCCAGGTAACCTTTCCATTGTATCGTGAAAACTCAATTTTCTTCCAATTGTATTACTCACATGAAGCTGCCTTGATAAGCTTTCTCAATGAATTACACACACCATTCCCCAATTGTTAAACTTTCTCCCCCAACTGTAAAATTCATGGACTCAGTGATTCCCTAAAACCTCAACGAAACAAGTAGATGGCATTTCCATTCCCTTTTGCGGCAGCAATTCAATTATTATTCTTGCGCATCCGTGGACAAAAAGCGGTAGTTTTACTTGACAGAGTACTGAATTTTTCAAGTTAAAAGTGCAACACTGGTTTTAAAAATGCCACCCTCTCTGACATCACAATTCTAGAGCCGAGATCTGAGGTTAGAATTTGTAAGTGAACATGCTACATACATGTTCGCGAGTGTTTATTTTATGTCGTATAATAAAGTCAAATAGTCATATCTGTATTTTGGTTTTTGACTTAATAGAAGCACAAGACGCTTAAAAAATTCTCAGTACGACGTTTCTGAAAATAAATGCGTTTTTTAAAAATTTGTGGTCACATAAAGATACAAAATACAATGTCAGTTTCATTAAGCGAAGGGAAATCCCTAGAGCGAAAGGGCAGCCAGGTTGTGGACTACCATGATTGTTTTCTTAGTTATGACAATGTGCAACTCTCGCCAGAATAGTTTAATTTTAAATCCAATTACGGACAGTAACATGCGATTGTTTATGTAACCAGGTTAGCGAAAATCCATTTAGAAAATGTTTTTCAAGACGTCATCCCTTGAAAACTTATTAAATGGTTAGAAACCACTATGTTTAATAGAGAAGAGCTCCTTAAGCAGAAGATGACGTGGGAACAATGTCCACTGACCTGTTGATGATTGTGTTAATAAATAACTTTAGCGGCGCTCCTGTATCAGGGTAAACAATGCGCTAAGCTTGTTTTATCATTGCATATCATTCACCTGGCGCCTCTGCTGATTCAATGTGTGATTGCTGAAGGTAGGGATTTTTCCCTGGTCACTGAGCGCCACCTAGGGGTTAGCAGTCTGAAGAATCTCAGTGACCCGGGCAAAGTGTAAAGGTCACTTCATGGTCAGTCTACATACAGACTCGCCTGTCTAGATATGTAATTGAAAATCGTTTCATTAGGACTTAGGATATGATTTTCTTGGGGAGGGGGAGGGGAGGGTTTGACAGACTATGACGCGGAGCATAATCATTGCATTGTTCCCATACCAATATCTCAAAGTTGGCCAGATGTTTCGACGAAGATTATTCAAAAAATTCAATATAGTATATACGTATTCTTCATAGCACCAGTAGCTATATAAAATACAAACGAAGAAAAACGAATGAAAATATATTTCAATGTAATTGATTTAAGACATAACCGGAAGATTCAATATTCTTTGAGACTGCCTACATTTGAAAATCTTCGTGTCTGGAGAAGCTCAAATTAATGCGGTAGTGTGGTCTGATAGCTCAATATGCAGCCCCTGCACGTTACTGAGGAGGTATGCTATGAATCGAAACCATTTAATTTCCCGTAGGACCCTTTTTTATTTAATTATTGTGCGTCCGCCAAAGTATTGAATCATTATCCTTACGCTGTTGTTTTTCATTTACTAGTGATCGTATAATAGTAAACGCTGACAAAAAGTTTTAATTATTTGCCAAACTCTTCTTTATCTACCGAGATGCCTTCTGTTTCAAAATTTAAGTCATTCTGATCTGCATGTGGGCTTCTGCAGACTTGTCAGGTGAAGAATCCAATATATAGAAAACCTAAAAAAAATAAAACTACCTTGTAAAATAAAATTCAGCGTGCGAGATTGTCTGAATTAATCTTCGTGTAGGGAAAAGAATAGAATGGAAATTTGCCAAAAAGCAAATTAATTAAACCGTTACTGAAGAACAAATTTAAATAATACTACGTGATGTTCGGGAGACTACTAAGTAGGTAGTCGCGCCTACTAATAGAGTACATACGACGATAATGATCAATTTTGAGGACCACGCGTAGTTAATAAATGTCGATGTGATGTGTGTTCTCCTCAGCCTCATTCTATTACTCAGCCGGGTCAGAGCCGGCCGGCCGGCAGATTTACTGCAGCCGATGAAGCGTGAGGCGCCATCTATAGGGAGGTGTCAATTAGTTTGTTTCAGTCGGAGCGACAAGCCTTTCCTTTTGGCAACCGGTTCGCTTAACAGAAGCCTGACGCCGGGGTGTCCAGCCGCACTGACCCTTTCCACACCTCGAAACAATGGCAAGGGGCCAAGGCCGCATTGCTTCCAGGCTTGAAAGTCCCCTCAGCTCCAGACTCTGCTCACCCACTGAACATTGCCCAGGGGCACGGCTTCATTCAGGATAGTCGGAGCACAAATCGGTCTTCAAATTGGCTCTGGCTCGCGTCGAGGTCATAACAAAAGAGGTTGACCGAGCATTCTCAGTGCATTAGACTGGTGGAATGAACACGCGCATTCACTCCACACGGTGGAGCTCCAGAGTACTAGATGACTTCCATAACTGATCGGCAAAAGCAGTAACTATTTTGCGGAAAAGGAACGGGGATCCTGTACCGGGTCTGTCGCCTTGGGACCGCCTTAAAAAAAAATAAAACGGCTCGTCCCGCAGTTGGGGACATTATGAAAGGACGGCTGAACACAAAGCGTCCGGTAACAAATCTTTTACCATCGTCTTCCGTAGACGAATCTTTTATTTTGCGTTTTATCTCGTGTGAACAGTTGTGTTCAGATGCACAGATCGCTCGATAAATTTTAAGTTGGTCTCAAGTTTTGGTAGCACTTGAACAATATAATTATCTGATCCCACTTTCTTTCGTGGGATGTTAATATAAACATGATTGCGGGGAACAGCAGCAACTTATTGAAGGGCACGATACAAAAGAAGTGAATGACATTTTCTGATAGAGCAAATCGCTGCATAGTTATGGACCGTGACACACGGACAATATACAGTAACGTTTTGGTTTAGATAGTATACGTGCGCCTAAGTCACTGAACAGCTGTGGTACAGAGGGTGGAGTTTTCTGTGCACCTGATACCATCAACATGTTGGAGCAGCAACTGGGAATTGTCTCCAAATTGCAGACGAGTTTCCTCGTGGCTGCCCCAGATCAAACGTCAGCCCTGGCTAACGTGCAACAACTACTTCCATTCCTGCAGCGCTTTCACCACCGGGACGCGCCCCGAAATAATCCCCAGAAGTTTTTTAGCAAGCCAAGGGGAGCTTCACAGAATCAAATCATGATCGTTGAGGCGAATGACTGGTTAAACCGCTCTTACAGAAAATAAGACAAAGTCCAGAGATGAGGGGGAAAAAAAAGATAATGGAAACACGTAGTAAAGTGTGGAATGTATTTTAAAAAAAGGTAAATTTTCTGTTGAGGAGAGTGGCTGGAAAGGGAAGAGGAAGGAATTCACCTTAATGAAATAAAGGTGCGTGAGAGTGGGTACCGGCAGTAGGGGTTCAAGAATAATTAGAGGTTGTTATTCCTGATCTTTGGCATTATAAAGTAAGAATCGGGACCTAGAGGAGGACAAAGCTAGAGAGAATAATAGGGGTTTTCATCCTTGAGAAGGTAGAAAAACTGAGTAAGTTGAATATTCCACGTCTTAATGAAATAGATTTCACGACTAAATTACGAAAATGACAGTGATTTAATGTCAAGCTTTGTGAATTTAACTCAGTTTTTTTTAGTATGGGCACCGTTTCTCCCTCTCCTTAGTTAGTCCCCTCATCACTGACAATGGCTTATTCCCACTCAGATTTCGGGGGTTCTCTGGGGTGGTTGATGAAATTAATGTAGGAACTGGAGATTTGTTCCCCAGTAGGACAGCTGGTTGCCAACAGGGTGGGTAGTTTCTCGTTGGTTTAGTCCCCAATTTATGCGCGGTTTCTGTGTGCTACCAATGCATGGCCTATAAAGACCATACAACATAGGGGCAGAATTAGACCATTCGGGACATAAGAGCAGAATTAGGTTACTCCTCCCATTGAGTCTGCTCCACAAATTAATTATATTTCTTTGTGGGCCTCAGTGTGGTGAACATTGGCCAGAGAGAGGGTTTGCATCTCCTTCCAGTGAACAACGCCTACAAGAACAAGGCCAGCTGTCTCCCTCTGTTAGGTATTACTGACCCAGGTGTGACAGTAAATAAGCTTCTGCCGTGGAGGATATGGGTTTGTCTATCAGGTAATGTGAGCACAGCTGTTTATCTAAGATAAAATGCAAAATAAAATAATAGTTGTAATGATATTGATGACATTGGTTTTGGAGACTGTATACTCAGCTGTTATTTTATGGTGTGCACTATGTTGTTCTGTTGCCAAAGAACTGAAACGTGAAGTTGTCCACACATGGATGGAATGTATTGATGTACTATGAATTTCTGAATTTTTGTAGCATGAATATAATGTCCTATCTCTATTTGGACATAAAAGAGCCTTTCCAGTTTTAGTTAGTCTATTAATATATGACCATAAGATATAGGAGCAGAATTAGTCCATTTGGCTCATCAAGTCTGCTCCACCATTTCTTCATTGCTGATGAAGTGAAATTCAGTGAAGCCCAAACAAGAGGTAGAAGTTGAGATCTGGAAGAATTAAGAGTTATAACGCTTGCATCTTCCAAAAAGAGATTAAGCCAATTCTGCCGTGCCAAAATTTACATCAATGATATTATATTTCCTCCCATGCCTCACTGGCACACTGGGCGACAACCTTACCATTTCTGTAGCATTTGTCTGTTTTGTGAGACCGAGTGGCTAATTTGACACTCGACCCAGCATGGATGGAAAATATACAAAGAGCCAGCTGGACTAGGGCTACTGACTACCTCTGACTCATGTCCCTTTAAGAAGTCAGGGCCGATCATACGTGTCATGCCCCAACTGGCTTCTCAAGATTGGAGCAGCTATCGTCTCCCCCTTGACCAGGTTTACAGGTGACAGAGCAGATCATGACAAGAAACTCTTAACCGAGGGTGGAAAGGAATAGGGAAGTGTGTCAAGAAAGCAGTAGTGCTCTTCAGCTCCTCAAAAATATTGGGTATAGTGCTGACCCCACCACTTTATTCTCATCCCTGGTGATCATCACCCTCCTCTAGAATAAGGTACATCCAGGTTTCCTAAAGTTGTATTTTGCAATATCAGATTGACTAGAGATAATATGGTGTGGAGTAATAAAGCTATAACTTATTACATGTATGCAACAATAACTTTTGTGGGCATATGGTCAAGATGATGGATCACTGCTTCTGATGTATAAGAAAGAATACAGCATTTTAGCCACACTGAAATTGATTATCATTCAATACTGTCATAGAAGAAATTACTTTGGCATTTAAAAACAAAATTGGATAATACAATTCAACAAAAGCTCTAATTACATTTTATTATCATATGCATATATGTATACAGGAATCTGTTTTGTGTGTTTAAATATCAGATTAAAACAGCACTTTCCCACACGCCCAAAGAAAGCCTAAAGCAGATATGAGTGGAGTAAAGAGCCTTTTACACATGATATATGAAACATTGGGGAACTATTTATTTTTTCATAAAGTTTGGAGGAAAAATGCACAAGTACTGTAAATAAAACTTTCCTGAAAGCATTTGTACTAACTTACCATAATTCAATGGGTACACTTTCGAATATTTGCAGAAGTACGGTAACGTTGAGCATGGGGAATGTGCACCATTCAGAGAGAGAGGGAAGTTAGTGAATGCTTTAGATGTTTAAACAGCCATGGCCTTAAATTACACTGTGAGAAATTTAATATACCAACGCTGTATGACATGCAGTTGTTTGCTATTTTAATAAAACGCTAATCCGTTTAAGGTGAAGATGTTAAGTGGTTTGTTTAACATTACGTATTTGAACAGCATAATTTCAAGTGCTATCTGTTGAGCATTAAATCCATTCTTATACAAGTAGTTCATATTCTTCTATTTCACACAGCAGGTTTATTAGATAAAACAATATTTAATATAATGATAATATAAATATTTTAGATATCCAATTTTTAAAAAGACTTAAAATTTGACTTCTGTGCAGATTTTCAACTTGAACCTAAGGTAAAACTGCTCCTATAAATCAGATATCTCTATGGATTCTCCCTAATTTCTATTAAGATCAGTGGAATTGAAAAGTCAGTATATTGTTTAATAGTTCCAGTTTAGGATAGCAGATTTAAAATAAGCCCCACCATTTCCATCTCATCATTCATATGATCATAAAATTTGATCAAGTTTTTTTACATCACAGTTATTTGGTACTACTTTTAATTAAAACAAATTTTTTTTTAACTTAAACAATGAGAAAAATCCATTTGGTTTATGGGGATATATTTATTTTTAACTTTTTATTTAGAGATCCAGCACAGTAAAAGGCCCTCCTGGCCCAACGAGCCTGTGCTGCCCAATTAAACCCATGTGACAATTAGCCCATACATCTTTGGAATGTGGGAGAAAATCAGAGCACCCAGAAGAAACCCACACGTTCATGGGAAGAATGTACAATCTCCTTACTGACAGCAACGGGAGTTGAACCCAGATCGTTGATACTGTAATAGCGTTATGCTAACTGCTACGCTATTGTGCTGCTCCAAAGAACTAAATATAAATATTATCAGCTCAATATACTGCAAATCATTCACATAAGATTAGGTCTAATGTTCATTACATAGCACTTGAATTTATGCTGTGGAAATAATGATTTTAAAAAAATTAACGTGCTAACTCTAACTAGAATATTGCTCTGTAATCTAAAAAATAAATTATTTCACACATTAATATTCACTAAGATTAATTTCAAGGCCTTGCTTATTTAAAACACTAAAGCCCTTTCTAAATTATTTTTATTATAACCTTTTGCTGATAATTAGTAAGCAAGGATGCATTGGACGGATGAGAGAACATTCGTTGCATATGATCTTACAGTGAGGTGTTGTTAGTCTAAGACCAGCAGTTGCAGAATTGCTTCAGAGATTACTTATTCCCTTACAGTGAATCTGACATTTAGGAGTAGGGTCAGTATGCTGATAATGTTTAAAGATTTGGAGTGTCGATAGAAGATTCACTTAATCCTTTTAAAAATAAATTTATTTATTGCAAACATTTTAATTTAAAATTTTGAACACATATATTAAATATATTATATATTAAAGGTGTGTACAACTTCATGCATCCCAGACAACCATAATACACAAAGCTATTTCAGGTTTTGATTAAATGGTGCTTGTGGGAAGAGAAGAGTCCATGGAGATTTTTGGCTACATTATTTGCTGCAGGGGATTATTTAGCCTCTACAGGCCCAGTGAATTGCATTACACAGCTGCAGTATTCTAATGTGTCTATCACTATTTCATAGCATACCTCACTTTTCCACTTCAGCACTTAACCTTTATATAAACAAAACAGCTGTTACTGAAAATCAGGGAAAAACGTAACATTCTTCTCACCCTAATATCAGTGATAGGTCTGTAGCTCGACAAAGATCACTCATACTTACCCCATGGCAAAGGACACTGAAGGCAAGATTTATTATTTAAGGTGAGCCTGGAGATACCTCACACATAAAGAAAAACTTCTCTTTTTTTATGTTTGATCCATCAAACATCTTAAAATGCACAACACACCAAAAAACTGACAAACCTAAACCATGCCAAGTTTATGCTCCGCTCTAAACCTCTCCAATCTTCCCTTGTATGACATTATAGGGATCACATTTTTTCCTTCTTTCCAATGTATGCCTTTTCAACCATTGATGAGTGTAATCTTCTCATTCACACTCCTGAATGAATTCTTTAATTTCCAAACTGCTGCAGAAACTATTGGTGACCTCATTATGTGAATAACTTATTGATTTGCTATTGCTTTCATGAAAATTTACTTTTGCAAAAAAAATCATGACTTTGAAGAAAACTACTGGGTCCCCCATTTGACCTTCCTTTTCAAGAAGAGTCCTGACCATTCCTGATTGCTATAAACCACATTTTTTATATCATCCACTGTTTTTGCATACTTCTGTATTTTATCCATAATGTGGCAAGCAAAATCGTACAGTGAATTTCAGGTGTGGTTTAAATTAGGCTAGATACACGATTAGTATAAATGTACTCATTTTTTGAACCATAATTCTTCTAGTTTATGGTCTTTTCAGGCCATATCATTATTATTAATAATTTTTATATTTGAACTTCAAGATTTTGTTGCTCCTCTATATTTAAATACTATTTTTCTATGTATTATTTGGCCTCCTTATTTTTTCTAGTAAAAATATGTTATCTCATCCTTGCCTGTGCTACCACTCATTTCAAATTATAGCCTAACCCATAAATTTATTTATGTTTCTTGTACTTAGATACAGACCTGCAGAGTGTTTTCCGTTAGCATATCCTGTTTCCTAATTTTAACAACCCCGCTGATTTTTCTTTTTATTTTAAACCTTTAGTATTTGTGAGTGTCAGTGATCCTCCCACTGAACGTTGATAATCCATTTCCTGCCTTCTGTTAAGAGTTTGCCTTCACCTACTCTGCTTTCAGTCTTGAAGCCAATATCTGTTCCTTCTGTTACCCAACCCTGATGCGACACTCTCAATTTCATTAGTTTATGAAGACTTTTTTTCTGAAATTTCGATACATTACTTATATTGCGCTATTTTTGTCCACTCGTTATTCAAAGCACCATAAATCATTTACAAAGTCATATACATACATAACTTGAGTATACCAGTTTAACTTTAGAAATAGCAGGTAGGAATTTCACATTTGGGCCAGTAACTGCAATGATTTAATGGAGAAGCACGATAGGATGGTATTAAAAAGATACATCTATGGGTGAATTAATTAGTTTTGTTCCCCTATCCCCTCATTCACATGGTCACACAAACTACCATAGTTACAAATTATATAAAAATATTTGCAAATCTTTATAGTGTAATGGTGAGAAAGCTACATGGAAGATGATCGGGTTTTCATTTTCCTCCTACAAACAGGCCAATTCTTGCTTCTTGCAGGAAAAGTTATATTTTGTGATATTAACAACTTCATCAAATGCTAGTAATAAATTAAGGTGGCATTGCAACAATAATTTCCAAGCATACATTTCATAATGAGCAGTTTATCCTGTGTTTCTAGAGGAAGTAATTAACAGGGAAATTGCTTTGTACTTCATGTGCTTGTGAAGACATTAAAAACATAAAATATATCTCATTGTGCCTGGTCCAATATAATAATTTTTATTTATATACTGTTTTTAATGTGGGATACCAACCTATGTATTTTATAAAGCAAAACTATTAAGAATGAATGCTTGGTGAGTTAATAAAGTTGAAAGATCGATTTCGAGGTGGGTTTTAAGAGTGGAAATGAAAGTGCCAAAGAAACTTAGCAGAATAGTCCAGGATAAAAGCACGTGAAGGCACTCCCAACAACTGCAGCAGAAGAAGACAGATGAAAGGGAAGTAGGTTAGTCTTGCAGAAGGCCAGAATCAAAGAATAAAAGCAATTAAATTATCTGTTGTAATGAAATATTTGCTCTGTGAGTGACATGGCAGCATGACAGTTCAGATCATTTTACAGCACCAGTGATCGTGGGTTTAACTCCTGTTGCTGTCCGTAAGATGTTTGTATGTTCTCCCTATGATCACTAGTGTTTCCTCGAGCGCTGCGGTTTCCTCCCACATTCCAAAGACGCGTGGGTTAGTAAAATGTGGGCATGCTACGTTGGTGCCAGCAGATCTTCGGACTGTGTTGATCATCAAAGCAAATCAAGCATTATGCTCTATGTTTTGATGTACATGTGACAAATAAAACTAATCTAATCTAGAAGGATGACTCACATATTCTAATGCAGTTACAAGGATGATTTGCAAATTGGAGGCTCAAGCAGAGATAAAGTGAGATGAGAAATAATTTATTCATGGATAATTTTTGGAAGGTTATTTTTGTAACCGTGTCACTGCAAACTTGAGATCTGTGCAGTAGCACCGTTGGAATCAAGCCATAACCATCTACGTTAGTTCTCCACAGTGAGGGAGCTTGTAAAAATAATTTACGTTGTGCTACTTATGCAGTATAAACTCCTCATCTTCCCCTGTCTACAACTTTGGGCCATTGCAGGACTACCTTCCAGCTACACCCTTGCCAAGGCCTATGGAAATATTTGTGTGTGTTAATTCAGCAGCTTATCTTGCCATAAGTGGTAAAAAATTACATATTTCCAGCATTTTAATAGCAGATTATTTTTACAACTTAGTGGTTAGACTTTACTGTAAAATATGAGTTTTCTTATACTATGTGGTAACTTTGTCTATTGATTGAGATGCTGAATGATTTGCATGTCAGCCAGGACTTTCATCTAGGCATGCCCTTTTCTATCATAACAAGGATGATTTTGACTTGTTTCTGATATTTGGCCTTCATCTAATCAATGGCAAGGCCCAATGTTGCATTGACATTTTGTGAATTTGGACCATGAGTAGAGCAGTGGGCATTAGAATGAAGAAATGGGCTGCAATATACTGACTTTCAGCCACCAATTCTGTGGAGAACTGTTGGCTTGGTTTATCGAGCTCCTCCTTTCTGCATCGGCACTTTGCAACACAAAGGTCAAGAACAAACTGGATTTGACATCCCAGTCCACCGCTGACATAGTGCAGAGCACTATACTCCAGGCTGGATGCAGCTTGCTTCTGACCCCACTGCTTTATGCCTGGGCAGGTTACTGTATGTATCAGAAGCTTAATCTTTTCATTGATGTGCCTTACTTTGATTAAAAAGGTAAGTTTAGGTTGATGAGACTTAATGAATTACTTAATTATGTTTAGAGGACTGAAAGATGTTAGTAAGTAAATTTAGGTTTTCTTTACTTTTAAATGATTTTTATGCCTTTAAATTGTCATGATCAATGATATTTTAAAGTAAATCTAAGATCCTTTTGACAGCAGCAAACTTTCAGAAAATCATGTGTAGGGTGAAGTCTCTAACCACTGCTCAAACATTACCATTGTCCCACTTAATGGGATGGTTATGACAGCAAGGACACCCCAAGGCTGCACAAAGTACATCCAGCACAGGTACCAACCCAGAATGAGCATGATCTAATCAATTTGGTACACAGAGAACTGTGAAAGATAACATCACCATACTAAGGTGTAGCTCAGGCATTGACAGTTGCAAAATTAAGTGACAGGACTGCATGTACAGAACGACACAAGATGCGATAAATAAGGTTGTCAGCCCTCGGATGTATCTGCAGAGTATTATTAATAACAGAGTCCTGGATGACATTGGGAACTGAGCAATGCAACCACAAACAATAGGAAGGATCAAAATGTCAGGGATCAGACAGTGTCGATTAAATAAACCATTATTCTACTTGAGAGGTGAAATATGGGACCTAAGTCAACCAATCACCTAAGGCTCCTGTTTCCCTACTGCCCCTCCCATTGTACTGGCTATCTCCCTTTTGTCCCCTAATTCCCAATGCAGGGTCTTTTATCCAAACCATCACCAATTCCTTACCCCCTCTCCACCCCACCCACAGAGGCTGCTGAACAGTTGAGTTCCTCCAGTGGATTGTTTGTTGCTCCAGATTCCAGCATCCGGAGCATCTCTGTGACTCCAGAATGGGATCCTTTAGTTAGAATCAAAATGAGTGACTACTGAACTTCAGGTCACCAAATATTGGGAGGGAGATTATGGATGGGAGAATGTGTACAGCATACGTTTTACAACAAAGTACAAAAACTACAGAGGATTGATAATAATAGTTATTAATGATTCCAATTCAGCATATACATAAAGCTGAAGAAAGGCAAATCTTTAACCGGGAGTGAGTACTAATGAATTTTCTTGATAACAATTTGCCACCCCTATGTTGAAGAAAGAAGTATTGTTTCAAGTCTGTGGAATAAAGATTTCATTTTTTTTTATTGGAACATTTTTTGTTCAAAGCTCAAAGTAAATTTATTAAAGTACATATATAACTCCGAGATTCATTTTCTTGCAGGCATTCTCAATACATTCATAACAGAATAATAACCATAACAGAATCAAGTAAATGGCCACACCAACTTGGGCACTCAACCAGTGTATAAAAGACAACTGTGCAAATACAAACATTAATAATAATAATCATAATAAATAAATACACAATAAATATTGAGAACATGAGATGAAGAGTCCCTGAGAGTGAGTCCATAGGTTGTGGGAACATTTCAGTGATGGAGTAAGTGAAATTGAGTGAAGTTATCGCTTTTGGTTCCAAAGCCCGATGATTGAAGGGTAAGAACTGTTCCTGAACCATGAAGATGATGAGTGAAGATTACAAAATTGTTAGGGTTGGTATAGGTATGGAAGAGAACTCTATGCATAGGGGTAACTTTGTTGAGCTGAAGAGGAATCTTGGTAATGTTGGAAACAAAAGGAGGCTATTATTGGATACATATAGTTAATTAAATGTTTGTAATTCTCAATTTAGATATATTACCTAATGTGAATGGGATACGTTATGGAATTAAAGGTGGTAATTGCAAAGGGTGAGGTACAATTTTCATATTTTCTGAACGTCAATGGTTATGAAGGCAGTTTGTAAATGGTGTAAACTTTTCTTTAAAGTTAGGGGATGTGGGGTGGAGCTGTCGGTAACTGCAATGGCAAGCGTGAATACTTTAGAGATTAAAAAACCAATCATTTGGTAATGAGTAAAATATAGGATAATGAAGTTCATCATGTATTTGTGAAAAGCAAATAGTGTTTAATTTACTTGATCAAGAGACTTGATCAGATAAGGGTATAGACTAATGAGAACTCTGCAATTGATAATGTTTTGGCAGACTTTTGCACTGATACTAAATTAGGTGCCTGTGTGACTGAAAGCAAAATCAGTGGTAAATGACACTTCTGATCAAGTAGGTTTACAGAGAAGTTTTCCATCAGTTTTAAAAATCTGCATGACTGATGAACCTATAAATATCACATTATTTCAACATTTGATGACAATACAAAACCGGAAGTGTTTTCAACAATATGACAGATGATAATCAGCCTCAGAAGGAACTGAAAAACTGGTAAAATGGACAACGATGAGGACATTGAAAGCAAACACTAGAGTGTGAAGTGATAGATTTTAGGAAGAAACATGAGAGGTAATATGAAATAAGTTATAAACACAAGATAGTCTGTAGTTGGCTGGAAATCCAGAGTAACACACACAAAATGCTGGAAGAACTCAGCAGAACTCAGAAAATGAATAAACAGTTAGCATTCTATAGATGTGTAGAGAGTGTATTGACTGGCTGCATCACGGTCTGGTATGGAAATACCAATGCCTTTGAACAGAAAATCCTGCCAAAGGTACATCACAGGTAAAGCTCTCTCAACCACAGACCACATCTACAGGAAAGCAGCATCCATCATCAGAGATTGCCACCACCCAGGCCACGCTCTTTTCTTGCTGCTGCCATCAGGTAGAAGGTAAAAGAGCTCAGGACTCACAGCACCAGTTTGAAGAACAGTTACTACGCCACAACCATTAGGCTGTTGAACAAAAGGTTAACTACAGTCACTTGTCCACCCATTGAGATGTTTTCCCACAACCAATGAACTCACCTTAAAGACACTTTATCTCATTATCTCACGTTCTCATTATTTATTGCTATCTGTTTGTATTTGCATTTGTACATTGTTGTCTTCTGAACTCTTGTTGATCTTTCATTGATCCTGTTATAGTTACTATGCTATAGATTTGCTGAGTATGCCTGCAGGATAATGAATTTCAGGGTTAAAAAGAATGACATATATGTACTTTGATAATAAAATTTATTCTGAACTTTTGAACTTTGACCTTTCAGGCCAAGACCCCTTAAATCTCCTGATGAAGGGTCTTGGCCCGAAACGTCACCTAATTATTCATTTTAATAGATGCTGCCTGACCTGCTGAGTTTCTCCAGCATTTTGTATGAAATAAATAGTGTCATTTTATAGATGTACAGAAATAGAAGTAATTGGGTTAATCAAGATTTTGAAGGTGGGAGGTTAATTTGAAGAGGAGCTGGCATCACTGGCTTTAGTAACAGAATATAAAAGCTACAAATAATAATATGGACATTGATTAGACCATATAATCTATATTGTCTTTTATGAAGCAAGTGGTGGCCTTAATTCAAATTTACGTGCAATGTGACTAGGGAGTGGAATTGAAACTGCAAGGCAAAATCAGAGAGAATGGAATAATCCTTGGAAGAGATACAATTAAAAGTAGACTTGAAAGAGATGTACAAAATCATAAATGTTTAGAAGAAAAAAGAGAAAGATTGCTAGTGGCTCCAGAGAGTCAGTGACCAGAGAATATAGATTTAAGGGATATAGGGAAGCATTTCTTTACATAGTGAGCTTTTATGATCTGAGATGAATAATCTGAAATGTGTTGTGGGAGCAAATTCTATAGTACCATTAAAAATGATTAATAAATGAAAGTGTGTACAGTGCAGAAGGGTAGATCCTTTGTCTGGCACTAACAAAGGACATGCACAAGGGAAACAGGCCAAATGACCTTTTCTTATGCTATTTCTAATTATAATTCCAGTGCTCTGATCAGTCGGAATCTATACCCTGACATCGAAAATGCGATTGAAGAGAAGCACAGCCTTGTAGTGAATTTCCTCTGGGCTCTTCTTTCCCAATAATCCAAACAAATAATAGAGTTGGAGGTCTGGAATAATGCAAATAATTACTGCTGATGGAAGTTAACACAGCTAATTGTTTCAGCTGTATTGGGCATTGGTGCAATGCCCAATACATATTCATATTCTTTAAGGAGGTGTGTGAGCCTTTCAGAGAAAGTTTGACATGACTAGTTCCTGGAATGGGTAGGTTGCCTAATGCGGAAAGGATGAATAATTAGGCTTGTACCCACCTGTGATGGGAAGAGTGACATATCATTTGACTAAAACAAGATCATAGGGATGTAGGCAGGATGAATGTGAGGAAAATGTTTTACTGGTGTGGAAAAAAATTCTTGAACTAGTGACCATTATCTAAAAGTAAGAAACACACACAAAATGCTGGAGGAGCTCAGCAGGTCAGTCAGCATCTATGGAAAAGAGTAAACAGTTTAGGTTTCAAGCTGAAATCCTTCTTCAGGACTGAGAGGGAAGGGGGGAGATGCCTGAATTAAAAGGTGGAGAGGGGCAAAAGGCTAGCTAGAAGGTGATAGGTCAAGCTAGGTGGTTGGGAAAGGTCAAGGGCTGGAGAAGAAAGAATCTGTTAGGAGAGGAGGGAGAACAATAGGAGAAAGGGAAGGAGGTGTGGATCTAGGGGAGAAGTAATAGGCAGGTGAGAGGAAGTAAAAAGTCAGAGTGGAAAAAAGAAGGGAGATGGTAGTTTTATTCACCAGCTGGGCAAATTGATATTCATATCATCATGCTGGAGGGTACCCAGATGGAATATAAAGTGTTGCTTCTCCACCATGCCAAGCACCTTGGCACAAGAGGAGGCCATGGATTGACATGTTGGAATGGGAATGGGAACTGGAGTTAAAATGTTTGGCCACCATTTATTTCATATTGTTTCACTTTTCTTCCTAAAACGTATTGCTATACTTCTAGCATTTGTTTCTAATGTCTGCATCATTACCATCTTACCAGTTTGTCAGTCCCTTTGAGGCTGAGGGATGAAAAACTATTGCAGTAGATGAGAATGCAGAGTTGAGGTGATCATGAAGTTATTGAACGGTGGGACGGGCTTGAAGGCCAAGTTTTGATTTCTATTTCTATACTTGTGCTGCTTGGCATACCTGCACAAAATTCCCTTCTCTTGCATTAACTTACAGCACAAGCACATGGGTGTGTTCTCACTTATTTGCTCATCCGTTAAGTGAATGCTAGTTAACCACTGGTCATCCAATAATACTTTGGAGGCTCAGCACAAATAGCTTTGCATCACACTCAGACAGTCATGAGTTTAATTCACATCCACTTGCTTCTATTGGATTAATGTTTCCACTTCATGGTTGAATTCATTGTCAATCGACTGTGCAAGATAATGAAAGGAAGGGAGAATTGGATTTATGTTGTGTCTCTCTGGACCTTGGGTCATTCCAAAGTGCTTAAAGCCAATTAAATGCATTATTTAAGCATAGTCATCATTGTGGCATAGGAAGAACGGCCCTGAAAATTCTAATGTAATAATAAGCAAATGGCCTTTCTCTGAGCAACAGACACAAAATGCTGGAGGAATTCAGCAGGTCAGACATTATCTCTTACTTACTGTCCATTATGTCACTGATGTTCAGGGCAGCAATGAAGGTTGTTCATCTCTGGCAGTGTTCAGGGCTTCCATTGTCATGCCAGCAGCTTCTTGCTTTCACTACTGTAAGTCGGGCAAGTCCTGGGTGGAGATTCGGCAATATCATTGCACTCAGATGCAGAAGGACACTACCTTGCTGTTTCAGTAACAATCCTGTTCTACAGGCAGAGTTGTTAGCCCTGTGCTGAACCCCTGAACCTGGAGGACCGGTGGAGCACTCTCAGTCTGGCCTCTACCCTTTGACCTGTATGGCATGGGCGACCCTACCAAGAGCCAAAGCATAAAGCCTCGACTCCAGCCGACCTAGCTCTCCGGGTCATTGAGGCACGCAAGCCTCCAAACAATGACAAGTTTGTGTTCCTCTTGGAAGTGAGAGACATCATCTCTAGAGAGGAATAAAGAGCCGACATTTTGGGCCAGAGCTCTTCATCAGGACCTCTTTCTCATGTTAGTTGTGGGACATATAGTGTATAGGACAGCAAGAGAATGTTCCTTCTTTAAAGTTTTGTGGGTTTTTTTCACCTACGTTTGAGAGATGAGTGGATCTTGGATTATTGTCTCATCCGAATGGCTGCTCCTAGAGACCTGTGCAGTGTGGGCCAACAGGGGAAGGGTCCATCCCCAGTAATCGTTAAACACACTACCTGTGTACAGTTTGCTCTTGTACAGCTGCATCCCACCTCTCTTTCCGTCTTAAACAATTCACTTGAAATAGTTCTTCTGCTACTCTCCTGCCAGATGTCACCAGACCTGCTGAGTATTTCTGACATTTTGTATTTTAATTTCAGCAGAACGTATCTTACTGTTAATTGAACTAATTTCTTGTATTTAAGTGTTTTTAATAATTGTTGCACTTTTAAAAATTACTTGAAACCATTTTCAAATCAACTCTTGAAAGCTTTTCAGAGCAGTGAATGGTCAGAAGACATCAGGGTGTTGTGGGAGAAGCTCCACAGGGAATGCCCACTGAGACTCTACTCACGGCCTTTCCACTTTCCCAGTGAGGTGCCCAGTATAACAAGACCCACAGAGCTGGCAACAGTTAGTGTGGTCACAGGAATAAAATGGATAGGAGGCAGGATGCAGCTCATTTACGGATTTTCTGCGTAACTTCCGCCATCTCCAATGGGATCCCACCACCGAGGGCATCTTTCCCTCTCCCCACTTCCTGCTTTTGCAGGGATCGCTCCCTTCACGACTCCCTTGTCCACTCGTCCTTCCCCACTATTCACCCTCCTGGTACTTATCCTTGCGAGTAGAACAAGTGCCACACCTGCCCCTACACCTCCTCCCTCGTTACCATTCAGGGCCCCAAACTGTCCTTCCAGGTGAGGCAGCACTTCACCTGTTGGGGTCATGTGCTGTATCTGGTGCTCCCACTTTCGTCTCCTGTATGTTAGTGAGACCCGGCGTAGATTGGGAGACCACTTTGCCGAGGTATCTATGCTCTGATCACCAGAAAAAGTGGTATCCCCCTGTACCCACCCATTTCAATTCCACTTCCCAATCCCATTCCGACTTTCAGTCCATGGCTTCTTCTGCTGTCGCAATGAGGCCATACTCAGGTTGGTGGAGCAACGCCTTATATTCCTGATGGCATGAGCATGGATTTCTCGTACCTCTGGTAAGTGCTACCCCCCCCCCCACCTTTCACCATTCCTGTTTCCCTCTCTCACCTTATCTCCTTATCTGCCCATCACCTCCCTCTGGTGCTCCTCCCCATTCCCTTTCTTACATCATTATCATTCCTCTCCTATTAGATTCCCCAGTCTCCAGCCCTTTATCTCTTTCACCAATCAACGTCCCAGCTCTTTACTTTACCCCTCTCCCTCTCCCGGTGTCACCTAACCCCTACCATCTTGTACTTCTTTCTCCAGCCCTCCCCCCCATCTTTTACTCCAACTTCTCCCCTTCCTTTCCGGTCCTGAAGAAGGGTCTCAGCTCAAAAACGTCAACTGTTTACACTTTTCCATAGATGCTGCCTGACCTGCTGAGCTCCTCCTGCATTTTGTGTGTGTTGATTCAGCTCATTATTACAGTTGCTGTGGTGAAGTTTGGTGAAGAGAGTCCTTTCTACTCTCCCAAAATAAGGAAAAAAATCTTCATAAATGAGGATACTTAATCTAGTATATGAAATCATTTCAGCTGAGATTCTTGAATCTGTAACAGCAGTATTCAAGTGTAATAATGACTTATATTTACACGTAAATAGGAAAAAAATTGAAGTAAACAATTAGCTCGAGAATATAACTTTCAAAGGCTTTCAGAAAATGTATTTAAACTATTAATGAAGCTAAAAGTGAAAAGAATAATCTGGATGTAAAAGAATGATAAGAAAATAATTTTGAGGTTTTAAGTTAGGATTATTTCCATATTCTTAAAAGTTAATTCAACTTTTTTTGTGATACAATACAGAACTGTAAAATCATGATGCACTACTTAACAAAGTGAGGACTTTTATTCCTAGATCAATAAATTGGTTCTTATATTTACATGAACTACGCACAATAATTTGGTATCATGTTTGGACAATTGATTAAACGGTTTAAAAAAGCTATAAGTAAATATACAGTGAAATCCTTTTGCTGTTTTATTTTTCTTCAACCAAATTGAACAAGTAAATTAAATTTCTGTTTTTGCTATGCTGTTACCTTTAGACAATGTCTTGCTATAATAATGTATGGATAACTACTGGCAATGAGTCAGGGAGTTTCAGTGACGATAGTAGTTCATCAGTCTGCTTTCGCCTGTACAATCTTCTATGCGGTGGTGTGCTGGGGCAATGGCATCAACATGAGTGATGCCAACAGGCTCAGTAAACTGATTAGAAATGCTGGCTCTCTTATAGGAGTCAAACTGGACACACTGGAGGCTGTGGTAGAACAAAGGACCCAACGGAAAATCCTGGCAATGCTGGACAGTGTTTCTCACCCTCTGCCTGCCACTGTGGTTGACCAGAGGAGCAGTTTTATAATACACTTAGACAACTGTACTGCTCCAAAATGTCTTATATGAGGTCATTTTTACCTTCGGCCATTAGGCTCTATAATGAGTCAACTTATAGCTGGGGAAGTGATGACCCCCCTCCTGTTAGACTGTATCATAACTTATTCTTTATTCTTTCTACTTTTCTTCTAATATTTATATCTGCATGCTTGTAATGTTACTGTGACACTGTAATTTCCTTTGGGATCAATAAATTATCGATCTATCTATCTATCTACTCTACTGGTAAAATAGGCACTAACATTTGATAGAATGAGTAAGTTTGGGAGCCGGAACTTAAAATTCAATTTTATTTGAAAATTAGGTCTTAACAAAGATTATACAAAGCACAAACAAATCAGTGAAACCGAATCTGAATAGCTTCTTTTTTGATGTAAGTGGTTGAGTATTTATGTTCCCCTTCCCTGATTGCCATATACTTAGGCAATGCAAGTAACATTTTAGCTCACAATTCTTTCACCAACGGAAATAGTTTGCCTTCAACCCAGTGTGATTCAATTCTTGAGCATTTGTACCTTTGTGTCTCTGTTTCAACTCTTCATGCTGTTAATATTTACATTAATTTATTTGACAATGTTCTCCATTTTCAGGGGAACAACTCCAGACAGTCAGTGTATCCATAGCTAAAGAACCTCATTCCAGGGACTATTCTAGTACATTTTCTTGCCATGTTTAGTGAAGTTGCAATTGGGCACAATACTCCACTGTGATGAAGTTTTACTTTCAATATCATTTCCATATACAGTGGACTCTGGTTAATTGGGACACATACGGACCAGTACATCTTTGCCCAATTAACTGGCTGCCTAAATAGTTGCGTAACACCCTGGTTAAGATTTTTACTGCTATGCTCTAATAATTTCATTTTCGCAGTTCTCTAAGAGTAGTCTGTACTGCTCTCCTCTTGTTTGGGTCTGAGCTGAGAATAAGAAGCTTCGTTATTTCACTTAAGAATGTGGTGTCAGCCAATCAGGATGGTAGATTTGGGAGGAGGTTCTAGAGGATGCGGGCGGAGACATCTCTGTTGGTGGGAGCTGGAAGAAGAGGGGGAAAAAGATGGTTGAGGATGCCTTGCCTGCTCCACAAGGCGCTTTGTGCAAATGAATGGCCTCAGGAAGGAAGAACCAGTCCTTTCAGTGGAGACAGATTCGTTCAAGATGGACTTCAAGTGACTTTTGGAAGGTGGTATTGCTTTCATGCAGACTGAGGGTTCAGTGCGTGAGTGACAGACAAGTTTAAGATGAGCTCCAACATTTCATTTGACTGTTTAAGAGTAATGGGCCCTTTCTGTTTATTTTTCTTTCACTCATTTGAACTGTTGGCTTAACTTAACATTCTTAAATATACTTGTTTTTAGTGGTGTGCAGTGTACAATCTGCTATTTCTTGCCAGGGGCAGTAAATCACACAGCGTTCACACAAACCAGGGTTTGGGTGGGTGAGACATCCCAACCTCATGGATTTGGTGGGACCAAAGTTGTATACAGATATACGAAGCCAGAGAAAGGTGGGCTTATTGCTGCAGAATCCTGGGGCTAACAAGCCAGTTTTCCAGAGACGCCAATCATAAGGGGGTTTCAGTTAAAAAGACATTTATAAAAAACAAACTGTCATTTAACTGAGTAACAAGTTATGTATTTAAATGAAATGCAAAACAAATTAGAACATTAACAATATTACTACAGCACTATAAAACTGCATATTAGTTCCTAATAATTACTGATGGAAGAATTTGCGCTGCCGTGTTCTTTTGATTGACTGTAACTGAACAACATCAGCACGGACATCTAATGCAGGTAACGGACTGCCTTCGTGCAATGATTTTGATGATTGCATCCTGTAGGTTTTCACTTCCATTGTAGCACTCAAGATGGTTGTTGATGCCCTCAAATTCTTCATAGTTCATAAATTGTTGAAGTTATGAAATTGTTTCATTTTCACCTCTGACTATTTCTGGCATCTCCAAGAATCAATGGTTGAAACCACAGTGAGCAAAACAATTCTGAATTGTCTTACTGCTTATTCCTCACCATCAGTGACAAAAATCACTGCTTTTGGAACACAAACACATGCCACTAATGCTATTTAAAAACCGTTCACTCTAAGCATAGTGTAATATACAACGATCATACAAAGTGCATGTGACCGACACTAATTAGAAACTGTTCGGCAACAGTATCCTGCCCCAATTAAATGCATAGTGTCCCAAATAAACAAAGGGATTCCAGCTGTTTTTCAACTAGTTCTTGTTAATTGAGTTGTCCCAAATAAGTGGCTGCCCGATTAATCGCTGGCCCAATTATCCGGATCTACTATATTTCCCTCTATTCCTCAGTCTTCAAGACCCTGCATTTCCTATGATGTTTTAGCATTTCCTACTGTTTTAAAAAAATTATGCACAAATGCTGTTCAGAATTTCTCTCCATAAAACTCTATCACAAAACTTCCAAATTTTAATTTCTATATTTCTCCCATTTCACAAAGTGCTCAGAAACTGAACATCAATCATTATCTTCTTTAGTGTTTTCCATGCTTTGAAACTTTATATCATTTACCAATTTTTAAATTGTAGTCAAAAATGCTTAACCTTTTTTTGAACAATTCATTCACTACTCTTTAAAAAACTAAATATGACCTGTTTCCACCATTGTTTTGAATTGGCATTCCATGTCTTAACAGCTCTGTTGTGTAAAAACACAGGATATGCTGACTTCTCACTTCATTATTTTGGTGTAAATTTCAAATATACAGCATGCCATCAATCTACCAGCTCACAGATTAATGGAAAATTTTCCCTTTGCATCAGAACTCTACACAATAAAATATTCCCAGAGAGGGTGAATATTGTATATATACCAATGTTTACACATTTCAGAAGTGACTTAGGAAACTGAACGTAAGCCATGAGCAAACATGCATAATCCTCAGCCAGTAGCTAGTAGGAATTGTGTCTATTTGTACAGATTTGGCACATGCAGATTTATGGATCAGCTCTTCATTCATTTAAGCTGACTGTTTTCCTGTTGCAGGAAGCATACTGACAACCCAAAGGAAGGTCATGCAATGAATTGTTGCTAGAAACCAAATATTGATCAAGAATCACAAACAAGAGAAAATTTGCAGATGCTGGAAATCCAAGCAGCACACACAAAATGCCAGATGAACTCAGCTGGCCAGGCAGCATCTAGGAAAAGAGTACAGATTGACTTTTGGGGCTGAAACCCTTCGGCAGGACGGGAGAAAAAAAAGCGGAGGAGTAGTTTTAAGGGGAGTGGTGAGAGAGACACACACAAGGTGACAGGTGAAACCTGAAGGGATAAGGATGAAGTAAAGGGCTGGGAAGTTGATTGGTGAAAGAGACAGAAGGCCATGGAAGAAAGGAAAAGGAGGGAGGAGCACCAGAGGGAGCCAATGGGTGAGCAAGGAGATAAGGTGAGAGAGGGAAAAAGGGATGGAAAATGGTAAAGGAGGTGGGGTGGGGGGCATTACCAGGGGTTTGAGAAATCAATGGTCATGCCATCAAGTCAGAGGCTACCCAAATGGAATATAAAGTGTTGTTCCTCCAACCAAAGTGTGGCCTCATCACAACAGTGGAGGAGGCCAAGGATAGACATAGCAGAATGGGAATTGGAAGTGGAATTAAAATGGGTGGCCACTATGAGAACCCACTTTTTCTGGCGGACTGAGCATAGGTGCTCAGCGAAGCGGTCTCCCAATCTACATTGGGTCTCACCGATACACAGGAGGCCACACCACGAGCACCAAACACGGTAAATGACCTCAAAAGACTCACTGGTGAAGTGTCACCTCACCTGGAAGGACTGCTTAGGGGTGTTGCCTCTCCTGTTTAGGGCCCTGATCAAGAATCAGATCATTGAGATATTTGCCCCCAAGTTCTGCAATAATTATTAACAATAAGAGCTGCTATTGTAAAAATTCAGAGGTACAGTCAAAAATATCCCATTAAATAATATTTGATGTGGTCAAGCAAGGATCCTTCAGAAAATCTTGTTTTATTGATGACTTTCCTTTCAGTTCAGCAATAAAAAAATATAGGCTATTTGAAAAATCTCAGTGTTCAAAATCTTAAAATGAATTGAAATTGAACACATTATTTAGATACTGCAGAAAATATTTCTTTCCATTACACTTTTAATTTCTTTTGATTTCCTTTTATAATATTTGTAATCCAAAATAAAATGTACTTTCTTTTGTGGCTATCAAGCATTCAATGAACATTTAAGGCAGCGGTGTCAACTTCTGACTAATATTGTAGGGCAAAAAATGGTATGAGTTGGGAATTGTGGAGATGTGCAGTGCGCACAAAATTTTAGGATTCAGTTGAATTGCTCCATTCACCTGTGGGTGAAAAGTGTGATGCAAAATTTGGATGAACTGTAGCCTTTCTGGGGATGCTGCTTGGTTTCCAAGGGGAGAATTTTATTTTGCTCTAAAAGATAAATGTTAACCTCCTCCAAAGGGTAATAAAAGCATAACTGCCTCTTTCATCATCTGGATATCTTGTGAGGAACGTGCAGTAAAGGAATATGCTCCCATTTGTGGTCACCTTCTAAAATAAGTATCTCAAATGAAAATAATTGTTGGATAAATTTTAGATGGTGACAAGAGGGCGTACAGGAGTGAGATATATCAGCTGGTTGAGTGGTGCTCATAGTAACAACCTTGCACTCATGACCAATGAAATGATTTTGGACTTCAGAAAGGGTAAGAAAAGGGAACATACAGCAGTTCTTATAGAGGGATCAGAAGTGGAAGGAGTGAGCAATTTCAAGTTCCCGGGTGCCAGCATCTCTGGGGATCTATCCTGGGCTCAACATATTGATGCAGTTACAAGGACGGCACAAGAGCAGCTATCTTGCATTAGTAGTTTGATGAGATTTGGCATTTCACCAAAGACACCCACAAATTTCTACAGCTGTACAATGGAGAGCACTCTAACGGCCTACATTACCACCTGGTATAGGAAAGGTGGTGGTGGTGGTGGTGGTGGGAGGGGCGGTCACTGCAGAAATAAGCTACAGAAAGCTGTAAACTCAGTTAGCTCCATCATGGCCACTAGCCTTTCCAGCACTCAGGACATCTTCCACGAGTGATGCCTCAAAAATTCAGCATCCATCATTAAGAACCCCCCCCCCCCCCCCATCACCCAGGAGATGCCCTCTTCTCATTTCTCCCATCAGGGATGGGGTACAGGAACCTGAAGGCACACACTCAATAATTCAGAAACAACTACTTCCCCTCATCCAACAGATTTCTGAATGGACATTAAACCCATGAACAGTACCTCACTATATTTTTGCACTACTTATTTCATTAACTTATATATGCATGTACATAAAATAATATAACAACAAATGTCACGATATATGCCAGTGACATCAAACATGATTTTGATTCTGAAATGCTATGGTAAGTGGATCCTTTTTTTTTAAAAATGTTTCCATTGAAGGTAAAGAGCATGGATTTGATGGACTCTCTGCTGAGAAATGCATCTTCCCACAGCAGCTTTGCATTTAACACAGGGCCTGGGGCCACATTTGCAGTGAGTCACATGATCACCTCTTCACTTATGAGGAGTATTAGAGTGCTGCATAAAACACCATCTATTTCACTTTCAACCATCCCAATAGTCATATGACATGCCAATAATTGAACTAATGACTACTCATGTTGCTAAATTCTGACACGATAGATCCAAAATGATCTCAGGTAAAATCACAGTGATGGAACTGTGGGTCCAAAGTTACTTGTTCCCACCTATGCACACCATATGTTACTATTTTCTTCCAAATAACTATTTACTGATAGAAAAATTATTAATTATCATGACACAGAAGAGGACTATTTAGCCCAACCCATCTCTCAGAAGAACAGACCCATCACATCCATCCATCCATTCTCTCCAATTTCCCAATAGTCCCAACAATTTATTCTCCCAGAGTCCCATCAATATCATGTTTTAGAGCCTTTTTGCTACTAAGTGGTAATTTACTGTAGTTAACTAAACTACCAGCACACTTTTGGGGCTGAGAGAGAACCAGAGCAGCAGAGAAAATCTCTTCAACCACAAGGAGAAAATACAAGCTCCACATAAACAATACCCAGGCTCAGGGTTCAACCAGGACTCCAGAGCACTAATGCAGCAACTCCAAGTTGCTATGCCACCCCTGCATCTGATTTTCCAGTTCAGTTTTGCCTTAACAATGGTACGGCTAGCGTACAGATCATCTTTTATCAAATTATATTGTAGTCCTACTTTGGAAGTCTCTTGGTTACAAAGGAAATTGGTTCTTTCAGATTTTAAGCCAGTACCTTGCATCAACCTCGTCTGAGACCAATACAGTGAGATCCCAGCAACCACCAAGATTCAGACTCTGTAGACCCTCTACCCCAGGGGAACCCTGAAATGCAATTTTGATAGCAAACACGAGGAAATCTGCAGATGCTGGAAATTCAAACAACAACACACACAAAATGCTGGTGGAACACAGCAGGCCAGGCAGCATCTATAAGGAGAAGCACTGTCGACGTTTCGGGCCGAGACCCTTCATCAGGACATATTTTGGCAATTTTGGCAAATTTTGATGCTCAGTTTGGAGACTTCTTAAATTTAAATATATTGCAAAGATCATCTATCATCTGATACTTTTTAAAAGCTGATTTATACATTACATTATTCATATAAGTCCCTTTGAGGTGCCTTGGGTCAGTGATCTCGTGCAGCACAGCTTGTTGGATACCATTAAATATTCCCATTTCAGCCTGATACAGCTGAGAATCACAACTGCTTCCAAGGTCTGTATGGTTAATAAAGATGTCTTAATGCGATTGAATAAACTATCGCTGCTCAAAACTAAAGGAAATAATGCCGATTTCGGACGTACTTCTCGCCGGAAGAAACTACCTCATAGGAAATGTGGCTGTAGATCAGGAATACAGGTGCATTTAAGAAAACGGGGTTTTAGACTCCCAATACAGACTATCCTTCTGCCAAACTTACAGTCTCTAGTAAATAAAATCGTAGATCTCAGAGCTAGGGTACCGTATCAGAGGGTCATTAAGACTGCTTGTGTCTTTTGTTTCACATAATTCTGGTTAATCCATAATGTATTGGACACAGTAACTCAGATTGACAGGTTCACTATACAACATCAGGAAAGGACTATCGAGGCTCTCAAAAGCAGAAGTGGAGGTGTATGCCTCATGATCAACACCTCTTGGTGTACAAATGTATCAGTGTTGTCTCAATTCTGCTCACCAGACCTGGAATAACTCACAATTAAGTGCCATCCATTCTACCTGCCTCAGGCAATTTCTGTCCAATCAATAAGATACAGAAGCTGGGCCTCTGTACTCCCTCTGCAAATAGATCTTCAACTTCATAACCAGAAGACCACACTCTGTACAGATTAGTAATAGTATCTTCTTCTCACTGATGATCAACACTGGCATACCTTAGGAATGTGTGCTTTGCCCACTGCTCTACCCCCTGTATACCCATGACTGTGTGGCTAGGTATAGCTCAAATGACATCTATAAATTAGCTGATGATACAACCATTTACTGGTAGAATCTCTGAAGGAGATGAGAGGGTGTACAGGAGAGAGAGATATCTGCTGGATGAGTGGTGTCGCAGCAATAACCTTGCACTCAATGTCAGTAAGATGAAAGAGCTGATTGTGGTCTTCAGGAAGAGTAAGATGAGGGAACACAAACCAATCCTCACAGAGGGATCAGAAGTGGAGAGAGCGAGCAATTTCAAGTTCTTGAGTGTCAAGATCTCTGAGGATCTAACCTGGTCCCAACATACTGATGCAGCTAGAAAGAAGACAAGCCAGCAGCAATATTTCATTAGGATTTGAAGAGATTTGGTTTGTCAATTAAGACACGGAAACTTCTATAGATGTACTGTAGAGAGCATTCTGACTGGTCGCATAACTGCCTGGTTTGGGGGGACAGGGTACTGCAAATGACTGTAACAAGCTACAGAAAGTTGTAAAATCAGTCAGCTCCATCTTGGGTACTAGCTTCCATAGTATCCAAGACATCTTCAAAGAGTGGTGTCTCAGAAAGGTGACGTCCATTATTAAGGATGCCCATCACCCAGGACATGCCATCTTCTTAGTGTTACCATCAGGAAGGAGGTACTTTAGCCTAAAGGCACATGCTCAGTGATCCAGGAACAACTTCTTGCCCTCTGCCATCCAACGGGACATTGAACCCATGAACACCGCCTCACATTTAAAAAATACTGTATTATTTCTGTTTTCACACTATTTTAATCCATTTAATATACATATATAGGCTTAGTGTAACTGATGCGTTTATTTATTTATTTTCATGTATTGCATTGAATTGCTGCTGCTAAGTTAACAAATTTCACAACACATGCCAGTGATAATAAACCTGATTCTGATTCTAATATTAAGTATTTTAATAAGGACACACTAATTTGTTACAATGCCCGAAACCTTAAGGTATTATTTATATTTGGGATCATCTTTAATACTTGGATTTGTTCTTAACCATAATGGTGATGAACGCAATTGACTGTTTCTGACAAGTGATTGCATGACTTTAGCATTAATTCTGGAGAAAAGCATTTTGTCATTTAGCCTCTGCATTCCAGGTATTTCTCAGTTTTTGTTACATTGAATAGACATTGGAAAACAAGGTGATAATTTATTGCACAATGTGTTCTTGGGTTATTGTGAAGAAACAGGTAAGATGTGGAGGGTAATTACATGAAGACATGCAGAATAAAAGGTGTACACATGTTTGAAGCAATGCACAGTTGATCAAATATATCATGCAATGATGCAACACTTAATTAAATATACCACACATTCAAATATTTTCCTTGGAAGTGCACATTCTATGTGTGCTTTGCAGCATGCATTTATGGTAAGACTAATCTCCAGCTTGTGAGATATACTCAGATAAGGGTTACGTTCATATCATACGAACATAAGATATAGGAGCAGAATTAGACCATTTGGCCCATTGAGTCTGCTCCCCCATTTCATCCTGGCTGATCCATTTTCCTCTCAGCCCCACTATCCTGCCTTCCCACTGTATCCCTTCATGCCCTGCCCTATGAAGAGTTTATCAACCTCTGCCTTAAACATTCATAAAGACTTGGCCTCTACAGCTGCCTATGGCAATGAATTCCACAGATTCTCTACTCTATGGCTGAGGAAGTTCCTCTTCATCTCCATTCTAAAAGGATGCCCCTCTATTCTGAGGCTGTGTCCTCTGGTCTTAGACACTCACACCTTAGGAATCATCCTCTCCATATCCAGTCTATCAAGGCCTTTCATCATTCAATCGGTTTCAATGAGGTCACCCCTCATTTTTCTGAATTACAGTGAATACAGGCCCAGACTCATCAAATTGTCTTCATATGACAAGCCATTTAATCCTGGAATCATTTTTGTGAACCTCCTTTGAACCCTCTCCAGTTTCAGCACATCCTTTCTACGATAAGGGGCCCAAAACTGCTGAGGGTACTCCAAGTGAGGCCTCACCAGTGCTTAATAAAGTCTCAGCGTTACATCCTTGTGTTCATATTCTAATCCTCTTGAAATGAATGTCAACATCGCATGTGCCTTCCTCACCACAGACTCAACCTGCAAATTAACCTTTAGGGAATACCTTTGCACCCAAGATTTTTGTATTTTCTCTCCATTTAGAAAACAGACAATCCTTTCATTTCATCAACCAAAGTGCATGGCAATACACTTCCTGACACTGTATTCCATCTGCCACTTCTTTGCCTATTCTCCTAATCTGCCTAAGTCCTTCTGTAGCCTCTCTATTTCCTCAAAATTAGCTGTCCCTCCACCTATCTTTGTATCAGCTACAAACTTTGCAACAAAGCCATCAATCCCATCATCCAAATCATTGACATATAATGTAAAAAAAAATCCTAAAAAATCCTAAAAAATCCCTGTGGAACACTACCTGTCATGAGCAGCCAACCCAAAAGGGCTCCCTTTATTCCCACACTTTGGCTCCTGCCAATCAGCCAGACTTTATCCATACTAGAATCTTTCCTGTAATGCCATGGGCTTGTAGCTTATTAAGCCATCTCATGTGTGGCTCCTTGTCAAAGGCCTTTTGAAAATCCAAGTATACATCAACCAATCCACCTTTGTCTATCCTACTTGCTATTTCTTAAAAGAATTCCAACAGATCTGTCAGGCAAGATTTTCCTTTGTAGAAACCATGCAGACTACAGCCTATTTTATCAAGTGTCTCCATGTTTATTATTTGCTAGCTTACTTTCAAGTGCCATCTTTACCTTCTTAATGACTTTTTAGTTGCCTTCTGTTGGTATTTAAAAGCCACCCAATCCTGTAACTTCCCACTAATTTTTGCTCTATTATATGCCCTCTCTTTGGCTTTAAATTCCCTTGTTAGCAATAGTTGTGTCATCTTGCCTTTAGAATACCTCTTCCTCTTTGGGATGTATATATCCTCTGCATTCCGAATTGCTTCCAGAAATTCCAGCCATTGTTATTCTGCTGTCGTCCCTGCCGGAGTTATTTTCCAATCAATTCTAGCCAACTCCTCTCTCATGCCTCTGTAATTTCCTTTACTCCACTGTAATACTGATACATCTGACTTTTGCTTCTCCTTCTCAAATTTCAGGGTGAATTTGATCATATTATGATCTCTTGCCCCTTAAAGATACTTTTCCCTTTAATCAATTCTGGTTCATTGCGCAGCACCCAATCCAGAATAGGTGATCCATGAGTGGGCTTAACCACGAGCTGCTCTAAAAAGCCATCTCATCAGCATTCCAGAAATTCACCCTCTTGGAATCCTGTACCAACCCGTTTTACCCAATCCACCTGCATATCCATAATGTTAAGAACAAATTCAGCTATTAATGGAGAATTGCAGTACATTTGATCAGGCACTCTCTGCGACTTAAAGAAAGACCACCAGTATTGCACCCGTGTATTTGATGCAGAAATGCACATGCAGTTAATGCAGTTTGCAACACATATTTAGATGCCTCTTCCAGGAAGCTGAGACACGTGTACACAGCCTACACTTGTCCACACATCACACATGCCCTCACTGTGAATGTGGGACCTATTTCAGGAATGTCTGAGATGAGCTACCTGAGCATAAATAATTGAAGGTGAGCACATAGTATCACGTCATTATGTGATATGAAACCATTTTCTATCGATGCTCTGTATCGTGTATTACTCTGGTGTCAGCATTCGTATCTATTTGGTATGATAATAAGTTGTAATTGCAGATATATAAAAGTAATTATTATAATGACATTATATATACAGTATTACAGCAATATTTTATATTAAACCAGACTTTTTATTGTAAAGCAATTATTTTATACCTGTGGAATGAGATTGATAAAATAGTACCTTACACTATACTAATGTCACATATAATCCTATTTAATGGTAAAATAGTGTCCAGTCAAACTGAAGCATCTGATAATACCCAGTATCTGAACTTCTATAATTTGCTATTAATGCAACAATACATTTAATATATCAGTATTTGTTAGTACCACAGCATATGTTATTGCATGTCAACATTAACTGATAACATGTCAAGTGTTATGTCAGCATTTGATATCACACAGCATTTGGAATCTGCATTATATTTAATAATTTAATTGAAAGGTAATGGGCTTAGAAGGTCTTATCCCGAGGTACTTGCATAATCATACAAGGATCCTCTGTGTTTGATGAAAATGGTCTCCATATTCAATTAATGTTATGGGAGTCATTAGTTATGGATCTGTTTTAGACAACAGATTATAGACAACAGGATGAGAGGCATCAGAAAAGTCAAATTATTCATGTAAAGTTATACTTGCGCATTAAAGAAGAAAATATATTTGCTCCTAAAATGCTCCAAAGTGCTCATGATCACCGTTATGATTGCTTTGAAATGTAGACAAACAGAAAAACCAACATGCACACTATCAGGATTTATACTGTTAAGATCATTTGCTTCACTCTAGAGTCACTGGTTGAAAGAAGAATTCCGGGAGAACTTCCCCTGATTTTCATTGGATCAGTTGAGAGATATTTTAAACCCACTTTCATAAGTAAGACAGGGCCAGGGTTCAATGCATCTCTCAAATTTGGCAGGAATATTCTGAGCAGTCAGAGTCCTGATGTAAAGCCTGTTATTAATATAACATGCAGCAGAATGGCACATTTAATATTACCTGTAGTACAGACTGGACAGCCATTCTAAGAAAGAATATGTAGATATCCCCATGTCTAAGAAATGTGCTGGCATTGGAGAGGATCCAGGGGAGGTTTCCAAGACTGTCATGGCAATGAAAGAGCGTTAACATATGAAGAGTGTTTAACTACTCTGGGCCTGTACTCACTGGAGATTAGAAGATTGGGGGCAAGGGTTGGAATCTCATTGGATCTACCGAATATTGAAAGACCTAGATAGAGTAGGCCTGGAGAGGGTGTTTTCAATAATGATAAAGTTTTGGACCTGAGAGTACAGCCTCAGAATAGAAGAATGTCCCTTTAAAACAAAAATGTGGAGGAATTTCTCTAGCCAGAGGGTGGGAAACTGTGGAATTCAATGCCACAGGTGGCTGTGGAGGCCAAGTCATTGGGTATATTTAAAGTGGAGGTTGATAGATTCTTGCCTAGTCGGGGTGTCAAAGGCTACAGGGAGAAGGCAGGGGAATGGGGTTGAGAGGGAAAATACATCAACTATGATTGAATGGTGGAACAGACTCAATGGACCGAATGGCCTAATTCTGCTCCAATGTCTTATGGTCTTATTCATTTGTTATGTTGTAACATTCAATATAACAAGGAATAGGCTACCAAGACAGATCCTGGATGGAAAGCAAAGTTTGGCAGTGAGCCACCATTTCTGAACATCCAGAGCTCTTCTCTTCAGATACCATGATAAAACCCAGAAGACATTAATTGATTATTTTGAAAGCCACTTCTTTATGTATGTATGTATGTATTTATTGGCATACAGCGCAGAATAGGCCCTCCCAGCCCTTTGAGACATGCTGTCCTAGCCTAAGCATAGGTCAATTTGCAATGACCAGTTAACAGGCCAACTGGTCCATCTTTGAACTGTAGGAGGAAACCCTCGCAGTCACGGGGAGAACGTAGAGGGAGCTGCGGGAATTGAGTCCAGGTTGTGGGAACTGTAAGGCGGTGAGCTAACCACCACACTACCGTGCCAGCCCACCTGAATTAGGATTACAGGAGGATTCCTGGTTATGTCAACAATAAGGCTCCCTCCAGATAGTTTTGGAGATAGAGGGCTATTAGTTGCAGAAAGCACTTATGATTGGTACAAATATTAATACTAATCTACTATGAAGCAAAAAACAAACAAACAATGGTTTTAAAATGAAAGAATGGGTAAATGGAATAACAATGAAAGGGCCTCTCTCGTTCTAATATGGGTGCTAATTTCAAAAGTGCCCAAGACCTCTGAAAAGTATAGTTCACTTTTCCAAAATGACCTTTATTGGAGAGAGGCTATGTGTATAGAGCAGGAGGACTGGGACCTGAAGTTTGGTGGTTGAGGAAGTGAAAGTGGTCAATAAGTTGATTTAGATTGACCTTCTGGCAAGAAAGCCAATCTAAAAGTGTACATAACGTTATGAGGGGCATTAATGGGGTAGACACAGGAAACATAGCCGCTTATCAGAGGTGACATAGACATTTAGGGCAGGGGTTCCCAACTTTTTTATGCCATTGGCCCTTCTCATTAACCGGGGGCCCCAGGTTGGGAGCCCCTGGTTTAGAGTAAGGGGCAAAAGATTTAAAGAGGATCCGAAGGAAAGGTGCTTCACCCAGTGAGTGGTGTGGACCTAAAAAGCTCTCCTCTGTTGGAAAGAGCAGGGGAAGCAGAGTCACTGGCAGCATTTAAGAATGGTCTCAACAAGTGCTTGATTAGCTGAGGAAAAGAATGCTTTGGGCCAAGTGCTGGGAGATGGGACTGAAATGGATGGGTGTCCACAGGACGGTGTCTGTGTGAACATGTTGGACCAAATAACCTGGTTCCATGCTGTAGGTATCTTTGAATATCAGTGAATCTTTTTCATACAGCTTGAAGCTAATGGTAGAAATATTATCTGATGATGGCCACACGGGGGTGCTCTCACAGAGTACAGGAAAAGACCTTGCATCTGTTCAGTCATATCATAGGATGGAGCTTATTCAAGATTCAGGATTGTTTAATGGTATTTCCAGTACACAAGTCTAAGGGAGAATGAAATAATTATTATTCTGGATCTGATGCAGCAGAAGAAAAAACACACAGACACAATAAGATACGGAACACATAAGCACAATAAATATAAATGTGTAAGATAGGTTATATACATAGATTGATTGTATGTCCATAAAATGACACTAGGCACAGGAATATCTATACATAAGGTGACTGACAGGAAATGATCACGTAGATAAAGTAGTGGTGCTTGGATCTTAGGTGCCACCAGCAGGTTTTCCAAAAGATATTGTACATAATTGTTGTCCAATGCTCTGTATAAATATTATATAAGGTTCTCAATCCAAACAAAAACAGCCAGGTTTATAATGATATTGCAACTGGAACTCTGGTTTGGGGTGGGCATAGGCCAAAACATTCTATTAACTTGGATTAGGTTAGGGTTAACCCTTGCCCCCAACCCTAATTTGGAGACACAAGAGAGTGCAGATGCTAGAAACTAGAGCAAACCAATTTCATTCTTACTATTCGTAAAGGTTAAAGTACAGACTAAAGGCACATTTGTCTCAATTACCTAGATATCAGAGGAGATGAGTTAGAAAATACAATTTTTGAGGTAATGTGAACCAGAACCATTTTTAACTGATTATTATTTATAATGGGAGAGCATTAGCTATTCTATTAATCAGTGAGGGCCTGAATTAAACATCTGGTTCAGACTAGATGAGGTTATTAGTGAAGATGGCTGGTAACATATCTGATTTTACATTTAAAAGATTTTCTGGCTAACTATCCACTGCTTACCTGATCAGAGACATTGACTAAGGAACCAAATTTCAGATGATAGGACAGAGATAGCAGGACAAATTTTGTGATCCTAAAATATGTGATCTGAAAGGGCTGGACTATTAACCTTTGCAGAATTCCAGAACATAAAGCTTCCCAGTACATTTTGCAACATCAGAAGACATTTAAGTTGCCATGTCTTCACTTGTGATTTGGAAGGACTTCAATGATCTGTGTCTGAATGTCTTGGAGTTCTGACTGATTTTCTGTTGAACTGAAAGATTCATGCTGAAGTGAATCCAGAAGCAGCAGCACTTATGAATAAAACAGGGTGTGTAACCCCACCCAGAGTATTATAGTGTCACAAAACGCATCCCCCTGGCCATGTCAAGTAAATGAATGCCTGGCCTCAAGCCAACAGAAGCTTTTCATCTTCTTGTGTCTCTTCAGGCATACTGAAGTTTACCATTCTGTGTCTCCATAATTGAATTTTATGCCTACTTTGCTATTGTAGGAAGATGGGTATTATTCACTTAAATGTTTCAGTGAGGCATCTGGGCATCCACCAACCATTTAACACAACCATACCGTTGGCAAAGTCACTCATTTTCAATGAGTTTCATTCTGTGAAATAGCTACAGATATTAATATGCTAAAGGCAGTTAAATAGATCACTAACATTAATTTCTAAACGTATCAAAGCAGGTTTCTGACTGGGTGATTTAGTGAACAGTTCAGACAGGCTATTTATTAGATTCACATCTTCATGTCTAGTTCTATTGAAGGCAATGAAAATGGATATTAAACAAGGATTAAACAGACATTAGGGAGGATATTGCCCATTTTGAGTTGTCACCTGTGAATTCCTATCCTTGCCTTTTCAGGTTTTATTTCACGTCAAATGTAAATGGTAAGATACTTCCACACACAAATGCTGTTATTTTTGAGATATTTTTAATCAAAGGAAGATACTGAAATATATTGATAAGACGATAGGGAAACCTACTTTTTTAATGCAGCATTTTATCAATAAAAAACTAATTTGCTTAATGATCAAGCTTTATGTCAATATGGAAAGGAAGTAATTAAATACATTTAAGTTAATAGTTCAACACATTTTTTTTAGCTCTGTTCAAAATTAAATTGATCAGTCCACTGATAAAAGATGAATGGTTAGATATGTTTTGAAAAGATTTCAATTATTGGCTGACTTTAAGGTATTTTGTCAACTTAAGTGGCATGGTAGTTAGCGCAACATGTCACAGTTCCCACCACTGCCTGTAAGGAGTTTGTACGTTCTCCCTGTGACCACGTGGGTTTCCTCCCTCAGTCCAAAGATATACCAGTTGGTAAATTAATTGGTCATTATAAATTGCCCTGTGATTAGGCCAGGAATAAATCAGGGGATTGCTAGGCGATGCGGCTTGAAGGATCAGAGGGCCTATTCCATGCTGTACTTCATTAGGAGCTTGAAGAGATTTGGGAAGCCAACAAAAATACTCAAGAACTTCTATAGAATAGATGTATCACAGAGAGCATTCTGACAGGCTGCATCACCGTCTGGTATGGGGGGGGGAGGGTCTACTGCACAGGACCAAAACAAGCTGCAGAGGGTTGTAAATTTAGTCGGCTCCATCTTGGGTTCTAGCCTACAAAGTATCCAAGACATCTTCAAGTAGCGGTATCTCAGAAAGGCAACGTCCATTATTAAGGACCCCCATCACCCAGGGCATGTCCTCTTCTCACTGTTACCATCAGGTAGGAGGTACAGGAGCCTGAAGACACACACTCAGCAATTCAGGAACAGCTTCTTCCCCTCTGCCATCCAATTCCTAAATGGACATTGAACCTGTAAACACTACCTCACTTTTATAATATATTTCTGTTTACATGATTTTTAATCTGTTCAATACATGTATACTGCAATTTATTTATTTATTCTTCTTCCTCTAGATTATGTATTGCATTGAACTGCTGCTGCTAAGTTAACAAATTTCACGACACATGCCGCTGATAATAAACCTGATTCTGATCTCAATAATTAATAATTAAATAATTAAAAGTATTTTCTTTTATTTTTGTGCTAATTTTTACTTTATCTATTTAAATCTATCTTACAATTTTTATTTATGCACCCCTGATGTATCAGGACACTTAAATAAGTTCCCGAATCATTAGACAATTCAATTCTGAGGCCTAGGTTCAGCTTTTGGCTCTTGGAGCCTACACAGCCACCTCCACCTACCAATTGCCTCTTAGAGAGTCAGCTCAGGGAGTGGTCCCTATCCAGAGCAGGTTAGTGTAGACAGTTGGAAATCACAAGATGGCATGGGGAGGCAGTGGGCTGGATTCAGTAAAATTCCTTCATTTTTAAGTGGGAAAGGTATTCTGAAGTAATCATTTTTCTACTTAGAGCCACTCACTATATGCATTACAGCTAACACTACCACTCTGTTATTGTAAGCTACTGGAACTTTATTGTTGAATTGCTGTAGAGCTGCTGATTTGAAATTTATTTATTCAATGAGAAAGGTTTGCTTTAAAACTCTTTATGATGAATTTCACAGATTTTTCAAAGGAAATTGAATGTATTATGTTATATGACTCCCAGCATACTTGTAAATGTCTTGGGGAGCCACAGCATAAAATATTTACCGTACTCCTCTTCATTCACTGTATTACCCATTTTCTCCCTGTGGGGGCAAGATACAATTTTGAATTGATGCTAAATATGCATTTTAATCTGTTATCAATGGAACCAGCATGATCATAGTTTTGATTCAGAAATTAAGTTAATGCTTCAAAATTTTCCTTAATCTCTGTCAAATTTACTCTGCAGATTACACCTCTGGCGAGTGACAGGGGTTCTTTTCTCAGTACAGTCACGAAGACACTGGAGGAACAAACCTTCCCACTTCACTGATTGTAGTATTACGTCAATGGTAAAATAACATTGTACGTGAATTTCATTGGAATCTCTGGCTCATGTCTGCTCAACGTGGAAGAGGAGTGTTTGGGGTGGGTGTTGAGAACCCTGATTGCTGCATCAGGATTACACAGAAGCCCGGCGTAAACAACTGTTGGAGACAATTCCCTCTTAAATTACTTGCTCACATGCTCTGTCAAGTCGTCCCAGTGACATCTTTGGTTCTCAGTCTGGCCTCATCAGATGCACAAGACCAAAGTAAAAATTAGTCATCCTCCATCCTGAGGAATGACCTCAGAAAAATATAAATTCCCTAGTATAAACAAGTAATTTTTGTTAGTAGTAAGAAAATAGTAAGCAAGACTTTGTTATATTGCATCAGAATTTTACTTCAGAACTTTATATTGGATAGAATATTATTAATGGATGTCATATGAACCCTCCTCTTTCCTTTGCTTTTTGCACAGAATAGCACGGATTTTAAGTCTGACAGAATTGACCAAAAGTAGTTTTAGATCAATAGTTCCATTTACTCATAGCCACCACTTGAGGGCAGTATAAGATGGCAATATAAAAATCGTAACGTTTCTATTTAAAACAGATTTCATTCAATATTGGTAATGTGCTCATTCAGAATAATTTCCAGCATCTGCAGAATCTCTTGTGTTTGTGTTAGGATTTTGCCTTTACTATGAATAGAGTTGTTGAGCAAAGTGATCACCCAGCTTCCATTTGTCAAAGCAGCTGATTCAGTCTGCAAGCATACAGATTCTGATTTATTTATCACATGTACATCTAAACATATAATAAAGTGCGTTGTTTGTGTTAACAACCATCACACCTCGGGATGTGCTGGGCGCAGCCCCCAAGTATCGCCACATATTCCAGAGCCAAAATAGCATACCCACTTGTGCCAAGCAGAAAAACACATTACGCAACAAAAGATCAAACAACACACACAAAATGCTGGTGGAACACAGCAGGCCAGGCAGCATCTATAGGGAGAAGCGCTGTCGACGTTTCGGGCATGTAATGTCATGTAATAATGGGTCAGTCAGGGCTCTTCTTCCAACAGTGTCTAGAGTATAATGCCTGTTGCTTGTTTTGCTGACTAAAGACTTCTATGTCCACCAGCTTCAGTTCTTCTCTGGTGATTTTGTTCATAGTCACCAGTGGTACCCAAATATTCATTCTAATACTTAACCTTTCAACTGCAACGCAGTCATTGTATTTCTATAAACATAATTTAATGAACAAGATCGGAGTGTATAGAATGAAGACGCAGAAATGCCAGCTGGCTACTATAAAGCAGAAAGCAGAGAATTGGCTAAAGGCATGGCAGTAGGAAGAAATTGGGATCTGACAAGGTTTAACGCTATGACTATACTTGTTTATGATTCATATAACAATTTTGACTTAAGACCCAAAAGCACAGTTTCTAGAGCTTTAGAAAGTGGGGCGGGGGGGGGGGGGGAGAGTAGAGGTGGTGATTAGTCATTGTTAAGAAGGGCAGCAACATGTCACAGAAATGTGAATAAACACACTTAATTGTCATTATAATGTCAACAGAAATAAATGTGAGGTATCGTCATTATTTTGCTAAGAAAAATAACTTAGTCACTTATTACTTGAAATAGAAGTTTATATAGAATAAAATAACAAATGGTATTTAGGAATACAAAAAAAAGTAGTTCTGCAGGTCAGTAGATCAGAAGATAAATCAAATCAAACTCAGGTGTTTTTTCTCTGTAAATTAATTATTGAAATATTGGGAAATTATACTAAAGTTGTTTCCCATATCAAATTTCACGACTGTTTCTGTGCAAGCTCCCACTTTTCTGATTTCGTTGGTGTCCAAAATTTTGCTAGTTCCTTCCTTGGATGTATTTAATGATGAAGCATCCACAACCTATGAGGCAGAGAATATGGCTGAAGAAAAAATTCTTTATCTTAGTCATTAGTGGATGATCCTTTATCTTGAGATTGTGCCTCCTGGTTCTAGACACTGAGATAAAAGAAACTACTTTGTCAAATTTTCAGTGATACAATGAAATGACTTTTTTTTTCCAAACCTCAGTTAGTTTTTACTAACTTTCCCAATTTCTTCTCCTATGACAGCTTCCTTTTGTCACAAATCAATCTAGTGAGTCATCATTAAGGTAAGTATATTGTTTGGGTACAAAATCTGAAAATACATACTGTGGGATCTTACAAAGCTCTGCATGTTCCCAGCAAGACTTTGTTATTTTTTCCAGATTTCACTCCTTCTGCAGGCTACTTTCTGTCAAATTTTTAATCCACATCTTTTTTACTTCTAGACTTCGTATTGTACAGCAGTCAAGGCAAATGTTCCTCATTGTACCCGTAACAAACCTGTGGCCGATCCTCTTCAGCAATGTTCTTGCCATAGAGGGAGTACAGAGAAGGTAGATAGATAGATACTTTATTCATCCCCATGGGGAAATTCAACTTTTTTTCCAATGTCCCATACACTTGTTGTAGCAAAACTAATAACATACAATACTTAACTCAGTAAAAAATATGATATGCATCTAAATCACTATCTCAAAAAGCATTAATAATAGCTTTTAAAAAGTTCTTAAGTCCTGGCGGTTGAATTGTAAAGCCTAATGGCATTGGGGAGTATTGACCTCTTCATCCTGTCTGAGGAGCATTGCATCGATAGTAACCTGTCGCTGAAACTGCTTCTCTGTCTCTGGATGGTGCTATGTAGAGGATGTTCAGAGTTTTCCATAATTGACCGTAGCCTACTCAGCGCCCTTCGCTCAGCTACCGATGTTAAACTCTCCAGTACTTTGCCCACGACAGAGCCCGCCTTCCTTACCAGCTTATTAAGACGTGAGGCGTCCCTCTTCTTAATGCTTCCTCCCCAACACGCCACCACAAAGAAGATTCCTGATCACCAGATTGATTCCTGGGATGGCAGGACTTTCACATGAAGAAAGACTGGATCGACTAGGCTTATACTCACTGGAATTTAGAAGATTGAGGGGGGATCTTATTGAAACGTATAAAATTCTAAAGGGATTGTACAGGCTAGATGCAGGAAGATTGTTTCCGATGTTGGGGAAGTCCAGAATGAGGGATCACAGTTTAAGGATAAAGGGGAAGCCTTTTAGGACCGAGATGAGGAAAAACTTCTTCACACAGAGAGTGGTGAATCTGTGGAATTCTCTGCCACAGGAAACAGTTGAGGCCGGTTCATTGGCTATATTTAAGAGGAAGTTAGATATGGCCCTTGTGGCTAAAGGGATCAGGGGGTATGGAGAGAAAGCAGGTACAGGGTTCTGAGTTGGATGATCAGCCATGATCATACTGAATGGCGGTGCAGGCTCGAAGGGCCGAATGGCCTACTCCTGCACCTATTTTCTGTTTCTATGTTTCTGTGTTCCAGCTCACACCATACCAGTTACCAAAGAGGTCATGCTTGGTATTTCAATTGGCTGCCTATTGAGCAGAAATAATATTTTAAAGTTTTCCTTCTTGATTTTAGACCTATCCATGGTCATGCTCCACCTTAGCTTTATACTGTCTTCCAACCCTAAAACCATCTGAGATACTTGTATTCATTTAATTCTAGTTATTTTATCATCTCAAAATCTATTTTCCCCATCTTTGGTGATTAACTTTTCCAGTTACCAAAGCCCTAAGTTGTGGAATTTCCTTTCTAAATATTTCTGCCCCTCTATTAAAACAACAGACAACTGGAAGCCTAGGATCACCACTGTGGACTGAACAAAACCTTATTTAATTTGCATTTGGTTTCTCCAGTGTAGAGAACATTGGAGTCCTGGAGTACTCACAACGTTGTGAGTACTGCGCGCAGTACATAAGACTGGAAGAAGTGCAAGTTGTTTGGGTTCCTGAATGATGGGAATGGGTTGCATCTCCTGTGGGTTACATGGGAAAGTGCAATGGGGAGAGTGGTTGGTAGAGACTAAAGACTGGACTCAGGAGCCAGGAAAGGATGATCTATTGGAATACTGAATGAGGAGGGAAGGAGGAGTGGTATCCAGCGGTAGAATCTCATTGAAGGTGGTAAAAATGAATCAGAGGTGTAGAAAATAGATCAGATCTGGGGTAGAAAAGTCATCATAGTTTAGGGAGAAGGCATCACGAAGATACTACGTAGCAAATCTCATAGTTGGAGCAGATAAGTGCTTAAAGCGGATTGAGTGAATGCAATGGAGTCCTTACAGAAAGCAGGATCGAAGAAAGATCTGTGAAGCCATTTTCGGGATTATGTGGACTTGTATTAAAAGTTTGTCACTAATCTATTACCAGAGGCAAAAAAAAGAGAGAACAGAACCAGAGGTGGACCATATGAATGTGAGAACAAGGTAGATACAGGCCACAAAAGTAATGACATATTCAGTTTCTGTGTGAATGTCAGAAGTGACACCAATATGGTCATTAATGCACTGGAAAAACTTGAGGGACTGAGTAGGACTGAACCTAAGACTTTTCCATCCACCTATTCCACAAGGAGTCAGGCACAACTTGAGCTGATGTGAGCTCCCATAGCTACGCATTTGATCTTGTAAAACTAAGTGGAGTTGAAGAAGTTCTTCAATGTTAAAATGAATTCCTGGACTTCTAGTTAAGGAAGAGACAGGGGTTCTTTGGAGCATTTTGTGGTTTGTAGCTGTGGAGGGATGTTAAAGATGACCTAGCTGGCACCATGGATTTATAAAATGTCAAAATGGTGGAAGTATCAGAAATGTTTCAGATGTAAAGATTGGACTGGATCAAGGGAAAAAGATAGAATCAATGGTAAACCTTTCTTCCATGAGGTTTATAAGGGTTTTCAAACATCATAATAAATTATAATTACTGCCTAACAAACATTTTCACCTTAAAAAACATATATATTGTCAGCACACACAAAGTATACTGCAGATGCTGTGGTCAAATCAACACGTACAAAAGCCGGATGAACTCAGCAGGTCGGGCAGCATCCGTTGAAATGAGCAGTCAACGTTTCAGGCCGAGACCCTTCATCAGGAGTCCTGACGAAGGATCTCGGTCCAAAACGTTGACTGCTCATTTCAACGGATGCTGCCCGACCTGCTGAGTTCATCCGGCTTTTGTACATGTTGATATATATTGTCAGTCCCTGGGATAAATATTTTAATTTATTTTTATACGATTCTACCCCTAAAACTTTATATAATGCTGCAGATGTGTTCACATATTTACCAGTGATTTCATCTGCAACATTCTAAAATCAAATGGTCTCAAAACAAATCAAAATTACAACTGGATACTTTAATGATTGCTAATTATCATATCACTCCCATCTCCTTCCACCTTGCGGACCATTATGGGAGAATGCAACACAGGAACAGGCCGCAAAAGTGTATAATATCAGTGCCTACTACGATGCCAAATTGAACAAATTCCTTTTGCCAGCCCATGAACCCTATTACTTCATTCCCTGTATATTCATATACCTATTGTAAAGCCTCTGGGGTGCCACTGTTCTATCTGCTTCCACTACCATCCCTGGCAGCATGTTCCAGGCACATATCACTCACTATTGAAGAAAATCTTGCCCCACATTTTCCCCTTAAACATCCCCCTCTTATCTTAAAGCAAAGTCCTCCAGTATTAAATATTTTAGATAGGTCCAGATTGTAGTGAGTGGTCCACTCAGCAGAGGAGATGATTGGCTGCCAACTACCGACATTAAAGGACCTGGTCATCGTCAGAGCAAAGAAAAGAGCTGAAAAAGTTACTGCTGGCTGCACCCACCCTAACAGTCACCTATTCACCAAATTGCCATCAGGGAGATGCTACAAACCCATCTTCACCGCATCATCTCTGAAGCTTCTTTCCAGTAGTAATGTAGCTTCTCAACAAAACTCACCCAGCTATCCCTGCACAACATCCAGTAAATTGTCTTTCCTGTTTTCCTTGTTCCGCTGATAATTATTGAGTCTGTTTGTACGCTCACATTTATTTATGTCTGATTATTGACATGTGCGCATGAGACCATTCTGTTAATTGTTGATTGATCATGGCTGTTTGCACTATTGTCCTGTAAATTGTGTTGTCTGTTAGGGTATTGTCCCGTGTTTTATGCCTGGCACTGAACCACAATCAATTCTGGTATGTTTCGCATACTGGCAATAAAATGATTCTGATTCTGTTCTTTTGATCCTGGATAAAGGAGTCTGCCTGACTTTGCCTCTCATCATTTTATCAACAACAGGTCTTCCCACATTATTAACACATACTTCCTATTTCTTGCCCTGATATATATATTTTATCTATATTAAAATTCTCATTTTATTTTTTAACTCACTAGTTTATCATGACACCTTCCAGAAAATTTAGTTTTTATACTGGTCATATAATTTGAGGTTATGAACAAGGTTTACAAAGTTTAATGAAGTGTCTAGTTCATATCATTTATAAATCCGTAGTGAGCAAATATTTAGCCATAGACACACGGTTTTCTATTTATTGTCAACTTTATGTTTGTGTTTCCAAGCCAGCTTTCAATCCAGTGAGGTAATTTAGCACTAATGTCACAAGCCTCCGCTCTTCTTTATACTGTATGGTGAATGAGACTGCTTCTTTTATATAATGAAAATGGGCTTATGTTCACAGTGATGCACAATCTTCAGTGTAACTGCAGCTGAAACAGTATCAGTTGCAGATTTGTCTTCAAATGCAAACCCATCTCTGAGGAATAGTCTCACACTGTTTTAGTCCACATCAGCTGCAGTGCGATTACATCAGGGAAAAGCCGCTTGTTTAAACTTTAAAATTAATCTTTAAGAAATGCCCAGGTGTTTGGCTAGATGCCCTGAAAATTCTAATATTGTAAAAAGCCATTGAGGGTTTTTCTTTTCATAACAATAAAAATGTCACCAGCATTCAGATATTGTCAAGAAGGCCTTTGTGTATGCACATGAGAATCTATATTCAAAGTTCTCTGCTTTGACAATGGTCCAAATGAACCTCCTAACGTGGGGGTACCACCTTGCACTGTTCACAAATAAAGGGGACTGCTCCTTATTATTAGATATGATTGAATACAATCAGCAGAAATATCTCACATGTGGAACTTGTTCATGTAATTTCTGAATTATATTCTTCATAATTAGTCACAGCATCTAAATTTTAATAGAATGGATGGTAATAATAATTGATGTAAAACCATTTCATCTGTCTCTTCTGATTTTTGAGGTCAACCTTGATCAGAATTTGTTTTTTTTTTGCCATCTTTTAAGAAAGAAAATGGTTAGATTATAAAACCATAAGACATAGAAGCAGAATCAGGCCTTTTGTCCCATCAAGTCTGCTCTGCCATTCCATCATGGTTGATCTATTATCCCTCGCAACCCCACTCGCCAGTCTTCTCCATATAACCTTTGATACCCTTACTAATCAAAGACCCATCAAATTCCTCTTTGAATATACTCTAGGACTTTCCCTTCACAGCTGTGCCAATGCATTCCACAGATTCAACACCACCTGATATATAAATTATAAGCGAATTACATTCCCACAACATCAGCAGGTGGGCTCCCTTAGTACCACTTTCTGGGTGCTTCTCTGCCACTGTCCCAATACTGACCAGGGCTCTCCTCAGGAGCATCATAATTTGGCCTTAGTGCTCATTCTGAAGTGCCAAATAACAAATATTTCACTGTAGTAGGATGGGTGAAGGCATAAGAGAAATGTAAGTACAATGGCTATTCAAGCAGGTGATTAGTTGAAGTCCCAGTGCAATATGGCATGCTTGTTATGAACTTTATTTAAGAATCTTGTGTTGAGTCTTGTTGTTATGGATAAGAAGACAAGAGAACACTAGCAGCACTAGTCCTCCAAGCCTAATCCACCATTCAATATGATCATGGCTGACTTATGATGGCTCCAGCTCCTCCTCTGTGCCAATTTCCCATAACCCTCAATTCCTCAATCTTCCAATTATTTATCTATCTCCACCTTAAATATATCCCTGTGTAATAAAAAGCCAATATGCTACCTGACTTATTAATTACTTATTGGGCCTGCATGCTATTTTTTTTTTGCCTTGACTCCTCTGAATGTCATTTACAGACTCTCTTCATTTTGATAGTAACTTGCCAGGTTTTTAACCTATCAACACTCAGTTGCCACTTTATTAGGTGCATCTGTACACCAGCTCGTCAATGGAAATATCTAATCAGCCAATCATGTGGCAGCAACTCAATGCATGAAAGCATGCAGACATGGTCCGGAGGTTCAGTTGTTGTTCAGACTAAACATCAGAATAGGGAAGAAACTTTATTCATGTGACCTTGATCTTGGAATGATTATTGGTGCCAGATAGGGTAGTTTGAATATCTGAGAAACTGCAGATCTCTTGGGATTTTTACACACAACGATTCTAGAGCTTACAGAGAATGTTGTAAGGAAGACAACAAAAATAATCCAGTGAGCTGCAGTTCTGTGGGTGGAAACACCTTGTTCATGACAGATGTCAATGGAGAATGGTCAGACTGGTTAAAGCCTACAGGGAGCAGACAGTAACTCAAATAACCACACATTACAACAGCGGTGTGCAGAAAAGCATCTCTGAATGCACAACACATTGAACCTTGAAGTGGATGTGCTATAACAGAGAAGACCACGAACATACACACAATGGCCTCTTTATTATGTATGGGAGGTGCCTAATAAAGTGGCCACTGATTAGACGTCACACTACAGAATCATAATGTCCCCATGACAGCATGCTCTTCCACCTATGTTCACATCTTGGAAACCTTATAAATAATATATATAAATTATAAATCTTGTAAATAATAAATAATTAAGGGCTGAGAACTGGGGTACTGCTGAGGACCCTTTTATACCAATTCCTTATTTGCTATGTGACAGACAACTTTCAATTTATAGTAAGATACTTCATCCACTGTCTTGGGTTGTTACTTTGTACCTTTTATGTGGCATCACGTCAAAGCCTTTTGGAAAATTAAATACATTATATATCTATAGGTACCCCTCTATCAACTGTCCCTGATAAATTCTCAAACAATTTCAGCACATTTCTCAAACCATATTGACTAGGTCTGACTTTATTCTGCTTTCCTAAATGAATCGTTATTTCCTTCATGATTATTGACTCCAACAGTAGATGTTAAACTTACTGGCTTCTAGTTCCCCATATTCGGTTCTCCTTCCCTATTAAGCAAGGAGTTACTCAGGCTGTTTTCCAATCTTCTGTGAGCCTTCGGGTTTCAGTGAATTTTGAAAAGTTTCAGCCAACGTGTCCATTTTCTCTGAAGTCCTTTATTTCTAAATATTGGCTATATGTCATCAGCTCTTGGAAGTCTGCCTACCTTTAATCCTGTGAATTGCTCTAATACTTTATCCCTTGTGATTGGGATTTTTACAATTTCCTTCCTGAAATTTGACGTTAGTTTATCAATTACCTGAGGGATACTTGCACTGTCCTCCACACTGAAAACAAATGCCAAGAATTGATTTAATAATCTCCCATTTCTTTATTTCCTGTTATTAATTCACCATCATCCTTTTCTAGTGGTCCCAGATCTTAGCTGCCTTCATTCATTTCATCTCTCCATAAAAACTTTTATGCTAGTTTGAATATTTGACACATTTTCCCTTAAAAATCAATTTTCTCCCTTCTTAAGACCTATGTATTCTTTCACTGATGATTCTCAGGTTTTCCCAGTCTTCCAGCTATGGCCACTTTGACTGTCCAGATTTTCAGTTTAAAATTATATTTAACCTTCTCTGCAAACCACAGACAGCCCCTTTCTCATGGAATCCCCCTTTCTAATTAGGATAGATTTCTGTCCTATTATGGACAAACTGTTTGGATATATGCAGCTGCTCATCTACTAACCTGACTCTTGGCTTATTTTTTCCAGTCCACCTTAAAGAACTCCACCTTTATATCATTAAATTAGCCTTATTTAAGTTGAAGATGATGAGTTCGATCCTGTGGTGCTCACCCTCAAAATGATTCTGCAATTATTTTATGGCCACTACCTCCTAGGGAATTCTTAACCACGAGATCTCTCATTAATCCTTTCATATTACTCATGACCAAATCTAAAATAGTCTGTTCCCAAGTAGGTTCCACAATATACAGCTCTAAATATATATAAAACAAATCCCTGGCACACTTGACAAAAATTCATCTTCTATATAATGAGTCCTCAAACATTTTTTATGCCACGGACCCTTACCATTAACTGAGGAGTCCATAGACCCCAGGTTGGGAACCCCTGTTTTACATGCTCTTGTTAGTTTGGCTCATCCAACCAATATTTAGATTAAAAACTCCCAGACCAGTCACAACTCCCTTCAAATATTCCCTTGATGTTACCCAAATTATATTCTATCCTATTGAACATAAGGCAGAGCATACCTACAGGGATAACTCCTTGTATGCATATAATAGTATAACTGTTATAGTTGTACTGTTACAAGTATAACAGTAGGTTATACATATTTTGGGGGACCTTTGGATTACTGTTACACATGTTTTCTTTCCCACTGTTCATGGTTTCAGTGCAAATTGATTATACATTACTTTCACTGCCTCTATATTACAATTCAACACCACTTTTTGATACCTTAATTGATTAATAATTAATAAACCTTCTCTATTTGCCCGGTTCTTTTGGAACTTTGTTTAACCTAGCATAATAAGCATTCAATCCTGTTCACTCTGTAACCATAATTTTGTTAAAGCTATGAGATCACAATCTTATGTTCCGATCTATGCTGTCAACTCACCTATCGTTTGTTAAAGCTGCATCCATTCAAATAAAGACCATTAAGTTTTAGGGTTTCTTTTCAATTTCACTGACTCAGTGCTGCATACATTCATTCACACTTTATGTCACACATTGCTTGACAATTACCCCCTCACTATCTTGTACCACCACTCTCCAGTTTCTTCTTGGTGCCTCTCCCCTCCAATTTAGCTGAAAGCCCTTTCTGCAATCCTGTAGAATGACTCCCTTCACATCAATTATATTAATCTGATGTGTACCATTTCTAAATAAATTCTATCATTTGTTGATCAATTTCTAAATCTTTACGTTGATTTCAAATCGAGATTCATTCTATAATTTTGAAAGACTTCAAGCCACTTTCCACCATCACTTCTACATAAGGTCGCAAACAACAGAAAAATGTTATAACTGGTCATTCATCTTATCTGCTCTGAGGTTTTCACCGATGTTGCAATGGGAGATCAGGTAAACGATGCAGAATGTACAGTTAGATGGTGCTTGTTCACAATGCTACTTGTTAATGGTGGCTAAAAAAGACAACGTTTACCCCATTCATAATATAAAGCTAAACTCTTAGTGTTAAAAGTATGCAGAGTGTAGCAGCACAAGAATTTGATACATGTTATGCAAGAGCAACTATACAAATGATGCTGGTGGATAATGAAACCCAGTATCGTTGAAAGAATGCAGCATTGTCTCCTCATTTATCAATTATCTGGAATATCCTATCAACTTAGCTTTGAACAAATGCATAGAAGACCACAAAATACTTCTTTACCGTATTAGTGATAGAAACATATTTATAAAATTAACGGTGAAAATCAAATCGAAGTGCAGTAATATGCTTATGGAGCAAATATATTAACTTTCGGTAATTGTTTTCAAATGAACTGAACATGTGACCATTTTTCAAAGCATAACGTACAATTTTAAGAAAATAATGAAAAAAGGAAGAATTGATAAAAGTAGTCATTTAATTTTAAGTTTCTGTATGAAGAAAGACAATTAATTGTCTCTCAATCAATTGTCTCTTGTGGGATAAACTCTTGAGTACATCAAAATGCTACTGCTTTTGCTAATGAGTCCTCTGTGTCCTTGAAATCCAGTGATTCACATCTGTTTTTGTTTAATTTCCATAAACTGATACTGACCGTTTAATCTTAGTTTCTTGTTAATGTGTCCAATCATGAGCATGCGTATTAATGGAAAATTTCATCTTGCAGATGCTTCTGTCCACTAATAGCATACAGCAGATTCATATGAGTAGCCAATCCCTATGATTTTGCAATGACAGATATATGCAAGCAAAGCAACTTCATTCAGATCTCTGTCTGTCGGTATCTTTGGCAATGTTATTGAAATCTAATTCTGGAACTAAAATGGTTTTTATATTCACTTCATAACTGTTACATTTTAAAGCATTTATGGAAACCATGGAAACACCATCCAATGCACATGTGGTAAATTAATTCTGTTTAATCCAAAAAAATACATGATGGCTTTCTTTTATTAAACCGTGCTGGCTTGATTGGGTACAGAGAATAATTTTTTAGTTCTGTCTTTTTTGCTGAATGACTTAAAAGCTGTGCTAATATTAATCTTTCTGTTCTGCTTTGAGTATCAGAGAAAGTGTGAAAATTGCTAGGCAATCTATGTTATGGGTTCAGTATAGACTGAAGTTCTTAACTCTTCCATTAGGTGGTGGAGTAGCATGTTCAACAAGGCTGACTATTTTAAAAGGAATAATTTTTTGCCCCATTGATATACGAATAAATTCAAAATTACTGTTTCCGTGAATTGTGTATTTGCTTAATTTGGTAGCAAGACAATTTTTCTGCAAAAACTGATAAAATGCTATCTAGCTAAAAGGAGAAGAATAGACTTACATATGTCCTTAAACCATGCTTAAGTCCATGAGGCGGGTTTGACACCTCATGCATGCTCCACCATTCAGCAAGTTCTTGGCTGGTCTTTTATCACACGGCCATTTTCCATCAATAACTACATATCCATTAATTCCTCTAATATCCAAAAACCATTGCCCTTATGTGGAGTGATAGACCTGGTTCCTATGGCATAGAAACATAGAAAATCGACAGCACAATATAGGTCCTTTGGCCCATAAAGTTGTGGCGAACATTTCCCTACCTTAGAAGTTACTAGGCTTACCCATAGTCCTCTATTTTTCTAAGCTCCATGTACCTATCCAGAAGTCTCTTAAAAGACCCTATGGTATTTGCCTCCACCACCGTTGCCGGCAGCCCATTCCATGCATTCACCACTCTCTGAATAAAAAACTTACCCCTGACATCTCCTCTGTACCTACTCCCCAGCACCTTAAACCTGTGTCCTCTTGTGGCAACCATTTCAGCCCTGGGAAAAAGCCTCTGACTATTCACATCTCCCCTTCTGGGAGAGTTTACCGGAGGGTCATTCTGCCACTTATATAACAGCCATTGTTAACAGAGGACAGCAGAAGGGATAGATCTTCCACTGACAAACAAGGTAAATTGGGCACAGGGATGACTATGCACTGATGAAGAGTCTCAGACCAAAGCATTGACTTTTGATTTCCCTCCATAGATGCTGCCTGACCTGCTGGTTTCCTCCAGCATTTTGTGTGTTTTTCTCAAGATTTACAGCATTTGCAGGATCTGTGTCATATGATTCACTCTACCTCCTTAGTTAATTTACACGTGGCTGGTGAGCCTAAACTGTCACTGGCATCCACGAGAGGATAATGAAGTGGGGCTTTTCTGGTGCTTTGAAGTGGTAAAGTCTAAGAACAACTACTCAATATCCCAAATGCATCCCAAGTTGAGAATCAACCCTACTGTGCAGTATAAGGTAAGAAGGAAGGAAAATTTCTAAAAAACTAAAAATATATTTTGTAAGTGAGGCAAATGTTTATTCAACCCATTTGGTGTAGTTATAAGAGTATATTAACTTGGCTGTGACATAAAACAAATCATGAGAAGTATAAATTTCCTTCCTATTGGTTGAAAATCGGTGTGTTGTTTCTCAGTACTCACTTGTTGAAAAGAATACAACTGCTCTCATGTTAAAATTATTTTAATAGTGATCTCTGACATGCAGAATGTTATAATTAAATGGCTCACTTCTTACGTTTTATCTTATTTGAGTGATTTGCTGCTACTGACTGATTTCAAACGTGGCAAGTTTTCAAAACACTGCTCCAAAATCCTAATCTTATGAAGTAACTTTTCCCCCCCAAAAAAAATATAAGCACCTACTGTAAAATAAAAAAAAAGAGACTGCTTTGATCACACTGATCAAAGACATCTAAATTAGCTTAGATGCCTTCATGTCAGGTTTAGGGCGCAAAGATGCATTGGATTGCTGCTGTAACCTAGAGATTGATCATTGCAGCATTGTACAGGTCCCAGAATCTTTGCTGTTACAGAGGAGAATCTATATGACTCATTTGGATATAAAGCATGTCTTTGATAAGAAACGCAGGTAGCTGGAAAGAATCTGAGCAGTGTAAAGATGTGCCAAACTGGACTTGTGTGTTTCTATGACTGATGTGTCTGCTCTTAATTTACAGGGTATTGCAGGCCTAGCTATAACTTACAATACAGGCTCCAATCAACCTATCTCAGTCATTAGGCAATTCCTCTGGCAGGCTCACTGATTGATGATACCTTGCATTGGTTTCTTACTTCCCTGGCGCTGCTTTGTCCTGATCCTGACTTCATTGGTCTAGTTGCAAATCCCTGAATTTCGTATTCAAGCCACTTCCATGAATAACGTTTTACCCAGCAAACTGAATATGCAAAATGCTATTAAGAAGCTGATGTTAGCACAAATCAAGTAAACTCTATGCCCATCGGATGGTAAGGTTAAATGGAAAGGAACAACCTTTATTATTGATTTTTTAATGAGATACAGTGCAGAGTAGGTCCTTCCTGCCCTTTAAGCTGTGCTGCTCAGCAACCCTTGATTTAACCCTAGCCTAATCTCAGGACAATGTACAATGATCAATTAATCTACCAAGTGGTACGTCATTGGACTGCGGGAGGAAACTGGAGCACCCGGAGGGACCCCATGCGGTCACAGGGAGAATGTACAAACTCCTTACAGACAGCAGTGGGAATTGAACCTAGGTCGTTGGTACTGTAAAATGCAACCATGACCTATATAACCATATAACAATTACAGCACGGAAACAGGCCATCTCGGCCCTTCTAGTCCATGACGAAAGCTTACTCTCACCTAGTCCCACTGACCCACACTCAGCCCATAACCCTCCATTCCTTTCCTGTCCATATACCTATCCAATTTTACTTTAAGACCTCTGAGCTCTTTGACAATATCTCACATACAAATCACAATTTTAATCTCAGTGTAGATTCAAGATAGAGCATTTTCCAACGTGAACCTAGCAGAGCAAATTTTGTTTGCTATTGTTGGTGAAAATGCCAGGTATTTAGGAATACCAACAAAAAGTTATTGTTGGAAATACTCAGCAGGTCAGATGGCATCAATGGAAAGAGAAACATTTCAGGTCCAGGTGTTGACTGTTTCTCTTTCACCTGTTGAGTGTTTTCAACGTTTTGTTTTTTATTTCAGATTTCCAGCATCTGCAGTTTTCTTTTTTTTTCCGAATAAAACTTCACTCAGAGGGTAGTGAGAGTGTGGAATGAACTGCCAGCAGAAGTGGTGGGTGTGGGTTTGATTTCATCAGAAATTTGGATAAGTTCAAGGACGGGAAGGGTATGTAGGGCTATGATCCGAATGCAGGTCGATGGGACTAGACAGAATAATTGTTTGGCATGAACTAGATGGACTGAAGGATCTGTTTCTCTGCTGCAGTGTCCTATGACTCTGTGGCTCTAGTATTTTCATTGCCAGTGAAATTGAATAGAAAGGGATATGTTTCAGTTATATAGAAAATTGGTAACACCACATTTGGAGTATTGGTTTCCTTATTTAAGAAAGGAGGTTAATGCATGGGAAGCAATTCAGAGGACGTTTGCAGGACTAATACCTAGAATACTTAGCATCATGATGGCACTAAAATTGCAACTCCTTCGTGTTCATCTACGAAAACAGCTTAATTTCTACCTTTGATGTCTCTCTCTTTCCTTTTCAGGGTGGACGGGATTCTGTTGGAAGACCCTGACCTGGAGTTACACTCAGACTTTGATTCTTTGTGGTTATCAGACCCACTCCTGCTTTTCGATATACCAAGGACGCAGCCTAGAAGACAAGCATGCCTTTAGGGTTCTGAGTTCTTGCGGCCCTGTGGATGGGCTGATTCTAAGCTGGTGCGACTGACTGAAGAGTCGCGGGAGAGAACGGAAGAGCAGATCAGCTGTCGGAGGCTCTGTGCTCAGCGAGTTGCGCTCACTCTCTCTCTCTCTCTCTCTCGTGGTGGGTGAGAGATTACTGCCGATTCTTGGGTCACAGAGCTCAGAAAAAAAATGGCATGACAGGCTTTTAGCACCGTAAATCAGCGAGTTGTTTTATTATGTCTCCCCTCTCGCTGTGAAAGGGAACACCTCCTTTTCCCTTTATTAGGGAGAGAGAAAACCTGTGTCACGCCGAATGCCGGGTGAACTGTTAGCTTGTGTTGTACTGCAGATCATGGACTTTATTGGGGGCCTTGCTATTGCATGCTTGGGGTTGGGGTGGAGGGTGCTGGTGCTCTTTTGCAGAAGTGGTAGGGTTGGGGAGGATCGTTGCTTTGCTGCTGCTTGTGTGTGAGGGTGCAGTTGGGGGGGCTTTGGGCTTCTAACATTTTAACTGTCACTGTTCTGTTTTCGTGGATGTCTGTGAAGAAAAAGAATTTCAGGATATATATTGTATACATTTCTCTGACATTAAATTGAACCACTGAACTAGAATACAATTGTCTTAACAAGAAAGAAGGGAAGAGACTAAGCTTATAAATGCCAGAATTTTGAAAAGAGATATTTGATTGAAACATAATAGATCCAAAGGGACTTTGACAGGGGTAGATGTGGAGAGGATATTACCCCTTGCAGGAGAATCCAGGAATAGGTGTCACTGTTTAAAAATAAGGATTGCTATTTACGAAAGAGATGAGATAAAGTCTTCTTTTGTCAGAAAATTATTTTCCTCAATGGTGGTGGAACAAGAATATTGAGAGATTTTTAAGGCAGTGTTAGATAGATTCTTGATGAGCAGTTGGATAACAGATTACTGGTGAAGCTGGGTTTGTGCAGTGGGGATGCACAGTTGCGGTTACAATCACTAAAATCACAACACCATGGTCTTCCTGAACGGCAGAGCAAGCTTGTGGGGTTAAGTTTCCTCCTATTGCACCTAATTCATTTGTTGATATGATAAAAAATGTGTTGTTAAAAAGTTCTTACTAGAGAAAAATAATCTATTTATACATTTTAAAAAATCAATCGCCAAAACATCAAATTACCAAGTAGTTACAAAATAAAGCTGAAAAGACATTGACCAGCAAAACTTCTTCTTCTTCTTCGGCCCTTAGATCCCAGTGAAGCATAGCCCATTGATGACCTCCCGTCTCCGTTGTCCAAAGTCGATGGTATGGTTGGAGTTCATCAATATTTCTATAATCCATTGCATCCACTGTACAGGGGATTGGTCTATACAGCTTCGCCAGAGCTCTGTGGCCAGTCTTACCCGGTTCCACCTCTTATGACAGGGGAATATGGTTGGACTTTGAGAGGCACAAGGTATGCTTAACCTTCATAAAAGATCCAGAGATGCTTCATTTAGAATATCTGAGTTAGAATTATAGTCAGTATTTCTATGGAGTTAAATTTTACTGGTTGTGAACAAAGATACTTGTGGACAAGGGTTACCGTATGAGGAATGTCTGATAGCTCTTGGGCTGTATTCCCTGAATTTCAGGAGAATGAGGGGGATGTTATAGAAACAATCCGAATGTTAAAAGGCCTGAACAGAATGGATATGGCAAAGTTATTTCCCATGGAAGGGGATTCTAGGACAAGAAGGCACAACTTCAGGATTGAAGGACGTCCATTTAGAACTAAGATGCGAGAAATTACTTTAGTCAGAGGGTGGTAAATCTGTGGAATTTGTTGCCATGAGTGGCTGTGGAGGCCAAGTCACTGGGTGTATTTAAAGCAGAGATAGATAGGTTCTTGATTAGCCAGGGCATCAAAGAGTATGGGGAGAAGGCAGGGGAGTGGGGATGACTGGAAGAATTGGATCAGCCCATGATTGAATGGAGGAGCAGACTCGATGGGCCGAATAGTCTACTGCTCCTATATCTTATGGCCTTATGGTCTTATAATTATCCTACCCATCTAGCTACCAAATATCATATGTGATATTAAGTACGGAGACAATGATCCAGCTTTGAGTGAGCGGGCACGCATCACAGATATTCCACATTAACATGATGGGTGGAGCCAAAAGGCAGAATTGTTTGGTAAATATGTTATAAACCTGTCTGGCAGAATCTAGTACCAGGGCCTTGTGCAAACCCACTTCAATCAGGTGTGTGGGCCAAAGAGAAATAAAACTCCCAAGAAACTGCTGAGACAAACCTGTCAGGTGGTCCCAGCGTTGTTTCCTGTCAAAGCTATTGGACCACTGTTGAATTCCGCTGCAAAATGTACCGCCATATTTTCTGATAGGAACTTCAAAGATCAAAGATTCCAAGCACATTTATTATCAAAGAATGTATCAGTGATGCATGAAATTTGTGGGCTTATAGGCAGCCATAAAGCAAGAAAGTCGAATAACCCAATTAAAACAAAAGACCAAAATCCGCTGGGCAGAGAAAGAGAGAAAAGAGAAACACACATAGTGCAACCATTAGAAACAAACCAACAGCATCTCAAACTAGACTGAATCCCAGATCTGCTCCTAGAGCAGCCAGAGTAGGCCCAAGCTAAGCCTCAGTCCCTACTTTTCACACCAGCGGGGCAAAGACGCAGAGTAGCTGGATCAGTTCACGGCCTCGGCGCTGCGGAAAAAGAAATGAACGTTTGCGGAAGAATGAGCGAAATCAGCCCGACATTCGGGCTTCAGTCTGTCTGTGTTGGCATTGAATTGTCCAGGAGCTGAGTAGTGCCGATCTGTATCCAGCACCCCAGCACTCCTGGGTCTGAAGCCATTCCTGATCTTACATTGACTCGGCACTTGGAGTGATCCAACCCCACAAGCGGCTTAGGAGGACGGGCACTGAAACTCTTCCGCATCGACTCCTCTCCAAATCACTTACTCCACCTCCGGCAGCAATATGAATTCTGGCTCTGTCTGCAGCTCGAATATGTTGCGCCTTGCAATGCCCTGCACAACTCATCCCTTGAACCAGTAAAACTCATCCCTCGATGTCTGTGGCAATAGTTCATCACAATTTGCTTCATGAAAAATGTTGTAAGTAATGCTTTTAGTCAAACCTCTTGCCTTATGATTTACCAGTAAGCTGGTGAATATCTTTGGTAGCACCATCTTGGCAATAAATTTACAGTTTCTGTGTTTAAATATGCATGTGGCAAGGTTCTAATTTTTTTCCATTTTCATGGGCAAGAATCAACAGTTTACAATGAAATGCTGGTGATGCACCATCAATAACCCTCAGAGACGTGAGGTGAGTTATAGGCTTTAATTGGCTGGAAGAAAGAACAAGCAGCAACTGACCACCACACTATATCCTGGAGATGGGGCTCAGTCTCCAATCGCCTTTATACCGGGGTCTGTGGGAGGAGCCACAGGAGCAGTCAGCGGGGGGGGGGGGGGGGGGGGGGGCGTGTCCAGACAGGTATATGTAGTTCACCACAGCTGGCATGTGCATACCAGATTCACCCTAATTATTTAGAATGCACTGTCTGGTTTACAGAAAGAAACCACAATGCAAGAAGTATTGTAAAGTGGATGAGAAAATTCTAAAACAGCAATTTTGTTGACCTTGGCACTAAAATGATCAATACACTTTAAAACAGAATAGCAAACAGACATAGCTCAGCAAAAGGCAATAACGGCCTATGAACACGGAATATATCACTGAGGAACAGCCAACAACTTTCACATCAACAAGAGGAGCGAGGTCAATTGCAGCCCAGAAGGGACAGACTAAATCTCTGAACCTTTTTATTGAAGGATAAGGATCACACAACTATATTATGAAATAGAGCATTTCTGATTTTATTTCAGATTTCCAGAACTTTATTTCTCTTTCCAAAGTTGCAGCCTGACTTCCTGAGCAATTTTAGTTTTAGTTTAAATCCAACGGTAAATATTACACAGAGGAGGTGTTGTGTTCATGTGCGTGTCTATTCATTTCTTAGAGCAGTTTAAAATCAACTACTTTATTGTCGACCTGGAGTGAAAAAAAGGTTAGGCCAGGTAAGGATGATAAGCACTAATAAATCAATAGTTTTACAACAAACCACATCCCTATGGTAATCATTGTTTGTAATGCTTTTTATTCCACATTTAATTTAATTAACTGAACTTCAATGCTTCAGCTAGGTTAATAGAATTTGTTTTGAACATACCACTGGATCAGTGAACCAGGGAGTTTAACTACAAATGCAGTAGCTTAACATCTATACCACTGCATTCATACAATTCCCATTTGTTAAAAGCGAACTGGGTCTCAATAACTTTAACCAAATTTGAGGAAATAACAAGAGAAGATCACTGGAATAGTAGCAAGCTTCCTGAGGATAAAAGCAGATTGATGAAATAAGCAGACACTACATGAATGAAACTTAATACAGGTAAGTGGGATGTTGTGTGCTTTGGGAAAAAAGATGTGCACTGACAGTGTATTCTATATTGTACTTCTAGATTGAGATACAAGAGGAATCTGGAGTGAAGAGGAAGAGGGCAGGGTAAAATAATATTGTGTTTAATAAAGTTCACGACATTCTTGGCTTTATAAGCTCTGGCATGGGAGAGCGTTGGGTAGTAATTTCAAAGAATAGGCAGGTGTGTGTCTCATTATGTGATCTAAGCTTTTAGGATATGCGATTTCGCATTCCTGTGTTATGCCTTTAATGGGTCGGCATTTTATTTTCAGGTGTATCTGGCCCACTATAGAAGTACTCTTCCAAATATATCACAAACCTGGATCTGTAGTCTGGCCTGTAAATAATGCTAGGAATTACATTTTGGGCCATCATGTTACAGATTGTGGTGGGATACAAAGTGCATTGGATGAAGGCCCACAGTGTTTCATTGTCATTTCCTGAATGATCTTTCCTCACTCATTAGCAGGGATGTAGGGGTGTTCACTATCAAATGCAGTGATTTCAATTTCATTTGCAGGTTCTCATATGATAGGGACTGCTTCGCCTAGCAACTACGCTCTATTCGCCAGAAAATGTGGGATCACCCAGTTGCCACCCTCTTTAAAACACTTCCCATTCCCATTCTGACATGCAGTCCATGGCCTCCTCTACTACAGTGCTGAGGCCACTCTCAAGTTGGAGGAGCAGATTCTGATATACTGTCTGGGTAGTCTCCAACTTGATGGCATGAACATCAATTTCTCAAACTTCCGGTAATGCCCCAACTTTCACCATAACCCATTCTCATTTCTCTCTCCCCTTAGCTCCCTACCTGCCCCTCACCTTCTGCTGGTGCTCCTCGCCTTCCTTTTCTTCCATGGCCTTCTGAACTCTCCTATCAGATTCCCCCTTCTCCAGCCCTTTATCTCTTTCACCAATCTTCCCAGCTCTTTAGATCACCCCTCCCCCTCTCCTGGTTTCACCTATCACCTTCCATTTCTTCATTCCTTTTCCCCACCTTCTTACTCTGACTTCTCATCTTTTTTCTCCAGTTCTGATGAAGGGTCTTGGCCAGAAACATCAACTGTTTACTCTTTTCCATAGATGCAGCCTAGCCCGTTGAGTTCTTCCAGCATTTTGCATGCATAGCTTGGAACTCCAGCATCTGCAGATTTTCTCTTGTTTATAAAGTTGTGATAGCTGATGATTTTAACTTTCCATATACTGACTGGGACTTCCATACTTTAAAAGGGCTGGTGGGAAAGAATTTGTCAAATACATTCAGGAAATTTTCCTTAATCAGTACATGGATGTCCTGTCTAGAGAGGGTGCAATACCAGGTATCCTATTAGGGAATGAAACAGGGCAGGTTACAGAAGATTGTACAGGGGAATACTTTGCACCTATTGATCATAGCGTCATTAGTTTCAAAGTAATTTTGGAAAAGGATAGGTCTGGTCATTGGATTGACATTCTAAATTGGAGAAAGGACAATTTTGATGGTACCAGAAAGGATCTGGCCAGTGTGGATTGGGACAGGCTGCTTTCTGGCAAAGGTGTATTTGGTAAATGGGAAGCCTTTAAATGTGAAATTTTGAGAGTACAGGGTTTGTATTTTCCTGTCAAGAAAAAAATGGCAAGGATTACACATCTATGGAACCTTGGCTTTTGAGAGATATTGAGGTTCTGGTTAAGGAAAAGAAGGAGGTACACAGCAGGCAGAAACAAATGAGGTACTTGATGAATACAAGAAATGCAAGAGACCACTTAATAAGGAATTCAGGAGGGCAAAATTAAGACATGAGGTTGCTCTGGCAAGGTGAAGGAGAATCCTAGGGGCTTCTACAGATATATTAAGAGCAAAAAGGACAAGATTGGTTCTCCGGAAGACCAGAGTGGTAATCTATGTGTGGAACTGAAGGAGTTGGGGGAGGACTAAATTATTTATTTTTGCATCTGTATTTACTCGCTAGATGGACACACAAGTCTATAGATGTCAGGAAATGAAGCAGCTAGGTCATGGGCCCTGTTTAGCTTACAGAGAAGGAGGTGTTTGCTGTTCTGAAGGAAATTAGGGTGGATAAATCCCCAGGGCCTGACAAGGTATTCCCTCGGACCTACTGAGAGGCTCAGGAACAGCAGTGGCCTTAGCAGAAATTTAAAATATCGGTAGCCATGGGAAGGTACTGGAGGATTGGAGGATAGCTAGTGCTGTTCCATTGTTTAAGAAAGGCTCTAAGGATAAGTCAGGAAATTATAGGGTGGTGAGCCTGACATCAGCAGTGGGAAAGTTATTGGAAGATATTCTGAGAGGTAGGAGATATGTGTTTGGATAGACAGGGACTGATTAGTGATATTCCACATGTCTTTGTCCGTGGTAGGTCATGTCTAACCAATCTTACAGAGTTTTTCAAGGAAGTTACCAGGAAGGTTGATGAAGGCAAGATAGTAGATGTTTTCTACATGACTTGAGCAAACCCTTTGACAAGGTCCCATATGGGAGGTCGGTCAAGGAGGTTTAGTCGCTTAGCATTTGTGATAAGGAAGTAAACTGGATTGGACATTGGCATTGTGGAAGAAGACAGAGGGTGGTTGTGGACGGTTGCTTCTCTGACTGTGACTAATGATGTTTGTCATCTATATCAATGATCTGGATGATAACGTGGTTAACTGGATCAGTAAAATTGTGGATGACACCAAGACTGGGTGTGTAGTGGACAGTGAGGAAGACTATCAAAGCTTGCAGTGGGATCTGGACCAGCTGGAAAAATAGGCTTAAAAATGGCAGATGGAATTTAATGCACACAAGTGTAAGGTGTTGCACTTTGAGAGGACCAGCCAGGGTAGGTCTTACATGGTGAGCAGGAGAACACTGGGGAGTGCAGTAGAAGAGGGATCTGGGTCCTCTCAGTGGTGTCATAGGTAGATAGGGTCATAAAGAAAGCTTTAGACACCTTGGCCTTCATAAATCAATGTACTGAGTACAGGAGATGGGAAGTTATTTTGAAATTGTTTGAGATGTTGGTGAGACCTAATTTGGAGTTTTATATGTAGCCTTTTTCCACTGAGGTTGGGTTAGAGACTACAATTAGAGGTCAAGGGTGAAAGTTGAAATGATTAAAGGGAACACGTGAGGGAATTTCTTCACTCAAAGAGCAGTGGAAGTGTGTAACAAGCTGCCAGCACAAGTGGTGGATGTGGGGTTAATTTCAACACTTAAGAGAAATTTGGATAGTTACGTGGATCAGAGAGTTATGGAGAGCTATTATCCGGGTGCAGGTCGATGGGACGAAGCAAATTAAAGATTTGACACAGACTGAAGGGCCTGTTTCTGTGATGTAGTATTCTATGATTTCTATGACTTTCCTATGTTTTATAAGACAATATTGCCACTCGGCCCATCTTATGTGCATGATGCTATCAGGCGTTTGCTGAAAACCATTGATACCCACACTTACAAGACTTACCCAACTAAACAGCTTAGGCATGAGCTGTGGTAACATGTGGCATATTGTGTGTAGGTCACTGAGTTTTCAGCAGTCTGAATTAAGCAGTAGCTATGTCATAGATTTTATGGAGTGTCAAGTGTACGTGGGCCAAATTTTCAGATGTCAACTCCCTGCCATTCCAGTGCTTCATGTGCTTCTACAAATACAGCACAGTAAGAGTTGTTAGGGGTGAGGACGGGAGCGAAGAATATGGGGCATTCCTGGGGATATCCAGTTGGGAAGTCTGTGTGGCGGAACTGTGAAACAAAATGGTAAAGAAGGCAAGAACAACATCCCATTTCCAGTAGGGTAATGTTCTGCCTCCTATTTCCCATTACATACCCCCCCCCCCCCCCAGTGGATCCAATTTTCCATTACCCAACCCATTCCTGTACTCTCTTAGTGAAAACCTTCACCTTTTCCCATCACCCCACAATGTAACATTCATGCAGTACACCGACATATCCAGTCTCCGATTCCCTCACGCTCTCCTGTCTATATCAGGAAGACTCTACCTCGGGGTTCGGGTTACGGCCCAGCGCATACCCGAGAGCAGGCCGTTTTGGGACCAGGTGAAGTACAAGCGATTTGGTGCCCTCATTCCAAATACTTTTTCTGGCTTCACGGGCAATATGGCCAAAGGTTTACGTCAAAGTTTGCGTCACCAGAAATCATCCTATTCGAATGACAGGTCCGCGTGCGGGCGCATGCGCTGCTTGAGTGTTGCCGGCAACCTGATCTACAGAGTGTGTTCGATCTTCAAATCTGCAGGAAAACACCACGCCAAATATGTGTTTAACTATGCAATCATAGAACAGTGGCATTGAATATAAAAAGTTAGATACTTAAAACGCCAGGAGTGTGGGTACAATTTGCATGTCTAAATCTCAGAACTGTTTATTTGCTGTGACCCGCTCAACCTTCCCTAATGATGATATGCTTGTTCAGTTGATGTCTGCCACCCGAGGGCGATCTCGCACCGGGGAGCCCTCCTCTCTGGTTGGAATATTGTCGTTTAAAATCAAACTATTAAAACTAGCAGAACTGTCCTTTAATCTTTTAGTCACATCCAGATAGACATTCACAGTCTAATGTGCACGAACAGCCTCATAAACGGAGGCATAAACAATGCCGGACCCTCGCTTCGTTACGTTACTCTTAAATGTTACTTTTGCAAGCAGTCACAGAGGCTAATATCGATGCAGTTTTTTTTAAAAAAGGATTTAAATAGAACTGTTGCTGAGAGTGGGGTTCCTGTTCACACGCCAACAGAGTGATAACTTAATTATAATTGGCTTATTTTAAATTATCTTACCGGTTAAAACGAATCATCAAGGAAAACAATAGTCGCATAAAAAAAGACCCATATCTGAAAATATGCAACATGGGGTTTAAATAACTTTTTTTGTGCAAAAACTTTGTTAGAAAATTTGGTTTGCAGGTTTGAAAATACGCGGCTCGAGAAATGCTTAATGCTTCGAGGCTACTGTACTTATCTTTTAGTTGCTCTTCTATCGGAACATTAGAAGTGATTAGATAAAAAAGGACTTCCCATGTCATTAGTTAATGCTCTTCTAGTGATTGTTTTCCTTCAGCCTGTAGTAATGTAGGACGATTCGATAATATATCACTGTACAAAATATGTCTGCACATTCTCTAAGCGGAATCTAAACCGCGTCTGTCTCTGAGCATTTCGGGTTTTCAGGGTTGGAGACAAATTTAATTTAAAGAGGAGTCGCCCTTGCTCAACCGAAGGAAATGGCGTGTCAGCTACGTCAAGAATAGATACTGGTTTAAAGATATAGAAAGAGTGATGGCTCCTGTAACCACCATTTATTAATCCCGGAGCCTTTGTACGGGAAGACATATTACTGGGCACGCCCATAATTTTTAAATAAAAGCAGATTGGGTGACAGACTCAGTTTGACTGATTGACTGAGATTATTACCTTTTTTTGTGGAAAAGAAAGCAAGCCACGAATAGAATTTGAATTATAAGAGGAAAACGCTCATTAGATTATTTTGTAATATGAGAGGAAGATCTCGGGGCTAGCAAATCGTCGTGCATTCAACAAGTTCCAGCAGCAGAAGGATAATTAATTCGCTCCCTGCTCTTACGAATTTCATTCTCAGACATCTCGGTGTTTTACCGTTATACAGCGTAGAACAAATAATGGAATATCTGCGGTCATTTGGGAGAGTTTATCTATAAATTGCGTAGCGCGATGACAAACTGCGGCAACCCGTGGAACTCGGTATTAAAAATACATCCAAAAAGATATGTGGTTGTTTCATAAGAAGAAATACTGTTTCTGCGCAGAAAGTGCGCTAAGCACGCTCATTCATTCCAATAACCGTGCATACAATGTAGAATCTGTTATATAAAAGTTTACTTGAGTTTAGCCCGTCCACTTACAGGATTGGTAATTTACATGGTGTCCGAATTTTTGGATTCAATTTGAGATATTCGGATTTTAAAAAATGCACTGCCGTTAACAGTCTCGAGGTTAGAAAACCGGGACTCCTTTCTCTAATCTTGCCCCGCATGGTGTGGTTGACTTTTTTTTACCCTTTGAAGTGTTCTAAATTTGGAGGTTCGGAATAAGAAGATCTGCCTTTCCCACATTCTTGGAATTATATATAAATGGACACTAATCGGAAACACTGCTTGTTACATTTCCAATAATAGTTTAATTCTAATAGTTGTTCCTTGCGTGGAATAATTCATATCTTTAATGATTAATGTGCGTTAGTGGGTGGAAGTAACATGAGATCAGTAGTTGAACGCACCAAGACGATTTTCTGTGCGTTATTGTACTGCGAACCCCGCATAATAGATGTATATATCCATCTGCGTGCATGCCTCTTTATGTAGCTTAACATCAAGCGATCACAACACAAAATAAATGACTCTACTGACGATTAGGCCCATAGTTGCATCTGCTTATACTCGTGAAAATAAATTGATGCTTTGAAATTCGGAAAGCCCATGGTTCAGAAGTCAGTCCATTTATTTTCTGACTAATAAGACTGCATTTTTACACGAATTAAACAGAGATTGCTCACAGTAAATAGCAAATGACATGGTCTCTTGTTCCACCCCAGGTTACACTGAAATAGGTAACTGAACAACATTTCATCCAGAAATTTTATTGTAGACTTGTTCATATTTGCTGTTTCTGCCCGTCTGCTCAATTGAGTTCAAACAATCCCGAAATAAAATCGAAGTCTGGTAAACGTGATTAACTCAGGAATATCTGTGATGTTTTATTCAAGATTTGAAATATATTCTCGTTCCTCTTCAATGCATGATGTAAATTGCAAAAAAAAGAAAAAAAATTGGACTCTTCCATTAAAGCGACTTTCACACAATAATCGGAGACTGGGCAGTGGTGAATAAATCTTCACACAATTATCGACCAATTCCTCACAGGGGGAAGCAAGATGAGGCAGCGCCAAGATGCACTAAAAGCTGATTGAGATACAGAATCTGCTGCTATAGCAGGAAAATGCCCACTAACCGAACAACCGTTTGTAAATTCAGCTCAAAGAAAGGACATTCACATCGACCTACATTTGAGAACAAGAACTATTCTTGCGGTCTGGAATGCTAATATTGTCGCCATTTTCTAACTGTGCGATTCTTAAACGGATTTGGTACAACTGATTTTTTTTTTGAGGTGTTATCGAGAAGTAGTGTCCATATTAAGAAGACGATCAACTAAGTGGGTAATTGTAACAAAATGTTTCGGAATGGTTAGATGCTGCCAGACTCTATATTTTCGATCTTCATTCCTTTGGATTAAGTTTGTAATCCATGTTGTTCCTTTTAGTTTACCAGGATCTTTGGATACCAACGCGCCTTTATTCCGCTTCATCTCACTCGAAGTCAATACCATTAACACAGATGCCTTCTTGTAATTATGTCCCATTATATAACAACTACGTCGTTCCGTGTTAAATTTTCTTCTATTGGAAGGCTAGTCCCATCACTGTGATTGGCATCTTGGACACAGGCTGATTGAAGTACTTTGTTTAATTCTATCGTTTTTTTCATAATTTTATTTGGCTCGGTTTAAAAGTAAGCTTTCAACTAATCTTGTGACCGTGCCTTTCAGACGGTTGGACTCTACAGTTTTACACGGCTGCAAATCTCAGCGGCGCAGCTTTGCAATCATCTTGCCCGTTGATTTAAAGTCCAGATGTGCACTTCTGAGATTTTAGGGAAGCTCTGCATCTCTGTGGAGTTAATTTGATATTTTGGACCCCATTTTACTGTGGGCCGGGATATTGGTGTTGGTAGGAACGCGAGAAAGAGGGAACCAGACTCAGGTATCAGTTAAAGTGAAGGTGTAAAGGGAGACGCTATACATGCATTCCAGTAGAATTCCCTCTCAAAATGAGATTGTTTTCATGTGTTCGTCTCGGAGATTTTTGTTTGACATGTACTGCTCCCAAATTTGAGGCTGAATTGATGTTGTGTAGTTCTAAAACCTGACATTCTTATCCTAAGAGTAATAAAATGTTAATGGAATAAATTTGGGGGTGGGGGAATTCTCGAATTGCATTTGTAAAAGAAGCGAGGCACATGTATTGGTTTCCACACATCAGTGCACCGGTGCAGAAGATGTTTCGAATTCGGCATTCACCGGTTGTCGTGAGGGGAGAGAGCACGGTTGAGACGCGCTTCCCGCTTTCGGCGAGAGAATTTCAGATGCAGATTAAGTGCTGCTTGTGGTTTTTTCGGAAAAGGTGGGCGCAGGAAGTTCACTGTAGCGCATGTTGCCTTGTAAGGAATTTGTTTGTAACCTCTAGTCACTTGTGTGAGGAATGCATGGAGATTTCGGATGTACCGCATCCGCAAAGAACGTCCCCTATTGCGAAATGTCTATTGAAATACTAAATAAAGAGTTTTCTTGATATAATGTCAATCTGGTCTGCTTGCTTTGATGGGGGTTTCCCTGCTGGGGTAAGAAAGAAATGTGTTAAAGATGATGATAACCATTTGTTTGGGGTATGGAACACACATTTATATCTTGGCTCCGCTAATTATTGGAACTTTGATTTTTTTTCCCCAAATAAATTACTATGCTTCAACACGAGTCCAATATTATTGCAATATGATTCCATGTAGCATCTTGAGGGCCTTCAAACATAATAGGCTGCGAGTTATTATTACATTTTTATAAAATTATGAGGGGCATTTACAAGGTGGATATCACCGTTTAATTTCCCCCGGGGGGAGGGGGAGTTTAAACTAGAGGGAATAGGTTAGGTGAGAAGAGAAGTATTTAAAGGAGAGCTTATAGGCAGGTTTTTCACAAAGAGCTTACTGTTATGGGGAACGAGTTGGCAGAGGAAGCGCTAGAAGCAGGCTAATTGCAGCGGTTAAAAGAGATTTGGGCAAGTATATCGATAAGAACGCTTTACAGGGATATGGGCAAATGGAGACTAGGTCAAGAAGACATAGTATAATTGTACCGACGGGTCTCCTTCCTTGCTGCATAATTATTTCTGACTACATTCACAAATCTCGAAAAATTAATTTATTCAGTTGGCAATTTACACACTACAACTGTTCAACCCAGGTGGTGGAACATAAACCTTGTATTATACTACCATTAATTTCAGTCCCATGATGACTTGGCAGCCCGATAATAATTAAAGATTTAGATCGTTTGGCCATTCAGGCTAAGAAAGGGATACCTACATTTTGCAATCACAATGTGCATTCCCTGAACAGTCCGTGCACGGGTGCATTTTAAAATGTCAGGGATCGATTGGGAATTCTTGAAATTTTATGAACTTTTCAAAGTATTTATTCCAGGTATCTTGGCGATATCTTCAAGGAAGACATTTATCAACCAGTCTACATGTCCTCAGAATAATGGGGAGGATCTGCTGCCATCTAACCAGAGAAAGCTCTCGCACAATATCAATAGATATCAATATTTTTTTTAAATTCGGGAGTGGCACGATTGGTAGTAGTTAACATAACGCTTTGCAACGCCAGCGGCCCGGGTTCAGTCCCCGCCGCTGCCTGTTAAGAGTTTGTACGTTCTCCCCGTATCAGCGTGGGTTTCCCTCGGGTGCTCCGGTTTCCTCCCGCATTCCAAAGACTTGCATTTATTGGTCACATAAGTATAATAGGGCGGCGTCCTGTGCTGTATCTCTAAATAAAATAAAAATAAATAAAATCTAAATGGTGTATGACCTGGGAAAGAAGTCTTAAGTGTGTGCCATCGAACTTATTCTCTCCTTTCCAAGATTTTGTTTTGCACCAGGATCCTTTAGCGAAATTATCTGATTTCGAAGTCAAAGCCGAGTTTATTGTCATATGCGCAAGTGCAATTACTTGCAGTGACATTTCAGGCAAATAACATCATGTAAGCAACATCCACGAGAAACTACATAAACAAATATGATTTTATAAATTGTACACAAATATGATACAAACATATACAATTTTTAAGAGCCTGTGGGGTGTGGATTTGTTCCTGTGTGAAATCCCTATGCTCAGAATTCCTTTGTGTGCAGTTTATAACATTCCTCAGTCAACTAAATCACCTCACAGAGCATGGTTCATCTAAGCTGTGATATAATTAGAAAGGTTCAAGTGTTGCAAGCTGGGGTACTTGATTAGCCAAGAGCAATGCATGGCACTCGTAAATACCTGGAGATAGGTCTCTACTAATAGAGGTGTAAGGCACTCGTTCCCTCTGCTAGTCTGCAGGTTACCCTTGGACAAGGTATAATACCTATATGCCTCTCCCCCCCCCCCCCCCCCAATTAGGGTCACATGAAGCCATGGAAGCAGGTGGTGGATGGCTGTATGAACAGCTGGTGCAAATCACAAATCCTGGTTACATGATCACTGACACCAGGCAGACAATCTCTGAAGAGTAAATTTGGCAAACCACTTCTGGAGTAAATTTACCAAGAACAATCCATGATCATGGGATCATGATCACCTACATCAAATGACACAGCAGATAATGATGATGATAATGATGCCTCTCATAATTTTGATACATCTATCAACTCTCCCATCATTCTCCTATACTCCAGGGAATAATGTCCTATCCTATTGAACTTTTCCCTATAACTCAGGTCCTGATGTCCTGGTAACATCCTTGTAAATTTTCTCTGCTTCTCTATTTCCAACGTTCTCCAATTGGTAACTCCATAACATTTCCATGGTGCTATAGAAACATAGAAAACCTAGAGCACAATACAGGCCCTTTGGCCCACAAAGTTGAGAAGAACATGTTCCTACCTTAGAAACTACTAGGTTTACCCATAGCCCTTTATTTTTCTAAGCTCCATGTACCTATCCAAAAGTCTCTTAAAAGACCCTATCATATCCACCTCCACCGCCGTTGCTGGCAGCTCATTCCACGCAGTCACCACTCTCTGAATAAAAAACTTACCCCTGACATCTCCTCTGTACCTACTTCCCAGCACCTTAAATAGATATCAATATTTCTTTTAAATTCGGGAGTGGCACGATTGGTAGTAATGGTAGGCCATTTCAGCCCTGGGAAAAAGCCTCTGACTATCCACACCATCAATGTCTCTCATCATCTTATACGCTATCCTGACAATTCTCCTTGTGGTTGGAGCACAGGGAGAATTGTCAATTGCAAGTGGCTCTCCTCACCATTTGACTTCTGCTGCCTCTTCTGGCTCTTCTTATTTTCCTCCTCCTGTATGACCCAGTTAGGAAGCATCAGGTTAGCCGCACTACTGACCTATCAGCATCTCAGCAGAGAAACTTACTGCAGTGGTTCCATGTACATAAGAAGAAAAACTGCAAACCAACGATTCACAGATCAATGGTTCTTCTTGATCAACAAATGGCAGTTTAGTATTTGCTTCACCATGTATAATGATCATTCCAGGCTCTTCAATAGTAAAAAATTACCTATATTTTCCACATTGCCTATCATGGTCACTGCTATATATTCCTTCACACTGGATCTCCTTCCTCCTCCCTCACTCCCTCTCTCTCTCTCTCTCTCTCTCTCTCTCTCTCTCTCTCTCTCTCTCTCTCTCTCTCTCTCTCTCTCTGTCTCTCTCTCTCAAGCTATAACATCATAAACACAATGCCTCTTTAAGTTGCTTGAATATTGCTTGAATAGCCAGAGGTAGGGCTATAAACAAAATTACCAAAGGCAGTAATTCCCAATCAACAGCATGGCCTGATAGAATAATACATCATAATCAAATGCATTTAGTTCTTAAAGACACCTGTACACTTATATTTACTATAACAGGAAAGCCAGAGCTCATACAATGACAACTTAATTTCAGCATGAAGGAGATCTAGAGAACAGTGGCAGGTTAAGTCTAAAATGTCTGAAGGTCTGGTTGACTGCAGATGCAGCTTTCATTGCTTTTGATCTCCAAAGAACTATTGACTTCAAAAAGTCCTCTTCCACTCAGTTCACTATTGAGGAGTTTGTCTTCACAGCTTCATTTGCAGAACCATTTCAAGATTTGTGTCAGGCCTCTATGGCTACTGTAGTAGCTAGAGAAGAGCCCTATTGAATTTAAAAATATCAGTCTTCCCCATTCAACAACGATGTGAGACTGGGCATGAAAATAACCAGCAGTGCAGTCAGTTTATGTGAATAACTCAAGCTTGTAGTTTGTCCAAATTGATAAACCACAAGTATTTTATTTTTGCCTGGTTTATGTTATCACCACAAAAACAGAATATACATTAATGGACTGTATGCCGATTGCTCATAAGTTATAGAGCACCTGTGGGCTGAGAACAGAAAATCATATCTCTCGCCTTTTCTTGGATTCTTTATATAAGCACTAAGCAACAGCAACAAACTTCCTGGAATGACATTTAAAAATGTATAAATGAAATATAAACAGACAATATTGGAAATGCTCATCACCTCGGGCAGAAATTGTAGAAAGAGAAACAGTTAACATTTCATATCTGAATGCTTCATTGGTATGGATCCTGGACCTGAAATATTTGCTGTTTCTCTTTCTACAGATGCTGTCTGATACGCTGTGTGTTTCCAGCACTTTTTATTTCTATTCCCAGAATGATGCAATATTATGTAGTTGTCGTAAACAAATTCTAACACAGGGACTCCCATTAATTCAGGATACCTTCAGTTATCACAGACCACATCCGTTGAAGTTGTGTTTGCTTTTTCAAAACCTTAGCCTTATTAAGGATTATTTGCTATTATCGTAGGAAATTCATAGTACATTTTCTTTTTTTCCTTAATTTCTCCCACTTTCCCAGAAGAAAAGGTTTCCACTCTGTCTTTCAAAGAATTACTTTCTTGCCTGATCATACCTTCACAATCTTGTGAAGATTTTGACCTTTATTGTTCCAGTATTTAAGTGATGCCGACTGTTATTAGCCTGCTATGTTATTATTAAACATGTTTGTTACACTGCATCACTGAAAAGAAAGAAAAGATTGTAAATTTGTAGCAAGTCTGTCAGTATTTGAAAAGAAACAAAGCAGGTTGGTAGTTAGGGCAGGATTCTTGACCAACACTGACGGATGATAGCTAAAGAACTCTTTAGCACAGATCAAAAGAAAGAAGTAAGGGGACAAAGCAGCTATGAATGGTGTAGATGGAATAATTTCATCATAGATGAAGAGAGTTAAATTTAAGAAAAGCTTTTTCTATATTTTTTTAAGATTGGTTTAGTTACAAAGTAAATAGGAGCTCTTTCATCATAGTAAAAGTCAAAAACAACTCAAGAAACTACCCGAGAAAGGAATCAAATAACTGAAAGAAGATGTTCTGATCAGAGACAGAATTTCCTAACTTTGAAAGTAGTTTATTCAAAATTGTTTCAACCTGCAGTTGAACATGATGACGCAGGCTCTGAAGAGAATCATCTATTTGTAAAGCCTGGTGATCTCAACTACTTCCATCAACTGCTTCTATTAACAGATTCTCTTATTTTAATCATCTGAAGTGTGATAAGGGCTGGAATTTACTGAGTATGTAAGTGAGGCTGCACAACATTATCAACTGATGTTTTTCAAGCTATTGACTTCTGATGAGTTTGTAATAAATTTTAAAATGACACCATGGCAAATTAATGCGTTTGAAACAGTCAATCATTACATGTGTATTATAATACGATTAAAGCAGAAGGTGAAAATGAGTAGAAAATAACTACTTTGATAATTCCAACACTTAATGCAGAATGCTGTTGTGTACATGTCAGGCTACATCAATATGCATAACGACTTTATCTGAGAAAAATAGAGGGCTATGAATTCTTAAATGGACTTTGAAGCTTTGGACACTAACACAGTTATTTAATATACAGTATTTCTGTTTTTGCACATTTTTAAATAAACTATTCAATATACATAATTGATTTACTTGTTTATTTATTATTATGCTTTGTTTTATTTATTATTATTTTTCTCCTCTCTCTGCCAGATTATGTACTGCATTGAACTGCTGCTGCTAAGTTAACAAATTTCACGTCACCTGCCGGTGATAATAAACCTGATCCTGATTCTATGGGTAACCTTAGGTAATTTCTAAGTAAGTACATGTTTGGCACAGCATTGTGGGCTGAAGGGCCTGTATGACGTTATAGGTTTTCTATGTTTTTATGTTTCTAATTGCAATTCTGCCATTTATATCATAATACTTTTAAAAGAAGTGATACTTTTACACTATTCACCATTTGATCAGTGGCCTAGTTTTTACCTTGATAAACATTCCTGCTAATTCCATGTTAGCAGGTGCTGGTTGAATAAGTGGAATTTTAGAATTCCTTAGCTTGAGTTCAGGCTCCATGGATTCAGTACTAAAGCTGCTCTTTTCTCAGGCAGTTATGTATAATGTGAAGGGAAAGACAGAAAGGACCAGAAATTGCTCTAATTATTTAGGTTGTATGTTGTTGTCCAGAATTTGATCTCCATACTCTATGGTTCATTAACATTACAGAGCAAATTCAGTGTTAATATGGACCAGGACTTGGTGGAAAATGCTGGATATCCCTGACTAAACTGCTATAATTTCCCTGTGTTATCTCTACTATGTTTGCGCAAACACAAACTTTAACTTGCTGGCTCTATTGCCATGATGAGTCCACTATCAGATGGGAGGAACAACAATTTATATTCTACCTGGGTAGCAACCAGCCTGACAGTAATTGCTCATTACTTCTCCTTCCATCTTTTTCATTTCTCCATTCTGGCTCCCCTCTTACCATCTTTCTTCTCCTCACTTGGCTATCACCACCTTCTGGTGCCTCTCCTCCTTGCTTTTCTCTCATGGTCCACCTTTGTCTCCTATCTGATTCCTTCTTCTTCAGCCCTTTGCCTTTGCCACCTACCTAATTCTCACTTCATCACTCCTTCCAGCGCCTACCCACCTTCCCTCTCAGTTCACTTCATCCATTACTTGCCAGCTTGTACTCCCTCCCCTCTCCCCACCTTCTTACTCTGGCTTCTTCTCTCTTCTTTTCCAGTCCTAATGAAGGGTCTCAGCCTGAAACGTTGACTATTTGTTCATTGCCATGGATGCTGCCTGACCTGCTGAGAACCCCCAGCATTTAGTTTGTGTTACTTCATGTGCACATATATCTTAAAAATGTTGTTTGAAACTTACTGCTAGGAAGCTCCTTCCCTCATCATATATTTACCTAGGAGTATGGAAGGAGGCCAGTTACTGGCATAGTGATTGCATCAGTGTCATTCTTCATTCTTGTCTTACAATTTATTCTCTCTTACTTGCCCACCCATTCCCCTTTGTCACTTATCTACATTATCTACATCTGCAAGCAGCACTGTGGCAGGAAAGCAGCATCCATCATCAAGGACCCTCTCCACCCAGGCCATGTTCTTTTCTCACTTCTGTCATCAGGATGGAGATACAGGAGCGTTAGGTCCCATACCTCCAAGTTCAGGAACAGCTATTACCCCTCAACCACCTGGCTCCCAAACCAGAGTGGATAACTTCACTCACCCCGACAGTGAACTGAACTGTGTGTTGCCACAAACTATGACTCGCTTTCAAGGAGTCTACAACTCATGTTCTCAATAATTATTTATTTATCTATCTATCTATCTATTTATTTATTTACAAATTTTAAAAATTATTCTCATTAGTTTGTTTCCCTTTTTCTGTTTGCATAATTAGTTGCCTTTTGCACATTGGTTGTTTATCCATCTTTGTGTATAACTTCTCATTGATTCTCTTGTGCTTCATAGTTTATACTGTGAATGGCTACAAGTAAATGAATCAGGGTAGCAAATAGTGACGTACATGTTCACTTTGACGTTGACTTAAGGGGGGCAGTCACTGGTGAACCAACCAGCACATCCTTGGCCCAGTGAAGTAACCAGAGCACCCAGAGAATATTCAGGCAAAATGCGATGGTGCAAATCCCACAATGATAGTATGATTCGGGATCAAACCCGGGTCTCTGGAACTTTGATGTAGTAACTCCAAATATTGCTACTTGAGTTGTGCACACAGCTCAGTACATCTCAGAAACCAGGAATTCTGTCTATACTTCTCACAGCCTCATTAAGTGACCAGAATAATCAAAGATATCCCTCCCCATCAGATACTCTCTCTTCCATTGGGGAGAAGATACAAACGGCTGAAAGAATGTGCTACCAGGCTTAAAGACAGTTTCTATTCCACTGTTATCAGACTCTGAAATGGAACTCTTGTACAAAAAGATAAACTCTTGGCTCACAATCTAACTCATTATGATCCTTCTAGTAGCTTTTACATTTTAGTCGGCATTGTTATTGTTTTAACCTATTCCAGCTCATTACACTGTGTAATGATTAATGGTTTGATCTGGATCAACAGTCTGGAAAACAAGCTGTTCGCCGTATCTTGGTACACGTCATGAAATTGAACCAATACTCTTGTTGAGGTTTGTGAGATCCTGCTGGAGAAGTATGGTGAGAAAAAGACTTCACCCTGCTGGCCCAACATATATGGTAGCGTTGGTGGAGTCTAACACCACCCTTTGTCAAACACTACCTTCAATAGAGGTAACATTGCATTCATTTTGCAGGTCTTTTGTTAAGGCTGGAACTGCTCCAGTTGCAAAGCAGCTGTGGAGAGTCACAATAATGACTTCTATTGCTGAACAAAAAAAAATGTTTTGGTGCCAATTTTCTGTATTATTTTCCCTTTCAACTGGAGCAATTGGAAATAATTTTCAAAGGAGACAGAATAAAAATTTAAATGTGAAACAGGAAGCAGAAATATGAGCAAGAGAAAATCTGCAGATGCTGGAAATCTGAGCAACACACACAAAATGCTGGAGGAACTCAGCAGGCCAGCCAACATCAAGTCCTGCCGAAGGATTTCAGCCAGAAATGTCGACTGTACTCTTTTCTATAGATGTTGCTTGTCTTGCTGAGTTCCTTCAGCATTCTGTGTGTGTTGCACAGAATTGTGAGTTCCAATATTATGTTAAAGAAATTGATGAGAGTTTTGGAAAGGCCAATTAGATGTTCCTATTATTAAAGATTAGATTAGCTTTGTTTGTCACATGTACTTCAAAATGGAGTGAAATGTATCACTTGCATCAAAACAAAGTGGTGAGGATTGTGTCAGGCAGTCCACAAGCAGCACCATGCTCCAGCATCAACCCTGCCATATCCACAACTCACTAACCCTAATTATACATATTTGGAATATGGGAGGAAACTGGAGCACCTGGAAGAAGTCACGCAGTCACAGGGATAACATATAAGTTCCTTACAGACAGAACCAGGAATTGAACCGCAATCTCTCAGTCAGCTGCTGTTATATGGTATGCTAACCACTATGCTACCATGCCACCTTACATTCTACTTCTAGTGTCCACAGCTGCCTGTGGCAATGAATTCCACAGATTCACCACTCTCTGGCTAAAGAAATTCCTTCTTATCTCATTCTAAATGGAAGTCTCTCTATTCTGAGGCTGTGTCCTTTGGTCTTAGAGTCCTCCATCATAGAAAACATCTCCACATCCACTCTATCAAGTAAGCGTTCGGCAGCGAGAGTAAGCATTCGGCATGGACTAGAAGGGCCGAGATGGCCTGTTTCCATGCTGTAATTGTTATATGGTTATATGGTTATATCAAGGCCTTTCAACATTCAATAAGTTTCATAGAGATTCCTTCCCCCCGCCCCCGCCCCGTCCATTCTTCTGATTTCCAGTGAGTACAGGCCCAGAGCCACCAAATGCTCCTCATATGATACATATCTCAATCCCAGGTTCATTTTCGTGAATCTCCTTTGAACCCTCTCCAACGTCATCACATCCTTTCTTATATAAGGTGTCCTTATGAGGAGAATCCCTCGGCAATTGGAGGCTTGACTTCTTCACCGGAAGACCACAGTCTGTGTGGATTGGAAATAACATCTCCATCTTGCTGATAAGCAGCATTGATGGACCTTACGGATGTGTGCGTAGCCCGCTACTCTACTGTCTCTACACCCGTGTCTGTATGGCTAGGCACAGCTCAAAGTCCATCCATGTATTTGCTGATAACATATCTATTGTTGGTAGAATTTCGGATGGTGAAGTGAAAGTATACAGGAGCAAGATAGATCAGCTGATGGAATGGTGTGGCAGCAACAACCTTGCACTCATTGTCAGTAAAACCAAAGAAATGACTGCAGACTTCAGAAAGGGTAAGACAAGGAACACACACCAGTCTTCATTGAGAGATTAGCAGTGGGAAGGGTGATTTATTTCAAGTTCCTAGGTGTCAACATCTCTGAGGGTCTCACGTAGGCCCAACATATGTATGCAGTTGCAAAGAATTGAATTGAATTGTCTTTACTTCTTACATCCTTCACATACACGAGGAGTAAAAATCTTTACATTATGTCTCCATCTAAGTGTGCAATGTGCAATAATAGTAATTTAAAATAATTTATAATAAATAGAACAGTGAGTATAATATAGAGTACATTCAAATCAGCGCAAGTTCATCAGTCTGATGGCCTGGTGGAAGAAGCTGTCCTGGAGCCTGTTGGTCCAGGCTTTTACACTGTGGTACTGCTTCCCGGATGGTGGGAAGGATTGTGGGAAGGATGGCTTGGGTCCCCAATGATCCTACAGGCCCTTCTTACACACCTGTCCTTGCAAATGTCCTGAATCTTGGGAAGTTCACAACTACAGATGCGCTGGGTTGCTTAACAGTGGCTATATTTCATTAGGAGTTTGAGGAGACACCAAAGACACTCACAAATTTCTACAGGTGTGCTGTGTAGAGCATTGTACCTGCTGAATCACCATCTGGCATGGGCTAGCTAAGCTGCAGAAAGTTGTGAACTTAGCTCCATCATGAGCACTAGCCTGCCCAGCATCCAGAACATTGTCAAGGAGTGATGCCTCAAAAAGGCAGCATCCATCATTAAGAACCCCCATCACCCAGGACATGATCTCTTTTCATTATTGCCATCAGGAAAAAGGAGCCTGAAGGCACACACTCAGAGATTCAGGAATAACTTCCCCTCTGTCATCAGATTCCTGAATGGACATTGAACCCATGAACAATAACTCACTATTTTTTCTTTTCTTTTCTCTTTTTGTACTGTTTATTTAATTTAACTTTTAAAAATTTATGTATACTTCTTAATGTAATCTACTTTTTTTACTGTGATGTATTGCAAAGTACCGCTGCCGCTCAACAAATTTCATAACATATGCCGACGATATTAAACCTGATTTTGATTCTTCTGAACATAGATTGTTAAAGTTGCAGCAAACAAATCAGCTAAGGATTCACTCATGAACCTTCTTATCTCAAAATACAACTGCCTCAGGGAAACTTTTATCAGTGATTGATGGACAGTGTCTGTGAATTCCAATAATGTGGCATGGTTTGCTGTAAAAATGCACTGGTTGATATTCAGTGCTTTATTGCAGTTTACTTATTCCAGACTTTGTCATATGAACTTTTCCATCTCAGATATTGCTAATAATGAGCTGGGTCTAATGCATCAATAAAGAGAAAGAAGGTCAGAATGCAATGAGACTCCATAATAAACAGCTGTAATATCTCCATTGGGATTAACAGATTTAACATGCAAAGATAAGTATTCAAGGACATAGAATCTTATTCTAGTGACCATAAACATTGGCATTTGTAGTCTAAAAATTATGTCTATATCTTCAAAATTTAACTTAAATCTAATTAGTAGCATATGCTGAACTGGAATGGCTGGTTAAGCTACCTTTGGTGCATATTGACATCTTTGTAAAGAACTTTAAGTACATGCTAGAGTTCATTGCCCAGAAAATGGTTATGACTGATCACTAATTAAATTGACTTCTAAAATCTATTCTATTTGTTGGTGAGTGCTGCAATTAACACTCTCTTCTAAATGCACCACTGAAAGCATCCTGTCTAGATGCATATTGCATTGCCATTGCTCTGCATATAATCACAAGACACTGCAGAGCTGTAGGCACAGCTCAGCACATCGCAAAACCAACCTCCCCTTTGGATCTTGTCTATACCTGTATATCTCACCATCATCATCATTACATGCCATGTTGTATGGCATGAGCAATCATGGTCTTATGAGCTTGATTGTTCTTGGCAATTTTTTTCTGCAGAAGTGGTTTGCCATTGTCTTCTTCTGAGCAGTGTCTTTACAAGATGGGTGACCCCAGCCATTGCCTACAGGAGTCAGTGGTCGCATAACAGAACTTGTGAAATGTACCAGCTGCTCATACGACCATCCACAATCTGCTCCCAAGACTTCACATGAGCCTGACTGGGGCGGGGGCTAAGCAGGGGCTACACCTTTCCCAAGGGAGACCAGTGGCTAGCAGAGGGAAGGAGCACCTTAGACGTATCTACTTTTGGTAGAGCTGTGTCTCTACACTGCCACCTCAATATCTTGTTGCTTAAATAAAGCAGCCAGCAAAATCAAAGACCCAGCTCACCCTGGACAACCCCTCTTCTGCCCTTTTGCTTTGGGGAGAAGATGCAAAAGCCTGAAAACATATACCAATAGGCTCAAGAACATTTTCTACCCTGCTGTTATAAAGGTATTAAAGGTTTCCTTCATATTACAATCTGTAGTACCTCATTATGATCTTGCATTTTATTGTTTACCTGCACTGCATTTGCTCTGTAACTGTTACACATTTACCTTGCTCTAACACATGCACTGTGTAATGATTTGATCTGTATGAACACTATCTTGCAAATGTGACAATAATAAGTCAATACTAATTCCAATTCCAACTAGCTGATCAGGATTAAATTAATCATTGCTGAAGGTAGTGGGTGTTAACTAAAATTCCACTTGCTCCTGAAGTGAGAAGCATAACCAAAGAAGAATTTTAAATATATACCCGACGACTACTGTGTGTCAGAATCATTCACAAGATCTTCAGAATCTTGCGAATATTTATTACAGAACAATTAAGGGATAAACCAACAGACAGGAAGTGCTGTGCAAATCTACTGAAATCTTATAAGAGTTAGCGGAGGAAAGGCTAGTTAAGGGGATCCTGCGATGCAATACCTTTTACCTAAGAAGTGATGTAGGGGAAGGACATGAGGACAGGCAGAGTCTCTACGGAGGACAAAGAGAAGACGAATGCAAGAGCAGATCCTTTTTCACAATCTATGTAATAATGATATACCAGCCTTTTCCTGAGCTGTTGTGTTAAAACTTACAAGAGAGGAAGACAGGTAAAGCAGAAGAAAAGAATGACTAGGAAAGGAAATCAGAAGCACAACCCAACTGAAGAACCCCTTTGAGAGACATGTTGCTCTACCAAGAGCAGAAAATTGCTAGGTGAGAACTTCAGCTCCAAATTTCAACTGGAGTTCAAGCTTCAGACACTCTGGTGCAACAGAAAAGGTGAACGTGACTTCAGTCCTTTATCACAAGAGACATCACACCCTGTAGGTTCTGCAGATCTAGTCAGTGATCAGGAAGAGATATGGAGAACTAGACAGCAGTTTTGGAGGAGATGCAGCCTTTGCCCATGATCAACAGGAACAAAGCTCTTGAAATCTCTGTGGTTGAGAGCAGGGCGGATGAATGAACTGAACAGAGCATTGCTGAGCATTTTAATTTTATAATCTACTTCCACCCTCACTTGTCTGACTATGGCTTCCTGTGCTGTACAAATAAGCACAATTCAGACTTAAGGAACAGTAACTGATCTTCCATTTGAGTACATTTCTGTAGTTGGAACTTGATACTGAACTCTGCAACTTCTGATGACCTGTTTTCTAATTCTATGTCAGAATTGGGCAATTCTATGGTAAGTGATCCCGCTATGATATTGGCATTTTTTTCCCCTGTCTCTCCATTAGCACACCCTGACCTCCTGATTGTCACACATCACACTTCCTTGTCACACTTTAACTTCCATATTAAGAATTCATCCCAACAGTGACCCTAGGCTCATCCTATCACAAATATTCCTTTTGTTCAATCCAGCCTTCCTCTCATATTGTCTGCACTTTAAAACTAACTTTTTTTCCTCAGTTTTGATGAAGGATAATTGAAATGAACTGTTAACTCTACTACCCTTTCCACAGGTACCGAATATTTCCAGCACTTTTTTGTTATTGAAAAGCAGCAAGACAACTGAATTGATAGAACAAAATAGAAGAAAATGGGAACAATCTGAGAAGTATAAAGACAAGGTTTAAGGTGACAGGAAAGCTTTTGAATATTACACAGTCCTTGACATTCCAGGATTTGTTGAAAAGGAATGGGGTGGGTAGTTCAGTAACACATCTGCACAGTAACGAAAAGTTACCTTAACTTTGGGTTTATGGTGTAGCATCTGTTTGGATGGAGATAGGAAACAATCACTAATGGAATTGACCATAGGTGTAGCTATACTAGAAGACAGAATATAATTAAAGCATTAATTATTATAGCACTTTATGTTCTCATCGGGTTGGACAACTGAAAATCCAACATAGAATCATGTCCAGAAAATTAACCTGCATTTAATTCTATTTACTGCTATTTGGGTAGGAAATTAGAATCAGGATCAGAACCAGGTTTAATATCACCAGCAAATATGTTGTGAAATCTGTTAACTTTGCAGCAGCAGTACAATATAATTAATGATAATATAAAAAACATGAATGACAGTAATTATGTATAGTTATATATATATAGTTAAATTAAATAAGTAATGCAAAAACAGAACTAGAAATGTAATGAGGTAGTGTTCATTGGTTCAACCTCCATTCAGAAATTGGATGGCAGAGGGGAAGAAGTTGTACCTGAGTCATTGAGAGTTTGCCTTCAGGTTTCTGTACCTCCTTCCTTATGGTAACAATGAGAAGACAGTGTGCCTGGGTGATGGATGTTCTTAATGATGGATGCCACCTTGCTGAGGTACCATTCCTTGAAGATGTCTTGGAGACTATGGAAGCTAGTGCCCACGATGGAGCTGAATAATTTTACAACACCCTACAGTGTACTTTGATCCTGTGCAGTAGCACCCCGCTCCATACCTGACAGTGGCACAGCCACTTATGCTCTCCATGGTACATTAGTAGAAACTTGTGAGTATTTTAGGTGACATACCAAATCTCCTCAAACTCCTAATGATTAGTTTTGGATTACAAAGACAGACAACTGTTAAATGTTGGTCAATACCAGCCTCAAAGGTTACAAGTCGTGCTTTGTAGTAATAACATGATATAATATTGTTATTATATCATAAAATTGAAATAGCCATGTGGTTTAGACGGAACAATAAATACTGGCTCTGCCAGAAGTGGTCACAAACCTACCCAAAGTCCTGAGAGTGCTGGATTAACATTAGTTAGAATTAGTTCAATTTCTGGTGACTATTTGCCTTTTAGGTTTAAAATTTTCCAAATCTCCCTGCCAAAGGAACATGAATACTATTACTGATAACACCAACATTAATTTGTTTGTTCTTCACAGGATTACAGCAGAAAGTTTACAATGTGCAAGCAGACTATTTGGCCCATCCAGTTCATGTTTGATGTTTAACCTCCATGCCAATGGTATCTTTAACAGGTTTATAAATGTAACCATTTCTTAATTGTCTTTTGGCAATAGTTGTCTTTAGTTATGGGAACCACTTGGGAAATCATTAATTACCTTTTGCATTTCAGAAAAAAGAAGGATCTTGTTTAAAGAGATTTCAAATAAGGAAAGATTTAGATATCCTTTTGTTTCAGAGACACTCAGTACTAACCTGGAAGAATCCTGTCTATGAGTATCCAGTGAGCTCCATAGCATGTTTTTCCCTTTCACTCTGGCTTCAACAATTATGAATTTCTGGCATCCATCAATAAGGATATTATTAAAGCAGCCAGGAAGTTGGAACATTAAAGAATTTTTACATTCAGGAAACCAGAGAGAAAAAAAGTATTGGTATTTAAATAACTTCTTAAACAGTTTATAGAGACTGAAATAAATATTGAAACATTTCAGTTTAAAAAGGCGGCTTACCACCAAATTCTCTGGGGCAATTAGGGAGGAGCAATAAATGCTGGTCTTGCCAGCTGTGCTCATATCCCAAAGGCTAAATAAAAGTAAGCAGCTCATCAGATTAAGTTGGAAGCTGAAATATTATTAAAACATAATTTTATAGAAATGCATTTTTATTTTAAGGACTCATTAAATTTAGAAATAATTATTTGACTGAATGTTAATCTATGGGTATAAAATGACCTCATGGGGCTGTGGTCAGAAAGGTTGTTAAACAATAATTATGGTTTAGTATTCCATCAAAATATCAATAAGGGTGAAGAAAGCTCATAAATAGCTAAAGCTATTATATTCCTGCTTTTAATTTGCTGATTATGCTGCAGAGGTTTGAGAAACAACCTCCTGCAAAGGGCCAAAGGATCATTGATAACAGCATCATCTGCGTTTAATTGTGAATATGCAAAAAGTGCTGTCAGATAGTTTTCCATTATAATGTAGACCAGCAATAGGCTCACCATTATTTCTCAGTGAAAATTTCAGGACAGTGGTATGTTCAGTATTTCAAGGATTGTATTGTATTGGTTCAGTATATCAAGGTTGTATTGTGTTGGCACATAGCCATGTGGTTAAGGCGTTGGTCTAGTTATCTGAAGGTCACTAGTTTGAGCCTCAGCTAAGGCAGCATGTTGTGTCCTTGAGCAAGGCACTTAACCTCACATTGTTCTGCGATGATACCCTTCCCTTGGACGACATCGGTGGCTTGGAGAGGGGAGACTTGCAGCATGGGCAACTGCCGGTCTCCCATACAACTTTCCAAGGCACAAATCCATGGTCTCTCAAGAGATTGTATTGTATTGGTTTGCTGTTCAACTGGCTACATACTTAACTTATAAAAAAATGCCTTCAACATAGTTTACCGTAGTCCTTGTAGTGAGAAGTGGAAATGGGTAAGGCTGGCTAACAGGGCTCCAGTGTAGCTGTATAGGCCAATTCGCTGTACAGTGGATACAATGAATTATAGAAACTCCAACTATACCTTTGACTTTGCAAGAAGAGGGTCATCTTTGACTGAGCACATGACACAGCACATGAAAGTAATCAGGACCCTGCACACCCGACAACTCATTTGACACCAAAGTCCATATCTACCTTGAATACCAGGAAAATCCACCATCATAAGAAATGAGATGAAAATTGTCAAACCTTAGACTGAGTGAGACAAGATGGATATTATCTGGAGAGACTCGACTGACAGATGGGATAAGCATCATCTACTCAGGCCATATCTAGATTTTGCATGTGATGTTGGCCTATTGTCTAGCTCTAACCAACAATGCAAGAGAGATCAACACACTTGACTGCTAACTCCATCATACTGGGTCTAAGACCCAATGAATGAAACATTCTGGTTCTGTCGACTGCTCAAGTCTAGGGAAGACAATCTCTGGCCCCACCAAACGTGTGAGATTGAGGTGTAAGCCAACCCCAAAACCCCCTGTTTGTGTGGATGTTGCATCATTTTTTACCCTGTTACAAATCAGTACCGCGAAATAACAGACAGTACACTGCATTCAATTAAATGATTTAGCTTTATAATTCTTAATTTGATTAAAGGGTTAGTAAAGAAAGAGCAAAAAAAGAAAAAGGGCCCATTTTAATGAAACAGCCTAATGTGCACAAGTTGGAGCTCACAGCTTTCCCCTTCACCGATTCTCCTTCGACCTCCCCAGCCTTTGTTGGGTCATGGGCCCACTCTGGGTCAAGTCCTACAACCTCTTCTCTCCAGTGTCTTCTCCCTTCATCTCCCGCCGAACCTAAAACCCCAGCTCACACGCTGGTGTCAGGCACACAACATGAAAAACTCACTCCCTTTATTGGATGACCTGTTATCTCTAACCATAACCCAAACACTGCTTCTACAGAAAGACCATTGCGTTAGCAGTGAAACCTTTCCCAGGGTGTTACATGTAGATAAAATGAAAGTGTTGATGATAAACTGCACTAACATAAGATCCATAGTGATGGGAAGATACAACCCTGGAAGAAATGGCTTCCTTTGTCTCTCTTGGAAACATTGTGAGTATATATGTTGAATGGGTGAGGATGTCAGAACTAGGATCATCAAGGCCAGAGTGGTACTCAACATCCTGAAGAGTATGTGGACATCCAGAGTCATATCAAGGAAAACCAAAATCAGAACCATGAACTCAAATTTCAAAATGATGCTCCTATATGGCTCTGAAACCTGTAGAACAACAAAGAGGATGCTACAAAACTGCAGGCTTTCATCAACCAGTACCTGAGAAGGCATCCTAAACACCAGAAGGACTAACAAGCAATTAGCTAGACACTGTGAGAAAACACCATCTAGGAATCTGTAGAGATGCAATACCTAAACAAAAATGGATGTGGATTGGCGACCCCTTGAGGAAACCAACCAACAATATCACCAGGCAGCCACTAAAATGGAATCCCCAAGGATGGATGAAAAGGGATGTCCAAAGAACACATGGAAGAGAGACATTGAGGCCAAGTTTAGACAATGGGGACACTTCTGGTTCACCCTTGAGGAAATGGCCCAGAGGACGATGGAGACAGGAAGTCACTGATGGTCTATGCTCCGCTGAGGGCTAATGGCCCAAGAAGAAGAAGAACATAGTTTGAATAAAATTAGGTAGATGATGAGGGCAGAGGAACATGGGACTGGGATTCTCAACCTCCACACTATCTTGACTAAAAAATTCATATAGTTCCTTATTCACCACTGAGTTTTAATATCAGATCCCCTTCCATAAGCAATAAATACTGAACCGCATGAAATGCAGTTGGAAATGGCCCTTCAGTCCAATTCATCCATGCTATCAAATTGCCTAACTGAGCCTGTCCCATTTGCCTGCATTTATCCCATATCCCACAACATCTTTCCTATCCATGTACCTGCCCAAATTCTTTTAGAATTGTTCTGGCATATTGCTCCACAAACCTACCACCCTCTATGTGAAAAAATTGCCCACAGGTCCCCTTTAAGTCATTTCTCCTTTCAACTTATATCTATGCAATCTGGTTTTGGATTCCACTACCCTGTGAAAAAGAATGTGACCATTACCACATCTATATCCCCTATGATTTTAGATATCTCAAGAGGGTAACCCCTTAGACTCCTATACTCCAGAGAAAGAAAGCCCCAGCCTATCCAATCTTCTCTTAAAATCCAAGTTCTCCAGTCCTAGTAACCTCCTCATAAATCTCTTCTGCACCTTCTCCAGTTTAATGATATCATTCTAATAACTAGTCAATGGAACTGTACACAATACTCTCAAGTGTGGTTTAACCCACGTCTTGCAGTTGTAAGATGATATCCTCTTGTACTCAGTGCCCTGAAGGCAAGCACGGCAAACACCTACATTGCTATTTCAGGAAACTATGTACTTGTAACCCTACGGCTCTCTGTTCTACAACATCCTGCCATTATTTGTGTAAGTCCTGGCTTGGCCTAGGAAGAATGGATTTCAATTCATGGAGCATTAATATGTCATTGGGAAAGAAGAAGTGAGGTCAGATGCTGAATTTGCACATTATGTAAGCTAGCAATACAATGACTCATTCGTATTAAGATGGTAGTAGACTGAATGCTGAAATAAGAGTATGAGTAACTTACCCAGCTCTTTCAACCTAACTTGCCATTGAATAAATTCATGACAGATATAATCTTTGACCTCAATTCCACTTTCCTGCCCAATCCTTGATTCCCCTTCTAGTTCAAAAATTGTCTCAAACAAAACTATTTCCACAATACCTTAATTGTAAGGAACAAATCAAGTAGGAGACAGTAACAATAGAGAACCTGGTGGTTTTTTTTTGTAAATTAACTCTGCATTTTTACTGATCAATCTCATGAAATTATGCTGTTTTCTACCATTGATTCAGTCTCAAATATTGGAATTAGGTTAATGTCTGTGGAGGTTATTTATATACTTGGATAACAGTGCTCTTTCCAAGTTTATGATCAACTTGTAGTGTAGCGGTTAGCGCAATGCTATTACAGCTCAGTGCATTCTGGAGTTTGGAGTTCATTTCTGCCACTGTTCTGTAACGAGTCTCTGTACATCCTCCCCATGGAATGTGTGGGTTCTTTCCAGGTGTTCCGGTTTCCTCCCACTGTCCAAAGACATACTGGGTAGGTTAATTGGTCACTGTAAATTGTCCCATGATTAGGCTAGGGTTAATCAGGATTGGTGGGGCAGCATGGTTTGAAGGGCCAGAAGGGTCTACTCCATGTTGCATTGCTACATAAATAAATAAACAGTTTGAAAGCGTTACAGTCACTAATAGGCTATGATAAACAAAAGCTAGTTTCAAATCATGGAGCTAGGACTTGTATGTAAATCGAACTATAACAAATTATTAAAACACAGTCATGTTATTATCTGTCTGATTCATCCTGTAAACTAAACTTTCCTCATTTTTGTTATGTTGACTTTGATAAACTCAATGAGCCTTTGTCTTTTAGCAAACCTGCTTCCTTATAAAAAGCAAAATCCAATACACTTTGAGCAAACAGCAAGTGCTGGGATTGTCAATGTGATTTAAGCACACTGATAATGCATCAAATTCTGCGTTTCAAACTTTTGCAAGCAAGAGGTTAATCAGATTCAAGATTGTTTATTGCCTTTCTTCAGTGCACAAGTGCAAAAAAGAGTGAAAGGATTGTTACTCTGGATCTGATGCAGCATAAAAAATACACAATAAGCATAAAGAAATGTTAAAAACAAGTGATGATGATAATTTTACATTATACTGTATTTTAACTATTTCCTTCACACTGGTTGGAGCTTTAATGTATCTGCAGTGAATTTCAAGTGGTGTAAGTGTTTTGCACAAGCATTTAATTTATTGTCGTCAATTTGAATCAATTCATAATAACATAGCTTGACAGGGTTTCTGCTTTGGGTATAGCACCCACTTGGCATAAACCGCCCTTGTTTTTCAGCATGATGCTCTAGCTCAACTTTCTAATTAAAATCAGTTATTTAATCGGAAAGCAATCAGAGTTGCGGTAATCAAGAATTTATTTTCTTCTTTGATTAAAAATGATATGTTTGAAAGCTGTATTGGACCATTTCAGAATGTAAAATGATTGTTTATGTTATAATCGCAACATAACTGTTGGTGAGAGATTTAGTATCTGGTTTTCTGGTGCAGCTATTGGTCTTACATCTTGTTGTAAGAAACTGTCAGATGAGCAGTGTAAGTATCATGTTAATATTACATTGATGTACAGTTGCAACTGCATTGCAATCATGCAAAAGTCATCATTTAATGCCAGCATTTATCTGCCAGAGGGATTTGGAGACTGGTTATGCAGCTAAAATCTTGCTCAGAAGAGCATGATATAAATTCTTCAACCACCCAAACATTAATAATAAATTACTTATAATATGGCTACCACTAAAACCATTCGCTACAGAACTCAATCCAGCTGTGTAGTACATTATTTTCATTGACTAGCTCCAGTTTGAACTCCCAGGTTTTGGAGAGACAAGAAAAAAATGTCCTGGAGGTTGACTTAGAAGACTATATACAGGAATGACCAGATAAAAGGACATTAGCATCAATGAAAATGGGAATTTGGGGAAATGATACTGTGGCTCTGCTTTCAGAAAGTAATCCAGTTAGAACCACTACCTGATTCTTACCCTATTCTCTGAGGTTGACATTGCTGGTAAGCCCAATATTTATTGTCTTGTTCCTTTACTATTGCTGGGCCACTTTAGAATGTTACCATGAGTGGAGGAGGCCCCACTGTACCATTAGTGAAGTTCTCACAAAATTTAGACACAGTGACAATGAAAGAATTGTTTTATATTTCCAAATATGGAAAACGTGCAGTTGGAGAGGAATTTTCAGATGGTGCGTTCCTGGGAACCTGCCTTCTTTGTGCTAGTGGGTAGAAGCTATAAATTAAGCAGTAACTGTACTGAGGTCTGATGCTCATTGATGTTGACAATGTCTAAAATGAAATTCAGTGAGCAGGTTATCAAGTGCTATTTGATAGCACCGTTCTTGTGAATTTTCTCATCCAAGTATGTATTTAATCAGCTCCTTACTAAGGACTATTCTTGCCTGTGTATTTACTCCATTGTTAAACAGTATATACTAAATTTATCCATTCATTTATATTTTAAAAGATAGTGGTCCTCACTCCTCCCATCTCTCCAAATTAATTTCAAATTTTCCCCTCTACTTAATAAATCTTTGGTTATGGAAACTTACTTCTCTTTGGTTACTCCATAAATATTTTAAAATTTTATGCACCAATCAAATCTATCATTCACCTTCTCAGTCATAAGAATATCAATTGCTTCAGCCAGCATTCTAGAATTTGCAATCACTGTCATTTTCAACCAACAGGGATTTAAAAATAACTCCCATGAAGATCTAGCTATATCTACATAAGATTTCCTCATTCCTGAAATGTGCTTTTGTCAGGCATTAGTATGAAAGGCAGCCTGTAGTTATGATGACATTCAATTAGCAGAGTGGCTAATCACATTAAATGATTCTCACAGACAGGAAAGCAGGAAGCATGTGTAATTACCTTTTTAAACATTGTGCTGATAATCAAATTAAAATTAAAACAAGTATGTTCAACTCAAGTGGAAGCCCAAATAATATAAGTTATTTTAAAATGCACGTGTGAATTATTTTAGTGGATTTTATTTTGAAATATTCATATAAGGATGTTATTCTATTCAGTGGTTAAACTCAATGTTTTATGGTCATAAGCTGCAATTATGGACTGGAGGCCTATTGAAAATTTATTATCTGTTTGTGCTTGATCATATGATTTCCAGAATATCTTGGAATTAGGCTACTTTGTTAAAAAGCTATATTTTGATCAGTTTAATGATTTTAGCTTGACTAAGTTGGAGGAGGCTGTAAAAGAGCACCTTGGAAATTTGTACTGACTGAACTTATGAACTTCCATGTGCAATGGCCCTGAAGTTGTCAATTTTATAAAATAAAGATGATTGATATTAAGAGTTTGTCCTAATTATTTCCAGTAAAATGTCCATATTTAAGAAAGGACATACTGGCTCTCGAGGCAGTGCAGAGAAGGTTCACTAGGTTAATTCCGGGGATGGGTGGGTTGATGTATGATGAGAGGTTGAGTAGATTGGGACTCTACTCATTGGAGTTCCGAAGAATGAGAGGCGATCTTATTGAAACATATAAGATTGTGAAGGGGCTTGATCGGGTGGATGCGGGGAGAATGTTCCCAATGATGGGTGAAACTAGGACTAGGGGGCATAATCTTAAAATAAGGGCCAGGACTGAGATGCGGAGAAATTTCTTCACTCAGAGGGTAGTGGGGCTGTGGAATTTACTGCCCCAGAGAGCTGTGGAAGCTACTACACTCAATAAATTCAAAACGGAGATAGACATTTTCCTGGATAAAAATGGCATTAGGGGATACGGTGAGCGAGCAGGTAAGTGGACATGAGGCTAGGTTTATATCAGCCATGTGATCTCCTGGACCAGTTTTCGATAGCCTGGATGGGTCGGAGAGGAATTTTCCAGATTTTTTCTCCTCAATTGGCAACTTGGTTTTTTTCCCCCAGGTGATCACATGGGTTTGGGCGGGATGAATAATAAAATAAAATGGGCGGCATGGTGCCCTGTTGGTTGGCACTGTTGCCTTGTGGGATTCGGTGAAAACTAGAGTTAAGATTGGATCAGCCATGATCTTGTTGAATGGCGGAGCAGGCTTGAGGGGCCGATTGGCCTACTCCTGCTCCTATCTCTTATGTTCTTATGTAAAATGGAGCTACTATTTCAAATATTTCATGTGTGGATCATCAAAGGAGGCTACTTGAGAATCTCCTACTTGAGAATTTCCTACCTGAGAATCTTTAGGTGCATTGTGGTATACGACTCTGGAACTTATGCTGAATCTAAATCCCAAACTTTAATTATTATTACTTGGTTATAAAATTTCAGACAAAACCCAGCTTGCAAAGCTTTTCAGTCTAAACACAATCCATTTTTAGAGTCATCATTATATTATTTTGTGTAGTAACCTGTGCAAATTCAGAAATAGAAATTCCAACCTGAGTTCATACAGTAGGTGCAGCAATTCTTCATCTGTCATTACCACCTCATAATACTGGGTTGTCCATTGTCATTTACCTCTGAAATTTGGTTCAATTAACTTCAATTGAACTCAATTTCAGAAAAAAAACATGGAGGTAATGCTATATTCCAGACTTATCTACTTCAAGCAGAACAAAGGGTAAAATAAGATCACAGTCATGGTCACTGAAGATATTGTTTATTACTTTCCTTGGGCTTGTAAGTGGAGTAAAACCCAATTAAAGGAACTCTAATATGCAATTAGACTGGAATATGGGGTTATGTGATGGCCAAAGCACCATACACAAAATGCTGGAGGAACTCAGCAGGTCAGGCAACAAGAATAGACAGTTATGTTGGGTTGAGACCTTTCTTCAGGACTGAGAAGGAAGGGGGGAAGATGCCAAAATAAGAAGGTGGAGGAGGGAAAGAGGCTAGTTGGAAGGCGATAAGTGAAGCCAGGTGGGTGAGAAAGGTTAAGGGCTAGAATCTGAAAGGAGAGTAGAGTGGACAATAGGAGAAAGGGAAGGAGGAGGGGACCCAGGGCAAAGTAATAGACAGGTGAGAGAAAGTAAAAGGTCAGAGTGGGGAATAGAGGAAGGAGGCGGAGGGGGGAATTTGTTTATTAGAAGGAGAAATCGATATTCATGCCATCAGATTGGAGGCTATGAAGGTGGAATATAAGTCTTGCTCCTCCACCCTGTGCGTGCCCTCTTCTTCGAACAAGAGGACGCTATGGATCAACACATCAGAATGGAGATGGAAATCGGAATTAAAATGCTCGGCCACTGGGAAGACCCGCTTGTGGCAGATGGTGCAGACATACTCGACGAAGCCGACCCCAATTTACGACGAGGCTCACCAGTGTAGAGGAGCCGCATCAGGAGCACTGGACACAATAGCCAACTCCAGCAGATTCACAGGTGAAGTTTCGCCTCACCTGGAAGAACTGTTCGAGGCCCTGTATGGAGTTGAGTGAGGAGGTAGTAACCACACTCTTTTAAAATGGAAGAGGAAGGCTGAATGATTATAAACAGTGGGAAGATGAGAATCATGGTTTTTGAAAAGAGAATTTTAATACTGATTTCGAAATTCAATGTGAATTTATTGTTGAAGCACGTACAGTATATGTCTGTTTATGCTATCTTGAGATTCTCTTTCTTGCAGGCATTCACAGTAGAATCAAGAATTACAATAGAATCAATGAAAGCCTGACAAACAAAAATGTAATATTTAATAGTGTTTTAACTGATTAAATATTAATATTTAATATTTAATAGATTTAATGGCAAGGGAAAAGTCACAAAGGAGAGCAAAATACGAGTAATACGAGTAAAATACGAGCAAAATAAGAGTAATGCAGCCAAACAAAGAATAACCTCTGGGAAAATTTCCTGGGAATAGGAACTTCGAACCAAAGACTAATCACATGGATAATGTGGGAAAAGGAGACCAGAGGACAAGACAGGAGAGAGAAAGAATGTGAGACAGAACGATTGGGCTTCAAAGCTAGAGTTGAGATTGGAGGATTTGATGTAAGTTGGGGTGGTAAGTGGATCAAAGTAGGATTTATGCATTGATGTTTAAAGTGAGGAAAACAACAAGCCACTTATGCTTCCTTTTAGTGCCATTGGTAGAAGGATCAAGGGGTATAATTCGAGGATGTTGTTGGTAATAAAGCAAAAAAAAAACCAGGCAATACTTTTCCCTTCTAGGTTGATTCTGTACTCTTGGCTGCCTAGGCAAAAGAGTGTTTGCCTTGAATGAGCTCAATGTGCTCAGTCTTGGCAAAGGATGGCTCTCCGTTGTGTGCCAGGTTGGTAACTGCACCTGAAAATCAGAGAACCATTCTGTTTTATTTGTGCTAGAATTTTGCATGGTTCCATGACTGAGAGGTTTGATTAGGCATGTTTACACGAAAAAGTCAATATTAATGGTTTAGCTTCATCAGACCACTCCATAATGGAAAGTATTGGTTTTGTTTGAATTGAGTTCAAGAGCTTACTAAAATGTCTTAGAATGGGTGCATATAAAAGTATGCCTAGAACTTAGTCAATGAGCTCTGAATTTGAAAAATGTTTTTAAAAATTCTAAATTTCAATAATAATGTGTTAGCTAGGGATCAAAATAATGCCCTCGAAATTATAAATATCTGAGCAGACCTATTTATTAACCATGAAGTGACGCGGAAAAGCTTTGGATGAAGACTCACAATATAATATTTTATGTAATGAAGTAGCTCACAATAGGTGCTCTTCACTACTTAGAGCAACCGGCGAGGAGGGAGTGGCACTTCAATTTAGCGTAATATCCATTTCTGTCTTGAATAAGAGCGAACGGTAATTCGGGATTTGGCACCCAAATTAGGCAGCCACTTCAGCGTGGTTGCATTCCGAAACAAATCGTGGCAGAAGAGACAAGCTGTGAACACCATCGAAGAAAATTATAGGATTCCCAATTCCAATTACTGAATTTCTTAAATAAAAAATAAAGATAGTTCGCCCCTGGCGATTGGAATTTGGCTTCGAATAGTTCATAACTTGCCTTCACCGCGTTGCCTTTCGATGATGTGTTGTTTCGTTTCCGTGTGGTATACTGCACAGAATGCTAAGGTAGGCAACACATTGTTCAGCAACTGATCGGTCGAAGTTGTGAGAACAACGAGGGACACGTCATCACCCATTCCTTTAATTTAGTAATTCTCAGTTTATGTGAATCAACAACAGCTTTCAAAAGATCCATCTTAGGTAGTAGACTTTTCCATCACGATTAATACAGACACAGAATGAAATTAACTCTTAGTTAATCTGCTTAAATATTAGTACATTGAACTATCCAACAAACTCAAGAATATATATATAAGGGCTTACTTTTAGATATTGGCTTAGTAAAACATAAATTGTTCACTTATAATTGCTCCTAACTATCGACATGTGCAGGTTATACGAATATGCTTCGAATAATTTCTGTGTCTCGCTTCATTCAGTTCATAATGGTAGAGCTAGCAATTAAATAACTTGATAATATTCTGGCTACGTTTTGTTTATTGCTTCTATTAGACTGTCAAATGAACTTAAGGGTGTGGTAGACATATTGTTAAATTTTAAAGATCTGTTGAACAAGTGAGAAACCATTGCTGTAAAAACGAGGACACGATACTGAGAAAACACAGGAGGTGTCGCGGGGTGTAAATTTGTTCGCGCTGATTCTGCGCAGAGAATAGTGAGTCTCTGGTGGAAAACGGAAAACAAATAGTCACACGTTCACTTTAAATCGCCCAAAGAAGAGATCCTAGCAAGAGAGATGACCATATGGAAATAAAATAAGCAGTAAAAGTATAATTAAAACGGACGAGATCTAGCAAAGTGAGAGTTTAAATTTTCCTGTTTATTTGAACGTTTAACAACGAACAACAAGTAGGAATCTTTCACGTTCGGAATGGAAATCTGCATTCGCAGATGCAGTAATATTTTCTTTCAGTATTTTACAGTGCCAAATGTCAAGAAAGTCCGCCTGAGAACAATGAATGTTAATGTCTACTGTTTGCAACCTGCAATCGATGCATGGGTGTATTTGTGTAGACGCCATCTATGCGTGAATTGGTGTGGCGGTGCTGGATGTATCGCACTGGTCGTATTTTAGCTCTGGAGGGTGGTGTTCAATAGACTGTGAATGTCTCTAATGTCTGAAGCAAGGTTTCTGTGATCCAGATGGCGGAAATTGAAAGGGAGGGGGGTCGACATTCTTGCTCTCCTTTACATCGGAAACAGTAAAATAAAGGAACACCCTTTAGGTGATATAGATAGAACTAGCGGGGCTGCGGGGTGTGTGAGGGTGGGGGGGGGGGGTGAGGTGAGGTGGTCTTTCTCGGTTTCATCTTATGCTGTTTCCTGGGCGTATCTTTCCATTGCGTCCATCTACAGTAAGACAGAAGCCTGGCCTTGCCATTCGAAAATACTGGACTTCTGTTTTTTCGTACATCTCGAGAACACGAAGTACAGCTCAAATATCGCAAACTCTTATAGAAATGACACTGATATTGTTCCTTTACAACTAAGTTGAATTCCTTAAACCCACTAACTAACATTCCAAGAGAGTTGGTTAAATCTGCTTTGAAATATCAAGGAGAAAAGTCTTCCAATAACCCGTTCTACCTCTAATCATATTTATGTCTCTCTCCAAATAAAACAATCCAGAATCACCGTTGGTAAAGAAAACTACTTCCAGCTAGTGTTTCTTCAAGCTACTTCCGTTTTTCTTTCTCTGATTACGCGCGAGTCCCTCTTTGCGAGGTTGTACTACAGATCACTTGAATAGTGGGAGAAACTCGGAGTTGCCTACTCAATGCTTCCGGGGAGGTCTACACTTTTGCCCAACAGTTCTGCTGGCAATTGCTCTGGAGGGGTTTTCTTGCTCAGCGGGAGCGTGTTAGAAGATCGCGAACCAAATGAGAATGGAATCTGTCACGACCTCATCTGAAAAAATCCGATTTGTTTAAAGCGGTTCCACACGCCCTGCGCTGTGCACTGGCGATTGTTCATTAGCCTATCTAGCTGTACCTACGGCGAGCAGCAGTTCTCTCAGGTACCCTGCCCACTCTGCAGATGGCACTATATGTGCTTGCAGTAGGAAGAACTCTATTTCGTAGACTCACAGAGAGGGGTGGGGGCGGGAGCACCGCCGCAATGAGTCTAATTTCTTCCACAATTCAAATAATGTGCACTCAAACCGCGAAATTATTGACTCGCATGTAATCAGCAACGGCTGGAAGTAGATCTTTTAGACTTAAAAAAAACCATTGAATTTTGTACGGACGTAAATTAGCGAGTCAGAAAATTGAACTAGATATGCATTATCTTCCTCACTGAACCTGCGCGCCTTCCTCCCAAAGCTGCACAAGTCGTCCTGAGAGTTGACATCCATAAACACCAGCATGCGTTTGGAAAACAACGCCGGTAAATGTTGTGATATAATTTCTCCTGACCTCGTCACACGTATGGAGATAGTGGCATGACTGAATTTAAAGTCCACCAAAATCAGTGTGTGATCTGTCCAGCATCTCCCCTTTCACTTTGTGACCAATATGACCTTGATATTCGGTTGTTTCAATGCACAAGAGAGAAAGTTGATCGCGGAAACTACAGGTAGGCTTCAAACAAGCGCCAGAACACTAGAAAAATCTAGGATTTTGTATGTGTGCATCACTGTTAGGGTTAGGAAAGTGTACTGGTTGGTGTGCCTTGTAATGCATGGTTTTGGCATTAAAACACGCGATGTCACATTGGTTCATTGGAAGTACATATCTCTTGGATGCGAACATGTCTTTTCTGATCAGAATGTTTTCAAGAAAAGATTATTACCGTCATTGTAGTTTTTGGATCGAACATAGCAGGAAACAACATTATCTTGATCTTGAACCTTTAATACTGTGCTCCTGGTGTGTCGTTAGGTCTGCGGTCGGCCGGAAACTTTACTGCCCTCTCCAAATGTGTCAAGTCAAAACAAACGGACCGACAGTAAATTAATAGTATTTGATTGAGCTTTCAGGGCGTTTTCGGGGGGGGGGGGAGGATTTTATTATCTTGCTGGACGATGTGGGATATCAGACCACAGTTACGCTCTTAGCGTGCCCCTGTTTCAGATGTTTGTTTCTATCTTGTCCCTGGCTGTTGACAAACGCCATTGTTTTATTTTTCAGGACCCATTCGCAATTGTTTATTCGAAGTTAGTTTGTTAGGTGATTTATTCTCAAGAGTTGTATGTTGCCTGAACTGCAAACAGCGCAAAATTTAAACGCTATATTAGATGGGGCTTAATCTCCACATCTAAAGATTTAAGAGCAAAAAATTTACTTCCAGTCCACCAGTACAAAAAGTTCTTTTTTTAAAAAATAAGCTGCGAACCAAATGCTGTGCACCTATTTAATTTTGCTTGTTAATGTAGCTGCTTACAACTTAACGAACCAAATGCAAATATAGAAATAATATGTTTAGCTAGGGAAACTGAGAACGTTCTCATGATCCCGATTGCCCTAATAAAACGATTTACTGCTTTTCAGACTTGTAGTGCTATCACACAGACATGCCATTCTCGAACAACCGATGATCATTAGGCACGTATTAAACTGGGAACGTCGTTACAACCGCTCACCCAGCTAAAGTCAAGGTTGTGCTTTGAAAACTTTGCATTCGTTTAAAAATGACACGGCACGCTACATTTTGCACAACTGTATGATTAAAGAAGTCAGGTGGTTCTGACGCAACATATTCGTTCATTGTCAAGCTTCCTTCAGAGTTCATTCAACTTTAACGGTAGCGTTACTGAAATTATATGTAAATTTCTGAGAGAGGCGAAACAATTGTTTTCGATTGGCCCCTTCCTAAAGGACGTAACTGATTGGCCAGTTCGGTATCGCGAAATCTTAAAAGCCATTTTTTTCGCGGGAGGATTATCTCTGTTTATCCATCTTCCGCTGAGTCGAAGTCGACTTGGTCTACTATCTTCATTACTAATTTAACATTTCGAACGGCGGTTCCAAAAATCACAGAGCTGGAAGCAGTTAGTAAATTTCCAGGAACGTGGGTAGCGCTCAATCGAATACTGTTTTTGATCGGATAAAAGCTGAATGCAGCCGGTTGTTGGACGGGGTCGAGAGTGTCCAGTTAGGATGAATAACTGATTATCTTACTGCATTCTGCAACAAATTTCACACGTGAAACCTACTCAATGTGTGCGCCTGACTTGTTAGTCGCGGCATCATTTTAAAACCAGAAACTGTCTCCTGTATAAGGGGATATTGTCTTGGACCTGCTGCTGTGAGCGGTTCTCACAGTTGGGTTGAAATAAAACACACACACGAAAACTGTTAAACTAAATCCAATCGCAACGTTCGACTGTAAAGACACTGGACTCAGTATACAAAAAAGCAGGTATAAAATGAGAATACCAGAAACACCGCGCGTCGGGCAGCATCTGTGGAAAGAGAAAAAGCTAACTTTTCAGATCGATGACCTTTCATCAGAACTTTATAAATCCGTGTTCAAATGTTTTTTCTCTCTCTACAAATACGAGTGCCCGGGAAAATGCGGTGGCAATGCATACATGTCCAATATTAAATTCTAAGAGATGGCAACTCGACAGAGATATCCAGCTCCAGATTATTGGGTGAAGTTCACATTGACTGGTGGCAGTGACAGTTTTGGGCTGGAAAGTCTGAATGCTTCATTTGTTTCCTGAGAAAAGGGGATATCAGGAGATTCTTTCTCCAAGATGGCTTTCATTTGGTTGCCTATTTAGGCGGCCTGAGCACGGCATCTCCCAATGGCTCTTTTGCTTCTGCAAGCGTTGACTTTTCAAATCAGGGATGAGTTAATTAACATGTATATATTTAATAATATAAATTCTGTTAGTTTTTGCAAGTCGGTAAATTAATTGGCCACTGTAGTACGTCCGTGAGGTGGCAGAATCTGGGAGGAGTTGATGAGAAAACGGGGAGAATGAAAAGGGGATTAATGCACAATTGGTGGAGTCGGGAAGTTGACAGAAGGTCCAGAATAAGCGGGCCGAAAGGCCTGATTTCGTGCTGTATATCTCTTTGTTTCTTTGGTACTTCTATTTGCTTTTATTTCAACAGCATAGGTCCCGTATTTAGTTCCAGGATGACCGACTAACCCACTTGATTTTATTGATCACCGGCCACTCTGCTGAATGCAGTCAAAGTACTATTGTGCACACCATCTCCAGCCGAGTAAGTTCTCAAGCGGCCCACACCCGGAAAATCATAAACACAAGCGATTCTTCAGATCGGTGGCAATCCGGATTAGCACGCACAAAATGCTGGAGGAACTCAGCAGGTCAGTCAGCATCTATGGAGATGAATGAGTCCCGATGAAGATTCTCAGCCCGAAAGGTCAACTTTTCATTCTTTTCCATTAATGCTGCTTAACATGCCGAGATCCTCCAGCATTTTGTGTGAGTCACAGCGGAAAACTACATTCAGTCACTGAAAGTTTGGTGTACGAATCGCTGGAGCTTCAAAATTATGTTCCAATCCAAACAACTTTCTGTGCGCAGGGAGATCTGTGAGGGTGAACTCTTCGCGCGGATTTGGTTTTGTTTTGGGATTTTGTTTTTTTTTTGGTTCAGATTGATACCAGCAAACGATTGGGTGATCTTTTGAGTATGTTTCCCAATCCAGGTTTAGGAGGACGATGCACGGATCGCCCGCGAAAATCTGCCCATGGGTCTGAGCAAGAGTGTCCTTTTTGTTTGCGTACTAGGAGGGCCGATCCTAATTCCTCTCTTCAAGTTAAAAGATCTCACTTCCATAAGCGTATTCGATCTAGAAATATATGGGAATTCGAATGCAAGGAAATGGTATGTTTAAGTGATCTCTGTGAAGCTATTTTATTTTGTTCGACGCAGAAGAAAGCCTCTGAAATTTGAATTCGATGAAGTGCGTTTCAATTCTGCTTTCTGTCGGTGATTGTAGGACCAGAGCCTTACTCCGAACTGTAGCGTTGTCTCTCTGAACAGCCTCTACCTATCCTCCAGACGAACTGGGAGGTAATTTGAAGTACACAATTATTCTAACTCACTTAATGAGGCGATGCTGTTCGGAGAAAGTTAACTGGACTGATACACTAAAATGAGTTAGTTGGCTAATGAGCAAAAGTTGTTCACGCTAGGCTTGTCTCTGCTGGAGTTTAGAAGGATGAGAGGGGGGACTTGACTGAAACCTGAAGCATCCTAATGAAGTAGGGTCCGTGTAAAAATCTCCCAATTAAGACAGACGTCAGGTGATTTTTCTTTCTGTCCTGATCCTTTGGAAATTTCTTCTTCAAAGGGCAATGAATTGGAATCTGATGTGTTCAAGGCAGAGGCAGGTAGATTGCTGATAAGCAAAGGGATGAAAGGTTATTAGAGATACAACCACTTGACTGGCATAGCTGGCTTGAGGGATCGAGTGGCCTACTTCGTCTCCTCATTTAGGACGAAGGGTCTCGGCCCGAAACGTCGACTGTACTTCTTCCTTATAGATGCTGCCTGGCCTGCTGCGTTCCACCAGCATTTTGTGCGTGTTGCTTGTGTTTCCAGCATCTGCAGATTTCCTCGTGTCTTCGTCTCCCAGTTTGTATGTTTACTTGAGATGAAAGGATAAACAACAGAGTGAACATCCTCCAGCTCTGGTCTTTTGTGTAAATCAAAAATACAAATTGAAGATTAAATATAGCAGTGAACAAAATGAGTAAACTTTTCAAAGATGAGTTTATGACAATGGTAAGTTTAACTACCAGGCAATGCTTATTGAAAAGTCAACTGCTGTCATATGTGACAGCAGATCTTTATTCCCAATTGGATGTGCTAACCAGACAACTTCCGTCTTCTGCATCTTCAATTCATTTGCAATGTAACAGAATGTATTTTTTCCAAATATTGTGTTACAAGTTCATTTTAAGATTTGATTTTTTTTTCGTTATCAATTTGCATATGCATTTTCCTACAGCTCTGGAATGAAGTATTTCAATGTACCTCAACTTTTGCTTCTTTCACCTTTGTATTCATTAAACTTTTCCTTTCTTCCCCTCCTCAAGTGGTTTAGTGTCAAATTTTCGATTCAGTGCTTGTACTGCATTGATAAGGCTGACTAAATTTACAAATCGAGTAATGTATACATTATTGTATGTTAAAATCTCCTTCAAAATCAGTAAAGAGGTGCTTCAAAAATTATTCTAATTTTATTTTCCTTTTCCATGAAATGTCACTGTGACGTAAATGACTGCAGAGGTAAATGAGCTATCGGTTGGAATTCCTTTTCAATTGATTAAACATGCTTTCATCATAATAGATCATAGTCACCTGCTCCAAATATTCTTTAAAGAGTGATCGAAGAATTCCATAGTATTTTCAGGCAGAGACATATAGATTTTAAAGGGTCTTGGCCATAAACCATTGATTGTCCATTTTCCTCCATAGACGTTGACCAAACCTTTGATTTTCTCCAGCATTTTGCATGTTGCTCCAGATTCCAGTATCCGCAAACTCCAGATTCTTGATAGTCAAGGGAATGAAAGGTCTTCCACCACCAGACTTATTAATTGGTCCTTATATTGCATTATTTTGTTTATTTTGAATTGTAATTGTGCTTACAGCTCTCCTATAATTGCATTGGAAAGGTAAGGAATAGCAATCCAAGACAAGTACCATAATAATATGATTTGGTAAGATTTCCTTCCTGATACTGATAATCAGAGGGATTGGCTATTCATACATCACCCATATGATGTAATATTTTGTTAGTACTGTTAGAGCCAAATAAGTGTGCAGAATATCAATATTGTTTATGATTTGCTGAATATCAATTGGTTGAGTATTCAATGGACCATGAACTGCCAATGAAGACATTTTAACTCAGAAACCAAGATAGACAGTAAATATCACATTGTTTTCCACTGTAATTCTCATCACAGTTTTAATGATCAGCATAGAAACATGTTACCTTTAAAATGTCTTACAGCATTAATAAATACATGACTCCAGGGTATATAATTCTGTGCTTTTGGTTGATAGAAATTGTTGGACTTTCTCAGGAATTTAACTTCACATGAAACAAACCGAAAACCACGTTGACTGTTAAATGGTTGAAACATGTGTAAAAATGTTCTTTTAATCCATCTGTTCAACTGTGTTCCATTTCGTTTATTCTGTGAGCAACAGGTTGAGAAGATTTTTTTTTACTAGGATTTTGATGAGTTAGCTGCTGAAAGCTAAAATAGTGATGACAAAGTACAATAAACTTTATGATCTTCCAGTTGGAAGGAAACAGGTATCCTTTTGCTCTTTATCCTAATCCACAACCTAACCTGAGAGTGGGGAATCATGGATATCAAATGTAGAGAGACTGAGATGAAATGGTGCATTTTTAAGTATTCTTCCTCTTGAGATAGCAATCATAATACTGTCAACCATAATCCATAGTTATGCCATTAGTATGAAACTCTTGAATAATCAGAAATTGTGAGAGGGTGCTTCAGCGAAGATTCATTCAGTAGTGGAAGTGAAGAGAAAAGACAAGCAAATACTTGATAGATAGATAGATAGATAGATAGATAGATAGATAGATAGATAGATAGATAGATAGATAGATACTTTATTCATCCCCATGGGGAAATTCAACTTTTTTCCAATGTCCCATACACTTGTTGTAGCAAAACTAATTACATACAATACTTAACTCAGTAAAAAATATGATATGCATCTAAATCACTATCTCAAAAAGCATTAATAATAGCTTTTAAAAAGTTCTTAAGTCCTGGCGGTAGAATTGTAAAGCCTAATGGCATTGGGGAGTATTGACCTCTTCATCCTGTCTGAGGAGCATTGCATCGATAGTAACCTGTCGCTGAAACTGCTTCTCTGTCTCTGGATGGTGCTATGTAGAGGATGTTCAGAGTTATCCATGATTGACCGTAGCCTACTCAGCGCCCTTCGCTCAGCTACCGATGTTAAACTCTCCAGTACTTTGCCCATGACAGAGCCCGCCTTCCTTACCAGCTTATTAAGACGTGAGGCGTCCCTCTTCTTAATGCTTCCTCCCCAACATGCCACCACAAAGAAGAGGGCGCTCTCCACAACTGACCTATAGAACATCTTCAGCATCTCACTACAGACATTGAATGACGCCAACCTTCTAAGGAAGTACAGTCGACTCTGTGCCTTCCTGCACAAGGCATCTTAAACAGAGTTGTTCTATCATTTAAAAATTAAATTTTAACATATAATTTTAATTTCAGTTTAAAATGCTTTCTTGAATTTTATTCCACCACAACCCTGTCGAAGTAAAAATTGACAGTTAAATTGAAGTTATTTTTCTTGAAATTCAAGTATTTTTTTCTGCATTAGGGGAATGTAAGAATGATGCAGACTGCCACCAGTAGGAAGTAAAGTTGGATATCTCACGTCTTAGGAAATATCTAACTACAGTTTTTCATGGATGCCTTCATCTTTAGGAGTCCATGGATCTCAGAAAATGCAGTATTTAAATAAAAGCACTCACAGAAAATCAAACATGACAGCAATTGTTTATTTTGGTTCTTCACTCAGTGGTCACTCTATTAGGTACACCTGCACACTTGCTCATTAATGCAAATATCTAATCAGCCAGTCATGTGGCAGCAACTCAAAGGATAAAAGCATGCAGAAATGGTCAAGAGGTTCAGTCATCGTTCAGACCAAACATGAGAATGGGGAAGATATGTGATCTAAATGGCTTTGACCATGGAATGCTTGTCGGTACCAGATGGGGTGATTTGAGTATCTCAGAAACTTCTTATCTCCCAGGATTTTCATGCACAACAATCTCTAGAGTTTGCAGAGAACTATGTGAGAAAACAAACAAAAAAGATCCACTGAGCAGCGGTTCTGTGTATGAAAACTTGTTAATGAGAGAGATTAGAGGAGAATGGTCAGACAGATTCAAGCTGTCTGGAAGATGACAGTAGGTCAAATAACTCCGCATTATAGCACTGGTATGCAGTAGAGCATCTCTGGCTGCACAACACATCAAATATTGGAATGGACGTGTTACAGCAGCAGAAGACCACACTATGTTCCTCTCCTGTACCTAATAATATGGCTACTGAGTGTATTTCTTATGTATCCAAGCTATCTTAGTATTCTAAATTTGCCTTCGTTTATTTAACATCTTTGCTAAGTTAATGTTTTACAGATGGCAATAAAATACAGATGTAATAATGAAGATTAGTGAATATTTCTCAGTATTGATTGAGTTGGAGATTGGTTTGAAGCATGTTTGACAAAATGCAAAAGGGAACAGTTAGTGCTATTCAGTGTTTCTGTCAGAGCACACTGCCAACAAAAGCTATGTGCTCTAATCATGTAAATTTTCTGGTGAGGTATGAATTAATTTCAAATTCCACAGGGCATGCATTGAAGATGAGGGGAGCCTACAGGGAAAACATCTCAACACTGAACTGCTTCCACAACCTATAGACTCACCTTCAAGGGCACTCTACAACTCATGTTCTCAGATTTATTTATCTATCTATCTATCTCCTATTTATTTATTTATTCATTTGTTTACACAGCTTGTCCACTTTTGCACATCGGTTGTTATTCTTCATTTGCAATCACTTGTTTATCGATTCTTTGGCATTTCTTTGTTCAATTATGAATGCCTGCTGGGTAGTATATGGTATGCAGCTGCTGTGCAGGTTGTGGTTAAGAAGGCATATGGTGCATTGGCCTTCATCGATCATGGAATTGAGTTTGAGAGCCAAGAGGTAATGTTGCATCTATATAGGGCCCTGGTCAGACCCCACTTGGAGTACTGTGCTCAATTCTGGTTGCCTCACTACAGGAATGATGTGGAAACATCATAGAAAGGGTGCAGAGGAGATTTACAAGGATGTTGCCTGGATTGGGGAGCATGCCTTATGAGAATACGTTAAGTGAACTGGGCCTTTACTCCTTGTAGCAACGGAGGAAAAGAGGTGACCTGATAGAGGTGTATAAGATAATAAGAGGCATTGATAGTCAGAGGCTTTTTCCCAGGGCTGAAATGGCTAGCATGAGAGGGCATAATTTTAAGGTGCTTGGAAGTAGATACTGAGGAGATGTTTTTCACACAGAGTGGTGAGTGTGTGGAATGGGCTGCTGGCAGCAGTGATGGAGGCGGAAACGATAGGGTCTTTTAAGAGACTCCTGGATGGCTACATGAAGCTTAGAAAAATAGAACGCTATAGGTAAAGCCTAGGTAGTTTTAAGGTAGAGACATGTTCCGCACTGCTTTCTGGGTCGAAGGGCCTGTATTGAGATGTAGGTTTTCTATGTTCCATGTTCTATATGGTGATGCACATGTACTTTGATAATATATATTTACTTTGAACTGTGAACTTTTCAGCTTTGAAAGTATAAAGGAGATGTGTGGGACAAACATTTTACATCATGATTGGTAGCTGGCAGGAGCATGCTGCTGGGGTAATGATAGAAGCAGACACGAAGGTGGAGTTTAAGAGACCACCTCTTTCAGATGAATAGTTAAATATAGAGGGAATGGATAAGGGTATCGATATGGATTTGCCACAAGGAAAGATATAGTTTAACTTTGCACAGACATTATGGGCTGAAGGGCTTTTACCTGCGATATACTGTTCTATGTTCCATGATTTGCCTTGAACAAATCTAAGATTAACACAATGCATGGAGCCACACCCAAATGGCCCAGTACAGGTAAAACTAGTGCAGGCATTGGGGCTTTAGATTACTGGAGCACTGAAACTAGTTGTAGGAGAAGGGGCACATGTAAAGCATGGTCTGGTTACATCTGAATCAATATTTCTTGTTTAGCAATATTTTTGCTGAGAAATTAGATCGAACTGCTGGGAACGATTTAACCTAATGTGGTAGTGGGAGGTACACCCAGAAAATACTGGAAGTGGGTAAAAAAAAATTCAGAAAACTGAAAGATACAGTGTAGTATAATTAGAACTGGCTGGAAAATTGGAGGAGCATTAAGGAAAGGATCAAAAGTAAATATGTATGAATTAATTTGTATGTAAGTTATTGCCTACAGTGTGAAAAGAAACCACAAATTTCTGCATGGGACTTTAACATGTTTTGATTAATAGTGTCATGGCTTAAACAAGGGCAGGAGCAGGATCATGATATTCCCAGCTACTAAATATTCAGGAATTATAGAGAATGGGATAAAAGGAGACTTGGCAGCTTTGATTAAGGACAGTGTTTGAAATATAGAGCATTTACCAAATGATTCTAGAATTATCTATTCATTCAGACAGAAAGGGAAGGGCTGTAGTACAAGTAAAAAGATGGGAAGGAGCATCTCTCTGTCTCCATCTTTTGAGACAGTCTATCTACTGACAACTTTTATCTACCCACTGACTCACACAGGTACCTGGACTATATTTCTTCCCACCCTGTCATTTGTAAATTTGCCATCCCCTTCTCTCATTTCTTCTGTCTCTGCCGCATCTGCTTTACATTCCAGAACAACTGAGATGTCCTCCTTCTTCAAAGAAAGTAGGACACCATCAATGCTGCTCTCACCTGCATATCCTCCATTATGTGTATATCTGCCCACACCCCATCCTTCCACCATCACACCAAGGATAGGGTTCCTCTTGCCCTCAACTACCACCCCACTAGCCTCCACACCGAGCACATAATTCTTTGTAGCTTCCGCCATCTCCAATGGGATCCCACCACTAAGCACATCCTTCCCTCACCTCACTTTCCGCCTTCAGTGAGAAGGGAAGAGTAGACAAGGGAGTCGTGTAGGGAGTGATATGTGACTCCCTGTCCCCTTATTCCTCCCCACTGATCTTCCTCCTGGTACCCTTGCAAGCGCAACAAGTGTCACACCTGCCCCTGCACCTCCTCCTTCACTATCGTTCTGGGCACCAAACAGTCCTGCTAGGTGAGGCAACACTTCTCCTGTGAGCTGGTTGGGGTCATATACTGTATCCGGTGCCCCTGGTGTGGCATGTTGTTTATAGATGTAGCTGGGGAGACCGCTCCATTGAGCACCTTTGCTCCATCTGCACAAAACGCGGAATCTTCCAGTGGCTACCCTTTTCAATTCTACTTCCCATTCCCGTTCTCACATGTCAGTCCATGGCCTCCTCTACTGCCAGGTTGAAGCCACACTCAGTTTGGAGGAGCAATACCTTATATTGCATTTTGATAACCTCCAACCTGATGGCATGAACACTGATTTCTCAAACTTCTGTTAATGCTCCCTCACCCCTTCACCATTCCCCTGTCCTGTTTCCCTCTCTCACCTTATCTCCTTACCTGTCCATCACCTTCCCCAGTGCTCCTCCCCATTCCCTTTCTCCTGTCCTCTCTGATCAGATTCCCCCTTCTGCAGCCCTTTCTCTCTTTCATTAATCAACTTCCCAGCTCTTTACTTCACCCCCTCTCCCTCTCCTGGATTTACCTATCACCTGCCACCTTGTACTTCTTTCTCCCCTACCTCCAACTTCTTACTCTGACTTCTCCCTTTCCTTTCCAGTCCTCATGAAGGGTCTTGACAGAAGACGTCGACTGTATGCTCTTTTCCATAGATGGTGCCTGACCTGCTGAATTCGTCCAGCATCCTCCAGCAATTTTTGTGCGTTGTTTGGATTTCCAGCATCTGCGGTTTTCTTGTGTTTGTGACCGATTATATATGCCCAGTCCGCCTAGCAGTACTGGTGTGGAAATTATGGCAAATTAGTGGGATACAATTTTTTTAAATTTCTAAAGGTATGGCTTATCAAGGAGATATGTGTGGCATAATTAAAAAGTCTGACTAACTTTAATACTTTGTTGAAGTATAGTAAGAGAGAACACTAGTCATAAAAATGCAATTGACATGGAATTTTGGGAAGTATTTGATAAACTCTGATAGAGAAAGCCTATCAAATCTGTAGGAAGATCATGGAGTTAAAGGAAACTGGTGTAATTGATATAACATTATCTAACTTAGGAAGGTGATGGTAGTGAATTCTGTAAGTAATTTTGGAAATTTTTATGGACTGGTATTTGGGGATTAAAACCTTGCTTAATTACTGATGGCAAAGAGGACTGTGACTAAGCTGACTGTTCTTTTAAAGATCCACTACAGGCAGTTCTGCACTGTTCTTTTCTGAAGTACTCTAGGTGCAATTTCATGGTCCTTGATTATTCATTCAGTATAGAAGCTAATAAAAATAGGTAAAGAATCAAGCTATCTACCAAAAATACAGGTTTTACCAACATTCTGCTACCATAGTGGAACACAACACATAAGTATAAGAACAAAAGACAATGATTCAGTAATCCTACTCAATGTTATTATGAAGCCCCTGTCATCATATCTGGGTTCAACCACCCTGTCTATAGCAGTTAAGACCAAATGGTAAAGCTTTCACATATTCATCAATGTGGGGAATTGCCTATGCGTATGTAGCCACAAAATACGTACATAACCAAAATGTAACACCACTAGTTACTGCCCTATCAATTCATAGTCATCTGTAAATTGATGGAAGAAATTAATAATGTCATTAAATAAAACCATCTGATCAACAAACAAACTCAGTTTGGAATCCATCAAAACCATGACCCCTAAAACCATTGTTTCAAACCAGACATTTGAGTACAGACAGCCAGTGGAGAAGTAAATAGCTGCTTTCAGCAAGAAGGCAACATTTAATTGAGTATGATAACCATGAATGCCAGCAAAATTGAAGGTTTTGAGTATAAAAAAAATTCACTTTGGTGTCAGGAATTATTTCCAATACAAATGAGGTTAGTTGTAATGGTAGGAAGTAACCCATGGAATCCTAGGCCCTCATTGGTGCAGTATGTCATGAAAATATTTCAGTACAACCATGCAGAAATTTCCCTTAGGGTTTAGATTGCTCATATACAATTAATTTGTACTCATCCCATGTCAGAGATTATTCTAAAAGGCAGGTCATGAAAACCTACAGCACAACCTAAAACTTGGGCTGAAAGTTTTGGAATAATAGTCACGCTATATAACTGCCAGAAAATCATTTGCTTAAACAGAACAATGTAAAGAAATGACTCTACATCATTAATAGCATCAGCAACAGCACATTCGTTATCAACAATCTGAATGAATCCTGAGAAATGAAACTAAATTGGATTAGGTGTATAAAATTCTGATTCAAGTGTCTGAATGTACTGCAATCTTTATTCGTCTTCTAAACACTTAAAGCTTTTCCATTTACATATAACTCATCTGGAATATGATGGAATGAAATATTGCCTTGCTGTTTCATCAACATGCTGCCTAGTTCCGATGTTGAGGTAATTCCCTACTCCTCACCACAAATCCATTAGAAATGAGAATCTGTGGTGAGAAGTTCTGTTCACAATCCCTTAGTAAATAATGCAGCCCATGCCTAAATGCAGCTGTACCTTGTCAGCTTTCAGCTTGGAGCTAGTATCTGACAGGCGCCTGGCAATAGTGATTCCCAAATCCCTTTGATATTCAGCTGTCAAATTCCATGCATCAGCATCCTTGAGGTGGGGTGCAGGGTTTGAGAGAATGTAGTTATATGGTATCAGAATCAACTTAACCATCCTCACAAATACCATAGCTCCATAGTCAGGATCAAATGCACCTGACTTTGTTGCAGCTCCAATAAAGCTCAGAAAGATCAGCACCATTGAGGACAATATAACTCACTTGCTTAGCACCTCATTCTTCTTAAATGTTCATTTTCTCTAGCAGTGCTGCACCACGATTGCAGTGAATGACATGTGCAAGACTGGAAGAGAAGTGAGTTCTGTTCTTGGAGCCTTGTACTCTAGAATGCCTGGGCAAGTGTGTCATAAGTTCATCACCTCTAGACTACAACTTGATGGCATAATTATTGAATTCTCCAGTCTCCTCTGTCCCTTTCCGTCTCCTGCACATCTAACCCAAGTCCTCTCACTTACACCATTCTTCTCAACCTACCCCCATTTCCTTTCTCTCCTCCCCCATCTGCCCAAAAGCCCAATGCTCGCCTTCTTACACTTTCAATCTGCCAAACATACTTCCCTCTATGGTTCCTTTTCATATAAGATTACATCATCTATCTACTGCCACCCAGCCCCTATTGCTATCTCCACTCTTCCCTCCTCCATCTGCCAATCAACTCCTCCTCACCTAGATCCACTGATCACTTACCAGTTTTTGCCGCAACCCTCTCCTCACATCTTTATACTGGCCATCTCCCCTCTACTTTCAGTCCAAATGATGGATTTCAGCCCAAAATATCTTCTGTCTATTGCTCTATAGCTGCTGTCTGATCATTGAGTTTCTCTTGTAGTTTCCTTTCTTCTCCATATTCCGACATCTGCAGTTTCTATTGTCACAATCCGGTGGTGTTCCTCCGTCTTGTGATCTTACAGTCTTTCTAAATAATTCCAACAATCTATGTTGTGAAGACATCTCCACCAGGCTGTTAAGTAGGAGTTTATGCATTTTGACACAGTGCATTACAAATGCCTGTATCAAGTGTTGTGTGTCTTAGAGAGGTTTTGTGTGTGTTTTTCTTCAAAATCCCTGAATTTCTTCCACAAGACCATCTTGGGAGAACTACTGTCATAAGGTTCAAGGAAGATTTCTCACTGCAAAAATGGATGTGCTTCACTAATGTTTCCATATTCCAAGAGAAAATGAGGATAATAAGTTATAGAAAATCATGGTTGCAGACCAAGAGGAACTTTCAGAAAGAAATTAGTCTATCCATGGAGACCCAAACCTATAGCTCAAATTGTTCAATCCGAATGTTCCATACATTATTCCAAGTTTATTACTCCATCACTAAATTGTTGATCACTACTTCAGTGAAGAATTTAATTTCTTGTTAAATATATACGCCAGCTACTTTGATTTATTTTGTTAAGACTAGTGTTGCAGGTCAACCTGAAATGGTGCTCCAGATTTTTCTTTCTTATACCTGTTTCTTTCCTACACGATTGGTCATCTTCTATCCAGGTTACAAATCCCACTTGTTCCTCCCAGTCAATTACTTGATGCCAGGGAATAGTTTTAGAATAGCACTACTTTCCCAGTGGTTTATGATAAAATTCTCACAGTTTTCAGCTGAGACTCTGAATAAGGCATTTTTTATAATGTCAGGTTGATAGCTTCTGACCTGCTCCCTATTGATTTAGCTGCCATTCACTATATAACTTTTTTGTTCATTTTAGATGTATCAAGTATTCAGTATTCAAGTACTGCCACATCTTCATTACCTTTAGTTAATTAATTCCTACTTCTGGGGGGAAAAAAGCCTGATTTCTGTTCTAATGTACTATGATTTGCATTTAGCTTTTTGAATTACCCCAGCGATTGATTTGAATTCTTAACCATTTCATTTCATATAAGTTTTGATTATTAGGTATTCAGATCCAACTGCCATCCCCAAATTTGTCCATTTTTGGGAACCTGACTAATACATAATTACATTGTAAATTAATGATCAATAATTTAAAATGAAAGTAGCAAAGGTATTGTAACATAAATTGCTATACACTTCCATTAGAGTATTTTTCAATCTTGCCCTTACATTAATAACCCATTATACTGATCACTTACAGGTATGTTTTCATCCTTTCCAAGTGTTCTTTTCTGTTCCTTAATAATAATTGTGAGCCAACAGTCTTTGCCCAAAACTATATCCAGTGTTCAGAAAAAACACATGCATTTCTTTGTTTCCTCAAAAAATATGGTTTTGTAATTATTCTGAATGGAGGAACATCCACTTAGAACAGAGATTCAAAGATACAAAGCACAATTATTATCAAAGTACATATTATTGTCCTATGCTTTCCTCGAGATTACTCAAGGGGGATCAATATCCTGTATGCAGGTTTTTTAGAGATGTTGGGGAGGATTTAAACTAAGTTGGGAGGGAGAGAGATCCAGAGTGATAGGGCTGGGGAAGGAGCAATTAGTATACAAGTCGACATAGAGTGTATTGAGACAGTGAGGAAGGACAGGCAGATGATAGGGCAAAATTCCACTCAGTGAGATGAATTGAAGAGTAACAGGGAGGCAAAATTGAAAAGGGTGTTGGATACAGGACTGAAGATTTTATATTTGAATGGATGCAGTCTACAGAATAAGGCAGATGAACTTGTAGTGCAGTTAGGGATTGGCTGGACAGAGTCATGGCTGAAAGAAGATCATAAATAGGAGATTAACATCTAAGGATACACCTTGTATTTAAAGGATAGGTAGGTAGCCAGAGAGGGTGGGGTGACTCTATTGGTAAAAAAATAAACCAAATCTTTAGAAAGAGATTGGAAGATGTAGAATCCTTATGGATAAAGTTAAGAAACTGCAAGGGTAAAAAGACCCTCTTGTTATATACATGCCCTCAAACGGTATGCAGGATGTGGGATATAAATGTCAATGGGAAATAAAAAAGGCATGTAATAAGGTCAATGTTATGCCAGTCATAGGGGATTTCAACATGCAGGTAGACTGGGAAAATCAGGTTTGTGTTGGATCCCGGGAGAGGGCATTTGTAGAATGCCTATGTGAAGGCATTTTTTGAGCAGCTTGTGGTTGAGCCCACTAGGGGGAAAGCAATTCTGGATTGAGTGCAGTGTAGTGAACCAGATTTTATTAGATGGCATAAGGTAAAGGAACCATTGGGAAGTTGTGATCATAATGTGATAAAATTCACCCTGCAGTCTGAGTGGGAGAAAATAAAGTCAGATGTATCAGTATCACAGTGGAGTAAAGGGAAATATGGAGGCATGAGTGAAATTCTGGCCAAAATTGATTGGTAGGGATTAGTTGCAGGGATGACGGCACTGCAGCAATGTCTGGAGTTTCTGCAGGCAATTATGGAAGGAACATCCAAAAGGTGATGCAATTAATGCTGGTAAGGGAAGCCAAAGACAGCAGTAAAGCAAATGAGATGGTGTATAATACAAAAAAATTAGAAGGAAGTTAGAGGATTGGGAAACAACAGAAGGCAACTAAACAAAACATAAGGAGATAAAGAAAATGAAACATGAAGGTAATCTAGCCAATTTTATCAAAGATGATACCTAAGGTTTTTTTTTCAGATAATTAAAGATTAAAGGAGATGTGCAAGAGGATAATAGATTGTGGGAAAATATAGCATGTTGGAGGAGAGATAGTAACGGTGGAACAAAGAAATGGCTCACACACTTAATAAGTACTTTGCATCAGTGTTCACAGGAATTCATGAGTACTGGGGCAGAGTTGAGTGTAGTTGCGATTACTAAGGGGAAGGTGCTTGGGGAGCTGAGGAGTCTGAATGTAGTCTGGACCAAATGGACTACAGCCCAACGTTCTGAAAGAGGTAGCTGAAGAGGCTGTGGAGTTATTTGTGATGTTCTTTCAATAATCAATAGATTCTGGATTGGTTCCAGAGGATGGGGAGTTAGCCTGACTTCGAAGGTTAGGAAGATATTGGAGTCCATTTTTAAGGATGAGTTTTTGGGGCACTTGGAGGTGCATGATAAAATAGGCATAATTTCCTTAAGGAGATAGATCATTACAAGTGATCCACAATCTCTTCAGGTATCTCTTTCAGAACCGTGGAGTGTTAGCAGAGGATGTTATTTATTTGGAGTTTCAAATGTCCTTTGACAAGATACTACACATCAGGCTGCTTAGCAAGACAAGAACCCATAAAATTACAGGAAAGATACTAGCCTGAATAGAAGATTGGCTGACTGGCAGAAAGGGAATAAAGAAGATCTATTCTCTTTGGCCGCCGATGCTTAGTGTTGTTCTGCAGTGATCAGAATTGGGACCACTTCTGTCAATGAGTTTCAGACTGTATAATAATATGGGGAGGGGCAGGCAATGTTGAAGAAGCAGGGAGTCAGCAGAAGGACTTGGACAGATTTTGAGAATGGGCAAAGAAGCGGCAAAAGGAATATAGCGTAGGGAAGTGAACGGTCATCACTTTGGTAGAAGGAATAAAGGCATAGACTATTTTCTAACCAGGAATAAAGTTCAAAAATCAGAGGTGCAAAGGGACTTGTGAGTCCTTGTGCAGGCTTCTCTAAGGTTAATGCAGGTTGAGTTGGAGGGAAGGAATTCATTTTGAGAGGACTAGAATATAAGTGTAAGGATGTGATGATGAGGCTTTATTAAGCATGTGTCAGACTGCACTTGGAGTTTTGTGAGCAATTTTGGACCCTTATCTAAGAAAAGATGTGCTGGCTTTGGTGAGGGTCCAGAGGAGGTTCACGAGAATGATTCCAGGAATGAAAGGGTTAACATATAGAATGAGTGTTTGAAGATTCTGGGCCTCTGCTTGCAGGAGTTCAGGACAGTGGGAGGCGTGCGGGGTGGGGAATCTCATTGAAACATCAAATATTGAAAGGCCTAGATAGAGTGGATGTGAAGAGAATGTTTGCCATAGTGCGTGAGTCTGGGACAAGACGCACAGCCTCTGAATGGAGGATCCTCCATTTAGAACAGAGATTCAAAGATACAAAGCACACTTATTATCAAAGTACGTATAAATTATACAGCTTTAGATTTCTCTGCTTACAGGAAGCCACAAGTCAAGAATAACCCAATTATAAAAAAAAGTAAGATCAAAAAGCATTGCACTGAGAAAGAGAGAAAATAAAACACAATCATGCAAACAATAGAAGTAAGCCAAGGAACTTCTTTAGCCAGAGCAAGGTGAATCTGTGGAATTCATTTCCACAGATGGTTGTGGAGGTCAAGTCATTAAGTATACTTACAGTGGAAGTTGATCAGTTCTTGGCAGTTGAAACATCAAAGGCTACAGGGGAAAGGCAGAAAATTGGGTTGAGATGGATAACATAAGGGTCTTTTAAGAGACTCTTGGAAAGGTACATGGAGTTTAGAAAAATAGAGGGTTATGGGTAATCCTCGGTAATTTCTAAAGTAAGTACTGTACATGTTCGGCACGGCATTGTGGGCTGAAGGGCCTGTATTGTGCTGTAGGTTTTCTATGTTTCTATATAAGCCATGATAGAATGGTGGAGCAGGCTCAATAGGTCAAGCGGCCTAATTCTGCTCGTATTTCTTCTGGTCTTATGGTCTTATTACTCTTGGTAGACTTAATCAATAGAGGTTGTACAGTATTAGTAAAAATCTAATAGAGGCAAATAAAATATATTGCACTACATTTAGAAACTTCAATCAATAAACTTGTTGTTTTCCTTATAAGCGAAGGAAACTAAATATTTTGACTCATTTGTAATAACGAGTCAGTTTGTAGGTAACAATAATATTTGTTGTGATCTGTAAGTTGAGAGGAATGGCACAAAAGGGCATTGTTGTGAAAAATCTGTGACACAGCTGATACACTGCCCTCTATTATGTCGTGGACCAGTCTTTTAAGTTGTCCCCATGTATAGCCCACCTTGAAGAACTTTCCTCTCCCAAGGATGATGTTTTTGGAGCTTCTATTGCTGCTACTATAGCTTTGGGTTTTTATGGAAAGGGGTTGCTAGCGCAATGCCCAACCCTTCTCCTTTCATAACTGGGCTTGGCACCGTCCATGACAGAGTTGGAATGCCTCTTGGTCATGGAAATAATGTGGTCAGAAATTAATCTCCTGAAGTGACTCTGAGATGTTACTGTTTTAACAGATGCTACCTTTTGTGAAAATGTTAAGGTCTTTGATAAGAGAGTGTAAGTATATTACAGTTAGAGTGGAGTATACAACTCAAAGTAATAATTGAACAGAAAACAAAATTCATTTACTCACAAAACAGATCCTATTTTCCTTTTCAAAAACAAGAGAAGGACACCATGGAGATTCAATGAAGTGAAGAAGGCTATTTAAGTTACCCCTTTTTATCATTTCTTAGTCCCTGGATCTTCAGGTTATGGGTCCTCGAGTGAATATCTTCCTTTACAGCTTTGTCTTCCAATTCTGAGTTCTGGTGAAGATTCGTTAATTTGAAAATTTGTCCCTGTTTCTTTTCCCATAGATGATCCCCATGTTGGGTTTTAGCACTTTTCGTTTATATTGAAAGCTTCCCGTGACGTTAGACTTTTTGTTGCTTTCCATAATCTTGCCACAATGGGCTGCCCTTTAGAAATCTGGTTAATTCTGCCCCGACTTGCTTCATACCATTGCAGCAGGCAATCAGAGGAAGCAATGGCTCAATGTGTCATCCAAATGCTACCACATTTAGAATCTACTGAGTTAACCGCGGGAAGGTGGGATGAAGATCTAATAACATAAATACCAGGTTTAACTACTGACGCCTAAATAATCGGTGCTATTGGTAGTATTGGGTGTATCATTCAATCCTCATTATTCCACCATTGATAAAATTAAGGTTTGAAATCGTTGCAAATATGCGTATCGCACATGGTCTCTTACTGGATATATTAAGAATAGATTTATATGAACGTACACATCTGCTTCGGCCAGCAAGATTGAGTATTCCACTTGCCAGTGGGGAGGTGGGGTGCGCATGTGCTGGGCATGGATGGATGGGAGGGGGCGGGGGACTTGCATTCCAAACTTGGCAAACGAGGAACAAGAACAAAACTGAGTAGTTCACAAATGGTATCGTCTATCCCCACTTCATTCTGTGTCTCCTCTGATACGTATGCTGCGATTCTTGTTCTCCCCACCGACTGACCGTACGCTTTTGCTTTCCAAAAGGTAAGTTCTATTTTCTTTGCAATGCGTTGATTCTGGCGAAGCTCCCAGTGAGATGATCGATCGAACAGAATGTCAAGCAATGAAACAATATCTTAACTACCATTTGTTTAGGTCTTTCATATTTGAGCCTTGTTACTTGACTTGGAACGCCCGCATACGTATCGCTGATGTTAATTTCGTTTTGTTTCTTGTGAGGTGAGAAGTAGTAGGAATGGTTTTTTTTTTCATCAGGCACCCCGACAATTTTTTTTACTGTTGTACTCGCCAGATTTTATCCTTCCCATTATTGCAGGCTCTAGAATTGAACTTTCCAGCTGGCAATTCGGGCATTACTTCAAGACTTTTGAAGAGTTGTGAATATTCTATTTTGGCTGATAAATTGCGACTACCCGCTATGCTATAGAAACAGCCATTCCAAATCTTTGGTGAATAGTTACTCCTAGAATTTTTTGCAAACTGCTGGTCTGGAGTTAATACAGAACTTATTACTGAACTTGGAAACAATCTCAGGCCTCATCATCCAGGCACAAACAGGGGCAATTAACTAGTTTTCTATGTAGTAGAAGCAAGGTAATAACTCTTGGAGGACGAGTACGAAACATATTCAAGACTTCTCCGTTTCCAGGTTAGGCTGCCTTGGTTCCAAACATTAAAAAAAGCTAAGAATTATTTTAAAACTAGATTCTAAAATGTCGTCTAGCTCATCCAACGTGGATTCGTTAACACAAGAGGGTTGCTGGACCATTGCACTTGTAAGTATAATTCTGGTTTCAAACGTCGTACGTAGTAACGAGACAGCTGCAGATACGGACCTTAACATCCGATTGGCAATAGGTTGCCTTAGCTATAATCTTGCTAATTTAAGATTTAATAAAAAAAGCTACGCTCTCTTATTTAATGTAGAACTCATTCAGAGCACAATCACTAACTGAACCCAGAGAGATTGCAATACTTTAACGAGGAGCTAATATTTCACATCACTGCATTCATTTCTCCCGCAAAGAAATCTTGTTCAGCGTGCTGCATAAGATGTGGATCACATTCAACAGGACCAAACAAAAATTTAAAAAGACAGAATTTCGATAAGTTTTCTGCCATTTATTTATTCATTCTCGTTTCTTAGCCATAGATCGCTGAAATAGAAGTAACGGGATGGATTACAGATCAGTAGCAATCTTGTTACTTTAAACTATAACTTCTACCAGCACCAATTAAACTCACTGAGTTCTCGTTGTCTGTAAAAGGGCGTGTGGAATTGTATGAATTCGTCGTTATTTGTAAAATCGTTACAAATAATAGCCATGCGACATATAAATATAAGCAAATATTTGGACAACTCTGGGGTGCTTACGGATAACATATGTAGAGCAACATAAGTTATCAAAAGTTGTGATAGAATACGCAAAATGTCTTTGATTAGCACTTTTTCTTTGTCATTTACCGAGGCACACAAACCACGTGAGATTAAATGCCTTCTAAGGAAAAATAATCCTTAAATTAGTTAAATGTCTCGAGCTCTGAAGTGAAAACAATCTCTTTTAAGCATGCAGTGGGAAAAAGTAGAATGGATCATTCATGAAAGCGCCTCCCTATCGTCCGGCAAGTCTAATACGCGGATTAATTTTTCCTAAAGTGACCGTCTCTTCTTAGAATAGCAATCCCGAGGAAAATGGACCTTCATTTAACAGGCTTCAGGAAATCCCAGGTCGCTCATATAATCGATTAAGTTGTTTTTTTTAAAAAAACGTAGCCACTGTTATAACGTGACAGACACGACAATCAATTTTCACACAATGCCCCATCAGGCGAATTATCCATTTTACTGCGCCTTCGCTGATTTACCAAGTTTTCAAGAGAAATGCTCTCGTTATGTTAACTTGGATGTCCATTAATAATTGTTAGAATCTTGCTGAATCGCCAGCATACCGAATTGCCATGCGTAGGAGGAAACGTACCCTTGGGAAAGAGAGGAAATGCGATAGGTGGAGGCTCAAAGAACTATTACCACGTTGGTTGATGTTATGTTGCTGCACGTTTGGTGACTAGCAATATTTGCACTTAGCGAATAAATGAGAAAAAATTTCTCTTAAAAATTAATGGATTCATTCTTTGAACTACAGAATATAGCCTAAAATTCACGGGCATATAATCTAAATCTGAACTATAATCGACCCTTGAATAAAGCTTTAAAAAGTAAGGTAAAAAGATTGAAGGTTCAGCCAAAATTAGTCAAAACGGCGTTGTTATTATAATTTGCTTTCCACTATGAATTACTTATTTTATATCCGCGTCCGTAATTTAAATTTACTTTATAAATCTCCTGAAAGACCGACGAAAAAAGGGTGTATTTCAGTCCCTACCCGAACAAAAATCGACCAATGTTTGCATATAGCTTAAAATCTTACCTTACGAAAGAGGATACGGATTTCCAACATGTGTGCAATGTTAAGAATTCCTGTATTTTAATTACGGTTCTAAAGGTGTGCATTCTCACGTATACATGTTGGCTTAGCTCGGTTCTTCCAGAATGCAATAACCCGCAGAGGATAAACCGCGAAAACACATTACTTAGAATTGAAAATATGAGCTGATTGTTGACTTTCTCTAGACAATCAGTAACAATTCCCAAGCCAGATCTACTTTAAAAGGCGTCTGCACAAAGTCGATAAACTGGCATAACTCAGCAAAGTTTTGCTGACAATATCACAAAGACCATACGCCACTGAAGACCGCCATCAGATTAAAGAACTTGAAAGGCGCAAGATGTACCCGTACTTTTAGCAAGAAGATGGAATTTAAAGGGCGTAAATAATTGAACGAAACTGAATTAATTAAAAAATTAGACTGGTTTTCCGGGAACTTTTCAACGATTTATTATCTGTTAATACATTTTGGTGTTTACTTGTTAACTGTTTCTAATAAGGACAGGTATGTGTTTGGATCAGCATTTATGGACACAAAGAACACACTGGAACGAAACTGTAACCGTGAACAAGGCAACACTGTGGAATTCGAATTTAGACGCCGGCTAAAAACTGGGGAGTGTATTCCACACTGCATATATTTCAGATATTTCGGTTTCAGGTTTTATGCTGAGCGACAGTAACAATTTTCACTAACTAATCAATTCTGTTCATACCTGCGTGTATCAGCTTTGTGTGGTTTGATTGCTAAAGTGGTATTTTTCTCGTAATGGATTGAGGAAAGATGATTATTAGAAAACATCCACTTCCAAGAGTGGAAAAATCATCAACGGCATGAAATGTCAAAATGCAAGTTGCGTTTGATCAACTTAAAACTGAAATGATACTGCACTATAAGATTTGACAGGTTATGCTGAGTCTTGGAAAACATCCTTTCTCAAATTCCCCATAGAATGCGGCAATACATTTGAGGCGCCCATTGTTTTTAGATCTGGAGGGCGTGATGTATTTGTCTTTTGTGGGATCAGATTAATCTTGTCGGAGCGGACTTGCTTTTAGTCACCGGTGTAATCGCTTCATCAGTTTGAACTACAGTCTAGAAATGGCCCAGTTATTAATAGAAAGACTTATCACATTAGCTACTGCTTTCGTTAAAATATATGTATGGACAGAACAACTGAAAATTGTTGTTGCTTCACTATTTAACTTGGCGGTGAAGAAATGTAGCGCCATAGCCTTTCCGTAAAATGGAGCTAAAAGTCATGATTAATAACACACCACTTGGCGCCAACAACAGGCCGTGTTAAAGATACATGTCTTTAATCCTTTACTGAGAGAGAACAGAGATCGCCCAGGCTAAGCGACATGCTCCTTCGGCCGATGTCTCCAACGGCTTTGCAGTACTTTTCATCTTTGCAGCATTTCCTGTTAACTGGTAAACTTTTGATTGATAGGAAATTGATTAACCTGCCCGGGGTTACACATGTATACTTGCTGTACAAGTGATCTATAAAAGCCAAGCAACCTTATAGCAAGATGTTTGTTGCTTCAATTGGTAGTTTCCTATATACAGAAAAACACATATGACCGTACTTTCTAAAGTCGGAATGATATCTGGATTTCAAATTTACTGATTACTCGTCAGATCTTGAGTGACTAAAAATCTTAGATCATTCCTAATTTGCAAAGTTCAATAACTTACTGAAGGAAATAAAATCTTTTCATTCGGTGGGCGGCAACAATGGAAGTTATTTTTCTCTATATTCATTCGACGTGTACCGTTTTCCACACTGATTTCTGTTAACCGGAAACACCATCTGTTATGTAGAAAACTTCTGATTCACTTTGGATGTATCTGCAAACGTTTGTTGCATCTCATTCATAATTTTCTGCTTAACTTTTCGCTCTTAACTGTTAAGCTATGGATGTTACGAGCAAATCCATGATGTTATTCAGTTTCTTTAAATCATCCAAGTTGGGCAAAGTTGTGCTCTGGAGACGAGTTAATGTTAACATAATTCTGAAGTATGGGGGTTACTATTGAAGCTGCCGCCAAATTAACGATTAATTTTACCCCTGCCCACCATTCTGGGTTCATAAAAACGCAAGAATTGTGAGAATTCGCTTCAGAAATTGTCCTAATTGTCGTACATATTGTTTACGTACACCATGCTGGAAACCGCTGACAAATAGCATACATGTTTTTCAGTAATTATTCATTGAATATCAAAGTAATGCAAATGCTGTTTCACTTCTTAGATTCTCCTTTTTATTCGTTCATGGTCTATTGGAATAACTGGGTTACATTTAATGATCAATCTGGACGACCCCTGAGAAGGTGGCTTTAAGACGTCTTGTTGAAGCGAGAAAGTCCCTGCAAGTATCTATGTTGTTAACTGGGACGCTACAGGATTTTAGAAATATAGAAAACCTACAGCACAATACAGGCCCTTCAGCCCACAAAGCTGTGCCGAACATGTCCTTACCTTAGAAATTACCTAGGGTTACCCATAGCCCTCTATTTTTCTGAGCTCCATGTATCTGTCCAGGAGTCTCTTAAAAGACCCTATCGTATCCGCCTCCACAACCGTCGCCGGCAATGATGCTGGAATGCATCTTTGACCCAGGAATGATGCAGGAAGTGTGACATGGAAATTAACTTGGAGGTGGTGGTGTTCCTTTGTACTAGTTGGCGTTGTACTTTTAGGATGTGGAGATAGTTCGGATTTGAGGCACTGTCGACTAAGCCTGATCAAGATTTTATAGATGGGTACGCATTGCGGACACCATATGCAGCTCACGATGGATTGTAGTGAACCGTGTGACAACATTTGGTTTAATCTGGATGTTCTTGAACTTCTGGAATATCACTGGAGCTGCAAGTAGCGAGTGTTACATCACGTTCTGTGCAGATAGAAGGAAGGCTTTGTGAAGTTAGCGGCTGGGTCGCGTTTTTTATTACTATTGATCCCCAGCATATTAATGCGGCGATTCAAGGGTGACAATTTCATTGGAAGTCATGCAATAATATGAGAATCTTTCTCCTCTAAACAGTTCATTACCAACACTTTCCAAATAGAGCTGCTTCTAAATAGATGAGCGAGATTTTAACATTATTGCATGCTTTCCAATGACACTTATCATGTTTAATTTACGCCTGTCACGACCATCTTGGATTATTTGTATTGAATTATCAACATTAGTATAACTTTACTGTATTTTAAACATATTTCTATTAATTACAGTTTCTCTGTTTATATTACATCACTAATATGCACATTTTAAATGAACCAGCTTGTGTCACGGCTATCCTGTGGAATATTTTACATTTAAACATTTAATAAAATTCATCGAAATCTTGACAAAATATATAAATAGCGAATTAATACACAATTAAAATCACTCACGAAAGTCGTAGTAAAAGGATCCTAGCCTCTATAAGATAAATCGATTTAGGTTAGCATTTCGAGAATTGACTAATAACATAGAAAGACAAACCATAGATTTGATCTGAGGATATAGAATGCAGCATTTATTCTAAAGATAAATTCACCTTTAAAATAAGCAAAGATTCAAGATTGAATGAGCATTTACACGCAAACTTCTTAGAGGTTTGACGCAGATATACAGTTAAAAGCACTGCCCGGTTTAATATGTGTAGGCAAGGATTGTAATTAAGGATTTGGTGAGAAGGACTGGTTGAATAAACGCTTGTTGAGCCCAACAACCACTAATATATGAATCAAGCAGGTTAGTGTTTCAGATCACTAACTACCGACATTGATAACAAAGAATACAGACTGCTTTACAGTTGCCAATTTAAAGATTTTTAAATAGCACTTCATTTAGAAACATGCCAGTTTAAACAACAGCGAACCTTTGAAAGGAAAATAAATCTAACATTGAAATCCATACTGGCTAATTTCACTTCCCTTTCTTGCATGTGTTGTTGTGAATTGGGATAATTGGAGGGAGCAGCACCTATGAAATCTGACATCACATAAGATTCTGCTGCTCCTAAAATTACAGGAGATTTTTTTTCACATCTAAACTCCACCTCGCATTGAGCCGTATCTTTGCGACAAGTGCTCGGAGACTCAATGATACAAAAATACAATTGATAGCTTTGCGCTCTTTATCATGCGAGGCCCTTAAAGAATAAAATCACCGACATATAATGGTTTTGTATCTTGAGACAACTGCAGTACATGGAATCTGTCATTATTTATTCGGGTCGATTCATAGAATATAACATGCGAATCTTTTCTGACCCATTCTAGGCTGCATCTAATTTCTGGGCCTTATTTCTATAAGAAATGTTGTTTCAAAGCAAAATGAAACAATAGTTTATAGGTGAGGGAAATCTACGGTAAAAGCCTTCCGAAAATTATTCAGTAATATAACTGAGGCACCCTTATTTCTGTCTCACCTTTCTCCATCTGTAAAACTTCTAAAAACTAATGTGTGCTGTGCAGACTTACAACTGGAAATAAGCCTGGGCACGTATTAAATTGAATTGGGAGCCTGCCGTTGTTAAACCTAATAACCAGACAAATTCCCATGATGCATTTGCAGCCAAAACAACGGAGTAGTAAAACAGGTCCCCGCCTGTTACTAAAAAAACTGAACAAAACAATTTTACGCGGTTAAAAGATGATTGCAATGACATTTTGTTTTACAAAATATTGAAAATTTAATTTACTGAATTCCGTTAACACTAAAAGACCATAGATTTTACCTGTTATTTCTATGTACACAAGTTAATCATGTCATGTTGCAAGCATTATTTTGCTCCATTACATTATTGGAGAATTCAATTGTTTCCATATTGTTTCAACGACAAAATTTATGATTCTATCGCGCAACTTACAGAGAGGCCTAATAATTTAATTTAAATGTTTGACTGCCGTTCTCACACACATTAAGCGACTATGTCTTTTAAAAAAAAGGAGTAAGGATTTGCAGCTAAAATACATTTTTTTGTTAAAATTTGTCTCCAAACGTTACGCATATTCAAACAGAAATAAACATGTATGTTTTAGAGGGCGTTATTATTAGCTTTTTAATAAACATTGCACGTCGGCCGGTTTGCACTCACCTCACGCTCTTGCCAATCATGAGAGCCAATATCATTTCCTAAATACAGAACCTTTGGGTCACTGGTGCTTTTAGCAACCCCAAACCTGTTCCACTCAGAGTAACCTTCACACTTATTTAATTGGTATTGCATATGCGTTATTAGGTGTGCCAGCAGTACAACGTCACCAGAAGAAGTGCTAGATTTTTTTTGCAGTTGGGCAATGCTAACGATTTTATCTCAATTTCTTTTAACTACGTTCGTGGATAAGACATTAAAACAAACACTAGGGATAAATGTTTCCCAAGCTCTCTCTTTTGATTCTTTGAATGAGCAGGTTATCGGTCACTATATATAGCACCAGCACTTATCACTGAAATGTATGTGCATTCATTTTGGTTAATAACACAATTCTAGCAGTCGAGCGCCGGCTTTCATTCTGAACAGAAATCTGTTTCATAAAAATGCTTAACTTATTCCAGCATCTAATCATTTCAAACCTTAAATAACTTCAACACATGCCTTATTGGATTTTAAACCCTCTGTGCTTTTGAACATTGTCCGATTTACAGAATTTTCATTGCATTTGACGGGGATGATTTTGATTCGAGTTAACACTCCACTGTAGTTGCAGTCAACCAACACAAAAAAAGTCTGTTTGCGTGTTAGTGACGTTGGCGACTTCTATAGGTGAATGGCTAATGATACCGCCGATATTCTCGCGGCATTCTTTATCTATTCGCGAATGACTAGTAAAATCTCTATTAATAAATTCGCTCAAGTTATTGAAGTGGTTTAATACGAAAGTAACGGGACGCTGTGGTCACTCTAGCCCGAAGTATTCTTGGCGCTGAATCAACCCCTTTTAAAAAAATACATAGGGAACAAAAGCCTGCAATTATGATCTCAAGATACAAGAAAGCTATTGTTTTATTTCAATGATTACGGAAAATATTACATATTCTGGGTAGGTACAAAACTTCCGATGTGATAATGTATTGGACCGGAGCTGGGTGGAATGTCTTATTCGACACACGCTACAGTGAGTGTTACCACTGTTCTTACTATGAAATTTGCAGAGGTATTATCACTGATTTAAAACCCAAACGTGGCAATACGCCATTTGTGTTATTTTGTAAAGACACGGTAATCAGCTGCAAATAGCGAAATGTGAATTCATATAAATCCCTTTCATAACATCCTGGCGACGTTACCAAAGCTCAGCTAGCCTGAGCAATATAAAAATATTAAATACTTGAACGAAATGTTCGGCACCGTCTAAAATGGCATTTCAATGCCTTGATATTAAGCAGATTAATTATGATATAAAGTATCAGTTTAAATATCGTTGTCAAAATATTGGGAAGGAAAATGGAAAACATAATTGGTTTCATTCCACGCACTTCTTCGTTAGCATCTTATGCTGTAGTTATATCTATCTATCTATCTATCTATCTATCTATCTATATATATATATATATGTATAAAACTAGAGAGAGAGAGAGAAAGAGAGAGAGAGAGAGAGAGAGAGAGAGAGAGAGAGAGAGAGAGAGAGAGAGTACACGTAGTCGAAATTCTGATGATTTGAGCCAGAGATTTGCTTAATTTCAAATAAGTATTTGAATTTCTGTGTTATTGTATGTCCGAAAATATATTGCACTTTTCCCAAGAGTGAGCCGCACAGTCATGGCTACTCGATATTGCTAACCTTCTAATGCATGATGCAAAGACAGTGAAATACTCTGATATGATTTTCCTCTATCGAAAGTTTCGATTTAGAAAATAAATTTGTACTTGTCAATATATTGTGCATAGCAATGCGGTGCATCAGAGGAAACTTTATTAATCTATAATTTACTCTGAAAGCCTCAGAGGGGTGTATATTTCACTGAAATGCAAAATGTATTTGATGCTGCATACTGAATTATCAGGAGACGTAAGAACACTTACATAGGGCCCTATCCTTATCAAGAATACAGTTTCACACTGGCTCACTTCAGAGTGCAGAATGCAAGAGAATGGGATTTAGCAGTCATGATCTATTCAACTGCACTCGAAAGACACACACACACACACACACACACACACATTTAAATAAGTTAAATTAAGCGTTACAGACTTAAATGGCTTTTGTTAGTTTCACTCCATGTGAACTGTCTGTATTTGAATTTGTTATCGCAATAACAATTTAAGTGCGTTCATAACTTCTAGATTTTAAATCACAGACTGAAAAAAAATACTACAAACAATCCTCCCCCTCTTCTGATATAAACAAATAGAAAACGCAAAAGTACTCCGTACTGTGTCTCAATACTTGCTTCTTCAGACAGGCTTGTAACTTTCTTGATTTCTGCTTCTCCCATCTGGATAACGTCATGGTGAACTCCGAAGTTATCTACAACCTAAAAGGGGAATCGGATTTGCATTTCAAGGCACTCAGTTTTTTTTCCCTTCCCGGAGAGATCTTTGGGTCTAGTCTGTAGTCAAAAGATTTTTTTCTGGTTCGCGTGGTGCTGGAGTGAGTGAGTGTGTGTGTGTGTGTGTGTGTGTGTGTGTGTGTGTGTGTGTGTGTGTGTGTGTGTGTGTGTGTGTGTGTGTGTGTGTGTGTGTGTGTGTGTTTGTGTGTGTGTGCGCGCGCGCGCGCTTTTTGGTTAAAAAGAGGACCAAGATGGATGGTGAGGTGCTCAAGTTTCATCGTGTCTTTGTGCTGTGTTTGAGCTGCCAGGATGCTGGGGGGTCTGCGATGAGCCTCTGTGTGTGGATCAGCGCTGGTTGGACAGGCGCTCAGCACTTCGAGCGCACGAAGGGCTCCCCACGTCACTCCAGTCAGCGCGCTCTTCTGGATGTGCACGCAATTCCTATATTACACACACAGCACCCACCAAATCAACCTTATGGGGGAACTGCTTTCCCACTCGTGCTCTGCACGCCAAGTTTCTTGTGCCTAGATACCCAAAGCACTACGACAAGGCCTTATCTTTTTTTTCTCTCTCAAGATTCCTCTTGCACGTCCGGCAACCTGGAAGTGTTTGGAGAAGTGCAATACCTCTGGCGATCTATGGATTGTTCAGCCTGGGATGTGTTCTGTGCCTAACCAGAGAAGACAGCGACTGAGAAGGATTGTATCAATACTCTTTCATTGTGGATAGATCTGAAGGTACGTTGTTATTTCTTCCTCGACTCAAGTTTCATTCTTGGTGCTTTGCTGTTCCGCTTGCATGAATGTTTTGTGCAGTGCCTATGTGCAAGCTGAAGTCGCGATTTATTTAAGTATCTTATCAGTAAATAACGGGGCCTGTGCGGAAAATAAACCAAGAGGGGGGCATTTCGGGTTCTTTCCGATTGCTGTCGCAAGTCCTTTTGAAATGCAAAGAGCTGGAGATCCAGTGACTGGTGATATTTCAATGTGTGCAAAAAATACAACCAACGATGACACTGACCACTATGAGTGCATGTTTACATAGACAAGCACTGTATCGCGGCCTATCTTTACAGACACATCGCTTTCCTCTGATCCGCCAGTCCTCTTGAGTTTTTTACACCAAATTTCACAAATACTAATCCTAGTAAAAGTGGAACAGTTTAGCATCGAAGTAGCGACTTCTTGCAGTTTGCAAGTCTGTAGTGAGGATTTATTATTTCTGGCATTTTTTCTGTAAAACCGCCTAATATTGCCGGAAGCACTTTCTTTTCGCTTTCCTCTCGATTGAGAATCTCGGCGAACAATATTTATCCCGAAATCAGTAACTTATTGTACTGGAATTGGAACTAAGAAACATATTAATGACATGTTCATTTAGATATTGATCACATGAAAATAACTATACATTATTGAAACTTAGCAAAAATGCAATGTGTCAGTGCAGTGGTTCCCTTCGGAATGGGGTTCGTTATCCCCATTTCCTTCATAATTTTCCTATAAAATACCCTGAAACGTATTACGAGTAAAATATCGCCCTTCTTGCCAAAAAGTGTAAATATATTTCAACACGCATGACTTTCTGTGAAATAGCCAATGCATTCTCATTCAAATAACACTTTGAAAGATTATGCCTTATCTTCACATAAATATGTTTTACAAGCTCAGTCCGTCGATTATCGGTGCACACTCTGTGTTTCATGATTGGCGTGAATTATTTATAATAGTATTCCAGTGCCTAAAATGCATGGCCAATTAAGTACCCAGTCAAAAGACCCGTGAGTAAAATAATTTACTATATTAAAACAAAATATAAACGTGAAAATAAAATAAGCGGATTTTACAATTTGGAATCTAAATATTAAGGAGAATTGTGGTTGTGTAAAATCTTCTCAGTTCAACCTGCTTCAGAAACTGTTCCTTTGTGTAAACAATTGATAAATTAAATATTAGCGTTACGAGCCGGCGACATATAATTTTAATGCACAAAACTATTATGAACCCATTAGTTGCCTCGTAGCCAGGATAAACAGGACTTAAATTATTTTTGCGTTGTAATCTTCTTCGTCGCTGATCGTTAGTGCATTTTAAATAGAGGCCTAGTTTAATTGGGGATGACATGGACCCATACAACACAAATGTATATTTAATTTGTGCTTTTTCTTATGAAATATGTTGACATACTCTTCAACCAATCTGGCTGAAACGCTAGAGAAATACTTTGTAGGTATTTTGTGTCCCATTTGTGTTGTGAACTATGGTTATTATATTTGTATCTCAAATTGCTGGAGATGATATTTATTACGCCGAGATGTGATGAAGTTAACTGGGCTCTTGATGAAGTAGCTAGCAGTATTTAAGTAATGCAGTATCTGACTCAAATTTTTACCCCACGTCAGATCTAAAATCATACGATAAAATAGTTAACTGGTGCTATGGTGACAGTTCTGGGAGGCTGGGATATTTTGAAGTTTCGAACCTAAGAACTCTTCCCCATTGCCAAGGCTGGGATCAGCTGTAGAATATTTAATTTTCTGTAGGTCACACGCTTTTGAAAACTGCTCATTATTGACACGATCATGTGCTCAGTCCTTTCCGAAGTCTGAGCGTGCGTATAGTGAGTGACCAAAAGTGCTCACTCGAGTCAATTAAACAATAGTCATCGTCATACCACGGTGAGACCTCGGGCTAATGTCGAAAGCTGCCGACCCTTCAACGGGGCAATGGACCCAATGGTATAACGCCGAAACACGGGTCTACAAAGTCGAGGAAATGTAATTGCTGCGTATACTCCAATCAAACGGTTGCTCAAAAGCAGCCTGGAACCTTATCTCTATTACTCTTTCCAGAAGTCCAGACGAATTTCGTGTATACCTCATTTATCTTTCCGAGTCAGCTAAGATTGGCATTGTGGTTTTATCCTTAATATTCCATAACTTAATATAAAAGGCCTACATTATGCAACAGTGCAAATAGCTTGTTATTTCAGAAGCTATCCACTCTCCCCATTTATCCTTCTTTTTATTTATTTTTTGTGTGTATTTACCAAGAGAGAACTGTGCTGTATGATTGTCGTTTTACCTTGTTAACAATTAAATCACAGTATTCGGGGTTTCGTGCCTCTTTTGCAAGAATCGTGCGGCGAAATATGGCGGAGACTGAAGAAGGCTTTGGGCTGCCAGCAACAACACACGGCGAGCCCGAGCCCAAGGAACATTCTTCTGAAAATAAGCAGGACAGTCTGCTCGGCGCGGCCAGCAAACCTCACTCCCCACAACAAGCAACATATAGTCAACAGGTTGGTCTCAGACACCCTTACGCTAACAAAACCATTATGCCGTGCAACATAATAAGTGTGCGTTATTGCTTAACATGGTTAACAACTAGGTGTTACATGTAAATGTCTGTAAATGCATCTGACACCTTTCTTAGTGCTAGTATACACAGCGCTTGATTGGTTGTTACATGCTGTTGGGCCATCGCTTAGAATATCTCTGATTTCAAATTGAGGGGATCATTGAGGGGAAACGATTGCATTGATTAGTTATATGACACTTATTGTGTTGATATTGCAATTCTAATTATGCGTATTTATTAATTATAATTTCAACTTTTTCCACTTCTAGGGTATGGAGGGAATTAAAGTTTATTTACACGAGCGAGAATTATGGTTAAAATTTCACGAAGTCGGGACAGAAATGATCATTACTAAAGCGGGAAGGTAAAGGAAAACAAATTTACCCAAATGAAATGCTACAATAATTACAGTTGCTACTTAAATTCGTCATCATCTTCACAGTTTGGCTCTTACTTACATGCAGTTATGAATATGTATTTGATCAACCAAAGTTCCTGGTGACAGAACTTTCCCTGTTCTACAAAATCTGTTCGTCCCAAAGGGAAACTCTTAAGTGGCTCTAAAGAGGCCAATATAATAAATAATATAGATAATAACTAATAATATAGATAATAACTTCAATGCTCATCGTTAAACGCACTCAGATTAATCAATTTTTCATAAAGAATATTTCAAGTGACTTTTGATAGTAAAACCAATCAATCTTGAAGTAACGAGAAAAATATATTTTATGAAATATGTATCTTCCACGAATGCACACATTTTAACTTAATTTAATTATCGGTCTTCTTGTAAGAACTATAGTAAAATGTTAGATCACTTATAAACTGACGCGATAAGCTACTTTAAATGCTAGAATTAATAAATTATACTAATTACATGAACTCATCTGCTGCCCGCTACATTCGCTTTTAATTAATTTAAAGTTCGGCCAGCTTACTTTCCCACATCTATTTGATATTATATTTGAGTAAGATGCTAAATAATTTGGGGGATTGAGTCAGAAACGCAGGACGTTCAATTTAAGATCCCTTAAAAGACCCGAGCCGCACAGTGCTTGCTTTCCCATTCTGCCTTCACAACATTTCTTTTTGCATGCAGACGTGTTCCCTCGTGGGCTTTCAATTTCATCCCACTTGCGCCGAACAAGTGATGAATATTTATAAAGATCTGCATATATTCAAGCTGTTATTCGATAATTTGGCGAGACAATACATACAGTTTTTCCATTTAAAAAGCTTTTTGCCTAAACCCCCTACCCCCACCCCCGTGCGACTTCTTAATGGCTGAAAAAGCTTCGGATTATTTCCCGAAATATATTATAAACACGTTTCGCGTTCACAAACAGCTATTTTGATACAAAGAGATGAAATATTATGCAGGTTACAAATTAGGCCATGATCGAAGCCATATTGCCTATATTACTTATTGCATTAACGCTGCCTTTCTAACCTCGGCTGTCTTAATACCTGTTTACTATGCACATGAATTACAGATCATGTTTGCTCAAGTTGCAAAATCAGCATTCCCTTTATTTTGTACAAAATGAAGCTATGCATCAGTATAGCTATGCATCCTGAAAAAGAATTTCAGGACGTATATTGTATACATTTCTCTGACATTAGATGTACCTTTTGAGTAAATATTGGGCAAGACCTCCAGCGACATATATCATCAATGAAAGTGGTTACTATTTTCTGTAGTAAATTTTTGCCAATTTATCACTCCTCCACGCTTCTCGTTTTACTTCAGGCGCATGTTTCCTAGTTACAAAGTGAAGGTGACCGGGTTAAATCCGAAGACAAAATACATCCTTCTAATGGATATCGTGCCGGCGGATGATCACCGTTACAAATTCGCTGATAATAAATGGCAAGTGCTACGTACTGTTCGGTTATCCGGTTCACTAGTAAGGGAAGCCGTATGCTAGTTGGTATGAACAGATTAGGATTGGCGCGGTAATGGAGGTGAGAAGGATTAGCCTTTCAAAAACGTGACATGCTGTTACACGGGTCGGAAGTGGCACGGACATGGTCTGCAAAGGAGGCCGTGTGAGGGCAAATGAACGCCTGCTAAATGGCTCGTAAGATTTAATTCAGACAAGCACCGGGGGTTTAAAATCAGGCATTTGGATCGTTTCACTTGCTAGCAGCGATTCTGCAATGTAAATTCGGGGTTTGGTTTCAACATGTATAACATATTCACTGAGAGCAACACCTGTTTTATCGTTGTCAATGCGCTTTGTGTGCTCTACGTCTAGACTGGACTGATGTAGGAGTTTAGCTCCAATGAATCTGAACATTTTCCATGCTTTGTTTTCTCAAGGTCTGTGACGGGGAAGGCAGAGCCCGCAATGCCGGGCAGGCTCTACGTTCATCCAGATTCACCTGCTACTGGGGCTCATTGGATGAGACAGTTGGTCTCCTTCCAAAAGCTGAAACTTACCAATAACCACCTGGACCCCTTCGGACACGTAAGTGCGCTGAGCTCATTTTATTTGAAGTCTCTTTCTTTCCACTAAGTAGCTGAACTCTTAATTATCTTCAAAACTTGCCCAATCTTAATAGAAGTGCACACATCAACATTGCATTGGACGCTAACAAGGAAAGCTCAATCCTGCCAAGCTGCTTGCCGTTCACACCGAAGGGAAATGTGACGGATTTAACTGGCGTTGGTTTGCGAAGGATTAAGCAGAGAGTTGCAGGGTGATGGAACTGTATAGAACATTTGGTGTAACATGAATAACTGTTGTTGGTTTTCTCATGTTGCTATACATCCTAGAAGTGGACATTAACAGGGTTACTATTTCAACTGCGGCATTGGGCCAAATAGTGTACGTGTGTGTGTTTTTTTTAAAGCGACGCACCAGGAATGCCATGGATTGCAAACACGATTTGAGAATGGAACCTTTCACTTCACCTGAAATTAATGGTCCCGAACACATATTGCCTCATTCTGCTGTAGTGCATTATGGGACATGGGGAGGTCTCCCTTAACATAAACAATATGAGTATTATGAGAGAAGGCACACGCGTTCATTCCCCTGCTTTTGCCCATCCAGACTTTCGAATACAACTGATGTAACTATCATTTTATTATAAAGAGTGGTCCAAACTTATTCTCCGTAAGTTTCAGGGCTCTAATGAAATCCTTTTGATCTTCCTCCTATGCTATTTGTTGTAAAAATGAGCGCCGTTGCTTTATTGGATGAATTAAACGTAATTTTAAAATAAATAATCCCATCTCTGCTGTCCTGTATTATTTGCGAGGTTTGCCAAGAGATAAGAATTAACATTAGAAAATGGAGCTAAAAGCACAAACTGAAAACTCAAATGTTAACAGTTTTATTTAAGCTTCATAATATTCTTCTACCAGAATAGTAAGCCGGGGTTTCCAGACATTAAGCACTTCGTTGGTTAATGGTAGTCTTGGAAACTGCCGGGCAGTGGATGGGAGCCCGATGAAACCCATCTTCCCTACTGTGAAAAGGCGGCGATTGCAAAAATCTACCTAAACAAACGAATAGAAACGCAACAATGAAAACTACGTTTAACAAATTGCTGGATGTAACCAGTACTGGTAGCCTCTCAACTAAGCGGGACGTAATGAAATTAAAAATCATTAGATCTTTCACCAGTGATGTTTAGGGCTTACGAGACTGTCAAAGCAATTGAACTAAGCCTGGGGGATGAGAGGGACTCCAAGAAGGGATGATTTGGAGGGTATGCCATTGCGGGACAAGCAGCGTCTTTCTGTCGCCAGATTCGCTCGAAACCCTTCCCCCCGCCCCCTCCCCACCAACAATCTTGGCGATCTTGGAATAATTGCAGGAGTCCCTCGGAAAGTCATTTTCGTATTACCAGATGCTTGAAAAGTTTTAAATCACATTTTATAATCAAAGACAGCGTCTCCTTTTGAGGGGTTGGCTGTTCATGGAAGGGGTTTAGGAAATTGGGTGTTTTCCAAAACAGAATCACAGCCATTCTGAGCATTTATCCAGAATGCCAGCATTACCCAGCGTTATCTGGAACAAGTTGCCATTGGGGTGAGAGTTACTGTAGAAGTAGATGACGGAAAACCATGACGAGCTTTCCATTGGCTTTTAACTACAGAGGCGACAGCCCCCACCCCCCTTTTCCTTTCCTCATCCCGCGCCTTTGACGTGCAGTTTCCTGTTACCGCAATTGCCCAAATTGACAAATTGCTTAATTTAGATCAATAATTTGGATCCAAATTTAACTGCGCTTATTTTCTTTCGTTAGATTATCCTAAATTCGATGCACAAGTACCAGCCCAGGCTCCATATCGTAAAGGCTGACGAGAATAACGGATTTGGCTCGAAAAACACCGCATTCTGTACCCATGTTTTCTCTGAAACTGCCTTTATCGCTGTGACGTCGTACCAAAACCATAAGGTGAGGATTTTGTGAGAACCTGATCCATTCTCCCACTCTCACCCCTGTAATCCGACTTTTCAATTTCCACTCACTGTTTGTAAAGAGAAGAGACATCTAGGCTCATGGTATAACTAGGCCGGAGTGGATTCAGTCCACAGCGCTGGACAGATCACAGTCTGGGGCACAGTGCAAACGGACGCGACGCCTTGTATCTATACTGTAAGAATTTTGTTCACAACCATTAAATGTTTAAATATTGCCCATTTACGTGATGTGATCTTTGCATAATTGGCCAGGGTCTATGAAAAAAATGACTAAAACTGAGGTGATGTGTTTGCAGAAACACCCCAGCCCTTCTTGGTTGTTTTACTAGATGCAAATTAATTGCATAATTATATATCGAATAATTTCTACTTTTGTTTCAGACGTTTAGCATTTGCGATTAACGTCCTTTAAAAATTTCTGTTAGGATTTTTTTTGTGAGCATTATACGCGGATACTTCAATAACTCGCCACCTATGAAAAGTTTAGACTAATTTTTAATTTCCGCCTTTAGTGAAATAACGCCATTTGGGGAATTAGTTGAGGATTAAAGTTTCAGAGATCAACAATCACTCTGGCGGATGTCATTGAAAGATCTGAAGAGGGAGAGCAAGATATTTTTATAGCTCCATTCAATTGCGTTACCCGCCCGTTTAAACAATTGACGGGCAAACATGTTCTGCCGCAGCACTCATTCCAGGAAAAGGTCGAAGCTTGGGGTAGGAATCCATTTAACTTTCCAACCGCAATCAAAGTAAAAACCTCACCTGCAGTTCACCAATTGCAAAACGGAACTGACATTTATCATGCTTAATGAAAAAAGTTTGCGTTTCCTTGAAATGCCTCCAAGTGCAAGTTTTGTAGTATTAGTTTTTGGTTTTACCTTAAAGAGACCAATATTCTTCATTGGATTGTAAAATATCTCAGGGAAACGTGATTTTAAAACAAAAGAGACTTTGTTTAAATTGAGGGTATGGATTCGAGGATTTTACTCGCTTCGTAGCAAGAAGATAATAATTGCAATTTAGGTGCCCAGAAGCCCACAATTTTAAATTCATTCAAAACGGGGTACAAGTTGCATCAGGTTGTAACAACAAAAAAAAACAGGTTAGGTTATTCGGCTGACAAAGAAATTATTTTTAACTGCCTACACTCTTGCTTAAGCGTTTAGTTCCTTAGCAGAACACATTTTTTTTACTTAGTTTGGCATGATTTTCCCACGACTGAGCACGCATCAGAAGAGTTACTTAAAATTGCACACAGTGCATTTGCTTCCTCAAAAATTCTCCTCAAAATTCCTCAAAAATGGATAACAAAATATTGTGAAAAGTATAAATAAAATTTAGCTTCTATGATGTGTCTTTAAAAGTAACTTTGGTTTTCCTGTAGAAATACCATTTAATCATCAATATGTCGGTAACAAGAATTTAAAGTTGAGATTAATCGTACGTTCAGCGAAAGTATCGCAAAACAAGCTATTAGAAATATTGAAAATAACGACGTGTTATGAAGAAATAACACGAAAACAAGAAAAGTACATGTACTGAGACATGAAATGCAGAGTTTTTGTTATAAGATGGATGCTTAAAATCAAATAGTGCAGCTGATTAATAAAAGGAAAGCTAGTTGTTTGGCTTGTATTACTGCAAATAATAACTGCATAAACTGAGCAGTGTATTTCAACCCTGGTATGTTGTGACTTCGTTGGGCTTTGCCTTGTGATTCCTTAATGCAATGACGCCCCTACTTCACTCCTCCGACTAACCTATTTAATCAAGTAGCAAATTCGGTGTTAGGCTGACGTGTATTACTTGCATGCTACTTGCAAGTCGTGGAGCCACTGACGGGACCCACGCGGGAAAATATTATCTAAAGCTAAATGCAACGAATGTTCGAAGGGGGGCATTTCAGAATTTCCAATACAATTTGCTTTGACGTCGACTTAAAGCAAGTTTTAATACTAACGTGTCCCTTTACAGCTTTGCCCAAAGTATTCTCTGCAAGTTATTTAGTTGTGTGAAACGCTGGCCCTACATTTTCCCAGCGGTGGAGATAATTATCGCGAGGTAACTGTCCTTAATCATTTGCGCCTTATCCATTTGCCATTGCAATACTGAAAGTCAAGTTCTATATATCTTCATTTTCAGTCGGACCTGGTTAATGGGATGCTGGCCAGGGCTACCGATACACCAGCAATACCTGGCACTGACCGGGTCCAGAGCCGGCCCTAGTCAAGTTAGCAGGCCGTAATGGTCACCCAGCTAAACCTCAAAAAAAGGTGAAGAGAGCAGCGAGAACTTGTGGCTTGGAATTCATGCGTTCTGAACTAATAGCAGATTATTATAACAAACTTTCCAAGAAGTTTCTGCCTCTTTTAACTTGGTTAACAATTGTTCGTCAAGGAAATCCAATTCAAAGGTTTTGAGATTCCCTTTCCAATTGCTGGTTTCTATGGCCATAGGATTACCAGGCGATACTGACACTTCCAAATCAATGTGAAAACTGGCCCACCTCGCAGACGGCCAAAACCGATTGTAAGCTGTGCATTGAGCCTTTAGTTTTACACAACTTAGTGATGGATTACACAAAGTTACACATGTTTGCGCCGAGGTCTGTTGAATACACTTCCTGCACGAGAATATCTGTTAAATGTTGGGAAAGTACCAGTAAAAACTCCTACCCTCCTTAAATGCGAAAAACGTTGCACAGTGCATTAAGGAAGTTTTAAAATTTCTAAACAAAACAAAGTTCAGATACGCATGTATAATTCTTGTCTCATATCAGCAGGCTTGTTAGCATTGTCATTATTTTCACAGGGGATGTTTAATTGGGGGCTCCATTTGAAACTACTTTATGTTGAAATGCTGTAAGAAACTCAACGTCATTTTAATTTCTAATTTAGATTACCCAACTTAAAATAGAAAATAACCCATTTGCAAAGGGATTTCGTGGAAGCGATGATATGGAGTTGCACCGAATGTCTCGGATGCAAAGGTAACTTGCGCGCACACTCTGGATTGCATGTAATGGACAAAATGCCAAAATATATGTTGTCCAGGATGCTATATAAATAAATTATTAAATTTCACGCTTTTACTTTCAGTCAAACCCATTCCTGTTCAGTACCATGCCAGCTTTGTTCTACTGGGGATTCTTGGGTTGTTCACACGCAAACGCTTCCTCACTGTGCTGACCAAATCTTTTGCGAGGATATCCTTGTGAACAGGGAAAAAAAAACTTGCACTTTCTTGGCGCCTAAGAACGCGCCAAAGTCCTTTCCAGCCTATAGAGCCTATTTAAAGTATAGCCGCAATTGTAGAGTAGGGCATAAAATATATTTGTTGCAAACCCGGCATTGTGGACAGACCACAATTAAGGACATTTTAAAAAATATTAGAATCTTCCTTAATTATTTTGTATTAATAGCCCAACTTTGTACACAGAGCTTGTACATCATAAGACTCATTTTTCAAAGTTGGTCACACTTGGCCTTTAGACAGCAATACATTGGGTCAGATTTTCCAAGTGCTGATTGATCCAAGATTCCTTTATTCAAAAATTGAAATCAGGCACCCGCCAACCCTGGCCAATGAACGCATGCCTTAAAATAACAGCTTGAAGTAAGCATTCGTTGAACATGATTAACCCATTGTTTGGGCCATAAACAAGAAAGCAAGATTTTCCTAAAGCAACGTTATGTACCATCAAGAGGCCATTCAGCTCATTGTGCGCGTGGGAAAGATTCCTAGGGTGACATCTGTGCACTTTTTCACAGCCTTTATTAGAATTGACAGAGTAACGGGTAACAGAGGGGGAATCACAGAATAATATCAAAAACAGTTAGATTTTCAAAGCCTGCAAGAATGTTTTGAAATGGCACATGAAGTTTAACTCTTCGGGTCGCAGTCTCAACTATACGTATAGTTTTAACACATATTGTAACCTCAATTACAACAAAGATTGTGCTCCATGTAAGCGGGATAATATTGAGGTACAGAATATTATCCTAGTTTGAATGTTAATGCATCCACTTTTGTAATATGCTTACAGTAAAGAATACCCCGTGGTTCCCAGGAGCACGGTCAGGCAACGTGTGGGGTCCGCTGCCAATCAGTTCAGTGGGGAGGTACGAGTGTTGCCCGTGTCCAGCAACCTGAGCTCCCAGTACCAATGTGAGAACGGTGTTTCCAGTTCATCTCAAGAGCTGCTCCCTCCCAATCCATATTCACTCTCCCAGGAACAGAGTCCGCTCTATCATTGCAACAAAAGGAAAGGTAAGGAACAGCATTCTCCAACCCTTCTGTGTATTTTATTGTGCGCTCTCATAACGCTGTGAGCGTCCTGTCAGAATCATCTTCAAATGTTATAGTGAAAAGGTAGATAGTAGTAAATGCTAGAATTGGGAAGGAAATATTTTCTAGTTCCAATAATATTGCTAGCACAACACTTTGCAGTATCCTATTTTCGAGGAATCAGCAGATGTAAAAAAATAAACTGACAAGTAGACGTCCACCTCAAGTGTTCCCACTGAGAGATCTGAACTGTCCCTTCTGTGGGTGGCTTCTCTAAATAACCTGTTATCTGTTCCGCTTGAGTGTCAAAAAATAAACAACTCTTGGGGCTACAGTGGCGAGATGGAATGCTGTGATATTAAACGAGCATGTGACCTTCCCAGTCTCAGCTCCACCTCACACAGTCTCGGCTTCTAAAGACCCTTTCCTCCCTTTTTAAAATCAACATTTCATTGCATGGAAGGCAAGAACTAACTATTGTGGAGAAGTAAGTTATCAGAGATATGCCTTAAGGAACATGTTGAGGAACAGAACCCGTGACAAAAACAGATGTTAAGTATTTAGGATTATTTGGATTGGCTTTATAATCTAATTGAAATAATAAGTTGAGAATTGCTAATGTATACATGTTGGAACTTGGAGGTAGCAAGAACTAGGAAACTGCTTGATAAGGCCGTGATAAAGAGAAAAAAAACATTTGCCTCAATAGAGAACTTTCTTCAATTTCAGTATGTTTCTAAATACATAACAGCCAATGAAGTATGGTCGCTGCTGTAACAAAGGAAATATATGCAAACATGCACTATTGTCCAGATAATCATCTCATCTGGTAACATTTATTGAGGCCTCAATGTTTGCCAGGACACTGGAGAAGAACTCGCTTGTTATTCTTCAGATAATGTCGCGGAATCTTTAACAATAATCAGTGAGTGCAAAAGACCTCAGTTCAATGCCTCATTCCAATACGGTATATGGTTCTGACCTTGCCACCTCCTCTTAGTAGCGGCATAGAGTGGAGTGTGAGTCAAGGCATTGCTGTTGTGCCTATGAAATGAAACTTAAGTTCACAACCTGCTGATCTGAAGTGACCTCAAAGACATGAGACACTATACCTCATGGACCCAAGATATTTACAGACAAAATTACTGCTAAAATATTTATGAGATCATTTTAATCAAATTTACAAACAAATGCAATGTCTTCAATAGAGATGCTTCATACATAGATGGCCTATTAATTAAACTTGATTCCACTCTGATTTATTTATATAAACAGTAGAAGAAGACTGCAACTCGACCGAGCATCCATTCAAGAAGTCATATATAGAAAGTCCTCCGCCTGAAGATGACCCTTTCTACAGGTCCTCAAGTTACTCCCAACAACAAAACCTTACTCCTTCTTATCGGACTGACTCAGCACAACGGCAAGCATGCATGTATGCTGGCTCTACACCGGGAACGGACCCCAGCTCCAGCCTTGATGACATTAGTTGCAACACTTGGGCCACTGTTCCTTCCTACAGCAGCTGCACAGTGACTGCGATGCAGCCCATGGACCGAATACCCTACCAACACTTCTCAGCACATTTCACATCAAGCCCATTAATGCCTCGCATCTCTGGAGTTTCCAACCATACATCTCCACAGATAGGGGATACGCACAATATGTTTCAGCATCAGACCTCAGTTTCTCACCAGCCCATAGTCAGGTCTTGTGCTCCTCAAGCTGGCATTCAGTCTGCAAGCAATCTTCAACCTGGTGACTACTTGTATCCACATGGCATGTCAAGAACCCTCTCACCACATCAGTACCACTCAGTACATGGAGTTGGCATGGTGCCAGAATGGACTGACAATAGCTAATTCACAGATCTCCCATTGATCTGACATACATGAATGTTTGTGTTTGATGAAACTGAACACAGTTTTAAAGCAATACTTTTCTTTGGAAAATCGATCATAAATGGCTGTAATTTTCAAAGGATGTTTTACAAAGTGACATATCATTGAGATATTCTTCCCCTTCCTTCTTCCTACTGTATTTATTTGAATGATATTTAAGTAAGTCATTCACCAAAAAACAAAAGTGAAGGATTCCATCTGGTGGATGTTTCTCTGCAATGTATAGTTAATGTTTCTGAGGTATTTCATTTGTAAACTTGGTCAAAAGTTGCATAGATATCATACAAACAGAAGAATCATTTGATGCATGAATACAATACATAGAAAACTCCCCCTGTTGAACAAGTTGCCACTGTGATATCACATGCTATAGATGAAGAAATATGGTGTGGCGTAATGAGCAATAGAGGACACCTGCACGCCTACACGTGTCACTGGAAGGAGGAAATAATTAACTCTCTTTCTCTGGGCAATTGCTATTACATTTTTTTCCATAATTATTTCAAAATGTAACCAGCAGGGTTAAAACAAGCAAAATGCTCATCAGATCGATTGGTTAGTGAAGTACTCTTTTTAGGGATCAAGAGTAAAATCGTAATATATTTATAGCTTTGTAAAATAAGAATGAGTGAAAACCAATCTAAACAGATCTTGCTTATGTAGCAGCAGAGGGGAAGAAAGGGAATCAAATTGTTTTACAATAGTTAGCAACACTGAGTGGCTATAGGGGTAAGCAAGAATATCACATGATTAATATTCAATTAAATATTTTTTAAAATAAAATTTAATGTCGAGACAATAACTAGACATGCAAATTATTTCATTACTTTGGATTTTAGGAATTGTGAAATACTTCCACAACTTATATTGCCCTGACCTGCCACAACCTCAGAAATCTCATCTGTCCTGTTAGTAGGACTATGACCAAGATATACAATTAAATTCCTGAGTTCAGGAAGATAATCATAGAAGTTCCCAAAACTTCAATAATGTCAAGAAGACATTTTAGGTTCAGAATTCAGGCTATATATTCTGCTTCAGAAGCAACTTAGAATGGCATTATTTACTTTGTTCATAGAAAAGATTGGAAAAAGTAGGGGAAAGTGCACTATTTCCAGATATATAACAATAGGACAACTCAACATATGTACATGCAAAAACTAGTGGATGTAAATATTGAAGAGAACATAGGTATTCGTTGTTTCACTTATGGTAAATATTTTATACAAATACCCATTTACAGCTATATATGTTTGATATGTTGATCTTGTGATACTTAGCATCAACCTCTAATTCTCTCCCATTTTGAGCAATACAGGTGTTTACATCATGAGGCAAAGAATAGTATTCTTAAATTATGTATCAAGCAATAAGTAGCTCATTATTCAACATGAATAAAGTGCAGAAATTGCTTGTAATAAATATTAGTATCTTTCTGGTCAATAGTATTTATTGTTGGACAATCCTAAAAGTGCTTGTTTTGGAGTATTAAGAATGATATATTGTTAGAGAAGAGTTGTCAAAGGAGTACGCTTGGAAGTTTTTTTGGTGTATAAAAGAGATGAATCAATTATGCTTCATTGTAAATAAAACACATTGTATATACTGAAATGAATTAACTTCAAATACTATCTTTGAGTGACTTAACTTTTCTCTGGCATCATGTTATCAATCTCTATCCAAACAAATAGGGATCTGCCATTGAATGGGTTTACTAAGTCAAACACTCAGACTGTAAAATATTGTAAAGATTGAGGCACATGACTGCAAGCATGTAAGGAAAATATAGTGAAATCACTTTCAGTACATTAAAGGCAGTTAACACACTAATTTATCTGCCTTTGTGTTTGTGGGTTCATTCGCATTGCACTCTATAATACCTGTCCCTTTTGCAAATTAAAAGGACATTAAAAATACCTCCTTCTGTTTAAGGTCCTTATAGTTTTTGTTGTAAGCAATCGTTACCATTTCGATTCTATGCCAGAATGCACTAAACATACTTCAATGCTGAACATAACAGAGTCCAAAATGATGTATTTATATTAATGTACTCATTGTGTGGTGTTGGTTAGTGTGTGCTTGTGTGATCCAATTGTTCTCAGTGAAGGGCACTTATAAAGGTTTTACTTTTTAGATTGTAATTAGTTTTGAATTGTATTTTGCAATGAAAGACACAACTATGGGAAAGATCATACAGCAAATAAATAAGCTTTGTTAAAAAGAATCATAAAAGTGGTCCTTTGAAAAAAAAATCAGTGACAAAAATAAAGCACATAAGATACCCAGGGTCAGTTATGACAGTGTCATTTTGGGTGTACACTTAACTGTGGAGTTATATTCTTAAGTTTATATGCCACGATACAAAATATTGTTACTATGCTTGTGAATACTAGTTTGACCAAGTTCTTTTACAGTTGATGCACTGCTGCCCTGCTTGAACTAATGTTAACAATTCTTTCTGAATTATGAAAAAGAAGTGCTGGATGAAGGTTTCATTTGTTAATTTTTTGGCAAAGTTTGAAGCCATAAGCAGATCTGTGATTCATGCTATGTTTATGTAATCTTGATAGAGTACTCCAGGTTTGTACAAATGTAGCAATTTAATATCTTAATTATGCCAATCTTAATCTTCTGCTACACCATATGTGTTATGCCCAAAAAGAGTAGGAATCAATTTTCCAGCATTTGAAACTTAAAGATTCAAGATTCAAAGATTTAATGTACATTGATTATCAAACTATGTATACAGTATACAACCCTGAGATTCATCTTCCCCACAGACAGCCACAAAACAAAGAAAACCCTAGAACCCATCCAAAGAATAAATATCAACCATGCATAAAGAAAAAACAAATCATGAAAATGGCAACAAGAAAAGAAAATGAGCAAAAAACACAGAATATAAAACACAAGATCAACAGAGTACAGGCATATCCAGTTCAGCTCAGTGGTTGTTATCTGCATGCTGCCCCAATTCAAAATTAAAACCTTAAAGTACTTTAAGATCTGTCAATAATGTAAAACATAAATTGGAATTTATTTAAAAAATCTAATAACTGCACAAAACCAAAGGTTTTTAAATGTTTCAGTTTTTCTGATAAATGCATCAAACTTTACTTAAAAATGGAGGCTGATTCACAAGTTAATTTAGTAATTCCCTATGTCTCCATGTCACCTACCTTTTGTGACTTCTCTGCTTTACCTAAAATGGAAAAAGCTAAGTTTCAGCATCCTTTTACTTCTGTAAGCCTTTGGCAAAAAATTGATTGCTCATGGACTTCACACAGATTGAATGACTAAAAACAACAAGTTTATTCTTTGATACTTCTTGCCAACTGGCAACAACAGTGCTCTGCTACTTGTGAAGAATAAAATCGATTTCACTTGTATGCAGAGGCTCAAACAAAACAAAATGATGTAGTCCATGTTTAAAAAATCTAACATATTGAACTGGTCTTCACAGAGTTTGTATTGTCAGTGGTTTTTCCAACCTTTAACAAAGTCCTTTGCAAAATGTAGATATGAAGAGCTCACGTATTGTCTCTGAAACCTTCTATAAATATTGTTGGAACCCAGGCTGCAGTTAGTGACATGGCATAATGTAAAGGAGTACAAAATTAGGATGAATTTATTCACACATGGGAAAGGTTGACCAAATATACACTGGTAAATCTGGAAATATGAATTTTAAGCAAGATAAAATAATCAAACATTATTTTATTATTAACATGCTAGGACCTAGAGAATTCTCATCAATTTAATGTGATTCAAATGATGTAACTGTATACATTTTTGTGCATGCTGTATATTCTGTAGCTATGCTGAAATGTAAACAAAATACTGTCTACTAGCTTAATAGTGAGACATTGGGAACTCAGAACCAGCTGATTTGCTTTTCTGACAGTAAATATACTCCTGTAACATTGAATAACCCTGTAACATAGCATATTGCTGAGCCCATGGTTTCAATTCTGATATTTATGATCCATTTTCTCCCATTCATTTTTGCTTTGGAAACTGGTCGTCGCTGCCAAAACTATTTGGCTTTGAGGAGATACTGTGAACTATTTTCTTGGTTTGGTGCACTCCATTCGCAGGACGTCCCTTGCAACTTGTTGGGTCAGAAACCGTAGGAAAGGTGATACGTTTCCAAGTCAGGATGGCATGTTACTTAGAGGGGAATCTGCAGCTAATGATGTTTCCATGAGCCTATTGTTCTTGTCTTTCTTTCTGGTAGAAGTTTTGCTGGCACCATCAGAGTAGACTACTTTCGTAAATCCAGTATGTTCTGTGCTGTGCACTCCTGGGGAATCAAATGAATGCTTATCATGGTTGGTGTGTGCTAATCAAGCAGGCTGCCTTGTCCTGAATAGTATAACACATCCTAAGTGCTGCTGAAAATTTGGACTCTCCAGTCTGAAAGTAAGGTGCTTTTCCCAGAGGTTATACAGAAAATGATACATATTCAAGCAGGTGAGGAAGGATCTCTGGAGAGGGTAACTAAGTTAGCATTTCTGATTTATAATATTCCATAGAATGCTATTGGCCCAAAAAGTTAATTCCTTCCTCTTTTCATAAAAGTTGTTTGAACTGCTGTGTGTTTCTGTTTTATTTCCTTTTAGCTGTGTCAGCGGCTACTTCAGGATTGTTAATTCCTGAGGTGGTTTTCAGCATTGGAAGGAGCCTAATTAAAAAAAGAAGAGTCTTCTGAAGTTGTCTGGAGCCATTTTCAAACATGGTGCAATGTGCACATTGCGACAAGTCAAATTTTAAATTTGTGAACTTTTTCAAGGGAATTTAGAGACAATTTGAAATTGATTCTCTCTGTAGTTAGCTAATTATTCTGCAGCTAGCAAGCTAATGATAAAGCAAATCATTTGACTGGCACCACTACCCCCAAATTTAGCATAACTTCTCTACATTACATACAAACCTTGCAGATCTTGTGATGATGGTGTTGGGGATGGCGCTATGGTGTAGCAGATAGTGTTACAAATTCAGCATCTCCATTTCAAATCTCACCTTCAGCGCTATCTCTCTAGAGTTTGCATATTCTCATGTCACTGTATGGTACTCCAATTTCCTCCTTCGTCACAAAGATAGACTTGTTTTTTTAGTTCTATTGGTTGTTATAAATTACCAGTGGTATAGCTGAGTGACAGGACAATCAAGGGAGCTGATGGGGATGTGAGAGAAACCTTCTCTCAGGAGGTGTGGTGATTTTATTCTGGAAGTTGGCTAAGACTCAATAGTAGAATTGCCTCATTCCATGCTATTTGAAAACATAAAATACAATGATGAAAAATATATTCAGTGGCCACATTATTTGGAACCTCCTGTACCTAATAAAGTGGCCACTGATTGTATGTTCATAGTATTCTGCTGCTGTAGCCCATCCACTTCAAGGTTCAATACCCTGAGCATTCAGGGATGCTCTTCTGCTCAGCGCAGTTGTAATGTATGGTTATTTGAGTTACTAGCACATTCCTGTCAGTTTGAACCAGTCTGGCCATTCTCCTCTAATCTCTCTCATTAACAAAGCACTTTCATCCACAGAGTTGCCATTCATTGGATGTTTTTTTTACAAAAAGTTTTGCACCATTTTCTGTAAGCTCTAAAGATGTAGTGCATGTAAATCCCAGGTGATCAGGAGTTTCTGAGATACTCAAACCACCCCATCTGGCACCAACTGTCATTCCACAGCCAATGTCACGTAGATCACATTTCTTCCCTGCTCTGATGTTTGATCTGAATAGCACCTGAACCTCTTGACCATGTCTGAATGCTTTTTTGCTTTGAGTTACTGCAACATGATTGGCTGATTAAATACTTGCATTAACAAGCTGATGTACAGGTGTGCCTAATAAGGTGACCACTGAGTGTATAATATTAGATTAATCAGAAACTATGTTCCACATCACCAAATATATAAGAGAAGCAAACTTGCAAATGATGGTGATGTCAAAATGTTGCTGTTCTTGTCATTCCTGTTGGTAGGGATGAAGGGGGATATACTACTTGTCAATTTATTTCTGGTGTAATTTAACATTATTTCCTGTTGTTCACTGATAATGCAAACAAACATTATGTAAAGAGTCGATGGTCGTGGTCCCAATCAAATAAATTGCTTTGTCATTAGTTTACATAAATTGCAGTGTAGTTGGTTAACTGCAGTTAACCAGAGAATCTATTTAAAATGGTCCCCGCGTTTCCTTGGAATACTTAACTAATTTAAAATTTGGCTTGACACAGTGTACATTGCTCCATGTTTGAAATTGTCTCCAGACAAATCCAGAAGACTATTAATGAAACTTGAGACCAGCACTCAGAAAGAAACCACACAATCCTAAGTGAAATTAAAAAAAACATACCCTCAACTGCCTCACTAATGCAGTGGGGAATAAAAATAACAATTTTCCCCCACCTGTCCCCAAGAAGAGGCCTGGCCTGATCCAGCACCACCTGGAAAGGTGAGAAGTAGACCAGAGATATTTGCCAAAGACCTTTTACAGCCATTAAAAAACACTTGGACAGATAGCCTGGATAGGAAGGGAGTAAAGGGATATGGGATTGATGTAGGCAAATGGGATTAGAATGGATAGGCGTAATGTGTTGGGCTGAAAGGCACATTTCTGTGCTCTATAACTGCGGCTACCTACAGTATTTACCGTATTAACAGGGAGCTGGATTTATTACCCTATTTGGATATATTGCTTTTCATGACATTGGCCCTACAGAATTAGGAAAAAGAGCAAAAATATTTAAAAGGTATTTTAATGACAGTAGAATTTTATCTTCATGAACCCTGGAAATGTTTATGCTATTAATACTAACATAAATTATATCTGGACTAATATGGATTTGGCCAATTAAAAGACAAAATGAGTTTCTTTGTTTGCCCAACTGAATATTTTATTGCATTTCAAATGGGGCCTCTTCTATGGACAGGAATCTGTAGCTGCAGAGTTGGCGAGAAATTGAATGTGAGCAGATGGGAAATGATAAGCCAGGTTTGTACATGGAGCGAAATACCCAAGAACCGAAAGAAGCAGCTTTTTCCCGCTGCATTTTCAATGGGGTGCAACTCTGAAGGCACACCAAGCTTTTAATCAATTTAACATTTGTTATGCATCATGGCTTATTAAGCTGAGCAATAATCTAGTGAATTGACGAATATATGAAAGGGTTGGATATTAGAACTTTGGGCAGGCATAATCAGAGAAGGAATACCATCAAAATTTCATTCTTTTAATTTTGTTTAAGCATGGTTCCATAGATCTACCTTTTACATCTGTCCCCCCTGTTGTTTAATTACTTTATTCATAAAATGCAAATATGTTTTGGATGCATTGATAATGAACAGAATCAAACTAAATGTTGATTCCAATGGTTATTCTTAAACATTATGCCTTCTTATACAAGGTACAATACACTGTTTAGAAAATTTAAATGTCAATCCAGATCAGAGGCGAGAGCTGATTTCACTTGTTCTCTGCAATGGCCACTCCTTCCTCTCTATGGCATTGAGGCCATGAAGACTGCCCTGACTGTTGTGGTCTGTCCCTGCTAATATGATGAACTGCTAAGCCAGGCTTTGGGCCTACTCCGGGTTGCACCAGGGTTCGGAGCTGAGGATGCAATTTTGGCTCGATTTGTTGTTGTTCGCTTCAATTGTTTGCATGATTTGTGCCTTTTTTCCTTCTCTGGTGTATCGGGTGTTGGTCTTTCATTTTAATTTTTATTCTTTTCTTTTTCTTTAACTGAGTTCTTTCGGCTTTCTTGCTTTGCAGCTACCAGTGAGCAAACAAATTTCAAGATTGTATAATTTATACATTCTTTGATAATGAATGCACTTTGAATCTTTGACGTTTCCTTTAATCCATTGTGCACCTATACAGATATTAATAAGATAGAAACAGTTAATCTTTGACTTTGCATAATTGCAGTAATCTTGTATTTAGTTCCAGACCTTGTTTAAAGTGAATCGTTATAGAACTTTGACCAGCAGCCAATCTGGACAACTGAAGTTTGGAGAGGAGGGAACTTCAATCAGTTCCACTGCCCAAGGATGAAAGGCAGGAGCAGGTCAGGGCAGTGTAATAGAGCTTTGACCAGCAACCAATCAGCATTTGGAATTGATCAGTAAAAGCAAATTAAAGGAAGGCGGGGCAAGAGTGGACATAGTCAGAGCGGCGATCTTAAGCCTTTAGCTCTTTGAGGCTTCCAGGAAGAAAGACTTCACTCAGAGAAAGCAAAGGAAAGAAAAGCTCAAGTTTTTCCCCCTTCTTTTCCTTGCTAGGACAGTGGAGAAGCCAGGCAGGATAATGAAATGAACCTCTTGCAGGATGTGGGAAGGAAGGGAGACCTCCAGGGTCCCTTATGACTAAAACTTCAAGAAGTGCATCCAGCTGCAGTTCCTAACAAACTGCGTTAAGGAGTTGGAGCTGGAAATGGATGAACTTCGGATGATTCAGGAGGCTGAGGAGGTGATAGATAGGACATAAAGAGAGATAGTTACATCCAAGATGCAAGACACAGGAAACTAGGTGACATTCAGGAAGGGGAAAGGCAGTAAGCGGCTAGTGCAGAGTACCTTGGTGGTGATCTCCCTCAACATCAGGTATATCACTTTGGATACTGTCTGGGGGGTTGGGGGGAGTGACAGTGGTCATGTCTCTGGCACTGAGTCTGCTTCTGCAACTCAGAAGGGAATGAGGAGGTAAAGGCACTTGTAGTGATAGGGGAATTGACAGGAGGTTCTGTGGTGAGAATGAGATTCCTGGAGAGTATGTTGCCTCCCAGGTGCCAGGGTCTGGGATATCTCAGATCGAGCCCTCAGCATTCTTAAGTGGGAGTGTGAACAGCCAGTAGTTGTGGTTCATGTAGGTAGCAATGAAATGGGTAGGATGAGTGATGAGGTTCTGCATAAGAAATTCAGGGAGTTTGGTGCTAAGTTAAAGGGCAGGGCCTCCAGGGTTGTGATCTCAGGATTTCTGTTCATGCCACGTGCTAGCGAGGCTAGAACTAGGAACATTATACAGTTTAATACGTGGCTAAGGAGTTCGTGCAGGAGGAAGGGCAAAAGATTTTTGGATCATTAGGCTCTCTTCCTGGGAAGGCAGGACCTGTTCAGAAGGGACCATTTGCACCTGAACTGGAGGAGGACTAATATCCCGACAGGAAGATTCGTTAATGCTGCACGGTGGGGTTTAAACTAGAGTTGCAGAGGGATGGGAACCAGAGTGCCACAACAGTTAATGGAGAGTTTGTGGAGGCAGATGTTGATAAGACTTCTGACAGAGTTAAGAATTAAAAGGTTAATCATGGTGTGTCTAGGGTCTTGAGCCGCCTATATTTCAATGCAAGAAGTATTGTAGGAAAGGCAGATAATAGTGATGAAGATGAGGTAGCTGGTTTGCAACCAAGGCAAAATGTAGGGCGGAGAGGGCAAAATTTCGTTCAAAAGGATGAGCTGCACCGTAAAAGGTGGAAAAAATCGAAAGGAGTGAATACAGGAGTGAAGGTGGTGTATCTGAATGTGCACAGTATATGGAATAAGGTAGAAGAACTTGCAGCATAGTTGATGATTGGCAGGTATGATGCAGTAGGCATCACTGAGCCATGGTAGAAAGATTATAGCTGGGAGCCTAACGTTCAAGGATACCATTACTAGAGAGATGCTTCTTGGGAATGGTCTGATGGTAGGGAAGTCACCTGGATGAGATGGCGTACACACTAGAGTTCTGAAAGAGGTAGCTGAAGAGATTATGGAGGCATTAGTAATGATCTTTAAAGATTTACTAGATTCTGGAATGGTTCTAGAAGACTGGAAAATTGTAAATGTCACTCTACTCTTCAAGAAGGGAGGGAGACAAAAGAAAGGAAACTACAGGCCAGTTAGTCTGACCTCAGTGATTGGGAAGTTATTGGAGTCAATTATTAAGGATGAGGTATCAGGGTACTTGGAGGGACATAATAAAATACTGTGTAGTCAGCACGGTTTCCACAAAGGAAAATCTTGCCTGACAGATCTGTTTGAATTCTTTGAAGAAATAACAAGCAGGGTAGAAAAAGGATAATCAGTTGAAGTTGTGCACATGGATTTTTGGAAGACCTTTGACAAGGTGCACACATGAGACTTCTTAACAGGTTATGAGACCATGGCATTGCTGGAAAGATTCTAGCATGGATAAAGCAGAGGCTGATTGGCAGGAAGCAAAGAGTGGGAATAAAGGGTGGTTTTTTTGGTTGGCTGCTGGTCACTAGTGGTGAGGCATTTGTGTTGGGATTGATTCTTTTTCCATTATACATCAGTAATTTGAATGATGACATTATTGGCTTTGTTGCAAAGTTTGCAGACGATATGAAGGTAGGTGGAGGGACTGGTAGTTTTGAGGAAATAGAGAGGCTATAGAAGGACTTAGACAGATTAGGATGATGAGCAAAGAACTGGCAGACCAGATGCAGTGACAGGAAGTGTATGTTCATGCACTTTGATAGAAGAAATGAAAGGGTTGACTATTTTGTAAACGGAGAGAAATTACAAAAAACTGACGTGCAAAGGGACTTGGATTCCTTGTGCATGATTCAAAGGTTAATTTGCAGGTTGAGTCTGTGGTGAGAAAGACAAATGCTCATCCTGCAAACTAACCTTTACGGAATCGTGCACAAGGACTCCCATGTCCCTTTGCAGCTCAGTTTTCTTTTGTATTTTCTCTCCATTAAGAAAATATTCAACCCTTTCATTTCTTCTCCCAAAATACAAGACCATTCATTTCATTAGCATTAATTTCAAGAGGACTAGAATATAAAAGTAAGGATGTAATTTTCAGACTTTGTAAAGCACTGGTAAGGCCCCACTTGGAATACTGTGAGCACATTTAAGCCCCCTGTCTTAGAAAGGATGCGCTGAAATTGGAGAGGGCTCAAAGGAAGTTCACAAAAATAATTCCAGGATTGAATGGGTTGTCGTATGAAGTCTCAGACTGTATTCACTGGAATTCAGGTGAATAAGGGGTGACCTAATTGAAACCTATCGAATGGTGAAGGGTCTTGATAGAGAGAATGTGGAGAGGATGTCTAAGTCCAGAGTACACAGCTTCAGAATAGAGGGGCATCCTTTTCGAATGGAGAGGAGGAGGAATTCCTTTAGCCAGAGTGTGGTGAATCTGTGGAAATCTGTGCCACAGGCAGCTGTGGAGGGCAAGTCTTGGGTATATTTAAGGCAGAGGTTGATAGATTCTTGATTGGTCAGGGCATGAAAGGATATGCGATAGGGGGAGAAGGCAGAAGATTGAGGCTGAGAGGAAAATTGGATCAGCCTTGATAAAGAGGTGGTGGAGATTCAATGGGTTAAATGGCCTAATTCTGCTCCTATATCTTATAGTCTTATGCTGAAGGGTGTTAATGAGTGGACAGATTATATTGTGACATTCCCAGTAAGGTTGCTGGGCTAGTTTATTCAATAGCTTTGTAACCAGCTTAGTAAGCATTGTGGATTCATTACTTTTACTTATTTACTGTTTGTGAGCTATTTTTGAAATTGAAGAGAAGTAAAACCTTTTTTTTTAAACTTAATTGAAGCCAATTTCTATCATGGAATGACTGTGCTGCAATGCAGCTGTGAGAATCATTCCGTGTGCACAAAAGCACAGACACACAGGGAGTGAAAGGGTGTGTTGGTGCTTGCTTTAATATGAGTCCCAGTAATGAAATAGTTGAAAAAAATCTATGCCCCCAGTTTAGCTCGTCAAAAGTTTAATTGCCAGAGACACTCAACAGTGATTAGAATTTAAACAATTAGAATTTTTTTAAAAAAATGATTAAAAAAAATTGAAAGAAGAAATGTAAACAAAAAAGTCAGTAAGTTCTAAAACATAAATTAGTTTCTTAATACTTATCTTGCAGCAGATTCACTGTGACGCAATTATTCAGATGTTTCCCAAACAAAACTCTGGGGGATTATTTAAGCAAAATATTCTGTCCCCAGCCTCTGAAGGAAGTCAAACTTATGAGTACAGTTGGCCAACGGCTCGTTAAGGGGGGATAGCAAATTCACAATTTGTTGTGCTTTTGCATGCGTGCACATGAAACTGGCACAGAGCTGAGGGCCTGATGGGTTTCTTGGGTGCCATAATTGTTTTCAAATCTATAAATCCAGGGCTTGAGGCACTTGCGCAGTGAAATGGTGAGGACTTCTGGGCAGAGCTGCCAACATTTCTCCAGAAAATCAAGCCAGCATGTTTACTTGTGAATGACTTCTTCATTCTAAGTAAGTCCATCTGAGTCTGCCACAATGTGCAGGATGTGCAGCAGCTGAATAAAACTCATACTGTTACAAAGTTTTCTTGCTAGTTTTGGCCTCATGCCCCTTTTGTTACCTTTATATTACTGAAGCATTTTAAGCCAACCATTACATGCAACAGAACATTTTGCGATGCAATTAAATATACTTTTATGTGGTTGATGCTAATAAACTTGATATGGTACATTTGGTTTAAATCTGTTAAAAAAGGTAAAGTAGGATTTGTGTTTACTTGAACACAACTCTCAATCCCATAGTATTCTAACATGCTTTATAACCAATTAAGTAATTCCAAAATGTTGTTTACTTGGCATTATAATTTTTCTTGTATTGTAGAAAATATTGAGACTAATTTGCATGGAGTGAGATCTCAAAAGAGCCCAGATTAGTAGTGAAAAGTAAATTTGTTGAATATCATAAGGGAAGAAGGTGTTCACTAGTGTAATCCACAGAGCAAGAATAATTATATAAACCATTAAATGAGATGAGTTCATTCTAGGAAATCAAGAACTCAAAGTAATTAAATGAAACACTTCAATGTTAAATTACATTGACAAAAGTTTAGGACTCTGAGTAAACTAAGAATGCACTCAATAACTAATAATAGGACAACTGAGATCATTTGCAAAGGTCACATTTATAAAATGAAGATATGTTGATCCATGCTTAAACCAAACATCAAAGAATAACGTCAAGGGTCTCGGCCCAAAACGTTGACAGTGCTGTTTCCCAGATGCTGCCTGGCCTGCTGAGTTCCTCTAGCATTTTGTGTGTGTTGCTTGGATGGTTTCGTCCTCTGCTTATGCCCATCCAACGTGGTAATATTCAACCATTATATATGTCAATTACCCTTCAGACCAATAAGGGCATGTGGATTTTAAAAATCAGAGTACAACAGCAGCTGGAAGGATTTGCTTAGGCTCAGGATTTCTCCGTTGGAATCTGTTGTCAAGAAAGACATTCTCAGTTTGTTATTCATGGAAGTGCACACTAGAACATAGTGAGACATGTAGGAAAAATTGCTATCCAGACGAACATAGCAAAAAGTAGAAACCTAGTGATATTTTGATTGTTGGGTGCATGAATGGGATTTCTACAACAACCAGTGTAAGTTATGCATGTTGGGGCACCTCTCTGTCGTAAGATAAATGACAAAGCAGATTCTACGGGAAGAAGAGTAAAAGACAACATTGATGGCCACTACTGGATCAAAACATGGTTGGTAGGAAAAAAGTGCTGATATATTTAAGACAGACTGTCAACAGCTAGAAAGGAGGTTGAAGGCTGGGGATGGGAATTAAACTGGATATTTCCTGAAGCTGAACATGAGGATCATAAAGTGAAGTTAGCCCATAGCTCTTCACCTGTTATAGATAGCACCACATATTCATCTTGCTGCCAATGATCATGACTGGAAGGCCAACAAGGTAATGAACTTATAGTTGATTATTCTTTGTGTATTAGAAAGCGGCCCTATTTTAGAAGTGGATAATACTAGCTCAAGCTAATTTTTGTGTTACTATTTACCTGTACTTCTTCGAGGTTGGGCAGTGGGGGATGGGGGAAGTTGTTGGTCAATATGACTGCCACAAGTCGTGGAAATTGCTTTGAAAGGTATGGCACTCAGTCGGAGAAAATAATCTTCATGGTATCTAAGTGCAACTGGAGGCATTTATGGAAGAGCCAGTGAGAAGGAAAGATTTAAATGAAACCTTGTAGCCAAGAAATACATTAGATAGGAACACAAAAGAGACACAAACGTTGAGAAATTGGGATGTAAATTCCATGATCTCACATGTACAATCAAGGTCAGTGATTGGATCTACAAATGCCATTTTCAACCAACTTCATAAACTGTCAACCAATAATCCTTATCAGTTGAGGGAATCTCAGCCAACAGTGATAAACCTCGCTAAACGATCAAATAATTGCTGTTATTCCAAGTTTCACCCTTGCACTTCAGTGCTTGCACACACTGCAGGCATCTCAGCCGAGCCTTTACACAAAGTTGTCAAGTAACCTAACAAAAACCTAAACTAGCCTCAGCAAGGACTTTCATGGGGAGATAATTCTGGTAAAGAATAGACACAATTGTTGAGAACAGAGAGAAAACATTCAAATAAGAACTCCTGGATGACTAAATTGTACAGGGATTAAAATGTAAATAAAGCATAAGACAATTGCAAGGTTTTCAATCAAATCAGAATCGAACTGAAAACAGAAGGGAAAGGTCACACTGAAAAAGTATACAAGGAGATAAAAAGATAATGAGAATATTATAGTGGATAATATGTATTGGAGCATAATATTCTTTTACATATTAGTCAAAGAAGATTATCAAGTCAAGTCACTTTTATTGTCATTTTGACCATAACTGCTGGTACAGTACACAGTAAAAACGAGACAACGTTTTTCGGGACCATGGTTTTTCAGTAGAAAAACTAGACTGAACTACGTAAAAAAACAACACGGAGAAAGCTACACTAGACTACAGACCTACATAGGGACTGCGTAAAGTGCACAAAAACAGTGCAGGCATTACAATAAATAATAAACAGGACAATAGGGCAAGGTGTCAGTCCAGGCTCTGGGTATTGAGGAGTCTGATAGCTTGGGGGAAGAAACTGTTACATAGTCTGGTCATCAGAGCTCGAATGCTTCAGAGCCTTTTCCCAGACAGCAGGAGGGAGAAGAGATTGTATGAGGGGTGCATGGGGTCCTTCATAATGCTGTTTCCTTTGCGGATGCAGCGTGTAGTGTAAATGTCCGTGATGGCGGGAAGAGAGACCCCGATGATCTTCTCAGCTGACCTCACTATCCGCTGCAGGGTCTTGCGATCCGAGATGTTATGTTAGTAGATAAGATAAACAGGACTAACTAATATAAAGCTGACATGGTGTGGGACTGAAATACCAGACTAGAAGACATTCTTTTGTGGACAGTTAGCCCAAGGGCTTGAGTTCAAATTTTAAAAAGGCAGCGGTTGAAATTAAATTCCAGTAATTAAATCAGTTTAGTCACAGTAATGGTAACTATGATTATGATAAAAACCTGTTTGGTTCACTAATGTCTTCCAAGGAAAGAAATCCAACACTTCTCTATTTTGCCCATTATGCTGCTGGTCCTCCATCTCTGGTGTTCATAGCTTCCTTCATCATGTCAGTAACTTCAAAAATCCAGCACTTAGCCTTCATATGCTTGACTCCAGATGGTCTCATCAGGGGCAACTAGGGATGGGCAATAAATGTTGGTATTTTCAGCAATATCCATATTCAGTCATCACATATTTAAAAGGTTAGCAGTCCTCGGTGTAGACAAGTCATCCAGCACAAATGGGATATGTCCAAAGTTACTGTGGAAAATAAAGGAGAAAATTACAGAACTTCTGCTGCTGGACATGAATGGTTCCAGCTGTCTCCAAAATTTCACACATCGTGCTCCTTGTTGAAAAAAAATGAAAAGGGACAAGTCACATAATTGCTATCAATGCAGTCAAAATTGTCCTGATTTCAGAGGAATGCTCTCACAGAACTGGTCCTTCCACAAGATTATGGCTTAGAGGGAAAGGAGAGGCTATTTTAAGGATAAATAGTAGAAAGTATAAATAAATTATAGTTAGAAGTTTTATAAAATAAGTTTTGCCTTTAACCGAAGTGAAGTCTCAAAATCTAATGTAGGCTGGAGGCAGAGAATTAACACAATTTTTGAAGGATTAGAGGAAAACGCTGGAATTTTTCCCCTAATGATGGTAGGTGTTTGAGTCCCCTCACCTGAGATGGCGGTGGAAACAGAAATTCTTGCCCCAATTTAAAAGTGCCTTGATGTGCACTTGAACAGCTGTGACCTACAGGGCTATAAAAGGCGAGGCTAAGTTCAGAAAGTGTGCAGTAATATATGAAACCCAACATAATTGTCAAAGGTAATTCCTAACAGTCTTCTGCACCTGGATATTTAAAGTCACATAGAAACTTTAGCATTTCTCCCATTTAAACAAATACTCATAATTTTTGTTTTTTCCAGCAAACAGATTACCTCACATTTTTCCATATTGTACTTATTGCCCCTTTATTCAGCCTGACAATATCCTCTTGAAGTCTTTTTACATCTTCATCACAGCTTACATTCCAACTTACTTTTACATCATAAGTCATCTACCGAATCAACTGGTTACAATGGGAAAGATGATAACAATTTGCCTTCTCTCTCACGAAAATTATCCACAGATTTCTTCCTTTGATCGCTATTTCCACTGAAAATGGACTGGTGTTTGTGATCATATCGGAAGTGCTTGATTCATGATTCATCTGGCTTCCTCCGTGAGATCATAGACAACGCAGAGGACAGTCTTCAGCCAATTCATTGCGCTTCTTACTAAAATGCAGTAAAGATTCTGGAACCAAAGAACACTGTAGTTGTAGTACTTGTGCTTATGCTTAGGACTGTGCTTCAGAATTAGTTGTATCTCTAGCTTCAGTGTTCTAGATCTGCTACAACATGCATCCACCTGATTATTTGGAAAATGTTAGATAGTTTTGTCTGCAACAAGCAGGATAAATACAGTCCAGTTTACTCTGGCAGCATCCTGATGCTGCCTGGCCTGCTGAATTCCAGCGTACAAAATAAATCTGAGGCTTAGAGGTTCATACAATTTTCTTTTGGTGAATTAATTTCTCTTCAACTTCCATCTAGCCCACATCTGATAAATGGACATCACACTGGATCCTTCAGTCTTAGGTGTAGACCAATTCGAGGAGCTCACATATATTTCATCACCTAATGTCTGGCAGTCATCTTTGGATGATTTTTTTTTGTATATTAGTGGAAGACAACAATTAAACAGTTCAAATGATTTTGATTAATTTTGGGAAATAATTAGTTACTCTACATGTGAACTGGAATAGAAACAGAATGCAAATACTTCAATTATCAAGGAAAATAATAAGATAATTATCCTTAAATATTTTATTGTGAAGAGATTTAAACAGTACTTAGAAATTACCTTATTTACAAAACAGAACAAGTTTAGCTGAACAAGTGTATGTAATTAAAATATTTCAGTTTTAATAAGGTAACAAGTGAAATGGTCTCCAACTGTTACAGTCTCATTAAATAAAGCTCCATATATTTTAAAATTCATAGTGTTTCCCATTCGCAAAACAATTATTCTTCTTGAACTCTTGCTTCATTGAGTATCACCCATGCAGCTGTTCTCAATGAATGCTCCCAACCATTCTTCTAACTCTGCTTCATGAAACTGTCACTGAAGCCTGAAAACTCTGAAATGCAGAATAAATATTCCACTGCTAAAAAATGGTCCCTGTTTGATCCACAGTTATTAAATTTAAATTGCATTTGTTATTGTTACTGTAAAACTATGCAAAGAAAAGGAAAACATAACCTAATCTTAGCTGATGTCCTCTGGAGATCAGTGGTTGCAATGTTAATTTTGGACGATGGTATAAAACAGGTAAATAAGATAAATGTCATCCATTTGGATTTTTGTTTTTGTTTGTGTTCAATGGGTTAAATCAAAAGCAGCCTTTCACACTCCCATCCAATATTTAAATTACCCTGCAGGCACTTAATTATGCCCTGGTTAGTGGACAAAGCAGGTGCCTGAATTTTACTAGGGACTTTGACTGAAAACAGGTGGAAAAATAATTGTGTCTTGGAGTTATTATTGGCTGTGTGCTACTGTTGATTCCAGCCCTCTACTTCAGGAGCATGTGCACTGATGCACTACTTTCAGATGATCGATTAATCAGAATAAAAAAACAGATTCTAATACAGTTTACCTAAATTAAAGCAAAATGGAGAAATGATCTCCCTTGTATTTAGACTTTGTCTTGTTCAAGTGTACAATTGTGCAAGAGATTTCCACAGTAATAGTGAGATCCTACAAATCACATGCTTCCCGTAAATTCAGAACACAAGGAAATGATTCATCTGCCATTGAGTGTGCATGTTTTGGAATGTTTTTCATTACAGCTTTTTAGGCGTAACAGTGTTTTGTTAAGGGGTTATTTATTCTGAATCTCTGCTGCATCATAAATCTCTCATTCTGTTCAATCTAACCTGAGAGCTAGGTCTTTTAAATTATGTCCAAACAGGAGTGGCTATTCATAATGAATTGAAATTGTAGCCATTGCACTGCCCTGCTGAATGAATATTATATAAAACAGATTGACATGCACATGATTCCATTGTTTACTTGACAGCAATGGTATGCTGAACAGTGCCAAGCTACACTTGTACACAATCCTGCAGGTTGAACCCTCGCAGAATATTGGCTAGCTGCATATGAGAAATGGATAGACATTACTCATGGTGATTTGGAGGTTTGCAGATATTCAGTAAAGATGTAGTGCTAGTTGGTGAAGTACAATCCTTTAGGTGATAGTTAAAATCCTGCAGATGCTTTCTGTCTATGCCTTTGATACACGATCAGCTTCCCTAGCAGTACTGTCTCAAATGCACACAGCTTCTCACCTATCTTCTCCAGAAAAGTGTTGCTTTGATCTCAGACAGAAACCTTTCAGAAATCTGGCTGATTGAGTTTTCATAGTGGAGGCTTCCAGTAAAGCCAGAAACTGTCAGAATAGTTTCTTACACCAGGTTTGACATTATGCCTCACACATGAAACTTTGAAACCAAAATTAGATCAGACTTATTAACATTTAACTTCCTAAATTTAAATTTTGGATTTCAGAATTACTGGAGGAAAGATTTAGACCATATTCTGTGTAAGCTTATTTTCACTTGGGATTTTTTGCCCTTGATTAAACCAGTCTTACATCATACACATTACAGCCTGGCAGTTAGGCATTGGGTTAACATTATACAAATTCCTTTGTGCAAGTCTCAGAGCTCTTAAAAGCAGTTTGCTTCTCAGGCTAAAAAGCAGATGGAGGAATGCTATGCCAGCCAGTTAAGCATTTGTGCAATAATATAGAAAGTAATTCCCAGATTCATATTTTTACTGCTTTGTAGTGACACTGATTGAAGACAGTATTACAATTTTGTCAATAACCTGTAGATGGAGGACAGAGATTTCCCAAATTTAATACTGTCATCAGACAATGTAGAAATCAGATAGGTGAAGCTGCATTGTAATTCCAATGTTCAAGTGATTTCTTTTTCCCCAATATATAAGTTAAATAATAAAAAATAAGTTGACATACTGTATACATGTGGCTTAAAAGAGCTTTTGTGATGTGACAGTGTTTTGCTGTGAAAAGGAAGGGATGTTAGAATTACACCACACTCCTTCTGAAGTGTATTACAAAATTCACATGTAATTCATTCAGTGGTTATTAAAAGTTGTGCAACTTCTGGAAGGATATTACTAAGTTGTTCTTTGAAGCATAAATGAGGGTCATCCCCATGTTACTGATTACATACACAATAACAAATGCCCACAGTCAGGGAACAAGATGCTGTGAAGTGCACCTTGAAGTATTGCACCCTTGGTAATTGCCTAGAAAAGTTTATCAGGGTGAGGCTCAGAAAGCACACCGATCCCAATCTTGTAAAGTTATTCTCACAAACTTTTGGATATTGATGTCTAAGGTGGCAGAGGTATTTTACAGTCTAGTCACATTCCATCCTGACATAAATGTCCAGGTTAATTGTTAACTATAGATAAAAATGCCAGCTTCCTCCATCAGTATCTCCGGGTATGTCCTCGTCCACTGGCAAGACAGATTCATCAGAGGGTATGGCCCAGTGACTCCACATCATTGACTCTAGATCTCACAAAGTTTCATGGAGTCAGGTCAAATGTGGGCAGGGAAAGCTTCTGATTACAAACTACATGGGTCTCTGTTGCTCAGGGTCAAATATGGATGTCTGCGTTAAAGTCAATACTTCAGTCAGTATGCAAGCCAGAGAAGTACGGCATGGAGTGCGAACTGTTGCCCATGCAGCAGCCTCCCCCTCTCCATACGACTGATGAATCCAAAAGAATAGCAGAGACTGATCAACACCTACTAAATGCTGGAGGAACTCAGCAGGCCAGGCAGCATCTATGGAAAAAGTACAGTTGATGTTTCGGGCCGAAACCCTTCGTCAGGTCCCTTTGTGTGTGTGTGTGTTGCTTGGATTTTCAGCATTTGCAGATTTTCCCTTGTTAGCAGAGATCGAAACAGTTTGGCACCAGCAGCGTTGTAGGAGTTACCAATCAGAGTCAAACTCAAAGTAAGACTGCCTTAGGGGCTCCAGTTCCAGATTGTTCCTTGGGGTTTACTCCCAAAGCCTTACCTACCAGCGGGTATAGCCATAAGTATCGGAGGTTTGAGATCAGAGTTTTCCTTCTCCTAGATGAGCTGCCAACCACGGCTGACGAACCCCATCTGCTCAAAGTGATTGGTTTTAAGGTCCCCGTAACTCTGGCTTAACTAAGCCACACATGAAGGCCAGGAGCTGGACTTGCCTGTTAGAGTCAAAGGCAGTGGGAGCCTATCCTCATTATCTCCCATCCACCCAGCTATGACAGCCTTATGAACCAGCTGTAGACTTCCACAAACTGACTCGTTTTTGCTGATCAGAATAAATTTTGTTCATCTGCACAGGAAGTAGCAAAGACAAGAAACTTACTCTGGGAGAAACCTCACACCCATCGCTTAGAGTAGTTTGGTTAATCCCTCCATGGACCAAGCAGCTGAAGTCCAAAGAGCAAGCTGCCAGCATTGTTCTGTGTTAGGTAATGAGCAAGCCAACATCAGAGATAAGCACAGGAGATTCTCCAGGTGCTGAAAATCTAGAGCAACTCTCACAAAATACTAGAGGAACCCAGCAGGTCAGTCAACATCTCTGGAAATAAATAAACAGTCAATGTTTCATTACTGATAAGCCTCCTTTACCTCATCCTCATCAAGCTACTTGTGATATATACTAGCATTTGCAGAAGTGATCAATACGGAGACCTGGTGGAGATAAAGTCATGAGTTCACAACTTCCATTATGCTGTGTGGCACCACCATCATTCTTAGAACTGGGTTTCTGTAATGAACTGCTGACTGTGAGTTGCAGCTGAACTGCAATCCAAAACCTCTTAGCTCCATATCAAACCCAAGGACCAACCCTGTTTTGCGGTGGGGCACATTAGGAATTTCTGGGAGGAGTGTCAGGCATATATAAAAGTGACGTACCAATCTACTGAGAATGCTCCACATCAAAAACATCAGGCAGTGGACAATGCTGAGTAATTTCATAACTGATGAATCAGCTCAAAGATCTGCAGTTCTGGCTTGTCTAGCTATGAAAGGGGGATGAAAATTAAAGCAGGTAATGTGAGACACCATGGTCCTGAAAAACGTTGTCTCATTTTTACTGTACCAGCAGTTATGGTCGAAATGACAATAAAAAGTGACTTGATTTGACTTGACTTGACTTGACTTGAGAAGGGACTACAGGAATATCTTATCCTTAAGGTTGACAGAGTCCAGCAAGTAACTGCTATAGGCAAGGATGAAGAATTCCCAATGATGTCCAAGCAGAAATGTAAATAATCTTGGCTTCCTCCTGAGGTCTTTATCACAAAAAGCGGTCTTCAGGAAATTTGGTGTAAGCCATGTGATTGCAAAAATGCTGGAAAGGACTGGATTTGACAAAGACAACATCCCAGTTGTAATGATGAAGAACTTTATTCAAGCTAAATGCACACTTCGCTGAATTTTTCTGGGAAAGTTCTGCACTGGAAGTTATCCAACAATACAGAAGCTGCTCAAGTATGTCTTAGTCATAAAAAAAAAGTCAAAATCAAATAAAATAGTATAATTGTAACCACTGGTAAATAGTGGAATGTATTTTTGACAATCTTCCCAAGTGGCACTTAACCACCAATAACCTGTTCCTTGGTGGTTGCGAATGAAACACCCATGTTTAACTGTGGCAGGACTTAGGCAAAAGCCAGACTTGGTAAATAACATTCACTCCTGCCAGATACTGACTAAATCCAACAAATGAGGATCTAACAACCCTACCCTTGGCATTGAATAGCATTATTTTTGCCAAATCTGCTACCATAAACATCCTTGGTGTCATCAGAGCTAAACAGAGCCTTAGCTCCAAGAGTAGGTGAAGCTGAGTTCCCTGTGAGGAATGACTTATCTTTTGATGGCCCCAAAGCTTTTCCGCCATCTGCAAGTCATAGGCCAGGAGCATAGAGAAGTTCAGGTCCAAAGGAACTTAGCAACTCAATATGATCCAGGACAATGTAACTTGTTTGACTTGTATTCCATTGATTGTCCCAATAATTCATTCCCTTCCATCTTTAATACTGAGAACTGCAGTGTGTGCTGTACACAAAACGGATTGTAATTACTTGGTTGGATTACTCTACCACTCCCTTCCAAACACAAACAGAAAAGGGATTCAAGAACCTGGGAACATGACCAGCAGTGGGGTTCTCTCTAACTCATAAACAATTCTCAAAGTCGTGCATAGGCATAAACAAAGTCATGCACAGGCATTCTCAAGTAATGGAATCCACTCTAACACCACAGATTATGTGGATCCTAGATTGGTGTCTACAGTCATGTAAGGACCTACCAATAGACAAGACTGTGGGACAATATCATAGTTGAGTACTGCTACTATATGTAACATTATTTATTTATTTATTGAATATTTAGTTTCATAGATAAACTGTTTTTTTCATCATTATTGTTGAGAACCAAGACAGTAGAGTGATTAGATGACTATATGAAGCTGTTCAAAGACAGCATAGTAATGAAGAAACAACCACTGGAAAAATGAACTGGTAAAACATTGCATATTTGTAGATGCAGAAATCCAATTACAAAATACAGTACCTTTTAATTAGGTTATGTAACTAGTTTCACATTCAAATACAAATAGAAGATGTAACTGTAATGTAAATTGAGAAGCCTTGTGATGTCAATCAAGTGGTAAGAGATTTTTGGTGCAAAGCATACAAACAGTAACATCCATCAGGTGACTTGCTGCAATTTAGCTTATTAGTTGGAAGTATTCAGCAAGTCAGGTAGTAAACAAGGAGAGAAAAACAGAATGGACATTTCAGACTGATGACCTTTCATCAGAATCGGGATGTGTCAGAGGTCAGGGAAGGTTTAAGATGCAAAGAAAGTTGGAGTCCGTGAGCAGGGAAGGAAAGGAGAGATTGTGCTAGGGTGGAAGGCAAAGGAGATAAAATGACATAAGTGATGATAGAGCCAAGAGGAAGAGCATTGCTAGCAGAAAATAGAAGGATAAAGATAACTATGAACACTGGAAATGTGAGCCTCCACTGCTGATCTGGAGTTTCAGATTGCCAGGGGCTCCAATGAATTGAATTGACTTTATTACTTACATCCTTCACATACATGAGAGTAAAAATCTTTATGTTATGTCTCCGTCTGAATGTGAAGATCAGGCCCAATTAGAAGATCAAGTTCTATTCATTGAATCTGCATTGGGTTTTATTAGAATAGCACAGGAGGACAAAGGGTTAAGAATTGGAATGGACTGGAAAACTAAAGGGAATTAAAGCTTACTTTACGCATGAGGTATCTGCAGCTTTTTGTTTTTGGACTATGCCTAATTTACTGTTGATTCCGGCTTCTCACCATAAGGATTGTTTACAGTAAAATTCTTTCCTTCTGTGGTTTCTTTGTTTGGTAGACGTTATTAGCTCACATTTTAAATTTTCTACCTGACCACTCTCCCTGTGTGAATTTTTCTTTATTCTTCCCTTCCCCCCCTACTACTAGGGCAAGTTCAAAAAGAAAGTATAGTCCATCTTTAACTATGGGCATTCTATTCTTGGCGACCATGCACACATTCAAACCATGATCCAATTGAACAAGAGGAACATGGCGTGGTGTCCAACTCTGTGGTTATATAACATTGCCGCAGAATTTCAGTTTGGCAGCTTAAAGTTTCAATATGTAAATAGATATCGAGTCTTACCTTGTAAATAAATCACTACCAATTTACTTTCAGTACCTTGAGGCATATCATGAAAACATTACATATTGACAAAGAGAATAGGAGAAGGTTGAAAGGTATTGATGACTTCTGTTTGGCAAATTTTAATTGAACTTGGAGCAACAAATCTGATTCTTTGTCATGTTTTCCTGCAGTTGCTCACACAGAAACTTGTTTGTCTAAAACATTGACATGTATCCACAGGACTGTTTAGCACAGTACACCACAGTGTCAAGAAATAGTAACATTGGCATCACATGCACCAAGTCTAGCTGTGTCACAGTTGAAGAAGAATGATGTGAAATGGCCTTAGCTTTTTTGACCAAACTCAGAACCATTCAGCTTCTATATTCAACGAATGGACATATCTTCAAAGCACAAAAGCTGAAGGAGAAGGTGACCATATGAGCTGAAAATGGTGTAATATGCAGGCTAAAAAGAGCAATACTTTTCATAGAGATTGATCCCAAAATGGATGGCACACTGAAAAATCTTTTCACAGACTGCAGAGGTAAAGATGCCATTTTGAAATATATTGTTCAGTACCTGGAAGATCATTTGACTTTAAAACCATTAGCAATAGCAAAAATGTTAAACAGGAGAAAGTGTATAAGATGATGAGAAGCATTGATTGTGTGGATTGTCAGAGGCTTTTTCCCAGGTCTGAAATGGCTAGCACGAGAGAGCACAGTTTTTAGGTGCTTGGAAGTAGGTACAGAGGAGATGTCAGGGGTAAGTATTTTACACAGAGAATGGTGAGTGCATGGAATGGGCTGCCGGCAATGGTGGTGGAGGTGGAAATGACAGGGTCTTTTCCGAGACCCCTGGATAGATACATGGAGCTTAGAAAAATAGAGGGCTATGGGTAAGCCTAGGTAGGTTCTAAGGTAGGGACATGTTCGGCACAGCTTTGAGGGCCAAAGGGCCTGTATTTTGCTGTAGGTTTTCTATGTTTCTGTGTTTCTTGGTCTGAAGATGGTGAAAATTCAATAGAACACACACAGGATGCTGAAGGAAATTGGCAGGTGAGGCAGCATCTATAGATATGAATAGATCGTCAATATTTTGGGCTGAGTCCCTTCTTCAGGACTCTGAAGAGAAGATTTAACTTTCTTCAGGGTAGGCATCCGTGAGTCCTGAAGAAGAGCCTAGGTCTGAAACGTTGGCTGTCTATTCAGTTCCAAAGATGCTGCCTGACCTGCTGAGTTCCTCCAGCATTTTGTGTGTTACTTAGCAGGGATTTACCTGTTTGGGACAAGGAACCAGAAGTCAGCTAGGAAATAGTTTCCTTAAAGAATTGGAGACTAGTGGTACTCTGCAGGGATTAGTTTTGGGTCTACTGCTTTTCAAATTTTCCTAATGATCCGGATGACAGAATTAATGGCATTCTGTCATGGAAATTGTATCCAGGCATGCTAGAGAACTCTGTCCGACACAAGTTATCAAAGTAGCTGCAGCCCAAGTTATCGAGACATCAAAAAGCTGAAGAAAAATAAAATAAGTCCAAACCATACTGGACAGAGCAGTTAAGTCATTTGGTTTCATTATTTGAGCTATCAATCTTGCCATTGTAGAACAGCCAAATGTTTCACTTGCCAAAAGAAAGGTCATACTTTAACAGCCCAAAGATCCAAGGTTAAGTCAAGCAACAAAGCCAAGCTTAGTGGCAACTTAAGGCAGAAAGGAAGAATCATAGTCTGTAGGTTTATTCAGATAATGAGAGAATAGTATTGTGCAAATGTGTGTCACAAGCATTATTGGCACCAAACAAACAAACTTTCTAGTAATGGTGTTGATTAACAATCAGTACAATGACAATGGAAAATGATACACCACAGACTGTTAGATAATGAAATAAAGACACTCACTCTGGCATGCTTAACTGGAAACCTGTTCTGGTAATGTTTTACAGACATGAAGGCAAACCGGAGTACATAATACCTCATAGTATTTTAGTAAGCTATGGAAACTTTAATGGCTTGAGAAATACAAAATAGGTTGGAAGAATTAAAAACATTATTGATACTATGAAGTTGCATTCTCGAAAAGGAATGATGAAATATTTGAAGACACTTATAATGGCATAACAGTTTACAATGCATTCATTTGAATCAGACCAGATGTAAGACTTTTCTATTGCACACTCAATCTTATATGCTTGAAAGAGTCGGGTTGAGAAGAAATTAGATAAGACCATAAGACAAAGGAGCAGAATTAGGCCATTCAGCCCATCGACTCCGCTCCACAAGAATGAAAAGTACTGCTGGTGAAAACTAACCAGAGTGAGGGGTTACATCAGCATGGCTGTAGCTAAGGCTGAGAAAGTAATAGCAGCATGTACAAATTCACATCAAATCAAACTTTTGAAAATAAATAATACTCAGCACAAATAACATCACAGTTCACAGATGAGTAAGATCAAAGGTATCCACAAAATTAAATTACTCCAAATCCTTTCCCAGTTGAATGTTGACAAAGATAGTCAATTGTCCCTAATAATAATCACACATCAAATTTTCCACTAATGTACAAGGTTTCCCTGTGAACCTGATAAATAAAATTGAATAAAGTTAAAGTTGAGTTTCTTGTCATATGCAGAAGTTCATGTACGCACCAGTGCTATGAAAAGCTTACTTGAGGCAGCAACGCCAACACACAGCATTATATAAACAGCATTCACAAGAAAAACACAAACATAATTTATACACAATTCTTACAAGACAAACACAATTAGTACAAAGAAGTCCATTTTAGTGCAAAGTGGTTAAGGTATTCATGGCGTTGCTAAAACTATAGTGATCTGGGTTTTGCTGGTTGCTTTAAGAACTGAGTGGCTGAAGCGAAGTAACTGTTCTTGAACCTAGTGGAGCGGGATTTCAGGCTTCTGTAACCGAAGGCAGTTGAGAAAATATAGCATGGCCTGGAGGATGAAGATCTTTGTTGGAAGTCGTTGCCTTCTTGAGGCAGCACATATTGTAGATACTATCAATGGTAGAGAGAGATATTGCACGATGTATTGGCCAGAGTCCATGACTCTCTGCAGCTTCTTCCATTCCTATACTGACCATGATGTGTGTAGACAGTACATCTGGAGAAGCTTCCTTCAGTATTCAATGATAAGCCATACATCTTTAAGTTAAACATGGTGGCACACTTTCCTTGTAGTTGTATCTACAGTATGTGCTGGGACCATCAGATCATCCAATATATCATCCAAACAGCCAGGATTTTAAAGCTGCTGACTCTGCCCACTGCCAATCCCTCAATGGAGATTTGCACACGTTCACCCTCATTCCTCTATCAGAAGTCAACAGTCAGTTTTTTGGCATATAATGATGTTTAGCAAGAGATTATTTTTCTGGCATCACTCAGCCATGCTTACTCATTACCATCTGTGATTCATCTAACATTAGTCATGTCATTGGCAAATTTGAAGATGGCACATATTCATGTGTGTATAGAGAATAAACCATGGGGATGAGCATGCAGCTTTGAAGTGCACCTGTGTTGATAGTCAGTGAGGAAGACATGTTGTTACCATGATCTACTGATTATCATCAACACAGAAGAAGACAACTTTCCGATTGTAGGGGATGTATTCAGGAGTCTTCATGAGAATAATGTAAAATCAGATAACTGCTTTTGAAATGTGAATTATTGTGACTTTGTTTGAATAAATTCAATGTTTTAGAAACAGCTTTTCCCCCTCCACCATCAGATTTCTGAACTCTCTACGAAAATCTACAATTTCACTTTTGTATTATCTATCTACTGAAACTTTTTAAATGTTTATATCTTGCACTGTATGTCAGCCACAAAGCAACAATTTTCACAACAATATAATAAACCTGATTCTGTTTCTGAAGTTAGATAAAATAAGACCATTAGACATAGGAGCAGAATTAAGCCATCTGGCCCATCAAGTCCGCTCCACCATTCAATCATGGCTGATACTTTTTTCTTTTCCTCCTCAACCCTAGTTCCCAGTCTTCTCCCTATAACCTTTGATGTCATGTCAAATCAAGAACCTATCAATCTCTGCCTTAAATACACCCAATGACCTGACCTCTACAGCTGCATATGGCAACAAATTCCACAAATTCACCACCCTTTGGCTAAAGAAATTGCTCCGCAACTGTTTCGAAAGGGCACTCCTCTATCCTGAGGCTGTGTCCTCTTGTCCTAGACTCTCACACAATGGGAAACATCCTTTCCATATCTATACTGTCTAGGCCTTTCAATACCCAAAAGCTTTCAATGAGAACCCCTCTCTCATCCTTCTGAATTTCAGGGAGTACAGACCCAAAGCCATCAAACGTTCCTCGTATGAGAACCCTTTCATTCCTGGAATCATCCTTGTGAACCTCCTCTGGACCCTCTCCAATGCCAGCACATCTTTTCTAAGATGAAGGGCCCAAAACTGTTCACAATACTCTAGGTGAGGCCTCATCAGCGCCTTATAAAGCCTCAGCATCACATCCTTGCTCTTGTATTCTAGACCTCTTGAAATGAATGCTAACATGGCATTTGCCTTCCTCACCACTGACTCAACCTGAAAATTAACCTTTAGGGTGCTCTGCACATGGACTGCCAAGTCCCTTTATATCTCAGATTTTTTCGATTTTCTCCCCGTTTAGAAAATAGTGCACACATTTATTTCTACTACCAAAGTGCATGCCCTGCAAACAGTCAAGTAAATAGTAGAGGGCTTTATCAAAATTCTGAATCTGAAAATATAGGCAAACTAAGATCATTCTTAGGAATCATGCTGCAGAGTACAGAGTTTCTTTCAAATTTCGTGACTGCAGTGGGGTTGTTACATCATTTGTTGAGAAGAGATGAGAATGGGACAAAAATGTGTATATGTGCAAGAAATGATTAGCAAGGGAAGCTTTTGTTCTTCATTATGATACTCTGAGTAAGGTATATGATGTGCCTTTATGTCTTGGTTAAGTAATAGCCATGGTATTATTACTGCTATTACTGCTTAGGGCATCAGAGTTCAGAGTTCAATCCCAGTGTCCTCGGTAAGGGGTCTTTATACATCCTCCCCATGGAAAGCATGGGTTTTTTGTGGGCCCTATGGTTTCCTCCCACAGTCCAAAGATGTACCGGGTAGGATAATTTGCCCTGTGATTAGGTTGGGGTTAAATTGCAGATGTTGGGAGTTGATGGGCGGTATGGCTTGAAGGGCTGGAAGGGCCTGTTCTCTAAATAAGTAACTAGTTCACCTGGGGGAAGATCAGCAAGACCAAGCCAGTGTTCACTTCTCACACTCTCACAAGGAGTGAGTATAATTTTGCATGAAACACGGAAACATTTGGAGTTTGAAATTAAGAAATTAGATCTGATTTTGTATCATTTAACCGTGTAACAAATTATAAGTTATTTCTTGTGATGTGAAGTCACAAATTAGAGATTCTAAAATTGAAAATGTTAAGGACGCAAAGAGTGGCAACCCGTTAACCACAGCATACAGCTGAGAACAAGTGTTTCCAGAGGAACGCTGCTGCAGGTAAGACTAGTACAGCTAGCACACGGGAACTCTGATGTTGCAAATGAAATGGTGATCTGCACAGTGACTGCGATCAGTGATCACATTTGTAAATATAGAGAAGACCCAGAGTCCCACTGTTGAACATAAGAACATAAGAGATAGGAGCAGGAGTAGGCCAATCGGCCCCTCAAGCCTGCTCCGCCATTCAACAAGATCATGGCTGATCCAATCTTAACTCTAGTTTTCACTGAATCCCACAAGGCAACAGTGCCAACCAACAGGGCACCATGCCGCCCATTTTATTTTAAAATGAGATGGTTCTATTTGCATATTTTGGCCAGTATAATTAGAATAAGTTCAAATCATTTAAAAATCGTTACCATGTTATACTTTGTGAATTATTATGCCTAAAGGGGATTGTTGATAGAACATAGAAAATTACAGACCAGAAGAGGCTCTTTGGCCCTGATGCACCATCAATAACTCTCGGAGATGGGAGGCGAACGACAGGCTTTTATTGCGCACCTTTGAAGCTACTCTAAGATTAATTCAGCTCTTCTCTCCTACATAGCCCTCCACTTCATCTGCAGTATGTACCTATTTAAGAGTTCTTTAAAATGCCCCTACTGCATCTGCCTCTACAGCCATCCCTGTCGGGGCATTCCATGCACCCACCACTCCCTGTGTAAAGAACTTACCTCTGACACCCACCCCCCTCAGACTTTCCTCCCATCACCTTAAAATTATGCCCCCTTGTATTAGCCATTTCCGCCCTGGGAAATTGTCTCTGGCTGCCCACTTGACGGCACTGAAAGGAAATATTTTGGCTGAAATTCACAATGTACCTGAAAACAATTACACAAGCTTTAATTTGCTGGTTCCTCATATATTCAAAATATCTTGGGAAATGATGGCCCGACTGCTCTAGGAACATAGAATTTCAGTTGTGCACAAGCCAATAGCAATGCTGAGGAGAATCCCTTTGCAGACCAAACAAATGCACCAAGCTATTAGACAAGAACAATGTGATCTACAGAATCCAATGCGGGGACTGCAGCAAATATTACACCGGCCAGACTGGGAGAAAACTATCCACAATTATCTATGAACATCATCCGTCCATAAAGCAGTGTGACCAGCTCTCCTGAGTCTCCACCCATGAAGATCGAGAGTAGCACAGATTCGACTGGGCATCAGTGAAAGTCATGGCACAAGTGAACACTCGGCATGGAAGAGAGCTCCTAGAAGTGTGGTTTTCCCGCAAATAATCCTGTGAACAAACATGTAGGTCTTGATCCTAATTATGAGCCGATCCGGACCACAACGCGTGAAGTTTTCCACACAGCCAATCAGCGACTAGAACTCCTCCTCACATCACAACTGAGTTTCTGAAATGACGACACATCAGCTGATTGAAAAGTAAATAAACGCCAAGCGTTCGGAGGACACGCCACAAACAACAGCACACTGACAATATCTCGTGGCTTGGCAGTGAAATCTTTGCAAGTAAATTGTCAAGACTGGAGAACAACTCAACCCAAACATCAGCCGAGCTACCTATCTTCTGAATTATTTCCATACAAATATATTATCTGAAATTCATCTTTGGTCTGTAACCTCGAACATGCCATACATTTGTAAAAATGCATTGCACTCTATTTCTGAAATTAATCCCTTTGATGTCATATACAGTATAGCATGATTAATTTTAAAACTTTTCATGATGATTAATACATGGGTAAAACATATACTGTATATACATCCTTTCATATCTTCAGGGTGTCCCAAAGAATCTTATAGCCAACAAATTAAAACAAATATGCAATGTCACTGTTGCCATGTTGGAAATCCAGCAGATATCCACAAATAGTAATGTGATAATGAACAGTTAGTTTATTTTTAGTGGTGGTGTTTGAGGGATAAATATTGGTCAGGGCACTGTTTACAAATGTCCTGCTTTTCATTAAAACTGTCATTGGATCTTTTATATCACTCTGAGATAGCAGATAAGACCCTAGTTTAATGCCTTATCCAAAAAAAAAAGCAGCCTAGAAATTATACTGCTCTTAAAACAAATTTAAAATTGAAGCTGCAGGGTCTAGGATAGGAATAGAAGGGAACAACAAAAGTGGGAGAGTTTATTTGAGGGACATTGTAAAGAACAAAGACAAAACTGCTCCAGAGTCAATGAGGAGATAGAAGGGAAGAGGTCGTATTCAGCAGTGCAGACATAGTGAAAGGTTTTGTTTTGTCAGGAGGTGAGTAATTCACAGCAGATATGGGCATTTTTGTGATTTGCCAAATTGAGTTTCAGGTCGATGGTGAACCCAGGATATTCATGAAGATTCAGTAATGACAATGATTTGAATATCAAGAATGAATGGCGTGACTCTGTTTTTTTCTGGAGCTTGTCTTTTTCTGGGATTTTTGTAGCTTGAGTAATATTTACCACTGGTCAGGTCATAGAGTCATAAAACACTACCACCCATATACAGGCCCTTTGGGCCATCTAATCTATGTTGAACTATTAATCAGCCTAGTCCCATTGGCCTGCACCTAGATCATAACCCTCCATACTCCTCCCATCCATGTACTATACCTATACAAATTTCTCTTAAATATTGAAATCAAACCCAAATCTACCACTTCTGGCGGCAGCTCTTTCCACACACTCACCATCCTCTGAGTGAAGAAGTTACCCCTCATGTTCCCATTAAAAGTTTCACCTTTCATCCTTAACCCATGACCTCTACTTCTAGCCTCACCCAACCTCAGTGGAAAAAGCCTGCTTGTATTTACCCTATCTATACCCCTCATAATTTTGTATACTTCTATCAAATTTCCTCTATTTTCCTACTCTCTAGGTAATAAGGTCCACCTAACCCATTTAACTGATTCAATTCCTCGAAACATTCTTGTAAATTTTCTTTGCACTTTTTCAACCTTAGTGATACCTGTAGGTAGGCAACCAGAACTGCACACAGTACTCCAAATTAGGCATCACCAATATCTAATATGGCTTCAATATAACATCCCAACTCCTGCACTTAGTGCTTTGATTTATTAAGGTCAATGTGCCAAGAGCTTTCTTTATGATTCTATCTACCTGTGACATCACTTTCAAGGAATAATGGATCTGTATTCCCAGATCCCTCTGTTCTACCACCCTTCTCTCTGCCCTACAGTTCACCACGGAAGTCCTATCCTAGTTTGTCCTGCTAAAGCGTAACACTTCACACTTGTCTGCATTAAATTCCATTTGTCACTTTTTCAGCCCATTTTTCCAGCTGGTCCAAATCCTGCTGCAAGCTTTGATAGACTTTCTTGTGTCCACTACACCCCCTAACTTGTTGTTATGCACAGATTTGCTGATCTAGTTTACTATGATATCATCCAGATCATTGATTTAGGTGACAAACACCAATGGACCCAGCACCGATCCCTGCAGTACATGACTTGTCACAGGTCTCCAGTCAGAGAGGTAACCACCTACTACCACTCTCTGCCTTCTCCCACAAAGCTAATATCTAATCTAATTTACTACTCATCCTGAATGCCAAGTGACTGAACCTTCTTGACCAACCTCTCATGCTGGACCTTGACAAAGACCTTGCTAAAGAGCATGTAGACAATATCCACTGCCTTACTTGCCTCAACTTTCCTGGTAGCTTCCTCAAACAAATCTACAAGATTTGTCAGACATGACCTTCTATGCACAAAGTCATGTTGACTATCTCAAATCAGTCTCCTTCTATCCAAATACTTACATATCCAGTCCCTTAGGATACCTTCCAATAATTTACCCACAACTGACGTCAAGCTCACTGGTTTACAATTATCTGACTTATTTTTAGAGGTTTTCTTAAACAATGGAACAACATAAGCTCTCCTCCAACTTTCCAGCACTTCAACCATTGCTAAGGACATTTAAAATATCTCTGCTAGGGCCCCTGCAATTTCAGCACTGGTCTCCCACAAGGACCAAGGAAACACCTAGTAAGGCCCTTAGGATTTATCCACGCTAATTTGCCAAAAGTGTGTAAACACCTCCTCCACTAATTTGTATATGGTCCATGAATTCACTACTGATTTGCCTCACTTCATTTGATTCTGTGTCCACCTCCTGAGTCAATATAGATGCTGATTTTCATCAAGGAAAGGTCGGCTTCCTTTGCAACTGAGTTAGACAAGGTGTCAAAGGTGCACGATTTAAGAAAATGGGACATTTATGCAAGATATTCCTTGGTTGGGAAGGCCAAGCCTCTTGCTGTTTGGTTTGAGGTTGTTAGGACAGATGAAAAGGGTCATGGAATGGAATCAGTAAACTAGGACAAGATTGGGTTGAAAGATGGAGGCTGGCTGTAAATGGGATTGGGAAATATAAACATGGGACAGGTGTTGAGAGGTAATTTTAGGTAGATCTATTTAAATAGATAGGTAAAGATGTTTCAAATTAAACAGACAGAAAGACTGATGGGCAAAAATTTAAATTTTTCAGAAAGCTATCTTGGAATTACCCCAGAGAACCCCACTGAAATGCCTTTTGAGCTTTTCCTTTTAGTTTTAAGCAAAATAACTGATGCTAGATGCATTCCAGCAGCATAAGTTACTGCTCTTTAGGTTTACAATACCAGATTTATAGGGCTGCATCATAGTTCAAAAGTTCTGAGCCAGCCTTGCGAAGGTTCCTAGGTTGGCATGAGTACAGGTTTTGGGATATTAACCCCACAGATTCAACTGAGTTAATACCTGGCACCCAAAGTCATACAAATGTTTGTACATCTTTGAAAAGAATTACAGGAAAATCTTTTCCTGCAGAGATTTATCTCCGTGGTAAACTTGAGAGATTCTGCAGATGCTGAAAATGCAAAGCAAAATGCTGGAGGAACTCAGCAGGTCAGGCAGCATCTATGGAAATGAACAAATAGTCAATGTTTCGGGCCGAGACCCTTCTTCAGCTCCTGAAACATAAACATTTTACCCCTACATTTTGGTCTCAACTCCCAATTTGCTACATTTGTATTTTCCTTTCTTAATGCAATGTTCCCTGATCTTGGCCATTGATTTAAGTTACTCAATACTGTGCCCCCCCCCCCCACCCCTACCCCAGTGTTATTTGGTGCAATATACCCTGATGTTGTGTTGCTGTCTTTGGTGCAAAGGTCACAGTGTAAGGCTACTGAAGGGGCTGGTATTAGTGAAAATCCTTCATTCAGTCATTTTAAGGGAATGAAATAAATGCCACCACTATGAATTCAGTCCCTTAGTAAAGACTTTTCCGACAAAATATACCATGCTCATAATTGTACAAACAAAAAGCTGACTACTTTACTATTTCTTCCAGTTCCAGAAATTCTCCATTGTTTTAGAATGAGAAAACATGCAGACCCTACACATTTTAGTTTGCTTCTAAAGTCTGGTTACAGAGAACAGAGAAACCTACACTCCCTGAGACAGATGCAAAACACAGTCTCCCATGTACATCTGTTCTGATATACTGTCAGTCGAACTCTGGCTACTGTAGGATACTGGGAACGAATATACCACTGAAGAGAGGAAATGTCTACACTAATTATCCATACTTTGGATTTAATTAGATTTTCCTGAAATCTCAAGTAGGGGTGCTTGAGTCATTGGCAACATACAAGGGCACTTTAGCACGTAAAACCACGGGCAAATTCTTATCCGCTGGAAGAGGTGGTTTGACCCTGTTTGTGTCTTACATACACTTCTGTAGAGCGTTCTAAGCATAACATGCATAGCTATGCCATAGCATCCTGCAAAGGCACACATTCCACACTCGACAGGATGAAGCTGTACTGAACTCTATCAGGGCAAAGTATTTGAAATAATGATCCCACAACACTTTAGGCAACATCCTTTCCTTCATGACCTGTAAAATGGATACTGTGCCCCTTTAATATTCTGCTTCAATTAGTGGGCAGGATATAGTGTTTAACCCTTTCTAGTATAATTCCACATTTAAGCTATAAGGAACGGTGACAAAATTACTGTCAAATAAAGAGATTAGACCAATGTTCAAAATTTTATAAAGCTTTAAACTTTGCCTTTTCCAAACAGTACCAATATCAGACCAGGCTAACACAAAATTCAAACTGTTAATGTTTCATGATTTATTATACCATTATGACATTTTAGAATTACTGTAAATCTGTTATCATTATACATTTACCTACTCAAAGATAATTGTTAATATTAATATAGTAAGCGTCCATGTGGAATCCAGGGGCCGAACATAGTAACAGATGAAGTGCCACCTATCACTCAATTAATCCCAGATTTCTGCCTCTAAAAGTGAACGCACAAAAGTCTGTGGTGAGAAACATGGGTAAGACTGAATGAAAAATGGTCCAGTGCATTGATTGTTTCTGATAAAGATTAGCACTACCAATGGAATTAGGAACATTTAATTTAAAAATTCTAATCTGGATTGCTCATCACCAGTGGAATAAATTGTACTGCTAATCTAACTCACACTCTGGTTAACAAATTAAGACTCAAAGGAGGCATGTTTTATTGCATAGAATTTACATTGGTGAAAAATGCAGTTTCATATGATTTCAGAGGAGAACCTCCACATCAAAACAAATTCAACAAATTGGAAGCAAAAATTTCAGGAGATTTTCAGACTGGAGAGACAATAAATCCAATGTACACCTACCCTTCTAGGTACTGGCCCCAGAAATAGATGTGATCCAAGTGCTCAGCTTTTTACTTTCATTGTGAAATTTCAGTTTGGAAATTACATAGAATCTAATTTAAATCCAAATCCAAAAGAGGCAATAAAGAAAATTTTGGAAAATGAAGTGTCAACAACACAAACTTAAAATTTCATTTTCACAGTTTATATTACATGTTAAGCAAAATTATAAATTGCTCATCAAAAGAGGAAATCCAAGCAAATTTACATATTTAATTATGTATATAATTGAAAATAGATGTTTCAAAATAAACTGAATTTCAAATAATGATTTTCGTGCACATAGATCTTTAATTTTTAATTTGATTTTGTTGATGGATCATGCAAAACCCTCTTATTTCTGTGTTAATTGCCAATATCTTTGTAAAATGTTATTAATACTGAAACATGTTGAGAGCCTGGTCAATGTGATGTTGTGCAGGTACGATTTCAGATAACCATTAAGTCCAGTCTATTCCTCTAACAGAAGGAAATGTCTTATCCATGATTTAATGATCAAGGGAAAAATGTTAAATACCAATTTCTTTTAACCATACTATCATGAATTTAAAAGATGCTGAATATAATTTATATTTGTAGAATGTTTTAATTTTTAGTTGCTTCTAACCATGACTTTTAATCAGCAATTTCATCTGTATTTATCCCAGTTGCTGTTTTCATACAAAATTTCTGCAGCTTTAATAACCACATGTTTAAGTAGAATGAGGGATAAAATAAGGCTTTAGAAATGCCATTGTAGCATTAAGAACCAGACACATAATTCCAAAACAACCTGCCAAATTGTTGCATATTAATTAATAACATAAGTACTAAACTGGACTCTATGGTACCTATCTATCAGACTGTCAAGGGTGAAATGGTAATTCTCTTCAAACTTTCTTCTGCCCAGGTCACATATTTTAGTCAAGTTTTTAATCAAGGTATAGACGTGAGGCCCTCACATGGGGGCTTTCTTTCAAAAAAACAAATGCTGTTGCTGTCTCATGTCTTCTTTCCAGAGAAGCCGTCTGTAGTGATGATGGCTGACTTTCCAAAGAAATATCTGTGTCTTTGGCAGTGCCTTTGATCTTTCTATTCACTCCTTGCCAGCTATATGACAGTTGAACTGCAAGGATACACTGTAATCTCTATGAAGTGTTTTCATTTTCCCCCCATGCTAACAATCTCAGAATATATGACCCATTAAGATATCAGTATTTTCTTTTCAATTATTAAACAATTTTGAAGTGCAAATAGCTCCTGATAGATCTGAGTACTAATGGCAGTTCAGTCAACAAGCATTTCTAGTATACTGGTCATGCACAAAAAATATTACCTCAGATCCAAATGAATGATGAATCTGAGGTAATAGTTTTGTATAAGTGTTGCATAAAACAGGCCAACTAGCCTTTGTTGTCACTGAATCTCATCATGCCTCAGCTCTTTTTCTAATTCTATGAGGATATCCGTCCAGTCTTTAATCTCTCATGTGCTTATCTTGTTGCATCTTGGATTGTTTTGATATCACCTCCGCTACTTCTAGTGCTAGCAAGTTTCATATTCCTTCCTTGGTTAACTGTAATGTTAACTTGGATCAATTGAAATTAACGCAGTGAACCTCAGACAGATATTGTTGAACAGCATGGAGCTTCAAGCCTGATAAAGAATGGAGAACATGACTTCAGGGGAACAGGTGATGGTTAACTGAGGGAAAAAGACTCAGAATGATATTAACCTTATGCTCATAAGAAATATTTACTTGGCATTATATAAGGACTTGGCACTATATAATATTTGGCAGTATTTCAGAACAGAATTCCTTGCAATGTAGACTCATAAGAAAGGTAGAAGAATGGTCTATTTAGAGTAGCATGGATATAGGAAATGATTTTAACCATGTTTGCAATCATGAATCAGAACATAAAATTTATAGTGAGATGTCAGTGTAATAAGAACTCTGCAGGTGCTTCCATAACCAGATATAAATTGACACTAAACTAGGAAAGTGGTTTTAGAGCATATTGCCATAAGCTTAGTAATACAAAGAGACTTTAAGGAGTAAGATATGTTAAAGTGCCGGGGTTAGGACTCAATGTATTTAAGTAAACTACTTAAGAACTTTTTAAAAGTTATTATTAATGCTTTTTGAGAGGGTGATTTTAGATGCATATCATATTTTTACTGAGTTAAGTATTGTATGTAATTAGTTTTGCTACAATAAGTGTATGGGACATTGGAAAAAATGTTGAATTTCCCCATGGGGATGAATAAAGTATCTATCTATCTATCTATCTAGTTTAAAATAATGAGTATATCAGAGATGAATTGGTATGGGATAAGTAAACCTACAGGCAATAACATGAACAGGAGATGAGCCACTTTATTTTGCCAGTTAAACACTAACCCCAAGTCATGAATAGTGTTAATAAATGTGCATAATTGAAAGCAGCATTTTAAAAGATATTGGGAAAAATGTAAGATTCCTTGGTGTTTCTGTTAGAAACCTCAGTCATCAGCTATCAGAATTCTGAGGGCTGATTCTGATCTCTATGGAATAAGGTCATCTCTGCTCTAACTTCAACTCAGTTGCCACAACTTTCTTTCAATATTTGGCTTAAGATCCTGGTTCTGGTTCTTCTTACTGATTATGATTTAATGGGTGCTGCTCATCTAGATAGAATTCAGAAATGTACACAATAAATAGCTATCAAATGATGTACATCACATTGTATCATAGTTTTCTAGTTTGGGCCATAAATATTGTGAGAAATATGTTATTTCATCCTTGGGATTTCTGCCCTCTTACCACAAAGGCCCACACAGAACTTTGATCTTTCTGATCCCTGAGGAACTTGCTGAGCTGGTGAATGGAGAGGGAGGAGTTTAGCTCCCATCCTTGATGGTCTTTGTCCACTGCATTTACCATCCCAACGGCGTGTCCACAAATGTTCTTCGTCCATGCCATTGGTGGCCTTCAAGTATGGAGTGACCTGGATTCCAGCCTGACATCTAACTCCCACATCCTATCCCTAAACCTTAACCTGACCCCTAACTTCCACTCTCTGCCCACAAACCCATCCCTGCAACCCCCAAAAAAAACCAACTACATGTGAGCCATGGTCTTGACGGTATCATCTTGACCGTTGGCACCTTCTCCCAACAAAGTTAGATATTTACACCTTTTTTTGCAAATTACACAGTTCTCTAATAAATTTTCCAATCAATCCTGGAAGTTTTAAATAAGTGGAAAGTATACAAGCACTCCTGATCCAATTGTAAACAAGTCCATGTTCCTGATTCCTGGTGTTTTTGACCCTAACCGTAATTCCGCACACCAGCCCTCAGTTAGAACTCTGGCTCTCCCCAGACACTTGGTTCTGGCTGCTCACCCCGCTTGCCCTCTCAACCCTAGCTCACATCCTGAACTAATGAGTAAGCCAGATGCTGAACCATCAATATTTTTAAGTGATCGGTTGTCAGACTATCAGAGTTTTACTATTCTTTGCCATTGGTCAGCACACAAAACTGTATGGAAATTGTGCTATTAGGTTTAGCTTCAATATAAATGAAGCCAGCATGAGTGGATAAGATTTCAAAAATTAAAAGGATGGTAGTCTTTGAATACAATAGTTCCAAGATGTTAATAATATTTTAACATTCATCTTGCAAATAGTTTTTATTTTAGAATTTGTGTACTATGTAAAGCCCACACATCTGGAGAAAAACTGTTGTATTTTGAAATATTTATGTTATTTCAACATATTTTGTTCTCCCTTTAAAAGACCTTAGTTTTCAACTGGAGCACCCCAGGCTGACGTACTGTACCTCAAGATTGGATTTGTTTGACTTGCATCCACCTCTAGTCAAAGTGAACTATGCATTCTTTTTTACTTCATCTATGTTTGATATATAGGCATACATTTAACCAACACTGTGCAACTTAGTGTCATGTCTTCTTGGTCTTCCAGAGGTTTTAAGTAGTACTTTGCAGCTGTCAGATTAAGTTTATTCTCATCTGACTGTACATATATACAATCAAATAAAACAGACCATGGTGCCCTCACAATATATACATCACACACAGCACATAACACTAAATATTACCATAAATAAGTTAAAAATATAATTGAAAATGCATGTAGTGTGCAGCACAGGTGAACAGTAAAGACCTCAGGGGTGGCAGGGTATTCATTAATCTCACAACTTGAGAGAAGAAGTTGTAACCCAGTCTATCAGACCTAGTCCCGATGCTTCCATATTTCCTTCCTGACAGTAGTGGGTCAAAGAGGTTGTGGTATGGGTGGAAAGGGACCCTGTACAATGCTTTGGGCAGTTTGGCTGCAATGCTCCCAGTTAATATCACAAATGGGGGGTGGGGGAATGGTGGGAGACCCTGATGAGATTGCAGCTTCTCTACCACACTATAATGCTCCCAGACAAGACACTGTTACTGCTGGTCCTGTAGAAAGCCTTGCATGCCTCAATCTCCTCAGAAAGTGTAATCACTGCTCTGTCTTCTTAATTCGTGAGGAGGTCTTGTAGGTCCAGGTTAGATCATGCTTTATGTACACACTAAGGAACTTCATGCTCTTCAATCGCTTTACAGCAGAGCTATTGATGTGCAATGAAGAATGGTTCACCTGTGCCTTCCTGAAGTCCATGATCATCTCTTTTGTTCAATCTATGTTGAGACTCAAGTTGTTGTCCTCACATCATTTGACAAGCCTGTCTATCTCCTCTCTGTATGACGGCTCATCATTGTTCTTGGTGAGGCCAGCTGCTGTTGTATCGTCGGTGAACCTGATGATGTGGTTTGAGCTGGACCGAGCAGTGCAATCAGGAGTCGGCAGAGTGAACAGCACTGGGCAGAGCACATAGCCCTCGGGGGGCAGTGCAGCTAGAGCACAGCATAGTGCAACTTGAGATGTTGCCACCAACTCAGACTGACTGGGGTTTTTCAGCCAAGAAGTCCAAGGTCCAGTTACTGAGAGGGGTTTCGAATCCTAATGAGAACTGTTTACCCACCAGCTTCTGGAGGATGATCACATTAAACACCAAACTGAAACAACATCCTGGCGTATCAGGCATTGTTTTCTGGGTGGGAGTGGAGTCTGAAGGCTACGGCATCATCAATAGTGGACTGGTTTCAGCAGTAGGCAAACTGGAAAGGATCCAATGTAGCTGGAAGGTGGGATTTTATATGATCTGTACCAGCCGCTCAAAGCACTTCATGATTGTTGAAGTTTGTGCCACTGGGCGGTAATCATTTTGGACAGTTATCATCGCTCTCTTGGGCACAGGCATGATGGTGATTGCTTCAAAACCTGCTGGGGCGGTGGACTATTTTAAAGAGATATTAACGGTGTCCATCAAGATCTCTATTAGCTGGGTCGCACAATCCCTCAGCACTAGCCCATGGATGTTGTCTGATCCCTCAGCTTTGTATTGGTTTACCCTCACTCGAATCCTCTTCATCTTGGCTGCAGCCAGAGGGGGTGCCTGTTCCTCAGGGGGAGAGGAGCCTTTCCTCGATGTCACGCCATTCATTGTGTTAAATCATGCAAAGGAAGCATTCCATCTATCGGGAAGAGAGGCATCACTGTCATTGATGTGCAGGTTGGACTTGAAATCAGTTACAGTATGGGAGCCTGAAGACCACAATCAACAATTCAGTTTTCTTCTTCTCCTGGATTATCAGACTTTTGAATGGTGGATGACCCATGAATACTACCTCTTATTCCTTTTGTTTTTGCAGTATCTATTTTGTAATTTCATGTCTTTGCACTGCTGCTGCAAAACGACAAATTTCACATCATATTAATTCTGATTCTGATTCATCCTTTCCATCTTTTTTAACATATATCTCATCCTCAAGGGCAGTTGTTTGCTGTATATCTGGTCATTAGAACTCCTCTGTTAGAATGTCAAAGTTGTGTGGAACTTCACAATGAACAATGCAGCAGTCTGCCAGCATGGAGTAGACAGCACGGGATGTCATTGACGCCCAGGATGGACTTGTAATTGGCTGTATTTTGAATACTTTGTCACGTGTGCCATGTGTCCCTGGTGTCATCTGTGGATTTTCTCTGTCTACTCACAATTTGCTTTCCTGAAGGCACAGGGGCAAGTGGCTCTTTATGACTATAGAGTCATCCTGTCCCCCGATCTGAAGACAACAGTCTGATCCCTAAGCAGTGCACGAACCTCTACAGTCAGCCACGGTCTCTGATTTGCCCTGGCAGTGCAGTGTTTAATCACAGTAATGTCCTCAATGCATTTTCCGATGTAGCCAGTCACCAAACCCACATATTCACCAATATTGACATGATGATCATAGATAGCTGCCTTTCTGAATGTGCTCCGGTCTATACTTGTGAAGCAGTCCTATAGCACTGAGGTGGCACCTTCTGGCCAGGTCCTGATCTCCCTGTGAACTAGTTTGACTTGCTTAACGAGTGGTTACTGTGCAGGGATTGGTAAAATGGATGTGGGGTGTGAGAATCTGTGGTGAGTAACATTGGTATAAACCTGGTCTAATCTATTCTCTCCTCTGGTTGCAAAGTTAACATGCTGAAAGAAGTTTGGCAGGATTACTTTTAAGTTGGTATGATTGAAGTCACCAGCAACAATGAAGACACAATTGGGCTGAGTGGTTTTGAGGTCACAGATTGTGCCATAGAGCCCCTGCAGTGCTTACCCAGTACCAGCACAAGGTAGGGGCAAAACGGGTGAAGTGAACAGCATTATCACAATTGCAGTGAACTCCCTCAGCAAGTGGAATTGCCTTCACCTCATCATTAAACACTTATCTGCAGTGAGCAATGGGCTGTTACTACCAAGGTGTTCACACATCAATTCTTAATGACCTAGACACACGTATCTTCTGTGTGTTTTGTCGAATGTTGCAGCATTTCTGTCCACCTTAACCCTAACCAGAAAATGACATCCTAACCAAAAGTGTCACATTTTCATTATCCAGGTTCATGAAACACCAATAAAAACGTCGAGATACCAAGGAGTCTAGAAGAAACCAAAAGATTAAACCCAAGCTGGGACCACAGAAAGCAAGTCACCAGAAAATGACATCCTATTAGTTACTGGGAAATAACAAGTTCCACCAGATTGTCCTGTGTATGACTTCACTTATTGGCTCTTCACTCAACCCTGGAACATCTGTCCAGCAAAGATGCTTACATCAGGATGCTCCTTATTGACTACTGCTCAAATTTCAATCTTATCGTCTCTTCAAAACTAATCAATAAGCTTCAAGAACTTGGCCTCAATGCTTCCTTGAATAATTGGACCCTCAATTTCTTTACTTGCAGATCCCTCTGAGTTCAGATTGGCAACAGCATCTCCTCCATAACTTCTATCAGCACAGGTGCACCCCAAGGCTGTGTGCCTAGCCCCCTGCTTTACTTGTCTTACACTGATGACTGTGAGGCTAAACACAACTCCAATGCCATGTTCAAGTTTGCTCATGACCCCACTGTTGTAGGTGGTGACAAATCAGCATTTGGAGGGAGATTGAAAATCTGGGTTAACGGTGCCAAAACAACAACCTCTTACTCAACATCAGCAAGACCAAGGAGCTGATTATTGACTTCAGGGGGAGGAAAACAGAGGTCCATGAGCCAGTCCTTCTTGGAGGTTCAGAGGTGTTATTATTCCAGTCCATCTGAGGTAACGCCTTCCTCACCTCTGAGCACATCTGCATGGTGTATTGTAGGAAAGCAGCATCCATTATCAGGAAACTCCCCACCACCCAAGTCATGAGCACTTCTCACTGCTGCCATCAGGAAGAAAGAACAGGGGCCTTAGGATTCACACTGCTAGCTTCAGGAACAGTTATTATCCCTCAGGCTCTTGAACCAAAGGGGATAACTTCACTCAACTTCACTTGCTCCATCACTGAAATGTTCCCACAACGAATGGACTCACTTTCAAAGACTCTTCACCTCATGTTCGCAATATTTTCTGCTTATTTATTATTATCTCTTTTTGTATATGTGCAGTTTATTGTCTTTTGCACACTGATTGAGTGCCCAGGTTTGTGCGGCCTTTCATTGATTCTATTATGGTTATTATTCTATTATGGATTTTTTGATAATGCCCACAAGAAAATGAATCCCATGGCTATAAATGGTGACACATATGTACCTTGATAATACATTTTCTTTGAACTTTGAACTTTGAACCAGGGCAGCACAGTAGCATAGCAATTAGTGTAGCACTATTACAGTACCAACTGTAAGATTGGGGTTTAATTCTCATAACTGTCTGTATAGAGTTTGTAGGTTCTCCCCATGACTGCATACACATTTGCAGATTGCCCAGCATGACCCCTGCTGATTTAATTTGAAGTAAATGATGCATTTCATTGTATGTTTCAAGGTGCATGTGTCAAAAAAACTAATAGACAATAGACAGTAGGTGCAGGAGTAGGCCATTTGGCCCTTCTAGCCAGCACTGCCATTCACTGTGATCATGGCTGATCATACACAATCAGTACCCTGTTCCTGCCCTCTCCCCATATCCCTTGACCCCGCTATCTATAAGAGCTCTATCTAACTCTCTCTTGAATGCATCCAGAGACTTGGCCTCCACTGCCTTCTGGGGCAGAGCATTCCACATATCCACCACTCTCTGGGTGAAAAAGTTTTTCCGCATCTGTGTTCTAAATGGCCAACCCCTTATTCTTAAACTGTGGCCTCTAGTTCTGGACTCACCCATCAGCAGGAACATGCTTCCTGCCTCCAGCGTGTCCAATCCCTTAATAATCTTATATGTTTCAATCAGATCCCCTCTCATCCTTCTAATCTTGCTTTCTTTCACCGTCTCCTACTCCCAGCTCTCCAGCCAAGCTGTGATTAGTTACAACATGTCCATGTTGAAGTTACTCAGTATTTGGTAGGCTTCCTTTCTTCTGTCTGCTTGGGGAGAGTATTCAAATTGGTTCAGCTGCCCACCTTGATGACATTGGTACAGTTGGTAGTCTCACGGCTTGGAAGGCTGGTGCTCTTATGCTTCATGATCATGAAGCATATCTTCAATAAAATATACCTAGCACTTATAATCACTCACAGACAATTTATTTTCTAACTGAGTGAGGCATGAAAATATTAAAATAAAGATAAAAATAAAGCAACGTACACAAAATGCTGGTGGAACGCAGCAGGCCAGGAGGCATCTATAGGAAGGAGTACAGTCAAAGTTTCGGGCCGAGATCCTTCGTCAAAACTAAAGATTAGATTTATTTGTCATATGTACTTTGAAACATCAATTCATACAGCGAAATGCATCATGTGTGTCAAATCAAATCAGCAGTTTATTGTCTAGAGCAGGGGTTCCCAATCTGAAGTCCATGGTACTGGTATTGCTTAATGGGATTGGTCTATGGCATATATGTCAAACTCAAGGCCCACGGGCCAAATCCGGCCCGCGGTGGAATTATCTTTGGCCCGCGAGATAATATCTAATTACTATTAAAGCTGGCCCCAGTAATCGAAGCGCCTATGGCGTATGATATGGCTAATGCTGAGTTTATTCAGGTACCAGGTTTTCAGGGTTTTTAGTGTTTATTCGGCAGTCTTGCTCGGCAGTCTTCTTCATAAGAAACGGAATTTGTAAAGTGAAACACTTTGTAGTTATAGCAGAGACTGAGACACATGAAAGCAGGCTGAAAAAACAGAGGCAACGAAAGCTGCGTTCGCACGGTTCCGACTGATCCGGCCCGCATGAAGCTGCATTTTGCTCAATCCGGCCCGTGACATAAAATGAGTTTGACACCCCTGGTCTATGGCATATAAACTCCTGTTCTGGAGGTAACCATCAAGTATTGTCATTGGCACCAACACAGCATGCTCACAACTTACTAACATTTCCCTAACAGTATGTCTTTGGAATGGTGGAGGAAACCTGAGCACCCAGAGGAAACCCATGTGGCAAAGGGGAGAAGAAGCAGTACAAACTCATTACAAGCAGCAGCGGGAATTGAACCCTGACCGGTCATCGCTGGCACTGTAAAGCACATGCATGTGGATTTATGTGGAGAGATTTTGTCCAACAAAAGAATTCATCACCCTTTTTAGATTCACTGATCAAAATCGCAACTAGCCCTATCTTGATTCTCGGTTGGTAAATGGCTTATTATAGTCTTATTTACTAAAGTATACGGGTTAATTTCAGATAAGCAGCTCCAGTGATGTAACTTCACTTCAATCACTTTTCCCTAGCATGCTTTGTATTGCCGCTCTTCTCATTTCCTTTCCTGTCTACTAGCAGTTTTCAGTTTTTGTACATATATACAGAATGGAATTCCTCCAGGCACAGGGCCATTTGCTTTCGCAATGCTTCCGATAAACTTAAAATATGTGTGCTGTGGTTGGGTTAACAAGAATGGTTTCAAGTGATGGTAGTGTGACTTTTGGTTCCTTGACTATTTGATTTTAATTTTTCATAAAAGAAATAGGAGCTGGTTTTGACAAAGCATTTGGTTAATGCTATAGATCTGGGTAATCCACTTTGTACAGGACAAGAAAAATCTTACATTTGACGTGTGGAGTGAAATCGACATGTTGGTTGAACACGAAGAGATAGGAAGTCGAAGGCAAGTCAAGCAGGATATTAAATTATGCAATTTTTGTCAGATAGCACATCTTCTGGTTCATGTATAACATCTAACAAATCATTGAGCTCATAAATCATAATGATTGAAACTGCGTTTTCAATCCATTCTGCTACGTAAATATGCAGTGCAATTTAAGAAAGGCTGTCTGCACAGTATTTCTTTTGGATACTTTTTCTCAATGCTGATAACAATTTCTCTCTTTGCAGTTTTTATCTGAAGAATTCCTTATACATCAAATCAAATGTCAGCAGTGGGTCTTGGTAGGAGATATAATTCAGTTAGTCTTTCCATAGCTGAAACAATAAGATACGAGCAGTTTTGTTGCAGCTCAGAATGAACAACTTTGTGTTAGAATTCAGCCACTATCTGCTTCACTCAATTGCATTCTGTGAGCTGGCTCCAAAGCTCAGCATGTAGATGCTGAAGAATATTTTTATCAGAATTATTTTTATTCAGCATTTATGAGAATCAATGCTATGTTTTAACATTATAGTGAGTATTATGACTTTTTTTCATTTTGTTATGTAAAGCAAAAAAGGATTCTTGAAAACTTTTCTCAGTTCTTTAAAATCTTATGATATTATACAGTAGTTACACGGTATTTTGCTTAGAATGCCTTTAAAGAAGTGTGAATGCATTCTGATCATGTCAGTGGGGATCTGTGTATGTCCAAACCCAAGCTACAGTTGGAATTAAATAGTGTGTTGCAATATACAATTATATTGGAGACTGTCTAGATTGTAGACCTGTTAGAAGAACAGTTCAATGTTGGGGAATAGTTGAAGGTGAGATTGAGGAAAGAAAGTAAGTATGAAATGTGTTGAGTCCTGCTTAGAAAAACAAAACATAATGAGCCTAGATAGTCCTGATGTGTCATAAAGAGGATGAGCCTATATTTTTGAGTGAGCTTAATTTACCATTAGAGCACCTTTGACCCCCCGCTATTGCACCATGCAAAGTATTTTCAAAGAACAGAGAAGCAGAAGTGAAATGGGAAAAATGAAAGCGCCATGTAAATGTTCTGATTTACAGTTACGAAAAGAGAATTCATGGCCATAAGTTGTTACGAAATATGACAAAGCTCCATGCATCACATTTCTAACTTTGCCTTTATCTTTTATTTATTTATTGCGATCCTTCACAAAGTAGGCCTTCCCAGCCCTTCGAGCCACACCACCCAGCAGTCCCCAATTTAACCCTAGCCTAATCACGGGACAATTTACAATGATCAATTAACCTACCAATTAGTACATCTTTGGACTGTCCGAGGAAGCATGGAGGAAACCTGCATGGTGGCGGGGAGAATATACAAACTCCTTCCAGGTAGCGGCGGGAAGTGAACACGGGTCCCCTGCACTGTAAAGCATTGTACTAGCCACTATACTACCATACTGTGAATGGATTGGTGTTGCAGAGACATCAAGATCTTGCAACAGATTGATCTGCAATTGAGAAACCTATTCAAAAAAAAGTTATTTGAGAACTAAACTGTGTCATATACGAAGGTGGAAACCATAAATTACTAAAATATTGTATACTGCATAAAGTAATATTTTGTCAGAAAGTGGGCAACTCTTTGTATTCCAGACTTCAACAATTTGCAACTGATAGTGATATAATGACCAACAATACAATAGTAGCTTCTGTAAGAAAAATATAAGAATGTAATAGAATGTGGTAAGGTCTTTAATTTTATCATTCACTCAAATGTTTGTTCAGCTTTGCTTGTAATTGGCTATAGAAACATAGAAAACCTACAGCACAATACAGGTCCTTCAGCCCACAAAGCTGTGCCGAACACGTCCCTACCTTAGAACTACCTAGGCTTTACCCATAGCCCTCTATTTACCTATGCTCCATATAGCCATCCAGGAGTCTCTTAAAATACCCTATCATATCCTCCTCCACCACCACTGCCGGCAGCCCATTCCACGCACTCACCACTCTCTGAATAAAAAACTTACCCCTGACATCTCCTCTGTACCTACTTCCAAGCACCTTAAAACTATGCCCTCTCATGCTAGCCATTTCATCCCTGGTGAAAAGCCTCTGACTATCCACACGATCAAAGCCTCTCATTACCTTGTACCCCTCTATCAAGTCACCTCTCATCTTCTGTTGCTCCAAGGAGAAAAGGCCGAGTTCGCTCATCCTATTCTCATAGGCAACTATATGGCAACTACTTGCTTTCAGATTCTGCAAAAGCAGCGAGTTAAATTTATCCAGCTCCATAATCCAAACCTGCTCTGGTCTTCTCAGCAGATAATCACACTTCACTGTCGGCCCTCTCACCATCCTTCATCATACCCCACCTTCAGCACCGATGGTACAGTGAGCATTGTGTCTCAGAGAGTATTTGATTTTCTAGCTTTCAAAACAGAGAATGAGGGATGGAGTCTCTGGGCTCCAGCCAGCTTCGAAATAAAATAGATGTACTCTCTTGCTCTGCACATCTGATGTGTGCACATAAACAGTCCTAAGATCAACAAATAGATGTTCAGTGTTCTAAAGTATCATGACTTGTTTGACAAGCTCATCAAAGAATTTCTCATTTTGATGGATGATCCACTCCACTTTCAAAAAAAAATTGAGCAATCTATTTTATTACTGGAATTGATAAATGCATAGTTGGAAAGTGCTGATAGTTGAACTCGGAGATGTCTTGCAAAGTAGGGGCAAGTATATTTTCACTAATGGCAAAGTCTCTTAAACAGAGATTGATCCTTTTTTATTTTGGGAAGGGAACATACATTACTGTACTTGTTTTTAATTAGAGAATAATTGCTTATAAACTAGAAATGTAACCACAACTGTAATAGGTAAATGAGCTATTTGTTAACATGCAACAGCCTATCACAAATGTTGTGAATAATCACATAATGACTTGGATTTATCCAGCACCAATCTGCCTAATGCAAAGGCAAAACAAATTGAGCCAATACGGAGCAGAATTAAGCCATTCAGCCCATCGAGTTTGCTCCCCCATTCCATCATGGCTGATTTATTATCCCTCACAAAGCCAATTTCCTGCCTTCTCTCCACCACCTTTGATGCCCTGACTAATCAAGAACATATCACCCTCCGCTTTAAATATACTCAGTGACTTGGCCTCCACAGCAGTCTGCGATAATGAGGACCACCTATTCAACACCCTCTGGCTAAATAAATTCCTTCTCATCTCTGTTCTATTCTGAGGCTGTACCCTCTGGTTCTAGACTCACCCACCATAGAAAACATCCTTTCCACATCTACTCTGTCTAGGCCTTTCAATATACAATAGGTTTCAATGAAATTCCCTGTAATTCTTCTAAACCCCAGTGAGTACATGCCCAGAGCCATCAAGCACTCCTCATAGGTTGACACTTCCATTCCCAGAATGCCAAGCTAGTGTAGTGGTTACCATGATGCTATTGCATCTTCTGGGGTTCCAGAATTAGAAGTTCAATTCTGGTGCCATTCTGTAAGGAGTCACTATACGTTCTCCTCATGGAATGCGTGTGTTTTACCCAAGTGCTCCAGTTCCCTCCCACAGTCCGTGACATACCGAGTAGGTTACTTGGTTGTTCTGATTTGTCCCATGATCAGGGTAGGGTTCATTGGGATTGTGGGGGTGCTGGTGCAGCGTGTCTCAAGGGGTGGAAGGGCCTAATCAGCTCTGTTTTGCTAAATAAATCAAAACGAAAATAAATCTTTTCTTAGATAAGGGGCCCAAAACTGCTCACAATACTCCACGTGCAGTTTGACCAATGCCTTACAAAGCCTCGGCATTACATCCTTGCTGTAATATTCCAGTCCTCACGAAACTAATGCTCACATTGCGTTTGCCTTTCTTACCTGCAAGTTAACCTCTAGGGAATCCTGCACAAGAACTCCCAAGTCCCTTTTGGCCTCAGATTTCTGAATTTTCTCCCATTTAGGAAATAGACTTTGCTTTTATTCCTTCTACAAAAATCTATAACCTTGCACTAAAATCCATTTGACGTTTCTTTGCCCATTCTTCCAATATACCTAAGTCCTTCTGCAGACACTCTGCTTCCTCACTGCTACTTGCCTCCCCCACCCCCCACCCATTTTTGTGTTGTTTGCAAACTTGGCCACAAAACCATCAATTCCATCTTCAAAGTTATTGACATATAATGTGAAAAGACACAGTCCCAATACCAACCCAGATGGAGCATCGCTAGTTTCTGGCAGCCAGCAAGAATAGGTCCCACTCGTTGCCTCCTGCCAGTCACCCAATCTTCTATCCATGTTAGTATCTTTTTCTCTAATATCATGGGCTCTTGTTAAGCTGCTGCATGTACGGCACCTTGTCAAAGGCCTTCTGAAAATCCAAGTAAACAACATCCACTGACTTTCCTTTGTCTATTTTACCTCTTATTTCCTCAGAGATTTCCAACAAATTTGTCAGGCAAGATTTCCCTTTAAGGAAACCAAGCCGACTTTGGTCTGCTTCATCACGTGCCTCCAAGTACCCTGAAAACACATTCTTAATAATACACTCCAATTTATTATCAAGGTCACTATATAACAACTTGAGATTCACCTTCTTGCAGGCAATCTCAGTAAGTACACAAAATAGAAGACCAGAGCCAACAGGGCAGACAACAATCAATGTGCAAAACAAAAGAGAAAATAAAAATAAACAAATCAGCAATAAATATTTGAACGCAAGATGAAGAATCGTTGGAAATGAGCCAGTTCAGTGATGGGTGAGGAAAGTTGAGTGAAGTTATCCCCTCTGGTTCAAGAGCCTGCCTCATGGTTGAGAGGTAATGACTGTTTCACGACCAAAGTTTTTTGATGAGTCTGCATTTATGTCCAAAGCTGCCCATTGAGAGTTCATTAAATTTTCAATCATTAACCAAACATTGTGTACAAACACATCTGTTTGGGATCTCAGCTTTGATATGTATATCCCCTTAAATGTTACCTAGAATTCTTGTGCGCTGTGACAAGAAGAAAAGGTTAGACTGACTGCCTGCTAGCTTCACTGCAGAGCATAGCCTTGAAAATTTCAAATTAAGGGCCCTGTCAATTTGGTGCAGTCTGGAACCTGTGTGGAAAAAACTACAAAATTTCACAAATATATGAAAATATCCTTTGGCACACAAATGGTTAATTCAGACAGATATTTTCTTTTCTCAGACATTCTTAAGTTACCACATTTAGCTACATATCAAACACTCTGTGAGAAAGAGGACATTAAATGCAGTTGACTCAGAAGAAATTGTGATCTTAGATTTAAATAGTTGGGATTTTCCCTATGTAAATGTTTGGAAGGTTGTGATTCCCATGTAAACATACAAGAACAAGGAAACCCCAAAGTGCCTGACAGATTCTACCAGAGTTTTACAAATAAAAATCCCAGAATATACTTGTTTAGACTTGGCATAAAAACATTGACTCCATTCATTTCAGGGACCCAAATATTAATTTGTTTACTTTTTTAACAAGTAATTGAGTTAATGTAAATGTCATTACCATTGGGGAATGGTTTGCTTCCAAAAGAGGATCTGCGTAACATAAATGTAGACTTAATGAATAGAGGAGAGACCAGCACAGGTGACTCATTACCTTCAGGAAATTAGGCACCAGTTAATAGTTCTAAAATGGACAACATTGAGTAATGTTTATAATGTTAATACTCCAAAGGAAGATTTATTTTTGCATTTTGTTCAATCTAATTATGCATTCATTTAAAAGACGTTTTTGATGTATTACTCCCAACATATTTTCCTACAGTTAATACTCAAAATGGAAATCCCTCTTCTTTTCAAGGGATTAACTAGAAACACAAGTAAGCACAATTATGTATTTGACTGGCAAGGAATGTATTTTGACAACTTGACTAGCAAAGAACACAGATATCATACTGAGAGTGCTTTAAGAAAAGGCACAAGGGGTAGATTCTCTATTTTCCACTTTGAAGTACAACAGGCGTTACTAATCCTGTAGAAAAAAAACAAAATCAAGGCCAAGCAGCAGCAAATATTCACAGCTGATCTGCAACAGCAGTAACTCTCCAATGACTGGCAAAGCACAGCATGCATTATCTTGTTATGAATTAACTATTCAATCTCCAGACTAGTAAAGATCGGCTTCTGTCAATATCAAATTACCAAGAACTGAAATTGCTTCATTCAAGAGGAAGATATATGAGAACAGAACAAGATATATACTGTACCACAAAGTTATCAGCAACCATGCACTACGAGTGCAGAATAGAGATATCAATGAACCAAAGAATACTTATTCATAGAATTCTGCTGCCTTGATATAGTCTGGAATACCTTGTCTTAATGATTAGAATCATTATAATGGTTGGTCCAGAGGCTGATGGGAATACATTTTCTCCTATATTTGTATGATGCAGTAGACCAATTCAGATATAAAACAGCCTAAACTATGGTTAATCAATTACACAAATAAAATGAATTAAATTCATCTGAGGTTTCCACTTTGATTTAACATTATGTCCTGTCAGACTGTATGTGAAAATATTGAACTCAATGTATCTGTTTTGTCTATCAAAGCTAATTCTAGTCATTAGTTGTAACACTAATCTAACCCCAATCCACATCCACTTAGGATAGATATGATGAATATCAACTTCAAACCAATGGTTCAAATCCAATTTTATAATTGACATAACATTGTTGAAATACATATTATTTCTGAGTGTTTGGTGATAGGATATGAATCAATCAGGTTAAGATCAAAGCTTTTCAGTTAGAAACAATGATTACATGAAGTTTCTAAGAATAGTCTAGCTACAGTATTGCAATATATAAGTCTATGTAACATTTTTATTGGCATTTGATTCTTCTCAAAGGTGATTGTGTATGACTTGACATCAACCAACTGCCCTAAGCTTGGTCCAAGAAATTTCTTTAAGGAAATGCTTGAATTAGCTCCCCTTAGAATTCTACTACTTTCTGATCTTTAGCTGAAGAAGTTCCATTTGTTAATAAGAATTAAACAGATTGCTCTTACATTTGGCAAAATGTTCACCCTTTTCATATCATTTGAAGACGAGAGGAGGAGAAAAGATACCTTTCTGGCTCTGGAGATCTTCTTGTGCCAGTCATTGGCACCACACTGATTACTAGAGCAGGTGATATCTTGTATCTGGGATTTCTTACAGGGGCCGTGTTCCATTTTCATCATCAGAAATATGGTCCATCCATGAAATGTGTAACTCCTGTTGTTGACTCACCTGTTCAGGAATCCTTCCAACATGAGAAGAAAATAAAAGTCATTCCAATTGTTATAAATCTAGTTGAAAATTAAGAAGTTGTGGTCCAGAAATTCTTTTAGTACTGCTCTATTTGTTAAGAAAATGAGTTCTTATGAAAGAAATCTGTGCTTTTTTGCAGGTTGCCCATGCATTTGAAGCCTAACAAAGCAGCCTGGATATGTACAGCAGAGTCCAATGGTGTGCAATGTTTCCTGGATGATATTATCCCCACTTTATTTTAATTGAGGAGGTATCGTAACAGAAGGCTATTCATGTGAAAGAGAAGTTTCACCACACATGAATGTACCAGAAGATCAGTGGAAGCTGAATCCAGCATCATATACTATATAACTTCATGGTGCTGCTTTTCTGTGACTGCAACTGACCATCCCACATCACCCACTCTTTACAACTCATCCAGCAAACCTAATCTCAATAGCAGGGTGCATGGAAGATGATTCTTTAAAGTGTGAAGTTGTCAAGGCTGTTCCCATAACAGATGAGGAAACTAGTTTTAGTTCAAGTTTAGGTTTATTGTTGTGCACACCACCCAATAAGATAACATTCCTCCAGACCAAGGTACACAACACAGTACATATAACACACACACATACCACATAAAGTAATATTACCACAAATAAATTAACAAATAGTAAAGAGCATAAATTAGACAAGTTAAGGCAAACAGTATAATGCTACTGGCGCTTCATACATGAAGAGGCCTATGTGGTGGCCTTCCCTGTAGCCTTATGGCCTGGGAAGAAGCTGCTTAGCATTCAAACAGTTCTTGTCCTAATGCTATGGTACCTCCTGCTTAATATTAAGGGATGAATGAGATTGTTGGATCACTGACAATGCTAAGGGCTCTGTGCATGAAGCGCTGCTGATAAATATCTCTAATGGGTGGAAGAGACCCCAGTGATCCTCTCAGCAGGTGCAATGCTGAAAAATTTCAAAGGTAAATGAGATGGAAGATAAGGTCACCGAGGACTCTTTTATAACTCTGTGAAGAAGGGAAGGAGCTACAGCAGTAATTAGAGCTTCGGTGGCTCTGTCATCCATGCTGGAGGGGCAATTCACAACTCAGGAACAATGAAGTCATACCGGGAGTCTTGGTCATAGAGTCATTCAGCTTGGGAATGCTGACCATCATGAACCTGCTTACGATAAGCCTGTTTTTTTAAATTCTTCCCAGATCTCCTTCAACTCAATGCAGCACAGAAGTGTAGCAGTTAAAATGACGCTATTATAGCACCAGCAACTCAGGTTCGATTCCCACCACTGTTTGAAAGCAATTAATATGTTCTAACCATGGCTGAGCGGATTTCCTCCAGGTGTTCCAGTTTCCTCCCACAACCCAAAGACACAAAGGTTAGGAGGTTAAATGGGTGTTATTGGACAGTGCAGGCTTGCTGGGCCACAAGGGTCTGTTTTACTGCACTGCATCTTTAAATAAACTAAATAGCTCCTCTTACACACCTTTATACTGACTAGCCCTTACATTTCTGAGAGGTGGGAGGAATCTGAAACACAAATGGTAATTGGAAGTATGTGCAGACTTCATACAAATAACACCAGAGGTCAAGAATGAACTGGGGTCGTTGGAGCTGGAGGTAGCAACTCTAGTAACTATGGCACCACGCCACCTCTGGGATATAGCACCATCGGCAGGGATGTGGTAGAAATACGGAATTTGTGAGAAGGGCATAACATACTCTCAGGAAATGAGGTGGGGAGGGGTGGTAGGCGGAAGTGTAGAGTAAAGATCTAATAAACTGTTCTCCGATTACTCTGATGGTTCATCATTTGGCTCACCCAGTGATGTGAGGTGTACACCCTTCTCACTCACCAAGGCCGCTTTTCCTGTGCTCAGTTCCTGAACTTCCTTTCCACTCCCCAGGACCCTAATTCCCACATTTCCTCTTCAGTCACTGGAGGCCCAGAGCCAGTGTTCCTGTAAACATTACCTAATTCAGGGGAAAATGTGTTATCACACTGTATAATGCTGGAAAAGAAAGTAAGTGTGCTATGGTATTCATAGAAATAACATCCAATTTTCCAGAAAAGCTAATAGTTTCGGTTCACCAAAGTAGTGAGTTATTGAAGTTTTACATAATAGATTCATCAATGAGTATCAGGAAGATTATGGTAGGTACTAGCTTAAATCAAATAGGCATGAGTTGATATTTTGTCAGCTGGAATTATCAACCCTGAACTTGTGGTTTGGAGATCAATTACATACATTGAGCAAGTTCTTAAAGGTAATTCCATTATCCGCGGACGTGGCTGTGCTAAATGCTCTTGGTGCTTCATTTAGCAATGGTTTTGCCTGAGTCAGGAGACTGAGGGATAATTTTCCTACTCCAAAAACCTAAGCACAGCTATTGAAATGGACACTTGAGTGCAGAATGCTACATTATTGGAGGTGCTGTATTCTGGTTAAGAAGTTAAAGCACAACTCACTTTGTCCTCTCGGGTCGACATGCAAGATTCCACTGATACTTGGAGGTGGAAGGTGACAGTGGTTGGTTGATTTTGTGATTGGAAGCCTATGACGAATGGTGTAACATTTGATTTGATGCTGGAATCCTTACATCAATAATTTGTACAAGGATGCAAAACGATCGCAGAGGACACAAAATGTAGGAATTTGTTGATAGTGAAGAGGATAGGCTAAGGTTACAGAATTAAATATATCAACTGGTAGCTCTGTGACTGCTTGACTTTCTCACTACTACATGAGTTTTTCCCATTGTTCTGGCCAATGTTTACTCCTCAGCCAAAGCCACTCAAATAAGTTGTCTGATCATTACTAAATTGTTTTTCATAGGATGTTTAGTTTCCCAAAGTGGCTACCGGAAATGCGAAAATACTTCAGTGACAATTAAAGCTATTTGGCATATCCGAGTTTGTACAACGTGGTACGTGAATGCAAATGTTTCAACCTTGCTATAACTATCTGATTCCCTATGTTATTTGAACTTTGCTTATAAATATGATTAAATAAGCTGATGACTTCAATCATAAATTGAAATATTTTGTTCACTAACAAAGTTTTTAGAAGTACCTGCACCTTCACAGCTCCCACATGCAAGAAGTAGCATTTTGAATTGCTATGACTTCACTGGGATTTTTTATTTTATCCATTGCAAATAATCGCTATCAACAGATGCCAATAATAGTTTCCATTTTGGAAAGTTTATTGAAACTTGATCTTAGCAGCGTGCAATATAAGTTGAGTATTTCACTAGAACATAGAACATACAGTAGAACAGTACAGCACAGGAACAGACCCTTCGGCCCACAATGTTTTGCTGACCAAAATAAATTGGTAATAAAATGGCTAACTGAGGTATTCCCTTATGTCTATACAATGTTCATATTCTTCCATTTTCCATTCATGTGCCTATCTAAACACCACTTAAAAGTCCCTCATGTATTTGCCTCTACCACCACCCCAGGCAATGCGTTCCATTCACCCACCACTCTGCATAAAAAGCTTGCCCTTCACATCTCTTTTGAAAAAAAAATTACTGTTTGTCTACTCTACAGCACTGTGCAGAAGTTTATATATATTAGTGCTAGGATGCCTAAGACTTTTGCACACTACTGTTGTAATTTTATGTATTGCATTATACTGCTGCAAAAAATCCCACAAATTTCATGACCTCAGTGATAATAAACCTGGTTTTGATATGGGTCTCTATTGTGGACTGAGAGGGGGAAGAGGGTAGGGCGAGGGGAATCATGGTTGGGAAAAGGGGAAGGGAGAGGGGAGGGAGAAGAAAGCACCAGAGAAACATTCTGTAATGATCAATAAGCGAATTGTTTGCAATCCAATGACTTTTCCTTGTGACTCAGGGCTGGGCGTGTCTGTACCCATGTCACCCCTTGCCCCTGGCACCTGTACCACACCCCTTCCGTGGACATTCCCAATATCCTTTGCTCTTGTCAGATTTACAAATTTGCTGTCCATTCCTTGTTGACAAATACAGTACTGTGGAAAAAGTCTTAGGCAATAAATATATGTGCCTAAGCCTTTTACACAGTACTCTAACTAGGCCTTTCATAATATCTATCTGATCTCTTTTTAGTCTCCACCACTCCAGAGAAAACAAACCAAATCTATCCAACTTCTTGTTATAGCATGTGCCTTCTAATCAAGGCAGCATCCTGGTAAACCTCCTCTGTACCCCCTCCAAAGCCTCGACATCAGCTTCTGCCCGAAACATTGGCTGTTTATTCATTACCACAGATGTTGATTGACATACATTTGTGTGTGTTGCTCTGGATTTCCAGCATCTGAAAAATTTCTTATGTTTATGACATCCTTCCTATAATGGGATGACCAATACAATTTTATTTTATGCCAAAATAAGAGATGACAGATGATCTTGGAGTTGGCACAACAAATTCAAGTCAAAACTCATTAGAAAGTTAATAAAATAACAGTTCATTGAATGGTTTGGTCACCGAACTTTCAATGTTCATCAGCCATCACAAAAGTATCTAAAAGTGGTATTTATTAATAAACTTCTTTATGCAAGACAAAGTAAAGGAATATCTAGTGTTCTTCAATTTTCCTGTGTGCAGATATAATTTATCCAAAATGTTACTTGATTAATCAAAACAATGATCTGATAATTCTTCTCCCTAACCCAATTCTGGAAATGTGACCATTGACTTATGTTAATTTTCTTTAAAATATACTTTATAGAGGTTGTAATTACATCTTGCATTTTATCCATCAGTTAATATTTATTTATCACTTTAATGAAGGCTGTGCTTAAATATTTCTATAATTTAATCCATGAGTAAACTGTACTCTGCAAATGCACAGTGTAAAGATTATAATAGAGTTTATGACTGCATATATGCAATTGTTTTTAATATTCTTTTTCTAAGGTGTGAAGACATTCTTCCTTTTTTGCATTGGATCTGGATTTGCTTTGACATTCTTCTTCCAATATTTGATAAAATTAATGTCTTTCAGCAGCATCTTCACATCATGCTTCAGGTTGTAAACATTTATATCCTTAATTAGAATATTTTACACAAGTTGGTGTATTCAAACTATATTTAACTTAATAGTGACTTTCTGTAATACACTGGGCCTGATACCTCTCATAAAGTACAAATGCTAGACCCATTTTTCAAACTTTGGCAGATTTATCATTTTTACAGGCATTCAGGAAGTGGGTGTGAATGTCTATAAAAATTACATTGTAAGTTCAGTGAATTGTTATGCCAATATCTCTGTAACTTTCAGCAGAAACTTGCAAATTGATTAGTTAAGAAAGCTTCTTAACAAATGATGGGTTGTTAACCATCTTAACAAAAGATGCGTTATACTTGAATTTGTATTATCTGTTCCCAGAGTATATTTGCCAGAACCATCTTTATGAAATATGCACACTGGTATTCCCTCAGTGGCCACTTTATTAGGCACCTCCTGTACCTAGTAACTTGGCCATTGAGTGTATGTTTGTGCTCTTCTGCTGCTGTGGTTTATCCACTCAGGGTTCAACATGTTGTGAAGAGATGCTCTTCTACACAGCACTATTGTAATGCGTAGTTGAGTTACTGTTGCCTTCCTGTCAGTTTGACCCAGTCTGGCCATTTTCCTCTGACCTCCCTCATTACCAAGAAGTTTTAGCCCACAGAACTGTCACTCAATCAATGTTCAAACACGAGGAAATCTGCAGATGCTGGAGATTCAAACAACACACACAAAATGCTGGTAGAACACAGCAGGCTAGGCAGCATCTATAGGGAGAAGTGCTGTCGACGAAGGGTCTCGGCCCGAAACGTCGACAGTGCTTCTCCCTATAGATGCTGCCTAGCCTGCTGTGTTCTACCAGCATTTTGTGTATGTTGTTGACTCAATCAATGTTTTTAGTTTTTGCACCACTCTCTGTAAACTCAAGAAACGGCTGTGTGTGAAAATCCCAGGAGAGCAACGGTTTTTAAAATACCCAAACCATCCCGTCTGGCACCAACAATTATTCCATGGTCAAAGCTACTTAGATGACAGTTCTTCCCCATTCTGTTGTTTGCTCTTAACAACAACTGAACCTCTTGACCATGTCTGCATGCTTTTATGAATTAAGTTGCTGCCACATGATTGGCTGATTAGATATTTGTATTAACAAGCATGTGTACAGGTATACCTAATAACATAGTCACTGGGTGTATGTTACATCAATGCTTCTGTCCACACTTCACAGTAGATATCCAGGGCACTCAAACAAATGGACTCATGGGTTGAGGGGCTTGTTCCCATGGTACCCAAATCTATGTCTAAGTAGTCATCACCAAATGCAACCTAACATATAAAATGCTAAGATCCAAGAGACATCCAGGTACAGAACTGCAAATTAAGAGCCAATAATAATCAAAACATTTGTCAAAAGTTTAAATCACAATATAAAAATAATTCCCAAAGATCCCTACCTAATTTAGCATCATCATTGGAGTGCATAGGTAAAGAAGTAGGTTAGTACTTTGATTTCTTTGCACTTTTGTGGGCATGACCCTTTGTTTGGCAAAGTGATCTTTCAAATATTGTCTACTTATTAAGTCGTATCAGTCAGATATATTATCAAGTTAACAGGGATTTTTCTAAATACTCATAACATGTATGAACCTTTCTGATCTTCAATTAAATGTATAATTGTTAAGATTGCTGTGCTTACCTCATGGTTCGAGGGACAATATTATCAAATAGGGAATTGTGGCTACTGGGCATGGTACTTGGATCTGAATCATCACACAACAAAGCAATGTTGTCTTGAAAGAAATACAGAATTTGGAGATGTATAGTATCCTTGATGATCTTGGTACATTCTGAACTGTTCTAGATATAATGAAGTTCACTTGAAGTGCAATACCTGCTGAAAAGCAAAGAAACTCAGCAATTAATCTTTTCACAATAAATCCCAGACATCAGCACTGAGAGTAAGTAATGCCTTATAATCTGTTATTGTTGTTTAGTGGAGTTTATTGGAAAGAGAAGAACATTGAAGTATCTGTGAATGTGGTGTGGAAAGAGGTGGGGTGGGCTGTAGGTATAGCAGTGGTCTCTTCCCACAGTGCTTTCATAAAAATAGACAGAGGATGATATCCTTTATTACATTTGCTCTATTCAAATTAATACTGTTCAAGCTTAAACTGTGTCAGAAACAGGGAATAAAAACACATGCTGAAGGAGGCGATCTGTGGCTGTGGGCAGAAAGGCACATCTTCCACTATTTGCTAACATTTTTAAAATAGCTCGTGTAATTGCAAAGCTAAGATGCCAACATTTTTTTTTGCATTTGGTAAATGGGTAGGTTTGCAGGAAGAGATAGAAAGGATGCTTCTAAAATGGCATCTCAAATTTATTGTTCTGTCCAAAAAAACATTCAGCTGGATTGTTAATAGACAGGTTTTTTTTTAACCATTCCCAAGTCTCATGAACACATCTTTCTGTTTAAGAGTCTGCTTGAGTATAAATTAAACTCACAGTTGAGCCCAAGTTGACCACAGTCATTCTGAACCCAAGCCAAGCACAAACAATTTTGTTTTTTTTCCCCATTCCCAGATAACACTGACCACCTCCATAGAAACAATAATCTCAAAGATGCTATTCAGTCCTGACAAAGGGTCTCGGCCCGAAACGTTGACTGTTGGTTTCCACGGATGCTGACAGACCTGTTGAGTTCCTCCAGCGTGTTGTGCATGTTGCTATTGATCTGTTTGAGTAAGAAATTCAAAATATTACTCAAGAACACTTGTAGTTATAATAAGCAAATTATCCTGACCTTGCAAGGCATGACATGGTCTGACCTGAACCTAGATGTCTTATCAGAATATACACCTGACTTGACCTGAACCCAACTCTTATAGATAGGACATGAAATTCCATATTCCTCTGTAAAATCGTACACCATTTGGACTGAGTTAGAACTGAAGCAGGTTCTCTGCACCAACATCTACAACAGTAAGTTTCCACAGAATACCTCCTTTGCCTGCTTTTTGGAACTCAGATGTACTTAAGTGGCACACACAAAATGCTGGTGGAATGCAGCAGGCCAAGCAGCATTTATAGGAAGAAGTACAGTCGACATTTCGGGCTGAGACCCTTCGTGCAGTCCTGACAAAGGAGGCATTCCACCAGCATTTTGTGTGTGTTGCTTGAATTCCCAGCATCTGCAGATTTCCTCGCGTTTGTGTACTTAAGTGGAGCTATTTATGCCAATTTCAGCTGGATTTAATTAACTTCTGGCTTCCATCTCTCTTATTCCCCACTTGAAATCATCATTTTACTCTCTATTTTTTAATATTTCTATTATTTCCTCCTAGTGAGACATGGCTTGGACACCCCTACACCCATGTACATCCTCAGTCTAGTATGCTGTTCACAGTGTTATCTCATCTACAACCACAATGCTAAAGGTAGATTAGTCAATTCTTGCTATCAATTCTGTCCACAAGCATGATCCTTGCCATAGCTGAATTGCTTTTCATCTTTAATTCCCTCCCTTCCCCCCACCCCCAATGACCATAGCTTAATTCTAAACTTTACGTCTTTGACCTCCTAAACATTTTCAGCCAAGTTTGATGCTAATCTGAAAACTCCATTTTCAATTTATGCTCCTCTGGTCTGGTCATTGGCTTTAACCTCTTGAGACCTCATCCTTTCTTTTCCCTCAACTGTTTCCCACTTCTAATTTCCACTTCCATCCACTTCATCTCAAATATGTGTTCAACTTTTTCCGCTGCTCAATGTCAAATCATCGTTTGATTCAAGTTACCTTTGTAACACATCCAGTAACTTTATATCCCTTTATATTTTCTTAAAGGAAAATATATTCATGGACCATTAAACCCATTAACTGGCTCTGTGTGACAGTTAAAAATGAAAAGCTTGGATTGCTCACTGTTGCCATTTCTGCTGTCTTCCCACCCGACATCTCCACAGGGACCTGCTATCTTTCAGCTTCCAGCTTTGTTGAGATGTTAGCCTTAAATTTCTCCTTCAGGAGAACCCGCTTCATTATTTCATAATCATTTGCTTTTATGTGAGATATCCATTTTTTTCTTTATGGCATTGAAGGCAGCCTACCTGTGACTAAGCAGTTCTAAGCATCGTCCACACCACCCTCCTTCCGCTTATTATCATCCCTGGGATGAATCTTGCTGCTATTGACAGTGGTTACTACTGGATGAAGAACTGTAGCTTCACTCTTCCACTAGGTCAGACCTTTCTATAAATTGATCTTACCAAGGATTGATAGGCAAAAATTCAGGAGTTTGGTGGTGGAAGATCTTCTTCAAGTGCGAGATCCTCTCTCATTCATGGAAATTGAAGAACTCAGTCTCAGTCTGCTAAATCTCTCCTTATAGGGCCAGCTCACCATCCCTGCAACCACTCTCTTGAGTTTTTGTCGTACTTCCTCGGAGGGAAATATAACTTTTCTCCAGTAAGGAGACCAAAACTGCACATTATATTCCAGGTGCTGTCTCACCAAAGACATATATAGATGCTGTAAAACTTCCTTTCTCTTGGATTTGCTGCTGGTCTCTTGGACCAGCTAACTAATATATATTTAATTGTCCTTGTATTTTTATTTTTATTTACTTTCTTTCAGTTTAGAGATACAGAGTGGTGAGAGGCCATTCTGGCCCAATGAGCCTGTGCTGTCTGACTACAACCATGTGACCAATTAACTTTCTGGATGAATTGCTAAGGTAACTTCAATCAAGCAATGATTTGACATTCAGCAGACAAAAATTGCCAAACACATATGGATGGAAGTGGAAATCAAAAGTGGGAAACAGATGAGAGCAAGCGCGAGATGAGGTTAAAGAAAATGGAGGAAAACCATGCAGTCACAGGGAGAATGTACAAACTATTTACTGACAGCTGTGGGAATTGAACATAATTTGCTGAACAGGAATATTTTGGATTTTTTCGAACCTTAAACAGAGCTCCAAAGTTTGCTCCCATGATCCCTACTGAATGACAGAACTACTGTCTGTCCTTTTACTAATTTCATTCCTGTGCTGCCTCTGTGACTTTAAGTTCATGTTCTTTACTAAAAAGCCTGGACAGGCCAATCTTCTTCAGCTGCTGCATTGACAACCTTTCCGCTGTCATAAACTCAGAACCTGGACTTTTGCTGATGTTCAATTCCAACGGCTGCTCAACAAAGTGAAGTTGCAGACAAAGCAGAGACAATATTCACACATGGTTGATAAGTGGTAAGTGACATTTAGATCACAAAGATGTCAGACAATGAGGAGAATCAATCTTCTTCTCTCTGACATCACCACAAACAAGTCAAACGTTTAAAATCCTTGTTGAAGTCACCATTGGCCAGGTTTGCACTATCTCTGTAAATAATGTGGCTACAAGAACAGGTCACTACTATTCACCTTCTGACACCATCAAGAAAGCACTAATCAGGAGTCTGATGGAATAATTTTAATTTGCTGAGGAGAGTGCAGCTCTAACAATAACTTTAGCACAACTTTTTACAGTACCAGCCACCCGGGTTCAATTCCTACCACTGTCTGTAAGAAGTTTGTATGCTCTCCCCGTGACTGTGTGGGTTTCCTCCAGGTGCTCCAGTTTCCTCCCACAGTCCAAAGGCATACTGGTTGGTAGGCTAATTGATCTTTGTAAACTGTCCCATGATTAGGCTAGGGTTAAAAACTGGGGGGTTGCTGGGCAGCATGGCTCAAAAGACAGGAAGGGCCTCTTTCACACGGTATCTTAAATAAATAAATAACAAGCTGGACACCATCCGAAACAGCTGGCTGGATTAGTAACACATCCGCACTCTAAACAAAGTTTCGTCCAGTTTGTAACATCTATAGAATGCACTGAGGTTAATTACCGAAGCTGTACTGATAGTACTCCCATACATGGAGGCATGAGGGCTGGTCAGTCAGTGTGCTCGGAAATTGAGCCATAGGGTCCTGTCATCGTCCATGGGTCGATACCGAAGATGGAAGTTTGAAGGTCGATTGGAAGTCTGAGAGTCCGAGTCCAACGGCCGAAGCCTGGAAGCCCAGATGCCTTACCTGGAGTTGGAGGACTGCCCATGTGTGTGGTTGGGAGCGAGGAAATGGGCTTGAATTTCTGTTGTTGTTTTGTTGCTTGTTGTGTTCAGTGATGCTGTGTCGAGCACTGTGGGCATGGTATGTGGCGACACTTGTGGGCTGTTCCAGCACATCTTTAGGTGGGTTGGTTGTTAACACAAATGGAGCATTTCACTGTATGTTTTGATGTACATGTGATAAGTAAATCTGATTCTGAACCTGAATCTGAAGATACAATTACAATGTTTAAAAATAATTGCACAAGTAAATGGATAGAAAGGTTTTAGAGGGATATGTGTCATCCGAGGCAAATGCATTATCTTAGAGAGGCATGTTGGTCAGCATGGATGAGCTGTATAGAAGAAGGTTTCTCCATGCTGTATAACTTTATGAATTTATACGTGTATATTATGTATATTGAGTATATATATTTAAATGGTGCAGAGGTTAAAGGATCTGGTGATATTATTGAGTAGCAGAGTGGCCACATGGACCACTTTTGTTTCTTTATCTTATGCTTAGATGTTCATTTCATATTCCCAGGAAAACTATGCTTGAATCATACTGCGTTGGGTTGGGATCCCTGCAAGATAAGCCCATTACTAACAAGAATTTCTCAGCATCACTTCTTTACCTTCACAATATACCAATAATCCCTCGCTCCTAATCTTTGCCCTCACTCCAAACATGCCTCCAAGTTACAGCCTCTTGTTGGAGTCTCAGATCTCTAAATCACTGCCCCATACCCCATCCAGTTACGTGGTGGTCACATTCTTACTTCGTGTTGCCTAAAATTTGCTTGCGGGCCCAATTTCTTCTGAAGCTGCCCATTTCTGGACCCCAGCCATTGAGGAATATTACCACTTAACCATCTCACTGTGTTCGCCTACCTGCCACAAGACCCCTCTACCTACCATTCCCTCTCCCATCACTTCATCATCTGTATCCCCAGTTTGGAGAGCCAGACCTCAATTCCACCCTTTACAGTTTTGACGGGGGGAGTGTGCAATACTCCATCAGCAATTGCTGGGTTCTTCAATAGTGCACCATTTGGGTTCACTGGAGCTTCTAGCCAGGAAATTTCATGTGCTATGCAAGGATTTTACCTTACATGCCCAGGAGAAGTCATTCATCTTGAGACATTGTTCTAATACAGCAATTTTATTTGAAGTCAACAGCTGTAACGTATATTCTGGGTCAGTGCAAAACGTTCTGGTTGCACAGCTGAGGCTTCAGCTGCCAGGTACGATTAAAACCAACCGTAAACAAAGATGCTCACATGGAAAGCTTTGTTTTATTTTCCTCAAATAATTAAGATCTGCCTTTTTCTGACAGGCTTGATCCAGGAACATATACAACACCACAAAGAATGCAATGAAGATACACTCAGTGGCCGCTCTATTAGGTACCTCCTGCACCTAATAACATGGCCACTGGTGTGCATGTCGTGATCTTCTGCTGCTGTAGCTCATCCACTTCATGGGTCGACGTGTTGTGCATTCAGAGATATTCTTTTGCACACCACTGTAGTAACATATGGTTATTTGAGTTATTGTCGTTTTCCTGTCAGCTTGAACCAGTCTGGCCATTCTGTTCTGACCTTTCTTATTAACAAGACATTTTTGCCCATAGACCTGCCACTTACTGGATGTTTTTTCTTCCCTTTGTTTGTCGTACCATTCTCTGTAAACTTTAGAAACAGTTGTGTGTGAAAATCCCAGGAGATCAGTAGTTTCTGAGATACTCAAAGCACACCATCTGGCACCAACAAACATTATCCTGTCAAAGTCACTCAGATCTCATCTCTTCCCCATTCTGTTGTTTGGTCTGAACCTCTTGACCATGCCTGAATGATAGGAGGAGAGAGCAGTGCTGGGGAAGCAGGGAGTCTGCATAAGGACTTGGAGAATTTGGGAGAATAGGCAAAGAAGTGGCAGATGGAATATAGTATAGGGAGGTGTATTGTTATGCACTTTGTAGAAGGAATAAAGGCTTTATTACTTAATAAAATAAATCTTTTCTAGATGAGGAGAAAACTGAAAAATCTGAGATGCAAAGGGACTTGGGAGTCCTTGTGCAGGATTCCGTAAAGGTCAACTTGTCGGTTGAGTCCGTGTTAAGGAAGGCAAATGCAATGTTAGCCAAGAGGACTAGAATATAGGAACAAGGATGTGATGCAGAGGATTTATAAAGCATTGGTCGGACCGTACTTGGAGTATTGTGGGCAGTTTTGGGCTCCCTATTTAAGAAAAGATGTGCTGAAACTGGAGCGGGTCCAGAGGAGGTTCACAAGAATGATTCTCGGAACGAAAGGGTTAACATATGAGGAGTGATTGATAGCTTTGCACTGGTATTTGGATTTCAGAATAACGAGCGGGTGACCTACTGAAACCTATTGAATAGTGAAAGGCCTAGATAGAGTGGATGTGGAGACGATGTTTCCATAGTGGGTAAGTCTAGGACTTGGAGGCACAGCCTCTGAATAGAGCAGGGATTCTCAACCTTTTTAACACATGGACTCCTATCGTTAACCAAGGGATCCATGTACCCCCTATTTGGGAACCCCTGGAAAAGAGGGCCAACCATTTAGAACAGAGATGAGAAGCAAATTTCATTAGCCAGTGGGTGATGAGTTTCTGGAATTCATTGCCATGAGCAGCTGTGGAGACCAAGTCATTGAATCTATTTGAAGCAAAGGTTGATGGGTTCTTGGTTAGTCATGGCATCAAAGTTTAAGGGAAAAAGGCAGGAGAATGGGGTTGAGAGGGTTAATAAATCAGCCATGATGAAATGGCAGAGCAAAGTTGATGGACCGAGTGGCCTAATTCAGCTCTGATATTTTTACCAGCTCTCCTTAAGGTTAAACATTCACCAGATAGCATAAGTTATGTTTTGAGAATATAATTAATTGCTTTACAGTTAGAATAATCTTTAAGTGGATTATTATTGATAGTTTCCAATCAATGGACATTGTAATGTTATGCATGTACTATATGCTCGATTTATTTAATTTGTGTGCCAGAAGTTTTGACTGGAATTCATCAGTTTTAAAAAAGAAATGCATTTAATTTCTCCAAAGCATGTACAAGGTGGCAAACGAGATGCAAAACAGTTAGAACTAAAGGACAGTTGGTGTAGTGACAGATATCAGTACCAAGAGCTCCATCTTCATAAGTTTATTTAACTGTCTTGTACTTCATAACCACAAGTGTTTCTGCTCTGTTACTTTTAAAAGATGATGTGATTTGTCATCACCAAATGGCTGGAAATGTTTGATTTGCACTTAATTTTTTTCTTACAGAGGTCAATGTCTCCGCTGTCTCCTCTCATTCTTTAGCAGCCAAGTTTGCAAAGAATTCAATGAATCAACAATTCCTAATGCCAAAGACATTTCCTAATGTGTGACCAAGAATAGTCCTCTCGTCTTAACTGTTTTATAATGGTTTTAGTGTCAGTTTTAAATAATTGCATTTTGAAAAATGAGCATTCCCGCTTTTTTTCAAAATGCAATTAGAACCATTTGAATGATGACCTTTGCAGGTATAAAAAAAAGTTCCCTATAAGGAATTCTTCATCTCAGGTCCTGCTGAAAATAATTCTCTGCATTCTATATATTTTAGTCAGACTAGAATATCACATGCAGAATTCCATCTATCATTGACGTTTATTTTCAAATCACTTGTTAACAAAAAAGAAATCACATTTATATATTGCCTTTCACATTCCTTTTCAGACAACCTAAAGTGTTTCCTAGCCTATTCTGTATAGTCATCTGGAAAGTGGCAATTGGCAGCCAGAGTGTTCACCACAAGGTCTCATAGTAGCAATAAAAGAGACCAGATAATTAATTTGCAAAACTGTTTTTTTGAGATATAAATATTGGCCAGGGTATTTGGATTAATCATTACTACTTTCTTCATGGGGCATTTTACATACAGACTTTAAAAAATACAAACATTGGTAAACCAGATGGACAAAATTATGTGGGGCTTTGGTTTAACATCTGATCAGAGTGGGAGCAGCTTTCTTTTTGGTGCAAAACTCTCCAATGAGTTATCTAGTGTAGATAATTGCAGTCAAATCAATGGAGTGATGCAGAAACCTACATTCATCTGACACAAAGGTAGTTTGCAAGTGTCTAACACCTCAATTCAATATTAAGCAAGCTGCATAAACAAGTTGATTTTGTCATTTGTGTTATTCTAAACTATTATGAAAAGAGAGATTTTGTAAATAGACTCTTATATTAAAGATACTCCATTAGTCTACACATCGAGGAGCAGTCCATGCTGTCTTCATATTTCAGACTCCTGAAGCAAACACTTTCTTCTAACGTAGAAGTGAGTTCCGTGCAGATGGAGGATGAACCTACTTCTGTCATCAAAATCATTGAAATCATTGACATATAATGTGAAAAGAAGCGGTTCCAACATCAGCCCCTGTGGAACACCACTTATCACTAGCAGACAACCAGAAAAGGCTCCTCAGTTCCCACTCTTTGTCTCCTGCCAGTCAGCCAATTCTGTCCATGCTAGTATCTTGTTAAGTATTCTTATGTGTGGCACCTTATCAAAAGCCTTCTGAAAATCAAAGCAAACAGCATCCACTGATTCTCCTTTGTCTATCTTGCTTGTGATTTCCTCAAAGAATTTCAACAGGCATTCCTCTTAAGGAAACCATGCTGACTTTGGCCTACTTCATCATGTGCCTCCAAGTGTCCTGAAACCACATCCTTAATAATGGATTCCAACATCTTCCCAGTCACTGAAGTGAGGCTAACTGGCCTCTAATTTGCTTTCTTCTGCCTTCCTCCTTTTTTAAAGAGTGGGGTGGCATATACAATTTTTGAGTTCTCTGGAATCAAGCAATTCTTGAAAGATCATTACTAATGCCTCTACAATCTTTTCAACCTGCTCTTTAAGTACCCTGTGGTGTTGTCTATCTGGTCCAGCTGACTTTTCTAACTTCGGACTTTGATCTTTCCAAGCATCTTCTCCTTAGTTTCCTCACTTCTGCCCCAACACTCTTGAATTCCTGGTATACTACTCGCATCTTCCACAGTGAAGATGACACTAAATACTTAATAAGTTCATCTGCCATTTTTTTGTCCCCCATTACTACCTCCCCAGAGTAATTTTCCAGCAGTCTGATACCAACTCATGTCTCTCTTTTACTCTTTATATACCTGAAACAATGTTTGGTATTCTCTGATATTATTGGCTAGTCACTTTTTTCTGAGTTCTGTGACCAGAGAATCAGCAGAGAGAGAGAACAAGTTGCTGAGCACACAGACTCCGACAGATGATCCGTTGTTCCTGACATACTTATACATCTAACTTTAGCTTCTCCCTCTCAAATTGCAGGGTGAATTCTAACATATTATGATCACTGCCTCCTATGGGTTCCTTTTCCTTTTGCTCCATAATCAAATCTGGTTTATTACACAACAACCAATCCAGAATTGCCTTCCCCTGAGTGGGGATAACCACAAGCTTCTTTAAGAAGTCATGCCATTCTATAAATTTCTTTTCCTGGAATCCAGCACCAATCTAATTTTCCCAATCTGTCTGCATTTTGAAATACCCTATGACCATCAAAATATTGCCCTTATTACATGCCTTTTCTATCTTCCATTGCAGTTTTTATCCCACATCCTGGCTACTGTTTGGAGGTCTGTATATAACTCCCATTAGGATATTTTTATCCGCAAGGTTTCTACACCTTTTGACACTATGCATCACTTTTCTAAGGAGTTGATTACATTATTTATAAACAGAGCCCTTCAGCCCTCTCTGCCTACCTACCTGTTAATTTGATGCAATTTGAACCCTTGGGGGTAAAGCTCACAACTATGATCTTGTTTTAGCTATGGCTGACTGATATTCACAACGTCATATTTGGCAATCTCTTGCTGCACTTATTCTGCATACTGCATGCATTCAAGTATAACACTTTCAGTCCTGTATTCATCACCCTTTTTGATTTTGCCTCCTTGTTGCACTTCAGCTTATTTGACTGACTGTAATTTTGCTTATCCTTCCTCACAATCTCACAAGCAATGCACCTTCTTTTAAAATACTTGCCCCATTCTTAGCCCTGGCACTCTGGTTCCCAATCTGGAGCCAAATTAATTTAAACCCTCCCCAGCAGCTCTAGTAAACCTGCCTGTGAGCATATTTGCCTGCCTCAGGTTTTTGTACAGCGCATACCTTCCCTAGAAGATATCCAAACGATCGAGAGCTCCCTGCATCAATCCCTCAGCTACACATTCATCTGTCAATTCACCTATTCCTACATGGCACAGGCAGCAATCCAGAGATTACTCCCCTGCCTTTCAGCTTTCTACGTAACTCCATCCATTCTCTCATCAGGACTACCTCACTTTTCCTACCCATGTCATTGGTACCAATACGTACCAACACATCTAGCTACTCACCCTCCTCCTCTAGCATGCTCCATGTCCGACTGATCCCTGACTCTGGCACCTGTGAAGCAACATAACATTCGGATGTCTCTTCCACATCCACAGTATCTCTTGTCTTCTCTTCTGACTATGGAATCCCCTATCACTACTGCACTCCTATCCTCCCACTTCCCCCTCGAAGTCACATTGCCCAACAGTGCTAGAAACAGTTGCTGTGATTTTCCCTGTTGGCTGCCCTCACATTCCCACAGTATCCAAAGTGGTATACTTATTATTGAAGAGAACAACCACAGGGGTACTCTGTACTGACTGCCTATTCCCTTTCCCTGTCCTGACCTACTCCCAGGTAACTGCCTCCTGCAACTTCGGAGTTAATACCTGCCTGTAGCTGCTATTTATCATCCCCTTATTCTCCTGTATGAGCTGAAGGTCATTGAGCTGCAATTCCACTTCCTTAATATGGTCTCCAGGGAGCTGTAGCTTGGCATGCTTTATGCAGATGTAGTTATCAGAGAAAGCCAAGGTCTCCCATGGTTCCAACATCTCACCCAAAGATCATAGCCCCAACACAGGATCAATCCTCACTGCACCAGCTACTGTATGTACTACTAGACAAAGAAAGAAAGAAAAAAAAACTTATTAGAAAAATTACTTAGCACCTCCATCTGTTCTCACCCAAGCCTGTTCTTGCAGAAGCTTGTTGACCCAAAGCCTGACCACTCCAACAATGAACATTCCGTCTACACCTTACTTTTTTGTAATTGGGCTTTGCTGAGTGCCTAATAGAGTCTGCCAAAGTATTCTGGAAGGCCCTGAGCTCTTTTTAAACCTCATGCTGCCTCAGCTGAATGTGCGACAGCTTGTGATGATTGAAGCCCACCATAATGCTTCCCGCATTATGTTCTTAGCATTTAAAGCATACTGATGTAATAAAAAAGAGTTATGAATTTCTCTGTCATGTGCAGTATATGCATTATGTTTTGCAAGTTCAGTAACTTTATTGTTAGGGGACCAAGACTTAGAGCATGGAGAACCCACCAAGGCAGTAAAGAGTGAACCAGAGAATAGTGTACGTTCAGAAGAATTGATCAGATTCCACCAAACATAGGGTTTAAAAGCTGAATGGTTGTAATGAAAGGAAACACCGAGTGATGAGTTTCAGTGATGTGAGTTCATTTGGAGACAGGGGGTGGCATCTTGATCAAACAAAATCAGCGTCAGACAAAATGCTGGATTGACTCAACAGGCAACATCTGTGGAGGGAAATAAACAGTTGATGAACTGGCTCGAGACTCTTCATCTAGATGGAAAGATAGAGGAGAGGGGAAGTAGCCAGGACAAAGATGTGGGGTGAATGAATGAAACAAGAACTGGCAAGCAGTCAGTGGATCCAGGTAAGATGGGGTTGACTGGCAAATGGAGGAGGTGAGAATGGAAGTAGCAACAGAGGCAAGGAGCTGATAGACAGGGGTAACAAAGGAAAGATACTTTGGTTAGTCCTGACGAAGGGTCTCGGCCCGAAACGTCGACAGCGCTTCTCCCTATAGATGCTGCCTGGCCTGCTGTGTTCCACCAGCATTTTGTGTGTGAAGGGAGATAAAGCTTGCCTGCTATAAAGATTCAGGACACTGTGGTCCCTTTCACCTTCACCTCATAGCATACACTATCTGGCAATATATCTACACTCCATCATTACGCATCCAATTGTCCTGGGAAACAACCATGCAACCGGGAGCTCCAGAATACCATGGTGGATGGAGCACTAGCGTTGGGCAAAGCAATCACTTAATTTGTGCTTGGATTCACCAAAGTAGAGGAGGCCACATCAAAGTTCAAAATACATTTATGATTAATGTACACATTATAAAACCTTGAGATTCATCCCCTTAAGGACAGCCAGAAACAAAACCCCAAAAGAACCCCAAATATGATGGCAGAATATAGTATTAATGGTAAGACTCTTGGCAGTGTGGAGGATCAGAGGGATCTTGGGGTCCGAGTCCTTAGGACACTCAAAGCAGCTGCACAGGTTGACTATGTGGTTAAGAAGGCATACGGTGTATTGGCCTTCGTCAATCATGAAATTGAATTTAGGAGACAAGAGGTAATGTTGCAGCTATATAGGACCCTGGTCAGACCCCACTTGGAGTACTGTGCTCAGTTCTGGTCGCCTCACTACAGAAAGGATGTGGAAGCCATAGAAAGGGTGCCGAGGAGATTTACAAGGATGTTGCCTGGATTGGAGAGCATGCCTAATGAGAATATGTTGAGTGAACTTGGCCTTTTCTCCTTGGAGCGACGGAGGGTAAGAGGTGACCTGATAGAGTTGTATAAGATGATGAGAGGCATTGGTCATGTGGATAGTCAGAGGCTTTCTCCCAGGGCTGAAATGGTTGCCACAAGAGGACACAGGTTTAGGGTGCTGGGGAGTAGGTACAGAGGAGATGTCAGGGGTAAGTTTTTTACTTAGAGAGTGGTGAGTGCGTGGAATGGGCTGCCGGCAATGGTGGTGAAGGCGGATACGATAGGGTCCTTTAAGAGACTTTTGGATAGGTACATGGAACTTAGAAAAATAGAGGGCTATAGGTAAGCCCAGTAATTTCTAAGGTTGGGACATGTTCGGCACAACTTTGTGGGCCGAAGGGCCTGTACTGTGCTGTAGGTTTTCTATGCTTCTATGAAACTCATTAAAAAAGAAACCAACACCCAATGCACATAAAGAAAAAAGAAAAAAATGTACAGACAATAAAAGTAAGCAAATAGCTTCTGAACTGGAGTTTTACGAAAGGCACAAAGCCAGGATTCACTCCAGCAACAGCCACAGTTCATTGCTAAGCTGAGTAAATGTTACGAGGCCACAGACACGAGGACAGGAATCACTGCAGCTGGCACCGTGTTTCAGCATAGAGCTGAGTAAACATGGTGGATCAGTGAGCGGAACTGTTGCTCACCTCGCCTCTGGTCCCAACACTCTAGCCTTTTCAAACTGGCTTGGCTCTTAAATTCATGCAGTAAGCGAGATTGATGGAAATGCATGTGAATCTTTGCCTTACTAGAAGGAATGAAAGGAAATAACATTCCAGCACTCAGACTTCAATTAAACACAGTGACCTGGTAACACTGAACTTGGACTTTGAAACCCATCTAACATTCCTGCACCCAGACTTCAACTAAACAGTGACCTGGTGACATTGTGCTTGGACTTTGAAACCCATTTAAAAGTTTTCAAATGTTTTAAAGACTAGTTTCCTGAAAAAGGGTCTTGTCTGGAAACGCCAACTGTTTGTTCATTTCCATAGATGCTACCTGACCTGTTGAGCTCCTCCAGCATTTTGTGTGTGCTGCTCTAGTTTCAAGACGTTGTTTTGTTATACAGGTTGCACAAGTTACTAGCTATGTACAAAAAAAGACTTTTATTTAGGGCTCACGTCACCACAGAGAGATAAATCACACTCAATGCCTCATCTAAAACCAGTCAGGAAATACTTAATTACTGCAAGACGGTGAGCGATGCTTTTCCATTATAATCGGTTGGCTCAGAGTGGCGCAACTATAACTACCCTTGTTATTTTAGGAATGATTTCATATGATGTCCAAAATTAACAAGATTCTGGTACCTAGTTTACACTGCTCTTACAATATTAATCATGACAACTCTTGAGAGGCAGTCTTCGTGAGATGATATGAAGCATGATGGAGACTGCAGAATAAAAAATGAAGCATCTGCTTTATGTTGTCTGTTCCCGGAGACTCCCCATTTCTGTGTAAGATTCCTAATGGCTGAATGACTGTGCATTTCATTGCCTTGAAATGCTGGTCCTTTGGTACACCTCTTTCTTTAGTGACAGGAAAAGGTGAAATAAGAAGGGGTTAGCCTATGAGGAGAGATTGAATCACCTGGGACTATACTCACTGGGATTCAGAAGAATGTGCCATTCATGAGAAAATACAGAAAGGATGTTACAAAGCTCGAAGTACATCTATCATCAAAGTATGCATACATTATTCAACCGTGAGATTCATCTCCTAACAGGCAGCCGTGAAACAAAGAAGCCCAAAAGAACCCATAAAAAAGGCCGATGAATACCCAATGTGCAGAGAGAAAAAAAACAAATCATGCAAACAATAATTGCAAACAAATAACATTCTGAACTAAAGTCCACCAAGAGAGTCTGAGACCCATAGTTCAGCACAGAGCCGGGTAAATGTCCCAGAGCTGCGAGCTGAACCCTCACATCGGGCCCTGACACCCTGACCTTTTCAATTTGGCCCAGTGTCTAAATCAGCATCCAAACATTGGGTTCAGCCACTTCAACACGCTCCACGGCCTAGGCCCTGCTGCCTTGAATTGGCCTGTGCCCACCCTTTCGGATTGAGTGCGGTGCTTAAATTGATCGAACCTCACGCCTTCCTCACTCTCGGCGATGGACCCGCCGCCTTGGTTCTGCCACATCCAATTGCTTCCAAGTCCAAAGGAAAACTACAGACTATTACTTGCATGATTGTTTGCCAGAAAAGGTATGATTAACAAAGTATTTAGTCATTTTACTTGTTTTGTTAGCCACCAGCCAGTAGTAGCTGAGATTCACTAGTGCCATCTTAAATCAGAACTGGAAACTACATACAGTGTGTACTTGGATCAGGAATTATTCATTGATGTGTTACAGTTAGAGCTTGTCAACTTGGTCAACCAATGTGAGAGAATAGTATAGGTCATCTAGGATCTCGTGCTGATTATTTGGGTACAGAGCTGGAGGTAAGGAGATTGTTATGTGGTTTGCATTGGGAATGATGATTTTGCTGGTGCCCCACAAAATTTGATTCCTTTAGAACCTGCATGGTGTACAGCTTGATCTTCTACTTAAGAGGCTCTAGATGTGTAGTTGTGTTATCCCAACGATAACTTTCCTTTCCTTCTTGCTCCTCTTCTACTTGCATGATGCTTTTCCCCTGGCACCAGCTACCCTCCTCGACTTAGTCATCTATCACGCAGCACATCGTGACAATGTCTGCACATCTGGAAGAGATGTACTGATGGGTGCTTCCAAACTGATCCATCTAGTTGAATTTTATATTGAGGGGACCAATGATGTTGCAAACATAATTCTGATACTTGTGTCTCTTTATATGTCAGAGTGCATCCCATGGGGTTAGTGAGCAAATGGGAATTAGTACCAGAGAAAATAATGGATATACCTTGACACCCCTTCCCCCGGGATCCATTTCTTAGGGCTGTGCTTGCCACGGAAAACATCTGGTAATGTTGAACAATGCTGAACAATTCAAGGAATCTAAAAGGAAACATTGCACTGACCATAATCTACAATCAGCTTGATATAGTATTTGGGGAGTGGAAACCCTGCCTGTTGATGAAATATCCTGGGCTATAAAATCCAGCCCCAAGTGTAGCCAATAGTGTAGCTTACTCTTGTGAGAAGTCAATAATGCTGCCAAGTCCCACTACCCAGGATGCTACTTCCATCACATTCAGATCAAAAGAGAGAAATTCTTCCTTCATGAGTGGAGAGTCTCGATGAAATCTCCTGCTGCTATCAGGAATGATCCAATGGACAGATGTTTGAGAGTCACTTTCATGTCAACCTTCATGAAGAGAAGATACCACAACAGCACGGCCATACAAATTTTCATGTACTGCTTTGATGAGAGACATTGAATTATTGCCATCCTTCAAGAACAACTGCATGCCATATGGTGAAGGTAATCCCACCATGTGTTGGATAAAAAGTTCAAGAATTTTGAATCAAGGATGATGATGGAATTCCATGTCAGAATGGTGTATGAAATGGATGGAAGCTGTGTTGTGTTTACAAGGATCAGCTTTTCTTGTCCTTCAGATGGAAAGAGTTTGGGAAATAGAAAAAGCTGGTGAGTTGCTATAATGCACCACAGATTGTGAGGATAAATTCTTAAGATGGTAGATGAGGCATCAATCAAGGGGAGTGCCTTGCCCTGGATGATTTTGAGCCTCTTGTGTAGCTGAAGAAGCATCCAACCAGACAAATGGAGAACATAGAGACTTTGGTCATTCAGATCGTGGAAAGGTTTCGGGAAGATAGAAGGAATATCAAGGAAACCCAATCTTTAGCCTACTCTTGGAGCTTACTGAATTTTGGAATTTATTTTGCTCCTCGTGAAAAATTGCTAGGAGATCAATGGAAGCGTCAGTTATTGGGAGGTTTTTGTCAAGGTTGTTGTGAGGGAGTGGAGAAACTAAGAGGAATTTAAATCCTGTTTTCCCTATTCTATTACCCACAATGTGATGGTTCTTAGCTCTTTCAAATCTCCTTTCATACAGATGCAAATTTTTTCAGGTTTGAAAAGATCATTATCCAGCTGCCACTGCTTTGATCAATATGATCATTACTGTGACTAAAAATACTAACTCCAGTTTATTCTTGGCAACTTATTCAGTTCCAGGGAATAATATCTCTTTCATCATTGTTACCTTTTTAAGAACTAATATTCTCTTCTCAGTTTATAAAAACATTTTAATTATAATGCTTGGTATAATCATAGAAATCTCTTCTCTTCAGCAGATATTATTCATAACATTCTTTTAAATATATTTGGAACCAATGATGGCAACAGCTCATGCAAATTGCAAAAAAATGCAATAGGAACATTTATTAACAGTTACACAGGAAATATATTGTGACAAGTTAAATTGGAATAGCAAGTTCATTTGTGTATAATAAGGGCCAGTTAGTTTGCTAGAAGGAAGTCCTGCTGCTGTGAAATGAGATGTCACATGAAGTTAATTAGTGTTTTGTATCAGAAATACATTGGCCAGTCTTTTTAAACTGGACAAGGCTGCAGTCGACATTTTTACTTACAGGAGTTCTCACTGATTTTGTAATTCCTCACAGAGTGGAAGCAAAAGAAAGTTTTGCTCATTTCCCAAGTAGAAGCCATAATTTTATGGAGTAGTTGGATGCTGACGTAAAGTGAATCCTGGAGTCATCTTTTTTGATTTTTTATAAACAGCTTTAATTGATGTTTAAAAACTACTGACAGGTTTTGACCTGAGGCACACTTTCAGACATTTACCAGGTCCGTGGCTGTTTTTAAAATTGTTTTATTTACTTAATGAAGCCTTGGTTTGTTTTCCCAGTGTGGATTAACCATATTAATAAATAATCAGTGACACAATGGTAAGGTGTCTAGCCTTAACATACTTGAGTGGTTCTAACTTTTCAAAGAGGATACTTATCAATTCAACATGTTCAAATGTAGGAAATCTCTTATTTAGGAGGAAGTTATGTCTGAATTTTTGGGTTTGGATCAGTGAGAAGGACCTATACTTTCTCAGCTTCTTGAAATGTGAGATTTTTGGTGACTTTTTATAGTAGAAAACTAATTACTTTTTCTCTTGTTATCCAATATCAACATGGATAATCATCATGAGAATTCCAGGCTCATGCTTCTTTAACTTTGCTCAGCTGTTTAATCTACTTTGACATGCCGTATCACATGAACATTTTTGTACACTGTTTCATTATGCCACTGCACTGTTAATTTGTGTCGAATGTTACGCAGAAGCAGCATTAGCAATTTGAGACTTTCCAAGCTTATGACCTACAGCTTGAATAATGAAGCCAGATTTGATTCCATTTGACTGCTAGAAGTGATAGTATCAACTGAACTCACAAGACTGCAACTTTTAAATGATTGTGTTGATGTCTACCTCAAGTGAACATGTCAATTGATTATTAAGACTGGAGTTGACTCTGCCCATCTGTCAATTAGATTTTGCTAATAAATTTTCGTAAATTGCTGCTGACAATCTTTTGTTGTAGTATCATTCTCCCTGAATGTTGTGAATGGTAGATTTTTTTTTCAGATTTCTATTTGAGAGGATAATCACCCCATTGTTAGCTCAATGGATCCCGTAGTCGACAATCTTGGAAAGTTCTAGGCTGGAAGTAGAATATTTATCAGAAACAAAAGTTTGACAGAGACATTCAGCGGATGTTGTGCAGAGGAACAACATGCTGATCACACAGCATTGTGACTCGTCATCATTGTAACATTTCTGAAAGGGAATTTGGTAGTGAATTTACACTATGAGGAACATTTGTTGAAGTTCAGAAGAATGAGGGGAGATCTCATCGAAACCCGGCAAATGTTGAAAGGCCCAGATAGAGTGGTGGGTGGTGGAGTGGAGATACGTCTCTACCAAAGGAACTGTGAGCAACTCCTTCCCTCTGCTGGCCTGCAGGTCACCCTTGGGCAAAGTGTAGCACCTGCTTAGCCCCTCGATCAGCGTCTTGTGAATTCATGGGGGCAGGTGGTGGATAGTCATATGAGCAGCTGGTGCATATCACAAGTCTTGGTTATGTGACCACTGCATTTTGAATTATATTTTGTTAACTGATTTCTAGTATAATACTTTGGTTCATGTGCTATGTGTGATATATGTTGTGTGGGTGCACCATGGTCTGGAGGGAAGTTGTTTAGTTTGGTTTTATATATGTAAAATCAGATGACATTAAGCTGGAACTTGAGATTTCTTAGTTTATCATTTCAGAACATTCATTGTTCAAGAGAGATAATGCGCACCTGCACAATTGATCCAGAATATCCATATTACAAATCAGAGAGTGACAATGCAGGAGATTTAGCAGACTTTGTGACTTTTCATTAATATCGGCATGGACGACACTGATTGGCATTGATCTTCTTGGTTTCGCATCCACATTTTTCAGTAATACAAGACATTAGAAGCAGGATAGAAAAGATCCCTTATGTTGTTCCTGGGATGAAGAGGTTGGCATGTGAAGAAAGTTTGAACAGGTTGGCCCAATATTCTGCAGTATAAACGACTGAGAGTCCTGGAGTCATACAGCACAAAAACAGGCCCCTCGGTTCAACTCATCCCTGCTGATCAGGTGCTCATTTAAGCTAGAAAATCTTATTGAAATGTAAAAGATTTTGACGAGGCTTCAGAGGGTAGATGTTGTGAAGTTGTTTTCCTTAAGGGTATCTAAAACTGGGGCGGGGGGGACGACACAATTTCAGAATGAGAAGTTACTCATCTAAATCAGAGCTGAGAAGAAATTTCTTCTCTCAGAAGGTCATGCACCTTTGGAATTCTCTAGCTTTCTGAGTTGTAGAGGTGCTGTCAATGAACATAGTCTAGAAAGAGGTTGATAGACATCTGAGCTGTAAGGGAGTTAAGGGATATAGGGAGAGAACAGGACAGGATGTCAAGGCTAGCACTGGATCTGCCATGATCTGACTGAAAGGGGAAACGGTCTCAGGGGCCCTCCTGGTCTGACCCATTCCTGTTTCTCATTTTCACTGCACACAGTTGCAAAAAAAGTAAAGGTTACTTCTTTGATAATGCAACTTTTCAAATAACATCTTGAAGGAACATTTTACTACACTGCAAGTTCCCCCAAACTCACGTCACACCGTCAGGTTCAGGAACAGCTAGTGCACTTCAACCATCAAGCTCTTGAACCAAAAGGCCTGGTATGGAAGCACAATTCCCTTGAATGGAACAGCCTACAAGAAATAGTGGATACAGCCCAGTCCATCATGAGTAAAACCCTCCCCCCACTGAGCACATCTATATGCAGCATTGTTGCAGGAAAGTAGCATTGATCAACAGGGACTCCCCACCATCCAGGACATGCTCTCTTCTCACTGTTTCTGTCAGGAAGAAGGTACTCACACCACCAGGTTCAGGAACAGTTATTACCCCTCAACCATCTGGCTTTCAAACCAAAGGGGAAAACTTCATTTGCCCTATCATTGAAATGTTCCCACAACCTATGGACTCATCTTCATAGACTCTTCATCTCATATTCTTGATATTTATTGCTTATCTATTTTTCATTATTATTTCTTTCTTTTGGTAGTTGCACAATTTGAATGGTTGAATGTCAATGTTGGTATGATCTTTCATTGATTCTATTATGGAGTTATTAAGTATGCCTGCAAGAAAATGAATCTCAGAGTTGTATATGGTGGAATATATGTAATTTGATAATAAATTTACTTTGAACTATAAGGTGAGTCATTCATAAAAGGTATTCATTCACCTACGGTTATCTCCCTGACAAATTCCTGCCACAAGTTTCCTTTACACAAGGAAGTTGTCTCCTGTGAACACTGTTCTCAGAATCCTCTGCAGCATCCATTGACATACCAGATGGATTCTGCCACTGTTATCACTTATGAAGTCCACAGTGGATGTACAAGTGTTGGCATCTCAACATCTACCCTGTTAATTCCCTTCAAAATCTTTCACTTATCAATAACGTTACCTCAAATGAATGCCTTTTATGAGACAGCATGCTGAGGTCTGTGCTGAGAGGAAAATGACACCAGTGTGGAAAGTGATACAAGACTATTACAAAAGTGAGGCTTCTGATGAAGTTGTGGAACTCACACATTTCAAGATTTTTGTTTTAGAATTTTTAAGCCGGCATTAGGAAGATGGTTAATTCTGTCTTTATGTCAAAAAATTGGCACAGGCAAATTGAGAGGTTCAGAATTCTCTAAACATGAAGTCCAATTTCTGGTACTTTATTCATTTAGGGATCAGTTTTAACAGACCTGAAATGTCTGAATGAATTAGTTAATAATTTCATGATAAAATTTAACTTGTCAGTTTATTGGGATCTTATTAGATTGGTAAACTGTTTTGAGGTTGAACCTATATAAAATTCCAATGAAGCTTATATGTTTACCATCTTAAAAATAATTGCTGAAAACTTAAAGGCAAGGCTTTTGTTCAAACTTAGGAAATTGAATTTTTTGTGCAAATTATGGAAAAATTTGTTTCAATGAATCCATCACAGTAGTGATAATTTCCAGGAGAACATACAGTCATTATGGCATTGCACCAGACACGTCTGTGCATGATTCACTTCAGCACCTTTGATGTTTTTCCAGGGTCGGAACTACAGCTAATAATGGACTTCTAGCATAATTCCCATTTTTTCACTGAAGACATTGAGAGTCGAAGAGTCCATTCTTGGGCTGCTCTGTTCTATGTCCCATATCTATAAAGCTGAAAGGTGTAATGATTGAACACTCATAGTGGATCAGTATATTTAAGGAGGAAATAGGTAGATTTCTACAGAGATACATCAAGGAATATGGGAAGAGACCAGCAAATGATACTGAGGAAAAGTTTCCAATGGCCAACTCCTAGTTCTATCTCTTATATTAACATCACACGATGCAGATCACACTAATATGTTGCTTTAATTTTTATTTAAAGAGACAATGTTCTGGAATTGTATAATCCACTTGTGCATCTTCAAAACTGTCCATAGGTTGTTTTTTTAGCTTTCCAGGTATATAGAATGTGCATAAACCAGTAGCAAATGTTTGTTCCAGAAGTTAGCTGCTGAGAATCTCACTGTGATAACATCATTATTGAAGGCATCACTATAGCCAGGAATGACCACTCAGAATGGGTGAGGGCCATACTTCCACTTCCCACCAAAGTTCGGTGCTTGGTAACGAGCTGCATACATTTTCAAATGTCTGTCATTTCTCGATGATGTAGCATTCTATGGGAAGGGGTGAGGTTGGTCAAAAATGTGTTTCAATCATGTGGCAAGCAGCCCAGGCATTAATGTGCAAGATTCATGTTGCTTCATTGCCCTAGTGTGCCTGATGCTGCACAGAGGAGAGAAGAACCTGTGTTTGCTCTGCTCAGAATCGCTTGGCCTAATTTTGTGAAGTAAATACTGACATGATTCACTCAGGATAAAATGGATTGTAGATTCGTAAAACAGTGATGATGAAAAAAATGTTGTGAGATCTGATGAGGAGGTAGAAAAAGAATGAAAAGAATGCTTCAGCTTAATCACACTTCCAGGTCCAGCTGACTCCCTTAAATTTGGCTATGCCCATAAATCAGAAATTTCAATGAATTTCTACTTTGGAACAGATGGTAACTCTCAATTACCCTGCATGGAAATTATGTTCAATGACACATATCTTTGGTCCACTGTTATCTCTGTGTGGTAATAATAAATATTCTTTACAGTTTAAATTCACAAAATGATTTCTATATGCTACCAATAAGCTAGAGCAAAGTATGACATACAATAAAAATAATCTTAGAAAACCTTTTCGTTATCATCCTTCCCCTTCTCCCACTTTTTTATTCTGGCATCTTCCTCCTTCCTTTCCAATTCTGAAGAAGGCTCTTGACCCAAAACATCGACTTTTTATTCATTTCCATAGATTCTGCCAGACCTCCTGAGTTCCTCTAACATTTTGTGTGTGTTGCTTTGGACTTCTAACATCTTCAGACTTTCTCGTATTTAGAAATCAATCTGCTTGCAAACATATTTTCTGCAGAAATTACATACAAAGATAATTTTCAGGACAAGAGATTCTGGAGATCCAGAGAAACACACACAAAATGTGGGAGGAACTCCACAGGCCAGCAGCATTGATGGAGAGGAATAAAGAGTCAATGTTTCAGGCTAAGACTCTTCATTAGTACTCAAGAAATATTGACTCCTTATTCCTTTCCATAGATGGTCCAATACCAGGTCAAAACATAAGTTATATGACTGAATTTTTTTGACCCAGAGCAACTTTTTTTTTTATAAGAACAGATTTCTTGACAGAGATTTCACAATAGATGCAATGAAGTTTGGTATTAAGGCTGACAGGAAGTTAATATTTAGAGTACCATGCAAAAGTCTTATATATATATAGAGAGAGAGAGAGAGAGAGAGAGAGAGAGAGAGAGAGAGAGAGAGAGAGAGAGAGGGAGAGAAAGAGAGAGAGAGTACCTAAGACTTTTGCATAGTACTGTAGTTGTCTATGTGGGGTGGGGGTCGATTTTTTAAATCTGGCAGGAGCATAGATGTTGGGAATGGCGAGGGTGGAGTGCTGCGCGAGGGGTGAGGAAAAGGTGGCACAGAAGGACTGCCAAGAGCAGGGGGTAGGAGGATGCCAGTGGCGCAGGTTCAGACACACTCAGCCCTGAGACGTCAGGCAAGATCATATGATTCCAAGCAATTGGGTTATTGATCATTACAGAATGCCTCTAGTGCTTCCTGTTTCCTTCCCTCTCTTTTCCACTATTCCCAACTGTGACTCCACCCTCCCTAACCCCTTCCCATTTTAAGTACACAATAAAGACCCATATCAGAATCAGGTTTATCATCACTCACATATGTCAATAAATTTGTGTTTTTTGTGGTAGCAGTACAGTGCAATACATAAAATTACTACAGTACTGTGTAATAATTCTTAGGCACCCTAACTGTATAAATAAATAAATAAACAAACAAACAAACAACCAACCAAATAAATAAATAAATAAGTGGATAAATGGATAGATAATAAGTAAATATGTCTGTGTGTGTGTATATATATATATATAAGCCCAAGACTATTGCACAGTACTGTATGAGAAAGTTTCACAATATGAAATGCAAGTTCAAAAGGTAGCATTTTCAACTTCATATGTCAATCTTACCAACTGCAGGACTAACCTCACTTTTACCTTATTTAAATCGCACCTTTAGCTCCATGAAGCAGGGCTAAACCTTCAATTCAAATACTCCATCTCACCTTCACCTATCTAGCACCATTTCAAGTGTTGCATCCACAAATTATGGTGAGAACACAGTGGAATATTTGTGTTAAGTTGGGAATATCTCCAACTTCCATTACAGCTTCAATTTACTCATGCTGACCTTTACCATTCGGAGTGCTATTATGGAATAACAATATTATTAGTTACAACTTAAACTGAAGAAGTTGCAGAGATAGAAATAACTACCCCTGATGCAGCAGAAGTACTCTTGATGCAACCCAGGCAAAATTTTCCAGTAGAAATGTCTGAAATCATTCAGCTCAAACCCAGCCTGTACCATTAGTCACCTCTGTCAGTTGAAATATCACAGCTTCCACTTACACATAAAAACAAGGCAAAATGAAGAGAATGCTTTTCTCACAATGTAAAATGCATCAACCTTATTGTTTAAAGGGACCTCAACATACTTGTAGGCGTAAGGTGACAGTTTTATTTAAGTACAACTAAATCATATGTGAAAGGTGATAAACAACTTCAAATTAAAAAAAAATCAATAACATGTCAACAGTTTAATACATTACAAACACAAAAATCTTTAAGGACATGTCAAAGATTGTCCATTAGTCTTATAGTGCAGAAAACATGAATGCATGACTGCTTCTGAAAGTCATCTCAAATCAAGTACTTCTGAAATTATTTTTGTGTAGTTGGCAAAAGTGTGGAATGTACCTCAAAAATTGAATTGCTTTAATGAAAGCCTTTTTCTCAAAGTTTTAGAACTCACTTTAAATGCAGAAGTGAATCTTTTACTGATGAAGGAAAGGGACCAAAGATGAGTAACTAGGCAAATTTAGAGAGGGAGATGAAATGGTTGTGTAATGGTTGTGTTTTGGAAGGAGTAACAGATTACCAATTTTTTTTGTAGGTTGAAGTAGTCTTGGTTCTGTTCATCTTCTGGTACAACAGAATCAAATAATTGTAAGGAGAAGTAATATCATCACAGATTTGTGAATTCATCTGCTTCTGCTCTCTGTAGTTCTTCACTTGATTGTCTGAATCGACTTTCTGCCATCTACATGATAGATTACTCTCCCTCTTCATCCAAATAATTTGTTGTCCCATAAAAAGAAGTGTCATTGAAGTTGCAAGTCACAATAATATATAGACACAATAATGTGTCTATTTTAATGCGAGGAGTATCATGAATAAAGCGGATGAGCTTAGAGCGTGGATCAGCACTTGGAGCTATGATGTTGTGGCCATTACTGAGACTTGGATGGTGCAGGGACAGGAATGGCTACTTCAAGTGCCAGGCTTTAGATGTTTCAGAAAGGATAGGGAGGGAGGCAAAAGAGGTGGGGGCATTGCACTGTTGATCAGAGATAGTGTCACGGCTGCAGAAAAGGAGGAAGTCACAGATGGGCTGCCTACAGATTCTCTGCGGGTGTAAGTTAGGAATAGGAAGGGGTCAATAACTCTACTTTAAACTCTTCTTTATAGACCACCCAATAGTAACAGTGGCATCCAGGAGCAAATAGGGAGACAGATTCTGGAAAGGAGTCATAATAACAGGGTTGTTGTAGAGGGAGATTTTAAATTCCCAAACAGTGAGGGGTTTAACTGGTGTGGAGTTTGTTAGATATGTTCAGGAAGTTTTCTTAACATAATATGTAGATAAGCCTACAAGTGGAGAAGCTGTACTTGATCTGGTATTGGGAAATGAACCTGTGTACTGTGGAGAGCATTCTGACGGGTGCATCACTTTCTGGTATTGGGGGGGTGGGAGGCTACAGCACAGGACCCAAAGAAGGTGCAGAGGGTTGTAAATTTAGTTGGCTCCATCTTGGGTGCTAGCTTACAAAGTACCCAGGACACCTTCAAGGAGCGGTATCTCAGAAAGGCAGTGTCCATTATTAAAGACCTCCAACACACAAGGCATGCCCTTTTCTCACTGTTACCATCAGGTAGGAGGTACAGAAGCCTGAAGGCACACACTCGGTGATTCAGAAACAGCTTCTTCCCCTCTGCCATCAGATTCCTAAATGGACATTGAACCCGTGAACACTACCTCACTTTTTAAATATATATTTTTTCTGTTTTCTGCACTACTTTTAATCTATTTAATATACGTACAATGTAATTTATTTATTATTTATTTTTCTCTTCTTCTATATTACGTATTGCATTGAACTGTGGCTGCTAAGTTAACAAATTTCATGACAAATGCCAGTGATAATAAACCTGATTCTGAGCTTTCAATTCTCAGCCTTGCCATGTATTAAAGTTCAGTTCAGGCATCACCCTATGTAAAAGGGCATAGTTAAGGTACACGACAATTCACTAATCTCATCGTTTTAGATCTGGATTGAGGTTAGTGTGGTTACACCACTGGAAGTACTTGCTGCACAGGACAAAGAGATATGGCTGTTGGGGAAAATAAATTTCAGAAACAAAGAAAATAATGTAATAGTACATTGTCAAACAAGTAAATGTCAACTAAACGGTGAAAGCACAACATCCTCATGGGACTAAATATGAAATACTGGAGTAAATACATGTTGAACTGTTTTCCAAATTTGAATAAAAAAACAAATTTGGAAGTGGAGCATAAAACAAAGACTTACCCATACCCCTCAGAAATTTAATCTGATTTTAATATCTGACATTTCCTCCAGCTCTGTGGAAAGTTCATTGATCTGAAATATTAACCCTTAATTTTTCCACAATCTTTGCTAAATAGTACCTCCACTATTTTCATCTTATATTTTGTGTTTTCATCATTTTTTTTGTTTTTTTTGACAAGCTGACACTTACTGAAGCTGCCTTGATGCATTTCATTAGACTGAATGCCATTTTGATGTCTTTCCATCTGCCAGCCTCAATTTCCTTGGCTGTATAGAGCAGCTTACACAGATCCAGTTTAATTCTTCGATGCTTGTCACATAATAGGAAGGTTGTGATACTACGAGGCAGGGCACAGAGATGATTTATGAGAATGCTTCCAGGAGTAAAGGATGATAGTTATGGGGAGTGATCATCTTGGGTTGGGTTGGAGTTCTTTTATTTGAAACAATGGAATGATATATAAAATTGTAGAGGATTTGGCAGTCTGAGCAGGAATGACCTGTTTCCCTAAGCAGAAATGACTATCATTGCATTGACTTATTTGAAATGTGAGAAGAATTAGATAAGGGTTAAGGAAAAACATCCTCACTTCATGACTGTTGGGATTCAGAAACTCATTGAGGAAGAGCGAGAGGCAGAAAACTTACAAAATGTGGTACCTGGAAGAACAAATGAAGGGATAATCATAAGAGTTGGGAAAAGAGATAAACCCAAAGTTCCATTTTGACCTTCTGAAAATGATAGACAAAAAATCTCATTCACGCATTTCATTTTGTTTTCTTCAATTCCACAACTGCTTTTGCCTACAAATCCTTTTGGGTTTTTAGTTAAGTTATTATGTTGATTTGCATGAAAATGATGACAAATGCATATTCCTGTCAATTTTCAGTTTCAGATGAATCTAATTAAGTTAAACCTTGAACAGGAAGGTAAACATTCTGGTGAAGTTTTTGAAAAAAATGTGTAAGTAAAATGCAAAGCAGTAGTTATAAATAAATCTTCTCTTTGTAAACAGTTTTGGCTTAAAATGTCTTTATAAATTTTATTGCAGCAATTCAGATAAAAATATTGATGGAGCAAGATTTATGTGGTACTTACCTTACAATGATGCCATTCACAAGGTTTATTTTGCCAATATGTGAATTGGAGTTCTGTTTCATTAATGATGCTCACTTCTTCTGCACCCCAGCTCCTGGCAGCTGGTTGAAACTACCTGGGAAGGGCATTCACTTCCTGACTATATACAATATGAGAGAGTTTATTATGAACAGCAATCAGGCTCTTCCGCATTGCAGGGATAATCAACTACTTTCTTACTGCTCATGAATTCTAGCTGGCACATTATACAAAGGGAAGATATCAAGATCCGGTGTGAAGAAAACTTAGTTATCCTTGGGTTGCCAACAATAATGAGATTTTGTCTTCCTTTTATGCAAAAGAAACCTTTTGACCTAGTGTTCAGTCAGCACTAGTAAATTCATGTTCAATTCTTTCTGTACTCCATCTTACTGCTTGTATGCCAGCCATTAGAAAATTCAGTCATGTGCAATGCTCATTATCTAGGACACAACATGAAGAAAGGCCTTTCTCAATGCTCCAATGGTGAAGGGTATATGAAAAATGTGGGGCCTGGAGGGAGAGGCCAGGGTCATATGGATAGCATGCAGAAGTAAAAGGGTTGCATAAAAATTGCATGCTGGGATTTGGGACTGAGTCAAATTACATCATGGGTTTGAATCCAGTCAGGATTAAGGACCAGAGGTCAGGGTTGAGAGGTTGTTGGGCCCTTGGGACAGTTTGGTGTGGAGCTAAATGATGTTGAGTGAGAGTTACAGGTTTTGAAGGAGAATTGGAGTCACAATCTCAGAGAAGATGTGGTAAGATAGTCCAAGGAAGAGCAGAGCACTTGGGATGTTTAAAGCAGGGTGAGGATTTCTTAAAAGCAACAGGCTTAGCAATTTGCGGAATACTGTTTCTGTGTAAGTGAGCTGCAACATGCGCAGGACTCCTGTAGCTGAAACATCATTATGTGTGGCTACAACGCACTGTACATTCGTGCCTCAGATGCATGGAGATCTCAGAGTGGGCGGGTGGGGGTGGAAATCGCAGGGGTTACAAACTACGTTGATTATCAGTAATGGTTTTATTGTCATAAAAATTAGATCTTGTACAATTTGTAGGTTTTGACAGGATATTTCAGAATGAAAATCAGGGTTAAATATATGAGATCTTGAGTCAAGGGCAATATTTTAATTTCCATTTCTTACCTCAATAAATGCCAGTTCAGAGAAGGTAGTTCAGAGGCAGATGTCAGTAACTACTGTAATCCCAAGGTGAAGCTTGCACCCCTTCTCAATGCGCAAGTGATTGTTGCAGTGTGTGTAGTTTGTGTTACTTTCTCAGGAAGTGTCCAACAACATGAAAGCCTTCTGCCAAAACCTGGACATTGCATCTGCTAATTTTGTAATCCACAACAATATGGAAATATACAAATGACCATGGATGGAAAAGAGATTGCTGAGCATTATTGTCAAGAAAAATGTTACTTTTGGAAGAAATTCATTTTTACCTCTGCTGTTGCCACTCAGAGAAGAGCACGTTCTGATAGCCATGATCTTCCTTACTTTGAAGTTAACACTTACATTGAGGATCTCAGGAACATAAACTACCAGGTCAAGTTATTTTCCTGCAAGAATGTTGTGCCATTTCCAGCAAATGGCATTTTCATCAGGTGAGACCTGGAGAGAGTCTCAAATAGAAGTTCAGTTCATTCCATAAATATATAATGTATGTTGTCCCTCTTCCCAGTCATCATATAATCCATGGTTTGGTCTTTTAATGCAACACATTAAAAGCATTGAAGAATAAAATAACCTCTTGCAAAGCTGCTTTAAATATCCACTCCTACATGGCCTCAATCAGCAGATACTGCTTAAGGTTCAAATGTTGCTAAGATATTGAATAAGAGCAGGAATTTCAAAGTACTCTGCACAAGCTGAACTATAGAGTCATTTAACCATTCATTTTACAGCAACCTCTGAAGGTTAATGCCCTAAATATTATTTAGGAATTGTAGCTGATACTCAGTGCAGGTAAATGACTGACTTGGAGTTTGTCTACCTGCCCTCACTCTGGGGAATAAAATTGGTGTGCTAAAAAAAAACTTCATTAAAAGTCCCATGCTTCATTGTAATTTGATTAAACACCCTAAACAACGAAATTATTGCCAAACTTCTTTCAATATTGAATTGACTTTATTTCTTACATCCTTCACATACATGAGGAGTAAAAATCATTACGTATGTCTCCATCCAAATGTGCGATAGATAGATAGATAGATAGATAGATAGATAGATAGATAGATAGATAGATAGATAGATAGATAGATAGATAGATAGATAGATAGATAGATAGATAGATAGATAGATAGATAGAGATAGATAGATACTTTATTCATCCCCATGGGGAAATTCAACATTTTTTTTCCAATGTCCCATACACTTGTTGTAGCAAAAACTCATTACATACAATACTTAACTCAGTAATAATATGATATGCATCTAAATCACTAACTCAAAAAGCATTAATAATAGCTTTAAAAAAGTTCTTAAGTCCTGGCAGTTGAATTGTAAAGCCTAATGGCATTGGGGAGTATTGACCTCTTCATCCTGTCTGAGGAGCATTGCATCGACAGTAACCTGTCGCTGAAACTGCTTCTCTGTCTCTGGATGGTGCTATGTAGAGGATGTTCAGGGTTTTCCATAATTGACCGTAGCCTACTCAGCGCCCTTCGCTCAGCTACCGATGTTAAACTCTCCAGTACTTTGCCCACGACAGAGCCTGCCTTCCTTACCAGCTTATTAAGACTATATTATTAAGACAATAATAGTAATTTATAATAGAAATACACTCAAATCAGTGTGAGTTAATCAGTCTGATGGCCTGGTGGAAGAATCTATCCTAGAGTCTGTTGGTCCTGGCTTTTATGCTGCACTACCGTTTACTGGATGAAGGCAGCTGGAACAGATTGTGGTTGGGGTGACTTGGATCCCTAATGATTCTTGGGGCCCTTTTTCCACACCTGTCCTTGTAAATGTCCTGAATCATGGGAAGTTCACACTACAGATGTGCTGAGCTGTCCGCACCACCCTTTGCAGAGTCCTGCGACTTAGAGAGTAGACTGATAACTGTATTTAATTTGATGCACTCATTTAACATACAAGAAAATCGTGTTGCATATCACCTTCACTAATATTCAAGAAAATATTATTTGTATGGTGACAATTCACTATGATATCCATTTTGATGCTGCCAGTCCTTTTCTGAAGAGCTGTACCTGGAGAATGAAATTTGTTTTAAAGTATCATCTTCACAGTCTTCTTTCTCTGTTACATTGACTTATATGATTATTTGCTTCTACAAGGAGATCCAGTTCATTTACTTGTATTTACTTAACTTTCATTTTGTGCAACTTAAACTCTACGAAATAACATATGACTAATAATGTGTGTTAGAGTTCCTGTGCTACTTTTACAGTGACTTCATATTTAAAGTGTTTATACTTAATGTGTTAACTTTGTGTGTTGAAGACTAATGTCTGCAGTTATGTGAAAACATAGCTTGACATCGTATTCTTTGTACATCTATTTAAAATGTGTGAGATGTTGAAAAAGCACATAAAGGTTACAATAGGCCACGTGGCAGTAAATGCTTTGATCAATAAACTATTTTTATTCACTCTCAAGAGAAAATACATTTTTCAGTACATTCACCTAGCTTCATAGGTATTTTTTCTGACATGCTTATGTCTTATTTCTCGTATATATCAGTGGCTATGCGACACATAATTAGAGTTAAGAATAAGAACAAGTGAATTTTGTGCAGAGAAAATCCCATTAGAAGCCAAAATATTATTAAATACTATAGAAAAACAAAATAAGGATATTATTTTGAAATAAATTACATTCTTCTAGCACAACTCTACAGAAAAGGGCCAGCAACATCAAAATGGAAATCAGTGAATTTTTTTCTACAAAAAATAATAGGCTCAATAACAAACTTACTTGTTCTTAAACAAGACACCACGATTACAATATAATATTAATTCATAATTATTGTTCAGAATAGGAGTGAGGTCACTAGTCATATAGAAGAATTTTGAGTTAATCTGCAAAGCTCTAATATGCATACTTCTTTGCAACTGATATCAGTCTGTGAAAAATATTAAAGCCCAACCATAAAGTACTAACAGGGCTGAGCTGCATGCTGGAGACTGATTTAGAAATATTTTTGCACCTTTTAGATGTTTTGATACATAGAGCCCTTTGTAATCCAATAAGGAATATTGGAGGGACAGTACATGATATAGTTAAGGTGAATGACATAGATTTATTAAAGGGGAAACTGGAAAAATACCCGAGGGAAAAAGGAACAGAAGGGTATGCTGACAGAGTGAAATGGAGGGAGAGAATACATGTGTAGTATAAGCTCCAGCTGACAGGCCTACTCCTGTCTTATAAATCGTTAGTCAAAGTATACTTTATTTAAAAATTTGAAAAAATGTAACTACAGCTTTAGTAAATTCCAGGCACTCTCTATTAATTGAAAAATATTTTAATATTGTCAATAAACTCAAATGATTACTTATTGTAGCTGAACAAACCAATGATTCTTCACCATCCCTGTTTAAAAAAATAAATTTTAATTGGTCCGAATGGAATACGCATTTTAAAAACAATACAAGTTACAAAGTACTTGACTTTGAATGAAATTTGGCCAAGTTATTATTTTCAGGAGCATTCAATGTTCACCATCTGTATTTTCAACTTCCATTATGATTACATGCAAAAGTAAAATATTTTAATATTTTCATAGTAAAAATGGATTTTGAGGGTTTTTTTAAAAAACAATCAGGCCTTTTTTAATGTAATCAAAATAGATGCATCCATAGATAATAGAAAATAGAACTGTACAGCACTATACAAGTCCTTCAGCCCCTTGATGTTGTGCTGACATTTTAACTTACTACGAGTCTCTTAAATATGCCTAATGTATCTGCCTCTAGAACAACCTCTGGCAGCATACTTCACATTAACAACACCCTACATAAAAAAAAAACATCTTTGACATCCCACCTATATTTTCTCTGGTCACCTTAAAATTATGCCCTCTTGTATTCACCACTCTGAGATAAAGGCACTGACTGTCCACTCTGTCATTGCCTCTTATCATCCTATGCACCACTATCGAGTCTATGCAGCATTACCTCATGGCTGTTGAAGTCAATCCCTCGACTAATGAAGGCCATTACTCCAATGCATTCTTACTTACCTTATCAACTTCAGTGGCAAATTTGAGGGCTCTATGGACATGGACCACAAAATTCCTCTGTTCTTCCACACTACTATTAGTGCTGCCGTTAACCCTGTACCCTGCCTTTAAGTTCAACCTTCCTAGGTGTATCACTTCACACTTTTCTGGATCGGACTCCATCTGCCACTTCTCAGCCCGGCTCGGTATCCTACTAATGTTCCGATGTAACCATTGACAACCTTCTACATTATCCTCAACACAATAGAACCTTTGTGTCATCTGCAAATGTACAACCAACCCTTCCATTTCCTCGTCCAAGTAATTTATAGAAATCACAAAGTGCAAGGGTCCCAGAACCGATCCCTACGAAGCACCACTGGCCCCAACCTTCAAGTAGAGTACATTCCATCTACTACCATGTTCTGCTCTCCATGGGCAAGCCATTTCAGAATCCACATAGCCAAGTTTCCCTGGATCCCAAGGTTCCTTGGAGATTTTCTCCTGAATTTCTGAATGAGCTTATCATGAGAAACTTGTTGAACAGCTAACTAAAAACCATATACGTCACATCCTCTCCTCCACCTTTATCATTTTGGTTTGTCATGTCCTCAAAGAATTCAATCAAGCTCATGTAATCTACCCCTCTAAGGCTATGCTGACTAACACTAATCAGACTATGCTTCTCCAAATGCTTGTAAATCCTGCCTCTAAGAATCCTCACCAATATTTTGCCCACCACTGACGCAAGGCTCATCGGTCTCTAATTCCCAAGATTATCCCTATTTCCTTTTTAGAACTAAGGAATAAACATTTGCCACCCACCAGTCCTCTGGTACTACCCCTGTGGCTAGAGAGGACATAAAGATTATCACCAAAGGCTCAGCAATTTTCTCCTTCATTTCCCGTAGTAATCTGGAGTATATCCCATCCGGCCCAAGGAACTTATTTATCCTCAAGATTTTCAAAAGTTCCAACATTTTTAATGTCGATATGTTTCAGCATATTAGACTGTTCCACGCAGTCTTCATATTCATCCAGGTCTCTTTCATTGGCAAACAGGGAAAAGTATTCTTTAAGGACCCCTTCTCAACTCCTCCAACTTGAAGTCTGCTTCCTCTTATCTTTGATCCATCTTACTCTCAGTCTATTCATTATCATGTTCTTCATGTATGTGTAAAACGCCTTGGGTCTTTCCTTGCTTTTACTCACCAAGTCCATCTCATGCCCGCTTCTTAAGCTTTGTCTTCCTTATAATTCTCAAGAGCCTTATCACACCCTTGATTCCTAAACATTAATTATGCCTCGGTTCTTCACAATATTCTTTATTCAAATAATGAGTAAGAGTCCAGTTAGGCCAGTCAGCCATCCCCATACTCATGGGAGTTGGCCATCACCTCCTCCCCTCCACGATTATGTAAACACTTGGGAAATGCAAAGGAAAAAGATTTTGCTTTTGAGAGAAAAATTATACTCTGGAAATTTTCACTCTTATCCCCTCCAGTGATCAAAACCAGTCCAGGAGATCACATGGACCATGTGTTCTCCATTAATTCAGTCATTTAAATACAGGGATGAAAAAGGCAACATGGTTCTCTGAGCCAGTTCCTGCTATTAAGAAAATGCAACTTTTATTTCATATGTTATATCAATGAGCTTAATCCTTTGAGGAAATATACCAGGTAATCATACAAAAGTTTAGAATATCAATACAGGCTTATAATTGACATCAAACTTCACTGAGTAGTAATTTTCCATGACATACCATGGCATCTCCAATATTCCTTCATCGCAGGAACTATTGTGTTCCTCAGAGTATTTATTCATTCTTTCTGTCTTACTCCAAAGATCTCCAGATCAATAAACAAAGAACAATGCCTTTGATTAGTAACAGAACCATTGAACAATCTCCCTGCAACCAAGAGCTGGATGTTAAAAATTAACAATGTGTAATGGTTTGCATAAAAAATGTTTGTGTTTGTGTGTGCGTCTCATGGGGTTAGCTGCAGGTAGTGATCATGAATTGGCAGTATGTTGGGATTGTGGGAAGAAAGCAGATTAATAAAATTTCTAGGATGTGGAAGAGGGAATAGGGGACAAAAGCCTATATGAAAAACAGATGGGCCACAGATGTTCCTTGGGTAATGTCAGAGGTTCTGACAGGCCATTTGGAATCAACCATGTTGATGGATTTGGAATTGCTTATGGCTCAGACCAGATAAGGGTGGCAGATATCCTCCATTGAAGGATGCTAATGAACCACTTATGTCTTTGCAACATTTCAATAGTGTTGTGGTGGCGGTTACTTTGACTAAATTCTTTCACATTCTAAATCTACTTTACCAGTTGAATTTGAATTGCAGCTGCCATGGTGGGATATAACCTCATGCCTCTGGAATGTTGGTCCAGAGCTTTGGCTGGCAGACCAGTCACTAAACCACTCTGCCACTGTACACAGTACCATGTAATGCCATCTCACGGGGAGAAAGCAGAAAAAGAAATGGAAGTCCCAACTTTAATGGCCACTCTGCTGGCAATTTCCCATCTTCACGCAGCTACAAGCCCACTAGCCAGCCTTCAGTTCCCAAGCACTTATATTGGGGAATCTGCCATTGGAATCAGAAACAAGTTTCATCTGGCAGAAGAATAGCATTGGAGAGGAAAGACCAAGAAATAGGAGCAGAAGTTGGTCATTTGCCTTTCTGAGCGTGCACTGTTACTTATGAAGATAATGCCCGATTTTCCATCTGAGTGCAATTTTACTCCACTATCACATTGATTCCCTCAAAATCCAGAAATTTTTCACTCTCTGTTTGGAATGAAGTTCAGTGACTGAACATCCACAGATCCAGGATAGAGAATTCCAAGGATTTTTCTGTGTGAAGAAATTTCTTTTCATCACAGTTGTCCTTAATCTGTGGGCACAATCTGTGGTCCTAGGCTCCCAAACCAAAGGAAATATTCATCATGCATTGAGTCTCTTGAGCCCCGTGGGGATTCTGTACAGCAGATTATCATATATTCTTCTAAGCTTGAGACAATAAAGGCCTAGTCTACTCAATCTTCCTTCATATGATAAACTCATTATCCTAAGAACAAGTCAAATGAAAATACACTACACTCCTCTTGAGCAAGTACATCCTTTTCTTCAGTTAGAGACAAAATCTATACATAACTCGCCAGATGTGGTCTGACCAAGGTTCTGTACAATTGTAATAAAACACCTTTACTCCTGTACAGAAATTCTTTTGAAATAAATACCAGCATACCGTTTACCTTTCTAATTACTTGCTACATTAGCATGTTGGCTTTCAATGATAGGTGTAAAAAAATACCTTGGTCACTTTCAACGCTCCCAATCTCACACTATTTATAAAATCACTGCTTTTCAGTTTTGTGAACCAAAGTGGTTAACTTTGCATTTTCCCACATTATATTCCATCTGCTAAGTTCTTACATCCCTTTGCAATGTCCTCACTTCCTCTTGCTGTAACTATTAGCAATCACATCTAATTTTGTCACATCAGCAAACCCAAAATCACATTTGCCCCCTTCAGCAAAATCGTTAATATACATTATGAATAACTATGGTCATAAGCATCAAATCCTACAATGCACCACTCATTAGAGCTCCACCCCACCCCACAATTTAAGAAGGGTCTGTTTATTTCCATCCTTATCTTCCTGTTCAATTACCAATTTTCAATCCTTGTTGGTACACTATTCCTAATTCCACATGTTCCAAACACAGCATGTCTATTGTGCCCCCTTATCTACTCTAGTAGCATATTATTTCCAAATGAACCAGACATTTTAATGTCCTCACATACAGCCCAGTCCCATTCAATCCCTTTCAGTCTATGACATCCTTCATTCGAGATTCAGCATTTTCTCAATTAGTGATATTTAACTAACAGATCAGATGTTCCTCAATTTTTCTCTCCCTCCTTTCTTTAAGCATTGGAGGTCACATTTGCTACTTCCCAATCCACAGGAGCAATACTAGCAACTAGAATATTGGATGTTGCATTTATTATCTCCATCATCATCATTTCAATATTCCTGGCTTGCAGGATAAGCATTAGTTAATTTGGAACTTCTTGTGCTCACTTTTAGTTCTTTCTTTTAATTCAAAAAGTTATTAAGCATTTGAAAAGTTAATTTTTCTTTAAATCTCTTTTATCTTTATGCACTACCTTTTGAATGGAAGGGCATTCTCAAACATAAATAGTTCTTCTCAGGTTTGACAATCAGCTGAGCTGGAGAGGATTAATATTCAGCTTTTACTCTGGCAGGTCTTGTACTGGCCTTTTCCCATGTGACAATATTACATTCTGCTGCATTCATTAGCTTTGTGGTTATGTTACCTATCCAGAAGGCAAAGTTCCAGAGTACTGTACAAGAACCACTAGTTCAAATCCTACCCTGGTTACAAAGGAGCAGAAATACATCTTGTAAAGTAAATAGAATCTAAAAGTTGATTGAGATAAAAACTAGCCTCAATACTACTGGGTTGTCACTTGAACCAAAGTGGTTCACTAATATCCTCAGAAAAGAAAAATTTGAATACTTACCGCTCAGAGCTATATGTCAGAGTCAGATTTATATCACCAGCATGTGTTGTGAAATTTGTTGCTGTTGTGACAGCAGTACAATGCAAAACATAGTAATAGAGAATAAAACTGTGAAACACAGTAAGTATATATATGTAAAATAGTTAAGTTAAATAAGTAGTGCAAAAATTAATTTTTTTTAAAGTAGCGAGGTAGTGTTCAAGTACTCAACATCTACTCTGAAATCGGATGGCAGAGGGGAAGAAGCTGTTCCTGAATTGCTGAGTGTGTAACTTCAGGCTCCTATACCTCCTTCTTCAAGTCAAGTCGTCAAGCCGCTTTTCATTGTCATTTCAACCATGAACTGCTGGTACAGTACACAGTAAAAACAAAACCACATTCCTCCAGGATGATGGATTGTAGTAATGAGAAAAGAGCATATCCTGTGTGATGGGGGTACTTATTGACAGATGCTGCCTTTTTGAGGCATCGCTCCTTGAAGATGCCTTGGATACTACAGACTCTGTTTCTCTTCATGCAGTTGACTCTCAGCTACCTGTGTTCATTCAATCACGGGCAATAAATTCCAGCATTGTCATATACATCCTCAACAAAATTTAAAAACATATATTACATGGCATTGTTATTAAGGATCTGGATGTCACTACCTGCTATTCGATACTGGAAGATCTGCAAAGGGCTATTGCTCATTTCTCAGATAGGCCAGTGTGGATGCCTTGTTGCAGATAACAATGTACAGCCCAGTGATACTGCGAGATTTCAGGAAACGATTGATGCCAAGAAGTTTGGTTATTATTTGCAATCTTTGAACTAACAGAATCAAAGCAGTTCACTGGGAATTGAAAACATCATCTCGATCATGAGGGGTATTCACTCCGGAGAAGCTATTTTAATAAATGCAAGGGAACAAATTTTCAGAGTCATAGAGCATGAAATCAGGCCCTTTGGCCCACTGAATGATACTGTCAAAATACTCATTTTTCTGCTTATCTGCTACGATCTGTCGGGTCCCATGTTATTCTCCCTACACTCCCATCAACTCACCCCAAGTTCTAAAATACACCTACATAGCAGGAGCAATTAAAACAACCAATTAATTTATCAACATGCAAGTGGGAGGAAACCCATTTGGTCACAGGGAAAACATGCAAATTCCACACAAACAATACCAAAGATAAGGATTGAACCCTGGCTTCTCAAGATGCTGCCTCATAGCTCTATTTTCCGAACAACTGTGCCACCCCGGCTTAGTATGGTACAGAATCAGAAGGAGTCAACAGGGCATTAAGTACCTTGTTGATGTGCTTTTGTGTTGCGTATTCAATACATTTGTTTTCTCTGACAGCTTCATTTAAAACTTCACGAACCACATTCAAATGAAGTCCAGCTGCATAGCAGCTGTTGACAGAGCGAAATAAGCACACAATGAAGAAAAAGGCACATACCTGACATTTTGCGTTAGAGTCGTCCACATAATTTATACTTCGGATATTTGTCAATTTTGTCTTTTACTATGAATTAATTACTGCTTTATGAGTAGAGTGGAATGTTGAACACCTAGGTACAAATTAGAGTGATGATTCAGCTGACCCAAAACTCTAATTTTGGAACACTGAGGATTTGTGCAAAACTGATAAATCTACTTGCTAAAAGCAAGCACACCCATTGTAGGTTGTGTTGTGTTGGAGTACTGCCAGCCTGTAGCAGAACCTGCATAATATTGCAAAGGGGTCACATGCTGAGCTGATTGTAGATGAAACACATGCAACCCAGGAGGAATGTGGACTGTTAATCAGAATGCTTAGCTCGCATCAGCAGCGTGGTCACTTAACTCAACAATACCTGCCTGCATACTTATCCCCTTAGGTAAAACAATGTACTAAATTGCCAGTTTGGAACAGCAGATAAATATAAAATCAAAGATTTTTCCCCCATCTCAGTAGACAAAAGGCCAATAAATGATTACTTCTTGAAAAGTTGCAGAACAATGTTTAATCCTGATGGAAGCAGGACACATGTTTCAAGTGGAATATTTTCAGAATACCAATTCAACCTATCAGCGTAATTCAAATCCATTGTCTCAGACCAACAGACTGTGCTCCTTCCCCCTGAAAAGAAACAGAAAGTGAAATGTGGGGATCCAGGTCTGAGGTAGAGTAGACTCAATGGTCTGAATGGACTAATTCTGCTCCCATGTTTTATGGTCTTATAGGGAGACAATAATTCAGCCAGAATGGAATTGCAGAGCACCTGGATGGGCAAAATGGCCTAATTTTCCTCCCATGTCTTATGGTCTTACACGACTACCTATAGTCAGTGCCCAATTTCAAAGAATTTCCACAGATGAGTATGTCTCCACAGTCATGAACTTTATTAGCAAGTGTGTTGTGTACCAATGAGGACAATCCGAGTGTTTCCAATGGATGAACCAGGAAATTAATTCCTTATTGATGCCTAGCTCCATGGTGTTCAAATCAGGTGACCCTGACTTTACAAGAAATTGAGGTAGGTACATCCTCAATCAATCTGTCAGGGATGCCAAGAGACAATAACAGTCCAAAATATAGTCACAGACGAGCCATCAGTTGTGTCGAGGCTTACAAGCTATAAATGGCTACAATACAAATTCAAGCAGCATTGATAACAACAGTGCATGTTTTCCTGATGTGCTTAATGCATTCTTTGCACACTTTGAAGAGAATGTCACCAGCCACACCAACACCTCCAATGTACCTGAACTCACAGTCACTGGTACAGATTTATGAATGAACATTCAGAGAATGAACTCATGGAAAACAACTGGCCCGGATAGTGTCCCTTGCTGTGTTCTTAGATCTTGCACAAATCAGCTAGCAGAGGAATTTGCATACATTTTTAAACCTCTCCCTGCTTCAGTTGGAAGTACACCCTGAGTTAAGAGGACAACTATCATCACACTACCTAAAAAAAATGGTAATGTGCCTTAATAACTATGACCTAGTAGATCTAACATCAACCTTCATGACGTTCTTTGAAGGCTGGTCATGGCACGCAGTAACTCCAGACTCCCAGACAATCTCAGCCCACTACAATTAACCCACCGCCAAACAGGTGTACAGTAGACACCATTTCTCTGGCCCTAGACTGAGCGCCGAAGCATTTACTTCAATACTCGAATCCCAAGCAAATCATCTTCAAACTCCTACACCTGGGACTCAATACTTTCCCTTTGCAACTGGATCCTTGGCTTCCTGACGAACAAACTGCAATCAGTTTGGACAGGCAGCATCACCTCTGCCCCTATTATTCTCATCACTGGTGTCTCAGTAGACTGCATCCTCAATAGCTACTCTACTCCACATCCCATTCATAACTGCCTTTCTCGATTGTACTCCAAATAATCAACAAGTTTGTAGGTGATACCTCCGTCATGGGCCTCATCTCAAATAACAATGAGTCGTAGTGTAGGAAGAAGATAGAGATCCTAGTAACATGGTTTCATTTCTTCAATGTCAGCAAAATTATAAAGCTGGTCATTGACTTCAGGAATGAGTATGGTTCCATCAATGTTGCAGAGGTTGAGAGGGTTTGAGAGCTTCAAGTTCCTAGGAGTGAACAGAATCAATACCTTGTCCCTGTCTAACCACCTGATCAAGAATGCTCACCAACACCTCTACTTCTTCAGGAGGCTAAAGAAATATGACCCTCAAAAGATTTTTATTGTTGCATCATAGAAAGCAGCCTATCCAGATGCATCGCAATTTGGTATGGCAACTATTCTGCCCATGACACAAGAAACTGCTGAGATTTGTGGACACAGCTCAACATATCACAGAAAACGGCCTCCCATCCATGTACTCGTCTGCACTCCTCGCTGCCACTGTAAAACAGAGAGTACAGTCAAAGACCCCAACCGCTCCAGTCAATCTTTCTTCTTTCCTCTCTTCCATTGGGTTGAAGATACAAAAAACTGAAAGTACCTATCACTAGGGTCAAACACAGCTTCCATCCCATTGTGTATGAGTATTGTATCAAATGTTAGTATGATTAGATACTCTTGATCTCACAAAATTCAAAGTAAACTTATCAAAGTATGTATATGTCACAGTATATTACCCTGAGATTCATTTTCTTGTGGGTATTCAGTAAATACGAACAAACACCTTAGACTCAATGAAAAGACTACAGGCAAACAAAGGTGGACAAATAAAACAAAGTGCAAAAGACAACAAATTGTGCAAATACAAGAAAAACAAACTCATTCGTAAGGCCTGTGATGTTGTGGGGGTGGAACTGGACTCTCTGATGGTGGTGTCTGAAAAGAGGATGCTGTCCAAGTTGCATGCCATCTTGGACAATGACTCCCATCCACTCCATAATGTACTGGTTAGGCACAGGAGTACATTCAGCCAGAGACTCATTCCACTGAGATGCAACACTGAGCGTCATAGAAAGTCACTCCTACCTGTGGCCATCAAACTTTACAACTCCTCCCTCGGAGTGTCAGACACCCTGAGCCAATAGGCTGGTCCTGGACTTATTTCCACTTGGCATGATTAACTTATTATTATTTAATTATTTGTGGTTTTATATTGCTATATTTCTTCACTATTCTTGGTGCGGCTGTAATGAAACCCAATTTCCCTTGGGATCAATAAAGTATGTCTGTCTGTCTGTCTGTCTGTCTGTCAATAATAGCTAAATAAGTAATAAATAATATTAAGAACATGAGTTATAGGTTTCTTGAAAGTGACACCATCGGTTACAAAATCATTTCAGCGTTAGGGTGAATGAAGTTATTCATTCTAGTTCAGGAACCTGATGGCTGAGACGTAATAGCTGTTCTTGAACCTGGAGTTTGTTGTTGGACCTAAAGCTCCTCTGCCTTCTTCCTGATGACAGCAGTAAGAAGAGAGCATGAGCTGGATAGTGGGAGTGCTTAATGATGAATGTTGCTGTCCTGTGACTGTGATCCTTCTAGATGTTCTCAGAAGAGCTTTTTTTTCTCGACTGTGCTTTTTTCCATAGATGCTGCCTGGCCTGCTGAGTTCCTCCAGCATTTTGTGTGTGTGGCTTGGAATTGCTGTATCTTCAGATTTATTCTTGTTCGAGATGTGCTTAGTGGTGGGGAAGGCTTTATCTGTAGTGGACTGGGCCGTATCCGTATTCAAGGGCATTGGTGTTTCCATACCAGGCTGGGATGCAACCCACCTATTGAAGTTTGTCAAAGTTTTTGATGAATTGATCTGTATGGACAGTATGTAAGGCAAAATCTTCACCGTATATTGGTACATCTGACAATAAACCAAATTACCAATTTTCTGGAAGCATTTATCAACACAAAAATAATCTGTCAGGAATAATACGATAAATTTCCCCAAAAACATTTGGTACATCAAGTCAGAGCCACCCTTCACTTAAAAGTCACCTATAATTCTCCTCCTCCTAACAGGTAAAAAAAAATCCCTGACAACCATAGAAAGTTTACTTGATATTCATCCGAATACAACCAAAATCCCAGCATCAAGTTTCAGGTACAGATGGTCACAATCCATTAAAAATGTCTCAGGAACTAGTTATCATACAATTCAACATCCCAAATTTTTAATTGGGATCATCAGTATTGCAATAAAATGTTTCGGGTACAATCCAACCCCTCAAAACTATATTCAGATAGAAAAAAGCAACGTACACAAAATGCTGGTGGAACGCAACAGGCCAGGCAGCATCTATAGGAAGAAGTACAGTCAACGTTTCGGGTCGAGACCCTTTGTCAGGACTAACGGAAAAAAAGAGATAGCAAGAGATTTGAAAGTGGGGGGGGGGGGACCCAAAATGATAGGAGAAGATAGGAGGGGGAGGGATGAAGCTAAGAGCTGGAAAGTTGATTGGCAAAAGGGATACAAGGCTGGAGAAGGGGGAGTATCATAGGATGGAAGGCCTTGGAAGAAAGAAAGGGGAAGGGGAGCACTAGAGGAAGATGGAGAACAGGTAAGGGGTTATGATGAGAGTGAAAGAGAGAAAAAAAGTAATTTAATTAAAAATTAAAAATTAGGGATGGGGTAAGAAGGGGGGAGGGGCATTAACAGAAGTTAGTGAAATCAATGTTCATGCCATCAGGTTGGAGGCTACCCAGATGGAATATAAGGTGTTATTCCTCCAACCTGTGTATGGCTTCATCTTGACAGTAGAGGCGCCATGGATTGACATATCGCAATGGTAATGGGACGTGGAATTAAAATCAGATAGAATCAATCGATTGTGGTTATCCTAAGAAAAAAGTTTTGGGTGCAGGTCTTCATTGGCATCCGAACTGAATACTTCAGGTAGAAGCATTTATCCTCACAAATATTATCATCATGTCAACACAATATTTCAGAAACAATCAATCAATGTCATCCCAACAACATATTTTAGTTGTCATCCTTAATCCAATCTGAATATTTCAGCCACAGTCCTCCATCAAAAATTCCAACAAAATGTTACAAGTCATAATTCATCATCATCATCATCATCATAGCAGAATGTTTCAGATAGAATCAGACAGCTGAACAAACATACCTTTCAAGAACAAACTACACAATAATTCTAACAATATTTCAGGGAAATCCATCAGCAGCACCCCAATCAAATGTTTTATGTATGTTTTACTACATAACAGAAAAAGTCAAATACAACAATCAGTTCAAACTAATGTTTAGATACAATCTATAACAAAATAATGTTTCAGGTTGAATCCATCATGATTCCAACAAAATTTTCAGATTCATACATTATCATCTTCACAGCAATATATTTCAGATATAATCCATCTTCCAAATGAATGTTTTTTGTTTAATCCTTGATCAGAACAGAATATTTCAGTTACAATAACTTTCAACATCTCAATATCAGAAACAGTCCTTAATTCTAACAGAACTTTCAGAGAGAATACACTATCCCAAAACAATTGTTAAATCCAAACAGAATTTTCTTTTGTAAGGTGTGATCATGCATCCAACTAATTTTCAGGTGCAAACTACCACCTCCTTCATCATCATTGTCTAGCAGATTATTTTGAGCACAAACATTATTATCAGATATCACATACAATAGCCTTTATTTCAACTGAGGCTTAAGAATAATCATCATATATCCCACAAATGAATGCTCAAATTTCAAGTTGCCTTGATTTACTACTGCTTGATATACAATGACCTGGATAACTGAGAACCTTCCAGTATCCTTTCTTCTTCATCACAACAGCAGAAAGCATAGTTCAGGTACAATCCTTGTACCCAGCAAAAAAGCTTCAAGTTCTAACATTATTGTCACCAGACAATGTTTTATCGTCACCTTTTTTTAATCACTAATTTTTATTGCAATACCAACAAATTACATTCAATACAACCAGTTGTCGATTATATTTTGACTGTTTAACCCAGCCACTCCCCAACCTTCATCCCCACCCCCCTCCACCCCTCCCCCTCTCCCCCCACCCCTCTCCCCTCCACCAACCAACTGCACACACAGACAGAGCATTCCTATTTTAACAGATGATCTTTTAAGTTAGATATCAAATTTATCCACATTAAGATTGTGTTTGGTCATGCATCATTTACTCTTGCTGATCATAATTCCAGGTAAGAAATGTCCAAAAATCTCCAAAGCCGGTGAGTACTTCATGAGGAGGTTTCCAACGCTGGACTACAATCTTCTTAGCTGCAGTCAGGCCTGCCAGCCAGACTTTTCATGTTTTTCCCGTAAGGGAAAGGTGGCAGTCATCATTTAGAAGATGTACAGTGGGATCAATTGGTAATTGTACCCCTGTTAGTTCTGTAAGAGTACTGATAACCTTCCCCCACAAACCAAAAACCCCTGGACATTCCCATACAACATGTATAAAAGAGCCAACGGTTCCGTGGGGGCAAAATGAGCATTATAGGTCAGGAATCAGTCGCATTTGATGTCTGATTCTCGGTGTTGGATATGCTCTATGACAAAATTTCAAGTGTATATACCGATGATTTGGGTTTTTCGAAGCACCGGCAGCATTATCCCAAATCGCATCCCAGTCTCAGTCTTGTCCCAATTCAGATATGTCCCTATCCCAGGCTTTCATTCCTGATGTGAGCATATATTTCTGGGAGTTTAATTTATCACAGATATATGACACTATGTGTCTTGGAGCATTCTGTATCCAATTTAAAATGGGATGATCCTTTAAACCTGACCCCCAGGGAACCCCATAGGCTTTACAAGCTGATCTTACTCTAAAGTAGAAGAAAAGAGAGAGTTTATCAATATTATATCGAGATACCAGTTCTTGAAAGCTAAGGATAGTACTTGCTCTATTAATACCTTGAAGAGTAGTAATACCTTTATCCTCCCAAGTTCTGTTAGTGAATGATTTCCCCCCAGATAGAAAATGATTATTGTTCCATAATGGGGATGATTTGCACCATACACATTTAAATTTTAGGAATTTTTCTGCTGCTCTAAACACTTGTAGCATATGGATTAAAATTGGACCATAATACAAATCACATTTTTTGGTAGATATACCTATAAGGAGAAAGTCCTTCAACCTTATTGGTGCCATTAGCTCTTGTTCTATATTTTTCCATGACGAAACCTTATCCTCCTCCATCCAATAGCTAAGACTTTTAATACAAATGCCCAGTGATACAGTTTAAAATTTGGGAATGCCAATCCCCCATCCAACTTTTTGAATTGTAGAGCTGACCACTTTATATTGGGTCATTTACCATTCTAAACATAGCATCGTAGTAAGAAGTCCAGTTTTTGCTAATATCCTGCTGGAGGCACAAGTGGGATCATTGAGCTGATAAAATTAATGTGGGGTGAGATGTTCATTTTAATGACTGATATATGGGCTGGGACTGATGCTGGCAGGTGTCTCCATCTATTAATATCTTCTATTTTCTTCCAAAATTAAGGAGCAATTTGTTTTAGCCACAGACACCAGGGAAGTACTAACTTTAATACCCAAGTAGAGGATCGTCACCTTTTTGATACAATTCATCCTCCAAACACAAAACTTCAGATGCAATTATACAACATATTCCGTCGTCAGAATTTTCAAGTGGAATCATTGATTCAAGCAAAATATTTCAACTACTAGCGTCATACCAAGGACATTTTCTGGTATAATCATTCATGCCAACAAATTACTTCAGGTAAAATCCATCTTCTTAATAGAAAGTTTCAGGTACAATCCTTCATCCCATCAAAAAATTCAGGTTCATTTAGAAACATAGAAATCTACAGCACATTACAGGCCCTTCAGCCCACAATGTTGTGCCAACCATATAACCTACTCTAGAAGCTGCCTAGAATTTTCCTACCGCATAACCCTCTATTTTTCTGCCCTTCATGCCTCTTAAAAGACCCTATTGTATCCACCTCTACCACCATTGCTGGCAGAGCATTCCACGCACCCACCACTTTTTGTACCTCCCCCTGTACCTACTTCCAAGCACCTTAAAACTATGCCCCTTTGTGTTCATCATTTCAGCCCTGGGAAAAAGCCTCTGGCTATCCATATGATCAATGCCTCTCATCATCTCATACACTTCTATTAGGTCACCTCTCATCCTCCGTCACTCCAAGGAGAAAAAGCCAAGTTCACTCAACCTATTCTCACAAGGCATGCTCTCCAATCCAGGCAACAGAGGTGTCCAGATTTCATAATCTTCTGTCCAGAATATGCCAGATACAGTTGATTATTACAAAATAATATAATCCTTCATCTCAGCTGAGCAAGTGCAGCCCATTCAGCCCATTGTGTTTCAGATATTTCTTCTGTTCATGACTGACCCTATTGTATATTAATCCTGTATCCTTTAACACACAATAATCTAACCTTCTCTACCTTGAATATACTTGGAGTCTAAGTATATTCAAGGTAGAGGAGGTTAGATTTTTTTATACATTAAAGCATTCATAGCCTTTTTAAAGTCATAGACCCCTACCATTAACCGAGGGGTCAGTGGACCCCAGGAAGGGAACCTCTGATTTAGACACTGAATACCCACATCTTCTTTTGGTAACTAGTTTCAAAGATTCACCAACTGATGCAGACTTTTTGGTTCTAGGAAGCCATGAGGCATGAGGTGTACGGAAACCAGGCAGCATGGATTTCAAACTGGCCAGCCCACAGAAGGCAGAGGGTGATAGTAGATGGAACATATTCTGCCTGGAAGTTGGTGAATAGTGCTGTTCCACTGGGATCTCTGCTGGGTCCCCTGCTTTGTGATTTTGATAATGATTTGCTTGAGGAAGTGGAAATGATGGATTAGGACGTTTTCAGGTGACTTGAAGGTTACAACAGGACACAGTCAGGATGCAGAGGTGGGTTAAGAACTGGCAGGTGGAGCCCAGGAAAAGTGTGAAATGATACTCTTTAGAAGGTAGAATTTAAAGTCAGAAGACAGGGGTAATGGCAGGATTCTTAGCAGTGAGGAACAGAGGAGCTTGGGGTCCAAGTCAATAAATGCTTGAAAGGCGACATGCAAGTTGTTAGGGTGGTTAGGAAGGCTTATGGTGTGTTGGACTTCATTAGTCATTCAATTGAATTTAAGAGCCATGAGGTAGCGTTGCTGCTCTATAAAATTGGTTAGGCCAATACTGTGTTAAATTCTGGTCACTTTATAATAGGAAGGATGTGGGAGCATTAAAGAGGGTGCAGAGGAGATTTACCAGGACATTGCCTGGATGACCGAATGTGTCTGATGAGGAAAGGCTGAGTGAGCTAGGGATGTTCTCTTTAGAGTGAAGGAGAATGAGAGCCAAATTGATAGAGGTGCTTAAGATTAAAAAAGGCATAGAAAAAGGGGCAACCAGAACCTTGCCCAGGGTGGCAATGGCTAATACCAAAGGACATCCTTTCAAGGTGAGTGGAGGAATGTCTAGACTATAGACAGAACTAAGTCTTCTGACCAATTTCAACACCATTCTCCTGCCCATTCCCCATAACCTTTGACATCCTTACCAATTACGAAACTATCAACCACTGCTTTAAACATATCCAATGACTTTGCATCCACAGCCATTTGAGGCAATGAATTCCACAGATTCACTGTCCTCTGGCTGATGAAATTCCTCATCTCTGTTCGACATCCTCTGGTCTTAAACACTCCCACTAATGGAAATACTCTTTCCATTTCCGCTCTAACTAGGTCTTTCAAAATTCTAAAGGTTTCAATGAGATTCCCTCCTCATTTTTCTAAACTCCAGTGGGTACAGGCTCAGAGCCATCAAACATTCCTCATATCACCCTTTCATTCTCAGGATCATTCTCATAAACCTCAACTGGACCCTCTCCAATGCAAGCATGTCCTTTCCTGGATATGAGGCCCAAAACTGCTCACTGTTCCCCAAATGCGATCTGACCTCAGCATGACATCCTTGTTTTTATATTCTAGTTCTTTCAAAACAAATGCTAACGTTGCATTTGCCTTCCTTACCCCCAACTCAGCCTTCAAGTTAACCTTTAGGAATTCAAAGTCCCTTTTCCCACTGATTTCTGAATTTGATCCCCATTTATAAAAGATCTCTAACATTCTGGTTAAGTTTTTTACTGCTTTGTTATAGGTATTTCATTTTAGCAGTTCTCTAAGAGCAGTCTGATCTGCAAGTTTGAGTTTGACCTAAAGACAGAGGGCTATATTGTTCAACTTAGAAATGTTTTGTCAGCCAATCAGGATGGTGGAATTAGGAGTAGGTTCTAAAGAACATTGGATGAAGGGATTTTTGTGATGGACACTGGTGTGGGTCGAAGGCTTTTAGGCAGGAGCTGGGAGAAGATGGGGGAAAGATGGCTGAGGATGCCATCTGTTGCACAAGGTGCTTTGTGCAGATAATTGGCTTCAAGGAGGAAGGACCGATACTCCCATGGGGAGCCCATTTTTTTCTTTAGATGGATTTTGAGCAACATTCAGGAGGTGGTGTGTGCTTTCATGCAGACTGTGGTTCCAGTGAATGAGCTAAAGAAAACTTCAAAATGAGCTCCAACCTCTGCGCACATTTGGACTGTTAACTGTAATGGGCCCATTATATTACATTTTTCTTTTCATTTTCCATACTAACTGTTCGATAAAGCTGAAATTTGTAAAGGTGCTTTATTTATAATTGTATGCAGTGTACAATCTGTTATTTCTTGCATGAGTCAGTATTTACACAGTATTCACTCAGATTGGCGTTCCTGTGGTCAAGACATCCCAACATTGGATGGGACCCAAGTCATACCAATCCTAGATGTATGGACTTTGAGAAAGGTGGTTTTCTCACCGCTGAGTCCAGTGGTTGTTAGCAAGGGGCTAAAGAGCCACTTCACTAGAGACACCCGGCAAAAAGGAGTTTAATAGCTTACACCTTCATTCCTTATACCAGAATGCATGAACATATACTTCGCTACCCTATATTCCATCTTCTACTTCTTTGCTCACGCTCCTAATCTGTCTAAGACCTTTTGCAGACTCTCTGCTTCCTCAACAGTAGCTGACCCGCTGCCTATCCTTGTGTCATCAATAAAGTTGTCATCAAAGCCATCTATTCCAACGTCCAAGTTATTAACATCTAATGCGAAAAGTAGCGGATCAAACACTGCGTGGAAACTGTGCACATGGTTCTAGGCAACTCAGTAAGGGAAAGCAACATCTCTGTACCCATCTGACAAAGGCACTTAAGAATTTGCACATTTCCACGAGATCACCTTCCATACTTTTAAACTCAAAGCTATAGTCTCAGTTTCTTTAATGCTGCCAAAGCAGTTAAATTGCCAGCATAGCAATCCAGAGGTCCAAGTTCAAATCCCACCTAATAACGTGTCTGATATCATAATTTTTTACACTATGTTCTTTTTGCCGTATACTAGCCCATTCATTTAGCCTGTTCATATCCATCTGAAGCCTCTTTACAGCTATTTTACAGGACTCCCTTGTCCAAATCACTGACATAGGTTGTGAACAGATGAGACCTTGAGTTCCTTCCACCAGTTACAGTCTCCCTATCTTAACCCATTTATGCTTTCTCTGTTTTCCACCCATACCCAAATATTACCCCTAATAACACGAGCTTTAATTACAACTTTGTTTGTGTCACTTTATTAAAGGCCTTCTGGAAGTTCAGAAACACTTCTGAAAAACTTTTGCCCATATCTTTTCTGCTTGTTACACCCGCAAAAGATTCTAATAGATTTTTCCAACTTAACTTTGCTCCACATTGACTTCAAGAGCCCTGGTACCATATTTTTAATAATATTTTTAATAATGCACTTGATTGATTGATGGCATCTGTCTCTCTCAAAGGACAATGGAGAAATTGTGCGCTGTGGGTCCAGCCTGTGCAGAAGGTTTGGAGATCGTGGGATGTCAAGTCATCAAGATCCCCTTCTCTACCTCACCAGTGTAGTCCAAAAGAAAGCTTATGAAGCAATACATTTGGCACCAGCTCGGCTGCAGGAGCTTCCGGAAGGATATTTGGTGACGTCCAGCCACCTCAGGGGCTCCTCTCCAGATCTTCCATCTGGGGTTACTCCTGTAGCTGTTGTCTCTCCCAAGGCTGCCCACAAAGCAGTGGGGCTATTTGCCCATAGCAGGGGATTTGGTTCATGAGCACCAGGTTGCATTCATTCGCGGAAGAGCCTGCATGCTACGTGTGCAAGGGCCAGACCACCCCAAGCCCACTGTCCTCTGAGTCTGAAAGGAGTTCTGTTTCCATGTGTCACCAGCAAGAAGGCACTACATGAGGCTTGATGTTGGTGAGGCAGGGACAGACTTATGCATTCAGCTCTCCTTTTCACAAGACAGCTAGCCAGCAGTAGAAGATGAAAGCAAGAACGATGAGCACTACCCACTACACTACCGCACTAGGTGCATCACAACAACCATTTAACACACATAATACACTTAGTGGCAACTTTTTTAGTCTTAGGAGGTACCAATGTTCATGATCTTCTGCTGCTGTAGCCCATATACTTCAAAGCTCAATGAGCTGTGCATTCAGCGATGCTCTTCTGCAAACCACCGTCAAAGTTATTTCAGTTATTGTCAGCTTCATGTCAACTTGAATGAGTTTGGCTATTTTCCTGACCTATCTTATTAACAGGGCATTTTCAATAAGAGAATTTCCATTCACTGGACTTTTTTTTGTTTTTGGACCATTCTCTGTAAACATTAGGGACTGTTGTGCATAAAAATTCCAGGATATCAGCAGTTTCGAAGATACTCAAACCATCCCATCTGGCACCAAGAATCATTCCACGTTCAAGTCACTTAGAACACATTCCTTCCCCATTCCCATGTTTGGTTAGAACAACAACTGAACCTTCTGACCATGTCTGCATGTTTTATGTGTTGAGTTGCTGCCACATGATTGGCTGATTAGATATTTGCATTAATGAGCAGGTGTAATAAAGTGGCCACAGAGTGTAGATTCTAGCATTTCAGGTTAATAGCTCTATAGTGCTCTAATGTCTCCAATTGCTCTTTTTAAAATAGCGCAATACATTTGCCACAAACAAATCTGTGAGGACAGTTACAGAATCTAAGGAATTTTGGAAGATTGCTGTCAGTGTATCCATAATGTTGATAAGCATCTCCATCAAAATCCCAGGATACGTCATCGCCCTAGTGATTTATTGCCTTCTGTGTCTTTAATTTTAATACTAGCTATTTTAATAATATTAATTTCTTTGTGCTCCTCAGTTACTCAAGACCAATAGTCTCCAATATTTATTAGAAGTTTGTTTATTTAATTGTCCTGCTATTTCCTTAATTGTCAGTGTAATTTATCCTTTTGTAGGGGGGTCATATTATGTTCAACAAGTATTTCCATTTTTATATCTCTTTAGAAGCTCCTGGAGCCTGCTTCATGCTTTCTGCCAGCCTATATTTTAACTTTTACTTTACATTTCAATGCCTTGTTACGAATTTGCTGGTTCTCATTATTTTTATTTTCTAATTCTCATGTTTAGTACTTTTTTGGCAATATTATAAGACTTTTCCTGTGATTGAATACTGCATTTTCCTCCTTTGAAAGCTGTGGTAACATGATTTTCTTTCTTTCTTCTTTAATAAAAGAATATGTATTAAATTCTTTGATGTTACCTTTTACTTATTGTCTTCCATATCAGTATAGCCTCTTAGTCTATCATAATCCTCTCATGTCTCATACCTTCCCAAGATACCAGTTTTTTTAAATCTATCATGTATACATTGAAAAATAGAATGAAATGCATTGTTTGAGCTTAGAACCAACACTCCCATCATTGTGCTGGGGGCATTCTGCAAATGTCACCACGCATTCCAGCATAAGCATACCCAGAATGCTTACAGAAAAACACGAAACAAAAGCAAAACAAGCTATGATCCTCACTCCCACATGCATGTACGCAGTCTTCTAACACCAAGGCAGTCACCTTCTTTGGTCTCCAGCCTCCAGCAGACTCAAATTTGGACTAAGAGACACAGACGTTGGGCCATCAACTACCGAAGAGGATGCACTGAGGCAGGCAGACTCACAGCACCGATCAATGGGCTTCGACTTCCAGACTTCCGATTTGACCCGTGGGCGTCAACCACAGGACCTACCGATCACACGACACCAGGCCTCGAACTCTGGACTTGTCGATGACAGTATCCTGAACACTAAGCCTCAAACTCTGATCTCATCGATATCAGGGGATTACCACACTTTGTTTTCCTGCCCACATGGAATTCTGACTCTGGAACCCCACACCCCAGCTACTCACTGACTCTGGTGTCAGGGGTGAGGCTCATCCAAACATGCTTTATCCAGATTAATGACTCTGGTTTCTGGTTGAACTAATTCACTTCCAATCAACACATAAAATACTGATCATGGTCACTATTCTATAAAAGCCACCAGCAAATCATCAATTACTCCTGTTATGACCCCAGCCCCCTCCTTTGTGAGATTCGCAAGAGCCCTAGTCAAGGGGGGGTCAAATGACCCAAGAGAGAGAGGGAGACGTGCTGAAGACCACGTTCCCCAGGGAAGCAGAATAAAGCGACTCTTTGACTATTGTCTCATGAAAACCACGTGTAAAGCCCTCGGGCAAAGTGGGCTGGTCGCTCAACAAGACAAAAGCCTCGGACATAGCCATTGTCTTGGGAGACACCTTTGTGGGATAAGGAATTGGCCTACGTGCAAAATCTCAGGGTAATGTGAGATGGGTGATGGGGGAAGGATTGCCTCGCCCCCCTACCCTGATGGACATCTACAACCCTGCCAGTCCAGATAAAAGGTGGGCTGCCGAGGCGGGGCGCCAGACGCACCAGAAGATACGCGAGAATTCCTGCGACTGCGTTTAGAGAGCGACAGCCGGTGGTGGGGTTCGTGTGCGTCCTTCCCTTGCCTGGGATTGGCGACCTCACCACGGAAGAACGGCCTAGCTACAGGGGAAGCCACAGATGAGAGTCCATTCTCCAACGAGACTTCCGACTACCTCCTACAGGTTGGAAAACCTGTCGGGTAAATGTTTCATTCTCTCTCTCTTTCTAACAAAAGTGCACCAACGCGACACCACGACAACGGCAGCGGGTGGAACTGCAGTGACCGCAAAAAGACTTTTAAATATCCAGTAAACAATATATATCTACATTACCCCAGACAACTGTAGAGCTTATTTCTGTTTGATTATTACTATACCTGTGCTTTAGATTGAGTTGTGACGACGTATATGATCTGAATGTTTTGTATTAACCATACGTTTGTGCCCCTTTATAAATAAAAACGTTTGAAAATAGTAGCATCAGGCTTCGGTGGATCCATCTATCTTTGCTGGAAAATTACCCGGTTACTGGGGAACGTAACACTCCTTACTCATTTCATTCACAATATTTATTGCTGTCTTTCCTTGAAAAGATTATTTCTGCCTCAGATCTCCATGTTGCCTCTTGATTTCTTGATGTTCTAAGTTAATATGCTTCTTCTCCACTCCCATAATCTCATTTTGTTTTTAGAATCAAGGCTACTTTTTCCTTCATTTTGTCTTTCTGTTCTGAACAGTAAGCAGCCTGGAATATTTAAGTCCTAATTTTGGTCATGGTGCAAAAAAGCTCCCGGAAGAAGAATTGGAACTTGTCCATTTATTTCTGTTTGTACCATTAATTTATCAATTTTATTATAAATTTTATATAAATTAAGGTAATGAAATTTTAGTTTTCTATGTTTCAGAATCAGAATCAGAATCAGGTTTATTATCATTGGCATGTGTCGTGAAATTTGTTAACTTAGCAACAGCAGTTCAATGTGATACATAATATAGAAGGAAAATAATAATAATAAATAAATAAGCAAGTCAATTACAGTATACGTATATTGAATAGATAAAAATTGTGCAAAAAAAAAAGAAAGAATATATATTAAAAAGTGAGGTAGTGTTCAAGGGTTCAATGTCCATTTAGGAATCAGTTAGCAGAGGGGAAGAGGCTGTTCCTGAATCACTGAGTGTGTGCCTTCAGGCTTCTGTACCTCCTACCTGATGGTAACAGTGAGAAAAGGGCATGCCCTGGGAGCTGGTTGCTTTGAAAGAGTAGCTTATGTTTCTATGTACTGTGCCATCCTGATGGACTCTGGTCATAATTACCCGTTGTTGCCATTGCTTTGCCCATTCTTTTTAACTTTTGGAATTTTCCTTCACCCAGAGATTATCTACTTTCTCATCCCCGAACTATTAGCTTAAGGTGTTATCAACATAGTCTTAGTTATTGATTCAGAAAGACATTGGTCCCAATTCAATTATGGTACTACCCCTCTTAATGGAATAGCTCCCAGTTTCCCAAGTACTAGCCCCATGAATTTATCTCAAAGCAGTTTACATACAATGAAAAAGTAGCCTGTGTGCGTAGGAATAAAGACAGCAGAGTGTATGAGCAGATTGACCACATCATTGATGCATAAGTAGCATTCATGCTGGAGGAATAAAAAAGAAACGAAGCTATGGGAGGGAACAGTTAGATACCATTTTCTGCAACTGGGAACATGGAATATTTAAGGTGTGTTCTCTGCTGGTATCATAGTTAAGGATATCTCCTTGTGCTGGATAGAAACCTTTTAGAGGGAAACATGAAAATATCCAGTTCTTATGATTCACTTGGAATTGATGACAGGGGTTGGTGAAGCAATAAATTCTGCTAAAGGAAAATGCCCGACACTGGCCCCCTAGGCCTGAGCCGACGTAGTAGTAAAATGAACACTAGGGTCCTGCGCACATAGAGTCTTTGTTCTACTTTTAGATCCTCAGTCTAACATCAGGGTCCATCTCCACACCTTCAGGAGAATTCATCAGCAACTGGATTTCCAGCTAATTGTGTTCATTTGCTGACCTTCAAGGAGGGGACTCCAAAAATTAAGAAATGATGTGAAAAAGTACATTCTGATTTTTAAAAAATTTTTAGTTTATAAGGAAGTTACTACTGTAACTTAATCAATCTAGAAAATAGTTCCATATATTGTTTTAAATCCATTTCCAATTATTTAAAATTGAGTCATCGAAGTTCAAATTTCAAAGTCAATTGATTATCAAAGTATGTAGAGTATATTTTGCTATGTACTACCTTGAGATTCATTTTCTTGCAGTCATTCACAACAGAACAAGGAAATACAATAAATCAATGAAAAACCACACACAAAGTCTAAAAACAACCAATGGGCAAAAGAAGACAAAATGCACAAATTAAAAAAATAAATAAGTAAGCACAAAATATTGAGAACATGAGTTGTAGACTCCTTGAAAGTTGTGAAACCTGTGTTGATCTGAGTATAGTTATCCGCACTGGTTCAGGAGACTGATGGTTGAGGGGTAATAACTGCTCCTGAAAATAGTGGTGCGGAACCTAAGGATCCTGTACCTCCTTCCTGATGGCAGCAGCATGAAGAGAGCCCAGCCTGCATGATGGGGTGCTTGATAAAGGATGCTGCATTCTGTGGCAGTGCTCTTTGTAGATGTGCTTAATGGTAGAGAGAGCTTTGTCGGTGATGGATTGGGCAGTATCCACCACTGGTCTTTCTGGTCATGGCCATCGGTGCTTTCATACCAGGTCTTGATGCAAGCAGACAGCATACTCCTCCACTGTGCATCCGTAGAAGTTGGTCAAAGTTTTATATGACATGCTGAATCTACGAAGACGATTAAGAAAGTAGAGTCACTGTTGTGTCTTCCTTGTGATGGTATTTACGTGCTGGTCCCAGGACAAATCCTCTGATATGATAACACCAAGGAATTTAAAATTACTGATCCTATCCAGCTCCAGTCCCCTAATGATGTCTGGCTCATGGACCTCAGGTTTTGTCCTTTGTAGTCAATAATCAGCCCTCTGGTTTTGCTGACTTTGAGTGTGAGGTTGTTGTTGTGGCACCATTCAATCAAGTTTTCAATCTCCCTCCTATACACCGATTTGTCACCTTTGACTTGGTCAATGACAGTGGTGTTGTCAGCAAACTTAAATATGGCATTAGAGCTGATGCATGCTAATTTAAATCACATTCTTTTAGATAACTCCTTCCAGCTACTTTAGTCATGCTTACATATTTCATGGACTTGGTAAAGCCAATTAAAAATAACATACCCTTGTAATGCTCACAATACTTTCTGTTTCCATCATTGTTGCATGTCCTAACAATTATCTACAATAAAATGTCTTTTAATTCTTTTGGCAATTTATTACCACTGGTTATTGGTCTTGTGGGAGAAATAATTAGTAGAAAATATATTGACTAGAACATCTTTGCCTAGTTTTAAATCCTCAGGCTGTTATCAGGGCTCCACACCTTTACGGCAATTTATCACCACTTTGTTGAACCACTGATATTTTTCAAAGGATTGTTTATTGCTCTGTATTTCAGCATCAGCAGCCTCTTGTGTGTCCATCAACATTAACTTCAAACACTTTGCAAGTTAAATTCATTTGTTTTGACCTTCTTTTCTCTAATTGAAATAGAAATTCCTGTAAGTATGTTCTCATATTTTAGAGGACCAGGTTCCAGAGCATTCAATATGTAAGCAGAAGAAAATGTCCAGGTGTACTCCATACCTGCTGCTTATATATTGAATGCTCTGGATCTTTGGCAAATTGGTGTTCCAGTCTCATCCTTAATGCCACCCAGCTGCTCTCTCTTCAATCTACTCGACACCATTGTAATTTAAAACTGTTGATCTCCACCTTCAGTATGTTCAATGATTCCCCTTTCATAGCTTTCTAGGGTAGAGAATTAACAAATATTCATAAACTTTTGAAAAGAAAAAATTCCTCTTCACCTCCATCTTAAATGAGCCATCTTTTATTCCAAACCATCTGGATCACCCCAGGAATCAAGTCTCAATGCACCTTAAAATTTCATTTGTTTCAATAAGCTCACCTGTCGTTCTTCTATGCCCCACTAAGTATAGACCAATGAATTTTATTAGTCTTCCTCATTCCTTTCTGTACTTGCACTGTTTTCAGATTCCTATGTACCACAACATGTTGTAATACAGATTATTTTTTTCCATAATTTGAGGAGCAAATTTGAAATACAATTTTTGAAAGTTGCCTTATGTGTGACCCTGAAAAGATTAAGGCAACGTTATACTTTAAATAAGTTTGTCAAAATTTCATAATATTTGATTTGCTCTACTGACAACAGCTTTACATTTCCAAGAGTCATACAGCATAGAACATAAAGCAGAGCAACACAGTACAGGCCCTTCACCCCATGTCATTGCGCTGACCCTTTAACCTACTCTAAGTTCAATCTAACCCACCACTCCCATATTGCCCTCCATTTTCCTTGCATTCATGTGCCTATCTAAGAGTCTCTTAAGTCTCCCTTATGTATCTCCCTTATATTCTTTGCACCTACCACTCTGTGCAAAAAAAAAACTTACCTCTGATATCCCCCCCTACACTTTCCTCCAACCACCTTAAAGTTACGTACCCTGATAATAGCCATTTCTGTCTTCGTCAAAAGTCTCTAGCTGCTCCCTCTATCTATACGTCTTATCATCTTGTACATATCTATCAAGTCCCCTCTCATCTTCCTTTGCTCCGAAGAGAAAAGACCTACTTCACACAATGTTTCCTCATAAGACACGCTCTCTAATCCATGCAGCATCTTGGTCACGGTTCCCTCTAAGCGGTGCGGGCACATGGCCGTGCAGTAACTGAAATGCTCCTGTGCACAGAGCCTTTGTTGCCGCAGACCTGGAATTTTCTTTTATATAATGTTAATATAATTGTGAAATATTCTGTAATTAACTGTGTTAATGAATATAATCCATAAATTTTCTAAATAATAAACATATCACAACTTTTACAAGCTCATTTTAGAGCTACAATATGTTTACGTTGTCAGTGTTACAACACTGTTACAAATTGTAACAATGAACACAGAATGGAAGTCAGTAGCTCATTGTCAATAAGCTGCCTGCCTGCTGAATGCCGATGCTGTTTTGTCAAAACATTTTACTTTTACCTTTGTGCCTGTCACATGATATCACAGTATAGTATGTCATAGTATGTGTTTTTTTTTCAATTTTCATTCTATATATTCATAGTATACATATTACAAAAACACTTAAAGTGCTATGTTGTTTTCAGGCTGCTTTAAAATTTTCTGTCAGAGCAATGGTTAGTCCCAACAGCTGAAAAAAAAAATGGAGGGAACATTGATTCTGGTAAATCTCCTCTGCACCTCTCTAAACAGTCCATATCTTTCCTATGGTTATTTCAAATTATATATATATTTTAACTTCTTTATACTTGTTAACAAGTCTTCATGTTCCTGTTATCGCACATTTTAACAAATTGTAGTGGTGTGCTACACACAGTGCTGAAATAATGGCAGGCAGTCGGTGGGCTGCAGTTGCAAAGGAGGTTTATTCAAACTTTGCGGCCTCGCTTTAAGGCCTTCCTGATCCTGCCCTCCCCGGGTGGGAATGCGTATTCACAGCCCTGTCCCGCACGCGGGCTTTTCCCCTTGCTGGTGAAGCAGGCTTGGCGCCCTTTTTGGGACCGTCTTCAATGCCAGCGCGCGCCGATTTGTGAGCCGGTTCGAGTGCGCTGGGAAGTGGGTCGCCACATAACCCCCCTCCAGAACCGGCGATACACCCCCCAATGTCCACAGTCTGGGTCGGACTCTGTTTGGGAGGTCTGCCTCTGCGCTGCGGTGCCTGAATCTCGACCGGCTGCACCAAGTCCACATGGGCCAGTTTGAGTCGGTCCACTGTGAAAACCTTCTCTTTCCCCCCAACGTCCAGCACGAATGTGGACCCGTTGTTTCTGATCACCGTAAACGGCCCCTCATAGGGCTGCTGTAGCGGTGCCCGATGTCCGCCCCGTCGTACAAAAACGAACTTACAGTTCTGCAGGTCTTTGGATACGCAGGTCGGGTTCTGCCCATGCTGTGAAGTGGGTATGGGGGCCAGGTTACCGAGCCTCTCATGTAGTCTGTCCAGGACTGCTGCAGGTTCTTCCTCTTGCCCCCTTGGGGCTGGTATGAACTCTCCTGGGATGACCAGGGGTGCGCCATACACCAACTCGGCCGACGAGGTGTGCAGATCCTCTTTGGGCACCGTGCGGATTCCGAGCAGGACCCAGGGAAGCTCGTCCACCCAGTTAGGCCCTTTGAGGCGGGCCATGAGAGCCGACTTCAGGTGATGGTGGAAACGCTCCACTAGTCCGTTTGACTGTGGGTGGTAGGCAGTTGTGTGGTGCAGCTGTGTCCCCAAAAGGCTGGCCATAGCTGACCACAGGCTGGAGGTGAACTGGGCACCTCTGTCGGAGGTAATGTGGGCCGGTACACCAAAGCGAGATACCCAGGTTGCAATCAGTGCCCGGGCGTAAGATTCGGAGGTGGTGTCGGTGAGCGGGATCGCCTCTGGCCATCTGGTGAACCGGTCCACGATAGTCAGGAGGTGCCGTGCTCCTCGCGACACTGGCAGGGGGCCCACGATATCCACATGAATGTGGTCAAAACGCCGGCGGGTGGGGTGGAACTGCTGCAGCAGGGCTTTGGTGTGCCGCTGCACCTTGGCTGTTTGGCAGTGCATGCACGTTTTGGCCCATTCACTGACCTGCTTGCGGAGTCCGTGCCAAACAAACCTGTTGGCTACCATCCAGATGGTTGTCCTGATGGAGGGGTGCACTAAGTTGTGAATGGAGTTCAAAACGCACTGCCGCCAGGCTGCCGGGACGACAGGGCGGGGTTGGCCAGTGGTGACGTCACAGAGTAGGGTCCTCTCACCTGGGCCTACGGGGAGGTCCTGGAGCTGCAAACCGGAGACTGCAGTTCTGTAACTAGGGATCTCCTCGTCTGCCTGCTGCGCCTCTGCCAGCACTTCATAGTCTACCCCCTGGGACAGGGCTTGGATGTTAGGTCTGGAGTGAGCATCCGCCACTACATTGTCCTTTCCCTAGACATGCCGGACGTCCGTTGTGTATTCGGAGATGTAGGACAGATGTCGCTGCTGGCGGGACGACCAGGAGTCGGATGCTTTCGTGAACGCAAAGGTAAGCAGTTTGTAGTCCGTGAACACGGTGAAGGGCCTACCTTCTAAGAAGTACCTGAAATGCCAGATTGCCAGGTATAGTGCCAACAGTTCCCGGTCGAAAGCACTGTATTTGAGCTCGGGTGGTCGTAGGTGCTTGCTGAAAAACGCCAGGGGTTGCCAACGACCCTTGATGAGTTGTTCCAGCACCCCACCGACTGCTGTGTTAGATGCGTCCACTGTGAGGGTGGTAGGGACGTCCGTTCTGGGGTGCACTAGCATTGTGGCATTTGCCAAGGCTTCTTTGGTTTTAACGAAAGCGGCGGCGGACTCCTCGTCCCAGGTAATGTCCTTGCCCTTACCCGACATCAGGGCGAACAGGGGGCGCATGATTCGGGCAGCTGAGGGGAGGAAGCGGTGGTGGAAATTCACCATACCCACGAATTCCTGCAGGCCTTTGATTGTGTTGGGTTGGGGGAAATGGCGGACTGCGTCTCCTCTACCTTGGCGGGCAGAGGGGTTGCCCCGTCTGTGCAGCATTCTTTAGGCTGAACGGCATGCGGAGGAACTCGAAAAGGCCAAACGGGGTGATAAGTGCCGGTTTGGGGATGTCGTCCAGATGTATCGGGATTTGATGGTATCCCCGGACGAGATCTACCTTGGAGAAGATCCGTGCGCCGTGCAGGTTTGCTGCAAAGTCCTGAATGTGAGGCACAGGGTAGCGGTCCGGTGTTGTAGCCTCGTTCAGCCTGCGGTAGTCGCCGTATGGTTTCCAGCCCCCTGTCGCTTTGGGCACCATGTGCAGGGGGGAGGCCCATGGGCTGTCAGACCGCTGTATGATCCCCAATTCCTCCATCCTCTTGAACTCCTCCTTCGCCAGTTGGAGCTTGTCCGGGGGAATCCTTCGAGCATGGGCGTGGAGGGGTGGTCCTTGTGTCGGGATGTGGTGCTGTACGCCATGTCTGGGCATGGCTGCCGTGAACTGTGGGGCCAGAACCGATGGGAAATCCGCCAGGACCCTGGTGAAGTCATTGTCGGACAGCGTGATGGAGTCTAGGTGTGGGGCCGGCAACTGGGCTTCACCCAGGGAGAACGTTTGAAAAGTCTTGGCGTGGACCAGTCTCTTCCTTGGCAGGTCGACCAGTAGGCTGTGAGCTTGCAAAAAATCCGCTCCCAGGAGCGGTTGGGCTACGGCGGCCAGTGTGAAGTCCCACGTGAACTGGCTGGAGCCGAACTGTAGCTGCACCGTACGGGTGCTGTAGGTCTTGACTGTGCTGCCATTCGCGGCCCTCAGGGTGGGACCCGGTTCTCTGTTGCGGGTGTCGTAACTCGTCGGAGGTAAGACGCTGATCTCGGCTCCGGTGTCGACCAAAAAGCGGTGTCCCGACTGCTTATCCCAGACATACAGGAGGCTATCCTGATGGCCAGCCGCCATAGCCATCAGCGGCTGCTGGCCCTGGTGTTTCCCAGGAACTTGCAGGGCAGGCTACAGCGGCGGGCTTCTGCGCCCCACCGCTGGTGGTAGAAGCACCATTGTTTGTTGGTCTCCTCACCCCTGCCCCTGGGGTTAGTGGGCTCTGCGGCCGGGCCTGGTCTGGTCTGCTGCTGGGAGCGTGGCCTGGTGATCTGTGCAATGGACGCCCCACTCTCCTCCTTGGCTTTTCACAGCACGTCTGCCCGGGTCGCCACCTTCCGGGGGTTGCTGAAATTCGCGTCAGACAGCAGCAGGCGATTGTCCTCGGGCAGCTGCTCCAGGAATGCCTGCTCAAACATGAGGCAGGGCTTGTGTCCTCCAGCCAGGGAGAGCATCTCATTCATCAAAGCCGACGGCGGCCTGTCTCCCAAACCATCCAGGTGCAGTAAGCGGGCTGCTCGCTCGCGCCGTGAGAGTCCGAAAATCCTTATGAGCAGGGCTTTGAATTCTGTGTATTTGCCGTCCACTGGGGGCGACTGTATGAACTCCTCAACCTGGGCGGCTGTCTCCTGGTCGAGGGAGCTCACCACGTAGTAGTAACCTGTGGCATCCGAGGTTATCTGCCGAATGTGGAATTGGGCTTCTGCTTGCTGGAACCATAGGTGAGGTCGCAGCGTCCAGAAGCTTGGCAGTTTTAACGAAACTTCATTAACAGATGCGGCGTCGTTCATCTTCGGCTCAAATATCGTTTGTGCCATCGGGGTCACCAATTGTAGTGGTGTGCTACACACAGCGCTGAAATAACGACACGCAGTCGGTGAGCTGCAGTTGCAAAAGAGGTTTATACAAACTTCGCGGCCTCACTTTAAAGCCTTCCTGTTCCCGCTCTCCCCGGGCGGGAATGCTGTAGGGGGCACCTATTCACAGTCCCGTCCCGCGCATGGGCTTTTCCCCTTGCTGGTGAAGAAGGCTTGGTGCCCTTTTTGGGACCGGCCTCAATGCCGGCGCACGCCACTTTGTGAGCCGGTTCGAGTGCGCTGGGAAGTGGGTCGCCACAATATCTGTTTTTCCTTGTCAGTGGATTTCCACTGAACATTTCTAGTCGATAAATTAGGAGAGCAGTTAACAAAGTACTGAGGTTCCTGAGCTTCGTAAACAGAGCCAAAGATCTCAAAAGCAAGAAACTGAAATTAAATCCTTGTAAATGTTGGTAAGGTCTTGACTAAAATATCACATCACCATTTGGAATGATGTGAAGACCTGATGGAGGGTGCAGAAGAGAATTATTACCTCCCTGGGAATGGATGGTTTCATCTGGAGAAGCTGTCAGACCCAGTTACCCATGCTCACCCCATAATCTTCCACATCCTATCCACTCCATGTACCTATCCTGATTACTTCCACTGGCATCTCATTCCACGTATTCACTACCTACCATGAAAAGAACTTAACTCTCAAGTCTCTTTTAAATCTCTCCCCTCTGATCTTGTATCTGAGACTTCTAGTTTGGGACTACCGGAAAATCTGGGGAAAAGACAATGATGTTATCCATATCCCTCATGATTTTATAAACTTCTATGGTTTGAGGAGGATAGATCCTGTTCTTATGATTTGTGCCCTCGAGTCCAGACATCATCCTCGTAAATTTCTTCTGTATGCTCTCCAGCTTGACAATGTTGCTGCCTCATCAGAAGAAAAAAATAACATTATAAGATATATTCCACCAATTCTTAAAGGAAAGTGTAAACATATGGAGATCAAAAATAGACCAGACTGGAAAATTATCATAATTATCCTCATCCTACACAAAGATTGTTCTCTTTATCACCTTATGCTTTCTATTGCCTGGTTGGTTTCCAGTTCATCATTCCAGCTGATTCATCGTTAATTTTAAACATTTTGACCTTCTTTGAGAATCCTTTGTATCTTGATGAAATGCTTCTTTGATTTTATGTTTTAATCTGTAGGAAAACTGGCTGTTCCTTCTGGCTTTTGTTTTTATGATTAATATTGATAAGTTTCATAAAAATGCTTTTGACCATTTTCTGCAGTTCTTGCATTAGTCTAACTGGTCTCAATCAGTTTTGAACACTAGGAATGTATTCAATACTCATTCAGTCCTCAGATAAAGTTCTTGCATTTATGTAGCTCCTAAAAACTCTCGCCAAAACCTTTCCTGTTTCCCTAAAGATTCCAGTGTGTTTCTCATGTGATTCAGGTATCCTGTAAATATTAAGGCTTTGAGCTTTTTTATAACACATGTTTTACCGACCTTCACATGTGTTATGTATTCCCCAGACAATTTGAGCACATCTGGAATATCTCCAAAGTCTTCATTTCTGAAGACTGATGTGAAGAATTCTCTAAACTGCTACTTCATTATCCCCATCATATTTCTACTCAACCTATCCCTTAAAAATATATTTGTTCCTTAATACACAGTATTTCTATTACTGAATAAAAGAAAAATAATTTTGAGTCTGCAGGTTCATAAATAATTACATTATAATTTATTCCCATACCATCTTTTAATTTTGAATTTATCATACTTGATTCACATTTTTGATAGCCTTTTGATTCCTGTTATTCACCAGACAAATTAATGTTGGTGAGTGGATAAATCTGCACGCCTTTTATCTATGCCTATTAAAATTAAACTAAATTAAACTTAACTTTTCTGATGCATTTTAAGTGTGTTATGCATACTTTCAATAATTAGGTTTTGTTCCATTTCAAAATAGCTTCTTGATCCAGCAATTTTTTATTGAAACTTATGGGAACTTAAAAATTGGAATATAAAATTGGGAACTTTATTTTTCTCTTATTATATATACAATACAATTACATAATTAATTATATACAATTACATAATTACATATAATACATATATATATAATTACATACAATATAATTACAATATAATTGTTGATATTGTTGATGTTGAAAATTGTTGATTCTAATAATTGCAATATAGTATCAACAATATCAACAATTATATTCTGTTAAATGTGGAGTCTTCACAATGGAAGATCTGTTATCTCTGAGTAATGTCACAAAATGTTAGGGACTTTCCCAAAATGGGTTCTTTGTTGTTTTTAGGACCATGCTATCTTGACAAACAAGTAGACTCACTGTCAGCTGATGTAGAAGTAATTTTGGTTAATATTAAGTGCATTGAAAGTGTGCCTTGTAGAAAAACAACTTCACCTTTTCTATCAACACTAAACATAGTCAATACTAGGACCTAACAGGCTTTGTTTCCAAGAGTTTTATGCTGAAAGATATTGATCTTGTTCAGTCAAGAAAATAAAAGTGGCAATTGTGAAAGCATTAGAAGAAACAGGTTCTGGGAAATGTTGTTTCCTAACTGTTTCTGTCATGTTCGACCACCCTAGAAGTAGTCATGCTCTGTCCTTTGAGAAACTAAAGTGTCACTTGATGTTATCAATAAATTGTCAGCCTTAGTTTCTTCAGAGAGTGCAGGGTCACTCAGCTTCCCGGTGTAAGCTCTGTTAAAATGTCTGCATTTTTTGGATAGTGCTCTCCTTTAAACATGAATATATCAAGACAACAGATGAGTACATGAGCTGCTGTGACCACTAGGTCACAGCATTGGGGGTGGGGGAGAATACCACTAGCATGGCTTTACATACAGGACAACTTGCTAAAGCAAATGGCTTTGAACTATACTGAGACTAAACTTAGTCTAAACCATGTGACTGACAAATCAAAGACACAGATCACTGTATGTTTGGTGTCTTATCTAAAGCATTTTATTCTGCTTTGAGCAGCTGAGATCTATCGACCACTGATTGTTGTGAGGACAGACAAAACTATAATCAGTCACTGGGTTGATAGACCTGCAATAATTCAGGTGTTTACATGGGCCATCACATTAAAGATCTACTATAAGTATTTGACTTTAGTGGGAAAGATGAGATTGGCTAAAATGTTGGGTCACAAAAAGTTCAAATTAAACATTATTTGAAGGGAAAGTAAAAACGCTATAATGGTGCTTTTGTTTGGAGCATTTGTTTATCTGCCAGACAATATTTCAGCACGTTGAAAGATGAAGTAATTTTGAAGTACTGCAGAGCATTGCGGCTTGAAAGTGCAATGTTTTCCTTGAGGAATTTTTCCTAGACGTAGATAGGCTTTGAAAGACACACCTAGACATGGGTCCAATACTCTCAAAAGAAGATCCAATTGTTAGTAGGACTCTGAGGTAGTTGTGCAAGCTAAGGCAGCATGAGCAATAATCCAAAGTAATGGTTGTTCTGCTCAAAATCAAAGTCACCCTTTATAATGCACATTGTTGTTCCAATGTTTAATGCTATTCAATTCCCTGCTTGAATATAGCAAATGTGTAAGTGTTCGGGGATGAGGACGTAAAGCACATTCCAAATGGATTCAGCCCAATTGTCCATCTGTGGATTTAAATCCAGCTGTGCTCTTTTATAGTTGCATTTCTACCTCACCTGATTTTTTTTTTGTTATTGCTATAAGTATCCGGGAATATTATGAAGAAGTGAATTTGCCTCCATATTTCCAATAAAATTGTCACATTAATTAATAAATGCTTAGATCTATTTAAGGCAGTGAATAAGTTAACCACAGGAAACATATCTGGTTATCCAGTCTTTTCTCATCTATCTTTTCTCATCTTTTCTCAACGATACTCTTTCCTTTAGTTAAGGTAGTTTCCATAGATGTTTCATTCACAGTTAGATGGTAATTTATTTCATTTATTACATGGAACATTAGTGTGGGCAAAGAAGTCTGTGACATCTTAGTTTGCATGACTCAAATTCACAATCTGAATAACATTATTAATTGAATTACTATCTTCTTACAAGGTAACACATTGTAGAAGATAACCGCCACTACAGGATATAATGGACATCACATTTTTAATGTTTGAGTAACTAAGCAAGTACGAACCTAAATGCAACCCCTCTATCTTACTTATGACACATAACCATACATATTTATCAAATAAAAGATACTTCTTTGGCCTATAATAGGAGATCTATGGCAAAAAACACTAAATATTGTTGAAATAAATCCATAATTCCCTTGCTTAATAACATTTTATTCTTTCTCACTTTCTCTTCCTATACTTTATCTTCTGAACACAAAATTGACTTCTTTTCTGAAGTAAGGCATCATATTAGAAAACATTTTTGACCCTCAACTGAATGATTATTCATATGTGAACCTCAGCAGAGAATGAGTCCAGGCTTTCTAACTGTGGCCCATATCTCAAGTTTGTCCTTCAAGTCTGTCCATTTTGTTTTACTATACAGCAGTTAACACCTTGAACATTTCTATCTTTGTGACTCAGAGAGAGGATTTTACCTTAAATCTTTGGGAGGCTCACTGTTCGCTCAGCTTGGGCAGTGTTCTTAATCTCACATTGTTGGTTATCTGACTGCGGGAAAGCTGAAGAGGTCCATTTATTTAGACTGATACTGCTGGTTTGTAATCCTGCTATTAGCAATGTGACATTTAATAGAGAACATTCATTCTAAAAAAAAAAGACAACATTTTGTACCATATCTCTTACTAAAAGAAATAGTAGCCTTTTAATAGAATGAACTGATGCACATTCTGGAGAAAGCTGCCTACTATCTGAAATAATGTCTGCCAGTATTGATAAAGAAAAAATCTTCCTCGTCTCTGTGATAATCATGGGACTGAATTAGTAAACTGCTATGAATTCAGGCAAGTAATTGAATATACTGGTAAACTACTTGTATTTTCATCTGCATTATGACATACAAAAATATGCAGAATTGTATTATCCATCAAATTCCAGAAACAGTTACTGATTGTTCTCTTTTTCAACCAGCGTGAGTTGCCATTTCACCTTTTAATCTCAGTACATTATTGACATCTTTTTGGCAATTCTACAAAGGCTATAAAAGCATTGTATTCAATTTCTACTTTAAATAATAAAATGTACCCTTGAGTTTTTACTTTATACAAATTTAACTGCTAATTGGTTTCTTTCTGTAGTTTTATTGTCCTTGGTCCTTGGCAGCGTTGATCCTTCATGGCTGTAAAATGGAGACAGATCTGTTCCATCTGTCTATTCATGCTGCTTTATAGCTTATTCATACCATTTCACATTAACTGCATTACTTCCCTGCAATCAACATGCTAGTTAGCATCCGATGAATTTTCAATGTTAATATTCCACTTGTAACTCCTTTAGTATGGTTAACATCATTCAGTAATACTACAGAATAAAGAGAACTTTGATAATTGTAATAAAGCCGCTTGGACTAAAAAAAATCATAATGAATAAACCTCTCCCTGTAAACTTCATGAATACGCACCGTGATAACCCTTCTTGTGATTTTGTTCAGTTTTCAGTGAAAATGGGAAGCAAATCTGGATGATTTTAACCAGTATAGCACTAGGACTAGGAGACCTGAATAGCAGACAATGGAATATTACCCATTAAAAATAATGGAATTAAGAGCTGTTATTACATTTTAGCATTGTCAATGTTATAATGAATTATGTGAACAGGAAGCAGGAAGTGTCACTTACTGGAGTGATTTTGGAAGTTTATTTTCATCAAAGGTTTTAGATAGAGAATAAAAATTGTTGGAACCCCATTGTGTGTCTTTACCAATGCTTGAATTCAGCTCCATCACCCACATTGTAAATTCTCTGTTGATAGTTTCTTGAGTCAATTGCTGTTGTAATGCTTTTATAGTTTTATTAAAAATGGTATTTTGATTTTCCTTCATCCTGTAGTTTACACCAGATTATCATAAGATCCTTGTAGAAGAATTAAAAAGAGAGGTTACTTTTCAATTACTTTATTAAATCTAATAATCTAATTTTATCTCATGAACCAGAGGCAATTAGGGAGCATAAGGTAAAAGAACCCTTAGGAGACAATGATCACAATATGGCTGAGGTCAGCTTGAAATATGCTGGAGAGAAAGTAAAGTCTAATCTAGCAATATTTCAGTGGAGTAAAGGAAATTACAGTGGTATAAGAGAGAAGTTGGCCAAAGTAAATTGAAATGTGATACTAGCAGGGATGACAGCAGAGCAGCAATGGCTTGAGTTTCTGGGGAAAATGAGGTAGGTGCAGGATAGATGTATTCCAAAAATTGAGGGAATACTCAAATGACAAAATAGTACAACCGTGGCTGACAAGGGAAGTCAAAGCGAATGTAAAAACAAAAGTGAGGGCATTCAACAAAACAAAAATTAGCGGGAAGATAAAGGATTGGAAGCTTTTAAAAACCCATAGAAATCAACTAAAAAAATCATTAAGGGGGAAAAGATGAATATGAAAGCTAGTGAGCAAACAATATCAAGGAGGTGAGTAAAAGATTTTTCATGAATGTAAAAAATAAGAGATGAGAGTGGATATAGAACCACTATGAGGCTAGAGAAATAATAACGGGGGACAAAGAGATGGCAGATGAACTAAATGAGTATTTTGTATCAGTATTCACTGTGGAAGACAATAGCGGTGTGCCAAATGGTGTAGTGTGTGAAGGAAGAGAAGTGAGTGCAGTTACTATTACAAGGGAGAAAGAGCTCAAAAAGCTGAAAGATCTAAAGGTGCATAAGTCACCCTGACTCGATGAACCGCACCCTGAGGTTCTGAGAGTGGTAGCGGGAGAGATAGCGGAGGCACTAGTAACAATCTTTCAAGAATCACTGCACTCTGGCATGGTTCCGAAGAACTGGAAAATCGCAGATATCGTTCTACTCTTCAAGAAAGCAGAAAGGAAATTATAGCCTGACCTTTGTGGTTGGGAAATGTTGGAGCAATTGTTAAGGATGTGGTATTGGAGTACTTATGACACTGATTAAGATAGGACAATTTTTAACATGGTTTCCTTAAGGGAAAACCTTGCCTGATGAACCTGTTGGAATTTTTTGAGGAGATTACAAGTAGGATAGACAAAAGTGATATAGTGGATGTTGCATATTTAGATTTTCAGAAGGCATTTGACAAGGTGCCACACATGAGGTTGCTTACCAAGTTAAGAGCCTATGGTATCACAGGAAATTTATTGGCATGGTTAGAGTATTGGCTGATTGGTAGGAAGGGTAAGTGGGAATAAAAGGATCCTTTTCAGGTAGGATGCCAGTGACTAGTGATGTTCCATAGCAGTTGGTGTTGAGAATACTTCTTTTTATGCTGTATATCAATAATTTAGATTATGGAATAGATGACTTTGTTGCCAAGTCCGCATATGATATGAAGATTGGTGGAGGGGCAGGTAGTGCTAAGGAAACAGGAAGGCCACAGAAGGACTTAGACAGATTAGACAAATGGGCAAGAAAGTGGCAGATGGAGTTCAACGCAGATACATGTGAGGTGGTTCATTTTGGTAGGTCAAAAATGACGGCAGAACTCAGCAGTGTGGAGGATCAGAGGGATTCTGGGGTCATAGGACACTCAAAGCTACTACTCAGGTTGATTCTGTGGTTAAGAAGGCATACGGTGCATTGGCCTTCATCAATCGTGGGATTGAGTTTAAGAGCCAAGAGGTAATGTTTCAGCTATATAGGACCCTGGTCATACCCCACTTGGAGTATTGTGCTCAGTTCTGGTTGCCTCCCTGCAGGAAGGATGTAGAAGCCATAGAAAGGGTGCAGAGGAGATTTACAAGGATGTTGCCTGGATTGGGGAGCATGCCTTATGAGAATAGGTTGAGTGAACTCAGCCTTTTCTCCTTGGAAAGATGGAGGATGAGAGGTGACCTGATAGAGGTGTACAAGATGATGAGAGGCATTGATCGTGTAGATAGTCAGAGGCATTTCCTCAGGGCTGAAATAGCTAGCATGAGAGGGCATAGTTTTAAGGTGCTTGGAAGTAGGTACAGAGGAGATGTCAGGGGTAAGTTTTTTTACGCAGAGTGGTGAGTGTGTGGAATGGGCTACCGGCAGGGGTGGTGGAGGCAGAAATGATAGGATCTTTTAAGAGACTCCTGGATGGCTACGTGGAGCTTAGAAAAATAGGTAACACAAAGTATACTGCAGATGCTGTGGTCAAATCAACACGTACAAAAGCTGGATGAACTCAGCAGGTCAGGCAGCATCTGTTGAAATGAGCAGTTGACATTTCAGGCCGAGATCCTTCGAAAAATAGGTAAAGCTTAGGTAGTTCTAAGGTACGGACATGTTCAGCACAGCTTTGTGGGCCGAAGAGCCTGTATTGTGCTCTATGTTTTCTATGTTTCAATGAAATACAATGTTGGACAATGCATGGTCATGCACGTTGGTAGAAGAATTAAGTGTGCAGATTATTTTCTAAACTGGGAGAACACCCAGAAATCTGAGATGCAAAGCAACTTGGGAATCCTTGTGCAGAACACCCTAAGGGTTAATTTGCAGGTTGAGTCAGTGGTGAGGAAGGCAAATAAAATGTTGGCATTCATTTCAAGAGGCCTAGCATACAATAGCAGGGATATGATGCTGAGGCTTTATAAAGCACCAGTGAGGCCTCACCTTGAGTATTGTGAGTAATTTAGGGCTCTTTATCTAAGAGAAGATGTGCTGGCATTGGAGGGGGTTCAGAGAAGGCTCACAAGATGATCACCGGAATGAAAGGGTTATCATATGAGGAACGTTTGATGGTTCTGGGCCTGTACTTGCTGGAATTTAGAGGGATGAGGGGGGAACCCCATTGAAGCTTTTCAAATGTTGAAAGGCCTAGACAGAGTACATGTGGAAAGGATGGTGGAGGAGTCTAGGACAAAAGGCACAGTATCAGGATAGAGGGGTGCCCTTCCGTTTGAAATAGAGATGCAGAGGAATTTCTTTAGCCAGAGGGTGGTGAAGTTGTGCAATTCGTTGCAGCTGTGGAGGCCAGGACAATGGAAGTACTTAACGTAGATCTTGATAGATACTTGAATGGCCATAGCATCAAAGGGTACAGGCAGAAAGCTGGAGAATGGGGTTGAAGAGGATCAGCCATGCTTGAATGGTGGAGGAAACTCAAAGGGCCAAATGGCCTAATTGTTCTCCTATCCTCTGTGGTCTTATGGCCTTATCGACTAATCAGAAAAACATCAATAAGTGCTTTGATAAAATATAAGCCCTTCATTAGGGTTATTATCTCTTAAATTCTTTGGTTGCTTAAAGCAAAAAAAAAGTCGTATTTTGGCAACAAGTGAAAGGCCGGCTACTTAATCCACAGGCAACCATCAGACCACAAGCTACACTAATACTGGTCATTTGAATTCCATTAATCAGATCGTATGTAAAGAACCATATAAGAATCATCAAATGGATTTCCACATCAATGTACGTCCTCCCCATGGCCGCATAGACTTCCTCTGGAATCCTCACACAGCCCAAAGAGCTTGGTAGGTTGATTAGTCACTCTAAATTGTTCTGTGATTTTTAGGGTTAAATCGGGGCTTTCTGGGCAGCGCAGCTCGAAGAGTCGGAAGGGCCTATTCCATGCTGTGTCTAATAAATAAATAAATTAAATAGGAACACAAACTGTAAAAAAATGAATAAACTCTTGGAATATGCAACATCCTTTATAAAAGTTCAAAGTACAATTTATTATCAGAGTACGTACATATCACCACATACAACCCTGAGATCCTTTTTTTATGGGCCAACTCAGCAAATCTTTCGAAAGGTACCTGTTAACATCAGGAACTGCTAACTGTAAACAGACTGTGCTAAGGCAGATATAAATAAATAGTAATAAATAATGAGCATGAAATAACAGCAAAACAAGAGTCCTTAAATTTGTGTAGTTATCCCATTTTGTTCAAGAGCCTGATGGTTGAGGGGTAGTAACTGTTCTTGTACCTGGCTGTGCAAGTCCTGAGGCTCCTGATGGGAGCAGTGAGAAAAGAGCATGGGCTGGGTGGTGAGGATCTTTGATGATGGATGTTGCTTTTTTATGTCAACGTTTCATGCGGATATTCTCAATGGTTGGCAGGGTTTTACCCATGATATACTGGACTAAATCCATTATCTTTTCTAGGATTTTCTTCTCTAAGGCATTGATGTTCTCAAACCAGGGAGTAATGCAGCCAGTTAGCATATTTTCCACCAAACATCCACAGAAGTTTTCCAAGGCTTTTGATGCCATGCCAAACCTCCACATATATCTGACAAAGTAAAGGAGCTTTCATACTTTCTTTGCAATAATATTTGTATGATAGATCCAGGACAGGTCCCCTGAGATAGTGACACCCAGGAATTTAAACTTACTGACCCTCTCCACCTCTGATCCTCTGGTGATTATTGGCTCATGGACCTCAGGTTTCCCTCTTCTGAAGTCTACAATCAGTTCATTGGTCTTATTGACATTGAGTGAGAGGTTGTTGTTATTACATCACTCAGTCAAGTTTTCAATCTCCATCCTGTTGATGATTCATCACCGCCTTCGATACAGCCCACAATACTGGTGTCATCAGCAAACTGGTATTTGGTGTTGGAGCTGTACTTAGTCACACAGTTATAGGTTTAGAACGAATAGAGCAGGGGACTAAGTACACATACTTGTGGTGCTCCAGAGTTGGTGGAGATTGTGGAGGAGATGTGTTTGCCAATCCATACTGACTGGGGTCTACAAGTAAGGAAATTCGGGATCTAATTGCCCTAGGGGGCTTTGAGGCCCAGGTCTTGGAGTTTACTGATTAGTTTTGAGGGGATGATGGTGTTAAATGCTGAGCTGTAATCAATAAAGAGCACCCTGATGTATGCATCTTTGCAGTCCAGATGTTCCACAGTTGTGTGAAAAGCCAAGGAGATAGCATTTGCTGTAGACCTGTTGCTTCGGTAGGCGAATTGGAGCAGAAAGGATTTATATACCAAGGTAATAAATATTTGTCACACTCTTTAAATTGTAATGTCATTCTAAAATGGAACATGTAACAAAATATGAATGAATGAACAGTGTGAGACATAAAATGTAAAAATGGTCAAATTAAACACAGAACCACATGTAGGCACACACAGACATCACTGACGTGCATACAGTTGTAGGGGTTTTCATGCATTCTCAATTAAATTCTTTCCACAATTAAATTCTTTCCTCAATTAAATTTCTTTCCTCAATTAAATTCTTTTCAAGCACAATAGGCAGTGCTTTCTCCTTCCTAAATCTTTTACTTATAACCATATTGGAATGGGCTGCTGGTAAATCTACATACCAACACACTGGCGTAGTGCAGCAAGAACAACTCCAGACTGCATGCAAACTAGCAAAGTCTAAAACTACTGGCAGCGATCACTTAAAGACAAATAATATAATGCAGCTATGGGTGCATTTGGAACAGATTGTCAAAATAGTAGAGAACATTGGCAAGAATAATTGGTATAATCTAGCATCGTGCTTAAGTAGACTGCAATAGACTTCCAAAGGATGAAAAGACTCCAGACAGCTATAGTAGCTTAACTCAAATGTTTCATAACACTGGCACGAATTTCTGTGCTTAATGCTGAGACAATAGCTGAGGAGCTTTAAAAAAAGATGAATACAATTACTTTGAAACCACAGAACAATAACAGGCCATTTGGCTCAAGTAATCCAGTTTGCTGTGCGTCTTCCGTACAATCTGTGGTATGAATCTTATGGGATCACCCGTTGAAACATTTCAGTACCAGTTACCTAACATCTACTTAAAAGCTGACAGGATTCTCTGCAGTGATTACTAACTCCACTCACAGTTTTGCAACTCTTTATTTTAAGTTTCTCTTTCTTCATCCTAAATCTTTTATATTCTATCTTGTAACAAAATCCCCTGTTGCAGATACTCAAGTAAGGGCCTCTCCACTTCCTTCACAATTTAGATGCCATTGTTGTCAACTCACAGACATTAAACATTGCTTAATGGTGCAATTTTTATTTATAAGGTTTAATACATATATTAATTAAAAATATGGTAAGAAACTATCTTCTTTTGGTAAGAACGCTTAGCAGTTAGCGTTGAGATCATATTTAACTAAAACTTGTTTTATTTAGACTGGGCTTGATGTCATGGAGCAAGTTTGTTGAGTCTATGAGCTCCTAAGGTCTCATATAACTTCTAAGATAAATACTTTCCACAACATGATTTCTATTAATCACCTGAAAATCCTCATGCGATTATTCAGAAATATAAATCACAACAAAAGACAATAGGTTAATTCAGTTGGAGAAGTATTCAAAACACAAAATACTACTGTGGGGCTAAAGCTCAGGGTAGAGCTAAAAAGCAGGATCAAAAACTGAATGATTGACAGTATTTTTGGCTTGAACCATCATGCTCATTTGAGTGGCACCATACTTCAACTTGTATTTCCAATTTCTTCCAGAATAATCATGAGCAGACTACAATCTGAACAATTGTTCTGTCATAACATATAATGCAGAATATGGAACCATGGCTTTCGAATTGGCTCTCTCTGTTAAGAGCCGTGCGCATGAAGCCTCTGTGGGAGTAGCTATCTCTTCATTAGTGTGGAGAGCCAGGCTGAACTCTGTAACAGAGGTTGAAGGTATATAGATAAAGGGTAATCTCTAAATGTAAACAGGAGAAGACTTTTTTTGCCTCACTTGCTCACTTTCTGTGTACAACCTACCACCAAAACAGCTCACTTTTAAGCTGATGCCTTTATAAAGTCACTGAGATTTATTTAATTGGAACAAATCAGACTGTTTATACAAGTGGATTTCAACTTAAAATTCTTAACATGGAAATAAAAATTAAATATAATGCTTTGCTGCTTCATAGGTAAAATCATCTACAAAAATAGCTCTATAAAACATAGTCTTAAAATTATGGGCTTAATTTCTACTGTAAGTAATGCAAGAGCGACTTTGGGAGATTTACAGGACTATGCTGATCAAAGTACATGTGTGGTACTTATACTATCAGTTTCACCCCCTAAAGCCCTCCTGTCAAAACATAAACCTTTATAAAAGCTTTGTGAAAGAAAGCATACCAGGTATAATAGTTTTCATTTTAATTCTTCAGTCGTTCTGCCCTCAGAGAATGCATATGGTTGCTCTTATTAAAGGAGATCTCCGTGTTGGAACACTAAGCAAATAAGTTCATAGTTCAGGGTTTGTCTGATGAGCAAGACAGAATGATAGATAATTAGGGCTGGAAATAACAATGACTGCAACCTCATGGATTCAAGAATGAAACAATGCACTGAAAGTATTTGCAATTAAAGAAGAAGGAACCTTCTGCAGAGTAGACAACATTACGAGCAGAAGTGAAGAATTGTAAATAAAAATGCAAATAAATAGATTAAGGCCTAGGGCAATAGCGTAAGATTGAATTGGCAAACAATCCTCTATTGAGTTTAAACCATATCACAAACCCACATGAAAAAAACCCTCTTTTGAAAAAGGTCAATATTTTAATTGCTGTTGAAATTACATAAAAAGAACATTGTTCTGTGTGAAATGTCAGTTTAACTGTATGCACCTAGTGACATTTGACACAGAGAACATTAATCTTAGGCCTCTTGGCCCTCCTTAACCTGAACTCAGTTCCATCACTTTCTCTGCCTATATCAGCACAAAGTTCTCATCATTGATACAGCATTCCCGTTGTCTGTGATGGTTTCTGTGAATTGAATGAACTTTGGACAAACGCTACAATCGTTCCTGATGGAATCCTGTTTGTTGATGCTTCTTAATGTCAGGATGTCTTCTGATACTGTATCTTAAACCCATACCTCTCACCCAAAAAAAATTCTGTTGTTTTACAGATTATCAGACTGACTGTGACCTTTAACCCCATATCTGCCTGCTAAAGGCTGCATCTTGTCTTTACTAATCACTCCTGATGGAGCTGGGAGCCTGGGAGCCCTGCATTAGCAAATTAAGGTCAGTGTCTTCTGTGTCGGCTGCTACTCACTCTCTGTCTCACCATAGGAAACTTTTACACTGACTTCTTAACATCAAACTCCTCAGAATTTAATTAGAAAGGGAAGAACCAGGACCGTGAACAAATTTCATTCATGCTTCAGTGACCTATTGATTCCACCAGTGCTGCACTTAAAAAATTATTAAGTTGTGTCAAGGATGCCCGTGCCTTTTGCTGGTGACCACTGGGATTTAAAAACAAACAGATGCTTGGTAATAGTTTAGAGGATTTTGAAAATAGACAGCGATGACACTAGGGACTGTTTGCTTAGACAAAGGAAATAACTGTGACATGCTTAACCAGAAGCCTTTCACGAGTCCTTTGGGATTACAAGTGCTGAAAACCTGTAGAACTTGACACAAAGGAACAACACAGTTACTGAAGACAGAAGTGGATTTTAAAAGGTAGAGTTCCCAAAATGAGGGAAAATAGTTGTTCAAGTTGAATTTAAAACATCCTGAAAATTTTGATTATAATTTTTAAATGAAAACTAGCAAACACAAAGTTTTCAGAATTATGTATTTCAAAATAATGCACACAATCCCATTTGTTGTGAACAATTGCTAAGTTATAAACCTTCTGATTGTGCAGAATATTAATTTTTCCTTGAAATATAGCCTAGAAATTCTTTCATGTAATCCAATGTAGGTGACGCAATTTCTACAAGAACGATTTGGTATTTCCGTCTGCAAAATATGGAATTTTCTTCTATGGGCTCCATGTATAAGATGAGCCAATGCACAGGTCCATGACTCCTTTGACATGAAACCTGAGCTAATCGCCATAATACAGCTGACAGGAAGGGATTCCCAGATGCTAAGGACTATGGATTTAGCTCGTGTGCTTGCTGTTTCTCTCTATACCAGGGCACAAAGAGCGGAACATATATGTTTGGTATTACTGAAACAGAGCAAGAACACAAGAAATAGAAGCAGGAGGAGACCAAATCTGCTCTGCCATTCACTAAGATCAAGCACCTTGTCCATTTTCCTACTCAGTCCCCATGATTCCCTTTGCATCCAAACTTCTATTGAATATATTCAGTGACCAAATAAGCATGGTCTTCCAGGGCACCAAACCCAACATTTACTGCCTTCTATGTCTGCATTTTAGTTGTGTTCAGCTCGTAGGGCATTCCTTCTTCCTATGGTCTATCAGCACTTTTTGTATGACCATTCCAAAGTGTCTTCTGTTGTTGCATTTATTAAGCCTTTGAAGTTCCAGGCTTGCTTGAATCAGTTGACAAAGGCGAATGACATGGTGGGGAAGCAGCTAGTAGTTGATGGGTGTCAGTGATTTTACAACCACACCAGAAAGATTTCTTTGCTTCACTATTTTCTCATAAACCAATAAGTACCACTACATTAAAATGCTTTCTAATTTACCAGAAGCATCAATTGCAAGGTGTCTATCCATTGTTTACAAGCTTGTCAAATAAAATCTTTTCAAACTATTTTAGTTTCAGTTTCTGCTATTTGACTGTGCAGTATCTTTCCCACAACAGTCATACGTGACTTGCTGGATGTGTGAGAGGGTGAGAGAATGAGAAGCTTAAATGCTCAAATTGCACAACAAATCTTTACAATTCTAATTTAAAATGTTCCTTCTCTAACATACATTGTATTTTTTCATATATCAAAATAAATTAATTTGTGATAAAATATTATTTACAAGAATCAACCTTTTCATTATCAATAGCATTGTTGCAATTCATGTAGCCCGCTGAGATGGAAGACTCACCCAACCCGGCCCCTCCTTGTCCGGTAGAGGAAGAACCCCATACTGTGGTCCTTCCCCACTGAGCCCTTGCGTTGGCTGCACCAAACTTCCGTGCATCCCTCAGCAAGTACTCCTGCAGCCTGGAGTTTCCCAGTCACAGCATGGATACCTCAATGTGCTGGCAGCCCAACAACTTTCAAGCAGACCAAAGGACTCCTTTCACTGAAATGATGATCTGCCAGCAGCACTTGACTAGATTTTCAACCGCCTTTGAGCACCATGGTTCCAGTACCCTACCATCCTTTCCCTGTCTCATTGGAATGTACCTATGCAGAACGCCACGCAAATACCCCCTGAAAATTTGACACATTTCTGCCGTACATTTCCCTGATAACATCTGTTCCCAATTTATGCTTCCAAGTTCCTGCCCTTTAGCTACATATTTCCCCTTACTCCAATTAAACACTTCCCTAACTTGTCTGTTCCTATGCCTCTCCAATGCTATGGTCAAGGAGATAGTATTGTGATCACTATCTCCAACATGCTCTCCCAATGAGAGACCTGACACCTGACCAGGTTCCTTTCGCAAAACCAGATCAAGTATAGTTTCTCCCCTTGTAGGCTTATCTACATACTGTGTCAGGAAACCTTCCTGAATACATCTAACAAGCTCCACCCCATCTAAACCCCTTGCTCGAGGGAGGTGCCAATCAATATTTGAGAAATTCAAATCTCCCACCACAACAACCTTGTAATGATTACACTTTTATTATTATTATCCTGAGCAACTGCGTCACTGCCTGAAATTGCACCATCTCGGATCGCAAGACCCTGCAGTGGATAGTGAGGTCAACTGAGAAGATCATCGGGGTCTCTCTTCCTGCCATCACGGACATTTACATTACACGCTGCATCTGCAAAGGAAACAGCATTATGAAGGACCCCATGCACCCCTCATACAATCTCTTCTCCCTCCTGCTGTCTGAGAAAAGGCTCCGAAGCATTCAGGCTCTCACGACCAGACTATGTAACAGTTTCTTCCCCCAAGCTATCAGACTCCTCAATACCCAGTGCCTGGACTGACACCTTGCCCTACTGTCCTGTTTATTATTTATTGTAATGCCTGCACTGTTTTTGTGCACTTTATGCAGTCCAGTGTAGGTCTGTAGTCTAGTGTAGCTTTCTCTGTGTTTTTTTTATTACGTAGTTCAGTCTAGTTTTTTGTACTGTGTCATGGAACACCATGGTCCTGAAAAATGTTGTCTCATTTTTACTATGCACTGTACCAGCAGTTATGGTCAAAATGACAATAAAAGTTGACTTGACTTGACTTGACTTGACTTTTCCAGAATCTGTCTTCCTATCTGCTTCGTGATGACCCTGTTACGATTGGTTGCTGCTCAAAAGAATGGAGAATAGAGCCTACCACATGCTTGAAACGCTGAAGGATGTAGCCATCACTAGAAGGCAGAATGACAGTCCAGGAGGCCATTGGCTAAATCACTGTTGAATGCTCAAAAAGACTGGGTAGTGCAGATGTTAGAAGATCAGCTATTGGTCCTGGGATTTCAGTACAAACCCAACACATATGGCTGGAACATGTTGGTTGGATAGATCCCCACTAAAATAACTCATTAGTGTGAGATTATTGAATTTTGTCTCTAGCAATTGCATTTCCAATCTCAGTCTTATTCAAGAGGCATCAGGGAGCCTTGTCATTGGGGATGGAAGGTCACACAATTGTGTAGTGAGGTTAGCACTTCAAAGTCTGGGTTTAAAAACCATTGAGTTTACTTTGATGATATGGATTGACACTGACGTCAAAGTTTTCCAGCTGTACCTAATCTTTGTATTTACTCCATTCTAAATAAAAAAAAGATGATACTTATGGAGAAACCAAAACAACTGTTATTATCCCAAAGCCTCTCCCATAAGCAGAATAACAGACCAAATTTCGGGGTCAGCTGTGAAGCAATGTGCGTTGCTGCTCACCTCCCTGGCAGTTCTGCATGCAGTCTTTGCTGACTACTGAGCAGAGGTGTTCTCTGATCCACCATGGTGCCATGTCCTCTACGGGCCATCTGTCACATCTGTGAACAGGACAAGAAACAGCAATCCCCTCCAGCCAGTCAGTCAGAGGAATTTTCACTGAGTCATGCAGAATCCAAACCAGGGAGCATAAATTAGATTTAAACTGTTGCAGAATGCAATAGAGTTAAGGGAATCAGAATGGATTAAAAATGAGTTAAGCATGCTGGTCAGGAAAAGTAAAAAGGAAACTTACTAACTTCAGAAGAAAAGGGACACCACACATAAATTTAGAGAGCTAGAGATATTATTTGTCAGCAATGATTACTCCAATAGACATTAATTCAATAGGCAAAGGCATTTGATTAATATCTTTTGGCAAAGTTTTGATAATAGCATAGAGAACTGAACAGCCTATTTCTGAATTTTCACATTTATCTGTGCAGATATTGGTGGTTGTGTTTAGTTTAATCCGTTGCATTGTTAAGAGCAGGCAGTGCCTTTAATACACTCACTGGAAGGTTTGTAAAATTAAATTTATTAAATTTATTTTTGAATTAAATTTATCTATTAAGTGCTACCAGAATGTATTTAGTATTTTTCTATAGCATTCATGGTTGTAGGAGGAGCATCACAGAATGATGAAAGTTACAGAATGATTACTGAGTATTGCATTGCAAATTGATATGAAATTTTATCTGTTTGACAAAGAAATTAAAGCTAAATTTTATAATGATAAAAAGTAGTTCAACAATGGGAATTGTAAAGTTTTATTCAGCAATCTTGTACTCCTCCAATACGAGTGGAAATCAAAGACAGAAATACAATTTATTAATCCCAGTTCTTTTGTTTAGGGCCAGTCAATAAGAGAAAGTGGATTTGCTGAATTTATATTAGTCTTTTAGATCAGCAAGTACATGAAGTTTATTAATGTCCTCATGCACATTTGGAAGATGGATATAATTAATTTTGCAGCTGCTGATTGGAAGTTAGTGTGCTAAGATTGTTCAGAGAAGCACCTCAGCTTCAGTGAAAACAAAGCCGGGGCTGTTTACTCTGAAGCAGCAGAACCTGAGTGTAGATCTGATAGAAGTCTATGAAATCATGATTCATAATTCAGGTGGAGTAGAGAGCAAATATCTTTCTTCCCAGGTTTGAAATGGGCATGCATTTAAGGTGAGGGGGGAAAGCACAAAGGAGATGTGTGAGTCAAGGTTTATTTTACTTAGAGAGTGGTAGGGGGAATGCACTGCTAGTGGTGACAGTAATGCAAAAAGCATAGGAGCAGTCTCGAGCCTCGTAGATAGGCACAAGCATATTCCGAGAAGGGAGCGATGTGGTAAATGTGTGGGAAGGAGGGATTAAGTGAAGTAGAAGGCATTAGTTTAATTAGTTCAGCTCAATATCATGGGCCGAAGTGTGAATCCTATGCTATAATATTCTATGTTTCAAGTCAACCTTCATCCTAGTCTTCATGGTGGGACTGAAAAGGGGAAAAGAGCAAATGAGTACATTTGGTTACTAAAACAACTTTAGATCAATTTTATCATTGTACTGAAGATATGCTTGTGTGTAGTAAGAGCACACCAGTGGCCTCAGCTACAGGAGGTTTGCATTTCCTTACTGTAATTTGTATAAGGGTTTACCGATAAATTAAGAATATTTTATAGATAGTATATTTTACAGCCCCTTGGTGAGCTAAATAGTACTGTGGAGATTAATGGATATAAATTTTAAACAGTTCTAAGATATTAATCCAATCAAGAGCTTAGATGATATCATAAACTAAGAACTATGCTCAAGTGACTTATGGTTATCATTTCTGCAGTGTTGTTTTGTTGAGTGATGTTCGATTGATGTTAAGGATGCTATGGATTTCCCTCCTAAGAAAACTGTGCAGGACAGTAGTTGAGCCGTGGTCATAAATTGCAAGTCAGTAAAGAGGCAGCACAGTGGTCCCCAATGTACTGAGCAGTAATGTGTGTGTTAAATTGCTAAATCAAAGGATAAACATATTGAAAGGTTCAAGAAGGAGTATGGACTATTATTGGTAATATGAGTGTTGAGAATACACATTCTGCTTCTTCTTTTAGCTGCATAGTTCGGTAATTAATGAACAATTTTATGACAATAGCTGTTCCTTAATTGTTCAGTTGCTGAGAGTGGATGCAATCATACAAGCCAACAGAGTACAAACTTTACTCATAAAGCCTCATTTCTCTTCAGCTCTTTTTAGTTAGTATGAAGAATGCATGTTTCAGAAACACTCCAGTAACCTTCTCAAAGAGGGTTAACTTCTAAAATCAAATCTGACCTATCAAATGTAAAGCCAGAAAAATTATGTTGGGATTTAAAGCGTTTCCAAATCTTCCCCCAGTTCCATGATTGGGGTTAAAATTTCCTTCAGCAGGATGTGTAGGTTGGAGGATTCATGATAAAGCTAGAAAGAGAAAGCAAAATAGAGGGAAGGAAATAAAGGTAGGTTTAAGAGAGAGCATTTTGTTGACGAGACTATTGGAATGCATAGGAATAGCATTGCCGGTGGAGAAGCAAAATAAACAGTAACATCATAATTGTCTGGCTTTAGCTCCAAAAGCACAGATGCTGCAGAATGATGTCAAATTTAGATCATAAGACGCAGGAGCAGAATTCTGCAATTCAGCCTGTCGAGTCGGCTCTGTCATTCGATCATGGCTGATTCATTTCCCCCTCCACCCCATTCTCCTGTCTTCTCCCCGTAACCTTTCACACCCTGACGTATCAAGAATCTGTCAGCCTCTGCCTTAAATGCACTCTTTGACTTGGCCTCCACAGCCACCTGTGGCAACGAATTCCCCAGAATCACCACTTGCGGTAAAAGAAATTCCTCCTAATCTCTGTTCTAAATGGACGCCCCTCTATTCTGAGGCAGTGCCCTATGATCCTCTACTCCCCCATGATAGGAAACATTGTCTCCACATCCACTCTATGTACTACTAAAGGAGTTTAGACATACTCTTGGCTATTTCAATCATCTTTACTTTTGTTGCTTTTGAATTCAACTATAGCTATCTCTTGATAAAAAGGACTCAGCATATTCATCTTAAGTGAATATCTGTATTATTTTCCTTTTCTAAACATTTCAGGATTGGATAATGAGAGACTGTGATTATTCATAGAAGGTCATACAGTCAAAACGCAAAAGTATAAAATCATGTTTATTATTATATACACAAGTTCATGTGTGCGTAGGTGCAATGAAAAACTTAATTGCAGGAAAACCACAGCAGGAATACCACTTAAGTAGTATTCACAAGATAAACATAATCAAAATACAAGAAAACACACAATTAGATTGTCGTGCACAGTGGTCAAAGTAGTCAAAATGTCACAAAACTGCAGAGATTAAAGTTATGCTGGTTGCTTCAATAACCAAATGGGTGAAGGGAAGTAGCTATTCTTAAGCCTGACAAAGTGAATGCTTGTCTTTTATAAACTTGATTAGATGATTTCCCTACAATGACAGAGACAAAATAGTGGAGGACAAGAAAAGGAAGTGCTTTTGGCAACCTCCCCCCAATAAGTGATTGCCAAGCTGACAATGATTGACAAGTGAGAAGTGCTCTCTTCGTAGAGCTGTGGCATTAACAATATTAGATAACACAATAACTCTTGAAGTTGTAAGAATCAGCATTAAAACAATTGCTGTTGAAATAGGTAAAGCTCACTCAAAATGGAATTGTATTGAATCGACTTTAGTACTTACTTCCTTCATATACATGAAGGATAAAAATCTTTACGTTATGTCTCCATCTAAATGTGCAATGTGCAATTTATATTAAGTTATAATAAATATTATGTAGAACAGGACAGTCAATATAACATAGAAATACAGTTTCAGTTTTAGAATCTTTTTATTGATATATAATCTTCAACAGCTATAAAATGATACAAAACTTCAACAGATTAATATGTATACAATTAATAAAGCTGAAGAAAAAACTGATCTTAAAATATAAAAATTGAAAAAAAATTTATATATAGGAAAAAGGAGGAAAAAAAGAACCCCATCTAACTAGGAAAAAAAACCCACTAACTACAAAAAAAACACCCATTAGGAATCAACCCCCTGGAGCAATACATTTGACCATCATCTAAATATATTTTAAAAAGTCATCAACCGCCATTTCATATATAATTTAAAAAAAATTGGAAGGATACCATATAACTTAATTCAAATTAAATGATAATATTTGGCAAATGAACCCCATCTTCTCTCAAAATCAAATCAAGGATCGAAAATTCTACTTCTAATTTTTTCCAAACGAAAGCATATCATCACTTGAGAAAACCATTCAATTAATGTAGGGGAAGAAATATCTTTCCATTTTAATAAGATACCCCTTCTTGCCATTAGTGTAACAAATGTGATTACATGTTGATCTGAAAATGAGATACCCTGAATATGATGCAGAACTATTCCAAATAGAACAGTCAGTCTATTAGGTTGTAAATTAATTTTCAAAGCTTTAGAGATTGTAGAAAATAAAGATTAATGCAGAACATGACCAGAACATATGTGACAAAGTAGCTATTTCAGTTTTACATCTATCACAATAGTTATCTATACTAGGAAATATTTTAGATAGTCTCTCCTTTGTTAAGTAAAAATGATGTACAATTTTAAATTGAATTAAACAATGGTTGGCACATACAGAAGAAGAATTTATGTTTTTCAAGACTCAAAGCCAATCTTCATTAACAAAGGTCATACTAAGTTCTCTCTCCCAATCTTGTTTAATCTTTAGTGATAGGTTCTCTTTTTGTAACAAAAATAAATTATAAATTCTACTAATGGAACCTTTCACTAAGGAATTCAATTTCAAATGATATCCAACAAATCAGATTCTTGTAATTATGGAGACTTAGGTAAATAGAAATACAGTTGCATCAGCATGAATTAATCAGTCTGATGGCCTGGTGGAAGAAGCTGTCCCGGAGACTGTTGGTCCTGGCTTTTATGCTGCAGTACCATACCGTTTCCTGGATGGTAGCAGCTGAAACAGTTTGTGGTTGGGGTGACTTGGGTCCCCAATGATCCCTCAGGCCCTTTTTACACACCTGTCTTTGTAAATGTCCTGAATCATGGGAAGTTCACAACTACAGATGTGCTGGGCTGTCCGCACCACTCTCTGCAGAGTCCTGCGATTGAGGGAAGTACAGTTCCCATACCCGGCAGTGATGCAGCCAGACACGATGCTCTCAATTGTGCCCTTGTAGAAAGATCTTAAGATTTGGGGGCCCATACCAAACTTCATCAACTGTCTGAGGTGAAAAAGATGCTGTTGTGTGTTTTTCACCACACAGCTGGTATGTACAGACCACGTGAGATCCTCAGTGATCCTTGAGGCTGTTCACCCTCTCGACCCCAGATCCATTGATTGAAACATGGAGGGAACAATGTTGCGCGTGGGTATTTTAAGTCTCTTCTGTGGTAGTAATCAGATTTTGATGTCATCTGTTGCTTTTTTTGGATCATATTTTCTCATTTTGTCTTCAAAATTTAAAAATAATTTGATTAGGCATCAAGTAATATTGTCTCTGTTGGTTATTTTTAATATGTTAATCTTGCAAATTTTGATTTTAGCCATTTCTGGGTAAAATTTTGCCAATCATGAGATTGGACCAGGCATATCCAGCTGTAATCCAGATGAGCACGATGACATTTTCTCAGTATCATGGATGCATCTGGTGATATTATCATTTATGTAACACTTAAACTGACATTAGTTGGATCATAAAGCCCTAAAAGCTGTGGTGGAACGATTTCTATAGAACTTGGGGCAGGTCACAGTAGTTTTCTTGCACTGCTTATATGGGGAGTCGTCACTAGGTAGCTTCAGAACTGAGAACAAAAGCTGCTCAAGCACTGAGGTGTGTGCTTAAGCCTAAGGTGAGTATCTTCTGCAGTGTTTTCCTACATTCCATAAGTGGTTCAGCAGGGACCTCGCCAGCAACATTTTGTTAGCGCAAGCATCGTGATAGGCATAACTGGGCATTCATATTGGATCAGGATGGGAGCAAAGACATGCCCATTACTGAACAGCAGATTCCCACAGAGTCTTCAGAGACTTCATATCCTTTAGGACCTCTCAATGAATAAGGCATTTGTAGGCCAAAATTTTCCAAGATTCATTCCTGAGAAGAATGATATTCTGGAATATTTTGACTACTTATATAGTCCTATTCTGAAGGGGAGCAATCTTTTCATTAGATCCATGCTAGTTCCCAACAAAGCAATCCTTTCAATCCCATTCCCTTCTTACTTCCCTGTAGCCTTCTCATGCCTGGATGGCGTTCGTTCTCTCTCTCTTTCTCTTTCTCTCTCTCTCTCTCTCTCTCTCCCCTCTCTCTCTCTCTCTCTCTCTCTCTCTCTCTCTCTCTCTCTCTCTCTCTCTCTCTCTCTCTCTCTCGTTTATATTGACTCTTAGCTTTCACTACTTTCTAACTATTCCAAACCATCTAACCATACCATCTGCTACAGCAGATCTCTGCCAATTCACTGCTCACTAGAGCTGCGATATATTCACCAAGAAATAAATTCACTTCCATCCATTTATCGAAGGGAAGTTGGCATCTTGGAAACTATTATTGGACTCCAATGAGCGTAGGCAGCAACCAACACAATCTGCAGCTAGTTGTAGATCATGAGAAAAAATTCCTTTCTAGAATGCGATGTTTCAGGAAAACACATGATTCTTTCATCCTCAGGGATTTCCTGCCACTGGACTTCTTCGGAGGCCAGCACTGGCTTAATGAACAGATATTAAAAGCAAGGTATTAATGGGACAAATTCTGGACGCAGATCACAATGCAGGGATTTGTAGTACGACTGAGTGTAAAATGATTTCTATGTATACAGGTCTTCGTGTCTGTGGTTCCACAATGTTTACTCCACTGTGTGCTGAAGTGAGGCTGAGGCTGTGGGCCTGTCCAGCTGCCCTGGGCCTCATGTCTGAGGCTCCCTTTCGTTCTAAATTTTACTTGCTTACTTTTATTATTCGCACAATTTGTTTTTTCTCTCTCTGCATATTGGGTGTTTGTTGGTCTCTTTTTTAATGGGTTCTTTTTATCTAAATAAGTCCTTTGTCTCATTTGTTCTGTGTATATGGATCACATTTCCAATGCAGGTCGAAGAGGTTATAAATGCTTTATAAATGGTTAATTACTTACAAAGACAGTGTTTTACCAGCAAGAAAATACATCATAAAGAAACTCTCAGGATTTTTTGGCTAAGTAAGTACTTATTATAAAGGCAACTCACACAAAGTGCTGGAGGAATGCAACAGGCCAGACAGCATCTTATGGAAAAAGAGTATAGTCGATGTTTCAGGCTGAGACCCTTCATCAGGACTGGAGAAAAAATGCTGAGGAGTTAGAGTAAGAAGGTGGGGGGGGGGAGGGTGGAGGGGAGGAAGAAACACAAAGTCATCGGTGAAACCGGGAGTGGGGAAGGGGTGAAGTAAAGAACTGGAAAGTTGATTGGTGAAAGAAATAGAGTGCTGGGGAAGGGGGGGAATCTGATAGGGGAGGACAGAAGGCCACGGAAGAAAGAAAAGGGGGAGGGGCACCAGAGGGAGGTGATGGGCAGGTAAGGAGATAAGGAAAGAAATGGGAACGGGGAATGGTAATGGGGAGGGGGTGTGGCATTAGCAGAAGTTCGAGAAATTGATCCTTATATCAGAGGCTACCCAGATGGAATATAAGGTATAAGGAATGTAAGGTATAAATCTTTTTCATAGTTGCTGCCTGGACTGCTGAGTTCCTCCAGCATTTTGTGTGTGTTGCCTAGATTTCCAGCATCTGCAGTTTTTCTCTCGTTACTTATTATAAGAGTTGGGATGCAGAGGAAAGACAATTAAAGACTCTAAGTTCAGATGTGAGGATGCAAGTCTAATCCACTTCAGTGGCAGAGAAATATAAGTATATCATATCATTGTATTTCCATCACCAACACGCATACCAACTGCATGTATGAGTCTCCAAGAGGAGTATTGGATCATAGGAAACTCTCCCAGCCTATCGCACTTGGACGGTCTTTAAAGTCACGGGTGATCTGAGACCCAACTCCATAAACACAAACACCATGCCTGGGAACTTGCTTTCAGTAAAGTGTGTCCCAGTCTAGTCGTTGACTCCCAGTGTTAGCTTTCTTCCCAGCCGTTGCTTTACATATATTTGCTTACACCATAACATCATTTTCAGTGAGACATGAACATTTTTGTAGTAATTTGTTGAAGCCATTCCATGAGCAAACTATGGCACACTATCATCACATGCTACACTGGCCAACTTAATTTCAAAATACATGCCATTTAATCCATTAATACACAACGTGGGCAGTGGGCAGGCAGTTGCAGGTAAAAAGTAACACAAAGTGGTACTCAGACTGCAGCAATAACAAAAATCATGCCACTTGGTATATTGCTTTTATTGGCCTGTGTCAAACCACACAACAGCAGGCATAAAACTACTTGCAATCATATTGGAACAATTCCAGAAGTGAAGTTTCCTTGAAATTCAATGTCAAACAGCAATACTGAATGCTTTGTAAAGACAGAAAATGTTTTGATATTCGGCATTGTAGTCAGTATCCATAGAAGGGGAAACAAAGTTAACATTTCAGATCAGAATGTGTCTTTAAATTGAAGCATTAGCTTTAATTTTTCCCACTGAGACTGCCTGACCTGCTGAGCATTTTCAAAATATTTTCTTCTCCTCACCTGCATATCCCCTTCCTCTGATGTCCCTCCTTGTTCCCTTTCTGCCATGGTCCATTCTCCTCTCCTGTCAGATTCCTTCTTCTTCAGCCCTCTAAATTTTTCTACCAATCACCTCCCAGCTTCTCACTTCATCCCTCCCTCGCCAACCCACCTACATTCCCCCTCACCTGACTTCTCACACCACCTTCTAACTTGTACTCCTCCTCCTCCTCCTACCTTCTTATTCGACCAGCTTCACCATCCCTTCCATTCCTGATGAAATATCGGCACTTTATTAATCTCCATTCCTCCAGTTCCTCCAGCACTTTGTGTGTAGCTCTGGATTCCCAGGATCTACAGAATTTCTTATGTCTAAAATATTTTGATTACTTTAGATTGACAGCGTTTGCCATTTTTATTTTAATTTAATAGATGCATTATATGGTTGAGTCTGCTTGTTATCTCTGCATCTAACATCACTTCATTGACTTCGATGGAAAGAATTTTGGAAGCAGAGTACGATACACACGTGGAGATATCACCCAGGGATACATTTACTAGGCATCTCTACCACTAACAACTTATCCTGGTGGAAACTTAGCAGAGCTTCCAAGGCAGACTATTCCAGGAAAGTATTTTGTTAATCATGTTTCAGGTTCTGGGCATCTACCCAAAACATCAAGGGAATATTCAAGAGCAAAGAAGCAAAATCCCATTGAGGATCAAAGAATTCTGTCAATAAGAGACTAACTATCGTAACAGAAAGTCTAACAGCACAAGAGGTCAACAGTCTGAAATCTGTCTCTTTCCACAGATAATGTTCAATTTGCCAGGCATTTCCAGAATCTTCTGTTTTAAGGCAAATCCTAGCCTCCATGATTTTTTTAAATCACAGAGTAATAGAGTAATTCTGTTACAAAAAAAAACAAACAAGGTAGCCCATCTAGGCAAAATAAGGCTGGTATGTTTACTGTGTAAATTAGGCTTCAGCCCTCAATATCCACAGATCCCCTGCTCACAAAGTGTTAATACAATGAATCCATAAAATAGATAACAGGAATCATCATTAGTCATGCCTCATTGGATCAGTAAAGTTCCTCAGTCAAGTCTGTACTGAGTCAATCATTAGTTCCTGACCAATACCAACATGTTACATTACTTTAAGAGAAACAGATGGCCTCTGGGCAGTAAAATAAAAGCCCACATTCAGCAGGTCAATAGACAGCTCCATGTTAGAAGGTGAGGGTCAACCTAACGAGGAGATATCATTGGGGTACCCCTTGACCAGTGAAGCCTGGTTAATCCACAGAGTCTGACAAATCTGTAGGTTAATCTGTGCTCCATTGATCAAAATTACTGCATAATCACATTCTATAATTGTGCACAGATGACTGAATAGAAGGATACCTTGCAAATGCTTTTGTGTCAGTTTGATTGTAATGAAGCTCCAGGAACTAATTCCTGTTAAGCTTGTAAATGAATGTATCTTTCCTTCCTATTTAATCATAGCATCCTTATTGCTTTTGATTTTTTTGACATACAGCGTGGAATGTCAAAGGCCCTCCGAGCCATGCCGCCTAGCAACCCCGGATTAAATCCTAGCCTAACCACAGGACAATTTACAGTGACAGAATTAACCTACCAACTGGTACATCTTTGGACTGTGGGAGGAAACTGGAACACCCAGAGGAAATCCATGCAGTCACGGGGAGAACGTACAAACTCTGTACAGGTAGCGGCGGGAATTGAACTTGGTACTGTAAAGCATTGTGCTAGCCACTAGGCTGCCTGTTGGCCATGTCTGCAAATTAAGGTGATTGTTCTATAAATGTAACAATTTAGCTCCATTTTCTACCGAAGAGAAATTTTCTCACCATTATTCAGAGGCAAGGCATTGAAGGAGACTCTCTTCTTTGATTACCTGAATGAAGTATATGCAACATACTAGATATTGGGTAGACATTGGAGGTGCAGGGTGGTGGGAAACATGACTAAGCATAATGATTTAACCTTCATGGAGTGTACCAGCCATGACACAACTAGTATTTTCCTACCATTCATATTGCTTGTTCCCAATATGCTCTTATTATGAAATGGTAATAATGAACTATAAAATAGAAGTCAACAGCATTATACCATGGCATATGAGCTGGATTAAAAATTCTGTAAGTATGAAGCTATCATGGTGAAGTAGTCATTACCCCCAACGTTAGTCTTTTTTTGTGTATAACCAGACAAAGTGGTGAAGCAGAATAATGATATAGTGGCATCATAATAATTTTCATATAGTCATGGTAATATATGTCTTAATTATATGATATTTGCATTGTCTGATCTTACTTGCATGCCCGTCAACTAGATGATCCTTTGCTATTTATGGAGAATCCTAATGAGTGACTGCTGTATAACCTTTAGAAGTGACGATATTTATGTAGGTCATTCAGAGTCAGCAAATTACTTTTCAAAATCTGACAAATAAACAGCTTCTGATTTTACATGAGCTTTCTATACTGAAATATCTGTATTATTTTAATTAATAATTGCAATTTTGGTTTTTTTGTGGGATAACTCATCTGTCTATAATCCAATTGCCAATTAATTTGATCTTAAATAAGATGATACCTTTGATAGGTCAAGACCTGTTGCAACTTTAGTGAAGCAATATTTAATTCTGTGCTAACCTTACCTCTAGTGATGCCTGGTATATTTACAACAGTTTTCCCAGGACAGAAAATTCGTCTTCATTCTCTTTGAATGCACATCTGATATACACCACCTGCTATAAAATCTGAAGGCAAAATTGAGCTGCTTATGTATTCAATTACGTTTTGAGTCACTCTAAAATAATAATTCTGAACTTAATACAAATTAGTCTCAGTGCTTGTTGTAAGGAAGAAGTAGTCAGCCACTTGGAAAGGAAAGATTTTTCAGTACTTCAGTAAAATCAGGATAATGAAATTGGAAAGCATATTAGCTGGTCCCAAAGAACCTTTCAATATTTGTGATCTTAACTAATCTTCACTTTGGATTATGTTGGTGTGGAGAGCTGCAGAGAAGGAATCAGACAGAACTGGAATAACACAGCCCAAATAAATTTAAATAGTAAATACTTACTACATGTTTTACACACAAGAGATTCTGTAGATGCTGGAAATCCACAGCTACACACACAAAATGATGAAGGAACTCAGCACTCATGCAGGAAGGCAGCATCTGTAGAAATGAGTAAACAGCCGATGGTTCAGGCCAAGATCCTGACAAAGGTTCTTGGCCAGAAACATCGACTGCTTTTCCTAAATCATTTTTAACAAGAATATGTGGCAAAGAAGTATATTAAAGAATCCATATCAGATTAAAATGGAAGCAATCTGTCAAAACTTACCTTCTAATTTCTATGTTAATTATATTTTATTTATTATTTCTCCACACCCACAGAAGGGAAGGTGCAGTAACTGTGGTGAGTGTAGCTGGATTTGTCTTTACAGCATCTTCATTAGTGAAAACCTTAGTTTGTTGTCCAACACACAGAGAAAATGATCCATTCAACTAACTTTTAAAAGTGAATTGCTACAAGTAATAGCACAGAGAAATCATTCTGCTCTATTAAAGATCATCTCTGGGTGAAGGAACACAATGGTAGCAATGCCTTGAATTTATTGACTGATTGCAGAAATATCAATAAGCTTCCCTGGAGAGAGTAAGCTTCAGTCTATTACCTAGTGATTTCACAATACTTTGAACTTAAAAACAAACTGGTGTAGTTACTGTAACTCAGAGGGAAGTTATCATGTTTATAGATGAATGATATTAATGTTTAAAAAGGTTTAAGTTTTCTGGATATCATATATTGTTTCCATAAAATAGCAAAGAAATATTTTCTGGTAAAGCTCTTGATTAAAAGACAAGTGAGTCCTGTAAATAGTGGTTTATCTAAAAACTTATAGTTTGTTGACTATCATCTGGGATGGTTCAGACTGTGAAATCTGGCAGGAGTACATTCTGAAGGATTCTCGCTATTTTAATCATAAATTCCCTATCTTTCATTGGCTATGTAAGAGCGAGAAGAGGAAGGTACCATGCTAGTCTGTAGCCAGTAATCATGCTGGACACGAAGATTCCCAGAGCAAGGATTTTTATATTTTTTCAAACAAAATCTTTCATCATGGATTTAAGTCCTGTTTGGGTGCTGGGAGAGGTTGGAAGGAGAGGGAGCAAAAAAAAAGAAGTTATGGGCATGGATGGGGCAAGTATATCATCCCTTATAGTCAACTGTTGGTATGGATTCCAAAGACAAGAATTGGGTTTCTTCAAGTACAAAACTACAAAGACTAAGTCATTCAATGTAATCTCTACTGAAAGATAATCCTGGGTCATAAAGGAATATTCCCCTGCAATGTCATTAAAAGAAATATTACCTGGGGAATGGCATAATTTGACATGCCCCTGTTGTGGAAAATGCAACTGGTGCACAAGCATAACTTATTCTACAAAGTGCATGGATAAATTTTTGGAAGGATGCAGACTGATCCAGCAATGGTCACCATTACGTTTCAGTCTGTGACCATCCTCACTGAGGTATTCCTGAGATGATTACTGTTTGGTGATCCACATTTCTCAGCCTACATTCCTTCAGCAGCTAAGAAAACCAGAGAGGAAGGACAACTGATGCTTGGATGTAATAATCTTGTCTCACACTTGTACCCTGATACAGAACATCTAATGATAATGTACCAAGCATTCTACTTACCCAGAGAGTTCTATACAGAGATCCTGATTGTAGATTATATGCCAAAATTACAGATGTCAAGCTAACACTCAATGGATTGAGCATCATAATTAACAAACGAGAAATGGCCATTCCAACAACTTTCACATTCTTGGCAGGGACTTCAATTACGCATGTTTGATGCAATCTCTTCCAACTACCACCAGTAAGGGTCCTCTGTCATTACTTGCTGATGATGTGAAGGAGGAATTGGTTGGGATTATTTTGTTCTTTTTTTTAATTTATTCAGAGAGACATCATGGTAATAGGTTCTTTTAAGCCAACTGGTCCAAACTACACAACTACACCCATGAGACCGATTAGCCTAGTAACCCATGTGCCTTTGGAATGTGGGAGGGAATCTGAGCATCTGAAGGAAACTCTTGCATTCATAGTAAGAATGTTACATTCAGCAGTCTCCGATCTCTAAATCACTCTGCCATTCCCCCATTAACAATAAACTTTTTAAATTTTATTATTCTTGCCCAGATTTATTCAAGTTGGTATCTGACATGTCTACAAGTGGGGGGCTGCTTTGGTTACAGTATAGAACTCTCTTGGTAAATAGAATGATCAATACATAGTCTGTAGATGTTCTGTATCATGGTATAAGAGTGAGACAAGATTGCTACATCCGAGCACCAGTTGTCCTTCCTCTCAGATTTTCTCAGCTGCTGAAGGAATTTAGGCTTAGAAATTTAGATCACCAAACAGTAATTACCTCAGGATTACCTCAGTGAGGATGGCCACAGACTGAAATGTAACAGCGACCACTGCTGGATCAGTCTGCATCCTTCCAAAAATTTATCCATGCACTTTGTGGAGTAAGTTATGCTTGTGCACCAGTTGCATTTTCCACAACAGGGGCATGTCAAATTATGCCATTCCCCAGGTAATATTTCTTTTAATGACATTGCAGGGGAATATTCCGTTATGACCCAGGATTATCTTTCAGTAGCGATTACATTGAATGACTTAGTCTTCGTAGTTTTGTATTTAAAGGAACCCAATTCTTGCCTTTGGAATCTGCACCACCAGTTGCCCATCTGGGATGATCCACTTGCCCCATCCATATCCATAACTACTTTTTTTTAAAAAATAACACGTACAAATAAGCTGGATGAACTCAGCTGGTTGGGCACCATCCGTTGAAATGAGCAATCAACATTTCGGGCCGAGACCCTTCGTCAGGACTAAAGAAGGAGGGAGCAGGGGCCCTATAAAGAAAGTGAGGAGAGGGTGGAATGTGCCAGGTGAAAAACCAATCAGAGGAAAGATCAAGGGGTGGGGGAGGGGAAGCAGGGAGGGGATAGGCAGGAGAGGTGAAGAAGGAATCTAAGGGGAAAGCACTATGGGTAGTAGAAGAAGGCAGAATCATGAGAGAGGTGATAGGCAGTTGGAAGAGGAGACAGAGTGAAAGTGGGATGGGGGAATGGAGAGGGAGGGAATTACTGTAAGCTGGAGAATTCGATGTTCATACCAATGGGCTGGAGTCTACCCAGATGGTATATGAGGTGTTGCTCCTCCAACTGGAGTTTGGCCTCATCATGGCAGTAGAGGAGGCCATATATGGATATATCCGAATGGGAATGTGAAGCAGAGTTGAAGTGAGTGGCAACCGGGAGATCCGGTCTGTTGTGGTGGATGGAGCGGAGGTGCTCGATGAAGCGGTCCCCTAATCTGCGTCGGGTCTCGCTGATGTAGAGGAGGCTGCACCGGGAGCACCGGATGCAATAGATTACCCCAACAGACTCATAAGTGAAGTGTTGCCTCACCTGGAAGTACTGTTTGGGGCCCTGAATGGTGGTAAGAAATGTGGTAAACGTTGACTGCTCCTTTCAACAGATGCTGCCCGACCTGCTGAGTTCATCCAGCTTATTTGAACGTGTTATTTGACCACAGCATTCTTCAGTATACTTTGTGTTGACTACTTTTTTTTTGCTCCCTCTTCTTCCAACCTCTCCTATAACCCAAACACAACTTTAGTCCATGATAGAAAATTTTGTTTGAAAATATACAGTATACATAAATATCCTGCACTGTGTATCCTTATGTCCAAAATTATCATGGGACACAGACGGGCATGGTACCTTCTTCTTCTCTCTCTTATTTAAGCCAATGAAAGTTGTGGAGTTTATAATTAAAATAACATGTGAATCCTTCAGAATGTACTCCTGACAGATTTCACAGCCTGAACCATCCTGGATGGTAGTCAACAATATTGTAAGTTTTTAGATAAACCACCATCTATAGGACTCATTTGTTTTTTAATCAAAGGCTTTACCAGAAAATGTTTCTTAGATATTTTAAGGAAATAATAGATACTATCAGGAAAAATTAAACCATTTACAGGTCCACCAATCTTACTGTCATCCACAAACTTTCTAGTTCACCTATCTACATCTTCATCCAAATCATTGTCATATATCACAAAGAACAGAGCTTCCAGCAGCAATCCTTGCCAACCACAACTGATCACAGACCTCCAGGCAAAATAATAGCCTTCTACCCCTACTCTGTCTTCTATAGACAACACAGTTTTGAATCTAAGCTTGCAATTAACACTGGATCTCATATATTTTTCACATCTGAATCAATCTACCATGAGGAACCTTATCAAGTTCCTCCCTAAAGTTCATGCAGATAATGTGTAGTGCCTTATCCTCATCAAGCATCTTTGTCACCTCCTCAATAAACTTGATCACGTTTGGAAGGCATTACCTGCCCTGCTCAAAGCAATGCTGATTGTCCCTAAGCAGAACATGCCTTTCCAAATTTACACAAAACCTATTCCTCATAATCCTCTTCAATAAATTTTCTACCACTGATGTGACACCCACTTGCCTATAATTTCCTGGATTATTCCTAGTTGCTCTCTTGAACAAATTAACAGCATTTCCTGCTCTCCAACCCTTTGGGATCTTATCTGCTACTAGTAAGGACACACAGGGCTTTATCAAAGCTTGAGAGATCTTCTCACTTGCTTCTTTCAATATTCTGTGAGATACACTGTGAAGCCTTGGGGACAATTCCACCTTAATGCTTTTCTGAAGCACAGTACCACCTCCTCAATCTCAACATGTTGCAGCACATTAGCATGCCCCACCTTGCCTTCACAATCCATCAAATCCTTCTCTTTGGTAATTAGTGACACAAAGTACGCATATAATGCCTCAGTCACTTGCTCTGATTCCAAGTGAAAATTCCCTCCTTGAGTGAACCTACCCTCTCCTTAGTTACTTTATTTTTTTAATGCAAGTATATAGTGCCTTGCGATTCTCCTTGATCTTGCTCATCAAGGAGACTTCATGACCCCTTTTGCCTTTCCCAATCATCTGCTTCAGCACTTTTTCTGCTATCTTTATATTGCAGAAGGGCCCAGTTTGAGTTTAGCTTTCTAAACATTTCTGACTAAAATAGGACCTCTCAGATCATCCAAGATTCCCTTACTTTTTGACTAAATTTAGGACATCTCAGATCGTCCAAAGTTCCCTTACTTTCTTACTCCTTCCCAGAATGTGTTTTTCCTGAACTCTGATCAGCTGCTCTTCAAGTAACATGTTAGACATGGACTTATCCAACAGCAGCTGCTTCAGTTCAATACCTCTTAGCTCCTGTCCAATAATGCCATACCTTCCCACAAGATCCAATTTTATCTGTACTCATAATTACCTTTAAATTACAAGTTGTGATAATTATTTCTGAAATTTTCACCCAGCATCAGGTCTATCAGGTTCTAATATGATTCTCTAGTTGAGCCTCCACATATCATTTCAAGAATCCTTTTAAATGCACTGAAGAAATCCCACCCTCTCTAAGCCTCTATTATTAAGGAAGTTCCAATCAATACTAGGGAAGTTAAAGTCCCCCACTACAACAACCCTGTTGTTCCTGTACCTTTCCACAATCTCTCTACATATCTGTTCCTCCAGCTGTCGTATAATCCCATAAGTGTAATTGCACCTTTCATATTTTTGAGCTCCACTCAAATTGCCTGAATGGATAAGCCCTCCTGTGCATCTTCTCTGAGTACAGCTGTGACATTCTCCCAAATCAGTAATGCAACTCCTACACATATTTTAGTCCTACTTGTCATACTGGCTTTCTTACCCTCAACCCTGTCACCTATTTCCCTGCCTCTGTGCTTCCCATACCCCTGCCACACTAGTTTGGACCCTCCCAAATAGCACTAGCAAGCCAGCCAGCAAGGATATTGGTTCCCCTCCAGTTCCAATGTAAGATATCTTGTTCTTATAAGTCCCACCTTCCTGAGTGGAGAGCCCAAAGATCCATACATCTAAAACCTTCTCTCCCGTACCAACTCCGTAACCATGTATGAATTGCAGACTGTATCTGTTTTTCACCCACTGTCACATGAGATGGGTGGAAATACAGATAATAGAATCCTGGAAGCCCTGCGCTTTAATTCTCTACCTAGCTCCTTAAAATTCCTCTGCAGGACCTCATCCTTGTCTATTTCATTGGTATCTATATGGACCACAACTTCTGGCTGCTCGCCCTCCCCTCTCAGAGTACCTGTTGTGAGACATCCTTGACCCTGGCACTTTGGAGGCAAAACACCATTCCAGAGTTTTGACTGCAGCCATGGAAATACCTGTCTACTCTCCTTACAATTGAGTTCGCTGTCACTATTGCTCTGCCTGACTTTATCCTTCTTTCTTTGATCAGAGCCAGGCACAGTGCGGCCTCTCACGGGTCATCCCCTAACAGCATCCAAAGAAGCATACTTATTACTAAGAGGAATAGTTGAAGTGTCCACTCTGCTTACTCCCCCTACTTCTCCAGGTGGAGATCCAACTATCTATAGCCGGCATCTGAGATGTGACTAACTCAGTGAAACTCTCATCTGTGATCTCCTCAGCCTCCCAGATAATCCTGTGTGCATCCATTTGCACCTCCGGTTCCTTGAACATGGTCTGTCAAGAGCAGCAGCTGCGTGAGTTTCCCAGAGGTGTAGTCATCAGGGAGACAATGAGATTTCCTGACTTCCCACCTTGTGCAGGAAGAGCATTCCACTGCCCTGACTGCTGTCTTGTCTACAATAGGTCAAAGGTCTCGGAACATCAGGAAAATAAAAACCTTACCTGGTCTTAGCTGGCACTCACAAGTGCCTCCTCAATGAATGCTCAAAGCCTCAGTACCCCATTCTTAGCAGCCCACTCTCACACAGCCACTCCAGCTTACCCTACCTTCCTTCTATTGGCTGAGTTGTCATATACTTAGCAAATCTGAAACAACTTAAAAAAATAAGCTTCTGGCTCCTTCCCTCTGCTTCTCTGGCTGCTGTATCTGCAAAGCAGGCCCTCAACACATGGCAACGATCTGGGCACTAAGTATAAAAGTAGAGAAGTCAAGTACACACTTGGTGTATTGTCTGCAGTTGTCTTCAACACTGGAGACTTTGGAGAGAATGCAGAGGACATTCACCAGGATATTGATTTGATTGGAGTGTATAGCTAGAAAAGGAGGTCGCACAAACTTGGTTTCTTTTCTCTGGAGCAAGCAGAGGCTAAATGGCGACCTGCCATAAGTTAGGAGAGGCAGACATGGGGTAGGTAGTCAAGTGTCTGTTTCTGATTGTGAAAATGTCATACACTAGAGGACAAAGGTGTAAGGTGAGAGAGGAAAACTTTAAAAGACATTTACAAGGCATTTTTTGTTATGCACCCAAAGTGGTAGGTGCACTGTCAGGGAAGGTAGTAGAAGCAGATACAATTACAGTACTAAAGAGGAATTTAGGCAGACACATGCATGGAGCCATTTAGAAAGACATATGAATTGGCAGGGAATAGAGAGCTATGGATAAAGTGCAGGCAGATGGGATTAGTTTGTATTGTTTTTATGGTCAGCACAGACAATGGTGGGCCAAAAGCTTTCTTTTTATACTGTATGCTCTTTTCTTAATTCTTACAGATGTGATGCAATCATTTGGCAATGTTGGACTCAATGAATCAATTATAAAACATAGCCTGACCCTGAGTTTTAATAATTTGAATCACATGGCACAACTCAACCTGGAGTTTAAATATCATCATTGTTTTCTTTTCATCCAGTAGTTTGAATTATCCACTAATGCCCCTGATATTGAAAAAAAAAATCAGGACTTGGTCTTCAAACCCAGCCATATAAATATTTATACAACAAATAACTACAAGACAAAAGTTCAAAAGCTTGGCAGAAGAAGAACTGTGTCTGAAGAGGAATCTTGGCATTTCTTTTCTATTTCTATTTCTTACTAAAAGATTATTAATTGGAGACTTTGGGCACTGTACCAGTGTAATATACATCCAACTTAAGGTTGTCTGGCCAAGTGATAATTCAGGAAAATGTAAGCTTTTGAACTTTGGAAGTAGGAAAAGTTAACTTCAGATTAACAAATGCCATATTGGTATCTGTAGTGGAAGAAGAAAATGATACAAAGTTGTAAACTGATTAAAATAACACACATGATATAAGGTTTTAGGATAGCCTCATAATTACCAGTCACAGTGGAATAAATGACTCAAGAAATGCCTAATGACTCTCGGGAGGAATAAACAGCCAACGATTTGGCTGGAAATTCCTCTTCAAGAGTTGATTTTTATTTACATGCAAACTTTTAATTTACTATCAGTTTGGCTCAGAGTCACTTGGAGTAAGTGTGAGAAATCAAATTGCTTAGTTTAACACCTGTTGTTTATAAATTCAAGACAACACAAAATGCAACTACGGTAATTGCGACCAATTAAGCTGTGACATTGTTAAATCACTACTTCCATCAACAATATTATGTGCAAAATATTCAAGCTTTCTTACTAAAAGCTGTGAGAGCTTGTTTCGAGGAGGTTTGTGAATAGAGTCACAAAAGAGGACAGTTGAAAGCAATTGTACAGATACATCTGCAATCACTACAGATGCTGACAGCAAATACGGGCTTGTCACGTGATGAGACTATATTAAGGTATTGAGATTAGATTGTTATTCTGCTTGGTGTCCTCTTCAGTAAAGCATCTCCTTCAAATGTTTTCAAAATTTGTGGGAACATCATCCTCTCAAGATATACTGTTAAACCATGTTGTGCATTGTGCTAGTTCTATTTTGGTTGTTTCTTGTTTGGTAACAGTTGGAAGCTGTTTTTATTTGTGTTGTTTCCTCATTGTAAGCAAATGTTACCCCACTGGTATTTGATTCTTTTTTCCAGTATGGAAACATTCAACTTTTTAAACCTCTGAGATTCAAAATGAAATAGCTTTAAAATTCTTAACAGATGGCATAATTTAACTACATAAATCTGGATTTATGAAATCTCCAGTCTGTCTGAATATAGGATTAACAATGAATTTTAAATTATGATTTATTGTGGATTAATAAAGATATTTGAACAGTCAGGAGTTGGAACAAAGAGGATGTGTTAAACAATAATTGATGATATCTTACACAGTCGAACCCTTCAACCTTGGACCTTTCTGGACATACTTTGGCTCTCTGGATGCTGAGGCATTTTCCCAGTGCTCTAATCACAGGCTTAGTGAGATTGTTTATAACACTGTGCCACTCCAGAATGGTTATCTGAGCTTTTAATGCATCTCATAGTCTGATAATTGGTTAGTGTGCAGGTGGTGGTTGCACTGACAAGTAACTCTAATTAATGACAGTGACAAGAAACATCACAATCAGGATCTTTATTGAAATTTCAAAGTAATCGGCACAGATACGCTTGTGTTAATGGGTCGATGTATATGTGTATCTGTAATATATATGTAACGCCACACCTATGCACACAATGCATGTGTTCAGGTAGAAATTCACACAAAGCCAATTAAAGGATTGAATCAAGTTGCTGAGGTGCAGGAGGCACAGATTTGGGATACGTCATGTTCCGGAATTCTTCGAGTAAGGGAAGCCAGATCTGGGATAGTTGTTCATTTTTAAAAAGCAAAGGAATTGCATGTTTTGAGCAGAAGGGTGATGACAGCACTTTCTGAAACTAGGGAACAGAATACAAATACGCAGAATTGTTTGCAACTAGCAAGTCAGCTCCTTAGTGAGAAAGGGCAGAAATAGAGGCAGGGCGGGTGGGACTAAATGGGACAAGGTATCCCAGACATTCTAGTCATGTAGCACAATACTTCTGCGCTATCAGGAAGTAAATTCTAGTTACTGCACTAAACTGCTTCTGTGCACAATATTCTTACACCCAGAAAGCCACCGACTCAACAAGTGGTATCAAATGATATGCATTGCATATTTAGATGCCACAAAATGCAGAAATAGGTCAATGAAATTTAAGGGGGACATGTCTCCTTAACTCTGACTGCACCAACTACCATGCCCTCACCTCATGTGGTTCGAATTTATCCACCCTACCTCCTTCCCCAACAATAAGATCAGAGCATCCACCCTTACCCAATAGACAGCTGTGAAGTCTAGATGTCCAATGTCCTGATCTGGACATTGATGTCCCGATTCCACTCCAAATAACGGACTGGCCCTTCTTCCTGACATCTCTCAACAAGAGTAAAAATGGAAAATGCTAGAAGCAGTCAGCATGCCAGGTGGTAGTTAAAGGAGAAGAAACGCTTAACATTTCAGGTCTTGGACCCATCCTCTCACTCCCTGTAACCCTTGATCTGCCAAAATCCCTCCACTCACTCCACCACAGTGTGCAGGGCTTTTTCTATTGTGCTTGACATCCCTGACCCTTTTGCCCAATTGACACTTCCTCAGGCCAGGCAATAAACTGATGCACCTTGTCCAGCATGGAACAATTCTTAGTCCAGTAACAGTTAGCCAAGTGAAATAGAGAGGAAACCATAGAAAGTTTAGCAGGGTAAAAGAGAAACAGATCTCTTTGACCAAAGTGATTCTCTTCTAATCAACTGAAAGTGATTGATAGTTGAAATGATTCAACACTTCCATAAAGATCCTGCAATACGGCCACCAGCACGGTGAAAGGAAATTTTGACAGACAAAATTCTTTGATTTCATGGTTTTTACACACCTGCAAATGAAGAAAATGAGAAACAAAGAAGGAAATGTAGCATCCAGTCAAAATGTCAGAACACCCGATGCATTTCATGACCAATTAAATATCTTACATTCTTTGTGCAGTGTAACACAGGAACCAATGTTCAAAGAGGACTAACAGCAGTAATGACAGCATAATCTATTTTTGAAAGTTAAGTGGTAAATATAATGCTATAGAAGGGTAAGTTACGGAAGGAAAGGAGGGAAGGAAGTGGAGAAAGAATGCTGAGTGGAAGAGGCAAGATAAATAGGGAGTGTGGAAAGATTAAAAGAGAGAGAATTCAAAAGAGACAACAGGTCGATGATGAGATGCAAGTAAGAGGGAAAATGCCATGAAGGAACTGAGAACCACAATCAATTCTTCCAAGGGTTCTGAAGGAGCCGTGCCTCCCAATCATTTTAGATTAACAGAGCACAATCTACAAAGCACATTTCAAAATATAACCTGTCCAATCATGCTCCCAAGGTCCAAATAACAATAGCCAACACCTTAGTGACACACAAAGTGATGCCAACATTGCCCATAACATAACACTACATTCAATGTCCCAAATTAATTATTGGCAACACAATGGCAGATCTACTAATAGTTACCTTTAAAACATTATGAAATGTTTCTTTTACTCATTGCTTATCTATAAATTTGTCCCCATTTGCAAGAATTGGTGTATTTTCCATGTCATTTCTTTAATTGAGTGATAATTATATTGATTTGTTTAGTTTTCAACACCCCCACCCAAAAAAGTGAGGTAACTAATTCTTCATATGCCTAAGTTGTTAATGTGGTGAAAAAATGGCACAGTTCTTCACCTGACTCAAATATAATGACAACCTTTGAAAAACTGTTCCATATATGTAATACGTCCGTTAGCAACGCACACAGAGTACTGGACGAATATAGAAGTCAGGCAGCATCTATGGTAATGTGTAAACAGTCGAAGTTTTGGGCCAAGACCCTTCTTCAGGACTGGAAAGGAAGGGGGAAGATGCCAGAATAAAAAGATAGGGGGGAGGGAGATTAAGATAGATACCTAGAAGGTGATAGGTGGAGCCAGGTTAGTGGGAAAGGTGAAGAGCTGGAGAAGAAGGAATCTGATAGGAGGAGAGTGGACATAGGAGAAAGGGAAGGAGAAGGGGACTCAGGGGCAGGTGATAGGCAGGTGAGAAGAGGTAAAAGGCTGGAGTGGGGAATTGAAGAAAAGGGCAGGAAGGGATTTTTTTTTGCTGGAAGGAGAAATTGATGTTCATGCCATTAGGATGGACACTACCCAGACGGAATATAATATCAGACTAAGAACTATTAGTTTGAAAGAACTGAATTGAAATCATTCTGAAAAATCTGTTATGTGTATTAAGTTATGTATATACAAGGGCAACCGCCTGTCGCAGTCCTCACTGACCATAATTGGCAAATAGAGGGAAAGGGGAAATCAGAAAGTATAAGTTCGTGAGTAAGTTGATTGCATTGGTATAGATAGTTGAAAGGCAGCTTAAACAGCAGTTTAGGAATTTAAGTCCTCTCACTTGAGAAGCAAGTTGTGTGTCAAAGAATTACACAGAGATGGAAGAAAGAGACTTTAAAATATGGTCAATAGATAAATAATGAAACAGCTGTTTGAAAAAAGGGATTAGGAAAAGATGCTCAGTCTCCAGTGGGATGAATAATAAATTACTTTTGTCATCAAGTAAGCTTTTTCTAACCAAATAATAGTGTCACTGCCACTGTGGATAAAAATGCCGTTCACATCATGAATCTTTAAATGACATGTCATTCCTGAAACACATGGATACAATTCTGAAGTGCATCTTAGCCTTTAAACATTCAGGTTATACCACATGTGGCAGAGATGTTAAGTGACAGTGTATTTTAAGAAGAATCCATGGTCTGGACACAGGCATGACTTCTGGCATTGACCAAGGGTCAAAATGTACAAAATGTTTTGGAGCCCACATTCAGTGTGTAAGTGCTGTCACAAAGGTGGCTTTCGGCAATGAACAATTACTAGATGTTATATTTATTTTTAAATAACTCTTCTCAATCAGTTCTCACCTGCAGGAGGAACAGAACATACAGTAGATAAAGGAAAACAGCTCCCTGGGATATTATTTTCTGTTTCAGATAAAATATTTGAGCATGTTTTATTTTTAATATGCTGCATCATTTCTTTTTCTTGGATGTGCTCTTTAAAGTTTTTAATTTTGAGCTTGCTGTCTTTGATATTTACTGGAATTTTATTTCTGAGTTGGGAAGAGTGGACCCAAGGTACTAGTCACATTTCCCAGTAACCAATGAAAGCAACGTGGCTCTGGTGTTCTGAAATTAACATAATGTCACTGCAGATGGCTAAACTTCCCAGATTCTTTGTAGTTGGATGGTTTGCTATGCCTTCAATGTCCCAACCAGGAAACTTGCTTATTGTTTGATCTGAAATATTAATATTATTCATCTTTTCACAGATAATTATAGATCTGAGTGTTTCCAACATTTTCTGTCTTTGCTTCAGAATTCCAGCATCAGCAGCTTGTATTTTTTTGTTTTCAAACTTGCTCAATCATTGGTGTCGGATAAGGAAGTTTATGATACGAAATAGTGAGTACTCAGACATTATGGTGGTATCTATGTGAGTTAACAGTTCTTTCCTCACTCAGCATTTGATATCAATACTGAATGTTAACATCTCCAGTGTGGCTTGCAGGAAACATAACTTAATTGATGAGTTTAAGGATCATCCTGTGCTCCAATATCTGACCCAATGGGAAAAAAGACCTTGCCCTTAGTATGCTTCCAAGGAGCTTTACAGCCAATTAAGTACTACGTAATTACATTGTTGCTCTTACAATTTACATGCTTATCTCTGAATTGATTATACAACCTATGGACTCACTTTCAAGGACTTTACCACTCAGGTTCTCAGTATTCATTGTTTATTCATTTATTTTTTATTTGTTCAATTTATCTTTTTTGCATATTGATTGTCAGTCTTTTTGTGCAGGTTTTTTCATTGAGTGTATTGTTTATTTTTGCTTTACTGTGAATACCTGTTAGAAAATAAATTTCAATGTAGTATATGGTGGCGTATATGTACTTTGATAATAACTTTATTTTGAACTTTGAACTCCCACAAATGACAGTATGGTTTACCCTTCACAATGTTGACTGAGAATGCTTCTCTAGACAGAGATAGCAAGTAGGGGCAAGACTGATGTTTGATTGCATGCATTAAAGCAACAAAAGCTATTGGCAGAATCAGAGGGAAATGAAGGCAAGGGTCAGTTATCAGGGGAGAGTGAGCAATTAAGGGCTTGCCTCTTGGGTCAGTAATCGCAGAGGTGGAGTCCAATTAAAGGGTCGTGGTCTAATGTAAGGAGGGGCATGGTCCTACCCTACAGTCATGGTCTGATCACCTGTGTTAAATTTTCCAAAGGCCTATGTTTAGGGAGACATCAAAAATTAAACGAAGCACACTTGTAGTAAGATAAGCACCGGATGTTGATATGCTCACAGCCATTTTAAAAACATGGGTAATTTGCTCATTTAATTATAATGAGAGTATCTACCTTCCGATTAACAGTTATTGATTCCAAGCCTCAGGACTTCTGTTCACTAAGAATAGGTCAAGTACTTAAAACACAAGTGAAGCACCTTCATAACACTCAAAGGGCAAAAATATTTTCTCCTGGATCAAATGGTCATCCCACTATTCAACCCCATATAGTAACTGTTTTCTCCATATCATCAATTGACATTCTCTCCCACCATCCTGAGCACAATCTCTGCCACATCCCCCCTACCCCACAAATGATATGGCTCCATAATTGCTTTTTTGCCCTCTCTTCTCCAACTATGACAAGCCACCAAAATACTAATCGATAGGTTTGGGCCTAGCAGAACAGGCTTTCTAACTAAAAGGGCTTCAGTCTATCCAGCAACTCGCTCCATGGCAGGAACCACATTTTTTAAAGGATGTTAATTCTGGAAATTTGGGAAACAATCACTTCCTCATTTTCTCAGCACACAATAATCACATTCACTCACCCACCCCCTTTTCCAAGCACCACCCATCTAGAAATACAGAGAGACAAAAAGAGTGAGACAACACAAAAATAAGGCACACTGCCCACCAAGTCTGCGTCAACTATAAAGCACCCTTTATTCAGTCATCATATTTTATTTCCCTCCTCCCCCCATTGTCATCAAATTCCCCTTGGTATATCTGTGCAAGACTTGTTAACATCTAAGCTTTGGAGAGGGAAACAGGAGGGCCTGGGATTGCAGCGGGAAGAGCTTCTCCTATGAGGCACATATGGTGCTCGGAAAAAAAACCTGGCCTGAGTCTCATATGTAGTTCATCCTTCCTTTTAACAAATTACTTCTTGTCACAATCTGTTCAATGCTCAGCAAACACTTATTTTTAAAGTATGTATGAATGTATATATCACCCTGAAATTAATTTTCTTGCAGCTACTCACAGTAGAACAAAGAAATACAACAGAATCAATAAAAAATGACACACAGAGAAGACTGACGAGCAACCAATGTACAAAGCAACTGTGCAAATAAATAAATAAATCAACAAGCTAACTAACAAATAAATAAATGAACGAATGCTGAGAAAATGAGCTGCAGAGTCCTTGAAAGTGAGTGCATAGGTCGTGTTCAGTGTTGTTTCGAGTACAGTTGAAGGGTAGTAACCGTTTCTGAAAATTGTGGTATGGTCCTCAGGTTCCTGTACCTCCTTCCCAATGGTAACAGCGAGAAGAGAGCACGGCCTGGGTAGTGGGGGTCCCTGATGATGGATGCTGCTTTCTTGTGACTGCTCACTTTTGTAGATGAGCTCAGTGGTGGGGAGGGTTTTTCCTGTGATAGAATGGTCCATATCTATTACTTCCCACAGGCTTTTCCGTCCTTGGGCACTAGGCTGTGATGCAACCAGTCAGGATACTCTCCACTGTGCATCTATGGAAGTTTGTCAAAGTTTTAGATCTGTGCAAACTTCTAAGAAAGTAGAGGCACTGCTGTGCCTCCTTTGAAATAGGTCAGATGTCAAGTCAAGTCAAGTCAAGTCACTCTTATTGTCATTTCGACCATAACTGCTGGTACAGTACATGGTAAAAATGAGACAATTTTTTTCAGGACCATGGTGTTACATGACACAGTACAAAAACTAGACTGAACTATGTAAAAAAATAACACGGAGAAAGCTACGCTAGACTACAGACCTACACAGGACTGCGTAAAGTGCACAAAAACAGTGCAGGCATTACAATAAATAATAAACAGGACAGTAGGGCAAGGTGTCAGTCCAGGCACTGGGTATTGAGGAGTCTGATAGCTTGGGGGAAGAAACTGTTACATAGTCTGGTCGTGAGAGCCTGAATGCTTCGGAGCCTTTTCCCATACGGCAGGAGGGAGAAGAGATTGTATGAGGGGTGCATGGGGTCCTTCATAATGCTGTTTGCTTTCCGGATGCAGCGTGTAGTGTAAATGTCCGTGATGGCGGGAAGAGAGACCCCGATGATCTTCTCAGCTGACCTCACTATCCACTGCAGGGTCTTGCGATCCGAGATGGTGCAATTTCCAAACCAGGCAGTGATGCAGCTGCTCAGGATGCTCTCAATACAACCCCTGTAGAATGTGATGAGGATAGGGGGTTGGAAGATGGACTTTCCTCAGCCTTCGCAGAAAATAGAGACGCTGCTGGGCTTTCTTTGCTATGGAGCTGGTGTTGAGGGACCAGGTGAGATTCTCCGCCAGGTGAACACCAAAAAATTAGGTGCTCTTAATGATCTCTACCAAGGAGCCGTCGACGTTCAGCAGGGAGTGATCTCTCTGTGCCCTCCTGAAGTCAACAACCATTTCTTTTGTTTTGTTCACATTCAGAGACAGGTTGTTGGCTCTGCACCAGTCCGTTAGCCGCTGCACCTCCTCTCTGTAAGCTGACTCGTCGTTCTTGCTGATGAGACCCACCACGATCGTGTCATTGGTGAACTTGATGATGTGGTTCGAGCTGTGTATTGCAGCTCATGTGCTGGTCCCAAGACAGATCCTCTGATATGATAACACCTAAGAGTTTAAAGTTACTGTCCTCTCCACCTCGAACCTAATAAGCACTGGCTCATGGACCCCTCATTTCTTCCTTATTTGCTTTTGCTGATTTATTTTTTGGTTTTGCAGATTTTGAGTGAGTGATTGTTGTTGTGGCACCACTCAGCTAGATGTTCAATCTCCCTCCTATATGCCGACTTATCACCACCTTTCTATTGATCGGATGGATCGGAAGAGCAGCCTCAACATTCGCCAGCCTGACAAAGAGAGTCTGGGAAAACAGAAAGCTGACGACGCACACCAAGGTTGCAGTCTACAGGGCCTGCGTCCTCAGCACACTGCTTTACGGCAGCGAGACCTGGAGTCTCTACTTCAGACAAGAGCAGCTTCTCAACGTCTTCTACCTTCGCAGCCTGAGACACATCCGGGACATCAAGTGGACTGATCGAGTCACCAACAATGAGGTCCTGGCCTGCACCCAGATACCCAGCCATTTCACCCTTCTCCAACAATGCAACATTGCAAGTGATTGCTCTCGCTGGAGGCTGGAACTATGCAGAGAAGAGGAGCTGAGGCTTGCTGCTGAAGAAAAGCGCACTCGCCGAAAGAACAGCACCAAGGCAACACCGGAGGACAGCGCCTTCCAGTGCAGTCGCTGCAGCCGAGTCTGTCACTCCCGTGCGGGCCTCTACAGCCACAACGGATGCTGCTCTACCAACACAGACTGAAGCAAGCCTTTCCAGGCGCAGATCCATGGTCTCGCAAGATTAATGGATGCCTTCAATGATCATCACTTTTAATTTGGACAAGAGTGGTGTCATCAGCAAACTTAAATATGTCATTAGAGCTGTAATTAGACTCAACCTGTGAGTTCTTGGCTATTTGTTATGCTACAGCCACTACAATTTCCAAACAGCTCTCCTTGACCAATACTTATTTACTCACAGACTGTTACACTACTAGCGTTTAGGGCAGCAATGACGGCCCTCCATCTCTGTCTGTCTTTAGCCAGCTTCTTTATTATGCCCAGGTGTAGTTCAGGATCCTCATTTCTGCACCTACAGTACAGCACCTAGTTGTCTTTTGTCTCCTGCATTTCCTCTGCCCCTCAGGGGCCTAATGAACTGCTGTCTTGATTATGGAGTTGTCCTCTCTTCTCATATGCCAAATACATCCCCAGAGTTTCCTCATGGTGATTGTGGCCATGTCCTCTTGGTGATACAGAAGGAGCAGGGAAAGGTTGGAGATCTTTCTTGGACAGAAAATAAGGAAGATCTTCCGGTGTGGGATGATGGCAGCTTGGCAAAATTACCTCTGTCGTGCGACCTATTCTAGAGTGTGGACAGAACAAAGCTCTGGTGATGTGGATACCGGCTTCGGTTGCTCATCAATCTGAAGGTATTTCTAGCTTTACTGAGTCTGCACTTGATGTCACGCCATCCTTGCCAAACGATGCTGCCCAGGTAAGTGAGTCTGCTGGGGCTGGGTAAGTCGACACCATGTGCCTTGATCAGAAGAGGAGACTCTAGCTGTTGGGTTTTTCAAGGCTCAGGAAACCGAGCTGTCCATTGTGAGTGCAGGAAGAGATAAAAACTGACCGACACAGGAGCAGTGAAAAGAAGTAACGTACAACTCGTTGCAGGGAGCTCTTTGGTTTATAGTCCCTTGACCCACATTTGCCAAAAGCAGAAATAACACATTCAAAATGGTTTGAGTTTAGGTGCAAGATTTTTAAAAATGTTAATCTTCCACCCAAATAAAAAACACAGTTTTGAGGATTAAGAGTACCCCTGATAATCCTACTACAAAATTCCAAAGAAATACCAATCACATTCTCTGCAAAGTTTGGTGCCAACTGGAAGTTTCCCAAAAAGAAATAGCCATAAACTACCTCTACAAAATACCTGTAAGTCAAACGTGGAAGATACCCATAGAAATTCCCAGGATATTTTGTGTGCATTATTTTTATGGAACAAAAGTACATTTTGTATAAAAAGGATGTTCATTTTACCCTCATCTCCAGCGGTTGAAAAAGTTTCCAAGAACTTTCTGCCCATGGAATTTGACCACTACATACAAATGTTATTATGGTAAAAATTCAAGTTGCTGTAGCAGTATAAATTATGGTTAATCATTATATTGCATTTTAACACATCCTTAGTAATTCTACTACAATTGAAAGTATGTATTGGTAATCATGCATACTTACACACATTTCTCTCAGTAATTTAGTTTACATTCTAGAATACATTCACCCTCTTGCATTACTCTAGTTACCCATGATATAGAAAATTGTCCAGTGTGATTCTGGATAAATGAGGCATCCATATTGGGCTCTTTCCTTATCTACCTACTGTTGTCATTGGGAAGAAGTTACAGAAATAGTTATTACCTTTCAACCATCTGGCTACTGACCAGAAGGGATAACTTCAGTCACCTTCACTCACCCCATCGCTGAACTGTTTTTACAACCTTTCAAGGACCCTTCACCTCATGTTCTCAATATTTATTCTAATTTATTTATTATTATTATTTCATTGTTTTTTTCCCTTTGCATTTGCAGTTTGTCCTCTTTTGCACATTGGTTGTTAGTTCATCTTATTGTGTATGGTTCTTTTTGTTGGTTTTATTGCTTTTCTTTGTACCTACTGTGAATGCCCACAAGAAAATGAATCTCAAGGTGGTGTACAGTGACATTTATGTATGTACTTCGATAAGGAATTTACTTTGAACTTCAAACTACTTCTGGTTCAGATTCCAATCCACTTGCCTTCCACATCGGAAACAAGCTGGAAATATTTAGTATCCACAGACGCCATACACTTAATTGAACTTCTCATCCTTCTTTAATGATGTAATGAAAAGCTTGGACTCCATAATTGACGCTAATAAGCTGCATAATTTTTGTAAAACCTTCTCTGCTCACTGAAGCCCTTCGAGGAAGGAAATCTGTTATTCTTACCTGATCTGCTTATAAAAAACTCTGGGTTCAATAGTGTGTTTGAATATTAGCTGACTCCCTGGTGTACAGCTACCTATGGATGGACAATACATCTGTGGCCCCTTCAAAAGTAGGGGAGTGGAACTCAGTGTAGTCTTCTGCTGCTGTAGCCCATCCACTTCAAGGTTCAATATATTGTGCGTTTAGAGGTGCTCTTCTGCACACCACTATTGTATTATAATTAGAATCTTCTTTCTTATATCCATCTCACAACATGAGAGAGTAAAAATCTTTTTGTTGTGTCTCTGTTGCTATGTCTAAGCAATAAGGAAGAGAGATGTGGGAGGATATTGGCCAAACGCTGAGATTGTATACATAATTGTTTTGTATGCAGGTACCTACAGTCAGATAAGCAATCAGATCAATGTGTATTGATCAATCTGATGGCCTGCTGAAAGAAGCTGTCCTGGAGCCTGTTGCTCCTGGCTTTAATGCAACGGTATCATTTGCCAGATGGAAGCAGCTGAAACAGTTGTTGTCGGGGTGGCTGGAATCCCTGATGATCCTCTGGGTCCTTCTTATGCACCTACTGTTGTAAATGTCCTGAATAGAGGACAGTTCACATCCACAGATGCACCGGGCTGTCCATACCACTCTCTGCAGTGCCCTGCGATCGAGGGTAGTACAATTCCCCTACCGGGCGGTGCCACAAGTCAGGATGCTCGCGAGTGTGCCCCTGTAGGAAGTCATGAGGATTTGGAGACTCATGCCAAGCTTCTTCAGCCGTCTGAGGTGAAAGAGACGCAGTTGTGTATTTTTCACCACACAGCTGATATGTACAGTCCAGTTAAGATCCTCGGTGATGTGTACACCAAAGAGTTTGAAACTACTCACCCTCTCAATTGATGTACACCTTCTCAAGTCCCATTGATGTCAGTAGGGCCTAGCTGTCTCCATTCCTCCTGTAATCCACGATCAACTCCTCATTTTTTCAACATCGAGAGAGAGATTGTTTTCTTGGCACCACTGTGTCAGGGCATTGACATCTCCTCTGTAGGCTGTCTCAGCATTGGTGGAAATAAGGCCTAACAATGTCGTGTCATCTGCAAATTTGATCAGCAGACTGGTGCTGTACGTGACAACACAGTCAGGTATATCAGGAGTAGAGGAGGGGTCTCAGGACACAGCCTTGGAGGGGCTCCTGTGTTGAGGGGCAGAGGGGCAGAGGTGAGGGTGCCCATCCTTACCATCTGCCGGCGATCCAACTGGAAGTCCAGGTTCCAGCTGCACAAGGCAAGATGCAGGCCAAGGTCTCTGAGCTTCTTGTCAAGCTTGGGGGGAATTATGGTGTTGTACACAGAACTGTAGTCCAAGAGCAGCATTCTAACATAAGCATCCCTCTTCTACAGGTGAGTGAGAACTGTGTGTAGTCCTGTGGCTATGGCATCGCCTGTTGATCAGCTGTGATGGTAGGCAAATTGTAGTGGGTCCAGCTTGGGTGGTAGCAAGCTGCAGATGTAGTCCTTGACCAGCCTCTCAAAGTATTTGCTTATGATTGAGGTGAGTGCGACAGGACACCAATGGTTCAGACATGTTACCATGGTTTCCTTTAGTACAGTGACTAAGGTGGATGTTTTGAAGCAGGAGGGTGCTACACACTGGGAGAGGGAGAGATTGAAAATGTTTGCACACTTTGAGTACTTGCCCTGGATGCATTTGAGTTATTTTCACTCTCAGTGTGTACTAGTCTGGCCTTTCTCATCAGATCTCTTTCATTAACAAACCATCTTCACCCACGGAATTGACACTCACTAAATGTTTTTTTTTGTTTGTTTTTGCACCTGTAACGTATCCCGTAACTGGATCACTTACCAGCAAAGATAGAGAGGTCCACTGAAGTCTGATGGTACCATTTTTAAACGTTTTTATTTATATAGGAGCACAAAAGTAAGGTTAATACAAACATTCAGATACCATAAGTCGTCAATACTCAATCTAAAGCGCAGGTATAGTAATGATCAATCAGAAATAAGCTCTATCGTTGTCTAAGGGATAATATCTTGTCCATTTGGAAAAATATAACAGTCACTCGAAAGTCGGCAGGCTTCAGCCTTTTGGGAACCGCTGAGTTTCCCGTGTTGGAGAGAGAGAGAGATTGGTGAGAAAAGGAACACTTGCCCAGGTCCTTACGAAGCAAAGCCGTGGAATCAGGAGAGCAGGCTTTCCTGTTGTTAGTTAAAAGCGATTGTCCGTGATTCCAGCCACAGACTCCCGATTCGGAATCTAACGCACGTGGCTTCCTTCAAAATGGCTTCCCGCAATGACGGGATCGCTATCGTGTCTCCTTGGTGCATCTGGAGGGGTCGTTCCCCCCCAGACCCTCCTTTATACTTCCTCACGGGATCGTAGGTGTCAATCTCTCTCTCAACCAGCCCACTTTGCCCGAGGGCTTTACATGTGGTCTTCATGAGACAATAGTCAGGGTCGCTTTATTCTGCATCCCGGTGGAACATGGTATTCAGCACGTCTCTCTCTCTCTTGGGTCATTGACCCCCCCCCCCCTTCACTAGGGCTCTTGCGATTCTTGCAAAGGAGGGGGCTGGTGTCATAACACACCGTTATCTGTAAACTCTAGAGACTGCTGTGCATAAAATCCTCATGAGATTAGTAGTTTCTGAGATACTCAAACCACCCCATCTGGCACCAACAATCAATGCATGGTCAAAGTCACCTAGATCACATATCTTCTCTATTCTAATGTTTGATCTGAAAAACAACTGTATCTCTTGACCACGTCTGCACGCTCTTATGCATTGCGCCACTCTCTCACAATTGGCTGATTGGATATTTGCATTCATGAACAAGTGTACGAGTGTACCTAATAAACTGGCCACCCAATACACATGTTGTCATGTCATTGCCAGTGCTGAATGCATTTCATAAACAAATAAATAAGAAAACATCATGGGGTTAATATGCCAGGGGCTATCAAACTGCACCTGTCAGGGAGCCACCCCAAAAGTAAAACCGTGGCTTACAGGTATCTAGAAAGCTCTTGAGGTTTCCTCAAAAGCATTTACATTCATCAATTTGCTTATTTCTCTATGCTATTTAAAAGAGAATGCTATAACAACCACAATTTTTAATGCACTCTGCAAATCTTAGAGATACTATACATGGGAGGGGTCCTTGGGGTCCTTACAGTTTTTTGTATCATTTGTTGTTTGTGGCTTTTCTTCTGTTTCATAGGTGTCTGCAGAGAATAAGGATTTCAGGTTGTATACTGTATACATTCTCTGATATTAAATTGAACCATTGAATTATACAGGTCAAAGACAATTTGCATATAAATATTGTCAGGTTACAATATTGTTTAGTCTGGAATTTATTATAAGCAAATGATCAAGTGATCTTTCACTTTGATTCCAGATGTTAATTTCATATTTATATTGCTTTTCTTAAATGAAACCAATTTTCCTTATAAGTATTATTAAAAGATATGCTATTGTTAAAATTTGCATCATTCCTTTTGTCCAGAACTATACATTTTATCAGGACACATTTTCCGATGGATATATTTGATAGATCCAAAGTTAAGTGTACCATTCACACAGATGTCCACTGGTCAATTGCTTTGGAATGAATGATTAAATCCAATCTGATATTAACAGAGAGAACACAATAAAGAAACTGAACCCCTAGCTTCTTTATCCACCTAATCCAACCTACAATACATCCTATCTGACATGAAACTTTTGCACACCCACAATTAGTGTGGCCATTTAATGAAAAAGAAACAGAAGACAAATTATAATGCAATCAAAATAGACAAGGATTATCATGTAAGTATCAAGGACTTCAGTGTTCGAGAAGGATGCTAAAAAGTTTAAACTAATTTGGCAGGGGGATGGGAATCAAAGTGATGGAGCTAAGAATGGGACAAGCTGTTTAAAAGTAGATGCAGTGTATGGTTAGGTGGTGAGGGAGGACGGGCTGATGATAGGGCAAAATTGCAGTCAGTCAAGTAAGTTGAAGTATAACATGCAGGCAAAATTGAAAAGGATGATGAATACAGTACTGGAAGTGTTATATTTGAATGCACGCAGTATGTGGAATAAGGCAGATTTTGTTGCACAGTAAGAGATTGGCACATATGATGTTGTAATCATCACTGAGTCGTGGCTCAGAGAAGATCAGAATTAGGAGCTTAACATCCAAGGATACACATTGGATCAAAAGGACAGGCAGGTAGGGAGAGGGGTGGGGTGGTATAAAATTTAGTCAAATTCTTAGGAAGAGGTGACATAGGAACAGAAGATGTAGAAATTTTTAGGGTGGAGTTAAGAAACTGAAAGGATAAGAAGTCCTTGATGGGAGTTATCTACAGGCCCCTGTACAGTAGCTAGGCTGTGGGATAGAAGGGGACACTAGCAGGGATGATGGCAAACAGAGATGGCTGGAGTTTCTTGTGACAATTCAGAAAGCACAAAATAGATACATCGACATGATGAAGTATTCTAAGGTGAGGATGAGGCAACTGTGGCTGACAAGGGATGTCAAAGACAGCATAAAAGAGAAGGCATATAATATAGCAAAAATTAGAGGAAAGTTAGAGGATTGCAAAGCTTTAAAGACCAACAGAAGACAATTTTAAAAAAACCATAAGGAGAGAAAAGATAAACTATGAAAGTAAGCTAGCCAATAGTATCAAAGCAAATACCACTATTTTTCAGATATATAGAGTAAAAGAGAGTCAAAAGTGAATATTGAACCACTGAAAGATTATACTGGAGAGGTAGTAATGGGAGACAAAGAAATGGCAGAGGAATTTAATAAGCATTTTCCATCAGTCTTCATTAACAGTATGCCAAAAGTTCCCAAGTGTCAGGGGACAGAAGCTAGTATAAAGGTACTTGAGAAGCTGAAAGACCTGGACAGAGATGAACTCCATCCCAGGGTTTTGAAAGAGGTAGCTTAAGAGATTGTGGAGGCATTAGTAATGATTTTTCAAGAATCACTTGAATCTGCAATGTTCTGGAGGACTAGAATAATTCAAATGTCACTCCAGTCTTTAAGAAGAGAGGGAGACAGAAGAAAGGAAATTATAGGCCAGTTAGCCTAACTTCAGTGGTTGATATGGCCCTTGAGGCTAAAGGGATTGGGGGTATGGAGAGAAAGCAGGTGCAGGGTTCTGAGTTGGATGATCAGCCATGATCATACTGAATGGCGGTGCGGGCTCAAAGGGCCAAATGGCCTACTCCTGCACCTATTTTCTATGTTTCTATGAAAGATGTTGTGGTCCATCATTAACGATAAGTTTTCGCGGTATTTGGAGATGCATGATAAAGCAGGCCATAGCCAGCATGGTTTCCTTAAGGGGAAATCTTGCCTGAAAAATCTGTTGGAACTTCTTGAGGAAATAACAAGCAGGATAGACAATGGAGAGTCAATAGATGTTGTTTACCTGGAGTTTCAGAAGGTCTTTGACAAGGTGCCCCACGTGAGGCTCCTTAACAAGATAAAAGGCCATAGTATCACAGGAAAGATACTAGCACAAAAGGAAAATTGGCTGACAGGCAAGATGCAAAGGGGGACTATTTTGGTTGGCTGCTGGTGACGAGTGGTGCTCCGCAGGGGTCGATATTGGGACCGCTCCTTTTCATGTAATATGTCAACAATTTGGATGACAGAATTGATGGGTTTATGGCCAAGTTTGTAGATGATGCAAAAATACTTTGAGGGGCAGTTAGTGTTGAGGAAGCAGAGAGCTTGCAGAAAGACTAGGACATACTGAAAGAATGGGCAAGTAAATGGTAGATGGAATATACCTTAGGGAAGTGTCTGCTGGTAAAGGAGTAGACTATTTTCTAAATGGGGAGAAAATTCATAAATCAGAGGTGCAAAGGGACTTGGGAATCTTTGTGCAGGATTCCCTAAAGGTTAACTTGCGGTGGTAAGGAAGGCAAATACAATTATTTCAGTAATTTCGAAAAGATAAAAGCATGGATGTGATGCTGAACCTTTACAAAGCATTGATCACACTGCACTTGGACTATGTTGAGTAGTTCTGGGCCCCAGATTGAAGAAAAGATTTGGTAGCATTGGAGAGGGTCCAGAGGAGTTTCACATGAATGATTCCAAGAATGAAATAGTTAACAAATGAGGAGTGTTTGACTCTACATGTTGGAATTTTTATAAGAATGAGGGTGAATCTCATTGAAACATTGAATATTGAAAGGACTAGTCAGAGTGGATGTGGACAGGATATTTCCTATAATGGGTGAGTCTAGGACATCCATTTAGAACAGAAATGAGGAAAAAAATTCTTGCCACAGGGTGATGAATCTGTGGAATTCATTGTTATGGATGGCTGTGGAGGCCAAGACATTGAATATATTTACAGCAGAGGTTGATAGGTTTGGTTAGTTAGGGCATCGAAGGTTACAGGGAGAAGGCAGAAGAATGGGGTTGAGAGGGATAATAAATGAGCCGTGATGGAATGGTGAAGCAGACTCGATGGGCCAAGTGGCCTAATTCTGCTCCTTTGTCTTATGATCTCTGGTCTCAATTTCGGAGACAGCGGATTTTCAGAGTTTTGAATCATTCTGCTTTCCTGCACTTCTCACCCTAAGAAGGATCTGAGGCATATGTGCATCTAAGAAAACATTTATTTAAAAGAAGCAAATGAAGCAGCTTGTCATTATATTGTTATTGGTGATTACATTGGCAAAGGAAGAGGTCAGCCCTTTCATTAGTCAGTCTGTCTGGCACCAGTAGCAAACATTGCCAAGTGAAATTTGTGAGAGCCCCCTGCTGTTAGAGGCAGGCAGAGACTTAAACAAGCTGCTTATAACAGAGATGTGACATTCTCAGTGAGGCATGGGCCTCATAGAAAACAATGAAAAGGTTACTAGTTCTAACCTACCTTTCCACCTGAACTTGAGATTAACAGTCTGCATTTCTCTTCAACCAGAGACACAGCCATGCAAACACAGGAGACTTTATTTTGTTAATTAAGAATGACTACAAAATGTCACGGCAAAATTGGGACCCAGTGCTAGGGGCAGTGTTTATTTTTGAAGTTTGCCCAGTGTGTTGTGTGTGACCAGCAGGTAATGAATGATCTTTTGTCCATGAAAGAGAGATAAAGTGAAAGCATGTATATGGCCCTAGTAATAAGCTTGCCTCGTGCAGTGAGCAGGATCCAGTAGAATGATCATTCACTAATTCTTCAGTAAATGGCTGGAGCCACTGTCGGCTTCAATTAGAGGGAAAAAAAGTCGTTGCCATTTCATTTCTTAGCTCTGCTTTCCTTTGCACCGAGACTGTGTTTTCTTCACTACACCGACGTATCACCATCATTTATCACTTCATGGTATTGTTCCTCATCTTATCTAGTTGCCATAGAAACATGGGTATTTATAATTTACATGTTCAGCAGTACATGGAGTAAAGAATTTTTGTTCCACATTTTTCCCCAATAAGATTACTTGTATTAGTGATAAATTTTAATCGCTCAATCTCAATGTATATCCAGTCATAAGAGCCACATTTTAAACTATTAAACTACATTAATAAACTGGAACTTTTATTACTAGTGAGGATAAATGCTAAGCAGCAAATCTCATTTGAGAAGTAACTGAGTAACAGAAAGCACGTGCAGAACAGGGATGGGTTTGGATACTTTTTTTTGGGTTTGCAAAGACAGTTCACACTTCAGGTATTCACAAGTGGACAAGTTCCAAAAAGTAGATGAATAGTCACAAATTGTCTCAAAAGAAACAGTGAGTGGCTTACTTTTTGTGTTTTATGAGACTGAGGCTCTGTGACTGATTTCAGAAGGAAAGTTCAGAGAAGTGCATTTTCTTTTTATCTCCCTTTTTTTCTCTTCTTCAATTACAGCACGGAAACAGGCCATCTCGGCCCTTCTAGTCCATGCTGAATGCTTACTCTCACCTAATCCCACCAACTTGCACTCAGCCCATAACCCACCATTCTTTTCCTGTCCATATACCTATCCAATTTTTTTTTTAATGACAAAATCGAACCTGGCTCTACCACTTCTACTGGAAGCTCATTCCACACAGCCACCACTTTCTGAGTAAAGAAGTTCCCCCTCGTGTTACCCTTAAACTTTTGCCCCTTAACTCTTAACTCATGTCCTTTTGTTTGAATCTCCCCTACTCTCCCACGTCAACTCTATCTATCCCCTCATAATTTTAAATACCTCTATCAAGTCCCTCTCAACCTTCTACATTCCAAAGAAAAAAGACCTAACTTGTTCAACCTTTCTCTGTAACTTAGGTGCTGAAACCCAGGTAACATTCTAGTAAATTTCCTCTGTACTCTCTCTGTTTTGTTGACATCTTTCCTATAATTCGGTGACTGTACACAATACTCCAAATTTGGCCTCACCAATGCCTGGTACAATTTTGACATTACATCCCAACTCCTATACTCAATGCTCTGATTTATAAAGGCCAGCATACCAAAAGCTTTCTTCACCACCCTATCCACATGAGATTCCACCTTCAGTGAACCTATGTACCATTATTCCTAGATCACTCTGTTCTACCGCATTCCTCAATGCCCTACCATTTACCATTTACTGATAGGTAGAAATTATACTAAAGTGTGTCCTTGCAGAAAAGGTACAGCAATAGGACCCACAAGACATATTGCACTAAGTAAACTTGCCCCGGTGAGCCTCCTAACTCTGCCGAGCCACAGTGGTCTTTGTGCAGCTACATGTAAAATGGATAGACTTGTATTGTCAGTACTTCCCCAAAATCAACCAGAGAAGAAGATTAGAACATCAAAACTGAGCCACTATTTGATTCTAAATCCCCATTCACAGATACATATTGAATATAACATCCTTCTTTTTCAAAGTTTCCTTCTTTTGCCCAGCTTGTTCTTATGCAAATAGATACAAGAGCTGAGCCAATTGGTACATACCACCTCAGAACAAGAATTAGTATTTTATATACATACGTTTGTAAACTAGGTGAATACAACTAATAGACCTGTTTAATTGTAAAGCAAAAAATAAACTTTAAATGCACAGAACAAATACAATTTCAACAATTAAAGACTTCTTTACCGTTAACAAATTACATATCTAGATTAATAATGAGATAACAAAACCGATTGAAATTCTTAATTTTCTTTCAAACAACAAGCATATTTACATGGTAATTACATCTTTTAGAGAAGGTCTTTACATACGCATCAGTTTTATTCATCTATAAATTAAAAATAAAGTATGTGATGCAAACAGAACAGTATTGACTCATAAAGTGTAAAACTTTGTAGTTAATAAATCACCATATTTTCAGAAAGTATTGTACAACTGCTATCGTTATCCATTTTAGCGGTGAAAGAACTCATCTGTGCTCTGGAATGTCAGCCTGGTGATTTGAATAACATCATTTTCACCCACAGTAAATTTACTTATTTACTAGATAAATGAAGGCAGGATGATGTAAAATGCCATTAATGAGGAGCCGGGGAAATAAAATTTGTTTGGATCTCTGAATCTGTGTTATTGCAGGTGCCTGGTTTACTTCCTGTTTTGTTACTAGTTTTATTTTTCAGTGATCAGAAATACGTGCACAAGTGTTAACTCACCAAGCTCAAATTTCCTTCCTGTTAAACCAGGGAATGAGATCTTTAGGATTCTAGTTCTGACTTCTCATGATCAAGTTTGCTTGGGCATGGAAAGAGGCCTAATTGTGGCTTGAAGCCTAACCGTGGCTTAAGGCGTTTCCCTCTGGAACAAAAGATGAGGCATTGCTGTACCCCCTCATTTATGACTGACCTGCTGCCAGTGGATCGAACTGAGTTTCCTCCTCATTGCCAGAGCATTTGTGGAAGTTGTCCAAAAGAGAGAAGGAAAACACAAAAGAAAAAAAAACAAAACAATGGAAAATTGAAAACATAAAGGATTCTGCAGTTGCTGGAAATCTTGAGCAACACACACAAAATGTTGGAGGAAATCAGCAATTCTGGCAGCATCTATGGAGATGACGAAATATATTTTAAAGAATGTAAATTGATTTGAGGAGAAAATATGTTCTGAAAATAATGTTCAACAATGATAAACACAGATAATAATGATGAACACATCTAATGAAATTACTGCAGCACCCACAACATACTGGAGGAACTCAGCAGGCCAAGCAGCATCTATGGAAAAGATTCTTTTTCATAGATGCTGCCTGACCTGCTGAGTTCCTCCAGCATATTGTGTGTGTTGCTTTGATTTCCAGCATCTGCAGATTTTCTTGTGTTTATAATGAAATAATTATCAGTATTGGGAGAAAAATACAAAGATTGAAGAGATTGATGGATCCTTTATGGTGATCCTTGAATGTATTAAATAAAGACAACGGAAAGCAGGACTTGTAACAAAACTGGATAACAAGACAGATTGCAGATTCTGGAAATCAGGATCAACACACAGAGAAGGCTGTAGGTACTCAGTGAGTCAGGCAGCATCTATGGAGGGAAAGAATGAATGATTAATATTTTGGGCCAAGACTCTTCATCAGGACTCTTTAATAAATCAAATTGCCACGTATTGCATGAGATTCAGTTGACTATTCCTGGTAAAAGCCCAAGGGCAAAACTGGCCTTTGCATGGCAGTAGGGTGGGGGAGAAAAACAGGGTGGAAGCAACATAAAGAAAGTAGTGTTCTGCCCTTTATGGTTTATTTCTATCCATGCACAAGGGTTGTGGCAAGTGAGCGTGATGCTTCATAACATGTGCAACTCACCCACACACCACCACCACTCCCCTTGTATAAGCCTTGACAGAACCAGCAGGATATTTTTTTGGGAAGGGAATGAAGAAAGGAGGAATGGTTACCCAAGCCTGATTTCACCTTGTTCACTTTCCACCCTGGCTCTGCGTCATTCTTCTACAAACCCAGGGCCGAATCTGAAAAATATAATGTGAAATTATGCTCAGTGGCCACTTTATTAGGTATACCTGGATACCGACTCACTAATGCAAATATCTATTCAGCCAATCACGTGGCGGCATCTCAATGCATAAGAGCATGCAGACACGGTCAAGTGGTCCTTTGGATGATGAGACTAAACATCAGAATGGGGAAGAACTATGATCAAAGTGACTTTGACTATGGAATGACTGTTGGTTCCAGGCAAGGCCTGAGTATCACAGAAACTGTAGATCTCCTGGGATTTTTGTGTACAGTAGTCTCTAGAGTTTACAGAGAAAGGTGCAAAAAAACACACACCCAGTGAGCAGCAGTTCTGTGGGCAGAAGTGGCTAGTTAGTGAGAGAGGTCAGAGGAGAATGGCCAGACTGGTTAAATTTGACAGGAAGGCAGCAGTAACTCAAATAAATATACATGCAGAAGAGCATCACTGAATGCATAACAAGTCGAACGTTGAAGTGGATGGCCTACAGCAGCAGAAGACTACACCGGGTTCCACTCCCTTGCCTAATCAAGTAATGAGAGTAATGTACATCTGAATCAGATTAAAATACAGTGAAACCTCTGACAGTTAGAAGTAAAAACATCAAATTCTGCTGCTAATATTCAAACAATCAGATGGCATCTATGGAAAGAAAAGCAAAGTTAACACCTGACCTTTAATTAAGGACACCATCCTGTAACTTCAAGGTGTAAACCTACTGCAATAATTTTCTGTTCAGCAAACCACCAGCCGCAGATCTGAAAGGGTGGTATTGACAGCAAGAAAGTCCCCACCCCTGGCGCACAGGCTCAAAGCTTTTCACTGTTATAAATACTTGTGATGACCATAAACATTCTAATTACCCAGCACATCATAAAAATAAATCGAAGCCTAAAAACATTACTTGAAATAAATTAAAATATTTAAGTGAAAACACAAATACCTACCTTCATGAGCAGCAAGGATTAAGGAGGCCTGGCTTCCAAAGTGTGTTTTTCTGTGTTCTGAGATTGCTAATGAGGCCACCTTCAGAACCACAGACTCTTACATTGATGTAGCAGGTAAACTGGTAGGCTCAAAGTTCAAATTAAATTTATTATCCAAGTACATATATCACTATATACAACCTCAAGATTACTTTTCTTGTGGGTATACTGAATAAATTGATAATGGAATACATATCATCATAGAATTGATGAAAGACTGCACCAACTTGGGTTTTCAACCAATGTGAAAAAGATAACAAACTGCAAATACAAAAGCAATAATTATCGAGATCGTGAGATGAGCTGAATTGAATTGACTTTATCGCTTACATCCTTCACATACATGAGGAGTATAAACCTTTACGTTATGTCTCTGTCTGAATGTACCATGTGCAATCATAGTAATTTATAATGAACAGAACAGTTAATGTAGCAAAGAAATACACAGATCAGCATGAGTTAATCAGTCTGATGACCTGGTGGAAGAAGCTGTCCCGGAGCCTGTTGGTCCTGGCTTTTATGTTGCGGTATCAATTCCCAGTTGGTAGCAGCTGGAATAGATAGTGGTTGGGGTGACTCGGGTCCCCAATGATCCTTTGGGCCCTTTTCTCACATCTGTCCTTGTAAATGTCCTGAATCATGGGAAGTTCACAACTACAGATGTGCTGGGCTGTCCGCACCACTCTCTGCAGAACCCTGCGATTAAGGGATGTACAGTTTCCATACCAGGCAGTGATGCAGCCTGTCAGGGTGCTCTCAATTGTGCCCCTGTAGAAAGTTCTTAGGATTTGGGGGCCCATACCAAACTTCCTCAACCACCTGAGGTGCGCTGTTCTGCCTTTTTCACCACACAGCTGGTGTGTACAGACCACATGAGGTCCTCGGTGATGTGGATGCCGAGGAACTTAAAGCTGTTTACCTTCTCTACCCCAGATATCAATAGGGGTTGGCCCATTTCCATCCTTCCTGTAATCCACAACCAGCTCCTTTGTTTTTGCAACATTGAGGAAGAGGTTGTTCTATTGACACCACTGTGTCAGAGAGATGACTTCTCCCTGTAGGCCACCTCAGTATTGTTTGAGATTAGGCCAACCAACGTAGTCTCATTGGCAAATTGAATTAGCAGATTAGAGCTGTGGGTGGTGACACAGTCATGGGTATACAGGGCGTAGAGGAGGAAAGAGTCATTGAAAGTGAATCCATAGGGTATGGGAACACAAAACTCTTGTACCTTCTTCCTGATGGCAGTAGCGAAAAGAGAGTGTGACCTGGGTGGGGGGGGGGGGGGGGTGGTCCCGATGATAGATGCTACTTTCCTGCGACGTGGCTTCAATGATGGGAAGGGATTTACCTGTGATGAACTGGACCATATCCACTACTTTTGTAGGATTTTACGTTTGAGGGCATTGGTGCTTTCACATCACACTGTGATGCAGGCAGTTAATATACTCTCCACGACACATTTACAGAAATTCATCAAAGTTTTAGCTGACATGCCAAATCTTCACAAGCTACTAAGCAAGTAGAAGTGCTGCCGTGCTTTCTTCACAATCGCACTTATATACTGTGCCAAGGACAGGTCCTCTGAAGTGATAACACTGAGGAATTTAACATTGTTGGCCCTCTCCACCTCTGATCCTCTGATGAGGACTGGCTCATGGACCTCTGATTTCTTCCTCCTGAAATCAATAATCAGCTGCTTGATCTTGCTGACATTGAGAAAGAGGTTGTTGTTGCAGCACCATTCAGCCAGATTTTCAGTCTCCCTCCAACTGTCACAACCACGGACTCTGCTGTGGGATTTGCGAACCCATGAGTATGCAAGCTATTGCTTCCAGCCGCAGTGTTGGCATTTAACTTTGAGTGTTTTAGGTAACGGCCCTGTTGGACTAGTGTCTATTGTTTTTCTTTTCCTTTATATTCTCATTAAAGTCAGTTAACTGTCGACCCGCTTCAGTGTGTCTCTCTCCACACTAGGACCATATCCGAACGTTTTGACACCTAACTGCTGGTTCATCGCCACCTTTGATTCAGCCAACAGTAGTGGTGTTGTCAGCAAACTTGAACACGGTATTGGAGCTGTTACGAGATGATGCACTCTTACTGTTACCTTCCACTACATATAGCGCTTGGTGTGTGTGCAAAGCATAGACTTGAAGTTCTTATTAACATCCTGAACGTTGCTTCATAGAAACACATACACATGCATGCACCCATGCAAATACAAATAATTAAAACACCAACTTAATTAATTAAATGCTGTACTTAACTTCCTCTGATGCTGATTTCTTTATTTTAATAAGCCTACTGCATTAATGGGTATATTTCCCAGCTTGCAAAGTTGACCCTTGAGCTGGTGGAGCCCCCGGCCTGTCTGAGACTCACCGATGAGCTAGACATTATCTCTCAAAAGAAGACCGTGCCATGGATCACAGTGGAGAAAACAATGAGTGCAGGGCAGCCAAATGGCTACGTGATTTTTTTTTTATTTTCAGAGCTTCAGCATATTCAGTTGGGAAATACAGACATCTTCTGTTTCATTTTCCCTGTTTGATTCTCAGTTTGCAGGGAGGGAAAGGGATGGTAAGATGCATTGTCGGTCTATAAACATCAATAACAATTATAATAAGCATACAATTTGGAGGTGTTTGTTGTGCACACATGCAAGCAAACTTAATTACAGTACAACCCCCTAGTCAGTACCTCTGACCAAGCCAACTGTTCTCTCTTACTGACAACAGCAAAACAAAATCCTCAATTTTCCTTTGAAAATCTTTTGTGTGATATTACAATTCTTGATGAAAATCATCAAAGTTTTGATGCAAGCTGAGCTCAGGCATCGGGCCGTGCTGAAGCCTGCAGTGACGTGATCACATTCCACCGAGATGCAACACTGAGCGTCATAGGAAGTCATTCCCACCTGTGGCCATCAAACTTTACAACTCCTCCCTCAGAGTGTCAGACACCCTGAGCCAATAGGCTGGTCCTGGACTTATTTCCACTTGGCATAACTTACCTATTATTATTTAATTATTTATGGTTTTATATTGCTATATTTCTACACTATTCTTGGTTGGTGCAACTGTAACGAAACCCAATTACCCTTGGGATCAATAAAGTATGTCTGTCTGTGGTGGAAGCAGTTGTACAGTAGATATGCTGTGCAGGCACATATGGTGCACCCACACCCCCTGATTCTGTGCAAAAGATATTTTAAGTTGTATTTTATATTAATCAAATCACTTCTTTTCCAATCCAACCCAATATTGTGATTGAATGTCTTAATTCAATTAGATCCCTTTTATGCTCAACAGAGTTGCTGAGGAAATTGAAAACTATTTTCTGGGTAAGGACTGTCGCAAAATGAAAGTTCAAGATGCAAATGGATAAATTGCTAAACGTATTATGAGGTACAGATGACCCCGATGATCTTCTCAGCTGACCTCACTATCTGCTGCAGGGTCTTGCAATCCGAGACGGTGCAATTTCTGAACCAGGCAGTGATGCGGCTGCTCAGGATGCTCTTAATACAACCTCTGTAGAATGTGGTGAGGATGGGGGTTGGGAGATGGACTGTCCTCAGCCTTCGCAGAAAGTAGAGACGCTGCTGGGCTTTCTTTGCTATGGAGCTGGTGTTGAGGGACCAGGTGAGATTCTCCGCCAGGTGAACACCAAGAAATTTGGTGCTCTTAACGATCTCTACCGAGGAGCCGTCAATGTTCAGCGGAGAGTGGTCACTTTGTGCCCTCTTGAAGTCAACAACCAGCTCTTTTGTTTCGTTCACGTTCAGAGACAGGTTGTTGGCTCTGCACCAGTCCGTTAGCCGCTGCACCTCCTCTCTGTATGCTGACTCGTGGTTCTTGCTGATGAGACCCACCACGGTCTCAATGGAGATGTGCTCAATGGTTGGGAATGCTTTACCTGTGATGTACTGGGGTGAATCCACTATCTTTTGTTGGATTTTCTGTTCAAAAGCATTGGTGTTTCCATACCAGGCTGTGATGCAGCCAGTCAATATACTCTCCACTACACACCTATAGGTTTGTCAGCATTTTTGATGACATGCCAAACGTCTGCAGACTCACACAGTCACAGGAAATGTATGTAAGCTCCCAATGACTACATTACAAGTAAGAATTACATCCAGGTTGCTGGAGATGTGAGGTAACATTAGTTACGCCACTGCACACCAACTATGCTTGGAAATCACGGAAAGGATATTGTATTTGACCATAATACTTTGCTTGAAGTATTTTGCTTTTTCTCCAGAAGCTAAAGGTAACAAAGGAACCCTGTCATGATTCTTTCTCAAGCCCCATGTTTTCCAGACTTATGCTCCTTGCTTGGAATAAACAATACTTGCTCATACGAGGAAATCTGCAGATGCTGGAAAACTCAAGCAAGTAGTCAAGGTGAAACACTTACAGTAGGAGATTCAATTTAGCCAAACAGATTGTGAGGGGAAAGTAGCATTAATTATCCTCAGGTGTGATTTTGCTGCATATAACGTCTCGGATCCATTCCTCTGCAAAACATATTGTTGGCAAATCATTACCAGACTTCTCACAGATTGAGACAAAAATCTGATCCAGTTCAGAAAAAGTCCAATAGCCCAAATCTTCCTGTAAAGCATCTAAAAATTGTACTTTCATATGTTTCACATGTCAGTTTTGTAATATTCCTCCATTCCCGCTCCCAAAAGTGCAATAAAATGTAACAGTGTAACATTATGTTTGATGGTTTTCAACTCATTGTAGGTGTCCTTAAAGCTAATGGCAGGAATTTCAAAATTCCAGGTTCAAAGTTCCAAGTAAATTTATTATCGAAGAATATGTATGTAACCATATACGTACTGAGATTCATTTTCTTGCAGACATTCACAGTAAAACAAAGTAATATAATAGAATCAATGAAAAACCACACACACAGACTGATGAAAAATCAACATGCAAAAGAAGACTATCTATGCAAATCCCGGGATAAAAAAATCAAATAATTCTCTGAATGAGCTGTAGAGTCCTTGAAAGTGAGTCCACAGGTTGCAGAATCTGAGCAACACAAACAAAATGCTGGAGGAACTCAACAGGCCAGGCAGCATCTCTGGCAAAGACTAAACGGTCAGCGTTTCAGGCCCCGACCTTTTATCAGGACTGGAGAATAAAGATTAGAAGTCACAGTAAGAAGGTGGGGGAGGGGAGAAAGACATACAAGGTAGTAGGCGATAGGTGAAACCTGGAGAGGGGGAAGAAGTGAAATAAAGAGCTGGGAAGTTGATTGGTGAAAGAGATTGTGGTGAACTACATATACCTGTCTGGACACGCCCCCCCCGCTGACTGCTCCTGTCGCTCCTCCCACTGACCGTGGCTCCTCCCACAGACCCCGGTATAAAGGCGATTGAGGCCTGAGCCCTGACCTCAGTCTCCAGGATGTAGCATGGTGGTCAATTGCTGCTTGTTCTTTCTTCCAGTCAATAAAATTGATGCACCATCAATAACTCTCTGAGACGTGAGGCGAGATATCGGCTGGTACAGGATATCATAGTTGTAGGTGGAGAATAGAACACTCCACCGCAAACTATGATATCCTGTACCAGCCGATATCTCGCCTCACGTCTCAGAGAGTTATTGATGGTGCATCAATTTTATTGACTGGAAGAAAGAACAAGCAGCAATTGACCACCATGCTACATCCTGGAGACTGAGGTCAGGGCTCAGGCCTCAATCGCCTTTATACCGGGGTCCGTGGGAGGAGCCACAGTCAGGGGGAGGAGCCACAGGAGCAGTCAGCGGGGGGGGGGGGGGGGCGTGTCCAGACAGGTATATGTAGTTCACCACAGAGATAAAGGCTGGAGAAAGGGGAATCTTATAGGAGAGGACAGAAGGCCATGGAAGAAAGGGGAGGGGGAGAAGCACCAGGGGGGGGTAATGAGCAGGTAAGGAGATAAGGTGAGGGAGGGAAATGGGAATGGGGATTGATGAAGTGGGGGCATTACCAGAATCTGTTCAGAGTTAAGATGATTGAAGTTATCCACACTGGTTCAGTTGGTGCTTGGACACATTGAGGTTAAGCAAAACAATAGAAAACCAGCTACCCATCCACTCTTTATAATACATTTAAAAATTATGAACATACAACTTCAGACCAATTACTGATTAAATGACCTCTGAACTTTAACAAAGAGGTAAATTTTGACCAGGACTTGTTTCTTTAATATTTTTCTTCAGCATTTCCTCTCTTTATCTGAAGATTTGGTTCTCTTCTCCAGTGCAGGGTGATGCCTATTGTGGTCCAGCAGTGGCCCTCCCCAGGAACTGAAGCACAGAAGTTGATGTAGCACCTAGGTGAGGACCTGTAAGAATCAGCCTTGCATTGTCAGTGCAATGGTAGCTCTGGCAAACTGCATTTTGCCATTGTAATTTACTATCTAACAATATGAAATGATACATTTCTATAATAGTTGCATGAATAAGTGTAAATACATTTTTATACATTCCTTAACAGATAGTGCTTTACAGTACAAATCATTTCAGTACCAAACTATTAATTTTTAATGTTCATTTAAGGAGAATGTTATGTTTTACGAGTCAGCTTCAGAATTGCAAGATCAATGCAGTACCAGAAAACCTGAGTAACTGCAGATGGATGTCAAACATTATAAGGCACTGTTTCAAAGGGAAATAACCTGGTCAGCTTTCGAAGGACTGTACATGTGTAATGTCAGAAGGGGAAGGTGTGCGTCCACAGCTTGCACATGCTCTTTAGAAGGTTAGATGGAAGACATATGCCCCAGTTGGGCCCCTCTTATTCTCCCATTTTTGAATTCACTGCCGTAGTCAACACGCTCCCTTAAAATTACAGGAGAACCTTACCCCAGCAGTACCTAAAGTGATCATGAATGAGCAAAAGCGTACTTATTGACTGATTTCTTCTCATACACGCCGCAATTCTCTTTGTGTTTGCTGCTTCCTATTGTTGATTCAAGCTATAAAAGGTCCAGAGACTGAAGTGGCGGCATCTGAAATTTCTTTTTTTAACACATGAGTCTTCTGAACAAATCCGTTGTTTTCAGTCACGTGTGTCCCTCTGTTCGCTATCCGGATTGGGAAAATGAAGGGAAGGGATGCAGAGCAGGAGAGGCTGCTGGGAAAGGAATCTTGCTACCCGGAAGGATCAAAAATCACCAAGGAATAATGTATGAGATGTCATTGATTGATACCTAATTGAACTGCTAACAACATCCTTGATGAAATATGCTGTCAGCACCAATTGCAACCTCAAAGCTGGGCAAGGATTGCCTTGCTAGTGACTGGTAAAGGCTTGTGGCTATATGAACTTCAATGCAATTGGTCCCTTCCAGCTTGGAGCTGGAAACAATTGTATGATATCAAAGTTTGCCATCCACTTTGAATAAAAGACAGCACTCATACTACCATGTCAAAGGGAGCCAAATATATTTTATCTGCACTTCCCAAAGGCCAACAGGTAAAAAATAAATCACCTTTCTTCTCTCGGACAGTTGACTTCGGTAATGGCGCAGGGTGCGATTGAATGCATGTTAACTAGACATCCCCTTCAGCATTCATTTGGCGTGGTCCTAGGCAATGAACTATACAGGGCATTCAGATGCTAATTCCAGTACTAGTACCATAATCCTACACTGATTGTCTGTGCCAGCTGCTTTCAAGCCACCGTGGCAACCCAAAGAGTGGCCACGAGGTTCAAATCCCATGTGATGATGCATCTGGTTACTTTGGTGTACAGCTCAGACCCTGGACTCAGGGAAAGGAACACTTTATGTAATACTACTGGCAGGAAGAATGCACATCCTACTTGCGTTTGCTGCTTGCAAGCTATATAGAAGACCCCAGAGACTGATGTGGCAACCTCTGAAGAATTGCTCTGATGCAGTATTCACATGAGTGCTGTGAGGATTTCTGCTGCACACTGCACTGTCACATAACTCCCACCAACACCTCCCAAAACTACTATCTCTACCACCTGGGAGGAGAAGAGCAGCTGATGTTTAGGATGTCACTGGCTGCAGCTCACCCCAAAATCATAGTCGCTTTAAGCTGTCACTGGGTCCAAATTCAGGGACTCCTTTCCCAACTCCACTCCGGGTGTGCTCTCACCACAAGGTCTGAGGTGCTTCTCAAGATCATCTTGGGGTGATGCATAAATGCTGGCTGCTACTACCAGAATCCAAGAATTAATTGGAAAGGAAAAGAAGAGGAAGGGACAGATCTATTTCTGCACACTCTGACCAAAGTTAAGCTGACTGAATGTGTCACTTGAGGCTTGGTTCACCGACTGAGTCCACTTTAATGAGGTAATTGAACTCTTGAAATATGCATTCCCATTTAGCTGATTACACACTTCCCAGTCTGGGCTGGAAGACCTTTTACTTCTGCTGATAAAGAATATTTCCCCTCCTTTCCTACTTCTCCTCCATGGCCCCCATTGCATTTTGAGGAAGGATAGGAGGCTACTGCCTCATAAACTGTGCCACTTCTCACTGCATTCCAGTTCAGATTCATCTCCTGCAAGTACCCAATCCATTCACATTACCCTACCTCTCCAAGAGGTGCTAGTTCGCTTCATTGTGATCAGCTAGTCGACAGTGTGATTAACATTAGTTGGATGCTGAAATAATTGTAATGAGCAAGCTGCAGGAAACAGGAAAGCGTAAACACATGAGATTCCACAGATGCTGCAAATCTCACACACACACACACACACACACACACACACACACACACACACACACACACACACACACACACACACACACACACACACACACACACACACACACACACACACCACCACCACCACCACCACCACCCCCCCCCCCCCCCAATACTGGAGCGTCAGGCAGTAGGTATGAAAAGAAATAAAATTAACAGACCTGATGAAGGGTCTGAGCCCAAACTGTTAACTCTTTATTCCCTTCCATTTTGTGTGTGCTACTCAAGAAATAGGAAGATGTCATCAGTATCATGATAATGGATGAAATGGACACTTAAACTATTACAAGGGTGATATGCTTTCCGTTACGCTTTGTGCACAAACTCCAAAGAGAGCCTGATAAAAGTATGTAGATATTTTAAAGACATAGTCTGTGGCCTTATTTTTGGAGTCACAGATTCAACCCTTGCTGTCTGTGTGTTGTCTCTTTGCTAAATCAAACCTATCAGAGGTGCCTTACTCATTCTTTGTTGTGCCATACATTACATTATTCCCTTTCAAATACATTCAATTGCTCCATAAAAATGTATCAGCTTCTGCCTTAAAATGACATCTGCAGCAAAACATTCCGCCCTCCACCAGCTTTCAGCGTACATTCTTATAACTTCCTCCTTCACTCTTAATGGCATTTTCAAGTGTTGCTCTCTCATCACTGACACCCAGCACAAGGAAATAGTCTTTCCCTCTTAACAGTATGAAAACCTTTCATAATTTTAACAGCTTCCATTAAATCCCATTTTAGTCTTCTTTGCCCTAGTGGGAATTATCTCAGTATTTCATATGTCTGCTCATAAATATAACTTCTTATTTCAATTATGTTGCAGTGCGAAAAGTTATTAGAGAGATGCACAATTTTGTAACTGACATTCCTGTGCTAACTTTATCTTTAAGTGTCTTCTGTGTGTCTGTATAACCCGGAGAAGAGAAAGTTTTGAGCAATTCTGCTTCATGTATTTGACAGCAGTTGAATATTCCATTCAGTCCCTCTCACTGTCGAGTTGTATATTACCCTCCCTACACAACAGGAACAGAAGTCTGCATTCTTCCACTTTTTTTATTCAGGATTTTTTATCTGCAGGGTTATATTCTGTCATTAATGTTAGTGTGTATTTTGGAATTATGGAATATAGCAAATATTAATTTCAACAGCAACCAATCTTCAGATCTGGATGTGAACTGTAGATTGAATTTAAAATGCAGCTCCGAACAATGGTCTTCCTAGAGCTGCAGAATGGGGTTGACTGCAAACCAGGAAACAGCCCATTGACCTGAGATGTCTCCAGCTCAGGGACAGCACTGAATGAATTAACATTCATTTTGGGCGTGTTAGTGTGAAAATCTAGGCACTTGAAAATTATATGTAACTGAAAGGAAGCATTATGAATGCATTGTAGCTATAGAAAATAACCTTTGATCTTTAGCATATAAATATGTTATGTAATATTGGGTCATGGAACCTCTTCCCAGGATGACTCCAAATACAGTCAGCTTGTGTGTGCTGAATAAAGACTTTTTTTTTACTGCCAGCTGTGTGTCTTTTGCTGACAGTCATGAGAATTAATATTTTTAGAATCATGCATTTTCAATGTCTAATGAGGGCATTGTTATTTTTTACTTTGAATTTAAGTCAAATATATGATGTACTCTGTGTCTTCCAGTGTAGAAATGTAACCATTAAATAGTTTCCATACATTTCAAAACTGGTGGCAAAATCAATACTCAGAATTCAAATCTGTTACTTGAGGGAAATGATTAGCAATGAACTTATTGAATGATGGAGTGGATTTAAATGATCGTAATTCCTACTGCCACTCTTGTTAAACTGTGGTTGTCGCTACCCATTGGCCACTTTCTCCACAATCTGGTCCTGACTCTTGTTGGAATCGCAAATGTTAGAAGTCCTTCAACATTGGATGCTTCATAATTGTTTAACGTTTCACATGATCGCAGTAATGAAGTATTCACTTGTGGACTACATGAAGCAAAGTTTCCTGTTCAATCTGGACTGCTGTGTATTTTTTTTTTTAGCTGTTTGTGATTAAGAAAGCTGTTTCTTGTTTTGTGTAATGCACACAAAATACTGGAGAAACTCAGCAGGCCAGGCGGCATCTATGGAGAGGAATAAAGAGTGGATGTTTTGGGGTGAGACCTTTCATCAGGATAAGAAAGGAAGGAGGAAGAATCCAATATAAGAAGGTGAGGGGAAGAGAAGAAGTACAAGTTGGAACGTAATAGATGAAGCCAGGTGGGGGAAAAGGTTGATGGGTGGGAAGGGAGGATGAAGTGAGAAGCTGGGAGGTGACAGGTGGAAAAGTTAAAGGGCTAATGAAGAAAGAATCTGATAAGAGAGGAGAGTGGACCATGGAAAAAACAGAAGGAGGAGGGACTTCACAGTGGATGATAGGTGCCTATTGTTTGATAAGAAGAGAAGGGGTAAAAAGGGAGACAGAATAGGGAATGGAAATGGAGAGAAACGAAAGGGGGACGAAATTACTGGAAAATAGAAAAATCAACGTTCATGCCATCAGGTTGGAGGCTACCCAAATGGAATATGAGATGTACCACCTCCAACCCGAGAACGGCCTGATTGGGCAGTAGAAGAGGCCACTGTTTTGTGTGAATACTGGTTATTCATGAAAATAAATCCAGTATCATGCATTCATGGATGTTTCTTGAATGATCAGATTCCAAAATTGCAGAATAGCATAAATGTCATAGTCAATCATGGAACTCATTTGAGACGGGAAGTGGAAATCTTGCTTCCCAATGTGGCTTTTTCTGTTATTTCCATATACAGAGGTTCCATATGTGATAACCTCCTGTAGAAAATGATCAGCTACATTGGATATTGACTTTTGATCATGCACATCATAATGGTTAGGTCTGAATCTGGACACTGAGACCAGTTTTGAACTTACATGTGGTGGATACAGAGAGTGTCTAAAACTGTTGAATTAGTCTGAAATAGGAAGCAATTCCTATGACAAACTTGTTCAGGCTTTCCCCTCAGAGAACCTGAGAAAGTGATTCATTACATTCTTTTCGGAAAGGATTGGACCTGTTTCTGTTGTGGACGTAGCTCCACTGACACAAACAGTAAGTACCTTGTATCATTAATTGGCAATGCATGATTTTCTAAGACAACTGTAATCTCCTGAAGGGACTGGATTGAATTTCCTCGTTGTTTGCTACAGTCTGTGCAGTGGTAACACACACAAAATGCTGGAGGAACTCAGAAGGCCTGACAGCATCCATGGAAAAAAAATACAGTTGATATTTCAGGCTGAGACAATGCATCAGGAGTCCTGATGAAGGGTCTCAGCTCAAAACATTGACTGCTTGCTCTTTTCCATAGATGTTGCCTGGCCTGCTGAGTTCCTCCAGCATTTTGGCGTGTGTTCCTTTTGATTTTCTTGTGTTTGTGCAGTGGTTTTGTATTTTGTTTTTGCTTCTGTTGGGTTCTCACATGGTCTGGGCAATTGGGAAGTGTTTGTGTTATGATGTACAAGACATGATGACTATGTGGAGCATGGTAGGTGGTGAATGTAGAGCTATATTCAATGCACAGATGTTTTCATGTATTTATGTACGCACATGTCTCCAATTTTCTAGATCTTGCTTTGCTGATAAAAATCCTCCCAATATTCTAATTTACCGTAATTCTAGTGACACCAGTCCTTTGTTTCTCTGTTCAGTATTGATTTTTTTCTTTCCCTCTTTTCCCAGTCTTATTCCAACTTGCATCTCCTCTGAAACATCAGCTGTGATTAACAAGCCTTTACCTGTCAAGCAGGACCACCCCCGTTTAGTCTCTCTTGGTCTTTTCTTTTATCTTCAAGTAATTACTGGAATTTCCTTCCATTCATCATTAAAATATCATCCATTCTTATTTGGCAAAAATTAGCTATTTAGAATCTAAGTACCGATTTTATATTGAATTGAATTGGGCAAGTTCAGATACTGTTCCTCTGATCCTTCAAACTCTTTACCATCTCCAGTTCAAAGCTGTAATACGCTGATTACAGTTTGTGAGGGATAAAATTAAGCAATTTTAAAAGAACAGAAGATCATTTGTTTGTAGCTAGAGTTTGAAGGAAAGTTTAGCAGAGGGATTGCACACAGTCATTTTCAAGTATTGTGTGCACCTGAAAGTTATATATCACTACGTCTTGCTGTTATACAAGTCAGTGTAACAGCTAAAGCAACAGGCATTGCCATATTTCTTCATTTCCCTGGAGTAAAACACTTAAAAACATTTTTTGTCTTATACATCTGCTTGAATAGGAAGATTAACGTAACGGGTGAGGATCAGGTACTTTGAAATTACACTATAACCTTACCCTCAGAAATTTATTTCTTACATCCTACCAGAAAATTAGCAAATCATTCAGAGTTACTGAACGGAAAACAACTTTTGCCCATTGTGATAAACACAAAATCACATGTTACTATGAACAAAGCATTGCACCTGTGCCATGTCAGAAACATTGTAATCTGCCGATGTTAAAACGGAACACTCTCAGATAAACATTCAGAGCCATTTAGATCAGAAATAGCATTCCACACATGCACATTACAATTTTATGCATTCAACAACAAATGCAAATTTCTTTCTCTACACAGTGGAGAATGTTGAGAGTCATAGAATATAAGTGAAAACATGATTCTATCTTTACCCTCTTTTTTGTTCATACTTCAACCATCAAACATATTTTAAGGATTCACAGTTTGTCATCTTGAAACAGCATTTATTTTGTAGGTTTAAAGGACAAGTTTCAGATTTAATTTTTTCTTTTGTTACTTAAAGAAAATCTTGTCAGTGTACAGACCCTGTGATAATATTGATGATGTGGCACAGATTACTTACACTGTGAGTAATTTATCTCAATTTATGGACCAGATGTATAGAAACAGTGAAAGGAGATGAAGGAAAGTGTCATCAACACCATACTTAAAGAATTGGTGAATGCACACGGGATATGATGCAGTTACTTAGGCAAACTTAATACCAGAGATAAGAATAACATTCAGTAAGAGATTGGCAGGATGCTGGAACCTAGGGGAAATGCAAAGTTGATTTCTTTTAAATTGTGATAGAACTAAGTTCATTAATAAAATTATGATAAGCATAAGTCAAATTTTGATAATGCAACATTTATCAAGGTGTTTAAAAGTACATAATTGTGTGATTCTGAATTATTTGTTGAGCATGAATTTCAGAAGCAATTATAAATTCCAGTAACAATAGCATTCTGTTGTGTAGAAGGAATAAAAGTATGTAATTTTGTTCTTTATTTATATATTGAATGTGAGATTCTCTGGCAGCATTTATTGCCCATCCCTGATTGGCCTTGAGAAATTTATGGTGAGCTGCCACCTGAACCACCCCAGTCAGTGCATTGAAAGCCCTCTCTGCCTCAGAGATCTAAACTGGGGATACTAAATTCATTTGTATCACAATACAGACCTGAATCTAGCTTAAATTTGATTGGTATTTGACTACTTAGTGGAAAAATGAACGGCTTGGCTTCCAGGCATACTTAAACACAAGATGCCTGGAAATTGTCTCGTCAGGGAACTTACAAAAAAGTAGCAGAAACTGTGTTTGTCTTTGCTAGAGCAGAATGCCAGAAATTTTCCCGTAGCAACAGGGAATCGATTACCCCGGTACATGCGATGAACAGGGGGTGATTTTATTTTGCTTCGATTGGTCTGATAGTTATGAAACTTCACTCTTCTGGTCAGGGAAAATATAACAATAATAATGTGCATACTATATAGCTAAAGACTGCAGATTCTGGAATATGGTGGGAAGATCAAACTGCGGGAGGAACTTCAGTGGGTGGAGCAGCATCTGAAGAGAGAAAGGAACTGTTGATGTTTCAGACTGATGCAAGGTCTCAGCCTGAATCTTCAATGGTTCTGAATTCTTCAATAATTTCAATAATTCTGAATGTCCCGCAAGGTCTCGGCCCGAAACGTAGACTATACTCTTTTCCATAGACACTGCCTGGCCTGCTGAGCTCCTTCAGCATTTTGTGTGTGTTGCTTGAATCTTCGATAGTTTCTGTCATCCTACAGGTGCTTCTTGACCAATTATTTTATGTAAGTTAGTTGCTTGCCTCCAAGCCAGCAGGAATCTTTGTACTCTTCAAGGCTTATCCAATGTCACTATTTTGATCTTTTACAAAAATCATTTTGATTGATCTTTCTAAGGGCTGTATTTTATAGAAGAGTGAGCTCAACAGGCAGGAAGAAAATAAATAAAGTTCTTAAAAGATTGAATTCAGCACTCACCATTTTGTAGGTTAAGTATTGGCAATTAGAAACTTCCGTAGAAGCAGTAATACATTGAAGCATTGCAGGAGGCCTTCCAAATGAACTGTTTAGTCCACGCAGAATAACAAGTAGTAATGCTCTCAGTATTATGCTGGCAATGATCTGAATCCACGAGAACATTACTTTATAAAACACTAGTGTCTTTTACATCACCCATTCAATCACTAATAATTGACAGAAATAAGAATTTCAGCTTCTGGCAATTTATTATCCTGAAATAGATGAGTCTCAGTTACTAGTCATCAACATTCACAATAGTGAAAGTACTGAAATGGATGACAATTGCCCTTGTCAGCTGTAACAGCTTTTCCACGTGTTTCTATGTGTATATGGTTGTGACAAAACGAACAAGAAAAACATGTTAACATTATTAAATTTCTAACATCATTAAAAAGATGCAGAGCATTGTGTGAAGAAATGAGGAAGGTCAAGAAATTGCAAGGGTAAGTTGTTACCATTATGCTGTGTTTTCAGAATTCAAAACATTTCTCAAAGAAGTATCTCCTGAGCTAAATTAACTTGCACAGGTTAAGTTTTACCTTTTTTTTTACCATCTTTAGTTTCACCTTGCATTCTTCTCTTTACAATCCAGCAATTCATTTGGCTATTTCTCTATCTATTATCCTTTCCATTTCACATTGGCAAACCTACCAGTCATCTCCATCCTAAAATCTCTTCAATTTCCCTAACCTTGCAGCACAAAGTAAATTCTTCTAACACATCTCTTGCTGTTGATTTCTTCATACGTCTTAATAAGCTGGTAAGGAAGGCGGGCTCTGTCGTGGGCAAAGTACTGGAGAGTTTAACATCGGTAGCTGAGCGAAGGGCGCTGAGTAGGCTACGGTCAATTATGGAAAACTCTGAACATCCTCTACATAGCACCATCCAGAGACAGAGAAGCAGTTTCAGCAACAGGTTATTATCGATGCAATGCTCCTCAGACAGGATGAAGAGGTCAATACTCCCCAATGCCATTAGGCTTTACAATTCTACCGCCAGGACTTAAGAACTTTTTAAAAGCTATTATTAATGCTTTTTGAGATAGTGATTTAGATGCATATCATATTCTTTACTGAGTTAAGTATTGTATGTAATTAGTTTTGCTACAACAAGTGTATGGGACATTGGAAAAAAGTTGAATTTCCCCATGGGGATGAATAAAGTATCTATCTATCTATCTATACCTCTTCTCTCTTCTGCTCTGATACACACTCTACAGACCTTTCTACCTGCATTTCTGAACTTTGCTTTAAACTTGTGATCTGGAGGCTTTGCTCTTGAAGCTCACGCTATAAGTTAGTTCAACCATTTCTTCATCCCCAGTACTATCCAATTGCCTGTCCTCAGCCCTTCTACACTTATAATGTACTTCCAGGGGAGTGGAGTGCTTGGTGCTGCACTGAATTACACTGAGTTACACTTTATCCCCTGCCAGCTAACTTCCTCATCTGCATTCAACATGCATTCAACATGTCTCTTCAGGAGAAATAGAACATAATTTCTATTGATCTAGCAGATCTTTGGAGGGGACATGTTACTTAAAAATTCGAGTCAAACCCAAGTAGTTTCTAATTTCCTGAAATGAAAATTTATTTGGACAGGTAAAACATTATCTGTCTGGACTGCGAGCATAAGTTTACATCTGATCAATATTTTATTCATCCTTCCTGAGGGTGAAGTGTGGTGTACAGCAAGACTCTCAACAGCTCATATTTTGTCTTTATATAGAACCATAGAACCACAGAACATTACAGCACAGAAACAGGCCTTTTGGCCCTTCTTGGCTGTGCCGAACCATTTTTCTGCCTAGTCCCACTGACCTGCACCTGGACCATATCCCTCCATACACCTCTCATCCATATACCTACCCAAGTTTTTCTTAAATATTAAAAGTGAGCCCATGTTTACCACTTCATCTGGCAGCTCATTCCACACTCCCACCGCTCTCTGTGTGAAGAAGTCCCCCCCCCAATGTTCCCTTTAGTCTTTTCCCCCTTCACCTTTAACCCATGTCCTCTGGTTTTTTTCTCCCCTAGTCTCAGCGGAAAAAGCCTACTTGCATTCACTCTATCTATACCCATCATCATTTTATATACCTCTATCAAATCTCCCCTCATTCTTCTATGCTCCAGGGAATAAGGTCCCAACCTATTCAACATTTCTCTGTAACTCAGTTTCTCAAGTCCCGACAACATCCCTTTAAACCTTCTCTGCACTCTTTCAACCTTATTAATATCCTTCCTGTAATTTAGTGACTATAACTGCACACAATACTCCAAATCTGGCCTCAACAATACCTTATACAACCTCACCATAACATTCCAAATCTTATACTCAATACTGTGGTTTATAAAGGCCAATGTACCAAAAGCTATCTTTACTATCCTATCTACCTGTGACACTACTTTTAGGGAATTTTGTATCTGTATTCCTAGATCCCTCTGTTCTACTGCACTCCTCAGTGCCCTACCATTTACCTTGTATGTCCTATCTTGGTTTTTCCCTCCAAAGTGGAATACCTTACACTTATCTGTATTAAACACCATCTGTCATTTTTCAGCCCATTTTTCCAGCTGGTCCAGATCCCTCTGCAAGCTTTGAAAACCTTCCTCACTGTCCACTACATCTCCAATCTTTGTATCGTCAGCAAATTTGCTGATCCAATTTACCACATTATCATTGACATAGATGACAAATAACAATGGACCCAGCACTGATCCCTGTGGCACACTGCTAGTCACAGGCCTCCACTCAGAGAAGCAATCCTCCACTACCACTCTCTGACTTCTGCCATTCAGCCAATGTCTAATCCAATTTACTACCTCACCACGTATACCTAGCGACTGAATCTTCCTAACTAACCTCCCATGCGGGACCTTGTCAAAGGCCTTACTGAAGTCCATGTAGACAACATCCACTGTCTTCCTTTCATCCACTTTCCCTGTAACCTTCTTGAAAAACTCTAATAGATTTGTTAAACAAGACCTACCATGCACAAAGCTGTGTTGACTCTCCCTAATAAGTCCCTGTCTATCTAAATACTTGTAGATCCTATCTCTTAGTACTCCTTCCAATAATTTACCTACTACCAATGTCAAATTTACCAGCCTATAATTTCCCGGATTACTTTTAGAGCCATTTTTAAACAACAGAACAACATGAGCTATCCTCCAATCCTCCAGCACCTCACCCGTAGATAATGACATTTTGAATATATCTGCCAGGGCCCCTGTAATTTCAACACTAGTTTCTTTCAAGGTCTGAGGGGATACCCTGTTAGGTCCTGGGGATTTATCTACTCTGATTTGCCTGAAGATAGCAAGCATCTCCTCCTCTTCAATCTGTATAGGTTCCATGACCTCACTACTTGTTTGCCTTATTTCCATTGACTCCATGCCAGTTTCCTTAGTAAATACAGATGCAAAAAAACAATTTAAGATCTCCTCCATTTCTTTTGGTTCCATACATAGCCGACCACTCTGATGTTCAAGAGGACCAACTTTATCCCTTACTACCCTTTTGCTCTTAATATACCTGTAGAAGCTCTTTGGATTATCCTTCACCTTGACTGCCAAAGCTACGTCATGTCTTCTTTTAGCCTCCATGATTTCTTACTTAAGTATTTTTTTGCACTTTTTATACTCCTCAAATACCTTATTTGCTCCCTGTTTCCTATACATGTCATACATCTCTCTCTCTTCTTCTTTATCAGAGATCCAATTTCCCTAGAGAACCAAGGTTCCTTATCCTTATTCACTTTGCCTTTAATCCCAACAGGAACATACAAATTCTGCACTCTCAAAATTTCTCCTTTGAAGGCCTCCCACTTACCAAAGACATCCTTGCCAGAGAACAACCTGACCCAATCCACGTTTTTTAGATCCTTCCTCATTTCTTCAAAATTGGCCTTTTTCCAGTTTAGAACCTTAACCCGAGGACCAGATCTATCTTTATATATTATATCTATATAATAATAGTAATTCTTTACTTAGACTTTCAGAAGATTTAACTTTTGAGTTCTGATGAATAACAGGCACAAACAGATGGATTTAAGCTCATTATTCCTGGGATTTGCAAGGTGGCTCCATGCTTCTATACTTCAAAATACCAATGTCCTCATATTCATATTTTACTGAATGGGCTATTCAGTAAATAGCACAAATTAAATGGACAGGAATTCTCTTCTGATTTATTCCCAATGACTAGGTTGATCCAAAGTACTGTACGCAATCTGCACCTCTCTGCAATCATCTCGTGCACTTTCTGCTTTGCCCCCAGAGATGAGATCCCACATCTAACACTTGAGTTAAATACAGTGCCAAAGGCACTCGAGTTGCTAGCTTGCAGCCCTCTATGGGTCTCTTGAAAAGGGCGTCATCAAGTATGATCTTTCCAGTCATAACCAGTTCAGTAACAGTGACTGCTAGGTTACAGATGGAGCCAGATACTGCCTTCAATAGCAGCCCACTACTGCACACACTAAAATATAAATATAAAGCAGTAAAATTCCAGTGTTTAGTTTTTGCTCTGGTAAGGAGTGAGGAAATTATTGTATCAGAGCCATTGGGGAACCTGCATGAGGCGTTGCCTTATTTGTAGATACAGATGTGATCAGTCGGCAATGATCAACATGCCAATCAGTTTAGTTAAATAATTTCAGCTTGAAATTGCATCTAGCTAGAAGAAATACAACAAAAACTTTTAAAAAGTTGCATTTCTAGAAATAGTTTGTTAAACAAGATTTTGTATACTGAGAAGTCTAGGTGAAATGCAGAGTGGGTTTTTTGGTGAAGTGTTTTACAATAGTCAGAGACTGGTGATCATAAATTGTAAAGAAAAACAGCTATATAAATCAAAGACAAGTTTCCTTGAAGCTCAGTGATGTTACAGCAAAAATCCGTAAAATGAACATATATAAATCCAGTTATTCTTATGTGCAGATGCTCATCATAAAAACAAAAGTGCAAAGCTTCCATCTATTTCTCTCCAAGAAAAGGTAGTGGTGTTGAGTTGACACTTGCTTTGAGGTTGGGGAAGTGAGGAGTTAACTCAAAGGTTTGGTTGGGTCATCTGTCCATCTCTTCAGGCATAGATTAGTGAATGAACATTCAATGTCCTTGGAGTGAGATAAAAAGTCTTTCATACAAGAGGCACCGAGAATGTATCATACAAGATTTGTTAGCAAAGTTGAAGACCTTGGTATTACAAAGTCAGTCTAGTAGAATGTAAAGTACACTGTATAGAGAATAATTGCAAAAGTTTGTTTTTAAAGACTAGTGGACAATTTACAACATTCACCTGGAGATGCAATTTTGATTCATATCAATTGCCTGTACTTGGGTTAGAAGTTGTGATTTCAAACAAGGAGATTATATTATTCCATTCTAGATGTTAATGGGTCTCATTTGGAATATACGTTTAATGTTCAAAGTAAATTTATTATCAAATTATGTACACTATATTGTATGACACCATATACTACTTGCGATACATTTTCTTGCAGGCATTTACAGTGAAACAAAAAAACACAATGGAATCCATGAAAAACTGCACACAAAGCCTAACGAACAAATAATGTGTAAAAGAAGATAAACTGCGCTAATACTAAATAAATAATACTGAGAACATGACTTGTAGTGTTCTTGAAAGTGAGTCCATTGATTACAGAATTAATTCAGTGTTGACGTGAGTGTAGCTATCCACACTAGATCAGGAGCACGATGGTTGAAGGGTAATAACTGTTCATGAACCTGGTGGTGGGGAATTAAGGCTCCTGTTTCTCCTTCCTGATGGCAGCAGTGAGAAAAGAGCATGGCCTGGATGACAGGTGTCCTTGATGATTCAGCTTTGGACAACACATTTTACAAAGATTCCAGAGGCTGTGCCACAAGTTTAACAGAGTGGTACCAGGGCTGAGAAATCTCAATTCTGTGAACAGAATGGAGAAGCTGCTTTATTCTTCCTAGAGTAGACAAGATAGCTTGGAGATTTGATAGAGATGCTTAAAATTATGACAGAATTATCCAGTTACATAAGGAAAATATATACAGTCTTATAAAGCATAAGTGGAGGAGTCAAATTAATTGAAGAGCTCTACAAATAAAAACAGAATGGATTATATTGGCTCCTTCTTCTCCATACCATTATATGACTCCCTGTTTCTCAGATATTCACACATTATTTGCTCCTATTCAGATAAATGCCAAGAACAACAAGAAAAAAATAATGTTATCAATTTGGATCCTGATGGAAACTTAATGAATTTGTAAGTTTGAGAAGTATTAGTGGGCTTTTTCTTCCTTATTTTTATCATCTGAATAATTGCACAAGTGAAAAACATAATGTTTAACTGCAGAGTATTCAGATACTTACACCTCATCTGCACATGGATCGTTAATAGTTCTGTAACCTTGTGCCAGAGAAAACTGGATTCTGCTGACATTTTGCATAGTTGGGATAAGTATATGCACTTTTTTTAAAGACACTGGCTTAAAAATTCTATCACATAGTCCAGTATTTTTCTGTGGTGTGATTAAAATTCTAGGAAGGAAATTCTGCTTAAATAAAATCAAGGACTTACAACTCAGATCCCAAACACAATAATGTTCTTTCCAACTCATTCATACATCTGATACCACAATGTACTGTGTAACCGAGATTTAAAGCGTAGTCTGATAAGTTATTGATTAATAAGGACATCAAAGGTTATGGGGAGGAGGGAGGAGAATGGGATAATAAATCAGCCATGATAGAATGGTGAAACAGACTTGATGGGCCAAATGGCTTATTTCCCTCCGATGTCTTATGGTCTTATATGCACAATAACATTCAGAATCCTGTACTGATTTTCATTTTCAATGCATGGTTCACATTGCAAAGAATCAAATCCCATGAAACCTTGTGCTGGTATTAGCTTCTGCTAAGTCAACTTCAACTTATCCTTCATGGCTGCTCTCCTTTCAATTCCTCAACCTTCTTTCCATTCCCAACAAGACAGGATCCTGATCATCTCACTCCAAAATCACCACATCCATCAATTATTAATGATCACACCAAGTGGACTGAAACTATTCTCAATGTCTCAACTCTTCCCAAACATCTTAACCTGAGCCCCCTACCTACATAGCAAACACAAGGAAATCTGCAGATGCCGGAGATTCAAACAGCACACACAAAATGCTGGTGGAATGCAGCAGGCCAGGCAGCATCTATAGGAAGAAGTACAGTTGATGTTTCGGCCCGAGTCATCAACTATCCTTCTTCCTATAGATGCTGCCTGGCCTGCTGCGTTCCGCCAGCATTTTGTGCGTGTCCCTTACCGACATAGTTCACTTCCTAAGTGCCTCTCCTCTGTCACCTGCAGCTCGCCATCTCAATCAGTGAACTTGATCTATGGAGACATACTTTCTCTATGATGGTGGAGAAAATGAGAAATAGAAGCAAGAGGGGATTATTTGACACTGTTCAGCCTTTCAGTCAGATCATAGGTTAACTTTTACTATGGCCCCATTTGCTGGCACCAGCTCTATTTTCCATGATTCCTTATCAATCTCTGCTTTGAATATACTGGACGCATTCCTTATCAATCTCTGCTTTGAATATACTGGACGCATTGTCAGACATTCTGCAGCCTACTTTTCGATAGACAGTTCATAAGATATACTGCTCGCTGAATGAAAAGAAAAATCCTCTCACCTCTGCCCTGAATGTCCAACTCTTTACTTTGATACCTTGCTCCAGATACTTTAGTCAGGGAAAACATCATTCCTGCACTTATCCGGCCAAATCCATTAAAGTTCTCAAGATGTTAAACCCATTGTACTTATTTTGTCTCAACCCCAGCCTCCATGCAGGAATTAATCTTGTGAGCCTTCACTATCCTTCATAGGTAGAGAGACTAGACTCAAAATCATATTGAGTCATACAGGTATTTTTCTCCTAAACTGAGTTCCAGCCAAAATAATATTGTGCTTTATACAAAAGGCCTGCAAAGGAGTGATCTTCAAGGAGTGATGCCTCCAAAAGGCGGCATCCATCATTAAGGTCTCCCAGTACCCAGAGCATGCCTTCCTCTCACTGTTACCATCAGGAAGCTGGTACAGAAGCCTGAAGGCACACACTCAGTGTAGGGCTCCTTAATGATAGATACCGCCTTTCTGAGGCATCGCCTTCCGAAGATGTCCTCATTGGCGGGGGCATGTGTACTGTTTGTGTACATACTTCCATTATTTATTTGTAACTCCGGCTGGAAGCATTAAAGTAGAGACTGCAGATGTCTTTCGTATCTATTCATTATAATCATAATCACCTCTCACTTTCAAGAAACACAACATTCATGAACTACTAAATAAGTAACAATGTGGACTACAAGTTATCAGAGTTAAAAGCTCCCTTACTCAAACTCCCATAGTTCATTTACATTTTTAATGAATAAAGGTTGAAAAGGTTGAGCAAGAACAGCTCCAAAGTTCCATCAGAAAAGAAAGCAAACAAACAGTATGAAAGGAGAGGCACAGTTCCTGTAATATAACAATAAATGAAAGCTGCACCATGCTTAAATATCTGAAATGGTGCTTATCTATGTACAAGAGTGCTGTCACATACATGTATCAAATCTATATGTGCCATTCTTCACATGATAATGTAGCATTTTTCACATGATAATTTTTGTCTTTAATATCTCTTTTTTTCCTTTTCAGGGTTCTTTTGAAGGGTTCTGGCCTGGAGCTACATGCTGACTTTGGTTCTTTGCGGGAATGAGACCCGCTCTTGGGATCTCACAACCGGCCATTTCTCGACATGCCAAGGATGCGGCCTAGAAGACTAGTGCGGCTTCAGAGTGCCAGATTTTCATGGCATTGGAAGTGGGCGGACTCGAGGTTGGTGCCGCCACGAGGTGCATCGTGGGAGACGGAAGATCGAAAGCAACGAGCTGGCTGCTGGCTGTGTGCCCAGAGACCCAAGTTCTTTGGAGACAGAGTTCGGAAAAAGCGATGCAATGGACTTTTAACACTATGAATCGGCAAGTTGCTTTATTATGTCTACCCTCTCACTGTGAAACGGGGACACCTCTTTTTCCCTTATTAGGGAGAGAGAGAACCTGTGGTATGTCGACTTACTGGATGAACGGGTACTGCAAGTCTGTGTCTTTGTTGATGCTTTGCTGCATGCTTGAGTGCTGGGGGGGGGGCGTTGATGCATTTTATGCTGGTGGGGAGGGGGGTCATTGCTTTGCTGCTGCTTATATGTGGGAGGGAGGAGTTGGGGGTGTCTTTGGGGTTCTAACATTTAACCGTCATTTATTTTTTGGGGGACCCCTCTGCTTTCATGGATATTTGCGAAGAAAACGAATTCCAGAATGTATATTGTATACATTTCTCTGACATTAAATGTACCTATTGAGACATCCATTTGACTCTTCATCTGTAGGTACAATCTTATTGCACAGATATGCATCTCGCAGAACTTAAAATATCTAAACACTGACAACCCCCCAGACAATTGATGAATTGTTGACCTCAAATAAAAACTCTCTCTTCCTTCCTCACAGAAGCAGAGTTATATTTTTCTGGCTACTACATTTTTTTTTGTTTTTAAGCTCACACGAACAGTTAGATAAGGAAGGCAGTTCATCCAAACTGCTTGGTCTGTTAAAGTTATTAATAACTAATCAAAATGGTTCCTATTCTCCTCCACTTTCATCTCACCCACAGGTGGTGAATCATGAATCTGCAATTGAGGAACAGGTGATGGCTCGGTATTTATTTTCCTAAATGCAGATTAGATTATAAGACGTAGGATCAGCCCGTTGAGTCCACACTACCATTCAATTATGGCTGATTTATTATCCCTCTCAACCCCATTCTCAGGCCTTCTCCCCATAACCTTTGACACCCCTTATTAGTCAAGAATCTATCAACCTCTGCTTTAAATGTACACAATGTAGTAGGCTACGGTCAATTATGGATAACTCTGAACATCCTCTACATAGCACCATCCAGAGACAGAGAAGCAGTTTCAGCGACAGGTTACTATCGATGCAATGCTCCTCAGACAGGATGAAGAGGTCAATACTCCCCAATGCCATTAGGCTTTACAATTCTACCGCCAGGACTTAAGAACTTTTTAAAAGCTATTATTAATGCTTTTTGAGATAGTGATTTAGATGCATATCATATTTTTTACTGAGTTAAGTATTGTATGTAATTAGTTTTGCTACAACAAGTGTATGGGACATTGGAAAAAAGTTGAATTTCCCCATGGGGATGAATAAAGTATCTATCTATCTATCTATCTATCTAATGACATGTCTTCTACAGCCATCTGTACCAATGATTTCCACAGGTTCACCGCCCTCTGGCTAAAGAAGTTTCACCTCAGCTCTGCTCTAAAGGGACGTCCTTGTCTTCTGAGGTTGTGCCCTCTGTTCCTAAACTCTTCCACTGTAGGAAACATCCACTCTCCATCCGCTCTACCTAGACCTTTCAATATTCAATAGGTTACAGTGAGATCCCCCTCATTCTTCTGAACTAGTAGATCGCTGCAGTAGTCTACACCAAAAGGCAGGAAGCATCTGAATGACAGAAAAAGTTAAGTGATCCATTTACAGAAAGGTATACAGAAAAATGCTGAGGTAATGCAAAGGCTTAAATACCTGGAGGGAAAAAAGACACACTGACCTTGAAACTTCATTTTATGAATAGACTTCCCCAGTTTTTTGTAATGAAGTGTAAACAATTTAAGGAACCTGAAGCACTGAGTCTAGAGCAGGGGTTCCCAACCATTTTTATGCCATGGACCAATATTATTCGGCAAGGTGTCCATGGACCACAGGTTGGGAACTCCTGGTCTAGAGGAATGGACCTTTCCCTTTTTAAGTATCTAAGTTTTACTGAACAGTTTCTAAAATAATGCGCCCAATTCAAATAATCTTTTCTTATCTTTTTCTGATAAGAAAAAATAACAACAGAACTTACCTTTCTCTTGAACTTACATAATTCAAGAGAAAACAATGTTAATACTCAGATATACATTCAAATAAACCCAATATTTATAAGATCCATGCACAAAATACCTCCTCATTACTTATATGGTCATTCTTAATGCCTTTTCATATTGTATAATTATCTCCAAAGATATAATTCGTTTTATATATTCCTGCTCATTTGGTCTTGCGTATTGGCAGTACAAAGCGTCTTTCAAAAACGGTTCAGAAAATCAGATTGCAAAGCATATTTCTAGCATGGCGATCAAGCATGTCTGTTGCCTCTGTAATGGTTTTGAAGCAATTTGTCTTCAACTTGCCTTCACCGAGCTTTCCAAAGAACAAAGGAAACAATTCACGCAAGAGGTAATTGCATCTGAAAATCAATTTTGCTTAAACTTGGATGATAACTGCACATAAACATTCAGATAAGAAGGTGGATAAAGTGTTCTTTTTATGTAATTCTTATAAAAATAAATGATGTTTTCACCATGCAGGAGATAGAAGGATGACCTCAGTTATTCAGGTGGCAGGAAGAACAGAGTTTGTCCAAATAATTCATCACCTTTTTTGGGGATTTGGCAATGTTTTTAACCTATAAGTTCTGTGAGAACGTAACACTCAATGATTCAGGAATAGCTTCTTCCCCTTTGCCATCTGATTTCCAAATGAATATTGAACCCATGAACTCTACCTTTTTAAAATTTAAAATTTTTGCACTGTTGAATACCGGCGACTTAGGTTCAATTCCCACCACTGTCTGTAAGTTTATCTGTTCTTCCTGTAACCACATGGGTTTCCCTCCGGGTGCCCCAGTTTCCTCCCAAAGTCCAAGCACATTCCAGTCGGTAGGTTAATTGGTCACTGTAAATTGTCCTGTGATTAGGTTAGGGATAAATCAGGAGTTGCTGGGCTGCACGGCTTGAAGGGCCGGGAGGGCTTATTCTGCCCTGTGTAGCAATAAATAAATAGTCAAATAGATTTGCTACATAGAAGTGTGAATAATACATACATATACATAGATTTGATATACAAGACAGCACCCTTGCATATAGTACCTCAATAAGCACAACTTCATCTATTTAAACATGGGGCATCTGTCATTTGTTGGCATATTACAGGAACCCTGGCTGTATTTTCCTATTATTTGTTGGCTTTCATTTCAGATGGAGCTTTGGAGATGCTTTGCTCAATTTTTTTTCATTAAAATGTAAATGGAGCATGAGAGAGTCTGAAGTAATGGACCTTTTAACTGTGATCATATGTAGTCCATGTTATTATTTATCCTTTGGCTCACTAACACTTACAATGTATCACCGAGTGTGCAGACATTAGGCTAAATAGATTAGAATCACTGTATTTAATATAGCAAAAGGTGGTTAGCAACCACAAAGCCTAAAGGGTGCATTATTTTATTTTACTTTGGACAAGAATGGGCTTATCTTTTGCCATTAGCATGCAACAGTCAGTAGAGTGCTATTCCTATTCCCCCACCCCCACTCCACCCACCATGGTCCTCAATCCTAACATTTGGTTTTCTTCCTTTAGCTTTCTGAAGTGAGTATATTCTGCAACCAATACTCTTGCATCCACTTAGCACTAGCAACAAAAAGGTGTTTGTTCAAAGACACTGTTAATTCTATCTTGCTGGATACGATTGGTTGTTACGAGGAAGTGCTCTGCTGCTCTGAGCTGTCATCTGCTGAGTGTAATATTTCACAAGAAGTTTGAGGAGACTTGTCTACTGATGTACTGTGGAGAATACTCCAACTAGGTGCATCTCCGTCTGCTATGGAGGGGCCGCTGTGACAGGACAGGAAAAAGCTGAGGAGGGTTGGCAGACTCAGGCACTTCCATTCCGGGCACTCGCCTCCCCAGCATTGAGGATGACTTCACAAATCAGTGCCTCAAAAGGCGGCATCCAGTTTTAAAGAACCCAGTCTCCCCGGATGTGCTCTCTTCTGATTACTACCAACAGAGAGGAGGTACAGGTATTTGAGGGCACACACTCAACATTTCAGGAACAGCTACTTCCCCTCCACTATCAGATTTCTGAATGGACAATGAGCCAACCCATGAACACTACTCCATTACTTTTACGCTCTATTTTTGCACTACTTGTTTAATACTTTTCTTTTTTGTAATTTGTATTGAATTTTATAGTACTTCTATGTATCGCACTGTACCGCTGCTGCAAAACAACAAATTTCACGACGTACTGTATGTCAGTGATAGTAAACCTGACTCTGATTCATTATTCTATAAATGGAATTGGAGACATCCCTTATGTTCCCAACTTGATTATCAGGGAAGGAGCAAATAGTGGGAAGTGATGATGCTCCTTACCTATTTCAGTGCCAGAGGAAAGCTGAATTAGAATCATAAAATCACAGAGTTAGATCACAGGAACAGGTTTTCTGGCTCACCAAGTCTGAATTGAGTATTCGGCATGGCTTTTGTGATACGAGTCCAACCCTAACTCATTTTGTTCTGCAAACATTCTTAACAACTGCTCCCTAAATTCTACCACTTACCTACATACTTGGGACAATTTACGGATGTATAGTAACTAACATCCTGCATTCTTTTTGGGATGTGGATAGGAACCAGCGTAGCCAGTAGTAGTCGCAGGGAAAACATGTTAAACTGTACCCAGACAGCAGCCGTAGTCAGGAATGAGCTCGTACCACTGGAGATATGAGGCTCTTCTAGCTCCACCTTTGTGCTAGCCCAAAATGGGTAAGATTCAAGTGCATTAACCTCATTTATACTGAATCTAAACCTAAGGAAAAGACAAAACAGCTCAGAGTTGCACCTTGTGCCCAGTCTCTTACCAGGTAACTGAGGCACTGGCACCAGTCTGGAAGGATATGGGGGAAAATATTGTTTAGGATGAGCTTGTATGAAACAGCCAATGTTTTTTTTTGGTCAACTCAGAGCAAATGAATAAAAAGAGCTTACTGGGTATTTTAATGGAAGTGTTGGCAGGCATGCTGTAAATATCAGTTCAAAATTCCAGCAAAGCCATATTACTGAGTCAATTTGCCACTAGGGCTCCTTGTGGTACAGCTCAGTAATGGAGTTGGCCAAAGTTAAATTTCTGAATGTGTGTAGCGTTGGTCAGCTTTACGAAAAGCAGGAAATAATCATTGTCTACTCCCAAAGCAGGTACCAGAAAAGGATCCCAAGACGGTTTCAGTTTACAGAGTGCTGCATACCATAGGCCATTGAGCAAATCCAGAAAGAAAAATATTGGAAATGCATTCCCTGATTCCAGGATATTTGTAGTCTGGGCTGGGAAGGAAGGACTCGCCTCTTTGTTTTGCAGGGCATGTCGAGAGAGAACAAAGTAGGAAAGGTTTGAATGTAGTAATCTTACCTATCCCACCTATGTAACAGAGTAATTAGACTGTCAAGGATAAATTGCTGTCAAATGACATCAATGTTTGAATCAAAATCACAATCAACAACCTAATTTGAATCATCACTGGGAGCCAGTAGCCTCCTACAGTTCACGAGCTGAACCATGACAATGCTTCTAGTTCAAGCAGTTGACAAGTTAATAGCATCATTCTGAAGACCACACAAAAATGCAGAAGCAAACATGAACATCAATACATTATTCAAATGTAACAATGTGGCATCAACATGAACCTTCAAGACAGGAATGCATTGTAAAAGGAATTGGGTGTTTTATGGAAATTGCCATTATTTGAGTCCTGTATTTCCTATATATAATTTATGTAAAACTATGATTGACTTTTGGTGTTCGTAAAAAAAAATATACACAGGACATTTGAAACATCTGATGCTTTTATGTTTTTCTTCCACATTTTTCTTATTTCCTTCAGTTATTTGGAGATGTTTACAGTCAGGACACTGAAGCATGGCGAATACTCAAACCACAAATGTTCAGTGACCACTGCATTTGGTACTGTGCCTCCTCTACCTAATAAAGTGGCCCCTGAATACTTATTCATGGTCTTCTGCTGCTGCAGCCAGTCCACTTCAAGGTTCCACATATTGTGTGTTCGGTGCTGCCCTTCAGCACACCACACTTGTAACACATGGTCATTTGAGTTACTGTTCCTTTCCTGTAGCTTGAACCAGTCTGGCCATTCCCCTCTTTCTCAGTAACAAGGCATTTTCACCCACAGAACTGATCATTTGGTTGTTGTTTTACACTTCATTCTCTGTAAACTTTAGAGGCTGTTGTGCATAAAAATTCTAGATCAGAGTTGCGTATGAAAATCCCAGATCAGCATTTTCTGATATACTCAGACCACCACATCTGGCACCAACAATCATTCCACAATCAAAGTTACTTAGATCACATTTCTTCCCCATTCTGATGTTTGGTCAGAACAATAACTGAACCTCTTGACCATGTCTGCATGCTTTACGCATGGAGTTGCTGCCACATGATTGACTGATTAGATACTTGCATTAACAAGTTGGTGTACCTAATAAAGAAGTCACTGAGTGCATATGATTCCTGAACGTAGGAATTTTACTTAAAATAAAACAGTCCAGTCTAAAATATCCACGCCACCTGTGAGATGCCTTTCCAGAGATCATACCTGCACCTCGTGTGGCATTCTTGATCTTCAGACTTGAATGCCTCTGATCTGGCCCTCAGCAAATTCTGGATTTCATGATTCATCCAGGGCTCCTGATTGGAGAAGACTCTGAATGATTTCATGAGGACACACTAATCTACAGTTGTTTTAATAAAGTCTTTTACAACCCTGGTGTAGTCATTCAGGTCTGCAGATGAATTCTTGAACACAGCCCAGTGCATTGACACAAATCAATCCTGTAACTGTTCTTCTGCCCCCTGCAACCACCTCTTAGTTGTCTTAACCTCTGGAGCCATGCTCTTTAGGCTCTGTCTGTATGCGGGTAGTAGGAATGATCAGACTTGCCAAAATATAGTCTCAGCAAGGAACGATAGGCATCCCCTATCATAGTGTAGCAGTGGTCTAGTGTGTTGGGACCTCGTTTTTATCAGGTTACATGCCGGTGCTAATTGGTCAGAGTTTTCTTCAAACCAGCATGGTTTGAGTCACAGACTATAATTTGAAATGCGTCGGAATGGGTTGTTTCTTGTCTGCTGTGCAGTGTTGCCAGTGCTTTCTTATAGTCGGCCATCTGTGCTTTATAAACTGCAGTCAGGATTAAGGATGGGAATTCCCAAGGCAAATAGAATGGTCTACATTTAATCATTAGGTGTACTAAGTCAGGGGAACAAGAGGTTGACATAACCCCCATGTCAAAACAACAAAGGGAATTGACCAAAAAGCACATGCCGCCACCTTTATTCCTCACCAGAGTTCATGGATCCATCCATTCTGAAAATCATAAAACCTTTTGGTCTGACCATGCATCTGGTGTATCCACTAATAGCCAAGGCTGGGTACAGCAAACCATTGAGATTTGCCTCATCTGCCTCTGATACAACAGCATTCATCTGAGATCAATGGGACTTGGCGTGCTTGTGCATGAATCGCAAAGGATTGGCTTGCGGGTGCAGCAGGCTATCAAGAAAGCAAATGGAATGCTGGCCTTCACTTCTAGAGTTTAAGGGCAGGGAGGTTTTGCTGCAACTGTGCAAGGCACTGGTGAGGCTGCACCTGGAGTACTGTGTGCAATTCTGGTCGCCTTACTTGGGGAAGGATAAGGTTTGTTTGGGCATGGGCAGGCTAAACAAATTGGTTTACCCAGACAAATCTGTTTGTGAGTCTTGGGCAGATGGTAGATGTGATCTACTGTAAGCCAAATGAACATTTTATAAATAAACCACAGAGAAGTGCATGACGCATCCAAAACATCTCAATTAAGGCAATGAATTTGTGTTACTATTGCTGTATCCGTTGTATTTATATTGTAGAACAGCGTATCTAGGAAATGTTGACAAAAAGAATGCAATTATATAAAAGGGACTGGTAAAACAACAAGAATAACTCTGACAGAGTGAGACCGAATAAGTTAAAGCAGTAGTTAGACTCAGATTATACTGAGTTATCTGTGGAATGCATTGCTAAAACCAAGGCTGTGGGAGAAGCCCAGCTACTTACACCATGCAAATAAGAAAAAGTGAGATTGAGCCAAATCTCGAAGCTACCCTCTTCTGAACTTGACTCACTCTGCTCACTAAGGACAACTGCTGATACATTATCAAACCTGTATACAATGGTGATCTGACTGCTACTTTGCAAAGGCCAAATGTAAGATCTTAGACACGTCCTCATACTTACCATGCACAAACAGACATAATTTTCTCAGGAGATCTTCACTCCACATAGTACTATGCTACCATATAATGTATGTTATATTTTGTACCATAAGACATGCAAGTGTAAATTCTACAGTAGTCAGAGCCTTAGCAAACAGAGTAATTTCTCTAATTGTTTTGATGGCAGTCAAGATTATTCACACACTTTATTCATATTGCATTTGTCTATCAGCCAAGACTTTGAAGTAGCATTTTTGATGAATGGTATCAGACACTTATTGTACAAATAAGTCTAGTCATGTAATGTGCAGGTGTATTAGAGATGTTATGCACAGGATACACAATTATATTCTTTCCTCAAGGATTTTGATTTATTTAAGTCCTAGCATATGTTGTAGGGGATTCACAGCCCGTTCTTTAGCCAGAGACTTCAGCAATTTGGGCATCGAGGGAGGGAGGAAGAGGGGAGCCATCCGCAGTACCACCGATGTGGCAGAGAGGGCCTCAAGGTGGCTGTGGCTCAAGAGAGGGGAGCCATGGAGTCATAAGTAGCTAGTCATCTGGACACAATCAGCCCGAGCTGGGTCACCCGGAAGAGGGTGTATGATGTTGAAAGACCCAAAACAGCTGATGATTCCAGGAACATCACTGAAGATGTGTCCAGAGGCATCAGTAGATGTATGTACACAGCTTTTAATAGTGTTATAACCAGGAAGAAAATGGCATTTAATAGTTTAATGCAGTCGGATATCACAATGTTTGTCATCCGAGATAGAAAAATTTGTTTATGCGTAATATTGTGTATGACAGGTTCTCAGGTGTTACTCTTCACATTTTAATATGTATGAACACATAGACATTGAACACAGTAGTGTTAGGAAGGAAGATGTTGAATGAGGTTCTAATATTTCATGTTTTTTCTTGAATTCTGAAAAACACACAATGATCTGCCAAGAACAGTTATATTTGGATCAGGATTTTGCTTGGATCAAAATTACACTTGGCTCTGAATTTCTAGACAGTACAGAAAAGTTGCCAAATTGCAGATTGTTGTACCAAATATCTTGATATTAAGCAGCTCAATCAAACAAAAATGGAACTACTTAAAAGCAACACAAAGAACTAATGTTTAATTAGTAGGGATCACAAGTGTAAATAGAGCAGGTTTTGAACAAAAACAACAAAGGAATTTATTCCAATCTTGCAATTGGGCTTCTGTCAAAGCCAATCAGTGTGCAATTATGCCACAGCATACAAGAACAACCCTGGCCTGTTACTCAGTAAAACAAAGCTCACCAATTCTGAGAATGCAGCAAAATACCCAACCAGTCATTGAGCACCTGTATGTAGGACCACTGCTTTAGGTCCAAGAAATAATGATGTGCTTTGAGACATTGGTGATGAAACTCATCAACTTCAGCCCATGAGAAGTAACTTGGATCCACTCCAATTTACCTACCATCACAACAGGTCAACAGCAGATGCCATTTCATTGTTTCTTCACTCAACTATGGAACATCTGGACAGTGAAGATGCATGCTTAAGAATGCTTTTCATTGACTACAGCTCGGCATTCAATACTATAATTACCTCAACAAATAATCAATAAGCTCCAAGACCTAAGCCTTTTTGTACAACTGGGTTTCCTTACCTGTAGACCCCAGTCAGTATGGGGTGGCTACAACATCTCCTCCAAAATCACCATCAGCACAGGTGCACCTCAAGACTGTGTGCTTAGACCCCTGCTCTACACACTTTAGACTTATGACTGTGAGGCTAGGTATAGCTTCAATCCAATGCGATATTTAATTTTGCTGATGACACCATTGTTGTTGGCCGAATCTAAGGTGTTGACACATCAGCATATAGAAGAGAGACTGAAAATCTGGTTGAATGGTACTACAACGACAACTTCTCTCACTCAATGTCAGTAACACCAAAAAGGAGGAAACCAGAGATCATGAGCATCAGAGGATCAGATGTGAAAAGCATCAGCAAATTTAAATTCCTCGGTGTTATTTCAAAGGACCTGTTCTGGGTCGAGCATGTAAGTGCCATTACAAAGAAAGCACAACTTTAGAAGTTTGCAAAGATTTGGCATGTCATCTAAAACTATGTTAGATTTCCATAGATGTGCAGTGGACACTATATTGATTGGTTTCATCATGGCCTGCAGCAGAAACACCAATACCCTTGAATGGAAAAACCTACAGAAGTAGTGGATATGGCCCTGTTTATCACTGATAAAGCCCTCTTCCCCACATTAAGCATATCTACATATCTGTCGCAGAAAAGCATCATCCATCATCAGAGACCTCCACCATCCAGGCCATGATCTCTTCTCACTGCTGCCATCAGGAAGGAGGTGCAGGTGCCTCATGACCCATGGGACCTAGTTCAGGAACAGTTATTGCTCCTAACCATCAGGCTCTTGAACAGAGAGGATAACTTCACTCACCCCATCACTGAACTGTTCTCATGACCTGTGAACTCACATTCAAGGACTCTTCATCTCATGTTCTCAATAATTATACCTTATTTCTTCTTCTTAATATTACTTTTTTGTTGCTTTCTATTTACTGTGAACGCCTGGAAGAAAATTAATCTCAGGGTTGTATATGATGACATATATGTACTTCAATAATAAATTTAGTTTGAAATTTGATCCACTCATTCTCTTCTACCTGTATGCTCAACCATTCTTCTTCCTTTTTTGGGGGGCTCAAATTGAACATCAAATGAAGTGTTCTACTGTCTGTGGATTAACCTATTGCCGTTCCAAGAATGGCGTCAATTGAAAATGCTGTATTTGTAACCGTCAACAAGTCAGACAGTGTTTGTTAAGGAGAACATCCTGAGCTTTCATCATGGATTGCCATCAACCTGAACGTTAACTGTGAAGAAGGAAATAAGGTTAAGCTCCTGAGTGTTTCCTGAAAGCATGTTTTCATTTCAGATTTCCAGCATCTGCATATATCTTTTTGATTTTATAATAGAATTTTCTGCTATTATTTGCAATATATACCAAACTAAATCAATGAGCAACACTTTGAGTACTTGGAATTTGCATCAATTCTACAATTGAATCAATTGCATGACTGCACACTGATCAAGCACACGGACTGCAGATTTCCTTCCAGTTACTTTAATCCACCCACATTTTTGTTGTGGTTGTACTATGACTGCTTCCTCTGCCAAACCAAAACCTTCTGAAGCAAAAGGAGAAAATGCTGGCAAGATTCATTTAGTTCAGGCAGTGTCTGTGAAGGGAGAAACAGAGATTGTGCTTCTGGATAATGATCTTTCTGCAAGGTATCCTGATTACGGTTACAGTTGCAGATCCTCCAACCCACCTGGGTCGTAGGGACGCTGTACATCTCTCACAGTTGTGGGTATGTGCCTGGGTTGTGGCAAAGCTCTCTCCAGTCCACTCTGCTGTGTTGTCTGCCCATTTCTTCCTTTGACTGTCCCTTTTCCTTTTCCCCTGCACCGTTCCCTGAAGAATGGCCTTTGAGAGTCCATTTAATCTTGTTATGTGGCCATACCAACGCAGTTTCCTCTTCCTTATTGTGAACAGTAGATCTTCGTAGTGTCTCAAGAGCTGCTCGATGGTTCTTTGTACTTCATCGTTTGTGACATGGTCTAGGAGATGCCGAGGAGCCTTCTGCAGCATCTCGTTTCTACTGCCTAGATCTAAACATATAACTATAGGAATCAAACAAAAAGAATGTGTTAAATGTATACTCTGAACTATCAACGTAAATCTATGAACATCATTTTGAGGACTTAGGGTTTGCCTTACCTAGTTTTGCAACTGAAGCAACTGCATGAAGTAACATTTGTAATTACAGTATGAGCAAAAGTCTTGGGCACATTATTTATTTATATACATAATCTAAAATGCCTAAGAATTTTGCACAGGACTGTATTTGACAAGGTGGAGTGGAGAGTGAGTTTGGAAATCTGGCAGGAGCAAAGGATTTTGGGAAAGGTGATGTTGTGTGCTGCAGGAGGGGTGTGGGACAGGTGGCAGAGAAGGTGTGGCAGGAGTAGCAGGTGATTTGAACAGGCAAGGTAATTTGATTCCAACCAATTGGTTTATTGATCTTTGGTGTCTCCTGCTGCCTCCTCTCTCCCTTCCCGTGTTTCCAACTATGATTCCCCTCTCCCTGCTCCCCTCCCACTCTCAGTCCACATATCAGAATCAGGTTTATCATTACTCACATATATCATAAGATCTGTTTTTTTGTGACAACAGTACAGTGCAACACATAACATTACTATAGTACTGTGCAAAATTCTTAGGCAGTCTCGCTACATTCTGTATATGTGCTTAAAACTTTTGCACAGTACTTTGTGTCTTTGAAAACTTGAGGAATAGGGACCACTGCATTTATTCCACTTTCTGCATTAATTTAAATCTAATCTTCTGCCCCAGTTCATAGTTCCAACTATGTACCATATAAGCAGAATCTTGGATAGTTTGTTCTGCAATCAGAGGTTGCTGTACCTGCATGTTGTGGAATTTTAAAGGAAGAATATAAGAAATAGGACAGCAGTAGGTCATCTGGCTGTTAGCTGATCTTCACTTCAACATTAGCCAACACAATCACCATATCCCTTGCTTCTTTCAATTTTCAGAAATCTGTTCACTCCTGTATTGAATAAACTCAGCATCTGAGCCTCCACAACATCAAAGGAACCACCAGAATGAAAAAGTTTCTCCTTAATTCAGACCTCTTATTCTCAAACTGGGTCTGGACTCCTCAATCAGGGAAAACACTCACCATGCATCAAGTCTGTTAAGTCTTTAAAAATGCTGTGAATTTTGGGGAGATCCTTTCACTGTTCTAAACTCAAGAGTTAATAAGAGGTACCCCCTGTACCTAATAAAGTAGGTTGTGGGTGTATGTTCATAGTCTTCTGCTACTATAGCCTATCCACTTCAAGGTGTGACGTGCTGTCTGCTCAGAAATGCTCTTCTGCACACCACTGTTGTAATGTGTGATTATTTGAGTTACTGTTGCCTTCCTGTCAGTTTGAACCATTCTCTGGCAAGCCCTCTCATTGACAAAGGCGTTTTTGCCCACAGAACTGCCACTCACTGGATGTTTTTTTCCTTTCTGCGCTATTCCCTAAACTCTAGAGCCTGTTATGTGTTCAGATTCCAGGAGATCATTCTTTGACATGAAATGAAGCTAATGAATAGCAGTAGTCTATGACTGTTGGGACAATTCCCAGTTTTACAGCTATTATGATGTGATTGCTGACAGTGTTGATAGACTATTTAGTATTGTAAGTTGTCACATGGCAAGCTTTGAAAGAAAGATTCACATAACTGATTTACAGTATGAAATACTATTGCTACTTCTTTATATTAATCATCCAACTAAGGATTAATTAGTGAAAATTTATCCATTTAACACGAAGGTATTATTCAGAAACTGATGTGACATTTTACCTGAATCACTTGTAAAGGCATTAAATATGAGCAGCAACCCAAATGGCTTTCCTTCTGTAAACAAATTGCCATTCTTGTTACAACAGAACTCGAGGAAAACATGTTTACAAAAGAATAAGAAAAAAAGCATCTGATGCTTCAATTACCAGTATTTCTTCTGAGACAGCAAAAGTCAAGTGCTTTATATTAATTATACATTGAAAACAATGGACCCAGATAATGGCAATTTCCATAAAACATCTAATTCCTTTTACAGTGCATTCCTTTCTTGAAGCCTCATGTTGATCCCACATTGTTGTATTTAAATAATGTAACAATATTCATGTTTGCTTCAGCCTCCTTCATAGCCTTCCAGTTTTGCTATTAACACATCAATGGCTTGAACAAGAAATATTGTCTCAAGTGTGCTTCATGTGCACCGCAGCAGACAACCACATCCTTATAATCATTCAAATGTGAGAGTGAATAAGAATTTAGATTTGAACATTGGTGTCAGTTGGCTGCCTTGTAGATTACTTGCATTTTCAGTTCACAAAGGCTTCTGGTGCTCAAGAGTCTCATAAGGAAAATTCAGAAGTGTGTGCTTCAGCTTTATTATGAATCGTAGAGCAGGCAGTGCCTGTGGCTGGTTTATGCCATGAATAACTTTTCTCAAGAAATTTACTTATTAGCTCGGTGCAGCTACAGTGAACTTAGTGGTCATTATCAAAATCAAGACGCTTCAGCTTTTGAATGTCTGCTCCCATGTAGAAAAAAAACAACTTGATCAGGCCAAATGTATCATATTCTATTCCAGCAATTTTTTGATTTAAGCAAAATTAATTCATTAACATTTGATTTTATTTTGAACACGTCTAAGCCAAAGGAATGTCTCAAATAAATACAGAAAACTGTGGAAATAATCAAGTGGCTGAGCAACATTTCTGGTAAAGTCATTGAACTGAAACATACATTCCAGTTCTCTCTTCACACATGCTGCATGAACTCTTAAGTAATTTCAGCACTTCCCTCTTTTTAATTTCAGGTATTTAACATCTGCGGTAGTTTGCTTTGGTGTTATTTCATTGGCTTCTTACAGGGATGTGCCTATAAATGGTGACTTGCAAAAATCACACAACAGCAGAAGAAGTTTCTCGCTGCAGATTCAATTACACCCAATCCAAAATATATACGTACAAATGGCTCTGTTAACAAGATTGTCCGTTGCTAACAGTTAGTTAGTCAAACAGCAATGAGATATTCAAACCATACCTGGGTTGTGAGAATTCTTGGGTGCGTGTTTTGCATACACAGAAATTGTATCAGCTTATTAGCATCAAGTTCAAGTTTATTGTCATCTCTCTATATATATATGCAAACAAATGAAAAAATGTTCCTCCAGACCACAGTGCACCCACAAAATTTATCACACTGAGCACATAAACGAAAATATTACTATAAATAAGTGAAAAAAATTCAAAACGCATGCATTTTGCAAAACAGGTGAACAGTAAACAGTACAGTAAATAGTAAACAGCTCACTGTCCTAGTGATGAGACCTCAATGGTGACAGGGTATTCATTAGTCTCACAGGCTGAGGGAAGAAGCTGTTACTCAGTCTGGCAGTCCTAGTCCTATTGCTTATGAACCTCCTTCCATATGGTAATGGGTCGAAGTGATTGTGGGATGGGTGGTAGGGATCCTCAACAACTTTTGGGCCTTTCGCCTGCAATGCTCCTGGTAACAAACTCATCGTGGCTTTTACTATCCTCTGTAGGACCTTGTAGTCTGAAGCCTTGCAACTTATCTACCAGACAATGATGTAGCCAGACAGGATACTCTTGATGGTGTACCTGTAAGAAGTTGTTAGAATAGGAACGGGGAAGCTTGTACACCTCTGTCTCCTCAAAAACTCTAGATCCTGCTGTGTCTTCTTGATTAGTGCAGAGTTGTTATGGGTCCAGGTTAAATCCTCCATTATGTGTAGACCAAGGATCTTTATGCCCTTCACTCTCTCCGTGGCAGAACCATTGATGTGCAATGGTTGTGGTCAACCTGTGCCTTCCAGAAGTCAACACTCATCTCTTTTGTCTTGTCCACGTTGAGGCTCGGGTTGTGGTTCTCACACCATTCGACAAGCCTCCCTACCTCCTCCCTACTCATGAGACCAACCACTGTAGTATCATCAGCGAACTATCCATTGTTGCTGATAAGGCCAACCACTGTAGTGTAACATCCTGGGAAAGGGTTCACTGCTAATGTAATGGTTTCTCTGTAGCTGCAGTGTTTGGGTTATGACTAGAGATAATGGGGGCTTTGGAATGTGCACTGGCCAATAAGGGGAGGTGTTTTTCTTTCTTATGTACCTGAGAGAAGGGCTTTCACGGGCTTCTGTTTCAGAAGAAGATGGAGAGAGAAGATCCCAGAATAGGCTGCAGGACTGAGCGGACTTGGAATGTGGTTGGGAGTCGACGACGGCCGGGGGAAATCGATGGAGAACGAACGGGCATGAAAACAGTGGGCTCCAACGTGTGCATTAGACTGTTTCATTAAAATGAGCCCTTTTCTTTTTGTTTCTTTACTAACTCTACAGTCAGATTAAAAATTATAAAGCACAATCGTTTAATTGCATATTGTGTACTGTTTGTTATTTCGTAGTACTGATTTGTAACAGGGGAACACATCACCCAGCATCCCCAAACAAGATTTCTCAAGTTTGGCCAGGCCGGAGGCTGTCTCCCCCTAGATTAACGAAGCTGGCCAAACCTGAGGGTTAGGGTAGTATCATAAGCGAACTGTCCATTGTTGCTGATAAGGCCGGCCACAACAGAGTCACCAGTAAACTTGGTGATGCAGTTTGAGCCGGTTCTGGCAGTGCAGTTGTGAGTCAGCAGCATGAACAGCAGTGGACTGAGCACACAGCCCTGGGGCTCTCCGGTACTCAGCATGAAGGAGCTGGAGATTTTGCTGCCAACACAGATAATGTTGACGTGACAATCCTAGGTTGCTGCCTCCCTGAATATGCTCCAGTCCGTGCTTTTGAAGCTATCTTGCAGCACTGAGGTGGCACCAACTGGCCAGGTCCTGAACTCCCTGTGAACTCATGTAACCACTGGTCTGTGTGCAAGGATCAGCAAAATGGATATGTGGTCTGAGGTATCTGAGCTGAGGCCAAGGGGCAGCACTGTAGGCTCCATGAATATTGGTCTAAACCAGGTCTAATGTATACTCTCCTCTGGTTATGAAGTTGACATGCTGGCAGAAAGTGGGGAGGACTGTTTTTAAGCAGGCATGATTGAAGAAACCAGCAACAATGAAGACACCATGGGGGGGGGGGGGGAGGGGGTGAGTGGCTTTGAGGTCCCAGATGGCACAGTAGAACTCCTGCAGTGCTTCCCTAGCATTAACATGGGGTGTGGGTGGTAGCATTGGCCTTCCACTCCTAATATTTTCATATCAGACTGACATCAACAGCATCTCATGAAAGTTTTCAATAATTATTGAACTATTCAAAGAATAAAAATTGCCAATTATTTTAATGGATATGTCATTTTGAAATATTTAACCTGTTGAGGGCATCATTTGTTTTCAAAATGTCAGTAGTAAGATTAGATTTCACATGAATATGTAGATATGAAGTCAATTCCCTCACCGCATCTAATTCAGCACCTGTTCCATTATTTGCATGCTGATCTACACTGGATCTCAGTCTGCTCACATCTCAGGTACCAAATTGTCACCATTGTGTGGAATTGTCCTTCTGGCTTTCTGATCTCTGCAATCTTCTCTAAATTTACAGGCACTTTCTGTCCACTTGATCATTTATAGACAATAGACAATAGGTGCAGAAGTAGACCATTCGGCCCTACGAGCCTGCACCGCCATTTTGAGATCATGGCTGATCAATTCCTATCAATAGCCGGTTCCTGCCTTGTCCCCATATCCCTTGATTCTCCTATCCATAAGATACCTATCTAGCTCCTTCTTGAAAGCATCCAGAGAATTGGCCTCCACTACCTTCCAAGACAGTGCATTCCAGACCCCCACAATTCTCTGGGAGAAGAAGTTTTTCCTTAACTCTGTCCTAAATGACCTACCCCTTATTCTCAAACCATGCCCTCTGGTACTGGACTCTCCCAGCATCTGGAACATATTTCCTGCCTCTATCTTGTCCAATCCCTTAATAATCTTATATGTTTCAATCAGATCCCCTCTCAATCTCCTTAATTCCAGCGTGTACAAGCCCAGTCTCTCTAACCTCTCTGCGTAAGACAGTCCAGACATCCCAGGAATTAACCTCATGAATCTACGCTGCACTTCCTCTACAGCCAGGATGTCCTTCCTTAACCCTGGAGACCAAAACTGTACACAATACTCCAGGTGTGGTCTCACCAGGGCTCTGTACAAATGCAAGAGGATTTCCTTGCTCTTGTACTCAATTCCCTTTGTAATAAAGGCCAACATTCCATTAGCCTTCTTCACCGCCTGCTGCACTTGCTCATTCACCTTCAGTGACTGATGAACAAGGACTCCGAGATCTCTTTGTATTTCTCCCTTACCCAACTCTACACCATTCAGATAATAATCTGCCTTCCTGTTCTTACTCCCAAGGTGGATAACCTCACACTTATTCACATTAAACGCCATCTGCCAAGTATCTGCCCACTCACCCAGCCTATCCAAGTCACCCTGAATTCTCCTAACATCCTCATCACATGTCACACTGCCACCCAGCTTAGTATCATCAGCAAATTTGCTGATGTTATTTTCTATGCCTTCATCCAAATCGTTAACGTAAATGGTAAACAGCTGTGGTCCCAATACCGAGCCCTGTGGCACCCCACTAGTCACCACCTGCCATTCCGAGAAACACCCATTCACCGCTACCCTTTGCTTTCTATCTGCCAACCAGTTTTCTATCCATGTCAATGCCTTCCCCCTGATGCCCTGAGCTTTGATTTTACCCACCAATCTTCTATGTGGGACCTTATCAGATGCCTTCTGAAAATCGAGGTACACTACATCCACTGGATCTCCCCCGTCTAACTTCCTGGTTACATCCTCGAAAAACTCCAACAGATTAGTCAAGCATGATTTACCCTTGGTAAATCCATGCTGGCTCAGCCCAATCCTATCACTGCTATCTAGGTATGCCACTATTTCATCCTTAATAATGGACTCTAGCATCTTTCCCACCACCGATGTCAGGCTGACAGGTCGATAGTTCTCTGTTTTCTCCCTCCCTCCTTTCTTAAAAAGTGGGATAACATTAGCCATTCTCCAATCCTCAGGAACTGATCCTGAATCTAAGGAACATTGGAAAATGTTTACCAATGCATCCGCAATTTCCAGGGCCACCTCCTTTAGTACCCTAGGGTGCAGACCATCTGGACCTGGGGATTTGTCAGCCTTCAGTCCCATCAGTCTTCTCATCACTGTTTCCTTCTGAATGTCAATCTGTTTCATTTCCTCTGTTACCCTATGTCCTTGGCCCATCCATACATCTGGGAGATTGCTTGTGTCTTCCTTAGTGAAAACAGATCTAAAGTACTCATTAAATTCTTCTGCCATTTCTCTGTTTCCCATAACAATTTCACCCAATTCATTTTTCAAGGGCCCAACATTGTTCTTAACTATCTTCTTTCTCTTCACATACCTAAAAAAGCTATCTTCCTTTATATTCCTGGCTAGCTTGCGTTTGTACCTCATTTTATCTCCCCGTATTGTCTTTTTAGTTAAGTTCTGTTGTTCTTTAAAAACTTCCCAATCATCTGTCCTCCCACTCACCTTAGCTCTGTCATATTTCCTTTTTTTTAATGCTATGCAATCTCTGACTTCCTTTGTCAACCACTGTGGCCCCTTTCCCCCCTTTGAATCCTTCCTTCTCTGGGGGATGAACTGATTTTGCACCTTGTGCATTATTCCCAAGAATACCTGTCATTGCTGTTCCACTGTCTTTTCTGCTAGGCTATCCGTCCAGTCAACTTTGGCCAGCTCCTCCCTCATGGCTCCATAGTTTCCCCTGTTCATCTGCAACACTGACACCTCCGAGCTGCCCTTATCCTTCTCAAATTGCAGATAAAAGCTTATCATATTGTGATCACTACCTCCCAATGGCTCCTTTACTGCGAGATCGCTTATCAAATCCTGTTCATTACATAACACTAAATCCAGAATAGTCTTGTCCCTGGTCGGCTCTCGTACAAGCTGTTCCAAGAATGCTTCACTCTTTTTTCCTCGACAGTTTTGGCAGTGTATTCAGTCACTGTGTTATGCATTCTAGAACTCCTTAAGGCCTGTAACTCAGTCCTCTTAAAGATCTTCCTTTAACGTTCATCTCTTTGACCAAGCGTTTTGTAACTCCTGCCAGTACTTAAGTACTTGACTGTCCTTATATCCTCTTTAATTCTCACTTTTATTTTACTTTAAGAGCAATATACGAAAGTAAATTTTGTTTTGATAACTGAATAATAGATGGAAAGTTGTGTTATGTAAATTAATAATACTATCTGAAAATCTCACTTCGAAATAAGTAGGAATATAAATCATAATTGAAAACAATACTTACATTATACATTTCATAAACATAAATATAAGGAAATAGCTTACTAGAGTTTTATGATGAAGAATTAGCATATTTGTAACATTATGTAACTTTAATTAGGTTCGGGGCTCTTATTCTACTACAGGCTTGAATCATTCCACTACAATATAGAAAGTCCCACTGAAATGGAAATGTTATGAATGAGTAAAATTTGTTAAGCTTTTAGCTTTTTGTTTGAACTTCCAAAAAATTAACATTTCATCTAGCAACCCATTGGTTACCCTGCAAAACACATTCAACTAAACTTCAAAGTGTTTTTTAAAGACTAGACTTGCTGTAATGGATGTGTCCTTCGAACCTGAAATCATAGGAATACATTTATCAGTGATAACGTTAACAGTTGGACATAAGGCTTTAGACTAGGAATGTTTTGTTTTGCATTCGGGTAAACTTTTATAGAACATTGCATATAATTACTTCGTTCTGATCTACGTTCACTCCTGCTTTGTGTAACAAAGTGCTCTAATAAAGCAAAATTAAGACTGAATGGGTATTGTATATTGTGTCCTCAGGATTACTGATCAAGCCTTTAACAACTGAACTATTTACTTAATTTTTACCTGCTGAACAGTGGCGCCTTCAATTTAAGCTGTGTCAAGGACTGTGTCCAGAAAGGACCTTTTTTTTTTCACAGTTGAAGAGCTATGATTAAAGGGCCTCAAATACTTAGTAAATAATCTGATTATGTAAGGAATTCTGTCATTTCTAAAGAAGATGAATGTGCATGTTCATTTTTCCTTTCTTGTGATTTTACACAGGTATAGGGCTGAGGACGCTGAAGATTAAAGCTGTGTCTGCATTTCTGTTTTGCATCAAGAGAGAAAAAAAATATCCCCTAAAAAATTAAGGACAAGGAGGGAATAATTTCTCATATTGCCTTGGAAAATTCTCACTGTGGGCTGGTTTACCAGTTGTTATGAGATGTTTCACGGCTGATAACTCAATGCCCCACCTTTAAGCATGGTTGGTAATCTTCATGGACCCAATAAAGGCTTTAGACTTTTTCTTCAAGAAAGCTTGTAAAGTAATGTATCTGTGATGAACTACATTTAAATTAAGTTAATGTAAGAGCAGAAGTGGATCATTCAACATATTACAAAGGTCAGACAAATTTTCATTAAAATACAAAATGCTGGCAGAACTCAGCAGGCCAAACAGCATCTATGGAAGGAGGTAATAACGACGTTTTGGGCCGAAATCCTTCATCAGGAGGGTTCATCAATTGGCCTGCTGAGTTCTGCCAGCATTTTGTGTTTTTTATTTATTTCCAGCATCTGCAGATTCACTCGTGTTGCCTTTCATTAAAATATCTTTTTCTCTGTTTTCTTTTCCTCTGCCATTTCATTATTTGTTTTTTAATGCGTCATATCAGCTTTTACTTAGGTTTCAGGAGTTAAATATGGCTACTTATTTCCTCCAAGTATCCGCTTACTGGAATACTTCTTTGCAGGAACTTCATTGCATTAATCAATCCCCCACCACCCCTGCCATTGCCATTCTGTGGACTATCAATTAAATTTTTATGTATGGCAAGATGTAAACTGAAATAACCATGGATGTCCCTTAAACGACTCCATGAAGGCATTTGATTATGCTTCTAATAAGTGCAATGTGTAACTAAAGACAGTGCTAATGGAATTTAAGTCAATTTATTGAGATCAGGCTTGGAAATTAATTCAACAGCAAGAACTTTATAACTTCCAGCAATTTATCCGCTCTCCTTCTTTCATTTTCCATTCTTTTTTCTGATTTCCATATTACCACTTCTCTTCTGCTCATGTGCCTATTGCCTCCCTGTGGTGCCTCTCCTCCACTCCAATCAGATTCCTTCATCTGCAACCCTTTACCTTCACCATCTACTACCTCCCAGCTTCTAACTTCACCCACTACCCCCCCCACTCTCATCCACCTACCTCCCCCCTTCACCTAACTTCAGCTTATAAAACCATAAGAGCATTAGACAGTGAAGCAGAATTAAACCATTCAGCCCATCGAGTCTGCTCAGCTATTCCATCATGGCTGATTTATTATCCCTCTCAATCCCACTCTCCTGCCTTCTTCCTGTAACCTTTGACACCCTCACTGATCAAGAGTCTAATCAAAGCTCTGATTTAAATATACCCAATGACTATCACCTATCACCATCCAGCTTGCACTCCTTCCCCTCACTCCTCCTTCTTATTCATACTTCTCCCCTTCCTTTCCAGTTCTGACCAAGGGTCTCAACCTGAAGCTTCTCTCTATAGCTGCTGCCTGATCTGCTGATTTCCTACAGTATTTTGTATGGGTGTCAATGAAAACGTCTTACTGTATGTAGAGGTGGATGGAAATCGAAATGAACATAGCGCAATCATCAATCTTTATTCTATCACGATGGAAGGAAGGTCATGGAAGTGCCACAGGATGGCTATGCCTAGAACACTGCCATTGGTATCTCCTGGAGTGATATCGTAGGACTGGGATCATTAACCTCCAACCATCTTGATGTACATGTGTTTTTTCCTGGATGCACAGGGAGTTGTGATCGGTGCTCCCCGATGCAACACTCTATTAAATGTAGTGCCCAGAGTTCAAAGCAAACGTATTAGTGAAGTACATGTATGTCACTACATACAACCCTGAAATTCATTTTCTTATGGGCAAACTCAATAATTCCAGTAACCATAATAGAATCAATGAAAGACCAGACCAAAAGGGTGGGCAAACAGTGTGCAAAAGACAACAGACTGTGTAAACATAAAAAGGAAGAAAAAAGTGAACTAATGATTAATAATTAATTAATAAATAGATAAATAAATAAGCAAGCAAGCAGTAAATATTGAGAACGTTAAATGAAGAACCCCATAGTTTTCAATGATGGCCAAGTGAAGTTGAGTGAAGTTATCCCCTCTGGTTCAAGAGCCTAATGGTTGAGGGGTAATAACTGCTCTTGAACTTGGTGGTGTGGGTCCTGAGGCCCTTGAACCTTCTTCCTGGTGGCAACAGTGATAAGAGAGCATGAGTGACAAGGATCCCTGATGATGGATGCTGCTTTCCCGTGACAACACTCCATGTAGGTGTGCTCAGTAGTTAGGAGGGCTCCAGCTGAGATGGACTTGATATCAAGAGCATCAAAGCTCTCCTCATTCACTGGAATTCAACTTCTTTGTCTTTGTCTGGACCTAAGGTGTATGAATGTTTGGAGTCAAGCTGCTCTGGTGAAAATCAACTTTGGTAAGCAGGCTTAAGGAGAGTAGGTATCACTCACCAACACTATCATAGATATCGCTCATCACTTTGCTGAAAATTGAGTTAAGTCAAGTCAAGTCAAATTTATTTATATAGCATATTGAAAAACAAACCACGTTGACCAAAGTGCTGCACAGATCAGAGCAAATACAAGAAACACAAACGTAACCAACAAGGCAAACAGCTTGTGGGCACAAAAGAAACAACACAAGTGCTTAGGCACAAGCCAAAAATCAGCCACATTAGGAGGATTCAAACGTTAGTGAATAAAAGTAAGTTTTGAGCCTGGATTTAAAAGAATCGATGGAGGGGGCAGATCTGATAGGGAGGGGGATGCTGTTCCATGGTCTAGGGGCTACAATAGCAAAGGTGCGGTCACCTCTGAGCTTAAGTTTAGATCACAGGACAGCCAGGAGCCCCAAATAGGCCGACCTGAGGGACCAGGAAGTAGAATAAGGGGTTAGAAGGTCTGTGATATAAGGAGGGGGCAGCCCATTTAGGGCTTTATAAACAAACAGGAGAACCTTAAAATCAATTCTGAACCATACTGGCAGCCAGTGGAGGGAGCCAGAATAGGAGTAATATGGTCCCTCTTCCGGGCATCTGTCAGGAGCCTGGCTGCGGCATTCTGGACCAGTTGCAGACGGGACAGGGACGACTGACTAATCCCAGTATACAGGGAGTTGGAGTAGTCCAAGCGGGAGGATATAAGGGCGTGGATGACTATCTCGAGATCTTTGAAAGAGAGAAACTGCTTGATTTTGGCAATAGTACGAAGCTGGAAAAACTGGCTTTTACTACTGCATTAACTTGCTTGTCAAACTTAAAGGTAAGGCTAAGCAGCAATTAGCCTGATTTAATTTTTCCTGCTTGATATGAAAGGGACACAACTGTGTAATTATCCACATTGTTGGTGAGATTCCAGTATTGCAACTACTTGAATAGCTATGCTACAGTAATGACCAGTGTTAGAGCACAAGTCTGGGATATTGCCTGGGCTTGCAGTCTTTGCTGTATCCAGTGCTCCCAGAATTCCTTGATATCCTAGGGAGTGAATCAAATTCATTGAAAACTGACTTTGCAACTGTACGATTTTCAGACACTTCCAGTTGTCTCCTAAATGCTGTAAGATTACAAGGCACAATTATAGCTCTAATGTTATACCAAAACATGGGAAATATGACAAAATTTTCCCCCCAATATACTTACAAATGGTATTGGAGCTTGTACAAAGTCAGGAGGGTTTATCAGTATTCAGTTCCATATACTCTCTGAAGCTACCACTCAATCATATCTCCAGGGTTTCGTTGAATAGTCTCTACTATATTGAGGTTTACTCAGAAATGGTGTATAAACATTAGTCTGTGTCTGAAGTTTTTTTTATAATGGAATAGAACTTTAATCTCAACTATGTAGCCTTCTGCCTTTGACTGATAATAAAGTAACTTGACCTGAGATTAATTTTGAAATGGATTGTGTACGAGACATTCAAAACATTTCAGTTATAGTGTCCATTATGTAGACTAGACTGCACCATGTTAATTTGAAGTCACTTTTATATATTCAAAAATTAGCCAGCTAAGAAGCCTTTGACAAAATTTGTTGATTGTAATCAATGGAGAGATTTATATAAAAACATTTTAGTAGTTACCCAGGATGTAACATTTGAAGCACAAGAGATTTTGTTACATATAAAACTGAGGGAACAATTGTACATCTCCCTAGGTAAGTCTAAACATCAGTACACTCACAGGCCATCACAGCTTTGCAATATTTCCAACCATGGATAATATTTGCCAATTCTTCTTTGGATTTGCTGCAAGATTTCCTTCCTTCTAAAGAGATCAGTATTCGTTTATACCAAAGATGATTATAATTTGACTTTCCAGTCATGATTAATTTATCGGCCTGTTTGTTTATATGAATATAGGTACTGTATATTTAACCATTAACATAAGAAAATCAGCAGATGTTGGAAACCCAAAGCAACACACACAAAATACTGGGGGAATGCAGCAAGTCGGGCAGTATCTATGAAAATGAATAGATAGTCTATGTTTTGGACCAAGACCCTTATTCAAGATTGAGGAGAAAACAGGAAGATACCAGAATAAAAAGGTGGGGGGAGGAGAAGGAGGCTAGCTAGAAGATGATAGGTGAAGCCAGGTAGGTGGGAAAGGTCAAGGGCTAGAGAGAAAGGAATTTTATAGGAGAGGAGAGTGGACAATAGGAGAAATGGACAATGATTGAGAAAACTTAATCAAGGTAGAGGGATTCATTCTATAATAAAGCTGATATAATGGGTCAGCAATTTAAAGCCCTACTGAGAATGCTGAAATGAGTGCTATGACATCACTAAACAAATTGTTCCTAGGTATTAAAATTTTTTAAACTTAGTGCACTTCATCACAGTGACCAGCAAGATGGAATTATACGAAGCCTTTAATATAAGGAAGTACTCCAAGGTGCAAAAAGAATGGCTTACAAGGAAGACTGGAAGGAACCAAATTTTGTTCAGAAGTTTTTATAAAGAGATTGGGGGAGAGAATTCTCAATCACGGAAGTGACACAGTTGAAGATCAGTCCATTAATGCAAAATGAGTGAGGGTACAAAAGGGTCTGAGTAAATTAAATCCATCCCTTTTCTCTGCTAATCAGTATGCTTGATAGGGACATAGCATTGATGACAGCTCCAGAGATAAGGATAGGCATGACCAGAGATAATGTAGAGACAAATTTTAAGTTAAATGCAATTTTATAATGTACTATCATTTTTGATATCAAAAATTAAAGAACTTAATGTGAATGTATAGTCATGAAAAGTTATTACCAGAAAGTGAAAACTTCCTCAGAGCCAGGCCCTACTGGGATAGGGTTTCCCTCTCCCATCACCTCCCATGCCTGCATGTACATTGTTCAAATGCAAAGTGCAATCTCACTGACCTGCTTCACTCCAGAGTCCAGGTGTATCATCCAAGCAGTACCATGGCCTCCTACAATCCAGTGAGAAGGCTCTGACACTGACAAATCCCTGACAACTTTCAACAAGCTTGAGGACAAGACCATGTTAACTTTAAAAGCTGAAGAAGTTTTTTTAATAGCTTTAATATTGATCATTCAAGTGTATTTAAAAGCTGTTGCAATTAATTGCTGTAAATGACAAATTATTTTTTAAAACACTGAGGTGTTGAAGTGAGCATTCAAATTAAAGTTTTTGTTAAAAAGAAGTAAATTACTTTAACCTTTGCATCCAAAATATTTACTTACAATCCAAATTGAAATTGTGGAGTATTTGATATTGTGCCAGGTTTGAGCTGGCACAAGACCTAAGAAGAAATTTTTTCAGTATAATATTGGTGAATACCAGAAAGACTGGATGCTGACACTGGACACCATTGCTGGACTCTCAGGGCAACTTATCTGCAGATCTGAACTTCAAAATCTAATAGAAGATCCTGAATTTCCATATTTAACAACAATTTTACAAGATTTAGGACTCACTGCCACTTAATCGACTAGGCACCAAAGGGGACTATTTGTAATGGCCAGCAGAAACTAGTATGGTCCTGTCTATCAGAGTCTGCTGATAGATGCAAAATATATGTACATACAATATATAACACACACACACACACTTATATAACTCATATATGTGCGTGTGTGTGTGTGTCACCATTTTATTTGCCATTGTCTAGTTATGTAAGAAATAAAATACTGAATAACTGACTAGTCTTAGGCTTCAGCTTAACCACTAACCAATAGCTAATACATATCAACATATTTTTAATGCACAAGCTGGTTTATTGGATTTATTGATGAGAACTATGTCAGTACATGGTATCAACAAGTATGAAGATTTCCCACTTCATTTCTGGACCCAGCTTAACCAGATCTTTATACTGTGGAAATTATTGAGCCTTCCAGCTTCATTAAGGGGTATATATTACAAAGAATATAGAATTAACCCACATGCTCCACAGGATGCACGAAATTTCTTGATAGATTTTATTGACAGAATTTTCACATTACATTTACCTGATGTTGACTCGATTCAATGCAAGTTGCCAATACAATCACTCGATTCTGTGTAAACATTTGATCCCAGATCATTGCAAAATAAAAACTCAAAATCAAATGTATTTTTATAGTAAATTCAACACTGATGTTTAAACAATTCAAAGTACCACAAAAATATTGCCCCTGTCAGCAATCCAATTCTATGGGCCTGCTATTTTAGTACTGTTAAAAACACCATAATGGGATGGATGAATAATACTAGGAAATAGTTTCTCGTAGCATGTATTAATAAATGAACAGCACCTGTTCCAGATCATGGAACAAAAATTAAATACATTTGTGGCAGGAAAAGCTGAGAAGTAATAACAAAATTGCTGCAGATGGAAGGTTTCCAATAACTAAGAATGCTTTATAAGAACCACAATCACACACCTCATGAATTAACATTCTTTTTTAATCACGTTCCCCAACTGTATCCAAGAAAAGTATAGAGTACAAAGTTGAAGCCTGCTCTACCCAACACTCCACTGTCTTGGCTGGGACATGAATGGTGGTGAAGAGAAACCACCAAATCAAGTTTGACAACACAATTTCTGGACGAGCAGCCCTTCACCCTGCCAACTGCACCCACTTGACCTGAGCAAACAGGCCTTCTACACCCCATAAACTTATCAAGTCCTCAGGTGCTGAGACATCCCAGAGCATCCTGAAGGCCCTGATGGAGGGCAAAATTTTGTATAGAATCTCAAAGCCAGAACTGTTAAAGTTTTTAAACATGTCTGATGCTTATAGACTATAAAAACATGAAGACTGTTAACTACTTAATTAAAAAAAAACTTTAAAATGTAACAGGTTTGTGTAAGTTATGGAATTACTTAAGCATGACAGCTGACAATTTGGAGTTCTCTTTGGCCTCAAACCATCTGAATGATGTGGAGGAAAGAGAGTGGCCTAAAGAACTGCACCTATCACTTTCTTGAATACATTTAATAATTTGGCCTCAGCAGCCTTCTGTGGCAAAAGATTCCAGAGGTTCGCTATTCTTGGAAAAGAAGTTTGTTCTGCATCCCAATCCCAAAACGTTTACTTCAGGTCCTTAGGCTGTGACTCCTACTTCTGGTTCCCCACCATAAGTAATATTCTCCCTGTATCTGCAATGTCTAGTTCTATGAGGATTTTAAGGTTCTCTCACTCTAGTAAATATAAGATCTCAATCTCTGTTAATACATCAGTCCTCCCATTCCAGAGTTCAGTCTAGAGATCTCGTTTGCCTTAGCTGTTTAGTAATTTGTTAATTTCACCTGGCGTTACTTTATTCATTGCTGGTAGACTTTCCTAATCACTGCTGCCTGTTAGAAGTGAGAGATAATGCTAGTTGCTGTCTGTTTTAGGCTGAATGTTGCAGACTATTGCTATAGTATTAACAATGTTTGCTGGTTGTTGTGGTTGCTGCTATTTAAACAGAGACACTGTTAACTAGCTGTAACTAATAGTCCCACTGACAGCTCAAACCACTGTTAGTAACAGCCGGCTGGTAAGTCTAACTCGGTAATTGTTGGTCCACAATGCACTTGCATCTGTTTGGTTGTGGCTTCTGACCTGTGATTCCTGTCTGTTGTCATCATAAACAAATGATCAAGAAGACTTGACTAAATTGGTATTGTTAAGCAAAATAAAATTGACAAGTGTAACAAATGAAAAAAGCTTTCTAACCAAGTTTTCAGGAACAAGTCGCATTATATTCTGAGAAAAAATATTACGTGAGGCCATTTTAGCAAATTTTCTACAAATAGCAGTTTTTTAAAGTTTAAATTGTTACAACTTTTGAAGAAAATATTCCTTATAACAGTGAAAAATTATGCCTGAGTAATTTCCTATGAAGACATGTACCTTCAAGTAACAGCCACTGGAATCACAGCAAATTCCTTTAATTTAGTTGTTAAAGTGGACGCTTAGATGCATTCTTGCTAAACTTTGTTCACATGGAGAGGTGTATATTTTGGTTTAAATATTTGACTAGCTTTGATGTATTTCATTACATAAGATCATATGTCTTTGGAAGAGGTAATCTGGCCTGTTGTTCTTCTGCCCAATACCCTTCACTTGCCACATGGTGAATACCCATTTCTCTTTCAATGTGGATATTAGATTTCCATTTGAAAGTTTAAATTCAATTTGTTTCCACCAGCAATTCAGCCAATACATTCTATATCAACATGACTTCCAAATTAAGGAAATTCTCCCCTCTTCCCCACCAACTTCTTTGTTGATTAGATGTCCTCTGGTTTCTGGCTCTCAAAGTTTGAAGTAAGTATATGTCACCATATACCACCTTGACATTCATTTTCTTGTGGGCATTTACAGTAAATTCAAAGAAACAAAACAGAATCAGTGAAAAACTGCACACAAATTTCTTAATAATAAATAAGTAATAAATTTTGAGAATATGAATTGTAGAGTCCCTGACAGTGAGTCCAAAGGTCGTGGAATCAGCTCAGTGTTGAAGTTACCCACTCTGGGCAGGAGCCCTAATGGTTGAGGGGTAATAAATATTCCTGAACCTGGTGGTGTGGGTCCTGATGCTCCTGTACTTCTTTCCAATGGCAGCAACAAGAAGAGAACATGGCCTGGATGGAGAGGGTCCTTGATGATGGATGCTGCTTTCCTGTGAATTCGCTCTTTGTCTCATGCTAATGGGAGAAGGTTCTTCCGTTGTGGTTGATCAAAGCCCCTGTGAAATCTTTTTCTCTCAACAGTTTTGCAGTTTACTTCCTTCTGTGATGATGAATTTTATGTACTGTTGAAGTTATGATAAATGTTTGTTAACTGGAACTCAAGCAGCCTATAGTGGCTCTTCCTTTGAATTCTCTTTGCCCCCAGTGGAGAGAGAATTACTTGGAGTTATTCTGGAGTTCCTAAATGATATATAGTGTAGTAACTTGAATCATTTTCTCTTCTTCCCCTAGACATGAAATAATGATCCAAAATCCTGAAATTATCTAAATATTAATACTTTCAATATACCCACACATGCTTCTGTCTTTACCTCCATAATTAGTGTTCTATTGCTGAAGTTGTGTGAAACCTCATGACACAGAAATAATGAGTGGCAGAAACTCAGGTTCATTGGCTGACATCTTGTTGAGTGAAGCCTGATATCTTGGAACCTATTAAAAAATCATGTGGTGGACAACAAAATGGTGCTTCCAATTTTGCCATCTGTCAAAACTCACAAGTGTTTGGAATGCTTCTGAATATTCCTGATTTTCAGAAGTATCTAGAATATTAAGAGTGTAGTAAAATAATTACTAAAATGTCCTTAAAGCTATAGTTTAAAAGCATTATGGCAAACAAATAATTTAAAAAGGCGTGATATGCCTTTATTCTTCACCAGCTGAAAAAACCTCCATTGAAATGAATGGGCTCTTTAGGTGCTGGATTGTGAACAGATTCACCAGTGATCTTTATAAGTCGGTACTCCGCTGTGGACTCTGTAGAGGATCAAATGCAATAGATATAAAAATTGCAAAGGGAGGTTCATAGGCTGTACTGTCTACAGTCAGCACTACAGGGACAAATAGCCGAATTAAGCCACAGAACATTTAGCATTAACAAGCAATTTTCAGCACAATGTGTCGAGCTAGTGAATAATAATGATGATAATAATAATAATGAATATTATGAATAATAACCATGGAGTTACTCACTCTGACTCCAACCTTGCTTTCATCAAATTCATATCTGTTTATCCCATTGAAATCATCTGATCTTCTTTGTAGTATGTGTCTTCAACTGCCATAAAGCAATTTACTTCTCAACTAACCATTACCTAACAATTTTCTATCTATTAAAATAAATGACAGAAAAGCCCTTACGTTCCATGCAAGCAACTTTAGAATAGCGGTCAGAACCTATCTACTGTACACCAACATCCACCTGTGGTACTGATACTTGATTACTTCAGAGACAAACATATTAGAAATAATGACACTTAATGCAACAAATATGAGTGTGCAGAATGTGTGAGCCTATGTGTATGTTCACCTTGACAGAACAAGAAGGTTTCTGATATAGCTCAATTCAAGGATTCTTTCTACTAGACTCTTCCTGTCAGAGTCTTCTCCTAAGCAGGATCTACCCATCTCCAATTACATAGAACATAGAATAGTACAGCACGGTACAGGCCCTTTAACCCACAATGTTGTGCCAACCCTTAAACCTGGCCTCCCATATAACCACCCACCTTAAATTCTTCTGTATACCTGTCTCGTACTCTCTTAAATTTCACTAGAGTATCTGCCTCCACCACTGACTCAGGCAGTGCATTCCACGCACCAACCAGTCTCTGAGGGAAAAATCTTCCTCTAATATCCCCCTTGAACTTCCCACCCCTTACCTTAAAGCCATGTCCTCTTGTTTTGAGCAGTGGTGCCCTGGGGAAAAGGCACTGGCTGTCCACTCCGTCGATTCCTCTTAATATCTTGTATACCTCTATCATGTCTCCTCTCATCCTCCTTCTCTCCAAAGAATAAAGCCCTAACTCCCTTAATCTCTGATCATAATCCATACTCTCTAAACCAGGCAGCATCCTGGTAAATCTCCTCTGTACCCTTTCCAATGCTTCCACATCCTTCCTATACTGAGGCGACCAGAACTGAACATGATACTCCAAGTGTGGCCTAACCAGAGTTTTATAGAGCTGCAACATTAACTTGCGACTCTTAAACTCTATCCCATGACTTATGAAAGCTAATACCCCATAAGCTTTCTTAACTACCCTATCTACCTGTGAGGCAACTTTTGGGGATCTGTGGATGTGCACCCCCAAATGCCTTTGCTCCTCTACACTGCCAAGTATCCTGCAATTTTCTTTGTACTCTGCCTTGGAGTTTGTCCTTCCAAAGTGTACCACCTCACACTTCTCCAGGTTGAACTTCATCTGCCACTTCTCAGCTCACTTCTGCATTCTATCAACGTCACTCTGCAATCTTCGACAATCCTCTACACTATCCACAACACCATCAACCTTTGTGTCATCTGCAAACTTGCCAACCCACCCTTCTACCCCCACATCCAGGTCGTTAATAGAAATCACGAGAAGTAGAGGTCCCAGAACCGATCCTTGTGGGACACCACTAGTCACGTCCCTCCAATCTGAATGTTCTCCCTCCACCACGACTCTCTGCTTTCTGATTCCACCTGGCCAAACTTCCCTGGATCCCATGCATTCTGACTTTCTGAATAAGCCTACTGTGTGGAAACTCATGTTTACCAAAACACAGAGTCTCTCTCCTGACATTGATCTCATAAATGCATACTTCTAAATCACTGTCTGAATCTGTGGGCTCTTTCCCTTTTTCCTGCAGCTACTTTCTCCTTCATGACTGCTGTTGTGAGTATTGCTGCAGTGTGGTTATCTTGGGGAGTGTACTTTTAAGGGCTGATGCCCTTCTCTGATTATTGTGCAGGAGAGTGGCCATGATCAGGAATGGTGCAGATCTCAGTGTGAGTGTAAACCATCTTAATGCTGTTTTTCACCAAATCAATGATCTTATTTTGAAAATCAATTTGGAGCTTGCACAAACTGCAAAATAGGTCTTCAGCAAAATAAGAAAAATTCAATTCTTGGTAATTCAATTTTTATCCTGAACTTGATGAGTCAAGCTAATGTTGCTTTGAGCTTGTTTCCTTGTCCTTACAATCTTTTGCTACTGCAATGTGAATATTAAACCTTCATCCTGGTTACCAGTGAAACCAGGAAAGAAGAGGACATTGTAGTTCACTGAATTTAACCATTCACTAGTGAATCACTAAGATTAGGGAAGACTCACGTTTAATGCTCACTCTATTAAAAATTCGAACATTGGCCATCCATACAGGAACAGCAAGCTGTGTGAATATCATCGGAAAAGTGTGAGATAAATTGTGCCAAAGTTTGCCCACCTCTTCTTCATCAGCAATGAAATCCAGCTGAAGAGCCACATGTGCAAATAGAATGCAGTCTGTGCTGGAATAGCTACTGATATTCATTGGCCAGGCACTTAAAGATGACTTGAAGCATGTGGAGTTGCATGCCAGCCAAGAACACTTTCCAAAGAGCAGGAAAGACTCATGAGGGGAATTAAAACAAAATGGTTTAGAACATAAAGAAATATGACTTTACAGATCATTCAAGCATTCATAGGCTTGTTATAAAAAAGGGAATATATATTGAAAAGTAAATGTTTTTTTTTAATTCAATTCCTGCCCAATGAGCCTATACTACCTAACTATTCGAGTATGACCAATTAGTCTACTAACCAGCATGTCTTTGAAATGGGGGAGGAAACTGGTGCATCTGAGGAAACCCACACGGTCATGGGGAGAATATGCAAACTCTTTACAGACAGGATATTACCTGGAACCCCCAGTTCACCAGGGGTGTAGTAACGTTACTCTAACTGCTACTCTATAATGATGCTCTAAAAGTTTGTTTTTCCCACAAATACATTTTTGCTTTACCTAAACTCTGATAAACAATATTATACCGATTAAAATATGTCCTTTCTTGAAGAAAGTGCATTGCCCTGTAAAGCTGTAGTGTAAAGCTTACTGATTTTCTGAGTAATTTTACTGCGACCTATGTAATAATTTACTAACTGAAAGGTGTGTCAACTCAAGAGTAACTATTATCATGTTACTATTGTCCTTATGGTAAAAGGAAGTTCAATTACTTAAATAGTTTTTAATTCATATTAATAACATTTGCAAGATTATGAGCACATCCTCCCAATGATTTCATGCTCTGCAGTGTTAGAGCTCTGTCCTTCTGTTTTTGCGGGGAAAAAAAGCCGAGGATACTTTGAGACTATTTGCACCACTGTTTCCTCTAAGCGGCGTGTGTGCACGGCTGCTCAGTAGCTGAAATGCAACCGTGCACAAAATATTTGTTGCTGTGCATCTGGAATTTTCTTTTATAAAATGTTAATATAATTTTGAAATCTGAATTAATATAATTATAAAATACCCTGTAATTAATTATGTATTAATGAATATAATTGATCAATTTTCTAATTAATAGGGTACCACAACCTATACTTTGAACATTTTAGGGTAGGGGTGGCCAACCTTTTACATTCCATGCATCAATTTTTTCACACACAAGTTCAGATGTGCCATACAACTCTTTTACCTCCATTCAATTCTTGTAAAAATATGTTAATATAGACATATTTAGCATTTTTATATGATATGTTGATTTAATATAAAAACAAGATAAACATTACTTACCTTAATGAGATTTTTGAGTCTGTTTTGATTTCGCCAAGCTTTTAATGTTTGGAGTAAAATTAGTTACTGAGAGCAGCAGACAATTCTTCAAATTTGAATCAGTCAATCATGACCTCGTTTTGTTTTTAATCAATTTCATGGCTGAAAATGCTTGTTCACATCTATACATTGTTCGGAAACAACAGATATAACTCTGGGCAAATTTTCTTAGTTCTGGAAAATGTTTACAGGGTAATGATCGCCAGAAATTAATCATGTCAGAAGCATTTGGGACTGAGGGAAGCTCATCAAATTTCATGTTCAATAATGAATTTGCTTTCAAGTCAATAATTTCCATTTGTATGTTACTAGGTATCTTCATGATTTTTTGTTCACTAAGTGAAAATGGGTTTATAAATGCAAGTATGCAGTCTTCTTCTTTAGCAAAATCATGAAAACAACTTTCAATGACTCTTGCTATAACCTGATTTTTCAACATATTTTGTAAAATTGCCATTATCTTCGGCACATTCACTCTGTTCTTTTAAGTGCGGAAACTGGCTCAAATCCTCATTTTCTAACTGAGAGGTGAATAGTTTTAACTTCATCTTGAATGAATTGATATCATTTACTAGCTAGGAAACAATTTGTTCTTGCCCTGGAGTTTCAAATTTAGATCATTGAGATGGCTGGTAACATCAACTAAAAATGCTAAATCAAATAGCCAATTGTTATCACATAAAATGGCTCTTTCCTCAGGCGGCTCATTTTTTTTTCTAGATAATTATGAACAGTATTTTTCAGTTTCCAAAATCTACTCAGAACCTCTCCTCTAGAAAGCCAGCGTACCTCACAATGAAGGACAAGATCACCATATTCCACATCTAACATTTCACAATATTCTCTGAATTCTCATCTGTTTAATCCTAATTTTATTCATGCATTTCACAACTAGTAACATAACATGCTGTAAATTTAAAGTTTTTCCACACAGTGGTGTATAATGCAGTGATATTTTAGTAGAGGATGACCTAAAAATTTTTCAAGCAAAGTTGCAGTCCCAGAGGCTTTACCTATCATTGACAGCGCTCCGTCAGGACAAACACTGATGAGTTTACTAGAATCTAGTTGTAGATTTTCTAGGCATGATTTTACTTTGTCAAATATGTCTGATCCTCTTGTTTTTCCATGAAGCGACTCAAGACCGATAAGTTCTTCAAAGACGCTAAAATTATCATCAATTCCTCTTATAAAAAATGTTTAACATCACATATGTCAACAGAGTCGTCCAAAGCTGAAGAAAAGAAAGTACAAGCATGGACAAGGTCTTTCAGTTGCTCAGATACATCATGACAGAGTTCTTGGTTTCATCTCATAACTGTTTGCTTTGACAGAGCAATTGTGTCTACTTTCCTTTTGATGTTTTTATCACCAAGACATCTTGCAAATATTTGGAGACAAGGCTTAACAATTACTTCTCCATCAGAGAAAGACTTCCATTTTTTGGCCAATGCTAAAGCAATTTCATAGGATGCTTGTCATTGCCAAACTCTCACAACATCTTTTAACAAATATGTTTCGTCTTCTTTTGATTTCTTCCTTTTTCTTAATCACATATTCCTTCTGTAACTCAAACCCAAACACTAGCTTCAGTTTTCCTTCTATTTCAGTCTGATGTTGTGTTTCATAGTGCCTATTAAGATCATGTCTTCTATTATGTGAGAAAGTGTTTTCACAAACAATGCACATCGGTTTTCCTGACGGACCCGCTATAAATAAGAAATCATTTTCCCACTGTTCTTTGAATTCACGCTTACTATCACTTTCTGCTTTACTTTTGCTCATTTTCTTTTGTACTGTGTTGGGTAACTGAATGCAAAAACAAGGCTTAATTTTCTAAAAAGTAGAAAACTGCAAATGTTCACAAAGGATGAACAAAGCACAACTCTGTAGCGCATGAGTGTCAATTGTAAACTGACTGGCAAAAACCTGCGACGCACCGCTGGTGCAGACGCCTGGCGCCTCGGGATCAAACAAGTATCAAACGTGCATTGAACAGTTATGGAATGACTGCAAAACAAAAGTCCTTCTTTCCTAGTTTGACTCATTGAACATTTTTTAAACTGAAAACAGATTAATGTGAAAGAAGATAACATTCACCAAAAGATGTGCACAAAATAATTAAATCGCTAAAATAATTGCTAAGTTTTAGATTTATTCTCAGTAAGACCCATTTCTAGCTCTAAGCTACTTGAATTCCTGTTATAGATTTTTTTTTCTATAAATCGGTTTTGGGTTAATACTTTTTGCATGAGTAGGCTTACTTTTTTATTATTATCACTGGGGTGCAATGCGCCACTTCTAATCATCCAGTGCACCTCTTTTGGCGCATGCACTGTAGGTTGGCCATCCCTGTTTAGGCCATCAGTGTATTTACATTTACAGTGCTTCAAGTTACAACATTCTTACAAATTGTAACAATAACCACAGAATGCAAGTCGGTAGCTCATTGTTTATAAACCACTGGTTCTGAATGTGGACACCATCTAGTCAAAACATTTTATTTTTGCCATTGTGCCTGTCAGTTATTTTGGCTGTCTTATATCATTTGCTTGTGTTGTGAATTCTGGCAATCTTTTGAAAAATCATAATCTAACAAGAGTTTTTGAATTAAAAATTGTTAGAACAAGGAAAAATTAATTTCGTTATCATTACAAACTGATTTAGAATTTGGAAAAGAAAATGTTGTACGACTGACAAAAATATACTCAGCTACTTTTATGAACTACTGCGAAAGCATTGGTTCACAAATATTGCAGCAATACTGTGACTTAATATTTGTCATTTCTGAGCAAGTTAAGACTAATTCAAATAAGACGTTCACTGATATATTGAGCTCCATGCTTAGCAGCAAGGAATTTGAAGAACTGTCAATTCTTGTTGACATCATTGGAATATTTCAAGCTTCTAGTGTTGACTGCAAATGTGGATTCAGTCTTATGAATTCAAGTGAATGTAAATCTAGGAACAGACTAGAAGTGGAACATTTGGATGATTTAATGAGGATTAAGGTGTATCTTTTATCTGGATATAAAATTAATCTGGACAGTGTTTATAGACAATGGATTTGCATGAAAATACCGTAGATTTCGCACTACAGAGCGCACCTGATTAAAAGCCGCTGGCTCTAATTTTAGAAAGAAAATCAATTTTGTACTTGTACAGGCCGCACCGGATTCTAGGCCGCACCGGATTTTAGGCCGCAGGTGTCCCACGTTGTAATATGAGATATTTACACAGAAAGATATTACACGTGAGGATTTTTTAACTTTTAATTAAATCCATATGGTAACATAAACAAATACATATTGCAAATGCTTTTTTTCGAACTGTGCCTGTAACGCGGCAACTTTTAAATATACATATGTATCGGTAACACAAATTACATTGCGTATACTTTTTTACTGAACAACATTCCAATATCTCCTAACGACTGGTAAAAAAATATATATACTGCAGCCTACCAGGAAAAGTTATTGATCGCCTTTAACTTAAAAGCAGCGTTCGCTCAGATCCAATGCCGCTCACCCCCCCACCTTCCCGTTTATCGCAAACCGGTATTTCCCACAAGACGCGGCGAAACCGGGTGTGACGTCATAGCATCCCGGGATGTAGTACAGAAAACAAATATAGTTAAAACACTTCTAACTTAGAAATTACTAACAAATGAATTACTAAGCGAAAATATTATAAACTAAATAACTGCCATAAAGGCAGCACAATGCTTTTCTTCAAGTGTTTTCCATGTTGATGAGGGTGAGGACAAATGACTGATTTACAATAATTTAATTGTGAAAGTGCGCTTGATTTATCGTACAATTTCATTGGACCTCTGTGAACTACTCATCAATTTTATTGGTCTACTGTTACGAGGCAAAATGTTTTTGGCGGCATGAAAAAAAACCATGCATTAGCCGCACCGTAGTAAAGGCCGCAGTGTTCAAAGCTGTTCAAAATGTGGGAAAAAAGTAGCGGCTTATAATCCGACATCTACGGTAGATGAGATAAAGCTTATGAAACATAAAAGGTTTTCTTTGTTGTACAGAATTTCTTTGTACACTTTAATAAATAAAATCACTTTTCAATCTAAATATTCATAGTATGCATATTAGAAAAAAAACTTTTAAAGTGCACGCTGCTTTTAGGCCATGTAAACCTTTCCTGCTCAGAGCAATGGTTGCTCCGCGCAGCTGTAAAAGAAATTAGAAGGGAATGTTGACTCTCAGAGCAAATTCATTACCCTGCTATATCTAAATACAAAAGATTGAACTTCCAAAATGAATTGTGATGCCACTGACAACACCTGTGAAGAGAACCGAGCAGATTATAATGCATATTGTGTGGAAGATCCTAACAAAAGATCTCGGCCTGAAACATCAACCATGCATTCCCCTCCACAGATGCTGCCTGATCTGCTGAGTTTCTCCAGCATTTTGTGTGTGGAAGGTGCCCAACATTCTGAGTTGCTTCAATTTTGCTTCAGGCTCCCAACATCCAGAATGTTTATTTATTTGGCCTGTACTTCAAATAGAAGATTGTTTCATAGTTTTAAATCATTTTGGGTGATTAAATTATTCCTCGTAAAAACTAAGCAGCAACCAAAGGACATATTTTTATCTGTATGAAGGCATATTAGTAGACAGCAACAGAATCAACAAACTCATTCGTAAGGCCAGTGATGTTGTGGGGGTGGAACTGGACTCTCTGACGGTGGTGTCTGAAAAGAGGATGCTGTCCAAGTTGCATGCCATCTTGGACAATGACTCCCATCCACTCCATAATGTACTGGTTAGGCACAGGAGTACATTCAGCCAGAGACTCATTCCACCGAGATGCAACACTGAGCGTCATAGGAAGTCATTCCTACCTGTGGCCATCAAACTTTACAACTCCTCCCTCAGAGTATCAGACACCCTGAGCTAATAGGCTGGTCCTGGACTTATTTCCACTAGGAATAATTTACTTATTATTATTTAATTATTTATGTTTTTATATTGCTATATTTCTTCACTATACTTGGTGCGGCTGTAATGAAACTCAATTTCCCTCGGGATCAATAAAGTATGTCTGTCTGTCTGCCTGTCTGTAACTGAACCCACCAGTGAAGTAAGACACAGAAACATGTTGTTTGATTTCAGTTAAGAGAGCTTCTCTTTCTTGCTGTGATATGTTCTTTGAAGATCTTAACATCTGGGAAGAGCAATCTATTCCTCACTGGTGCTTCAGAGCAGAGCAAAGAAATGTGGAAGAGATATATAATGAAACTAAATATGCATCTGGAATTGACTGATGGCACTGTTTCCAGCTCACAATATGGTTTGGCTAGGTGTTAGCTCTGTGAAATCATTGGTGTTGTTCTGAAATGGAGTGAAGCAATGCTCTAAGTGGCTACTGGATTTCACAACTTATTGTATCAGACAGCTCAAAGGAGGTGGCAGATATAATCCAGTCAGAGTATTGTATCATTCAGTATTAGTCAATTAATATCTTTCTAACTGAATTGCCAAAACAAGCAGAAAAGCATAAAGTTTCTAGAGTGTAATCTATTGTTCTGAGTGAGGCTCATTACAACAGGCTCCATTTGTGGGACTGATGGTTCTGAACTTAGCTGTTCTAGATCCATATGCCTTACCTTACCTGACGGGATAGTCCTGCAGCTAAATGGGGAGGTCCAATCGTAGCAGGAGTAGTAGTAGTTGGGTGCTGCAGAGTGGCTATAGTCCCCACTCACAAGGTGAAATTGAAGAAATGAAAGAAGGACAGAGGACGTGAATTTGTGAGAGTATGGATTAATCAGCATGGCCAGTTTTTCCAGATTGCAAGCCACAGTTACCTGTGCTTGTGAAATGCCCACAGCAGATCACTTGAATTGCCATGCACTGCAAGTGTTTAGACTCAGTCAATGCCCTCATAAGCGTTGGTGAGAAGAGGGCCTTTCTCATATCTTCAACATCATATTTCCTGGAGGTCCACATGAATCCTTCATTCGGAGAGAATTTCCATGCCAGACAGCTTTTGTCAGCAGCACCTTCCTGTGAGTGAAATATGGGTTACAAGACAATTTCCATGACTCCTGACATCCACAGGGCTCTGTGTTTACTGGTGGCTGGGGTTAAAGGACTGTGCATGTGCACGTGTGGGAGGGAGGAACGGGCCTTATTTTTTTTCTGCTTTTCCTTGTTGTGTTCTATGTTGTTCTGCCAAGCATTGTGGGATTGCTATGTTGACATTGGAATGTGTGGCAACACTTGTGGGCCACCCTCGGCCCACCCTCGGGTGCATCGGTTTTTAATGTAAATGACGTATTTCACTGTATGTTTCGATGTACATTTGGTGAATAAACTGTAACTTTGAATCTAATCTATCAGTTCCTGCTGCAATGAGAGCCATAGCACAACAGGGATGCTGGCGGATAATGGCACTAGTCTTTCTTAAGATGTGGCTCATGTCTCCAATACGAGTCTTGTGCTCCAAAGGGACACTTCATATGTAACGTGCTCAGCAACCTGGAGACCTCATCCCTTCCTTGAAGCAATCTAGGCAGGAGAGGAGGGTAAATCCCATGGGGAGAGGCAGGAAGTGAATGAGGATTGGCCTAAGAAGAAAGGGCAACATCATGGGGACATGCCACTGCAAGCACAAGCATATCCTGATCATACGTCTTGCTTCAAGGAGGGTGGCTGAGCTTAACTGTGCTCTTGGAAACACTCCAGTAGGCTGAACATAGCTCCCAACTGTTGACTGTCACTTCACTACCAAAAAAACTCTGTACATTTACTTCACATGTCATCCAGTATTTATCAATGTTCCATTTCAAAGATGCCAAAAATATAAATAACATCTACTCGTTGTTTGCAGCAGAGAAGTCATTTTGCAGATGGGGATGTGGATAAGAAGGGGCAGTCAAGATGGGAGCCCAAGGAATTGTAACTACATACAATGTAACACGTTATCGTCACCATCTACCACTCATGTAATAAATTACTTCCGTCCATAAGAAACTCTCAAGTGCAATATATGAAGTTTACAACTGGGATAAACGTAGCCATGGCTTAGATTATAAAGAACTTTGAAGGAACTAGTATCAGTTGATCCATGACAACTATTATGATTGGCTTTTTAAACTACATTGATACTTATCTCAATAGAGTAAGGCACTATGATGAGGAGTTCCTACCCACTACCATCTATATAGGAGTCCCGCCCCCTTTACAAAGATAGAGCATTCCTATGAAACATTTCTTAAGCCGAAATGGCGTAAAGTGAAGAACCATTAATTTATTTGGGAAAAATTTTCGTAAAAGCGAAAATCCTTTTTGTAATTCGAAAACAGGTTACTAATGTAGGTCTTTTCTGAAAGCGAAGTGGTGTAAAGCAAACATTTGTAAAGTGGGGGACACCTGTATACTGGATAAATCAGCTATGAACACACCCAATTTGTAAGATGACAATATACATAGAAGCACCTTCAAGGTGCAAGAGGAATCATTGATTTCCGTGAATTAACTGCTCAAATTGACTCATATCACAGCATAATGAACACCTATCGATCTTTATTTACCCTGATTTATTAATTATTACATTCTTTCTACCAATCAATCATTTTCCTTGTTGATCAGAGACAGCTGAGAATGGATTCATGATAGACTACTGTTTTCATTTTGAGTCTGTATACACTGAGTACGCTGTAAAATTCAATCTGGGCCATTGCAATAGTGGACTAAAAATAATGATCATGAATATTGCTATTTGAGTGTTTTCAGGACTGTTTTTATAAAACATTAGTGAATTGATCAGCAAACTTTGCTTTTCAGGAATGCCAACATTGACTGTGTACAGTAATTAAAGTAATTTGAGCAAACCTCAGAGTTAACACTTTCATTATTATTCAATATACAGGTGTATCTACAATTTAAATTCTACCTAAATTTCAAGTTAAGTGATGCACAAAGCAATTAATCGTGAACTCAGTAGAAAACCGCATAGCATAATCTATCCTGGGGAACAGATCGACTATGATGGAGAACAATGTATGTTGAATTCCTGGCTTTTGGGAGACAAACATTATATCTAATCATTGGTGATCAAATGAGTGACGTAATGCTCATGGTATTATGAATATTGATAACATCCCTGATGCATTTACAATTGGCTTCTTTGCCAGGGTTACCATAGACCGAGTGTTTGTTATAATACATTATTTTGATCTGTCATCGCCTGAAATGAAGTAAAGCTAAACTGCAATGTGTAAGCGTGGCTACAGTTTTCACACCATGGCGTTCAATGTGTGCTGACTGTGTAGGTCCTTATATTTACTGTCTTCCTTTCACTCCCCATCACTGAGCGCCTTCCACCTAGTTCTGAGTGTGACTTTTGCTCAGACCTTAATCGGAAAGATGTCCTTACCATATTTGACCATACACTAGAATCTTTGAAATGCACACACGTTGAATACCTTCAGCATGACCAGCACAGTGCAGCAGTGTTTCAGAGTTGCTCAGCAGTGTTTAGTAAATTGTTTTTCAATGGTATATGCCACGTTTTTCAATGGCAACTCTAATGAAAACTGGGATGTTTCAAAAATGTGGCAGCAATAATTTGTCAAGGACTAATATCCATACAACAGCTTGGACATGGCATCACCTGCCTTGACTTTTAGGCATATGCCATGACCGTTCCAGACGTTTTTGGTCAAGTGATACTGTGTAAAAATGGCCAGTAATGTTCTCATCATTGACAATACTGAATGAAGAGATCTTTCTAAAGAACTCAAGCTACAGAAAACTCGAGCGACACACACAAAATTCTCAGCAGGCCAGGCAGCATCTAGGAAAAGTTGATGTTTCAGGCTGAAACCCTTCAGCAGGGCTGCCAACAGCTCAGTACTTTCAGATTAATCGCCCAGTATCACTTAAGCCAAATTACCAATGGTACACTTTGCTACTAACAGCCAAACTTGTTGTATTTGAAGGTCATGGCCTCGAAATATAATTTACGTACATAGTTGAGTAGTTTTCAAACTCCTTCTCAATATGTCTTATTTATTCTCCAAGGGTATGGAAACTCTGGCATCTTAATCGTATTACATCTTCAATTCCAAAAAATCAGTGACTAGTGACCTCACAATACTGCTTCCGAGCTTTAGTCTTCTATGTGGCTAATAGAGTCCTAGCTTTCTGTATCTGAGACCACTGTAATGTTTTGGGTAGCTCATCATTACACTCTGCACTAACTCAACCCTAATCATTCGCATCTCATCTGGCCTTTCATTAGGACCTTGCCTTTCACACGGTGTATCCTCAATCACATCCTACCCATTATCCCATTGGTTTGTTTCCAAAATAAAAACATCTGTGAAGGAATATTATGATTACTGTTCACCTTTATCTTTTTGTAAATCAGTGCAATAAGATATGTAATCAAGATAGTTTTTTGAAGGCTAGAGAAGACAAGACTATGTAGTTTAATGTAGAGTTAAAGTGGAATCTACACTTAAACCTAGGTCAGCTTCATAGCTAAGATAGAGGAAGAGCAAATTTATTGCTGACTGGCTCATAGCCTGGTATGGCAACACCAATGCCCAAGAACAGAAAAGTCTACAAAAAATAGTGGATACAGCCTAGCTCATCGCAGGAAAAGCACTCCCCACCATTGAGCACATCTGCAAGAAGACTGCATTACTACCAAAGACCCCTACCATCCAGACCATGCTTTCTGCTCACTGCTGCCATTGGGAAGGAGATAGAGGAGCCCAAGGTCCCACACCACCAGGTTCAGGAATGTTACTACCCTTCATCCGTCAGACTCCTGAATCAGCATGGAAAACTTCACTCACCTCAACACTGAACTGATTCCATGACCAATGGACTCACTTTCAGATGACTTTACCTCATTTTCTCACTATTATGTATTGATTGCACTTGCAGTTTTTCTTCTTTTGCCCATTGGTTATTTGTCACTCTGTCCCGTCCTGACGAAGGGTCTCGGCCCAAAACGTCGACAGTGCTTCTTCCTATAGATGCTGCCTGGCCGGCTGTGTTCCACCAGCATTTTGTGTGTGTTGTCACTCTGTGTGTAGGTTTTCATGAGTTTTAATACATTTCTTTGTTCTACTGTAAATGTCCAGAAGAAATTGAATCTCAGGATGTATGTACCTCACGGCAGTGTAGTGCTTAGCACAATGATTTACAATACCAGCGACTGGGATTCAGATCTCGCTGCTGCCTGGAAGGAGTGTGTACTTTCTCCCCGTGACCACGTGGGTTTTCTCCGAGTGCTCTAGTTTCCTCCCACAGCCCGAAGACGGTTAAAAATTGGTCATTTAAATTGTCCCATGATTAGGCTAGCCTTAAATTGGGGGTTGCTAGGTGGCATGTCTCAAAGGGCCAGAAGGGCCTGTTCAGTAATGTAGCTCAATAAATAAATAAACAAACAGAAGTGCACTTGTTGAGCTTTGAAGTGGTAATGATGGGGTGGGATCTCTTGAAATATTAGTTACCTTGTATCCAGAAGTGAAGGGATGGGAGCATTAAGTATTTTTTTTCCTTCACGTCATTTGTAATTGGTTAATTCCTTTCAGTTATTATGAGTTAGTGCTAATCATACAAATGCAGCAGGGAGAAAATGATCAAAATTGCTTTTGGAAGTAAATGTTGCAAGAGTAGAATATGCCCAGTTGAAGGGAGGCAAAATGGAGCATTTATTTACCTCAAAGGAAAGGGAAACGTAAAACACAGGCACAGTGTGCAGCATTTGCTGACAATTTGTTCATTTTCATGTGTTTAGAGGGCCCTCTAAAACAGTACTTCTAGATTGTCAAAAGCAAATATAAGGACAGCTTTGATTATACCAAGCTAACACCATTAGCCATCATTTACTTACCAGGCAGTGCATTAGTTGGAACAGCAATTTATCTGAAAACAAAAATCAATCACCTTGCTGAAAAAAGGTATGTTTTATCCCATTACACGTTTTCATTCATTTTCTGTTCCGTTGCATCTCTGTTTTTCTATCCATTTTTTCACCCTCAGTAATATTTCCTCTGAGACACCTATGTTTTAAGTAACTTGGTGCAAGAGATCACTTTACAAAAGCAAGCTGTGACTGCGATAATGTCAAGATATTTCAGCGGTGATGATTCCAGGCCCTTGATATTTTGCATTGGACTGCTGCCCTCACTCTCACCATTCACAAGAAGAAAAAATAAATAATGTAGTTAGATCTGATAAATTTCAGTCTTTGATCTTGTTCTCTTTTCTGCGCTGATTTATACAGCAGCAAACGTTGAGCCCCCTGTCCTATCACTGATGAATTGGCAATTCGTGTCCTCCAGAATCTGGGGTATGTCTCCAAAGAAGCCACGTTTTTGTGGTTGTGAGTAGTTTGTGGAGACAGAGGGATGAAGTATGAAGGAACAATTCCCTTGCACTTTTATTGAAATATACAGTATGAACAAATATTTGCAGACTCTGGACAGAATCTGCCTGTAATTTTTATAAGATGCCTCAAGTGAGTATTAAAGCTATTCTGGAAGAGACAGGATTGCATTATTTTTGCTACATTTACTCTGGAGTGATAACCTTTTGCCTTCATTTATAAGTTGTTTGTTTGAAATGCCAACCTCCTTTTGGATTTAAACAATTCTGCTGTGTTTAATATATATGAACCCACCAGAAAAACCCTGAGCTGGCTCTGCCTTGACAACTCTATTAATTAACACATTTGAAAGGGATGTTCAGTCACTATTAATACCTGTTCACATAATGGTCACTACAGCTGAAAAATGCTGGTGCGAAAAGAAGACATTGTCAGCAATGATCTTACAAAACCCAGCACCTGCCATTTTGTTGGAGTTCTACAGGAGGTTAATGTCAACTGAAATTCTCATAACAGCTGTGCACAAAAATAAATCACTTTCATCTTGTCATTTATTTTTCTTTAAGACCCACGTTCAAAGTGCTCTGCATATTTCCACATTGCCGGAAAACATTACAAATCATGTCAGACGTTGATGGGATAACTAGTTCTCTTGAATGGTATGCCCCTGTTATTGTGGTACATATGCTGTTGTCACATGACATCCTGTTGGCAACTCCTTGTTGAAGTGCTGTTTCACTGCGCCATCTAGTTGTCGGTAAGGATCCACTGCATTGTGTTCATAGTCTTTTAAATAAAAGCTTCACAGTTAAATCAGTTCAGTCCCAGCACCTTATTTTTTATTGTATTTTTATTTTCTTTGTGTGCTGAGCCAGCATTTCATTAGCTTTGAGAAAGTGGTGGTCGGCTTCTCCCTTGCTCCAGTTGTTACAATGAGGAGTGTGCCATTAGGAAGAGGTTACAGGATTTTAACCCAGCAACTGAGAAGAAAAATTCTAGATGGCAGTTTTGCTATGATTTTGCTGCACTTGTCCTTCCAGTTCATAGAGGTTGCGGATTGGAAAGGTGTCGCTAAAAGAGTCTTGGTAAGTTCCTGTGGTGCATCCTGTAGATCATGGGTTTCCAACCTGGGGTCCATGGACCACTTGCTTAATGGCATTGGTCAATGGAACCCCTGCTGTAGATAGTACAAACTGCTGCAATCGAGTGTCGGCAGCAGAGTGAGGGAATGGTTGCGGATGTGGTGCCTACTAGGTGGGTTACAATGTCCTGTATATTATCAAGCTTCCAAAGTTTTGCAGCAGCTACACTCATTCAGGAGAGTGGAGAATATTCCATCACACTCCTGATGGGCCTTATAGGTGGCGTATTTTCTTTGGGGAGTAAGAATGTGAGTGTATTCTTACTCTCTGACCAGCCTTTCTAGACTTGTTGCGCATATGTCTACTCCAGTTCAGATTCAAAGGTTCGAAAAGTTCAATGGTTCACTTATTATCAAAATACGTATGCAGTATACAACTCAGAGATTCTTCTTCTCCAGGTAGCCACAAAACAAAGAAAAACCATAGAAGTCAATTCAGAGAGAAATAGCAATCACTCCCCCCCACGCACAAAAAAGAATGGCAACTCGATCATCAACCCCAAACCCCCTCTTCCTGCACAAAAAACTATTAGAAAGAATGGTGAGAACAAAGATCTGAAAAAAGAAGACTGAATAGAAGTCCATTGTCCATTGTCCAAAAATCATACGCAGAAACCTCGGTAGCATTCTGGTCAATGGTAATCCCCCAGAAGATTAAAAGTGGGGGGAGAATGCTCTACCCTATATAAAGCTCCTCAAGTAGTACCCTTCCTTTATCTTTGAATGACTAGCTCTATCCACCAAATGACAGATATTTCTCAAGAAGGTGGCATCCATTAGGAAGGACTGTCACCATCCAGGACCTGCCTTCTTCTCATTACTACCATCAGGGAGGAGGTACAGGAGCCTGAATGCACCCACTCAACATTTTGGGAACTCTTTCTTTCCCTCTGCCATCAAATTTCTGAACAGTCCATGAACTCATGAGCAGTCCCTCACTGTTTGCTCTCTTTTTGCATTATTTGTAATTATTGTAATTCTATATTCTATATTGATATATGGCGGCATGTCACGGACCATTACAAATGCAATGGAAAAAAGAATCAATGCAGCAGAGATGTGGTTCCTCAGAAGAATGCTATGCATATCATATACGGACAGGATAACCAATGAAGAAGGTCTACGGAGAACGAAAACAAAACGTATATTACTTTAAAAAATCAGGAAACAGCAATCAAAATTGTTTGGACACATCATGTGAAGAGAGACATTAGAACATTTAGTTACAACTGGAAAGCCGGAAGGAAAAAGAAGCGGAGGCAGAGAGAGAGTGAAAATGATAGATGATTTAGCATCATGGTTAGAAACAGGGGAGGCAACAACCTCAATTCGGAGGGTCAGGGATTGTGATGGATGGAGAGACACGATCGCCCACGCCGAACGGCAAGGCACCTGAATCAATAGTAATTGTTGTGTATTTATCTGTCCTGCTGCTGCAAAACAACAAATTTCCCAATATGGGTCAGTAATAATAGACCTGATTCTGATACTGATTCTTTATATCCATTTCCTATCCTACGTCTTATTTCCTACTTGAACCCTTCCATGTAGGCTTCTTTGATACACCTTTGCCCCTCTCACCATTTGGAAACATCCTCTCTTAGCCTCGCTGCCATGCCCGTCTGCCTGTGAAGTTTTAAGCAGTTCCTTCAGACCTTTTGCTCTCATTGTTCTCTTACCCCTTTGGAAATTCTGGGTAGCTGGAGATCACTCAGTCAATGCTGACTGTCTGAATAATCTATTCAGCTGAATAGAAAATCAAGTCACTGCAGATGCTGGAAATCTGAAATAAAGACAAAAAAAAATGGTTTATATATTCCTGTGGATGATGCAGGGTCTTTGACCCAAAACATTTATTCTGATTTTCTCTCCACAGGTGCTGCCTGATCTACTGAATATTTCCAACATTTTTAATCGATAAGCTCAGCCTCCTCCTGCTCTTTCCCCATAACTTTAGAATAAATTATTAAAATTATTCCTCTATCTTTCTAAAAACCAGTGGTTCTGACATTCTTCCCCTTGAGGCGGAGCCAAGTTAAGATGGTGCTAAACAGCGACTCCTTTGCTTGCATCTTCGGAAACTGATCTATTTCCGTCTTTAATATCTTTATTTTTCCCTTTCAGGGTTCTTTTGAAGACCCTGACCTGGAGTTACACACTGACATCGGTTCTTTGCGGGAATGTGACCCGTTCTCGGCGTTCCATAACTGGCCATTGTTTGGCACGCCAAGGGTTTGGCCTGAGAGTCCAGTCCGAATTTGGAAGCCTAAGATCTCGGGGCTCTGGGACGGCCGGATCGAGGGTCGGTGTCACTGCAGGAGGTCTATGTGTCATCAGGGGAGTCAGAATATCTGCAGTGGGCCCTAAGACCCAGGATCTTCAGGCACAGAGCTCAAAAAGAGCTCCTTTAACATCATAAACCAGCGAGTTGTTTGTTATGTCTCCTGCTTGCTGGAAAAATGGAGACACCTCCCTCTCCCATATTAGGGAGAGAAAAGGAGCCTGTGGTATGTCGAATGCTGGATGAAACACAAAGTCTTTGGGGTAACTGCAAGTCTGTGTCTTTGCTGTTGCTTTGCTCACGCTGAGTGCTCAGTGGCGGTACCGATGCTTGCTTTTTTTTTGCCTGTGGGGGGAGGGAGGAGCATTGCACGCTGCCGCTTACGCGCAGGAGGAAGGGGAGCTGGGGGCCGTGACTTTGGGGTTCTTACATTTTATTGTCATTCATTCTTTGGGGCACTCCTCTGTTTTTGTGGATGTTTGCGAAGAAAAAGCATTTCAGGATGTATATCGTATACCTTTCTCTGACATTAAATTGTACCTTTGAACCTTATGTTAAAGTCTAGAGTCATACAACATGGAAAAAGCCCCTTTGGCCAAATGTGAGTGAGCTGATCCTCAGGTACCTACTTACACCGTCCATTTACCGTCCCACATCACTATCAACTTCACCCTTGCCAATGACTTTAGCACTCTCCTACATTAGTGGTAACGTACAATAGCTGATTAACCCATGAACCATCACACATCTGGCATATGGGAGGAAACTAGAGCATCTAGTGGAAATCCATGCAGCTGCAGCAAGAATGAGCAAATTCCATACAGACGGCACCAAAGGTTGAAATTGAACCTGGGACTCTGGCGGCTGGAGACAACAGTGGTTAGGTAACTACTGCACCTTGTCTTGAACATCTCTTTAAGTTTCCTCTTAATGTAAAAGTTCCAGATTTCTAATTAATTTGTGCTCCCATGATGTGTTCCAGTAGGTGCTGTGGTATTTTGGAGAGGCATGTACTTTTCCAGGAGAATGCTTTCCCTAGGACGTCAGTGAGGGCTAGCATAATAAGACACTTGAGCTCAAATGGTATCAATTGTTATAACTTCCTCTAGATTTGGATATCTGTTATTTACGTTACTTGTTGAAAAAAGTTGTGCAGAAGTAGTTTGTTGTTAGATAGACCAATGCCAGGACACATATGCATACTTTGTAAGCTATGCTGCCCCGGCATTACTCCCATTGACATTGGTCTTGACCTTAACTCTAATATTCTGAAATCTTGACCTCAGCTCCAATATTCTAAAGCTGCTATCCTGCTTCTAATCTTTTGGCGATATTCTGTAATATATTTTAGTTGCAAACTCAATACCGATGGAGATATTTAGAGCAGACTAGCATCATTTCTTCCGTCCTTATTTTTAAACACCTTTTATGAAGCTTCCTCATAATCATCTTTAATAATGAAAAAAGAATTATCTCACTTCATTATTTAAACTTATTGGCATTGAATAATATCACTAATAATTCATTTTTTCTCTCTCTGAAAGTATATATTTTTCTATGCCACATTTATGTCTTTAGTCAGTGGAAACAATTTGAAGACATTCATTATGGTAGTCCAGCGTACTTCATCCCTGCATAATAATTTATTTTATTCGCCAAAGAGCAAAGTGAGGGAGGACAAAATTAGGTTAGTTTCATATTGAAAGAGTATGCCAACAACTAACATCAAGGGTCAGTTATTAATAATGGCCATTTAAAATGAGGGTTGGAGAATGACAATCACGCTTTAGTCATTGAGAAGGAAACTGAAAAATAAGAATTGAGAAATGGTCTATCTATTTTCTTCTATTTTCTTATGATCCTGGCAATCAGAAGTTGGACATAAAGTGAAGAAGCATCCACAGTGGAAAAGTTTCAGTACAATGTTATCCATTATTTCATCATGTCATGCTAATCATGTGACCTATGCTCCCAGCCAGGAGCCAAGACATTCATGAAGGGAGTTAAAACTGGCAAGAAAATCTAGAGTATTTTCTTTTTATCTACATTTTAAATAATGAGAAAATACTTCTATTGATATAGACTAAATAGACACAGTAGTTAGCTCATTCTGAATGGGAGTACAAACAGATGCCAAAGCTTTATACCTCCTAATGTAGACTAAGGCAAAAGATCTTTGTCATCATCCATCACTGTCTTCTTCATTAATAGTTCCAGAAATACATCCTAAACCAATTACCTCAAAAGACAAAATAAAGCAAACCACAATCCACTTGCAATCAAATGATAAATTTTCACTTAAACGTTCCTTGCTTGCAGTTTCTGCATTGGCCCAGCAGTTTAGAACCTTAGACAATTTTCCACACAGCATGAGGCCTTTCTGTCCATTACGCCTATATCAGTTGAAAAGGTGTTACTTAGCAGAAGATGGCAAGAGCTGTGCATTCAGGCTAAATCAGCGTAACTAAAATTATTTTAAAAAAGCACTAGCATGGTAAGGATTAATTTGGTAGCAGCTTAAGGACTGCTGTCTCAAGGATCGTTACAGAAAATCTTTCCTTCCAAATGCAATAAGCATTTCCAACAGTTTATCTCTGTGTGACAGGAGAACACACATAATAGTGCAATAGTCTCTGTTTTATTATTTTGTACGCTATTATTGCACATTGGTAAATTATTGACGTGTATTTTATTATTCAGTACTTTATCATTAGTTAAGTCTGTTTAGTTAAGAGTGTCTTTAAATGTTGCTGCTGTAACAAAAGAATTTTCCACTTAGGATCAAACAAGTGTTTCTTATTATTGCTATTATTACTATTATTTATTATTTTTAATCAAAGTGTGTCTATTATGGTGGCTTGTAATGTGACAGGAATTTATTTAATCATATTTATGAAAGGTGGAGATTTTGGTCTTGATACGGAGAATTTCATCTTTGTACTGGAATCGTGGCTTTAAGGACTGCAGAGAAAATATCCTTGCATCTGCTGTTACCAGAAAGAAATGTAAGAATAGTGTTTTGTTTTCTTTTGTTTTCTTGGATTGATTGAGCAGACTTGGCCTCAAATTATAGTCTTGGCTGAATGTTGTCAAGAGCTATTAAAGACCTATACACTTGCGGATGCCAGGAACAGCAGGTTATGACTGGGAGCTGTGTTTACATGAACAGTGTGAACTGCTTGTTGTTATTACTAATTGTGTAATAAAACAATTTTCTTGAACATACTGATTAAGTCATGTTGTAATAAGCCAGTGTTTGTTGAACATATTGATTCAATCATATTATATGATCTAATCAATATGTACTGCAGTAACAGTTGATCTCAACTTCCAGAACTAGATCTGTAGCTGTTAAGAAATTACACAGTTCTTCAGATGAAAATCAGGATTTGATATTTTAGAGTATATAAAGTCATTTTAAGTTTTATGTTGGAATTTTCATTTAGAACTTATTTCCCAATTTGAATTTGATTCGCAGTCTACTGCATTTCCTGATGGCTTCAGATAATCAATCTAGATTTCAAAGTTCAAAGTTCAAAGTAAATTTATTATCAAAGTACATCTATTCCACCTGAGATTCATTTTCTTGCGGCATTCATAGTAAATACAATAGATTCAGTGAAAACCTGCACACAGCAAAGACAGGCAAACAACCAATGTGCAAAAAGTAACAAATTGTGCAGAAACGAAAAAGAAAAAATAAATCAAAATAAATAAATAAATATTAGTAACATGAGCTTTAGTCCTTAAAAGTGAGTCAAAAGTATGTGGAATCATTTCAGTTTTGGGGTGAGTGAAGTAATGCCCTCTGGCTCAAGAGCTTAATGGTTGAGGGGTAATAACTGTTCCTGACCCAGCTAATGTGGGATCTGTGACTCCTGTATCTCCTTCCTGGTGATAGCAGTAAGAAGAAAACATGGCCTAGATGATGGGGGTTCTCCATGATGGGTGCTGCTTTCCTACGACAGCTCTCCTTGTAGATGTGTTCAATGGTGGGGAGGGCTTTTACTGTGGTGGGCTGGGCCATATGCACAACTTTTTGTAGGATTTTCCATTCACGGGCATTGGTGTTTCCACATCAGGCTGTGATGCAACCAGTCAATATACTCTCCACCACACATCTATAGAAGTTCGTCAAAATTTTAGATGACATGCCAAATCTTCGCAAACTTCTCAGAAAGTAGAGGCACTGTTGTGCCTTCTTTATAATGGCAGTTACGTGCTGAACCTAGGACAGATCCTCTGAAATGATAACACTGAGGAATTTAAAGTTGCTGACCCTCTCCACTTCTGATCCCCTGATGAGGATCAGCTCACGGACCTTTAATTTCTTTGCCTTGTAGTCAATAATCAGCTCTTTAGTTTTACTAACATTGAGCGAGAGATTGTTGTATCTCCATTCAACCAGATTTTCTATCTCTTTTCTATATGCTGATTTGTCAGTACCTTAGATTTGGTCAATGACAGTAGTCTCCTCAATTAACTTAAATATGGAATTGGAGATGTACTTAGCCTAACGGTCATAAGTATATAGTGAGTAGTGTAGGGAGATAAGCACACAGCCTTGTGGTGCACCAATGCTAATGGTGACTTTGTTGCCAGTCTGAATGGACTGTTGTCTGCAAGTGAGGAAATCGGGGATCCAGTTGCACAAGGAGGTATTGAGTCTGAGGTCTTGAAGCTTATTGATTAGTTTTGAGGGGATGGTAGTGTTGAATGCAGAGCTGTAGTTAATGAAGACCATCCTGATGTATGCATCTTCACTGTCCAGATGTCCCAGGGCTGAGTGAAAAGCTGCTGAAATGGCATTTGCTGTTGCCCTGGTGTGACAGTAGGCAAATTGGAGTGGATGCAAGTCAATCCTCAGGTAGGGGTTGATATGTTTCATCACCAAGCTCCCAAAGCATTTTATCACAGAGGATGTAAGTGGCACTGTGTGAAAGACATTGGAGCAGGTTACCATGATCTTCCTGGGCATTGGTGTGAATTAAGCCTGTTTGATCCAGACAGCTACCTAAAACTGCTGAAGCACGAGACTAACAATATCAGTGACTACTCCAGCCAGTTGATTAGCACAGGTACTTAGCACTCAGTCAGCTGGCCCATCTAGGCCAGATACTTTCCATGGGTTCACACTCCTGAAGGATGCTCTCTCATCGGCCTCGGAGACTGGGATCACAGGCTGTGTGCGTTCCTGAAGTTGCCTTGGTGTTTTGTTGGTCAAAGCTGGCAAAAAAGGCATTGAACTCAATTGGAAGTTAAACCTGGTTGTCATACCTTGTAGGAGGTGCTAGCATTCAAGCCCTGCCACAGCCATCAAGCATCATTCTGTGATTCAAGCTCAGTTTGGATTGCCACTCCACATGAGACATAGCTTTCCGGAGGTTGTCCCTGGACCTCTTGTTCTTTACTTAGTTGCTAGACCTGAATGCCAATGATCTGGCCCTAGACTTTCACTAGACGTTTATTCTGTATTACCCCCTCCTTTTCCATTTATCCCTTTTGCCATGTTGTCTTGCCTGCCTACCAACCAATCACAGGCCTCCCCTCCCCTGTCTTCTTCCCCTTACTGTCCCATTGGTTCCACAACCTGTTGTTGCGTCTTATAACTTGTATTTTTAAGGACTATTTTTAAATTAAAAAACAAGGTTTTCTCCTTCCTGATTCTTTGTTTTTCCCTCCAACAAATGCTGCATGGTTCAACACTATATTCAACATTTTCAACATCTTTGTTTCAGTTTCCAACATTCCTTGTACTTTGCTTTAGTTATTAATGTAGGACAAATGATTCTAAATTGAAAATTTGAAAAGAATGGATGAAGCTGTGGTTGAAGAGAAGAGCCCCAACAAGATGTTTCGTGGGAGTAGGAAGGCTGACAGAGTTGGTGTTTCAGGAAGGAGTTGCATAAAGCAAGAGTGGACAGCAGAATCTTCAGACATAGTTAAGGGAAAGAAGCATCCGCATGGAAAGCAAAATCGGTGGTTGCAAGACAATGTGAAAAGGCAGAGTGAAATAAAGCAATGAAAAAATCTGTGAGGATGATGAACCTAAATGTTATTGCCCGGGACACAGCAGCTCAGAGAACAGGTTGAAGGCAAGAAGGGATGCAAAGTTTGGAACAAGCATAAGTTGGGAGCTGGCAAAGGAACTGTAACAAAAGTGTCAATAGGGCTTCAGATAAAATATAAATGGGGAAAGATGTAAAAATAAGCTTAGAATAGTGATCAGAGAACAATTCTCCTTTCACGCCACCCAGATCTGCGAAACTAAAATATCTACTAAGTTCAGCAGTGAAAGGCAACTGCAAACAATTCCAGTTCCAGAGGTACACAGAGGCACTGCAGGTAGCTCTGTAGCCACAAAGATCCAACAATCTTTGCTAAACCTGTCTGTGCAGTTTTCATCTTCTCTATGTGGCTGCATGGGTTTCCTTCAAGTGCTATAGTACTAAAGATGTTTTGTTATGTTAGTTGATCACTATAAGTTGTCCTTGGTGTAGGTGAGATGCATGAGAATCAGAGGGAGTTGATGGACAATTGAGAGAGCATAGACTATATTGGAAATAAGGGGCTGATGAGAATGCTCTAAGAACAGGCAAGTACTTGATGGGCCAAATGGTCTCTTTCTACACGCATAGTAAATATGAAATAAAAAATTGCTCCTTTAAGCAGGACCTATTGGGATGCAAGTTAGTTCTGCACCCCAATGGAACTTCAGTAGCAGGTGTATACAGAGTAATGTTATACCTTGTGCAATGATTTGTTGGAATATTGTCTGGAAATTTGGACCAGTTCATTTATTTTTGAGCACCAGTTCTTCCCGTGTCAGATAACCCTCTTTGTTACCTTTCATCCTGATAGACCCATTGCCTCAATTCCACTGCCAAACCCAACCTTCCTAATCTCTGCTCTATCCATTTTTTTCTTGATAATGTTGTGATATCCAATCTCCCAACATATCTGTACCACTGATCCTCAGTGAGAATTGTAGCTCCCCTCCTCTCCTACCCATGATTTTCCTTCCCCAGCCTGCCAATCCAAGGCCAAACAACATCGTTTAACATGGATTGCTGTCTAGATACCATAGAGTCATACGATCATAACACTTTTTAGAGCAGCTACTGGTGGAGCTCACTAACAAAATGATAATTCTGGATTGAATATTGCATAGTGAGCCAAATTTGATTTGGGAACTTAAGGTAAAGGAACCCTGAGGCAGTGATCATATATATGATCGAATCAACCCTGTAGTTAGAGAGGGAGAAGCTAAAATCAGATGAATCAGGATTATTGTGGAATAAAGGGAATTACAAAAGCATGAGAGAGGAACTGGCCAAAATTGATTGGAAGGGGACACTAACAGGAATGATGGCAGAATAGAAGTGGCTGGATTTACCGCAAGCAATTTGGAAGGTGCAGGATTTACACATCCCAGAGATGAAGAAGCAGTCTAAAGGGAAGATAAGGAAACCATGTCTATCAAGGGAAAATCAAAGACAGCATAAAAGCAAATGAGAAGATATATTAGTGAAAATTTGTGGAAAATTAGAGGATTGGGAAGCTTTTAAAAACAACAGAAGACAACTAAAAAAGCAATAAGATGCCAATAATATAAATGAGAATACCAAAAGCTTCTTCAAATATATAAAGAGTAAACAAGATGTGGAAGTGGAATTCGGATCACTGAACGGTGACGGTGAAGAGGTAGTAATGGTGAACATGGAAATAGTTGAACATAATTTTTTGCATCAATCTTCACTGTGAAAGACACAATCAGTATGCCAAAAATTCAAGAGTGTCAGGGGGCAGAAGTGAAGTGTTGTTGCTATTACTAAGGAGAAGGTACTTGGGAAACTAAAATGTCTGAAGGTAGATGTAACCTGGACTAAATAGGCTCTACACCAGGGTAGGAGATGGCCTAAGAGATTGTGGAGGGATCAGTAGTGTTCTTTCAAGAATCACTACATTCTGGAATGGTTCTGGAGGACTGGAAAATTGCAAATATCTTCTACTCTTTAAGAAGGTAGAGAGGCAGAAGAAAGGAAATTATAGGCCAGTTAGCTTGACTTCAGTGGTTGGGAGGATGTTTGAGCCAATTAATAAGAATGAAATTTTGAGGTATATGGAGACATATGACAAAATAGACCAAAATCAGCACGGCTTCCATTAGGGAAAACATTGCCTAATAAATCTGTTGGACTTCTTTGAGGCAGGATTGACAAAGGAGAATCAATGAATGTTGTTTACTTGGACTTTCAGAATGCCTTTGACAAAGTGCTGCATGTGAGGTTGCTAAACAGGATAAGAGCCCTTGGTAATACTTGAAAGATACTAGCATGGATAGAAGATTGGCTGAGTGCAAAGGACAAAGTGTGGGAATAAAAGGAGCCTTTTCTGGTTGGCTACTGGTGACTCATGGTGTTCTGCAAGGGTTGGTGTTGGGGCCACTTCTTGTCATGTTATATGTCAATGATTTGGATGATGATTTGGCATAGACTATTTTCTAAATGGGGATAAAATTCAGAAATCAGAGGTGCAAATGGACCTGGGAAACATCATGCATGATTCCCTAAAAGTTAACTTGCAAGTTGCATTGATGATAAAGAAGAAAAATGCAATGTAACCATTCATTTTGACATTACTACAATGAAAGCAAGGATGTGACTCTGAGGCTTTACAAGGCATTGGTTGCACCACACTTGGAGTATTGTGTCCAATTTTGGATCACAATTTGTAGTTAGCTTTCCCTATCATTGCTAATTGTTTTTGATAGAACTTGAGTTATTTTCCCTTTTTAATTCCTTTATTCTCTTTGTGTTTTCATACTCACTTTTATCCTCTTCCCCCCTTCTGTCATTCCTTTAGGCTTCATCAGTCCCCTTAACTGTTTTGTTTTATCAGCCTTTGTTTATTAACGGTGAGCTCATTTGGCTTTCTTAATGATGATTAAGCATGAGAGAAAGTAAATTTTATTATTCATTTGAAAGTTTTTATTTAGAGTCTTGTAAAAGAACTTAGTTCTGACTGCTTTACAGAATGTCATGGAAATAACCAGTAATATTACAGGATGAACGTAAACCCCTGCATCCTCATTCTGAAGTTCTTCTGCATGATAATCGATGGAACTACATCAATGGTTCACACAGGACTCTTGTTCCCCCATCCCCACCATCATACATTTTGTGCTCCTCCATACGTATTTCATATGAATATGCTTATTTTGATGCCCTTCTTATGAGGAACATTATGAGGAACAAGCCCATTGAGTCACATTTTGGATATATATTCTGCATCTGTTTCAATATTTAATTCTTCATTGGTTTCACTTCGATTTTTTATCTCAAATACTTCCTGTTTCACTTGTTTGTATGTATTTTCACTGTCTGCTAATATCATCCATATGACAGTACTGAGTTGTGTTTGTCACACTTAAGGTGGCAGGATAAATTCCAGTGTCATGCTATTTACAGAAATTGGAAAGAGAAGACCAAAAACTTGTTGGTTAGTGCTTTATCCATATTATTCCTCATTCTTATCACAACTAATAGGCCCCATGATGAGGAGTGAGTGTTGAGAAATTGGCTGGAAGTGACACAGGTAAGCATGAGGTGATTTCTATTTTTTAATAGATTGGCTTTAGTTAAATTGATTCAACTGTTGTGTGTATACTTGTCTGGTTTGGGTGTTTTAATGTTATTATTTTCAATATTCAACCTTTGATAGATTTGACTGTTTCTGAATACCTTAGGTTTGACAGTAAGGGGCATGCCTTATGTAGCTGCCAATGTCTTTTCATCTATTTACTGGACAGAGCTTGCTCTGGTCACTTCATCATAGCACTCAGTGGCATAGAGCCCTGATGTTATTCAAGGCCTCATTGTTTAGTATCTGGATGATGCCATTAAGCTAATATCAAATGAACAAAAGGTAAAGTTCACACCCGCACGACAACCGACAATATGTTCTGACTCAAAGTCAGAATCTGATTGTTCTGAGTATTTATAAAAAGGAATCCATCTTTAACTTGTCAGGAAGATGAAGCAGTTACACCATTTTGAAGCTTTTAAAAAGACATTTATTTATTTATTCGACCAGCTGAATAATGAATCACATATTACAAGGAATAATGTTCCTGACATAAAACAATATAGAAGAAATCAGTTGACTTTCATAATCCTTTGCTCCATTTACTATGTGTTTTTTTTTGCAAATGTACTAATTAATAAAGCATATCTCTAAAGTGATTCTCAGTTTTGAAAATAGGAGCAGAAGAGAAGTTACATTTACTGTGGGCCATCCCCTACTCCAAACTGTAGGATTTGATTTCCAAACTTATTCTAAAGCAATATTTTTAATGAGAAAATAGTTGGTTTAAATTTAAAATACAACTAGCTGAGAAAATCAGCTACTGAATTGTTCATCTATCAAGTGAGATGTAGCAGAAAGAAAATGTGTCATCAAGTAAACTTTTAAATGGTAAAATGATTATTATTATTAGGTATATTTTTGCATCTTTTGATTATTGAAGAAGAAATACTGGGCACAAAATCTGTAAGTCACTATAAATCTTTAAGGCTTTTCAGTTTTCTTCTAATCCATGAGGATGGGAGTGTTGGTTGTTGTTTTTAAACTGTAGTTAATTAAGTGTGTAATTTCCTTTTGAACTCCATGCTGGGAGTTTCCTTGGGAGTGCTTCCTACTGACTGCATTTACCTGGAGTGGAAATCCTTTTACAATCTCTGTCCAGAGTATAATACAACTCTGCTGAAGAAGATCATTAAATAAAATAATAGTTGAGACTAAAGTATGGCTAAGGAAAATGTTTGCCAGGCTAACATGCTCTTTATTTTAAACATTAAAGGCATCATCTGGAATAAATTTTACTGATTGCGATTCAACTGTGGGACAAGAGCATGACTTGATGTGAAGAGAATGCACACTATTTATCTGCACGTGGATGTATATTTCCTTTTGGAATAATATACTGCTTCTCCTCCTTTATATGCATAGTAACAAGTGATTCAATGGAACTCCTTTACCAAGAAAAAATGATGCAGTGCATTTCTTTATATATTAAGAACATATGTAGGAGGTTCATTTTTTGAAATGGGTTCAAAAAGTCTACTAATCTTCATTTGCTGAACAGAAATTTATGATTTGCTTTATATTCCAAAATTATCCCAATTAATCTGATGATTGTTAGAATATACATTTACTTTTCACTAGTATAGTTAGTATAAAATATGCTGGTCTTCCCTTTGTATTTCCATGTTTTTGTCTATAAGTAATGAAAAAAGGAAAGCCATTTTGTATGCCTAGATATTCCAGAGTATCATGAAGTGCCCAGCTACAAGCTACCATGCATATCATATTCTTGTACTCTTGAATATGTAGTTTGGCTCTCCTCTTTTGACTCTGGACTTGGGATATTTTGCACAGGCCTCCATCCGTGGTGTGAGTGTGTAGGAAGCCTTAGATCAGTTAATCCCTAGCTTTGGAAGTGATCAGATATTGTTCCCTTTGGGAGAAAGAAGACTTACTCCTGTTTGTGACATCAGGAGTTGGTGGGAGCGCAGAGGGACGCTGGGGCCATGCATAATTCGGTGGTTCAGGAGGCAGTTTTGGGGGCTTTGGGAGAGATATTTACTCAACAGCACGTCCTTCATGGCAACTCTGGGATCATGCCCTTGTGTTCTCCCAGAATTATCCTACAACATAGTCCCACAAGGCATTGTGTACCAAGTGTTGTATGATGAATGATCTCACTATGTAAGCCCCTCTGCAGCAATCCCATCAGGATAACTTGAGACAGGAAAAGGCCAGTCAAATTTCAAAATTGGTGTGAATCAACTTGGAGTTGGTAAACATGATTTGCTCTGGGTTAAATCAATTTTCAAGTACATGGACCTGAGGAACAAAAGTGTAATATGATCCAGTTCCAAGGAAGAATTACTCAAAACATTGATTCTCCATTGTTAGAAAGATTTCTAACAATCTTGGAAGGTTTGAATAGCCTTGCATTGCTGAAATGATTGCTGCATATATTCCCAATGTTTAATTTCAGCAGAGCCTCTCATTCAGGGGAATGATTCATTTGGAAAGAGGAGCAAATTACTATTTATCACACGGATTATTGTTTCCATTCCAGCAAAATGTTCTGCTCATTACAGCAGGTGAGAAGAGAAATTGAATACTTCACTTTCTGTCAGCATGAAACACTCCCACACTGTTATAACCAGGTTTAATGCTGGAAAACCAGCCTCTAAGCTGCACAGAGAGATTTCCTTTCCACAGCGACAACGCATGCAAGGAAGAGGAACTCTGCAGATGCTGGAAATCTGAGCAACACACACAAAATGCTGGATGGACTCAGCAGGCCAGGCAGCCTCCCTTCAGCCCGAAACACTGACTGCACTTTTTTCCCTCACAGATGCTGCCTGGCCAGCTGAGTTACTCCAGCATTCTGCATGTATTGCTTTTTAACACATGCATGAAAATAGGATTTGTTCCTGAAGAAGGGTCTTAGCCTGAAATATTGACTGCTTGCTCATTTCCATAGATACTGTCTGACCTGCTGAGTTCCTCCAGCATTTTGTGGGTATTGTTGAATAGGATTTGGCCACCAGGCTCTTCAGACTTGTCTCACCATTCAATATAATCATGGCTGTTCTGCCCCAAGAATCAACTTTTACGGAAGTTTTACATGCACCACATTTTTTAAAAATATATTGATTAAACATATGTGTGTTTCACAGCCTAAGGCTCCAATTAATTGTCCATTCCTAGTTTCCCTTGAGAAGGTGAAGACAAGCTGTCTCCTTGAACCAAAGAAGATGAGCTGTCTCTGGGTCAAAACTCTGGGATTTTGACCCAATTACGGTTAAGGAACAATGATGAATGTCCAAGATAGGATGTTCTGTGCTTTGGAAGGTAATTTCCAGCTATCGGTTATTATGCTTTTTGCTGCCCTTGTTTTACTAGCTCGTAGAGGTTGTGCATTTGGAAGGCACATCAAAAAAGTTTTGGTGAACTCCCACAAAGTATCCTATAGGTCAGTGGTTCCAAAGAGGGTAATATTGCCTCCTTGGAGAATGGCGGAAGTTTCTAAAATAAAGGACATGGTGGGGAGCGGCTTTCAGTAGCAAGTGGGGCAGCTGAGAGATTACAGGTTTAATTTAAGAAGAGCATCACATATTATAAGTATATGATCCCCAGTGTCTCATAATGAACACGTAATCACTTCATCTCTTGCTAACTCGCCATTCCTTTAGTCTTTGCTTGAAGTGCATTATAGTTGTTGAAAAATGATGTGACACTTCGGTATTTGGCATATCATGAGAAATCTGGATAAGAAGTCGTGTTATTTCCAGGCCCAGCCCCTGCATTGTTGTCATATGCTACTGTAGTACAGTGTTAGCTAGTACGATTCCCATTCTCTAATCACTCAGTGACGCAATTCCTATATGGAATTCAAATGGGGCGAAGTTCAGAATCCAACCCTTTTGAATGGTCTTGACTGCATTTCTAGCTCTTTATGTACCTTCAGACGGAGAGTCAGGTTTATCTGAGCTATGATGACATTATAACTGAACTCTTTATTGATTACAGTACTTGAGGTTGGACTTATTTATTTATTTATTCAGATACAGCGTGGAACAGGCCCTTCGAGTTTTGCCACCCAGCAATCCCCAATTTAACCCCAGCTTAATTTACAATGACCAGTTAACCTACCCAGCACAACTTTGGACTGTGGGAGGAAACTGGAGCACCCGGAGGAAACCCATGCTGTCACGGGGAGAATGTACAGACTCTTTACAGACAGGGGCAGGAATTGAACCCAAGTCGCTGGTACTATAAAGTGTTGTGCTAACAGCTCTGCTATGATGCAGACTATGGTCGTCAATCCATAATGAAAATGACAAACAGAACAAAAAAAGAGAAACGTAGACCACATAGTGTGGACTATCAGCACTTAGTAACAAATGACAGCCCATGTGTCTGTTGTGTGAAAATGTTTTTTCAAATGAGGCACTGAAACAATCCCAGTTCCTTGAACACTTGAAGAGAATATACACTTATAAAGCAAACAAGAACTCGGTTTATTTTCAGTCACTCTGTGAAACTTTCAGAAATGGAAAACACTTCAATACATGTTTGCCAGCACGTCACAACAAAACAGTGATGACTTGCATGCTTCATTGCTCACTGCTGAATCTGGAAAGCTCCATGGAATTGGAGAAAAGCTGATTCTGCCAGCAGTAAGAGAGGTCTTAAGTAAGGTTTGCAGAAGTCACTAGACCAAATAATTAAAGAGGATTACACTCAGCGACAACTCTGTTCAAAGACAAGTACATAAAATGTCTGAGAATGTGGAAGGCACATTGTGCAACATGTTTAGGACCAAAGAATTTGCTCTGCAGTTGGATGAGTCTATTTTGCCAGGTAAAAACTCTTTGTTTTTTTGGTTAAGTTCACTTCATAATAGATGAAAGCATCGTGCAAGGGAACTAGAAACAGATATGAAGGGAGGCAATCTTGCAAAGAAAGGAACATTCTGCTCACCAGCATTCTTGCTTGTGCGACAGATGGGGCACCATCAATGACAGTATGCCACCGTGGGGTTATTACTTTCTTCAAAAAAAAGCTATACCAAAAATATTTTCCATTCTCTGTGTAATCCACAGACAATATCTTGCACACAAAAAATTTAGCGATCAGCTGCATAAATCATTAAATACTGATATCACAGAGGTAAATAATATCTAGGTCTATAAAACCACGCTCTCAGTTCTCCACTATTTTGAGAATGATGAGCAGCTTGAAAGCTTGCTGTTGCACACAGAAGTCTGCCTCTCAAAAGAAAGCTGCCTAAGACACTTTTATGTGCTTTTTGAAACTGTGATAAAATTCTTTAAAGACTTGAATCCTTTATTCAGTAGTTAACTCTAGAATATTAGGCACGACATTGCTTATTTGTCAGAATTAGTCACAAAGCTTAATGAAATCAATCTTCAATTGCAAGTGTTACGTAAACCCCGTAACCAGGTAACTTACCAGCAAAGATAGATGGATCAGCTGAGTCGGATGCTACTATTTTCAACCGTTTTATTCAACAAGGGCACAAACGTATGGTTAATACAAAACATTCAGATCATCAAAACTCAATCTAAAACACCGGTGTAATAATAATCATTCAAAACACAAGCTCGATCGTCGTCTAGGGGTAATGTAGATTTTATATCGTTCACTGGATAGCTAAAAGTCTTTTAGATCACGGCAGTTTCACTTAGTTGTCGGCGGAAGTGTCGCGTTGGTGCACGTTTAGTTAGAAAGACAGAGAACATGAAGCATTTACCCGACAGGTTTTCCAACCTGTAGGAGGTAGTCGGAAGTCTCGTTGGGGGAATGGACTCTCATCTGTGGCTTCCCCTGTAGCTAGGCCGTCTTCCGTGGTGAAGTCGCCAATCCCAGGCAAGGGAAGGACGCACACGAACCCCACCACCGGCTGTAGCTATTAAAACGCTGTCGCAGGATTTCTAGCGTTTCTCCTTTGTGTGTTTCCTTGGTGCATCTGAGGGTCCTCCCCTCAGACCCGCCTTTATACTTCTTCACGAGATCGCAGGTGTCAATCAAGTTGCAGGTAATGCGATCTCTCTCTCAACCAGCCCACTTTGCCCGAGGGCTTTTCAGGTGGTCTCCATGAGACAATAGTCAAAGTCACTTTTATTCTGCGTCTTGGAAGAACGTGGTCTTTCGCACGTCTCTCTCTTGGGTCAGTTGACCCCCCTTAACTAGAGTTCTTGCGATTTTCACAAAGGAGGGAGCCAACGGCATAACACAAGGAAGAGATATGAATCATATCAAAGTCAAATCAGTCATCTCCACATTTCTGTCCAGGTTAATTCTAGACATTGGCCATTGCGACCTTTTCCAATTTCCAAGCCTCTCTGAGATGGAAGAGAAAGAAAGAATACCAGATGATGATCTTCATGTATACTGTATCAACCTGGGTGAGATGCATAAAGACATGTCAGAGAGATTTCAGAATCTTCTCTCATTCCAAATTCCATATTGGGTAATAAATCCACTCCCAAACACTTGTAATGAAGAATTAACAGGAAGGATGGAAGAAGAACTGATCTTGCTACAAAATAAATTTGAGCTGAAACCAAAGTTCAAAAAATAAGAAAATTTTTGGTTGCAGAAATGAAATCTCTGAATGCTGTCTTGCTCTGTGGAAATATGTCAAACTATTCTTTATTGCCCTTCCAACATCATATTTGGAGCACAGTTTCAGTGCAGTCACCCAACTTCATTCAAAGCAATGAAACAGACAGCTAATTACCGTACTTCTGTCCTCTCCTATCAGATTCCTCCTTCTCCAGCCTCGTACCTCTTTTGCCAAACAACTTCCTAGCTCTTTATTTCACACTCCCCTCATTCCTGGTTTCACCTATCACCTTGTGTTTCTTCCTCTCCTTCCCCCACCTTCTAACTCTGAGTACTCATCTTTTATTTCTCTCCAGTCCTGATGAAGGGTCTCGGCCTGAAACCTCGACTATTTATTCTATTCCATAGATGCTGCCTGGCCTGCTGTGTCCCCCACAGCATTTTGTGTGTGTGTTGCTTGGAATTCCAGCATCTGCAGATTTTCTCTTCTTTGCAGATGATTGAATCTGAGGATCTGAGGTTCCTTCTGCATGACATTCAGCTTGATGTTGAGAAGTAAATATTACTGCACCAAACCCATCCATCTCATTGAAAGTTGAAAAAACTATGAAGTATTGAATAGTCAGACTACTAGTGTACATACTAAAATTGTTCATAAAGATTGTTTTTAAGGTACTTAAATAAAGAAATAACTTTAATTTGTAGCTTTAAATAGATTTATTTTTTGCAATTGTTTGTCGCTGTTTTAATTTGCAGTTCCTATTTTCTTTCACTGTGCATTGTAAATCAAAATTCTTTATAGTTTTATGTATTTGCTGGAAACTGTTTTATGTAATTGCTGGGGATGTGGTCTGGGAGCCAAGGGGGTGATAACCCAAAAAAGTTTGAGAACCGCTGCTCTAGGTGGTACAAACTACTGCCACAATGTGTTGGTGGTGGAGTAGATGAATGGTTGTGGATGGGGTGCCTATCAGTCAGGCTATGACATCCTGTATGGTGTCAAGTTTATTGAGAGTTGTCGAAGTTGTGCTAATGCAAGCATTTAGAGGGTGTACCCCAAACTTTCAAAATTTTACCTAAATAGCTCCAGTGATCCAGCCTTCACAACCCTCTGGGTAGAGAATTCAAGAAATTTTACTATTCACTGTTTCATAATTTCTCTTTGAGAAGAAAATCACAGGGACTTTCAGTCTTAAATGTCACTCTCTTCCTTTTTTACATTATGTTCCCTAATTCATGACGCTCTACAAATGGAAACATCTCGACATTTACCTCGTCATGCCTCTCCAAAGGATCTTGTGTTTTAATAACATCACCCCTCATTCTTCTAAATTCCACTGCCTGCCCTGATCAGTGTTTCCAGCATTTTCCACTTGTGTTTCACTCCAACCAACCTACCAACCTCTGCTGTGCCTATTGTCTTCTTTATTATTTATTGTAATGCTTGCACTGTTCTGTGTACTTTGTGCAGTCCTGGGTAGATCTGTAGTCTAGTGTAGTTTTTGTATTGTTCATGTAGCACCATGGTCCTGAAAAACATTGTCTCATTTTTACTGTGTATTGTACCAGCAGTTATGGTCGAAACGACAGTAAAAAGCAACTTGACTTGACTTGACTTTACGATTTCTCCACCAGTCACACCTGAGGTTTCCTGAGATACTGCATGTTGATATTGAATTGTAGTGGCCAACTGAAATCTTTGGGACAGATTAGCTTGGCTCCCTCAATGAACATAAAGAAACATTTCAGTCTTGAGTGAGAAATTTATTTTCTCTCCCCAGGCCTAACTGGGACTTGGGTCATTCAATTTATATAAAGTCATGGAGTGATTTTGGGATGAAACGGGAATTAAATGTAATGAGGATAAGGCAGGAAGTTAATCAGGTGAGCCATAATCTGACTGAATGGCAAAGCAGGCTTAAGAAATTTAGAAATCCTAATCTTGGTCCAACTTCTTATCAACTTGTTGTCTAAATACATTGAGTGTGAGTTTTTAGCTTCAAAATCTAGTGAATAAAATGGGGGCTATCATAGGATAATTTATCCATTTAAAATCTCTGAGGAACATGTAACTAGAGGAACATTTATGAATTGAGTTAAAGTTGTGTAAACCATGTAGAAAGGTGAGTTTACCTCAGGTATTTTTCAAATTTCTGTCGAAGTAGGAAAGTGACAACATGGCCCTTTGTTTGATCCAGGTTAGTTCACCTGTAGGTGAAGGAGATTTTGAATGCTATTGTGCATTACCAGTCTCAATATCAATAGCTCATTCAGATCATGTTTGGAATTGCCTCTGTCCTTCAAATCTGGTGGAAATCAATTGCTTTGATCTTGAGTCTCAGATGTATTTCTTACCCCAGCCAATATTTTTGGCTTTAATCTATCCAAATGTTACTGTTGAAATTGATGAGGGAGTGTTGTGAGGCTTGAAAGGTTCAGTTGAAACTATGTGGTAAGTTGGAGGTTCAAGACATTAGGTTTGTAGCTGTGATTTACTGTTGGATCTCACAACTTCCGCGAGTCACAGCTTCTTAACAGATGTGAGAATGGCTGATAGTGAAACATTACATCCAACTAATGAAGCACATTAATGCATTTTGCATGTAATGAAAATTTGGGCATTGCTGAGTTTTCACTTGAAGTATCAGGATGGTAATCTAAGAGTATAATTTCTATTAAGTTTTACTTTACAGATCACCAGAGCCCACTAACTCTAAAGTTCCTACGACTATCAATGTAGTTGAGCTCAGCAATAAGTTTTGGATAGTCAGTTAATAATTGGACCAGTAGAGAGGGGTGGACGATGACATCTGCCTTATTAAGTGAAATTCCACTTGTATTCTCTTACTGCACATCAAGAAAGACCACATGCTCAAAAGAGCAACTTTGATGAATAAAATGGCATTTAATCTTCCAAAAGAATCTATTTTTGTCTATTTAAAATTAAAGACACTCCCACAGTATAACATTAACACTTTCATTCTAAACTAAAGGGAATTTGACAAAATAATGTTTTCTTAATTTCACATACATAGAGCTTTATACGTTTTGTAGTTCTCTTACTGCACACAGAGTTATAGCATATCATAATTTTGGCTACTTCTAAAATAATACATTCTTAATTATATGTGCAGTGTATTTAAGCTATTTGCTTTGTCAATCTGGAATTAATACAACATGGACTAAGCTGTGGTTTTAGAATTTGTTTTTTAAATATATATTGTTTCATATTTATAACACAGCAGTTTAGAATATTTTAAGTGATTCCATATAAGTTGCACATTGCCTCAAGCAATATAATTCACTAACAATGGTTAAACATAAATTTTTATCCATGTCCTTGCTCAAGCATGTCGTGTTACGGTCTCGGCAGTATTTTGAAAATATTTTCACCATAGTTTTAAGACAGGGAGGCTTCTGAAACAATTCAATCTACTGCAAACACGAGGAAATCTGCAGATGCTGGAAATTCAAACAACAACACACACAAAATGCTGGTGGAACACAGCAGGCCAGGCAGCATCTATAGGGAGAAGCGCTGTTGACGTTTCGGGCCGAGACCCTTCTTCAGGACTAACCGAAACGGTTATTCCTGACGAAGGGTCTCGGCCCAAAACGTCGACAGCACTTCTCCCTATAGATGCTCCCTGGCCTGCTGTGTTCCACCAGCATTTTGTGTGTGTCAATCTACTGCATTCACTTTTGATCAAAGTTCATTCAATTCCAACATTTTTATTCCAAGGAAAAACACTACATTGAAGGAAATCTGAAATTGGACACTCACCTGAAATGCAAAGTCTTTCACTCTCCACGGATGCTTTATGATCTGCTTCTGCATTTTTTTTGTTCTTTTCATTATCGCTATTTTCATTGTGATACATGTATCAAACTGCAAACTGAGTATCTGATTTATTTTAAAGATATTTTCAAGCTTTTAAAAGGAGAGCTAATAATGTTCTGTGTTTTTTTTAAGATACAGTGCAGAATAAATCCAGCAATCCCTAATTTAATCCGAGCTTAATTGCAGAACAATTACACAGAAGAAACCTACACAGTCATGGGGAGAATGTATAAACTCCATACAGGCAGTGGTAGGAACTGAACCCAGATCACCTGTACCATAAAGCATTTTCCTAACCATTATGCTACAATGCCACTCCTTATTGCTGAGTGATTTTTAACTCTCCTAAAGCATTGCAACTTTGTGATTAATAGTTAGCATGGAGTTTTAATTTGTTGGATAGAAGCAACATCAATGTACACAATACAAAAAAAGAAATAATCTTATAATAGACAAGAATAAATATTAATTAGAATGAAAAGAAGGTTTTTCTTGAAGCAAATCATAATTATATGTACAAGACTAACAGTTGTGCTCTGGAATCAGGAGAAGTACTGTGTCGGGGGGGAGATTTTAGAACAGTTTCAGCAAGGCAAGTCAGCAAGAGGAAGAGAATAACTGAGTGAGCAGACAATTATATCTTCATGCATTGCTTGAGGGCACTTTACAGTGGCTCTTTGAAGAACAACATTATCATTTGAAGATGTGCAGGTCTTCCTTCGCTGGATAAGGAGGAGAGTGTATGTGCAGAAAGGATGGGAAAGTTATTTTTTTAAATCATGCTAATTTGTAGAATCATGAAGTATACTTTTCAAGTGAAAACTTTTAGTTATCATAAAGCAGCTTAACAACCCGAATACTTACGATTTGAAAGGATTCATCTGAATACTTAAAACCACATCTGCTATTTGAGATTTGGTGTCTTTGTCAGCTGACTTCCTCCAAACACTAAATCCAATTAATGGAACAGAGTACTTCTGCATGTAAAGAAAATTAGGGTGATGCTATAAGAGTTTTCACTTGAAGTATCAGACTTGCAATCTAAGAGTAAAATTTTCATCGAGTTTTACTTCACTGGGAAAACATTCTTTGATGCAAAGAATTGCTTCGTATCCTCCCGGGCACTGCATCCATTGCAAACTGCTTGCAATCAGAGAGCGAGTGAACCAGGCAGTTATCATATTTGTATGGTGATTCATACATTTGGGGAATGCACATAAATGTTATTGAACTAAAACCTGTCAGATACTGTATACTTTATGTTGCACAGAGTAAGAAGACTTAGCTGCTGTTCCATACTCCATCTGCTGGTACCTCCTAAAATGGCAGGCATTGGTTAAAAAGAAAGATTAATGATTGTTTCATTCCATTTAGTAAGTGGTGTAGAGCAAGATTTATCCCTTCTTCCTCTGTTACAGAGGGAGGTATTCTGGCTGAGCTTCCAGTCACCTATCAATGTACATCTCTTCACTCCCACTTCTCCCTCCTCTGTCCTCTACTTCCTACATTGTTCCAGACACATTACAGCTTTCTGGATATCACTAAGTTCAATAGCATCAGATAATCAGTGATTCCAGCATTTTAATTTCAGAATTCCTGCACAGTTCTTCCTTCAGCACTTTCATATTGTCCTACAGTAACATTGCTACCAGATTTTTATTACCTTACATTATCTTTTTCTTTCTATTTCATCTCTCCTGGCCTTGATTTTATCCCAGATCTTTTTGTTTACCCCTGTTTCCCCATCTTCTGGATCCTTAAAACCAATTTTATCTTTAATGATCGTTAATTCCGGTGAAAGATTATCGCCACAAATCTTTTCTCCTTCCACTGATGCTGCAGGAACTGCTGAGTACTTGATTTCTTTTTAAATTTAGTTATCTAGAATCTGCAGTATATTCTTTTTGTATATGTTGGTACTACTAAGTTGACATTTACTTTGTAATTTGGTATTTTCAAAAGTATCATGCTATCCTTAGACTGCATAGATTCTCCTCGGTAATCTTGTGCATAGTTAATATATTTTTTTAAATATTAAGTGATCCTTTACAAAGGGGAACATTCTTACACAAGTAGGAAAAATTGAAACTCTTCTAACTTTGTGCACCAACAGGCAATTTGAATTGACTGGTGTGCACTCAGTGGCCACTTTATTAGGTACACCTGCTTCTTAATGCAAATACCTAATCAGCCAATCCTGTGACAGTAACTCAATGCATAAAAACATGCAGACATGGCTCAACGTTGTTCAGACTAAGCATTAGAACAGGGAAAAAATATGCTCCAGGTGATTTTGATCATGGAATGATGGTTGGTGCCAGATGGGGTGGTTTGAGTATCTCAGAAAATGCTGATTTCCTGGGATTTTCACGCACAACAGTCTCTAGAGTTTACAGAGAATGGTGTGAAAAATGAAAACAGTTAGCAGCAGTTCTGTGGGCAAAAGTGCCTTGTTAATGGAGGGAGGTCAAAGGAGAATGGCCAGACTGGTTCAAGCTGACAGGAAGGTGACAGTAGCTCAAACAATCATATTTTATGTAGTGTGCAGAAGAGTAATTCTGAATGCAAAACATGTTGAATATTGAAGTGGATGGGTTACAGCAGCAGAAGACTCCAACAAAAAAATTAGTTGCCACTTTATTAGGTACCACCTATACCTACTAAAGATATAGGAAGCATTTAATATACATATAAAGGTAAAGGAATATAATCTCAGTGGCCACTTTATTAGGAACCTCATGTCCATAATAAATTAGTCATTAAGTGTATACTTCTGAGTGGTAATTTATGGAAGTAAAATATTTCAACTCCTTATCCAGTTCCGTCCTCAGCAAACCAGTCCAATATTTTAAGTGCAGTTCAAGTTATTAACCATTGTGTAGTAATTTAAAAAAAATTAGAACTAGAAGATACTAAAGCCTTCTAAGTGATGATTCATCACTAATCTCCTCCCACCCTGAGATTGATTCAAATTTTGTCTTTAACTTTGTCTTGCTACGTAGCCGTGAGCGTAATCTTGTCACTGCGCCAGTTTCACCTCAGTCTGTAAGGAATTTGTACGTTCTCTCTGCGACTGTGTGGGTTTCCTCTGGGTGCTCTGGTTTCCTCCCATGTTCCAAAGACATAGGTCACATGGTCACATGGGTGTAATTGGGTGGCACTTGCTCTTTGGGCTGGAAGGGCCTGTTACTGTCCTGTAATAAATTGAATTTTGCCATCTTTAAGTAATGGAACTGGAACAAATGCAAAACTGAACAGCCAGAGTAATTTGTGAAATTGGATGTGTTTTGGTTGAAGACACTCCTATGATTTACACTCAATATCATGTGCTAGACCAGGACTTGTTCATTTTCAGGCAAGAGCTGAGTGAAGAATTTGCAATTGCCGTCTCAACACCACTCTGACTATTTGGTACCATGTCACAGCTTGAGGTGCTTCTCCCCTTAGCAGCTACAACACAATTGCATGTGATAATGATATGAACAGCAACCCTCCATTGGTCGGGGTCCCAGCTGACTATGTGTTACGCAAACTGGTGTGCAAGCCAGGTTAGTATGACATGGAGAGCAAACAGTTGTCCAGGCAGCAGACTCCCATTCTCCACTCATCTGGCAAATCCAAAACAATGGTAGAGACCCATTCATTTTGGCACCAGTGGCATTGCAGGCATTGCCACCCTGTGTTCAACTCAATGCTGGACTACCTCAGGGGTTCCAGCTCTGGCCTATTCCTCAGGGTTTACTCCCAAAGCTTTCCTTATAAGTGGGTATTGCTGCGAGGCAGTGGAGGTTTGAGATCTGAGTTTTTGTTCTTTTAGATGACCTGCCGACCATGGCAAAGGAGCCCCATCTGCCCAAAGCAATGAGTTTTCAGGTGCCAGTAACCTACCTGTGTCAGTAAAAACAGTTCGCCGGGCGCAGTAGCTGAGCCACACATGAAGGTCAAGAGCTATTTGAGATGCACACCATTCGGAACATTTAATAGGTCATGGGATTTTATTACCACTGCCTCCCGCAGCTACGACTACCTTAAGGATCCAGGTGCAGTTACACACAGGTTAAATGAGAGAGAAGGCCAGGGTGAGGAGATAGAGTGCAAGGAGATATGTATCTATCTCCTACATCTGAGCACCCAACAAAATGCCCTGCCCCAAGTGAGTATCTTGCTTTGGGTTGCCCCACACCACTTCAAGACGTGGCCAGTGACTGCAGACTGCAGCTCCAATTTGATTTGTACAAAAAGACTGGAAACAATGAAAAGGCCAACCTGAAACTAATCATTGATACCAGGGGATGACTGTCCCTGCCATTATATATCCCCAAATATGAAAAGCTACATGGTTCACTTTGAAAGTTCCTTAATTGATATCAAGTTGTTGATCTCTGCATGATATGCTTCTGTGATTGGTCAATAATGTTCACTGGTTACACCCAAAAGCTCCACTCTATAGAGTCATAGAGTCAAAGATCATATCAACAGATAAAAAGGTCATTCAAATCTTCTAGACTGTGCTGAACCATTAATCTGCCTAATCCCATTGACCTGCACCCAGACCATAGACCTCCATATGACTCTCATCTATTACATATTCAAATTTCTCTTAAACTTTGAAATTGACTCCACATCCACCACTTGCTCTGGCAGCTCGTTCCAAACTGTCATCACCCTCTGAGTGAAGAAGTTTCCCTTAAACATCTCACCTTTCACTCTTAACCCATGATCTCTAGTTGAAGACTCACTTAGCCTCGGTGGAGAAAGCAGCTTGCATTTACCCGATCTATCCCCTTCATAATTTTGTATACCTCTATCAAATCTCCTTACAATCTTGTACATTATGGGAAATAAAGTCTTAAACTATTAAACCTTTCCCTATAACTCAAGTCTTCAAATCCCAGCAACATCCTTGTAAATTTTCTCTGCACTCTTTCAATTTTATTTACATCTTTCCTGTAGGTATGTTACCAAAACTGCACACAGTACTGCAAATTAGGTGTCCCCCATGTCTTACAGAATTTCAATATAACGTCCCAGCTCTAGAACTCAATACATTGATTTATAAAGGCCTGTGATGCTACTTCCAAGGAATTATGGATCTATGTTCCAGATCCCTAATTCTCATTTTATAACCCTTACCCTGTTTGGGTTTGCAAAAGCCCAACACCTCACACTTACTTGCATTAAATTCTATCTGTCTTTTTCAGCCCATTTTTCCAACAGGTACAAATCCCACTGCAAGATTTGATAATCTTCCTCACTGTCCACTGTATCCCCCCCCTCCCCCCAATAGATGACTGATCCCTATGACACGCCACTGCTCACAGGGCTCCAGTCAGAGAGGCAACAACCTACAACCACTCTGGCTTCTTCTGCAAAACCACTGTCTAATCCAATATGCTATCTCATCTTGAAGTGCTAAGCAACTGAGTCTTATTGATCAACCTCTTATGCAGAATCTTGTCAAAGGTCTTGCTAAAGTCCATGTAGACAACATCCAATGTCTTGACTTCATCAACTTTCCAAGTAATTTCCTGTTCAAGATTGGTTAGAAAAGAATTATCGCACAGAAAGCTATGATGACGATCCCTAATCAGTCCCTGTCTATCCAAATATTTATATATCTTGTCCCTTAGAATACCTTCCACTAACTTTCCCACTATTGATGTCAGCCTCACTGGCCTATAAGTTCCTGGCATATTCTTAGAGCCTTTCTTAAACAATGGAACTACATTAGTCATCCTCTAATCCTCTAGCACCTCACCTGTGACTAAGGATGTTTCAGATATCTCTGCTGAGGCCCATGTAACTTCTGCTCCAGCCTCCCACAGGATCCAAGGGAAAAACACAATGTCAGGCTCTGTGGATTTATCTACCCTAATTTGCCTCAAGACTGCAAACACCTCCTCCTCTGTAATTTGTATAAACTCTGTTGTAATTGGAACAAAATCACTGGGGAGATGCAGCTGGTAGGTATATAGCAGTCTTTTATTTGACAAAACGAGACACTGCAAGTGTCTGAGATCCCTTCGTAAAAAGTGGCCTGTTTGACCCAATATCGCATGACATTTTATATGATAAAGGTCAAAGTATAATTCCATATTTACAAAATATCTACAATGCTTCCTTTGAATTACATATAACTTTCATTCCTCCTCCTTTGTACCCACACTCCAGACACTGAAAATGAATGTTAATCAACATTGTTAGATTTTTCAATTAACTGCAGTTCACAGTTCTAGGAACCTATTGTCCAGAGCTGCAATTTAAATTAAATCTACAGTTTGTGTTCAGATGTAAAGATTGATTACCTGAAGTCGATATGTTGCTATACAACCTGAGTCCAGATATACCCTAACAAGGTCCATGACCTTGCTGCTGTATCAACAAAGTCTGTGTCCATCTCCCAAGTAAATATAGATGTAAAAAAATTCATTCAAGACCTACCCCATCTCTTTTGGCTCCATGCATAGATTACCACTCTGATATTCGAGAGGACCAATTTTGTCCCTTGCAATCCTTTTGCTCTTAACATATCTGTAGAATCCCTTAGGATTCTCCTTCACCTTGTCGGCTAGAATAACTTCATGTTCTTGTAGCCCCCCGATTTACTTATTAAGTGTTTTATAGCATTTCTGATACTCATAAAATACCTCACTAGCAAATCTTCCTGCTAGGATATTAGCCACCTTCCAGTTCGGGTACAAACTGAACCTTCTGTATTGGTCCCAACTTCCCTGGAAGAAATCCCAATGATTCAAAAATCCGATGCCCTCCATCCAGCACCAATCCTTAGCCATGTACTGAACTGTATAATCTTCCTATTTCTGACCTCACTAGCACTTGGCATAGGTAACAATCCTGAGATCACAATCCTATGGGTCCTCTCCTTTAATATAACACCTAAAACCCTCAACTCACTTTCCAGGACCTCATCCCTCATCCTACCCATGACATTGGTACCGACCTGGACCACAACCTCTGGCTGATCACCCTCCCACCTAAGAATGCTGTGGAATTGATCCAAAATCTCCCTGACCTTGGCACCTGGGAGGCAACAAACATTCTGAGAATCTTGTTCTTATCCACATACCTTCTTTTTGTTCGGCTAAGCAATGAATTCCCTACCACTACTTCTCCACACTTCCCTTCTGAGCCACAAAGCTAGACTCAGTGCCAGAAAACTGTGGCTTTCCTCTGCGAGGTTGGAAGGTGTTGAATCATTGTAGATAGAGCTAAGGAACTGCAAGGGTGTAAAGACCCTGATGGGAGTTGTATACAGACCCCCAAACAGTAGTAACAATGTGGCCTACAAATTACAATGGGGGATAGAAAATGCATGGCAGAAGGGCAATGTTACAATAGTCATGGGGAACTTTGATATGCGGATAGACTGGGACAATCAGATTGGTGCTGGGTTATAGAAGGGGGAACTTCTAGAGTGCCTATAAGATGGATTTTTAGAGCAGACCGAGGTTGAGCCCACTAGAGGATCAGCTATTCTGGATTGGGTGCTGTGCAATGAACCCTTAGGAGTAAGTGATTGAATTCACCCTGAAATTTGAGAAGGAGAAGCTAAAGTCAGATGTATCAGTACTGCAGTAGAGTAATAGGAATTACAGAGACATGAGCGAGGAGTTAGCCAGAATTGATTGGAAAAGAACACTGGCAGGGCTGACAGTAGAGCAGCAATGGTTGGAACTTCTGGAAGCAATTCGAAAGGCAAAGGATATATACATCCCAAAGAGGAAGAAGTATTCTAAAGGAAAGGTGACACAACCGGGGTTAACAAGAGAAGTCAAAGCCAACATAAAAGCCAAAGAGAGAGCATATAATAGAGCAAAAATTAGTGGGAAGTTAGAGGATTGGGAAGTTTTTAAAAACCAAAAGAAGGCAGCTTAAAAAGTCATTAAGAAGGTACAGATGGAAAACAAAAGTAAGCTAGCCAATAATATTAGAGAGGATACCAAAAGTTTCTTCAGATGCATACAGTATAAGTGAGAGGTGAGAGTAGATATTGGGCCACTGGAAAACAATGCTGGAGAGGTAGTATTGGGGGATAACAAAATAAGGGACAAACTGAGTAAGAATTTTTCATCAGTCTTCACTGTGGAAGACACAAGCAGTATGGTGGAAGTTCCAGGCGTCAGGGGGCATAAAGTGCAGGAAGCTACCTTAAATAGAATGTTCTTGGGAAATGGAAAGGTCCGAAGGTGGATAGGTCACCTGGACAAATGATGTACAGCCCAGGGTTCTGAAAGAGGTGGCTGAAGAGCTTGTGGACACATGAGTGATGATCTTTCAAGAATCACTAAATTCTGGAATGGTTCCAGAAGGTTGGTAAAATGCAAATGTCACTCCCGTCTTCAAGAAGGGGGAGAGGCAGAAGAAAGGAGTCTACAGGCCAGTTAGTCTGACCTCAGTGGTTGGGAAGAGGTTGGAGTGGATTATTAAGGATGAGTTCTCAGGGTACTTGGAGGCACGTGATAAAGTCGGGTGTAGTCAGCATGGTTTCCACAAAGGAAAATCTTGCTTGACAAATCTGTTGGGATTCTTTGAAGAAATAACAAGCAGGATAGACAAAGGAGAATCGGTTGATGCTATGTACTTGGAATTTCAAAAGGCCTTTGACAAGCTGTCACACATGAGACTGCTAAAAAGCATGGTATTACAGGAAAGACTCTAGCATGGATAAAGCAGTGGCTGATTGGCAGGAGGCAAAGTGTGGGAATAAAGGAAGCCTTTTCTGGCTGGCTGCTGGTGACTAGTAGTGTTCCACAAGGATCTGTGTGGGGACAGATTATTTTTATATTATATGTCAATAATTTGGATGATGGAATTTATGGCTTTGATGCAAAGTTTGCAGACAATATGAAGATAGGCAGAGGGGCAGGTAGTTCTGAGGCAGTAGAGAGGCTACAGAATGACTCAGGCAGTTTAGGAGAATGGGCAAGGAAATGGCAGATGGAACACAGTGTACAGTGTCAGGAAGTGTATGGTCATGCAGTTTGATCGAAGAAGTGAAAAGGTTAACTATTTTCTAAATGGAGAGAAAATACAAAAAACTGAGGTGCAAAGGGACTTGGGAGTCCTAGTGCAGGATTCCCTAAAGGTTAATTTGCAGGTTGAGTCTGTGGTGAGGAAGGCAAATGGAATGTTAGCATTCATTTCAAGAGGACTAGAATATAAACACAAGGATGTAATGTTGAGGCTTTATAAAGCACTGGTGAGGCAAAATGTGCTGAAACTGGAGAGGGTTCAAAGCAGGTTCACGAAAATGATTCTAGATTGAATGGCTTGTCATATGAAGAACTTTTGATGGCTCTGGATCTGTATTCACTAGAATTCAGAAGAATGAGGGGTGAACTCATTGAAACCTATTGAATGGTGAAAGGCCTTAATGGATGTGGGGAGGATGCTTCCTATGGTGGGAGAGTCTAAGACCAGAGGACACCACCCTAGATAAGGGGTATCCTATTAAAACAGGGATGTGGAGGAATTTCTTTAGCCCGAGAGTGGTGAATCTGTGGAATTCGTGGCCACAGGAAGCTGTGTAGAACAAGTTTTTATGTATATTCAAGGCAGACCTTGATAGGTTCTTGAGTGGTCATGGCATGAAGGGATACGGGGAGAAAGCAGGAGGTTTGGGCCAAGAGGAAAATTGGATCAGCCATGATGAAATGGTGAAGCAGACTCAATGGTCCAAATGGCCTAATTTTGCTCCCATATCTTATGGTCTTATGGCCATCCCTCCCTACAGTATCCAGAGTGGCATACCGGTTGTTGAGGGGAAAGGCCACAGAGGTACTCTGCATTGGCTGCCTATCCCCTTTCCCTGTCCTGTTTGTTGTCTATTTACTTGTGTTCAGCACCTTAGGTGTAACTACCTTCCTGTATCTCTTGTCTATCAACCTCCTGGCTTCCCAAATGATCTGGAGTTTATCATGCTCCAGGTCCAACTCCTTAACACAGCCTTTTAGAAGTTGCAGCTGGAGGTACTTCTTGAAGGTGTAGTCGTCAGGGACAGTGAAGGTCTCCCGGCCTTTCCACATCCCACAAGAGTAGCATTCTAGTATTCTGTCTGGCATCCCCACTGCTGTACATGTGCAATAAGAAAGATAGGAAAAATAAATAATGAAGAAAAATTCTACCTTCTGCCTACGACTCTTCTCACTGAAGCCTCGAGTCAAACCCTGAACTCCCCACTCCAATACTGGCCCACTCACACAATGACCACTCCCACAATAGCTGCTCTGGTTAAAACTAACTTCTTTTTATTGGTCCTTGCCAAGTGCCTAACTATGTGCAATCCAATGTCTCCTCAAGATCTATGGCATATGTGAAGAATGCCTACTGCCCCCGTCTCTTCTTTTAAACTCTCTCTCCCTCTACGCAATCAGATAGTTTCTCTGGTCTGTGGCACACAAAATGCGTAAGATGACCTGCAATGTTATTGCATGTATGACCAATAACTGGGGAAATGCAAGGCCCATAAATGGCTAATGGTACACAAAGTGACTGCCCCACTTCTAATGGGTGCTATTTCACTAAAAAAAACTGGAAAATTTGAAACTAGAAATAATTTTTGTGTGAAACGTAGGCATGACTATGGGTGCAAATTGATCCCATTTCTCAATATATTAACTCATTGATGTTACTTGATGTGGGTTCGCAGACTCTTCTGCATGTCTTAGAAAAATCTGGTGGAAGAGTGTGGGAACACAATGCAGAACAAAAGGCCTTCTTAAATAATCTGCCAAAAATTCTGGGTCCAATCAGCCCAACACATTGATTTGAGCACTCTTGAGAGACACTTGACCACTTTACATTCTTCTGACATTTCATAATGATTCAGTAAAAGGGGGAGATCCTTTGACAATCATAGATATTGTCTGGATAATATCTCTCAAATGCTATCTTTAAAAATATTTCCTTAGTCTCAGCCAAGACACTGAAACAGACAACCATTTTCCATTCCTGACTACAGAAACTTTAATTGGACGGTTAACAAAGGTTGAGGTTATAAACACAGATCTCCACTGACCACCTTCATACATCAGTAGGAATTTGCAGAAAATTTGTTCAGACAGGCCAGTGTTCTGCTTTGCATTATTTTCCAATTCCAGTCTAAAACAGCTGGGACGAGGTGAATATGAACGACATCACTTGTCTTAATTATCATTCTCCCCTTCCTCATTGCAAGTGCATCACTTGAGTTCATCTCCCAACTGAGTGAACAATTTAAAATATAAATTAATCTTGTATGATTATAAACACTGCATCTCAATTATTTTGACAATGTGGAAATAAAATTGAATTCCCACATAGTATTGGAAAAGTTTGAATATTTTAATGACCGGGCTCTTACAACTTGTCTATCAACGCACTATATGTATTCATCAGAGAACATGTCAAAAAGTAGGTACAGATACAAAATCATTTATTTATCACATGTATATTGAAACATACAGTGAAATGTGCCTTTGCATTAACAGCCCACATAACCTAAGGATATTGAGGAGCTGCAGACAAGTATCACCACACATTCCGGCAACAGAATACCATGCCCAATTTCCCAATCTGCGTACCAAGTTAATACCCAGCTTCCCACTCTTGTCCTCCAATAATATTGCCAAAGAACAAACATAGGATAGAAACTTGTCCTCTGACTCTAGTGGTAAAAGCACAATATAGTAGCAACCACACTTTTTAAAAACTTAGTTCCAATATCTTCATCGACATAGCATTGAAGTTGGTAGCAACCCTTATTGGTCCCTTCAAGTTCTGTAATGTATCACACTGCACATGCACCATCCCGATACCAAGTGTGTGAATGCCATACTATTGGCTGGGGAATCCTGATCTGATTCCAAAGGTCAGGGAGACTTGATTGGTTAGATTAGTTGTGATTTTCTCAGTGGAAGTGTTGAGTGTTCAGGTATTGTCACTGAACTATACACCTCAGTCCTGCTAGAAACTCTTCTCACAAAATCCTTGTGCATGCTATGAATTAGAACGGTTGGTGGCATAACTGACACTCAACATGCTGCTGCTTCATGAGTCAAGCAAAGTATCCATTATCTGTTGGTATGACTTTCATCTAAGGGGTTAGGGTGGATTACCTACATGGAGAATGCCTGTGCATAGGGAGGCTGATGAATGGTGTTAGGAAATTTCCTTTTCCATACATCTGAGGCCCTGGTATTCTTTAGGAAGCTCTTCATTTATGTGGCACGAAGGGCCGTACATCCAGAGAGCAATGACTCAGCTTACGATCAGTACACGCATCCTCTTTATGGTTGATTCTAATGGGTATGGCTTGTTCAACATTTCCATATTTGGTATTGTTCTAAGCAAGCTATAGGGAAAAACACTGATGTCACATAGCCTCATGGTGGACAGCAGTAGGCTAAAGACCAGCACCACATAGTCCTGTGTTTACAGCGAAAGGCTAGAGGGTAGCTCCATGTAGTCTTGCGTCTATAGCAGTAGGTTAGAGGAAAGCACCAGAAGCAGCCTCATACTATGCAGAGATAGGCTAAAGGGCAGCACCAGGATCCTCTGCTGATCTAGGCATTAAGCAACACAGACTCGCAATTCTATAGTCTGGCAAAGGTATTGAACTGAACCAGTTGGCCAACTTCCTCCACACACGGACAGCCATCACATGGTCTTTGACAGATCGGCGTCAGGGTATGGAAAGCAAGATGATTGGGGATCCTTCTCTGCTGCAGCCTTCCTCCGCCTTTGTTGCCATTATGATGTGTCATCATTTTTGGCCAGCTCCACTGTTGATATTGTTACGTACCCCGTAACTGGGTCACTTACCAGCAAAGATAGAGAGATCCGTTGAAGTCTGATGGTACTATTTTTAAAAGTATTTATTGATAAAGGGGCACAAAATAAGATTAATACAAACATACAGATAATATACGTCGTCAATACTAAATCTAAAAGCGCGGATATAATAATAATAATCAATAAGAAATAGCTCTATCATTGTCTAGGGGATAATGTATTGTCTGATGGAAATATAAAAGTCACTGTCATTCAAGCTGCAGCGTTTTGGGTTTTTAAGAGAGACGGTTTAAACTTGCCCGGGTCTTTTATGCTGCCAATCCGTTGAGTCGGGAGAATTGATTTCCCCATTGTTAGTTAAAAGCCTTTTCCCGTGGTACCAGCCACCAATCCCAGGCAACGGGACCGAACCCACGTGGCCTCCTTCAAATGGCTTCCCGCTATAACGGGATCGCTAGCGTTTCTTCTGGTGCATCTGAGGGGCTGTTCCTACAGCCCCTCTTTTATCCTGACTTGCAGGGTTGTAGATGTCAATCAGGTTGGGGTGATGCAATCTCTTTCTCACCCAGCCCACTTTTGCCTGAAGGCGTCCACGTAGCATAGCATCTCAATCCACAAATGTGTCTCCAAGAGACAATGGCCATGTCTCATGACTTTACATCGCCGGGGAACGAGGCATTCTGCACGTCTCTCTCTCATTTCCTGGGTCCCCTGACCCAACCCAATAGTGATCTTGCGATTCTCACAAAGGAGGGGGCTGCGGGCATAACAATATCGTGGTTAGATCACTCTTGTGGAGCCTCACCCTTAACCTTGCCACCATGGGTAACCCTACCAGGAGATAAACGGTAGTTGGCTAAACTCTAGACAGCATGGCTCTGTGGATCTCAGGAACTCCCAAACCTCTCCACCGTGAGAAATTAAAAACCCTTGGAGAAGTAGTGTCTATTAGGCCCATTTGAACATGTCTGTTTTCCAATGTCTACCAACCCTATTGGGTAAATGTGCCTGAGTTAGATGCAGCATAACATTTATTCACTCACCGAATGTGAACATTATGGAAATGTCAGAACTTATTCTCCATCCTGAATAGCACACAAGCTGAGAAAGCAGGTAGGTCAAACACAACAATGGTCCAGAGTTATATGTGGGCAAGAAGAGGTAATGTTTGTAAATTCCCTTCTCTAAAAGACATTAGTGAACCAAATAGGTTCCAGGTGAGACCAGTATTTTTATGGTTACATTGTTGAGACTTTGGTTTAAATTCCAAATTATTGTTATTTAATTAATTGAATTTTATTTCCTCTCTGCTTGGTGGGAGTTGAGTTCATTTGGAACAGATCTCTAGTTACTATTGCAGTAATTTAACCACTTAATTGCCATACCATACTAAATGACAGAAAGATAGTTTTCACACTGTTGTTATTTATATTTGTTAGTTCATCATTGAACAGAATGATACTGAAAACTGTGCCAGACTTGTATCCAGTGGAAAGAGGTCTGGCATTAAAAAATCCTCTTTTTCTGACCCTGTCTAGAAAAATACTCACCATATCTTTGGATGTTCAGCACATGAAGCTCCTGCCTGAGATCTCCTAAATATGGGAGATCATCACTTTTGTACTACTCTACATCCTTTAAGATTGTGTTGTATAGCTGTAAATTCTAATTCTCAAACCTATTAATTATAGACAGGTTTAATGGTGGCTTCCAAAAATGAACTGGAAGGTACTTGAAAGTAATAATTGATAGGCTTTGGAGAAAGAGCAAGATTGGCGGACTAACCAGAAAGCTCAAAGGGCTAGTTTAGACAAAATGGGAAATGAGAAGTCATTAACTTCAAATACTATTGTTTCTGTTGATGTAGGGTCATTTGGATTTTGAAAATGTCCTCCTTCTGTGCTGCTGATCTCTCTGATATTCAAAGATCCAAAGTACTGTATGTATGCAGTATACAACCCTGAGATTCATCTTTCCATAGACAGCCATGAAACAAAGAAACAGCATGGAACCCTTTCAAAGAATACAGTAAACACCCAACAGGCAAAAGAAAAAGAACAATATGCACAAATGGCAAAAAAAAGAGTGAAGTACACAATATATAAAGCATCAAACCTGAAACTCATTGAAACAGTCCAGAAATGTTCAGATTAGTTCAGTTAAATTCCATTTAATGCCGTGTTGTTCATTGACTGCAGGATGCAGAGACAGTCTGCCCCAATCAAAATCGTACCAAATAGCAATTAAAAGGAGTAACCAGAAAGTAGAAACACGTTATAACATGAACGACAGGGTCCAATCCACAGAATTCATCAATTAGATCTTACCCAAGACCCAAGGGAGTGATAGACACTAGCCAAATGTAGGCACCTTCCCCCGGGGCAGCAAACAAGAGTGAGAGAGAAACCAGTCAAACACCGGCACCTGTTTCCTGTAGCACCATTGAGCGATGGAACCGATCATGGGCTCATGTCCCATCCCCAGGCTTCTTGGCCTCCAGGCCATACACTCACCTCAAAACCTCACCAAACCCCCTTGAAGACTGCAAAGTGCCAGAGTACACAACTGGCCCAAAAAACATACCATCAAAGTCGCCTCAAATAGTTATGTATTTCATTTATATTTCTTTGAGAAGTACTATCTGATGGAAAAGTCTACAAAAATGGTGTGTATGGCCCAGTTCAACACAGGGAAAGCCCTCCCTACCATCCTGCACATCTACAAGGAGTGCTGCCCAATCAAGAACCCAACCGTCCGGGCCATGCTCTCTTCAGGAAGGAGGTACAGTAGCCCTAGGTCCCATATCAGCAGAATGAAAAACAATCCCTGTTTTTCATTCACCTCACTAGAGGCTCTACCTAGTTTCTGTTGCATGTCCCAACTCCACTTTCCTGTATTCCCATCACCGTCAGATGACTACACTTGAGAGTGAAGGGGGAATAAAGGATTAGCTAGCCACACTGACAGAGAACGTGACCTTGCATTTGCTGTGGCCCACTCCAGTCACCAAGGCCACCTCAACCTTGTTGCAGATTCAGTTTAACAGTGCATCCAATCAGAAAGCAGCCATGTGCCTTGGGTTTTCATGTGTCCACCACCAGGAATTATAATCACCACACTATCAACCTTGCCACCAGCCCCATGCGTGCTCACTTCATTCCTAATGCATTCTGTAAATGACCCAGTACAACACCATTGTTAGGAGGATGTACTGAGGTTGATTATTCCGTGCCTGAATCTACAACCTTAGGATTACTCAGTTAGATCCCCTTTAAGTGGGCTTCAAGTGTTGTGAAGCCTAGTTCAGCTTGAGTATCCATTGCTGTACACAGACTGTACGGGCATAATCCAAAATCCCAAAGCAGCTCCCGGGGTACTTTGCTCTCAAATGTCACCCTTATCCCTCTGTGCACTTGAGCATTCAGTTTAGGGATGATGCAGAAGAAAAATGCTATCTTTTTTGTCCGTGTGGAGTTCAAATCAAGTATAAACTTTTTAAAAGTGAATTTACATTGAAATTGAATTGTTTCACAAAAAAAATTAGTATTTTGTGATCTATTTCTCAGCATTTATATTTTAACAAAGTCTTCGCAGTCTTCAGAATTTAAGACTGAGTTGAACAATTTCACACCATAAATCTCCTCCTCTTTCCTCAGTATATCTCTTTTAGCCAGCAATTGCAATTTTCTATGTTTCTTTTCAGGCATTGATTTTTGTCTCGTTTTCCCCGTCCTCTTTCATTTCTTCTTAAAAATAATAGCGAAAGTTAAAGGGCTTATGTCTCAGCAAGATCTAGAAAAACTCAACCATGCATTTATTTTTAGTAGGTTTGACTACTGTAATAGCATTTTCACAGGTCTCTGTAAAAAATTCCTCGACAGCTGCAGCTCATTCAGAACGCTGCTGTTGGCTTCCTCACTAAGACCTAAAAAGTAGAGCACATCACTCCAATTCTCATATCATTACACTGGCTTCCTGTCTATCAGAGGGTTGACTTTAAAATACTACTAGGGCTTTATAAAGCACTGAATGGTCTCAGGCCAAAATACATCTCTGATCTCTGGCTGCATTGTGAACCCTCCTGAGCTCTCATGTCATCTGGGGAGGGTCTTCTTACTGTCCCCAGGGTCAAAGCTAAACATATTGAAACAGCTTTTAGTTACTAAGCTCCACATATCTGGAATAACCTTCCATATGGTCTGAGGTCTGTCCTGTCGTGTATTGAAATGGTTAAGTCAGTTAATGTAGTTTGACATTGGTCAAGTTCAGTGATGATGTCATCAGTCAGAGACAGAATATGATGTGATGGAGCATGGAAGTGAGAGTGAGAAATAAAGACAGGTTCAGAGCATGAAGTGTCCAGTCATGATATATGCATCTAATTAAGTTCTAAGATAGGTTGCAAATGCACAACATGCTGCAACTTTAAGCTCTTTTTAATTGAAGCTTAAAACTTTTCTTTTTGCTTGTAGCTTTTAATTAGAATCTCCTGCACTGTAAGTTTAATTTCTTTATTTTTATGGGTGATTTTATTCTCTTTATTTTGTCAGAAATTTGATGTTTGATTTTTATGTCTTGCTTGATGTAAAGCACTTTGAACAGCCTTGTGTTTGAAAAGTGCTGTACAAATAAACTTGCCTTGCCTTCTATTTACACTGACTCTAGACAGATGAGCTGTGAATAACAAACCTCTCAAATGACATCACAGCCAGTTACATCATTCAATCTCTCATGGTCTTCAACCTGTAGCAGCCACTCCCTTGTTCTCCTCCACCCATTCCATCTCCATTCCTAAAATATCAAATGCTTGTTTTCTATATCCTACAAACTTCAATGAAAGGTCTTCCACCCAAAATGATAATTATAGTGTACCTGTCTCTATAGATGCTGACAGACCTGCTGAGTACTTCCAGCATCTGTTTTAATTCAGACTTACAGTTTCTGTTGTTACTTTTGTGATTTTTGTTAATAATCTGCTCGCTGTCACCAATTTTTCCAGAAAACATGCAATTAACAATTTTCTGTTCATAAATTCAGCATAGCAGTTGATGTAATGCTATTACAAAACCAGCGATCACCGGCTGGGATTCAATTCCTACTGCAGCCTGTAAGGTATTTGTACGTTCTCCCTATGATTGCATGCGCTCCCTCCAGTTTCCTTCCACATTCCAAAGCCGTACGGTTAAAGTTAGTAAGTTGTTGGCACACTGTGTTGGTGCCAGAAGCATGGCCACACTTGCACACTGCCCTGCACGATCCTTCCTGATTTTATTTCACTGCATTCCACTATATGCTTTAATATTTTGATGTACGTGTGAGAAATAAAGCTAATTATTTTAACCTTTTTAACCTCTGCACACCAGCTGTGTGGTGAAAAAAGGCACAACACCTCAGATGGTTGAGGAGGTTTGGTATGGGCCCCCAAGTCCTAAGAACTTTCTACAGGGGCACAATTGACTAGCTGCATCACTGCCTGGTATGGGAACTGTACTTCCCTCAATCACAGGACTCTGCAGAGAGTGGTGCAGGCAGCCCAGCACTTCTGTAGTTGTGAACGTCCCATGATTCAGGACATTTACAAGGACAGATGTGTAAAAACGATCCAAACGAACCAAACGATCCAAACCACAATCTATTCCAGCTACTACCAGTGAGGTACCGCAGCATAAAAGCCAGGACTAACAGGCTCCAGGACAGCTTCTTCCACCAGGCCAGCAGACAGATGAACTCACGCTGATTTGAGTGTACTCTATATTACATTGACTTTTCTATTTATTATAAATTATTATAAATTACTATGATTGCACATGGCACATTTAGATGGAGATGTATCGTAAAGATTTTTACTCCTCATGTATGTGAAGGATGTAAGAAATAAAGTCAATTCAATTCAACGTGCTAACCCATATCTTTAAATTATTATTTTACCATTCCTTGTTCAGCACACAGCCATTTGGTCGTTCCTTACCTTCCATACTATCGCACAAAGTTTTTTAGCTCTTTCCTCCTTTCGCCTCTCTGTCTGCTTCTTCTTCTTCCTTAAAGCTGATTACAACTGTAGTTTTATCCCACTCTGATAAAAGGCTGTAGAATAGAAACCGTGAGCTTGCTGAGCATTTTGACACTCTCTTGTTCTTTTTTGTAGAGCTCTGAATTACTGATAGAAATAAATGAAAACAAGGAGGTTATGATTATTTTATAAAAAGGGATTTACTTGCTCAGCAGACTAATAAATTTGTCAATATACAAGTGCTGCTGGATTTTGTCTGTTTGCAACCCTTGCAGTTCCCAGATCGGAAACTTACAAGAAGCACGTAAGCAATGAAATAAACAATGTAAGCTAATTTTCGACTGCAATCGTACTTGAAATGGAAAATTTCTCTAGTTGTCCGAGTGGACAGTAAACGTACTCCCTGATGTATTGCTGGGGCTTTATAACACTTTGGTCAGAGCGCTCTCAAAGTATTCCGAGCAGTTTTGGATTCCTTATCTCAGACAAGATGTTCTGGCATTGAAGGGGATCCAGAGGAGGTTACTGAGAATTGTTCCAGGAAATAAAGGGTTAATGTATGTGGAGTGTTTGATGGCTCTGGGCCTGTACTCGCTGGAGTTTAGAAGAATGAGGGGGGACCTTATTGAAACCAGTCAAATATTGAAAGGCCTAGATAGAGTGGGCGTGAAGAGATTGCTTCCTACCATGCAGGAGTCTCGGACCAGAGGACATAGTCTCAGAATAGAGGGATGTCCTTTCAGTGCAGAGATGAGGAGGAATTTCTTCAGCCAGAGGGTGATGAATCTCTGGAATTCATTGCCACAGACGGCTGTGGAGGTCAAGTCATTTGGTATAGTTAAAGCGAAGGATAACAGTTCTTGATTATTAAAGGTGTCAAAGGTTATGGGAAGAAGGCAGGAGAATGGGGTTGAGAAGGATAATAAATCAGCCATGATGGGATGGTGCAGCAGACTCAATGGGCAGAATGGTCTAATCCTGCCCCTATGTCTTATGATCTTATGGGTCAGTGAATACCAGAGAACAAGGTTTTCTCACCTGATCAACACCACCAAATTCAAAAAGAAACTTATCAATTAAAAATTGATAATTCTTCTTGAAAATGCAAAGTAAAGTTGTAGAAGCTGGAAATCTGAAATAAAAACAGAAAATACTGACAGCATCACTGGGAAGAGAAATGATTAAAATTTTAGTTCTGTGATTCTTCACAAGAATTGTCCCACTGAAAGATTCCAGTATTTTCTATCTTCATTCTTCTCATTTATAAAACATTGACAATCCAGAAGATTAAACCACTGATTAATTTATTCTAAGACCTAAATCATAATTTTTATTTAGTGATACATCACAGAGTAGAACCTTTGAGCCACGCCACATCAGGAACTATTGACAAACTCATTAACCCTAACCTAATCACGGGACAATATACAATGACCAATTTATCTAGATGGAACGTCTTTGAACTGTGGAAGGAAACAGGACCAGCTGGAGGAAACCAATGCTTTCCACAGGGCTGGACATTCAGAGACTCCTTACAGAATGGTGCCAGAATTGAACTTTGAACTCCGAAATGCCCCAAACTGTAATAGAACCTCGCTAGCCACTACACTACCGTGGCATGGATATTGCTTCCATTTTTCAACCCCACCTCTTTAGTCAAATGTCCCCTGACGTACTTTCCAGTCCATGGGTATTGACTGACATCCAAAAAAAAAGATTAAAAATCTCTCTGCCTGCTTTTTCTTCTATCTATCACTTGCTGACCAGATGTTCTTACTTAAAAATACCACAAACTTCTTTTTATAAAAGTAAGAAACTATTGTCCTCTAGTTCTGTTCCTCAACTCTGCACTAATGTTTCTTAATCCTCTTTCCCTAATGTATGTTCACAGTTTTCTGACACCCTGCCAAAACTTAACTTCAGGTATATTTTGCCAAAAGAAGGAAAATAAGAAATTAATTTGCAAATCACCAAAGTAAAGGGGAAAAGCGTTCCTAATGCATCCCTTATACAATGCAAAATTCTGAGGACATCTCTGCTAAGTATCATTACATGATGATGTTCTATCTGCTTCTAACTCAGAAGGACTCAGTTCAGTTCTGAAAGGAGGATGTTTTTGAAATTCTAAGATTTATGTGATTATTGGACTGTAGTTAATATTGCTCTCTTTCAGTTTTCTGTGTTTTCATTTTTGTTGCCAATTGGCGGACTGGGGCGATATGTTTTTGTGAGAGGGAGGGATTGGGGATCTGCACTCTGATGCTCGTGACTTTTTTTTTCTGTTAGTTTTTGTGTATGACAGAGGGGGTTGGGGGGGGGGTGGTTGGTGTTTGATGTTCCGGCCGCCATTTTCTGTGTGGGCGATCTGTTAGCTTTTGTGCGAGTCTGAGTTTTGCGAGTTTTGTTTTATTTATTTTTCCTTTTTGTGCAGAAGGGGGTTGTTTTTTCTCTTTTATGTATTTCGTGGCTATTTGGAGAAGAGAAATATCAGAGTTGTATTGTACATGTTCACTTGGAAAATAAAATGAACCTTAAACCTTTGAATCTTTTTGCAGATGGATTTGGCCATGTGGTTGTTGAGGATTCTTTCAGTTGGACCATACTGTGTCTTGAAGAAAGATTTTTGCAGATGAACGCATCCGAGCACTAATCAATCAATCAGAAAGTGATCAACAGAAAATCTCCTTGAAGCAAAGGAAAAGCTGAATCCTGTCATTTGGTTCCTGGAGCAATCTGCCAAAGTCACTTTGTAGAATGTGACCTTTCAAACAAGTGTCAAGACCTTGTTTGGCTGATGATTAGGTTTCCTTCATTCAAAGGCAAAGTCTCAATCGTGCCCCAAATTGCTGTGCAGATGAGCCCATGTACACTTCCTAAGTGCACATTTATCATTGTGCCGAAAGATGTGTGGCAGTCTCTTTGAGTGACGTGTTGGCATACAGGAAGGAGAGTGAAAATCTGGTTGAATGGTGCCACAACAAAAACCTCTCACTCAATGTAAGCAAAACCAAGGAGATGATTATTGGCTGCAGGGGGAAGAAGCTGAAAGTCTATGAGCCAGTCCTCATTAAGGGAGTGAAAGCAGAGAGGGTCAGTAACTTTAAATTGCTTGATGTTATATCAAAGGATCTGTCCTGGGACCCGTGTGTAAGTGCCATCACAAGGAAGTCATGGGAGCACCTCTACTTTCTCAAAAGTCATCTAACGCTTTGACAAAACTTCTACTCATGCACAGTGGAGCATATTCTGACTGGCTGCATCACAACCTGGTATGGAAACACCAATGCCCATGTTGTCAATTTTTTTCCCTGAATTTTTAAATGCACAGTTTGTTTTCTTTTGCACATGGGTTGTTTGTCCATCTTTATTTATGTATAGTTTTTCATAAATTCTATTGTATTTCTTTATTTTCCTGTAAATGCCCGCAAGAAAATGAATTGCAAGGATGCAGATGGTGACATTCACATAATTTGATTATAGATTTACTTTGACAGTTGAATGACACTGGACTCTCCAATCTATAGGTTGCGCACTGAGATAAACATCAACTACCAATGAAAGATCATCCGGATGGTGAAAGGTCTACCCAAAAACTGCTAGTCTGCCAGTGAAAGGAACTGTCCACAATTGAATGTCTATACTGACACATTCCATGGTAAAGGACCTCATACTGAGGGCACTCAGAGCTTGGTGTAGCCACTCCAAAGGCTAAATTGGAACATTTCATCAGGAATTATATCACTACATACAGGCGACTCCTTCAACCCTCAACTCTTGGGTTTAAATCAGAGTTGCTCAGCTATTCAATAGCCAATTATCGGTAGCTTTCATTACACCTTTGGACATTTTGCATAAAAAGTTCACGTTTGCTGATGTCACAGGCCAAATCAAAGGTGAGGATGAATCAGCATATAGGAGGGATTTTGAAAATCTGGCTGAGTGGTGCCATATCAACCACTTACTCAATGTTAGCAAGACCAAGGAGCTGATTATTGACTTCAAGAGAAGGAAGTCAGAGTTCCATTAGCTAAACCTCATTGGTGGATCAGAGGCGGAGAGGGTCAGCAAATTTAAATTCCTATTTATTCCTAGAAATTCCTATTTCGGAGGACCTGTCCTGGGTTCAGCATGTAAGTGATGTTACAAAGAAAGCACCTCTGCTTCCTTAGGGGTTTGCAGAGATTCGGCATGACACCTAAAACTTTGACAAACTTCTATAGATGTGTATTGGAGAACATATTGACTGACTGCATCACAGCCTGACATGGAAACACCAACACCCTTGAATGGAAAATCCAACAAAAAGTAGTGGATATGGCTCAGTCCATCATGGGTAAAGCCCTCCCAAACACTGAGCACTTCTGTACGGAGCGCTGTCGCAGGAAAGCAGCATCGATCATCAAGGACCCCCACCACCCAGAACATGCTCTCTTCTCACTGCTTCTGTCAGGAAGAAGGTATCTTAGGACTTACATTACCCGATTCAGGAACAGTATTCGACCATCTGGCTCTTGAACCAAAGGGGATAACTTCAATCAACTTCACTTGCCCCATCACTGAAATGTTCCCACAACCTATGGACTCACTTTCAAGGACTCTTCGTCACATGTTCTTGATATTTATTGCTTACTTATTTATTATTATTATTATTTAATTCTTTTTATATTTGCATAGTTTGTTGTCTTCCACATTCTGGTTGAATGCCCAAGTTGGGTGGTCCTTCACTGATTTTATTATGGCTATTATTCTATAGATACTGAGTATGCCTGAAAGAAAATGAATCTTAGCATTGTGTATGGTGACATAAATGTACTTTGATAATAAATTTACTTTATACTTTGAACTTTAGGACTTTATTATGGTCCTTTCCTCTTCCAGCTTAGGCCAAACTTTTTTTTTTTATCTCTGTCCTGGTTACGAAACAAAGCATAAGGAGATGCACAGCTGGTTCACAAATCAGATATTTGAAATGGCTGATGGATATAGCTTTGCTTGGAAAAAAATCAGTTTAAATCTGTTAATAATGCAATAGTTCATAAATTCTTTGTTTTCCTGACACAACCTGCCATATGAAAGATGAAATATTATTTCTAATTACTGTCCAATGAAACATTTCCTTAACTAACGTCATTCACTGAAGTTTTGCATTTAATGGAAATTACTCATATTATCCTATTCCTTTTCATGCCAGTCATTAATAAGTATATTTTTATGCATGGTTATTACCTCAAGCTTTTCCTTTCTGAAATGCTCTCTTAGAAAAAAGAGTTTGTTTAACCTTTCAAACTTTAAAATAATATAAGTTACCTTGGTGCAAACATATTGCTTTCTTGCCTGTGAATTCACTTGGACAAAGAGACAGAAACCAGAACTCAATGAAAAAGTAATTGGTTCCATTTCCTTACAACTAGAAGTTGGAGGGGGTTGGGAGAATGTGGAAATCTCGATTACAAATTCTTTTTCCATCATTTTTACAAATCTGTGCTTAATGGTATGTTCAAGGAATGGCCAGCCACTGTAATCAATATGTGAATCAGTAACTTTTTATGCCAAATCATCCTTTTTTTTTGACAATAGGCCATCACAACCTCAGGAACTCTACAATCAGGTTAATTCAAATTGGGTTCTGTTCCAGAAGAGATTGCATGTACTTAGGAAGAATGGGTAAGTTTTATTCGTAAGACTTCTGCTAATTCACGATGTGACACAAGGTTGGAAGATAGCATAATTATGTAAAATTAAATCAACAAATTATAGATTTGTTAGTGAAGTAGTGTTAGTGCAAACAGACTCAGGAATATTTTTCAACAAGCACCTGTCACCACTGGCGGAAAGGCTGTAGAGCTCGTAAGATGAACTCAGTTCAGCATCCTGGCGGTGTTGTTGGAAGCGCTCAAGATAATTAATAATGGGACAGTTTAAAGGAATCCTTCAGAAGGAAATTAAAGTCAATACAGTTGACCAAATTTTGATCACTTTGTATTTTTATTTTAAAATTTATCCTCTTGAGTTAAGCACTCAGAACACATTCTAGAGACGTGCCAGCTTCCAGAATGATCTTTCCCTGAATTACTGTGTGACTGCAGCATTGTCAGCGGTATCAGCTTTGGCACACCATGACATGCTCTACCCTAATATGTGAACCTCAGTGAACCCAGAGCACACTCTGAAGAAGAACAGGTAAGTTCTGACAATAAGAACACGGTAGCATAATTGTTAGTGCGACACTATTACAGCTCGGCGTGTCAGAGTTCAGAGTTCAGTTCTGGCCTCCTCTGTACATTCTGTACAGAGCACATGTGGGTTTCCTTTGGTTTCCTCCTACAGTCCAAAGATGTACCAGTTAGTAGGTTAATTGGTCATTGTAAATTGTCCTGTGATTAGGCTAGGGATAAATTGTTGGGTTGCTGGCCGGTGAAGGTCAATGAGTCAGAAGGCCTGTTCTACACTGAATCGCTAAACGAATAAATAAATAAATAAACAAACAAACAAACAAATAAATAATCATGGCTCTGAGCAACAGAAAAACAAATGACTTGATAGCTCTAGTCAGCAGTCACTTGGTGTTTGAAAAATCGTATCTGCTTTTCCTACCTTTCAAATGTTATGACATTCGCAAATTACTTCAATGCCCGCAAATTCATTTGGGACACTTGGGATTATATGAAAGGTGCTATACAAAGTATGTCAGTCAGCCTTTAACATCACTTGGTGCATTTGTGGTGTTATTTGAGGGAGCCTTGCTTTGTCCATCTGGTGTACGTCTGAGTGAGGAACCGGTATGAACATATGTAAACTTTTTGGAAGTGCAGATGAAAACGATTGCTGTCATGGATGTGGGCTCAATGCCAATGTATTCTCAAATACCCGAGGCTCCAGCTGTGAAAACCATGTGGTGGGACATTACTTAAATGATTGAGTAATCTGACACTAGCCCAGGTTATATAGTACCTCCCTTTTCAGAGAATTTCCATTTGATGTGTAACCTGAGCAAGATGTAAAACTTTCTTTCCTGACTACTGCTACAAAATTGAGACTGCAAAATAGGGCCCAAAGATCTCCACTGTTTGTAAAGCTTCAAAATAGTTAGGTGTAAAACAACTAACAGGAGTACCTCATAAGTAACACAACGCACCATAAAATAAATATGTCACTATACTCTTGACCCCAGCTTGGCGCAAAGTATTTCCTTCTAATGTGTGCACTGGGAACAGTGGCCTGAAAACCAACACAAGTTTGTGTTTGTTGGTGATTTGGACAGCATATCTGTTCAGTTTCATATTGCTGATTATGGGATCTCACTGGCCGATGCACTTCGTATCCAAGAAAAGTGATTACACTCAGGAAAATGATTCACTTGAGATTGGAAATGATTTGTGAAGACTTCTTGTTATGAAAGCAATTAAACTACTGCAAGAGTCTTCTTGGAGGCTCCAAATAAAGTTCCCAAATGAGTCGACTGAGTGTGTGGTACAAGCGAAGTGTTTTAGAGTAACTTGAAAATATTAAACCGCTATTCATGTGGTGGGGCTCGTAGCCCTTGATTATCAAATCTATTGTGATAACTGATTAAGAACATGTTCTTATGTTTAATCTCCCTTTGCATAACACAGGCTAGGAACTCAAGATGAAATGCAGCAATTAAAGCAATTTCTTTATCGTTCAGAGCTCATTGTCTTAGCTAGATAGAGGTGGCTCTGAATGAAATCAGGGTGTAGCTACAAGGTGGGGGGTTCTTAAAAAGGACACCAATGAAAACTTTAATTGACACTGGTAATACTTAAATCTATGGAGAGCAGCCATCTCTCCAAATGCCTTATGCCTTGGATTAAAAAATTAATGAAAATAAGCCGGGAATATTATGAATTGCTTTACATATCTTTTGTCCATGTTAACATTTATCCATTGTAATGTTAAGGAAATTCAGAGACAGGAAGTTTATTTGACAAGTCTTATGTCTTTTTCTAACAGCAAGCTGCTGGTCTTATATGAGCCTATCAATGACATGACTGCAGTGCATGCTGGGAATTAGGTCAACATTTCTGACCACATGTTACATTATCCTAAACTGTTAATCTAAGCAGGATTAAGCACCCATTAGAAGCATAAATTCTGTTAACAGCAAGTAAAGTGTTTTGAAAGACAATTATTTAAAATGGTTTAAGTTATTCTTGCGGTACTCTAAGTGACAGCTGCAGTCAATAATGTATAAATGTAAAATTAATTGTTTGGGGAACTCATTATTTGCTATTTACAGTAAAGAATAGACCAGTTCACAATTGTGACAAGTAGTGGGCTCCTGGTAATTTATAGTTCCACATGTAGGCTCTAATTTTTTTGCATTTCTATTTCATGCATGGACACATGTCCTTGCCAGAATCAGGTCTGCACTAATGTTCCTTTCCAAGTCTTTCTGTCTAACAGTGTTACAGAGTCTGACAGGCACAAGCAGGAACATTCATACTTAGCTGCAGAGAAAAAAAAGTTGCCTAATTGGAACGTTGTAATATAAAGCTAGTTTTTAAGGCTGATCATAGATTTTAAAAAATCATTAAAATCATTATGACAGGAAATGTAGTAGGCTGATAAGAGGTTTAATTAGGCACTAAAGCATCACTGGTTCAGAATTTCAGCAGAAGGGATAATGCAGAATCCATACATAGAATTTGATTTGTTTTCCCGAACATTTTTAATAATGTTGTCCTTAATAAATTATACAATCTGATAAATGTTTTGATATACATATTTCATGTAGCTGTTTTACATTGTGTTCTTTGAGAAAGAGCTTTCTTGACATGACTGTGTATTTTCACAGAGGAGTAATGTGCTCAAAGGATAACAACAGTTTGCTCTGCCTTGGTTTCTGGGAGTTATTTAGATCCCATGATGGCAAGAATAAGTAGAAAATTTACAAACCTAACTATCTCTTCCTATTCCTTCTGGACATTAGATTGCAAGGCAAGAAATTTGAAAACTTCCGATCAGAGAAATGGGCTTTCAGTTCTTCCAGGAAAGCATGTAATTATTTTCCCTTCCTGGGATGTCCCTCATGGTTAATGATGGCTTGCATAAAGTCCTGCTCTATTGGTTCTGAGGTACCTGATGTGTGATTTGTAAACTCTCCACAGGGGTACAAATAGGTGGACGGGTGACTAGTTTGGGTACTGGCAAAATCCCTTTTTCTCAGCCTCTGTATGCTCAAAGACTTGAGGTTCAGTGGCACTCCAGGTATTCCTTCTCAGATTAGTTCAATAAAGAAACATCGAGCATGTAAACACTACAGTTTCTGCGGAAATCTTGAGCAACACGCACAGAATCCTGGAGGAACTCAGCAAGTCAGAAGCATGTACGGAGTCAAGGCCGAGACCCTTCATCAGAACTGGAAAGGAAGTGGGTAGAACCCAAAATAAGAAGCTGGGGGGCAGGGGAAGGAGTAGGAGCTGGCAGGTGGGAGAGTGGAGGGGGGATGAAGGAAGAAGCTGGGAGGAGATAGGTGGAAGAGATAAAGGGCTGTAGAAGAACAAAACTGATAGGAGAGGACAATGGGTCATGGAAGAAAGGGAAGGAGGAGAGGAACCAGAGGGAGGTAATAGGCAGGTATAGAGAAGAGGGGACAGCTTAACCAGAAGGGGGAATACAAAAAGCAAGAAGGAGGGAGGGGGGAGAGATTACCTGAATTTGGAGAAATTGATGTCCATGCCATCAGGCTGGAGGCTACCCCATAAGAATATGAGGTATTGCTTCTCCGACCTGAATTTGACTACATCATGGCAGTAGAGGAAGGCCGTGGACTGTCCTGGCAAAATGGGACTGTGAAGTTGAATCAAAATGTGTGGCCACCAGGAAATCCTGCCTTTTGTTGCAGACAAAGCGTTCCCCCTATCTGCATCAGGTCTCATCAATGTGTAGGAGGCCACACTGGGAGCACCAGACACAATAGGTAACCCTAAAAGTCTCGCAGGTAAAGTGTCATCTGGCCTGGAAGGACTGTTTGGAGCCTTGAATGGTGATGACAGAGGAGATGCAGGAAGAAGTGTAGCACTTGTTGTGCTTTCAGCAGTAAGTACCAAGAGGGAGATGAGTGAGAGAAACATGTGGACTAGGGAGTCACGTAGGAAGTGCTCCCAATGTAAAGCTGGGGGAGGGACCGAGAGTTTGAAAGATATGCTTAGCTGTTGGAGATGGTGGCATTTATAGAGAATGATGTACAAGATATGGAGGATTGTGAGGTGGTAGGTAAGGATAGAAGAGCTCTATGCCTGTTGTGGCATTGGAAGGAGTGTTCTGGGTTCTGGAATGGAGGTTGAACAGATTCCCATTTATCCTGTAGATTCATCTTATTCTGACAGGAGGTATATTAACATGTGATGCAATATGTTGTCAAGAAAGAATGTGAAAAGACAGATCCTTTCTTAACCCCACTCTGCAGTTCATAGTGGGTCTATGAATCTGCTGGGTAAAATCATAGCCTGCATGTCAGTGTGACGTATAGGTAGAACAGAGACAGCTTTTCTGAGATCATCTGAACATAAGTTCTTTGACTGATTGAGCGAAAGGATTTTGGAAGATAAAGAGGACATTTACAGTGATTGATTCTGCACCCTGCAATTTTCTTCAAGTTGCTCTGCAGTAAATATCGTTTCTCTTCTGCTTCTTAATGGACAGAAACCACACTGCAATTCAAGCAGGAGGTGTTTGAGGAGGACCTTGACGTAATTTTTTATCCCCTTGGTAGATAGCAGGGAGATTTGTCCTTAAAGGTGACCACAATTATGTCATTCCAGGAAATGCTCAGCATGTCTTCTGCTTCTGGGCAGGGGTAAAATGTCATTGCATAATGCCCTAGTATCCTTCAGAGGAGGATCTTTAACTTTATGATGGTGCATTGTCAGCAATTCTACATCTCTCATGATTAAAATTAAAAAAAGGAAAAGTGTAAAGCAAATAACCAGTTCATTTATTTTGCAAAGACAATTAACTAAGTAAGCAGCATAGCAAATGGAGTGTAAAATGTTCACTGTGGATGAACCTTGAGGGTAATGATTATACTGAACATTTTCACAAGCTGATTATTCACCCCTTTCCTCTTCCTGACAAGCATTGTCCTACCCTTCCACGATATACTGTACAAGCATATGCTTTTCTTCATCCTTTATAGCCTGCACATATCCATTTCACCCCCACCAGATCAGATTGGCACTTTCTTTCTCTCTTATGTTAGTCTGAACACTCTAACTGCCAACAAGGCTGTTGCTGAGGAGAAGACTGCATATACACATTTTGATGGAGAAATGGTTATTTTTAATGCGTCCTGGCAAAGCAAAGTCTCTCCATATAAGTGTGTGGGGGCGGGCGGGGGGGTCAGGGATTGTAATGTTGCTGCTTTTTTTCTGCAGGTGAGGGATTCGGGGATTGTATTGTTGCTTTTTTTCATTGGGAGGGGGTGGGGGATTCTGGGGTCAGTGAGTTTTGTTTCTTTTTCTTTTTCATGTACATTTCATGCCATCTAGAGAAGACAAGTACCAGAGTTATATTGTACATGCATACTTCGATGACAAAACAAACCTTTGAACCATATTGCTCGGAAAATCAAATGATTGTTAAATCATTTGGGCTACTCAGCCCATCATATCTTTACCAGCTCCTTAAAAGGTCTATTCAGTTAATTACACTCCTTACTCATTCCCCACAGCCTTGCATTTCTTTTCCCCTTTAATATATCTAATTCCATTTTGAGAGTTATTACTTCCAAAGTACTTTCAAGTGATACTTTGCTGATCATAACAATTGGCTGCATGAAATAATTTCCCATCACATTCCCCTGGGGAAATAACCCTGGAATTCCACTCGCAACATCAATATACTTGCCTTTTGAGGTTTTATAAGAGCATAATCAAATTGCTAAAATATACATCATTTCGAAATTTTCTGAATGATGGATATCTATTATAAGTTGCAGGGTTTGCTTTGTATCATTTTTTAGTTTCCAAGTGAACACGATGAAGCAGTGCTTGAACAACAGGAGCTGTTCCTGTCCTATGATCGATTTTGTAGTTACATGCAATACACTTAATGTTTCCTCTAAGGTTTGACAATATGTAGTTTGCGATGATTTTTCCATAGATTTTACAAGCTGTAGAACTGGCTTATTTCTACGGTTTTAATTCAAGAAATTATTGATTCACTATGTCGCATTCCAAAGAAGCAAAGGGCATCAAGCACAAAAGAACTGCTAGTTCACTTAAAGTGGAATTGCTTAATGAAGAAGTGGAAACTGCTACACCAAAAGCACATGAGGTCAGGAACCTGCAGCTACAAGAAATATTACTGTTAAGCACAGAAACTGGTGTTAGCTGCGTGTTTTGTTGCAATGCAAAAGTTGTTGGATAATTTGCAAATGGGAAACAGTGGGGTGATATTTAGAAACGTAACTTTTTAAAGCATCATTTAGCAAGCAAATCACATACGGACAGTGTACAAAGGCACCAGGAAGAAAGTCCTTCATTACCGACTATGGCCTGCTGCTTATGTTTTGTGAAAGCGTAAATGGACAAGAATGAAAATGATCAAATCCAGAGGTCATCAAAGTTCTAATTGCCAATTACTTTATTTCTTTTAAACAATGAACTGGACTTGGTAATTTATTATCCTTAGATTAGCTTCAGGTTTACTTCCACTTAAAACCTTTGTGGGTCACTGGGCAAACAATTGCACATCACAAGACTTTTGTGCACACTGGTCATTACAAATTAGAGGGAATGTTGAATACATCCTAGTACTCCTTCCAACTGTGGAGCTGACATTTAATTGTTCTGCAAGGTTATTTAACTTATGATGGTATAGCAACTCATGAGAAACATAGGATGAATGTCTGTGATCATCCTAGAGTTGGGGAGTGAGAAGGTAGAGGACAAAGATTTAAGGTGAGAAGGGAAAGAGTTGATAGGAAGTTGAAGAGTAACATTTTACACAGAGAGTGCTCTGAAGTGTGCAGAGGAAGTTTCCTGTGGTTGGGGAGTCAAAGACCAGAGGGGGCGAATGGAGGGGTGTCCTTTCAGAACAGAGATGAGGAGGAATTTCTTTAGCCAGAGAATGGTGAATCTGTTGAATTCATTGCCACTGGCAGCTTTGGAGGCCAAGTCATTGGGTGTTTTTAAGGCGGAGGTTGACAGATCTTGATTAGCCCAGGCATGAAGGGATATGGGAAGAAGGCAGAAGATTGAGGCTGAGAGAGAAAATGGATCAGCCATGAAGAAATGGTGAAGTAGACTCGATAGGCCAAATGGCCTAATTCTGACAAAGGAGACAGTTGAGGCAAATATTAGAACAATTATTATTGTACAGTTGGACAAATACGTGAATAGGGGAGGTCTGGAAGGATACAGGCTAAACACCGGCAAATGGGAGAAATTTGAATGGGAATTTGGTTGGCATGAACCAATTGGGCTGAATAGCCTTTTTCGGTGCTATATAATTCTTCGACTCTATATTTCTTCAACTTAAGTATTATAACCTGCAATTGTAAGTTTCACATTTGGAAGTCTCTTTATTTTGAAATGATCTCTCAACATTCTTTTTCCATCTTTTCATTTACACTATCAGATTTATCTTGTACCACAGCAGGCAAAATTTCCACTGGTTTTGAAATTTACATGTACTTTTCAAAGTGAACGGAGTAGAAAATGCATGTTTGCAATTAGTGGATGTGCTGAACTGGCAGTTCTTCAGTCGAGACTAAAACTACCACATAACCCACAATACGATTTAACGTCTGTGCTCACACAATAGCACTTAACTTTCCCTTCATGCTGACACAGCCATGGATTAAATATCACTCAAAAATGTTAACAGCACTGAATAAGTTCATCCCTTCATCCATTTCTCCTTACTAAATTCAAACTCACGAATTCATAAAGGATGGTCAACCCCTTAATTTTGTTGTACTGTGGTGAGTAGAAATTGGCCATATACAAACAATTACGTTCCTTTACGTGGAAAAAACTTGTGCTCCTGTCCAATACAATGAAAAAAGACACCCACGATTTTAAACCCACTCTAGTAGAAATTTTACTGCATTGCAGACAGATAAGGAATAGATTAGACTGTTCATCTATTTTCAGGCTGCTTTAAACATTTGAACTAGATAATTTTTCACCTACCTCTTTCAACCCATCAGCACCTACCTATGTCCCACTCATCCCACTTCTCAAACCTGTGAAACTCTGCCAAGCCTAAACCTAGCCAAATACATTTTTATTTTGCCTTTAAGCAAATTAGTGGATTGGACTCGGGCCCAGGAGTAGTCATGATTTTTAAGAGCTTCAGTTCATTCTAATGATGTTTATGTTTGTTTGACTGAGATGTCTGACTGTAGTCTAAGGAGAAGAATAGTCTGCTGCCTTGTCGTTCAGACTACACAGGAAGTGCACCTCATTAGAAGCCCAGTATTTCACTACAAGAGACAAGGTAAAGTACACAAGCATCTGCTCATCATTAAAAACTACGCAGCGGTTACCAACATAATCTCTTCCTTTTTTCATGAGAACTTCTTTCACTTAGTCTACACTCCCTTTCGGTGACAAAGATACTGATCTTCGGAGCACATTCTTTATTCATGTTCATTGTCCTTCAGAACAGAAGGCTTTCCAGCCTTCCAACACAGATGTTTGCTCAGATTCACTAGGGAGAATTGTTTGGAACTCTCCAGGCATTGGTACCAAGTTTGAGCCATTATTGAAGATCCCTGTCACCTAGCCCACAATCTCCCACCAGGAAGGAGATATAGGAGCATCAGAGCTAAGACTCTGAGACTGGATCAAGCTTCTTATCCAGGCTGTGAAACTAATGAATATCCAGTCACCACTGAGGTTGTGGCACTAGAACAGTGAACTGTTCCCTGTTTACCTGTGCTGTGTACTTCACAGGCATTTTGAATTATATTTTATTAACTTACTCGGGGTAAAAATTTTGTTTTGTGTGTTGTGTGTGATATATGAATTATGGGTTTACCTTGGTCTGAAGGAACATTGTTTTGTTTGTTGTATGTATGTACAGTCAGATGACAATAAACTTGAACTTGAACTTGAATTTGTGCTTCCCAGCTATGTGCCACATACTGGTTCCATCAGATCTTCAATTTATCTCTTTTGTTCATTCTAGTTGTTACTGTTTCATGGAATATCTTTTATTTTGTCAAGCTTTGCAAATTCACGTGTTCACCCCATCTATTTCTCTTATATTTTTCAGCCCTGGCACTTTTTACATCCTTATCGCTAGTAGAGTGTGCTTTTAAATTCAATGATGAAGACTTAAGTAAACTCACATGACTAAGTCATTTAAACATATTTACTTTTGGCAATTGGCCTTGAAATAAACTGTAAGCTTATAAAAACAATGAGGACAATAAAAATATAACTATCTGGCAAGTAGTTAACAAGCCATTAGATTCAAGGCAGCAACTAACAAACAGAAACTATCAACCACTATGTGGAATTGGCCAGAATCTGCCTCTATTATCCATGCTATTGTATCTGCAGATGTATCGACTAGCAACCTCCTTCACCACAACGCCTCATCAGTAGCTACACCTACATAATCAAACACTTTATTTTTCCTTTATTCTTCCAAAGCCAGCATTGGTAGCCCATTCCTAATTTAACTTGAGGAAATGATAGTGAGCTGCCTTTTGAGCTGCTTAAAGTTGTTATGCTGTAGGTATTTAATTTAGCAGCTCTGTAAGAGCTGTTTGTTCTGTTTTCAGCCTGTTTGGGTCAGTTTTGAAGATAAAGGATGATGTGGAATGCGGGCCATTCAATTAGCGGGAGGTTTCTTTTGGTGAGGGACAATAAGGTGGGTGCTGGGCTTTCGTTCGAGAGGAGATGAAGAGAGAAGACACTGGAGAGAACCAGTCGTAGCATATGATCTGGAGCGAGACTCGTTTGTTCGAGATGGATTGCGAGCGACGTTCGGAAGGTGGTGTAGGCATTCACGCTGTCCGAGGGCCCAGTGCGTGAGTGACAGAGAAGTTCAAGATGAGCTCCACCTTGTGCAAATTGGACTGTTTAAATAGAATGGGCCCTTTTCTTTTTGTTATTCTTTACCAACCCTTCAGTTAAACGTCATAAGTACAATTCCTTTAATATTATGCAATGTGCTGTCTGTTATTTCATGGCATTAATTTGTAACAAGGTAGCAAATGGCACAGCATCCACACAAACAGGGGGTTTTGGGGTGGACTCATGCCTCAATTTCATACATTTGGCAGGGCCGGAGATTATCTTCCCTAGACTTATGCAGCCAAGGAAACCAGAGTGTTTCACATGGATTAATGAAAGAAAAATCAGGTTTGTACAATTTATTGAAATTCTTTGAGGATGGTAGATTGGATATAGGAATCAGAATCAGAATCTCAGAATCAATCTCTGACATTTATCGTGGGATTTGTTGTTTTGTAGCAGCAGTCCAGTATTAGACAATAGACAATTGGTGCAGGAGTAGGCCATTCAGCCCTTCGAGCCAGCACCACCATTCAATGTGATCATGGCTGATCATCCACTATCAGTACCCCGTTCCTGCCTTCTCCCCATATCCCTTGACTCCACTATCTTTAAGAGCTCTATCTAACTCTTTCTTGAAAGTATCCAGAGAATTGGCCTCCACTGCCTTCTGAGGCAGAGCATTCCATAGATCTACAACACTCTGGGTGAAAAAGTTTTTCCTGAACTCCATTCTAAATGGCCTACTCCTTATTCTTAAACTGTGGCCTCTGCTTCTGGACTCCCCCAACATCAGGAACATGTTTCCTGCCTCTAGCGTGTCTAATCCCTTAATAATCTTATATGTTTCAATTGTGGCAGTCAGCAAATTGCAGCAGGTCCAGGTCCTTGCTTAGGCACGAGTTAATTCTGGCCATGCCCAACTTCTCAAACCACTTCTTCGTGGCAGGTGTGAGTGCAACTGGGCGATAGTTTTTCAGGCAGCTTGTCCTGCTCTTCTTGGGCACTGATATGATTGATGCCCTTTTGAATCAGATGGAAGCCAGAGGGCAAGGTGCATCTGAATCTTTGGGAGGTTTTGATTCTGTCCTACACAGAAGATTGATTAATCTGGTTAGATTACACAGGGTAATACATTGACTTGGATGGTGATGTGGAATTAGGTCTCTACTATGGTTGCCTATTTCATATAATGAAAGAATGAATACATTGACTTGGGTTAAAAATGATTAATTGGCTATTGAGTAGAAAGCAAAAAAGGCGAATACAAACACCTCTCACGTTGGCAGACAGTGAATAGAGGAGCATCACAACAGTCTGTGCTTGAGCCCAGCTATTCACCTTCTGCATCAACAATCTGGCTGAGAGGAGGTGGTGGTGAACTGCCTTTAGCTGCGATACAGAGTAGATATGGATTACTGTAAGGAAAATCATAATTGTAAAAACTTATGATGCTTTGAGAATGTAACTAGCAGATTGGATAAAGGAGAACCAGTGGGCATGATGCATCTGCATTTTTGGAAGATTTTGGCAACGTCCCACGAAGCAGGTTAATCAATATGTTCAGATTACACAGGGTAATATACTGATGTGGATTAAAAATTGGTTAATTGGTTATTGGACAGAAAGTAAAGAGCTGGAATAAAAATAAATACCTTTCTCATGCTGGACTGCAGACACAGGGATACCACAAAGAACCGTGTTTGGGTCCCAGCTATACACTTGTTAAAGGTGAGTAAAAGTTGGTAATACAGAATGCAATAGACATCCCTTTTCATTAGTTCATAGATGGGTGGGGGTGAGGGGTTGACTTAATAAAGAGATCAGATGAAGGAAAGGGCATGAATTCAAAAGGAAAAGAGGAGGCCACTGAGTAAAGTTACAGTTCTGGGAAATTACAAGCAGAAGGCGACAGCTAAAGTCAGAGATTAACTCATCAATAAGCAATGTCAATTCAAACAAAAGAAAAAATAATTCCAAGTGCTGCACAAAGTACTTGTAACAAAATTGAAAACTGGCAGATTTTGCTACAAGTAATTTGATCACTTGTAATAAAGGTTTGATCAAATAGTTCCTACAGAGTTATGTTTGTAAAGCGACCAGGGTAGAAATTAAATATTCCAGGACAATTGACCTCCAGTACAGACAGAAGTGGAAAAATATAAACAAGCTTTTTTGCTCATCCAGTCCTTGTTCCGTAAGCTTGCTGCATCTTTTCTTCTCTGAGGCTGTCAGCTGTAATTTCTATTCCTTCCTGCCTTATGGGCTTGTACAACTTCCTCAAAATACTTCTATAATGCTTACTTCAATCTCTTGCTGTGGTAGTGATCTAAAATTCTCAGAGTTATTTGTTTTAAGGTTTATCATTTGAATTTCAAACTGGATTTCTTTATGACAATCTTATATTGCTGGACTACAGTGATGCTCTTTCCCATACATGGAATCATCCTCTGCATCTACTCTGTCAATATTTTTCATTATTTTAAGGATCTATCTTCAACCTTTCCTTCTTAATGGAATGGAGAGATGGTCCTGACATCTTTATTCTTTCCTGACATACATTTCCTTACATTTTTGGTGATACCGTACCTTTGTAAATTTCTCCGCCTGATTATAATATACCAAGAGGACCACAACCTTGTGATTTTGGAGGCTTGTGTGCCTCAATGACCTGGAGAGCTATGCTGGCTGGAGTCAAAGCTTCATGCTTTGGCTTTTGGTAAGGTCATCCATGCCAAACAGGTTAAAAGGTAGTGGCAAAGGTTAAGAGTGGTCCACTGGTCCTCTAGGTTCCGAGGTTCAGCTCAGGGCTAACAATGCGATGGATCAAACAAAACTGTCACAGAATCAGCAATGAAGAATCCTTCTGCATCCATGTGCAATGGTACTCCTGCATCTCCAACCAGGACTTGCTTGGCGGACAGCAGAGGAAATTGAGAGGAAGATACTGGCACAATGAGGGAAGCCCTGAACACTGCAAGATCAAGTCCAAATTAATTTCTGAATTGTATAAACCATTTACAACACTGGCAATCTAGCATAAATAATGGCAGAAATATGTCGTTACAGCCTACATATACTTAATACAGGTACATGACAGACAGCAACCTTGCCAATCTGTCATCATCTTACACCATGAGCCTTCGGAAGATCTTCCGTATCTTCTGGCCAGGAAAGATCTCCAACCATGTCCTATTCCTTCAGGTCTTCGAGAGGACATGGCCACAATCAACATGAGGAAGCGTTGGAGATGAATTGGGCATGTGATGAGATGAGAGGCCAACACCATCATCAAGACAGTATTTCACTGGATCCTCTGAAGGATGAGGGAAATGTGGGAGACCCGAGACAAATTGGTGCCATACCATAGGGACAGAAATGAGGACCCTGAGCCACACCTGGGGCAAAATAGAGAAGATGGCCAAGGACGGACAGAGATGGAGGACCTTCAAGGCTGCCCCACACCTGTCAGCAGGTGTAATGGGCAGTAAGTAAGTAAGATACAATGGAACTAACTAAGCATACAATTCCTCCACGTGTTTTAACCATGGTTCATTACAGACTGGGTGCAACTAGCATTCTTTTGAACATTAACCCACCTAGACCTAAACCTGAGTTTTTGACTTGATTTCTTTATAATCCTGCAAATCCATGGCACCTGTTAGTTTCAGCAAAGCTACTATAGTAATCATGGGGACTTTATCCTTCAATTAGACAGGTTAAATCAAATTAACAAAAGCAGTTCAGAGAATCAGTTCATACAATACATTCAGCGCACAATTCTATAAATGAAAGCCATCAGGAAAAGCACTGGTTACAGTAGGTTGGAAAACTAGATGAAGTTGTTTATTAGTTGGGAAACAAGAAAGCAAAGCACTAACATTCTCAACAAGTGTGAACTTTTTCTGAGAAATAAAAAAAGTCCACATGAAAAGTGATCCAACAATCAGTAATCAAGAAGGGTTTTATTTCGATCAGCAGAACCTGAAAATGCAGGCAAGATGAGTCAACAATATTTTTATATAAACAAAAAGCAAAGAAAACATGTAGTGCCCTTTGCCACAGTACCCACTTGTATAGTTAACGTTTAGTACTGAATTGGACTGATTGTGAAAATACTCTGGAGACATTACCAAAAGAAAAAAACAGCTGAGTATTACTATGGTAAATAAATATTGTTGCAAATTAATGTTTCAAACAGTGAAAATATTAAGAATTTTGGCTTTAGAGTACATTTTGGAAAGGTATTGTGATTAATCACTCCATTGAACAACAGAATGACTGTATTTTTGAATGATCTTAACTTCCACATATCTGTTATTCTTTTAATTATGCCTTTGTGCAAATTCCAGTTTTTATTGTCCCATCCCTAGCAACAGCCTGTGTAACCCATTTTCAACTAGCTTGGTTACACTTCCTGCCAAGCATACACAATTAGATAATATATTGCCAGCTCTGGGTTGATGGGACTCAGCAGAATAACAACTCGGCATGGACCAGATGAGCTGAAGGATCTGTTTCTGTGTTGTACCACTCCAATACTTTATTTCTTCATGACAGAGAAGGAGACCATTTGGCCCATCAAGTCTGTTCTAGCTGATTTTCTTCCACTAGTCTCATATTAATTTTTCCAATGTCTAAAAACATTTTCAATGTAATTTCTCATTTTTTATTGGATCTGCAACTCCTGAGAACTCAGCTCTATCTGGGTGCTTTCAGTGCAAGACTCTGGACAGCGGAAAGAGAGAAAATTAGAAAGTACACAGGGCTGCAAGGTCATCACCTCCAGATCCTTTCTGTTTGCTTTTGATTAGAACAACGATTGTAATGTGCTGGTGTGACCCTGACTAACCTATGACACACACAACTGCAGCAGCTACCAAGCATCTAGAAATTCTGTTCTTTTACTCTCTGCTTCACTCTCCAAGAAGCTGTTTACATGGATGATACAATGGAAAATTAGTCTGTGAGACGTTCCTCGTGCTGCAATGTTTCAGACAAACTGCTAAAGCAGAAGTGTCCACTTCTCAAATTCAGTTCAGATTTTTTTTAAATCTCCCATTTAAATAGGACTTCAGAATGGGCATAAATGTTTAAACCAGAAATTGAACTGCATCTGTTTGCATTCGTATCTATTTTAACAGTACAAATAGAAAATTGAGATGTCTCATAAAAAGAATTGTGAAATTGCTCAAAATCCATTTAGGATGGTTGATTCCAGGAAACTAATGCTAAAGTGGGTGTACTAGTCTCAGCAACACTCACAAAATGCTGGAGGAACTCAGCAGGCCAGGCAACATCTGTGGAAAAAGAGGACATTCAATGTTTTGGGCCAAGACCCTTCAGCAGGACCGCAAAACAAAAAGATGAGGAGTCAGAGTTAGAAGGTGGGGGAAGGGAGGAAGAAACACAAGGTGATAGGTGAAATCAGGAGAGGGAGGGGTGAAGTAAAGAGCTAGGAAGTTGACTGGTGAAAGAGATACAGGGCTGGAGAAAGGGGAGTCCGATAGGTGAGGACAAAAGGCCATGGAAGAAGGAAAAGGGGGAAAAGCAACAGAGGGAGGTAAGGAGATAAAGTGGGAGAGGGGAATGGGAATGGTTGGAATGGAGAATGGTGGGGGTGGGGTGGAGGGCATTATCGGAAGTTCAATAAATCGATGTTCTTGCCATCAGGTTGGAGGCTACCCAGACGGAACAAAAGGTGTTGCTCCTCGTCGCAACAGTAGGGGCGACCACGGACTGATATGTCAGCATGGGAATGTGAACTGGAATTGAAATGTGTGGCCACTGGGAGGTCCTGCTTTCTCTTCTGGCGGACAGAGCGTAGGTGTTTGGTGAAGTGGTCTCCCGAATAATGTCAGGTCTCACCGATATACAGGAGGCCACACCAGGAGCACTGGATACAGTAAATGACCTCAACAGACCCACTGGAGAAGTTTTGCCTCACCTGGAAGGACTGTTTGGGGCCCTGAATGGTAGTGAGGGAGAAGGTGTAGAGGCAGGTGTAGCAATCTCACTCAGTTTAGTGCCACCTCCATCAGTTTGTTTTTGAATATGGACAAAAGGTCACTCTCTCCATAGATATCAGATAAATAGTGTAGGGTAATGTAATGGGTGGAAACATACAGAGTTCATAACCACCAACATTGGGTTGGGATTCACTTTAAGAGGCGGGTCTGATGAGATAAGGTAATTACATAAAGAAATTTTACTTTGTGTTCAGTTTTTTTGGTATTCAATAAATGAGTTGCTATGTTTTAAACTTAAACATAACATGCATCCACCATTTTATTTGTGAATATCTACAGTCGTACCACACCATGGAATTGCTGACACCGTGGTCTGCCACAGAACAGAAGGAACAAGTTTGCTTCATGATAGAGTCTTCTGGATGATACCAAGTTTGTAAGATACCTTTCAGTTTGGTAAGTTTCCGTTCATCACAGGAGCCCTTATGGTCATAAGACCAGTAAATGGCTGAATGCATTCATCGGGTGCAGCAATGCTAGAAAATCCCAGTGCCCAAGATGTCACCTGGTCCTCACTGAAATATAAGTGAATGAAATCACATCTTCATGAATAGGGTAAGTCAGAATCTAAAAACTGTAAGTGCAAGGAATCTGAAATAAAATCAGTAAATGCTGGAAGTGCTGATCAGGAAAGGAGGCATCTTTAGTGGGAGGAACCACTTGCAGTGATTACTTGAAAACAAAGCAAAACCACTGAGAGACTAAGCCAGGGTAATCGACACTGTAACACGCACTTCCAAATCGAGGAAGGTAAGTTCGATCATTTATTACAAAACCAGCAAATACAATTGATCTTGTAACAATTAAAAAAACTAATGAATCTATGTTAGCAATATAGCAATCTTAGCATTCAAATTAGCTTGACAAATCATTCTAATTAGCAATATAGCTTAGCGATATCAGGTGTAATTTGCAATTGAACTCGATTAATGTTCCAATTAGCAAAGATAGCACATTTAAGCCATATCAGAGTTACTGTTCTATACGTATTTGAGGTCAACAGAAAAAAAAATTATTCCCTGTGCCTCAACCCCTGTCCACTAGACTAAACTAAACAACTAAGACAAAGCATGAATATGTAACTATACTCATTTGCTTCTACCACGCACTAACCCTCGTGACAGATTACCATAATAAACGCACCACAAAACGCTCCAATGGACAGAAAGTAGATAGATGGCTCCTGCACAGCATTCCTCAAAAATTATGCTGATGATCAGTTTTTGAAACAGTAACTGTATTTCCACTTGCAATGTTTCAGTATAGAATGGAGGGATATGGACTTTGTGTGAGCAGAAAGAATTAGTTTAATTAGGCAATATTGAATTAATTAGTTCAGCACAACATAATGGACCGAAGAGTCTGTTCAATGTTTTATGTTTTCTTTCCACAGATGCTGCCTAACCAACTCAATGTTTTCTAGGTTTTATTCCAGTAATGCTGTGCCAAGAATAGCTACCTAAATCAGCAGTCAGTAAAACATTGGGAGCCATTACCAGGATCTGCTCTGGTTGCTTAAAAAGTTCCCATGGTAACGGATCTCCATAACTCAAGAGTATTAACAGTCCAGGCACAATGATACAATAATAGACCAGGCATAGGAGCATGAACAAAAGTCTTCCTTGAGATGTCACATGTCTAAGCAATGACAGCTTGAGGAAACTTGAGCCTACAAGTTAAATATGGTGTCCCTAAGTCTCACTGTATCCGGACAGTTTGTTCATTGGCACGTCTTTGCATCTTGCAGAGAGTGACCAGGCATGAAGTACTGCTGGCAGTGCTACTCCCAAGGGCCCAAGGAACAAGTACAGCTGCACTAAAGAACTGGAGACCTCCAAGAGGACTACAATCTTGTCATTGGGTTTGGAGGCTTGTGTGCCTCAATGACCCTGAGAACCAGAATCAGATTCTGATATGTGGTGAAATTTTTTAACTTAACGGCAGCAGTACAACAAAATACATGATGAGTAATTATAGAGGAAAAAAACTGAGTTATATTAAATATATATATATGTCTATTAAATAGCTAAGTTAAAATAAGTAGTGCAAAGAGACAGAAATAAAGAAGTAGTGAGGTAGTGTTCATGGGTTCAACGTCCATTCAGAAACTGGATGACAGAGGGGCAGAAGCTGTTCCTGAATTGCTGAGTGTGTGCATTCAGGCTTCTGTACCTCCCTCTTGACAGTTACAGTGTGAAGAGGACAAGCCCTGGATGGTGGGGATCTTTAAAGGTGGCGCCTATATAATGTAATGGAAAGCTATGTTAGCTGGAGTCAGGGCTTTATGCTTTGTCTCTTGGTAGGGTCACCCATGTCAGACAGGTCAAAGGGTAGAGGCCAGACTAAGAATGTTCCGCTGGTCCTCCAGGTTCAGGGCTAACAATTCTGACTGGTAAAGCAAAAATTACAGAAGCAGCACTGAAGTGTCTGTGTGCGACGGTATTCCTGAGTCTGCACACAGGAGTTGCATGTCTGACAGTAGAGAAAACTGAGATGAAGCTACTGACGTGATGAAGGAAGCCTGAATACTGCCAAAGATGGAAGACCTTCCCTGCTGCCCTAAGCACCAGCCATGTAATGGGCAGGAAAAAAGTACTGGGGGGAGCACTTCTCATTAGTTTATGCTCTCTCTGTGGATTTTATAAAGTGTTTGAGCAGCCTGCAGTCAGAAAACAATGGTGATTTCAGGTGTGCCTTTGAAGGTGGGAAGCTACAGCTTTGAAAAGTCCGTGCCTAAATATAGTAGCTGCTACACAATTCCAATCCACAGCACAACCACATTCCCGATCAGTGAGTGACGAGACTGGAGGAAACCTTCGGTAACGACCTCCTGCCCATTGGCAATTCAGGACCCTTGCACACTATTATGAGCCGAAACTCTTGTCCTGTGCTTCATGGGATAGCCCCTTGTTCAGCAATCCGGCCTCTATTGCGGTTTTCTGACACACCTGATCTCTGACTGATGAAAGGAGGGAACACACTGGTCCAATTTGAGAATCAGTAGTGAGTTGGGAAGAAAAGTCTGGACTAGTGAATCTTGGGAGGAAGAGTATAATGCAGAATTTAGGGATGGAGGGTACAGATTCATGTATTATAAATGGGATATTTTTCCTTTACTTTTAAATATACATTCATCTCAGTAATTGAATTATATTTCCAAGCCATGTCATGTTATCTGGGGTGGGAAGTGATTATTCCAACTCCAAAATGAATGGACAGAACTATAAAAAGCTTAAGGACTTCTCTGAAAATGAAAAGAGAGGGAGGGCCAAGAGCAAATGGCATCAGCACATGTGGAGCTGGGCACATGCTGATGAATAATGGACAGCAAAAAGCTCAGAAAAGAGAGTTTATCAGTCTCATTGTTAAACTGCAAGCAACAAACATTGTTACATTAACCTATCAGAGATGGAAATACCATCCAATGAGGTAGTCCAGATTTTCCAACCCAACCTGCTTCTGGTGAATGTCATTTTACTTTCTAACCTGTGGTTTGGTGACATCTTGTGGTGAGAGCTATAATGTTTTCTTTTGCAGAAATGGGTATGTCCTGTAAAGATCAATCATCTATTGTAAAGATAGACAGCCAATCATTCACTCTCCACACAAATTATTGTTTACTTGCTAAAGGAATGTGTGCATTTACTTAAACAATGTGCACAAAATAATAAGTAGAACAAGTTGCTTGAACTTTTTCAGTTCTGATTTGAACTACTGTGGTTGAAGTTGAAATTTTCTTTAAAATAATTTCAGATGGAATTCAGGAAGCTTCAAAGAATGCAAAGCATGTGAGCTGAAATAGAACATTAGAACATTACATTCTTTGTGCAAAGTTACAGATGTTATTATAAGCATTTCATGCATCAAAAATAAATTAGTTTGAACTCAGAACAAAGGGTGACAAAGAATGATGTGAAACAGTTTATTCAAAAGTGACAAATTGAATTGAATAATTGAATAGTAATTTTATTGATTCTTCTTTCTAGTCCTGATTTAAGACAAACAGATGTGTTTGTATTTTATTTTAGTCTTTGTTCTTTTGCCTTCTCAACATGTTTCACATGCCAGGATATCTGATTCACGTGTGGCCAATTAAAAGTGAGTGTAGCTAACTTTTAATTGGGTAAAGTCTTAGGTAAGACAACATTAAGTGATGTGCTGCAAATGTTAAACAAATGTTAATAGCTCACATTCCTACTCTCATAATGCAATTAAATATTGTTATCATTCCAGTTCTCCACCAATGATCTTCCCATTGACAACAGGAAACTAGATTTGCATCAGCCTAAACTAGAAGTCTGATAATTTTTCCTTTTGAACTTGATGATTAGCTTGTGAACCAATGATACTAATCATGCATTTACGTAGAAATTGCACCATCTACACTGACGTTGTTGATTTCATTGTGTTACCCCTATTTATGCATTGCAATCTTTCTCTGTTTTCAACATGAAGCACAGTATGTGCAGCCCTTACAGACAGCATGCAACAGAAATGACACTCTCCCAGCTCCTGTGTAGTGTTGATACCTCATGCATGGATATGCAATGATGAAAGGTGGATTGGAAGCGTGTTCAGCAGGAGTTCATAAGGACATGCACATGCTGGTAAAGACTAGTGTTCACAAAGGCTTATTCTTTGTACATGAGAGGTCTTACAGGCTATTGATGGTTAATGTCAGGTAATCCTGGCAAGAGGTTGCCTGGGAGTGCACCGTGAACATGAAAGCAGACTATGAATACTGTCACTTGGGAAATTAAGACACATGCCCATGTTCCTTCTGCCTCTGGGCTGAAGGAAAGTTTAATGATGTTTGCCGTGCTTGACAGTGAAGTTCTCCGAGAAGCTGGTCAAAGTGTGCATTAACTCCAGCCTCCAAGACAAAACCAACACATGACAATTCACTTACTTCTTAAAACAGGTCTATGGTAGAATCCATCTTCCTGTCCCTACATTCATTTCTGGAGCATCATGACAGAAAAGGTACCTGTGTTAGACTATTGTTTATTGGCTACAGTTCTGCCTTTAATATTATAATTCCAAGGAAACTCATCACCAAGCTCTAAAACCTGGGAATCAACACTTCCCTCAACTCCTGAACAACAAACCACAACAAATAAGGACAGGTGGCGAAACCTCCACTGTGATTATTCTCAACACTTCTGCTCAACAAGCTTGCATCCTCAGCCTCCTACTCTATTCCCTGTACACTCAGGACTGCGCGAACAAATTCTGGTCTAACTCCACCTCTAAGTTTCCAGATGATGCCACTGTCGTGGGCCAAATCTCAAATAACAATGAGTTGGAATACAGGAAAGCGATTGAGAGCTTATTAACTTGGTGCCATGACAACAACCTTTCTCTTAATGTCAGAAAGAACAAAATGAAACAAAGGATTTGCGTATCTCACAAGATGATAAATTCAAGACCAACAAATTCAAGGTGATAAATGTAGAAAATGCCAAGAAAAAACTGAAACAATCCAACACATTACAGGATCCTGTAGCGGTTTAACAAATCTGATTACTTACACAGGCACAAGCAATAGGCAAACATCATTCACCAAAATCTAGCTCTAAAATAAAAACTCATATAAGAAATTATACCTTGCTATAAATACAAGTATGACCCACTTTTAGAGTCAGGATCCCACAAATTCCATTATGACTGATCTATTACTACAGATAGGACAATCCACAATAACTGCCTGGATATAATAATACAGAATAAACAAGCAAGGACAACTTATTTGATAGATATAGCCATTCCAAACACACAGAACGTACAGAAATCAATAAGTGAAAAACACAAGAAATGCTGATTTAAAACAGGAAATTGAAAGTCTTTGGAACATGAACAAGGTATATATTGTCCCAATTGTAATATCTTTAACTGGTGTCACCCCAAAGGCACTATAGAAAAGCATTAAACAATTAGGGCTACACAGCAATATCTATGTAAATCATCAGAAAGACATAATACTAAACACCACTAATATAGTCCAAAAGCTCTCAGCAATTGCTTCGCTATGCCTCTATCTCAGGTTTTACCAGCTTGAACTGAGAATAAATAAATAAAAATAACTATAGTAATTTTATTATGCAGTCCTAATGTGCCATGAGATGTGGCAGAGGTTAGCAGCAGCTGTCTAAAATGGTCCTGATTCAAGGGAGTAAATAATGATCTTCATCCTGAACTCCATTTGCAAAACAGTGAAGACCTACCTGAGGCTGGTTTTGAGGGTGAAGAAGAGCACAGATCTCAATGAGCCCAATGAACACAGATTGCTTGTTGGCCCTTCAAAAAGCATGGTTTCAAAAAGTAACTAAATAGGAAGAAAATAGAGAGCATAGTGAAATGGTGCCATGCCAATAACTTTTTCCTCAGTGTCAGCAAAACAGAAGAGCTAGCCATTGGCTCCAAGAAGGGAACACCTGTTTACATCAATGATGCTGAGGTCTAGAGGTGTGAGAGCCTCTGGTGCTTAGGAGTGATAATCACCAGTAGCCTGTCCTGATGAAACCACATTGACATCGTAACCAAGAAAGCTCATCAATGAGTCAACTTCTTCAGAAAGTTAAAGTTTGCCGTTTTCCAAAACTCACCAAGTTTTATCAGTGCACCACAGAAAGCATCCTATCTTGATACTGCATACATTCGTATGGCAACGGTTCTGCCCGTGACTGCAAAAAACTGCAAAGAATTGTGGCCACAGCTTAGCCATCACAGAAATCAACCTCCCCTCTATGAACTCTGCCTACACTTCTTGCTGCCCTGGCAAAGCAGCCAGCATAATCAAAGATCTCACTCACTCCGGGCATTCTTTCTTCTTCCTCTTCTCATCAGGCAGAAGATACAAAAGCTTGAAAGTACATACTAACAGACTCAAGGACAGCTTCTATCCTGCTGTTATAAAACAATTGAACAGTTCCCTAGTATGATAAGATAGACTTTGGATCACACAATCGACCTTGTTCTGAACTTGTATCTTATTGTCTACCTGAACTGCACTGTCTCTGTAACTGTCATTCTTTATTCTGCATTCTTTTAGTGGTTTACCTTGCTATCACAATGCATTGTGAAATTAATTAATATGTATGAAAAGTATGCAAGTCATTTTTACTGATCCTCAGTATAAATGTGGTAATCAGAGATCAATTTAAAATGATAAATCCACACTGCTGACAAATTTTGTGCATTGCTCCATTGCTGATGTAATTCCTGTGGGTTTTCTCCCAGAAATAAACTGTTAAGGAGAACAAAAGTCTCACCAAAAATACAGAGATGAATTTCCTGAAGGACACAAAAGTACCCAGGAATTTGTGGAATAAAGCTGCCACACACTGAGTTAACCTGACTTTTAACAGCAAAGCATTGCTTTGTTGGAACTGTCTGAATAGATTTCCAACACAATATTTTTAACTTGAATTGAGGTTACCCTCTCTCTTATCCTAGGTCTGAAACTGTATAACTGCAATAATAAACATTTGGAACACTTCGTGCTTGAACCATCTGTTACATAGGTTGGAAATAGGAAAATGCCTGAGAAAACATTACGGTCATGACATTTCAGCAGATTTTTTTAAAGCCCTGGGTTTATTGATAGTATTGTCAAATTTATCCTTCAAAAATACAATTGTCAAAAAGCGAATATTTGACTTTTGAGATCATCCTTATTTCTTTTATTTAAAATGATAATTCTTTCAGAAATCCAGTAAGTAATCTGGACAAACTCTTAGTGTGTGTTTATTTGTGAGAATTTATACAAAGCAATCTGATCAGTGGTCAAAGTTATTAATTTAATAAGACCATAAGACAAAGGAACCATATTAGGTCATTTGTCTCATCAAGCCTGCTCCACCATTCCATTGTGTATTATTCCCTCTCAACCTCATTCTCCTGTCTTCCCCTATAAGCTCTGACACTCTTACTAATCAAGAACCTATCAAACTCTGCTCTAAATATACCCAATGGGAAAAATAATTTTCCACATATGCATATTGGATTGGTTTTGCCTTCTGAATTTGTTTCCGAGTGGTAATGACAACTTTCAAGAATAAGTAACAAAGGTGAAAATTTCCCACAAGCTAATCAATGCTTTGTAAATGAAGAGCTGATCATCTACTCATTAAAGGCACAACAAATCTGGCAGGTGAAGATTACTCTGGGTGTTTTCAACACAGCGACTCAGTGTGATACCACACTATATTTAAATATCCGTTGGTGTTTGTGATCATTTATAGAAGTGAACTTTTGATTTTGTTCTTCGAACAATGTTGGATGAAGCCTAAATGTGCAGAGCCCTGGGAATGTTCAGTTATTCTTCTTACCAAATACTTATAGCAGAGGTGAGAGTAAGTCAGTGCAGGTTGACGCAGTATACTCATAAGAAAGTGATCAAAAGGGTAAAAGAGGTAATTTTAACCCAGTAATCCAGAATGTGCTGACAGTAAAATTACTTGTGATACATGGACAATCAGGGGTTCCCAATCTTATTTATTTTGTTATTGAGATACAGTGTGGAATAGGCCCTTCTGGCTCTTCAAGACATGCCACTCAGCAACCCCCAATTTAGCCCTAGTTTAATCATGGGACAATCTTTTTACAGACAGTGGTGGGAATTGAACCCGGGTTGCTGGCACTGTAAAGCATTATGCTAACCACTACACTACCGTGCCACCCTATACCATAGACCCCTACCATTATCCAAGGGGGTCCAGGTTGGGAAACCTCTAACTGCTCCTTGTTGGGGATGGGAAGAAAAGCTAAACACTACACAACACAAATGTAACTAATTTATTGAAAAATGCATTTTATTAATGCAAAAATGCCTTCTTTATACATTTGAAACAAGCAATCATGCTGTGATTATTTTAGAAATAATAATTTGTGGTGCCATTCCATAAGTAGCACTAAGTGCATAATATGAGGAATTTTGCAACACTGGAAAGTGACTGACAGCTTAAAGCTGAGAAAAGACCAAGATTAGAAACAGTAAATGTTACTTCACATTTTGTACGGGTTCAAAGGCTCCCATATCTTTATAAAATAATCAATTCTAAATGAGATAAAAGACAACACAAAACCTTTGTCAACTTCAGTCCATGGGGGTTCATATGAGGATTTGGTTTTCAATGCTGTTTTAGATTTTCAAAATGAGAACTGAAAACACAGAATCCTTTACAGAAATGAATGCAACCCTGAGAGTCTGTTTGCTGTAGGTGAACTGGAATCCATCACTATGCAGACCCAGATTAATGGCTTTACAACCTGAGGGAGCACTTTCTATGCATCATTCAAAGAACATTCCTTAGATGTTAAGCAATGCAAGATCGTTGTTCTGACTTTCACTATAAGCAGGTAATTATTTTTAAGTTTAATCAAAGTAGAATTAGGCAACTGAAGAATTATTTGGATTCCTACATTTAATTATAAGTGGAAACAAGCTTTAGTGTTTGAATCTGATGATCAAGGTTTGCCTTTTCTCTACCTGATGATTGACACCTTTTCCATCCTAATATCTGGGAGCCTGGGGTGCTTGCTGCTTTAGTCTTCAGTTAATGAAGTTCTGTGGAGAAGGCACAGTGAATTCAAATGATATTAATGCTGCGGTAGATCATGATTCATTCAGTGGTGTGTGTGTGATTCTTCAGTTATTAAGCACAGAGGCAAGTTTTAACCGAGAGAACTTTTGGCCAGACTCAAGTGAACGGTACCAAAAATAACCGAACTGGGAAAACAGGCCTGCTGTATTAGCCCATTCATTTTATTGATCGCATATTTAATATTTTAAATAATAAGGTTGCTGCATTTCCAATCTTCCTATTACTTGATATTTTTGCAGTTTCAGAGTGGTTTTGTTGTAATTGCCCAGCGATAAGCTTGAATGTTTTTCTCATTTCAGGATTTCATTTTTGAAAACCTGAAAAATAATGGATTACTTGTTTCAGTACGAGTCCTTATTTGCAACAATGACAAAATTGATAATGAAAGAACAGGTGAGAATTACATCGCCTTTGCACTTTCTGCTCATTTGCATTCATTACCGTTCAGGCAGCCACTGGCTGGTTGGTGGCATTCTGGCTGTGCTTGTAGTTTGTAGGTGCCTTTTTCTCACATAAGCAAAACTGTTACAGTTCCCAAATCAAAGTGCAATACTTCAAACATCAGACTCCTGACCCAGTGTGGATAACATCACTCACCTCAACACTGAACTGATTCCACGCCTATGGCCCCACTCTACACCTCATGCTCTCAGTTATTGTTGTTTGTTTTCACAATTTGTCTTCTTTTGCACATTGGTTATTTGTGTGTAGCTTTTTTATTGATTCTTTTCTATTATTTCTTTGTTCTAATGTGAATGCCTGCAAGAAATGAATCTTGGAGTAGTATATGATGACATATACATACTTTGATAATACATTCACTTTGAACTTCTCTTGAAAGCATGATGCGGGTCCATTTTCATTGCTTGCTACAATCATTTCTGAACAATTGTGACAAGAGGTCCTCATAACCCCATTTGAATTACTTAATATCATTCAAATTACTAATTATCATACCCAATGTGCAGAAGTTCATTGCAACAATTCAGTGAGAATTTCAGTAATATTTATCTGCATTGCAAGAAGTCCTGTGGAGAAGGCTCAGTGAATTCAAATGAGACTGATCTTATTGTTGAGGTAGATCATGGTACAGTCTTTTGAGCCATCTCAATAGCTAGATTTACTTCTCTGTGAATAATGCATCCACCTAAAAGATGTTCTATGAATTCAAAGGTTTTCCTTAAATTGCAAATGCAAAAAATATTTAAAATAACTTAAGTTTGTCATTGCATTTTGCTATGACCTTTAGGAGATTATGTTTTAATGTGACTTTTAAATATTACCTGTAATTACCCGCAGTTTTAACAAGTGAAGCAATTTAGAGTACAATTTTCTTTAAGAGATACATTGCAAAATCTAAAACAAATCTTGATGTTCGATGTGAAATCGCCCCGAAGTGAATAGTAGACAGAAGAAATGGAGTCAAAGCACTGGTAATGTAGTCTGAAACAGTACATCTGGCATCTTCAAAACAAGAACCAGATGTTCAGATTTCTTTGCCATCAGATTACAACAAGGCTTTAGAAAGAATCTAACTTTTAGCTTGCTTCAAAATTGGCAACATCTTATTCTCGAAGGAAACAGTGTCTTTTCATTGGATTGTCTATATGTCAGTGAGGTATATCAGAATAAAATGTGATGACCTCTCCAATTCTTGTCAGGTTGATTACTTTGACAAATTGTTCAAGAATAGATACCCTATCGGTAATCATGTCGAGCCACGCTATAATTTTACTTTAGATGTTTCACCACATGATAATGCAGAATATTATCTTTTACTGTCTCAGTAAATTATAATAAGCACAAGCAGAACAACTTGTAGAATTGCCTTCAAGACCTCTGCTCTTATAGTTATGCAATGACAACTTCTGGTGGGATGACACAACAAACTGCCAAAATCTAGTTTTAGGAATTAATGGAAATGTAATATACATTCAGTGGCCACTTTATTAGGTACACCTGTACCCCTTCCCATTAACACAAATATCTAATCATCTAGTCATGTGGCAGCAACTCAATGCACAAAAGCATGCAGATGCGGTCAAAGGGTTCAGTTGCTTTTTCAGACCAAACATCAGAATGGGGAAGAAAAGTGATCTAACTGACTTTGACCATGGAATGACTGTTGGCCATACAGGGTGGTTTGAGTATTGTAGAAACTGCTGATCTCCTGGAATTTTCATGAACAACAGTCTCTAGAGATTGAAGAGAACAGTGCTAAAAAATAAAAAAAAATCCAGTGAGCTGCAGTCCTGTGGGCAAAGATGCTTTGTTAATGAGAGAGGTCAGAGGAGAATGCCCAGAATGGTTCAAGATGGCAGGAAGATGACAGTAAATCAATAGCCATATGTTACAACAGTGGTGTGCAGAAGAGCAACTCCGAATTCACAACATGTTGAAGCTTGAAGTCGATGGGCTAAGGCAGGAGAAGACCACAAACATATACTTGGTGGCCACCTCATTAGGTACCTTCTGTACCTCATGAAGTGGCAGCTGAGTGTATTTTACTGTTTAGTTTGATGTGCTTGTTTCTATAGTTACAAAAGATTACAAGAAAAAAATTTGAATACTAATGAATCAGACAAAATCTCTGTCGTCTCGTTGCAATTATTGGTGAATAGTTTTGGAAATGATAAGCAGCTCACCTGAAGAGGTTAGTGCATGTCCCATTCTCAATGATGGTGGAAACCAGCACTGAAGAGCCAATGACAAAGCTAGCAGTGTTGCAGCCATCTTCAGACAGGAATGTTAGGTGGATGACCCCTCTGTTTCCTCCTCATACCTCAAGCATCACACAAGTCAGTTTTCAGACAACTTGATTCATTTCTCATGATATCAAGAAACATTCTGAATGCATGGATGTAGCAAAGGCTTGAGTTCTAGAAAGCTCTCCAGATCATTAAAAGCTTGTGCTCCAAAACCTGGTGTGCCTCCTGTCAAATGATAATCCTGGCATTTTATCTCACAAGGATTACAAAGAAGAATCCCAGATTTTTTTTTAAAAAAGCAGAACTAATCAAACCCTATTAGTTTCCTATGATCTTCCTCACATTTTCACAATGTGACAGAAGGTATCAGCATTAGAGCTTCAGCTAATAATCTGCCTACTGATGCCCAGTGTAGGTTCCATAAGGACCACTTGGTTTCAGATTTCATCTGAAGTAACAGAAGAGAAAAAAAATGCTTTTGGAAATGTGTAAAGTAAAAGATGCAAATGCTGATTATCCGAAGTGGCTGAACACACAATTGACTTGGAAGTCTGTAATGCACTCTTTATAAATATTGTGCCATCCTTTGAGTTTTTGTTGTATATTGCTAATTCAGACAGATTTTGCATTTTACTATTCTAGGCTTCAGCACCCCTTTTGGCTATTTCAGGTAATATTTCTGATTTTCGCATTTACCTTTCCTTCTCACTGACTTCTGTTATTCCCACCCTCATTCACCCTTCAGAATCATTACTTTTGTCATCTGAGCTCTTACGCATTCCCACCTGTCCACCTTCTACCTTCTGCTGCCAGTTTTTTGGAACTTATTTTATCTTTAGTTTATCCCAGATCTGCTGGAGATCTCAGATCTAATCATAAACATTATGATTGAAACTTGAAATATGTTATTAGTGCTGCATTAATCTTCTCCACTATTATTTTCTGTACCAAAAAATTTAGAAAGTTTAATCAAATAAAACCAGGTTAAAATCTGTGCTGACTACACTAAAAAAAATCAGTTTCCAAATAACATACATAAAATGTTGGGGGAACTCAGCAGGTCAGGCAGCATCTATGAAAAAGAGTACAGTCGATGTTTCAGGCCGAGATACTTCAGCATCTGCAGATTTTCTCTTGTTTGTTATCAGTTTCCAAGTATTTTTCTAATAGACAATTGATTGCAGATTAGTTATTTATCCCTCTTCTGGCATTAAGCTTATTGGTTAATATGTTTCTCAGTATTGCTCTGTTTCGGTGTATGAATATTGGAATACCATTAGTCTGCTGAACCTCTGGGATGGAACACCTTATTAAAGATGGTTAAAATTTTTATATTGTCTCAGCTATCTTTGTATTGTTTAATACCTGTGAGTAAAAAACATCCAGGATTTGTCTTGCCTAAAATGATTAGTATATTGATTAATCATCCATCTTTCAAATAACATGATACCATGATTTTTCAGAGATAGAAGTAACAACCCAACATGCCAACCGGTTCAGTTGGTAGCTGTCAACTAATGTTGCACACCCTTAGTTAAGTGATCTTGCCTCTTTATGGGTTTTTCTTTTGTTATTATTTTGTACAATTTCTTTCATTTTCTTTGATCCTTTAAACTTACATTTACTCTATCTTTGCTTGTTTTTGTTTTACCTTTTCCCTCTCCTCCTTTTCCCATGTATCATCTTTTCCTTTTTGTATAAGAACTTAAGGTATGCCTTAATCTTAGTGGACCATACCTCTACTATTCTCTGTTAATTATTGTTTCAAATATTTCACACAGATATTTACTTATTTATTTACCTTATTTCCTCGCTCTTGCCTTCACAATAGGTTTTTACCCCCAATCTACTACTTTTTCTTATGTCTTTGTCATTATTTTTAATTATTTTGTTTGGTCTCACGTAGACTTTGCCCTGCACATAGAATTACGTTATATCCTCAATTAAATACCTTATGTACAGTAAAACAGTGATAGTGTGGTATCCAACTATTCAGAAATCCTGGGATGGTTTGGCATTTGGTTAACTGGATGATATTTCTGACTCACTGGGGTCCCAGTTTTTAGGATCCCTTGAAACTTAACTGGTTCACTGCAATGCTTATTCTCATGCTGTGTAGGATGTCTTCAAAAGAGAAATGAGTGTGAAGTATGCTCTTAATGGAAATGACATTCAATAGTCAGAAAAATTGAATGGTCTGGCACAATCAAAGTCTGGGCATAATAAATTATCACAGCTTTCCTGTACTTTAATAAAAAGGGAGCCTTCAATGAAAAAGACCTAATTTCCTGACATCTACTTTCTAGAGTACTTGGAAGTGGTGAAAATCTAAATATTTTTATTTGATGTTCTTTGTTCATTTCTCAGCTTCTTTTTCCACTTCCTTTGAATTTGATTTGATTTTAAAGCATGTTTAATACATTTTGTGATGATATAATTCCCCTCGAATAAAATGACTGGAGAAATTATGGTATCACTCAAGTATTCTGTGGTTCAAACGTACCTGAAGGAATGGAACATATGTTCTTGAAGGCATTCAAACAGGCAACTTGATTTGCTGTTCCTGGATCAAGGAGAGATACGTTAACATCTTGGAGCAAAAATCTGCAAATGTAGGAAATGACTTACAATTTCAACAGTACATTCTTCAAGAATATGAGAACAGCGGGAAAAGACTAGATCATGAGAAAGTCTGCAGATCCAGGAAATCTGAAGCAACACACACAAAATGGTGGAAGAACTCAGCAGGTCAGGCAGCATCCATTTTTGTTCCTCTTTTTTGCACATCAGATAGCATTTTTGGCATTTCTGTACCATTTGACATGCTTGCGTGACACTCAGCCAACATGGATGGAAAGTGTGCAGGGAGCCAGCCGGATTCGAACTCAGGACCATTAACCTTGAATTCCGGTGCTGATGCCACTACACCACCGGCTGGCTAAAGGAAATATCTATGGAAATGAATAAATAGTCTGCATTTCAGGCCAAGGCCATTCTTCAGGGCTCAGGCCATCCATGTTATAATCACCAAAGAATCAGTGAGCTCTTTTCTTATATGAGGCACTTATGTATGCCTGACAGAGATCTTTGCTGATTCTCATATTCTTGCATAACTTATTACCAGATTTATAGGTCATTTCATAGATTTCTACCTCATACACTCATATAAGATTGCTGAAAGATTCACCAAAGCTGGAGCCTGGGAGGATCTTGTTAAAGAGTGTAAAACAAATCAGCCATTTTACATTAAAGCAGCTGACCACCAAATAAACAAAATGGAACTGGAGCTTACTTTCCTTCCATTCTCTTTTTATTCACTTCTGCTCACTTGGAATGGAAACTTTCTTTTAAGCCAATGTATCAGACATAAATCAAATGGCATTACTATACGTTCCATTATACTTATATTAAGAAACATTTAAGAGTAAATTGCAATTATACAAGGAAACTCCACAGCCTCTGGAAAAGGTCACTTGTATAGTTCCCTCTATACTCTCTGACTTATATTGTGCCTACCCATGACCCGTACAGATTAAAGAATTAAAAAATTAAAAGATTAAAGAATGTTTAACAATCAGGCCATGGCACATCTTTCTCTTTTTAAGGAACTGTGAAGTAGCCACACATAATGATACCATTGAAGGTCAAAGTAGTTCCATTATGACAGAAACATAGAAAACCTACAGCACAATACAGGCCCTTCGGCCCACAAAGTTGTACCGAACATGCCCTTACCTTAGAAATTACTAGGCTTACCCATAGCCCTCTATTTTTCTAAGCTCTATGTACCTATCCAAAAGTCTCTTAAAAGACCCTATCGTATCCGCCTCCACCGCCATTGCCGGCAGCCCATTCCACGCACTCACCACTCTCTGAGTTAAAAAACTTACCCCTGACATCTCCTCTGTACCTATGGAATATGGCAATATAGTAAGCATAATCCCTTAAATTGTTTGTTCCACAGGATTTTGTTTCTTTTCTATGTAGGAACGCATGATAAAAGTCATAAACCATGCTGAAAACTCTGCAATTGCTAATATCTGTGCAGGTATCCTGTAGATATTATGTTTCCCAGTATAGTTGAAGTTCAGTCTTAAATATCTTTTTTTAATATAAGTGTTATAGTATTATCTTTCTTTTCTATTATAATTCCTTCTAATTTCTGCATATAAACAACAATACATTTGTTTAAAAAGAAATTTCCAAGCCAAAGTATATGAGAGTGAATAACAAGAGTGGAAGAAAAAAAAAAGTTGGAATTTTCTCTGTTTTGTTTTATTTTGATGTTGAGTATCTGTGATGTGGTATAACTGATATGTTTTACACGCTTAACTTCCCACGTGGTGGCTTTGGTGAATTTGTCAGTTTTATACTGGAGTTTCTGCCAGATGCATTACACCAACCGTTCAACAATCTGTTGTGCAAATGTACCGTTGACACCAGTTCAAGACCAGAAGACCCCCAGTGAATTCTGGCAGTGTGATGGAACAGGCAGCTGTTGTTAACATTTTTATCTAATTGCCCTCTGGACTTTCTTTTTAAAAAAAATCTTTTTATTAATTTTAAACAAACATAAATGAAACATGAATACAGAGAGTTTGAGAGTACGTAATTAATAGTTTAAAGTATAAATACAAATAGATGATAATCCATATATAATAACCTCCCAAACTCATAGTAATTACAAAAAATGAAGTAAATAAGAAAAAAAAAACCAAAAAAAGAAAAAAAAACCTAACCAACATGGGCCATTTCATTATGTCAAATATACACAGTAGCATCAATAACTCCGTACCTCCATCCAAATAATTAAGGATAATAAAAGTAAGGTTTAGGAAAAGTCAGCTTAGCTCATATGAAAATGTTGAATAAATGATCTCTGGACTTTCTGTTAGCAACCGAGACTAACATATTCATGTGTTTCATTATTATTTTTGAAACAAAACTGCATTAATATGTTAATTGAATATTGAATAACACAAATACGTATCTTATTAATGCAAAGCTTTCTCATGACTGCTCTCGTTAGGCTCCATTTTCTATGGAGTGGCCTTGTAACTTGTTCCTGCATGTATTTCTTAGGTGGAATTAAACACTGAAGTTACACAATATTTTCAGAATCTTTTATTTGTGTTGTTATTTTGAATTCATGAAAGGAATATCCTTTCCAAAACGTTTTGTGCGGTACTGAGGTGTTTTATGGAGAGTGATAAGTTTGCTCATCCCAGCCTAAGCTGTCAGGAAATCAGCTCAAGTCAATTCCAGCCATGGTAATGTTGTAGCTCTAATTGCTGCCATCTTGGAGAGAGTTTGTAATAGGTGGCCTGTTTGTTGTTGTTAGTCCATCCATCATGCTAATCACAATTTTGCAGTCATTTGCAATTTTTGGGACAAGTTAGCCAGCTACATGGACTGTAAATGCTCTCTCTGTAAGGAATAATTGCTTCAAAAATGAGTCATGTTCTCTTTTGATTACATTCTTGTAGATCCAGGAAGAAAATAGCTCCAAAAATAAACTGAAAACCAGTGACACCCAAGTCTGACTATCCTCAGACTCCCAACACATCATCAGTCCCAACTTCAGAGACCTGCCAGTTTGCTGATTATTTCATATACTGAAACAAAGTGGGATATGAGATCAGGGGTGCAGCAGCTGGAACTACGTCGGTAGTTCCTAAACTTCCTTTACAATGGCTGATTTTCACATTCATCCATAAACTCCTGAAGACTTTACAGGCCTTTCTCTTTAAGGGGCTTTCCTGGGATTGCATGTGTGGTTACCTGAGACAGCTGATATGGCAAGGGAAAGATAGCTCAATATTATTAAAGCTTCACGGACTCCCTCTAATTGTGGTGACAATCAAAGAGGGTTCCACTAGGAGCCACTGTCCTGTGCTAACCAAATCCCAGCTTAAAATAGTGCCATTCTCCATTGTTCTAAAAAGCCATTAAACTCTGCAGTTCAGTACCTGAAAGCTAAGATCTCCCCTATAACCCTTAGGACACTGAAAAGGAATGGGAATATAAGGTCGGCCTGGTTAATGTATTACTTGAATGGTACCACCAAGCTCTTCTCTCATATTAGCCCAATGTTCTGGGTTACTCATAGCACAGATATCTCAGTTGCCACCTTTGGAAACTTAGCCTCGCCTTGTGGACGAAGCTCTCCGTATCAGCAATGTACGTTGGTGCTCGGAGCACAAAATGTTCACAAGAGACTTGGGAACTGAAGTCAAGGTCGACACTCAGACACTCATGTGTGAGTCTGAGACATCCTCCCCCCACCCACCCACTCCGATGAGAAAAAGCATCAGAGGAAGAGGAGAGATCTCCTATTATACTGCAGACAGTACCTTCCCTCTGTCAGCATTGGGGAAGCAGATTACCTAGGCACCATCAGGTTTTTTGTTTGTGGAAATTGTTTTACACAAATTGCCTATATCTGGAAATTTAAGAAAGTTTTCCACTGGCTGTAAAGCATTTTAGGACATGTTTGAAGATTCCTTATAAGTATAAGCTTCGAAACAGAATAAAACGAATTAGTCGGTTTGTTTTGAAGAGAAGCCCCAAAAAGTTAATGTAATTATCTTCTAAACCAGAGAATTCCAATCTGGTGTCCATGGTGCTTAATGGTATTGGCCCATGGCATAAAAAAGGTTGGGAACCCCTGTTCTAAACTAAGACAGTAGAAACAAAGCATAAATCATCAAAGCACTTTGCCGAAGGATTGTAAAGAACTAATTGTAAATCCTGGGGACTGATAAAGCAAAGCAGAATACCCCAGGCAGGATTACGAAACCAAACAATTAAGTTGATTTTGCAAAGAAATGGCCCTCCAGCATTTCATTTTAATTTTTTTTTTGTTAAGTCTGAACAGTGATCTGTGACATTCACAATGGTTCTTGCTGAATTATGGCAGTAAGATGGCCATAGTGGAAGAGAATGTTTCACACAAGTCAAGCTGTGACACAAAATTTAGCTGTTGGGCAAGTGGTAGCATCCATCCAATTCCCTCTGCTCAGATTAAAAGGCTTCCCTAATTGCACAATTTACTCAGCCACCTTGGGATTTTTAATATGATTTTTCACCAACATTGTCACATTCCAAGAACTTGAACTTAAAAGAAATTTTTTAAAAATTTGTCTTGTAAAACTGTCCAGCTTTTAGGGCTATACTTTATACGTTCAAGTCGGGGTGTGAAAGAAACGTGAAGCATGCCTGGAGAGGTTCAGTCAGAAAGATGATAGGACTTATATTAGTTCTGAATAGAAGAACAAGAAACATTGAAGAAAATTATGCCCAACATCAGACTAGGACTAATAAAACAGAGGGGTAAATTTTCATTATGCTGCAATGGCATTAAATGTGTAGGTTAAATGCATATTAAATCAAAAAGAAAATTTGCAGGTATGTAAAATATACTATTTTTAAAGCAATATGTATTCCTGGATCAGAAATCGAAAGACTGCTATCTTCTTCTTCACAATACTCTTTCCAATTGAACAGGGTATTCTCTTGGCATCTTAAAAGCATTTTAAGATAGGAGACCTTTTTAGAAAGCAGCCAGAAAATTTGTAACTCAAAATACTCATATATGAGAAAAAAGTATTATTTTTTCTAACCTATCGGGAGAAACAAAAATTCAGAGCTGAATTAGAACATTAAACAATGACACTGCTTAATTTTAATTCAGTGTTAATGCTTGATTGAGTTTAATATCGTACAAAGACTCTGTATTATTTGAAGTAAAGCTGAGACGCACCAAGGCACATAGGAACTGTGGCGTCCAAGCTTTCCAGTCAGTCAGCCTTTCTTAAAGAGATTTCTGATGAAAGACAAAGGTGAATTATGCATTAGCTATCTGATGAGCTCAGTGTCAATATCATTTTTCATGGTTGTAAAAGTTATGGCCAGCTAGCAAAATGTCCAATTATGTTTAATAATCTCAAATATTGTGCTTCACATTACACACTTTGTCTTCCATGGTTATTATTTTTTTTGCTATTATACAGGCCATGAGAATGATTTCTTTCTTTTTCTTTCTCATAATATAAAATTACTATTATTACTGGAACATTGTGATCCATTTATTTTTATTGAACTAAGTAAGTGACTTATTTCCAATGGTATATTTTGAGGATGGTGCTGTTTAAAAATAAATCTTTATCTGAACTTCTTGAAAAGCTACTGCAATTTAATTACATCACAAAAAGAGTAACATCTCTGAATTGGGCTTAAATTTGCTCCTTGTTAGTGTTATATAGTATTTTATTGATAAAAATATAATCAAGAATTTAAAAGCTCAACTGTTTGCCATTCTGTCACGAATTTGCTAACGATAACATCAGGCTCCCATTGGACCTTCCAGTGGTCTCCTCTTTCACATCACACTACATACCGAATATTGGAATTGCAAACTCTTCTGATCACTCAAGTTTTACAGAGGGATAGGACACCACATAACTCAAATGCTGACTTTCTTCTGGGACATTTTTATGTTTCTCCAAAAGCGTAAGAATAATTTAGAACTGCAGGATTCAGAAAGATGGAGTGAAAAATGACGACAAGCACCGCAGAAACTACAAACCATTCATTTTTAATCTTCAGTGCAAACTATGATATGATTCATTTTTGACCCACGAACATTAGGAGAAAATGGCTACAGGCTGTTAGCCTGCTTTGGGATGTGGGAGGAAAGCGGAACACCCAGGAAAACCTGCACAGTTACAGAGAGAATGTGCAGATTCCAACATAATGTTCAGGCTCCTGGGGCTGTACAGCAACGGCGCTAATTGATTTACAACTGTGCCTCCCAAACCAAGATCAGCTATCCTATTGAAGTAAATGGTGCTGTGTTGGATGCACCATGTAAAGCTACTGTTGTGGCGACCCACTTCCCAGCGCACTCGAACCGGCTCACAAATCGGCGCGCGCCGGCATTGAGGCCGGTCCCAAAAAGGGCGCCAAGTCTGCTTCACCAGCAAGGGGAAAAGCCCGCACGCGGGACGGGACTGTGAATACGCGCCCCCTACAGCATTCCCGCCCGGGGAGGGCGGGATCAGGAAGGCTTTAAAGCGAGGCCGCAAAGTTCGAATAAATCTCTTTTGCAACTGCAGCTCGTCGACTACGTATTGTTATTTCAGCGCTGCATGTAGCACACCACTACAATTGGTGACCCCGACGGCCCAAACGATATTTGAGCCGAAGATGAATGACGCCGCATCTGTTCATGCAGTTTCGTTAAAACTGCCAAGCCTCTGGACGCTGCGACCTCACCTATGGTTCCAGCAAACAGAAGCCCAATTCCACATTTGGCAGATAACCTCGGAGGACACACGTTACTACTATGTGGTGAGCTCCCTCGACCAGGAGACAGCCGCCCAGGTTGAGGAGTTCATACAGTCTCCCCCAGCAGATGGTAAATACACGGAATTCAAAGCCTTGCTCAAAAGGACTTTCAGACTCTCACGGCGCGAGCGAGCTGCCCGCTTACTGCACCTGGATGGTTTGGGAGACAGGCCGCCATCGGCTTTGAGGAATGAGATGCTGTCCCTGGCCGGAGGACACAAGCCCTGCCTCATGTTTGAGCAGGCATTCCTGGAGCAGCTGCCCGAGGACATACGCCTGCTGCTGTCCGACGCGGATTTCAGTGACCCCCGGAAGGTGGCGGCCCAGGCGGACTTGTTGTGGAAAGCCAAGAAGAAGAGTGGGGTGTCCGTTGCACAGATCTCCAGGCCACGCTCCCAGCAGCAGATCAGACCAGGCCCGGCCGCAGAGCCCGCTAACCCCAGATGCAGGGGTGAGGAGGCCAACGAACAATGGTGCTTCTACCACCAGCGGTGGGGCGCAGAAGCCCGCCGCTGTCGCCCGTCCTGCAAGTTCCCGGGAAAAGCCAGGGCCAGCCGCCGCTGATGGCTACGGCGGCTGGCCATCGGGATAGCCTCCTGTATGTGTGGGACAAGTGGTCAGGATGCCGTTTTTTGGTCGACACCGGAGCCGAGATCAGCGTCTTACCTCCGATGAGTTACGACACCCGCAACTGAGCACCGGGTCCCACCCTGAGGACCACGAACGGCAGCACAGTCAGGACCTACGGCACCCGTACGGTGCAGCTACAGTTCGGCTCCAGCCAGTTCACACGGGACTTCACACTGGCCGCCATAGCCCAACCGCTCCTGGGCGCGGATTTTTTGTGGGCTCACAACCTATTGGTCGACACCGGAGCCGAGATCAGCGTCTTACCTCCGATGAGATACGACACCCGCAACTGAGCACCGGGTCCCACCCTGAGGGCCACGAACGGCAGCACAGTCAGGACCTACGGCACCCGTATGGTGCAGCTACAGTTCTGCTCCAGCCAGTTCACACGGGACTTCACACTGGCCGCCATAGCCCAACCGCTCCTGGGCGCGGATTTTTTGTGGGCTCACAACCTATTGGTCGACCTGCCAAGGAAGAGACTGGTCCACACCGAGACCTTTCAAACATTCTCCCTGGGTGAAACCCAGTTGCCAGCCCCACACCAAGACTCCATCACCCTGTCCGACAACGACTTCACCAGAGTCCTGGCGGATTTCCCATCAGTTCCAGCACTGCAGTTCACGGCAGCCATGCCCAGACACGGCGTACAGCACCACACCCTGACACAGGGACCACCCCTCCACACCCATGCTCGAAGGCTTCCCCCGGACAAGCTCCGACTGGCGAAGGAGGAGTTCAAGAGGATGGAGGAATTGGGGATCATACAGCGGTCTGACAGCCCATGGGCTTCCCCCCTGCACATGGTGCCCAAAGCCACAGGGGGCTGGAGACCATGCGGCAACTACCGCAGGCTGAACGAGGCTACAACACCGGACTGCTACCCTGTGCCGCACATTCAGGATTTTGCAGCAAACCTGCACGGCGCACGGATCTTCTCCAAGGTGGACCTCGTCCGGGGATACCATCAAATCCTGATGCATCCAGACGACATCCCCAAAACGGCACTCATCACCCCGTTCGGCCTTTTCGAGTTCCTCCGCATGCCATTCGGCCTAAAGAATGTTGCACAGACGTTTCAGCGGTTAATGGACGCGGTGGGACGCGACGCTTTCATCTATTTGGACGACATCCTCATAGCTAGCAGCAGTCGTCAGGAACACCTGTCCCACCTCCGACAACTCTACGCCCGACTGAGTGAATACGGCCTGACAATCAACCTGGCCAAATGCCATTTCGGGCTCGACACCATCGACTTCCTGGGCCACAGGATTACTAAAGACGGGACAACTCCTCTGCCTGCTAAGGTAGACATGGTCCACCATTTCCCCCGACCCAACACAATCAAAGGCCTTCAGGAATTCGTGGGTATGGTAAATTTCTACCACCGCTTCCTCCCTTCAGCTGCCCGAATCATGCGCCCCCTGTTCGCCCTGATGTCGGGTAAGGGCAAGGACATTACCTAGGACGAGGAGTCCGCCGCCGCTTTCATTAAAACGAAAGAAGCCTTGGCAAACGCCGTGATGCTAGTTCACCCCAGAATGGACGTCCCTACCGCCCTCACAATGGACGCATCTAACACGGCAGTCGGTGGGGTGCTGGAACAACTCATCGAGGATCGCTGGCAACCCCTGGCATTTTTCAGCAAACACCTGCGACCACCCGAGCTCAAATACAGTGCTTTCGACCGGGAACTGTTGGCGCTATACCTGGCAATCTGGCATTTCAGGTACTTCTTAGAAGGTAGGCCCTTCACCGCGTTCACGGACCACAAGCCGCTTACCTTTGCATTCACGAAGGTGTCCGAACCTGGTCGTCCCGCCAGCAGTGACATCTGTCCTACATCTCCGAATACACGACGGATGTCCGGCATGTCTCGGGAAAGGACAATGTCATGGCGGACGCTCTCTCCCGCCCTACCATTCAAGCCCTGTCCCGGGGGGTGGAGTATGAAGCGCTGACAGAGGCGCAGCAGGTAGACGAGGAGATCCCAAGTTACAGAACCGCAGTCTCCAGTTTGCAGCTCCAGGACCTCCCCATAGGCCCAGGTGAGAGGACCCTACTCCGTGACGTCACCACCGGCCAACCCCGCCCCGTCGTCCCGGTAGCCTGGCGGCAGCGCGTTTTCAACTCTGTTCACAACTTAGCGCACCCCTCCATCAGGACAACCGTCCGGATGGTGGCCAACAGGTTCGTTTGGCACGGACTCCGCAAGCAGGTCAGTGAATGAGCCAGAACGTGCATGCACTGCCAGACCGCCAAGGTGCAGCGGCACACCAAAGCCCTGCCGCAGCAGTTCCACCCCACCCACCGGCGTTTCGACCACATTCATGTGGATATCGTGGGCCCCCTGCCAGTGTCGCACGGAGCGCGGCACCTCCTCACTATCGTGGACCGGTTCACAAGATGGCCAGAGGCGATCCCGCTCACCGACACCACCTCCGAATCTTGTGCCCGGGCACTGATCGCCACCTGGGTATCTCGCTTTGGTGTACCGGCCCACATTACCTCCGACAGAGGCGCCCAGTTCACCTCCAGCTTGTGGTCAGCTATGGCCAGCCTTTTGGGGACACAGCTGCACCACACAACTGCCTACCACCCACAGTCGAACGGACTAGTGGTGCGTTTCCACCGTCACCTGAAGTCGGCTCTCATGGCCCGCCTCAAAGGGCCTAACTGGGTGGACGAGCTTCCCTGGGTCCTGCTCGGAATCCGCACGGCGCCCAAAGAGGATCTGCACACCTCGTCGGCTGAGTTGGTGTACGGCGCACCCCTGGTCATCCCAGGAGAGTTCATACCAGCCCCAAGGGGGCAAGAGGAAGAACCCGCAGCAGTCCTGGGCAGACTACGTGAGAGGCTCGGTAACCTGGCCCCCATACCTACTTCACAGCATGGGCAGAACCTGACCAGCGTACCCAAAGACCTGCAGCACCGTAAGTTTGCTTTTCTATGACAGGGCAGACATCGGGCACCGCCACAGTGGCCCTATGAGGGGCCGTTTACGGTGATCAGAAACAACGGGTCCACATTCGTGCTGGACATTGGGGGGAGAGAGGAGGTTTTCACAGTGGACTGACTCAAACCGGCCCATGTGGACGTGGCGCAGCCGGTCGAGATTCAGGCACCGCGGCGCAGAGGCAGACCTCCCAAACAGAGTCCAGCCCAGACTGTAGACATTGGGGGGTGTATCGCCGGTTCTGGGGGGGGGGGGGGGGGGGGTTATGTGGCGACCCACTTCCCAGCGCACTCGAACCAGCTCACAAATCGGCGCGCGCCGGCATTGAGGCCGGTCTCAAAAAGGGCGCCAAGTCTGCTTCACCAGCAAGGGGAAAAGCCCGCGCGCGGGACGGGACTGTGAATATGCTCCCCCTACAGCACTCCCGCCCGGGGAGGACGGGATCAGGAAGGCTTTAAAGCGAGGCCGCAAAGTTCGAATAAATCTCTTTTGCAACTGCAGCTCATCGACTACGTGTCGTTATTTCAGCGCTGCATGTAGCACACCGCTACACTGTAACACTGAGGTACAGGCACCTGATCTTTGGTACTTTCCTTACGTCCACACTGCAGTGCACAGCCATGGAAGTCTGGAATTCAAAAACAGATAGCAAACAAACACCATCATTAATTTCCCTAGCAAACAAGATGTTTTTTCTCACTGTACATTCCAGTATAGCACTTTCCCACTGCTGAGCAATCACACAAAATGGCAAAAATGAATCACTAAACCAGGATCCTGTCTTCTTGCTCAGCTAGCTGCAAGTAAGTACAAGGGCTACTGATAAATCTAATCGATCTTTATCCCTCAGACAACATCACTAAACTAGATCATCTGGTTATATACTGATTGGTTGTGGGATCTTGCTGTGCTGAAATTAGCTTCCACATTTTTCACAGTACTCGGGAACTGCTGCTTGAAGGTTGTTCAGGTGGCTGAGAAAATGCTTTAAAGCATTCTGAAAGACATAATAAAAGTTTCTTCTTTTAATTATCAGGATCAACTGAAAGCAGCCACAAAAGAACTTAATTCAGCGCATGCCACATTACTTTCACATACCTATGCACATATTGGACATTAACAGATTACTCTGAATTTTTTGGGGATGACACACTAGTTGTAGTGGCTAGCGCAACGCTTTACAGCACCAACTGTAAGATTGTGGTTCGATTCTTGCTGCTGTCTGTAAGGATTTAGTGCATTCTCCCCACGACTGTGTGGGTTTCCCTCAAGTGTTCCTGTTTCCTCCTGCATTCCACAGACGTACCGTTGGGTTTAGTGAGTTATGTGATCCAGAAGTGTGACAACACTTACAGGTTGCCCAGCATAATCCTCACTGATTTGATTTGACACAAACGACGTACTTTATCGTATGTTTCAATGTGCATATGACAAATAAAGTTAAAGCTGATCCTTAACCTTTGAAATGTCTCATTTTATGAATACAAAAGAAGAGAAGGCATCTGTCAACTGAAGGAATAATTAACTCTAAATTCTTCCCTTTCTGTCTTCTGAATTGAGTTTCTGAATATTTTGCTTTTGCACTTTGTGAATATCTTGATATAATTTTGATGTATGGAAAGAGGGCACGCCATTAACTATTACTGCTGGAATGGAGCTAATCTTCGGAACTAATGGGAAACTGTTTAACCTTTAGTGAGTTCATATAAATGATATATGATGCTCATAGAATCAGAGAGTACTAGCACAGGAACAAGCCCTTAAGGCAACTCATCCATGCTGACCAAGGTCCCATCCCTCTAACCTTTACCATCTATACAAGTAATCTAATGCCTTACAATTATACCTGCCTCATCTACTTTCTCTGGCAAATTATTCCATATACACATTACAGCCTGTGTGAAGTGGTCCCTTTTCAACCTTTTCCCTCTCACTGAAACCTCTGTTTTCTGCCTCCCTTTCCCTGGGATAAAGGCTGTGTGCATTCATCCTATCAATGTTCCATCATAATTTTATAAGTCGCTCCTCTGTCTCCGAGTAAAATCGTAGCTTGTCCAACCTCTCCCTATAACTCAGCCCCTGAGTCCTGGAAACATTCACATAGAGCTTTCTAGCTGAAGCTAATTTTTGGTGCATACCCTAAATCCAGAATATGCCCTAACATATAAAATGCTCCAGTGTGGCCTCATCATCAGCTGCCTCATAACTCTTATACTCAGTGCTCTCATTGATGAAAGCCAGCATGTCAAATACCTTCTTCACCAGCCTACCTGTTGGACTGCTTTCAGTGAACTATCTACCTGTATTCTGTTCCACAACACTCCCTGGGCACTGCCATTCACTGTATAATTCCTAACCTGGTCTGACTTTGCAAACTGAGAGGACATGGTCACCTCAGGATCATGTGCGCTTCAGCAGCTAGCAGCTCAGAGGGTAGATTTGACATGGAAATTTTGTTCTGGCGTGCAATTAATTCAGGCATGCTGAATTTTGATCAATAGTATCGTTCTTTCCCGTAAAAGATACTTATTTACATACTCTTTCTACACCTTGTAACATGTGTCCAATTAATTACTCTGTGGATTATAATCACTGTTGTGAAGAAGCATAGCTATCAATTTATACATGGCACATCATTAGGCAATTCTAATAGCTAGGTGATTTTGACTGAGAACGAGACAGGGCTTTGAAGTGAACTATCCTTTGAATAACGTTTATGGGATTTTTTTTGTCTATCTGACAACATACATGGGCTTTAGGATCAACTCAAGCACCAAGGATCAATCTTATTTACCGTATACATTTACAAGTATTAGGAATTTATTGTGGTGTGTTGGTGCGACATGGAACGAGAGACAGCATTCAACAATTGTAAAGAATAAAGAATTGTATAAAAATAAAGTTGAGGTTAAAGTACAGATATGGAATAAGATCTGCATAAATTTAATACCAGCATGTATCTACAATGTAAACAGCCTTATTAAAAGTGGTTTAAAGTGTTTACGTTGCAGTGATAGGAGTAATAACTTAATGCTCATTCAAAAAGCAATAGATACCAGTGTATGGATATCAAACACTATCTGGTAAGTATTGAATTTACCAAGTCAGTAATCTGAGAAAAAAATCCGAAGTGCTTACTTCCTTTTGTGCTCATGTCTAACGTGATTCATTAACACGTAAGAGCAGTGATCCTTGTGAATTTTCCAGTTTGCTGCCATCAGCCTCACACCTATTGAAATTAGCTTATTCAACATAGAAGAGAAATCTCTTCTGTGTAGTTAGTGTAATACAGAGACTATAAAGTGACTTTTGGACCAGTGCTCTTTTGGCTAAATTCCAAGAGAACAAAACCATGATCCGGTGGGCATGACCATAAATTCAACACCCTCTTGCAGATGGTTAAATAGCTTTAATTTAATAGGCCTGCCAGCTTCAGATTTAACTATCCATAGTTTAGCCTTCATTAGCTCTTTTAAATTAAGACAGGACGTCCCGCAGTTCAAGTTGGTGTCAAGGTAAATATGATTACCTTTACAACACTACTTGTGAGTCAGAAAATCTTCCCTTTTTTACCCTTGAACTCTAAACCCACATCCAACCTCGACCCTGTACAAATATTTATGGATTGAGGATCTGTCATCCAGCCATGTTGGCATGCTGAAAGCCTCAATCCCTAAACCAGGCATCAGAACTTTGAAAGTTCCCACACCAACTATATGAAGTACCTGCAGGTAAAGTTTTGTGTCCTTCTCTGGAGCACTGTTCAGCTGATTGGAAACCAAGCCTGTCACTCAGGCAGATCTGCAGATAACTCTTCCATCAGAAAAAAGATCATGGTTCATTCCTAGAACGGTGGGACAGTCTTCTAAACTTGCTGTCAGAAGTCACCTCTTCTCTGTCCCATTTAATATTTTTGTTCACTTTGAAAGTTGCAAGAACATCAAGCTTGTATTTTGCTTTTGGGTTCAGACAAGCCAGACTTGGTGAACCACAGGAACTAGCTTTAGAATCCTAAAAAATTAGATTGCATATAAAGGATAAGGCTGCTCTGTTCTGGGATTACTGAAAATTGACGGAGTTCCAAATTTGCCTGTGAATTATGCAGGGGATTGTCGAAATTGTGTTGTTTTAGTTTTAAACTGTATCTTATTTGCCCCTTGGTGCTGTGTACTCACCATCATCTATACTTTCCAGTGGATGAGTGAGAAATTAAAATGGCTGCCTCCCATGCTGAGTGCGCGGTTATGGATTAAATATTATTTCCATATGTTTATGTAGTTTCTACATTACATATAAATCAAATGGAGGATGCTTTCATGGCTTCGTTGCAATGAGGGATCTCAACTTTTGAGAAACACACCTAATTTTGCTTGAAATTTCTCAAATTTTCAAGTCGCAATGAATTAGCTGTTCGCCCTCACCTGTGCAAACACATGTTCCAGTGACTCATGCATGAGACTATATGTTGACATCTGTCTGTTTCCTGGGGCTTCATTTAGATAAATTTAAACAATAATTAGCACTTTTCTACATACAATCATGTCTTCTCATCTATCAGAACTCTCACCTGAGGGCTAAAAAGTATCAGTAGTCATTTGAACTTATAGCGGACTTCCATTTATGAATACTAAATGAGTTTTGTGCATGCTAGTACAGATCCTGTAGATATCAAGGCCCACATTTGTGGTGTGCAAGTCTTGTTCACCATTCATGGATTATCCAGTATCCGCGAGGGGTCATTTGATCACCTTCAGGCACGGGAACATTTGTGTTTCTTCCCTCCTTATCAAAGCCAATTGTCTCTTAGGTAACTTGTCATACTTTATCAGGGTAGCAAGATAATAAGAGTGTTTTGATTAATAATACAGTTCCCTATTCACACTCCATTTAAAATTCTGTAAATGGGTGTTTTTTTTCTGGGATTTGCCTGCAAGTAATGATTTATTTCTGGATTCTATAATTTTATGCTTATGGTACTTAGAAAGGGAATCTTATTGAAGTATTGAAAATCCCTCATTTTTATCATCAACTTGCACCCAATGGCCCCAATGTAGGAAGAAAAATAGATATTGGTGAATTAATGGATCAGGAAAAACTAATCACTGGAAAAAAAACAGGAAATGTCTGGAATGAATTGTTCTGAATGGTAATGGAGGTTGATAACTAAGGAGTTACATTAAGGACAAGAAAACAATAGTGAAATTGTTTTCTGTTTTAGAATGGAACTCTAACAGCACAATAATCCATACCCAGGTCCATATCCACACTTCCTTCCATAATCTTCCTAATTATTCTTTTTTATACCTATCAAATCTCTTATAAAAGCCCTAACTGACTCTGTTGATCCTCACCTCACCTCCCCTACCCATCTAATGGACACATTTTCTTCTCTTTCATTGCAGCCAAGGAATCATTTCTCACATCTCCCTGTTTCTCACCTAACAAATTCCCACTTTTCACCGTTGCTCACAAAGCATACAGTAATTTCTAGAGGTACAGTAGTGAAACTTTGTTCTAACTTGCCACCATCCCTGTGTAATATTCCACCACACCTGTAGCATCATGATGTTTGTCTGGTTCTTCATTCTGAAATAGAATTTAACTCTAAACCATGTAAACAGAAGTTAGATTGGATGAAGAAAGGTTTGGCCAAGAGAAAGATATTATGAAGCAATTGGAATAAAAAGGAAAGTGGAGAGGTGGCAAGACTTTTAAGGGAAAGTCAAGAAAGAAGCATAAAACTTGTTCCTTCATGATCGTTTTATTCAAGATTCAAAGCACATTTATTATCGAAGTATGTATCAATTATACAACCTTGAGATTTGCCTGCTTACAGGCAGCCACAAAGCAAGAAACTCAAAAGAACCCAATCTAAAAAAAGACCTACACCCAATATGCAGCAAAAGAGAAAAAAACACACATATCATGCAAACGATAGAAGAAAGCAACAGCCATTCCGAACCAAAATCAGTCCATAGACCCAAATCCCCAGAGCAGCCAGAGTAGGCCCAAAACTTCAGTATCAGTTCATCATATTGCAAAGCTTGCAGACACAAAGCTCATTGCAGTGGGCACAAACTCACAGCTTCAGTCCTGCAGATGGAGGAGTGAACAATGTGGAGAGCAAGCAAAATTAGCCCAACCCTCACCTCCAGTCCCAGCACCCAGCCTTTCCAGTCTATCTAGGCCAGCATTTGAATCGTTCAAATAGCACGTCGTGCCTCACCAGGCCCCGATGGAGTGCCTAGAACTTGCTTCCCAGCCCAACGCTGTCGTTGGCCTCTCCAAATCAGCCCAGAGCTTAGAGCGATCAATCTCACACCCAGTTTAGGTGGACGGGCACCAAAACTTCTCCACCTTAACTCCTCTTTGAAACGCTCGTTCCAACTCTATCTTCATCTCCAAAACTGTCTCAAATGTGCTGAGACATTTCTGTTGTTACCCTGCCTGAGGCATCAGCAGTGTCTTTGCTTACCCTTTCTAAAGCTGCAGCAACATTGTAACCTCTCTTATGTTCCTTGCAATACCATAAAATGGGAATAAATTTGATGCAAAATTACCTCCTCCTGAAATGTCTCATTTACTTCTAGTCTTGGTAGGTAAAAATAGGGCTGTATATGTCTCCTAGCAAGAAATAACAAGATCCTAACCAAATACTTGGAAGAGAAGTGTAGGCTCTATTTCTGCACATAAAGTACTTATTGTTCCATAAACTTACACCATTCTTTATTACTTGACAGGAGCTTCCAGAAGTTCATTGGAACTTCAATGAAAGTTCCAGAGTCATTACCCCATGTAGGATTACGTACTTGCATGAACTATGCATACTGGAATGGTAACTTCCGAACTCAAGCAAAGGGTAGATTTTATAGTGAACTTTGAGCCCCTCCATTGGCTGGGGTTTGCCATGGGTGTTGCATCACAGCTGTCTATGTGATATGCAAGCTAAGATGGTATGATATGGAGAGCAAGCTGTTGCCCACGTAGCAGGCTCTCCCTTTCAATGCAACTGATGAATCCAAAGAAACGACAGAGGCCGATACTGTTTGGCACCAGCAGCATCGCAGGAGTTGCCAGTCAATGCAAGACTGCCTTAGGAACTCAAGCTTCAAATTTTTCCTTGAGGCTTACTCCCGAAGCCTTCCCCATGAGTGGGTATAGCCGCAAGGCAGTGGAGGTTTGAGATCATAATTTTCCTCCTCCTTAATGAGCCGCCAAGGATGGCCGATGAGCCACATCTGCTCGAAGTGACTGGTTTTAAGGCACCAGAAACCCACCATTATCTCTTTTCCTATCAGTAGAAATGATTCTGACAGGCTAAGTAGCTAAGTCAACTGTGAAAGCCAGGAGTTGGACTTGGTTGGCAGAGGCTATTTGAAGACCCCATAAGGAGCATTTAATAGAGAGTGGGAGCCTATCTCTACTACTATACTCGGCTATAACAACCTTTAGGAAACAATGCCATCTATAATTTATGCATAGTGAACTCATGATTTAACGCTTTGACATGAACATTAAACACAGATATAGAAATATCTCAGGATAAGATATGAATATGATCAGATTTGATATGATTTCCTTAATCACACTGTTTATCTTTACATAAATGATCTAGTTTAGGACAGAATGAGAGAGACAAGATCATCACATATTTATGTCTCCCTTGAGAATAATGTTTCATAGGCTTAATAGCAACAACACTGTTTAACTTCCAACCATTCTCCATCCAGAACCACCTTTCCCTGTTAGAGCACTGAGCCTGCATCTCTCAAATATTTCAAATGGTTCCATGTATTATCAGAGAATGTATACAGTAAACAGCCTGGAATTTCTACTCAACGGCCTGGAATCAGTTGTCCACTGAACTGTAACCCAGCGCCTTCCATGCCGTGCCTGGAGAACATCAGAAAACAACCGGTTGGTCAGTGAGCTCCAGGTATGGGAACCCATCGCTGCGAACCACAGTTTGAGTGCTGTTGTAGATCAGGGACCTCAGTAGAACTCCAGCGACCATGGAAAGGAAAAAAAAAAGAGATGTCAAAGAGAGGAATTTAAGTTGTTTCCATAGATGAGCTCAAGGAGGCAGCCATTTGGTGCCATCTTAGCTCATTTTGTAGGTTTGTTTGTGCAACTTCATTTCCATGATTCCAATTGTCAGTACTTGGTTCTTGGTACTTCTTTAAATTCCCTAAACTTTTTAACTTCTTTTACTTCTTTCTATGCTACTTTTTCCACAATTCCATTGCACGCATATCGAAGAGGTTTTTACATTTTAACACGGCAACTTCTGATGGCAATTGTATGACATCCAAAGTGCTTGTACTAGTTGGCTGTTCTTGATTGGTGTTTCTAGAGTCATAAGAAATCCTCATTGTTTCCAGTGTATCATCACTCTCTTGGTCTTTATTGAAGCAAACTGTGACATAGCTGCCAACCTTATTGCTTCATCATTCTCATCCTCACTGTAGTCACTAGCAGCTGCTATAGAGTCACGTCCATCCTGCAGTTCCTCAGATTTCAGATGGCGTCACTGTCTTGGAGGACTGTCTGATATAGGGGGTGTTTCCCAAGGAGAAGTATCATTGGCAGCATCACCAAAAGCATCACTGGCAGTGTCATTAGAAATGTCACTAGCAGGACCACCTCAATGAAATCCCTGCAGAGCCTTTTGATTTTGCTTCAGTACTCTTTGAAGCTCCCTACACCTCACTTCAATTCAACAATCAAGTTGTTCTTCCCATTCCGGTAAGATGGCACGTGCTAGGATGCAGCAGCCTCTCCAGAACCAATCAAAGGTGTTTGTGTCTTTTTCAGATATATCTCTTTTACAATTACAGGCATTGCTGGACATTAAGAACTTCAATTACTGCAAGTCCACCCCACCAGTAAAAAGCTCATTGGTGGAGGAGCTGGAGGCACTGGATTAGGTGTGGTCCATGTTGCTGCCTGCTACAGAAAGACATCAGAGTTGATGCACAAAGGCAGCATGCAGTTTGACTGTGAATGATTATCTTGGACGTTTTTCTTGCGATTAAAAGACCCTGTAGGACTCTAGCAATGTAAACTACTGCAAATTTGGTTTACTGGTTTATTGGCAAGGCCGGCAGTGGGAGGGCTGCATTGATGCATGCCTTGGCCTTACCTGTTGCATCAGTCCAGGGGAGGAGATGCTAGAGATGGTGTGGCATGGTGTCCAGGCTGGATTGGGAGCTGGCCCCTCCAGAGTTAGCTTGGTGGAAGACAAGCTGGAATGCATGCATGCGTGCATACATTCGTCTGCGGACTGCTGAGAACTGAAACTGTTTTGCACCTTGGACCCGGAGGAACACTGGTTGTATTCATGTATGGTTGAATGATAATTAAATTTGAACTTAACTTTTGCTCATTCAGTTAATGCAGTGATTTGCTCTTCTTTAACTGTCTATTTCATAATCTTTTTGTCATTTATTGCAAATTTGACATTCCTTTCCCAATTGATTAGTAAAGAAAACAACAATTAAATCTAACAGGAGAAAGTCTCATTCGAAAATTGAAACACAAAAGACTGTAGATTCTGGGATCTAGAGCAACACACAACCTACTGGGAAAAACACTCAGTGTGTCAAGCAACATCTCTGGAAGGAAAGGAATTGTCAATATTTTGGGTTAAGACCCTCCAAAAAGGCTCACTGGGCTTGACTGACTACTGGCAGCTCAACCTGATGGAAGATTTCGACCCAAAACACCACCAATTTCTTTCTTCCCACAAATGCTGCTCGACACACTGAGTTTCATCAGCAGATTGTTGCTTGCCGATTTTAAAGTCATTGGCTTTGCTTTCAACTTTTTCTGTCATCTCACTCATCTTTATCTGTGTCATCTTCAACATCTTCAAAACCATCTGTGATCACTGCATCCCTCCAGTTCTGCCTGAGCTCCACAACCAGCAGCCTTAGTTCTGCAATGTCCTCTTTCGTATCTACTGCTTTCCCATGCTTTCTAACGTCCCTTGATGTGGCCCAGTGTCAAAATTTGTTTGATAATTACTCAGCAAGCAGAGTTTTACTATATTTAAGGAGCTAGATAAAGGTTAGTTGTTATTGTCCAGTCTTATATTCTTACATTAAAGTTGACACAAGTTGTTTTACTTTGCTTTAAACCCCCTTTTTTTCAGATTGAAAATTCTTTTTATCTGTTCTAATGTACTACATCTTAGGAGGTGATAGCAAGCTAGAAGCATACATAATGCAACCTCAACAATTTATGAAAGCTATTATAATTTTCTGCTACATAGTTTTAAACTGTTGGGGAAAAATAATAAGTACTCACTCCCATCCTGCCCTTCAGATGCTTTACAAATGCAAATACTTAGAATTTCAATGTGCTGGGAACATATGTTCACACACTGAATTGCTTTCAATTAAGAATTATTCTGGCAGAATTTCACAGCTGCAATTGTTGTCATGTTGGGGCGAGTTCAGCTCTTCTGTAACCACATGCCTATTCCACTTCAACTGTCTTAACAAATGCTTTAGCAATGTTCAGGACCTTATCTGAAGCTAATGGCAATTATCTCACACAGTTTACCAAAAGGGCCACTTGCACAACAAATATCTATGATATTAGTACATTTATCTTCGGCCACAAATTCAAGCCTAAAGGCAAATTAGATGTGTGTATTTACTTAATCACGCCTCACAGTACTGGAATAGCAAGCATGTTCAATGATATGTTTGAACATGTTGAGGATTAAGTACCATTTATGATTAATATAATTATATTTTCCTCTTTATTTGCCTCCATTAAATCTCTCTGAACACCATTTCACTTCCAATCCAAACAATTAAGGATTTGGTTAATTAGTCAATGAAAACTGTCAGTCTATGTCAGTAAAAGATGTTTAAATGGGCCTCATTCAACTACATCGTGAAGACTGCTGTGAAATACAGTAGGATTTAGTGCTTAACAACCTCATAAATCAAATAAGCCTTCTAAGCAACTGGCAGCCTGCAATTTGAAGTATTAGCTGGATCAGTACTGTATTATGAACATCCTTAAACTAGGTGGCTATGAGAAAAGATCTGTTTGTTTAAATCTCCATATTAGCATATCAATTAGCATGATTCCCTACTGCCAAACTTGCTCTAAGTAGCAGGGAGTTCATTGCTTTGTTGGGGCAAACCTTCTGCAAAATAATTGAATTCTTTGAACACATATCTACTTAAGCGTATAAGAACTCATGAGGGGCACAGATATGGTGAATGCAATTAGTCTTTTAACCAGAATTGAGAAATTAATAGCTCAGGGACTGATTTTAAGTAAAGATTTGACAGGACCTTGTGGGGCAGCATTTTTAACATATGTGGAATAAGCTGCCAAATGAAGAGATTAAGGCAGGTACAGTAACAAATTCTGATAGATATTTGGGCAGCTATATGGATAGAAAAGGTTTAGGAAATAATGGGCAAAATGCTGGAAAATGGGACCAGCTTGGATGGGCATCTCAGAGGGACCATTTGCGCCAAAAAGCCTGTTTCGTGTTGTATGATTCTATGACTCTAAGTGGCATGATTTTTCAATTATTTGGAAGGAATCTGATAGAAAACAGTCCACAAAGATCTAGTGATTCACTTGGGTATGGGATTTCCCTTGTTAATTTTAGTTTGTGAATCCCAATGTTATATTCATTCTGACAGTTCAAAGCCATCTATGATATTGAATGATGTCATCAGACAATCTGAGGAACAAATCCAATGAAGAATCATACCATAAACCACAAAGAAAGAAGTCTGTTGATGTGGTTATGAGGAAGTGGTTTACATTTTAACCTCAAATGTATCACAGAATAAAATCTAGAGTAAATAAAGCAAATTATTTCCCGTTTCCATCTTTGTAAGATTGCAAGCCTCAGCTCAATTATGAAAAAACTTAATGAATCCTCTTTTCAACTTTCCTCTTCTGCTTGACTATTCCACATTCTTCTTGTTGGTTTCCTGTATTTATTACTTATTTATTACAAACCAGCCTATATTATCAAACTGTTTTGTCATTTTCTCCAATATCTCCATTTCAATTGCTGTCAGATATTTATTTTAACTTTATTAAAAAATAATGTTCAAAGTTGTTTAAAAATAATGTTTAAATAATGGTCAAGTAATGTTTGAAAATGATAATTGAAGCACATTAGTACGTAGGACGTTTTTCTATGTAAAAGACACCACAGTTTTAGATTAAAAGTAGCATAAGGTAACAGTGAGAACAACACACAAAATGCTAGAGGAACTCAGCAGGTCGGGCAGCATCTAAGGAGGAGAATAAACAGTCAATGCTTTGGACTGAGCCCCAGGAGTTCCGATGAGGATTCTCTGCCCAAAACATCGACTGTTTATTCCACTCCATAGATTCTGCCTGATCTGCTGAATTCCTCCAGCATTTCATGTGTTTCTCTTCATTTCCAGCATCTGCAGAATCTCCTGTGTTTGTAATAAGTAATGATGGAGATATTTTAAATTGTTCCAAATGTTTCCATATATAGCCTTTGTAGAGTAACTATTGATCAGAATCAGTTTGCCTTAGATGGAGAAACTGAAATTCCATTGAAGTCATGATACCCATTATAATTCAGTAAGGCCCGCCATTGGTCTGGGTCGACCATGGATGTTACGTCCTAGCTGCCTACATGTTGTGCAAGCCAGATCAGTACGATATAGAGAACAAGCTGTGCCCATGCATCAGACTCCCCCTCTCCACATAGCTGATGAATCCACAGAAACGGCAGAGACCTAAACCGTTCGGTACCAGCAGCATCACAAGAGATGCCAGTCAGCATTGAACCCAACGTAGGGATTACAGCTCAGGAGTTGTCCTCGGAGTTCACTCATGAGGCTTTCCCTTTGAGTCGGTATAGCCCCAAGGCAACAAAGGTTTGAGATCAGAGTTTTCCTTCTCCGAAATGAGCTGCCAACCATGGCTGATGAACCCCATCTGCCCAAAATAATTCAATAAGCTGTATAGTCATTAGCTCCCAGATTATGATTTGGAACAATATTGTATGCAAGTAATAATTTTCAGGGGTGTAGAATTACCATCTGATGACATTGTCAGTGAAACCATTGTAAGTTGTGGGAGTTTCACATACTGTATGTGTAACAATGTTTATATTACTGAAGGTGTTTTACAGTTTTTTAGTGCAGAAGTGCAAAGCTGGTTCTAGTCTGCTGCTTACCTCAGATGACTCCCACACTCCAGAAAATAGTCTATATCACAACTTTTAAATGATAATCCACATCACATGCACATCCATCAATAAACACGAGTTTAAGAAAAGTTGACTGAGCTATCATTTCCTTGAAGAAGTGCCCAATGCAGTGGCAGTAATAGCACTCAACTGAACAATGATGGTAAACAGCCAAGGAAAGAATTGTGTGAGGGACATTTTACTGGCCAATCACTTAATAGCAGGAATCACTCTGGGGGCGTTGCATATTGAGATCAGCCTTTGTGAAGGAAATGAACAGACAACATCATGGATCAAGATCTTTCATCCGGATTGAAGGGTATCAATTTCAAATTTCCACTGGCCATTTCCCTCTACGGATGGTGCCTGACCCATTGAGTTCCTCTACCAGTTTGTTTGTTATTCATGAGGTTTCATTTTTATTAAGTGCCTTGGTCATAACTCAGTAGTTACAAAGTCTTATGTTATGAAATTGAGTGCTAAATGGAAAGCAAATTCGCCCCGAATACCTGCATGAGAACTTGGCTATTTTCCCATTGATTTTATTTTGGTCAACAAGTCCTCTGTGCCCTTTACATCGCCTTGATGCTCATTCATTCTTGCACAACACAAAGTGAAAAGCAACATTATAAACAGGTCGTGCTCTCAGTCAGCTGCTTTTCATCATTGTAATTGGTTTACATTTAGAGAGTGAAAAAGTCCTAGTTTACATAATCACTCATTTCCAACCGCTGCTAAAGAGGTTCCTGTTCATTTTTCAATGTACAATCCAGAATGCTAAACATTTCGTTTCACCCCATGTCAAAATATGTAAAACTTATATACCTCAATCTCAATGTGAGATACCGGTATCTCAAGCATTTAAACTTCCAGCTGCAATGCTCAGAAATTCCATGAATTTCAGTTCAGCCTGCAACTCACATATTGCACAGTGCAGTGGCATTGACCCATCAAACTCTTCAGGAGAATTTAATTTTTATGTACTTCTACGCTAAAAATACTCTTTCAGGTTCATTGCATTAGTATCTGAGTTATAAAAAGAACTTAATATTCTGGAAGCTGAAGCAATGTGCAAATGACAAATTTCTCAACTTAACTGTGATGGTCTACCCTATTTTTACCCCTCATAATTTTATAAACCTCTGTAAGGTCACCCCTAGGCCTCCCGCACTCCAGTAAGAGCAATCCTAGCCTGTCCAATCTCTTCTTGTAACTAAAGCCCTCCATCCTGATGAACCTCTTCTGCATAGTTTATCATGCTGCCACATCCTTTCTGTAGTCTGTTAACCAAAACTGCACACAATATTCCTTGTGTGCAGTAAACAATGTTTTGTACAGCTGTTCCATAATGTCCAAATCAGTACCGTCCCTATGAAAGCAAGCAAGCAAGACATCTTCAATATCCTAACCATCTGGTTCGGAATGCTGTCGTTTGCTTCTATTGTTTGCATGATGTGTGTGTTTTTTTCTGCTTTCTCTGCGCAGTGAATACAGTCTTTTTTTTAATTGGGTGCTTTGTGTTTCTTGCTTTGTGGCTGCCTGTAAGCATGCAAATCTCAAGGTGTATAATTTATACATTCTTTGATAATAAAAGCACCTTGAATCTGTAGTACTATCTTCTGGGAGTTATGAGCCTGGACACAGATATCTATATTACTATTTTTCCATTATACATTACCTGCACTTTTATATTTTTCCTTACTTACTGTGCAGAATTTTTATCTTCATATGATGTTAGAAATCTTTTTAGGGGACTGTAAGAAGCAATTCTGCTCTTAAAACTAACATTGGCAAGGACCTTCTTGGTAAATACTAATAGTTGTGGCAGGAACAGCTCTCATTCAATTGTTTGAATAATAGTGTTTCCAAAAGTTTTTAATAAGTACACTCCTGAACTTACTGAGATTCAAGATGCCACCTTTATCAATTTGATCCATATCTCTATTTCTAATTGAATCTAGCAGCAGAACTCAATTGCATTGAGATTTTGCAGTAGTTAGACTTGAAATCACTCTCAGATCTTGCAGCAGGTTAGACCTGGCACAGAGTCTGCAACTCCATTGATTTCAATACAACTTGTAGGTGTTTTGAGAAGAAAGGCATTGGCAAGGCAAGTTTCATTTTAATTACTCCTATTTTATTTAATACGTTTAACTATTTATAACAGTTTTCAGTGAAAACAAACTTTAATTTTATTTTCTTTTGATGATTCTCTTCATGTTTAAAATTGGTTTATGTAGTTGACAGCAAGGGCACCAAGAGAAGAGGCTTTGCTTGATATAAAATTGCAATAAATAAAATGAAATTTGTCTTCGCCAGTGCTTTCCTCTTCAGAGGCTTAAAACTGCATTGAAATCAGTGGGGTTGCAGATCTTGTGTCAGGTGTAATCTAAAGTGGGATCCAAGAGCAATACTTCTGTGGTGCACTGGCATTGAAGAGCTTTCAGCAACTTGAGACACAACATCAGAACAGAAAACTTCCATTTTTTAAAATTCTATTTTGACTTCTGATTCTCATAATTTCTTTAGCTGTTGCTTTCATGCTTATCAACTCTTCACCTATAGTTGTGCCAAATTCCATTCTAGACAACCATGTTTCTTTACAAATGTAAAACTAGATGGAGACAACCAATGCTCTGCTAAACCCCAAGAATCAAGATTCCCAAAAGAATACAGGCCTTATTAACATTTCTATGACTAAAAAACTGCATTATTTCCTGCTTTTGTTACTCAGTTCTTATGCTTTATATCATAAGCTCAATTTTTTTTCAATCCAGAACTTTTCTTACAAAAATTCTGCTGGAATTACATCACATGTGATGCTTCTTTATTAGATCGAAAGGAACTGAAATTGTATCTGCATACCATTCCATTTTCTGTCATGGAAGAGGACATAAAGATTTATGAGACATCTAAAGAGACAATAATGTCACATTTTGCAAAATATTTTTTACAGGCTTACTTCACTAATTTATCTTATTAAGGAGCAAGTGGCAGAAGGCAATGATGATAAGAGATTTCTATTAATTTTAGCCAGAAGAGACAGCATCATTTAGAAGATATTACCATGGTTACTGAACAGCTTCAACTCTCATCTGCTTTTGAAAGCTACACGTTAAGTGCTATCATCCTTTTTCAAGATGTTCAAAGCAGTTTCATCAAATGGTGAAAATAAGCAATGTTCTGATTAAGAAAAGGCTGGTCCTTGAAGGTGTAGGTTGCTATAGAGACAACCAACCAAATACAATCAGAAATACTTCAGTCATGGGTGAACCACATGATGTATTTCACCATTGACTCACGCAGGTTAACTTCAGCTAAGAAAATAACGTGCCACTTTCAAGTTGTAGTTAAGAAAATAATGTGTCTCTTTGAAGTTGAAAACATAGCTAGTGGAATTGAAACAGAAAAAAAATCCAACAAAACATGGCTCTCTGCCAAAACTTGTATTTCATTCTATGAAATTAATTAGATTCTGATAATTTACTGATCCAAATTGGATTCTTTCTTCAAAATTAGTCCATTATTTCCACTATAATTCTAACAATTCCCTGTGAAACTTGCGTGACTTTTAGTTGCTCCAAGAGATCATCTGTTGAACCTGCACCAGATTGGATCTACTTCAAATTCAGCAATTCCATTCATTTCACTTAAAGATAGCAACAAAGAGGAGGAAAGGTGAATTACAAATGGTTTGTATTATTTTAATTTGGATTAATTTGAAATAATTAGGACATTTTAATAAGTTTTTGTTTGTTCTGTGTGTTTTTCCCAGTACATTTTTAATTGTATGAAATGGCTGATTTTAAAAGTTCTTGAATGATTTTGAATGGTTTATGGCACCAGAAGCTTTCAACAATGTTTAAGCTCAGCTGGGGCATAGCTTCTTTAGACATCAGTATTTCAGTAGAATCAACTGGAACCGTAACCGAGGATTTCAAATGGAGCGGAACTGATCAGAAATCTTGAGAATGGGGAAGTTCTTATATATGACTAAGATAGGCACTTCTGACCAAGGATTCCCAGTCTTTATATGCCATTGACCTCTACCATTTACTGAGTGACCTCTGAACCCTTGGTTGACAACCTTTGCTTCAGACAAAGTCTTATTTCAGTTACATATTGTCTGGAAATACTTCTTGTACCTTAGCATTGCTTATACAGTTTGTGTTGGTGCCTGCATCAATAGTTTATTCAATATATTAACTTTACTGAAGAGGACAACATTAAATGAAGCAATTCAACATATTCTGGCTCTTTAAAGGAGTTCTTTAATTAAATCCAGTCCTTCCCTTTTGCACTGTAAACATTTTCTTTACAATCACATATCCAGTTCCCTTTTAAACTTTACTATTGTATTTGTTGCTGCCACATTTACAACCAGTGTGTTCTAGATGGTACAAGTTAATTTAGTGAAAAAAACTCTCCTTGATTTGTTTTGCCAATTATATTAAATTATTGACCCTTGTTACCCAGCTCTGTTGAGAGCAGACAATGTTTCCTTTCAATCTATTCACTCAAAACTCATAGTATTTAATTGTAAATTGAAATGAAATAATTCGACCTGAACTTTCCATTTGAATGGCAATAGCTTACTTTTTATCTTGCTTCCAGGAACTAGAATCTTTCATCAATGTGAAACATGTCCACAAATCATTCTTATCGGCACCTCTGGCTCCCCTGTGATAATATGGGAAGCTCAAACTCAGTCAGCTCGCAAGTTTCCATTTTACTCAAAGAAACTTCTACTAACAACAAATATTTCTAGCATCTAATATTTTTGTTGGAATATATTGAAGTCTCACAAGGGTTGTAATATAACCGCTCTCCAACCTGATATAAATTTGCACTCTGTAAGAACTTGTTTGTAAATAGGCTCTGAAATACTTGAAATCTAATGGAATTCCAGTTCAAACTCCTGTCAGCAGTAGGAATTATGATTCACCATAAATCTATCACACAGATCCAAGTCTGCCCTTCAGAGCTGTAAACACAGGAATGCACCAAGAGAATCAGTGCAATTTCTTAGCATGAGAATTGGCATTACTCCAAAAGGTAATCTGCTGATTATGCAAGTGGGAAAAAGTGGATAAGGTGCAGTTAAAGTCTATCAAATTAATGTCTAAGATTACATAAGAATTGGCCTCGGCAATGAGATCAGGGTGAATAGCTGATCTCTCACCTGCGCAGGCAGACCGCCTATTATATGTTCCGTGATTCTATGAATTACCTTCAACCATTCATTTATTAATGGAAAATCTGGCTTCCTGCTCAGTACCTATTCTTAGTCATATATTATGCATACTAAAGTGTAGTGTAGGTAAGTGCAGCTGGAATTGATTATTTTTAATGCACAGCACATAACTTGAATATTGTTGACATTTTCACTTCCTCTGAATTTGCTTTGTGATGTTTAAAAGTTTCTTCAAAGTCACTGAAAATGGGATACTTATTACATAATTCAAAATAATGATGGTGAAACAGAGAAGTTAAAACAACAGGGGCAATATGCTTCCAATAATTTCAGTTAAAATTCCCTGAGCTGGACTCAACTCACAAAATGCATGTGTGAAGTGTTGTGTACATGTCAGAATCAAAATTGTATCACTTCTCTATTCCTCTGGAGGTTGTTCATCTACCCCATGACAACAATTGCACATTGATGTTTGCAAAATTATCTGCGACCTTTGAGGAACAAAACAAGATAAGACAGAGAAAGTTAATACAGCTATGGGATTGGCATGGAAGCCAGACAAAGGTATCAGCATGTCATGGCCCTTAAAATATAAAGTAATGAGAAATCATTTGTAAAATGTTTCTTTATTATATCTCAGCTTCTACTTTAAGATTTTTGTAAATTGTTTGAACTTTAGTGAAAATTATTTTGTCCACTTCTGAGATTCCTCCCAATGTCATACTGCTCAGGTAGCACACTGGTACCATTTGTACTTGATGTTAGGGCTTTACTTCAACTGACTACCAATAATAGTTCACTCCAGAGGAATGGAGGTTCATGCCACAGAAATTATTGCATCTTCATAAATTTTGCTCTTCAGGACTACCAATGAGTTTTGTTACTTATTCTGGATCTCTTTGTTCATCCATGGTCTTTAAAGTAATTTTACAATCCCATTTGTTGTTTGTCCTTCCCATGTGCATTATCCTATAACATCTCCAGGTTGAACTTCAATGGCCATTTGACTCTTCATTCCACTAAATTAGCCACCTTGTTTTCACATTCCCAAGTTCACATCCTTTATACTCTTTTATGAGTAAAGTTTAAAGTGGGTTCCAGATATGCACACTGAATAAGAAAGCTACACTCACCCTGATGCTTTTGTTATTAATCGTTGATGTTGGCTATATTTGCATTGATTGACAAGCAATATGAATATCCTCTGTTCGCTGTTTAAGACATTATTTATTTTTAGTCTGAGAACCATACTTACAAGCACAAATTCTGCATATTTCTAAATTGCAATTCATTAGAAAAATGAGGAGCAATGTAAATTTGTTTGCCAAGTGAACGGAATGGTATAATTCATAGCTTTTACCAAGCTGGAGGTCTAAGGGTTTACATGTGAAGGTCTTTGCTGTATAGATCAATGGTACATAGCTGGAACTGATAAATGCTTGCGAAGTGTTAAGGGTTCACACTTCATTAAATTCCAGATTAAATATGGATGGTTTAATTGTTCTATATAATCAAAAGATAAGATAACCAACAGACGAAAGGAATTGTTTCTATTGTACTCCAACTCTCACTTGTGTTATCAGATCAGAATCTATGGATCTTTTTAGACACTTGGCATCAATACCTCTTGTAGAAATGCATTTGAGAACAATTGTAATATTTCCAACTTAAAAGATTCCTATTGTCCATTTAGTTTTCCATGCCAACATTTGAATACACTTAATTTAGGTCAGATGTATTCTCATTCCATTCAAATGAGCTGTTCCCCAACAAGAGAGTCTACCTTGAAATTTATATATCCTTTTCTATTTACATTCAAAATCTTATGACCAGATGGTTGTTGTTTCCAAGATATCCAAGACCCTAGAAATACTTGGATTGGCTCATTACTTGGAACAAAGTCAATCAATGCTGTCTGATTGAGCTAGAAACACACTGATTAAAAAAAAATTCTTGTAAATGAACTTCAGAAGTTCCTCATCCACCTAGCCTTTAATGATATTATTTTAGTGATAATAATTCTACACTGAATAGTCTTCAAAAATAAAGAGGCAGCTCATACAGATCTGGGCTGATTGCCCAAATCACCACCTAAGGCACTCTTATATTCAAACTTATTTGAACCTTCCACTCCCAGGAGACCAGAAGCATCATCTAGAAGGCAACTGGTGAAGAATGGAAGCCCCACCTTAGATCCTTCTGAGCTGCAGGCAGGACTTTGCCAGCTGTGGGGTTTGTTATTTAATTCATCGTTTAAATGTTCCTAACATTGGGTTTAATGGTTTTTAAATGTCACTGGCATTCATATATGTATTTAAAACAATCAACATTAATGAGCAATTTAAGAACACCAAAAGAATTTTCAATAGCAAACAAAAATTTTTCCTGAGCCACAGACCCGTTGAAATCCATTGTCAGGTCTGACCTAGTACAGAATCCAAGAGGCTGACAAATTTAATCTTCTGAGTCTAACAATGAGTCCAGGTTTTTACATTTCACAGTAAAGTTACCAAGTACCATGCAAATCTTTCAGTGAAACCTATGGAGGATTTCAGCAGGATGGCCTCTGTGGTAATCCAATTTTCATCAAGGGACAGAAGAAGCTGTACCCTCAAACTATCCTGCAAGCTTTGACAGCTGGCAAAGCTTCAAGTTGTCCAGCTTCAAACTTTGTAAGTGCTTTTATCAGTTTTCTTTATCATCTACAAACTTTGTATATTCCTGCCACTATCCATATGGAGTTTGTACATTTTTCCCCTGATCACGTGGATTTCCTTCGGGTACTCTGGTTTCTTCCCACGGTTGAAAGACATACCGGTTGGTAAGTTAGTTGGTCATTGTAAACTGTCCCATGATTAGGCTAGCGTTAAGTCGGGGCTGCTGGGTGGTGCAGCTCAAAGGGCCAGAAGTGCCATTTCTGTGGTGTATTTCAATAAATCAATAAATAAATAATTGGAAGTTGGCATGTTATTGGCAATTGTTTTGTTATCGTTATATACACTGAGGTGCAGTGTAAAGCTATTGTTTGCATGCCATGTAGACAGATCACTCCGTAATAAGTACATTGAGGTAGCACAGAAGGAAAGCAACAAGGAAAAGCTGAATATTGTGTAACAGTTACAGAGAAAGTGTAATGTTGTTAAATAAGTTGTAAGGGTCATGATGAGCTAGATTGAGAGATCAAGAGCTCAACTTTATCATTTAAGTGGTCCTTTCAAGGGTCTTATAACAGCAAGATGGAAGCCACCCTGGAGCCTTGTGGTGCCTGCTTCATGCTTTCCCGTCTTCTGTCTGATGGAAGGGAGAATTCAGGTCAATCATTTGGGTCCTAGCCCAAAACATCAACTGTTTATTTCCCTCCATAGATGAAGCTTAGCCTGCTGACTTCCTCCAGCATCTTGTGAGCATTGCTCAAGATTTCCAGCATCTGCAGAACGCTTTGTGTCTTGCGTTATGTTAGCTGTTTCCCAAGGCAGTAGGAAGTGTAGGCGGAGTTAACAGATTGTAGACTGGCTTTCATGATTCACAGCTCTCTGTACTTTCTTGCTGCCTTTCATCTGGATAGGATGCTTTCTGTGGAGCAGTAAAAGTTGTTGGGGATCGTTAGCCACATGCTGAATTCCTTTAGCTTTCTGAGGAAGTAGAGGCTCTGCTATGCTCTCTTGGCCACCAGATCTATGTGGCTGCACCAGGACAAAGTGTTGGTGATATTTATACTCTTGATAATCTCCACCTCAGCACCATTGTTAAAGGTAGAGTTGTGTACACTATCCCACTTCCTGAAGTCAATGATTAGCTCTTCTGTTTAGCTATCTTTGAGAGGTTGTTTTCATTACACCATGCCACTAGACTCTCTATCTCCTTCCCATGCTCCCACTTCAGAGAAATCCTCTGCAAACCTGAAAATAGTTCAAGCAGAATCTGGCCCCACAATTATGAGTGAATAGGAAGTAAAATATAGCTTTATGGATGCAGCCTTGCAGGGCACCGGTGGTGAGGACAATAATGGCAGAGATGCTTATGCCTGTCCTTACTAATTGCATTCAGTTAGTCAGGAAGTCCAGGATCCAGATGCAGAGGGAATCGAGGAGTCCTGGATCTAGGAGCTTGGAGATAAATTTGTTTGGAATTATAGTATGAAAGGCAGGGCTTTAGACAATAAATAGGAATCTGATGTCAGTGTCTTTGTTTCCGGCTGTTCCTGAGATGAGTTTGGGGCTAGTGAGATCACTGTGGACCTGTTTCAGTGGTAGGTGAACTACTGGGGGTCATGGTTGTCTGGGAGGCTGGAGCTGATGTGTGCCATGACCAGCCTCTCAAAGACCTTCATGATAATGTTGTGATATTGAGGTAAGGATGATGAAACTGTAGGGTAATGTACATAATTCACAACCACCGACATTGAGTTGAGGTTCACTTTAAGAAGCTGGTCTGATATGGTCTTTTTGTGTCTATATTTGGAGTACAATAAATGAGTTGTTATGGTTTTTCTTAAACATAAAATGCCTCATGCCACTTTATTTGTGAAAACCTGCATTGGTGACCCTAATGCTCTGGGATAATTCCAGATTTATTGAACATATCGACCAATGCAGTCACTTTGAAACTGCTGAGTTTTGGGACCACCTGCTGTTGATCCACCCATGGAATATAGGACCCAAGCCAGGCGTCTTGTCTGAGCTTTGGACAGGCTCACAATGCCAGTTTTTGTGAACTCCGGGGGAGGGGGGGTGCTTGTGTAGGGTACCATAATTGGTGGAAACGTACATAATTTACAACCACCAACATTAAGTTGGGGTTCACATTAAGAGGCTGGTCTAACGTGATGATGTATTAACTTAAGTTCTGTTACCACAGTTTTTGTATTCAGTGTTTGGAGTACAATAAATGAGTTGTTGCAGTTTTTATATACATAAAACACCTCACATCATTTTATTTGCAAAAACCTAAAAAGTTTTTTTTTATTAAAAGCCAACTAAAGACTTTAATTTATTTCATTATGTTCTAAGCATAGTATCGTAACTTCCTCTTTGCCTAAATCCAAAGTCCCACAGGCTCCAAGAGGTTATTTCCTCATTGTCCTGCCGAAGAGTTCCAAGAAGGCTTGTTTCCATTGACAACATGGAATCCAGTGATAGGGTTGCCTCATTTGACAGTACTTCCAGGCACATCCCAGATTCACTGTTTTTTAAATGATTAAACTCAAACGATCAGCATTAGGCGGTCAGATTCTGCCTATAAAAGTGTAGCCATCATTGCAGAGTAATGTTTTAGCAAGCAATTAAAATGAAAATAAGGCAGAAATATTGGATCATTGGGATCGTATGAAGTCATGTAAAATGATAAAGCATTCAATTCATATAGATAGCCAAGCTCAGAATTGCTTAAGGCCAGTCATATATCAGATATGCAAGAGAAATTTGGAAGGCGAGTATACTTCCTTATAAATATTTCAACTCCATTGCACTGCTGTAATAATATAGTCCATTATATGTGTGGTAACTGAGTGAAGACTCAGCTTCTCAGGGAAAAAGCTGCAATATTTCAATCCAAGTAGATCAGTTTAAGACTGATGTTTGTAGTCGAGAGAATAAGTAAGAGATCTGTGGACTTTCAATGAGTATCTTTGATGGCATAAGAGTGCATGAAAATTCTTGGATTATATATATACACTATTGCTAACGTTATTAAAGTATTGAGAAGTATAAAGTATTAGTATAAAATTGTGAAGCATAGGACAGACTATTGAATTCTTTGATGCAAATTGGAAAGAGGCAGAATTGTTTGATTTTTGTTCTTAGTTTCTAGAAGTAAAAGGATCACTAGGTGAAAATCAACAAAGTCTAAAGTGATGAGATGAAAGTGAGATAGATTATGCAGATGGTATGTTTTTACTAGAGTAACCTCATGGGCTGCAAATGGGAAGATCAAACCGTCAGCATGAAAGCAGCATGAATTGAACTGAACAGCAAATCAAGGGAAACAGAATGCATCACTATTGGAGTCAAGAGCCTTGAATAAAAGCTGCCGAGAGACAGACTGAAGAGTGAAACACATCAGGATCATAATGATAGCTGATGAGGATGCTACAGAGATAAACCAGTTGCAAAATTAGAAATGCTACAAAATGGCTTTGAGCAACAAAAGAACACACATGAAATACGCACCAATACATTAAAGTACAAAGTTGCTTCTTGTGACATCATTAAGATATACAGCAATGGAAGGAATAATAAGCAAAATTAGAATAAATTGAATGTTCGGTATTCTAAGTTATATTGTAGCTGCCCTTCACATGAACCTCCATTTGATTTAGCCTAAATTAATCACTCTCCAAGTACAAATTCAAGGGTTCCATGTGCTTAAAAACAGAAATAAACAGCATTTTTAACAAAGAAAATGTCTGAAAATATCTATAACTGGGATTCCTAACCTGTGGTCCAGTTAATGGCAAGGCTCCATAGCAAAACAAAAGCTGAACTTCTGACCTATACAGTTGCATTGTAAAAAAATATACTGAGCCAAGAGAGGAGATATAAGGGAACTTAAGAAGGAAGTCTTAAGAATGTTAAGAGGCGTTGTTTGGGGAAGAAGTTTCAAAGCATTAGATACAATGTCTGAAAGCACAACGACTGTTGATGAGCATAAGTGGGAAGTTCCCTGAGGGGCCTGAGTCTAAGGTGCAGGGTGTTTATTGTTAATGAGTTATTGAGGGCAGGAATTGCTGGGGAAGAAAGTGAATTCATGGTATGCCATTGAGAGAGTGGCAAGCTTACAGGATGTTGGGGTGCATTCAGGTATAAGGCAAATATCATAAAAAAAGTTTTTTAAAAAAAGGTATAAGGTAAATATTAACTTCACCAGCCCCCAATCTTCAGATGTGAATGTGGATGGTAGATTGAATTTTAAACACAGCTCAGAACAATTAGACCTCAGATTCCTGCATATGCATGAACGTGGCCTAGAGTCAATGGAGGTTAACATTCATTTTGGGTGTCTGGAGTGTGGATGTGGAGAAGGAGGTGTTTGAAAACTATACGTAATTCAAAGGAAGCATTGTAGGTACACTGTAACTATAGAATTGGCCTGCTGTTTCCTTTGATTGTTAGTGTATAAAAATGTCATGTAATATTAGGTTGAGCAGCCCTCTTCCTCCAAAAGTGTCTCAATATGATGCATGTTGCTCGTTTTGCTGAATGAAACACTTCTATATCCACCAGCTTCAGTGTCTCTCTGGTGACTTTGTTTACATCACAAGACAGGCAAAGACGTGCTGGGAATTGCAAATTTGTTCCATTGGCAAATTGTTTGAACTTGTTCCATGGCAAGAACTTGAGTAATGGTTGAATGAGAATTTGTTGACAGCAATTTATTTTGTATGCTCAATTCTTGAGGTAAGAAACCATTCATTAGTGTTACAGTTACAGTGACAGGGAGGGAAAAACTGTGGGGAAAGCAAATGGCTCCTAAATAAATTTAAAGTAGCAATCAACAATTGTAGACTTACATTTGTGGGTTTGTTTATCAGGTTTAACATCCCGTTGGCTACACCTTTGGCCAGAAATTCATATGTTGTGAATTCAAGTTCCACCTCTGTGAAGTGTTGCTAGTACCAGAGAAAAAATGACAATAAATGTTGATGAATTTCAATTAAATAAATCTGGTTTATTAAAGTTCTTAAAGGATTCTGACTGATGATAGGTGTCCAGAAATAGACAATAAAATTGCGTTAAATGTAGAAAATGTCAAAGTAATTTTGCTGATCACAAACCAAAAATTAAACAAGATAAATTATTTCCACACACTACAATGACTTGTGTGAAAATAGGCAAGATTCTGTTTTGTCTCATTTTACCCTGCCCATGGTATTAAACTAACCCCACCTTTATCTTTTGATGCTACTGTCAAATTTTCAATAACCTCTCATAAGCTTTCAATCATCACTCAATGTGAGACAATGAAAATGTGATTAAGGAATGGGGGCAACACTTAACAGCTATCAAACAGAACTGTTTTAATGAGCACTCCTGTCTGCGTTTGCCGCACTGGTTAAACTTCAGGTGAGGATTTCCTGATCCATATAATTTATCTTTGTAAACTTGTTTACTTTAATGGAAAATCAAGACCATTGATTTTTTTTGATAGTCAGAATCAAATTTTTCAAATTGTGAAGTAAAAATTAATCATCTTCACCTCAATGCCTCACTAGCATGGATGTGGAAAGAATTTTTCCTCTGGTTGGAGAATCTAAGATCAGAGGACACAGCCACAGAATAGAGGGGTGTCCTTTTTAGAATGGAGATGAGGAGGAATTTCTTTATCCAGTGAGTGGAGAATCTGTGGAATTTGTTGCCACAGGTGGCTGTGTTGGCCAAGTTATTGGGTATATTTAAGACAGAGGGTGATAGATTCCTGGTTAGTCAGGGCATGAAGGGATGGAGAAAGAAGGCGGGAGATGGGGGCTAAGAGGGAAAATGGACCATTGTGATGAAATGGCGGAGCAGACGATGGGCCAAATGTCCTAATTCTGCTCCTATGACATATGGTCTTATTTTACTATATTATCTCCCTGGATTATTCTTAAATTAGCAAAATGAAGAACTAAACTTTTTAAAGAAGAATTTTTTTTTTGATCTTGCAGAAAGTGCAAATGATCTGGAAGCATCCACTTGAAAGCATGGTGGAAGCAGGGTTAATCAGGGCTTGTAAACAGGAATGCAAGGCACCTGACAGGAAAAGACAGGGGAGTAGAAGTGATTGGATTACTCGAACAAGGCCAGATTATATTTAATAGGTCAAATAAACTCCTTCTGTGCCATAGCAATTCCACAACACAATGAGTTTAGTCTCTCATTTAACTCTATGAGTGTATAATAGTTGGATCAGGCCATGAAAGAGTTAAAATATTTAAACTATGTGGGCATCATTTATAATAGAAACACTCCCTTGCTTCCAGACAAACCGTGATTGTGACATCTGTGATCTGATTTCAAATGGCTGTTATGTGACTTTAATAGGGTATTGGCACTATCGACATCTTCAGTCAGACGCTTTATTGGATCATGAAGAGGTAAGAACAAGGCTGATCTATTATTGGTCTTTAAACATTTGGCACTATTTCTGGCTGAAAGTAAAAGAACCTCTGGGTGTTTAGTGACTGTCTCTCTTCACAGTTACACTGACCTCACTGATCTCACATTTCCTTTGTTCAGTTTATCTTCTGTAAGAATATACAGAATTGTGATTATTAATTGTCAGCAAAAATTATGTTTCCTTTTGCCTGACTCTCAGTATGTTTTTATTTTCTCACAAATATTTCTGAACACGATAAAACAGGAGTATTTATGTGCATAATATGAAGAAGAAGAACAATGTTTATAATGAATTTACTTGTATTAACTAACTCTACAGATAACACAAAAAGTAGTACAGCATGCATCTCTCTATCAGGTGAAGTATACTTATGTAATTGTCAAATCTTTAACTGAAAGTTCACATACAAAGTAATCATCTCCATAGTTCCATATTATTGAATTATTTTTCATCTTGATAGGTTTGATTTTTAATTTTATATCTGTAATTCTTTCTCAGGCATTGGCCAATCAACCTGTCTATCGGAGTAAATAGAAGCCTAAAGAAGAAGGCCTCTACTTATTTAATATAGAAATCCTCTGTTCAATATGGAAAAGGGAGCTGGTAACTCCTTACACACCATCTGAAGTATCAGCAGAGAAAATATTTAAATATTAGTCCAATTTCCTCTCTGGAATGTACGAATAACATTTCTGTTTTGAAATAAGATTTATAGCATTAGAAATTCTGCTATTGTGGTATGGGAGTCCTAAACATACATAGGAATCAGTACACAATTGCTTAATGAAAACATTGAGATACTTTTATCCATCCTTGTAATGATAGAATAAATGTAAATGTTAGATCCCATTCCCTTCAATTATAAATAAGCTGTTGACATCATTAAGGAGTCTAAGATTGCCCAAACACTTTATATGTTTTTTTGGGGGTTGGGTTTTCTCTTCAAATCAAATGATTATATAACAACATTATAATAAATTCCCAGTCAGTCCAAACCTGGCTACTTTATCCAACAGAAGATGACCTTCCAGAACATCAACAGCAAACTCTGCAAGTCAGGCAGCACATGTGCAGAGAATAGTGATTTATGTTAAGAGCTTTAAATCAGAACAATGACAGAATGAAAGGTTTTCAAGCTGAATATCAAATCTGTGTCTTTCTCCACAGATACAGCCCGATTTGCTTAGTATTTCCTGCAATTGCTGTTGTTATTTCAAACTTACAACCTGTCTTGCTTTTTATGAGCTTTCATGAAAATTGAATATATCTCTGTTAACATCACTAATGACAACGTGCTGTCATAGACACAAAGGACTAAAATGCCTTACTTGCCATAACGATTCAATAACTCTATGGTCCTAATCTATTATTTATTTCTTTGTTTTATCTCTTCTATTCAATCTCCTGCACAGAACACCAATCTGTCAAATTCCTGTAAATGTCTGCTCTGATTTATCACACAACTGAAATAACTAAATTAATTACTTGGCCATTATCATATCGTAACTGTAACTTTTGCAGTGACCACTTCATTGACTGAAGAAAGACCCTTGGGAATGACCTGAAGCTAAAACCTTTTCCATTTCTTAACACACACTCTGGCATTACTACCAATCCTGGTTCAGTAAGGAATGGAGAAATACATGCCAGGAACAGCATGAGGCACGCCTAAACTGTGACGGCATACTGGAGAAGATGCTAAATGGAAACAATGTGTGCTAAAGACAGTAGTGGCATGCATGCAATCAATAGCTCTCACAAACAACAGATTAGACTGAAGGCTATGCTGCACTGCCACGTCTAGTCATGAACAGCAGTGGATAATTAAACTGCCAATGGGAGGAAGAAGTTAAAAGGGCATCACTATCCTTAATGATTGTAAGGCCCGGCAGGTGAATGCTGAAGACAAAGCTGAAATGTCCTTTGTCCTTTTCTCTGAATCTGAATTTGAATGTCCTTTGTTGGCCAAATGCTGTTTGCTTAACGTTGCAGGTGAAAATAAGGCAGTATGATCTCCTGGCTTCATTGATCCAATGAATGAAGTGATCTATAGATTCTTGTTCATTCATTTATCTACTTAGGTTCTGTGCCTAAAGCTAAGACTTCTCGGCATTCCACGGAGGGGTGATACACAGTGCAGGTAAAGTACCACAGTGACAAAACAAAATTGACTATTGTCAAACACAATTTTTTGGTCTGCATTTCTGACACCAGACTCCTGAAGCAAATACCGTAATCTGAGCATTGTCATGCCAGTTCTCCAGGTAAACAAAGAAAAAGCCTCCCTTAAAAAAACAGTCTACATTGATGCATGGAAATTATTGGCCCTGTCTGCTCAAATGGGAGAACAAACATACAGGAAGTCTTGGACGACCCCAGGTTTCTATGTTGAGAGCACATGGAGATGGAAGGGGAGGACAATATTCTCAATGACCACACTCACCACCAGCCAGGCCTAAGAATCCAGCATCAGATCTTGGTGCCTGCAGAACTACAAGGGAAGTCAACCTTCCTCAATGCCAGGGGACTACCTCAAAAGATATATTTTCAATGCTACAAACAACATACATAGATTACAACACTACTAAAGACATCTAGCAATTCAGTCTGCTCCAAATATAAATTTACAAACTGGTTGAAAGTTCCAGGTCTTATTTGTTTATAATATTGCCTGCATTTACCACAGACCCATTACATCCAGTATTAATTAACCACTATTCAATTTATTTAAACCATAGCCATTATATCTACAGACTTGGCCACAAGTAAGGTACACTATACATGGTTCTCCAGGATATATGTGCTCTTTGCATCACTTGCTTTACTTTTGTTTCACAAGGCATATACCAACACTAAAGCACTCTACCATCCCATTCCTAAACCCACCTGCAATTCAGACACCTTGGAGAAAAGGAAGCGACCAGATTGTCAGAGATGCCATGTGAATGAAAGGTCAGTAATGATATGGACCCCTTGGTTAATGGTAAGGGTCCATGGCATAATAAAGATTTGGGAACCCCTAATTTACATAGAGCCTTTTATGACTTTTGCGAAGTATTTTCCAACCAACATAACGTTTTGGAGTCTGGATTTTTTTTTAATTTAGGAAAAGCAGCTTCCAGTTTGTAATAGTAATCTCTCACAAAGTGTAAAGAGATAATGATCAAATAATCTTCTTTCACTAATACTAGTTAGAAAAAATAATTTGCCAGAGGGAGAGGAAGACTTTCCTGTTTTTTTTCCAGTTATCATGTGATATTTTGTATCTGAGATTGTCAATGAGCATTCATTTTATTGTATCAACTGCAATTCTGTCCCTTTATACTGCTACTGGGTGTTGAGATGACATGACCTTGGACTCCTGCTCCTTCAATATTTTATTGGAAAACTACATCTCATATCACCGAGGAACGAGTTCCACTGCATTATTGACTAATGGTACTGATCCCCAAAATACAAGATGTTCATAGTTAATTATAGTGTCAGGTTGTCATCGCCAGAGCAAATTCTTATGCTCCAACATTTGTTGACATGACTGCTGATTTCTAAAAGATTGGGTTGCTGACTGACCAGAAAACTACCAAAGAAAAAGTATTGATTACAGTCTTGTGATGTGATATTACAGCAAATATTTGTGTATATGCTAATGCTTTGCCTTTTTCCTCTGCATAATATTTCTTATCACCTCCCACATGGTACTTAAATCATATTAATATTTTTCCAGCTCATATAGCATCCTTAATACACTAACAGGCAATTGTGATTTGGCCTCATGCACAGAGTCAAAGACATTTTATCAATGTTTACCATCTTTTACCATCTAACTAGAAATAATAATCTAGTATTCATCCAAAATGACAGATCATTACTCTAAAATAGAACATTGCAAGTTGCTAGAGCTTGCATGATAATGTTTGATAAATCCATTGTCTCAATCTTTATCACAGCTTCCACTATGTAACCTAGGTCACTACAGGAAGTGAGAAGGGTGATACTACAACTTTGGTGACGATCTTTGCATCCTGACTAGCCACACAAGTTGTACTAGAAGATGGAGGGTGGCGAATGTTCTTCCTTTGTTCAAGAAAGATAATAGAGATAACTCTGGGAATTCTCTGAGAATAACTCTGGGAAAGGCTAACTTTGAGGAGATGTGAAAGGATTTAGAAGGAGTGGATTGGGACAATTTGTTTTATGGGAAGGATGTAATAGAGAAATGGAGGTCATTTAAAGGTGAAATTTTGAGGGTACAGAATCTTTATGTTCCTGTTAGGTTAAAAGAAAAGGTTAAAAGTTTGAGAGAGCCATGGTTTTCAAGGGATATTGGAAACTTGGTTAGGGAAAAGAGAGATATCTACAATAAATATAGGCAGCATGGAGTAAATGAGGTGCTTGAGGTATATAAAGAATGTAAGAAGAATCTTAAGAAAGAAATTAGAAAAGCTAAAAGAAGATACGAGGTTGCTTTGGCAAGTAAGGTGAAAATAAATCCAAAGAGTTTCTACAGTTATATTAACAGCAAAAGGATAGTGAGGGATAAAATTGGTCCCTTAGAGAATCAGAGTGGATAGCTATGTGTGGAGCCGAAAGAGATGGGGAGATTTTGAACAATTTCTTTTCTTTGGTATTCACTAAGGAGAAGGATATTGAATTGTGTAAGGTAAGGGAAACAAGTAGGAAAGTTATGGAAACTATGACGATTAAAGAGGAGGAAGTACTGGCGCTTTTAAGGAATATAAAAGTGGATAAATCTCTGGATCCTGACAGGATATTCCCTAGGACCTTGAGGGAAGTTTGTGTAGAAATAGCAGAGGCTCTGACAGAAATATTTCAAATGTCATTAGAAACAGGGATGGTGCCAGAGGATTGGCATATTGCTCATGTTGTTCCGTTGTTTAAAAAGGGCTCTAAGAGTAAACTTAGCAATTATAGGCCTGTCAGTTTGACGTCAGTGGTGGGTAAATTAATGGAAAGTATTCTTAGAGATGGTATATATAATTATCTGGATAGACAGGGAACAGTCAACATGGATTTATGCGTGGAAGGTCATGTTTGACAAATCTTATAGATTTTTTTGAAGAGGTTATGAGGAAAGTTGATGAGGGTAAAGCAGTGAATGTTGTCTATATGGAGTTCAGTAAGGCCTTTGACAAGGTTCTGCACGGAAGGAAAGTTAGGAAGGTTCAATCGTTGGGTATTAATATTGAAGTAGTAAAATGGATTCAACGGTGGCTGGATGGGAGATGCCAGAGAGTAGTGGTGGATAACTGTTTGTCAGGTTGGAGGCCGGTGACTAGTGGTGTGCCTCAGGGATCTGTACTGGGTCCAATGTTGTTTGTCATATACATTAATGATCTGGATGATGGGGTGGTAAATTGGATTAGTAAGTATGCAGATGATACTAAGGTAGCTGAGGATTGTGGATAATGAAGCAGGTTTTCAAAGCTTGCAGAGAGATTTAGGCCAGTTAGAAGAATGGGCTGAATGATGGCAGATGGAGTTTAATGCTGATAAGGGTGAGGTGCTACATTCTGGTAGGAATTACATGGTAAATAGTAGGACATTGAAGAATGCAGTAGAACAGAGTGATCTAGGAATAATGGTACATAGTTCCCTGAAGGTGGAATCTCATGTGGATAGGGTGGTGAAGAAAGCTTTTGGTATGCTGGCCTTTATAAATCAGAGTATTGGGTATAGGAGTTGGGATGTAATGTTAAAATTGTACAAGGCATTGGTGAGGCCGAATTTGGAGTATTGTGTACAGTTCTGGTCACTGAAATATAGGAAAGATGTCAACAAAATAGAGCGAGCACAGAGAAGATTTACTAGAATGTTACCAGGGTTTCAGAGCCTAAGTTACAGGGAAAGGTTGAACAAGTTAGGTCTTTATTCTTTGGAGCGTAGTAGGTTGAGGGCGGACTTGATAGAGGCGTAACACTTACCCAAAAGGCTGGTATATGTCTAGGGGAAAAGGAGATCCAGCCACACACCAACCCACCTCCCGTACACGCAGGTGCTGTGAGAATCGAGTTTATGCCTCGCGCCACTCACCATATCAACTTCACACCAAATACCATTATGAAATACACTTTATAGAATTTACTAACATTAACTAAAGAAGTATTAGGCAATACAATATATATATACAAGGAAAGAAAAAAACAAAAGGCGTCAACTTATCAAAGTTCAGTCAGTGTAGTGCACATCGTAGGAGCTCAATCAACGAATCATCCGACAGCCACGTCGTCGCACCTGGGACCACCCGGTGGTCTTACGAGCCGTCCAGCGCCCGTCCACCTTCCTCATCCATCTTCCTCCCGACTCTCTTCACCCCAAAAGCCCGCGCAACCCCTCCCCCAAGTTCCCAGCCTCACAAAACACAATAACATTCCCCATTGATTAACAATGAATACAATTACCATATCAGCCATTCTAAAGCGAAACAACGGCGAGAGAAACATTTAACAGACAAAGAAGCATTCCTACTCGTAACAAACCAAAGAAGCCCTTTTTAGTAACATACACAGGACATTGTACAGAGGTATTTAAAATTATGAGGGGGATAGATAGAGTTGATGTGGATAGGCTTTTTCCACTGAGAGTAGGGGAGATTCAAACAAGAGGACATGAGTTGAGAGTTAGGGGGCAAAAGTTTAGGGGTAACACGAGGGGGAATTTCTTTACTCAGAGAGTGGTAGCTGTGTGGAATGAGCTTCCAGTAGAAGTGGTAGAGGCAGGTTCAGTATTGCCATTTAAAGTAAAATTGGATAGGTATATGGACATGAAAGGAATGGAGGGTTATGGGCTGAGTGCGGGTCAGTGGGACTAGGTGTCCTTGGGGAGATAAACAACATATTGGAGAGCCAGGTCCGCTAATTCAGCGGCTGATGGAAGTTTGCAGAGAGCAATGAAGTGGGCAGCATTGGAGAACTGGTCCACCATTGTCACGGTCACCATGGCCCTTTCAGAAGTGATGTATTGGGACCGTAAGGGTGAAGGGTCCAGCAGGGACCTCAGGAGCCCAGAGGGCAGATAGTGAATTGGACTGGGCAGGTTGAAGGCAGGCAATGATGAACTGATGTACATCTGCAATCATGGTGGGTCACTAGAACCAGCATTGCAGAAAATCCAGGGTCCATTGTGTGCCTGAATGGCTGGAGAGGAATGAGGAGCAGGCCCTCTGTGGTGCTTTAGAGTGCATGCCGGCAAGTACATGCGGCTGTCAGGTGAATCGGCTGGAGCAAGCTCTTGCTAAAGGGTCTGGCAGATCAGGTTCTCAAGGTCCCAGATGATTGGAGCGAGGATCTGAGAGGATGGAATGATGGATTGAGAGTCAATCTCCATTTCACCTGGATCAAACTGTCATGACAGGCCATCTGCCTTAGAGTTCTTGGAGCTGGGTCAGTTGGAGATGAAGTTGAATTGCTTGAGGAAGAGGACCCAATGAGTTGATGGGTTTGTAGAATGTTTGTAGAAAGTTCTGGTGGTCAGTCCAGATCAAAAAAAGTTTGGTATTTCTCATCAGCCAATGTCTCCGTTCCTCCAAGGCCCATTTAATGGCAAGTAGCTCTCTGTCTCGTATTCCATGACGGCTGTGTAGCATTGAACTTGGGTGAGAAGAAGGCACAAGGGTGTGTCTTCCTGTCTGGTCTTTGCTGAGAGAGGAGGGCCCTGGCACCCACTTCAGATGTGTCCACCTCTATGACTAAATGTCCGGAGGTGTGTGGATGGCAGAGAATAGGGATAGTGATGAAGTATCTCTTGAGCTGCTTGAAAATGTGGTCTGTAGCAACATTTGGTAAGGGAGATGAGAAGGGCAGCAATTTTGCTTTAGTTCCTGTTTAAACGATGGTAGAACTTGGAGAAGCCCAAGTAGCATTGTAACTGTTTGAGGGAATGCAGTCAGGGCCATTCAACAACCTTGCACGCTTTCTCTGGGTCCATGGTTTTGCCTTGAGATGAAAGGACGTAACCCAGAAAGAAAATGACTGGGCTGTGGAACTGGCATTTTGCTAACTTGCAGTAGGGTTGGTTTTCAAGGAGAAGCTGATGGACTAAATGGAAATAAGACCATAAGACAAAGGAGCAGAAGTTGGCCATTCGGCCCATCGAGTCTGCTCTGCCATTTCATCATGAGCTGATCCAATCTCCCCTTCAGTCACATTCCCCCACCTTCTCACCATAACCTTTGATGCCCTGACTACTCAGATACATATCAATCTCTGCCTTAAATACACCCAATGACCCGGCCTCCACTGCAGCCCGTGGCAACAAATCCCACAGATTCACCACCCTCTGGCTAAAAAAATTTCTTCACATCTCTGTTCTGAATGGGCACCCTGCAATCCTCAAATCATGTCCTCCCATACTAGACTCGGCCACCATGGGAAACAACTTTGCCACATCCACTCTGTCCATGCCTTTCAATATTCAAAATGTTTCTATGAGGTCCCCCCTCATTCTTCTAAACTCCATGGAGTACAGAGCAAGAGCGGTCAAACGTTCCTCATATGTTAACCCTCTCATTCCCAGAATCATTCTAGTGAATTTTCTCTGAACCCTCTCCAATGTCAGCACATCCTTTCTTAAATAAGGAGCCCAAAACTGCACACAGTACTCCAAGTGAGGTTTTATCAGTGCCTTATAGAGCCTCAACATCACATCCCTGCTCCTATACTCTATTCCTCGAGAAATGAATGCCAACATTGCACATTGCATTCGCCTTCTTCACCACCGACTCAACCTGGAGGTTAACCTCAAGGGTATCCTGCATGAGGACTCCTAAGTCCCGTTGCATCTCAGAACTTTGAATTCTCTCCGCACTTAAATAATAAAAAGAAGCGGCCCCAACACGGACCCCTGTGGAACACCAGTGGTAACGGGCAGTGAACCAGAATGGGATCCCTTTATTCCCACTCTCTGTTTCCTGCCAATCAACCAATGCTCTATCCACGTATGTAACTTTCCTGTAATTCTATAGGCTCTTATCTTGTTTAGCAGCCTCATGTGCGGCACCTTGTCAAAGGCCTTCTGAAAATCCAAATACACAACATCCACTACATCTCCCTTGTCTAGCCTACTTGTAATTTCCTCAAAAAATTGCACTAGGTTTGTCAAGGCAGGATTTTCCTTTAAGGAAACCATGCTGAGTTCTGCCTATCTTGTCATATGCTTCCAGGTACTCCATAACCTCATCCTTGACAATCGACTCCAACAACTTCCCAACCACCGATGTCAAGCTAACAGGTCTATAATTTCCTTTTTGCTTCCTTGCCCCCTTCTTAAATAGAGGAGTGACATTTGCAATCTTCCAGTCCTCCGGAACCAGGCCAGAATCTATCGACTTTTGAAAGATCATTGCTAATGCTTCCGCAATCTCCACTGCTACTTCCTTCAGAATACGAGGGTGCATTCCATCTGGTCCAGGAGATTTATCTACCCTTAGACTATTCAGCTTCCAGAGTACCTTCTCTGTCATAAATGTGACTGCGCATATTTCTCTTCCCTGACACCCTTGAATGTCCGGTATATTGCTGATGTCTTCCTCAGTGAAGACTGATGCAAAATACGTGTTCAGTTCCTCCGCCATCTCCTTATCTCCCATTACAATTTCTCCAGCATCATTTTCTATCGGTCCTATGTCTACTCTCAGATGTCTTTTACTCTTTATATACTTGAAAAAGCTTTTAGTATCCTCTTTGATATTATTTGCTTGCTTATGACATGGCAGGCATGGTCTTGGGGGTCCCTGGAGAAGAAGAGGATGTCATCGAGCATATCTCAGCATGCATGTCTCAGAGGATCTCGTTGATGAAAGCTTGGAAACCGGCTAGACTGTTGGAAAGTCATCACCTGATATTCACTGTGGTCAGTGGACGTTATGAGTGCCGTCTACCACTCACTCCCCTGGTGGGTTGTATGCTTTCCATAAACCTAGTTCTGTACAGATCTCGGCTCCCCCAGAGTGCTTCGAATGTGCTGTCCATCAAGAGGAGAGGTTAGCAGTTCTTAATGGTGCTTTTGTTGAGTTCACAATGACCAAGATGTTCTTTATTGTCTTTTCAACACCATAGCTAGTGGAGCGTGGTTTCAGTGCAGTCACCCAACTTCATTCAAAGCAATGAAGCAGACTGCAAATTACTGAATGTGGGGATCTGAGACTCCTTCTGAGTGACATTCAGCCTGACTTTGAGAAGCTGTTATCTCTGCACCAAGCCCCTCCACCTCATTAAGAGATGAAAAATTAATGTAGTGAATAATTAGACTACTAATGTACTGTAAGCCCTAAAATTGTAGGTGAAAATTGTTTTTACTGTAATTAAAGATATATTTGTAGTTTTAAATAGATTTGAATGATTTTTCCAATTATTTATCATTGCTTTCAATTTGCAGCTCCTATGTTCTTTCACTGTGCATCATAAATCAAATTTTTTTTAAAGAGATTGTACAATATAGTCAGAAAGGGAAACAGGTGCGGTGGGGTTGTGGTCTGGAAGCCAAGGAGGTGGTAACCCAAAAAAGCTTGGATACCATTGTTTAAACCTAAAATAATATAATATTGAGGTAATTAGTGCATTTCCTAAATATATTGTATGACAATTTACTTCTATTGCAGAATGCATAGGCTCCTAAACAGATTATTTAAAATAAAACTATCTGACAAAGAATTCATTATTAACATTTTTATTAACAATATCTTCCTTTATCTGAGAGCTACTTGAGTCTCAGATTCAGACCTAAAATTCTCACCATTCCCTGCAGTTGTAGGTGAGGATGCCACTGGCCTGAAGCGGTTAATTCGGGTTTAAATAAGTGTATGTGTTTGCTGTGTGGAAGCTGAGTCTGCAAGTTAAGGCTGTAATCTAATAGATATTCATCAGGCTGGGAAATCAGGGATGCACAAAATAAAACTAACAGTGCTGAACAAACACAATGATATGTTACTCTGGTAAAACAAATAACTTAGTCAAGTTTCAAGAGTGTTCAATGTCATTTCCTGTACACAATGTAAAGGAGAATGAAGTAATTGTTACACAAGATCTGATGCAGCATAAAAATACAAATGATAAATACGCAATAAATATAAATACATACATAGCTTATATAGATTGATTGCATGTCCATAAAATAACACTGGGCTGTACATAAGGTGACCAACAGAGAATAATAAAGTAGCGGTGGAGCTAATGGGTGGAGGTGATAATAAGCCTTACTGCTTGGGGACAGTAACAGTTTTTAAGTCTGGTGGTTCTGGCATGGATGCTGCATATCCAATATTATGCATGCCTGATTGAATACACAGCACTGATTGAAACTACCTGACCCCATGAAACTATCATCCCATTCTACCTTGTCTTCTCCTACCACCGAGTTTTGCAGCGCAGATTTATAAAACTAGTTTACAGGATTGTCTTGTTTTACAGGAAAATGAAGATGTTGCATTAAGAAACAGTGCTACTAAAAATAGAATAATTACATTTTGTCAGAAGATTCTTGAAGCTTTGGGAAGTATCTCTGCTTTCTCTTTGAATATGAACATTGCTCGGTGTTCCTTGTATGATTTTGACATTTTGTACATTTCATTTAGTATTTCTTTCAAAACCATTGAAGCTGTAAATTATATTATAATGGAGCCCGGGAGCCACCATGTGTCATTTAAAAGCACTGCAGTTTAAGAATGAATATCGTGGGTTTACTGAATAGATTAAAGGGATAATTGCCACATATTAAGAGTCAATCTGTTTCAAAGAGCACAATGAGTCGTTATGCTTCAAAACAAATCAAGCAATGGGGAAGTATTTTTAGAACATAGAATGTAAAAAACTGCTACACAATACAGGCCTTTCAGCCCCAATGTTGTGCTGACCTTTTACCTACTCTAAGATCAATCTAACCCTTCTCTTTTGCATTGTCCTCCATGATCGATAGTTCAGCTGAAAAACTGTATTAGAGATTGCCTCAGTGGAAATTCTTCAGCATAGATGAATCCATACTAGAGTTAATCCTTGGTACTGAAGATTTATTTGATCACATATAATATTTCTATGGCATTTAATCAAAACAACTGAGACCATTTTGCCAGAAGTTGAAAAAGTGGATACTGCATAAAAGGGAGTTAGGTAGGATGATTGACAAAGAAGGTAGATAGGAGATAATGGTGATGAACTGGATGGTTGTATATAAGCCTTTAAAGGGAGGAGAGGAGTCCAGTACGGTGTGATTATAGATACTGAAGGCAATCCCAATACTGAAACAAATAAAAAATAAAAAATAAAATTTAGGCCAATGTTAGAGGAGCAAAGCGCATGTAGGCAGATACAGTATAAAGTTAGAACAGATTCAGAAGTCAGGGAGGCAGACTGTCAAAACTGATTTATAGGGAAATAAGAACATGCAAGCATTTTACAGAGACCAAATTGATAGTGATTCAGCTTCTATGCAGGCAATAGAGTCTGAGGCACCCGGACTGTCTTGTGATTTATGGACAAGGATTGCTGATAGAATGCACTGTATTTTAGAGGGATGTGAACCTTTCTAGCTTCAAATTTCATGCTATGTTTCAAGTAACAACACATTTAACCTAGTCATAACATTACTTTGAAAGTATTTTATATATTTTAATATTTATGATCTAGTGTCAGCAGAGAGGACAAATCTGAATCAGATTTATTATCACTGTCTTATATAATGGGAAATGTGTTGCTTTGCAGCACCTACACAATGCAAAGACATAAAACTATTAAAAATCGACAAAGTAAACAAGTAGTGCAAAACAAATGAATAGTGAGGTGGTGGTCATACACCTTTTTAGAAATCTGATAACGGAGGGGAAGAAGTTGTTTCTCAGTTACTGAGTGTGGATTTTCAAGCTCCTGTATCTCCTCCATCACAGTAGTAATGAGAAGAGGGTATCTTCTGTTTGGTAATGGTCCTTACTGATGAAGCTGGCTGAGTCTACCATCCCTACAGCAGGCATTCCCAACCTGGTTAATGGTAAGACTCCATGGCATAAAAAAGATTGGAAACCCTTGCTCTACAGCCTTTTGTGAGCCAGTGCATTGGAGTCTCCGTACCAGGCAATGATGCAACCAATCAGAATGCTCTGCTCTGTCCATCCATAGAAACTTGCTAACCTCCTGTAACTCTTAACAAAGTAGAGCCACTGGCATGCATTCTTTCAGATTGCATCAATGAGTCTTGCCCTTGACAGGACCTCAGAGATGTTGACACCCAGTGTTGTGTATTTAACATTACAGTAATATTTGAGTAATTTTGTAAATGTTGATCAAGCATTCTTGTTTGTTTCAATAATTATGAGTTTAATATAAAAATACATTAATTGCCAGCATTATCACGCAAGCACATGCGCACTTTGCTTAAAGTAGACTCGAAGCCAGACCTGCATTATCGGACTCCCATGTTTTCTTTGAATTAATTTAATGTTTTGAAGTTACAAAATATTAACACCAGGAATTTAAAGCTACCTACTATTTTCCACCACTGACCCCTCAATGAGTGCTGGTGTGTGTTCCCCTAACAACTTCTTCCTGAAGTTCATAAGACATAGGGGCAAAATTGGGCCAATCAGCCCATCGAGTCTGCTCTGCCACTTCATCATGGCTGATCCCGGATCCTATTCAATCCCATACACCTGCCCTCCCACGATATCCCTCGTTGCCCAATCCAATCAGAAATCCATCAACTTCCTCTTTGAATATACCCATGGAATATACTCTCTACCACAGTCTGTATTACAGCATTCCACAGATTCACCACTCTTCAGCTAAAAAAAATCCTACTTTATTTCTGTTCTCGAAGGTCACCCCTCAATTTTGAGTCTGTGCCCTCTAGTTCCGGATACCCCCACCAGAGGAAACATCCTCTCCACATCCACCTTGTCTATTACTTTCAACTTTCGATATGTTTCAATGAGATCCCTATGCATTCTCCTAAATTCTAGTGAGTACGGTCCCAAAACTGTCAAACGCTCCTCTTACGCTAACCCTTTCATTCCTGAAATCATCCTCATGAACCTCGTCTAGACTCTTCCGAATGACAACATATCATTTCTGAGATATGGGGCCCAAAACTGGTGATAATACTCCAAGTATGGCCTGACTGCTGTCTTCTAAAGCTTCAGCACTATCCCCTTGCTTTTATATTTTATTGTCCTTGAAATAAATGCCAACATTGCACTTGCCTTCTTTACCACAGATTCAAACTATGAATTAACTGTGAAGTCTTGCATGAGGACTCCTAAGACCCTTTACACCTCTGATGTTTGAATTTTCTCCCCATTTAGGTAATAGTTTACACTATTGTTCTTTTTACCAAAATGCTTTATCATACATTCCCCAACACTGTATTCCAGCAGCCACTTATTTGCCCATTGGTCTAGTTTGTCTAAGTCCTGCTGCAATCACATTGTTTCCTCAGCACTACCTACCCCTCCATCTATCTTCATATCATGCACAAACTTTGCCACAGAGCCACCAATTCCATCATCTAAATCACTGACAAACAATGTGAAAAGTCGTAGTCCCAATACTGACCTCTGAGGAACACCACTAGTCACCGGCAGCCAACCGGTAAAGGTCCCTTTTATTCCCACTCACTGCCTCCTGCCTGTCAGCCATTCCTCTATCCATGCCAGTATCTTTCCTGCAATACCATAGGATTTTATCTTGCTGAGCAGCATCATGTGAGACAGCTTATCAAATGCTTTCTGAAAATCTAAGTAAATTACATCCACTACCTCTCCTTTATCCATCCTGCTTGTTACTTCATTGAAGAACTCTAACAGATTTGTCAGGCAAGATTTCCCTTCATGGAAACCATGCTGACTTTGACTATAACATAAGTTCACAATCAATTCCTTGATTTTGCTGAGTGCAAATCTCTTTTTGCAAAATCACTCAACCAGCCAATCTATTTCATTCCTTTAAACCTCCACAAAGCCATCTGAGACTTTACCAAAAATAGTGGTGTCATCTGTGAATCCATAGATGGTGTTTGAGCTGTGCATAGGCATACAGTGATGAGTGTAGAGAGAGTAGGGCAGTGGGCTAAGCACAAGTTGCTCATAAATGGGATTTGACCAGTTGAATGCTTTCACTCACACCATTAGGAGCTGGGAATCTTTCTGATGAATCATTTAACTAAGTTCTTCACCAGGTAAAAAAAAATTCTGATTGCTTTACCAGGACATAAGGGAGCAGAGAATTTGCCAAAGTTGAGACCAATATATGTATGAGATTGTGCAGAAAACGGATCGTAGACGAGTTAGGTTTTAAACAGAAGTGGCAATGAGCTGAGCCATTAGTGGTTAATGGACATTCATGAGGTTGGAGGAATGGAATCTGTGCAAGCACTAAGGTACAGAGAAGGAACATTAGACCATAAGGAGTAAGACATAGGAGCAGAATTAGGCCATTCAGACTATTTAAGATTCGATTCTGCTAGAATCCCCCAGCATACACAAACATGCCAATGCATTTGATCACTAATCAATACACAAGATGGTGGAGGAACTCAGTGCATCAGACAGCATCTGTGAAGGGACATAGACAGTCAACGTTTTGTGTTGAGACTTTTCATCTTGACAAAAGATAGATGGGAGATTGCCAATATAAAGAGGCAAAGGGAAAGAGTGGATCAAGAGATAACAGGCATCAGCTGGATCTAGGTGAGTTGGGGTGACAGGCTGATGGAGTACAGTGGAAATGGTGCCGGGGGCTAGGAGCTCCTTCAGCATCATGTGTGTGGCTCCAGATTTGAGCATCTCGTGTCTCCATTTGATCACTTATCACATTGTTGTTCATAAACTGTTGCTTTGCATTAACCAGTCACCACATTTCCCTGAAAATTTATAGTGATGTGCTTTGAGACCCCGTTCATGGAAGGTGCTGTATAAATGATTTTCCTTTCCTTTTGTTGATGTCAAACTAACATTCATCAACATATTAGGAAGCTAAGCACCTGATGGCCTGATATACTGTACATATTGGATTATATCATGATGCTGATAAATGCTGGTAAATGGGATTTTATGAGATTATGGAAACACCAAAGTCCTTGAATGGAAACTCCTACAAAAAGTAGTGGATATGGCACAGAACATCACAGGTAAAGCCCTCCCAACTCTTGAGCACATCTACATGTAACGCTGTGGCAGGAAAGCAGTAACCATCATTTGGGTACCCCACTACAACACCACCAGGTTCAGGAACAGTTGTTACCCCTCAACTATCAGGCTCTTAAACCAAGGAGGATAACTTCACTCAACTTCATTTGCCCCATCATTGAAATGCTCCCATAACCATGGAACTCACTTTCAAGGACTCTTCAGCTCATGCTCTCGATTGTCGTCTATTGTATCCAGTAATAGATACTGGATACTGATGCGCCTTCCTCTACTTTGGTGAGTAAATTGGGAACTGTTTTGTTGAGCACTTCTGCTCCATCTGCCAAAAACGGAATTTCCCAAAGGACAACCATTTTAATTCCTATCCTCATTCCCGTTCCAACATGCAAGTCCATGGCGATCTCTTCTGCTGTGATGAAGCCATTCTCAGGGTGGAGGAGACATCATGTTCCATTTATATCGCCTCCTTCTTAATGGCATGAACATCAATTTCTCCTGGTGATTTGTTTTTTACTTTTCCTCTCCCCCTTGCCTCTTCTTCTATTCCCCTCTCTGTCTTTTTACCACTTCCCCTCACCTGCCTAACACTTTCCTCTGGTACTGCTTCTTCCCTTTCTCCCATGGTCCACCCTCCTCTCCTAACAGCTTCCTTCCTCTCCAGCCCTTTACCTTTCCCAGCCACCTGGCTTCACCCATCACTTTCTAGCTTATCCTCTTTCCCCTCCCCCCACATTTCTATTCTGGCATCTTTCCCCTCCCTTTCCAATACTAATGAAGAGTCTTGGCCTGAAATGTCAACTGTTTATTCATTTTCATAAATGCTTCCTGACCTGCTAAGTTCCTCCAGCATTTTGTGTGTACGTTTTTGCTCTGGATTTCCAGCATCTGCAGAATCTCTTGCGCTTAGAGATAAGGAAGGTGATTTTCTCCCCTCCTAGATTAGTTATCCAAAATAAAAGACTTACATTGACACTACTGGATCTTGTCATTTAAAAGCTAGTACAATTGTTACTATTCAATTAGCAAGAACAAGGTGTTCTCAAATGAATCAAATGAAATAAATTAAGTTAACATTTTCATATCCTATAGCATATACTTGTTATATTCCACTTTGACTGAATGGAATCATTCCTACTTAATGCAAGAATATTTTGTAACAACAACCTTCTACCTTGTTTTTTTCCTTTTACAAACAGGTGTTCAGAAGAAAGGACTACTGCTTAATTATTTATCATTATGTCATTTAGATAGTAGTTAAACATAAGAATATCTTAAATTTTCTCAGGGAAGTCAATACATAATTAATCAGTCAGCTCCTCAGGTTATATTGGCCTATTTGAATATTAGTGTACAGAGCTGACGGAGGAGTGGAACAGCAAACATGTTTCAATCAAGTGATAATTGTAGAAAGCATTGATGTTCATGTCCTCCCACCTGGAGCCACAAATGACAATTGTTGAAGGACGTGTAATTAAGAACTGGGCATCTTTGGGCGTGATATTGAAAATACTTTTCCATCTCCCCACCTCAGCAGAAGACCTTAATATGACCACGTCCTAACACCAATTGCTCACCAGTACACCTCCTAGTAAGAATGAACCTCCTAGTAAGAATGGTAGTTGAATGGTACCACTTAGTTACCTGATGTTGCACATCTTAGTCTCCATTAGACCTCATTGGACAGCAGACAATTGTGTCAAGAGATCTTCCTTTAGCCCATAATTTATCATTGGCTGAGAACTCTCACAGAATCTTTACAGGAGACGGTGAAAAATCCCATCCAAGCATTTTAGGAAAATTGTTCTCCACAACTCGAAGTCAATTAGGATTTCTCCGCAAGATCTGATGAATATCACAAATCTCAGTTACTCCACAACTCATGTTCTGTAGTTCAGGCACAGGAAATTGTCCAGCTGCCTTCAGAAGGTTGCCAGGAAACACATGTTAAGGTGTTCAGTTCCACAAACAAGCTGCTCACTAGGAAAATAAAAACTTTAGCCTTTTCTTGTGTATTGTACATTCATGGCTTTAGATTGCTCTCTTAAAATTACCCATTTTGTAAAATTGTGTTATGTTTAATTTATGTTTTTCTTGTGAATACCACTTACAGAGTATGATGCTATATGCCTATGATGCTGCTGCAAGTGAATTTTTCATTACACTCGCGCATTTGGCAATAAATTTGACTTTGACTTTATTCAAGACAAAATCCATTCTATTCATGAGTGAGAGAAAACAAAGAGTTATATAGTTACCGCAAGTTAGAGAATTTGATGTTGATGTCGCCAGGTTGGAGACTGCCGAGACAGAATAGTCTGAGTCTAGCCTCCTTGTGGTAGTACAGGAGGCTGTGAATGGACATGGCAGTGTGGGAATGGGAGATACGTGGCCACCGTAAGACCCTGGATGTTGCAGCCGATGGAGAGATAATCAATGAAGCAGTCCCCAAAAACAGTGTTATGTCTCACTGACTCTGAGGAGATCCAACTTCTGGCATTCACTTCCCTTTGTTTTCCCTCATTTGCATGACCCTCTCATTTGTCCTGCCCCACCAAACTGTCTCCTGGAATCGTCTGTTACCTGCTAGCTTGTGGTCCTCCCCTCCCCTCCTTTTTTAGTTCTGGCTTCTGCCCTCTTCTTGTCTGGTCCTGATGAAGGGTCTTGGCCCAAAACATCAACTGTTAATTTCCCTCCAAAAGATGTTGCCTGACCTGCTGAACTCTTCTAGCATTTTGTGTGTATTGCTTAAGGTATCCATTATTGGCAGAATCTCTTGTGTCTCAGGTTTAAGAATGTCTCAGTTATTCAGACATGAACAAATATTGAAACATAGAAACATAGAAAATAGATGCAGGAGTAGGCCATTCGGCCCTTTGAGCCTGCACCGCCATTCAGTATGATCATGGCTGATCATCCAACTCAGAACCCTGTACCTGCTTTCTCTCCATACCCCTTGATCCCTTTAGCCACAAGGGCCATATCTAACTTCCTCTTAAATATAGCCAATGAACCGGCCTCAACTGTTTCCTGTGGCAGAGAATTCCACAGATTCACCTCTCTCTGTGTGAAGAAGTTTTTCCTCATCTAGGTCCTAAAAGGCTTCCCCTTTATCCTAATGAAAAGTCATTAGTCCAAGCAATTAAAATAATGAAATAAACTAAAGCACAAAGGTATTTAAGAAAACATTAAAACAATCAGTCGAGAATGAAGATTCAACATTTGAAACGTTTATCATAAACAAGAAAAAATCTTCAGATACTGGAAATCCAAGCAACACACAAAATGCTGGAGGAGCTCAGCAGATTAGGCAGCATCTATGGACAAAAAGCACAGTCGATGTTTTGGGCTGAGACCCTTCAGCAAGACTGGAGAAAAATGATGAGGAGTAGATTTAAAAGGTGGGGGAGAGAGAAAAACACAAGATGATAGGTGCAACCAGGAGTGGGAGAAATGAAGTAAGGAGCTGGGAGGTTGATTGGTGAAAGAGATACAGGGCTGGAGAAGGGGAAGTCGGATAGGTGAGAACAGAAAGCCATGGAAGAAAGATTATTTATGGTCATTCTTTAGTGCAGAAGGGAGAGATTGTTACTCTATATCCAATGCAACATGAAAAACATAATAACTATAAAGAACACAATAAATATAAATATAATAGCAATCTTTGATGGAGGACAGGCTGGTGCTGATCATTCACTGAGCAGTTATAATTACCCATGCTGTCTGCTGTGGTGCAGCATCAAAAAAAATTATTTAGTGAGTTCAAATAATTGTGGAAATGTGTCTAATACCAATCTTCCTCCTCAGTAGCTATTCCCCTCAAATGAACGCAGTTAATGATCCCTCGCAGTTATCATGTGGGTGTGGTGAGAAGATTATCCAATGTAAGCACAGAGTGCAGTTGGGAAATTGCAAGTTAACAGCTTCCATATTGATCTTTGAGTTACAAACACGATGGCATTTTCCTGCAAACTTAATACAATTTGGCAAAAAAAAATTAAAGCTGTTTGTTAGTTTCTCATTTAAAGGAGCTAAAGTTTCCTCATTATTTTCTTTACCTACTGTTTTTCAATGCATTTAAATTCATGTTATAAAGAGGCTTCATGCTTTGGTTCCATTATAAACCAGAAGGAAAAACAGTTGCCTAGAAAACTTAAAGAAGATTTTCTACTTGTGGTATTGAGCACGTTATCAATTCTTACCAGGATTTTGAATGTCTTAGGCAAATGTAAGCTAAAAAAAACACAGAATACACAAAAAACAGAAAATTCTTCATATCAGAAACCAGCATTAGATATAGCTTTATAATAAAAACCATTTTACAGTTCAACCCAAATTAAATCAATAAAGTTGTAAGATAATGATAATTTATAACTGCCATCTGACCTCACTAGTAGGTTGTCTGGAGTCTGCAGAATGGTTGTAATGATTAGGTGCTAATCTACCCTGTCTCTTTAAATTCACTACTTTGATACCTCCTTGTAGGGAAATGATCAAAACAGTCCCTGAAATCAATTAAAATCTCATTTTTTTTAAACTGGAAGTGTTCTACATTGGCTATTACATGGTTCTCATTCTTGGCCAGTTTATTCTCAATGTTAGATTAAAAGCAGTAAAATATGCTATGGTGTCTTTAATTCTTGGATAGCTTTTGATATAAGGAAACTTGAGGTGTCACTTAAAGTATATATCTGGATTTTGATGGCAACATTTTTTCTATGGAAATAGAAGTAGTCTTTACACAGAGTAAAATGTAGAGACATGGCTTCTACTTCCTTAAGAGTTTGCGAAGGTTCAGAAAGACATTTAAAACTTAGATAAACTTCTATAGCTATTGCTGGTGAAGACTATATTGACTGGCTGCATCACAACCTGGAATGGAAACGCCAAAGCCCTTGAACGGAAAATCCTAGAAAAAGTAGTGGACGCGCCCCAGTCCATCACAGGTAAAGCCCTCCACACCATTCAGCACACTTACATAAAGCATTGTCGCAGGAAAGCAGCATCCATCATTAGGGACTCCCACCACCCAGGACATGCTTTCTTCTAGTTGCTGCCATCAGAAAGAAGGTACAGGAGCCTCAGAACTCACATCACGAAGTTCAGGAACAGTTACTTCAACCATCAACCATCAAACTTTTGAACCAATTCATTTGCCCCATCTTTGAAATGTTCCCACCATCTGCAGAATCACTTTCAAGGACTTATCATCTCACATTCTGGATATTTATTGTTTCTTTTTAATTACTATTTCTTTCCCTTTATATTTCCATAGTTTGTTGTCTTTTGCACACTGATTAAACACCCATGTTGGAGTGTCTTGCATTGATTCTGTTATAGTTATTATTCTATAATGAATTTATTAAGTATGTCTGCAAGAAAATGAATCTCAGTATTGTATATGGTGACATATATGTACTTTGATAATAAATTTACTTTGAATTTTGTACAATACAATTATGGCATGTTGCATATTGTCATTTATGATATCCAGTGTTTTACGTGAAAAGAACATTTTATGACAATAATGATGAAAGAATTACAGTTCTGTATGTTCTTCCTGTGTTTTACTTTATTGTACTGCCTATCTTCTAACTATTTATGGCCAAAACAATTAGGAACAATTCATTTTTTTTAGTATATTAATTTCTGTCATTGCTGTGTCATATAACCATATAACAATTACAGCACAGAAACAGGCCATCTCGGCCCTTCTAGTCCGTGCTGAACGCTTACTCTCACCTAGTCCCACTAGCCTGAACTCAGCCCATAACCCTCCATTCCTTTCCTGTCCATATACCTATCCAATTTTACTTTAAATGACAATACCGAACCTGCCTCTACCACTTCTACTGGAAGCTCATTCCACACAGATACCACTCTCTGAGTAAAGAAATTCCCCCTCGTGTTACCCTTAAACTTTTGCCCCCTAATTCTCAAATCATGTCCTCTTGTTTGAATATAGTTGTTCTACCACACCTGTAATAGCACCACATCTCGCAGTGTTACACATGAATTTTGCCAGGCTGAAGAATTAGACTAATGAGGAGAGACTGAATGGGTTGGGAGTTTTAGAAGGGTGCTGAGGGGAGATTGAATTGAGATGCAGAAAATTATGGCAGACGTAGAGAGGTAAACAGAAAGATGATATTTTCCTTAGCAGAAAGCTTGATAAACAAAGGACACAAACATGTTAATTAAGTAAAAAGATTTAGAAGAGAGATGAAAAAACATTAATTTACTAGGAGCTTAGTGGAGTGTGGAGGAAGAAACCTTCGCCATACTTACAGAGTACCTAGATGAGCACATGGAGACCTGTTACCTTCAACAGCATGGGTCAAGACAAAGGATGTGGGATTGACTTCACCCACTTTTAGCTGTCAGATGTGGTCAGTGGAGTGCATTTCTTTGATTTTATATCCTGTGGCAATGTGCTTGGGTGATGTGGATGGAGTCTGAAGCATAGTTTTGATGTTTACATATCTATCCTATTCTGGGACCCTAGGGCTTAACATAAAGTTGATAATTTAATAAATATTCAAGTTTGATAAGAATGCATTGATGTATTAATAGCGAGTTCTAAAATCCCGCAATCTTTCCCTGGATTAGCAAGTAGTTTCTAGCTGCATGTAGTTATTGGCTTTCACCTCCTTTCATACTTTTGAGAGGTTGAATTATGATATCTAAAACGTAATGGATGAATATGCAATTCTCTGTATCTCCCACAAGTCGTATTTTGTTGAACATATAAACACATTTGTAACAAGTGTGCTTTTCAACAGCAATTTCCCAAAAATGCAAAAGCATGTAGCATACCTAAGGTAGAATCGGTCTCATCGCTATTCAGCTGGACTTCGGCAACCAACATTTTTTTTATCTCCAGTCACATTCTAGTTATTTGTGCAGAAGAACAGCAGTGCCCATCACCAAACTGCTCTAAAATTTCTGCTCAGAATTGTTAGTTTTATACAGTTGTGGACCAATTGAAATCTTGTGTGCCTCAATATGATCCCTAATTCCACACATAGAATAAAAATCACCAATCAAGATACATTCTTACAGGGATTAACAAACAATAAAAAAAACTATGTGCAATTCAACCTTCCACTTGCATTTAATTTGATCAAAATCGGCCAATTATAACTTACTTTTTAGTGAAGAGTTATTGCCAACAGTTCGTGTGTTATCCTCAGATTCTTTATTAGCCTCTTTTCCTGCTTGAGCTGCTCATGCCCTCTGTATTTCATGCTGGACATCTATTGTTCCAAGGACGTTGTTCCAAAGATGCTATTCCAAATAGTTTATTCTTCCAAGGAGCAGTCACACTCAATCTTAACCCTTGCCTTGCCGTAGTTTCTACTTCAGCATCATCTGTGTGTAACTTAATTTGTTCTTTAACAAAGAAAAATGGTTTTTTTTTGTAATCATTTTTGCACTTTGAATTATCATTTTTTAAATATTTTCATTGAAGGCTCTTTTGGGTGCAACAGAGTGATTTGCTGCCACCTTCAGTAACACTGTGGAATGACTAGTTAACAGTTAGTAGGACTTTTCGAAACAAGTGCCCGAAGTCTCTAGAGTCACAGGGAAATTTGAACCAGGGTGCCAGAACAGTTAGTGGAGAGGTTGTGGAGACAGATGCTAGTAGGATCTCAGATAAAGTCAGGAAGCAATGGTGCGACGAATGTCCTGAGCTGCGTATATTTCAATGCAAGAAGTATCATAGGAAAGGCGGATGAGCTCAGGGCATGGATCAACACCTGGAATTATGATATTGTAGCCATTAGTGAGACTTGGTTGCAGGAGGGGCAAAACTGGCCACTCAATCTTCCGGGGTTCCGTTGTTTTAGACGAAACAGAGCAGGAGTGATTAAAGGAGGAGGGATGGCATTACTAGTCAGGGAAGACGTCATGGTAGTGGTCTGCCAGGACAGACTGGAGAACTCGTCTGGTGAGGTGTTATGGGTGCAACTGAGAAATAAAAAATGATATGACCGCATTAAAGGGGCTATATTTCAGGCCACTGAACAATCCATGGGAATTAGGGGAACAAATTTGTCAAGAGCTTGCAGACTGTTGCAAGAAATATAAGGTTGTTATAGTAGGTGATTTTAACTTTTCACATATTGAATGGGACTTCTAATCTGTAAAAGGACTAGATGGGATAGAGTTTGTCAAATGTGTTCAGGAAAGTTTCCTTAATTAGTACGTAGAATTCTCAATGAGAGGGGGTGTGATTCTTGATCTTCTACTTGGGAATGAGACAGAGCAGGCAACAGTAGTTTGTGTAGGGGAATACTTATCATCTAGTGATCATAATGCCACTGGTTTCAAAATAAATATGCAAAGAGATAGATCTGGTCCGCAGGTTGAAATTCTAAATTACAGAAAGGCCAATTTTGATGGTATCAGAAATGATCTGGCAAGTGTGGAGTGTTACAGGTCGTTTTTCTGGTAAAGGTGTATTTCATAAGTGGGAAGCCTTCAAAAGCAAAATTTTGAGAGTACAAAGCTTGTTTCTGCCTGTCAGAATAAAAAGTAAAGATAACAAGTGTAGGCAACCTGAGGCCCTGGTTAAGAATAAAAAAGAGGTGCCTAGCAGGTATATGGAAGTAGGAACAAAATTCTCATGGAGTATAAGAAATGCAAGAGAACACTTTGAAAAAGATCAGGGCTAAAGGAAGTCATGAGGTTGCCCTAGAGAAAAGGTGAAGGAGAATCCTAAGGGATTCTACTGATACATAAAGAACAAAATGATTATAAGGGACAAAATGGGTCCTCTAGAAAATCAGAATGAAATCCATGTGCGGAGCCAAAAGAGATAGGGCAGATCTTAAATGATTGTTTTTGCATCTGTATTTACTCAGGAAACAGACACACTGTCTACAGAAATGAGGCAAAGCAGCAGCAACTTCATGTATCCTGTACAGATTACAGAGGAGGAGGTGTTTGCTGTCCTGAGGCAAGACAGGGTGGATAAATCCCCAAGGCCTGATGAGCTGTTCGCTCGGACCCTACAGAAGGCAAGTGTGGAAATTGGTGGGGCTCTAGCAGAGATATTTAAATCATCCTTAGTGACAGGAGAGGTACCAGAGGATTGGAGATTAGCCAGTGTTGTTCTGCTGTTTAAGAAAGGCTCTAAACATAAACCAGGTAATTATAGGATCAGCAAATTTGCGGATGACATCAAGATTGGGGGTGTGGTGGACAGTGAGGAAGGCTATCATGGCTTGCAGAGGGATCTAGATCAGCTGAAAAACATGGGCTGAAAAATGGCAGATGGGATGCAAGGCAGAGAAGTGCGAGGTGAGGCACTTCGTAGGACCAAAACCCAGATAGGTCTTACCCAGTGAACAGTAGGGCACCAAGGGGTGTGGTAGAACAAAGGGATCTGGAAATGCAGGTCTATAATTTGTTGAAAGTGGCATCACAGGTAGATAAGGTCGTAAATAAAACTTTTGGCACATCGGTGTTCATAAATCAAAGTATCGGGTAGAGGAGATGGGATGTTATGTTGAAGTTATATAAGACATTGGTGGGGCCTAATTTGGAGTATTGTGTACATTTTTGGTCACATACCCACGGGAAAGATGTAGGTAAGGTTGGAAGAGTACAGAGGAAATTTACAAGGATGTTGCCGGGTCTGGAGGTTTCTACTTGGGCTAGATGGGCCGAAGAGCCTGCTTCAGTGCTGTACTTTTACTCTAATCTTGTCCCCAAGCGACAGTAATTAATCTGCTCTACAGTCACATTGAGGTCAATGACAGAGTACAATCAACTGGGGATGAGTTCTACTGACATTCAGTCCTCTCTGACAGCATTCTTATTGGACATGCAGTACTTCATCCACAACCCCAGAAAGGTGAGGGATTCCCTGCCCATCTACAGAACAGCTTGATAATATTGTTTAAACCTGTCCATTGGGCATCAGGTTGACATCTCTTCTGAAAGGAAGCATCCCAGAAATCCTGTACAAGAGGGTCAGCTTGGATATTTGAGTACAATTCGATTATTATACCTCCAGTAATTATTTATCTCTAAATAAATACATACATGTCTCTGGCTTGAGGCCACAAATCCTAATACCTAGGGTGCCATACTTTTGTAGGTCAAGATACTCAATCTTACAATAAAAAAGGAAAAATAGTAGAAAATCAGAGAATTAGTATATGATGTGGTGCAACTCACAACTGGCACAACTCAGGAATTTCACCCATGCACGTACAAACCACAACTTCTAAAGAAGCAGGACTTGTCAGGCATACTTTAGCATTGCCAAAAGAGGATCTAATTCAGTTGGGCCTCTTTATCTGTTGTAGTTACCTAGCTCTCCCTTTGGTTCTCCACTGTTTACTTGACCAGGTTTAAACCCATCGCTCTCCAACAAGCACAAGATCCTGGCCTAATCCAGCCTGCAGCAGCCTACCCCAATACTCATACTCACTGATCTACCAAGCTGAAAAGATCCGAACTCCCACCCCTTGACCCCCTGAGCCAATGATCTGTCAAACAGAATTGATCTAACCCCCTGACCTGCTGGAGTCCCATTCTCTATTAACACTCCAATACAGCTGATTATTATATTCCAAGATGACCTTTGCACTTCTGCTACTCCTATCCCATACACTAATACTCCCCCACCCACTCATAAATCAGTTTCCAATTGATAGTTAAGAAAGAAAACCTTCCACAATACATTGTGATTTTCCAGGAAAATCTGAAACACAAAATGGATTATTGGTATTATGATTCAAATTTATTGATTGGTCTTACCTTTGATCTGAATAAATGAATATATATGATAAAACTAGCCAGAAATGAAAAAGTAGTTAGAGTTTCTGGGCATATTTAAAAACAAAAGCAATTTAACATATTGATCTATAGTCCTTCAGTAAGTGCATTTGAAGAATTATTAGTGGAAAACAAGGAGACGGCAGAACATCCACCACTACTCCTTTCAGAGTTTGATATTTTCCATCCTTCTCTGTATAGAGGGTTAAGTAGTATCCCAGAAATAGGTGTAAATCAGGAGATGAAAGGGAGGGAGGAATTTGGGAAAATTATAATCACAAGTTAGCAGTGAGGAAATTGTTGGAGTTGTAGGTTGACTGGTCTAAGGATCATGATGGTCCTCATCCTTGGGTCCCAAATGGAGAGTCAATGAGAGAATTCATGTATTCATTTTAGTCTTCCAAAATTCCCTAAGTTCACCACCTATAGAAATATAGGCTATAGAAATTCCTCTTCATCTCTGTTATAAAGGAATAGCCTTGTACTTTGAAGCTGTACCTTCTGGTCCTAGATACCCCCCACCCCACCCTCACTATAGGAAATATTCTCTCCATATCCATTCTATCTATTATGATAGCCTTTGAATGAGATCCCCTGCATTCTTCAAAACTTCAGTGAGTACACCAGAGCTATCAAATGCTCCTCACATGTTAACTCTTTCATTCCAGGGATCATTTTCATGGACCTTCTCTGAACACTCTCCAATGTTAGCACACCTTTTCTTAGATGAGGGGTTCAAAGCTACTCACAATACTCTGAGTGTGGTCTGATTAATGCCTCATAAATCTCAGCACTGTATGCTGGTTGTAACATTGCAATGGTTGTAACATTACCAACATTGTGCCAAAGTGATACGCACAGACAATTCCTTTACTTTTTTACAATTTATGTAAATGATTTGGGTGAAGACATTAAAAAATATTTGCTAATTTGCTGATGGTGCAAAGAAAGAAAGAAAAGCAAGCTGTGAAGGATATAGACTGGTTAAATGCATGGGCAAAGATTTGGTAAATGGAATACAAAGTGGGAAACTTAAAATAGTACATTTTGGACAAAAAAGAGCAAGAAACGTGTTATCTCAAGGGTGAGATGATCTAAAGTTCTTCAATACAAGGTAATCTTGCAGTCCTAGTGTATGATTCATAATTGGCTGATATGCAGGTCAGCAAATTAGGAAAGCTAACAAGATGTCATCATCTATTGCTCAGTGAATTAATTACATAAATGGGAAGTTATGTTTTATATATACAGTATAGGACTAGGAAAGAAAGTATTTGCTCTAACCACAATTGATTTTCAGTTCATGAATAACCCTTTTGGTTTAAGAATTCTCATTTGTGAGGAATGTTCATGCAAAATACCCAAGCACTTCTCTTGGTCTGCAAGTGTTATTCAAGCAACAATATTTATTCTTTTCACAAAGGACTCTGTAGATACTGGAAATCCACACAAAATGCTGCAGGAACTCAGCAGGTTAGGCAGCATCTACAGAGGAGAATAAATATTTGATATTTCAGATTTGCACACAAGACAATTATGCAATTAAGTGCACAGCTTATCTTAAAAGTTATTTTACTGTTCAGTAAAAGGCTCACAAATTATATTTGCATGCCAAATTATTCATGTAGACACCAGAGCAGCATCCTTATAGCAACCACATTATTCATAGCAAATGAGAAAGGGCATTGAGGAAGAGATCTTTATCAAATATTGTGGTTTTCTTCATTACTGAAAACTTTCCAATGGCAGTGCCTTATTCTGTCTCATCCAGGGAACTGTGGAGCTTTTCCAGTGCTATAAATGAGATTAGTGAGGAATTTTTGCGAAGATTCCATCAGCAAACTGAAAATAGCTTTGTGAAGGAATGCTGAGCACGAGGTAACTCATAAACAAAAGAAGGTCATCGGATAGCTTGAGCCATCTCTGCCACATAATATAGGTCATGGAAGATTGATCATTAGCCTTCCCTTTCCTTTAACATCCCTAGTCTGAATAGCCATCTACCTTAGTCTTTATTATGCTTAATAACTAAACACTTACATTCAAAGATTCACAACCCTTTAAGAAAATAAATTTCTTCTTCTGAGTCTTATGTTCACCCCATATGCAACATGCTTAGAAACATATTAAGTAGGAACAGGTACTCATCAATCAGTCTCTCCAGCTTGCTCTGCCATTTTATAATATCATGGCTGATCATAATGCAACCTCAGTTCTATGTTCTTGTTACCTCAGTAACCTTTCTTTCCCTTGTTTATCAGGAGTCTATTTACCTCTACCTTCAAAAATATTCAAAGATTCTATTCTCACTAAACTTTAAAGAGGAGAGGTCTAAATGTCTCATAACACTTGATGAGAAAAAAGTTGTTTCATCTCTTTCTTCAATGAATGACTCCTGCTAAAAGAGAATTGTTGATTTAGACCAGGGGTTCACAACATCTTTTTGTGCCATGGACCCCTACCAATAACCAAAGCATCTGAGAACCCCAGATTGAGAATTCCTGATGAAGATCCTCCCATAAGGGGAAGGATCATGGTCTCTATCATGTTGTGCACATTCCACAGGAATATACATTTTTCAATTGTTTCATCTCACTCTTAACAGCAACAGATAAAAGTCCACCTTATCCAACATTTCCTCATAATGCAAGTCACCCAATCTGCTTCCAACACAATTATATCCATCCTTAAATATGGAGACTGACACTGTACTCCAGTATCCATTCTATTGTACTCCAGATCAGATCTTAACTCAAGCAAAACCTCCCTACTTTTGTAATAAATCATAAAATTTTCTTAGTTTTCCTAATTACTTGTTATACCTGCTGATTAGCCTTTTGCCAAACATAAGCTAGGATATCAGATCTGCATCTCAAGGCATTTCTGTAATCTCTCATAATTTAAATAAAACATATTCTTCTGCTTTTGTTGATGTTTGTGAAGAACAAGAATTTCAGGTTGTATATTATATACATACTCTGATATTAAATGGAGCTATTGAACAATTGAACATTTCCCAAGATCTACTCCATTTAACAGATTTTTGTGTATTCCCTTGTAATCTCACCGTGTATTTTTTCAATCCACATCAACATATTTCACCCAAATCCTATACGCTCTGATTTTGTATTACAACTTTTTTGTCCACAGTATCAAGGTTCTTCCCAAAGACAAAATACATTACATCAATTGCTTCTACCCCATCACACAATCTTTTCTTCTAGTTACACACTCAGAAACCACGAACAGAATTGTCAAATATGACTTCCTTTCCATAAAGTCACGTTGACTCTCCTCAACCCATTATTGCTTTCAAAGTGCTCTGATACCACTTTTTAAATAATAGATTCTAATATCAGGTCAGTAAGACAAGACCATAAGACCACAAGACATAGGAGCAGAATAGGCCACTCAGCCCATCGAGTCTGTACCACCATTCCATCATGATTAATTTATTATCCCTCTCAACCTCATTCTCCTGCATTCTCCCCATAATCTTGACTGATCAAGAACCTATCAACCTCTGCTTTCAATGTACTCAATGACTTGGCCTCCACTGCTGTCCATGGCAGTGAATTCCAGATTTACCACCATCTGGCTAAATCTCTGCTCTAAATGGCGTCCCTCTATTCTGAGGATGTGCCTTTTGGTCCTGGATTTCTCCACTCTAGGAAACATCCTTTTCACATCCACTCTATCTAGGTTTTTCAATATTTGATAGGTTTCAGTGAGATCCCCCTCATTCTTCTAAACTCCAGCAAGTACAGTCCCAGAGGCATCAGTGACTCCTCATACATTAACCCTTTCATTTCCGGAATCATTCCTGTGAACCTCTTCTGACCCCTCTTGAATGCCAGTGTATCTTTTCTTAGATAAGGGGCCCAAAACTGCTCATAATCCTCCAGTGCAGTCTGACCAATGCCTTGTAAAGCATCAGCATCAATATTATAATGAACCCCACCCACCCTGCTTATGGACTGTTTGTCCCACTCCCGTTAGCGAAGAGGCTGCACCACACACAGAGCAGGAAGACGAGACTCAAAAACAGTCATGTGTCCCAAGACATCAGGCTGATCTTCACCCCACCAACACTCCTTTCAGAGTTACCTTACATACAGATATTCCGATACCTAACATCACTTCATGTACATACAATCCATCTGCGTCTGTGAGCTAATCTTATATATTTATATCTATTGTCTCTTTTATTGTGTTCTTTATGCTTATTGTCAGGAGTCCTGTGGGCCTCTGCGGCAAGCCTTAGAGCATTCGGCTTCTTGGTTTCTTGAGCACTTGGATTTATTAATTGTTGTCTTAAATAGATTCATTAAGCTTTTGTTCTTTCTGTTTACTCTTGCTAAGTTAACTGTGATTGGCACAGGTTTTCTGCACCCTATGATTATTTAAAGCGGTCCCCTGATTAGCGTCCATTGCAGAGTCCTTGTGTAGAGAATGATTTGTCTCGCAGAGTCGCTCGGTCGTGCCACCAATGCTCTGTTGGAATTCCTATGTGTACGTAATCTCTTGTTTCTACGTAGGAGTCTGCCGTTTCTCCGTCCCCGGGTTCAGTCGTTGCCAGGGCACACCATGACAGCTTATTGTGATTTCTTAAGCTGCATGAGATCCAGAGTAAAAATCAATTTGTTCTCCTTTACACCTGTGTAGTGACGATTGCCGATAAACAATTGGATTCTAAACACTCACACACACACTAAAGGAAATACCTTCATCACTTGAGAAACGGCATAGCTCCTTCCAACAAAATTATCTGAGTATAAAAAATAATTACTTACATTTAAAATGATTGAGTTAATCATTCTCAATGTCAGACCTTCACAGGCAAGCCTTATATTTTACTTTTACAGAGGTGGAATGTACATTTATATGTGTAACTTGCTCTGCTAATCCAAATACAAAAGAATGCACACAGCAGCTTTCAACCGCAGTTACATTCAATAAATTAATTTACTGCAGCTATCAAATGAGACAAAAGATTGGCTGCACCCTCTGTATTTTTATGGTAACAATAATACTGTTGCTATGTAATTTATTTAAAATGAGGTACACGGTACCGCTAGAGAAAGTTCAAATTGTTATTAACAGTGATTATGAAGCATGGAGGAGGAAGAGGACACAGCTCCTGACCTACAGAATACCTTGGTAATTGTGACCCACTACATGTCATTCCACTAATTGTAGAAATAGACTCGCACCTTGTAAATGCAAAACAGCATCTGATAAGAGACTTATCTGAAGGGCCAAAAACTCTTCCCTGTTGAGCACTGCCATGTTCTGTGGGGATGTACTTTTCTCTTCCATTCCAGAGGTCTTGAAGGCCCTTTCATCCAGGCTTTGCTGCCACTCAAGGCCCTGCACTTTTATCAGTGAAGCCGAGCAGGGACAGAGATAAGAGATATAGTTTCCTCTCACTGCTGCCTTTAAGCAACTGTCACAACTTTAATGCTTCTTATTACAGAATCCCAGCAAAGTAAAGCACATGCACAGAGTACTGGTGACACAGAGCGGGCTGACATCAGACCTGAGAATGCAATGTGTCAGTATGCACCTCCTTAACACCTACCTCATGCAAGTTGTCTTATCAGCTGGATGATTTGCCTACAGACTACTGAGAAAGTGCCACAGCAATATCAATGTTCCCTAATTTTAAGTTTGAATAATTCACGATATTAGATGGCACAAAGGTGAAAGGCATAACAAAGCGATTATAATCAAATCTTAAAACTGACTGATGAAGATGTTGGAAAACTATATACTGGCATCACCTTACTACATTTGAATAGCAGGTACAAATTTCAGTGCACGCTTACTTAATGGATCAGTCACTATAGACTGGCAGTTCAGTCATGAAAGATGTGATTACTCGTATAGTTCATTGCTAAGCATGATGTAAACAATGGCTGCTTCCTTTTACATGCCATCTAAGATGCTCAGATATGTACATTGTCTCAGAGAGGAGATGTATACAGAATATAGAAACTAGATCACTCTGGGCCCAGTTGAGGAAATCGGGAAAATTTGGTTTTGGAATTTGAGCAGAATGTAAATATTTCAAATAAACTCATGGCAATCACAAAGTTGGGCACTTCCCTATGAACTTCCCATAAATCTGTCGGACCTTTTCCCAACGTCTAATGATGTGATTATTTTACACAACCTCTATTTCTGCTGCATTGTAATAAATCAGAGCTCAAAGTCTGTAGAGTCATCAGGGATGTGACTATAGCTGGCCTCATGGCACCATCCTACCTACATCTTTTTTTTGAACTGCGTAGTTGCCGGACGTGAGCCTTCAGCTGTCAGCACAATCAAGGTCACGTCAATTCTCAGCTTCCTCACCACAGGTGGTCTTTGCCATCTCTCCCAACTTGTTGCTTGCTGCTGCATTGAAGTGATTGTATTTTGAAGGAGTTTGACTTCATTGAGAAAAAGGCACTATCTCACGCATTGGGATTTGCCAGTGTTCATATGCCCATACGTACCCCTGTGAAGAACCTGGACTACTTCATCAGGAGAGACAGTTTCCACTCACACAATATCTGACCTTGTGTGGATCATCAAAAGAATATCCTCATAGAGATCCATAAAATGCTCTCATACTGTCCCATGAGCTCCCCATCACTGATTGTGTAGTGTAAGATCTAGTTCTTTCAGCACAAGTACTCCCCTTAGCACTAATTATTGACTGAAAACTTACCCATGCACATTGATTCATTGCTCTCTCTGCAAAGTGAATATTCATGTTAACTTCTCCTCTGAGCATATGCCTTTATTTATTTGATATGTAGATGTACAGATACAACAAATTGGCGACGAGTACGAACCTGAATGTCAGCGAATATCAGCAACTGCACCGACAGTTACAAGATGACAGAACTCGGAGGAAGGGAGCGAGGGGAAATAATGAACCAGTACAGAAAAGGCAGTCGCAGATGCTGGCACAGGGATGTGTGAGTAACGGTGCATGGTACGTAGTGAGAGACACACAACCAGCAAAGCTAAAGTGAAAATAATGTGACAATGGACTTAGTCAGGAAGCTGACAAATTTGATAGTGCTATTCAGGACTGAGAATTGTATATCTAGAGCGTTGAACTGACTTGTAATGCCAACAATCTGGATGAGGAAAAGAAAGTCTCCACACTCCTTAGCTCAAGAGGTCCAAAAAAAGTACAGTCTCTTATGCAAATTAGTAACTCCTGAAAAGCCAGCAAGCAAGACATTCCAAGAAATTTTACAAAATCACTTGAGCCCAAAACTGCTGAGAGATTTAGATTTCACAAAAGGAACCAGTCAAATGATGAAAGCATTTCTGAATACATTGCAGAATTGTGCAAACTTTCCCATTATGGTGACTTTGAAGGTGGACTTTCTGATGCATTAAGAGACATGCTTGTATGTGGTATGCATAGTCAAAGCACTCAAAGAGGCTACTGTCAAAAAGGGACCTAAGCTTAGAATGGACATTGACCATTGAAATATCAATGGAGACAGCAGCAAAGGATGTTGCAGAACTACAGAAATAAGAGTTTAGAATGTGAAACACACTAAGTGACCCTGAATGGTGCAAAAAGCCAAAATGTTATCGATGTGGTAAATCCTCCCATGATGTGAGTGACTGTTGCTTCAAAGACAAAGTTTGCAGGAAGTGTCACAGACAAGGTCACATAGAGAGAGTGTGCAAGTCAGGCAAAATGTACAACCAAAGAGAAAACACACTATGAAAGATGGATCTGAACATCCAATTGCATTTGCTTCAAGATCACTGACAAGCACAGAATGCAACTGAAAAGCCCCTGGTCTTGTATGGGGAGAAAAGAAGTTCCACCACTACCTCTACAGACAAATGTATTCTAGTGACAGACCACCAGCCCCTTGTGCCCATTTTCAATCTCAGGAAGGGAATTCCAGTGATGTCTGCTATCCGGTTGCAACGTTGGCACTTTCCCTAGGAGCCCACTCTTATGACATAGAATTCAAGGGTACCAAGCAACACTGTAACACTGATGGCTTGTCATGTCTTGCACTGTTGACCACTGAAGAAAAGTCTTCCTTCTGTGACCCAGCAGAAGTATTCCACACAGCAATGGTGGATCAGCTGCCGGTAACAAGTTCTGAAATACAAAGAGAAACAAGGGAAGACCCAAATTGTCAGAAGTATATGACATTGCCATACAAGGATGGCCAGCTCATGGTAGTCCTATGTTTCCAGAGTTCTCAGCGAGATGAGACCAACTGTGGGTATGTCAAAGAACCCTGATGTGTGACTGTCATGTTGTGGTCCCTCTAAACCAGTGGTTCCCAACCTTTTTTTGGCCATGCCCCACCTAATCACCTCTAAAATGCTGATGCCCCCTGTGATGATATATAATTCTTATTATTCAAAAAGTGAACTCCTATTCACCTGGAGGAAGCCTAAAAGACCATTAACTTGGTTTAAACAAGCTTCCAAAGAACATGGCATTCATGAAAGAGAAAAATAAAAGAACCAAAGGACTGTTAAAGTTCTGAGGAAGAAATTACTAAGAAATTGTAAAAAAAAGAACATTAAGTGATATTAAAATAATAAAAAATAAATAAATAAAACAATGCCGATTCGTTTCTACAGCATACAAAGACAGATACACCGTTTAAAAGAGATGACGCAATGTACACACCTTCACACCACCAAGAACCGAAAGCGACTGCAAAAAGCAGCATTGGCGCGACCTCGTACGAGTTTCTTACGCGTTTGGACTTGTTCATTCGTTCCTTCCTACATCAGTCGATTCATTAATTTAATTATGAAAGCCATTTGATGGTTGTAATGATGGTGATACACTAAATATACAGTACATACGCAATTACACATGTACATACACACAAGTATTTTTATGTATGCATACTGTATATACACATATGTATTAACTCGCACACACACTCATACTCACACAGACTTACTAGAAAAAATTCACTGTTAATAACTCATTCTCGAATTGCCCCCCTTAAAAATCAAATTACCCCCCTGTGGGGCGTACGCCTCACATTGGGAACCACTGCTCTAAACTGTGCACCAGAGAATCTGCATGAACGACACCTGGGTACAGTCAAGATGAAAAATCTTGCCCAGAGCTAAATGTGGTGTCTCGGAATAGATAGACTGATTGAAGCCTTAGCCAAAAGCTGTTTGGGATACCACAATTTTCAAAATACAACCCACAGGCACCTTCACTTCGCTGGGTCATTCATGAACTCCATGTCTCTGATTACTGTGGATGCTCATTCGAAGTGGCCAGAAGTCACACCAATGAAGTCAACCACATCAGAAAAGACTGCTTCTGCTTTGAAGACTACCTCCTCCAGAAATGGCTTACCTGAACAAACTGTGAGTGACAACGGGCCACAAAACATGTCAGAAGAGATTAAGCTATTCATGAAGAAAAATGGCATCAAACATTTCAGTCAGCTCCTCACCATCCAGCAATGAAGGAGTTAACTGAAAGGTTTATCCAAGTTGTCCTTTAAAACTATAGATAAGGAGGACATTTCACTTCAGTACAAGGCGGTCAACTTCCTCCTTATGTATCGGAACTCTGATGACAAATCAAACACCTGCAATGCTGTTCATGAGCAGGAATCAGAGATCTTGAATAGACCTCCTGAAACCAGATCTATGGAGAGAAGTTCAGAATAAACAGTTCAGTCAGTTGTTCAGTAAATCAGCAAGGAACTTCAGGATTGGATTACCAAAAAGACAAGAGGACACCCGGCAGGATAGCTACAAGAACTCACCACTGATGTACACAGTGGGATGTTGGAGATTATGTATGGAGACACCATGTGGACCAGATACTTGATGCTCAGCCAATGAACACATCTGGGTTGTCTGCATACAGCAAGATGGACACATTGCCTCCACCAGACTTACCTCTCGGTGATGATCATGTCACTAACATCAACGTGACACCTGCTACAGATAGAGTTGTCTTTGACAAGACACTGCCAAACCTCTGCCACATCAACAGGTTCAGAGGTGCCATCCTGAAAGAAACAAAGTGCCACCCAAGGCTGGATCTTTAGTATAGTGAAGTTAGATATGGACTGTTATTTTAGATAAATGAATAAATAAAGCAAGCTCTGCTATTGTGAAAGCATATTTATTTGAACCTCATCTGTTAAAGAAAAATTGAATGTTTTGTTACATATACGGTTTTCTGTTACATTAATCTAAACGGGGAGGAAGTGTAGTGTACAGATCTGTTTCTTTTAGTGTAATGACTCCTCTTAGCACTACTTATTGACTGATAACTTACCCATACACATTGATCTGTTGCACTCTCTGCAGACTGAATATTCAAGTTAACTTCACCTCTGAGTAGATGCCTTTATTTATTTGATATGTATAGTAGTTTACAGATACAACAGATTACAGCACATTAATGAATGAATCCCTGCTCCAAACCCTTAACTGTTTGGTCTACATCTCAGTATTTTCTGATGATCAATACTTTGCTTAAGAAACTCAGACCTCTTTATAAAATATATTTCTGGTGCCATTCTCCATTTTGAGTGTACAAACAGAAATCTGATATATTTAATGAAGGCATGGAATTTCCTTCAGGATTACTCCACTGAAGAGTTATCAGAATCAGGTTTATTATCACCAGCACGTGTCGTGAACTTTGTTAACTTAGCTGCAGCAGTTCAATGCAACACATAATATAGAAGAGGGAAGAAAAAAAAATTTTTTTTTAAATAATAAATAAATTACAGTATACATCTATTGAATAGATTAAAAATCCTGGGAAAAACAGAAATAATATACACTTAAAAAGTGAGGTAGTGTTCATGGGTTCAATGTCCACTTGGGAATCGGATGGCAGAGGGGAAGAAGCTGTTCCTGGATCACTGAGTGTGTGCCCTCAGGCTTCTGTACCTCCTACCTGATGGTAACAGTGAGAAAAGGGCATGCCCTGGGTGCTGGAGGTCCTTAATAATGGACACTGCCTTTCTGAGACACCACTCCTTGAAGATGTCTAAGGTACCTTGTAAGCTAGTACCCAAGATTGGGCCGACTAAATTTACAACCCACTGCAGATTCTTTCGGTCCTGTGCAGTAGCCCCCCATACCAGACAGTGATGCAGCCTGTCAGAGTGCTCTCCACGGTACACCTATAGAAGTTTTTGAGTGTATTTGTTGACATACCAGGCTTCCTGTTATCACTCCTGGCTTCCATCCAGCACCAGGTTTTTCTCATGGTGGGCCTGAGCTGTGCCTGCTGCACCCCTGCGTGCTGTGACTTTCCTCCTGGTATTTTCAATATTTCTGCATGTTCCTTTTGAGTGCAAGTGGAAGCAGGCATCCTCTAATGCACTCGGGCAGGGTTTCCCAACCGGGGTCCACAGACCCCTCAGTTCATGGTAGGTGTTCATGGCATAAAAAAAGTAGGGAACCCCTGCTCCAGGGAAGTATTGGGAGATGTGGCTGAGTCCTTTCAGGATTGTGTAGGTCGCACTCTGGTTTTCAGCTGTCCAGACGTTTCTTCCAATATATTTTTTGACAAATCTTGCACTTTTTTGCAGCCGACCCATCTTAGTGTTGGATGTTTCGCAACAATGTTTCAGCACACAAAATATTGCTATGATACAATTTCTAGCCCAATCTTTTAAAAGGGAAATGTGTCTGCAGAGCATAAAGCCATGAAATACCAATATAATAATTCCATTGACATCAGCAAAGCAACTCTTGTAATGCAATAAGGAATTTCCAGTGTCATAGGTTATATGAAGGAATGTTAATCTGCTTCATTCTGGTTTTAGGGTTACTAGAAGTACCCTTAACATTTATTTTAATAGCAATATTTCACCCACCTTAGATTGAAGTTGAGGGTCCGGGATTCATTTGTGCAGATTTTCAATGCATCACAATAAATTAATTGCAATATTTTGAAGTCCAGTGACTACCATAATAGATTTTTTAAATGTTCCTGACTCCAAGTATCAGAAAACTAATTTCAAAATTCCTGTTTTGTTTATTTGAAAGGCAGAATTGACAGTGATTTTGAAAGGGTACAATATAAATGCCAGACCAAGCCTTTACTTTGCCCGTGTTGTGAAACTTCTTGACCAAAAAAGGACATCACCATCACTAACGTTAGTGCCTAATGGTTTGTTTTACAGTCTCCCTATGATTTATAATCCAGCATTATTGGTCTAAGTGGCATAAATTTCACTGACTCTGCTGTAAATTTCTTCTATCCACTTCACATTTAAGTTTTACTGTAGTATCAATCTTCGCTCTATCTCCTCTCTGCTCTGAGCCAGTTTATCATGTGCTGCTGTCTAAGCTCCTTTCAAGGATTTACTCTTTGTTTTCTAGTTGGCTTGTAGGAACAGTTAAGAGACTACATTATGTCCAGTAAGACTGTATCACATTAGGATTGGCCACATCAAAGAAGCAAAGCTCTGGTGGAACAATGAAAATGCGTCAGTGCAGTCTAGTCCACCGTGTGAACCTCCACTAGTTAATCGAACCGCCGAAGAGCATAATGGGCTTTTTTTTATTCTGAAGATATAAAGCTGACTTTTCAGTGAACTAAACTCCGTCAGTACCAGTGCTCAGTTTCAATGAATCTGTTTCAGAAATTAAGAAGGCAGTTAACATTTATGCTTATAAATGGATATTGTTTATGTTCCTTTCTATGTGGCGTATCGGGCAGCAACCTTGTGGCTTTATTAACATTTTTGTCTGCTTTTTTACGAGGCCGAGTTTCTAGCTCAACGATCAACCCAGCAAGGATGGAAAGCATGTGAGGAGCCGGCCAGATTCGAACCTGATTCCACCTACCTCGAAGACCAGTGCAGATGCCACTATACCGCTGGTCGGCATAAATGAATATAGTTAAAACTAAGTTACAGATTATATCAAACCAATGAGTGCATTCAAATTCATCAGCTTGTGGGTGTTCTTACCACAAAGAGGCTTTCCTGTATGTATTTAGAAGACAGCTATGAACAGAACAATTGTCCTTTACTCTGTGATCAAAATGTCTTAATTTAGTTTCTGCCAAACTCTCAGGAAAGGAGAATAAATAGTAAAACATTAATTAAAATCTATCCAACTGCAGATTACAGAAAATGGTAGTAATTCAGATTTATTGTAAGAGCAACACACTTAAAATGCTGGAGGAACTCAGCAGGAAAAGAGTACAGCTGACGTTTCAGGCCAAGACCCTTCATCAGGTCTGGGGAAAAAAGATAAGGAGTCAGAGTAAGAAAGTGGGGGAAGGGGGAGGAAGAACCGCAAGGTGAGAGGTTAAACCTGGAAGGGGGGGCGGTATGAAGTAAAGATCTGGGAAGTTGATTGGTGGAAGAGATACAGGGCTGGAGAAGGGGGAAATCTGATAGGAGAGGACAGAAGCCCATGGAAGAAAGAAAAGGGGGAGGAGCACTAGAGAGGGATGATAGGCAGGTAAGGAGATAAGGTGAGAGAGAGAAATGGGAATGGGGAATGGTGAAGGGGAGGGCATTAAAGGAAGTTCGAGCAATTGATGTTCATGCCAACAGGTTGGAGGCTACCCAGACAGAACATAAGGTGTTGCTCCTTCAACCTGATTGTGGCCTCATCGCAACAACACAGGTTTATTTTGTTTCACAAAGTATTGAGTAAAATTAAATATATTTGTATTTTTAAAGTCACAGTCCATTCCCCACCAAAGTACAATTAAGGTCAACAAAACAAATCTAGGAAAAATAATTTGTTGTGCTGCTGGTTAGTTTTGTGAGTTTAGATGGCTGTATATTCATTGCCTTGTTAGATTCCACATCAAGAAACCTGGATTATGATGTGGTAGAATACAATTTCAACAAGAATAAAGACATGTTAAGAATCTAGAAATAAAAGTGGTAGGCAGAAGTTTTGAAAGGAAAGTTGCTGTTTGTAGAATTGTCCTCCTGATTCATCGTGTGTATCAGCCAATGTTGCTGAGTCTGGTTTATATGTAACTCCATTCCCACCACATACACGATTGATTCCTTATTGTTCTCCGAAGTTCCCTGACAAACCTTTCAAGGCTCCTATGTATCCTTCTCACATGGAACCTGCAGTTCAAAAAACCCACAGCCACCTGCAATAAAAAGATAAGCAATAATGTACTTGCTTTCTGAGGGGTACATATATTTTAAGAAGAAAGAAAAAGGAATGGCGGGACATATGGATTCCATAGGCACTGAGTATAATATCTACTTACAATAAACATGAAGATTGAATTTAGCAAAGAGTCCTGATGAAGTGTCTTGGCCCAAAACGTCAGCTGTACTTTTTTCCATAGATGCTGCCTGGCCTGCTGAGTTCCCAAAGCATTTTGTGTGTGTAACTTGGCTTTCCAGCATCTGCAGATTTTCTCTGTTAAAGATTGAATTTAATTTATTTTTTACATGTTGAACATTCTGAAGATGTTTCTTCCAAAGCAAATATTGATTGCCAGTCATATAAAATATTAGGAAAGATAAACACATTTGATTAGCGAGGTGTATTTTAAAGAGTATATTAAAGGGAAAAAATGTTGAAAAGAGGATCGGGATTGAAAACTGGATTTTTTTGGCTTTTCTAACTGCCAGTAACTGCCAATGTAATATGCACACACGGCAAACAAAGAGGAAGGCTTTAATTTTAAGAGATACAGGAGTAGGAGGCCTTACTACAGTTATACAGAGTTCTAGTGATACCAATGCTGAAGTATTGTGGAGCTTTGCTTCTCGGGTCTCAGTCGCTTTGACATAGGGCAGTGGGGCATGTGGGTTACAAGGGCTGCTCTTGCTCCTGTGTATTATGTTCTTGTGCTGGTTGGTACATTAATTAAAAACGGAAATGTTTAAGAATGCAAATGACAGATATCCTAGAGGGTTGCAGAGCTGAAGAAAGTCAGAATGATGAGGAGGAGCAAAGTTGTGGAGGTATTTGAAAATAAAGTTGAGTATTTTAAGATTGAGGCTTTACTTGAAAGGAGTTAAGCATTAGATTAAATAAACAAAAACCCCAACCCAACTTGGATGACTCAGTGAAACCGGTAAACAAAAGTTTTTTGCCAGGTATGGCATATAAAGTTGAGGGGCCAGATGTGAAGAGCGACCCAGAACATACTGTACCACTCACACCCAAACCTTCCTCCCTCCATATGGATCAATGGTGGAGCAGGAAGTCTGATATCTGGATATCTGACCACCAGCTGTTTACTGGCTTCTGGGGTGCACTGCACTGTGTGGGATTTAAAGAAGCTGAACACCAAAGCGTGGATGGGTGACAGTCCGTTGCAGAACCACAACTTCTGTTGATGCATGCTCCAACTTAGAGTGGGCAGAAGTGAAAAGCTAAAAAAAAAATTTTACATTCAAAGCACTATGCTTGCAGACATTTCACACAGGAGCAGAAACTAACTGATTGCTGGTAATCTGTTTGATTTATTCAAGAGAAGGTCAATACTGTTTGGAACCTTTGGATTCCTGATGCAAAGCATAAACGTTGACATATTTCATGAGCAAGTGCTCACATTTGGTATTTGCTTTATCTTAAACCCTGATCTGTACTTGAAGCAGCTTAATATAAATCGTCCCGGAATACCAGTATGTTTCAGAGACCTGGCAGCTGAATCAGGACATAAGTTGTCTATGAATTCCACAATTTCAGATAATTTACTAAGATTATCTACAGCAGGGGTTCCCAACCACTTTTATGCAAGGGTTCTGTGGATCCCAGGTTGGGAACCCCTGATCTACAGTATGTGTGATAATAACTCAGTTTTTTTCTCTCTCCAAAGATAGTATCTGATCTAGTATTAGGCTTCAAGTTTCATTAAAAGGTTGGCCGGCACTTCAAAATTTTAACACATATCTTTCTTTCTAATCTTACTCATTATTGTATCAACCAGATGCTTCTGTAAAGTTTAGGATCACCTAGTCTCAACCTATCAGAGAAAACCCTTTTGTCCTTTCCTTCCCTCCCACTCTTCCTAAAAATTAAAACATATTTTTCTTTTCACTTTCCTAGCTCTGATCAATGCTTTTTAATGTACAATGCAGAACTTGTTTTCCCACTGGGTATTTTGCTATTTTCAGCATTTTTTCTGATTTTATGTAAAATTGACACTTGATTGGTTAAAGAGATGCACAAGTGTTCACCTATCCACACAGAGCCTTACAGAAGAAGTTGGATTTGTAACTAGCGTCAGTACAATTGAAAAGCCCTCTAAAATTTGTTGGATTCACTTTACCCTTGAGAAGGTGATGATGACCTGCCGTTTGAACCTCCGCAGTCCCTGTGGTAAAGCAGTTCCCATGGTGCTGTTGGTGAGGGTGTTCCAGGAGTTTAACCCAGCAAAGTCTACGTCAGGATAGTCTGTAATATAGAGGTGTTGTTTCCTGAGCATGCTGACATTTTAAATAATGCAGATTTTTAGTCTGTGAAAGGATTTCAAAGGAACATCGGTGCATTAGTTGCGTGCACCTTGTTGATGTTATACACATAAGGTCACATAATGCCACTGGTGAGGGGTTTGTAAGTTTAAAGTGGTACCAATCAAGCCCCCAACTAGATATGCTTAAAGTATTCTCATGCTGTGGTTACAACAGCACTGACCACTGGAATTATAAACCTCATCACATTTAGCAGAGAATGTAAAGAAGTACCTTGGGCATAAATGTGAAATTGTAGCTCACTTTCTACTGGTGTGGCCTAAACAGGTTAAAATCAAACCAGAAAACAACAGAAGAATTAAACAATTACTTTGCAATTTACTGAAAAAGACATCCTGGGAGTCTGTACGGGGGTTTTCACCGGCTTCTATTTTATGGGCTGCACTTCCCTTTGCACTTACTAAATTGAATGAACAAATGATAAATCCAAAAATTAAACATACACTACGAATATGGTTTCAATTTCGTTAAATTTTTTGGATTGAATCAATTTATCCTGTCAAGTTCTATTATATCTATTTTTTTTCTTTCAACCATCTAGAACTGATCAAGCTTTTCTTTTATGGAAAACAAAGGGAACAACATGTTTTCATGATTTATTCATGGATGATTGTTTCATGTCTTTTATGCAGTTGTCTAATAAATATAATTTGCCGAGATCACACTTTTTCAGATATTTACAGATTAGAAACTTTTTAATGTACTTTAGTTATCTTTCCAATTTTGCATCAAATTGAAGTTACAGAAAAAAAATAAATTTAAATCCATATCGGAGAAGTTTAATAGCATGTATTTATGGTTTAATTATGAAAATATGCTTAGGTACTTCTGATAAAATTAAGAATGAGTGGGAAAGAGAACTTCAAGTATCTTTTATGTACAGAAAAATGGGAGAAAATTCTTCAACTAGTTAACACAAAGTACACTGCAGATGCTGTAGTCAAACAAACACTTACAAACAAGCTGGATGAACTCAGCAGGTCAGGGAGCATTTGCTGACTGCTCCTTTCAACAAATGCTGCCCGACCTGCTGAGTTCATCCAGCTTGTTTGTACGTGTTTACTTCAACTAGTTAATACTTCTTCAATGTGTGCCAGACACCTTTTAATAAAATATAAGGTGGTTCATAGGGCTCATATGTCCAAGCTCATTTTTACTGCCATATAAATCCTGTTTGTGATAGATGTAATTCTGAAGTAGCTTCCTTGACACATATGTTCTGGTCTTGTCCTCTCGGAGGAAAATATTGGAAAGATATTTTTGATATTATTTTAGTAGTTCTGTGTGTTCATTTACAACCTTATCCTATTACTGCAATTTTTGGACTACTACTGAGAGACTCATATCATTTATCCTCATCAGCTTGTCGTTTAATTGCATTTGTTACATTAATAGCCAAAAGATCCATTTTACTTAAATGGAAAGATTCCAATCCCCCTATCATATTTCAATGGTTTTCCCAAACGATGGCATGTTTAAACTTGGGAAAAATTAGGAGCGGTACTATGGATCCTTTGCTTAAATTTGAAGAAACTTGGAGGCCATTTATTCAAAATTTTCATATGATGTAAGTTGATCCTTTCTGAATCCTTTTTTTTTAGTAATTTTTTGCTCAGGTATAGAGGAACGGAGTTAACGACAAATTATCATTTTAGCTGATGAAATATGGCAGCTCAATCTTTGTTTTTTTTAGTTTTTTTTTAGTTTAGGGCTTTTTTTCTCTTTATAAAATACCTTTTTCATGGTTAGTTACTAAGAAATTGGGAGGCTAAACTACATTTGTTACTTGAAATCTGTGTTTGTACATGTTAACCATTATTAATGTAATCCTGATCTCTTTGTATCATTATCATTATTGTTATGTTTACTAATATGAAACTTAATAAAAAGATTGAAAAAGAAAGAAAGAAAGAAAGAAAGACATCCAAAACCTGCCAGATATGTGAGAATGAAGAACTGAAGGAGCTAATGACTAGTTGAAAAATTGTAATAAAATTGATGAACTTGAAATTGCAGAAATTCAGCAACATGGATCCCACAGTTTTGTAGTTAATGGGTTGGGCTCTGGATGTCATCTTCCGGAGATCAATAGCTCTGCAATTGTTCTTTTGGAATATTACTCAACTATTTAACATGCAAGGGATGAGTGAAAAAGGGAACCACTGATGTGTTAGTTCAATACAAGTGGTAGAGAAGGCGTTGGAATCTACAAAGAGGATGCAACTTCAGACCACCTAGAAAAGAATGATAGCATTCAGCAGAGTCTCCATGTAATTATCCCCTTTCCCTCACCCACCCACTTTCCCTCAACTGGTCTCACCTATCACCTACTGGCTTGTACTCCTCCCCCTCCCACCTTCTTATTATGGCTTCTGCCCCCTTCCTTTCCAATCCTGATGATGGTTTTTAGCCCAAGACATCAAAAGTTTATTCCCCTCCATAGATACTGTCTGACCTGCTGAATTCATCCAGCATCGTGTGTGTGCATGTGTGTGTGTGTGTGTGTGTGTGTGTGTGTGTGTGTGTGTGTGTGTGTGTGTGCGAGTGTGTGTGTGTGTGTGTGTGTGTGTGTGTGTGTGTGTGTGTGTGTGTGTGTGTGTGTGTGTTCCTTCAAATATGAGCTTTCTGCAACGTACACAATCAATCCTTTCTCTTTGCTAAGTTAATCCATTGAGTTCCCACCATTGAGAACATCTACCATAAACGTTGCCTGGGCAGGGCGAAAAGGATGTATCTCACCCTAACCATGGACTTTTTACACTCTTCCCATCTGGTAGGCGCTACAGGAGACTCCGCTCCCGCACCAGCAGGCACAGGAAGAGCTTCTTCCCTGAGGCTGTGACCCTGCTGAACCTCACATCACAGCGCTAAGCAGTATTGCACCCATATTGTACTGTCTCAGTACTTTTATATCTGTGTGCTGTAGCACTTTTTATTCGCAGTTATTTTGTAAATAACACTATTCTTTGCATTTCTGGTTAAATGCTAACTGCATTTCATTTGGCTTTGTATCTGTACTCAGCCCAGGGTCTTCACAATCCAGTCCAATATTCGAGTTCCCCTGATGCAAACATATACATGGATATCTAGAAAAGATAGTGTCAACATGAATATTATTCCCATATTTTAAATGAAATCTGCATGAACTATGGATAATTTGAGGAATAGCTGTAATATTTATCAAACACCTTCTGCTGTCCATGGAATTGTCATTTTTTTTTGTTTATCCACTACAGTCAGAATCCAAAAGTGGAGAACCATGATCTTTTCAGAGGCAGACAGCACTGTTAAATAATTCAGAATTCTTTCAAGACTCTTTGTTAGATATCCAGTAACTAAGTGATTAGGGAGCTACCATTAATCTAACATGTCTGGTTCCATAAGTTGATGATGTGATGGGAATGAGACAAGGGCAACTCTGTCCCTCAAACATCAATGTCCTCAGAGTTTCAGGATAAGAATGGAGTATATAACAAGGAGATTCTTCCTACCGGTAATGTGAAGGTGCTGATCATTGCAGGTAATCATCTTTCTGGTTACTGGAAAACAAACCATCCAGACCTCCTTTTCTTGGGTGGATTATGCTGACTGAGTAGCCATTGTGCTGACTTGTAGGAGAGAAATTACTTCAGGGGCTTTATCCTTCTTGGTGGGCTGAGGCTTGATCACCCATACACCTGAAGTTTGCTTTTTGTCATTTTGCCACGTTCCTTTTTCATATTTTTCTGGTCTGGGATGGAACCATTAAACATTTTGTAGGAAGAGTTTGAAGCAACATGACTTATTAAATCAAAGTGTTTAATTATAGGGTCACTATTCATCAAAAGGGGTTAGGTGCAAACGGGATGTGAGGGGTAAGTTTTTTACTCAGAGTGGTAGATGGCTGGAATGTGTTGCCTGGTCTGGTGGTAGAGGAAAATATGCTAGAGGCTTTTAAGAGAAGTTTAGATAGGCACATGGATATGAGGAAGATGGAGGGATATGGACATTCTGTAGGGAGGAGGGATTTGTTTTTGGAGGTTTTTGATTGATCAGCTGATTCGGCACAGCATTGTGGGTTGAAGGGACTGTTCCTGTATTGTACTATGCTAAAGCATAACTAAATTATAAAAATTCTTAGTATCACCGATACATTTGGAAGGAGTTTAGAAGTCAACCTACGTTTGATTTATTTTAAGTACACAGGCCTTTTAGAGACTGAAGCTGATGGGCTAAAACATTTCTACAACTGGTTTATTTAAGACAAAACTATATTCTGTTACATATATAATATGGACAACAGTACTGGGTACTCATTGATGGAAAGTTAGCAAGGGAACTTCTCCTGAGCATAATGCAATCGATTTTTAATGGTGGACTTGATTACTTAAAGAGGGCATACAGTTTTTTCTGGAGCTGGGCCAGGAGGAAGTGATATTGGAATACCACCAAATTTCAAGGTGCCTTTCACTTACTACAGTGAAGTCAGTCTGCTACCAGCTTTACACTCAAGCATCTTATAGATTACATTGCTGAGCATTGACAGGATAGATGTCACAAAGTGACACTAAAGAACAGAACTCATAAGTCCAAGGACACACAGATTTTGCAACTTTTTTTCCACACGACAGCATTGGGAGCAGCTTGTTAATAGATTACAATTACAACCACCTTTCCCCTTAAAAAGCAATAACTGATATTTGATGATGAGCTCAAGACCTGGCGTAGCTCTCTGCTCCCTCAGTCTAGAGGTGAGGTGTGCCTGTGCAATGAATTTAAATCAGCACTTTGTCAATGCATAGGTGATATCTGGATGACATTGGACCTATCCCCAATCCTTTCATGCCGCTTGTTCCAGGAAGAATTTATTAATATGGCTTAATGATGAGTGTCACTGCCCTCAGCCCAGTGGTACTGGGTAATTGTAGCACCATGTGTATAGCCCCAACTAGGCCTAGACTGTGCAGAGATCCAATATGCTTTGTTTGCCTCATATCCGCATCGGGTACTTGCCTGCAATTTTCCCAATGCTTTGCTTTTCCAAACAGGAAGAGGGAGTTTTCTATCAGTCCTTCCTCAGCAGAATTGGATGGTGCTTGAGAAATGACATGATGTCTTTTACTTAGCTTTATGAGTGAAGTTAGTTTGTTCCATCATTACACTCCCAGCAATATTGTAGGCCATGTATCTTGCCACTGCTGGAAAATACACACAGTATGACATAAAACTTACAAAACTTACAAGTGCAAAGGCACACAGATTTTGTGATTCTTTTTTCTCACACAACTCATCTTTGGGAGTGGTTTATTACTTGATTTCATTTTAAACTTCCTATCTTCTATCTCTTTTGCCGCAGAAGCATCAACAAATCTTGAGCAGTTGTCAAAGACTTTTGGATTTGCCAGGGTGTGTGGATTACCCTAGAGTGGTTTTCTGACCCTTGAAAGTGCAGAACTATTCTCCAGGACCACATCTCTTTGACTAAGACTTTAGCATTGTCTAAAAAAAGGCACCTTTTTCAGGTCCAGGCCCCAACATCACTGTACTCTCAAAGCTGTACAAAGGTTCAGGGTTCATCTCACCTTTAAATGGTACAGGCACAACATGAATTGGTGCAGTTAGTTTCAGGGTTCTGTCTTCATTGACACAGAAAACTTTAGTTGGTAGGCCCTATAACTTTACTCCAAGTATTTCACCAACAAAATCGTTATAAAGTCAAGGCCATTATTCACATATGCGAGCAGTAACTGCATAACAATGGGAAGTGCCAGTTGTGCATATTTGGTGGATTGTCATCACTCCTGCTCTGTTTCCAGTCAATATGCACATTGTGTGCTAAGAAGTGTCATTAAGCTCTACTCACTGTAGGTTGTGAATAATACCGTGATCAATCTTACATTGTAATTCAATCCTGTAAAGTTAATAAAAACATCCACTACACTGTAATGAAGGGTCTTGGTGCAAAACATCGACCATTTTATTCCCCTCCAACGATTCTGCCTGACATACTGAAGTCCTCCTGAGTTTAGTGTATGTTACTCTGGATTTCCAGCATCTGCAGAATCTGTTAAAGTTACTCTGTTAAAGTTCTTGGCTATTAACTTTACTAACCTTAAGCTTAATTGATTGTGATTGCTTTAAGCACCTGTGAATGTTGGCTAAGGAAATATATATATATATTCTTGGCTTCACAAAAGAGGTCATTTTGTAGGAGAACATTTCATCCCAGGAATACTGACTGACCTTCCCATTCAGAACTCAAGGTTGCACATATGATTTGTAATATAAAATTACCTACTCCTCCTATCTCTTCTGGTCCCTGCCCTTGCCAGGTCACTCCTGCACATCCTGGTACTGAGTACCAACTCTTTGAAAAGTAGGTCAAAACCAGGATTTTCCATATTTCTTTGCTCCAACCTCACTCCAGAATTGGAGTCATTGGTTCAATTATTGGAATGCTATTGCAATGCCACTTTAGTAAGTTTTAAATTTGCCATGATTGCTGTGATTGAATGCCTCTTCTTTAGGGTATTCTACAAACTCTGCTTTCAGAATCAGAATCAGGTTTAGTATCACTGGCATATAAGATTTCTTAACTTTGCGGCAGCTGTACAATGCAATACATAATAATGGAAATAGAGAAACTGTGAATGACACTATGTGTATATATTAAGTAGCTAAATTAAATTAGTGCAAAAAAATAGAAATGAAATAGAAATACTATATATTAAAAAAATAGTGAGGTAGTGTCCATGGATTCAATATCCATTCAGAAATTGGATGGCAAAGAGGAAGAAGCTGTTCCTGAATCACTGAGTGTGTGCTTTCAGGCTTCAATACCTGCTGCCTGATTGTAGCAATGGGAAGAGGGCATGCCCTGGGTGACGGTCCTTAATGAGGGACACTGCCTTTTGGGGGCACCGCGCCTTGAAGATGTCCTGGATACTGCTTGACAGGTTACTTCCCACTGAAACATAACTATGAGTTAGAAACAGAAACATCTTGGGGATAATAATTCATCTTCTGCTGTATGTGCAATGTTTTGTGTGCACAGCCCTCCCTGCCATTGCGGATATCTTCAAAGGAAGGTGCCTCAAGAAGGTGGCATTAAGGACCCTCACCATCTGAAACATGCCTTCTTCACTCACTGCCATAGTGGAGAAAGTACATGTACCTAAAGGCCCACACTCAATATTTTAGGGACAACTACTCCTCCGCTATCGGATTTCTGAATGCTCCACGAGCCCATGAACACTACCTCCTGACTTGTCTTTTATGCTATGTATTTATTTTTTTTAAACTTTTAGTAAATTCATGCCACGAAACAACAGATTCCCTGACAGGATTCTGATAGTCTCTGAATCAATAAGGCAAATAATTCACTTCTTCTACCCAGGAGTTTATCAGGAATTTTGTAAGGATTTAATCAAGATCACTGGGGTCAGTTTAAGGTCAGCCAGTCAGTCAGTAAGGAGCCAAGGAGAAAGCGAAGTACAAAAAAATCCACTGGAAGACCTACAGACAAAATCCACAAAAGTTATCTGGCTGAAAAATATGAGTCTGTTTCACTGCCTTTACCAGCTTAAAGTATATGCCCTTATCATGTAAATGCAGGTTTAACACTATTAAAATTATTTTTTTCCATTATTGGCTTTGATATTTTTCATGTTTCATGGCCAGAATGATTAATGGGCTACTTTTGACTTTAAACATTAATGTTTGCTCTTGCCCTGTAATATTTTCATCAGGGATCTTTGGCAAGAGTCCTGCAAAATGTACAGGAAAAATGATTTACAAACAAAAAGGCAAAAATGGCAAATGCACGCAGGGAATGCAAAATGAAAAATGTCTCTCCATCAGCCTGTAGCAGAGTTATGGCATACTCCTTAGAAGCACAGTAGCTGAAATAATTAAAGTCAGCTGACCCCGCTGGTTCATTTCACCTCAGATTTGGGCGCCAGGACTTTATCACTGAGAAAATGAGCAATTCTCCCAAAAGCTCAGTGGGATTTATGAGCGACCTGGTACCTCTCAAGCAGATTAAAGACAGGCTGAAGCAGAACCTTATGGCCTTCAAAAGGCAGTCTGTGGTTCTCTAAGATACGAGAAGCATGTTTCCCTTTTACATGCTCACCCCAGCATTCACAGAATTAATTACAGCACAAAAACAAGCCATTCAGCCTGACTAGCCCACATCACTGCTTTTTGCTTTGCAGGAACCCTCTTCCAACTTGATTTCACATTATCAGCAGAGGCTTCAGTTCCTTTCGCCCTTTTATACACACCACTATCGACCCTTTCGCTATTTGCCTCAACTTCTCTATAAGCCAGTCAATTACATATTTAGCAATAATGGAATACGTAAAACAGAAGTACAGTGTTAATCTGCCTCTTGTACTACAGTAATATACAAATTGATACAACCTGATGGGAAAGATGAAAGATCCAGCAGCCAGAACATTGGCAATGTCCTTTTCCAAATGTCACCCGACTCAGAATTTTTAAGCAGTACAATTTAAACAGCGTTGCTTCGGTATTTATCTGCCACAGAACTTCTGATATTTTCTTCTGAAGTCTTTTGGACAAGAATGTAATTTATCACAACACCCACTGTGAATATACTTAACAAGATCTAAACATCAACACCTACATTTTCCATGAAGTGCTCACTGGAACTGTTCAGGTCAGTTTCAATCATTTGGAAAACTTGTTACACTTGTCCAATATTTTAACACTCCCTTTAAGGAATGGATCTTACATTTGCTTGGTGTACCTTTTAAGCACACAAACCCCCTTCTACTCTATTCTGGCTCAGTATTATTTATTTACATATTTATTTGTTGTTTGAACATCTTTTTTTGTATTTGCAATTTGCCTTTTGTACATTGATTGTTTGTCAGTCTTTGTGTGTAGTTTCTCACTCATTCTAGTGTAGATCTTTGTTCTACTTTAAATCCCTGCAAGAAAATTCAGGGTAGCATATGATGACAGATAAGAACTTTGATAATAAATTTACCTTGAACTTTGATGTTCCATAAATGAAGGGTGTGGTGGTGCACTTAGGACAAATTTTGCTTAGTTGCATGGTTGCAAGGGACAATGCAGTGATTTAGAAATTGCTTTACTGCTTTTAAAGCAGTGTTGCTGCTACCTTGATGCTCTTCTATTTGCTGCAAATTTTCAATGACAAAGATTCTTTCTCCACTCTGTGTGAAATTTCATACACTCATTGCTTTTCCAAAAGTTCTTGCAACAGCTGGAAGTTAGACTAGTAACTGCAACCCTCAACCCCCGCCCCCACACCCAAATTACATAATACAACAATCATTTTTTTAAGCTTCTAAATTGCTGACAAAAAAAATGGATGCCGCAATGATGGAGGGAAGGCTGGTAAAAGAATTTTGTGTTCTGTATGTGAGAAAACGCAGAGATTCACCATGATCATAGCCAGGCGTTCCTGCTGGAGATGCCAGAGGAGTCTCTGTAAAACTTCGGGAAAGGCAGCAATTCTATCAAATATCCTGTGCTTAAGCTTACACCATAGATACATTCTTGTTTTCAGCAGCATGAAGTTTGGATGACTTCTTGAATGCAACGGAACACAACAGCCTGTAATGCTCTTAAAGCCAGGGTGCTGGAAAGGAGTGTGGCATGGACACCTGTGAGCCAAGCTGTCAGGAAGTACGTAGGAGGCCACAGATCTCTTGTGAAGCTGAGCTTTGATGCTGGCCATTTAAATAGCATGGTTTCAGGGAAGATATTGTAGGGTTCTCAGTTTATTTACTGTAATGTTAACTGTTAACTGTGTCTATAAAATGGCTTCTCTGTAGTGTTATAATGAAATGGCTTCTGTGCATGTATCTGATGAGGTAATGCTCTGTTTAGTTGAAATGTTTGGGTTATAATTATTGATAATGGAGGAACTAACCAATGGAAGCGATGTTGTTCTGCCTTTATGTGTGGGAACCTGGAGTCAGTGGCGGGCTTTTCGGGAGGAGAACCGAGGAGGAAGGACGTGCTGGACGTGCTCTGGTCGACCACCGAGGTTGGTCCCGGGCAACGGGTCAATGTGATCGAAGAAGATCAAATGGGGACGGAAGGCTTTGATAATTGAGCTCCAATAGTTGTGCATGAACTGATTGCACTTTGATAAGTTTTGATGCCTTTTTCTTTCTTTTTATATTGTATCACTATTAATTACCTAGTTCTAGTAAGATTTATAAAGTGTAATCTGTAAAATGTACATTGTGTGTTGTCTGATATTGTAAGTGTGAGTTTGTTCCGGTGTGCATTACACCTCGTCTGCACAAACGGGAGATACAATCTAGGTGGGTGGATGGCTTTTCCCCTAGACACACGCCGATAGCCCCAAGTGTTACAATATTTCAACCACTTGTATTGATCCATCAATTAACAAGATCCTTCAGATCACAGAGAATGAATATCACACTGGTTTTGGGCTTTGCATTAGACTTGATGTCATTTGCAAGTTTTTCAGTGGAAATTTCTTCTTCTTCTTAAGCCCTTCACCCTACTGGGGCATAGACCCCCAACAGCAGCTTGCCTAGGTCTTCCATCCCAGGCCAGATGTCTTCTAGGTGAAGATCCTTCCTCTCCCAAGGATGAGGTCTTCAGAGCATCAGCTGGCATTTCTGCCATCCTGTGTTTTAACGGGATAGGGTTGCTAGCCCCACGCGGAACCCTCCTTCTTTCGCAGCTGGCCTTGGAACTGGTCATGGCAGAGCTGGAAAATCATGCTGGGGAAAAGAAAATCCCTCAAAAAGTTAGCTGTCAAATTCCCCAAGACAGTGAAGAATTCCAGAAGTGGATGCAAAGTTGCTCTAAATCAGGTTAAGTCAATATTCAGTTGCAGAACACCATATTTTCAGAGGAGTGCAAAGGAATTTTTGACCCCATAAGACTTGCTCATGTTGTATAAAATTATTGTGGTTGAATTTGCAATACTCAAAGTTCAAAGTAAATTTACTATCGGAGTAGATATATGTCACCATCGACATTCCCTGCAATTTTTTTAATAGCTGTGTAGACCAACCATTGTTACTAGCAGGAAATTTTACACAGCCTAAAAACTGCACAGTGCTTATAATGTTTTTCTTTGTAATATGCAGGCTATAAATATTTAGAATGAAAATTGAGAAATCACATAATTTTAATATTATTCATTAATTGAAGGGAATACTGAATTACAGTACAACAAAGAAAATATTTCATGTTTTGTAAACTTTTTCAAGCTGCGTCCAATTCAAGTTACACAACAGCGAAGGCCGTGTGCGCAACCACGCTCCTGTGCAGCTTCGATTCCTTTTCCTGTGGGCAATCACAGTAGATACAAGAAACACAATAGAATCAATAAAAGACCATGCCCAACGGGGTGTGCTAAAAAAAATATAATAAACTGTGCAAATACAAAAAGAGACAGAAAAAAGAAATAATAATAATAAATAAATAAGCAATATATATCAAGAACATGAAATGAAGAGTCCTTGAAAGTGAATCTAGCTCAGTGGGAGCAGTTCAGTGAAGGAGCGAGTGAAGTTATCCCCTCTGATTCAAGAGCCCAGTGGCTGAGGAGTAATAACTGTTCCTGAACCTGGTGGTCTGTGCCTTCTTCTTGATGGCCTGGATGGTGGAGGTCCTTGATAATGGACGTGCTTTCCTGTGACAGCGCTCCTTGCAGATGTGCTCAGCAGTGGGAAAAGGTTTATCCATGATGGACTGGGTCATATCCATTATGTTTTGTAGGGTTTCTGTACAAGGACATTGGTGTTTCCATACCAGGCCATGATGCAACCCCCACCACACATCTATAGAAGTTTGTCAAGAGTTTTAGATGAAAGCTGAATCTATCCAGCCTTCTAAGAAAGTAAAGGTACTGACATGCTTTCTTCATAATGACACTTACGTGCTGGGCCCAGGAGAGATCCTCTGAAATTATAACACTGAGGAATTTAAAGTTGCTCACCCACTCTGCCTCTGATCCCCCGATGAGCACTGGTTTATGACCCTCCAGTTTCCTCCTGCTGATAATAATGTTGGACTTTCTAACATTGAGTGAGTTTTTGTTGTTGTGGCACCTCTCTGCCAGATTTTTAATCTCCCTCCTATATGCTGATTCGTCATCACCCTTGATTTGGCCAACGACAGTGGTATTGAAATATGGCATTGGAGCTGTGCTTAGCTTCACAGCTATAAATTGAAAGCAAGTAGAGCAGGGGGCTTTGTGGTGCACCTGTGCTGTGAATGATTGTGGAGGAGACCCACCTGAACTGACTAGCATCTGCAAGTGAAGAAATCAAAGATCCAGTTACACAAGGAGGTACTGAGGCCCAGGGCTTGAAGCTTATTGATTAGTTTTGAGGTGATGATAGTACAGAATGGCAAGCTGTAATCAATGAAGAACATCCTGATGTATGCATCTTTGCTGTCCAGATGTTCCAGGGTTGAGTGAAGAGCCAATGAAATGGCATCTGCTGTTGACCTGTTGTGATAGTAGGCAAATTGGAGTGGATTCAATTTGCTTCTCAGGCAAGAGCTGATATGTTCCATCACCAACCTCTCAAAGCACTTCATCACAGTGGATGTAAGTGCTACTGGATGACAGTCATTGAGGCAGGTTACCACGTTCTTCTTAGGCACTGGTATAATCTAAGCTTGCTTGAACCAGATAGGTACCTCAGACTGCCAAAGGAAGAGTTTAAAGATCTCAGTGAACACTCCAGCCAGTTGATCAGCACAGTTCTTTAGTACTTGTCCAGGTACCCATCTGGACTGCATACTTTCTGTAGGCTCTCACGTTAGCCCCAGAGACTGAAATCACAGGGTCATTCGCAACTGTGGGAGTTCCTGAAGGAATGGTCAAAGCGAGCACAAAAGGCGTTGAGCTCATCTGGGAGAGAAAAAAACTTGTTGTCACCTGTGTTGCTTGGTTTCACTGTGTAGGAGGTGACAGTATTCAAGCTCTGCCACAGCTGTCGAACGCCCGTCAAGTTTGGCCCTGATTTGCCACTTTGCGCGTGAGATGGCTTTCCTGGATCTCTTGTATTTAACTTGCCACTTAATGCCACTGATCTAGCCCTCAGCAGGTTATGGATCTCATGGTTCATCCAAGGCTTCTGGGTAGGGAAGACTCTGAATGATTTTGTGGGACACTCTCATCTAGACTGTTTTTGAAAAGTCTGTGGCAGAATGGTGTATTTGTTCAGATTCTCTGATGATTCCGTGAACAGGGCCCAATACACCAATTCAAAGCAATTATGCAGCCCCTCCTCTGCCTCTCATGACCACCTCTTCACTGTCTTTATTTCTGAAGCCCTGCTCTTTTGCCTCTGCCTGCGTGCAGGTATGGGGAGAGCAATGTGATCAGATTTCCCAAAAAGTGGTCCAGATGTAGAACGGTAAGCATTCCTAATCATAGCGTAACAGTCATCGAGTGTGTTGGGACCCCTAGTGCTGCAGGTGATATGTTGATGACAATTGGGCAGAGTTTTCTTCAAACAAGCCCAAGTGAGATCTTCAACAATCATTTGAAGGCCATTAGGGTAGGCTGCTTTGTGTTTGCTGATGACAGCACTTAGCACCTCGAGTGTCTGCTTGACATTAGCCTTTGGTAGTATGGAAACTGCAGTCAGGATCATTATCTTTCGGTAAGTAGAATGGTCAGCACTTAATTATTAGATGTTCCAGGTTGGGGGAAGTAGAATGTGACAAGACTGCTGCGTCAGAGCACCACTAAGAGCTTATCATGAAACACAGATCCCCACTTTTTGCCTTCTCCAAATCAGCTGTCTGGTCCATCTGGAATATGAGGAAGCCTTCAGGTCTTTCTGATGTACCTGGTGTGTCTGGAGCAAGCCATGTCTCTGGGAAGCACAGAACGCAGCAATTCCTCATTTCCCACTGACTTAGCAATCTTGCCCTCAGCTCCTCAATCTTGTTCTCCAGCAACTGTACGTTTGATAGCAAGATGTTGGGTAGAGAGAGTTACATTCTTCTGTATTTCAGCCTGGTTCGGAGTCCTCCCTTCCTCCCTCTCTTCCAGCAATGGCGATGTACCTTCATCTGCTAAAAGGTGTAGTATCTGCATGCTTGAGATATAAGCTGCTGCATCCTTCAGAAGGTCACGAAATCACGAATTCATTAAGATGGTCTATAAGTATGTGACTTAAAGGGAAATTAGAGGCTGCAGACTGTGATGGGAGTAGTTCAATAGAGGTATATTTAAAAGTTTTGTAAGCACCTCACAAAACATTGCTGTGATTTCCCCAGTTCCATCTTGGACTTGCACTCAAGCAGTTCTGTGCTCGTTGACACACATAAGTAAAATTCACCGTTCCTGAGACCTTGCATAAACAGCAATGGGATTAGCATAAGATAAATTGCTTTTCATCAATATTAATAATAAAACACTTCCCAATTTCAGGCCTGTGTCTGACCTGTATTGTAGAATTTATTTAGAAATCTGCCCTCATCCTGCTTTTCACTCAACAGCAAAATTGATTTGGGAAGCAAGCAGCTGCAGATGCTGGAATCTCTGGCAAAAGATAAACTGCTGGAAGAGCAAACACGAGGAAATCCTGCAGATGCTGGAAATTCAAACAACAACACACACACAAAATGCTGGTGGAACACAGCAGGCCAGGCAGGATCTATAGGAGAAGCACTCTCGGCCCGAAACGTCAACAGTGCTTCTCCTATAGATGCTGCTGGAAGAACTCAGCAAGTTGAGCAGCAGCTGCGGAGGCAAAGTGATGATGAAATTTCATGACCAGACACTGATTCAAGAGTGTGAACACAGATCAAAGATAGCTAGGAAGATGGAGAGGTAAGAGAAAAGCTGGTGGAACCAATTGAGGGGTTGAATAATAAACGGATGGAGTCTTTGGTGGACGGGAAGTGATTGTGCACATTGAGGATAGTAGGTAATGGGTAAAGTCATAAGAACAGTAAAAAGGGCAAATGGCATCAGATGGGGAAATGGATAGGGAAGGAAGGAGACAGTTGTTATTGGGAGATAAGAGAAACAATATAAGGGAGAGAAAATGGAATCAGGCAGCACTCAGGATAGGAAAGGTAAGAGGTAAAAGGAACCTGAGCTGCATAGGTAAGTTACTGGGTGTCAATATCACCGAGGATCTATCCTGCACAGGATCGAAAGAAGCTGCAGAAAGTTGAGAACTTAGTCAGCTGCATCATGAGCACCAGACTCCGTAGTCTCCAGGACATCTTCAAGGAGCGCTCCCTCAAAAAGGTGTCATCCATCACTCAGGACCCCCACCACCCAGGTCATGTCGTGTTCTCATTATTACCATCAGGAAGGAGGTACAGGAGCCTGAAGGCACACATGCAATGATTCAGGAACAGCTACTTCCCCTCTGCCATCTGATTTCTGAATGGACATTGAAACCATGTACACTACCTCACTACTTTTTTAATTTCTATTTTTGTACTACTTATCTAATTTAAGTATATATTCGGTTTTTCTCTATTATTATGTATTGTACTGTGCTGCTGCCACAGAGACAACAAATTTCACGACATACACCGATGATATGAAACCTGATTCTGACTGTATGTGGTTGATGGGCAGGTTGAAGCAGATGGAGGAGGATGATGGATTGAGGTAAGGCAGGATTGGGGAGGAATGGTAAAGGTTAATGAAGGGAGAGGAACACTGGATGGACTGGTGGAAGTGGATAATAAACAATGGAATGGAAAATTTACATGGGAAATTGGATTGCAAAGCAAGTTTGGATTAATGGAAAATTCAGTGAGTGATTGTTGCTTACATTATAAACTTACCAATCATGAATTTCAATCTTTGTACTTACTGAAATTTCTGTAATCTATTTGTACGAGTATTGCCTAAAGCCTCCTGTCAATTCCTTGTTTTCAGTTGGTAATGCTTGCCTTTCTATGTGAATAACACTGAACTAAAAGTGATTTACAGACAGAGCAATTATGTTTTCCATGCACGTGTGCAATGTCAGGTAATCAAGCTTGATGAGACCTTCAGGGGTGTAACGAATTATTTCAAACTGATTACACACCAGTGCTATTCGACTTCTGATTGAGGGTGACCACTGTAGATGATTAATTATAATGTTTAATCTAGTTATTTTATCCTGATATAAAAACAGAGAATGCTCGAAATACTCAGCTGATCAGACAGTATGCCTGTTGAAAAACACAGAAAATAGACTGGGTGTCAGCAATACAAACCAGAATTGAGCTGAAAATTCACTTTTCCAAATTATTGTTGTATTTTTTAAATGATAAACTATAGACAATTGCACCCGCACCACAGCGATAGCTACAAAGACTTTCCTTAATGCTAACTGAAGATTATAGTAAATGGTACTCATTGAGTACATTACATAGGCAATAAATTTGACAAATTATAATACATTTATTTTTATTTCCCTGGACCACTAATGTTGTTACTTCTCAAACAATTCTGCTTTGTTTAAAAATGTTGGAAGTTTGATCCATTACATTTGTCCTACAACAAGATCAGATTACAAAAAGGCTGTTCTTGATTGGCTGAACAAAATGTTCCAGTTTGCTTTGCAACTAATCAAATACAGAGTTTCACCGATGTAGGGCTTTCATTTCAAAATGCAATGTGAATAATGTTCAGTGGAGAAAATTGGGTAAGTTTGAAATAAGTATGATTGGCTTGTTATAATAAAACCAGGGATAATAGAGGATAGGTAGAATAGGTGTAGTTTCATTTGAATGAATTATATTATATAAAAAGATCAATAGTTAGAGATAGAGTACAAGTTAGGAAAAGGGTTTCCTACCTCTCCGAAGCCTGTAAGAGGGGAGAAACAAAGGGAGAAAGAGCCAGCTAGGGCTTAAATGATCACTTGCTTACACCTGCTCACACTTGTTTTCTTTTTTTTGGGAATAGAACTGCTTTGTATTGACTGGAAATAAATTAGAAGGTTACCCTGACACTTTGCATTGAATTAAGGAGTGCAAATCTCATCATGTACAGTATTAACAACCTTAAATTAGAATAACTTATAGACCATTACAGGACATGTCCCAATTAAATCTCACAAACAGGAAACCGAATGACCAGCTAACTTGCTTAAATGGAGAGAACGGTAGATCAGGCAGTCTCATGCCCTCTGGCCCTATTTAATGAGGGAAAGTAAAGAGTGATTAGATCAAAGTCAGTTGTGCTATTTGAACTCACTGTACACAATGTTGTTAGAGGTAAGGCATTTCCAAAACAAATGACTCAAATAAGACACAATAAATTAAAAAGACTGTTTGGCCGCACCAGATACTGTATGTGTTTTGTATGAAGCCTATTTAAATATACAGACAACACCCCCTCCCCCCCCCCCCCCCCCCACCGCCCATGTTCAGGTAACAAATTCACTAATACAGAAAGAAAAAGTATATAAATGAGCACAATCTCTTATTTCAATTCATGGCCTTGATACATGCATGGATTGTGCCAGGAAAATTGTGATACTGACCGTTTCATAGATTAAACACCCACACTACCTGCTCCAGCCACCACTCCCCACAGAATTCAGGGATTTCCTGTAATTTTTCTTTTACTATTAATGAAAACAATGTTGTATTCTGAATTGCCTCCTTCCCTCTTCATTCCTGACTGAAGGAAAGATTTAAGGATTCCTTCATATATCATTCTAAAGTTATCCAATTGCTAAAGATCGACGCTTCTTTGCTCAATCACTATCCCCAAATTTTTTGAGGCTGCTGCCCAGATCAGCTGGGACTAGGCTCCTTTAAGAATACCAGTATCTTTGACTTGAGAGAAAAGCTGAAAGTTTTACCCTAAGTGGCCTTGCCTGAATGTTATTGTTCCACTATAGGTGGAGCGTATATTATACATTCGTACAAGGCAATGAGTTATGTTAACAATAACATCCTGAATGAATGGTAGAAGACATAAGGTAGAAATTACTCTTCTGGTGACATGATGTATCCATTTCATAAAACCAGCAACACTCAGACTTGTACTGTGGGAACTAAGGCTTTCTATCTCTTCTCACTCTTTATAAAAGTTTGACTCAGCAATTTACAAAAAGACAGATGACGAGTCGCCCTTAACCAAATAACTTTATACAAATTGGGTGTTATAACAGTTACAAATATTCTCAACATTATTTCAAATCTCTTAAACAATTCTACTGTTACATCTTAGTTGCTATCAACAAATATTCTTCAGGTAGGCAATCCTGGCAAATGTACGTTCTCCAACTGTAATCCCACTTTTCTACTTCCTGCTCTTTATGCGCATTGCTCATCAGTGTTAGAGCCTAATCAGCCATAAGATCTGTCCATAACTGGGTGCCCAGGCTGTGCTGGCCTTTGTCAATAGACTTTGCTACCATCTTGTCTCATTGTTACCTTGATGCATAGCTACTTTCTGATATTATCAATATGTTCTACAAAGTGCAAGTTCAAAGTTCAAAGTAAGTTTGTTATCAAAGTACATATACGTTACCATATGCTACCTTGAGATTCATTTTCTTTCAGGCATTTACAGGGAAAAAAAGAAAAACAATAGATTTTTATGAAAAACTATACATAAACAGGCATAGGCTGATAAATGTGCAAAAAAAGGCAAACTGCAAATAAAAATAATAAGTACCTTGAAGTAAGTCTGTCGATCATAGAATCAGTTAAGAGTAATGATGAATGAAGTTGTCCACACCGATTTTGCAGCCTGATGGCTGTAGAGTGATATCTGTTCTTGACCTGGTAATATGGACCCAAGGCTTCTGTATCTGCTGCCTAATGGTAGTAGTGAGAAGAGGGCATGGCCTATATGGTGGGAGTCTTTGATGATGGATGCTGCTTTATTGTGGCAGCACTCCATGTAGATGCACTTAATGCTGGGGAGCATGTTGCCTGTGATATACTGGGCTACATTCACTACTTCCTGTAGCTTATTCTGTTCCTGGCATCAGTGTTTCCAGAGCAGACCAGGATGCAATCAGTAAGGGCACTCTCCATTGTGGAACTATAGAAGTTTGTCAAAATTTTTGGTGTTAAAACTTCGAAGAAAGTAGAGGTGTTGTCATGCCTCCTTTACGATGAACACTTATGTGCTGATCCCAGGACAAATCCTCTGATAGGTTGACACCAAGGAACTTAAAGCTACTGACCATGCTCTGTTCCCCAATGAGGACTGGCTCATGGACTTCTTGCTTCTTTCTCCTGTATTTTACTACAAATTTCACTCCTCGTGAACATGATATTCTCCCATTGCCTGTTTCTCCTATCTCACAGAGCCCTCCAATCCTTCAAAAAGCCTTTTAGGGACAGAACTCTCTACCTAAAAGAAATATTCCTATGCATTTTGCTGTTCTATATTAATTTCTCCAGCATATATTTATCATCTGCTCAAAAATCGATTCATTTAATTTCAAAGCACTTCTAATCATGAGTATTTGCCTTGAAAAGCAAAGTCGTACTGAACGCACTCCTTCCGGCCCTTTCTCCCTTTATAAAAGTTTGGGCTTCGCAATTCCAAAAAAGGTAAATGAAATGACTTAATTTAGATTGTGTGTTACACTTCCTGCAAATAATACCAATACCATCATCGCTGTTACAGATCTCGTAAACTATGCATACATTTACTGCATGTCACCACATACAACCCTGACATTTGTCTTCTTGCAGGCATACTCAGAAAATCCAAGAAAAGCAATAGAATCAGTAAAAGACCGCAGCCAACTGGATGGACAAACAACCAGTGTGTAAAAGATAACAAACTATGCAAATACAAAGATAAAGAGAAATAATAATAATAAATGAATAAGCAATAAATAAAGAGAACATGAGGTGAAGAGCTGTTGAAGGTGAGTCCATAGGACTGTTACAGTTACCCAAATTAGTTACAAACATGTCTCGACTAATGTTCGATCAGCTTTACAACCATTTCCTGACAAATTAGCTCTGTGTCATTCTGCTTATTGAATGACCTTCTATATCCTGTGGTCCTTTGATATCATCCTGCCAGTTAGCCCTCATTTCTTAGCTTCTGGCATAGGAGCTGATGGCAATGTGGCAATCCACTTTTCCCTTGTAATTTGTAAAGTGTAATAACTCAGTATAGTACAAGATTCTCACCTAATAGTTTTCCACAGTAATGCTATCACTTTGGCTTTGTCCTCCTTTGAGGAATCAGAAGGATAATTCTGCAATCTGCCGACTTCTATTAAACATATTATTTTAATATCCCTTTGGTTCCTGGTATCGGGTGCATGTAAGTCAAAATATGGCTCCGGTTAGGTATACTTAAATACACTCTCAAAATTCCCTTTCCATCAAAGGACATTTCTCTGAATCAACATTCAGTACTCACCAATCAATCTGTTATACTACAAACGACCCTTAAAAGACAATGCCCTTCCTCAAGGGACTACCTATAAAGATTAATTGACCATTCCAGCACCAAATCAAAATACCTTTGAAACAAAGTACAATGACTGTAGGGTTCCTTTTGCCCTTTTGCTTTCTAAGCAATTTAACCCCTTTCCTTTGAGGCAGAAGAAATTGCTTACAGGTATACTCTTTAAGTTCAATATCTTGCCACTATGATCAGTGAGTAAAACTATGCTAAGGGGTAGCTTAATTTAAATAATCATCCAATTCTGCTAGGAGCAGAAAAGGTTAATTGGTTCATGGGAGACTTAAATTCCTTTCTTTGGGAAAGGGTGTGTTTTTCTTGATAAATGATAATTTTTCAAGAATAAATGGGTTTGAAAGAAAGCAAAATTTTACGAAGTAATTTTGTGAGCAAATTATTACTTTCAGGAGAAAAAATAGGCATTCTGTATTCTTCATTTTAGAGAATTTTACACAGTATCATTTATTAATCAGTGTTTCTAAAATTTTAAACTTTTTACATTACCATTGTACTTTGTTTTAAGTCCAGTTTAAGATACCAGTGGAATGGCCAATTAAACTGTGAATTTAGTCCATTGTATTGAAAACATGCTGTGCATTGACATAAGAAATAAGAACGGGAGTCAATCATATGGCTCCTTAGGTCTGCTCCACCATTCAGTAGAATCATGGCCAATTTGACCTTGGCCTCGACTCTACCTTCCTGCTGGCTCTTGACAGCCCTTGGTTTAACCTAGACTCCAGAAACCTGTCTCTCCAAACCTCAAATATACTTCTCAATCCTGCATCAATGACTGTAAGGAACAGAGAATTCCCAAGCTTCTCAACTCCATGAGAGATGAAATTCTTCCTTATTTGGTTACAAATGAATTCATCCATATGAACTCTTTCTGTTAGTTTTGGGGAAAAACATGGACTGTCTAAACTTAATAAGCCTTATTCTTTTGTTAAAATAATGAACATTTCATATAAAGGTTGACAGTCTTAGAATGTAGAACATCACTTCTGGACTTGTATTGAAGATTTGATATGGATTGATATTTCCCAAGATGAAATTGATGCCTGCTTTATGTTCTTGGGCTACATCCACACTAGACCGGATAATTTTGAAAACGCCGGTTTCGCATAAAAACGATAGGCGTCCACACTATGCGTTTTTGAAAATATCTCTATCCACACTGAAACAGAGATTTCGACGAATCTCCTCCTCCTGCGCATGCACAGGACACATCTACCAAAAACAAGCGACATGTTTGGTGTCGAATCTCACTGTAAAAGTGCACGTTTGTCCAGTTACAGACTAGAAAAACTTATAACAACGGACAGCTGTTGGCTCTCGCGCAGGAGAACTTAAAAGTTAAAAAAAACAAATACTGGAGCGTATGGAGGCAACTGACAGAGAGTTCAAGGACAGACTGACCCGGCTGACGACGAACATTGAAAAACTGACTAACTCTGTTGCATTAATAAAGCACCTTGTTATATGTATAAAACATGTCTGCATCAGTGTTATCTTGTATTTCCATACAATGTTACATTAGGGTGTTACACATCTATTGTCAGAGAAGTACTTGCATAAATAGGTAAACCACCTGCATACGAGCAAGGACAGAAAACAGGGCAAAGTGAGTACAGTATACTTATTTATTCAGTAAGTTATGGGTCAAAGTATCTGGTGAGTACATTTCTTACTCTTCTGGCTTCAGGAATCAGAAAAGTCATGAAAGAAATAATGAGTTGTGAACAATCTGTCCAGAGATTTACTATCCTTGTATAACAATAGCTTGCAGTGGCTTTGACTTCTATGCCATTATGTGGATCTGACTGGGAACATGTTTTTTTTCCCAAAGTTAACAGAAAGGTTGCATGGGAAAATACTATAGCTCATAGTGATATACCGACCCTGCATAGTGCAAGTACAAATGACCCAAATAACATACCAAAGAGAAAATACTCCTTAAGGACAACATATATAAGACCATAAGATGCAGTTTGGACACAAGAATCAGTCTTTGTTAACCCTAGGCGAGAAGATCTGTGGATGCTGGAAATCCAAGGAAACACAAGGAAATCCAAGGGGCTAAGACCCCTAATCAGGTCTCATGAATCCTGATAAAGAGTCCTGATGAAGAGTCTCAGCTCAAAACGTCAACTGTTTACTCTTTTCCATAGACACTGCCTGACCTTGATTGGAGATCCATCCACCATTTCCGTGACACGTCCCCTGCAATACAGCCAAATGAAAGCAAATTAAGAAAGTTACTGGATGATGCCACTGTGGCATTCAGGGATGGAATTGGAAAGCTTAAACACATCAGGGGTAAAATAGTGTTAAATGAAAATGCCTCATCCAAGTTTTACAAAGCCAATCCAGTTCCTTATACCATCATTGTTAAAGCAGCCAGTGAACTAGATTGCATGGAAGCTGAAGGAATTCTTTCCAAGGTTCTGTGGAGCCCATGTGCAGCATCATGGATCCTACCAACCAAGAAGAATGGGTCTGTCAGAATCTGTGGCGACTTTAAGGTCACCATCAACCCAGTTCTTTAAGTAGATCAATACCTTCTTCCCAGGACAAAGGATTTCTTTGTAAACCTTTCAGGAGGAAAACACTTCAGTAAAGTGGGCTTAGCTGAGGCATACCTACAGATGGAGTAGGAAGAGCAGTCCAAAGTGTTTCTCACCACAAATACTCACAAAGGGATTAATCGCTATAATAGGTCTATTTTTGGAATCGTATCTGCACCTGCACATTGGTAGAAAGCCATGGACCAGGTGATGGAAGGCTGTCCAGGCACTCAGTGTTACCTGGATGACACCATTGTTACTAGTAAGGGTGACAAAGAACATCTCCAAAATCTCAAGTGTTATAAAGATTAGAAGATTATGGTCTCAGAGTATAATGCAGCAAACATGAATTCTTTAAACCAAGCATCATTTACTATGGTCACATCATTGACAAACAATGATTACACAAGTGTGCTGAGAAAATTCAAGCAGTGGTGGACGCCCTAAGGTCAAAGGATGTGTCACAGCTGTGGTCTTTTCTTAAGTTTTGTAAATTATTGTAACAGGTTCCTGCTAAACTTGGCGACTGTGTTCCACCCCTCAAACTCATTATTACTGATTGGGAAGAATTGGCAATGGACAAAGCAGTGTGAGGTGGCTTTCCAAAAGGTGAAGGAAATGGTGATAGTAGACAGTGTACTCACATTATGATCTATATCATCCAGTGAAGCTTGCTTGTGATGTTTCGCCCTACAGTGTAGCTGCAGTCATGTCAAGTGCTTAGATTGATGGAAGTGAAAGCCCCATAGCTGTGTATCACGTTCCCTTACCACTGCAGAGAAAAATTATGCATAGATCGACAGAGGGGCCTTAAGTCTGGTTTGGGGTGTAAAATTGCTGGTCATCAACCACTGGTGTCCATCTTCAATCCACTGAAGGGTGTTCCACTAACAGAAGTAGCAAGAATGCAGAGATGGGCTCTGTTTCTCAGAAGACACAAGTACAATTTCAAATTCAAGAGGACAGCTAATCATGGAAATACTGATGGATTGTTCTGTTTACCCTTGGAAAAGCAAATACCTGAAAAATATACAAAAGAGGACACTCCTCTTGACATATCTCCCTCTTACGCCAGAGATGATCCATAGGGAAACCAGAAAAGACGCCACACTCTCTCAGGTATATATGACCACGCAAAATGGCTGGAATATGCAGAAGGAATTCAAGTTTCCTATTTTTTACCTGTGCCTTGATGGGCATGGTCCTGACAGAGACTGCCTTATCTGAGGATTGAGAATATTTCTACCATGTAAGCTGAGAGCTAAAGTGTTGGAGGAGCTACCTGCTGACTATCTAGACATGCTCAAAATGAAAGTATTGGCTTGAAGCTGGGGTAGATCAGCAGATTGAGCTGCTTGCAATACACTGTTTGTGATGCCAACACATCCAGAAGGTGCCATGGATGGCCTGCATTGCCCTGGCAAAGGTACCATATGGACTTTGTTGGACCATTCATGGGCACAAATGTTTTGGTAGCTTTGGATGCAGCTACAAAGTAGCCAGAAGTGTTCCTAATAGCCTCCATTACAGCCTCGCACTCCACTGATGTGTTGAAAAGCCTCTTCTCAACGACTGATGTTCCAGAACAGTTCGTCAGTGAAAATAGACCACATGTTACATCTGCACTGTACCACTACAAATGGCTTGGCAGAAAGGTATGCCCAGAGTCTAAAGAACACACTGTGAGCAATGTTAGCAGAACACACTACATTTTCCGTCATCCAAATCATTAACACGTAACATTCCCTATACTGAACCCTGCAGAACACCACTAACAGCCAACCAGAAAAGGCCCCATTTATTACCATCCTTTGCTTCCTAACTGTCAGCCAATCTTTTATCCATGTTAGTATCTTTCTCATAATACCAGGGACTCTTATCTTGTTAAGCAGCCTCATGAGTGACACCTTGTCAATAACCTTCTGAAAATTCAAGTAAACAACATCCACTGACTCTCCTTTGTCTATCCTGCCTGTTATTTCCTCAAAGAATTCCAATTGATTCATCAAACAAGATTTCTCCTTCAGGCACCATGCTGACCTTGGTATACTTTATCAAGTACCTCAAAACCTCATCCTTAATAATAGACTTCAACATCTTCCTGACCACTAAATTCAGGCTAACTGGCCTATAATTTCCTTTCTACTGCCTCCCTCCCTTCTTAAAGAGTGGAATGGCATTTGCAATTTTCCAATCCTTCGAACCATTCCAGAATCTAGTTATTCTTGAAAGGTCATTACTAATGCCTCCACAATCACTTTAGCTACTTCTGCCAGAACCCTTGATTGCAGTCTATTTGTCCAGATGACTTATCTACATTCATGGCTTTTGAAGTACCTTCTCCTTAGTAATAGCAACTACACTCACTTCTGTCCCCTGACACTCTCGCATACCTGGCATACTGCTGTGTGTTCCACAGTGAACACAGATGCAAAATACATATTAAGCTCATCTGCCATTGCCTTGTCTCCATTACTACCACCCCAGTGTCATTTTCCAGCAGTCCAACATCCATTATCATCTCCCTTTTACTCTTTACATATCTGAAAAAAACACTTTTGGTATTCCCTTTAATGTTATTGGCTGGCTTATCTTCATATCTCGTCTTTTCTCTACATGTGGCTTCTTTAGTTGCTTTCTGTTGGTTTTTAGAAACTTCCCAATCCCCTGACTTCCCACTAAATTTTGCTTTTACAATATGCCCTTTATTTTAATTTGATGCTGTCTTTGAGTTCCCTTATCAGCCACGGTTGCCATTAGAATACTTTTTCATCTTTCGGATATATCTATCTGAATTGTCCCCAGAAACACCAGCCAATACTGTTGTGCCATCATCTCTGCTAGGCTACACTTCTGACCAACTTTGGCCAGCTCCTTTATGATGCCCTTGTAATTCCCCTTTCTCCACTGGAATGCTGATACATCTGACTTTGGCTTCTCCCTCTCAAACTGCAACATGAATTCTATCATATTATGATCACTGCCTCCTTCAGTTCAATAATCAAGCCTGGCTCATTGCACAATACCCAATCCTGAATTGCCTTTCCCCTAATTTCCACAAGCTGCTTTAATAAGTCATCTCATAGGCATTCTATAAATTCCCTCTCTTGGGATCGAGCACCATCCTGATTTTCCCAATCTACCAATATTATCATAATATTGCATTTTTACATGCTTTTCCTATCTCCCATTTCAATTTATATCCCACATTCTGGCTACAGGTCATAGGCCTTCATATAACTCCCATCAGGGTCTTTTTAGCCTTGCACCTTCTTATCTCTACCCAGAAGGATTCCACATTGTTTGATCCAATGTTGCTTCTAATGATTTGATTTCAGTTTATTACCAATAGAGCCAGCCCAACCCCTCTGCCTACCTACCTGATTTTTCAATAAGATGTGTGTTCTTGGATGTTAAACTTCCAATTATTATCTTCTTTCAGGCTCAACTCAGTTAAACCCCTCAACATCATACCTGCCAATCTCTAACTACGCTACAAGATCAGCTTTCTTATTCCGGATACTGCATACATTCAAATATAACATCTTCATTTATTACCTTTTTTGATTTTGTCGCCATGTTACACTACAACTCATTCCACTGACTGTAATTTCTCCCTATCATCTGCCTGTCCTTCCTCACAGTCTCACTGCACACTGCATTTAATTATATACCAACTGCCCACCATCAGCCTGGTTCCCAGCCCCCTGCCAACTTATTTTTAACCTTGCCCAACAGCTCTACAAACCTGCCTGCAAAGATATTTGTCCCCCTCAGGATCACATGTAACCTATCATTTTTTTATGCAGATCATACCTGTACAGGTATTCCTCAGAGTAAAATATTGTGGAGCAAAACAGGGAGCTGATATTTTAGATCCAATTTTAATTAATCATTTCATAATGAAAGATATACCATGATAACACAATTCTAGGATGGCAAGATTGCATATTCAGTTGGAAAACTTATTTTGAATCTGATATCCTCAACTTAAATAAAAGCAATTACAGTGGTATGAGATAAAACCAGAAGATGTTAAAACAGTTAGCACACCAGGCAGCATCTGTGAATTGAATTAGCTGCAGACTGGCTTCTGTCATGGTGGAGGTGTCATGAGGAAGCCAAACTGGATCATCCATTGATACTTCTGTCTGCATGTGGTTGCAAATGTTTCATCCTTGTCCATCACACTCATGTTGATGTATATGTTCTCAAAGTCTTCTTCTCCCATTAGCTGTTTAATTGTCATTCATGACTAGCTTTTGTAGGATCTGATTCGATAGTTGTGGGATTACTTAGCTCTACCTATTAAATGTTGTATATGTTGTTTATGATTTATAGAGTTATGTGTAGCAACTCTAACAGGTTTGTACTCCATTACAGATCAATAGATAGGTTTCCAACCACTGGAAGGCATCAGTATTTTGATTACAATCCAAAAGCATTATGGCCATCTCGACTAATGCTAATTCTTTTAAAACTCCAAACAGCAGTTGGCATAGTAGGATTTAAACTTGGGTTTCTAAATTGCTAATCTTCTGAATTATCAGTCTGGTAGTTATCCATCTTCTCTACTACCCCTAGCACTCAGCCTTGAGAGTGTTCATGAACTTCTGTCAATCGACATGAAGAGAATTGAATTTCCTGGACATTGCCAACAATGATAGTGGGGCTTCAAAAGGCTATGCTTCAAAAAGGTGGCATCCATCACGAACGGTGGGTTCTTGTTCTTGGACTTGCCATGTGGCCTGGTGTTTCGATATCTCTGGGAGCAACCCGGAAGACACGCGCTCTTGGGGTGCGGTCCTGTGGACGAGCCACTTCCTCGCCGATGTTACTGACCAAAGCGACGAAGGAGACTGAAACTTCAAGGCAGCAGATGGCGTACACTGCTATTGGAAGAGGCTTCCTGTACTAGAGTGATCTTTCCGATCTCTCTCTCTCTTTGATGGTGAGTGAGAGCCTACAGTCCTCGAGTCGGGGGACTCAGAGAAGCAATGTGGAAAATTTTAACAGCGGGCGGCTGGTCTCCCGCTCTCGTTGCTGCAGAAGTGATCTCTCTCTCCCTTGCTGGTGAGAGAGAGCCTGTCTGACATGCCGAAGTGTTGGGATGGACGGTAGTTTTGATGGACTCTGGATCAAAGTCTCTTTGGGTCTTTGCTATTGCTTGCATGGTGGGGTTTGGGGGGGGGGGGGGGTTAGTGCTTTTCCTGGTGCAAGTGGGGGGGAAGGTCAATGCTTTTGCTGTTGCTTGCGCGTGGGGTGGGAGGGCGGCTGATGTTTCTGTCATTCAGTCATTGGGTTTTTTTCTGTTTTGTGGATGTCTGTGAAGAGTAAGAATTTCAGGTTATATACTGTATACATTCTCTAACATTAATTTGAACCACTGAAGGACCCCACTCACACAGGACACGCCCTCTTCTCATTGCTACCATTAAGGAGGAGCCCGAAGATACACATTCAGTGTTTTAGGAACAGGATCTTCCCTTCCTCAGTCAGATTTCTAAAAGAACAATGAACCCATGAGCCTATCTCGTTATTTATTTCTGTTTTGCTCTTTTTTTGCACTACCAAGATATATATAGCAATTTATAGATTTTATAGTTTTATGAATTATGTATTGCACTGTATTACTGCTGCAAAACAACAAATTTTATGACATATTTTATGCCTGTGATATTAAACCTGAGTCTAATTCTGAAAATCCCTGGCAGAAAATCAAGTGCTGACTTTCTCTTTGACATTTTCTTTGGCCTCTAAGAGGTCTAGGAATGAACACAATTTTGATCCAAGACTAATTAAACCCATCTTCAACTTTAGAGCATTGATTTTTTATATATATCAATGAACAGGAATTTCTGAGTCCATGCCTCTTCCAAAAAAATTTGGAGTCTTCTTAGGAAATAGTGCATCAATGGCATCTTAAAGAAATGAAAATTTAACCTTGTCATATACAGTAAACTTCAAATAGTTCACCCAAATCAGTGGAAGCACAGGTCATTTATTATTCAATTCACTAAACTTCCTGTATGTGATAATGAATTTTTGGATGTTTGCCTTGCCATTATACCTCCTGACTTAAAAGTCACAGATAAGATGAATATCTAACTAGTTTTATGACATTTATTGTAGCAAACATTTTGCTTATAGAGAAAATAGAAATATTACTATAACCCTGGCTAAAGATCACTTATGTTTAAAGTCAATGAAACACTTCAGCTCTGTAAATGTAACCACATGTTTCGCAGTCTTGTTTTTCTTTCCCTTTCCTAAAAAAAATATTAAAATCATACTTCATAACACATGTTGCTTTTGTATTTTTTTAGGGAAACACATAACCTTCTGCCAACTGGGCAGGGCTGCAATCAAAGCATAGACTATGAACGTGGAAACCAGTGGCCTTAGATACCTTGAGGCCTCGGCCATCTTTCATGAAGCCGCACTAGAAATTCTAAGATTGTAAATCTTTTCAGGCGAACCAATAGCAAAGGTCACAATGAGGAGTTAAAGCAACTGCTCATGCAGTCTAAATTAGTAAACCCAGGCTTGATCTGACATCCCACTGATTTCAAGCATTCAAAACACTGCAGCATATAATGTATTGAGTAATACAATTTTCAAATCTAATTTTATGGTAATCATGCAAAATTATCAAGGGTTTAAAATCCAAAACTCTACTAACCAGCATTACTATAAAGTAAATAGAGCAATATTAAACATTTAACAGTAAAATACATTTTTCAAAAGCAGTCCAATTTTCTACCCACGATAGTGCTGGCCCATTATTGCGTTTATTTTTAAAATTTATTTGAGAACTCTGGACACTTCAGCTAAAATAATATTTATAACTACAGTAATACAATGAGATTATTTTAATGATGTAGAATTATTCCATTCTGCCCATCAAGTCTATGTCAGCTCTCAGAGCACTCTCATTTGTCCTATTCCCATACTCTTTCACATACCTATCAACACCACTGTGAATCTCCTCTCCACTGTCTATAATTTACCAATTAACCTACCTATCTTTGGGATGTGGAAAGTAACTGCAGAGTTATAATCTCCATGCAGACAGCACCCTACGTTAGGAGCTGTCCCCAGTTGTTGGAGTTAATAAGCACTTAAAGCAGAATATTTGCATGAACCCCGGCTTCAAAGGGCACACAGCTGATTGCTTATCTGTTTATGGAGTGTACAGAAAACCTGAATTTCTATCTATACTGTTAGGTGTTACCTCCTTGGGAAATGTTGATCTTGAGGTGTTATTTCATTTATAAAATAATCCCCATCCTAGTTGTAAACCTTTGAACTCCTTGACGCAGGGTTCTCTGGATGTCAATGTTGTCCAATAAATTTGAGGCTGAGATGAAGAAAAGTTTGGACAGGAAGGGAACATGAGGATAAGGGTGGGACACAAGTATGATCATATTGCATGATGGAACAGACTTGAGGGGGTTAAATTTGACCACAACTTCTATTTCTTACACAATAACAGTATTAAAGTAAAGCTAACTTATATTTTCTAAAAATCTGTTAGTAGCAGGAAGATTATAATATACAAGGTTTGAACCTGAAACATTAATCTGTTTCTTGCAAATGCTAAATCTACTGAAGAGTTATAGTTTGGGTTAGCTGAAGACAGACAGGTTTTGATCTCCAGGGAAGACAGGGGTTGTAGCGAATTTTGTCCGAAATTTACTTGATGGCTGGATTGTTGTTTCTTCAAAGGTGTCCATACAGTTGTCAAACTACTCAAGGGTAAGCAAAAGTGAATTTTATTTTTCTGAAATGTATGTCTGTAAGGCAGGTGCACGTCCATGGGAAGTGTAATCTTGCATCCCAATTAAACAGCAATGATATTTGGAATGGTCATGTCAACAAATGGGAAAATATTGCTGTATTCACCAAGAAGATAAAGACATGATGTAATATACCACACACAGGTTCATGGTGTGGAATTTTATTCTGACCAGTGCTGCAGTGAAAGATATCTAGAATTAAATTGTACCCACATTAATTGCTCTGAGCAAGACAGGAGATGCAAACAACATTAGAACACCATCATCTCCAACTTCACATCCATGCTGAGTTGAAGATGTATCTCCATTCTTTCAGCATCACTGGGCATGGAGCTTAGAAGAATAGAGGGCATGCAATAGGGAAATTCGAAGCAGCTTCTAGAGTAGGTTACATGGTCAGCACAACATTGTGGGCCGAATGGCCTGTAATGTACTGTAGATTTTCTATGTTCTGTGTTCTACTATCTTCTCAACATAGCCTACAGAAGTTTAAGAAGCCAGGTCAGCTACATCTTCCCAAGGACACACTACATTTAGGTAAATTCAGAACATAATATATTCCAGTACTGTGAGTAATGATTCCATTTGAATAGAGTAGTTCAGTAGTATCTACACAATTAGTAATTTATTTATCTTCTATTGTTAGTTGGAATAATATTCTTAACAAATATTAAACAAAACAATGGCACCTTGAGCTGTCTCTCATTTACCAAACTATCTCCCAGCAAAAAAAGAAATGCTATTGAAATAATCAAGGCAAAGCGGCTTTAATAAAGTTTAGTGGAACCAGCCAGAGTACCTTGAAATCTCACAATACTAGGACAATGTGATTCATCTGGAGATTTTATCCTACCTTCACAAGTTATTGTGTGTCATGTCTATTATGTGTACTTCTGTGTTTTACATCCTGGTTCGTTTTTTATATACATTATATGATTATACACATTATAAAAGGACAGTAAACTTGACTTGAATGCAAAATATCAGCATATTTGGCAGTAGCTTCAAATTAAAAAAGGAGACAGAAAAACCCAACGTTTGTACTGAACATGCAGAGATTATAGAATATTTTGGAATTCCATAAATTAAATGTTCACTAATTTGTGTGTACATTCATTGCAACCTGCCAAAAAACATTATGCTTGATTCATACATTCTAGAAGCAGATAAGGGAATGACACAGTGTAAAAGAGCAAATGTCTGCTTGATTTTTAAAACATGGGTTGCCTGCAGCCTTGAAACTGAACTTTTAGAAACCGAGTACACAGCTGAGACTGAATCTCAAGGACACATTGCAGTAGGGGGTCCTTACGCTCAACAGTCAAGTGAATCCGTAAGAAAAACGCGGTTCAGAAGACAGCTATCTGTTCATTGGTATGCTGGCTGCATGCCAGCTACCTGAGAATGTGAAGCTCTGTGACAAAAAGTTCAGTGCAGAGCTGAAAGGATAAATGGTGCCAAGTCCTACCAGGTACATCAGAAATGAATGCTCCAGCAGGTAAATGTTTAGGTTTAACTTTGCCCACAGTTCTGATTGTGGGATGGTGGTAGGGTGTTATTACCATATTTAGCAAAAAAAGGGGGAATTTCTTCCTCAATATGTGCTTAGTGACCACTTTATTAAGCACACTGCTCGTTAATGCAAATATCTTATCACCAATTACGTAGCAGCAACTCAATGCATAAGAGCATGCAGATGTGGTCTAGAGGTTCAGCTGTTATTCAGATCGAACATCAGAATGGAGGAGAATTGTAAATGACTTTGACTGTGGAATGATTGTCGGTGCCAGATGGGGTGGTTTGAGTATTGTAGAAACTGCTGATCTCCTGGGGTATTCATGCATGAATCATTAGAGTTTACAGAGAATGATGTGAGAAACAAAATAGCACACAGTGAGTGGCAGTTCTGTGGGTGAAAATACCTTGTTAATGAGAGGAGTCAGAGGAGAATGGCCCGACTGGTTCAAGCTGACAGGAAGGCAACAGTAACTCAAATAACCATGTGCTACAACAATTGAACCTTGAAGTGGATGGGCCACATCAGCAGAAGACCACAAACATACACATACAGGAAATACCTAATAAAGTGGCCTCTGAGTGTATATTGTTAGCAGTTATTAAATAAAGAGGCTATAAACCTCATATAATTTTCATTCTAACTTGGGCCAAGATTCTACCCTCATTCTTCAGTTAACATCTGAGCAGTCTGCCTCTGGAGGTTGCTCTAATTAACTGTTCAGACAGGATGTGCTCATTTGTATAGTTTTACTATAATGAGGAAATTTCTGAATTGAATGCATTTTTTTTTACTGAGGAGGGAATACTGAATAGATTTGCACTCCCCTAGGCAGGATTTGTTCAATTTTAAGAAGATTTTAAACCTGTTAGAAGGCTGCTTTGGTTGTGAGGAGGAAAGAAAAGCACAATTTGTATTGATTGAGAACATTAAGACCATAAGACATAGAAGCAGAATTATGTCATTGGGCCCATTAGGCCTGTTTCATTATTCGATCATGGCTGATTTATTATCCCACTCAACCCCATTCTCCTGAGTTCTCCCTATAACGTATGTTGCCCTTACTAATCAGGAATGGATCAACCTTCGCTGATGATACATCCATTGTTGGCATAATCTCAGATGGAGTCGAGAGGTTGTACAGGAGCAAGATATACCAGCTAGTTAAGTGGTGTTGCAGAAACAACCTTGCACTCAGAATCAGTAAAACAAAAGAGCTGATTGTGGACTTCAGAAAGGGTAGGACAAGGGATCACGAATCAATCCTCATAGAGGGATCAGAAGTGGAGAGAGTGAGAAACTTCAAGTTCCTGGGTGTCAAGATCTCAGAGGAACTAACTGGTTTCATCATATTGATACAGCGATAAAGAAGGCAAGGCAGTGGCTATGTTTCATTAGGAGTTTGAAGAGACTTGGTTTGTCACCTAAGACACTCGAAAACTTCTACAGATGTATCATGGTAAGCATTCTGACAGCCTACAGCATTGTCTCGTATGGGAGGGCGCTACTGATCAAAAGAACAGGATCAAAAGAAGCGACAGAAAGTTGTAAAATTATCAGCTCCATCTGAACAGGTACTAACCTCCATAGTATCCAAGACATCTTCAAGGAGCGATGCCCTTGTTACCATCAGGGAGGAGGTACAGAAGCCTGAAGGCATGATGCACCATCAATAACTCACTCTGAGACGTAAAAGCGAGGTATTGGCTTTTATTGACTGGAAGAAGGAACAAGCAGTGAGTGACCACCATACTACATCCTGGAGACTGAGAGGCCGGGCTCAGACCTCCTTCACCTTTATACAGGGGTCTGTGGGAGGAACCACAGGAGCAGTCATCAGGGGGCGTGTCCAGACAGGTATATGTAGTTCACCACAAGGCACACACTCAGCGATTCAGGAACAGCTTCTTCCCCTCTGCATTCTGATTCTTAAATGGGCATTGAACCCATGAACACTATCTCGCTTTTTTATTATTTCTGCTTTGCACTATTTTTAATTTAACATGCGTATATATACTTACTGTAATTGATTTACTTTTGTTTTTCTATATTATCATGTATTGCATCGTACTGCTGCTGCTAAGTTAACAAATTTCATGACATATGCCAGTGATATTAAACCCAATTTTGATTCTGATTGTGGCAATGAATTCCACAGATTCATCTGCCTCTGGTTTCCTTCTTCATCCTGTCCAACTTAATTCCAACTTTAAGTTAGGTGAGGCCTAATTTGGAGTATTGTGTGAAGTTTAGGTCACACAACAGGAAAGGTGTAAGGAAGGTTGAAAAAGTATTGAGAAAATCTACAAGGATATTGCCGGGTCCGGAAGACCTGAGGTACATGGAAAGTTTGAAAAAGTTAGGAATTTATTCCTTGGAATGTGGAAGATTGAGACAAGTTTTGATAGAGGTATACAAAAATATGAGCGGTATAGGTAGAGTAAATGCAAACAGGCTCTTTCCACTGAGGTTGGGTGAGACTACAAGTGGAGGTCATGTGTTAAGGGTGAAAGGTGAAAAGTTTAAGGGGAACATGAGGGGAAACTTATTCACTCATAAGGTTGTGAGAGTGTGGAACGAGCTACCAGCGCAAGTGATGCATATGAGTTCAATTTCAACTTTTAAGAGAAGTTTGGATCGCTGCACGGATGGTAAGGGTAGTTGGATCGCTGCAGTTCGATGGCAGTAGGAAATTTAAATAGCTCAGCTCAGACTAGATGGGCCAAAGGGCCTGTTTCTGTTCTGTACTTTTCTATGACTGCACCCCTGTCTATCTTTTCAAATGGATGCAAGACATCCCAAATTATCCAAGCACAGTAACCTACTCTCTTCTATCCTGGGCAGTGCTTGCTTTGAGCTGAAACCAATTATCTTCTTGTTTTTATTTTATTGCTAATTACGGGGCATTGTACTCAAATTAACTAACCTATGCATGTTATTATAAAGTACTAAACTTAAATGTCAGCACTGGGGAACATTCCATGGAAGTGAAACGCACAACTCAGATGCAATTTTCTTTCCATTTCTTATAATGATTTATATATAAATAAAGAAATCAACATCAAGTGTTACAGTTCACTTGTGTTATCACATCACTTATATCTCACTATGATCTGATAAAACTTTATGAATCACTTGATAAATGGCAGAACAGTCAGTCAAAATGATTATCTTCTAAGCACCACAGAAGATCAAATTGGATTTCATGTTGGTTTCAAAAAGTTAAATAAAGAAAATTATATGTGAACTTCAATGATTGAAAATAAAATATATTCCTTATAAAGTTCCACTTTATATCTGGGGCAGCTTAAGATTTAGGATTTCTGAGCAAATTACCCAGGATTTATGATAACACGGTTGCTTTAAATACAGAGTACAGAGCTAGTGCTTTTAGTAATTAGCTACATATAATACACAGGAGTATTGCATAAAGCAGTTGTAGACAGGAAGCCTTTAACAGACTCAAATTTCAGTGTAGTCATTAATTAAAACATTCTGAGGCTGGAGAGCCAGTTTAATTCATTGTTTTAATGAAAATAAATGTTAAGTTTTTCTTCCAAATGATACAATCATTTCAATTGGAAAAACAATACATTTTGAAATATTCATTGAACCAAATGAAAATTTCAAACTATTATTGAAAGCATACTTGAATGCCAACACAATAATTAAGCATCGTAGGATGTATTTGATGATCCTAGGGCACTGGGAGGGTGGCTGCTTCATATCTGATTCAATTACATGAGATGAAAGAAGTAGATGTCACAACACATTAATGATTTTCCAACCTTTAAGAGTAAATATGAATCATGGAACAGATGATCCTGCTTAGTCAAAGAAGCCAAACTGCAAGCTGCACTGCCTTTTGACCTCATAATAGACACTTCGCATGCAGATCTAAGCTCTAGAAAACCGAATATGACATGCACTAAAGGACAACGCCAACTCTTGTGTAATTAGGATGTGATGATTTAGAGTGAGAGACGAAAGAAGTTCAATAATTTTAAATTATCATAAAAAAACAGAATTGAAATTCAAGACCTGTTAATGTAAATTAGGTGTGAAAGAGCAAGTTGATAAAATTAAATTATGTTTAAAATCTATCTGATGCAAGGTGTTCTTATTTAATTGGCCCTCATGACCCTTATCCAACCATAATTTGAAGATTACACAATAGTCATCCCGTAATTGTGCCAATGAAATTGTTGCACCTGATGTTTGCTGAAGCTTTTGTGAGTAGCTGAACATCAAGGAAACGGGAGGGACAGCGAGTAAAAGGGAGGAGGTGGCTGGATATACTTTACAGCCAATTTAATACTCCCACACTTGTTGGACTTTTCAAATACTGCAAGTATCCCTTAATGTACAATGGGAAATAACTGAAAAGGATAAGAGAGGTAATAGGAATAATAAAGTCCATATTCTTCAATAAAAATGCCAGCAAATATAACTCTGTCTAGGTGTTTGGGAAGTAAAATCAAAAGTTGCAGACACTGGAATTTTGACACTGGAAACATTCAGCAGGTCAGGCAGTGTCTGAGAAAGCAAGTTAACGTTGGAAACTGAGTTAACGATGCGAGTGAACCCACAGCAGTTTGCTGGGCGTTTCCAAATTTCCCTTCAGCGTAATTCCGCTGGAGTCAGATGTGGAGTGTGAATATGCTGAGCTAGGAAATGTACCCAGTAGCCAGCCAGCCCCTTTGTGGGGAATGGCCAAGTTTACGTTGTTTTCTAATTGATTACTGTCATTATTCTGGAAGGCTTTTGTTTAATTTTAAATAAAGTCAGTAGTCTATTTAACACTTAACAGTGTTACAACACTTACCCAACCGCAGCAGCTCCCAGGGTTTAGATGCTCTAACTCTCCGGAATATGGATAGATGGCGTGGCCCCTTAAAAGATTCAGGCCGCTCTGTTTGGGTGTCAGGATTTTAAAATTTAAAGAGCAGCTGAAATGAGGATCAGTGCTCAATCGTCAGCTCAGTTTTGGATTGTAGTCTAGCATTTAATTTGGAACCCTGTCTTCATTTCTGTCTTGTATCGTGCCTTGATTCTAGTCTTGGGTTCTCCAGCACTTGGGTCCTCACCATGTCTCTTGTCGCAGTATGATTGAGCCAACATGGACCCAGTGGGATATCAAAGCCTTCTGATAGCTGTGGCCAGCCATAGCAAGAAAATTACAAGACAGAGCCTGGAGATACATGACCTCCTGGTCACCATGTGCCAACTATCGCAGGGAGAAAGCCAGAGTTGCTGGGGTGAGGCTGTTGTTCAGTCTGTAGAGCCAATCCGTCTTCCAGCCCTGGAGAGGTTCAGCGGTGACCCAGGCTCTTGTCACGGCTTCCTTCCTCAATGTTCGCTGGTGTTCACTCGCCGGCCCAGTTCCCTCTGGAGCGCGAAAAGTTGGCCTTCATGTTCTCTCTCCTGACCGGGAAAACCCTGGCCTAGGCCACCTCACATTGGGAGTGAAGGTCAGAGATCTGCTCAGATTCAGAGGAATTCATGGCCACCGTGAGGAACTAAGCAAGCCTCAGACCATCTGATGAAGGTCCGTCAGGGCAGTCAGTCAGCAGCCAACTACACTGCTGAGTTTCAGGCTTTGGCACAAGGGAGCGGCTTGGCCACTCTGTACTGCCACAGACTCCGAGGCAAGTTAAAGGATACTCTTGCCTTGGGGGAGCCTGTAGAGGACTTAGAGACTCTGATTGATCTGTACATCTGCCTTAAATAATCACCTGGTGGATCGAGAGAGGAACAACCTCAAGTGGTCAAAGTGTTCTAATCCAAACCGTGTCACAGTTCAAGCTCCAACCTTGAACAATGGCCAGCTCGTCTCCTGCTCAGGATTCTGTCAGGCACATGTAAATCGGCCACATACGAATCTCCGCTGACAAGAGGTTCCAGGGCCAGCATCAAGAGGGCTGAGATTACTGCAAGGAAGCAGATCACCTGCAGGCCAAATGTCTGAAACTTCATCTGCCGGTGAACTATTGGGAGAATGGTGACAGAAGCAGCCATTGCTCCCAACCCCACAGATTTTGGTGGTGCACTGAGGACAGAGATCTCATGTGGTAAAAACCGACAAGAGGTTAATGCTTTTTTGGACATTGGGGCAGCTGGAAATTTCCTGGACCTGGGGATTACCTATGTCTACAACTGTACTGGATGGCTGTTTGTTTGGTTCTGGGCAGATCCAGCAGCAGACATTGGCCTTGAAGATGAGGATAGAGGATCAGAGGACATTGATTTCTATATCATTGATTGTCCTCAAATTCCCCTAATCCTTGGGCATCCTTGGCTGTTCCAGCATAATCTTTCCGTGAACTGGAAGGAAGGGAGGATCATTGTGTTGTAATGTGAGTATTATTAAAAGTAAATTAATACTACCGGGGTTGGCAGGGTCTTTACTTCCGCTCTTTTTACTCCCAGTATGCATTTCATAAGCCAGGACACCACGCACCCCCCATACAATCTCTTCTCCCTCCTGCTGTCTGGGAAAAGGCTCCGAAGCATTCGGGCTCTCACGACCAGACTATGTAACAGTTTCTTCTCCCAAGCCATCAGAGTCCTCAATACCCAGAGCCTGGACTGACACCTTGCCCTATTGTCCTGCTTATTAGCTTTCTCTGTGTTGTTTTTTTTTACGTAGTTCAGTCTAGTTTTTGTACTGTGTCATGTAACACCATGGTCCTGAAAAACGTTGTCTCATTTTCACTATGTACTGTACCAGCTGTTATGGTCGAAATGACAATAAAAGTGACTTGACTTGATATAGTTCCTCCACCCATGCTGCACGAGGTACCTGGAAGCCTCTGTATTGTAAATAGCATTTGCCGTCCCAGATAAAGATGCTTTTTTGGCCATCAAGTTGTCGCGGTGTGTTCGACAAGCAAATCGGGGAGTGGCCGGAGTACAAGGAAAGGTTGGGCCACTTTTTCTGTGCTAATGGAATTACTGAGGATGCTAAGAAGTGCTCTATTCTCCTGAGTGTGTGTGGGGCAAAGACATACAAGCTGATACAGAACTTAGCCACGCCGTGGAAACCGGGAGAAATTCCATACGAAGAACTTGTCAAGCTCGTGGGGATCCACCACAATCTGAAACCTTCGGTGATAGTCCAACAGTCCAAGTTTCACAGCCACGTCCAGAAGCCAGGTCAGTCTGTGGGCGATTTTGTGGCTGAGCTTCGGCAGCTGTCGGAGCATTGCGATTTCGGAGCCGTGTTGGATGACATGCTCCGTGACAGATTAGTATGCAGGATTTCCCCCAACGCCACTTGTTGGGGGAAACCCCACCGTTGACTTTCAAGACAGCCCTAGAGATTGCTCAAGGCATGGAGTTGGCTGCTAATAATGCCAAGGATATCCAGAAAGGACATGGGGGGTCGCAGTCGACGGCAGTGCTCCAAGTCAGGAGAGAGACTGGTAAACAGGCAAAGCAGGTGGAATGTTTTCAGTGTAGAGGGACGCACTATGCAAATGTTTGCAAATTCAAAGATACTGTCTGCCATGCTTGTAGCAAAAAGGGACATTTAGTTAAAAAGTGCAGGAGCATAAAGAGTAAGGTTAAGCCTGGGCAGGGGAAAGCTCAACAGACTCAGGCAGCCACACACCACCTAGGAGAAGTAGACGAGGAGGCAGCGTGTGCCTACAACATGTTTGGGGTGGAAACGAATGAGGGACCACCTGAACCATATTATGCCACAGTCACTGTCAAGGGAAAGGACATTAAGTTCGAGATTGATTCAGGGGCTACTGCATGTGAAGAGACCTACAGGAGGACGTGCGGATCCAACCTGCCTCCCATCAGACCATCTAAGCTCCAACTCAGAGCCTAGACGGGGCAACCCATACCTCATTTAGGGGTGTTATATGTGGATATTTCAGCCGGGAGCCAGAAGGCTGAAGCCAGGCTGGTGATAGCTAAGGGCAGTGGGCCCAGTCTTTTGGGCCGCCATTGGCTTCGCAAAATCCAGCTCAACTGGCATGAAATTAAGTATGCATGCATGACAGAGGACATTCTGCAGTGGTATAATGACGTTTTCAGGGACGAGCTGGGCACACTGAAGGACGTGACTATGTTGACCCTGAGGCCACACCACGTTTTTTTAAGCCCAGGTCAGTGCCCTATGCCATGAAAGGCAAAGTCGAGGAGGAGCTGGAACGTTAACAGGGGCTGGGCATCATTGAGCCCGTCCAGTTTTCAAGGTGGGCAGCTCCTATTGTTCCAGTTTTGAAGGCGGATAAAACAGTGAGGATATGTGGGGAATACAAGCTTACGGTGAATCAGGTCTCTAAGCTGGAGGAGTACCCATTGCCACGGGTGGATGACCTGTTTGCGACCCTGTCGGGGGGTAAGCTGTTCACAAAGCCAGACAGGAGCCACACTTACCAACAGCTGCTGCTCGACGAGGATTCAGAGGAGTACATCACCATCAATATGCACAAGGGATTATTCAAATACAGTCACCTGGTGTTTGGAGTGGCGTCTAGCCCCACCATTTTCCAAAGGACAATGGACTCTTTGCTGCAGGGGATTCCGCATGTAGCAGTGTATTTTGATGATATTTTGATCACGGCAGCCACGGAGGGGGAGCATCTGGCTAACTTAGAACAGGTGCTGAAGAGACTCTCAGATGCAGGGCTGCGGTTGAAACGCAGAAAATGTGTGTTCCTGGCTCCGAGTGTGACCTACCTGGGACACAAGATTAAAGCTGAGGGGCTTTGCCCAGTGGAGGAAAAAGTGAGAGCTATCAAGGAGGCCCCAAGCCTCAAGAGCATCACTGAACTCAGATCATTTTTGGGCCTGGTGAATTATTATGGCAAGTTTCTTCCTGACCTCTCTAAGGTTTAGGCCCCACTGTATAAGTGCTTCACAATGACACTAAGTGGCAGTGGGGTGAAGAGCAGGAGGAAGCTTTCAAGAAAGTGAAAGAACTCCTGTACTCAGCGAAGCTGCTCGTTCACTATGACCCAGACAAGCAGATCACCCTTTCATGCGACGTTTCGCCCTATGGAGTCGGGGCAGTTCTCTCACACGTAATGGAGGACCGTTCAGAGAAGCCTATAGGTTTTGCTTCACGCACCCTGACAGCTGCTGAGAAGGGATATTCACAGCTAGACAAAGAAGGTCTAGCCATTGTTTTTGTGGTCAAGCGTTTTCATCAGTACCTCTATGGATGTGCATTCACAATTTATACGGACCATAAACCGCTGATGAGCCTTTTTAGGGAGACCAGATGCATCCCACCGCTATCCTCAGCCAAGATACAGCATTGGGCTCTCACATTGTCATCCTACCAGTATACTATCGTGTACAGAGCGGGTGAGGATAATGCAAACGCCGATGCGCTGAGTAGACTCCCTTTACCTGAGACACCTGTTACTACATATGTGGCTCCAGAGACTGCGTTTTCATTGGAGGGGCTGTCCGCGACACCCGTAAAGTCGACCCAGATCAATCAATGGACAGAGAGGGACCCAGTCCTGTCTCAAGTCAAGACTTTTCTTTTACAAGGTTGGCCCAGAGTCGTGGAAGGAGAGGAACTGAGGCCTTATGCCAAACGCAAGACCGAATTGAGTCTGCAGGATGGCTACATTTTCTGGAGGGCGAGGGTCATCGTGCCTACCCGGCCGTTCACAGATTGTGGAGGAAATTCATGAGACTCACCCAGGGGTGTCTCGAATGAAAAGCCTTGCAAGATCCTACGTCTGGTGGCCAAGAATAGATCAGGATCTGGAGAACATGGTACTATCATGCACGCAATGTCAGACCAATCAGAACATGCCACCACTAGCTCCTTTGCACCCATGGGAGTGGCTTTCTACCCCTGGTCTAGGCTACATTTGGACTTTGCTGGCCCCTTTATGGGACAGATGTCTCTTGTAATGGTAGATGCGCATTCCAAATGGATAGAGCTCACATCATGAGCAACATCACAGCCCCCTCAACCATAGACAAACTCAGGCAAGCATTTGCAGTCCACGGGTTGCCTGACACTCTGGTCACTGATAATGGACCGGCGTTCACCAGTGAGCTGTTCGGTTAGTTCATGCGCAGAATGGCATTTGTCACATTCGGACGGCCCCTTTCCACCCAGCCTCAAATGGCTTGGCTGAGAGGGCTGTTCAGACGGTGAAGGAAGGCCTGAAGCGGATGACAGGGGACTCTCTTAGTACCCAGCTTTCACGTTTGCTGTTTAAATACTGCCTCATGCCACAGACTACGAGTGCACGCACTCCAGCAGAGATGCTGATGGGGCGTAGGCCCAAGTCAAGATTGGACCTGCTGCGCCCGGACATGAAGGCAAAAGTGGAGAGAAAGCAGGAAAAGCAGAAGGAGGGACATGATCAACATGCGTGAGACAGACAGTTAGAGCCGGATGACAGTGTCCATGTGAGAAACAATCAGCAATGACTACCTGGGGTTATTCTTAAGCAGAGTGGTCCAGTCTCCTATGTTGTTAAGCTGACTGATGGATGTGTTTTCTGCAGACATCAGGGCCATGTGTGCCTGCGTCATGATTCGGCTCAGAGTTAGACAGTTTCACAGAGTTTCCAATGGTGAGACAGACTACTGGGGAAGCATGTCCACCAGTGACTTTGCTAGAGGGAGACACACTGGCAGAGGGGGCAGAGTCCCCTGAAGAGGATGGGCATACAGACCCCTCTCATGTCCCCAACACTAGATCCACCCAAAACATCCTCACCTAAGCGGTGCCTGCTGTGTCACTGGGGGTAGTGCATAGATCGCAGCGCCCTCGCAAACCTCCTGACAGACTGAATCTTTGATTGGATAGTTTCTTTTGCTGTTAGATTGAATGTTGAATTTGCCATGTTTTTTTTTTAGGTGTTTTTGTATTGGTAACCTGTTGTTAATGATACCACTGTTTTTATTTCCCAGTTCTTCTATATTTGGGGAATGTTGGATTTTAAAGGGGGAGAAGTGTTGTAATGTGAGTATTATTAAAAGTAAGTTAATACTACTGGGGTTGGCAGGGTCTTTACTTCCGCTCTTTTTACTCCCAGTATGCATTGTATATAGTTCCTCCACCTATGCCGCACGAGGTACCTGGAAGACTCCGTATTGTAAATATCATTTGCCGTCCCGGATAAAGATGCTCTTTTGGCCATGAAGTTGTCAAGTGGTCTTTTTGTAAAGTAGAAGTTACCACACATTGCATGGTCAGGTCACTGCAAGAAGGTATGTCTTCAGCTTGGTGTTCCAAACCCCAGATTCTTCCAAGTCCAGCGGCTGCCAAGAGGGCAGACTTCTGTTCGGAGTAACTGGAACCTTCAGGAAACCCTGTCCTGCCTTCAAGGGCAGACAAGATGGCTCCACCCGGGAGGGCCATGCAAATACTGACCCTGTGCGGTCAGAGGTGCACTGGAACTAGACAGTCAGGAGCTCTAGTTCAGGAGCAAGCCAAGGAGGTGCCCAAACAGCTCCCATTTTGGGTACAGCTAAGTCAAAGGGCTCCAGTTGCCAGGCCCAATCTAAGGGGAAGACTCCAAGGTGAGGAGCCTTGGAACCTAGAGCAAGGAGCACAAGGACCATTTGTCACTGCTGATGTCTGAGGATACGGACGAGGATTTGGACTTTGACTTGGCCTCTGTTTTCACTAAAGACTCTGGTGAACCTACAGAGGAGACTCTGCCAAATCACCCCTCTACTTAAGGAACCTTAGGAGTCATCCTCGAAGGAAGGTTCAGGGGTAATTGCAGCACCCAAGCCGGTTGATATCCCTTCTGTCTGCAAGGATTTGGAAGAGATCTTCAGCAAGGGAAAGGCTTTGACTTTTACCCCGCACTGACCCTACGACTGTGCAATAGATCTACTGCCTCTACGGCTTCGATTATACACACTCTCAGGCCTGGAGAGAGGCTCTATGGAGGAGTATATAAAGGAGGCTCTTGCCCAGGGATTCATTCAGCCCACCACCTCTCCAGAGGGCACAGGCTTCTTCTTCGTGCAGAAGAAAAATGGTAGTTCAGAGCCTTCCATTGATTGTAGAGGGCTGAATCACAAAACAGTTCAGAATCATTACCCTCTTCCACTCATGGACACTGCCTTTGACATTCTCCAAGGGGCAAGAGTATTCTCGAAGCTAGCCTTGCAGAGTGCATACAATCTGGTTTGCATAAAGGAGGGTGACAAGTGAAAGACAGCATTCAACACCCTGACAGGGCACAGTGGGTACCTGCTCATGCCCTTCGGCCTTGTTTATTTATAACATTTTTAGAGAATTACATAGAAAATGAAATATTAGAATAATGAAACAAAAATTTAAAAATGAGCAGGGTACCTGCTCATGCCCTTCGGCCTTGTGAACATGTCAGCAGTTTAAGGCCTTTATAAATGGCATGCTCCTGGATGCTCTCCATAAGTACTCTTTCGTCTAGTTGGACAACATCCTAATCTTCGAGAAGTCCATGAAGGAGCAGGTCACTCATGTCAGAGATATCCTAAAGAGGCTTCTTGATCATGGACTTTGCGTCAAGCTGTAGAAGTCCAAATTTCAAGTAACTACCGTTTCATTTTTGGGTTTCCTCATCTCTAATGGCAAACTCAAGATGGACCCTAGTAAAACACAGGCAATCTGAGATTGGCCACAACCATCTAGTGTGAAAAATGTCCAACGATTCTTGGGATTTTCCAACTTTTACCGAAAGTTCATCAGAAACATCAACTCACTGGTGCTCCACTGACAGCAGTATCCAAGAGATCCATGGGCCCTTTTGTTTGGACTACTGAAGCAGAGTCTGCCTTCGCAGAGCTCAAACAGCAGTTCATGTCAGTTCCCATTTTGGTAGCACCCAACCTGGACCTTGCCTTCATCGTGGAGGTGGACACCTTGGACATCGGAGTGAGTGCACTCTTGTCTCAATGGACAATAAATTCCACCCATGTGCAACTCTTTTCCAGGCAGCTATCCCCAGCTGAGGTGAACTATGACATCAGAAATAGAGAGCTGCTGACTTGGGTTGCATGACGTCACTGCCTTGAGGGGGTCAAGAACCCTTTTATTGTATGGACAGACCAGCAAAACATTAAATTCCAGGCAGGCAAGGTGGTCTCTTTTCTTTAGCCACTTTAATTTAATCCTGACCTATCGACTGGGGTCAAAGAACCAGAAACCTGATGCCTGTCCTGTCAGTTCAATGAACCCAAATGAGGGGAGCAGCCTACCATCATTTTGCCCCAAGCCAAGGTGATAGCAAGGGGAGATTCCTCAGAATGGGTCAGCTGTTTGTTCCTAGTTCTGTCAAGTTTCAAGTTCTTTAATGGAGGCATGCCTTGAGAATGACCTCTCACCCAGGGATTATCAGGACCCTCGAGTGAATAGGAGAGGCCTGAAATGGCGAGGGAGGTCCGTCAATACTTGCAGGCATGCAAGGTGTGTGTCCAGAACAAGAAGCCCCACCTCTAACCTCAAAGGTTCCTTCACCCACTGCCTCCATGGACTGTGTGTCACGGGTCTTCTTCCTTCCAAGAGGAAGACCATTATCAAGATAATTGTGGATCATTTTTTGAAGGCCTGCCTTGGATAGACTACCATCTGTGGCAGAGAAGGCCAAAATTGTCCTGCACCAGGTTTTCATGATCCATTGTTTTCTGATGGACATTGTGTCAAATCACGGTCTGCAATTCACATCGCGCTTTTGGAGAGCATTCTGTAAGCTGATTGGGGCAATCCAATGGCCAGGCAGAGCGCGTGAACATTCATATAAAGATATGGAATGAATCCTAAGATGCCTGGCCTCTGAAAGACCATTCGATGTGGGCAAATCTTTACCCCTGTAAAGATTTGGTCTGCCCCCTAATTGGTGTCCACGTTTTGGTACCAGGATTTAATATTTAAAGAGCGCCTGTGCAGAGGTTCAATGCTCAATCATCAGCTCAGTTTTGTGTGATTGGGCCACACAATTGGAAAGACCTCATGCTGAAAGGATCAAAATGAAAATCAGGTTCATGATCTCTGAAATACAGTATGAAACGTTCCTAAAACATTGACTGTGCGCCGTTATGCTTTTGTACCTTCTCCCTGATGGTAGTAATGAGAAGAGAGCATGTCCTGTTTGTTTGAATCCTTAATAATGAATGCTGCCTTCTTGAGATGTCCTTGATGATGAGGAGGCTAGTTCCCGTGATGAAGCTGGCTGAATTTACAAAACTGTACAGCTTTTTTTGATCTTGTGCAGTGGCCCTGCCATATCAGAAGGTGATACAAAAAGTTAGAATCCACTCCACGGTACACCTATAGAAATTTGCTAGATCCTTTGGTGATATACCAAATCTTCTCAGTCTCCTAATGAAATATAGTTGCTGGCATGTCTTCGTCTTAATTACTTCAATATGTTGAGCCCAGGATAGGTCTTTGGAGATGATGACACCCGAGAACTTGAAACTGCTCACACTTTCCACTGCTAACCACTTGGTAAGTTTGGTGTGTGTTCCCTTGACTTCCCAGTTCTGAAGTTCACAGTAAATTCCTTGGTCTTACTAACATTGAGTACAAGGTTCTTGTTGTGACATTATTCAATCAGCCAATCTGTCTCATTCCTTTACACCTTCTCATCATCTGCTGCGATTCTATCGACCACAGTTGTATCATCGGCAAATTTAGAGATGGCATTTGCTGTATGCCTAGCCACACAGTCATGGTTATAGAGAGGGTAGAGTAGTGGGCTAAGCACATATCCTTGAGTCCAAAAGTCCATGCTCACAGTGCTGCACCAGGCAAGTGCCAGTTACGTCAGTTCAAGCATCTTTCAGTATCTTTAATGTAATGTATAATGTTATGGCAGAAAGATCAAAGTAATAAATGGGAAACTCACATCATAAGAGGATGAGGATTGAGATAAGGATGGTGAAAAAAGGAAGTTTTGACAGTTAACGAGGTAGATAAACCATACATAGTATTTCAAGGTGAAATGCACAGAATTTATGAAAAATATATTTCCTAAAATATAATAACAATGGGGCAAAATGGCATATGATGAACAATCAAGCTGTATAACATTGGATGCTCAGAAAACAAAGAAAAGTCCGTGAAAAAAGAATGAGGAACATAAAGAAAGCTCAAAGGAAAATCAGGAGAGCAGACTTTATAAAACCTTTGTATGAAATTAAAATATCTCCCTCTCGCTCGCTGCTGCTGGCAAAAGGTGCCAGAATCTTGAATCTTGGGCAACGTTTGTGGATTGGCCTCATTTTTAGAGGACTGCAGTTTTTGTTATATATCTTTCTGGTTACTCCTTTTATCATTAGTATTTTGCATGATTTTTATCGGTGCAGACAGGCTCTGCGGCCCGCAGTCGATGGACGGGATGGCACAGTGCTAAATTGAACTGAACTAAACTAAGCTGAAAATCCCTAGACTCTTTCAAGGATTCTGCAGTTTGATGTTTAATATTCTGTATGTTAATCATTCGTTTTTTTGCATTTGTGCGATTTGTTCTTTTTTTTGCACGTTGGGTGTTTGATATTTTCTTTCAAAAGGTTCATGGTGTTTCTTTGTTACGTGGCTGTCTGCAGGAAGCTGAATCTCAGGGTTGTTACAAACTTTGATAATAAATGTACTTATATCTTTGAAATCAAAAAAGGTGAAATTAAAATATAACCAAGAAAGACAACAAAGTGGAAATGACAATAGTAGAGGGCAAGGTTATTACAAAAACTAGGAAGGAAAACTGTAGAGTGGTGAACAACTAGCAATGTGATTATAATGTATGAATATAGCACACTGTAGAATGCGAGATCACATTTGAAGAGTTATATACAATTATGGTCTCAATAATTGATAAAAATATAGCAATTTATTAAATGGTAATTGGGTTGATTCCTGTGACTAAGGGATTGTCCTAACAGAGAAGGTTGAATAGGCTGTGTCTGAACACATGAAAGTTCACACAGATGAGCTGTTACCGTATTGAAACATACATATGTTGAGATGGCTTGTTGGAATAATGTTTTCCCCTTGTGTAGCAAACTACAGTTAGGGCAGTGTCAGAATTCAGTTAGGGAATGTGTCAGTATGCTGCATTCATGGAGACACACCCAAGAATTCTCAAGGCCAGCTTGAAACAATCAGTGTAGACTGCAACCTCATGGCCACTGGGACAGTAAATACTTTGTTGAACCTGGTCTTACTGAACACTTCCAGTATTCCCTCTTTTTGTTTGGGTTATTCAGCATGCTCTAACTTCTATTGACAGAGCTCATTAGATCGATGCCGAAACAGTGATTTTAAAAGCTATCCAATACTTATTCAGTTTTTCCTGAGGTCATTTTAGCCCTATCCACTTTAGAGAAATGGAACCCGAAAGAAGATGAAGAAATGCAGCTACAGTCTCCAATACAACGTCCAAGCAAGCAACTTCAAAATATTTATTAAAACGACATTTGTGACTCTTCTTCTTTCACCCAGTTAATTATTAAGATCTCAGTAGAGAGCACTGGGCAATGGTGTGCTGTAGAATAATGAATTATAGCAAAGTATCATCATGAGTAGGGTATTGCCATTCACCACACATAGGAATTATGCATCTGGGAACTTGTGGGATCTGTGAATGGAAAAGCAAGGTGGACAAGGTTCTCCATCATTTGGACTGATGAATTGTCATTGAGCCTGAAGAAAGTAAAACAAGTGGTAATGAACAGGAAACATAATTCACATCTTATTGGTGAATAAAAGGAAAATAATGTATAAATTGCGACACAGGCATGAGTCAGAGAATAGTACCTAAAAACGGAAAAGTAGAAACATGGTAATTTTTTTATTCTTTTGGGACAATGGGGCACTACTGTTTTCAGGACTGGAGAGGTTGTTCTGAAGTTATCACTATGACATTCTCTCTTTTATATAACAACTCCAACCTTGTATCTACATTTTGCAAGAGACCAGTAGATAATTTCCCTAAATTCACACAATTTTCTTAATCAAAGGCTACAGCAATGGAGCTTGTAGAGAAAAGCAGTTCAATATTAAATGTTTTTATATTGAGCTGTGCATGTGTAGATGCAAGAAACTGCTGTCAGTTTTATTCCACAACAGGAATCAAAGTGACTGTGCAGTGTCATCAGTGCAGCAAATGGAAGAGAGAATGAAAAATATTCACACATCAGGGAATTCCTTAATGTAATAACAGCCAGGAAAGATCATAAATGTTTGTTCCTATTTATCTAATCTAATCCATTTTACACTTCCGATTAATTACTGATCTATATACAGCTTGATGAATTTTGCTTATAATCATGAAGTTCCAATTTTACATAATAAAGTTGCTTTGAATGGATTCCTTTAGTGAAATGTAACTTAACTGAAGAGCTAAAAGAAGAACATATACACAAAATGGAGTCTGTGGAGAATCAGCACATCATCAGTAACCTTGAGAAACTTCTATAGATATGTGGTGGAAAATGTGCTGATTGGCTGCATTATGGCCTGGTATAGGAACACCAATGCATCTGAGAGGAAAATCCTACAAAAGTTAGTGGATTCAGCCCAGTATATCATAGGTAAAGCCTTCCCAACCATTGAGCACATCTACATGAAAAGTGGACATAGAAAAGCAGCATCCATCATCAAATATCCTCACCTCCAAGGTCATGCTCTTTTCTTGCTGCTGCCATCAAGGTACAAGCACCTTAGAATTTGCACCACCAGGTTCAAGAACAGTTTCTACTCCCTCAACCATCAGGCTCTTGAACAAAAGGTGGCCAACTACATGCATTCTATTTCTGGTATTCCTACAACTAATGGTCTCACTTTAAGGACACAGTCTTGTTAATTCATACTTGTTATTTCTGGCTATGTATTTGCTCTTGCACAGTCCATTATACATTGATCCTGTTTACAGGTACTGTTCTGTATATTTGCTAAGCATGCCCACAGAAAAAGAATCTCAGGGTTGTATGTGGTGACATGTATGTATTCTGATAATAAAATTTCACTTTGAACTTTGAACATTAAATTTAAGATGTAAGTATACACCTTCATTTGTAAATTTAAAGAAAATATTCCACTAAGCATCTATTTGTTAATAAGAACTTTTCTTCAGTATAGCGCAACATAGTAATTTATACCCCTGGGTCAATTATCCCATATATGAGATCTTCTAAACCAGTGAAAATAATGATCTGCTACATTATGTTCTACATAATAACAACATACATTAAATGCAATAAAATTTCATCCACAGTTTGTTGAGTGCCTTTGCAGCAATAGCAGAACCTATGAATGTTTATGTGATTTCCCAAAAGGCTATAAATTTCAGAGAGACGAAAGGCTGCAGATGCTGGGAACTGCCTGAGGAACACGGCAGATCAAGCAACATATGCGCAGGGATACACACAAAATACTGGAGGAACCCAGCAGGTGAGGCAGCATCTATGGAAAAGAACAAACAGTCAAAATTTCGGGCCAAAACATTGACTATTACTCTTTTCCATAGATGCTGCCTGGTCTGCTGAGTTCCTCCAGCATTTTGTGTGTATTACTTTGATTCTCAGCATCTGCAGATTTTTTCTTATCTGTGAAAGGAAATGTGGAGATAAAGGGATAGACGGCATTTCAGGTTACAACCCTGCATCAGGATTGAGAGAGTGAAGAGGTAATAGCCAGTATTAAGAGCTGATTTATTAAGGATTATTGGTGTGAAGCTGCCCTCGATCCAGGACTTATATGCATCTAGAGTCAGGAAGTGAGCAAGCAGCATTATTGTAGACCCATCACACCCTGGACATCACCTGTTCCAACTCTTTCCTTCTGGTAGGCACTTTAGATCACTGTATGCCAGGACAAATAGGTACAAGAACAGTTTCTTTCCGTATGCCATCAGTCTTATGAACACTTGAATTTTAGTCTATTATAAATCAAGTCCACCTGTACATTCAATGAGATGGACCTCATTGTATATAGTTTATGATTATTTGCACTATTGTTTTTGTTTGCTTTTAATTCTGTACAGAGAGTTCAGGGAAACCGGCATCAAATTCCCTGTATGTGTCCTCGTACTTGGCGATAATAAAGGATTCTGATTCTGAGAGGGAGGGGGTAAGGCAGGATTTGTCAGAAGGGGAATGATGGGCAGATGGAGGTGACAGGGGAGAAGCTCAGAGACAGCAGATTGGTGGAGACAAATAAGGAAATAGAAAAAAGGGGCATTTGGAATGAGGTGGGGAAAGGGGAGAGAGGAGGTGAAGACAAGGGTGTAAATAATGAAGCACGAGTTTGTGGATGCTGGAATCTGATTAAAAAAAAGAAAGTGTTAAGTGGAACTAGCTAAAGAAAGGACAATGGGAATATGAAACCAAGTGAGGGAGGGCAGAACCTGTATGGATCAGATTGAGGGAGAAAAAAAAACACAGGGAGTGTGGGTTACCTGAAGTTGGAAAGCTTGATATTTATATCATTGAGTTGTAGGCAGAGTACCAAGCATTGTTCTTCTTGTTTGTGTTTGGCCCCATCCTGGCAAAGGACAAGGATAAGATCAGGCAGGTCAATATGGGAATGAGAAGGGGTGTCTAAATAGCATGCAACCGGAGAATCAGGATGGTGATTGTGTACAGAACACAGGTTTTACAAAATAGGCTCCTCTTGGTCTCACTGATACAGAGAAAGCCAAATCAACTGCACCTAAATGAGTGAACAGGAGTCACGGAGAAATGGAACCTGCAGACAGAAGAAAGGGTTGGGGAGAAAAAGATGTGATGATGGGATCACATTGACACTGGGTGAAATGATAAAGGATGATTTATTTACGTGGATGCCCATGATCACTTACATCATACAACACGGCACGTAAAGGACGAACATTTCCTGAACAAAGAGGACATTTCATGTCCTGGAGTGGAAGGCCTTACATTGAGACATGGTTGAGACTGAAAAATTGAGAGCAAGGAATGTCATCTTTTCAGAACACCAGATCAGAGGAAGCATAGTCAGGGTAGCTGTGGAAGTCACTGGGTTAATAGTAAATGTCAGTAGACAGTTTGTCTCTGAGATAAGACCATAAGATAACAAAATATAGGAGTAGACTGAAGATATTTAGCTCATTGAGTCTGCTCTGCTATTGTGGCAAATACATTTTTCAACTCCCACTTTCTCCCCATAACCCTTAATACAGTTACCAATTAAAAATCCATCACTCTCTGCCTTAAATACATACAATGATTTGGTCTTCACTACATTCTGTGGCAATGAATTCCATAGAGTGGTGCCAAAATAATTTTGTAACAAGTCAATAAATGGGCCTAGCTAAGCCCTAGCTTTGATTTGTAGAAAGTAAGAGAAATTGAAAGCGAAGCTGCTGAGGATGACAAGACCAGCCAGGAGATGTAATACAGACGCAAAATGCTGGAGGAACTCAGCAAGTCAGGCAGCATCTATGGAGGGAAATGAATAGTCGGTGGAAGCCAGAATTGATGAAAAGGCTTAGTCGGACTGTTCATTCCTCTCCATAGATGCTGCCTGACCTGCTGGCTTCCATCAGCATTTTGTGTGTGTTGCTCCAGCTTTTCAGCATCTGCAGTCTCTCTTGTGTCTCTGGCAGATGAAAGTGTTAGGAGAAGAAAACTGGTTGAATCTTTGATACAAAAAGAACCTGAGGGCTCTGAAACCCCTCTGGGGTGGGGGGGGGGGAATAGAGAAATTGTAAATTTCAGTTGTTTATATATTTTTAACACATGACAAGCTATTTACCTGATTTTCTCTGTCATTGGGATGGCAAAGGTGACAGCTGGCAAAATCTTCCAGGCATTCACTCCTCTCTGTAACTGGATCTTGGACTTCTTGACAAAAAGACCTAAATCAATTTGAGTTTGCAGCAGCATCTCAAGCTCCATCACGCTGAACACTGGTGCTTCCAAGGCTGTGTGCCCTCCTGCTGTTCTCTGATGTACCTCCAGATTCAGCTGAAACCAAACCACCAAGTTCACCGATGACACAACAGTGGTTGGCTTCATGAGCAACAATGATAAATCAACATACAGAGTGGAGGTAGAGAGATTTGTCAAATGGCATGAGAACAACAACCTGAGTCTCAACGTGGGCAAGACAAAAGAGATGATTCTGGGCTTCAAGAAAGCACAGGTTGCCTATGCTCCATTGCACATCAATGGATTTGTCATAGAGACACTGAAGAGCACAAAGTTCCTTGGGGTGTACATAACAGATAATCTAACCTGGGTTCACAACACTATGTCATTTGGACTATTGCGAGCAGTTTTGGGCCCTTTTTAAAGAAAGGATGTGCAGATATTGGACAGGGTTCAGAAGAGGCTCACAAGAATGATTCTGGGAATGAAAGGCTTATTATATGAGAAGCAATTGATGGCTCTGGGCCATTACACACCGGAATTTAGAAAAGTGAGGGGGGATCTCATTAAAACCTATCAAAATTTGAAATGCTCAGATAGAGTGGACGTGGAGAGGATGTGGAAGCTAGGACCAGAGGGTACAACCTCAGAATAGAGGGATGTCCATTTTGAACAAAGAAGACGAGGAATTTATTTAGCCAGAGCATGGTGAATCTGTGGAATTCATTACCACAAGCAACTGGGGAAGCCAGCTCATTGGATGTGTTAATGGCAGAGGTGGAGAGGTTCTTGATTAGTCAAGGCATGTAGGATTATGGAGAGAAGGCAGGAGTTTGGGGTTGGAAAAGAAATGAATCATCCATGATGTAATGGTAGAGCAGACCCAATGGACCAAATGGCCTAAGTCTGTTCCTATGTCTTATGGTCTTCTGATCTTATTTGCTCAGGCACAGCAGCATCTACACTTCTTGAGGAGATTAAGGCTTCCTACAGGAGCACTATCTAGAGTGTCCTATCTGGCTGCATCATTGTGTCGTACGGAAGCTGCAAGACTCTACCGAGGATAGTAAAACCCGCTGAGAGGCTCACTGGGGTCTCCCTCCACCCTACTTGTGACATTTACTGGGGGTGTTGTAGACCAAAGGCCCAAAGCATTGCTGAGGATCCTTAGCACCCATCCCACAATCTCATTGATCCACTATAATCAGGAAGGAGATACAGAAGGTTTAGGACTAGGACTACCAAACTGGGTAACAGCTTCTTCTCTCGGTCTGTGAGACTAATAAATACCCTGGCACCCCTGCAGTCTTGTCACAAGGACAGTGAGTTGCTTACTGTTTAACTGTTCTGCACACTGTATGCATTTAAAATCATATTTCATTAACTTATTTATGGTAATATTTTGTCATATGTGTTGTGTATGATATAGGTTTTGCATGGGCACCATGGTCTAGAGGAACGTTGTTGTATTTGGTTGTATACATGTGTGTCAGATGATAATAATCTTGAACTTAAACTTGGTAGGTTAAAAACACCCAAGTGACTCAAACGTAAGGCATTTTCCCTCTGCTGCCGCATCCCTCTCTATCTTGTTATAGTGAAAATGTTGATTTAGATATCGTCTAGGAATCTCCTTGAATTAAAAGAGAATTAGTACTTTACAACTGTTATGTATTGAATGAGACAGGAAGCTAAATTTGTATCTGTACTCTCAGCACGAGAATTGTTTCCCTGTAAACCCACAACCCATCAAGTTCCCTCAGATTCTGCCATTCACCTCCATACTAGAAACAAATAACAGCAGTGAGTTAACCCAACCAACCCTCGCATCTTTGGGATGTGGGAGGAAACCTGAGCACCCAGAGGAAACATACACTTGTTGGCCATTTTAATAGGTACACTTACTTGCTGGTGTAAAGATTTAATCAGTCAATCATGTGGCAGAAACTCAATGCATAAGAGCATGCAGACATGTTCAAAAGTTTCAGTTGTTGTTAAGAATGAGGAAGAAATGGGACCCAAGTAATTTTGACCATGGAATGATTATTAGTGCCAGATGGGGTGTTTTGAGTATCTGAGAAACTGCTGATCTCCTGGGATTTTCTTCCACAACGGTCTCTAGAGTTTACAGGGAATGGTGTGAACAACAAGAACACATCCATTGTGCAATGGTTCTATGAGCGAAAATGCCTTGTTAGTGAGAGAGATCAGTGCAGAATGGCCAGACTTGTTCAAGCTGATAGGAAGAAAAGAGTTACTCAAATAACCACACATTACAACAGTGTGGTGTGCACAAGAGCATCTCTGAATGCAGATCTCAAGCTTTGAAGTGGATGGGCTACAGCAGCAGAAGACCATCAGCATACACTCAGTGGCCACTTTAATAGGTACTGAAAATATGCAGACTTCATGTCGACAGAACTAATGGTCAGGCTTGGACACAGGTCACTGCTGCGGTGAGACAGCAGCTGTGCTAAATGCACCACTGCAAAACAAGCTCCAATGCATCATCTGTAGTTGCAGTGCTATGCATGGCTGATCAGCTCCATTGTTGTGATACCTGAAAGAGCTACTGCAGCACAATGACTGCTGTGCAGAGGATGCTGAAGAATTGGACTTTTGCCCTTCAGTCACAATATGGACATCCCAGATAATGGGGGTAAACAGCCTCTGAGTACAGTCAAGCACAGGTGCACCACCAAGCTGTGTGCCTAGCCCTATTGCTCTACTCACTTCACACCTACGACTGTGTGGCTAAGCACAGTTCCAATGTCATATTCAAGTTTGCTGATGACACCACTGTTGTAGGCCGAATCAAAGGTGGTGATGAGTCAGCATATAGGAGGGAGTTTGAAAATCTGGCTGAGTGGTGTCATATCAACCTCCCACTCAATGTCAGCAAGCCCGAGCAATCGATTATAGACTTCAGGAGAGGGAAACCAGAGGTCTATGAGCCACTCCTCATCAGAAGATCAGATATGGAGAGGATTAGCAACTTTAAATGCCAGGGTGTTACTACTTCAGAGGAACTGTCCTGGATCCAGCATGTAAGTGCAATTACAGAGAAAGCGCTGAGCGCCTCTACTTCCATAATTCAGCATGATATCTAAAACTTTGACAAACTTCTATAGATGAGTAATTGACTGGCTGCATCATGGCCTGGTACGGAAACACCAATGCCCCGGAATGGAGAAACCTAAAAAACTTTGGTGAACTGGGCCCAGGACACTATGGGTAAAGCCTTCCCAACCACTGAGCACATCTACATGAAATGCTGTATTAGGAAAGCAGCATCCATCATCAGAGATCCCCACCAGCCAGGCCACGCTCTTCTCCCGCTGCTGCCATCAGGTAGAAGGTTCAACAGCCTCAGGACTCACACCACCAGGTTCAAGAACAGTTACTACCCTCAACCATCAGGATCTTGAATAAAAGGGGACAACTGCACTCACTTGCCCAATCATTGAAATGTTCCCACAACTAATGATTTCACTTTAAGGACTCTTTATCTCATTGTTTCATGTTCTCGGTATTTATTGCGATTTATTTATATTTGCATTTGGACAGTTTGTTCTCTTTTGCACTCTGATTGATCTTTCCTTGATAGTTATTATTCTATAGATATGCTGGGTATGCCCACAAGAAAATGAATCTCAGAATTGTATATGGTGACATATATATACTTTGATCATAAAAATATACTTTGAACTTTGAACTACTCACGTCATACTGGTTACAAATGTTTTACGTAGAACCAACAGCTTCCCCCTCTTTCCCTGTCCCACGAGACACCTCTGAGCTCTCATCCCGATAGTTTACTGCCTACAAAGTTTAAGTAGGAAATATAAGTTTGGAAATATATTTATTATACAACACATCTCTAATCTGTAAAGAATGCACGTTATGGAAAAGGACTGTCTTTGTCAGAGAGCAGAAAACAATTGTGACTGCCACTGTCCCACCAAACACCTCAGTGATAATCTACTGTATTTGGTTTTTGCAAAATCTACAGTTCAATAACAAAGAAGAGAGCAAACAAGAACAACATCCTTTGCAAAGGTCATCCTTTTCCCCCCTGTTCTATTCCGAAATTTACCCATTCCTTTGGCAGGTTACACTAACAGCTGTCTTTGATCACGGGGACATGTATGAAAGTCTTAGCACTTTAAGAATGCTGTCTGCTGATCAAAGGGTGCAATTTTGACAGAAAAGCTGACAGAATCTGAACTATTTCCAAAGGAAAACATGCTTCAAATTAAAAGATTTTATGTTCATCATCATCTTCACTTGCAAAAAAAGTTTGCACAGCTTTGATTGTCAGATTGTGCTCTATTGTTTCTACAAACAGTAATAATAATTCAATGTATCAATGCTGCAATATCCAAATTACACTACATTTCCTCATTCCCAGGTTTGAAATATAAATTGCTGCACTAAAGTCATAGTATTACATTTGACATTGTGTGGCATATGTTTGTGGTTCGTTCACATTACAGCAGGGAAAGGTTAAATAAATGAATGATGCTTAAGTTCAAATGTACACATTTATCAGAGTTAAGATCAAGAGAAGGCTTAACTTATCTCATTGTAAAATAACTAGGAGAAATGTTAATTGATTAAATGTTTTCATAAACGACCCCTCAGGTAGTTGTGTAATGTTTAGTTCAGTTGCAAAATTAACTTTTTGGTTTTATAATAAATTAATGAAAACATTTGACAACATTGAATATTACATTCAACATGTAAACATTATAATTAAAAACAGTACTTTGTCATTTTCAGGTTTAAAATTATAAATACAGTAAAATGTCTGATTGTCCAAAGCTTGTTTCTGAATAGCTCCATATGTTGTGACTCTGCCATGTGAACTATTGTACTCTGAGAAAAGTACACCTGCAACTTTTATTTGAATCAATAGCCCATTAAGGAACTACAGGAACACATGGAATGAAACAATATGATTCCAGGGAATGAAGCTCAATTAGCAATACTGGGAGAAAAAGAAATGATCACAACAGACACAGTAATGACCCTTTACCAATTCCCAATCAACTAATGAGCTGTATAGTTGGTAGAAATGAAAGCCAGACATTTATACAGCACGTCTGGGTGCCCCGAAGCACGCTCTGGCCAATGAAATCCTTCTGAAAGTGCAGTTACCTTTTATACAGGAAATGCAATGACCAATTTACCTGCAGAAAGCTTCCAACTAGGTGATGTGATTTGGTGACGCTGATTAAGGGCTAAATATTCACTTAAGAATGGTGTTAAATGCCTTACTTTCCTTCAAGATAATATCATGGCATCTTTTACTTCCATCTGAGAGATCAGATGGTGGCTCAGTTTGACATCGAATGGGAAAGATGATGTCTTCAACAGTGCAATTTCCCTGTTAGTGTTTCATCATGCTGGATTTTGTGAGGGGCATAAATCTACAACTTTATGACTCAAAGGTGTAAGGATGGAGCTATTGCTGCCATACAATGTTAGAAAGTGTGTTCACTCTGCTGTTGAATATGCAAAATTATTTAATATTTATTTAGAGATACAACACTGTAACAGACCCTTCTGGTCACCCAGCTACACCCATGTGACCAATTAACCTCCTCACCCATATGTGCTTGGTATGTAGGCGGAAACTGGGGTACTCGGAGGAAATGTACATGGTCACAGGGAGAATGTACAAACTTCTTACAAACAACAAAGCAATTGAACCTGGGTTGCTGCCATTGAAATGGTGTTACACTAACAGCTATGATACCCAAGGGAGGAGTTACCATGGGAATGGGCAAACATAAGTAGTGTATCAATGGAGTTAAAGACATCAATGTATAATGTAATTCCAATTCACCGCCCACCTCAGTGTACATTGTAGACATTATATGCAAGCAACTTACTGAATTGCTCAGTCACCAATAGAAATTACTACAATAAAAATTCAATAGAAGAACCTTATTAGACTCTGGTACTTTATAGCAATAGTTAATTATATTTATAGAGTATATATTCATTGATTGAGATTATACCACACTTACCACTTTCTTATTGGGTTTGAGGGGAACCTGGATGGGTAGTAGCTCCACTTGGTAGCAAGGCAGTGTAAGATGAAATCTAAAATAAAAATTAAAACCCTGAGGTCAAGATCAGTGAGACATAAAGGGGAAATGGTCCAAATTAAGGATATGCAATGCAACTATAATCAGAGCTATAATTAACAAACAACATCCTCACGTATGTGCCCTTTCCCTCCAGATGTGACAATGCCACTCCTGAATAGAACTGCCAGAATCTATCATGACAGAATTTTTGACCTTGATCTGCTTTACCAATGATTATCATTCAGAATCAGAATCATTATCACCAGCGTGTGTCGTGAAGTTTGTTAACTTCTGAAGTAAAGTCAGGACTGAAATTTCTTACTGATCGACCTCTGCATTTGATTTCACTCACAAGTCTTCTGATATCAGAATAACTTTTGGCAACAGATAGTAGGACCTGGACAATTCTCAAACTTGGGCTAATGTTGGGTATCTTTGCTATCACAGTAGCTATATTTACCAAGGAAGCGTCTTCATACAACCACTGAAAACACAACATCAAGCTCCATAGTAACGAGTAAAACTCCCAGCTAACAGATCACAACCCCCACAGTACCCCCTTGAGCAATTGGATCCTGGATTTCCTCACTTGCAGAACCCAGGCAGTCTGGATTGGCAAAAACATCTCCACAATCTCCATCAGCACAGGAGCACCACAGGGATGTGTACTTAGCCCCCCCCCCCACCCCGCTCTACTCGCTTTACACCTGTGGCTGTATGGCTAAGCACAGCTCGAACACCATAGATAGATAGATAGATAGATAGATACTTTATTCATCCCCATGGGGAAATTCAACTTTTTTCCAATGTCCCATACACTTGTTGTAGCAAAACTAATTACATACAATACTTAACTCAGTAAAAAATATGATATGCATCTAAATCACTATCTCAAAAAGCATTAATAATAGCTTTTAAAAAGTTTGGTGATACAAGTTTGGTGATGATGCCACTGTTGAGGGTCGTATCAAAGGGGGGTGATGAATCAGCATACAGGAGGGAGATTGAAAATTTAGCTGAGTGGCATAATAACAGCAACCTCTCACTCAATGTCAATAAGACCAAGGAACTAATAATAGACTTCAGGAGAGGGAAATCAGAAGGAGGGAGCCAGTAATCATCGGAGGATCAGAGGTGGAGAGGGTCAGTAACTTTAAATTCCTGGGTGTCACTATCTCTGATGATCTGTTCTGGACCCATCATATAAACATAATTTGCAGAGAAAGCATGACTGTGCCTCTACCTCCTCAGGAGTTTGTGGAGGTTTGGCATGTCATCAAAAGTTTTAGATGTGTGGTGGAAAGTGTGCTGACTGGCTGCATTATGGCCTGGTATGGGAACACCAATGCCTTTGAGTGGAAAATCCTACAAAATGTAATGGATTTGGCCCAGTATATCACGGGTAAAGCCCTCCCAACCACCCAGCACAATTACATGAAGCATTGCTGCAGAAAAGCAGCATCGATCAACGATCCTCATTGCCCAGGTCGTGCTCTTTTCTCACTGCTGCCATCAGGTCAAGAGCCCCAGGACTCGCACCACCAGGTTTAAGAATTGAATTGAATGATCTTTATTGTCATTATACATAGGTACAATGAAACTCTGTTTGGCTTCCTCTCAGTCAATCAAAGCGGTAGATAAAAACAAGGCAGTAATAGAAAAACAGTATTAAATAGATAAGTAGCAGAAAATAAGTTTCAGCAGCAGCAGAATATCACAGTAATGCACAAAGTTACAGTTACTACCTCCTGAGCATCAGGCTCTTGAACAATAGGGGATAACTACACTCATTCTATTTCTGGTGTTCCCACAACTGATGGACTCTTTATCTTGTTATTTCATACTTGTTATTTATTGCTATTTATTGATATTTATATTTCACAGTTTGTTGTTCATTGTTTACTGTTACTGTTCTCTAGATTTACAAAGTATGCCCACAGGAAAAAGAATCTCAGGGGTCATATGTGGAAACATGTATGTGCTCTGATAATAAATTTTACTTTGAACTTTGAACAATATCTTGCTATTTCTTCACTGTTTCCAAATTCTCAGAGTGTTTGCCCAGCATACAAAACATTTACAACCATTGCACTAGGCTTTTTGAGGTGAGCTTCCATCATCATACCAGCTCCATTGCATGGCCAATTGCTTCCTCCTCCATCACTGCCATCAGCTCATTGCTGCTGAAACAGCCACATCTGTCTTTGATACTTGCACTTTTTTCTGGCTGGTCTCCCATTTTGCTACCAACCCGTGCTTAAAAGATTTGCTGCATGTGACTCACACAAAATTACAGTGTAGTGGAATGACCGGCTGTCCAACAAGTTTCAGGATTCTCATCTTCGCTTCCAAATATTACCAAAGCTTCACACCCCACCCCACCCCAAAAAATCTTTCTACAACTCTATTTCCAGAATTGTTCCGCCTCATTGTCGGTTGGAGATATTAGGAAAATTAATCCATAATAGTTTGTGAAGCATTTCTTGGAATGGTCAAAGCTTATGGAGAGAGAAAAGCAAAGCATTTGTTCAGTAATTAGTGTGACTGCCCCATGTTTCAGGAGCACAAGCTCAATTCTGAACTCCAATGATATCCATGTGGAGTTTCATGTTTCTCCCTGTGACTTTGTGGGTTTGCCCAAGTTGCTTTTGGTTTTCTCCCACATCCCAAGAACAGGCTAGTCAGTAGGTCAGTCATCCTTCATAAATTACTGATTCTGTACATGGGTAGTAGGAGAGGTAGGGGGGCATGGCATATGAGAGAAAATAAGTTAAAAAGATAATAATTAGGGATGGAGATTGAGTAGAGGGCTTTCAGCCAAACAGTCACTTTCAATTTCATGAGGAAAGTATGAATAAATAGGCCAGGTTGTCACATTCTTGACCTGTTTCCTATCAGTGCTTTCTGTGCTGGCCTCATGGTTGCACCAAGCTTTTGCAAGGACCCTAATGCAGAACCAGTGTCGCCCCCTGAGCCCTTCCATAATGCACCCCAGGTGGCAATTGGCAGCCGGGCTGCAGGCAGAGGGAACTAATGTCCCACCCTCAAATCTTCCAAATAGCTTTCTTGACACCATGTGATGTCAAATATCTTTCTACTGTTTGTAAGTGTATCTGAGAAGAGCATGAATTTATTTTTAACAATATTAAAAGCTTCTTTTGGTACTTTCCTTGAAATTTCGTGATTTGAACTGGTTATGCATAATAAAAGCACAACATACCTGCAGCTTAGCCAATTTAAAACATCAAATAGTTTTGACAAAAAATGTGGAAATTTGTAAGATTAAAATTAGGAACGTCAGAGCTACAATACAGTCTTGGGAAATACAAGCAGTAATTAACAACAGCACCAAAGATGGAAAAGAACAGACAAGTCAGACTAACTATGCTATTTTTCAAAAGACCTTGTGACTATCTGATGGGCTGAATGGTCTTCTCCCTTGCTGCCATGTTCTGTGAACCTTCTGAATTCCATGGCGACAAAATTACCTACACTAGTACATTTTGTCTTCTGCAGAACGTTTTTGGCAAACCAAGATATCTCCATTGACACCCATCGACCCCCGCCTGACCTTTATCCAAACCCAGTTTCTTAGCCTACAACAGGGTTTCCCAACCCTTTTTATACTATTGCCCAACACCATTAAGCAAGGGGTCCGCGGAGCTGATGGGAACTGTTGGCCTGGGCTCATTTGACCTACTACATTGCAGCAGTTTACAACAATGGCCTTTTGATTAAGACCAAAAATACACCGAATCTTTAAAATCCATTCCACACCAATTTCAGACTGAACCTTCACTCACCTCATTTTTAGATGTAACGAAAGCCTCGTTATTTATAACATTGAAGGTTAAGTCTTAGCCCTCCCACAAGGTTAATGGGGATTGGACTTCCAGAACTGGTACTGTAATACCAGTCGCAGAAGACTACAACATCCACAATTACAATAACGTAGGGAGCACAGTGTAATTTTATTCATCAATAAATAAAACATAATGTAACTAATAAAATATGTTTTGGTACCTTGTATCACATTTTGGAAAGGAAAAGAAGTAATTTTAACTCAAATATTCAGTTTGCACAGTATCTGGATGCGGTCTTCAAAAATAACGACACATACTGATAGTCAACAAAAAAATCGCCCTAGGACTGCCAGATGTAAGCATCACTTTGATGTTGAAATTGGCCCATGTGAACAGATTGTGTGAATGCATGGCCACCTGGACTGCCACTGGATGAATTCTCAGAACAGGGGTGCGCAAGTCAAGATGAAATGTGTAAAAATACATCCCTTGGTCATCCCTACAGCTTACCTCACAATATGCAGAGAGAATGTCACGCTTTAGCTCAGAGATTCCAAACCCTTTTTATGCCATGAATCCCTACCATTATCCGTGGACCCCAGGTTGGGAACCCCGCTTTAGGTGAACGAGTGGTAGTAGTCTATTCAGCTGATGACCTCAATTATTTATAGGGAAGTTATTTGGTCAAATAGAAATTATGCACTTTCCTGCTTTTAACCCAGCATCATTATCAAACACTCACAGTTCACATAAGGTTCACATCTCAATTAGAAGTGGGCCTTGGCTCTTTTCATTTCCTGCACTACTTATGATTGCTAATTAAATGCAAATTAATTATAAATTACAAGCAATCTGCTTTTTTTAGACTTTATCCAATAAGGCTACAAACAGTGCAAGCTATTTTTTTTTATTTTAAAGAACGCTGCCAAAATTGGAGAAGTTAAATTTTTACTCGAGAATATTTGGAATAAAAGTCAAAAGATGGAATAATTTTCCTCAAGATACAAGCACACCTGATTCCAAACTGAAGGAGTGAAAATTCATGAAGACTTGTACAAATTCCATTCGATTCCAATTGAATTAAATACAGGAACTGTTTTCCATCTCACCTCCTCCACACATTTTTTGATTTATATCTCAGGAGACTTTTCTCCAACAGTTTAATCTGCATTTTAAATTGCTATCAGTAAAGTCCTGTTTATAATTGGAAACTCTTCAGGAATCTGTTGTTTCTGCAACAAAATTATGATTATCTATTATTAAGCTATAATTATTATTGGCACTGTAAGCAGTGATGGAAATCTTTAAAAGTGCAACATTATCATTAATGCTTAATAAAAAGGGAAACACATTAATTTACTTGTTAACTTTGAACCAGAATTTTAATGTCATAATTAATTCATCTACAAATTGAACTACAGTGTCTGTGGAATCACAACAAATAAAAAAGAGAAACCAAAATAACCACCGAGCGATTGTTTTATTCAACGGCAACACTCCTCCTCGGACCTGTAAGTGTGTGGCTTTTATTGTTGAATATGCCTTTAAGAGCTAGCTGAGAGATTATACATGCTGTATAAAATGCCAGAAACAGTGGGAACTTGCAGTAGATCATCTGGGAACTCTGATAGTGTTGTTATCCTGCATTACATAGGGAAATACAGGATAATTTTGTATTCTGTATAAAATTGCTACAGGATACAATTTGACTATTGGAGATCTAAATCTTTATGTGACTTTCACAATGTTAAGTGTCATAGCAAACTATGCTCATACCTTAAAAAGAGACAATAATTCAATTTTAATCCCATTTCCTATAGTCCTTTCATGAAGTACATTACTGTAAATATGAAATGCAAATAAGATTAAACATATTTCAAAGGGCCCTAATTTCCCAACATTCTCTGTGGAAGCTTACAAAAGGCTGGTTTTGCAAGGTACAGACTGTGTAGAGTCAAAAGTAAAAGTAGATGAAGGCATAAAGCAATGGAGTCAAAACTAAAGTAATTTCAATAATGCCCTACTCATTAAAAGCTGATAAAGGTATTTCAAAAGGTGAGTAACAACATTTAGTGTGCTGTTGCACACTAAATATCTAGTGCGTGTGCTGTTTTATTTTATCACCACACTAATAAATTGTGCATGTTATGCAAACTAGATTTTAACAATAACTGTACTCCTTTAAATAATCAAGAGAATTTCTTTGTATTGCAATTACATTGAATGAATATTTAAATGATTAGCATTTCTAACAGTGAGAAATTAAGCAAAATAACTGATTTAAAGGATAATCAAAAATCTTAAATATTGCAAAATTACATGAAGAATCTGGCAAAGGTTTTCAAACAGCTAAACTGACCAATTGAAAGTTCAAAGTATATTAGTTATCAAAGTACATATATGTCACCATATGCAACCCTGAGATTTGTTTTCTGCAGGCATTTACAGTAACACAAAGAAACACAACAGAATCAATGAGAGGAGCACAACAAAGGAGAACGAACAACCAATGTGCATAAGACAACTAACAGTGAAATACAAACAAGTCAAAAAAACACAAAGTAATAATAGAAAATAAATAATAAATAAATATTGAAAAAATAAGTTGAGGGTCCTTGAAAGTGAGCCACAGGTTGTGGAATTGGTTCAGTGCTGGGATTAGTGAAGTTGACTGAAGTTATCCCTCCTAGAGCCTAATGGTTGAGGGGTAATGGTTGTTCCTGAACCTTGTCGTGTTGGGCCTCAGGCTCTTGTACATCCTTTCTGATAGCAGCAGTGAGAAGAGAGCATGGCCTAGATGATGGTGGGGGGTCCTTGATAATGGATGCTGCTTTCCTGCGATAGTGCTCCGTGTAGATGTGTTCAGTGGTAGGGAGGGCTTTACCTGTGATGGAGTGGGTTGTATCCACTACTTCCATAGGCTTTTCCCTTCAAGGGAATTTGTGTTTCCATACCAAGCAATGATGCAACCAGTCAATATACTCTCCACTGCACATCTATGGAAGTTTGTCAAAGTTTTTGATGACATGCTGAATCTTTGCAAACTTCTAAGAACATGGAGGCACTGCCGTGCCTTCTTTGTAATTGAAATTACATGCTGGAACCACGACAGATTCTCTGAAATGGTAGCACCAAGGAATTTTAAGCTGTTGACCCTCTCCACCTCTGATCCCCTGATAAGAGCTAACAGTGACTTTCAGTTTAGCTCTTTGGTTTTGCTGACATTGAGTGAGAGGTTGTTGTTGTGTCACCATTCAGCCAGATTTTCAATCTCCCTCCTATATGCTGATTTATCACCACCTGTGATCCAGCCAACACGTGGTGTCATCAGCAAACTTAAATACGGCATTGGAGCTGTACTTAGCCTCATAGTCATAAGTACTTAGCGAGTAGAGCAAGGAGCTAAGCTCACAGCCTTGTGGTGCACCTGTGCTGATGGAGATGATAGAGATGTTGCTGTCAATCCGAACTGACTGGGGTCTGCAAGTGAGGAAATCGAGGATCCATTTGCAGAAGGAGGTATTGAAGTTTAAGTCTTGGAGCATATTGATTCATTTTGAGGGGGTGATACTGTTAAATACAGAGCTGTTGTGGTCAATGAAGAGTATCCTATTTATGCATTATCACTGTTCAGATGTTCCGGAGTTGAATGAAGAACCAATAAAATAACATCTGCTGTTGACCTGTTGTGACAGTAGGCAAACTAGAGTGGATCCAAGTCACTCCTCAAGCAGGAGTTGATATGTTTCATCACCATCTTCTCAAAGGACTTCATCACCTTGGATGTAAGTGCTACTGAATGAACTTTGCTACATGTGGACATCTTCAAATGAGCCATTTCATTTTCCTGTGAGAAAAGAAAATATTTATATTGACCACCATGTTAAAACTCAAGCTATTTATTAATTACATTTTTAAAATTCACTTAAAAAATTCCCATTGAATGAAGTATTAATGTGCACATCTGGGATGCCAAAGACCAGGGAACCTGAATAAGCTTAACTCTGAATTGAAGCAATAGTTTGAGTGTTGAGTATCAGTTTCTTTTGCTAGTCAGCTTAGTTAACATTTGATATAGCATTAGGACCTTCTGCAGTTCTTATCCGACTATATATATTCTTGACCGTACCCTCATGTTGAGGTTGAATGTGTGCTTTTTATTATTCTCTTTTTCTTTTGACTCACGAACACAAAGCCCAAACTTGATGATAAATGCTGTCCCATACTTTTACACATTTATCCGGTTCATGCAGGTGAATATATCAAACAATTGCAAATTACTCATTGGTATGCTCCCAACACAAAGGTAGTTGTTTGATATGTATTAGAAGACAGTTATTCCAAATGATAAGCTTGTCATATCATACATTTAAACTATTAATGTACTTTTACAATTATGTAAAATATGACAACTCTTCATCTTCATTTATAATGTAAACTAAAAAATATACCATGAAGAACTCACATTCTTAATTTTATGTTATTATGTAATTTTACATTAAAAAGAGAAAACTGTTTTTACAGGTGCTGTACAACAGAAACTATATGTCCAATACTAAAAGAGTAGAGACCATTTGGTATTCAAAATGATTATGGATGGTGTATAATTTCCAGAACAGAAATCAGAACTTTTCAAGATCCTTCACTTGCTTCAATCTCAATTTTTCACACTCAGGTTCAAGTTTATTGTCATTCAACCATTAATGTGTGTACAACCAAATGAAATGATGTTCCTCTGAACCAAGATGCCAACACAAAACATAAAGTATTATTACCACAAAAAATTAACAAATTATAACATATATTTCAGAATAAGGTGCACTTATGACACAAGTTAAAAAATAAACAGTATAACGCTACCAGCACTGCATACATGATGAAACCTGGGTAGTGGCAAGGAGTTCGGTAGACTCACAGGGGAATAAGATGCTTCCCATCATAACAGTACTTGTCCTAATGCTATGTTAGGGGTTCTAAGAGAGTGTGGGATGGATGGGAGGAATTCTTAACAATACTAAGGACCCTGTATATGTAGCACTCCTGATAATTATCTCAGATGGGTGAAAGTGAGACCCTGCTGATCCTCTCAGCTGTCCTTGCAATTTCATTCAGAATTATGATATTTCAATGAGTAAATTAAAGTAGATCACATAACAATTTTCATCAAGTACTTAAGATTTTAAGACTATAGACAGATGAATCTATTTAGTATACATTTAATTACAGGCTTATTCTAAGGGAATATTCATATTGCCTCCAGTTCCACACATCAGGAATGTTTTAAAAGCAATTTAAAATTTTATATTTTAAGCTGATTGTTTCTCCATAATACAAGGGTGACTTACTCCCTTAAAAGAGACATTCCATATTGTCCTCCTCTCACTTTCCAAAAAACATATATTTTATTCTTTCTTATTCCAGCTCCAGGGGTTGGTTGCATTTTGAACCCCTGTGGTAGGTGAAGGGAACATATTCCCAGATCAGGATTTTAACCAACTGATGAAAAGTACAAGGCATTGGTAAGGCCAAATTTGGAGTATTGTGTACAGTTCTGGTCACCGAATTATAGGAAAGACATCAACAAAATAGAGAGAGTACAGAGAAGATTTACTAGAATGTTATCTGAGTTTCAGCACCTAAGTCACAGGGAAAGGTTGAACAAGTTAGGTCTTTATTCTCTGGAGCATAGAAGGTTGAGGGGGGACTTGATAGAGGTATTTAAAATTATGAGGGGGATAGATAGAGTTGACGTGGATAGGCTTTTTCCACTGAGAGTAGGGGAGATTCAAACAAGAGGACATGAGTTGAGACTTAGGGGGCAAAAGTGTAAGGGTAACATGAGGGGGAATTTCTTTACTCAGAAAGTGGTAGCTGTGTGGAATGAGCTTCCAGTAGAAGTGGTAGAGGCAGATTCGGTATTGTCATTTAAAGTAAAATTGGATATGTATATGGACAGGAAAGGAATGGAGGGTTATGGTCTGAGTGCAGGTCAATGGGATTAGGTGAGAGTAAGCGTTCGGCACGGACCAGAAGGGCCGAGATGGCCTGTTTCCGTGCTGTAATTGTTATATGGTTATATGGTTATAAAAGGGAATGATGGTAAATTTCTAAATTGGAATGGTACATAACTTGAAGGAAAACTTGCAGGTGGTGGTGTTCTGTTACACCTGCCAACCTTGTTCTTGAGTAAATGGCAAAGGTCATGGGTTTAGGAGGTGGTATTGAAGAATAGTTGGCAGATTTCTATAGTGAATTTAGTAAATGATGAAGACTACAGACAAAATGCTGTATTGAAAATAAATCCAAGTTTCAAGCAAGGGGATATCAAGTGTGCATGACAGATTGAATGCACTTACAAGTATTCGAGAAATAGGAAATAAGCAAGTCTGAGCTGTTTCTTTTTAAACATCGTATGTGTTTGCAGTGTTAACTATTTGATTATATTGAGAAATGACAGGGTATGCATAAACTGTTCTGAAACTGAGATTTTGTTCACCAGATGGGTTTCAGGGAACATGGGACTGTCACATGAGGAAATACTAAACAGACTACGTCTCTATTCTCTTGTTTTGCAGAATTAGAGGTTTCACTTGTGAGAAAGTCATGAGCAAGGTGGGGCCAGCCATTTACAACTGAGGTGTGTAGCAATTTCCTCTCTCAGGGAGTACTGAATCTTTGTAATTATCTGCCCTTGAGGGTGGTGGTGGCCCAATCATTAAATACACTCAGTGGCCACTTTATTAGGTACACCTGTACAGCTGCTCATTAATGCAAATATCTAATCAGCCAATCACATGGCAGCAACTCAATGCATAAAAGCATGCAGACCTGCTCAAACAATTCAGTCATTGTTCAGAACGGGGAAAGAAATGTGATCTGAGTAACTTTGACCATGAAATGTTTGTTGGACTCAGATGGAGTGGTATGATTATCGCAGAAACTGAATCTCCTGGGATTTTCATGCAGAACAGTGGTGCAATAACAAAAACATCCTGCGAGCCCCAGTTCTGTGGGTGAAAGCACATTGTTGATGAGAGGTCAGAGGAGAATGGCCAGACTGGTTCAAGGAAGACAACAGCAACTCAAATAACCATTGGTTACAACAGTAGCGTTACAACAGAAGAGCATCTCTGAGTACACAGCACGTTGAACTTTGAAGTAGGTGGGCTACAGCAGCACAAGACCATGAACATACATTCAGTAGCCACGTTATTAGGTTCAGGAGGTACCTAATAAAGTTGCAGTGAGTGCATATTTAAGATGAATATAAATAGATATTTGAAAAATCAAAGTATACTGGCAGGTCAAGGCCAGTTTAGATCAGCCAGCATTAATTGAATATCGGAAAAGGTTTGAGGAGCCTGGTGATCTACTCCTGCTCCTGTCTCCTTGTGTTCCTGAGTGATTTCATAGCTATGTACAAAATCATTACAGGGTCTGATAGATATTCCCTCTGGCTGGGATACTTGGAAGCAGAGCTCACAATCCCAAAATAAAGAGTTAGCCAATCAATACAGCTGAGAAGAAATTAGTCACCAAAAGGACACTGTATCTTTGGAATTATCTACCCAAACTAATTGGTACTGACTATACTCATGTCAGATTAATAGATTTTTTTTTGATATTGTGAGAATCAGTGGATTATGGGGATAAGTTTGGGAAAAAGGCACTGAAGTAAAAGATCAACCATGATCTTATTCAAAGATGGGAGAAGCACAAGGGACAAAGTGGCCTTCCCCTGCTTCTCTTTTCTCTCTTCTTTTGTTCTCTTTAGCAACTTGTCTGGTTGCTTTCTTCTTGTCTATTAGTTTAATTTCAGTGCATCAAATTTTCAAAAATATTAAGTCATAATATTGCTTTTTATAGATGGTTATTGAAAATGATGGTTTCATACACACTTCAAAGTTCAAAATAATTTTTATTATCAAAGTACATATATGTCAACATATACAACCCTGAGATTCATTTTCTTGTGGGCATACTCAAAAAGTCTATAGAATAATAATCATAACAGAATCAATGGAAGACTGCCCAACTACAGTGTTTAACCAGAGTGCAGAGGACAAAAAAAACTGTGCAAGTGCAAAAAGAGTAAATAATAATAATAAATAAATAAGCAATAAACATCAAGGACATGAGATGAAGATTTCTCGAAAGTGAGTCCTTTGGTTGTAGGAATATTTCAAGAATGGAGCAACTGAAGTCGAGTGAGGTTATCCCTTTGATTTAACAGGTTAATAGGTGGGGGGTAGTAACTGTTCGTGAACCTGGTGGTGTGAGTCCTGAGGCTCCAGTACCTTCTTCCTGATGGTAGCATGGGGTCCCTGATGATGGATACTGCTTTCCTGCACAGTGTTTCATCTACATGTGCTCAATAGTTTGGAGGGTTTTACCCATGATGGACTGGGCCATTGTCACTTTTTTTTGTAAGAGTTTCCATTCAAGTACATTGGTGTTTCCTTACCAGGTGTGATGCAGCCAGTCAATATACTCTCCACCACACATCTATAGACATTTGTTTCTTAAAACAAGAAAAAGTATTTACATCAAGCCCACTCCTGTGCTCAATTTACCCACTTATCCCAATTTCATGTACTTCTGTTGTTCCCAGAATTTAATATTTCTCCAAATGCATGTTTAGTCAATTTTTAAACACTAACATAGACTCGATTTCAATTACTATCTCTGATAATGCATTGCACAGATCTCTGCATAAAAGCAGTGCCTCCATTCTCTCTGCTAATTCTTTTACATTAGCAACATTAATGTTGCCTTTTTCTGTATTATTCATTGACTGAATACAGCTTGCACATTGTTAATCTGATTTTATTTAGTTATAATTAAGCCTGTATTATGTCTTCAATATGTCTATAGTTTTAAGGTTCAGATTTTCAAGTCTAGTCTCACATTTGTTCTTCCTCAAACAGGGAACACCCTAGAGAATCTGTACTCTATCTAAAACATCTTTTTACAATACCGAATCCAAATTTCTTTTCCTCCATGTGGAATTACTAACATTTCATTCAAAGGATACTGTTATAAATTGACAAGAAGCCCTGTAGATTTTGCAACATTACCCAATATTCTGTTAGCTTTCTCAAGCTTGTAAACATGAACCCTAAATCCCTTTGCTCTTTCATATGAATCCCCGTTCCCATTTTTAACTATTATACACCTTTTGACCAACACTGCACTGTAGAGAAAAAAAATCCTCATTCCATTTTAAATAGCCAAACTTTAGTCATGATTAGGTCAAACTCATATGAACAAGTAACTGTATGCACAGGTACAATGAGAAACTTAACTTGCAGCAGCATCATAGGCATCATAAAAGCAACATTTGAAAGACAAAATATTATCTGAATATAAAATAAGCACAATTTTTACAGGAAAGAACATAATTAGAACAAGTCTATTTTAGTGATCTAACTGGTCATAGTGATTCCCTACTTATGTCTCTGCCTTGTCATCCATGAGATCATACACATAGACCTACTGTTTCCAATTTTGTTTTGAGAGCAACGCATTCTTAATCCAAGAAAAAAATTGAGTGAAACACACCATTGGGCAAACTTAATCTCTGTCCTGCAAACTAAGTAGAATCTCTAACAAGTTGCCCTTGATGAACAGCTTGTTTTCTCCTGCTGCCTTGTATAAGAATCCAATAATAGGGATCTGCAATTCCCCTACTCATTTTTGATAAAGTTCACAGAGCATTTCAGAATAAATGTTCTATAGTCTTTGATAAACACCTGTTGGATTGGTCCCAGAAATTCTTTTGATTAGCTTTAGTTGTCCTCTCCACAGCTTTAAGTGGCATGTAAATATGAACTGGTGAGTACATCTTGAAGTACCACATGAAACCAAAATCTCCATAGTATTTCCTCACAAGCAGCTGTAAAGGAATTGAGACCAGCACTTGACATTAGAATTCTGCCAGAGCTCATTAATGAATGGTAACAGGCACCTCCAGGAATAGCCCCAAGGTAGCCATTCTTTTCCCAAAATTACATCTTGCAGGAAACATGGTTACAGCAACTGTTTCACCTCCAGATCCCATTTAGGCCACCTTGGAGGACTGTTGGCACCCAAACACATTTTCACAAAAATTACCTCCCCTAAAATTCATGTCTTTGATGGGCAGCTGGCTTACGGAGCCAAAGGTTGTTTGAAGTTTAATGGCAAAACTGACTCAGACATATGGATAAGTTCAATGGCTTGCTTTGTCTAAAAATTAATTAAATTTTATGCCTTTCTTTTTAGAAAAACTGCTACTTTTATACAGAGCCCTGATGCTGAAGCATCTTTGGAATTCAAATCTGGTGGACATGTTGCTTTAAATCAATTACTTTTAATAGATTTATTGTAGCTTATCCTGAAATAATTCATGGTTGACAATTGGCTTTAACATGCTTGTGTTTTTTGTAAGTACATTTTGATTGGCTGATGTAAGAGTTTCCAGAATATTTTGTTTTGAATCAGTGAAGAATATGAACCAATCAAAGCTCTTCTTCCTTTGCTGGGATGTTGAAGGTATGCAAGTACAAATCTAATGCTGTTCTGTGCATATATTACTCCACATAAATAAAGGAGTAATACAGTTTTAGTATAGTACAAAATCAGTACATGCTTATCGTATGTTATAGCTATTTTTATTTAGTCTATTCTACAAAACATTTTCTAATCTATTCTTTTTTCCCCTGTCTTTTCTAATGCCACACATTCAAACATTATATCAGTGATGAAGCCATGAAAGTTGGAGTTCTTTCTCTGTTAATATCTGCAAGTCTGTATCTGCTAACATAAGATGCAGTGACAAAGAAAGGTAACAACCCTCTTGGCATTTAGCTAAGTCAATGGGGGAGAAAAGCCCACATCTGATTCTTAAGGCAGCTGTTCAACAAGTTACTGGTGTTTTCAATCATGATGCCTCCAGTGCTACATAATATTAAATAATATACAAAGTTTACTATAAGTTAAATAATATACTTGACATATAATCAGTTATTTGTTAAATTACACCTGTTTGAGAAAGAAATTGACAGGGAAAGAAATATGTGTTCTTTCACTAAATATTCAAGCACGTTTGGGTCATGAGGATGTAAAATTTATCTGAAATAAAGTAACTTACTCCCTTTAGTAACAGTGGTCAGATAGAAGGGAACTTCTCATGAGCTGACTGCTTTTCTATTTCCTGAATGAAAAGTGGATGCCACAGTAGTTTTCCTCCTGTTTTCAGCAGTAGAGCTCAATACTATCCCCTACATATTCCTGCTATAATATACATTCAAAATTTGCTTGTCACCTCACACTGATGAAAGCATTCTGTTATGCTCACTTTTGTTCATCTTTGTTGTACAAGTATAAGTGCTAAGTGCTTAAAATATTTGTCAATTATTAATATTAACTTCAGTAGAATCTGGGAAACACTTCTCTAAAACTTTCAAATTTTCAGTACTGACTTTTTTTAAAGGTTTTGAATAGGAAAGATTTCAACAACAAGTGACTTATAAAGCAAATCAAAGATTGTTATTGTGCCTTTTAGGAACATCCAGAATGGTAATATTGCTCAATTTATATAGGTGTTCTGCTCTCATTCTAATGGTTCATGGATAAATAGGTCTGTTGGATCCTACACACCAATTGTGCCATTAGTTAACAGAACTGAAATGGAAGTGAAGTTAGTGTAAGTGCAATCAAAATAAAGCAACAGAAATGTGATCTGGAATAATTAATTGACATCCAGTTTTCAAGTAGTAAAGCTTTTTACATATGTGTTGAGGATTATTTTTTCCCAATCCATACACACAGAACTACACAAATTCAGTTGTTATCTTTTTCCACTGAGGCTGGGTAGGAGTACAACTAGAGGTCATGGGTTAAGAATGAAAGGTGAAAGATTTCAGGGGAACATGAGGGGAAACTTCTTCACTCAAAGGGTCATGAAAGCATGGAATGAGCTGCCAGCACAAGTGAGGCATGTGAGCTCCATTTCAATGTTTAAGAGAAGTTTGAATAAATACATTTATGGATCGTTATGGTCCTGGTGCAGGCCAATAGTTCAAAACAGATTAGATGGGCTGAAGGGCCTGTTTCTGCACTGTACTTTTGTATGACTCTATGTTGTACAGGAAAGAAGGAGTTAAAGATATGAAGGACCTTAAAATCTAAGAACAACACTGCCTAAGAAATTGTTCAGTTTACCAGAAGCAATTAATGGAAAACAGATTAATGAACAACTGAATGAAAAACATATTGGAGAAAAATGTTATTGTTAATAGAATGCAGCCTTTTGCAACAAATAACGTCCCAAAATGAAAGCCCTGGAGACCAATAAAATATCTCCAAGTCAAAATCCAATTTTTAACAACATTGGACTTCAGTATTCTGCTGCGATATTGTCTGGACTTTCAGCAGTGAGAATGTTACCTGACTAGATAAATAACAAGAGTCAGTCATGCATAATGGAGAGCATCTCTAAAAATAAAATTGCCTTGATCCACACAGAAATTAAACTTCATATGTAGGCAGGATCTAAATTTATGTTCTCAGCAGAAACTGTTACTTTTTCCCACTTTCTCTTGCTTTAGCACAACCATAGGATTACCTCTGGTGGTGCATGAATTGCTGGCTTCAAGATGCAGTTCATTGCAAATCAGTCAAGCCAAAATGGTTTAAGTTCATGCATTCAGAACTTAACACACTGTAGTTCTTTCATTGAAAGGGCTTCACTTCTGGCATATGGCAATTATGCAAATTGTGTTAGTTTGAGCTCCAGAATTCTAAGTTTGCTATCTTGTAAAAGAGTTTTTCCAAATATTGTATCATTTTGTCTGGTTTGAGAAATAGAAATTACATATAAGTAGTTAAAAAGATGCATATCTGATTTACTTTATTTACAATGTATGTATGAATTTAGATATGCTCTAAAGTGAAAACGAGGTAAAAGAAACAACTTTTATTCAGTTTGCTGAATATTAAAGCGGGATCGCAATGGACCACCACAGAAGCTATCTATCTCACTTATGAAAATTATTCCCTCTTGTTCAGAAGTACCTTATTTCTAAAATATTCTACTTCTAAGTGTCTTGCAAACCTTCAAGTTTATGCCATGGCATTAATTAGAGCCAACTATGTACTTTATAATAGCTTATATAGAGTGAAGTATGAAACATATTGCTTCTTCATGCCTTCCATATTACAAATACAGTCTGCTTGTGTTAAACACCACTATCACGTTCCTTCCCACAGCCAAAATGTGAAATATACGTCTTCAATCTGTAACAGTTACTACAATCCATGTGTAGAAATCTGGCATGTAATATTCTTCCCTGGAAACGTTTGAGAAACAGTTATTTGCAAGTAGTTCATATTTCTTGTCCATTGTTAATCTTGATTATTTTTCATTTACACAATAAACATAACAAAGAATGTATTTATTCGCATTACTTGTCGTTGGCCCAATCTCAACTGTGTCTGTTTTAACAGCATTTCTCCTCAATCAACATGTGGCTTTTACATCTCTCAGTCTATGAAATCTACCGCAGGGTATGTATGAGTCTCAGTCCTTCCATCACAGGGTGGATTGCTCTCTTGGCTTCAGTGAGACAGGAACACAGACACTGTTCCCCATTCCTAGAGTCTCAGGAAGGGGGTGAACACATAATCTTCACTGTCTCACTAAGACAGAGGCCTCCTGCTATTTCATAGTCTCGGTGCCTGGATATCTGTCAGCAAAAGCGACTCACTAAAGTATAAGCAAAAAGATTCCTCTGATTCTTCACAGCAAAGAGGCACAGAGAACCCGACGGCAAAGCAGAAGTCTTACAAGATCAATGGATCAGAAAGTAAGCAAATAAGTACCTCTGACTTCTCCCTGTCTTCCAGTTAAAGAAACTGTTGTTGGGCCATTGGATGAAATGCTCCTAGCTAAGTCTTTGCCTCAGAATCCTCTAATATGTAGTAATTGATCACTCAAGCCATTTGCTATGCAAAAAATGTCAAACTACACATCAGTTTCCAGCACGCAGTGATATTTCTTCCAATGATAGATTGGGAACAGAAGCCAATGTCTTTGGTCTGTGCCAGAAATCAATTTCTCCCAGGTTCTGACCCAGTCCTTCTCCTGACAACTGTCTGAGACTGAGCTGAAAGGTATTCAGCCTTGATATCATATTTGACAGCTTCAGACCATGTCTGCCAAGTCAGGCTGGTTGGACTATACCCCATAGTTTTGAAAGAGGTGGCTGAGGAGATTCTGGAAGCATTAGTAATGAGCTTTCAAAAATCACTAGATTCTGGAATTGCTACAGAGGACTTGAAAATTGCAAATGTAAGTCCATTCTTTAAGAAGGAGAGAGGCAGGAGAAAGGAAATTACATGCCTTTTAACCCGACTTCAGTGGTTTGGGAAGATTTTGGAATCCATCGTTAAGGATGAAGTTTTGGGGTAATTGGTGGCACATTATATGGGAGGCCATGGTTTCCTTCAGAGGAAATCTTGCCTGACAAATCTGTTGGAATTTTTTGAGGAAATAGCTGGCAGGACAGACAAAGGAGAGTCAGTAGATGTTTTTTACTTGTATAACAGTAAAGATACTAGTTTGGATAGTAGATTGGCTGACTGGCAGGAGTGACAGAGCGATAATAAAGGGGATTTATTCTGGTTGGCTGACAGTGAATAGTGGTGTTCTGGAGTTGTTGGTATTGGGACCATTGCATTTCACATCATATGTCAGAAATTTGGATGATGGAATTGATGGCTTTGTGGCCAAATTTGAAGATGACCCGAAGATAGACGGAAGGGCAGGTAGTGTTGAGGAAGTAGGGAGTCTGTAAAAGGACTTAGATGGAGAGAATGAGCAAAGAATTGACAGATCGAATATTGCATTGGGAAGAGTATTGTCATGCACTTGGTAGAAGGAATAAAGGTGTGTTCTATTTTCTAAACCCAGGAAGAAATTCAAAAATCAGAGGTGCAAAGGGGTGTAATTCCTTGTGTAGGATTCCCTAAAGATTAACATGCAGGTTGAGTCTGTGGTGAGGAAGGCAAATGAAATGTTAGCATTCATTTCAAGAGGACTAGAAGATAAGAGCAAGGATGTAATACTGTGGCTTTATAAGGCATTGATCAGACCATAGTTGAAGTATTGTGTGCAGTTTTGGGCCCTGTATCTAAGAAAAGATCTGCTGGCATTGGAGAGATTCCAGAGGAGGTTATGAGAATGATTCCAGGAATGAAAAGGTTAACAAATGAGGAATGTTTAATGGCTCTAGACCTGTGCTAGCTGGAGTTAAGAAGAATGAGGAGGGATCTCATTGAAACCTATCAAATATTGTAATGCCTTGATAGAGTGGATGTGGAAAGACAGTTTGCTATAGTGTGTAAGTCTAGGACCAGAGGGCACAGCCTCTGAACAGAGGGACATCCATTTAGAACAGAGATGGGGTGGAATTGTTTTAGACAAGAGAGTGGTAAAGGCACAAGGTTGTTGTCATTCTAATAAATCTCACATAGATTTCTTTAGCCAGAGAGTGCAGAATCTGTGAATTCATTGCCACAGATGGCAGTGGAGGCCAAGTCATTGAGTGTATTTAAAGCAGAGGTTGATCAGTTCTTGATTAGTCAGGGCATCAAAGGTTAAGGGGAGAAAGCAGGAGAATGGGGTTGAGAGGGATAATAAATCAGCCATGATGGAATGGTAGAGCAGACTCGATGGGCCGAGTGGCCTACTTCTGCTCTTGTGTCGTATGGTCTTACGACCGGAATTTTCTCTGCAAAACATCTATTTTCACACTGCATCTATTCCTCTGTTCCTGAAACTATAAACAATGTTTTTGTTTCTTCTAAACTTTACTGTCTGTTCTCCTTCAACCAATCTGTAAGGGTCAACAACATATTTATTCTTGTTTACTAAGTAATGCCAGCCCTTTGACGGCATCTCCTTACTCCCCATCAGCTGTTCAATTCCCTCCAGTCTCACCCCTTCCTTTCATCTTTATCTCCTCTTGTACTAAAACAAACCCCAGCCTATCAATATTCCGACCTATTGCATGCAAACAATTTTACCTGCTGCACCACTGGCTCCCAGCTGTCCAGCACTTGTTGGAGTTTGGAATTCTTTCCCTAGGCTTCTCTATCTCTAAATCCTCCTTTAAGACATCTCCTTAACTAAGCTTTTCGTTATAAGGAATAACATCATCATAAGTGGCCTTTTACCAGACTGTATTTAGCAACACAACAAAGAAGCACCTTCTGATATTGTACAGTGTTAAAGGCACTGTAAAATTGTGAGTTGGGCCACCGTTGCTTCTCCCAAAATGTCTGAAAAGTGATGTTTGATGACATTCTTCACAATAAAGTATTTTTCTTTGAAATTCTTGGTACTTGCACATTGAGTTTAAATAATGAGTAAACTGCAGTAACAACAAATTTGTGTGAACCTTAACTTTTATTTCATTTTATTTTATTTGGGCTCTGGTAAATCCCATAAGTACTTAATTTTATTCTTATTTGGAATTTTGTTTAGAAATAAAATATGGTAATAGTCCCTTCCTGCTGCCCAAATACACCAATATAACTATTAACCAGAATCAGAATCAGGTTTATTATCATTGGCATGTGACGTGAAATTTGCTAACTTAGCAGCAGCAGTTCAATGCAATACATAACCTAGCAGAAAGAAAAAAAATAATAAATAAAATTATATTAATAATAAATAAACAAGTAAATCAATTACTTTGATTCAATAGATTTTTTAAAAATATACAAAATCAGAAATACTATATATTTAAAAAAAGTAAGTTAGTGTCCAAAGTTTCAATGTCCTTATAGGAATCAGATGGCAGAGGGGGAAAAGCTGTTCCTGAATCACTGAGTGTGTCCCTTCAGGCTTCTGTACCTCCTACCAGATGGTAACAGTGAGAAAAGGGCATTCCCTGGGTGCTGGAGGTCCTTAATAATGGATGCTGCCTTTCTGAGACACCGCTCCCTAAAGATGTCCTGGGTACTTTGTAGGCTACTATCCAAGATGGAGCTGACTAGCTTTACAACCTTCTGAAGTTTCTTTTGGTCCTGTGCAGTAGCCCCTCCATACCAGACAGTGATGCAGTCTGTCAAAATGCTCTCCATGGTACAACTATAGATGTTTTTGAGTGCATTTGTTGACATGCCAAATCTCTTCAAACTCCCAATAAAGTATAGCTGCTGTCTTGCCTTCTTTATAACTACATTGATATGTTGGGACCAGGTTAGATTCTCAGAGATCTTGACACGCAGGAACTTGAAGCTGCTCACTCTCTCCACTTCTAATCCCTCTATGAAGATCGGTATATGTTCCTTCGTCTTACCCTTCCTGAAGTCCACAATCAGCTCTTTCATCTTACTGACATTGAGTGCCAGGTTGTTGCTGTGGTACAACTCCTCTAGTTGGCAAATTTCACTCCTGTACACCCTCTCATCACCACCTGAGATTCTACCAACAATGGTTCTATTGCAAGCAAATTTCTAGATGGTATTTGAGCTATGCCTAGCCAACAGTCATGTGTATATAGAGAGTAGAGCAGTGGGCTAAGCACACACCCCTGAGGTGCGCCAGTGTTGATCATCAGTGAGGAGGATAGAACATCAGCAATCTGCACAGATTGTGGTCTTCTGGTTAGGAAGTCAAGGATCCAATTGCAGAGGGAGGTACAGAGGCCCAGGTTCTGCAATTTCTCAATCAAGATTGTGGGAATGATAGTATTAAATGCAGAGTTATAGTCAATGAACAGCATTCTGACATAGGTGCTTGTGTTGTCTAGGTGGTCTAAAGCCACGTGAAGAGCCATGGAGATTGCGTCTGCCATTAACCTATTGTGATGATAGGCAAATTGGAATAGGTTCAGGTCCTTGCTGAGGCAGGAGTTCAGTCTAGTCATGACCAACCTCTCAAAGCATTTCATTTCTGTCGATGTGTGTGCTACTGGGCGATAGTCATTAAGGCAGCCCACATTATTCTTCAAGAGCAAACACGAGGAAATCTGCAGATGCTGGAAATTCAAACAACAACACACACAAAATGCTGGTGGAACACAGCAGGCCAAGCAGCATCTATAGGGAGAAGTGCTGTCGTCGTTTCGGGCTGAGACCCTTCGTCAGGACTAGGTCTAGGTCAGAAGGGTCTCAGCCCAAAACATCGACAGCGCTTCTCCCTATAGATGCTGCCTGGCCTGCTGTGTTCCACCAGCATTTTGTGTGTGTTGTTTGTCCACATTACTCTTCTTAGACACTGGTATAATTGTTGACTTTTTGAAGCAAGTGGGAACTTCTGCCCGTAGCAGTGAGAGGTTGAAAATGTCCTTAAATACTCCCGCTAGTTGGTTGGCACAGGTTTTCAGAGCCTTACCAAGTTCTCCATTGGGACCTTCCACCTTGCAAGGGTTCACTCTCATTAAAGACAACCTAACATCGGCCTCTAAAATGGAGATCACAGGGTCATCAGGTGTAGCAGGGATCTACTATCCTATGGAATGAGGGAGGAAACTAGAGCACCTGGAGGAAATCCACGCAGCCATGGGGAGACCATACAAACTCCTCTTTGTTGTCAAAGTATGCATACAGTATGCAATACAATTCTGTTGCTTATCGTCTCCAGATAGCCATGGAATACAGAAAAATCATTGAAAGAAGACTTCAACTCCCCTCCCCACATGTAAAGGTAAAAGAAACAAATCTTGTAAACGCCAAATCCCACACCCCAACCTCGCAAAAAAAACTAACAAATTGCCCCCCGGAACACAGCAGCTAGAGAATCAAAAACCCCCAAACCCCTCCCTTGAACAGAAATAGCAACAAGAACATCAGAGCCCCCAATCGCCTCCCTTGCAAAAAAGCACAGCGGCAATAGCATCAAACCTCCAACCCCCTCTCTCAGACATAAAAACCATCAGATCACCCAGATAGAAAAAACTAACAAGAACATCAGACCAGAAATTTCCAACCTCTCCCTCACACAAAAACTAACATATCGCCCACAACCCACCAACCGGCACTAAGAAAGAAATCACAGAAAATTGAAGGCGAGCAGTATAAACGACAGTCCAATAGTCACATAACTCTTAGAATTTTGAAAACATCCTCCCATCAGCATCAAGGAGAGCGACCGCACAAACATAATCCATCTGTGTAGAACGACCACCATACTGCCAACCCAGATACTAACTACCATTGATCTGTGGCCTCCATAACGAGCAACCCCTGACTTGCTCTGCATTTGCCTTAATGCTTCAGTCTTCCTCGAAGCTTTAGAATGGAGCTGATCCTTACAGGCCATGCTGGAATTGAACACTGTCAGTGGTGTTAAGCTAACCACTGCTTTACTGTACAGTCCCAAACTGGCCAAAATAAAAATGAAGAATTAAAAATAATAAGTATACTTTTTAATGGGCAATTTGACTAGACAATCCCTTCCACTGAGTCAAAAGCATTGCATTACAAAAAAAAAGCTTTGGTTATCTCCTCTTTCTTCATTTAAAGCAATGATGTAAGCCAACAAACAAGAGCAGAATGGGTGGTTTTAATACCCACTTTTCAGGTGAAAATGTAGAGATTATGAGGAACCTGTAGAAGATGAGAGCAGATACTGTCTGATCAGTAATAATGTCAACCTTTGAGCAAGCTGTTAAATGCATATCTTCCTGTAGCTCCATCCACTAGTCTCCAAACAGACTTTGTACCTACACTAGCAACAGGTGGTGCCAATGAAGCACACTTTAATTCTGCAGCTATACCTGCTGGGTTGTGGTCTGCCAATTTCTTTGCAACTTGTTGACTCACAAATGACTGGAACCTATTTTGGCAATCTTCCACCTTCGCATTCTGGCATCACTAGGAGAAGAATAATAGTGATGAACTCTGGCAGTGTTGTTGTGGGATAATATTAAATCTGGATATAGGCCATCCGAAGGACTATAACTAAAGTGTAGCTATTTGAAGACGGTATTCCTTACAGGTGTTCTTATTCCTTGATTGTGCTTTGTTATTGGTTGCCAATTGATTCCCTTGTCTTGCAGATGTTGAATTTGTCCCTAAATTCTAGCCAGGGCTACCTATTTTTAAGAAGAAAGGCAGTAATCAATTAAAAACACACAACTTACTTGAATTAAAATAAAATATATTTTTAATTCCTCTACTCAGAAAGGATCTGTGGCATTGGTCTACCCAAAGCATGTAGGTCATAGGGCAGCAACTCATTTGGTGCAAACCACAATTTGGAAGCCACCTCTGAGCCACTGGCAATTGAAATTGGTTCTAATATTGGGCATAAATAATTTTCTGATCATCACAGCGGGAATTTGGAGAGGATGTTTAGGAAGGGAAAAGGGATCAGAAGATATAGAGAGAGTAGTGTGTGCCTTCCTAGTGTATTTACACTCTATTAAGTAAATGAAACATTCAGTACTAATTCTATAGTAATTTCAACACTGTAAAGGCCAGGTGTATAACCACTAAATGGGTAAGGTTTGTTTTAACTCTCCCTGTCAAAGGAATGGAAGTAATTTTGTGTTGCATTTCAAATTGCCATTTTGTGAGGTGACCATAATTCAGATTTCTTGTGCATTATAATTCTTGGATTTTGTTTTCATTTCCTGGGGCTGCCTTGCAATCATTAATGTTGCTCTTCTATTCCTATCAAAATATTCCTGCAATGAAGGATATGTCTGAGAAGCATGAGTTATGTGGCTTACTATGTCTCCATTCACAATACTACATTCCTGTGGATAAGGAGGATTACTGCATGATTGGATAACATCTGCAATTACAACGCTCTCACAAGCTATGTACAGATCTAGGCCGAACCACTAATGATCAATATGTAAAACCTGTACCACTTCTGTCAGATAGGACTTGTCTCCTGCATCTCTACATCTTGTCAGGTGTGCAAATTGAAGAACTCCATAGTAATTTCATCCAGAAGCTCTTTACATCCACTGTGATGAAGTATTTTGAGAAGTTGGTCATAAAGCATGGAGGTGTGGCCAGGATCCACTCCAATTTGTCTACTGTCACAACGGATCAACAGCAGATGCCATTTCCATTGGCTCTTCACTCAGCTCTGGAACACTTGGGCAATGAAGATGCATACATCAGGATGCTCTTCATTGACCACAGCTCAGAATTCAACACTATCAGCCCCTCAAGACTCATCACTACATTCCAAGACTTGGGAACTGTTACCTACTGGGATCCTCAATTTCCTCACTGACAAACCCCAGACTGACAACAACATCCCCTCAACACTCACTATCATTGTGGGTGCACCACGGGGCTATGAACTTACTCACTTTATACTTATGATTGTGTGGCTAAGTACAGCTCCAATGCTATACTTAATTTGCTGATGACACCACAGTTGTTGGCTGAATCAAAGGGGGTGATGGATTGGCATATAGGAAAGGGCTTGAAAATCTGGTTCAGTAGTGCCACAACAACAACCAGTCACTCAATATCAGCAAAACCAAAGTGCTGATTATAGAGTACAGGAGGAAGAAGCAAAAATTCCCTGAGCTAGTCTTCATCAGGGAATAGAGATGGACATGGTCAAAAGCTTTAAATTCTGCGTCATCAATATATCAGAGAATCTGTCCTGGGACCAGCACAAAAGTGTCTACACAAAGAAGGTACAACAGTGCCTCAACTTTCTTAGAACTTTGTGCAGGTTACACTAAAACTTTTTTATGAACTTCTATAGATACACAGTAAAGAGTATTCCAACTGGTTGGATCATGGTCTGGTATGGAAACACCAATGCCCAAGAACAGAAAAAACTACAGAGTGTGGTAGATACAACCCAGTCCATCATAGGGAAAATCCTCTTCACCACATTTACATGGAGTATTGCCACAAGAAAGCAGCATCCATCATCAAAGACCCCCAACATCCTGGCCATGCCCTCTTATAGGTACTGCCATCAGTAGGAGGTACAGAAACCTTAGGTCCCAAGCCACCAGTTCAGGAATAGTTATCACTCTACAACCATCAGACTCCTGAATCGGTGTAGATAACTTCATTCACCATGAATTTAAACTGACTCTACAGACTCACTTCCAAGGAATTTTTACAAGTCATGTTCCCAGTATTAATTTTATTTGCACAGTTCGTCTTCTTTTGCACATTGATTATCAGTCTTTGTTTATGTGTAGCTTTTTGTAAAATTATATTGTATTTCTTTTTTCCCTGCAAGCGCCTGAGAAAAAAATGAATCTCAAGGTATCATATATGTACTTTGATAATAAATTTACTTTGGACTTTGAAACATTGCCTGTAAAAGCCAGGTGTATAACCACTGAATGGGTAAGGTTTGTTTTAACTCTTCCTGTCAAAGGAATGAAGTAATTTTGTGTTGCATTTCAAATTGCCGTTTCGTGAGGCGATCATAATTCAGAGTTCTTGTGCATTATAATTCTTGGTTTTGTTTTCATTTCCTGGGGCTGCCTTGCTATAGAATCATTAATGTTGCTCTTCTATTCTTATCAAAATATTCCTGCAATGAAGGATATGTCTGGGAAGCATGAGTTATGTGGCTTACTATGTCCCCATTCACAATACTACATTCCTGTGGATAAGGAGGATTACTGCATGATTGGATAACATCTGCAATTACAACGCTCTCAGAAGCTATGTACAGATCTAGGCCGAACCACTAATGATCAATATGTACAACCTGTACCACTTCTGTCAGATAGGACTTGTCTCCTGCATCTCTACATCTTGTCAGGTGTGTAGATTGAAGAATGACATCTGCCTTTCTGGTCACCTCAAGTTTCTGCCTTTAGTGGCTGAGGACATCTAAAAGTGGTTCAACAGAATCCTTACAGACCCCTCCACTGTTGAACTGCCTACAAAGTTCAAAGGATTCGAAGTACATTTATTATCAAAGTATGTACACAGAGTACAACTCTGAGATTCATCCTCCCCCAGACAGTCTTGAAACAAAGAAACACCATGGAACCCGTTCAAGAAAACATGAAACACCCAATGTATGTAAAAAGAACAAATTGCACAAACAGCAAAAAGTGAGCGAACAACACAAAGAATATCAAACATCAAACCAGGACTCCAGTAGTATTCCAGTTAGTTCAGTTTAGAGCTGTGTCGTTAGTCCACTGCAGGCTTCATGCAGAGCAATTCTTCACAGAAGTGCCCCTATCACACCGATCACCCTGTTGTTGCATGATTGACAGGGAAAGGGCCAATGATGATGATTTTGATCTTCCAAATGTTTAACTGCAGGCATTTGGAGCTCATCCCAAGGATGAGTCTCAGATAAGCAGAATAACAGCATGGAGGTAACACTGGACACTAAAGAGGTGGTCCGGAGATAACACAGGCTGTTGTTACTGCTCATGAGAAGCTGTATGTAGGAATAAGTTCACAGGAAGCTTTGAAAAGGATGAAACGGATGTGAAAAACTACTGTATCTGACTGAATCTGCTTTCAGAAGACTCCTGAACATTAATAGACCTGGATACAGTGGATGTAGAGAGGATGTTTTCAATAGTTTGTAATAGTCAAGGATCCAAGGGCACAGCCTCAGAATAAAAGGACATCCCTTTAAAACTGAGATGAGGAGGAACTTTATCAGCCAGAGGGTGGTGAATCTGTGGAATTCATTATCAGAGAGGGTGGTGGAGGCCAAGTCATCAACTATACTTAAGGCAGCATTTGATAGATGTTTGACTGGTCAAAGGTTTAAGGGTTACGGGGAAAAGGCAGGAGAATGGGGTTGAAGAACATCAGCCAGCCATGATCGGATAGTGGAGCTGACTCGCTTGACTGAATGCCTAATTCTGTTCCTATTTCATATGATCTTACGGATTGGATTAGTGGCGAAGCTGCATCGAGGAGGAGGGCATGATTGTGTATCTCAGTGGCAGCAGAGAGATCAAGGAGGTTAATTGTACAGTCACAGTCACCTAGGGTGAGCAAGAGCAAGAATTACAGTATGTATCCATGACAGCTATGGTCTCTCCACCTTCGGTAATGGTGTCAGATCTGTTTCTAACTATGTGCGTCTGCATTGGTTAGAGTAGGGGGTTCCCAACTTTTTAATGTCATAGACCAATATCATTATGCAAAGGGTCTGTGGGCTACAGAAACTGGTTGGCACTATGATCCTTGTGGATGAATCTGTGCTGCAGTGTTCAAGTTTTTTCCCATGTTTAACTGCAGTCATCTGGAGATCATCCCAAGACTTGGTGCCCCAGAAGGCCAGAATGAGAGCACAGAAGCTCTGCAGGTGCCAAGAGCCGATGTACAGATATAATGTGTTTTGTTCACGTTTGCATGAAGCTAGCTCCTTACACATGTCTGACATTAACACGTGCAACTTCAAGATTCAAGAATTAAGTTTGTTTACTGTCATTCTTCAGTAGACGAGTATAAAGAAGAACCAAATGATTTTACTCCAGGTCCGATGCAGCACCAAAAAATACAATAACCAGAAAGAACATAATAAAAAAAAGAAAAATAATAAATAATTGTTATTAAAAAAAATAAAACAAATATAAAAGTAATCCTATAGAGCGACACCAGGTGATGTGGATGTCAGGGTAGAGGTCTTGATCAGCCTGACAGCCTGGGGGAAATAACTGTCTTTGAGTCTGGTGGGCATGCAGTGGATGTTGTAGTGCCTTTTCCCTGATGTGAGTGGGATGAAGGGTCCATGGGTGGGATCCTTCATGGTATTGCTGACCTTTTTGCAGCACCCTTAACCATATAACCATATAACAATTACAGCACGGAAACAGGCCATTTCGGCCCTTCTAGTCCGTGCCGAACTCTTACTCTCCATTCCTTTTCTGTCCATATACCTATCCGATTTTACTTTAAATGACAATACGAACCTGCCTCTACCACTTCTACTGGAAGCTCGTTCCACACATCTACCACTCTCTGAGTAAAGAAATTCCCCCTCATGTTACCCTTAAACTTCTGCCCCCTAACTTTCAACTCATGTCCTCTTGTTTGAATCTCCCCTACTCTCAATGGAAAAAGTCTATCCACGTCAACTCTATCTATCCCCCTCATGATTTTAAATACATCTATCAAGTCCCCCCTCAACCTTCTATGCTCCAAAGAATAAAGACCTAACTTGTTCAATCTTTCCCTGTAACTTAGGTGCTGAAACCCAGCTAACATTCTGGTAAATCTTCTCTGTACTCTCCCTATTTTGTTGACATCTTTCCTGTAATTCGGTGACCAGAACTGTACACAATACTCCAAATTCGGCCTTACCAATGCCCTGTACAATTTTAACATTACATCCCAACTCCTATACTCAATGCTCTGATTTATAAAGGCCAACAGCTTTCTTCACCACCCTATCCACATGAGATTCCACCTTCAGGGAACTATGCACCATTATTCCTAGATCACTCTGTTCTACTGCATTCTTCAATGCCCTACCATTTACCATGTATGTCCTATTTGGATTATTCCTACCAAAATGTAGCATCTCACACTTATCAGCATTAAACTCTATCTGCCATCATTCAGCCCACTCTTCTAACTGGACTAAATCTCTCTCTGTATATATGTCCTTGATTGTGGATAGATTGGTACCAGTGATGCATTAACTACCTGTTGTAGAGCACTCCTGTCCATCATAGTGCAGTTTCAGTACCACACCATGATGCAACATGTCTGGATACTCTCAGCAGTGCATCTGTAGAAGATTGTGAGTATTGGTGTGCATAGTTCAGCCTCCTCAGAAAGTAAAGGCTACTTGTTGAACACACATGAACACTGCAGCTCTTCAGCTTTGCTCACTCTCAAGCATTTCCTAAATCCTTCTGCAACCTGCCACTCATGCTAGGCAGTACAGCCCGTGGTCCAGTTAAATTCACAGGAACCAATGGGTGAAGCCGGTCATTAATGCTCTTCCCAAATGTTCTCCTCCTCTCCCTAACCAGGTAATGACAGAGCAGGTATAACTGAGTGCAAAAATGTTGAGTGTCCATTTCCCTCCACAGATGCTGCCTGACCCGCTGGCTCCTTCAGCATTTGTTTTCTGCTCCTGTCTTTTGTGTCTCTAGATATAATTGGGTGACTGAGTTCATCATACAATATGGATGTTAAAGGTAAGTTCTGTACATAGTGAGTATGTGGAATGCCCTGCCAAGGTGGTGGTAGAGGCAGATACATTAGGGGCATTTAAGAAACTATTAGGTTGGCATAGGGATGTTAAAGAATTGAGGATTATGTAAGAGGGAAGGGTTAGATCAGTGTTTCCCAACCTTTTTTAGCCCAATGCCCCCTAAAGCACCTTCATACTTGCCTACAACCCTCTCAGGAACAATATACTTCCCAGTCCCCCCACAGTGTAAAAACATGTCTACCATATGCCAACATGAGGAAAATGATACTGCTTTAACTTTGAATTTGTCTTTAAACCTAGCTTACACAGTACTTGTGTACTGTACAGCAGATCTTTTTCCAGATGTCTGAAGTGAGAGCAGGACAGGTAGCACTGCAGAGAGAGGCAGAAATAATGTTAGATTCTACCTGTATAGGGAGAGAGAGAAGCAGAAATAATGTATCAGATTGATGGATTTTCACTAAAATATGCACCTTCTCTCTCTGTCCACACACTCTGCACAACTTCCATGCATTTCTAGGTCTTTTTTGACTTCACTTCTCATGAGAATGAAAAAAAAATAGAAGTTTATATCAGCAGAGTTACATGCAGAATCGTGGGTAAGAATTATAAGCCCTGGTAATGGCCAGCTGGCTGAAGGGCCAGGCACTGTGCCATATACTCTTTGTAACTACAGGAATTATTCGCTAGTTGTTTTTGCTGCGTCCATAAACAAAGAGGACCATAAGAACTAGGAGCAGAAGTAAGTCACTCGTCCCTCAAGGCCACACTGCTGTTCAATGATCATGGTTGTTCTGTCCCCGGCTTCATCTGTGCTTATGTACCAGCTCCCCATGGTCCTGATCTCCAAACATTCATCTGTTTCTTTTTTAAATGATCTAAATGATCTAGCCTTAACCATCCTCTGGAGTAGGGAATTTCAGGAGGTTACCATCCTCTGTAAGAAGTTCCTAAACACCTCAGTTTTGCCCCTCTGCTACGTCCCTTATTCTTGTACATATGCTCGGACATTCAAGACTCCTTCAGGGGTTCCCAACCGTTTTTAAGCCATGGACCCCTCCCATTAACCAAGGGGTCCATGGACCCCAGGTTGGAAACTGCAACATCTATCCTGTCTTATGCCCTCATATGCAGCGGAATGGTGATCGGTACAAAGTATTCATGCCTTGCGTAAGATTAAATACGATAAGCAAAGTTCAAAGTCCCAGGCATCAGTAGGCAGCAGTAGATACAGTGCTTATAAAAAGTATTCACACCCCCCCACCCCCACCTTGGAAGTTTTCATGTTTTAATGTTTTACAACATTGAATCACAGCGTACTTAATTTTGCTTTTTTGACACTGATCAACAGAAAAAGACTCTTTTGGGTCTAAGTGAAAACAGATCTCTACAAAATAATCTAAATATAAAACACAAAATAATTGATTGCCTAAGTATTCTCCCCATTCAATAGGCTTATGCAGGGAGAGAGCTATTCTACATTTAACATACAAAGGAATTTCCATTTACAATTAACATCTTCCTATTAACTGATGGTGCTGCAAAGTATCTCCTCTTAGTGAAATAATTACTTCCTGCTGTTTTCTTTCGCAGGTAACATCTCGCACGTGTGAGTTCTTCTGCAGCCTAGCACTGAACACCAAAGATGAGTGATTATTTGGATTTGGTTAATTCAGAGTACAAGGATTTTATTTCTTATTTCAAATTAATCCACGATCTGTCAGCCATGAGACTGTGTCCAGTGGAAGTTCGGAAAGTTCAGCTGGTAAAATATTAGGCAGCCTCACAGGAAGTTCAGTATTGGATTTATTTTTGAAGCCTTCATTACGGCAACTTCAGCTGAGCTATGCATCTCATTAGGTTGTTGAAATGGCTTTTGGGATTCGACTAAACTCCTGGCTAATCCAAGCAAGCACTTTAGCAGCCCAGTTTAAAAATAGCTGCGGGGCATGAAAAAATGGCATGGTTCTCAACTCCCTCTGCCTAGTTTCTGGCAATTGAAATTGCCCTCAAACTCTGCCTAAATTTGATGAGAGGAGAACTCAGATTATCAAGTAATTGATTGTTACTTTAATCTATAAACCCACAGCTATAAATTGTAAATCCCTGACTTTTTCCACTTGCTGGGCAAACTAAAAAATAAAATAGCGGCAAGTGCTCACATAAATACTTCACAAACTGTATTAGTGTTTTCCTTGGCAATGAAGAGTTTAATCACTGCACCTGTTGCTCATTATAAAATGCATCTGCAGTACTACTAAATGTGTTGATCCATTTTTCCATTCAACTTACTTCACTTTATTTGTGGCTTCCTGATGAACAGAAAGCTCACTCTATTGAAAACACAACAACTTCCTTGGAGGGAATGAAATGCAGGTCACAGACTTTCTCAAATGAACCACCAATGCCCCCTGGTGGCTATGGGAAATTTTCCAAGCATCACAATATTGCATCACATCATATCTGTCAGCCTGCAGGTTCAAATGCTCTGTATCTGTCTTCTGCTTTACTCTATCAAGGGGAAGGATCCAGTAGAAGTGATCAGTTTGGTAGAGAACTTACTTGACACAGAGTCCTTCCTGGTTTGCGTTAGCAGATAAAATTATTGCTGCGTTGAACAATTGTGATGGCTGAGAGAGCATTATATAACTGGATTGAAAAGCATTAGAATTCGAAATACAAAAGAACTTTTGACTGATGATATCTGCTTATTATCTGACAATTATCTTAAAGTAGGCATCATCTGTCAATTTAAGTAGTTAATTGCTGCAGATGGTTTTCTTGGAAAAGATCTTGCACAGTGCTTCTGGTCTTCTAAGGTAAGTAACTGCTTAGTTTTGATTAAATTCAAAATATAATGAGTGCATTTCCCATCCATCCAATTCAACCTGCTTTTTTATAGTAGAACATCTAGTGTGTTGCCATTGACTGAATGTGTGTATTTTTCTGTGTGTGAATGTAATTGTACATAAGTCATAAAAAGTCAGGTAACTTTACATCCATTTTCCATTGTCCAGTTAGTGATTATCAATAATATCTGAATGATAAAGAGTATATTGAAGAGCAGGAAGATATTTTGTATTGTTGTAGCTAATATTTTTTTCTTCAATAAACAGATTGCCTTCTTATAATCCCATGGTGTTTTCTGGCACTGTCTATTTCAAAATTGGTTGTTCTGTCTTCCCACTTTATAGAATTGCTACATTTCTAAAGTATGTAATTGATAATGCACTCTTTGTAATATTTTAAATTGTGAAAGGCAATTAATAAACTCATATCTTCTGTCTTATGTCTTCAATTTTGTTTCACCATAAAAAAATATACTACTTACTGTAGTTAATCCACTTGACTTACTGGTCCTAAATTTCCCTGGGGTCATTCCTTGTTTCCATTATAAAGTAACCGTCAGAAACCCCAGAGAAATTGCATCAAGCAGCTGAAAACAACTGCACACATCATATCTTCAGGGGTCACAGCAGGACACTGAGTGAAGCTCTGTGGAATTTCAGAGTCACTGTGTCAAACTTGGCCCCTCCTTATGCATCATTCTTTTCTAAAGAAGCAAATTGCTCTTATAAAGGCAGCTAGCCAGTATTACATGGGAAAAATACTGTGAAAGGAATGAGTTGGCCACCTGGTTTTATTCTAGAGATACCTATGGTTTTATTCTGTTTTGTTAGTTTGTGTTAACTGGTCCCAAGAGGGGCAAGAGAAAGATAATTTATATAGGAATACCCTTTGCTATGGCAACAAAAACAGAAAATGCAGGAAGTACACAACAGATTTGTCAACATCTGGCAGGTCTGTTGTTCGCTCACAGCATATTCTGGTTTATTTCAGAATTGCAGTGGGCATCCCCCCTATAATGCGTCGTACTGTATGAAATGCTATGGGATACTTTTGCATCTGTTTTCAGGTTAAGATCAAAGTTCAGTATAATGGGTGTAACTAGAAGAAAAGTTGTTCCTCCTAACAATGAAACGTATGAGTAGTCTCCTCATGCTGAGTCCTCCCCTGGTGTCACCCCCCTCACACAGCTCTCCTATTCCTCTTGATGACAGTTGCCAAAGACTTATCACCACCCTGGTTCATTTTTAGTTACGCGTTATGTTTGTAATGTCTAACTTTCTGATGCACCATCAATAACTCACGCTGAGACTTAGGAAGTGAGATATCGGCTTTTATTGACTGGAAGAACAACACTACATCCTGGGAAAATGAGGGAGAGCAGCAGACCACAGTCGCCTTTATACAGGGGTCTGTGGGAGGAGCCACAGGAGCAGTCAGCAGGGTCTGTGGGAGGAGCCACAGGAGCAGTCAGACAGGTATATCTAGTTCACCACACTTTCCCCCACCCTCACTCCACAACCAGTTGGGCCTAGAACCCCTAGAAGACACCCTGAAAACCTTGCAAAGATCAGCTATGCAGCTGGTGCTGCCTGGAATTAGTGGATCATGCTTTCCCTGGGGTCTGCAGGTGACTGGTGGGTCCAAGCACACAATTTCAAAATTCAAAGTTCAAAGTAATTTTTTAGTATCAAAGTTCATGTGGGTGTCCATATACAACTGTGGCATTCATTTTTTTCTGGGCATACTCAATACATCTATAGAATAATAACCATTACAGAATTAATGAAAAACTGCTCAACTGGGGGTTCAACCAGAGGCAGAAGACAACAATTTCCTGGTCGATGGAGGTAAATTCATCCAGCAGGAGCTGTAGGATCTAAATCAGCTGCCATCGTCAGTCAGCATGCAAAATGACCACAAATCATACAGGTGGTGCACAGGACCAGCATTTCCTGCTTCCTCTTCATGATCAAGGATGTCAAGACATCATAGGACCATGAATTAAAATGAAAAACTTGGATTATATTTTACAGATCCACACAAGTAGCTGGTCATCTGTTTTGATTGCACCAAAGCCACACTTAGCCAGTTTTCAAAACACTGCATGACGTTGAATGTTTCTGGCATTCAGAAACATTTTTTTAAAATTGCATCATTAAAAATTAAAAGATGTAACCAAATAACTAATATTTTAATACAGCTGATGAACACATTCCGTAAATGTAAATTATTTTAAAATGTCTAAAACTTCAAATACTTTTCCTTGTCCCTCACAGCTATTCCACTCCAGTGAACAGATTTGTGGAAACTCCTGTCCCTGGACTGACATTGGTGGTTCGAGTGGATTGAACAGTAATGTGCAGGAGACTTGCTACAACTTCTCATTTTTTATTTAGAACTGATGAAAGATCCACAAACGTCTCAAGGAACGTCATGTGAAAATGAGTACCTCCCGGCACTTCTACAGAGAAATCTTGGTGTATGCAGACAGTATTGCTGATTCTCAGCACCTACTCAGACATTGTGAAAGGCATTTTGATAACAAAATGGCCAGAAAGTTGTAAATGAATATGCTTCAGAAGTTACCGAACAAGTTTGTGGAGTTTTGATGGAGAATAACATCAATGCCATCATGCTAGAGACTGTTTCAGAATTTTTGAACCATTATTAAATGAATAGTTTACTGATATTATTCCCTCCAAGACTAAGACTAATAACTAAGAATATAAATTTATATGAAAGAAGTAAACCTTGATAAGGTTCTGATAAGAATTGTGAGGACAAAATGTTAACTCATAACAGATTTTCAATCAAATCCAAACATTAAAAATGACAGCTTAATGTATTGGTATTCTAAATTTCTCTCACTTATAGAGGAAATCTGGCTGTTGTTTGCATTTGGGAGGCTGCAAATTTCTTGTTGTGATCACCACTAAAAAGTTTTGAGTTGAGGCTCATCTACAGTTAAATCTGTAGTGGCATGGAGTACCAAGGAGCCACAAATTACTCAGCATTGTTATCATAGTTCTGTATTTCAGGAGGATTATTGAAACTGCTTTACCATTGAGTGTCACATTAATTCAACATTCACCGGAGGAAAATAACCTTTTGGTAGTCTTGTTTTCTGAATGCTTATTCCATCACCAAGAAATGGAAGTGTTTAAAGCAAATCAGAGAAAAAAAAGTTTAATGGGATTTCTCTCTTTGATATGTTTACATCACTGACCTGAAGATTAATCTTCAATTTTAGGAGCTTCCATTTCAGTTCCCATGTAGAGTCAATCCTAGCTCCTGGGCGTACTCATCTGGAAAAGAATGAAGCAGTTCAGGACCAATCCATTGAACTTCACATGGTGACATTGAACTTGCCCCTGTAAGAAATCAAAGACAATTGGGATCTAATCTGAGTTTCAAGGAAGGGGAAAAACAGATAGGGATAGCTGAGCCCAAAGCCTTTCTACAGTTTGTAACTAAACTATATTTAAATTATTTTATAATCATACGTCTAGAGTTTGAATACCTAAAATATGTTAAATGTAATGAATATAAATATTGCACATAGGTCTAGTTTAAATTACATAAAAATGCTATTCAGAGAGATTTAACACATGCAGCTTGATCTGTGATACTTGTATTCCACAGATTAAGAAGGCTATTTAAGAAGGGTGGGAGGCAGCAGAAAGGAAACTATAGACCTGTTAGCCTGACATCAGTGCTTGGGAAGTTGTTGGAATTGATTGTTAAGGATGAGATTACGGAGTACCTGGAGGCACAAGACAAGATAGACCAAAGCCAGCATGGTTTCCTAAAGGAAAATCCTGCCTGACAAACCTACTGCAATTCTTTGAGGAAATTACAAGCAGGATAGACAAAGGAGATGTAGTAGACGAGGTATACTTGGATTTTCAGAAGGCCTTTGACAAGGTGCCACACATGAAGCTGTTTAGCAAGATAAGAGCCCATGGAATTACAGGGAAGTTCCTAGCATGGGTGGAGCATTAGCTGGTCGGCAAAAAACAGAGAATGGGAATAAAGGGATCCTATTCTGGCTGGCTGCCAGTTACCAGTGGAGTTCCACAGGTGTCGGTGTTGGGACTGCTGCTTTTTACAATGTATGTCAATGATTTGGACTATGGGATTAATGGATTTGTGACAAAATTTGCTGATGATACAAAGGTAGGTGGAGGAGCTTGTAGTGTTGAGGAAACAGAGAGCCTGCAGAGAGACTTAGATAGCTCAGGGGAATGGGCAAAGAAGTGGCAAATGAAATACAATATTGGAAAGTGTATGGTCATGCACTTTGGTGGAAGAAATAAACAGGCAGACTATTATTTACATGGGGAGAGAATTCAAAATGCAGAGATGCAAAGGGACTTGGGAGTCCTTGTGCAAGATACCCTAAAGATTAACCTCCAAGTTGAGTCAGTTGTGAAGAAGGAGAATGCAATGTTGGCATTCATTTCTACCGGTATAGAATGTAAGAGCAGGGACATGATATTGAGGCTCTATAAGGCACACGTGAAACCACACTTGGAGTATTGTGTGCAGCTTTGGGCTCCTTATTTTAGAAAGTATATGCTGACATTGGAGAGGATTCAAAGAAGATTTAAGAGAATGATTCCAGAAATAAAAGGGTTACCGTCTGAGGAACGTCTGGCAGCTCTTGGGCTGTATTCCCAGGAGTTCAGGAGAATGAGGGGGGAATCTCATAGAAACATTCAGAATGTTAAAAGGCCTGAACAGATTAGTTATGACAAAGTTATTTCCCATGGAAGGGGATTCTAAGACAAGAGTGCATGACTTCAGGATTGAAGGACATCCTTTTAGAACTGAGAAGCAGAGAAATTACTTTATTCAGAGGGTGGTAAATCTGTGGAATTTGTTGCCACGAGCAGCTGTGGAGGCCAAGTCATTGGGTGTATTGAAGGCAGAAATAGATAGATTCTTGATTAGCCAGGGCATCAAAGGGTATGGGCAGAAGGCAGGGGAGTGGGGATGATTGGAAGAACTGGATCAGCCCATGATTGAATGGCAGAGCAGACTTGATGGGCCGAATGGCCTACTTCTGTTCCTATATCTTATGGTCTTATTAAAAAAAAACATAATGGTTATAATGTCATAGAATTAAAGATATGACTTGTTGGCCAAACAATCCCAATTATTTCTTTTGGTTAATCAAGGCAAACAAACTATTAACACGCTTCAAATGTTAAATCCATTGTGCCTGAATCTGTAGGGATTAATTCTAGCTCTGATTATCATTAGTGGAAAACAGTTAAATGAGCAAAATGAATTTTAGACAGAATTATTGACATTCTTCTTCTTCTATAAATTTATCACAATCTCTACATTTAATGAAAATATTAGTTTGTCAGTCAAAGCAATTATCATATGGATTTTTTAAAATTCCGCAATGTAGCTGTTGCTTGTGTGTTTTATTACCGTCACTGTTATCTCCAGGATATGCAAGCACTCTCTGGATCTATTGGCAGTTCATTAGAAAACAATGCATCATTTGTACTAAACAATGTATTTTGAAAATTTAATGTTCATATACTGTATTAGAATGACTATGACTAAATTAATAGAGAATTCAAAGATTCAGAGTACGTTTATTATCAAAGTACATATGCAGTACACAACCTTTTTACATCCAAAGAACACCATGGAACCTGTTCAAAGAAAACATCAAACACCCAACACACACAAAAAAAACAGAACAAATCACTCAAACGGCAAAAAACAAGTGAATAATGCACAGAATATTGAACATCAAACCGCAAAGTCCTTGAAACAACCTAGAAATGTTCAGGTTAGTTCAGTTCATTTCAATTTAGTGCTGTGTTTTTCATTGACTGCAGAGCGCAGAGCCAGTCTGCCCCGATCAAAAAGGATTAAATTGCTGGAGTTGATTTCTCTACAATAAAGAAGGCTGAAGAGTCACCTGCTAAGAGTCTTTAAGACTAATAGGGCTTTTTACAGATAAATGTAAAGATAATGGTTTCACTCGCGATGAAGTTCATACCTTGAGGTACAAACTATACATTATTTCATAGTTGCGTAATGTAGCATTAAGATGGAAAAAATCTTGGTAACTTGTAAACTAACTTTTAATATGACTCATCAAGAATCCGGATGTGGTAAGGAATACATTAATCAAAGCAGATAAAAGAGAACAGAACAAAATATGAAGATGAACTTGAATGGTTAGAGACAAGTCTTGAGCTCAGTCACCAGCACGTGATAGTTCAGCTGAACAGCCTTTTACAGTTATGTCATTCGGAGTTTCCAAACTAAACTACTGTCAGAGTTGCTATTTGCTTACATCTGTTATGCGTATTTCCTGTTGAACGCCAGAGAGCTGACATGAGAGTAGGCAATATACAAAGTTTGTTTTGGCTGGATCAAAAGGCTATTTAGCATATGTAGAAATATGGCACCATATTGCAGAATCTCCAATCAAATTAATGAAAAGTCCATACTCATCAGGCTTCTGAAATATACTCATTCTAATAGCTAAGGTACTCTTTACTAATGAAACCTCAGCTACACAGAGACCTGTACAGGATTACTGCTAAGAACTTAAGAATCTAAAGCAATGCAGGTGCGGGATACTTCCCACAGCTTATCAGCCTATATTAATTGACACCTTGGGATTTTGCCTTACATGGCCAAGTTGAAGGAATCCCAGGTACACTTTAGCTTCAGCCTATGATCCAAGCTGACCAGTTACACAATTCTCTGTAAACTGTAGAGGTCGGTGTGCATGAAAATCCCAGGAGATCAGCAGCTTCTGAGATACTCTAACCACCCTGTCTGGCACCAACAATCATTCCACAGTCAGTCACTTAGATCACATTTCTTCCACATTCTGATGTTTGTGGTCTAAACAACAACTGAACCTCTTGACAATGTCTGCATGCTATTATGCACTGAGCTGCAGCCTCATTTGGCTGATTAAATATTTGCATTAACGAGGAGGTGTACAACTGTACCTGATCAAGTGGCCACTGAGTGCTTGTTGTTGGACATGAAGATTCACCAGTTTGATTCCTCATTCTGAGGTACATCTGGTGCTGCTGCTGGCATGCCTTCCAGCACTCTTCACAGCTGGTGATGTCGGGCTTTGAAATTGGCAGATTATTGTTGAGTTCTATGCTACAGCTGCTGATAGCCCATAGATCCTTAAGGATGGCCACTACTCGAGGATGCCCAGACACAGTCCTGAGCTGCGAGGCCTGTTTGGGGTCTGCTCCATCCAGAACGGTGGCAGTTCCACATGATATAATGAAGAGTAGTTTCACTATGAAGATAGGATTTTATCTAAACAATGATGCTCCTATACTGTTCCCATGTTGTCTATTAGCACCCTGAAGATATTGTATACCTACAAGAATATTTCCATGTGTTCCATGTCCAAGGTGAATGGTCAGGCACCTCACACTTCCAGTGCCACCCACTGTCACTGTTCTTCTTAAGTCTATGTACATTGCACTAGATCATTGTCCCCATTACTCTCTCAAGGAACAATGTCTTAAACTCAATACCTATGTTGTCCTTAGACTACTTTATTTTGTTGATTGTTATAAGCAATTAAGAGGTAGAGATATTAACTTAAAATTATTTATCAAAGGCAGTAACTTTGAACTAGACTGCAATAATAACCAAACTGCCGGTGGAACTCAGTAGGTTAGGCGGTATCTGTGGAAGAAAATAGTCAATATTTTAGACCCAGACTGTTCTTCTGGACTCTAGCTGAAACATTAGTTGTATAGAGATGCCTGGCCAGTGAAATTCCTCCAGTGGTTTGCTTTTTGCTCCAGAATGCAGCACCTGCCACCTCCTGTGTCTCCAACTAGACTGCAGTGTCTGGTACAACTATGCATCAGGGTCCCGCCATATGGCTACATTCAATTCTGAAAGATACATTTACAATTATATGCACGACATGACAAGGATGGAGGCAGAACAAACTTTTTTTTCCACAATGCAGTTTAAAAAGTTCAAAATAATTTCAACAATACACCCTGATTGGGTGGTTGCCAACCCTTTGACAAGCTGAAACAATCATTCAAAAAATGCAGAAACTATTAGAAAATAAACATATTTAAGTTGTTAAAAACTGAAAATAATAAACAAGTCTTACACAATTAAAAAGTTAAGAACACTTCTAAATAATTAAAACATTTAAACAATTAGTTAAGCAAAAATTGTCGATGTTCTAATATGTTACCATACTCTTCTGCAGCATCATTGCTGGAAAACCGGTGCTAGCTCACAGTGCCACTGAACTCCATGCAGTATCAAATGTCAGAGCACAGTCAGGGAATTGCCAGCTTAGAGTAGCTGGCAAGTTGAGCCCTTCTGTGTTCATATGGGAATCCTAAACTTGGCAGCACTATGACAGGGCAATACTGAGTTCTGCACAGAACTGGCAGCATTTCCTTGCAAGATCTGGCTCATATGTATTTTTTTTTTCCACTTAATTTGTCTGCATCCCATCTGTATTTCACTATCTTTATATATTATTCAAATCCAATTTAAATCTCTCCATTTATACTTTCTGGTTTGGACTCAGTGCAAAAATTCTTCAGTCTAATTGATTGAGGAACTTGGCTGTTTCTTGGCCTGTTCATAGATGCCAGCAATTCCCTGTAGAGAGCAAAGTGCTCAACATCCAGAAGTGTTCATGTCGAGGCCAGTCAAAACTCTTTAACTACATATCTGCAAGGAAGGAGGCAAAGGCTGTTCCTTCTTCACAGACCACAAATTCCAGGTCTGGAATGGAATGAGGAAGTTGAGGACTGTTTCTCCACTGTATCACAAACATAGGTTGCAGCCAGTGGAAATCTGGGTCAGAATCAGAATAAGGTTTAATACCCCCTGCATACGACGTGAAATTTGTTAACTTAGCGGCAGCAGTACAATGCAATGCATGATAATATAGACAACTGTCTGCTTTTCGATATGCCAAGGATGCAGGAGAAGACCAGTGCACCTTCAGGATGCCAGATTTTCATGGCTCTGAAGGCGGGCGGATACAAGGCTGGTGCCGCCGTTGCCGACTGACATGTCATGGGAAATGAAAGATCGGAAGCAGCAAGCTTGCTGCTGGCTATGTGCCCAGAGACTCGAATTCTTTGGGCACAGAGCCTGGAAAACGGAACACAACTGACTTTTAACATCATAAATCAGTGAGATGTTTTGTTATGCCTCTCCTCTCACTGTGAAAAGGGGACACTTCTTTTTCCCTTATTATGGAGGGAGAGCGTGTGGTATATCGAGTTACTGGGTAAACGAGTTGTTTTTGGGGTACTGCAAGCCTGTGCCTTTATTGATGCTTTGCTGCACACTTGAGTGTTCAGTGGGGGCTGCCATTGCTTTTTTTGCTGGTAGGAGGGATGGGTGTCATTGCTTTGCTGCTGCTTGTGTGTGGGAGGGGGAGTTGGGGGGCTTCTGGGCTCTAACATTTAACTGTCATTCATTCTTTGGGGCATTCCTCTGTTTTTGCGGTTGGTTGTGAAGAAAAAGAATTTCAGGATGTATATTGTATACATTTCTCTGACATTAAATGTACCTATTGAAATTTAATTAAACCTATTGAAACATATTAAAAACGTGAGGTAATGTTCATGGGTTCAATGTCCATTTAGAAATCAGATGGTAGAGGGGAAGAAGCTGTTCCTGAATCACTGAATGTGTGCTTTCAGGTTTCTGATTCTCCTTCCTGATGATATCAACAAGAACAGGGCATGACTGAAGTGATGGGGGTCCTCATTAATGGACACCACCTTTCTGAGCACCACTCCTTGAAGATGTCTTGGATAATACGGAGGCTGGTACCCAAGCTGGAGCTGACTAATTTGACAACTTTCTGTAGTTTCTTTCAATCCTGTGCGGTAGTACCCCCCTCCCCATACCAGAGAGTGATGCACCCTGCCAGAATGTTCTCCATGGTACATCTATAGAAGTTTTCGAGTGGTTGTTGACAAACCAGATCTCCTCAAACTCCTGGTGAAACATAGTTGTTGTCTTGCCTTCTTTATAGTTGATTAGATATGTTGAGACCAGGAAATACTTACCAGACTCTCTGGTCTATGTGGTACAGGTCTACTTTCTATAATCTGGCACCATTGAGACCTGAGGAGTGCCGAATTAGTGAAAATGCCGAATTACAGAAGGATCACATTAAGCAATAGCTAACCGCCTCATCATAACTTTAAAATATCATGTAAATCAGTACAAGTTAGATAATAATGAAACAGAAATAGTAAATGAGTAGCAAGTGAAATTTTAATAAAGTAATATACTGTATAGGCACAAATAAAATAAAGGATACAGGAATTAAATTACACAGAACAGCTGAGCACTTCTGCTTCTAAAGTGAGATGTTTAATATACCTTCAGGCAAAGTTACATGTTTACAAGTGTGGGGTTGTCAGGATCATCAACATCTTCATCTTGAAAAAATGAGTGAAGTATCAGGAACTGGTGCTGATATTGGCACAACAGTTTCTTCAAAAACTGTTGATGATGGTGGCAGCACATCTGGGTGAGCAGAAGCAGAAGTCAGAAAAAGGAGGTCTTCTATATGCCACATTTCACGTGACAGCCAGGCGGCCAGGGATTCGGTGCTGGGCTCTTCTCTCTTCACTCACAGTTACTGAGGGAATCCTCGTTAGTTTCTTTTTCTCCACTTAGTCGCCACATCTGATCTGAGGTTGTAGTCAGAACAGAACGGTCTGCCGGCCAGGCGACACCGGAGGGCAGTACGTGACTGCTGGTAGGCAGGCAAGAAGGCAGACTGACCCAGTGCGCGCCTGCTTCCCCCGCCGCTGGCTGGTGAGATGGGTCGGTGCCGTGCGGCCATGCCTCACACAAATGATATTAATAAATGCAGGAAAACAAGCTGGAATCGCTTGTCTGTGCTTACAAGAGCACGCCAACTTGTGAACAGATCTAGTGCAACCAAAACAATGCACAGCAGACTGGTACGGTGGCCAGGGAAATTTGAAATTACAGTTGTGTGGAAAATTTGAAATCAGTGCTGGATTATCGAAGGAACCGGATTACAGGTCATCAGATTAGTGAAGGTCGACATGTAGTTGATGCATTTTGCAACGTCACAGCTGCTGTCTCTTTAAGTCTCACTTTACTCAACATTAAATGGGTTTTTGTAGGGATAATTCATATTGGGTTCCAAAACTCATCCTTACAAATACTAGGATGCTACCAAACACATTACATGTCCCTGCATTTTTTACAACTAATTTACTCTATTTGAGTAAATGTGTATTTTATCATTTTACATGGATGCTTTTTCATAAAGTACCAAGCCCAGTCAGATTTTTATCTGCTAATGTCATAGATATCTATGTGTAATTCAGGAGGAATTTCTTTATCTGACAGAAATTATGGTTTCAAATTTAAAACAACATGGAAGTTGAAGTAAATATGAATGAAGCACGTAACAGAAAGCTGGATAAACATACGAATGGGAGTGGGATAAAGGAGAACATGTTATGATGCGTCATGGGGTCATAATAGAAGAGATGAAGTTGTGTGGAGGAACTTAAGAACTGGTGTGGAAGTATTGCTGAATAGGCTGTGTCAGTATGGAAAACCATATAATGATTCAAGGAATGCAAATGAATTTGGGCAAATGGATCCTGGTTCCATTATATCTAGGCCTAAACCAAACAAATGTGGAAAATGTAGAAATATAGAAAAGAATTCCTACTTCAATACTCAACAGATACATTCAGAGAGGACTCAAAACAGTTTGTGCAAGATGTCACAGGTCTGTAATAATATGCAGTGCCTGTAAACTTTTTTCTCCACCTCCTGGCCAAAATTCACTATATTAAATGATAAATTAATTAACCTGTTAATACTTGGATGAAATCGTGCACTCCAGTTCTTGAGCACCCAGTTTACTGACAGGCAAGCCATTAATTCTTAGAAATTAGATTGCTGAACTTAGATTTGTGATCCAACTTTATAAAAAAATAGATCATAAATGAAAATTTGCAACTTACAGCATGATTCAGAATGCTCTTGATTTTCATTATGGTCTAATTTTTGTATCTAATTGCAAAATGCACCAGCAATTGAACAGAGGCATGGGATCATATCTGAATGCCACTTCTGGGATTTCCATTTTCATTAAGTTAGGCTACACCACCTGCACATCACTTCTGTAGTAGCAAGCTTTCAACACACATGTGAGACCTGCTTCTACATAACTTAACAAGGCACGTGCTGGGAACCTGACTGGTGGGTTCCTTTAAGTTACTAACTCACCATGGGTGGTCGAGTGGAGATATGTCTCTAACAAAGGAGGTATAAGGTGCTCCTTCCCTCTGCCAGCCTTCAGGTCACCCTTGGGCAAGGTGTAACACCTGCTTTGCAGCCCCTCCTCCCTGATCAGGGTTACATGAAACCATGGGAGCAGGTGGTGGATGGTTGTATGAATAGCTGGTGCATATCACAAGCCCTAGTTATGCAACCACTGACACTAGACAGACGATCTCTGAAGAGGATTGATAACGACCAGGGTCACCCATCTTGTGAAGACATTGCTCAGACGAAGGAAATGGCAAACCACTTCAGCAGAAATGTTTGCCACGAACAATCATGCAAAGAACACGATTGCCCACGTCATCTGACATGGCACATAATGAACAGAGTTGGACAGAGTGAATATGGTTGAAATGGGACAGAAAGCAAGTGGAGCCCAAGAAGGCAAAAGGGCTTTTGAAGATTGCTTCCTTTGGTTTTGTTTGGCCATTATTAATCGTATCATCAACAAATCATACATCACTAGCATATACCAGTAGCAGACATACAGCAGTTCTTAAGCAATACGTTGAAACGTTGTGATGTTATGCAATCTTGAGGAATGTGAGAAACGTTAGAAAATCCAGACAAAGTTCTATATAAAATACATTATTATTATGTTAAATTATTAAATGGAAGTTTGGGCAACACATAGCATCCGCACTTATAGGTAGAATTTCAAATTAATCTCCTATGAAAAATACATTTTTTCTCTCTCTCTGACATATATAATAAAGAAACAATAACAGTGTTCACCAATAGCTCCGTTTTACTTATCTCTGTACTTGGCTGCTCTAGTTGAACTATGGAATGGAAAAAGGAGTTAAATTCTTCTCTGATAATGATATTACATTTCCCATCTTTTAATTAACATTTCAATTTTACTGGTCTGTCCGTTTTTCTTTTGATGCTGGTTTGTAGCCAGTGTGAGTCACACTGGAGTTTCCTCATACCAATAGCTTTGCATTGTTGCACTTACAATTATTGATTCACCAGAAAAATTTCAAGAGGAAAATCAAATCAGCTTGTAATGCAATTTCTGATATTCTTCCTGTAAAAATCCCAATCAAATGATTTTGTAGCTTCCTCTTTACATGTTAATCAGTCAATATAAATAATGTATAGTTAGCATTACAGGCATCTTGAATCAAGCCCAAGTTCAAGTTCCATTTAATTGCCATTCAACCATTAATGAACATCCATGAATACAGCTAAATGAAACTTTCCATGAGTCTGTGAATGTTGCAGCAATCTGCAATTGAACACAATACAGTTTGTCTTCTTCCGAGTGGACACTGGGGCCAGCACGGACTCCAACCCCCCTCTCCTGGGCAGCTATAAGCAGAAAACACCACAACTTGTGCTACTAGACTGCACACTGCCTTTGTGCACTAACTGCAATGCTGCTCTGATGCAGACAGCTGCACGATCCACGTCATCAACTCCTTCAGTTTTTCCACCAATGAGAAACTCATTGATGGGTTGATCTGCAGTCCTCTAAGTTCTTAATGTCCAGCAGGGACGGACAATCATAAAAAAATTTTTAAAAAGACAATACCACCTTTGGTTGACCCCATAGAAGCTGCAATGATCAAACGATCCACCATCTTACCATGTCTTAACAGTGTTTTAACGTAAGGTAATGATGTGAAGTACTTCAGATAAGGTCAAAGTTCAAATTTCAATGAAAAGTTAACATTTCCAAGTTTTTTGTTTGCAGCAATTAGCAAACAAGAAACAGCCTATGCTGACACCCTTCAAATCATTGTAAAGGAATTTAATTAGGCTTGTTTGAAGAAATTTTCACCCAATTGTCATCAACATATCATCTGCAGCACAAAGGGTCCCAACGCACTTGATTCCTGTTATAATATGATTAGGAATGCCTACTGTTCCATCCCCTGACTGGATTTCTGGGAATCTGATCACCTGGCTCTCCTTCTACCGGCATAGAGACAGAGGCTAAAAGGCAAGACTCCAGAGATAAGGACAGCAAAGCGGTGGTCACAGGAGGCAGAGAATCAGCTAAAGGATTGCTTTGAGTGGGTGAACAGATCCATGTTCAAGGACTCATCAGAAGATCTGTATGAATATGCCCCGGTTGTTTATTAAAATAGTTATAGACTTGTGTGTCCCAACAAAATAATTCAGAGCTTTCCCCAACCAGAAGCCCTGGATGTACCAAGAGATCCATATTCTGCTGAGGGCCAGATTTGGTGTTAAGCTCTGCCGACTAAGTGAATTATGCCCAGGATATTAGGTGTCTAAGGAGGGATAGCACCTCCAATGAAGGGGCTTAGCATGTCCATTCTGGTGCAGCTAACTCGCTTCTGGTCCCCACCGGGCACTCAGCTCTCATCTGTGGCTCTAAGTAGCTGCTTGCTTGTGACAGGGGCCATATGCTGGTACATCGTTTCGACAGGAGGGCTAAACAAGGCAAGGATAGCCAGCAGCCTCATACCCCAGTGAGATAGGAATGTGTCATTTCTAGCATGCAAAGTTAGCACTGGGCTGATGAGATCTACAGTGGAATCCAATGGCTAGGAAGGTGGTTCTACAATGCTTTGTGGAGAGTGAAGGGTATGACAGGGCACAGAAGATCATCCACTGTAACCAAGGAAGACCCCGGTTGTGATGTTTGTTCGTACCACTGCATCCAGATCTCCAAGAGACTAAAACCGCCCCAGTGCAACAGCTTTTTCACTTTATAAAAGCTCTCTGCACAGGTTTTCTGTCATTATCGGAAATGACAGACAACAACCACCACCACTGTGAATGCCCAAAAGGAAATGAATCTCAGGTTTGCACAGCACGTGGTGACATTCTATATATATATAGGTTGATAACAAATTTACTTTGAACTTTGGTTTATATTATATAACACATTGTTCTTGAAATTACAACACAAGAATTACCATCGCTTTTTGGGATTTGGTTATGACCTTGGCTCGAAGAAGTAATCATAATGTCAGTAATCCTTGAGGCATTAAAGAAAATTGGTTCTCAAGAAGATGGTTGAATCTGGATTCAAACTCACTGTCTCCAGTATTTATTAATAATTAGTAAGAATTTCTCAATAATTGGCATCCTTTTACCATGTATTTCAAAAATCTGCATTGAACACAATAGTAAATTAATAATTCATCAAAAAAATTAAATCAGGTAAGACTAAAGTAAGTAATAAACATTGCCATTAAACAAGAAGTACCTGCAGTACCTTAAATGAGAATGTGAGCCAATTGGAACTTTCCAGACATTATCAGTACTCTTCAGAGATTGCTGGGTGTCAATGGTGGCATGCACCAGCTACTCAGACAACCATCCGCCATCTGCTCCCATGGCTTCACATGACCCTGATTGGAGAGCTAAGTAGGTGCTACACCTTGCTCTAGGGTGAACTTCAGGCTACCAGATGGAAGGAGGGCTTTATACCTCCTTTGGTTGAGACGTATTGCCATCCTGTTACCCATTGCACATACAGACTGTGCTATGTTTTGTAACTCCAAATCTAATCGAGAAAAAACACAAAGCCGGGAATAACCTGTCTACTTTTTGTTTTTACTTCAATTAAGCATACACTTTTGATGTGGTGGCGTAATGATGTATGCCATACACATACTATTACAAATAGCCCATAATTAATTATTTAAACAGACAGAGAGTTTAATCAAACAGTATATTTACAATATTACTCAAATATTACTGGAATATTAAATACACAACACTCCTCCCTGCTTAGCCTTAAATTGCAACTCAATAAAAAACGTATCTCACCCTATATACACCCTATATAATACATCTACTATATAGACATCCACAGCATAGTAAATTTTAAAGTGTTCCATTCAGTCCTCAGGATTTAATCACTATGGAGGATTTCTGCTCTTGTGGGATAACGTCTTTCCTGATGGCAGGATGACACAGCTGTGTCTATCAAGCAAAGTCAAAGCCAACATAAAAGCAAAAGAGAGAGCATATAATAGCAGCATGCCACATGTTCAAGAGTATCAGTTGCTACTACTAGAGAGAAGGTGCTTGGAAAACTGAAAGGCCTGAAGATATACAAGTTACATGAACCAGATGAACTATACCCAAGGATTCTGAAAGAGGTAGCTGAAGAGATTGTGGTGACACTAGTATTGATCTTTCAAGAATCTCTAGATTCTGGCATGGTTCCAGAGGACTGGAAAATTACAAATCTCACTCCACTATTCAAGAAGGGAAAGAGGCAGAAGAAAGAAAATTATAGACCAGTTAGCCTGACCTCAGTGGTTGGGAAGATATTGGAGTCGATTGTTAAGGATAAGGTTTCAGGGTACTTGGAGGCACATGATGAAATGGCTTCCTTAAGGGAAAATCTTAACTGACGAATCTGTTGGAATTCTTTGAGGAAATAACCTCCAGTGACCTTTCACAACTTTCTTATAAAAAAATACAGCACCTACCTCGGCCTTAAAAATATTCAAAGATTATGTTTCCACTTCCCTTTTCAGGAATGGAATTTCAGAGACTCACATGCTCTGAGAAATGAATTTGGACCAAAGATGGATAACACTTTAATTTTTAATAGTAACTCTGAGTTCCAGATTCTGCAACAAAGAAGCATTTTCTCTATATCAAATCTTTCTGGACCCATAGGATCATAGGGAGGAATTTAACATTTTCCATTGCATGATCCAACATGCGATCTCTGCCAGGGGCAGAGAGAGCAAGTCCGAGATATGTACTGACTTTAAAAAAAAAGGTTTCTTTCTTATTCCACATGAAAGAGAAAGGTGGGTTAATTTACTCAATTTAATATGCTGTGGAAGTGAACTTGGACAACATTTGGGACTTGCTCCATTCTCCTGCTCAAAATTCAGCAATATATTCATAAAAACTCAGTAGAAAAGGAAGCTATCTCAGAGTGCTATGCTAGCTATAACCTCAATATCTATCAGCAACAATATACTCTCAGAAATCAAAGGCATAAAATAAAGCAAAGGTACATTACTGTGCAAAACTCTTAAGCACATATGTATATATAGCTAGGGTGCCTAAGTCTTTTGCACAGTAGTGTAGTAATTTCATGTGTACAGCATGAAATTTGCATATCAGCTGCTGCAAATAGATACAAATTTCATGACATATGTGAGTGCTAATAAACTTGATTCTGATATGGGTCTCTATTGTGGACTGAGAGTGGGAAGGAAGGAAGGAGAGGAGACTCATAGTTGGGAAAGGGGGAAGAGAGAGGGGACGGAGCGGGAAGCACCAGAGAAACATTCTGTAATGATCAATAAACCATTTGTTTGGAATCAAATTACCTTGACTGGTGGCTCAGGGCTGGGTATGTCTGTAGCCGCAATACCCTGCCACCCCTTTTCTGACACATGTCTCATACCCCTCTCACGGTGCTCTACCCCCACCATTCTCAATATCCTTTGCTCACACCAGATTTACAAACTCACCCTCTGTTCCACATTGGCAAATACAGTACTATATAAAAGCCTAGCTTTATATGTGTGCCTAAGACTTTTGCACAGCACTGTATTTAATTATGCAGCCAAGCTGTCAGGGTCAAAATATGCCAGTCTTCATTTGGTCTGTTGTGCTGAATGATAACTCAGGTCAAATGTCATCATATCTGTCAACCAATGTGAAGATACAATCCATAAAATAGCAGAGTAACAAAATAACCAGTAGGCAAAGTGGATTTATGATTTACGGTGCTAAATGACTTAGTATGGGAACTAAGGGAGCTAGGATCACATATGCTTTTTTAACCACTTTTTCAGTTTGCCCTTCCGCTTTCCACAAACTACATAAATATACCCCCAGAACTTGCTGGTCTTGTACCCCTTAGTTCTTCCCAAAAATTTACATTACCTTTATTCAATCTTTCTACAAAAATGTAACACTTCACATTTCTTAGCATGAAAGTAGCTCCGCTACCTCTACATTCCGTCAGGGTACCTACATTTCTTTGAAGTCTATTATTATTTTCTTCGCAGTTCATTATACCTCCAAATATTGTGTCTTCATAAAATTTGAATACTGCACCCAAAAGCCCAAATCCAAGTCACTTATAGATATAAGAGAAACAGTTGTCTCAGAACAAATCCCCGAGGAGCTCCACTGTATCTCTCCCTCCAGTTGCAAAACAATTTTTCACTACTGTTCCTTGTTTCATTGGCAGATTCTCTATACATGCTGCTTCAACCCTGTTCATTCTATGCTCTTCCTTCGTGATGACGACTGTTATGTGGCACCATATCAAATCATTTTGGAAGTCTATGTGTACCACATCAATATCGCCTCCCTTATTAACTCATTTTGCTTCTATCAACTTATTTTATCAAGTTGCCTTTAACAAATCCTTGTTGGTCTTATTTATCCAATCCATACGTGTCCAAGTGGCAGTTAATTTCTTTCCTGACTATTGTGTCTACATGATTCATTCTAGGCATTTCTTCAGCCTGGTCTTTAGGCCAAAGAGCCTGCTTTCTTGTTGTATTACTCCACGACTAACTTTCTCAAGCATTTTGGTCAAGGTCATTGGTTGATTATATTGGGTTATCCCTGTCTTCTTTTTCATCAAGGATGGAACATTTGTAACTTTTGAGTTCTCAGTCACCAACCTTGAAGCAGGATGACAAAATTGCAGTCAACATTGATCTCCAGTTAAGTTCAATTTTTGAAATGCAATGGGTAAAGCACATCCTCATGAAGTAATTCAGATTCATTTTGTACATTGAAGCATTATAATATATGGAAGGTGTTGCTAGCTTGGAAAATTATTAGCTTCCATGAGAAAACAGGTCAATGAATACACAACCATAATTGTTGAATGAAATCACATAAAGGGGTTTGAATGGAATAAACCTGATTAGGTTTGAGCTGGTCTGCAAGACATGGTTCTGTTACTTTTTATTCTTATTTCTGCTTCATAGTAACATTGATATTTTCAGATGATGCAAAAACACGCCAAAGACTTAATAATACATAGTCTAACAGTTTACAGATTGATTCTGATAAGTAATGACAGTTGTCATTAAATAAGAGCAAGGTTTTAAATTAATCCAGAGACAAAGAAAATGTTCAGCTGGTCACCATTTACAGTTTTTCCTGAGCAGTTAAACACAATTTTGAAGGAATCCTGAGGAAGTCAAGAAACAAAATGCATTGCTGTTAAGCGTCTTCATCATTTATCACCATCATTAGTATGATACCAACCAAGCTCCTAAATCCTGAAGGATATATTTACCACACTGGGCTTGTGGCAGGAAGGAAATGAATATACGCTAAAGAGAAACTCATCTTCACCTAAACTTCATATCAGAGGCATGCATGTTCATCAAATAGACTTTATCCTGTCTTTTGTTACATGACATCATATAAGTGCTAAATGAAAATGAACTTGATTCACAATAGATCTGGAAGTTACAAAAGTTGATTCAAGAAGCATATTCTAACATCAACCTTAGTCACCAATAATAATATTACAAGCCGAAATGAAGAAGTAAAAAGCTCCCTAAAAGTGGTGGTGCATCTAGACAATGTGGTGACGAAGGCATTTGGCATGCTTACTTTTATCGGTTGGGTTACCTAGTAGAAGAATACATGTTATAGCTGTACAAGATGTCAGTCAGACTGCACGGAAGTTCTGGTCACTCTGCTATAGGAAAGATGTGAATAAGTCAGAAAAGGTGCAGAAAAGATTCTCCATGATTTTCCAGGCATTGGAAGGCTTATAAGGAGAGAATGGAGAGGCTAGGACTGCTTTCCCTGGAGTGAAGGAAGCTGAGGTGTGAACCTTATAGAGATATATAAAATCATGAGGGGCAGATAGTTGCAGCCCTTTTGCCTTGAGCAGGGAAATCTAAAATTAGAGAGCAGAGGTCTAATGTCGGAGGGAAAAGATTAAAAGAGGGGTTGAGGGACAAGCTTTTCTCACAAAGGAATGAGCTGCCAGAGGAAGTAGTTCAGAGAGGTACATTTACAATATTTAAAATTTATTTGGACAGGTACATGGATAGGAAGGATAAGAGCAATACTAGCCAAATGGAACTAAATCAGGTCAACATCTTTGTCAGCATTGATGAGTTAGGCTGAAGGGAGTGCTTGTTTTTCATGCTATGTACATCCATGGCTCTACAACCTTAAGGATATGTCAGATGTCCCAAAAATCTGGTAAAAAGCTTCTATATATGATTAGGTGTGTACTAAACAGCAGAAGGTGCCATGCAAATATTAAAGCAAGCAATCTTATGTGTGTTAATTAACCACCAGAGACATGAATTCAAATTCACAATAGCAGTAGAGGGATTGAAATTCAATTATTTAAATAATCCTTTTTTTTCCTCAAACAAAAGCAGAGAACAGCTAGATTACCATGAACCTGATCTGGTTCAACATGTCCCTCAAGACTGTAACACTGTCACCTTTACCAACTCAGACCTATACATGACTCAAAATCTGCAACACTCTTAGCAATCCTTGAATGAGCCCAGAAAACCATTCAGTTCTGAGCAGCTCACTACAGCCTCCTTCAAGGATAATTCAGGGTGCATGAGTAATGCTGGCCTTCACAGTGATATCCTCCTGCAAATTAATAAAAAGAAACTCAAACCCATGGACTGCAGCTTAAAGGACAATACCACCTTCAAGATTCCCTCCAAGCCACACGGCTTGAAAATACCTATAAAACACTTATCATCACCATGTCAAAAATGATGTGGGATATAGATTACAATGGGAGAAAGCATATCATAGTCAATATGCAAATAGATTGGGAAAATGGGGCTGGTACTGGATCCCAACAGAGAGAATTTGTAGAATGCCTACAAGATGGTTCTTTAGAGCTGCTTGTGATTGAGCCCAGTAGGAGAAAGACTAATCTGGTTGGGTGTTATGTAATGAACCGGATTTGATTAGGGATCTTAAGGTACAGAAAACTTTATGAGGCAGTGATGATAATATGATAGTAGTCATTCTGCAATTTGAGAGGGTGAAGCAAAAGCAAGATGTATCAGTACTACAGTGAAGCAAAGGGAATCACATGCATGTGAGAGAGGAGCTGGCCAAAGTTGATTGGAAGAGCACACTAGCAGGAATGACAGCAAAGCAACAATAGCTGGAGTTTCTGGGAGCAAATCTGAAAGCGCAGGATAGATATATCCCAAAGAAGAAAAAGTATTCTAAAGGCAGGCTGACACAACTTGGCTGACAGGGGACGTCAAAAACAACATAAAGGCAAAAGAAAAGGCATATTTATTGAGCAAAGATTAATGGGAAGTTAGAGGATTGTGAATCTTTTAAAAACTAACAGAAGGCAACTGAGAAAAAAACATAAGGAGGGAAAAAAATGAAATGCAAAAGTAAGCTAGCCAGTAATATCAAAGAGGATACCAGAAGTTTTTCCAGATATTTAAAGATAAAAAGAGAGGCAGAAGTAGATCTTGGACTGCTGGAAAATGACACCAGAGAAGCAGTAATGGGGGGGGGGGGGGTGCGGGGGAACAAGGAAATGGCGGATAAACTAAATAAGTATTTTGCATCTGTCTTCACTGTGGAGTATGCAAGAAGTTCAAAAGTGTCAGAGGACCAGAATTGAATGCAATTGTTATTATTAAGGAGAGGGTGTTTGGGAAGCTGAAAGGTCTGAAGGTGGATAAGTCACCTGGATCAGATGGACTACAGCCCAGGGTTCTGAAAGAGGTAGCTGAAGAGATTCTGCAGGAATTAGTAATAATCTTTCAAGAATCACTAGATTCTGGCATGGGTCTGGAGTTCTGGAAAACTGTAAGTGTCACTCCACACTTCAAAAAAAGAGGGGGGCAGAAGATAGGAAATTATGAGTCAGTTAGCCTGACCTCTGAGGTCTGAAAGATGTTGGAGTCGATTGCTAAGGATGTGGTCTCAGGGTACTTGGAGGTGCATGATAAAGTAGGCCAAAGTCGGCATGGTTTCCTTCAGAGAAAATCTTGCCTGACAAATCTGTTGGAATTCTTTGAGGAAATAACAAGCAGGATAGTCAAAGGAGAATCTGTGGATGTTGTGTACTTAGATTTTCAGAAGGTCTTTCAAAGGGTGCCACACATGAGGCTGCTTAATAACATAAAAGCCCATGGTATTACAAAAAAAGATATTACCATGGATAAAGGATTGGGAGCCTTTTCTGGTTGACTGCCAGTGTTCTGCAAGGGTCAGTGTTGGAATTGCTTCTTTATACATTAAATGACAATGATGTGGATGATGCAATCGATGGCTTTGTGGCTAAGTTTGCAGATGATATGAAATTTTGTTGGAGGGCAGGTAGTGTTGAAGAAGCAAGGAAGATGCATAAAGATGTAGACAGAGTAGGAGAATTCAGATTCAGATTCAGATTCAGTTTATTGTCATTTAGAAACCACAAATGCAATGCAGTTAAAAAAATAAGACAACGTTCCTCCAGAATGATATCACAAAAGCATATGACAAAACAGACTACACCAGAAAATCCACATAACGTTTGGCAATCCCCAATCCAGAGTCCGGAGAGGCTGCTGCGTATTAATATCGCGCTACCGTCTTAGCGCATTCCCCGGAAAGGAGCTCCAAATCCACCAGACAAACAAGACCAAAAACTAAAGCTACAAGACCTGCACAAAACCATATAGTTACAACATATAGTTACAACAGTGTAAACAATAGCATAATTGATAAAAAACAGACCATGGGCACAGTAAAAAATAGTCCAAAGATGTTAAAGGACTATAAGTTCAAAAGAAATCACCACACAGTTTCCACAAGTCCCCAGGGTCCCGACAGACTTGCCATCCCACGCCGGCGGCAGAAGGGAATACCCCCGCGATGGACTTCCACGGCGCCGCCCAACTCAGCCTCACAGACACAGCACACAATGAAAGCTCCGTCAAACCCAGCCTCGCAGACACAGCACGCACCGAAAACGACCTGACCGCAGTGGACTCCAAGTCCGTCGAACCTCCGAGCCGATGACCATCCCCTCCGGCACAGCTTCTCCGAGCACCATCCTCTGCTGAGCGTAATAAGACGGCCCCGCCAACGGCCATCGGCAACGCGACCCCAAGGACTGGGGGCCTGTTCTTCCCAGCCGAGTCCCGGACCTCACAGCAGCAGCAGCAACGAAGAAGGTCTTCCTGGAGATTTCCCGATGTTCCTCCATGCTTCCATGTCCGTTTTCAATGGATTATGATTGCGCACGGCACCCCACTTCACAAATAACAGATAATCAGCTCCGGAGTGGCCGCTGCTAGCTGCGTTGCGCCGCCATCTTGGAAATCTTGCATGGGCAAAATATCTAGAATGGGCAAAAAATTAAGTGTATGGTCATGCACTTGGTAGAAGGAACAAAAGCATAAATGATTTTCTAAACGGGCAGAAAATTCAAAACTCTTAAGTGCAAAGGGACTTGAGAGTTCTCGTGCAGGATTTCTTAATGGTTAACTTGCATGGTGAGTTGGTGGTAAGGAAGGTAAATGCAACTTTATTATTAATTTCAAGAGAACTGGAATATAAAAGCAAGGTTGTAATGCAGTGGCTTTATAAGGCACTGGTGAAGCTTCATGTAGTATTTTGAGCAATTTTGGGCCCCTTATCTAAGAAAGGATGTGCTGACATTGGAGACTATTCAGAGGAGTTTCACGTGAATGATTACAGGAATAAAAGGTTTATAGTATGAGAAGCATTTGATGGCTGGGCCTGTACTCAGTGAAATTTAGAAGAATAAGTGGGAGGGGGGTGTGATCTCATTAAAACCTATCAAATATTTAAAGGCCTAGATAGAGTGGATGTGGAGGATGTTACCTATAGTGTGTGAGTCAGGAACCAAGGGGCACTGCCTCAGAATAGAGGGATGTCCATTTAGAATGGAGATGAGGAGGAATTTCTTCAGCCAGAGGTTGGTGATCTGTGGAATTCGTTGCCACAGGCAGATGTGGAGGCCAGGTCATTTGGGTGTATTCAAGATGGTGGTTGGTTAGTCAGGTTGTGAAATGTTATGGGGGGTAAACAAGAGATTAGGGTTGACAGGGAAAATAGATCAGCCATGATGAAATCACAGAGCAGACTCGATGGACCAAATGGTTCTAATTCTACTTGTATCTCTAATGGTCCTCTGAGCATTCAGTTTTGGTAGAGTACAGTCGATATACAGTGTGTTTCTGTATGCCTCTGAGTGCCGGAAGTCACTTGACAGATTTTGAAGATAGGGCAGACCACAGATTGGAAACAAGAGTGGAAAGAGCCAATCCACTCCACTCTCATGGATTTTCAAGCAGCCAGGTACAATGAAGCATGAAGAAAGAAAGGTTGTGGGAAAATATGGCTTATCCAGACCCTTGGGATGAGGCGAAGAACAAATGCATAACAGAACTGCAGCTGCAAATCTTACAGGATTAAATTGCAAAACTACAGAGATGAAGTGTGGCTTAAAACCAGTGTGTTAAACCGGTATCAAATTGCCTTGTGAACTCAATAGAGAAAGAAAGAAAGAAAATCAATACGTTGTTTTATTTGTGAGTTTGAAAATGTTTCATATACTGCAGGACACTTTTATACCTGAAGCTAATACTAGATCCCAGAATGTACAAACATGAATGGAACAAAATAATAGTCCTAATCATCATCAAATAAATTCAAGATGTTGGTTCACGTTTTAATGTGCCTCCATTTGCTTTCAAATTTCCATATTACAGGAAGTGTTCTCATTAAGCCATGGTAGTTTGTGTGGACTGTGCAATCTGTTGAAAGAATTAGCCTTTATAAAATCCCTTACACATCATCCAGACATCTCACAGTCCTTGAATTATACATAATTCATTCACATGATTTATTCATCATTCATATGCAATTGTATTTTGAACGGAGGTCAAAGTTTTGTAGGTAAATGAGGTAACTAAGCTTCACGTTTTGCTCCCTCATACATCAAATGAGTTAATTCCACTATAAACGTTGACATAAAAAATCTGAGAAAGTCTTATCCCTTGGCTCTTCTGGTGCATTATCTTTTTCTGGGTATTTTTATTGCTTACTCAAAAGATCACACAATGTTGGCATTGCAACATTGCCTCAGTATAGCTTGAAATATTAAAATAAATTTTGGCCCAGAATTTCTTATGAAATTCCAATGCACCATTAGCACAATGGCTTACAGTTCTGGTGACCCAGGTTCAATTCCTGCTGTTGTCTGTCAGGAGCTTGTACGTTTTCCCACAGTCTAAAGACGTGCTGGATGGTAAGTTAATTGGTCATTGTAAATTGTCCTGTTATTAGGCTAGGCTTAAATTGGGGGTTTCCGGGTGGCGTGGCTTAAAGCGCTGGGAAGGGCCTGTTCCACGTTGTAACACAATGAATAAATAAACAAACAAAGTGATCTCAAATCAAGGTGGTGCGTTAAAAGTGAAGAATTTTAGGCACATATCTTCAAACTCTCCTATTGATTCTTTACATTGATTCATGGTTATCTGGGATATTTTAATGATTTTCTTGAGAAGCAGTGATTAACAAAATGAAATTAAATTTCCTGAATTGAGCCTAAAAAGCACACACCTTTGATTATGTTGGAAACACTCTCTTCAAAGTACATTCATAATGAGTGCAGTTTATTACCCACACCTATTGGCTTCTTTGTTTTTAGCGACACACAAAATGCTGGAGGAACTCAACATCTTTGGAAATGAATAAACAGTCAATGCTTCGGGCAAGAAGGGTTTTAACCCAAAACCTCGACTGTTTATTCATTGACATGGATGCTGCCTAACCTGCTGAGTCCCTCCAACATTTTGTGTGTGTTGCTCTGGATTTCCAGCATCTGCTGAATTTCCTGTGTTTACCTTTGTTTTTAGTTGCCTTGTCATCGACCCACAGCACTTTTGCAGTTTTCAGTCCTGTAAATGCCAAAGATCCAAAGCTATCATGGTTACAGATCTGAATTATAATTTCAAATTCCATAGTGACCTAAGTGTCTGTTTCTGTGATGAATGGCTTCATGACTACAACTAGTCAGACCCGGAGAATGAAATATATAACTAGACAATCACAAAATAAGTTCTCCTGATACAACAATGTTTCAAGGTTTTATTTTCTTTTTCATGGATTGTAAAATAATTGTTAATATCTAAATTAGTTTATGTGATTAAATACCTGTATGCTTTAAACTGATTAAAATTGACCTATTGAATGCATTACTTATTCTATTCATTTAAATCATGCTCATGAACTGGTGATTCAGTGTTTCCTGGTTATGATGGCTTAAGTAAACCATATCTCACTGAATTCTTCAAAAGACAGTGATTGACTATTCAAAGCAAGCACCGTAACTCACATATAAAGTCTTAACAATGACTTATTGAATCCAATGCTGCATGCCGTTGACTGATAGGTTTATATTCCTCACAATGCGTAGCATTTTTACAAAGTACAATCGATGTAATTTAAACTCTGAAGTCAGGTGAGCTCTAGGTTCATGGTCCCACAGTTGTGTTTGAAGTTCAGCTCTCGGCTTTGGTTCCGCACTCCAGTGAACTCTTTGTCGTGCTGCATATTATGGGTCTCCCCAGCTAATGAATGCCTAGATTATAGATAGCTCATACATATAAACGAACAGTGGGACAGAGTTGTCATCTGCTGCAGGCAACCTCTGACGAGTGGAAATAGGGCACTTCTGTGTGCCTTCTTTCCCCACTCCAACCCACACCAAGCTTCAACAACTGAGCTACACAGAACTGGATCTCTGAGCGGACTCTCTCACTCACTGAGTCAGTGGGGTCAGCTGCACTGTTCATTTCTAACTCATGAACCGCTTGGCTTATGAACAGTTCTCAGGAAAGGAACTTAGTTGTACCCTGGGGAGGGTCTGTACCTTCATCTCTTCTTTTAATAAAGAAGCCATGGTTACTCATCTGCCTCATCATTTGATTTGATGTGGAGAAAATCTGAAAGGGTTAAAAATCCCACTTTTACTTTTAATTGTGTATCATATAGGACTTTATGCAATGATATAATCAATAGAATGGCAAAGATACATACTGGAACAGAGAAGACACTTACACTTGATAGTCAGTTATATTTATCAATCAAAATATGAGAAGCTATAAACCTTAAATAAAAGCTGAAAATGTTTGGGTCCTTTGGAGAGAGGAAGGCAAGGTTCACATTTCTGAATGAGGGCTTGGCATAAGACATCTTGTTAAACTTCATTGGTTTGAACCATTAACTCTACAATCTTCCCCATACAGAGAATTTGTGACCTGCTGACAGTTTCCAGCATTTTCTGTTTTTGATCCATACATAAAAAAACAGATTATTTCAAAACTATGCACATTTTTCCACCATTTCCTATGGTCCAAATTATGGGGTTGGTTGATTCCTTTAAAATATCACAAAATAAATTAATAACATTGAACAACTGGAAACATTTGTAATGTCAGAGTTTAAATAATTTTCCTCTGTGGATTCAACAAAACAGGCTATTTAACAATAACCATTGCCTTTAATGTAGGATATAATGTCCCAAAGCTTTTGACCTCAAATATAATCAAGCTAAAAAAATTACATGCACTGAAATCTATGTTATTTTAACCCTAGGGAGGATTTAAGGAAGTTGGTGAAGTAGGAAACAAATGGGAGATTTGGAAAAAATAATTATGACATTTTGGAATCAGTGTTTGCAGAATGTTGTTTTTAGAGAACATTTTTATTTAAAAGTCAAATTATAGCTAGTTTACTGCTAGAAACAGTTATGCCTTTATGACAGTTTTACATTCAATTGTTTATTAAATCTTTACAAAAGTTTGCTGTATGATATTTCCACTCTTTTTTTCACAGTAATGGGTTCTGCCCAGTATAGCCAGTCATCAAGTTCACTATAGTATTATAGGTTAATGAGCAGGTAATGTTTCACAGGCTTTGATGCCTGCAAATTTACTAAAGGTGTAAACTTAGAAACTATATAAATAATCTAGAGCATGAAACACAATGAATTAAAATCCTAATTTTCAAACTTCTTTGCCATTTCATCATAAAATACATGCTTCCTATGCCCTGAAACTGTTAAACACTTGAATTAAAACTTTCCTATTAGCATATTTACTGCTATTGCTGTTCATCTCTAACTTATGAATAATATTGCTCTTCAACCTACTGATCTTTAATATCAAAAAAAACATCAGATCTGCCAAGAGGAATGATGAGGGGTGAGGTGGGATTGATTGCTATAGCAACAGCCAAATGGATGGTTTAGCCATGTAAAAATCTGGCTTCTTACAGTATCTGAGGCTGCTGCCTCCTTGGGACATCATTTCAGAAATATAAAGCTTTTTTATTCCATCTGTATTCCATCTGTTCTGTAATCACTGCTTGGCCCTGTGGGAATGAAACACTCGAATAGTATAAGGTTCTTGACTAAATGAGGAAGTCTCAGCAGTAAATGTTATCTCATCTCTGTTATCCTTATTTATGCTCCAGACACATTTGGCAATGATCATCTCCAAGAAGAGGATCCAACCATCACCCTTGATAATCTGTACAAATAACATTACTGAGTCAATGACAGGAGGCAGAAGGACAGGTTATCATTGATCACAAATTCAAATACTTTGTACATATACCTTCATCATCATTATGTGCTGTGTTGGATGACATAGGTGATCACCATCCCATGACCAGATTATTCTTGGCAAATTTTTTCTACAGAAGTAGTTTGCCATTTCCTTCTTCTGGGCAGTGTCTTTACAAGAGGGGTGACCCCAGCCATTATCAATACCCTTCAGAGATTGTCTGCCTGGTGTCAGTAGTTGCATGGCCAGGACTTGTGATATGCACCAGCTGCTCATACGACCATCTACGACCTGTTCTCATGGCTTCACATGACCCTGGACAGGGGCCTAAGCAGGTGATACACCACACTGGCAGAGGAAAGCTGTGCCTTGCACCTCCTTTGATAGAAGTATATCCTCATCCTACCACCATTGGTACATATATATAGTCTAAAGATAAGGGCAGGGGCTAGGATCTTGTCTCCTATAATTCCAATAATTTTTTCAACATCAGTAAGGTACTTGCCTGGGAGAATGCAGCTGTAGCCTACAGTCAAGAAGTAACATTATCAAAGATAATGCAGCCCATTTGACTTGTTCCATTTACCACCGTTAAAATTAATTCCCTCTACCACTGATGCACTGTAGTTCCAGCGAGTTTCATTTGCAAAATGCACACCATGACTTATCTAGCTTACTCTGATAACATTCCTCAAATTTGCAAACTCTACCACCAAGAAGCTTAATAGATACATCAGATGGATCAGAACACCACCATTTGCAAGATCCTTTGTAAGATGCATGCTATCCACACTTATAAATATTTGGAACCCAGTGAACATTGCCGGGTCTAAGTCCCTACCAAGTAGCACATAGGAATTCTCAGCTGAAGTTAAGAAGAAGTTCAAGAAGGTAGCTCATCAGTCCTGATGAAGAGTCTCGGCCAGAAATATCGAGTGTTCATTCCTTTCCATAGATACTGCTTGATCCGCTGTGTTCCTCCAGCATTTTGTATGTGTTACTCTGGATCCGAGTGTCTGCAGAACCTCTTGTGTTTAGGTAGCTCATTACTTCTTTTTCCGGGATATCAAGAGCTGGGCAATAGTTGCTGACCTAGATTCCCCAATGAATAAACAGATTCAGAAATGTCTTCTGAGGTTTCGGGTGTATTTGGTGTCATGTTATGCAAGGTATGTTCAGTTGTTGAGCTTCTTGAAGGAGAAGTAACACTTACACAAAGACAAGGAAATACCAACTGAACATCTCATCCTTCTGCAACTTATCAATAAACAAATAATAAATTTCCTATAGTTAGTTGAAAGAGAATAAGACTTGGAAGACACAGGAAGACATCTGATGTGGAAAAGATTGAGGGATGCACAAGGAAAGAATAGAGCAATAGTCTCCAAAAATGATTCTGAGATGTTTGGAAGAAGTCAATGTCAGCAAATGGTTAAATGAATTTATTTCACAAGGAACCATGATATTTGGACTTATGTAACAGACTTTCACATCCCAAGTTGTCTGCAATTGCAAAATGCTGTAAGCAAAATGCAGCCTTCTCGGACATTGTCATGAGAACCACACCAGAATCTTCAGAAACTGAGTCATTATCCAAAGGTGACTACTGAGCCCATCCATTTTTAAAATTTCTCTATGTATTCATTGTACTCCTCTTCTGTGAGAAAGTTGACGAATGAGGAACACCAATGTAAATGCCACTGGCTCCCAAAGCTCAATGGTGAACTTTAAAAGTACTGTAGAATTTTTAAAAATTCTATTAGTACTTAGAAAAAAACCCTGAAAGTTCTACCTCTGGATGACCAGAAACAGTCTATCAGGAATTATAAACTTGCAGATTTTTGGAATTACTTGAGTCAGTAAGTCTTGTGAATGATCTGAGTCTCTTGCCTTTATGGAGCCAAGTCACATTGCTCCATATTCGCTTACGTAATGTATAACCAGTGATGTAATTATTGTATCTATTGCTGATTTGGAACTGGGCATATGTGTCTCTTTGAAAGATGATTGGGAAAACAGATGGTCAGGGACCAGGTGCAGCCTGATCTGCAGTAAATTTCTACCACATTATGTATTGTTAGAGTAAATGTAGTTATTTGTTTTTTGGATATAAATTAATCAGCTGCTTTTTCCCAGTAAGCTGAGCATACAAGAGATCGCCCACAAAGCTCTGGTCAGAGAGCATCTGACAAGATCGGATTTGACTGTATTCACCAATTCAACTTGATTATATCCACCAATACAACTTTTATTCATGTGGTAAAACTTGCAAGAAAGCCTAGCATAACTGAAGAACAAACAAGAATAAAAATTAACAGGTGCAATCTACAGAATCAAATGTATTGTTGGTTATCTTTATCATACTGGATTCCTTGATGTGTGCATTAGACATCTGAATCCAGTTTCTGCAAGTATCAGTTTAATTAATCTTAACATTTACATGACTGCTCCCTGCCAGCCTTGTACTCATCTGTGACAGATTGGTTACGTGCAGCTTCCTGTCAGTCCACCTCCTTTAACTCACTCTTTGGGTGTGTGTATTGGTGAACGGAACATTTATTGATCCTCCATAGTTACCACAGAAAGTTTAATGCTACTGACTGGCTTGCTTGGCCACCTCAGAGAGTATTTCAGAACTCAACACATATTTGTAGGAAGTACATCTAAACCAATATCAGTCATTTTCAATATTTTTAGGTCACAGTTGAATTGGTTGAGTTCTCACAATTCTGTATCTTCAGTCACCTTAATGATTCCCATTTTTATTTATCTGACTTCATATTCTTAAACTGAAATTGCAAATTGATAATACAGTTAAAATTAACATCCAGTAAGATGAATTTCTTCACTGTTGCTCTCACATATAGTTTTCCTCTGTGAACATTGTTTATGATTCATTAATTTTCCTCCTACAGTCCAAAGATGTAGCAGTTAGTAGGTGAATTGGTCATCATAAATCAGGGGTGTCAAACTCATTTTAGGTCACGGGCCGGATTGAGCAAAATGCAGCTTCATGCGGGCCGGATCAGTCGGACACGTGCGAACGCAGCTTTCGTTGCCTCCGTTTTTTCAGCCTGCTCTCATGTGTCTCAGTCTCTGCTATAACTACAAAGTGTTTCACTTTACAAATTCCATTTCTTATGAAGAAGACTGCCGAGCAAGACTGCCGAATAAACACTAAAAATCCTGAAAACATGGTACCTGAATAAACTCAGCATTAGCCATATCATACGCCATAGGCGCTTCGATTACTGGGGCCAGCTTTAATAGTAATTAGATATTATCTCGCGGGCCAAAGATAATTCCACCGCGGGCCGGATTTGGCCCACGGGCCTTGAGTTTGACATATATGTCATAAATTGTCCATTGATTAGGTTAGGATTAAATGTGGGGCTATCAGAGGTTGCTAGGTGGCATGATTTAAAAGGCTACAAGGGTCTATTCTGGTCTGTATCTCTAAATAAATAAAATCACCTGCCTGCAGAAGCGACTTTTTATGATGGGCAGAGGAAGGATATCAAGAGAGCATCTGTACTTTAAAGAGAACTTTGGATACATTGATGCCTCAAGACACAACGGCTGTCATAATTATGTTTGCTGCCTCATTTCGCACTGCTTCCACTAATGGTTCCGGCACACATAGATCTATAGCACTGAGTGACTCATCAAAATGACAAAGATAGCTTCATTTAGGAACAAGTAATTTAAGAGCAGTTAAGTTCAATTTTGAGTGATCAGGTTAGCTTGTACTAGAAGAGCAGTATGCTGTCATCAGAGTATTGAGGGTATGACTGATGGACTGTTAGAGATACATTCCTATTATGGTTAATGTCGGTTTTACAAGCTTCCCACTGAAAGACTTATTCAGACTTTGATGTCACAACCACACACATGTACACGAAAAGAGCTCTTGAACTGTGAAAGTTGTTCATATGAAAGTTTATACGCAGACCACTTGCAATACTATACGTTACTTTGATAATCAAAGCCATTTGGCTGAATTTGAGAAAGTTGAGTACTTTCTGAAATTTTAGCTGAGTCGAGGATATTTAATGGGGGTTGCTGTAAATCTGGTGCTATAACTGATTAAAGTGATGGAACACAGAAGCCATCTTGAATTTGATTCATAGGTTGGCTTTAGTCATCAGCCAAAATTGCTTGACGAAGTGGCTAATGTTGTTCAATATAAGGGCTTCACTATTTAAAAACAGAAAATTCTTAGTGTTGGGAAAAAGGCAAACTTTGCCTCGTGGACAATGCTTTGTAATTTAAATTCAATTGCATTAGAAATGACTAATTTGAAAATAAAAGATGACAGAAAATATCATACAATTTCCAGCTTACTATTTGTAGATTGCTTTGGTGAAGGGTTGCCAATTTTAATATCAGATCAGCATTCTTACCAGAAGAGGGAGTCTTTGGAATGAATAGGCCATGTACATAAATTCAAATCACTGTTTCAGAATCCCTCTATCAATTTAAATCATTGAAATCCAATGCTCTCTCCCAACCCCTGAAAGATAAGTAATTTTTAATGTTGAGCATATCCATGAACCCCATTCTTTCCAAAACTGCAAATGTTATGTTACAAAAAATGTCATTCACCAGCTGATCAAGAAAAAGACAGGATACTGTACAGAAGCAGAGAGTGATAAAGGAATGAATAAAGAGATGTGAGAGATCTTCTGAACACTGGAAGAATGCTTAAGTACTGAATGATTTCTTACCAGGAAGCTCTTAAAATGATGTTAAGGATCATATCAGACAGACCAAAAAACAAAATGCAAATAGCAAAGATGGTGAAAGAGGCCACAATACTAAAGAGAGGGAGATGTGTTAAATTGGGAAGTAAAATCCACTTATCAAAAATTAAGATGGAAAAATGGGTATGTACCATAGTTTCACTAACCCAGAAAGAGAACAAGAATGGTCAATGACATAAAGGACAAGCTTCAATCAGGGAACTGAATTCCAGATTAAAATCAGAAACTGCAAGATCTGTGGAAGGATTGTAGAAATTGTTTTAAGGTGATTCAGTGAATGCAAAGATCAGTGGGTTAGAAAATGAGGACCAAGGGAGCTGTATCTTTGCTTTGATCAGGAGAAGAAGGATGAAAGTGGAGTTGTGGGAAACAGTGGAGACACTTCTTTTGGTTTCTTGAGATACACTGAAAATAATCTAAAAACATAAGTCATTGATTTCCAATTCACTTACAATTAAGATTTAATAGGAAATGTAGATGCAGTTTAGTTCAGTACTAGAGCTGTCACTGCTGTGTTACCCTCCCCTGCGTTCTTGATATTAAAATACACAGAGAAACACAGAGGAAGTATTTTGTATGCAAAAATTACTTTACATTTGCCAGAGAAGGTATGTGCTTTCCATTTAGACTGTAAGACATTGGAGCAGAAAATTGGGCCATTCAGGCCATTGAATCTGCTATCTCTCTGAAATCCATTCTCCTCCCTGCTCCCTGTAACTTTTGATATACTCACTAATCAAGAACCTATCAGTGTCCACTTTAAATATATCCAACCGACTTGGCCTCCAAAGCCATCTGTAACAATGAATTCCACAGATTCATTATCCTCTGACTAAAGAAACCTATGAGATTTTTCTGAATGACAACAACCTTGTGCCTCTAGCATTACATTGATAGAGTAAGAAAAAGTAAATTTACTCTCATTTAAAGCAAGAAGGATGATTTATAAAGGTATTCAAGATCATTATGTGTTCATTATGGATCATCATTCAAGATCCATGGAAAAGGTAAGAAAGTTGATAAACAAGACAATGATTAAGGTAATCGGCAAAATGTTTTAGCTTCACTTAAACAGTCCACATGAATGTGAACTACCGTAATTAGATTCATTCCATAGCTGCAGTACTGTTTTAGCAGTGGTCACATGTGATCTCCCAGGTACTTCCTCCACTTCCTTAGGAGCCTGCAGAGATTTGGCATGACATCTAAAACTTCGACAAACTTCCGTAGTTGTATAATGGAGAGAGTATTGACTGGTTGCATCATGGCCTCGTGTGGAAACACCAATATCTCTGAATGGAAAATTCTCCAAAAAGGTGGTGGATTTGGCCCAGTACATCATGGGCAGAGCCTTCCTAATCATTAAGCATATTTACACGAAACGCTGTCGTAGAAAAGCAGCATCCGTCATCAAGGATTGTCACCACCTAGGTGACAATGCTCTTTTCTCGCTGTTGTCATTAGATAGAAGGTACAAGAGCTTCAGAATTCACACGACCAGATTTAAGAACAGTTACTAGCCTGCAACCATCAGGCTCTTGAACAAAAGGAGTTAACTACACTCACTTGCCCATCATTGAGATGTTCCAACAACCAATGACCTCACTCTGAGGATTCTATCTCATTATTTCATGTTCTCATTATTTATTGCTATTTAATTTATATTTGCATTTGCACAGTTTACTGCCTTCTGCACCTTGGTTGATCTTTCATCGATCCTGTTATAGTTACTATTCTATAGATATGTTGAGTATGCCCACAGGAAAATGAATTTCAGTGTTTTATATGGTGACATACATGTACTTTGATATTAAATTTACTTTGAACTTAAAATTGATCACCATTTCTTCTTTCTTTTCCTCTGCATGGTCTGCTTTTTCATTGCTTACCAAAAGCCAACTATGAGGAAACAAATTCAGTGAGAAGAGTCATGTTTGAAAACAGTTATAGCAAGTGCATGAAGTCAACAATTAAAAAGCAATTTGAAATCAGTAACTATGTTATCATACTAGGCAGCCCTTGCTCTTCAGGATTAATCTTGTCAGAAAGTTACTTTATAGAGCTTACTACTTTTGCAGTAAAATGTACAGTGATATCTCATATAACTATTAAGGTTACCACATGGAAATAATCCTTTTCTGGCAATGGTTTCCCATTCCTTTAGATCAAATTTGAGACCCTCAGGAGAAGATGCCTCTCTTTCTGAATTGTTTTGTGAATCCACTGGATGCCAATAAACCCATTTGAACACAGCACTGATTCTCAAACTGGATTCTTGATGCAGGAAGTCATAGGTTAAGCCTCTGCCTCATTTAATGTTCAGGTGTGCTTGCTTTGTCTGGACCAAATCCAGCATTTCTTGGGCAAGCTGTGAACTGCAGTATTAATTCTCCGATATCAAGGGACAGAGTGGTGAGGAGTAAAGAGAAGAGTTAGAGAGGGATGAGAGGAAAAAGCCGGGCAGGCCCAGTTAAATTCTTTCAACATGCTCCCTGGTTAATTAATAGTGAAAAATTGCTTTTAAACCAATCTGTCTCCCAAGCTGAATGACATATCATGAAATAAGAAGGACATTAAATACAGGAAAAAATATCTGACAACAACTTGTGAATATATTTTATTAATATGCTGCTGACTAACAGCCATAATCTCTTTCCATTTAACAATTGTAATATTTGGTCTTCCTTTTACAAACATCCAATTTAAAAAGTCACTAAAATATGGTAGGAAATGTTTGAAACTCTTTTTCATTTTTCTCAATACCTGCCGTATGGCTTTGTCGGCAATTCCTCCAGCTGACTTTATGTGAGGGGAAACAAGCTTGCAATTAGTCAGTTGTTCACAGAAAACATGGAGTTAAACTGTAATTTTCTCTGCATAATGACATGCAGCCAGTCAGTTTTAAATATTGTTTAAACTGTTGAAAAGTAAAATTGTTTGGAAGAACTATACCTTAACATTTTGTAATTGTGTGGAGATTTTACTTGGCTATATTGTTTTTCAGTTAAATGAGAAAAAATGTTATACTACTAGTTACATCAGATGGCAGTAGGCTGAATAATAGATGAGCATGGACTAGATGGTTAAGAGGCCTGTTTTTGTGCTGAAGTAAACTATGACTCTACTTGCATATTAACTTAATATCCACACAGTATACCAAAATGCATTTGCTTCCTGCAGGTCTTGTTTGGTACAATGTAATCATATCTTCATTCACATAAAAATCTGTGTTTCAAAAGATAAACACAGACTAAGAAGAGAACCATGTACTGATTCTAACTCTATTTTGTTTGCTAAGTAAGTTCCTTTAAAATATGGAAAATGTTGTCAAATACCAAGAGGAACATCAAACATCATTTCACAAATACAACAAGCAATTCTAATGCATTATTGTGGGGAAAAATTCACTCACACACCCCTCCCACCCAAACCCACCATGTAAGCTACAGCAAAATCCTCCAAGGAGAACTTGATCCAGAGTCCATCTAAACTGCATTCCATAACCCAGCACTTCAGTATCTGAGACAGGCTCTCTTCCAGCCACGAGGGAAAGAGAGATTGCCCCTGCAACAATGAGAGCAGAGACCAGCAACTCACTGTTCCAATATTACAATCTTCCACACAGTTTTCCAAGCCTCCATCCCATCTCGAGGACTGACAAGCTTCCTCACTCCATCAAAAGACTCTGATGTGATAGTGCTACCTCTGAAATGATCTGAACAACAAATGCTGCTTGTCACAACATAGGAGAGATTACGCTCTGTATCACATTTGAATTATTTTGATTTGAGAATGGAGCTGGTGGCATCTCATGAATGAAGATCTGTCAGCTTTGCTGGCTTTCCTAAGATAGAGGCTCCTACTGTCTATATTCACAATTCATTGATAAATCTCTTCATATGGAGTTCATTGTAGATCATTATTCCTGGATCTCATTGATTCTTAGCGAGCCCACAATTCCTGATATGTTCAGCAGTCAGCTCTTCCCTAAGTAACGGATCTTATGAAACAAGAGCTACTCTCTATTCCCATGGTTATTTATTTCCCTAGTCCAATTTCACCTGAATAACAGTCATATGACATCAAAGACTGCAATATAGAATGCCATTCAAGTTCTGAAATTGATTTTCCGTTGCCTTATCAGTTCAGGCATTCACTGCAGTCCATGCCGGACAACTCTTAAGACTTAACTGAAATAGACTGCATTACCATCATCACAGCAATCCTATAAATAGCCAAGAGAGCCCAAATGAGAAAGACAATAGGTGAGAAAATGACAACTATAGACACAACAATGCACAAAAAGCTCAGTATCATTAAAAACTAGACAGTTGACTTGAATAGTGACTTGTTGAATAGGGCCAATGTTCACATCAGATGCAGTGTGGCTGCAGTCCAGGCTATTCAAAAGATGTCCACTTGTCAGGTCTGGTTTTGACAAAGTCTCCAAATCTTATGACCAGTACTATCAAAAAAAGAAAAATACTCTTAAGATTCATACCCCTTACAGACTTCTTTCAAGACATCCAATATCCTGCCTAGATCGTATGTTGTTATTCTTTAATCATTATTTGACTAAAATCTTGACAAATTTTACGGAACAGCAAATCTAGGGAGTCACATTCCCAAAACTATGGCAGTTCCAGAAGAAAGCCCACACTAGGAGCTTAGAGTAATAAAACTGGGAAAAAAAATGCTTGATAACATCACATAAACGTTTAAAACTAAATTTCTTAGAGCCGAGAACAAAAAGTTTCAAAGAGTATTTTTTTGATGATTATAATGATTTGCTAATTGAACTTTTGAATAGTCTTGCATCATGCTATTTTGATCATTGGACCATTAGTTGGATCTTTCCCCTCAAAGCATTAGTGGAAATAGCCACAGATTTTTATGAACTTTAAAAATAAATTGACACACCAGTAGCTTTCAACAATAGAAGTTTGTAGCAAGATGATAGCTTCCAAGCTTTTGATGGAATTTTTAATAAAAAGCAGAGGAAATGAATACTGAAATTAATATTTAATGGGTGAATGAACAAAGTAATCTAACAATATTTTCTTGAAAGGGTTCAGATTTATAGACTGCAATATATTACACTTATTTTTTTTGAAGATTAGAACAGTACCTAACTGGGGCCAAAACATAGGGCTAGACATATTTTCCAAACAATAAATGTAATGCATATCTTATGAAAATATATAAAAATAAATTTAATTTAAACAAATCCTTGTGGCAGTGGACAGTAAGAGTGTGGATGTAATTTTTAACAATAATGTTAATTCTAATAATGTAGATGATTATGAGATTATTTATTTAACAGCACAATAGAGACAAATTGGTACAAAAATTAATAGAAATTACAAAATGTTAAATAAGTGTTTTAGAATTAATCCTGGAGGGAGGCATTAAGTAAAGTTTTTCTAATGGAGAAATGACAGATGATAAGGTAATAAATAAGCTTTCAAAATAGATCAAGAATCAATTTCTTAAATATATATAGTACCTTTCACATCTTAAATCATCCTGAAGTGCCATACCATAAATTAATTGCTCCTCATCTGTAGTTAATTGTGTAATATTGGAAATATGATAGGCAGTTTAGTTACAACAGTTTCCAGTAATTAGTAACATGATAGAAAAGTGCTGATCATCCAAACTAAGTTTCAGGCAATAGCCATCTCTAAGAATAAAAAGTCAATTAATCTCTCTTCAATATTCAAGGACATTAACATCACTGAGCCCCTATCATTAGTATCCTGACGTCATCATTATATTTGGATAAGTCACACAAATTAGCTACAGTATAAGAACAGTTTAGAAATGGGTATGCTATGGTGTGGAGCTCACCTATAACTCCCCAAAGATTTACAGCATCTACAAAGTAAAAGTCAGAGCTATATTGGAATACTTTCCACTCCAAGGAACTCGAAGCTTGTCATAATCCTGAATACATCGTCCACCATTGATGAATGTTCACTGATGCAGTATGAATACAGTGAATACCAGCCACACAAAGCACTGCAGCAAGTCACCAAAACTCTTTCAACAGGTTCTTCCAAATCTATGATTTCTACCATGTAGATTGCCAAGGAAAATAAGTGTATAGGAATTGTACCTCAACACACAGCCTATCCTAATTTGGAAATAAATCACATTTCCTTTATCACTGCTGAGTCAAAATCCTTCAGCATCCAGTCGAGCCCTAATAGACAAAAGCAATTCAAGAAAATGGCTGACTAAGTCTACACTGCCTGTGTTCTCTGTTTGAATTAAAAACAAAATCTGTCTGGATTAGAGAACATATCTGAAGAGCAAAGGTTGAATGAGCTTTTTGCTTTGGAGTGAAGACACATTCCTTCCCTTTCTGGATCTCTCTGTTTCTAACTCAGGAGTAAGGGGTAGTGGAGGAATAATTTGTCCATCTGTGCTGATCACTCCATCCTTGACTAAGCTGTTCCACTGTGAACACGATCTGTTATGAGTCAACATGATGCTTTCAGATCAGGTCATGCATAGCACATACCTCCGGCTGCCACTGATCAGGTGTGTTTCTGGGGTACAGGGGCTAGTGACCCTTGTGCCTATTTTATGTACTTGCTACGAGTTATCTTAATTGTACATATGATTTTTTAATGTTCTATCGCTGAGCAGCAGTGAACCATCTGATTGGCCTATCAAAGTTCTCTTTGGGAACTAGATGACTTCATCAGCATTTCTGATCTGGCTATTGTTCACAATTGCACTTAATAAAAAAAAAAGAAAGACTAGCCACTAACACCTTTTACAAGTCACAAACTCCCACAGTTACTTTCACTATATTTCCTCTCACCTTTCCTCCTTTCAGCACACCATTCCGTTCCTCCAGTTTCTTTGCCTCTGTTGCATTTGTTCCAATAATGAGGACTTTCACTCTGGTGCCTTTGGCCTGTCCCGGGTTTCCAGCATTTCTGTTTCATTTTCAGATTCCAGCATCTGTGGTTTTATTTGTTTTATTCTCTAACTGCAGATGTAACTAATGGTTTATTTTGTGAGAAAAACCTTTTGGAAGTTTAGGGTGAATACACCACGGAGTTTACCACAGCAACATAAAAATCATTTGGAAATCTATCACTGGTGACAGTGAGCTGGCATTTTCCTTCTTATTTCTATAATTACTTCTATGGGTTTAATGGTTGAAGCAAAAAGTGGAAATCATGATCTAATCTTACCAGCAGAATTTGATTAACAACCAGCAAGCATCCCAATGAGAGAATTCTAGATTTAATGTAATTGACTTAGAGTGATGAAGATTAGGGTGATAAAGGAGAATGTTTCTATATGCAGTAAGTTAGTATAAACTGAGAAGAAGTTGCAATGGCAATTGTTCAAAGAACAAGAGAATGGAATTAATCTGATAGATTTTATAAATTGCCATCTCAGGCACTATAGGCCAAATTGCTCCCTTCTATGTCATGTGATTCTATTAAATGTGGGCTAAGCCATAACTTTAATAACAGAGCCCATGAACATTGTGAAGAATTGAGAGTTGGGTGGATGGTTTAGAGGCCCACATAACTCTATCGATTTGGAGTGGGTCATAGAACACAGAATATTATAGCACAGTACAGGCCCATCAGTCCATGATGTAGTGTTGGCCTTTTAACTTACTCTAAGATCAATTTGACCCTTTCCTCTTATTTTTGAGGGTTCTGTCTTGGGGCTGATACTTTTTACACTGTATGTTAATGATTTGGATGATGGAATTGATGGCTTTGTTGCAAAGTTTGCAGATGATACAAAGGGAGGTGAAAGGGCAGATGGTGTTGAGGAAGTAGAGAAGGATCAAGACTGATTAGGAGAATGGGCAAAAAAATGGCAGATGGAGTGCAGTGTCAAGCAGTGTATGGTTATGCACTTTGGTAGAAGAAATGAAAAGGTTGACTATTTTCTAAATGGAAAGAAATTACAAAAAACTGAGATGCAAAGGCACTTGTGAGTCCTTGTGCAGGATTCCCTAAAGGTTAACGTGCAGGTAGAGTCTGTGATGAGGAAGGCGAATGCGATGTTAGCTTTCATTTCAAGAGGACGAGAATATAAAAGCAAACATGTACTGTTGAGACTTTATAAAGCACTAGTGAGGCCTCAAGGAGTATTGTGAGCAGTTTTGGGCTCCTTATCTTAGAAAAGATATGCTGAAACTGGAGAGAGTTCAAAGGAGGATCACAAAAATGATTCCAGGTTTGAAGAGCTTGCCATATGAAAAGCATTTGATGGCTCCGGGCCTGTATTCTGTGGAAGAATAACGGATGAGCACATTAAAACCAATAAAATGGTGAAAGGCCTTGATAGAATGGATGTGGAGAGGATGTTTCCTATGGTGCGAATGTTTAAGACCAGAGGACACAGCCTCAGAATAGAGGATCATCTTTTTAGGATGGAGATGAGGGGAATTTCTTTAGCCAGAGAGTGGCGAGTCTGTGGAATTCATTGCCACAGGCAGCTATGGAAGTCAAGTCTGTATGTATATTTAAGGCAGACTCTGAAAGATTCCTGATTGGTCAGGGCATGAAAGGATAGGGGAAGAAAGTAGAAGATTGGGGCTGAGAGAAAAAATTGATCAGCCATGATGAAATGGCAGAGCAGATTCATTAGGTAAAATGGCCTAGTTCTACTCCTATGTCTTATGGTCTTAATTCTCCAAGCACGTTAAAATTCTGCTCCCACATATTAGCCATTTCTGCCTGAGAAAATATTTCTGGCTGTCCTCTCAATCTATGCCTCTTATCAATTTGTACAGCTCTATCATGTCACCTCTCATCCTTGTTCACTCTAAAATGAAAAGCCCTAGCTCCCTCAGCCTATTCTCATTAGTTAATCTCCTCTACCTCCTTTCTAAAGCTTCCACATCCTTCCTATAATAAAGCGATCAGAACTGACACAATATTCCAAGTGTGGAATAAATATAATAATGCATAATCAGCAAGCATACTATATTCTCATTTTTCTTGACTCTAATATTTTACTTCTGTGCTGTACTGCATGAAAAAAAATACTTCATTTTGTCAGAACTACTTACTTTTGGATAGTTGACAATATTTATCTGAACCATGAATCTGATCCATTTTCAAAGTGCAAATATACCTGCTATAGAAACACACAGCTACTTTTATGCACTGGAGGGTTTTCTAAATTCCTTGCTGACAGCAAAGTACTTCACCTGTGGGCCACGCATGTAGTAAAACTGTAGGCACATTGTCCATGATTTTACATGCTTAATGGGCTGGAAATCATGAGCAGAATGCGATTTCCTTACATGCACTTTTACTGAGTGAGACCTAATGCAGGAAGTAAGAATACAGGAGAACAGAGTTAAAATCTAGGTTATTTAAATGATTGCTATGGTTAAATTGTTACAGGTGATAACTACTTTGATTCTTTGTCTAACTATGTGATAAATGACTTTACACCCTACTCCATGAAGCACCTCATAAGCATAGTGTCTGCATTAAGCTGCCCACAATTGCTTCTATTCAATTGCACTTGCAGTTGGTATTGGTATTACAGTCATAAACAGAGTTCTGTACAATCCAAGTGTTAAAATCATCTGGGTAGACTTTTGTCTTGTTGCCCTTGAGTGAAACTGATGTCGCCAATGGTCAGTTATAAAAACTAGCTTAAATCAAAGGAAATTAAAATCATCGGCAACACGAGTGAATCTGCAGATGCTGGAAATAAATAAAAATCATGTGGGTTTTAATTATGGCTGTCATGCAAAATCTACTTTACACCAGCATGATAAAATTTAGCCTCATTAGTTGTAAGATTTTGATGTCAAATAACAATGTAGGTGTTTTGTATGCATGACTATAAGTAGAAGGTGGAAGTTTTACATTGTTGGAATTATTGACTTGGGAAATTCATTACCTTAGATGTCACTGGCAAAGAGAATAATTACCAATTGAAGATCTCAAATGAAAGTAGATCAGTGCCAAATGCCTTTGAGACTAAAGGCAAGTGGGTTTGGGGTTTAGGAAAAAGGGTGGTAAAACACACCAACTGGATCCTATAAAGAAAGCTGGATGGATGAGTGTATTTTCTCCTTCCTATATTCCAATATTCTTTATAACTTTCGTGTATAACTGTTGTCTTATATCAAGGCCAAAATACACACTGGCAGGCCATGAACATGGTACACTGCCAATGTCATACCCATTTGAAGGTATATAAACCCTGCATAAATAATATCACTGTGATGACAAATGGAAGAGAGAATATAGGGAGTTAGGCAGAAAGCTGTAAAGTAGAATCTTAAGGATAATAATCTCTGGATTGCTGCCTGTGCCACGTGCCAGTGAAGGTAAGGATAAGATGATTTGGCAAATGAATATGTGGTTGAGAAATTGGTGCAGGGGGCGGCGTTTCAGATTTCTGGATCATTAGAATCTCGTCTAGGAAAGGTAATGTATGACCTGTACAGAAAGGACAGGTCACAGCTGAACTCGAGCAGCACTACTATTCTTGCGAGCAGTTTGCTAGAGCTGTTGGGGAGTATTTAAACTAATCTGGCAGGCTGATAGAAACAAAGTGATTGGACTGAGAATGAGGCAACAGGTATACAAGTAAATGCAGTTTGTAATGAGGCTGTAGGAAGGCCTGGTAGATTATAGGGGAAAATTGCAGTCAGTGGGATGAGTTGAAGTATAACATGCGGGCAAAATTGAAAAGGGTGATGAAAGTAGGACTGAAGGTGTTATATTTAAATGCACGCAGTATACAGAATAAGATAGATGATCTTGTGGCACAGTTAGAAATTGGCAGGTATAATGTAGTGGACATCACTGAGTCATGGCGGAAAGAATTTCAAAATTGGGAGCTTATCATCCAAGGATACACATTGAATTGAAAGTACAGGCAGGTAGGCAGAGGGTGTGGAGTGGTCTGCTGGAAAAAAATTGAAATCAAATCCTTTTAAAGATAAGATATTTTTATGTTTTGTGCATAAAACTAATTAAAAGAAAAACACAGAACTGGGAATAACATATCTATTTCATTCTTTACTTTTGTGAGATGTGCATATGATGTGGTGGCATAATGATGTATGCCATTCACATACTTTTACATATAACCCAGAGAGAATTATGTAAATAAAGAATGCTTGATCAAATAACATATTTATAATATTATTCAAATATTACTTAAGTATTAAATATACAACACTCCTTGCTGCTTAACTATAAACTCCAACTCAATAAGAATGAATCTCAATTTAAATACAGTATACTATAGACATCCACAGTATAGTAAATTTTAAATTGTCCCATTCAGGCCTAAACATTTAATCACTGTGGAGTATTTCCTACTTATGTGGAATAACGACCTTCCTGATTATGGGATTTGGGCGGGGGGGTGGTGCCATTCTGTTTAGCAGGTGAGGCTTGTGGCTGTGCAACAATTTCAGGTTCTGGGACCTCCACCATGGTGCTTGTAGGAGTCAACTCAGTGTCTGCGGGATGTGGTTCTGACAGCTCTGGATGCCTTTTCTCTCTAACAATTGTCTCTGCACTTCTCAACAGATCGATATGTTGTTTCCAAATACAGTCTTCACTCTGTAGGAGCATAGTCCAGCTCTGTCCTTCATCTTTCCAAATACTCACTTTTGATCATATCTGTAGTCCCTCATCAGAGCTGCTTGTCCAGGAGTGAAACATCAGTCCTCCTTATTTGAGGAGCCCTCAATTTGTCTCAACTGTTTGGCCTGCATACTTCTGAAATTGGGTTTGAGGAGATCCAAGTATGAGTAAAAGGGAAGACCCAGGAACAGAATAGCTGATTAGTTATTAAATGTGAAGTGTGCTGCACAGTGATAGGCAAGGAGGAAATTGCAGAGTTTGTGATTCAGTGTCAGTGTAGTGTATCCTGTTGACATTGCTCAAAGTGCATTCCTTAGACTCTGGACAAACCTTCTGCCAAGCCATTTGCAGCTGGGTGATACAGTGCAGATGTAATATGTATTATTTCATTAATTTTTAGGAATGACTGAAACTGTTCCACAACAAACTGTGGTCCATTATAATAGACTAAGAGTTCTGGAACACCAGTCCTTGAGAAGAGGGTTCTCAATACATCAACAGCATTCAAGACTGTAGTGGAAGCTATTGGGAACACTTCTGACCCCTTTGCAGTTGCATCCACTACTACCAAGAAATTTGTACCCATGAATGGTCCAGAAAAAATTGACACAAATCCTCTACCAGGGCAATGCAGGCCATTCCCAGGGATGGAGAGGCACTGCTCTTGGCATCTTCTGGACCATGTTGCCATCCCGCACAGTGCATGGCATGCTGCTCAAGGCCACCAGACAAAGCTTTGAGCCAATGCTTTTATTTTGACCACGACTAGATGACCACTTTGCAGCTCCTCCAACACATATAGCTCTCAGCTTGGATGGTACATCAACTGTCAATGCCCACATAAGGCAAACTCCGTCAAGGCAAACTACATTCCAGTGCTGGTAAAGCAGGAGGAACTGGAATTTCTGCTGCATATTCCAGCCATTTTGGGTCACCACGTAGACCTGAGATAGTGTAGGATCTTTTCTAGTTTCCCTTTGGATCATCTCTGCCATAATAGGGAGATTTCCAATTTGCATTATGAAGGAGTGTCCCGTTTTGTAAATTTTTCAGGTATTTCTTTTTCTCAAGGGAAAACACTTCCATGATTAGTTGGACTCTTGAATTCAATCTTGTAATTGTGTCCTCCAAGAAACAAAGCCTGTCTCTGCATTCATGCTGCTGTTAGTGGAATGTCTTCTGTGGATTGAAAGTGGACACCAATGGTTGATGATCAGTAATGAGTTTAAACTTTCTCCCCTACAAGTACTGGTTGAAATGTTTTACACCACAAACCAGACCCAAGTGCACTCTGCCAATCTGTGCATAATGTTCCTCTGCAGTGCAAAGGGGATGTGATCCTCTATCCTGGGCAGAGGTTAATGATCTTCTTTCAGTACTGGGTTGATGGTCACCACAGATCCTGACAGACCCATTCTTCTTGGCTATTGGGAGGACTGACATTGCCCATGGCCTCCACTCAACCTTGGAAAGAATTCCTTCAGCCTCTACGCAATTGAGCTCACTGGCTACTTTATCACAGGTGGTATAAGGAACTGAGCGGTCAGGTGTGGCATTTTCATCTAACAGTATTTTACCTTTGATATGTTTCAGTTTTCCAATGACATCCTTGATCACTGCTGTGGCATTAACCAGTATCTTTCTTAACTTGCTTTTGGTTGATTCCATTGCAGGGGATGTGGCATGCAAATTGTGGCTGGATCTCCAATTAAGTCTTAGTTGTCTCGGCCAATCATGGCCCCACAATGCCAGCCCTGTTATTTTCCCAAGCCCAGTGTGGCTTGTTGGTTGTTGGATTTCACTGTTAAAAATGTCATTCCTGCAGAAGTTAACACAAGGAAATCTGCAGATGCTGGAAATTCAAGCAACACACACAAAATGCTGGTGGAACACAGCAGGCCAGGCAGCATCTATAGGGAGAAGCACCGTCAATGTTTCGGGCCGAGACCCTTCATCAGGACTAACTGAAAGGAAAGGTAGTAAGAGATTTGAAAGTAGGAGGGGGAGGGGGAAATGTGAAATGATAGGAGAAGACCGGAGGGGGTGGGGTGAAGCTGAGAGCCGGAAAGGTGATTGGCAAAAGGGATACATAGCTGGAGAAGGGAAAGGATCATGGAACGGGAGGTGTAGGGAGAAAGAAAGGGGGAGGGGAGCACCAGAGGGAGATGGAGAACAGGCAGAGTGATGGGCAGAGAGAGTGGAAAAAAAGAGGAGGGGGGAAAATAACTAAATATGTCAGGGATGGGGTAAGAAGGGCAGGAGGGGCATTAATAGAAGTTAGAGAAGTCAATGTTCATGCCATCAGGTTGGAGGCTACCCAGCCAGTATATAAGGTGTTATTCCTCCAACCTGAGTGTGGCTTCATCTTGACAGTAGAGGAGGCCATGGATAGACATATCAAAATGGGAATGGGATGTGGAATTAAAATGTGTGGCCACTGGGAGATCCTGCTTTCTCTGGCAGACAGAGCATAGGTATTCAGCGAAACAGTCTCCCCGTCTGCGTCAGGTCTCACCAATATATAAAAGGCCACACCGGGAGCACCGTACGCAGTATACCACACCAGCTGACTCACAGGTGAAGTGTCGCCTCACCTGGAAGGACTGTCTGGGGCTCTGAATGGTGGTGAGGGAGGAAGTGTAAGGGCAGGTGTAGCACTTGTTCCACTTGCAAGGATGAGTGCCAGGAGGGAGATCGGTGGGAAGGGATGGGGGGGGGGGGGGGAACGAATGGACAAGGGAGTCGCGTAGGGAGCAATTTTTTTTTCTCTCTCTCTGCCCATCACTCTGCCTGTTCTCCATCTCCCTCTGGTGCTCCCCTCCCCCTTTCTTTCTCCCTACGCCTCCCGTCCCATGATCCTTTCCCTTCTCCAGCTCTGTATCCCTTTTGCCAATCACCTTTCTGGCTCTCAGCTTCACCCCACCCCCCTCCGGTCTTCTCCTATCATTTCCCCCTCCCCCTCCTACTTTCAAATCTCTTACTGTCTTTCCTTTCAGTTAGTCCTGACGAAAGGTCTCGGCCCAAAACATCGACAGTTCTTCTCCCTATAGATGCTGCCTGGCCTGCTGTATTCCACCAGCATTTTGTGTGTGTTGCCTGCAGAAGTTATCTTTTTTCCAGTATAAGTTCTAATTAGATATCTGCAAGATTCAGTTCAGTTTCTTTGAAATACCTCTCAAACTCCTTTTGTGCAATGACTGAAACAGCCAAGCCAGTGTCCAATTCCATTTTAATTAGTTTGCCAGTCAGGTGTGGTGTAAGCCATATTGCTTGTCTTCTGTTCGGCATTTGGCAAAGCACTGTCTAGATTGGGCCTTTGTGTGCCTTTGACACATTAGGCTGTTATCATGTTAATAGCCCATAGTATTACAGGAAAGATACTAGAATAGATAGAAGATTGGCTGACTGGCAGCAAGCAAATAATAGGAATAAAGGGGATCTTCTCTGGTTGTCTGCTAGTGACTAGTGGTATTCTGCGGGGGTTGATGTTGGGACCATTTCTTTTCCCATTATATGTCAATGGTTTGGATGACGGAATTGATAACATTCTGTGGCCAAGTTTGTGGGTGGAATGAAGATAGGTGAAGGCTTAAAAAGTGTTGAGGAAGCAGGGAGTCTGTAGAAGGACATAGACAGATTAGGAGAATGGGTAAAGAAGTGGCAGATGGAATGTAGTATAGGGAAGTGTATGGTCATACACTTTGACAGAAGGTATGAAGGTGTAGAATATTTTGTAATCAGGGATAAAATGCAAAAATCAAAGCTGCAAAGGGATTTGGGAGTCCTTGTGCAGAATTTCCTGAAGATTAACTTGGAGGTTGAGTCAGTGGTAAGTAAGGCAAATGCAATGTTATCATTCATTTTGAGAAAACTAGAATATAAGGGCAAGGACGTGATGCTGAGGCTTTATAAAGCATTGGTCAGACTGCACTTATTGTATTGTGAGCAGTTTCAGCCCCTTAACTAAGAAAAGATGTGCTGGCATTGGAGATGGCCCAAAGGATGATTCCAGGAATGAAACAGTTAATGTATCCAGAGCATTTGATGACTCTGGGCCTGTACTCATTGGAGTTTAAAAGAATGAAGGGGAAATCTCTTTGAAACCCATCAAATATTGAAAGGGCTAGATAGAGTGGATGTGGAGAGGATGTTCCCTATCATGGGGGATTCTAGGACCAGAGGACACAGCCTCAGATAGAGGGATATCTATTTAGGACAGAAATGAGGAGGAATTTCTATATTTAAAGGGTGGTGAATCTGTGTTCATTGTCACTGATGGCTGTGGAGGCTAAGTCATTGGGTGTATTTGAAGTGGAGGTTGATAAGTTCTTGATTAGTCAAAGGTTATGGGAAGAAGACAGGAGAGTGGCATTAAGAGGGATAATAAATCCAGCTATGATAGAATGGCAAAGCAGACTTAATGGGCCAAATGGCCCAATTTTGCTCCTGTGTCTTAAGCTATTATGGTCTTATGGAAGATAACTTTTCACCAATATCACGCCTTTCATGTTTTCTCAAGACACTTGAAGTACATCACCGTTGTAATTTAGGAAAAGTGGTACCAAGAGTGTATGCAGCAACACTTACAGTTTCCAATGGGATGATCTGTTCCTTCTAATATTAACATTATCAAAAATATTCCCAATTTCCCTCTTTGAAACAGGGCTAATGGATCTTTTGTGTTCATATGAAACTGTCCATTTGAGGTCTCTTTCAAAGGACAGCTCCTCCACTGGTACTGCAATCCCTGAGTGATGCACTGAAATATCAGACCTGGTCATATTCTTGGATTGGGATTTGAATGCACAACCTTCCAATACAAAGTGAGGCAAAGGCAAAACCTCAAGAAAATCTTGAAATCAAAAAATATCTTCTCACATTGTGATAGGTTTGATGTCTTAGTGTGAGGTGCCGTCCCGCACCCTCTTTACTGTTCAAAGGTATTCATGGTTCAAGATTCAAGATTGTTTGCCATTCTTCAACACACAAGTGCAAAGAAGGATGAAATGATTGCTACTCCCAATTCAATGCAGCATAAAAAGCACAATTCGCATAAAATACACAATAAATGTAAATATAAAAGCAATCTACAAAACACAAAGTACAAGCAACTGTAAAATGGCATGCATGGGGGGATTGGAGAGTGCTGAGGGGCTGTGGACAGGAGTGGCTGATGTGAATGTGGTGGGGTGGTTTAATGGGTGGAAGTGTTGATCAGCTGGGAAGTAAATGATTTTGACTCTAGTGGTTCTGGAGCGGATGCTGCATAGCCCCTTCCCTGATGAAAGAGGGACAAACAATCCATGAACAGGACAGTGCATTAATTTGCAATTAATTAATTAATTACTTTTAACCATTTGTATTGTAAAGCATTGAGTGCCCATTGCAGTTGCAGACTATTCTAGGATCTCTCATTCAAGGCAGGAGATCACTTGGCCTGACTGGTCCATACTAACTCTATGTAAGAATAATTGAGTTTATCCTAATCCCTTGTGATGCTTACAGAACCCTGCAAATATTTCCTTCCAGCTCCCCTTTAAACAGTTATAATGAATCCTCTGTATAGGAAGCATGTGAAATAATTGCAGAGTGTCCGGAAAGGATTTTACGAGAATGTTTCTTGGGATAATGGATTGGGGCTACTGGGAGAGAATAAGGAACCTGGTACTGTTTTCTTAAGAGAAGGAAAGGCTGAGACGAGATCTTACAGAAATCAGTAAAACCCTGAGATGTCTGGAAAGAAATGGAAGGCTATTGTCATTGGTGGAGCGATTGAGTATTAAAGATCACAGATAAATATAGTGGAGGGACTGGGCAGTAACATGAAAAATGCTTCCTTTGAATTACATATCTATAGTGGCAGATACCTCTGAATGTTCAAACACCTTTGCTAGGATGAAATAATTTACACAGATGGTCTAAAAGAGATCCTAGACATCCAAATTAATGTTGTTTGGGGCTTACCCTGAGTACACAAATATCCCAACTACTGATCGATCAACAATTCCTGTGACCATGTCTGATATGCTAAATGGCAACATCAGTCTGGTCAGGCAGCTTCAACCCAAGTCACAATGGTGCAGATAACTTAGCCGGTGTTGCCTGGTTTGTTGCAGCCTAAGTAACATAACCCAATTGTCTCACATTTGGCTGATGCAATTGGAAACATCTCATGGTCACTTCACTTTGAAAACTATGTCTCTTACCAGCCATCGCCAGCAGCCTGTATTCTGTAACACTGTTTGCAAACAGTGTTCAATTTCAAACTGATAACTGCTTGCAATTTACATTAAGAACTGAAGACTGGTTCTTGCCTGAATTAGTATCTGCCATACTGACATAATTTCATAACTCCAGAATAATTCCTAACAGATTCATCCAGAGAAATGCCACATGTAATCCATTTTTACCTTCGACTCACAACGAAAGGGCATTTAAGATCGTAGCCTAAGTATAATGATTGGAGTATTACTAGATATTGGAAAATTAGATCTATTTTTCACATAGTTATTATTCAATTTATGTTAATCATTCTATTAAAATGCCAAATTCATCTGTATATGCATTAAGAGGCTATTCATTAATAATATCATCTGTAATCTCAATGCTTATCTGCTTTTTAAATATAGAATGTCCTTTCTTTCCTCACTTGCAATATTTTCTATATCTAGTGCAACACTAAGAGATAAAAACTTCTGACATCCCTGGGAGTGAAATCATTAAGATTAGATCATTGCTGCTATGTGGTAGATTATGCAGTTTACTGCAGCCGGTGGCATGTTCAAAGCAGAAAATGATCCCTAATTTGCCAATATAACATAAAGATCATTTATAAGTTGATATATTATGTGAAAACTATAGTGTGGTTCAAATAAGTTTGACAAGGAAGTAAAATTAGATACAAATGCCTTCGCACTGCGCTCACAGAAACAATTTAAATTTTATACAAAAAACCATTCCAATCTGAATTCAGAGCGAATGACTTGTAGTACAAGAAAATTTATCATTGTGACAAGTAAAGTACATTTTTTTTTAAGTATAAGATTGATTGAAATGGAGACACAACCAGGTCCCATTTATTTCCTCCAGTGGTTTGCTAACAAATAGTAGATAGTCTTTGTTTGGTGCTATAAATTTGTATGAAGCTACCCTATTTAAAACATATACCTCTCATCATAATTAATACCTGCAGTTGTAAGAGTTTGGCCTTTATTGAAACAGAAATTTGTTATTAACAGTAAAATAAATAGAACTTTATTTCATGTGTGTCAACTGTATTAAAAGGAGTTATGTGCTAAACTAACATAATGAACTAAAGTCAATGGTAATTTCTCCGTCCATTCAGAGGTGTGTGACCTGTACAAAAAGGACAGGTTGCACCTGAATCCGAGAGGGACCAATATCCTGGTGGGGAGGTTTGCTAAGGCTACTGGGAAGAGTTCAAACTAGAATTGTTGGGGGGTTGGGAACCCAGCTGAAGAGACTGGGAAAGATGAGGTTAGCTCACAAATAGAGAAAGGTTGTAGACAGTGCGAGAAGAGGATAGGAACAGGAAGGGGTCAATAACTTTACTGGGTGTTTTTTATAAGCCGTGCAATAGTAACAGGGATATCGAGAAGCAGATAGGGAAACAGATCCTGGAAAGGTGTAATAATAACAGAGATGTCGTGATGGGAGCTTTTAATTCCCCAAATATCGATTGGCATCTCCCTAGAGCAAGGGGTTTAGATGGGTGGAGTTTGTTAGGTGTGTTCAGGAAGGTTTCTTGACACAATATATAGATAAGCCTACAAGAGAAGAGGCTGTACTTGATTTGGTATTGGGAAATGAACCTGGTCAGGTGTCAGATCTCTCAGTGGGAAAGCATTTTGGAGATGGTGATCATAATTCTGTCTCCTTTACAATTGCATTGGAGAGAGGTAGGAACAGACAAGTTAGAAAAGCATTTAATTGGAGTAAGGGGAATTATGAGGCAATCAGGCAGGAAATTGGAGGCTTGGATTAGAAACAGATGTTCTCAGGAAAAAGTACAGAAGGAATGTGGCAAATATTCAGGGGATATTTGTGTGGAGTTCTGTATAGGTACGTCCCAATGAGACAGGGAAGTTATGGTAGGGTACAGGAACCGTAGTGTACAAAGGCTGTAATAAATCTAGTCAAGAAGAAAAGAAAAGCTTACAAAAGGTTCAGAGAGCTAGATAATGTCAGAGATCTAGAAAATTATAAGGCTAATAGGAAGGAGCTTAAGAAGGAAATTAAGAGAGCCAGAAGGGGCCATGAGAAGGCCTTGGTGGGCAGGATTAAGGAAAACCTACAAGTATGTGAAGAGCAAGCGGATAAGACATGAAAGAATAGGACCTGTCAAGTGTGACAGTGAGAAAGTGTGTATGGAACTGGAGGAAATAGCAGAGGTACTTAATGAATACTTTACTTCAGTATTCATTATGGAAAATGATCTAGGTGATTGTAGTGATGACTTGCAGCAGACTGAACAGCTTGAGCATGTAGATGTTAAGAAAGAGTATGTGCTGGAGCTTTTGGAAAGCAATAAGTTGGATAAGTCACAGGGACCACTATCGTGGGAGGCAAGAGAGGAGATTGCTGAGCCACCAGTAATAACCTTTGCATCATCAATGAGGAAGGGAGAGGTTCCGGAGAATTGGAGGGTTGCGAATGTTATTCCTTTATTCAAGAAAGGGAGTAGAGATAGCCCAGGAAATTATAGACCAGTGAGACTTACCTCAGTGGTTTGTAAGTTTATGGGGAAGATCCTGAGAAGCAGGATTTATGAACTTTGGAGAGGTTTAATATGATTAGTAGTGGTCAGCATGGCTTTGTCAAGGGCAGGTCGTACCTTATGAGCCTGATTGAATTTTTTGAGGATGTGACTAAACACATTGATGAAGAAAGAGCAGAAGATGTGGTGTATATAGATTTCAGCAAGGCATTTGATAAGGTACACCATACAAGGCTTACTGAGAAAGTAAGGAGGCATGGGATCCAAGGGGACATTGCTTTGTGGATCCAGAACTGGCTTGCCCACAGAAGGCAAAGAGTGGTTGTAGATGGGTCATATTCTGCATGGAGATCGGTCACTAGTGGTGTGCCTTAGGGATCTGTTCTGGAACCCTTACTCTTTGTGATTTTTATAAATGACCTGGATGAGAAAGTGGAAGGATGGGTTAGTAAGTCTGCTGATGATACAGAGGTTGAAGGTGTTGTGGTTAGTGTGGAGGGCTGTCAGAGGTTACAGTGGGACATTGATCGGATGCAAAACTGGGCTGAGAAGTGGCTGATGGAGTTCAACCCAGGTAAGTGTGAAGTGGTTCATTTTGGTAGGTCAAATATGATGGCAGAATATAGTATTAATGGTCAGAATCTTGACAGTGTAGAGGATCAGAGGGATCTTGGGGTCCGAGTCCACAGGACGCTCAAAGCAGCTGCACAGGTTGACTCTGTGGTTTAGAAGGCATACAGTGTATCGGCCTTCATCAATCGTGGAACTGAACTCAGGAGCCAAGAGGTAATGTTGCAGCTATATAGGATCCTGGTCAGACCCCACTTGGAGTACTGTACTCAATTCTGGTCACCTCACTACAGGAAGGATGTGGAAGCCATAGAAAGGGTGCAGAGGAGATTTACAAAGATGTTGCCTGGATTGGGGAGCATGCCTTATGAAAATATGTTGAGTGAACTCGGCCTTTTCTCCTTGCAGCGACAGAGGATGAGAGGTGATCTGATAGAGGTGTACAAGATGATGAGAGGCATTGTTCATGTGGATAATCAGAGGCTTTTTCCCAAGGCTGAAATGGTTGCCACAAGAGGACACAGGTTTAAGGTGCTGAGGAGTATGTACAGAGGAGAGGTCAGGGGTAAGTTTTTTTGCTCAGAGAGTGGTGAGTGCGTGGAATGGGCTGCCGGCAATGGTGGTGGAGGAAGATACGATAGGGTCTTTTAAGAGACTTTTAGATAGGTCCATGGAGCTTAGAAAATAGAGGGCTATAGGTAAGCCTAGTAATTTCGAAAGTAGGGACATGTTCGGCACAACTTTGTGGGCCGAAGGGCCTGTATTGTGCTGTAGGTTTTCTATGTTTCTATGTAATTTCCTTATTTAGATACGTAGGGGTCATACTGACACTTTAGTTCAGAAAATTGTGATGTTGCCTCAATGTACTAAATCATATGACTAGCTATGACTAGCACAGACAAAGAGTTTTGTCAGTCTATAGAACCAACACACACAAAATGCTGGAGAAACTCAGCAGGCCAGGCAGCATCTATGGAAAAGGGTACAGTTGACGTTTCAGGCTGAGACCTGTCAGCAGGACTGAAGGAAAAAAATGAGGAGTCGAGATTAGAAAGTGGGGGGAGGGGAAGGGAGAAACACAAGGCGATAGGTGAAACCGGAAGGGGGAGGGGTGAAGTAAAGAGCTGGAAAGTTGATGGTGAAAATGATACAGGGCTGAAGAAGGGGAATCTAATAGGAGAGGTCAGAAGGCCATGGAAGAAAGAAAAGGGAGGGGGAGCACTAGAGGGAGGCGATGGGAAAGTACTGTAAGGAGATAAAGTGAGAGAGGTAAAAGGGGAAGGGAATAGAGGAGGGCAGCCGTTACCGAAAGTTCCAAGAAATCGATGTTCATGCCATCAGTTTGGAGGCTACCCAGACAGAATATAGGTGCTGCTCCTCCAACTTGCATGTGGCCTCATTGCGACAGAGGAGGAGGCCATAAACGGACATGTCGGCATGGCAATGGAAAGTGGAGTTAAAGTAGGTAGTACTGGGAGGTCCCTTTTTCTGACGGATGGAGCGTAGGTGCTCGGTGAAGCAGTCTCCCAATCTACAGTGGGTCTCATTAATATACAAGAGGCCACACCGGCATACCAGGTACAATAGATGATCCCAAAAGATTCACAGCTGAAATGCTGCCTCACCTGGAAGAACTGTTTGTGGCTCTGAATGGTAGTGAAGGAGAAGGTGTAGGGGCAGGTGTAGCACTTGTTCCACTTACAAAGATAAGTGCCAGGAGGGAGATCAGTAGGGAGGGATGAATGGACAAGGAAGTCGGGTAGGGAGCGATCCCTGCAGAACAGAAAAAGTTCTGATGAGGGTCTCAGCCCGAAGCATCGACTGTTTACTCTTTACCATAGATGCTGCCTGGCCTGCTGATCCTCCAGCATTTTGTGTGTGAGAAAAGACTGATGATATACAATTGTAATTTAGCTGGGGCTGGACTGTTTCTATAAGATTCACCCTCCAGGTAATAATTATTCCACAATAAGAATATATAGTTCTCTGTAAGGCAGGCATCTTACAGGTGCTAGAAAGTTTGTGAACCCTTTAGAATTTTCTCTATTTCAGCATAAATATGACCTAAAATTTAATCAGATATTCCCGTAAATCCTAAAACTAGATAAAGAAAACCCAATTAAATAAATAACTCAATAAACATTATATTTGTTCATTTATTGATTGAAAAAAAAGATTCCGTATTTGTTGGAAAAAGTGTGTGGTCTTTGCTTTCAGTAGCTGGTGTGACACCCTTATACAGCAATTACTTCAAGTAAACCTTTCCAGCAACTGTTGATCAGTCCAGCACATGGGCTTGGAGGAATTTTCCTCCATAAAAAAACTGTTTCAGTTCATCAATGTTTCTGGACTATTTTATATGAACAGCCCTCTTTAGGTCATGCCACAGCATCTCCATTGGGTTAAGGTCTGGACTCTGTCTTGGCCATTTTAAAACATAAATTTTCTTCTTTTTTAACCATTCTGCTGTTGATTTACTTTTGTCTTGCATTGTCTTTTTACATTTACATTGTCTTGTTGCATCATCCAATTTCTACCAAGCTTCAGATGGCGGACCACTACCCTGACATTCTCCTGTAAAATGTCTTGATACAATTTTGAATTCATTGCTCCCTCAACGATTGCAAGCTGTCCAGGCCCTGAGGCAGCAAAGCAGTCCCAAACCATGATGCTTCTTCCACCATGCTTCACAGCTGTTATGAGGTTTTGGTGTTGGTGTGCAGTGCCTTTTTTCCTCAAAACATAGCAATTTGCATTTCTGGCACAAAAAAAAACTTGTCTCATCTGTCCACAAAATATTGTCCCAGAAGCATTGTGGAACATCTAAGTGGTCTTTGCAAAATTGAGATGAGCAGCAAAGTTTTATTTGGAGAGCAGTGGTTTCCTCTGTAGTGTCCTTCCATGAACACCATTCTTGTTCAATGTTTTTCTTATAGTGGACACGTGAACAGAGCCTTTAGCAAGTTCTAGAGATCTCTACAGGTCTTTCGTTGTCACTCTTGAGTTCTTTGTCATTTCCTTCTGCATTGCACATTGAGCTCTTGGTGTGATCTTTGCAGGACACTCATTCCTAGGGAGAGTAGCGACAATAGTGAAATTCCTCCATTTGGAGACAATTTCTCTTACTCTGGACTGATGAACACTCAGGTCTTTAGAAATGTTTTTATAGCCTTTTAAGCTTTGTGCATCTCTAAGGTTCTTCTTAAATAGAAACATAGAAACATAGAAAATAGGTGCAGGAGTAGGCCATTCAGTCCTTTGAGCCTGCACCACCATTCACACCATTCTTCTAAGGTCCTCTGAAAGTTGTTTTGTTCGAGGCATGGAGAACATAAAGAGATCTTTCTTGAGAAGTTCAGGCTCTGTCAGTAACCTGACTTTGTGTGTCTTTTTTAAAGGGCAGGGCAGCTCTGCAACCCACACCTACAATCTCATCTCATTGATTGGAACACCCAACTCCAAATAGCTTTTGTAGAAGGCATTACCCCAGAGGTTTGAACCTAGACTGTGATTGTTTAAATAGTGTACTAAGTAATGACGAGAAGAAGTACAATTGTTGGTGTGTTATTAGTTTAGGCAGATTCTGTTTGTCTATTATTGTGACTTAAATGAAGATCAGACTACATTTTATAAGTAAGTAATACAGAAAGTCAGGTAATTGCAAAGGGTTCAGAAACTTTTTCTTGCAATTTTATGCAGAAGACTTGCCTAATGGGAAGGGGTGGGGAATTATATGCACTGGCAATCCTTTAAAAGGAAAACTGAAAAGATACTTACTTTAAAATTAGTATAATATATAGCTTTTTAAAGGAAGGAAAAGATATTTAAATAGTTAACTGTCTTTCTAAAGGTTTATTATATAGAAAGAGGAGAAACAATCAGAACCAACAGAACAACCCAGTACAAATCTTACAATATACTTACCCAAGTAACCAAATCCTCAGCATCTGCTCTGCACCTGTGTAATGGATACAACCGATTTGAAAGCAAACGCTATGATCCATGTTGGTAAATGTGTATGATTAAATTAGCCTTGACTTACAGGGTTAGTTTAGCCTGAATTAAAATCGACAATTTCACTAGCAAAGGCTAAAGCAGACATGATTCTAATGCACAAAGTACGTCTTCGTAAGATTCAGAGGCCTTGATTTTCTTTTATTCACATACACTAAATTCAAAAGATTATTTGCATATTTCAAACTTATTCAAATGGAATTGAATTAATTTTACCCAATGTTCCAAGCTGCTCTTTTATAAAAACACAAATGGGTTTGCTTAAAGGACAGCTCATGTAGGTCAGCAAGCCCAGAATGCAGCAAACACATTCCTGGCTGACTTCTCCCTGCAAAACCTTGAGATCAGATCTACTGCAATATTTTAACTTGCAGCTGGTCATTTTCACCCAATGACCTTAATATTTTCTCCAAATTTAACCCCATTCATTTGTAGGTATTAAAATCTATTCTGCCATCTTCATAGTAAGGACCAATCAATCAAGCCAAGAACAAGTGAATCACCAGATCTCTTTCCCTCAGATGATTGTGCATTTGGAATCACCTAACTGAATAGGTCGGCACTAAATAAGCACACCCACGCATATATGACTGCAACTTCATAGATAATATAGACCCACTTTGGTATGTTAGAAGAGCATCATGGATTAGTGCATGCTAAATGTAAGATGATCATTTATATAGACTGATGAATTATTGAAGCTTGGCTTCTGAGCATACTGTATGTCATCTACATAATGTGAATGAGCTAACGAAGACCATGAGTATTAATATGAGTTGAACAATTTTCCACTGGTTCTAAAAAATGAGAGTTTGTTGGAGATAAGTGTAACAATGCATCAAAAAAGTTTAATAAAAGTGTCGGTGTAAAGGTGTGGCCATGGTTGACACCATTTCTCACTGAGATTGGTTATGTAGTAGACTTGTAGTTAGCATCGTGGCTCACATGCTATCATGAAACAAGGATAATATGGAAATTAATTTCCATGGGAAGCTGAATACAAGGAGATCCACAGTCCATCCTAATTGATGGAATGAATACCATGTGTGGTGCCTTTAAGGCATTTGTTTAGTTTATTATATTTTTGCTTTGGTGGTTCATTTGTAATCATTTTCTAGTTAATGTTAAGGTTGTTGAAAGTAAATTCGTTGTCTGTGATATATCGTGGCACGCGATGACGTCACACCCGGTTTCACTGTGTCCTGTGGGAAAATACCGGTTTGGAGAAACGGGAAGGAGGGGGCTTGTGTGTGCAGGATCAGCGCGAGAGAAGTTTACTTTCTACGCACTAGAAACATCATAGAAGCAACGCTGTAAGTTCATAAGATAATTGATATGTTGAAGTAAAAATGTTAACGCTGATTCTGTTAAAAGTAATGACGGTTGATAAAGTTTATGTTCTTTGTTATTTAAAGAGTTGTGGATAGTTTGTGTTGAAGTGTATTTAAAGCAGTTGATGGTGTAGGTAGATTCTGACTGTATGTTGTACTTTAATGTAATATAGTTTGTTGTCGTTTTATTTTTGCAAGTATTTATGATGTAAATGTGATGCCAAGAAGGAAATAAATACTGTATATATTTTGTATTGTTTTATCAACAGTTTTCACCATACATTAATATGGAAGAGTAAACAGTAAATGGTTAACCTTACTGGGACCGCGCCTCATTGACTGGTTTATACTTGGTGTTTAGTTCAGAGTTTTTACACCTGTGCGAGAACACTACACCATGGATAAAGCGTGGTGATGATCCCTGCCTTTTTCATGGGATTGCTGCACAGTAAAGATAATGCAGAAGATGGTTAAATGCTCATCTGATGTTTACACTGTATCCCACTTTACTATCTCCCATGACAACAGTGTTTGCTCTCTGTAAACTGACCCCTTTAATTTTCATGATAAGTACTATCTTCGGCTAATTTATCTGTCATAGCCATTTTGCTTATCCTAAAATGGAATGAATCAGATGTTGGATGGCAAATGAGTAGCAATCATGCAATAACAGGTCAATCAAGGGGATATGATCATTCTGAAATAGAGAAATTGGCCTTCAACCATGGATGTAGCAATTGCAGCTACAGAAAACAGTTAGCTCCATTTTAAAACATAGTGACCTGTTGCACAGTGTGCATTAAGAAGATTATTTGTACAGTTAGTTAATTTTTGAACCTTAAGAGTAGACAAAAGACAAAAACAAAAAAGACTTATAGATGTGATTCTCTACTTACCCAGGTAAAGTCATTGAACTCTTCATTGCAGCCAGAGATGTGGAAATTACCACTAAGTGCCGTCCCATTTCTCTTACCAAAGCCGGCAATATATTTTTTTCCCTTTTTTGCTTCTTAGGGGCACAAACTCATCAGGAGGATTTATACATCTGTCAGTGTGAAACATCAGTTATAGTTTGATAACAAAAAGAAATAAAATCAATTACAAATCAAGATTGTTCCCTGTCGTCACTAACTTTGGCCATTGCATACTGCTCTTTCAGTCTGCTGTGTAATCCATAAGCAAGGAGCAGTTCTGTGCATTTTGAAACTAGCAGCTCATTCATCCTACTTCACATAGGACTGATGCCTCCAAATGATAAACAACTGAATTTCCACTGACTATTGATGAGAAGTAGTTCATTGCCACAATGAAGATCCTCAGGAGTTACTGATCATTCCATTCTTCTCCATAAAATCCTGCTTTCATTCAGTTATAAGTGTATCATATGTTTTTCATTGTACTCTTCTGTAGAAGCATTTATTTTATTTGTCATAACCGCATGTTCCTCAGAAATGTTTTTTACACCTATTGCTATGGTTACATAATAGTGCCATGGTTTACATTACAAACCTTCAGCATTAAACAGGATACAGTGGAGTCATTGTTTTAATATTGTAGGCATTAATAGCAGAAGAAGATGTCATGCAGAGGATTATATTTTGAATATAACATTACTTTTCTGAGAACAAACATTTTTCTGTTCTACAAGCAGGCAATGAGGGGACTTAACTGACACATATGGCACAAGACTTTAGCTGTCGGAGTTGATCTGATGGACTCCTTCTTTTACTGAATTCCAAAGGATCCTTAATCATTGGCTAAACTACAGTGTTTGGGATTCTGTGTGAAAAAAATGTTCTGTCCATTTTAATAGTAAGTTATTGATTCAGGTTGGAAAAATTACAGCCCAAAAATACAATATTCTCCAAAATACAACATTGCATCCAGTGGGAAAAAGGGAATTTACCACTTACTAATAATTTGGTCCAAGTTATGGTAGCAACAAGTAATCAAGAATTACATTTAAGTAGTTCACTCATTCATCTTTGAGAAATGCACATTGTAGGGTGCTAGCAAAATGATAATCAGTTTAGAAGCAAAAGACAATTTCCTCTTTTTACCCTAAAAGTGATAGACAATGTTGATTTGTCCTCAAATGCTTATCATTGTAACTAAGTTAAATTTTGATTGACTCAGGAGGTGTCATGAGGAAAATCAATATACTCCTTGTTGGCTTGCGCTTCCACTCAGGGGGAGAGTAAAGCATTTCCTTTATTTTACTTCATAGTGTCTGCAGAGTGGAGTCCATGATTCAATTCTCAGTTAAGTCAAATTTCCTGCAATCCACCATGTCCAAGATCCCATTCTTGATCAAATCCAGTATCGTACATTCGGTCAAGACTACTACTCCTACTAAATCCAAAAACTTTTCTTGATTAAGTCTAAGGTTCCATCTTTGACCAAAAAACAGGATCACACAATCAAGTTCAGTAAAATTCAGGAATCTTTTACAGTCATCTGGTATCCAACTCTGACTAAGCTTGGTTTCCTATACCTGGGCAAATCTAGATCCCTGTACTCTAATCTCAGCCAAGTCAAGTAGATCACTCTCAATCGAATCCAGGGTCTTACTCTTGCTTCAATTTAGGATCCCACTCTCAGTCAAGTTGAGGAATCCATTCTTGGTCAAGTCAAAGGTCCCATGCTCAGTCAATTTTTAGATCCTACACCCAGTGAAATCCAGGTTCCTTTCTTCTTCAAATATGCTCAGTAAAGCCAAGGTAACCCTTTTGATGAAACCTAATATTTCATTTTCAGTCATTTCTAAAATCCCAACCCCTCCATCATTCTTATTCAATCAAGTTCAATATGCCATTAATGATCATCTAGATGTTCACTTTAGGCCAAATCTATTTTTGATCACTTACCCAAGTCCAGGAGTATCCACTCAGTTAGGTTCAGGATCATATTCTCATGTCCAAATGCAGGATCCCAGCTACTGTCAAACCCAGCTTATCACAACTCCAGGATCCCACTCTCCACCAAGGCCAGTCATGGGGCACCATCCTCTGTCAACTTCAGGATGCTCAATATACCATGGATCTCTCATGTAAGCCCATGCCCAATGCTCAGTTAGGTGCAGCAATTCTTTCTTGATTGGTTCAAGGATCCCACTAGCAGTCAAGTCTAGCGATCACTCTCAGTTTAGTCTAGGACAGCAGTCTTGGACACTCTGGGATCTTGCCATTAGTCAGGTGTTTTTTTTAACATTTGGCTGTGCCTTTGGATTACATCCTGAGTGATATTCTGTATGTTATGCCTCCACATTCTACAGTTGCTCATTGTACTAACACAACAATGACGATATGATATTCTAGTGTATCCACTAATTACTTCCAGCAATTAATTTTCAATGAAGATGAAATTAAAACACGTTTAAAAGAAAATTTGATTAAGCCAAATTGATTATATTCAAACCAGAGCAAGGGTTTCCATTGCCAAATCATCTTCATTGTTTGGTTCCATCAGTCTATTGTAAAGTTCACTGATCTTTTGATGAATAGGATTACTTAAATTGAAAGTGTAGTCTAACCCGCAGCATGTATTCCCACTTACCAAACACTTCTTGGAAGTGTAACGATCATTCTTATTTACAAGGTTTCATGTTCATTTGATCAGTCCCATGGCTGCTTGTCCTTTTGATTACCAGCTCTGAAAACCCATTTCCAAGCTAAAGACAGGAAATATCACCTACTGATGAACAGTATACTCAAGAAGTGTTATTTTTTAACACTTCCTCAGTAAATTGATCTTAAAATAAGTCAGTCAGATGCAGTAAACTAAGCAGGCCATTGAGAACCTCAATGACTCCTTTGAGAGTTATCACATGCAAGTTTAATGAGGAAGATGATACAGTAGGATGGCAAATGCCCCAAAGCCATTCATTATGCTCTATAAAAAACCCTCCTGACCCATTTCATAGATTTTCAGTAAGAAGTATTATGAATCACTTGAAAGGGATAGAGATTGAGGCAATCAATTGGTTCTTATGATTATTTTAAACAATTACTATGTGAAATTGCACCTCAGGCTATAGACTCGACAGATCACTTTATGCTGACCCACGAAAAATCCTATCTATCATGTCATACATACTTGACACTTCTTGACAGGTTAAGAATGTATAGAGGAGGCCAGTCTGATTTCTAATTCCTATATTCTGCCAACACATTAAGAACTTTCACATAAGTATGATTACATGTTCAGCTAATTGTCTTTTATGATTGTGCTTAAGTCTGTGCAACAGTTGTGTTGAATGAAGTAATTGTAAAAATGAATAAATGTTGCTATACATTTATATTGTTAAATGTAACCAAACATTTATAGATAAATGTATGTATGGAGCATTTAATAAGATAGAGATGGGGAAGAGAGTTACAAGATGATAGAAAGGGCATAAAAAGACTTGACAAGGGAGAAAATGGATATACACGGGTTACATTGACTGGAGACGTAGCAACCAATGATAAAACATAAAAGCAGGATTTCATAAGAACTGTAGCAGGGGTTCCCAACCTGAGGTCCAGAGATCCCTTGCTTAATGGTATTGGTGCATGGCATGAAAAAGGTTGGGAACCCTTGAACTAGAGGAACCAATGGGAACATGGGGTCAAAAAGCTAAAGTGTGTGCAAGCTGAAGAAAAAGTTTTAAAATGGGATCTCTATGACAGGGGAAGCCAACAAAAATAATTGAAAACTTGGGTAACAGGATGGTAATTCTTCCCATAGCAGTGATAAGAGTGGTGAGTGAATAAGGATATTGCAGTATTGAGAGAAATGAATAATGACATCTATGATATATTTAATAAGACCAGTTTTTTACATCTATTTTGTAAATAACTCCAAAAGATCATAATAAATTTGTTTTGATCTTATCTACAGTATTATTGTTTTAAACAATTCCTCCTTATTACATTGGAGTTAGAAGAGAGAAATAGTAAATATATAAAATGTTTTGCTCATCCCATACGTGGAAAATCCATGTTCACTCTTTCTCCTCAGCTTCTTGATTCAACTACTCTGTCATGCAACAACTGCATCTGTTACACACAATTCCATGTTGTTCTATTTCTTTTTTTTTTAGATGCACTGATCAATGCCCACTGTAGATTAAGTATTCAACAAGTGAGAAATATTAAATAATTTTCTTTACTTTTTTTCCAACTGGACCATTCCCATGTGGGCATGTGGCTCGCCTTCGACATTAAGGGGAATTAAGGGTTATGGGGATAGGACAGGTAGGTGGAGATGAGTCCATGGCCAGATCAGCCATGATCTTATTGAATGGCGGAGCAGGCTCGATGAGCCAGATGGCCTATTCCTGCTCCTATTTCTGATGTTCTTATGTTCTTACTCTTCAAAGTCTTTCACCATCAGTGGAACATGAAGGGCTTAAGATAATACTTTGCCTTTGCCTAAAATGTAATATATGTTCACAAACAGTTGGTTTTAAACATTCCCTTGCTACAAGTTTTCTTTTTGAATGCAGAAGTCAACTGATATAGTCTCCGCTTTCCAGGATAAATGCAGTTCTAACAACATTCAAACAACTCAATATCATTCAGGTCAAAGAAATCTATTTCATTGCCACTCAATCCAATACTCCAAATAATAACACAATGACTGAGCTGTCTATTATTTATAAGGTGCACTGCAGTAACTTGCCTGGATTGCTTCAACTGCACTTTTCACATCTGTGACCTCTAAAACCAAAAAGAACAAGGCAGCAGGTACTGTAAATACCTGTAGCTGAAGGCTCTGCTTTTACAAACCATCCTCACCTGAAAATAAGTTATCATTCCTTCTCTTTCATTGGTAATAAGTTCTGGTAAAGTTATCCCTATCCAATAGTGGATGAGAATAGCTCCACCAGGACGACCTCAGCTGTTAAGAAGGTTGCTTAGTATCTCCTCAATGTTATTTGGGGATGGAGAATATATACTAATATGTGAATAACATCCAAAAGGTGTTTTACTAATTGAAGTTACCCCATGTTTTTTCCATCCTTCATAATCTATGGCTTTTTGGCCTACTGCAGTAAGCTGAGGTGCTTATGGTACCTGCTGTTTAGTAGACTTATCTTATCAGGACCTTCTGAAGAAATGCATTCTTACTTGCAGAGGCTAAGCACATCAACTTACCCTGGTCATTAAGTCTAGCTTGCAGAGAGGACCCACAGCTTACTGTGCGGGAACTACTGCTATTAATCCATTTTCACTCATCCTATCACATTTATTCTACCCATCCCTTCCCATTTTCTCTCCAAGTGACAACTATTTTGCAACTCTCTATTTCTCTCTCTTCCAGTTCTGAGGCAGGGCTGCAGACCTAACATGCTGTTTCTCTTTCCACAGATTTCGCCTGTCCTGCTTAGCGAAATATTTTCATTTTCTGTTTTCATTTACATTTTTAAAAAAATTTCATTAATTAACACTTCGATAATTTCTGTATATTCCATCTATCCTCCTATACACAATTTCTGCTGCCTCAACGGCAGAAAATCTAATAAGCAAATAAAAGAGCACCTTTCTTGCATCCTGGGCATCTCTATAACAGCCATACAAGTTCCAAGTCAACAGAACAATTTACCTGCCATCAAACCTTAGCTCCTGATATCTTATCTATCAGCTCTCTCCACTTTCAGTCATGATGTAGGAACTCAACCCAAATTGTCAACGATTTTGTTTGCTACACAGATGCAGCCTAACCAAATGAGTTCCTCCAGCAATTTGTTTCTCATGGTCCAAAATACAACATCTACGGTCTATTGCATCTCTTTTGTATTTATTAATACTGATGCTCCTAATACCATTAGTACCTGCTACAAATGCATTTGTATCCATTTTCTCAGAAGCATAATAATGTTGTTTTTGGCAAACACCCATTATTTCTTGACTCATGTGTAGAAACAGTGGATCTGTTTTTTTGATGATAGCTGAAAATCTGAATTTTGCTGATTGATGCTCATAAGAGAAGATGTGACTATTGTTACTTATGTGCCAATGGTAACATTTTTGAATATTGACACATTTACAAGCCAGTGATTAGAACTTCTTTGCATGAACTTCTATCTCTTCAATAGAGGAAATATCAAAACTCTTCATTAAATGGGAACAATCTGATGTGCTCAACTACAGTCCAGAGACAGAATTTAATGTCACACAGATCCGCCAGCATTTACACTGAGAAATTAACTCTCATGTAAGACTTGGTGCAGCTGTAAACAGGCTGGTTTCAATAGGAATTATAGGTCTATGGGGAGGCAGATGAATAGAAGAAACATTCTGTTTCCTTAAATTATTTATATATTCAGTTCACGTTAATTATTTTAAAATACCTTTAAGATTTTTATCAGATTTATTTTTCAGTTTAAAAACTGTAACTTGCATGACCTGCATGAATCGTACTGATATCAGACAGGTGTCTAGCCCACAGGAAATGTACATACAAATTTATCTACTGTATGTTTGCGGCTCTGTAAACTTGGTGCAGTCAATATTTGAGACTTAGTTGAATTATCCATAACAAACCAAATGTACTCCTGCCGTATCAATACTTCCAATTTTCTACAATCAGATGGGGCAGTATCTTAAGATGTTGTTGTTTCAAGACGTGCATGGGTTCCGGGACCTCAATGTTAATCAATGAAATATGATGTTCTGGAGGTGAATTGGAGCCTCCACTTCTACACATTAAAATCAATGGAGGAAAAATCATGAGGGATGCATATGATGCTCACGAAGATGATGCTCAGGTTGGGAGCATACATTGGTAAAATCAGCCCACAGAGTGAAGCCAGTGCTGTTTATTCAATAGGTCACTTACTTACTGGAAGTGGCCTCATCAAAAGCAGAGAAGCTAATCCAGAGGGAGCTTTGGCTGCTCCATGACAGAATTTTGTATGCAGCCTACAGCTCTAAGGTGGGGAGTATGTCCTTGTCAGGGTTAGCACATACATTATTAAATGTTAAGACCATTCAAGAATACAGCAGACAAAGCAGAGTCCACATCGTTGAAGCTATTACAGAACCTGCTGTGAAATTTGCTTCCATTGTGTATACATACGTTATGTACAGATTCTCAAATAATGTTCTTTAGAGTTAACTGCCTTAGGCTCAATAATGTTGCAATTTTACAGGATACAGGCTAGCCAGTTGTGTGTCTGAACTATGATGAGAAAAGCTTGAGTGAAGGCTAGACAATTCCACATAGGAAGGGAGGGCTTGCCACCCTTCTTTCCATAGAAAGGCAGCATAAACATAGAACAGTTAGTCCTATTGTCTCAGAATCCCGCATTGTCCCTGTAGAGAGTTAATCTGTGACTTTCAGGGTTTCCTCCAGGTGCAGCAGATTCCTTTCACATTCCTAATACGTGCTGGCAGGCTTATTGACTCCTGTAATTTACTGCTCAGCATAGGTTAATGGCAAAAAAGAAGAAATGATAGGCACATGGAAGATAGAATATATTGTATGGGTACAGGAAAATAAGGAAAGGGGAAATGCAGCTATTGAGATTTCTCCCCTGAGAGCCAGTCAGACCCCAATGAGCAGCAATTCTCTAACACAGACAGTACTAAATAAATCCTGATAGCATCTCATGCACGCACTGTTTCTGTGACGAGGGAAACTTGAAAATTCTGACTTCAAAGCTGAGCCATAATTTAACTGAATTTTGGAATACTAACATGGAATTTGTTGGCGAAGAGCAGAAGTACAAAAAAAAGAATAGTGAAACTTTTATAGTGACGTCTACCGGTAGCTCTGTTCCGACGCAGCAACTCGACTTTGGAAATCACTGAAGGTGATGAACTGCCAGCCGTTGTATTGGTAGCAAGGTAGAATCCACATTCTCTGCCACTCAATGCAATTGTTCCTAATCTGTAATCTAATTATGAACCTCACTTTTGTCCATAAAGGTTGTTCTTTATCAATGATTTATCAGTCTCAGGTAAAGATTATAAAATGACCAGCATCAATTGCTATTCTGAATTTCTAGATGCAAAGATGCAATCTTTCACTCCTAAAAAGCCTTTTGAGAGTTTACTCAAAAGCCATTATACTATATTTAAACATTGCTGATTATTGGGTGATTTTCAATACAATTTAAAATGATTTAAAGAATTTACACAATCTTCTTAAATGGTAAAATGTTATTAAGTAAATTTTTGAACACTTTTTAATAATATAAATTAATTTCAAAATATAGGATTAAGTAAAATTATGAATAAAACTATCCTTGCATTTTACCTTTTGATTTCAGCTTGGTAAGCCCATTCAAATGATTGAAGTGGGAAATGCTGGTGAGTGGCAGCTTGTCTCAGATTTCCACTCTGCAAATTCAGAGACAAGCTGATTTGCAAAGACTACCTTACTTATGAATTGCAAGCACATCGCTTCGCTTTTTTCTCTAAATAATTGAAAAATTGTTTCCATTGAAAGTTGATCTGATTTACCTTTTTTTGCAGCTTTTACTATCTGTCTTGTTATGTTTTTCTTATATTCCTCCCAATTACTAGGATTTGTATATTTAAGACTTTTTACATTCCTTTTCCCTTAGTTTCATCTTGTCCCTTATTTCTTCAGCTGTATTTTTTCGAACCTAGTAGATTTGCCCCTGAAAATTAAAAACAGGTACAGTATAGCAATAAATTATCTTAAGAACCCTTTTAATTGCTCTATTGTCATTTTACATTATTGTAACTACCGGTAGGTCAAATTTACTATGAAAAAAGTCACTTTTATGAGCTCTTCTCAAAACTTAGACCATAATTGTGCAGTATCTTTCATTTTTGGGAAGTACATTCAACTTATCATATTACATTTTATTATGATTATTATTATTAAATGAATGTCCATGCATGTTGACTTAATCTGGATCATTAACTCAGCTCAAAATTTATTATGAGCTACTCACTTGTTGGTTTTAAAATATACATATATTTTGGAAAACTTCTTTGACAGAAATGTGCAACATTCCTGATCAACTTGAATGCTAAAATCCTCCTGTAAAACTACAGTGCTGTTATCTGTTTATTTTATTTATTTGTCTATCTATTTATTTATTGATAGAAAGTGTGTAGAACAGGCCCAGTCAGCCGTACTGCCCAGCAACCTGCCTACTTAACACTAGCCTAATCACAGGACAATTTATAATTTACAATGATCAATTAACTGACTAACCAGTACATCTTTGGACTGTGGGAGGAAACTGGAGTGCCCGGAGGAAACATGCACATTTCACAGAGAGAAATACCAGCTCATTACAGATGGCAGCTGAATTGAACTTTGAACTCCAGAACACCCCGAGCTCTAATAGCATTAAACTAACCACTATGCTACCGTGACATTTGTATTACATGCTTATCTCATCTTTAAATTTAGTTATAAATAGCTGCGCAAAGGGACAACTGCTGACTGAATTTACCACTCTATTGAACAGTTGCCATGTTCAGCCATTGCTTTTGTGTGGAAATGTGATTTTAAAATGCAGAGAAGAAAAGATGAACACAAACAACAGAACCTATGTCTTCTTGTTTCTGTGTCTAATTAAGCTGGAACTTATTTTTATTATCAGTTTCCTCTAATGCCAGAGAGTAAAGAAGCAATAATGAGTACAGGTAGTTGCTGACAAGTGCTGAGTGACTGATCAAAGGTAAATGGCTGATTAGTTTAGAACATTAGGTGCAGATACCATTGCCTCTTTAATTCTAGACATAATTATAATTTCTCTTCCAAAAGACAGTGATTTCAATAAACTAAACTTTGAACCTTATTGAAGATTTTAGCATGCATAAATAAATGATTATCTATTTAGTGCCATTAAGCTTGGATTGCAGAGGTCATTGGGGTTTCTTCTGTACAAAGCAAAGCTATTTCTAATTAAGTGGAATAATGTTAACATATAAGAATTCAGTTTTATCACTGGTGATGTTTTTATAAATTTCTGTCATACAAAACAATTCTGGAATAATGTCCTTTACTTTTTGTTATAAAAAGCACATCATAAGTCATATAGGACAGAATAAGCTGCTTTTAAGTTGATGAATTGTAGAGATATCCAAAACACATCTCAATTTAAATTTAAAATGGTATTAATTCCAGAAAAAACTGGAGTATAACATTTTACACAAGTTTCAGATTATGACTCTGAAATTCTATCTGAATCTATCAATGCTGCCTGTTTAATCTGCTGAACTATTTTCAAACTGAAAATTTTGAAAATTAATTAATAATATTGTTTATAAAAAAACAACAGTAATTGTCGCTATTGACAAAGGCTCAGTAACAAGACACAGATTTAACATGATTAACAAAATAGGGAGATAAAAAGTTCTTTTCATGTGCTCAAATTATGATCAAGGACTTATAGCCTGAAAAAACCCTAATGGAAACTCAATGATCAAGTATAACTTTCAAACAGCAATTATATGTATTTTTATTTGCAAGGGAAATTTTAAAGTGTATCAGAATGGGCAGAAAAATACTATTGAAATGACTCTGAATATGAATTTGATACTAATGCAGAATGCTTTCATTCTTTTTGGCAACATAACAGTGTCAATTTTAGATGTGGGCAGTGCACGCAGCCTGAGAATTTTACAAAGGAGGAAATATAGATTGAACTAACCAATTATTAAACACACATTAAATTTATGTAGAATTAAATGGCTTCTAATATGCAAATTCATACTTTCTTATTCTCCCACTATCAAATGTTAACAAAAAAGGAGGCTGAGTGACCTGTTGCAAATGTTCTGCCTAAGTCAGAATCTGGCTACTAGAGCACTGAATACCTGGGGAGGGTGATTTTCTGAAGTGCTGATCTTCAGCTCAAGAGCTCTCCTCACAAAGGCAGCATCAAATGTTATTTCAATGTGTAACAGAGCCATGCAGCTCAAATGGGCCCTTTGGCACAAAATGTCTATGCCAACCTTTCTGCCCATTTGTGCTAATCCCATTTGCCTGCATTAGATCCATTAAGACTAGGTGTCAAGAGATCAACCACTTACTACCTCTTAGAACCCCTTTAGAGCTCCACCTTCTCTCCTTCAAAATATACCCTTTTTCTGATACCCCTATCATGAGAGAAAAATTTCTTGATTTTTTATGCTTCACACAATCTTATGCTGTTATCAGGCTATTGTCAGCTGTTATTATTATTATTATTATTATTGTTATTATATATGCTGTTGTCAGCTGTCTTTGCTCCAGGGAAAACAAAGGCCACCAACCAAATCTCACCCATATCTAAAATCTTACAATCCAGAAGACTGTTATGTTTGTAACTTCGAAACATTGAAGGAAGAGACATGGGAGTCCAAACTGTGAATCTAACTTCATGTTTACTTCAAGTGGGGTAGTGTGATGACGTATGCAATTCACGTAATTATACATATAATTCATAATGAATTATTTAAATGAATGAGAATGCTTAATCAATATACACGCAAGATTACTCAAGTATTACTTAACTACTAAACCTCCTCTGTGTTCTCTCTGGCATGAAGTACATTTTTCCCCACAGTGTGGCAACCAAAAGTGCTCATAACTCTCAAAGGATAGCCTAACCTGTGTCTTGTGAAGTTGTAACATAACATCTCAACTCTTATATTCTCAGCCTCAAACTGAAGGAACACAAACAAAATGCTGGAGGAACTCAGCAGGTCCTGATGAGAGAGTCGGCCTGAAATGTCGACTTTTACTCTTTTTCATAGATGCTGCCTGGCCTGCTGAGTTCCTCCAGCAGTTTGTTGTGTTGCTTTGGATTTCCAGCATCAGCAGATTTCCTTGTGTTTGTAACAGAACTGAAGGTATAGTATTTGAATGTATGCAGCATATGGAATAAGGTAGATGATTTTGTAACAGAGTTAGAGACAGGCCAGTATAGTGTTGTGGCTGAAAAAATATTATAGTTGGGAGCTTAATATCTAATATCTAAGGACAGGCAGGTAGGTAGAGGGAGGTGACATGGCTCTGTTGGTAAAAAATGAAATCAAATCCTGAGAAAGAGGTGATATAGGATCAGACGATGTAGAATCTTGTGGATAGAGTTAAGAAACTGCTAGGGTAAAAAGACTCTGATGGGAGTTATATACAGGTCTCTAAACATTAGCCAGGATGTGGGCTACAAATTATAATGGGAGATAGAAAAGGCATGTAATAAGGTCAATGTTACGATAGTCATAGGGGATATCAATATGCACGTATATTGGGAAAATCAGATTGGTGTTGGATCCCAAGACAGAGTATTTGTAGAATGCCTACAAGATGGCTTTTTAGAGCAGCTTGTGGTTGAGTCCGTTGGATCAGCTATTTTGGATTAGGTATTGTGTAATAAACCAGATTTGATTAGGGAGTTTAAGGTAAATTAATCCTTAGGAGGCAGTGATCATAGTGTAAAGGGGGTTTCTTCTTTTTTCTTTGTTACTGTGTATGTAATCAAAATGGCTTCTTTGTTTTGTTAAAAGCAGGAATGCTTCTTTGTTGCGAGAGAGTGCTGGAAGCTTGTTTGGGTTAAAATTTACTGATAACGAGAATTGTATTCCTTTGTAAACCAATTGGGATTAATGTTGTTCTTTCTTCTGAGTCTGTAAGCTATTGTTGGCGGGCTTTTGGGGAGATCGGCACGAGGGGTTGAGAGAGAGAGGACACGATGCTGTAAGCTGGGCGAGGAACAGACCCCAAGCGGGGGTCCAAGGCCAGGAGGTATTCCGAGGAGAGGAGATAAAGCTAGATGTGCTTGGTTGACCATTTCGGGTGGTCCTAAGCTGCGAGTCGAGGAGTTCGGAGGGGATCGAATGGTGGCCAGAAGACTTCAGTAATTGAGCTCCAACGGTTGTGCACAAAGTGGTTTGGACTTTGATAAGTTTGGCGCCTTTTCTTTATTGTTTTTCCTTCATATATACTGTATCGTTATTAATCACTTAGTTATAGTAACTTTTATAAATTGTACTCATTTAATCGCATATGGTGTACTGTCTGTTTTTGGGCGAGGGGGGGACATCACACAGCATCCACACCAGCTGATTACCCAGTTTGGCGGGGCCGAAGGCTGCTCCCCCTAGACGAGAACGAGCTGAGCGAGCCTGAGGCGACCCAGGGGGTTACAATAATATGATAGAATTCATACTGCAATTTGGCAGGGAGAAGCTAAAATCAAATGTATCAATATTATAGTGGAGTAAAGGGAATTATAGATGCATGAGAGAAGTCAAAGCCAATATTAAAGTGAAAGAGAAGTCATATAATAGAACAAAAATTAGTGAGAAGTTAGGAGATTGGAATTCTTTTAAAAACCAACAGAAGGCAACTAAAAATGCCACATAAAGAGCAAAAGGATGGAATATGAAGATTAGCGAGCCAATAACAATTAAGAGGATTCCAAAAGTTTTTTCAGATATACAAAGAGTAAAAGAGAGGTAAGAGTAGATATTGGACTGCTGGAAAATAACGCTAGGGAGGTAGTAATTGGGGACAAGGAGATGGCGGACAAATTGAATAAGTATTTTGCATCAGTCCTCAATGTGGAAGACAATGGCAGTATGCCAGAGGTTCAAGAGTGTTGGGGGGCAGAAGTGAGTGCAATTGATGTTGCTAGGGAGAAGATTCTTGGGAAGCTGTAAGGTCTGAAGGTAGATGAATCACCTGGACCAAATGGACCACACCCCAGGGTTCTAAAGTATGTAACTGAAGAGATTGTGGAGACATTACTAATAACCTTTCAAGAAATAATAGCTTCTGGCATGGCTCCAGAGGACTGGAAAATTGCATACCTCAAGAAGGGAGGGAAGCAGAAGAAAGGAAATTATGGACCAAACAGCTTGACTTCAGTGGTAGGGAAGATGTTGGAGTTGATTGTTAAGGATGAGGTTTTGGCATACTTGGAGGGACGCGATAAAATAGGCCAATGTCAGCATGATTTCCTGAAGGGAAAATCTTCCCTGATAAATCTGTTGGAATTCTTTGAGGAAATTACAGACAGGATAGACAAAGGAGAGTCAGTGACTATTGTGTACTTGGATTTTCAGAAGGCCTTTGATAAGGTGCCGCACATGAGGCTCCCTAGCAAGATAAGAGCCCATGGTATTACAGTAAAGAAACTAGCATGGATAGAGCATTGGCTGATTGGCAGTTGGCAAGGAGTGGGAATAAAAGGAGCCTTTTTTGATTGGCTGCTGGTGACTAGTAGTATTCTACAGGGGTTGGTGTAGGGACCAGTTCTTTTTATGTTATATGTCAATGATTTGGATGACGGAAATTACGGCATTGTGGCCAAGTTTTCAGAAGATATGTAGATGGAGAGGCAGGTAGTGTTGATGAAGCAGGGAGGCTGCAGAGGGACTGAGACAGATTAGGAATGAGCAAAGTGTCAGAAGATTACAATGTTGTTAAGTATATGGTCATGCAGTATGGTAGAAGCAATAAGAGCATAGACTGTTTTCTAAAAGGGAAGAAAACTAAAAAATCTGAGGTGCAAAGGAACTCAGGAACCCTCGAGCAGGATTCCCTAAATGTTATCTTGCAGATTGAGTCGGTGGTGAGGAAGGCAAATGCAATGTTAGCATTCATTTTGAGAGTACTAGAATATAAAAGCAAGGAAGTAATGGTAACAAAACACACAGAATTCTGGCCTGGAAAAAAAGATGAGGAGGCAGAGAAAGAATCTAATGAAGGGTCTTGGCCCTCCAGCATTCTGTGTGTGTTGCTTGAATTTCTAGCATCTGCAGATTTTTTTTTCAATGTAATGCTGAACCTTTATAACACACCAGTAAGGCCTCACTTGGAGTATTTTGAACAGTTTTGAGCCCCTTTCTGAGAAAGGATATGCTGACATTGGGGAGGTTTCAGAAGAGTTCACAAGAATGATTCTGGGATAGAGGGTTATCATAAGAAGAGCATTTGATGGCTCTGGACCTGGACTCACTGGAATTTAGAAGAATAAAGGGATCTCATTGAAACCTATCAAATATTGAAAGGTCTAGATAGTGTGAATGTGGAGAGGATATTTCCTATAGTGATGGAGTCTAGGGCCAAAGGGCACAGCCTCAGTTTAGAGGGACGTTCATTGAGAGGTGTTGAATCTGTGGATTTTGTTGCCACAGATGGCTGTGAAGGTTATGTCCTTGGGAGTATTTCAGGTGGAGGTTGATAGGTTCTTGATTAGTCAGGGCATGAAAGGTTACAGGGAGAAGGCAGGAGAAAGGGGTTGAGAGGGAAATGGATCAGCCACGATGAAATGGCGGAGCAGACTCTATAGGCCGAATGGTCTATTTCTGTTTCTATGTCTATGGTCTTATGAAAAGGGAAAGGATGGATTTTGGCATTTTGCATCACTAACATTTTGCTATCATTCCAATAATGGAATCAAACTTGCACCATGTGAGATTTGAGTCATCAGCATTAGACAGCAAGATTCCTCACTCTCAGCTTCCCATCAACTAACAAACCAATCTGGTATAAAGTATTATCTTCAGAATGGTCAAGAAGTGGAAAGCTTTTCATTTCCTGCAGAGGTTTTAACTGGTAGCATATTTCTAGTTCCTGTAATTCTGCATCTAAGCCCATTGCCCTAAGCCAAAAGGGGCAGGCCCTTACAGCAGAAATTGTAGAAGACAGGTTAAGATATACATTGTCTCTTCTTTCCACAAAAGCAAAGGGAAGTCTCTATTGATTAGCTCATGAAACAATTCCTATACATGGCTACAGCAGGACAGCCCTATTTCAAGAAGGTAGCTCCCCACAGCTTTCCCAAAGGTAATTAGGATATGCAGGTTACAATTTCTCACTTATAATTGCCCAACTAGTAGAGCTGCTACCTCACAGCTGCAGTGACCCGAGTTCAAGCTTCGATTCTGGTGCAAGATGTGGAGAATTTACACGTTCTCCGTGTGACACCTGGGATTCCTCTGAGTGTTCTGGTTTGCTTGCCCATCCTGATGAGGTGCAGGTCAATGTGTTAATTAATAATTTTTGTCTAATGTGTGAAGATAAGTGATATAATCTAGGGGAAGTTGATATGAATATGGGGAGAATAAACAGGATAAATATAAATAAGTGCTTGGTGATCTTCTTGGACTCAGCTCCTTCAATGCTGTGTAACTCTATACTTGCCTTGTCAGCATTGCCCTGTTTCCATGTATTGTAATTTCACCAATTACATTGTTTAATTCCACTCAATATAATAATGAGTATATTTAATAAGAAGTTACAATTTAGAATTTAGTTAAATCTTACATCAATCCTACAACATGAGGGAGTAAAACTCTTTGCATAATGACTCAGTTGCAATGTATAGGCATGTGATTTTATAAGCCTAATGGCTTGTAGAAAGAAGCTGTCCTGTAGTCTGTTGGTCCTGGCTTTAATGCTGCAGTAGAGTTTGCCAGACAGAAGCAGCTGGTACAGTTTATGGTTGGGATGACCAGTGTCCCCGATGATCTTCCAGGCCTTCTTTCTGCTGCTATAAAAGTCCTCAATGGAGGGGAGTTCACATCCACAGATGCACTGGGCTGTCTGTACCACTCTCTGCAGTGCCCAGCAATCAAGGTTGGTGCAGTTCCTGTATCAGGCAGTGATACTGCCAGTCAGGATACTCTCAATGGTGCCCCTGTGGAAGGTCTTGAGGATTTGGGGGTTCATGCCAAACCTCTTCAGTCGCCTGAGGTGGAAGAAACGCTGTTGTGCTTTTTTTGCCACTAAGCTGATGTGTACAGTCCAGGTGAGATCATCTGTCATGTGTATACAGAGGAACTTAAAACTACTCACCCTCTCAATTGCAGACCCATTGATGTTGATCGGGCCAAGCCTGCCTCCGTTCCTTCCGTAATCCACAATCAGCTCTTTTGTTTTTTGGACATTGAGGGAGAGATTGTTATCCTGGCAGCACCGTGTCAGGGTGTCAACTTCTCTCCAGGCTGTTTCATCACTGCTAGATGTAAGGCCAATCAAAGCTGTGTCATCTGCGAATTTGATCAGCAGATTGGAGCCGTGTGTGGCAGTTCTATAAGAAGCTGCTTTTCATATTATAATTTTTGTTTATCAAATATAGAGTGCACATTGATTCCTACAGACTATTCAATGAGCTAACAGAGAAAAGATTATGAGAACAAGTATCCATGAAAATAGCCCAGGAAAGCTTAAAAGCAGCAATGTGCACTGGTCCTGACCATCTTGTGTAGCAGTTTGTTCAAGTCAGATGCCATTTTAGGACACCACATGATTATTTTAAACTATGTGATTATCAGAATATAAGAAAGAAAATAAAATTAAATAAATTTGTGAACTTATTAAATCATAAAACTTATTATGAATGTTAGCACTGCAGACTTGTATCATTCATTTTGTAGGCTGAAAACTACCTGCTTCTAGTCTGGAAATTATTGAGATTATTAATGCACAATCAACAAAGCACAAAAGAAGAAACTATTATTTAAAAAGGAGGTGAGTTGGGTCATATATCAATATGCATGAGATCATATTTTCTACTTTCCATCTGATTTTGTATTTCTTGGGGAAATTTTACCAGTGTTAGTACAATAATATAGGGTTTGGGGTCATGCCTGATGTGAGTAAATTTGCAATCAAGTCTTACATCATGGACAAATTCATCGACATACATACACATAAATCAGCATTGTGCAAATGTGGAGTAAAGATGATCAACCTTGCATCTGAAACTCCACTATCACAAGTAATTTTGATTTTTTTTAAAAATTCCAGTGTAATGAGAAGTAAACTGGCCCAGAAATGTATGTTTTGTTGGAGGAAGTGAAAAGCTGCATATCAGCATCACTAAAGTTCTGCATAAAATTAAAGCTTTTGCCATTTATTGTCTGTGTTTCACAACAGTCTTGATGACTGCATTCAAATAAATTCAGGAGAATTGCTTCATTGTGGGTACACTAGTGTTGTAAGTCTGTGAAATCTTATCCTTCCAGAACAAAGAGCATCCGATCAGGAACATGGAGATTGATGCATCAATGTTAACAACTTGACACTTGCAGAGCAATACCTGATCGGGCACACTTTCTTTCTATTATCTGTCAGCCATATCAGACTTTATTAAGTCAGTGCCTTCATTAATATATAAGATATCTTTACCTGTGGGATAATGTGATCCTCTTGACTCACTAATGAAACACTTCAGGATCAGTAACTTGTTTGCAGCTAGTGACTGCCCTACAGGATTGACAGGAGACCTCAGTCTCATGTTACATGTTTCAGAAGCTGATCTTACCCACACTTCAGATTTAGGTCTGTGACATGGAAATTAATAACACTAGTGTCATTGATATTCACCTGTACTGACTAAGAATGGGAAACTGCAACAATGAAACACCTGCTGCCTCTTAATGAGATTACCTGAAATAGGAAACAGAGCAATACAAGGAGAAAGTAACCACAGGTGAGAGTGTCACACTGTTCCATGGCTGAATGCAAGACAACCCTTCATCTCTTTTTCAGATAATTAACAATTGGGAGCTTGAGATTGTTTGTTCAAAAACAAAAGATATGTATCACTCAGCCCCCTCAATTTGCATTCTGAGTCAGTTGACCAAATAGGTAGCAAACTGTAGAAAGAAGAAATGCTAGCAAGATTTATTTGAGAGGCAAATAAAATGGCATGAATATTTATACTGTTATTATATAGCATTTTTCTGTTATAACAATTGGATAAAAAATTAAGCGATGTCGCAGAGCTTGAGAAATAAAATTTAATAACTTCGAAAGTGTGACACATACTTCTGAGTATTTGTGTTATTACCAAAATTTGGTAAGAAAGCAGGGTTTTTAAAAAGCATTTGTCAGGGTTGCTCTGTGTACAACTTGTAAGTAAGTAATCATTGTTGTTCGGTCAAGCTTCCTGGAAAAGGTCCTACACAACATAGCAAAGCCATCATTTAAATCTTACGGCTTATACTTCAAAAAATACATAATTGGCATTTGAATGATCCAATTATTATTCTGCTCTGGATATTTAATTGTATTTGTTTCCTACTATATATATCCTGGTTATCTTAAGGTTTTGCACATTAACACTGCACTATGTAATTGAACTCCATACAGGAAATGGCTACTGATGAGTAGTCCAATGATTTCCTTTTATAATATGTCTGACTGTGATATTACATTTCCAGTTATATTAACTTAGTTCATTTTGGAGAGAACAGAGCCACAAGATTTACACAGATGGGACCGTGAGACTATCTCACAACAGCAATTACATCAGCAGTACCACGACTCACACACTGTGTACTAACATAAATATTTCAATGTTGGGAATTGATTGTGGCTACCTTCTTTTTATAATATCTACTTGAATATCATCACCCAACACTGGCATATTCAAGTGAATCATCCCTGGGGTTCTGTGTCGGCTGAAAAATCCATTTAATATTTATTGTTTTCAGGAAGCTTTGGAAGAAAATTACAGAGCAACAGACAATTGTTTCGATCCACTGGAGTGTCCCCTGTGCAGCTTGATTTGAACCAAGAGTCTATTTTTCCATGTAATGTTAAGGAGGTAGATCTGGTAGCCACTTAATTAAGGTGATAAGATCAAGGGGAATATGTGTGCTCACAATGCAGTTCAGCTGTCAAGGATTCATTAAAATTTCACAGAGCCTAATAGATAAAACTGACAGTTCAGTGCCTCCATAGGTTCATGACTGAAGGTCAAACTTACAGTCCAGCAGTGTTAAGAATTTGCATTTAAAAATCAGCTCTTGAGACTAATAGATTAAATTAATGCATTTTTGTGTTTTGCTTTGAAATGAATTTTCAATGTTTTCCCAGAAATAGACTGATGTGAAAATGGATGATGTAAACCATTTTAGAATTGATATGACTATTAAGAGAAAGTATCATTGACCATAGTAATAGTGTTTCTATTCATTTTTTTTATATTGTTGAGTTAGGTTAATGAGTCTGTCATGATTTAATTGCCAATAACCGGAATCTACAGCAAAATGCTTTCCCAGAGTCGACATCACTAATAAAGATTTTCTGGTCCACTGAAATTGAGAAGCTATTTTCTTGTAACAATTTCAGTGGTAGTTAACTATATATATTTTGAAGAACAACAGATGTTAGAAATGTGTAGTAGCTTCTCAAAAGGGCTGGTAGGTTAATTATTCATTGATTCAGTAATTTTCTTTTGAAAGGAAACTTGACCATATGCATCCGTGCCTACATTTGGCCACAGATCCACAGCAATCTGGTTGACTTTTAAAAAGCATGGCAAATATTAGGTTCCCAGATCAACAATCAATTATTGTGCTTAGTACAATAAAAAAGACTGCAGGTGAGTCATTGAATTATGACACAGCAAAGGCTAACCCCTGTAAAGTCCTGCAGATCATGGCAAAATTTAGAGAGCTTGAATAATGAATATCCTACTGATTGCAACTCATCATCTTACTTCAATTGATGAATAAGCACTGTTTTGTTGAAGACTACAAGAAAATAATGTTAAGAAAGTAAGATCATAGAATCTACTCTGGATATGAAACTTTAATGCAGTTTAATCCCAAACTTGGGTCCACGGATCCCTCGGTTAATGGTAGGGGTCCATGGCATTAAGAAAGTTTGGGAACCCCTGCTTTAGTGCCTAAGAATAGTTCAACAGAAGTACTATTGATTTAAATGATCAAGTTCTGGACAATGACTGTGGTAGTTGGTGTGAATAGCTACATGAGGGAAAGACCTGCTGAACTTCAACTTCATCAATCAAACCTGTTACAGATAGGTCTACCAAAAAATCCAGTCCAAGATTGACAATTTCATTTCAAGGGAGACAAAGGATGAAACAGCAGTGAGGGTCAACCTTGCTAGGGAAGCCCATGACACGTGAAAAAATGAACAGAACTATGCAGGTATACAGATATGAGAATCAGTATATGAGAATGAGAGCACTATAGTGGACAATCAGCTTCTCTAAAGGACTGTTATTGGTCACCACTGTGGAAATGGGACCTATGGGCACTTGAATAATACCACAATATGTGTTATCGTAGTGTGACAACGATTTCATTTCATTTCATCAGTGCTCTGAAGGTTAAAGAAAGTGGAATGATCTTGACAGCCCAATATTTGCCATAAGCACAATAGAATTGTAGTAGTGCTCATGAAGATTGGATCAGAAGCATATGGCACCATGACAAATGTATTTTCATGACACCATGATAAATCAATTTTCATGCACTGTTCAAAAACAAAAAATGCTTTCTTTAAGGATGCTGTTAAGTAACTGGAAGATTACTATAATCTGAAGCCTCTTGAGATATCTAAAACCTGCAAGTTTAGAGCAAGTAGTCAAAACAGCATGAAATAATTGAAGAGTACTGTACATTGTTCAATTAAATAATGTATTCTTTCTTTGCAGTTGAGGAGTCAGCATTGATATTGCCTTATACAACAGGTTTGGCTGATTAACAATTTCAATCAAAGCTATTCAGACTGATAAAACTAATATTGAAATTGCATGTAAAATTTTCCATATTGTTGGAAATCGTCTGAGAGTTTTGTCCATAGGATGACACTGGTATAGTTATAGGTCATAGTTAGACCGCCATTGTAAAGACCAAAGTATTAAAACTGAATTCATAGAATATTGGACAGACTGATTCCCACTTGTCAGATCATCTCATCTCAGCCTAGCCATATGGAAACTGGAAAATGGTTTAGTTTCCAAAAGAAAGATCAAGTTTTATTAGCCTCCAGATCCAAGATGAGGACAAACATCTGAAGCAACTCAAGGGAAAAAATGACAAAATTATTTTGTAGTTTGGAAATACAAAGAGGTAAGGTGGAATTGGGATTTTACATACAAACGTATTGTAAAGGTATTGATGAACAACAAGCATGTTTATAACAGATTGATAATGCTACTAAGTTTTTAAAAATATGTTCAGATACTTAACTCATCTTGCTCAAGAAGAGGCCATTGGCATAATGCACTATCACACAAAAACAGACATTAGGGCAAATAGAGTATACAGTGAAACAAAATGCAACTACAGAAACAGGCCAACTTCAATGGGAACAACTGGCTGATTGAGAACAGGAGATTCAATCAGATTTGCCATGGCATCTGTCGTGTCAAAGCTAACACATGCAATCTGAACATTAAATGACATCCATGGACATTCCAAAGACTGCATCTGAATTCACAGTTCAGACCCAGAAAGAACCAGTTTTGTATAGGTTTCAGGACCGGGTATTAACAGGATGGACAAAATTTCACTGGAGAAGGAACCGAAAGCTTTCCACAATTATATCAAAGAGTTATCATATGAGCTGAGATTATTGAGACATGCCACTGACTGGTAACATCTAATAATTTGTAATTATTGGCTGTACTTCATAGTGAATAACAGAAATGGTCAATATGAAAGCAGCTACAAGAAAATGTGCTTATTGTCCCTGCAATAACTGTGACCATGTGGGCAAATGTAGTGTTTGGAATGCTGCAGGAAAAAGCAATCATAGACTTTGTGCTCAGCAGAAACAGTCTCAATCAATGGGCACAATTCAGAGAAGAAGTGAAAATTTGTGAAAAGGAGAATGGTAATTTCCTGGCACTAATCAATAGTCAAAGAGGATTCAAGTGAACACACATAGGTTTCTATAGCGCTAATGATACAAATCCAGAGGCAAACAATCTAAATGTTGGATTGAAACTAAAACCTATAAGGAAGGCTCCAAAAACACATCAACTTGACTAGATATATCCTTGTTGTTCATCAAATATGCTTATCAATAATGTTTTACTATCTCACAACTGCATTTCTATAAAAGGAATATTATATTGAATCTTCAAGCATGGTTCTCTCTGCATCCTTAATTCTGATCTGTCTGTGATCCTGATTGTAAGGTGTGGTAAACCACTTTTCTGCAATGAAACATTACCAGGGACATACTATTTTATTATTTCAAAATAAAGTATTTCCAGTTCGTGCTGAAATATTCATCCCAATGTATTGCTCCCTTTTTTAAAAATTACAATTTTCAAATCATAAATCTCAAAGCTGGAGTTTGTGGCCAGTTTATGAACTCTGCTTTAATCCAATTACTGGTCATTTTAGAATACTGGTTTCACAAGCAAAAAGTAATATCACTTGGAACAAAATACTCCATCTCCATCCTGCAGGAGGAGCTCAAAAATTCCATTATTATATAGTACCCAATGTTTGCTGAAGGCTGAATATTAGTTAACAGACTAATACAGTCCCTCACTATGTTAACACAATTAAAATGATTAAATTACAGAATATCATAATGAAATTGCACACAGAGCCAGCTCCTAACAACTGTTTACATTTTTACTACATATTAATTTACTTAACAACCATAATTGTATTACAGAGGTATTATCTTGTTTGGTAATTATTTGTCCTTCTACATAAAAGGGTTTGAAAACAACTATCTTCTGATTTTTCAGACTTGTACCAAGTCAAAATAACTAATAAGATTGCAGTGAAGATTAATGGATCATTGAGACTGTTTGTAAAACAGCCTGATGGAAGGTTTTACATACTGTTCTGGAGTTGTTTTTTTGAACCATGAAATGAGTTGTCTCTAGGGTATCTACCATTTATTTTCTAAATTAAATGGTCTCCTTTGGTCTGGTTCATGTTCATCAATACATTCAATGTTCCTCTTCCTTGATCTACCATGCTATGCACAATGTATTATTCTGTTGCTATGGAGAAATGAAATATAGAATGTTTCTTTAAGACATAAATCAAATTGCTCTGATTAAGCAGATTCCAATTACTTCTGGATACTTTTTGAATAAATAATATGCAGTAGTAATTATTTTGTCATAGTTTAACAACGTCTTGGAATTCCGTGTCACGTCTGCAATATCGGATAAAATCAACAGGAAATTAATGTATTTTCTCATTTCCTTATTTAAACTAAAGAACAAATACATTTAATAAAACACATTTTCTGAAGTGTTCATCAAAGGAAAACCAAAGGCACAGTTGAAATAGACACCCTTGGTGATTGACCAGATGTGAATTACAAGTTCAGCTCAAGGGCAACAGAAGGGGAAAGAATGGAACACTCATGTTGGCAATATACAGTGAAAGAGATGAAAAATCAGCCTTTTTTCAATTGCTTCATATATCCTATTTAGCACTTTGACTGATGGGTACCATCTGCACTGTGGCAGATTTTAACAAGGTCAAGCCATGAGAGTTCGCCAGAAAAGATGCTCACTATGACAACTCTATGGTGCTTTTGACTGCATGCTTTTTACTAATGCCTCACAAATTAGCTTTTCAAATTACAATCCCAATTCTGCACCCGAAACTCAGGGGATTTGACGTGGAATCTCCAGTAATTTATAACATTTATTGAGGGGACTTGGGAATAAGTTCCAGGTCAACTAGAAAATAAAACACTACAATGGAAAGTAGAAATTCATGTGCCATTATAGAACCAGTAATATTCAAAGTGAATTGCCTAACTGGAGTGAATTGTGGAAATTACGTGTCTTTTCACACTTGGTTTTCATTGTTAGCAGCTTCAATATCTGATGACTATGCAGATCATACAGAGTACAGGAAAACACTGTTGGAAGGAAATGAATGTGCGTATTTGTAAAGGAGTCGAAATATTGTTCACATAAACTCCAAATGCTGACCTGCACCTACAAATCTGATGTTACAGTTGCCTATGTCTGTCAGGTCTCAGCGTCATCTACATCTGACCATTCCCATTTATGCCAATGTTCATGGTCAGGTGAATTTATGGGATCCTGTCAGCTTCAGAGAACATACTTATGATAAACATGTGGTTTAGAATAAAGCAGACTTCTATTGTTAGTGCTGACTGATGATTTGTTCGCAAAACTACATACCAAAGATTTCTCTCCATTAAAATTAGCAAGACCTGAGATTTAACTGCTTCATTTTCTCCACTTCTGGTCTTGTCCATTCTCCTCCCTCTCAGGAATGGATAGACTTTCCATTATCCTCTCATTCCACTCTAGAACATTTGAAGCTTCGTGGAACATTTAATGGACAAAAAATAATTATTTCCAGCCACTTTTGTGGCACCAGAAACACAAGGTGCATGCATAGGGCATTCACACCACAACGGATTATTGGCCCAACCTGTGCATCAATGATAGGGACGTCTCTCTTCCTGATAGGCTGAACATCTTTCACACATGGTTTTATGCGCGGAAAGATGTGCCAGCGAGGAAGTATCTCCTTCCCCTGAGGAGTAGGCTATCTGTTTGGCTGCAGCTGACGTGAGGAAGACCATTGCCAGGGTCAACCCATGTAAAGTTGTGGGCCCAGATAACGTACCTGGTTGAGTACTGAGTGACTCTGCAGCCCTGTTAACAGATATAGAACATAGACCATAGAACATGGAAATCTACAGCAATGTGCCTGTTCAGTATGCTGCTGTTCATGCTGAGAATGCTTGAATGTACAGCCAGATCCAGCATAAAATGAATCATCAGTTTCGCTGATGACACAATAGTGTTTGGCCTCATCAACAACAGTTACAAGACAACATGCAGAGAGGAGGTAGAGGGACTTGTAGAATGGTGCAAGCACATCAAATTGAATTTCAACATAGCCAACTCTAAAGAAACGATTGTACAGGTTGGCCATTCCACATAAAACTGTTCCTCCATGGAGAGAGTTAGCAGCACCAAGTTTCTGTGAGTGTGCATAATAGACAATATCACCGGGTCCCTCAACATACCTCATTACTCAAGAAAGCATCGTCTTCACAACCTGAGGAAATTGAGGCAAGCCGAGAATTCTCCCCCATCCCATACTACCAATGCCATTGAGAATGTCCTGATCAGCTACTTCACTGTTTCCTACAGAAATTGCAAGGCATCTGACTGCAAGACCCTATGAAGAATGTGAGAACTGCTAAGAAAACCATCAGGGTCCCTCTTCCATCCATTCAAGATGCTTATCAGGAGCGCTGCTTACACCTTAGCATTATTGAAAACCTCTCCCAGCCATTCTACAACCTTTGTAAATCTTTACCATCAAGCAGGAGATGAAGGACTGTTAGGATGGGAAACAGCCACTTCCCCCTGTGCATGAGACTACTAAACTCCCTGCCACTGCCAGGTCTCATCACTTATGAAGCACCCATAGCAATACACTGTTTACTTTTTGACTTGTGTCAGAAATGCACCTTATATTAAGTATCAACCTTCTGGAATATACTTTATTATTTGTTAATTTATTTTGTAATAATATTACTTTTTATGTTGTGTATGAATTATATGTACTGTGTTGTGCAGCCTGGTCTGGAGGAACATTGTTTCATTTGGCAGAGTACATGTATATGGTTGAATGTCAATAAATTCGAACTTGAATTTGAACTTTATCCTCAACTATTTCCAACAACTCCAATGTGATCTCTTCTTTGCCTTTTAACATTCTAAAAAAAAGCCATTCTTAATGGCACATTTGGGTTCAATCTCCCATCTACATTTTCAAAAATGACACTGTCTTTTCACTTTCTGCCTTCCAGTCCAGTTCTCCATATTTACTTTCCACAATCCCTCGAGTGCAGAAGAATGAGGAGAAATTTGATAGAAGTATATAAAATTATGAGGGGTATAGATGGGGTAAATGTAAGCAAGATTTTCCACTGAGGTTGGATGAGGCTAGAACTAGAGGTCATGAGTTAAGAGTGAAAGGAAAAATGTTTAAGGGGAACATGAGGGAGAACTTCTTCACTCAGAGGGTGGTGATAATATGGAATGAGTTTCCAGCAGAAGTGGTGGATAATTTTAGAGTGATTTTTGGATTTAGCAATCTAGCAAATGACTTCAGCCACCAATCTTCAAATCTGAATATAGTTTGTAGATTTAATTTGAAATGCAGCTCTGAACAATAAGGTCTAAAAAGCCTTGAATCATAGACTAGACACTGCTGATTAAAATGCATTTCGATGTCTGTGGTGTGGATGCTTTTACAAGAATCACATGATTAGTGAGGCACAGAGAATCTGTAGTTACCGACAAGTAACTTTTATTGTTTCAACTAAAACCACGTGGGTTCACAAACTGTCTCTGTGTACACCCTACTAAAATTCCCTGACAGTCCATGAACAGTCAATGAAGAGAGAAGGATATTACCCTGGAAAGGAGTCTACGCTGGCCAGGCGTTCCTCGTGATCCCAATCTCCACATGTCCTTGGGGTCCTCCTTATCTGCAATGGTTGGTCTCTGGCTGCTGGAGAGTTATCATCCCTGCATATTTGGAGCCCCTGAGTCTTATACTGTTCCTCATCACTTGAACCATTGGATCTCCATCCCATTAGCTCAAAGTCACCTGACCTACCTGGGTCACCTTCTTACTGGTCATTGTACAGGGCTACAGCCAACATTGTTTCATGGCTCTGCCTACCCCAGCCTTGTGCATTTGTGCCTTTACGCTCTGACTGGTCCAAACCAGTTAAATGAGACAACCCAGATGGAGGCGACATCCACACTAGAATGGATAATTTTGAAAATGTCGGTTTTGTGTAAAAACGATAGGTGTCCACACCAGGCATTTTTGAAAATACCTCCGTCTACATTAAAACCGGTATTTGGGCAAATGCACAGGACACATCTACAAAAAACTAGCAACATGTTTGGTGTTGAATCTCGCCATGAAAGACTTGGAGCACGTTTGTCCAGTTACAGACTAGAAAAACTTAAAAGGAAATTGCCAAATGACGGACAGCTGTTGGCTCTTGCGCAGTAGGACTTAAAACTAAAAAAACAAATATTGGTGCGTATGGAGCCAACCGACAGGGAGTTCACGGACAGTACTGGAAACATTTCCTATAGCCATAGTCTCTTCACCGATGAAAGGGACAACAGCTACAATTAAATGCAGTAAGGCTTGTTACTGGGCAAAAGTGAAATTTGCTGTTACCTCATTTGTTTGCCTTTACTTTTGTCATGTCTTTCTGTATTATTTTGCTGTATTTGACATGTGCAATAAAAATAAGTTACTGAGCAAAAGTAATTTTATTTTTACCTGAGTAAAATTGAAACTTACAATTTTCCTTTTTTGGCCTTAGCATTTTCACATCTATGCCAAACATAAGCTACTACTTAAAAATGACATTTTGGAAGTAGTGACAATTGCATCTATTGAATGTTTGCACAAGCAATACATTAATAAACCACCTTGTTAAATGTATAAAACATGTCTGCATCAGTGTTATCTTGTATTTCCATACAATCTTACATTAGGCTGTAACACATCTATTGTCAGAGAAGTACTTGCATAAATAGGTAAACCACCTTCATACAAGCAAGGACAGAAAACAGGGCAAAGTGAGTATACTTATTTATTCAGTAAGTTATGGGTCAAAGTATTTGGTGACTACATTTCTAACTCTTTCGGCTTCAATCTCATTGCCGGCTGTTCTGAAATTGTTAGGTTTTGTGGGAGGGTTGAAATTCTCTGTCATACTGCAAAGCTGCAATAACATTCTGCTCAGGGACAGTCTCCTGAAGCCGTCCACCATTGTTGTTGTGGTGTTGGAGGTTGCGTTCAAGCAAACTATGAAATGCCACCCTGCCGCTACCATCTGTTCCCGCACGTCATGACAGCGTTTTTAAAAAGCTTCGGTACCCCATACACACAACACCGGCTAATCGGTGTTTTCAGATTTAAACACTCTGGAGAGTGTTTTAGAAAAGCTCCGTTTTTGGGGGAGGAAAATGCCGTTTCAGTGTGGGAGGAGGGTCAAAGTGAAGAGAAAAAGCTTCGGTTACGGATTTATCCAGTCTAATGTGGACGTAGCCAGAGTCTAATGAGATTACCAATTGCTGGTCTGGCATTCTACATAACAAGTAGCTACTCCTCTGAGAATGGTCTCAGGCATATTGCTCTGATTAGATTGTCCCAGAGCAAGGATCAGTTCAGAGTCCATTCCCTTCACATAACAAATGGCTATTTGTTTGAGAATGGTCTCAGGTTTAGCAGATCATTACCTGAAGCTTCCTGTGTCCACATTCAGTTGCTCTGATTAGATTATCCAAGAGCAAGAAACCATTCAGAGTCCATAAAATGGGGGAAACAAAGACAACTGGCTTGTCTGCTTCTCCTGTCCTTGATCAGACTGCAGTTTCTTCTGGCCAACAGTGCGAATCTGGAGGAGTGAAGTTTGTGTGCAGTTTCAAAGAAAGCATTGTGGATGCTTTGTGAAGATGGAATTGTTCTTTGATGTTCAGCACATAAAATATTGGGTAGCGTGGGCCAGCCAGACATTTCCACAGAAAGCATCTCAAAATGATGCCTGCTGTATCTTGTTTTGTCGAATGAAGAAGATGCTTCATATCTACCGGTACCTTTCTCCAGTAACTTAATTCCTGTAATAACAGTATTGGGTTCAATTTCAATACTTGAATGTGAGGGGATGTGAGGGTATGGAATGCTAATGTCTCAGTACAGGTCGATGGGACTAGGCAGATTAATAGTCAGCACTGACTAGATGGGCTGAAGTGCCTATAATTGTGCTTTACTGTTCTATGATTCTAAGATGAGTTCTTTCCACCTATGGTACTGCTGTTTGCAATGTGTTCTCTCTACAAAGGGATGACAAAATGCGAATTCAGAAATGTTTTGTGGAGCACCTTCATTCAGTCCTGAACCATAATTTGAAGAATATTTTGACTTCCCTGTTTTCATTCATCCATCCTGTTCTAACAATTGTAAGATTAAACAACAGTAGCTCATTTCCACTAGCTACATTACAGAGTTCTGAACTCAACATTGTGTGCATTACCCTTAGATAATAAGTTTTTCCACTGTTTTTGTTTGAGATTTCTAGTGTTACTGGTACTAACACTTTGTTTTGTTATTTAATCTATCCTGCTTTTAACATATCATTCTCAAAAGAAGAATGCAGCGGTATCTCATTGAAACCTATATAATATTGGAAGGCCGAGATACAGTGGAGTGGATGTGGACAGGGTGTTTCCTAGAGTAAAAGAGTCTAGGACCAGAGGGAACTGCCTCAAAATAGAAAGATGACCCTTCAGGAACAGAGATGAGGAAGAATTTAGCAGAGAGTGATAAATGTGTGCAATTTGATGCCAAATTTGGCTGTGGAGGCCAAGTAATTGGGTATATTTAAAGTGGAGATTGATAGGTTCTTGATTAGTAAGGGTGTCAAAGGTTACCAGGGATAAGAGGGATAATAACTTAGCCATGATGGAATAGCAGAGCAGACCCAATCGGGCAAATGGCCTAATTCTGCTCCTATATCTTAGTGTCTCATGATATCACAGACTTCTCCTTTTCTTTCATCTCCCCATTGTTCCCCCCATTACATCCTAAAACGAAATTATATCACCAACTATTCTCAGGTCTCACAAAAAGTCATTGATCTGAAACATGAATTCAGTTACTCTCTCTAGTCTACTGTATGATCCAACAGTTCCAACATTTCTGCTTTTATTCTGCGGTGTTTAGTCTTGGACTTTTCCAATTACATTATTTTTTTAATTTTTGTTCAGCCACTTGCTTGCTTATAGATTGCCAGAGATTTGATGTTGTTTAGCTACATACTAATCAGTAAAAGCTAAACATAATTCATTTCTGGTAACCAAACAAAACAATGTTCTCAATTACAGTTATAACATCAAATTACTCATGTTACTTTTAGTTTCTATGGCTATTTATCCATCCCTGCACAAAAGTAAAAGCTGGCCAAATGGTTCAATAGATTCTGGATTATCTGAATCCAACAGACCAAGATTAGGTTTAAAAATTAAGATTAAGGTATCAGAAATCATATGTAACAATATAAAAAGTCAAGGATAAGGAAAGGCCAACTAGCTCATAAAGCTTATCTCCCTGATGCACTAAAGCTTCCATGATGTGCATTTGATCCATTTACAGTGAACAATATATCTGCCTCAACTTCTCCACCTGCTAAATTGATCCAAACATCACCCTGAATAAATAATTTATGTCCCTAGAACTGTCATCACAATTAATTTCTTCATTTTATTTTCTGAAGTCAATATGGAATAATATTTGATTGTATCTGGGTCATTTTAATTTCATTCTGCTGAGAAGCATATCTCACAGTATTGTATATTTAATACCATAGGAAAAGTTTCCACTCAAAGATATACATCCTTTAATTGAAGCTTGCAGAGGTGCTCATGCCTTGAACAGGATTATTGCAGCTATAAGAATTACTTCATTTCAATATTTTCCACTGAAAATAATTTCTTTTTTTCCCTTTCTTCTTAATATCAAATCATGTTCCTTGTTTCCCTTTCTTCCTACTGCTGAAACATTGTATTAGATTAATTTATTTTTCTTTTGATAATGTAATACCCCAGAAGAAAAATAACGTAAGTGACCAACAATACAAAATCTACTCAACTGGCTTGACACTTAGTAAACCAAGAGATACCGATGTTAGAAATTTCATGTCGGACTATATTTCTATGGATTTCCTGGACACCTTGGACAAATTAATCGCTAATACACCATCAATGATTCAAAAGATGGAAAATCATCGGGAGAGTCAGAAGTTCAGCACGGACTAGAAGGGCCGAGATGGCCTGTTACCGTGCTGTAATTGTTATATGGTTATATGGTTGCAAGAGTGAATACTTTGTCAATTTCATGTTGAGCAAACTATTAGTGAACTATATGTTTGGGAACTTCAGAGAAATATTCAAATTAGATCAATGCATTTTTCCCACCAGCCCAAGAAAAAGATAATTAATTATGTCAACCAAAAGGAGTATATATGAATGAACTGGAATCTTCCAGCCATCCTACACAATTGTTTCCTTTTCACATATAACTTCTAAATCAAACAACTTGCCTATCATCCAGTGGGACTCCATGTGAGTCAGCATTTCATATACTAATGTAAGATCATGTGGGACTTTATGATCTAATTAATGTCCAATCATAATATCATGATATCTGAGCAGGAAACCGACTTCATCATTTAGGTTCTGTAGACAAGCAGCTGCCTCAATGCTATTATGCATTGTCTCCACTGTTAGCTTCTTTTACACACACACATGCATATTTATATTTTATTGCTTTAACTGTAGCTTACAACCCTAGCACAATTTCTACATTTCAATAATTCTTAAAATCTTGCAAGTTTTGCTCATTTTGCTAACATTGCTAGTTTTAGCTTACAGAATTTCATTTGGCTTTCAGATCCCACGCTGCTCTCAATTTCACATGGTTCATATCTGACTCCTCTCTTCCTTTTCTGGATCTGTCTGTCTCTATTTCAAGGGACTGGTTAGTAGCAAACATCCATTATAGTCAATTACAGATACTACAGCAATCTTAACTGTACATCCTTCCATTCTGATTTCTGTAAGGTTCCACTCTCTATCATAGCTGCTCTAATGATAATATTTTCCACCCAGATATCTGATAATATCTTCCTTCTGCTTGAAATGTGTCTTCCCCTACCATATTTGACAGAGTACGAAACTGCATCCATCTATTTCCCTCAAATGTATTCTCCATCCCTCTCAGAAAGAGCAAGGCTGAAGATTCCTTACCATCACTTTCCATGTACAGATATGAGCTGAAAAATTCAGGTGTGGTATTATAGTAAAAAACATGTTTCTCAGGCATGATAAAATAAAATACATAGACAGAGACTTCCGTAATGTTTTAGTATTGTGAAGGACAGATATATTGATAGGCAGGAATCTAAACTTTGTGCAAAATTCCAATAAATCCTTTCAGTTCAACTCTGTCAATGCCATGTCTGAGTCCTCTACACTGCCTCCCACAGGGTCTGAGGGTACACCTTGTCAGGCCTTGGGGATTTATCCACCCTAATTTGCCTTAAAACAGCAAACACCTCCTCCTCAATAATCTGTATTGGGTCCATGACTTTGCCTCACTTCTATAGACTCTGTGTCCATCTCCTGATTAAACAAGGGCAAAAATTCCATTAACGATCTCCCCCATCTCTTTTGGCTCCATGCAACCTGTGGATCAGACCGATCTTTTTCCACATTTACTTTGAAACTAATGGCATTATGAGCACTAGATACAAAGTGTTCCACTTCACAGACTTCTGTCATCTGCCTGTCTCCTTCCCTAATAGCAAATAAAGAATCGCACATTCTCTCACTGGGGTGTCTATGCACTGATTAAGGAAACTTTCCTGAACACATTTGACTAACTCTATCCCATCTAGTCCTTCTACAACATGTGAGTCCCAATCAATATGTGACAAGTTAAAATCAGCTTATACAGCAACGTTATGCTTCTTGCAACTGACTGTGATCTCTCCACAGATTTGTTCCTCTAAACCCCACTGACTGTTGAGTGGTCTATAATATAGCCCCATTAACGTGGTCATAGCTTTCTTATTCCTCAGGTCCATCCATAAAACCTCACTAATGAGTTCTCCAATCTGCCCTGACTGAGCGGTGTTGTGACTTTTTCCCTGACTAATAACGCCACCCCTCCCTCTTTAATCACTCCTGCTCTGTTGCGTCTAAAGCAATAGAACCCCAGAGTACTGAGCTGCCAGCTCTGCCCCTCCTGCAACCAAGTCTCACGAATCATTACAATATTCCATGTGTTGATCCATGCCCTGTGCTCATCTGTGTTATTTACAATACTTCTTGCATGAAATATACACATCTCAGAACATTAGCTGCACCATGCTCAACCTCTTGATTCCTAGGTAAGCCACTTGCAATACCGTAAGACTGTAAATGAGCAGGACAACAAAGCAGCAGCAAGATAAACTGTGGGACAAGCTGCAAGGGGAGGACAGGGTGAAAGCTGACAAAAAAAAGGTTACATTCACCCAATGTGTCAACCATGAAATTTCTCTACTTGAACATCCTGAGGAACAATATATGTGGCACTTTGGATTATGGCAGCACTGGTCTTGTTATTGAACTACTAAACAGATGACTGATGTACTGAATTAAAGGTATTAGTTCAAATGCCACCACACAGTTAGGAAGCTGAAATTAATTTATTACATTTTATATTAAGTAATTACTCTTGCACTTTCTCCTATGTGTTCATAAAATTCCATTGAATTGCTACCCTGTTGTTTGTAGTGTAGCTGGTCGAAGAGTGTTGATGATAGTTGACCTGTGTGTGTTGCTGAAGATTATTGATGTTTTGCAAATGACCTCTAATGATGGTTTTGATAGTTGTGGATAACACCATAATGTAACAACAGTAGCAGTCAGATCTGTTTGTTAAACTATTGCCTTTAAACTGAACTCAGTCTTCCTGATTTATTTTAACATGTACTATGCATTTCTTTCATGCAAATCTGGCAGTTCTAAACTGTAGCTTAGTGTATTCATAGAAACATAGAAAACCTACAGCACAATACAGACCCTTCAGCCCACAAGGTTGTGCCGAACATGCCCCAACCTTAGAAATTACTAGGCTTACCCATTGCCCTCTATTTTTCTAAGCTCCATGTATCTATCCAAAAGTCTCTTAAAAGACCCTGTCATATCCACCTCCACCACCATTGCCGGCAGCCCATTCCACGCACTCACCACTCTCTGCGTAAAAAACTTACCCCTGACATCTCCTCTGTACCTACTCCCCAGCACCTTAAAACTGTGTCCTCTAATGGCAACCATTTCAGTCCTGGGAAAAAGCTTCTGACTATCCACACGATCAATGCCTCTCATCATCTTATACACCTCTATCAGGTTATTCCTCATCCTCCATCACTCCAAGGAAAAAAAGGCCGAGTTCATTCAATCTATTCCCATAAGGCAAGCTCCCCAATCCAGGCAACATCCTTGTGAATCTCATCTGCACCCTTTCTATGGCTTCCACATCCTTCCTGCAGTGAGGCAACCAGAACTGAGCACAATACTCCAAGTGGGGTCTGACCAGGATCCTATATAGCTGCAACATTACCTCTTGGCTCTTAAATTCAATTCCACAATTGATGAAGGCCAATACACCGTACACCTTCTTAATCACAGAGTCAACCTGTGCAGCTGCTTTGAGCGTCCTACGGACTCGAACCCCAAGATCCCTCTGATCCTCCACACTGCCAAGAAGCTTACCATTAATGCTATATTCTGCCATCATATTTGACCTACCAAAATGAACCACTTCACACTTATCTGGGTTGAACTCCATCTGCAACTTCTCAGCCCAGTTTTGCATCTGCTCAATGTCCCGCTGTAACCTCTGACAGCCCTCCACACTATCCACAACACCTCCAACCTTTGTGTCCTCAGCAGACTTGCTAAGCCATCCCTCCACTTCCTTATCCAGGTCATTCAAAGGCTTTGAGCATACAGAGACAGAACTTATGTGACATCACCCTTTGGTGTGATGGACTTGTACTATCTTCTGCCTCTGCTCAACTCACTCACGCCTGGTGCCTTACTTTATGTTCTCTAATCTATCTATTAAGTTAAGCATCTCTATCTGGGTTGGTGACTGAAGGTTCAATGCTGGTGTGTTTTCAGTGAAACTACCTTCTTGCTGTACTTCTTAGATATAGGTAATTAAAAAGGGACAGAAGTAGAGATCTAGTGTGGGGATAAAGGTAATGTACATATTTACATCAATTGGAATATATTGAGGAGATGATGGAATATTAGAAAGACTATTAGTCATAATAATATGTCATTTTTATGTTTAGCCCTGGCCATAGCCTTGCCCATGATTACCCCAATAATTGTCTGCTCAACAGGAAGCACATCTGTTTACTGTCTACTGTTTCTAGTTGTGTTTCACTTTGTCCTGCAAGTCATAAGGAAGTGGCTTTGTGTAATAAATGTGGTTTGATCTGGCTCTTGTAGTCAAAGATCTAGCAATTGTACAAGCTCTGGAATTCATGCATAGGCTTGTGGTAGTCCTGCATGTGTTAAAATTAAAAAGAATTAAAGAATCCTAGATACAAGTCTAGACTAATAGTGATTGTCAGTGAATAAATCATTGGTGAGAGGTGAATTGAGCAATCTAAGGCAAATTATTCATTTATTAGGTTATGGTAACTAATGATGCTTTCGCTGAAATAATCATTCATGAGAGGACCAAACCTCAAGGTTCTTGGCAAACACGAGGAAATCTGCAGATGCTGGAGATCCTGACGAAGGGTCTCGGCCTGAAACGTCGACAGCGCTTCTCCCTATAGATGCTGCCTGGCCTGCTGTGTTCCTCAAGGTACTTGGCATAGGTCTTTGGCATTGATCAACACTGCTCTCATTTCTTTTTCAGCAGGTATCGGGACAGTATCCTGACCCCCTGCAACACATGAAACTTTGTCTCCTCTGCAAGGCCAATGCTACATTGCATAAAAATCACAGAGTCCATGTATTTGCATGCTGTAATATTCTTCACCACATCCCACATCAGATACATTTGTAGACTGAATCTGGCATACAGCTATCAAATTTAGCCTCTGCCCTTGGATTTTTAATATAACAGAATACATCACCATGACAACTTAAGCAATTTTCTTCAAAATACATCAGCAGTAAAGATAAACAATGGATGAGATTAAAAACTAAGGTCATCACTGAAACTGAAAAGACAAAAAATGGGATCTCAATTTCCTCCCTTTAGAATCCACCATGCATTTCTTTGTTATAGCTCAGAACAATTTTCAAAGCAATTGTCTCAAAAGGCTGAACTATGAATTTCAATGCAAGATCTCAGTAAGTGAATGTCCTATAATGATGGTATGACATGAATGTTATAACAATATTCCTGATCTACAAACTTCTGCAGATGTTTGTTTTTTCTATTACAAAAATTGTAATTCCAATAAATAATATTTCATGCAATAATTAAGATAATCAGTATCACCTGAAAAAGACTGCATTTTTCACAGAACATTGAAATTAAAGCATTTTGGGAGAATCCTAGATCACCAGATAGTTGTGAACATAGCTGACATTTACTAAGTCCCTTAGTTATATTTACATAGAAACTTGGATTCAGACAGATGATCTCATATTTCCTTCTTTTGCTTAGCTTTGTTCTGAAGAAGCATTATCCTGTGCACTTGTGAAAGTTCCACTAAATTTTTATCATTGGTGGTCGTTATTCAAAGGTCAAAGCAAATTTATTATCAAATCAACATAGCACCATATGCTATCCTGCAATTCATTTTCTGGTGGGCATTCACAGTAGAACAAAGAAAGACAATAGAATCCATGAAAAACTACACACAAATACTGACAAACAACCAATGTGCCAAGGAAGATGAACTGTGCAAATACAAAAAGAAATAATAATAATAATTATTATTGGTTGGCATCTGTCTGTCTCAAAGGACAATGAGTGATGATGATTATCATCACAAGCCTGAGTGGAAGGTATAGAGATCCTGAGATGCCCATTCATCAAGATCCCCCTCTTGGTCTTACCAATGTAGTCCAAAGGAAAGCTTATGAAGCAATACATTTGGCACCAGCTTGGCTGTAGGAGCTGCTAGAAGGATGTTCAATGATGTCCAGCCTGGATTTGCTATCTGGGTTTACTCCTGTAGCCTTTCTTTCTCCCGAAGCTGCCCGCAAGGCAGTGAAGCTATTTACCCATATCTGGGTATCTGTTTCACAAACACCAGGGCATGCTCACATGCCAGCGGGCCTGTGTGCTATGTGTGCAGGAGGCAGACCACCTCCCCATCCTCTGTAGTTCAGCCTGAGTCCGAAAGGAGTTCAGTTTCTGTGTGCTGACAGTAAGGAGGCACTACATGAGGCTTGCTGTTGAAGAGGCTATCTACTGGCAGGGAGAGATGTACACACTTGTTTCTTCTTTACGCAAGACTGTTGGCCAGCGGTGGACGCTGAAAGTGAGAGCAACATGCACTACCCACTACACTACCACACTAGATGCATCACAACAACTATTTTGACACCTAATAATTATTATTAATAATCTTTTAAACAACCTGGCCCACTATAGGATCCTGTAGCAGTTTAACTCAATCTGATTACTTACACATGCACAACCAATTGGCAAACATCATTCACCAAAATCTTAATTTAAAATACAAATTCATACAAGAAACTATACCTTACTATAAATACAAGCTTGATCCAGTTTTAGAGTCAGAGTCCTACAAATTATATTATGACTGATCCATTATTACTCATAGGACAATCCATAATAACCATTCAGATATAATATTTCAGGATAAACAAGCAAGAACCACTTATTTAGTAGATATATCCATTCCAAACACATATAACATACAGAAATCAATAAGCGAAAAATATCAGAAATATGCTGAATTAAAAGAGGAAATTGAAAGACCATGGAACATCAATTGTCCCAATAGTAATATCTACAACTGGTATCGTCCTAAAGACACTACACAATGGCATTAAACAATTAGGCTTACTCAGCAATATTTATGTACATCTCCAGAGAGCTGCAAAACTAAATACCACTAGAATAGTCAGGAAGTTCCTAGCTATGGAGAAATGAGTGTGCTTGGCTATGTCCATACCTCAGGTTTTACCAGCTTGAGCAGAGAGAAAAAAAATTAATTAATAAACAAACAGACAAACAAATAAGTATTACTGAAAAAATGATCTGTAGAATCTTTGAAAGTGAGTTCATAGGTTGTGGAATCAGGTTAGAATTGAGGTGAGTGATGTTATTCTTACTGGATCAGGAGCCTGATGCTTGACGGGTAACTGTTCCTGAACCTCGTGGTGTGGGACCTAAGGCTAATGTACTTTCTACATGATGATAGCAGAGAGAAGAAAAAATGTCCTGGATGGTGGGAGTCCTTGATGATGGATGCTGCTTTCATGTGGCAGCGCTCCTTGTAGATGTGATCAATGGTGGGGAGAGCTTTTCCTGTGATGGACAGAGCTGTATCCTCTACTTTTTGTTGGCTTTTCAGTTCTTGGATATTAGTGTTTCCATACAAAGCTATGATGCAAATCAGCCAGGTTACTCTCCACCATGCAGTCATGCTGAATCTGCGCAAATTTCTAAGAAAGGAGAGGCACTGCCATGCCCTCTTCGTAATGGTACTTATGCATCATTCTCAGGACAGATCCTCTAAAATAATTACACTTTTGATTCAGCCAACAACAGTAGCATCATCAGCAAACTTAAATATGGCATTGGAGCTGTACTTAGTCTTTTAGTATAAAGTGGCTAGAGCAGGGGGCTAAGCACACAGCCCTGTGGTGCATTTGTGGGAATGATGATTGTGGAGGAGATGTTGCTGCCAATCTAAACAGTCTGAGATCTGCAAGTGAGGAAATCAAGGATCCATTTGCACAAGGAGATATCAAGGCAGAGTGAAGAACCAATGAAATAGCGCCTGCTGTTGACCTGTTGTGACAGTACCCAGGTTAGAGCAAATTTGTGATATCAGTGCCAATTAAATCTTTGCCTGCTGATGTTTTGCCTACAATTTAATGTTTTAAACACTAAATTTAACACAACCAGGCAGGGGTGTTCTTTCATTTCTGCATCAATACCCCTCTAATTGATATTTCTTTGCACAGAGCTAAGGTATAAGAACATTTTAAGTTACTTCACCTCCTTGTTTCTAACCTATTGTATGCTTCTTCTTTTGGAGACCAATCAGTTCTTCAACATTAAAGTGATCCTCTGGTTCTACTTGCAAAATATATAATTCCAAAGCATAATATTTTATTCAGTAAAATGTTGGTATTGCATGATCATCACCTCATCATCATATTGTCTGAGACTAATGATAAAATGTTAGAAATCAGATTCGATTGCACTGTTTCCATATATTTTAATAGGTCAAGAATTTTTTTAAAAAGTTGTTAATGTAACAATTGACTTAATTTTGCTGAACACAAAATTGAAAGTTAAAAGATTAGAAACCACCTACCCTTAATGCAAACCAGAAGAGAGCTTTACATTTGGAATGAGGTCATCATTGTCATATATACTGAGCTCAGTGAAAAGCTAATTTCTCTTGTACCACTGTGCTTATTTGTGTAAAAGCGGCTTCTGATTTGACAATTTCAGCTTTTAGTTACTGTCTGACCTTGGCTGGGTTTACGCTGATGTCTGAAATGTAGTGAGGTGCAAATAGCTACCAGCTGCCAGTTCTTCATAGAACTGCCGGTTGTCAGTGTACCTTATTCAGTCTACTGATTCCATTAAGATGATTGTACATGAATTTAATCCCTACTCTCTCCTGATATCCTGAGATAAGTACCACCTGTCTTTTAAAATATCTTTTTCTTGAGCCCTTTAAGCTTGTTTGTTACTTAGGCTTTTGAGTCAGCAAAGATTATTTTTTTAAATTTTTTGAGATACAGCATGAAATAGGCCGTTTCAGCCCTTTCGAGACACACTACCCAGCAATACCCAGATTTAATCATAACCTAGTCACAAGACAATTTACCAATTAACCTACTAATCAGTTTGTCTTCGGACAGCAGGAAAAAACTAGAGCACCTGGAGGAAGCCCACGCAGTCATGGGAAGAAAGTACAAACTCTTTATAGTGGGAATTAAACCCGGATCACTGATACTGTAAAGCATTGTGCTAACCTCTATGCTACTGTGCATAGTGGTTACAGCCAGGTATGTAGTTACACATGGATTCTTGTGAACATTTCAAGAAAATATTATTGAAAGAAAGCAAGCTTTGCATTTATACAGTTTGTAGCCTCTCTGACCAATAGGATGCCCGAGATAACTGTACCACTAATTAGATACAGTGTTAAATACAAGAAATTCTGCAGAAGCTGGAAATCCAAAGCCACACAGATAAAATACTGGAGGAACTCAGCAGGTCAGCCAACATCCATGAAAATGAACAAAATAAAATCGATGTTTCGGGCTGATTTCATTTTTCAGGACTGGAAAGGAAGGAGGAAGACACAGGTGGAGGAAGAGGAAAGAGAATAGCTAGAAAGTAACAGGTGAAGCCAAGTGGCTGGGAAACATAAAGGGCTGGAGGAGAGGAAATCTGGTAGGAGAGGAGCGTGGAGCACAGGAGAAAGGAAAGGAGGAGGGGCACCAGGTGGGTGAGAAGAGGTAAAAGGCCAGAGTGGGAAATAGAAGAAGAGGGGAGGTGGAAGGAAAATGTTTTACCGGAAGTAGTAATTGATGTTCATGCCACGAGGTTGGAGGCTACCAAGACAGAATAGAAGGTGTTCCTCCATCCTGAGGGTGGCCTCATTGTGGCACAAAAGGAGGCTATGGACTGACATGTCAGAACCGGTAGGTGAATTTGAATTAAAATGTTGGGCCACCGGGAAGCTCTGCATTTGATCAATGGAGTGGAAGTGCTTAATGAAGTAATTCCCCCAATTTACGACAGGTCTCACCAATATACAGAAGGCTGCATTGGAGGAACCGGATAAAATAGATAGCCCCAGCAGATTGGCAGGTGAAGTGCTGCCTCACCTGGAAAGACTGTTTGGGGCCCTGAATGCAGGTGAGGGAGGAGGTGAATGGGCACTTTGGCCAGTTGCAGGGATAAGTGTCTGGCAGAGATTAGTGGGAAAGGGAGAATGAACAAGGGAATCATGGAGGAAGTGATCCTTGCAGAAAATGGAGAGTGGGGGGGGGGCAGGTAAAGAAGTGCTTGTTGGTAGGATCCCTTTGGAGATGGCAGAAGTTACAGAGAGTGATATTCTGTGAAAAAAGCTATCTATTTCTGACACTTCCCTCCTCATTCTCAAGCTCTCTGTCTCCATCTCTGGAGACAAACTGTCAACCAACATCTTTTATAAACCTACCGATTTTCACGGCTATCTTGACTGTACCTCTTCCCACCCTGTCCCCTGTAAAAATGCTATTCACTTTTCTCAATTCATTCACCACTACTGCATCTATTCGAAGGATGAGGCTTCCCTTTCAGGACATTAGAGATATTCACCTTATTCAAAGAATGGGAATTCCCTTCCTCCATCGTTGATGCTGTGCTCACCAACATCTCCTCCATTTCCCAGACATCCGTGCCCTTCTTGCCACTGTAACAGTGATAGATTTCCTCCAGTCCTTACCTGCCACTTCATGAGCCTCCACATCCAACACATCATTCTCCGCAACTTCCACCACTTCCAAAGGGATCCTATCACCAAACAAATCTTTACCCCCCCACCACTCTCTGCTTTCCATAGGGATCACTCCTTCCATGATCACCTTGCCTATTCATCCCTCCCCACTAATCTTCCTCTGGGCACTTATCCCTGAAGTGGCTAAAGTGCCACACCTACCCATAAACCTCCTCCCTCAAATCCATTTGGGGACCCAAACTGTTCTTCCAGTTGAGGCAACACTTCACCTGCAAATCTGCTGGGGATTGTCTGCTGTATCTGGTGCTCCCAATGCATCTTCTTCGACATTAGTGAGACCCATCATAAGTTGGAGAATCACTTCGTCAAGCAGTTCCACTCCATCCACCAAAAGCAGAACTTCCTGATGGCCTAACATTTTAATTCCGATTCTTATTAACATCCGATATGCTGGTCCATGACCTACTTTTGTGTCACATGGAGGCTACCCTGAGGTGGAGGAGCAACACCTTATATTTCATCTGGGTAGCCCCTGACCTGATGACATGAATATCTATTTCTCCTGGTTAAAAAAAATTCCCTCCCCCTCCCCTCTTCTTCTATTTCCCATTCTGGCCTCTTACCTCTTCTCACTTGACTATCACCTCCCACTCATGCTGCTCCTCCTTCTCTTTCTCCTATGTTCCTCTCTCCTCTCTGATCAGATTCTTTCATCTCGAGCTCTTTACCTTTCCCACCCACCTGACTTCACCAATCACCTTCTAGCTATCCTTGTTGTACACCCCCGTCCACATTTTTCTTCTGGCACCTTTCCCTTTTCTTTCCCCTTGAAGGGTTTTGGCCCAAAACGTTGACTGTTTTTTTCATTTCCATGGATGCTGGCTGACCTACTGAGTTCCTCCAGAATTTGGTGCAGATACTATGTAATTCTGAATGGAGGTGTGGAGAGTCACTATTATCAGTTTCTCCTTCTTCTTCTTCAATCTTTATCCTTTCCTCCTATCATCTCCCAGATCTCACTTCATTCCCTCTACCCCACCCACCTGGCTTCATCTACTGCATAACATGCTTCCTTATTCCCCTTCCCAACCCCCACCTTCTTATTCTGGTTTCTTCCCCCTTCCTTTCCAGTCCTGCTGAAGGATCTTGGCCCGAAACATCAACTGTTTATTAATTTCCATAGATGCTGCCTGACCTGATCAGTTCCTTCAGGAATTTGTGTGTATTGCTCTGGATTTCCAGTAGCTGCAGATCACTTGTGTTTATGATTTACTGCCATCAATTTATCTTGATAGCCACAGCACCTATAAAAAATATTCACCCCCCCCCCCAGAAGCTTTCATGTTTTACTGTTTTACAACATTGAATCACAGAGGATTTAATTTGGCTTTTTTGATACTGATCAACAGAAAAAGACTCTTTCATGTCAAAGTGAAAAGAGATCTCTACAAAGTGATTAAAATTAATTACAAATATAAAACACAAAGTAATTGATTGCATAAGTATTCACCCCCTTTAATATGACACACCAAATCATCACTGGTGCAACCAATTGGTTTTAGAAGTCACATAATTAGTTAAATGGAGATCACCATGTGCAGTCAATTGTTTCAATTGATTGTAGTAAAAAATATACCTTTCTCTAGAAAGTCCAACTGCTGGTGAGTTAGTATCCTGGCAAAAACTACACCATGTAGACAAAATAACACTCCAAGCCACTTCACGAAAAGGTTATTGAAAAGCACAAGGCAGGAGATGGATATGAGAACATTTCCAAGTCACTGATTATCCCTTGGAGTACAGTTAAGTCAATCATCAAGAAATGAAAAAAAATATGGCACAGTTGTAAATCTACCTAGAACAGACTGTCCTCAAAAACTGAGTGACTGCAAGAAGGGGACTAGTGAGGGAGGCCACCAAGAGACCTATGACAACTCTGGAGCATCATAAGCATCAGTGGCAGAGATAGGAGAGACTGCACATATGCCAACTGTTGCCCAGGTGCTTCACCAGTCGCAGCTTTATGGGAGAGTGGCAGATAGGAAGCCACTGTTGAAAAAAAACTCACGATATCTCGGCTAGAGTTTGCCAGAAGGCATGTGGAAGACTCTGAAGTCAGCTGGAAGATGGTTCTATGGTCTGATTAAACCAAAATTGAGCTTATTGGCCACCAGACTAAATTCTATATTTAGTGTAAGCCAAACACAGCACATCATCAAAAAACACCATGAAACATGGTGGTGGCTGCATCATGCTGTGGGGGATGCTTCACTCCCGCAGACGCTGGAAGGCTTGTGAAGGTAGAGGGTAAAATAGATGCAGCAAAATACAGGGAAGTCCTGGAGGAAAACCTGATGTAGTCTGCAAGAGAACTGTGACTTGGGAGAAGATTTGTTTTCCAGCAAGACAGTGACCCCAAGCATAAAGCCAAAGCTATACAGTAATGGCTTAAAAACAACAAATTTAATGTCCTGGAGTGGCCAAGTCAGAATCCAGACCTTAGTCCAATTGAGAATTTGTTGCTGGACTTGAAAAGTGCTGTTTACTCAAGATGCCCATGCAATCTGACTGAACTTGAGCAGTTTTGTAAAGAAGAACAGGGAAAAATTGCAGTGTCCAGATATCCAAAGTTGATAGAGGCCTACCAACACAGACTCAAGGCCGTAATTGCTGCCAAAGGTGCAACTACTAAATACTGATTTGAAGGGGGTAAATACTTATGCAATCAATTACTTTGTGTTTTATATTTGTAATTAATTTAGATCATTTTGTAGAGATCTGTTTTCATTTTGACATGAAAGAGTCTTTTTCTGTTGATTGGTGTCAAAAAAAGCCAGATTAAATCCACTGTAGAAAAGCAATAAAACATGAAAACTTCCGGGGGGGGAGAGGGGGAGGGGAATACTTTTTATACGCACTGTACTTACAATATTCATGAGTCACCATTATGAGCTTTTAGTGATTTTTATACTCTTACAGTATAGAAGACCCTTTGACCTACCAAGTCTGCACCAACTATCAAGCAAGCATTTATGCTTAATCCATTGTTATTTTCCTTGCATGCCCATCAACTCCCCCACCCCCACCAGGTTCTATAACTTACCTACACAAAAGGAGTAGTTTTCAATGGTAAATAAACAGGAGGCCATCCGCTTGCGCATAGTGCGCTTGTAATAACTTGGAGCTAAAATAAGGATTGACTTCCACCGGCAAATCCCTCCTGCCCCCTTGGAAATTAATGGTCAGGCTGCATCTCTGGTGGACTCATTCAAATTCCTGGGGACTACCAATACCAATATATTAAAGTGAGACAGACACTTTACACTCATCATTAGGAAAGCCCGGCAAAGATTGTTCTTCCAATGACAGCATAGGAAACTTAATATCTCAGGGCATATCCTGATGAATTTCAATTCAGCCATCATTGAGACTGTCATTACCACCTCTATCACTGTTTGGTTCCCCGGCATCTCCTCCCTCTCCAAGTCCAGGTTGCAGCGAGTGGTTCATTCAGTGGAGAAGATCATTGACTGTCAGCTAGTGACATTAAAAGACCTGCTCATTGCCAGAGGGAAGAAAAGAGCTGTAAAAAATTACTTCTGACTTCACCCAACCTCACAGTCACCTAATCAATAACACAGACAAAATGTTGGAGGAACTCAGCAGGCCAGGCATCATCTATGGACAAGATTAAACAGTCGATGTTTCAGGCCGAGATCCTTCTTCAGGACCATGCAACTATTTAACAAATTGCCATTAGGAAGACACTACAAGCCCATCACCATCATCTCCAAGACTTCTTTCCAGTAGCTATCTAGCTTCTCAACAAAGTTCACTCAGGTGTAATACCTAACTGTCCCTGCACAACATCTGTTAAATGGTTCCTGTACTTGTTCTGTTGTTAATTACCTAATCTATTTGTATGTTCACACTTACTTGATTATTGACATTTGCCCATGTGAAGGTTCTGCTAATTGTTGATAGCTCGCAGTTGGTTGTACTATTGTCTTGCAAATCGTGTGTCTGTTATGGTATTGTCCTGTGTTTTATGCTTGGCACCGAATCACAATCAATTCTGGTATGTTTCTGTGGTGAACTACATATACCTGTCTGGACACGCCCCCCCTGCTGACTGCTCCTGTGGCTCCTCCCACTGACCCCGGAATAAAGGCGATTAGGGCCTGAGCCCTGCCTCTCAGTCTCCAGGATGTAGCATGGTGGTCAATTGCTGATTGTTCTTTCTTCAAGTCAATAAAAGCCGATATCGTGCCTCACGTCTCAGAGAGTTATTGATGGTGCATCATTTTCACATACTGGCAATAATGTGCTTCTATTTCTGATTCTGGTTCTGATCAGCCTGTTTGTCTTTGGGATGTGGAAACTTAAGAGCCTGGAGGAAACCTGTAGAGTCCATAACCAGATTGATTATGTAAAGTTTAGACACACAGCATCGCTGGTAATGATTAAACTTGGGTCACTGGAACTGTCCAACAGCAGCTCTTCTAACATCAACACTGTGAAGTCCAAAATAATGGAACGTAACTGCAATATAGTATTTGTCTCTGGTTTGGTAATCTGACTCTTTTACATCCAATTCAAAGATATAAATTTAGCATAAAGCCACAAATATTGCCAAGATAGCACCGGTGAACCACAGCGAAGTGCGGGCAGCTTACAAAACTTCTAAATATACAGTGCCTTGTAAAAGTATTCAGTCCCCAACCCTGTTCACATCAGTAAGTATACAACTGGGGATTTTGATCAATTTAACTGAGAATTTTTATTTGTGAAACACATGCTCCTTTTTTTCACAGTAGAGCCCACCCCCCCAAAAAAAAATAGAAAATTGTAAAGCATGAAAAACTAAAAATTCTAAAATTGAAATATCAGCAGATCAAAAGTATTCATTGTCTTTTGTTTGGTACTTAATTGAACCACCTCTCTCAACTATTACAACCAGTAGTCCTTTTGGATAAGACTCTATTAACTTTGCACAACATAATGGAGCAAGATTTGCCCATTCCCCCTGCAAAATTGATCAAGCTGTGCCAAGTTAGTTGTAGAGTGGCAGTGGACACCAATCCTGAGATCTTGCCAGAGATGTTTGATCAAGTTAAGTTCAGGACCCTGAATGGACCACACTAGGACATCAATTTTCTTCATTTGAATCTATGCCATGGTTGCACAGCAGTGTGCTTTGAATCTTTGAACAATGACAAACTTCCTCCCTAGTTTAAGCTTTCTGGCAGAAGTTAGCAGGTTTCTATCCAGGATCTCTCTGTATTTAGCAGCATTTATCTTCCCACCAATCCTGATCAGATTTCCAGTTCTTGCTGCTGAAAAGCATCCCCAGGACATGATTCTACCTCCGCCATACTTTACAGTAGGGATGGTGTTACAAGGGTGATGTGCAGTATTAGATTTACACCACACATACTGCTTAGTGTTGAGGCCAAAAAGTTCCACATTAGTCTCATCCAACCACAAGAGCTTTTTTCCACATCTTTACGATATCATCTAATTTACACTTTGTAAAGTATTTACGGGCAAAGATATGCTTTTTTTTAAAAAAAGTCATGGCTTCTTCCTTACCACTCTTTCTGTGCAAGGCCTTAGAGATTGTGGAGCCATGAACTTCATTTCCAGTTCCAGCGAATCACTTTTTCAGCTCACTCAGAGTAACTGTAGCCTCTCTTACAAGTGCCATCTTCTCTGGTGTCTAAGTTTGCAAGGGCAGCCTAACCTTGGCAGTGTGGCTGTGGTTTTATATATTTTTCTACTTTTTCACAATGGACTGCACTGAGCTCTGAGGCATGATCAGTACCTTTGAGATGGTCTTGTTCCTGCCTGAGAAACAACTTGGATCCTCATCAATTTACCTACTGGAATAACAGGTCTACAGCAGATAACATTTAATTGGCTTTTTGTTCAACCCTGTAACATCTGGACAGCAAAGATGCAGATATCAGGATACTCTTTATTGACTGCAGCCTCAGCATTAAACACTATCATCCCCTCAAAACTAATCAATAAGCTTCAAAACTTTGGCCTGAATACCTCATGTGCAATTGGATCCTTGATTTCCTCATTTGCGAATCTCAGTCAGTTCAGAATGGCAAGAACATTTCCTCCAGAATTCACATCAACACTGGTGCACTATAAGGCTGTGTGCTAAGACCCCCCCCCCCCCCCACTCGCTTTACATTTATGACCGTGAGGCCAAGCACAGCTCTAAAAGCATATTTAAGTATGCTGATGACACCACTGTCGTTGGCCAAATCAAAGTGGTGATGAATCAACATATAGAAGAGAAATCGAAAATCTGGCTGAGTGTTGCCTCAGTCAATGTCAGCAGGGCCAAGGAGCTGATTATTGACTTCAGGAAGAGGAAACTGGAGGTCCATGTGCCAGTCCTTATCGGGTGATTAGAGGTGGAAAGGGTCAGCAACTTTATTTCCTTGGTGATATCATTTCATAGGATCTGTCCTGGGCCTAGCACGTAAGTGCAATTACAAAGAAAGCACGGTAGTGCCTCTACTTTTTTATGAAATTGTGAAGATTCAGCAAGACATCTAAAACTTTGATAAACTTCTATTGATTTGTAGTGGAGTGTTTATTGACAGGTTGCATCATGACCTGGTATGGAAACACCAATGCCCTTAAATTGAAAATCCTACAAAAAGTAATGGACATGGCCCAGTCCATCACGGGTAAAGCCCTCCCCACCATTGAGCACATCTATAAGGAGAGCTGTCGCAGGAAAGCAGCATCTATCATCAAGGACATCTATCAACCAGGCCATGTTTTCTTCTCCTTACTGCCATCAAGGAGAAGGGACGGAAGCTTTAGGACCCACGACACCAGGTTCAGGAAGACTATTACCTCTCAATCATCAGGCTCTTGAACCAGAGTGGATAACTTCACTCAACTTCACTTGCTCCATCACTGAACTGTTCCTACAACCTATGGACTCACTTTCAAGGTCTCTTTATCTCATGTTCTCAATATTTATTGCTTATTATTTCTTTTTAATCTCTTTTGTATTTGCATAGTTCATTGTCTTTTGCACAATGGTTGTTTGTCTGTCCTGTTGGGTGCTGTCTTTCATTGCTTCTATTGTGTTTCTTGGATTTACTGAGTATGCCCAGAAGAAAATGAATCTCAGGGTTGTATATGGTGACATACATGTACTTTGATAATAAATTTACATTGAACTTTGTTAAAGCATACTAGTTTAATTGTGGGACAGTCAATACTTAACTTCAGCAAGTATTCATATGCATTTGTAAATATTGGTTCTTTTATTATGATTTTGGGACAGCTGTTGAAGGACACCTTGTCAAAATACATCTAAGGTGAGTTGGGAAGGGTTGGTAACACATCTGACATTTCACAATTATTTCTGCAATATCGTCTCATACTGAAAATTTAATGTCTTCTGCCACATGCTTCTTCATTTAAAATTAAGAATTGTTAAACAATAGGTTCAAACTAATGACATTTTAATAATAATGAAAGACAAGGAAATACTGAGATGCCACTGTTTATTAAAATGCTAATTATTTATTCAATTGCAGTCAGTCTTGAAGTGATGGGAAGATCATGCTTGAACAATATAATGGATCAGTTTCATGCTACTAGCCCACTGCAGGGCCATTCTTCATCGAAGCATTCCTGTCCGCATCGATTATTTTGATCAAACCACTCAAAAACAGCAAAACAAGTATGAGAATCCAGGAAAACATGTAACATGAACCTCAAATTTCACCAAAATGAGACCACAGCCTCGCCCATCGGTCTTTGCCACGTAGATCCCAAGACTCCTGCACTTTTTTCCGACAGCAGCTAGCAAGATGGAGAAGATTGGTCAAATGCAGGCAGATGGCACCAAACACGCATGTATCCTCCACTCTCAACGCCTCAGTTGGAGAGAAACAATCGAGTCAATCATGGGCTCGCACCCAATCTCCAGCCTTCTAAGCCTCTAGGCTGCACACCAAACCTCACCGAACTCCCCTGGAGACAGCAAAGTGCCAGATCGCTCAGTCCATAAACACACCATCAAAATGTAAATCACAGGTTCTAATGACACACACAGCTTAGTAGTAGAATCATATTTGAAAAAATAAGTAAAATAAGTACTTTCGTGAACTATCTGCAGGATATCACTGTCATGTTGTCAGCTGGCACCATCAGCTGAAAATAGCTGTCTGATATTCTGAAATTGTAGAAGACACAATATATATTTAATTATTTCTTTAAAAAACCCTTACTTGGATCTTGACACTCTTGCCTCCTTTTAGGTACTAGTTTCCACACTTGTGAAATATGATCTACAGCTGCAAGATTTGAAAGTCTGCTAATTTGAGAAGTCCAGCCCCATAAAAATGTAAATACATCACCTGCTCCCATTTCAATCCCATTGACAACAGAGATGGGAACATCCAAGACAAGTTGGGTTGAGGTTTAGTAATTTAAAATTGTAATATATCACACATGGAGAGAAACATGAGCAGGGCTATTAAAATTCCTAACATTAAATTTGTCACAGAGATCAGATCCCAACAAATGTAGAAACAATTTTGGATTTATTTTATCAGCATTCCCATAATTTTGAACAGCTCTATTCAAAGATTCAAATGTTCAGTTATTATCAAAGTATACAACTTTGAAATTCTTCTCCAGATAGCCATGAAACCAAATGTAACCCCCTCACCAGACAAAGATGCAAACTTGGCTCATGAGCTGGCTCTGCTAACAGCCATGGGACTTAGAGGTGAGAAGGTTACCTTTCATAAATAATATACTGCTAGGGTTGACATGATCTGGGGTTCAGCTAAACAGGAACATCTTGATGTTCCAATTTTAAAAAAAACTTCAATTTGAGCTAATGCTGTGTAAATACTACACATACACAATTGTCAGTCAGCAAGAAATAACAGATCGTACACCACAGAAAATTATAAAGGAAGTATATTTACAAATTTCATCTTTATCGAACAGTTAGTAGAAAAAAAGAGAAAAAAAAGGCCCATTACAATTAAAACAATTCAAATGTGCACATAAAGTTGGAACTCATCTTGAAGTTGCTTCTTTAACCCCTCTTTCAAATCAACTGTCCTCCTTGTTCAAAATGTGCACATCGTTATCATCAAGAGTGTCCTTTGTCCTTTAGGTGTAGATATACAACAAAGTCTTGACCTGAGGTGTTAGCCCTCCTATGTTGAGCCATCCATTTGTGAAGTGGTTGTTTTGTCTCGACGATATACAGATCTGTGCAGTTCTCATTGCATTGGATAGCATATACAATATTGCTCTCTTTACGTTTGGATGAAGGATCCTTGAGATAGTTGTTTCTGTCTGAGTGTGTTTGTAGGTTTGAGAAACACCGGGATTTGGTGTTTGTTGAAAATCCTTTAGAGTTTCTTTGAAACTCCAGCCACATCTGGGATGACTATGTCTTTCTATCTGCTTTGCTCCTTACATCAGCAAGTCCAGTTGCCTTAATTTATTACTGCTTGATATACAATGAGCTGGATGACTGAGAACCTTCATAGATATGTTCATATTGATTTATTTTTGTTACATGTGCCAAGACACAGTGAACAGCTTGTCTTGCATGCTGTTTACACAGATCAAACCATTAAACAGACTATTGAGCTAGAATAGGGTAAAACAATAACAATGCAGAATAAAATGTAAAAGCTAAAAGTGCACTGTCAGTAAATGATAAAGTGCAAGATAAAAATGAGGTAGATTGTGAGACCAAGAGACCATCTTATTATACAAGAGGGTCATTCAATAGTCTGAATGGACTGGAAGCTGTCCTTGAGCTGTGGTGTGTGCTTTCAGGCTTTTGGCATCTTCTGCCTGATGGGAGAGGGGAAAAGGGGGCACTATCTGGGGTGGGTGGGATCTTTGATTACTCTGGCTGGTTTACTGAGGAAGCGAAAAGTATATACAGAGTCCATGGAGGGGTAGCTAGTTTCTGTGATGCACTGAGCTATGTCCACAGCTCTCTACATTTTCTTGTGCAGAGCAGTTGCCATGCAAATCAGTTATTTATTTAGGGATATAGCATGGAACAGGCCCTTCTGGTCCAATGAGCCACACTGCCTAGCAACCCTGGCCTAATGACAAGACAATTTACAATGACCTACTAACTGGTATATCTTTCGACTGTGGGAGGAAATCAGAGCACCCAAAGGAAACCCACACGCTCATAGGAAGGATGTACAAACTTCACATAGATAGTGTCAGAATGGAACTCTGAACTGTTATGTGTCCAATCAGAATGCTTTCTATGGTGCATTGATAAAAATTGATAAGATTTGATAGGGAGATCTCAAATTAATTTAGCCTCTTGAGGAGGTAAGCTTTCTTGGCAGTGACATCACTGTGTTGGACCAGGACAGGCTAATGGTGATGTTCGCACATAGGAAAAACTGACGCTCTCAACCTTTACACGGCCGATATAGACAGAAACTTGTGCGCCATCCTCGTTTCTGAAGTCAGTGACAAGCCCCTTTGTATTGTTGATATTGAAAGAAAGATTTGTGGTCATACACTCTTCTCACTCTTTTTATGGACACAGCTTAAAAATTTCCCAGCAAAAATAAACATTACTACATGCTGCAATCATTAAGAGAATCTTGAAGCTTAGAAAGATGTGGCATGGAGTAATATGTACCTGGAATGGGAATTTTGCACTCAGGTTGATCTGAGCCACCAAGGTTTAGTTACTTGTTAGTGTGAACAACAAATAAGAATTTAATATCAATTAAGGCAAAACACATTTCCTATTAAATTTCATTTAGAAAGTCCTCTTTCAGTCTCTCAGGTGGCATCATGTAATGTAAAACTTGAAGTCATGGCCAGCATTCATCTCTTCATTAATAATGCAAAAAATAGGTCCTTTGATTCATTGATTGCTACAGGAACAATGCTTCAAAATTCACAACTGTCTGTAACGCACTTGGGAGTCCAACAAAGGCATGGTTAAAAAAAATACAAAACTTTTAAAATATCCAGATTCTGCACAGCTACGATAATAGTAGACATTGTTTAATCCCACACATCTAGGAAAAAATTGGCATAAGTAAATTCTACTGCATCTGTAAATGTTAGAATCTCTATCATATTTTTAGAATTAAATGGCACTCCAATCCCACTTCCAAAAACAGGATGTAAATACATATCTCCATATTAAAAGTACAAAACTCTGAGTTACTCTTAATAAAATAACCACTACACTACTTGCTTACATTTAATCTTCCATTTCTGTGTAAAACATCAAATTTTATATCACATCCAGCCAGTGCTTCGGGTGCCCTCTACTGTGTATTATGTTTTGCATTAATTTGCAATCCAGTAACAAAATTATAAAGGCAAGAGCTGGAAAAATATCAAAATCAAAAACATTTAGTAAAATTAAGCTCATTTTTTAAAACATACCGGAGACGAGAATAGTTTTTTTTCAGTTCTGTTAGTGTCTGCTGCCACCTAGTGTGAGTTTTCAAGTGATGCGTTTATGAAACCGGTTGTCACTGTTTTAACCCTGATTTATCCAGCTTGCCCCTAAGAGATGAGGCATGCACCCATAAGGATCCCATCATTAGCACCTGCCGTATTCCTCCTCTTCCTTCTGTAATTGCTGAGAAACAGCAGGTAAGGCTAGTGTCAAAAGTAACAGTCATGTTATGGAGGGTGAAAGAGGCAAAAATGAAGTAGGAAAAAAAACCTGATGGTCATTTCCACTGTGTTCCATGCATCTCAATGTTTCTCACTCTAGTATGTATGCTAGCATTTGCAGATTATAAAAGAGTAAGGAATCAAGATTTCAGGAGAAAGCCCCACTCTCCTCCTGCCATCAGTTGGTCCAGTGCAATGAATGAAACATGGCAGACACAGAAGAACTCCCAAGTATATTCATTTAGAATTCAAATTTTCACATTGTGACCACACATTATTTCTAACAGAAGGGCAATACAGTCTTCTCTATTCATGAGTAAATTATCATTCCAAATGTGAAGCCCTGATAGCATTGTGGTTGTCACTTGCTGAATCAGAGGGAAGCCCACCCACACTAAGGACAAAGTCATATGCCCATACTACCTTATACTCTAAAGCCAAGATTGAGATGAATTCCTGTCTCCTTTAAGTAAGGAATTTCCAAGTATGTTGGAAAGCATAAGTCATGACATAAACCAGCTGTGACTATCTTAAATAATGAGGTTAAAAAATAATATTCAAACTAATGTCAGTGAACCCTTACTTTGAAAAACAAGGTTAGTATATGCCTCATCTCTTATGGCCAAGTTGAGTAAATCAAGTCCCTGAATAAAATGCTTTAGGACACCAAAAGTATTTTGGTGACACCTTCATGAAGACTGGGAAGTGAATAATGTTGTTCTGTTGCTTTAGAAGGGTAGCGAGGACAAGCCAGGGAACTACATACAGACAGCCTTTCATCAATAGTGGGGAAGTTACCGGAGAGAATTCTGAAGGACAGGGTCTACCAACATTTGGATAGCTGGAGTATGATTAGTACAGGCGTTTTTAACCTGGGGTCTGTGAACTTGGATGGGTAAAAATTTACATCTTTATTTTCACTAACTGAAATTTAGCATTTCCTTCAATTATGAATGAAGGCAAAAAAACCACAGTAGTAAATCATTAAGACGAGAGAGGCTGAAAATGCAGAAAATCCAAAGCAACACACATAAAATGCTGGAGGAACTCAGCAGGCCAAGCAGCATGTACGGAAGTGAATAGAGAGCTGAGACCCTTCTTAAGGACTGAGAAAAAAGGTGGAAGATGCCAGAACAAAAAGGTAGGGGGAGGGCAAGAAGGCTAGCTGAAAGCTGAGAGGTGAAGCCAGGTGGATGGGAAAGGTCAAGGGCTGGAGAGAAAGGAATTTGATAGGAGAGGAGAGTGGACCAGAGAAGAAAAGGAAGGAGGAGGGGACCCAGGTGGAAATAACAGGCAGGTAAGAAGAGTTAAAAGGTCAGAGTGGAGAATGGGGGGGGGGGGGAGGTGGAATTTGTTTATTGGAAGGAGAAATCAATATTCATGTCATCAGGTTGGAGACTACCCGGATGGAATATAAGGTGTTGCATTCCCACCCTGAGGGTGGCCTTATCTTGGCACAACAGGAGGGCATGGAACAACATGTTGTGATGGGAATGGGAATTGGAATTAAAATGCTTGGCCATCGGGAAGTCTCGCTTGTGGTGGATGGAGTGGAGGTGCTACGTGAAGTGGTCCCTAATTTATGATGGGTCTCACCAACGTAGAGGAGGCCACATTGGGTACACCGGATCCAACAGATGACCCTAGCAGATTCGCAGGTGAAGTGTTGTCTCACCTGGAAAGAGTGCTTGGGACCCTGAATGGAGGAGAGAGAGGAAGTGATAGTAGTATTAGCAGTATCTGTGATTTTGTCACCAACAGAAATCACAGAAATTTTCATATCGCATTACAGTTGTTACAAATACAGCATCTTAAAATATCATTTATGGAACTCTCATCACTACTTCGAGCTAGATTGAGCCTGATCTCAGACTTCCTGTCTGCAGATGTTCATGCAGTGTAGCTGGCTAACTATTGGTCAACCCTGCACCTCGTAGTCGTTCAGCCACCAAACAGTGAAGTCGCATGTTCTCATATTTGTTACCCAAACATTTACACGGCTCTCCATTATTCCCTGTCTACAATTGCTTGCTGATCAATACATAGCAGGAGGTGAGTCATTTATATTGTTGGTTAAAGTTTGTAAAACTTGACAGTTCAAATGAGAATTCTGAATTCTCCGCATGTTTTATAGTTCCACATGACTCTATGTGCAACAATAACAGAATTCCAGGAACTGCACAGCATCTGAACTACTGCTGCAATCCTTGTCTATCTGAGTATCTAAAAGTCATTAACAGTGCTAAAACTTCAGAGAAATTGTAAAACCTGCCTCATTTTACTTACTTGGCATATGAATTTCTTAAATATCTTACACTTCACTTAACATACAGATTATTTATTTCTTTGCAGATTTATCAAACAAATTACTTAAAAACAAACAAAAATATTGGGTCTCAAAAAATGTCAATTGAATCAAATATTTTACTTCAGCTTTATTTATTTTATATTTAAGTTGAAATGACAAAGAAAAGGAAGTATGATCAAAACTATGATGGTTTCACTTGCATTAATGGACGTGATGAGACACAAAAGCCACAGTGCTTTTTGTGTGGAAATATTCTTGCAAATGGAAATATGAATCCAGTAAAACTGAAAGAGCATCTCACGTACGTCCATCCAGGAAAAATTGCTTCAAAAGATGTGGATTTTTCTCATGTAAAGAAAGCTCAATTCAAAAAGTTGGGACACTTCCAAAATTTGGATTTGCCATTTCACAAAAAATATTTCCTTGTAGCATCCTATAAAGTTACTTACTGTATTGCCAAACAAAAGAAGCATTGCAGTATTGGAGAGACTTTAGTAAAGTGATGTACATTGGAAATAGTCGAGCTAGTTTGTGGACTGAGCAGAGAAAAGTTGATATTTCTTTTAACACTTTGAAGCAGGTCATTGAGGAATTGGCAGCCTCGCAATTCATTAAGCAATTGCCTAAAATTACAGATGTCTCTCAATGTAATTAGCTCATTGTCTTTGTTCTTATACACATGCTGACACCATCAGAGAAGAATTCTTAATTTGGGAATCCCTATTGGAAACTACAAAGGCCGTTGATATTTTGGAAATGGTAAATAAGTTTTACTGCCGAACGAAATTTAGACTGAAAGAAAAACTCCATTCTATTTGCACAGATGGAACTGCTGCAATGTTTGATTATACATCTGGCTTTGCTACTTTAGTGAAAAAGGAAGCTTCTCATATCATTGTCACTCATTGTCATCACTCAATGCACTCATTGTCATCATCACCCTAACTCTAAAAGCCTTGGAGAATTCTGGTGTTCCTTGAGAGAAGCCTATCCTCACCTTGTAGAGCGAGCTATGAAAGCTTTAATTTCATTTGCAACAACATATTTTTGCAAACCAGGAACTCCCCTTCCCCTTTCTTTCTCCCTAAGCCTCCCATCCCATGATCCTCCCCCTTCTCCAGCTCTGTATCCCTTTTGCCAATCAACTTTTCAGCTCTTAGCTTCATCCCTCCCCCTCCTGTCTTCTCCTATCATTTCCAATCTCCCCCTCTCCCTTTCAAATCTCTTGCTATCTCTTCTTTCAGTAAATCCTGACGAAGGTTCTCGGCCCTAAACATCAACTGTACTTCTTCCTATAGATGCTGCCTTGCCTGCTGCGTTCCACCAGCATTTTGTGTGTGTTGCCTGAATTTCCAGCATTTGCAGATTTTCTCGTGTTTGCGTTTTCAATATAATTGGCTTCTTTTGTAATCTTATGTATTTTATCTTATATATTTAAATACATTATTCTAAAAAGGGATCCATAGGTTTCACCAGACTACCAATGGGTCCATGACATAAAAAAAAGTTAACATGGATTTGTGTGCGGGAAGTTGCGCTTAAAAAATTAAGAGTTTTGAAGTAACCAAAAAGGTAGATAAGGGTAGGGCAGTGGGTGTAGTCTATTTGAACTTCAGCTTTGTCTGGATTGGGGAGCATGCCTTATGAGAATAGGTTGATTGAACTTGGCCTTTTCTGCTTGGAGCGATGAAGGATGAGAGGTGACCAGATAGAGGTGTATGAAGTGATGAGAGGCATTGATCGTGTGGATAGTCAGAGGCTTTTTCCCAGGGATGAAATGGCTGCCACACGAGGACACAGGTTTAAGGTGCTTGGGAGTAGGTACAGAGGAGATGTCAGGGGTAAGTCTTTTACTCAGAGAGTTGTAAGTGCGTGGAATGGGCTGCTGGCATCGGTGGTGGAGGCGGATACGATAGGGTCTTTTAAGAGACTTTTGGATAGGTACATGGAGCTTAGAAAAATAGAGGGCTATGGGTAAGGCTAGTAATTTCTGAGGTAGGGACATGTTTGGCACAATTTTGTGGGCCAAAGGGCCTGTATTGTGCTGTAGGTTTTCTATGTTCCTACAAAGTTCTGCATGGCAGACTGGTTTGGAAGCTTAGGTCACATGGAATCTAGGAAGAACTCATTAGGTGGATTCAGACTTGGCTCGGAGATAAGAAGCAGATGGTGGTGGCTAGAGAATGTTTCTTAGAATATAGCCAGTAAGCAGTGGTGTGTGCAGAGGTTGATGTCTGGACCCTTGTTATTCATTATTAAGGTTGGTGCTGTTGTGGAGTTACAATGCAACATTGATTGGCTGCAGAGCTCGACTAAAAGGTACCTAATATTTATGAAGTTCATTCCAAAAAAGTGAGAAGTGATGCACCTTGGAAGGTTGAACTTGATGGCAGAGTACCAAGTTAATGGTAGGATTCTCAGCTGTGCAGAGGGATAGAAAGGTATTGGGGTCCAAGTCCACTGATCCCTCAAAGTTGCTACGCATTATTAAGAAGGTATATGGAACATTGGCCTTCATTAATCAGGGGATAAATTTCAAGAACTGCAAGGTAATGTTACAACTCTATAAAACCCTGGATAGACCTCACTTGAAATATTATGTTCAGTTCTGGTTGCCTTATTATAGGAAGAATGTGGAAACTTTAGAGCAGGGGTTCCCAACCTAGGGTCCATGGACCCTTCGGTTAACGGTAAGGGTTCATGGTATAAAAAAGGTTGGGTACCTTGCTTTAGAGAGAGTGAGAAGAGAATTAACAGGATGCTGCTTAGATTACAGAACACATGTTGTGAGAAAAGGTAGAGTGAGCTAGGCCTTTCCTCTTTGAAGCAAAGGAGGATGTGAGGTAGGCTATGAGGATATAACGAGCGCAGTGGATAGAGGGAACAGATGGACATAATTTACTTGGATTTTCAGAAGGTGTTTGATAAGGTGCCACATAAAATACTTTTCCTTAAAATAAAGATGCTTAGAGTTGGGGGTGATGTATTTGCATGGATAGAGGATTGGTTAACTAATAGAAAGCAGGGAGTTAGGATACATGGGTGGACTCTGGTTGGCAATCAGTGGTGAGTGGTGTGCCATAGAGTTCGGTGCTGGGCCCACAACTGTTCACGATATACATTAACGATCTCAAAGAGGGGACCTAGTGCAGTGTAATTAAGATTGCTAATGATACTAAATTGAGTGGAAAAGCAAGTTGTGCAGAAGAAATTGAGAGTCTGCAGAGAGATATAGATAGGTTAAGTGAGCAGGTAAGGGTCTGGCAGATGGAATACGATGCTGGTAAATGTGAGGTCATACACGTTGGAAAGATAAGTGGAAGAGCAGATTATTATTTAAATGGTTAAAAAATGCAGCATGCTACTATGCAGAGGGACTTGGGAGTGCTTGTACATGTATCACAAAAGGTTGATTTACAGATGCAGCAGGCTATCAAGAAGGCAAATAGAATGTTGGCCTTCACTGCTAGAGGGATTGAATTTAAGAGCAAGGAGGTTATGCTGCAACTGTACAGAGTACTGGTGAGACTGCACCTGGAGTACTGCATGCAGTTCTGGTCTCCTTACTTGAGGAAGGATATACTGGCTTTCGAGGTGGTGCAGAGTAGGTTCACTAGGTTGATTCCAGAGATGAGGGGGTTAAACTATGAGGAGAGATTGAGTCGCCTAGGACCGTACTCATTGGAATTCAGAAGAATGAGAGCAGGTCTTATCGAAACATATAAAATTATGAAAGGGATAGATAAGATAGAGGAAGGAAAGTTGTTTCCACTGGTAAGTGAAACTAGAACTAGGGGACATAGCCTCAAGATTGGGGAGTAGATTTAGGACTGAGATTAGGAGGAACTGCTTTTCCCAGAGAGTGGTGAATCTGTGGAATTCTCTGCCCAATGAAGCAGTGAAGGCTACTTCAGTAAATATAATTAAGACAAGGTTGGATAGATTTTTGCATTGTAAAGGAATTAAGGGTCATGGGGAAAAGGCAAGTAGGTGGAGATGAGTCCATGGCCAGATCAGCCATGACCTAATTGAATGGAAGAGCAGGCTTGATGGGCCAGATGGCCTACTCCTGCTCCTATTTCTTATGTTCTGATATTCCTATGAGATGTATAAAATTACAGAATGGACAACCAGCAGCCTTTTCCAAGGGTGGCAATGGTTAATATGAGAGGGCATAATTTTAAGGTGATTGGAGGAAATATAGGAAGGTTGCCAGAGGCAGGTATTTTTACAGAAGATGATAAATGCATGGAACACAATGCTGGGGTCAGGGTAGAGGCAGATATATTAGGGCCATTTAAGAGACTCTTAGATAGGCACATAGATGAAAGAAAACTGGTGGGCTATGTGGAAGGGAAGGATTAGATTGATCTTGGAGCAGGTTAAAAGATCAGCATAACATCGTGGTCCAAAGGGCCAGTATTGTACTGCACTGTACTGGTCTTTGTTCTATACAAATGATATGGATGCAAATACACAAGGCTTGATCAGTATGTCTGTGGGTGACACAAAATTAGACGTAGTGAAGAAGGGCAGCATGTACATGGAATGAACTACTGGAAGAAGTAGTTAAAGCAGGTACAATGGGATGATTTAAGAAGCACTTCGATGGGTATTATTCCTAATAATGCATGTTATAGTTCATTTGGTTGATTTGTGTGAAATTCTGTGGAGGAAATAAAAGTTTGTGCCTCTAGTAAGACTCAGGAAGCAGTGCTCTGAGCCATGGAAATTTAGTGGAGGTTTTCACTTAATCCAAGGTATCAGAATCAGGTTTAATATCACTGACATATGTCGTCAAATTTGTTAAGTTAGTGGCAGCAGTACAATGCAATACATAATATAGAAAAATTACAGTAAGTTTATATGTGTATATTAAATAGCTAATTAAAAAGTGTGAAAACAGAAATAATAATTAAAAATGTGAAGTAAGTGTTCATGGGTTCAATGTCCATTTAGAAATTGGATGACAGAGAGAAAGGAGCTGTTCCTGAATCGCTGAGTGTGTGCCTTTAGGTTTTTGTACCTCCTTCCTGATAGTAACAATGAGAAGAGGGCATGTCCTGGGAGATGGGAGTCCTTAATAAAGCATGCTGCCTTTCTGAGGCACTGTTCCTCAAAGATGTCTGTGGATACTATGGAACCTAGTACCCAAGATGGAGCTGACTAATTTTACAACTTTCCGTAGCTTCTTTCGATCCTGTGCAGTAGCCCCCAACCCCCATATCTGACAGTGATGCAGCCTGTCAGAATGCTCTCCACAGTATATCTGCAGAAGTTTTCAAGTGTTTTAGGTGACAAACCAAATTTCCTCGAACTCCTAATGAAACATAGCCACTGTCTTGCCTCCTTTATAGCTGCATCAATATGTTGCATTCAGGTTAGATCCTCAGAGAACTTGACACTCAGGAACTTGAAATTGCTCATGTTTTCCACTTCTGATCCCTCTGTGAAGATTAGTTCATTTTCCCTCGTCTTACCCTTCCTGAAATCCACAATCAACTCTTTGATCTTACTGATGTTTTGTGCAAGGTTGTTGCTATGACGCCACTCAACTATAGCTGGTACATCTCACTCCTGTACACTCTCTCATCTCCATCTGACACTCTACCAACAATGGTTGTATCATCAGCAAATTTATAGATGGCATTTCAGCTATACCTAGCCACACAATCATGGGTGTAGAGAGAGCAGAGAAATGGGCTAAGCACGCACCTGAGGTGCACCAGTGCTGATCATCAGTGAGGAGGATATGTTATAACCAATCCACACAGATTGTGGGCTTCCAATTAGAAAGTCAAAAATCCAATTGCAGAGGGAGGTACAGAGGCCCAGGTTCTGTAGCTTATCAATCAGGACTGTGCAAATGATGATGTTAAGTGCTGAGCTATAGTCTGGGCGAACAGCATTCTGACATAGGCGTTTGTTTTGTCCAGGTGATCTAAGGCCATGTGAAGAGCCATTGAGATTGCGTCTGCTGTAGACCTATTGCAGAGATAGATAGTTGCAGTGGGTCCAGGTCCTTGCTGAGGCAGGAGTTGATTCCAGCCATAACCAACTTCTCAAAGCATTTAATCACTGTAGATGTGAGTGCTACTGGACACTAGTCATTAAGACTGCTCACACTACTCTTCTTGGCATATAATTGTTGCTCCTTTGAAGCAGGTGGGAACTTCTGACCATAGCATCTCGATCTATGACAACCTAAAGATCTCAGCATTGGTAATAAAGATACTGACTTGAACTTAATTAATCCTTCATTTTGAAGGGTATTTGATCTCAATTATAATTAAGCAATTTATCTTGATACCTTATGGTTACTCACACTCCACCTGAATCTATTTCTGAGAGAGGAGGAAATACTTAGATATATCTGGATTGAAATGTGCTTTGTTATTTACTGGGAATCAACAAAATTCTCCACTCTGTGGACAGATATTTATCCGGAGGGAAGAATTATTTACCAAATGCAGAATATTTATAATTGCCAGTAATGCTTTGTCTGCCACCTAAATGAATGACTCTTGTCTTTTACTGGTACTTATCCTTTACTAAATAAGCTCACTGAAAGTCAGCATTCCTTGATCAACTACACTAATACTTTAAAAATAAGCATGGAAAATATTGAGGTTTCTGATAAAATTGTTTATATAACAGACATACAAAAGTTATCTTGGGCTGTTTTCTGGTTACTGTTTCTAAAGTTTTAACATTCATTCATTTGAACAATAAAGGACACCTCTAAGTGTATTGGGTAGCACTTCACAAAAAGCACTATATGTTCTTTGTAGATAGAAGTAATAGTCTTGATCCTTACCATCTTCCCTTATCCCTTTCTACCTTTCTTTCTCCTCTGAACTGTTTAATCCAATCTCTTCTCTTGTTGCTCCTTTCCCCTCAGTAATAGTCAGACAGCAGGAACATTGAGCAGAAGTAAGACTGATCGAATAGGATTTGTCTTCAGGATTCTCAATAACAGTGACTGAGTGAATACACCTGTGCACAAAAACCTTGGTTAATTATGCAGCAGAATACCTTTATTTTCAGTGAAACAAAGACAAATAAAAGTTCACGATGATGAACCCAAGTTTAGTGAGTGGATACACTTCACAAAATACATTGGCATTTTAAAAAATCTTTCACTTTTGGGAATGGATATCACTAATTTCTGGACTGTAGCTGCAAAAAGTAATGAATGCAAATGAGAGGTATGCTTACATGAAAAATTACATACGCTGTTCCCAGTTTTGATTGCTGAAACTTTAAGTTTGGTTGTCTCTCTACAGATGCTGGGAAACTTATTATTTTCAACATTTTGTTTTCATTTCAGAGACAGTTTTGATTTTTTCAAAGAATAGTTCAATAGGTACATTTAATGTCAGAGAAATGTGTACAATATACATCCTGAAGTTCTTTTTCTCTGCAGACATCCACGAAAACAGAAAAAGTCACCTTTGTGAGATTCAAAATTAAGATGTGCGTTTCTGAAAGAGATCTGGGTTAAAGTCAGAGGATAAATGTGATTTAATTATGTCTGGGTTAAAGTCAGTAAAGAAATGTGATTTAATTATGAATGCAGAAGCCCTGACAAGATTAACTGTTTGTGGAATCATTGAAGTCCTGAGATATGGACTATTGTTTTACAGAAATGTGTAAAAAAACAACTCCAAATATGGAATGGGAAAACACTGTGTACCTCCCGAGTCAGGGAGGGGGGTGGTAAGGAAGAAGGATAAAACCTGCTGCCCTGTAAGGTTCAGGGTTCCCTTCTCTGAGGGGGCCCAGCTCTGCAGAACTGTTAATAAACTTTGTTTCCTTGAATTTGTCTTAAAGCCATTATTCGGGAACGTGGCTCGTTTCTGACAACTTGGGGTGCTCGTCCGGGATCCACACTCCAGCCGTGAGGGGGGCAAGGAAGGACATCGGAGAAGGTGCACCCTGCCGAGTTCGGCAGTCCCTGATTCCTTGCTCGTCACCCCACGCGGCTTGAGCGAGTGATATCCGGCGGACTCAAGGAAACAAAGAGGGGTTGTCGAGGCAGTTGAGACAGTGAGCGATCGAGTAATTTCTGTGCACAGGACCCAGGTAAGAAATTAAATTCCTGTAGAGACGTAGTACACAAGAATCGTGGAGCTGCGGGGTTCCTGCAGGTGGATCCTCCTGTAGAGACGTAGTACACAAGAATCGTGGAGCTGCGGGGTTCCTGCGGGTGGATCCTCCTGTAGAGACATAGTACACGAGAATTGTGGAACTGCGGGGTTCCTGCAGGTGATTCCTCCTGTAGAGACGTAGTACACGAGAATTCTCTCACTCCCAGGTTGTCAGAAACGAGCCACGTTCCCGAATAATGGCTTCAAGACAAATTCAAGGAAACAAAGTTTATTAACAGTTCTGCAGAACTGGGCCCCCTCAGAGAAGGGAACCCTGAACCTTACAGGGCAGCAGGTTTTATCCTTCTTCCTTACCACCCCCCTCCCTGACTCGGGAGGTACACAGTGTTTTCCCATTCCATATTTGGAGTTGTTTTTTTACACATTTCTGTAAAACAATAGTCCATATCTCAGGACTTCAATGATTCCACAAACAGTTAATCTTGTCAGGGCTTCTGCATTCATAATTAAATCACATTTGTTTACTGACTTTAACCCAGACATAATTAAATCACATTTGTCCTCTGACTTTAACCCAGACAAAATTAAATCACATTTTGTCCTCTGACTTTAACCCAGACCTCTTTCAGAAATGCACATCTTAATTTTGAATCTCACAATTCCACCCTTTTTCTTTTTAAGATGTGCGTACCAGCTAGCATTTCTCCTCTTTCCAGGGGGCCCACCGTCCTTCCTCCGCCCTCTGTGGAGGGTCAACTTTCTTCTTTAATAGCATAAGTTTTAGCTCGTTTGTCCCATGTTGGGATATCGCTACTGCCTGGAGCTGGAATATACTGCGCCTGATCAGTGTTCGTATACAAGGAATCAAACACGGCAAAAGTAAGAGAATCATTAGACCCCCACCTGCTACTAGGAGAGCGGTGCGCCACCAACTACCTCCCAGTAGCCCGTCTAGCCAACTCATGTTCCCCAGGGATCTCCAGGTTTGTACTGGCACGTGGGCCAGTTTCCGAATTTTGTTGGATATTTTTAACACTGCCTTTCCATGGTCATCTATCTTGAGGCAACAGTTTGTAAGATTGAACTTCCCACATACCCCACCTTCAGAGGCCAATAGGTAATCCACAGCCAGCCTGTTCTGGTATATTGCTGTTCGCATCTGGCTCTGCTGTTTTGCCAACAGCTCCAATGCCAGTGCCGTGCTGAGGTATTGCTATTGCCTGAAGTTGTGACTCACTTCGTCTTATTAGTGCTTGTACACAGGGAATGAGGCAGGGTAAAAGCATCAAACTCATTAATCCACCTCCCACCATCCAGAGTACTGTTCGCCACCAACCGCCTTTATTATAGACCTGATAGTACGGCTTACCATTTTCCCAACACTCTTCTGCTTTTATCATAACAACGGTCATTTACATGCGAGTGGGACACAAATGATCCTGGGTACACCCTCTGCCCCACTCGTACCACGGTTCTGCACTTGTCACATTTCCCTTCAATTTCCCCGACATATAGAATCAAATATATTACAGTCAATAATGTTACAGTCCACATAGAGTTCATTTTTGCTGCCGTTTTAGCTTCACCACCAACGGTTCTTCACCGGGAACACAGGTCCACTCAGTGCGGCTTTCGGGCTTCACCGGTCCTTTTACCCTGGATGCGTGTGTCCACCCTTTTTCTTTTGTCCGTACAGCCGCCTCTGTTGTTAGCAGGACCTGGAAAGGGCCTTCCCACTGTGGCTGTAACTTCTCCGGCTTCCAGGTCCTTACCAGAACCCAATCTCCAGGCACGATCTGATGTAAAGCAAAGTGGAGCGGCGGAGTCTGGGCCAAGAGACCCTTTTTCCGCAGTTCTGCAAAGGAACGGGACATGGCCAGTAAATTGTTCTTTACAAATAAATCACCCCCCTGTAGTGTGGGATACCCCTCTATTTTATTCCAATATGGCAGTCCAAAGAGCATCTCATAAGGAGATACTCCTATGTCCTTCCGGGGCGCTGTACGTATTCTCAGGAGAGCGATCGACAAACACTTGGTCCATGGTAGCTTGGTTTCCAACATCAACTTGGTTAGCTGTGCCTTCAGGGTGCTGTTCATTCATTCTAGTCTTCCCGAACGCTGGGGATGCCACGGGGTATGGTACTTCCATTCGATATCAAGTGCATCACAAATTAACTGGTGCATCTTGGAGGCGAAGCGTGTCCCCCGGTCAGAGTCTATGGACCCCACAATTCCATATCTGGGGATTATATTCTCAAGTAGTATCCGAGCTATTGTGGGCGCATCTGCCTTAGTAGTTGGGTATGCTTCCACCCAGCGTGTAAAGTGATCCACGATTACCAATAAGTATTTTCATCTCTGCACTTGGGGCAGCTCGGTGAAGTCGATTTGGATTCCATGGAAGGGTCTCATGGCCAGGGGTTGGCCGCCTCTTGGGATGGATCACATCACTTTCTTGTTTATTCGTTGGCACGTTGGACATCCAGTTACCTCTTGTTGGGCCAAAGTGTAGATTCCCTTGCATGCATATTCCCTAAGTACCGTGTCACACATTGCCTGCACTCCCCAATGGGTTTGTTGGTGCAATCGTTGGAGGATACTCCGGGTAACCTCTTTCCTTTAGATCTATTACACTGAACCACTCATGGTCAGGGGAGATCTTGCTCATCAGTGTGTAGGGATTGGGGACTACAGGGTACTGAGTCTGTACCACCGCGTTTAAGCCCCTCAAGTCTTGGACCATCCTGTAACTTCCGTCCGGCTTCCTCACCGGGAGGATCGGGGTGTTATGGTGACATACACTCTTCCAAAAGTCCATCTGCGATCAGTCCTTCTATTACCGGTTGCAGGCCTTTCCTCCCTTCCATTGAAATAGGGTACTGTTTTCTCCGTACTGGCAAACTGTTAGGTAATAGTGAGATTTGCAAGGGGGGGGGACGTTCAAGCCCCCCCGGTTCCCTTCCTGATACCATACCTCCGGGCTTATTTTCCTATCGTCTTCTTCACTGAGGGCAAACAGCTGTACTATTATCTTCCCGTTCCTGGGCACAGTCCCGATGCCTAGCCTGACTTGCAGATCCCGCCCGAGCAGGTTGAATCTTGCAGAGGGTAACAAAAGTAGGTCCTGTCCCGTTACCCTATCCTCATGTTCAATTTTCACGTTGTCCACAATTGGCACTTGTATGGTCTTTCCTCCGATACCGGATACCCCCATTACCTTTGTTCCAGTTCGGGCGCCGGGAGGTATCTGGATTACGCTAGATCTTTCGGCACCCGAATCTACCATAAAGGTTGTATCACACCCTTGGGGACCTAATTTCAAGTTTACCAGGGGTTCCTGGCAATGATCTTTTTCCCAAGGGTTAGAACCCCCGACCCCCCTAGTACTCTTCTTCCATCATGGCGTACGAGCACACTTCCCGTCAGTATCTGGGGCACTCGCGCCTGAAGTGTCCCTCTTCGTTGCAGTGAAAACATCTTAAAGCCTTCCTTAGCCCTCCTCCTTGCTCCTGGCTACTACCTCGATCCAACCATGGTTCCTGTCTCTCTCTACTATCTGCGGTTACTTGTCGCACTGTCTGGACCATTATCCTTGCCGTCTTCTTTTGTTTCTCTTCGTCCCTTCTTACAAACACTTTCTGTGCCTCCCTAAGTAGTTCACTTAAGGGTTTAGTATTCCAATCTTCTAGTTTTTCCAGTTTTTTTCTTATATCTGGCCATGCTTTCGATACAAATTCAACACGAATCAGCTGTTGGCCAACCTCCGTCTCAGGGTCTTCGATTTGCGGAGCGGTAGGGGGCACATATGGGGCGGCAGGTGGTCGAGCACCTCCCATGTATTCTTTTTCTGTCCCCCTTCATTTATCATTTTCAATTTATAACTATTTGTCGTTGGTAACCAGCATAGGGCATAATCACTTTCTTCGGGTTTAACGTTAGGTTTTGAATTCACGTACAGATTAAGGGCTTGTTGTACCCAATCCTCGCTAGACCCGAACTTAGGCCATCACACAGCCGACCCTTGGATCGGCTGGCGGGACCATAATTCACAGTACTGTATCATTTTTCTCTTTGACTTCCCTTTTCGCCTCCCGTAATCCCAATTTTCTAGCATCCGTCCCAACGGACTATCAGGGGGTACCCCGGGGTATTTTTCATCATTGGCGCCTGGATTTCCTTTACCCTTGTCTCTCTTAGACCCCTTATTCCCCATCTCGAGGACTTGCCCGGTTCCAATCCACCCGCAGGCACCCCGTAATTCCACAATTCTCGTGCACTACGTCTCTGCAGGAATTTAATTTGAATGTGACCCACCTAGCTCGGTCACTCCTGTCCAATTCCGGAACCTGTATTCCCTGCAGGCACCCCGCAGTTCCACAATTCTCGTGTACTACGTCTCTACAGGAGGAATCACCTGCAGGAACCCCGCAGTTCCACAATTCTCGTGTACTACGTCTCTACAGGAGGATCCACCCGCAGGAACCCCGCAGCTCCACGATTCTTGTGTACTACGTCTCTACAGGAGGATCCACCTGCAGGAACCCCGCAGCTCCACAATTCTTGTGTACTACGTCTCTACAGGAATTTAATTTCTTACCTGGGTCCTGTGCACAGAAATTACTTGATCGCTCACTGTCTCAACTGCCTCGACAACCCCTCTTTGTTTCCTTGAGTCCGCCGGATATCACTCGCTCAAGCCGCGCGGGGCGACGAGCAAAGAATCAGGGACTGCCGAACTCGGCAGGGTGCACCTTCTCCGATGTCCTTCCTTGCCCCCCTCATGGCTGGACTGTGGATCCCGGACGAGCCCCCAAGTTGTCAGAAACGAGCCACGTTCCCAAATAATGGCTTCAAGACAAATTCAAGGAAACAAAGTTTATTAACAGTTCTGCAGAGCTGGGCCCCCTCAGAGAAGGGAACCCTGAACCTTACAGGGCAGCAGATTTTATCCTTCTTCCTTACCACCCCCCTCCCTGACTCGGGAGGTACACAGTGTTTTCCCATTCCATATTTGGAGTTGTTTTTTTACACATTTCTGTAAAACAATAGTCCATATCTCAGGACTTCAATGATTCCACAAACAGTTAATCTTGTCAGGGCTTCTGCATTCATAATTAAATCACATTTGTTTACTGACTTTAACCCAGACATAATTAAATCACATTTGTCCTCTGACTTTAACCCAGACATAATTAAATCACATTTGTCCTCTGACTTTAACCCAGACATAATTAAATCACATTTTGTCCTCTGACTTTAACCCAGACCTCTTTCAGAAACGCACATCTTAATTTTGAATCTCACAACCTTTATTATGGAATTGGGAAGTGAAGAATTCATCGCTTATCTGTTTATGTAAATACTGTTTTTATCGTACGTAAATATATTGATATATAGCAGGTAGTTATATAAACATAAGTTTGTTCCCTGTACTTGCTGTAATATTTTATGATTTTAAGTTTTAGAGCATAAATCTAGACTATTTCACATTTTTTTGCGGAACTGAATTCTCCAACGATGCAACTCTTCCATGAAGCGCTGAAGAAGAATATTAACCACAAAGTACACTGAAGATGCTGTGATCCTCCAGCTTGTTGTACGTGTTGAAGAAGAATATTGCCTTTTCGGTGAAGATTTGACAACGTCCGCTATTTTGCTTTAGGTAGTAGTTTTCATAGGGAAGTCGAAACCATCGCCGTGGCTCGGCATGAGGAACGCGCGTCGGCGGCGGACAGCTCGGCTCGCGCGGAACTCCCACCGACGGTTTCGCCGTTTTGAAGTGTGCGCGCAGACGGTTTGTCCCTCGCCGTTCGCCATACCGCCCGTGACGAGGCATTCTGGGAAGTGAAACAAAAAGCGCGTGGGGGCGGAGGGGAGCTCGTAATCGGGGTTGGAGATACCACGCTGGTGGTGCGGCTGTTTACCGGGCGCTGACGACACCACACCGACCGGCGGCGCGTGCGGCTGTTTACCGGGCGCTGACGGCAACACACCGACCGGCGGCGCGTGCGGCTGTTTACCGGGCGCTGACGACACCACACCGACCGGCGGCGCGTGCGGCTGTTTACCGGGCGCTGACGGCAACACACCGACCGGCGGCGCGTGCGGCTGTTTACCGGGCGCTGACGACACCACACCGACCGGCGGCGCGTGCGGCTGTTTACCGGGCGCTGACGACACCACACCGACCGGCGGCGCGTGCGGCTGTTTACCGGGCGCTGACGACACCACACCGACCGGCGGCGCGTGCGGCTGTTTACCGGGCGCTGACGGCACCACACCGACCGGCGGCGCGTGCGGCTGTTTACCGGGCGTTGACGGCAACACACCGACCGGCGGCGAGATGTCACGGCTGATCGTCAAGAACCTCCCGAACGGGGTAGGTACGGGGTGTGGGGGGGGCTGTACATGGTATCTCCGTCAGGCGTTTACAACGTGACCGGACGCCCCAAAGCGTTTCGGGGGCGAGTCAAGTAGCCGAGGACTCTTCACGCTGCTTCCCACAACGCCACGGCCGAAATGCTGAGGGCTTTCAGCTCGGTCAGCGAGGCTGCGAGGAGGCTTCTTGGGCTTGAGGAGGGACCGGCGATCGGGTGCACTGATGTACCCTGCCTTTGGATAGAGTGGAAGTAGTGCTGGGGTTATAGGTTTATAGGAGGTCATGGATGAGGCGACCCACGTTATGGAAAGCTTTGAAAGTCGGGTAAAATTTCTGAAATTGGGAACTAATGCGGGTCAGCTGGCAAGCCTGGTGGGGTGATTAGTAAATTGGATGTTGTGACTTGTAGCAATGGCAGCGAAGTTTTTGATGACACAGATTGCCAATGGCTTTTGATGAGCTTATTCGAGATTGGAGTTAAATTCATAATTCATCTAATTTATTCACTTTCTGATTTCTGTGTTCACATTTCTGTCTGTAGGCGGAAGAATACTCTAACATCTGAATTGCAAGGTGACTTTTCACCTTGGTCTTTGTTTTCTGTCCTGCAACTGATTTTGCTTGATCTTCAGTCCCGCAATACTTTGTATGCAGAGGCTGTTAGCTTCTCTACCCATCGAACTTACTTTGAAAGTTATGTCCCTGTGATACCAGGTATTATGTGGAAGTTGTTGGGTTTTATTGGAAGAAGAACCCATTGACATACTTGGAGTGAGAAAACTAGAAGGTATAAACTTCTATAAACGAGGAAATCTGCAGATGCTGGAAATTCAAACAACAACACACACAAAATGCTGGTAGAACACAGCAGGCCAGGTAGCATCTATAGGGAGAAGCGCTGTCGACGTTTTGGCCCGAAACGTCGACAGCGCTTCTCCCTATAGGTATAAACTGTGTAGCACTTTTATGATAAAACACCTGCATTTGCTACTCTCAAATTCTAAAGAAGCAGGAGTTGTAGCTAGCAGTGACACTAAAGCTGTAGTGACATACAGCTCTGAAGCTCTCCAGGGATAATGACAACATCTTTGTAAGTTTCAGTTTTATTTTTTCAGCGTGTCAAAACATTGGGCCATAGCTGCAGGCACACGTGGATCCTGTGTCTGGCCACATACTTGCCCTTTGTTCTTGTCGACCCCTCCCCAACTCCCTCTCTGGCCATACCCTCTGCCTACAATCCAGACTATGGTTCAAATACACACTGATTTCATTTTGGGTTGACAGATCGTTCCTTTGAGATACATAGTGGAGGCACATTGTAATGGGTAAGACGCGTCAGAAGCTCCAAACACTTTTGGGAGAAACTAATTAACACAAGTGTTCTAAAATCTATTGACAAGAGAGCCAGACACCTAAAATTAATTGAGTACTCAAATATAAGCACACAAAGCTATTGATTGCCTATACCTGTGACCATGTTTAATATGCTATATGACAACATCTGTTTGGTCTGCCAGATTGAACTCAGTCACAATGGGGCAAATAGCTTAGCCCCATTTGTTTGATGCAAGCCAATTAACATAAACCCATTATCAAAATTTGGCTCCTGCATATGCAATCTCTTTGTCTGTGGAGCAGCCTATGCTTATAACTTCAATTTACTGCTTACAATTTATATTTTAAAAACCTGAAGGCTAATTGCAAGTTTCATGAACTTACATTTACGATAAGAACTTGTCTGGTTCTTGTTTGAGTTAATATCTGCTATATTTACATAACTCCACAATACTCCCATCAAAAACTTCATCAAAAAGCATATTTTTTGTCACTGTATGTTTTTCTGCTATTGTAACTGTATGTGCTGTTAATACTATGCTTGCACCTTGGCCCCAGATGAATGCTGTTTTTTTTGGCTGTACTGTATTCATGTATGGTTGAAAGACAATTAAATTTGAACTTGTAACCCTTAACCCTTTTACCAACGAAGAAGTCTGTAAGTTGCATGGCCCAAGATTGATGGTGCATTGGATGTTGTCCTGGTCCAGCTTGCCTTCCACTGAGTAAACACTGGAGGGCAGCACTGACGGGAGGGGTGAGCCCCCAACCCAGTTCAGATTCCAGTGAACTCAGAGTCCTCTGATCCCTCCTGGATGGCTGCAACAGGTGATACCACAACATGAGGACCTGGTCCACATAACAACTGAATCATTGCGGCTCCCCTACTGTCAGTCTTGCGGACCAGTCAACCGGACATGTAGTATTCTGTATTATCAGTGTCCAATAGGGTCTTGTGCTCACAATTAAAAACAGACAAGGCAATCATTCTTCCCGACTTAAGCATACTGACCAGTGGGCACCCTTCAGTATTAGCCCTATTGCACTACACTTGGTTCATAACCCTCTATGCCTAAGGATTTCAAGTACTCATTTAGATGGCTCTTAAATCCTGTCAGTGACCCAACTTTAACCACTCTCTCTGGCAGTATATTCCAAATATAGACCACTCTCTGTGTGACAGCCCTTCTCAAATCCCTTCTGTGTCTCTTACTCGTAAACCTATCTCATAAAGTTTTATCTATAGTTTTCTGCAGTCTACCTTTTATATACTGCTCAAAAATGCCTGACGTATACAGCCCATACATATGACTACTTGGGAGACTGCTATATATTATTATTTGGTACAAATGGATCCCAGGAATGGAGCCCTGCCATAACTTGGAAGTGGCCTTTCTTAACCTTCTCTGCTCCAGGGAGAAAAAGCCTATCTTTCCCAGTCTCATAATTGAACTGCTGAATCCCAAATGACAACCTGGTGAGTTTCCTCTGTATCCTCCAGCGCTATTACATTCTTCCTGTACTTTACTGACCAGAACTGCATGTAATACTTCAGCTGAGGTCTGACCAACTAATCTCTGACTAGAGTATTAGACAAATGTACATTTTGTATAAACAACCCAAAATCAAATGTAATTTTTCATTTTTCAGATGAAAGAAGAACGCTTTAAATCTCTCTTTGGTGCCTTTGGAACATTAACCGACTGCATATTGAAATTCACAAAGAATGGAAAGTTTAGAAAGTTTGGATTTGTCGGGTTCAAAACGGAAGAGGAAGCACAAGCAGCTTTAAAACATTTCAATAAGACCTACATTGATACTTCTAAGATTACAGTAAGTATTCTGGAGTCTTGTTAATTTAATTAAACCAAAATCATATTAAAATGATTTCATAAACACGAGAAAGTCTGCAAATGCTGGAAATCCAAAGCAACACACACAAAATGCTGGAGGAACTCCGTAGGTCAGAGAAAATCTATGGAAATTAATAAACAGTCGATGTTTCAGGCTGAAATCCTTCTTCAGGGCTGAAATGGAAAGGGGAAGATGCCAGAATCCCCCACCTTTTTATTCTGGTGTCTTCCCCATTCCACTTCAGTCTTGAAGAACGTTTGCATGTTATTCATTTCTATAGATGCTGCCTGACCTGCTGAGTTCCTCCAGCATTTTATGTGTGTTGCAGCATGATTTTACAGTTGTCCTAGGTTTAATGTTTTGAATGGTCTTGCAATCTTCGAAGGTGATTCTGTGAACATTAACCAATATTCAACGTTTTATACATTGTTTTGTACTGATGTGCTGTTTTAAGATACTAGATTTCTTGTTTATTTTGTTCTGTCAATCTGTTTCATCTGCAGTAATGTTGGTGTAGCATTTTGATGGCAGTGGTTTGTTTTCCAGATTATATACCATATGACAATTAAAGATGCTCTTAAAGAGAGCTAGCTTCATGCTGGGAATTTAGTGTACATAATGCAATTATGGTGAAGGTTGGTCATCCTGCTAACTCCTTGATAGAATATCTAGAAAAACAAGCAAAGTAACAGTGGACTACTGTCAATCAGTACCACTGTCAATTCAGGGTGATTCTGACACCTCTTTCAAACCTACTTTTTCTCTGGTGGAAAAGTAACAATAACAGATATTAGAGTATATCTTCCTGGGAGTACATAACTTATTGACTTGAACTGCAGTTAGTTTCCAAGAAGTGGTGTGAAGAAATTTAGTTATTGTAAACTTTTGTAAAGAGGCAGTTAAGGCTAAAGGGGATAATCTAAGTTGTACATAAGGCAACTTAAAATGATGGGACTCCAGACCCCATTACTGGAGTTTAAAAGACTGATGTAGGAAAACAGAAAAGAATAAAAGCTATTGTATAGAGAAAGATGGTGCCATAGCAGAATAAAAGAGGGCTGAAGTCTTTTTGAAAGTTGGGTAAGTAGCACTGTAGATCAGCATTGTCATGGATGATGTGTGCAGTTAGAATTTTTGGATATTTGGACGATGGTAAGTTGATGAGCTGAAAATTAGAAATGTAAGTATGGAACCAATAGACAAATGTTTTATTTGTGGTTAGGAATATACATTAATGATCTGGATGATGGGGTGGTAAATTGGATTAGTAAGTATGTAGATAATACTAAGATAGGTGGCGTTGTGGATAATGAAGTAGGTTTTCAAAGCTAGCAGAGAGATTTAGGCCAGTTGGAAGAGTGGGCTGAAAGATGGCAGATGGAGTTTAATGCTGATAAGGGTGAGGTGCTACATTTTGGTAGGAATAATCAAAATAGGACATACATGGTAAATGGTAGGGCATTGAGGAATGCAGTAGAACAGAGTGATTTAGGAATAATGGTGCATAGTTCCCTGAAGGTGGAATCTCATGGATAGGGTGGTGAAGAAAGCTTTTGGTATGCTGGCCTTTATAAATCAGAGTATTGAGTATAGGAGTTGGGTTGTAATGTTAAAATTGTACAAGGCATTGGTGAGGCCAAATTTGGAGTATTGTGACCAGAACTGTACACCGAATTATAGGAAAGATGTCAACAAGTTAAGAGAGAGTACAGAGGAGATTTACTAGAATATTACCTAGGTTTTAGCACCTAAGTTACAGAGAAAGGTTGAACAAGTTAGGTCTTTATTCTTTGGACCATAGAGGGTTGAGGGGGGGACTTGATAGATATATTTAAAATTATGAGGGGGATAGATAGAGTTGACGTGGATAGGCTTTTTCCATTGAGAGTAGGGGAGATTCAAACAAGAGGACATGAGTTGAGAGTTAAGGGGCAAAAGTTTAGGGGTAACACGAGGGGCAACTTCTTTACTCAGAGAGTGGTAGCTGTGTGGAAGGAGCTTCCAGTAGAAGTGGTAGAGGCAGGTTCGATTTTCGTCATTTAAAAAAATAATTGGATAGGGATATGGACAGGAAAGGAATGGAGGGTTATGGCCTGAGTGCAGGTAGGTGGGACTAGGTGAGAGTAAGCGTTCGGCGCGGACTAGAAGGGCCGATATGGCCTGTTTCCGTGCTGTAATTGTTATATGGTTATATAGGAATTGGTAATAGGCAGAAACTTTTTAATTCAACTCTGAAACAACATAGTATTGCACATCAGTTGAGTTATATTTACAACTGAGTAAGTACTGAAAAGAAGAAGCACCTAGAAGCAAGAAATATGAATTCTGGAGTAGACTTAAAAAGCAATAGCCTGGAAATTAAGATTATAATTACCTGCCAAAACCATCAGCATTCTCTCTCATTACATTGTGAAACTCACTGCAACTTCTGTTGTTTGTACATGGCACGGTAAAATCCAAGAGCTTCTGCAATTTGTTACCTTGTTACTCTACTGGGTGCATTTTCACAGCTTTCATGTGAATAAAAGTTGCCTTAAATAGAGTCTCAGTACCTAAGAGCCATTTTTACAAAAAAAAACCATGGGAAACATTGCTCTTTTCTAAATGGTTTTCTGCTAAATTTTAATTGTGTACTGTGTTGTTGCCTGCTAGAGCCACCTGGGGAAGGTGGGGTTGGAGGCGGTGAGTAGTCCAAAAAATGATGCATATGATTGTCTTGGATGTTTTTCTTGTGATTGCAAGACCATGTTGGATATCGGTAATGTAGAATACTGCAAGTCCGGTTCATTGTTGAAACTGACAGCGGGTGAGATTCATGGCCACGGTTGTACATAACAGGCCCTTGTGCCAGAGTCATCTATTGCAGGTGGCCAGGAGAGGAGACGCCGGAGGAGGTATGAGAAACAGCAGAGGAAGGCACAGCAGGCCCACAGGGTTAGGGGCCAGCCCCTCCCGTTGGTGCTGCCCTCCAGTGTTAACTCATTGGAAAACAAGCTGGATTGCATTTGTCTGTGGCTGAACCAGCATGTGTTGAGGAGCTGCTATGTGCTTATTCTTGCAGAAATACGGCTCTGGGCAACATTCCATGTACCATCAATCTACAGACCATGTCATTCAGGGACTTGGCTAATATTGTTTTTTTTTTGTGTGACTATGTGCTATCATAACTATATGTACACTGTGACTGTATGTACTGTGTTTTGCACCTTGGTCCTGGATCTATGGGCATGGACTCTTAAGATCCCACTGTTTCTCCCACTGCTAAGAATCCTGCCATTAATCTTGTATTCTGTCTTCAAGTTCAACTTTCCAAAGGGTATCACATCACACTTTTCTGGATTGAACTGCATCTGGCACTTCTCAGCCAAGCTCTGCATCTTATCATTATCCCTTTGTAACCAATGACAGCCATCTGCATGCACTATTGCAACACAACCAACTTTTGTGGCATCTGTAAGCATACTATCCACCCTTCCTGGGAAAGGCTTCCTGATTCAAGTCATTTGTAAAAATCACAAAGCATTGGGTATCAGAACAGATCACTGTGGAACATCACTGGTCATTGACCTCTGTGCAGAATACTATCAACAGCCATCCACTGCCTTCTGTGTGTAGAACAATTCCGAACCACCACAACCCAGATAACCTAACTTTTGCAAAGCAATGGTATTTACAATTATTTTTAATTCTTCGATGAATGCTTATAACATTTCTTATTGTCTATATGTTCATTTGCAATTAAATGTTGGATCAATTTAAATTATTTCTAGGTTTGTTATAATTTTATTACTTCCAGATTTCCATGGATATTTAACATTTGAGGCTGAGATTGATAGATTTTTGGGCACCGGAGAATAGGAAGATTTGGATATTGGACAAAACTAGTAGAAAGGGCAGGATGAATGACATTCTTATTGTATGAAAGTTTAATTGCTAATTTTTATGCTGTTTCTTACATTGTTTTCCATGAAAAATCTTCTGTTGCTTCGTGAACATGTTGCCATCGTTTGCGCTGATGGTCTATAGACTTCATAACTGATGTTAAAACAATTTAGCCTTTATTGGTAAAAGCACATGTGTGCCTCAACGATTGTTAAATTTAAGGCAAGTTTGTTTTGTAAAGTTAGCATCAAGGTCTGTTTATTGCTTGCTACTGACTTTCTGATCCACACCTACAACTCCACAGTTGGAAAAAGTCTTACTCCTGTCTAACTTTGTGTTATATATTTATTGTGTGAGGTGGCAGATTGGTAGGTCTAAACTGCCTATGTACGTATGGTGGCTGATCATATGCTTGTGGCTCATGTCATTGAAAGGCAGCATATAAATTAATGTAAGGGTGAAGGTAGATCCTAGCTGTCCCTGATGTAATGAAGAGAAGCTAAAGCAGACACTTGACCGTTCTAAACACAGGAATGTAACTACATAGATACTTCACTGAAGATAATCTCATAGCTCCATATATCCGAACATCAAGCACCCACTTACATATTCTAGACTAACATTTTTATTCTTCATACATTGCCATCAGTTCCCACTGGATTCCACCAAACACCTATATACTAGAGACAATTCACAATGGCCAATTAGTCTACAAACCCACACGGTCATGGAGGATGTGCAAACAGAATCCATGGTTGAGACTGAACCCTTTTGCTGGAGTTCTAAGGCAGCAGTTGAACTACTCTGCCATCAAAATGAAAACAAAATGGAGAAAGTAGGAATGGTATACCAGATTGAATAGCATAGAAAATGATGAGGGACAGGTGGAAAACTTGAAGAAGTTGTTGGTAATTTAAATATCATGTTTCTCTCCTGCATTATTACTTCTGCGACTAATACTGAATTTGTTCTTTATTAGCCATACCTCGATAAGTTTATAAAAGAAAACTGTTCGTAAAATAAATGTGGCTGTCATCTTAATCATCTGGTGATGCTTTTTGCTGTAATATGTGGTTATCTGTGTTGGAAGTTGATTTTGCTGATCAGGGAAGAGAAGTGCACACTGAAAATGTGTCCTTGGTGTCCGAAGACCAGCTTTGGCTCCTGTCCCTTGTGGCTGGTATTTCTGTTTTGTTTATTTAAGAAGAAGAAAATCCCATTTGTAAAATAGAGCTGTGCTGTAGAGTTGTCCGCGAGGTATTTTTAATGCCTTCAATTAATATGATACGGGCTGCTGTGCACTGTTGTACCGAAATTTATTCTGCTGTTGTCTAAAGGAAATTAGAAAAAAAACTAGGTAAGATTTTCACCGAGTGAGATGGTTGGTGATTGGCATACAGGGTTCCATTAGGTAAATATGGGAATCTCGTTGTATTTATGTAATAGGGCAAGCATAATATTTTAAACCATGCAAATTATGAGAAAATTTTATATACTATTTGCAATTTGGATGAAAAATTGACCTTTGTTAAATTTTGAATTGTCCATTAAAAGGTGTGAAGAAAATTTTCACTGCTGTACCTTTGAGCTAACACTAATAGACAAACTGTTTGTTATAGGTGGAGTTATGTAAATCATTTGGGGACCCAGGTTTGCCCAAACCGTGGAGTAAGCACTCACAGAAAAATTCAACTGAGGAAAATCCAAAAATGCCAAAAGAACAACAAGGTCCAATTAAGGAAAAGGTATGCGACAATTGAATTGAATACCAGGCCTTTGTAAACCTGATTACAAATAACTTAAGTGATGGTAAATTGATTTAATTTTAGATTTTCAGTATGATTCCAGTCATTTTAAATGTGATATATAATTATGTTCTGTGTAATTCAAAAAGTTATTATACCAAGCATAATAAATAACAGCCAAACATTATCATTCTATATTGCAGAAACATTACTTTAATCAGATGGTGGTAAATCTGTCGAATTTATTGCCACAAGTGGCTGTGAGGGCCAAGTCATTGGGTGCATTTAAGTCAGAGATAGATAGGTTCTTGATTAGCCAGGACATCAAAGGGTATGGGGAGAAGGCAGGGGAGTGGGGATGACTGGAATAATAGGATCGGCCATGATTGAATGGTGGAGAAGACTCAATGGGCCGAATGGTCTACTTCTGCTCCTATATCTTAGGTCTTATATTTTAGTCCATGGTCTACTGTCCTCGCCTATTAGGTTCCTCCTCTAGTCCTTTAGCTCTTCCAGTTACCACCTTTCAGCTTCTTGCATCATTTCCTCTGCTCCACACCCACCCCTCCGACTTCCCCCTCACCTGGTTTCACTTATCATCTGCCAGCTTTTATTCCTTCCCCTTCCCCAACCTTCTTATTCTGGCTTCTGTCCTTTGTTTCCAGTCCCAATGAAGTGTCTTGGCCTGAAGTGTTAATTAACTGTCTGTTCCCTTCTTTAAATGCTGCTTGACTTGCTAAGTTCCTCTAGTATGTTCTGGATGTAATATATTTTAATTATTAAGATATTGGGAATAAAGAGGGGAAGGACTGAAATACATTAATGCTGAAGTGAATTTCATATATAAATCTGTTTTATATAAGTACTTTGCTGACACCCCATGGTAGAAGTTGATCATTGCACAATATCAGTGAAGGTCTTTAATTGCAAGTTTCGAGGGAAAATTAAGAGGCAGCGCTTTTGATAAGTTTGGCTTTAGTGGTTAGGCAAAAAGCATTATAAAAACTTATTCCAATTTGCTGTTACAGGACAAAGTAAAGAAATTTGCCATTGAAGATCTAGAATCTGTGAGTAGAAATTTGATGCTCTCTTGGAATACCGTAGATTTCGCACTACAGAGCGCACCTGATTAAAAGCCGCTGGCTCTAATTTTAGAAATAAAATCAATTTTGTACTTGTACAAGCCGCACCGGATTTTCGGCCGCAGGTGTCCCACGTTGTAATATGAGATATTTACACAGAAAGATATTACACGTGAGGATTTTTTAACTTTTAATTAAATCCATATGGTAACATAAACAAATACATATTGCAAATGCTTTTTTTCGAACCGTGCCTGTAACGCGGCTACTTTTAAATATACGTTGCGTATACTTCTTTACTGAACAACATTCCAATATCTCCTAACGACTGGTAAAAAATGTATATACTGCAGCCTACCAGGAAAAGTTATTGATCGCCTTTAACTTAAAAGCAGTGTTTTGGCTCCGCCGCTCGCCCCCCGCCTTCCCGTTTATCGCAAACCGGTATTTCCCACAAGACGCGGCGAAACCGGGTGTGACGTCATAGCATCCCGGGATGTAGTACAGAAAACAAATATAGTTAAAACACTTCTAACTTTAACTAACAAATGAATTACTAAGCGAAAATATTATAAACTAAATAACTGCCATAAAGGCAGCACAATGCTTTTCTTCGAGTGTTTTCCATGTTGATGAGGGTGAGTACAAATGACTGATTTACAATAATTTAATTGTGAAAGTGCGCTTGATTTATCGTACAATTTCATTGGACCTCTGTGAACTACTCATCAATTTTATTGGTCTACTGTTACGAGGCAAAATGTTTTTGGCGGCATGAAAAAAAATCATGCATTAGCCGCACCGTAGTAAAGGCCGCAGTGTTCAAAGCTGTTCAAAATGTGGGAAAAAAGTAGCGGCTTATAATCCGACATCTACGGTACTTTGATTTTTTTTCCATCCAATAATCTGTATGCAACTTGTGCTGGAAATGTGACTTGGCTTATTTTTTTTCTGAAGTTGAAGAAAGATAGCGAGTTTGAAGAATTTCTAGCCGTGCATGAGAAACGTAGCAAAGCACCAACCTGGTCCAATGACACCTTACCGGGGAAAAAGGAAGAGGTAAAGAAGGTAGATGATTATCTGAACTTTGATTCAGATGATTCTGAAGAACTGAGTGAGACGGAAGATATCAAGGGAACAAAAGGTAAGTACCTACTGTAATTCTTGTACTGCAGTGTATCCTATTTTAATAATTTATGTTTTATGATTAACTTCAATCCAGAATGAGTTACTACTAGTATCCTGCATAACTGCTTGCAACTAGAGGTTTTCCAAGTATGTGTGTGTAAATGTGGAAATCTGAAAATTGCAAGAACAACTTTCTACTACGAAGCAGGCTGCATACTGACGTTGGATAACTCATAGGGACTGGTGCAAGAGAGGGGAGCTTGTGCTAAATACTGGACACTAAAATTGTAAATTAGCCATATTTTTGCTAATGACATTAAATAAAAATAATTTTTTATTGTTTGTCAAATTTTTTTAACTTGGTGATGAATATATTTTTGATTCCAATATTCTAGATCATAGAGCCTCACTTCAGATTGTTAATGTATGGTGTTTTATTTGTAATGTAATTTAGCTGCATCCCAGAGGACAGGTTTTAGATCATATTAGAGCTAGAAAACAGGAATGTGGACAATGTATCTTTAGTTACTGTTTGTCACGTTCATCAATATATTTAACATATCTGTGGAAGAAAGGACTGAATATAAGCTGATTATATTGTACCTGTAATAGGATTTATTTTGACTCTGCATCTCACTGCAAAAAGACAGCGGGCAAGAAATAAGTTTTACCCTGTATTGTATGGTCTTGAATGCATATGAATCTTTCATTGTAATTAAGTGGTGTTGGCCGTGATTGAGAAAAAAGTTGCTTGTTTGTAATATTTTAACTTCTAGGTGCACAAAATAAAACAAAAGAAAAGCTTGCATTGGCAAAAACAGTTTCGGACATGGATTATTTAAGATCAAAAGTAGTTAAGAAAGCAGATGAGAATTCTGAAATTGATGAAGGATCTGAAAGTGATGAAGACATTAAGTTATCATCTGAAGGAAATATGTTATACACAAATAATGAAGAAAAGGAACAAGGTGGAAAACTTGAGAAATCAGGACCTGAATGGAGGAAGAAGAAACAACTAGAGGTTTGAAAATGTTTCAGTGTTTGTTATTTCTTAGTGCTTTCATTTATCTTTGTCCAGGGACACTATTGTGATCACTATTTTCCAATTAAGTCATTGATTTGTAACCTGGGGTCTGTCTGGGTTGCCTTTTTAAAGACTTTAAAAAATTTTGTGAATAAAAATAATGTCCATAATAATTAGATAGTTTTTGGAAGTGAAAAAGAGGACTTGTGATTAGCTGCTTGCCTTGGTATTTCAGAATATAAAACCATCCAGATTTTTAAAATATTTTGTGAATGAATTATGAAAAATAAATAATTTTGTATTATTTGGCTAATCTTTTTGACTTGGTGATGAATATTTTTTGATTCCACCATTCTAGTTCATAAAACTTTCTTATACAAGTATAAAATGTAATGAAAAATGAAATTAAACATTAATAGATGTGTGGTTTCTTAACATAGACTCTGTTGTATAATTATTTTTAGAAGGGAACTCCTGGAAATGAAGCCAGCACACCTTATACTTTGAAACTCCGAGGTGCCTGCTTTAATGTGAAAGAGGTTTGTTTTCTGTTGCATTGATTATATGGTCTATTTTGTGAACAAATGTACTATTTGAGAGTTTACTTTTGCAGTATTCGGCAGGGGCACAGGAAATGAATTTCTACCTGCATTTGGATATTTTATGTTTTATGTAGGTAGTGAAAATTGATTTCAGCTTTTTTAAAGGCATAGTGAGCAGATATTGATGCATTGTAACTTGGTTTTTGGAAACATTGCTGGAAGAGCTGTAATAGTTTAAATTTACTACTTGTAAAATTATTGATGAGAATGAAGTTAAGGTTGGGAAAGAAACAAAAAATGTTAAATTCTGATGGGGCAACAAATAGTTATGGGGAAAAAAAGGGGCTGACATAGAGTTGGAAAAAATAATTCTGACTGTAAGGGGGAGAAAAGCTTTTTTTTAGTAAAACCCACAATTTTAATTCTCTAATTTTAATGTGCATTCATTTCATTTTCTGATCTCTCTTCAGAAGCAAGTGAGGGAGTTTTTCGTGCCTTTGAAACCTGTAGCCATTCGGATTATCAAAAATGCAACTGGCAACACTACAGGTCTGTTACCAATTCTTCACATTTTCCTTCACAAAGTATTTGCTTTAAAGAGTTGTATGCATTTTTGTATCTCTCACTAATATGAAATAGGGCTTTGATTTTAGTACTGTATTTGTACCATAGTGAAGACTGGTAATTCTACAGTTATCTTTCACTGATAGAGTATGCTTCCCCCTACCCATTTTATGAAAACAAAATCTAATTAAAAACCATCTATTTAACCAACTTTCATCACTTCATTGCTTCAGTATCTGTTTTATTGGTTTAGGAACATATTGCTACAAAGAAAATGTTATGTAACTTTAAGTTGTTTTTGAATTTGACAAAATGTTGATATTCATCATGTTGAGTAACGTGATTCTATATTTGATAAATAAATTCAGTTTTCTGGAACATTTTCTTTTACAGGGTATGTATATGTAGACTTCCAGTCAGAAGATGATCTTGAAAAGGCATTGAAGAGAAATAAAGAGTACATGGGTAAGGGATCTTGATAGAGCAATAGTCCTTATCTTATAACTGTCCTTGTAAAGCAAAGATTTAATATCCTGAATGGTGTCTGTATTGTTGATCCCAAAATATTTCCCTATTTGTTTAAAGGTAGAAGATATATTGAAATTTTCAGAGTGAATAATGCAGTCAAAACTAAGCCAGTAAGGAAAAATGATAACCAAAAATGGCTGATGAGGCAAAAGAAAGCGAATGAGGTGGAAGAGGATGTCTCTGATTCAGGAAGGTTGTTTGTCCGAAACTTACCATACACCTGTACAGAAGATGACTTGGAAAAAGTTTTTTCTAAATATGGTGAGCAGTTAATGTTCCTTCACTTTTCTGCTTATCAGTGATAAATATTGCAAGCTCCAGTTTTGTTAGTACTTTTACAAAGTTTTCTGCAAAATTGTATTAATTTACATCCAAGCAATGTTATAGTTCGAAGCACTTGAATGAGGCCACTGACCTTAATTAAGAAGTTAAGTTTGGCAAAGTTTTTTTTGTTTTTAATACCTCTGCAAAGTTATTTTGTAATTAACAGCAGTTTTAATGATTTAAAATATTTTGCTTATTAATTTCAACTGTTTTTAAATATCTCTTAGAAGACATTTAAAAACACCAAAATAAGCCTTTGATCACTTGACTTAAAACCACCGGTGGAGTACAGAAGGTGGGGCTTGGTATCGTCTGTGGTTGCAGCCTGATTTGCATGCAAGGTGGTCATGGAATGGAAGCTTAAAATTGTCAATGTGGTTTGGGCTGGTGTGGTATGTGGGCAGTGGGTTGGATGGTTGAAACCTATTTAATGTTTATTTTCCAAGTTTTAAAAAGATGTTAAAATAACTATAACATTTCAGAACTCTTAAAACAATTAAATAAACTAAATCTAAAAACATACTATTTGAACTTTAGTTTTTCATAGCCATTTGCTTCCAATCTGACATGTGTTGATAAGAGTGGATTCCTTCATTATAAGTGGTGGAAAATCTCTGCTGCTGCTACTTCCTGTGCTATAAAGGAAACATTGGTGAATAGCCATTATTATGCACATAAACAGTGAGAAATCTTGAACTCTCAAATAAATGCAAGGAATACGCAGCTGAATGTAGATTTTCTTGCAAAATTTAGACCATTACCTCTGACTCTGTTCTAATTTTTGGTACCGATCTTGAATTGGCATTTAACTGATACTACTCTTTGAAGAAGAATGTTCCATTGTTAGTAAAAATATAATGCTGTAGTTTGCTAACTGCAGTTCTAATTTGATCAAATTTAAGTAATCTTCAGAGTTATGGGTAAGGGTATTTAAACCTAGTACCTATATCAACAACATCCCACAAGGAATTTGAACAGTTGATAGTGATGAATGGATTGCATTCAAATCAGTAAAAATAGTTGTGTGGTCGTGCAGCCTTGAATGTTTCTCAGCATACAATAATGTGCTGAGCACGTTGCTTTTAATTGGACTGCAAAGTAGGATGGGCAAGTCATCAGAACTGACGACACTAAAGCAGTTGCCTATAAGTGGCATATTTAAATTACCGTAGATTCCGGATTTTAAGCCGCTACTTTTTTCCCACATTTTGAACAGCTTTGAACTCTGCGGCCTTTAATACGAAGCGGCTAATGCATTATTTTTTTTCATGCCGCCAAAAACATTTTGCCTCGTAGCAGTAGACCAATAAAATTGATGAGTAGTTCACAGAGTTCCAATGAAATTGTACGATAAATCAAGCGCACTTTCACAATTAAATTATTGTAAATCAGTCATTTGTACTCACCCTCATCAACATGGAAAACACTCGAAGAAAAGCATTGTGCTGCCTTTATGGCAGCTATTTAGTTTATAATATTTTCGCTTAGTAATTCATTTTCTAGTTAAAGTTAGAACTGTTTTAACTATATTTGTTTTCTGTACTACATCGCGGGATGCTATGACGTCACACCCGGTTTCGCCGCGTCTTGTGGGATACCAGTTTGCGATAAACGGGAAGGAGGGGGGGCGAGCGGCGGAGCAAAAACGCTGCTTTTAAGTTAAAGGCGATCAATAACTTTTCCTGGTGGGCTGCAGTATATATATTTTTTTACCAGTCGTTAGGAGATATTGGAATGTTGTTCAGTAAAGAAGTATACGCAACGTATATTTAAAAGTAGCCGCGTTACAGGCACGGTTCGAAAAAAAACATTTGCAATATGTATTTGTTTATGTTACCATATGGATTTAATTAAAAGTTTAAAAAAATCCTCACGTGTAATATCTTTCTGTGTAAATATCTCATATTACAGCGTGGGACACCTGCGGCCGAAAATCCGGTGCGGCCTAAAATCCGGTGCAGCCTGTACAAGTAAAAAATTGATTTTATTTCTAAAATTAGAGCCAGCGGCTTTTAATCAGGTGCGCTCTGTAGTCCGGAATCTACGGTACTCTTCATATTTCGCCTTCTAGATCGACTAGACCTGTTATAGGATTGAAATCCCCATTTTTAGGATTCCTGTTATAGAGATTAGGAAGATTTTTAAGATTTATTTCCATCAACTATTTTTCATTGATATAAAATCAGTTTCTGTAATGTTAGTGGTGTTAATATCTCTGAATAAGGTCAAAAAGATAGTCTTGAAAGTTCTGACACAAAGTTCAAATTTATTATCAAAGTATGCATATTATGTACAATAATAATATGCAAGCACCCACTAAGCAAAGATGCACAGTAGAGTTCACTTAAAAAAAGCACACACAAGACCTTCACTTATCCAATATGCAAAAGAGAGCAAATCATGCAAGTTGTTCTTAAAAAAAAAAGTTCCATGTGTTTTTGTATACATTAATTGCAAAGTCTCCGAAAGTGAGTCTACAGCTGTGCAGCCTGTCCAGGAGTCTGATGGCTCAGAGCAACAACTGCTCCCAAACTTGGTGTATGGGCCCCAAGACTCCTGCACCTCTTCCCTGATGTTAGTAGTGAGAAGAGAGGGAGACCAGTCACATAAAGCAGATGGCTCTGAACACCTTTTCGTTTTCTGCTCTATTTTAACCTTAGTCAGCACGGAGTAATAGAGCTGATCACTAGTTCATCTTCTGCTATCTGGCCTCGATGTAGTGTCCAACCCCAGCGATTGCTACCCTGACTGTACCTGCATTCTCAAGAGTCTAGTTCACAGAAAACCCCTGGGAGACCCCAAAAGGGCCAGATCATTTAGGCAGTTCAGAAGTTAATTCTTCAAAAGGAAATTACAGGCTACAGACAGCAGCAATCGAAGTTCAGAAGAAGAAATATATCCACTAGAGTATCTAGTAGTTTTATGAGCTCTTTGCAAGATGTTGCTGTTGGTTGCCAGTGCCATCTGCCAATTTGACACAAGGCAAATTTCCACTCTTGGCTCTGCTTGCCATTGAAGGCAAATCGCGGTAGCCCTTGTCAGTGCATAATCTGTAGTCAACTTGTCATTGAGACCTTGTATTGCTTGGCTGATGCCTTCTGGATATGAAAGGTCAACTTACTTGATCCCTTTCTTCCTTCCCAGGCAAGTGAAGATAGTCAAGCAATGTAGGGATAAGCCAAATCCAACTCATTTCAGCTCAGTACTGTAAATTGAAATCGGCAGTACGTTGAAAACTAAACCAAATAGCACAATTTTCGGCTCTCTCTTCAATTAAGAATGTTGGCATCCAAATGGATGAAGTCAGATAAATAAGTTCCAGTTCCTGCAATAAATAAATGCTTGTTATTCTGCTCCTCCGTCATTATTTCAACACGCTCCTAAGGAAGCAGTGGAATACTGAGTTTTTCAGCTGCCCTTTACTAAACAGCATGTGGGCATTACAAATTATATCAGTTGAACATTTAAGCTAGTAGATAAATATATAAAGCTTGCTGAATTGCTCAAAATAGTTGCTGCAATTATGTTGTGAATTGACCTCTATGAAGATGAATGATGACTTTGATCTTGGAGTCATCAGAAATGCACAAAATGCAATCATTATAGCTATTTATGATATATTGATCACTAATATATAAATTTTCTTGAAATGTTACTTATAATATTTCAGATATGACATCTGCTTAAGTCAGAATTACATCTGGCTGTATCAAAATAATTGTAGCTATTTAAAATAATGCATTGTCATTAAACACCCAACAGGTCCGTTATCAGAGATCCACTTTCCTATAGATGGTCTAACGAAAAAGCCAAAGGGATTTGCATTCATTACTTTTATGATACCTGAGCATGCTGTGCGGGTTCTTGCTGAGTTAGATGGTAGTATATTTCAGGTATGTTTGTGGCAATTTTACATGTTTCTGGTTGTATTTAACTGAGCTATACACTGTAATGTAGAGTGATTTAATTATGTGTTTTCATAAAGAACTGAGTAATATCCTAGTGACAAACAATAGTTTTTTTTTCAAAATTGTTTCTTTTGTCTCATCCCATCACTATTAAATTTATGTTGGCATACAAGTTACAAGAAACATAATTTGAGAATGGAAATTGAGTTTGAAAATGTACTTTTCTTCATAACTTATAAATGATCAACTTTATCTTGCGTGCCAAATGTCTTTTTGGTTTCGGATGAAAAAAATACAATCTTGTATAAACACATCTGTTCATGGAGCCACATTAGGAAATGCCATAACAAAATTGAGGTTATTTAGGGAAATCTGGAAAAGTCATTTTAACATTTTACATGATCAACATATGGGAGATCACACTGACCCTTTTATTGAACTTGGTTTTGATCCAATCACCTGTACTTTGAAATGATGTGTTATTTGGTGCTTTGAACTACATTTGAAGAGCACATGTTTGATGGGAAATAGCGTTTGTAAATTTGTTTCTAAGTAGAACTTTAGGTTTTCATTTGAGTACAATTTACTTGTTACACAGTGGATCAAGTCCTCTCAATTTCAAAATTAAGCATATTGTAGTCATATAAGGTTTTAAAATTTCCCATTTTCCAATTTTACCTGCTTTTAACTTTGGGAAGGGGGAAAATTACAGAATAGTCTTACAAAGAATATATTCAATCTGCGTATAACAATTAACATTTAAAATATTCTGGATCAGGTTTGTGCAATCATTTTGGGCCTGGAAAGTTATTTTTAGGTTCCTGGACAGTTTTAGGATTTTGGTTCTTGAATTGTATCACAAGGCTGTTTTGGGAAGATGTTTGGACTTCTTGTTTTTCTTTTTGCTCTTTTTTTACACATAACATACCAGTACTGTATGACCACTTAAATGTGTGCTACCATGATCTCAGTGTTGAGTTATGTATTTGAAATTTACAGGCAAAGACAAAAACATATTAACCAAATAATCAAGGCCTGCTTTATTTATTTAAAAGCCTTTATCCTATCTGGGCCACTTTTAGAGAGTCCATAGCAGCACTTCACCAGCTTGTGTTGCCTTGGTATTTCCCATTGTTACTGGTCACAAACACCCACCTGTTACTGCACCATCAAATCATCTGCCTGATACCCATCCACTTCTGAATTATCTGCTCCAACTCCCTGTCTTTACCCATCATTGACAATGATCTGTTATTGTTAATTATTGATCCTTATCCATTTTTCTCCCCCATCACTTCTTCCTACAATCTTACTTACTCCATGATCTCTACAATGATGGGAGATTTAGAACATTTGAGGAAAATTTCCCTCAGAACCTTATAGGTTTGGCACATCCCTGTTGAATTTTAAAGATTTACAGTAAAATATTAAATTCAGATGATGTCTGAGACCAACTGCATGTAAAAATACACCTCAGTGAATTGTAACTAATATATCCTTTAAAAATTGTAAACATAATTATAAAATAAAAATGGAAAGTTAAATATTTGAGAAGACTGAACGTAGGCAATTATTTTAGTTATCAACACTGCCGTGAAATGTGAAGTTTGACAACATTAAAATCTTATTTGTGCATTACTTAATAATGTTTCTCCTGAGGTATTTCCCTAAGTAAACCTCAATTTGTTATGACATTTCTAATGTGTCTTGATGAATATGTGTTTGTCCAATATTGTAATTTATTCCTCATTGACCAAGAGACATTTGGCACTCAAGATAAAGTTGATCATTTATATGTTAAGAAGCAAAGTACATTTTCAAGCTTAGACACAATTTCCATTCTTAATACAGAGAACTACATTCTCTACATTCAAGATAGCAGTTAAGAATTTTTTTGTTTATATTTATCAGCAGACAGTTGGTACTGTTGTGCAGCTAGTTGAGCTGCTGCTTCATGGCACCAGAGACCCTGCTTCAATTCTATGTTACCTGTGTGAAGTTTGAATATTCTTCATGAAAAGTACAGATTAATGGATTAATTTGTCACTACAATGCCCCTGGAATGTAGGTGAAAGGCAAAATCTGGACAGGGGTTATTGAAAATGCTGGGGGAATAAAAGGAAGTATTAACATGGGATTAGAATAAATTATCCTGTGCTTGGTGGGCTGAAGAGCCTGTTTCTTTGACTGAGCTATATATGAACTCTTTGACATATCCAAATTAAACTGTTGAGGAATCCATACAAGGCAACCCATCAGAAACAATACTGCACTGATCTTCCACCTATTTTAGGCAGGAAAATATTAAATTATTGGTTGGTATTGAGTTTGAAAGGTATTTGGCATCTGGTGATACTATTATATTATTATTACATTCTATTATACTCCAGTCTTGATGAATGACTTGAAGTTTCCATAAGCATATTACTCACTATTTTAATTTGAAGGATATCTTATTTGTCAAGATTTTCCGGTAGCTTTTGTATTTCTTTTTTGAGGTAGATAAAGATGGTTTGTTAAAAGAGCCAATGTGCATGTTCATATTTCCTGAGCCACCAATTAATACATGGCTTAGATCATGTAATTCATAATTGGTCTCTGTGGAGGTTTATTAATAAGCAGGTTAGTTTGCTACATGTGCTCTTTGGCAAAATACATTCACTTCAGCATATTTATACTACTGATATAAAGAGTTGGGCATAACACAGCAAAAGTCAGCATGGATTGAATTATGTAAACTACTATTAAATCTTTTCTAAAATTCCTCTTGGTCTTACTGAGCAGAAATTACACTTGTATTAGGAGGGAATTTCCTTGATTGTTCCCTTAATTTGAATATGTGCAGAACTTGCATAAAATTGTCATGCATCTTAAACTGATATTGGATGTTTGAACAAAAATGGCTGTGGTACTAGTCAAGATTGTTATTAGTAGATTGGTATTTCAGTGTGTCACTGTACAGTCTGTATTTACTAAGGTCTTAACTGTATTATTTTTAAAGCATATCTGTGTCTAAAATATGTCAGAAATGATCCTTCACAGAACGTGTTAAGGAAATCAAATTAGAAATGGCTAGAAAAGTGACTCTCTATTCTATTCAGGGCAGGATGATGCATATTTTGCCATCAACAATAAGAGAGGAGAAAGATGAAAATGATGAAACTACCTTGGGTTCCTCTGCATTCAAGAGAAATAAAGCAGCTCAAGAAAAGACCAAGAGTAACAGGTTGGATATCAATGCACTGAAATTAAGTTTACAACTTCTAATTCAGGGGTTCCCAACCTGGGACCCACAGACTGTTTGCTTAATGGCATTTTTTTTTAAAAAGGCTGTGCACCCCTGTTGTATTGTAGAGACCATTTCAGGGTTGAAAATTTCCTGCCTAATTTTGTTGGTCTCCAACAAAGCAATAAAATTGTGTAATTTTGAGACATTTCAAAATGTACTGTTTCAAAATGCACATATTTTGAAATGTATAGAGGGATATATGTGTGAGTAACAAAGGACATAAATAAACATGAATTGTCTGGTATTACAAATGTAGTACACTGCATCAGAAAACAAGTTACAAGTATTAGTCATGTAAAACCAGTCCATTTTGCACATCTGCTGAGATCACAACACCTGCCTGACTGCAACTATCTTCAGCAGTGCTGCTATGTCATGATCCATCTGGGCATTCTAGTGGTCTCCTCACAAGTGCAGTTAGCAGTTCAGTTCACATAATATTGAAACAGCTGGAGCCAGATGCAGCCAAGCCTCTGGGACTGAAGGATATCCTGGCAATAATTCTGGTCAAGTTGTTCCAGGGAAGTTAGGACACTGGCACCTAACTGACAATGTGGGAAATTTCTTGGGCATATCTTAACCACAAAACAGGGCAAGCTAATCTATTTAATACTACCCAGTTATTCTACTCTCAAAATGGTAGACTAATATCATTACAGTGCTCTCAAGTGCAACTTATTATTCTTTTGCTCAGTTTGGATTTTGCCAGGGTTTCTTACTCTGGATTTCTTTATAGCCTTTGTCTAAATATGAGCCACAGAATTGATTTGAAGTGTTTTGAAGGACAGCATGTAACTGAGGGTGGCTTCCAAATGGTATGAAGCTGAAGTCAGTGAACATTAAAGGTGTTTCCTTCCTTCATGCCCCTAGATTGCAATGTCCCTTACAGCCATGTTTTAGGCCTAACTATTGTCAGCCTCCTCAGTATTAACCTTCCTTCCATTAATAAGTTTGGAAGTGGAGATGTTTGCTGATAATACAATGTTCGTCAATTTCATTCTTAAATTCATGATTTCAGAGGCAAGGGTTCATTTGTTTTGTTTTTAATTTGAATATATTTGATTTTAGATTGGATATGAACTTGTTCTTTTTAATTTCAGCTCACACAACTGGAACACGTTATTTATTGGAAGTAATGCTGTTGCTGATGCAATAGCAGCAAAATATAATGCCACCAAAAGCCAAGTGCTGGATCACGTAAGTTATTTTATTTGAATAGGCTAAGTAGTTTTAACTTGTATTAAGCCAATTAATGCTTTGTCCTAAAATTTTAAAAAATATGTTCTTCCAAAATATGATATGATGGAAAAATATGAAAGTATTTCAGCTTTTATTCCATTATGGATCTTTCATAGTAAAATAAGCATTCCATTTTAGTAGGGAGCAATTTACTTATTTATCTTTGGGACTATTCTATGAAAAGAACAGCAGGACTAATTGATGAGGTTTCTGTTTTAATATTGACAAGTCTATCAAACACCCATTCTGTGGCGGAAAAAAGAAAAAATCATGCACAATTTTAACAAAAACATTAACTACAGAGTTCCTGAAAGTGAGTCAGCAGCCACAGAGCTTCTGAGGTGAGTGAAGTCAGTCCAGAAACCTGATGGCTGCAGGCTGTGGCTAAGGAATCAGTTCAGTGCAGTGCCGATGGTTGCAGGCCACAGCTGCAGAGTCGTTTCAGCTCTGAATCGTGGTGATCAAATCATGCAAATAATAGAAAGGAGCTAAACAAAATTGAAAGGAACATAAAACTCCAGAAACTGAGTCCACAGAGGTGGGGGGAGTTCAGCTCTGAGGCAAGTGAAGCCTGATGTTTGCAGGGTAGCAGTTGCTCCTGCATCTGGTGACGTGGGACCCACGATTCCTGCACCTTCCATCTGTAGGCAGCGGTGACAAGAGACCAGTTAAACACAGGCAGACGGCACTGAGCACCTGTTCATTTTCCACTTTGTTGACGATTCTAATTTTGTTCAGCTCTTTAATCGGCAGAGAGTAATGGAGCCGACCATAGGTTTGTATTCCGCCATTAGGAATCGACGATGTGTACCTCCCCAGTGATGGTCATACCTGCACTTTACACGCTCATCCACGCCAAATACCCCATGAGATCACGGAAGCGCCAGGTTATTTAGTCAGCTCAAAGATGCATACTTAAAAGGGAAATTATAGGCTGCAATTGATTGCAGTTCAGAAGAAGAATATCTAGTAGTCATGCAAGCTGTGTGCAGGATGTCACCTTGGCACCATCTTGCTGGAAACAGTTGTCATGACACCATGTCACTAACCTCTCTATCCTTTCTGTACTCTGAATCATTACTATTTTACATTCAACCCACTACAGTGTTATCTACAAGCTTGTAGATGAAGTTGGAGCAGAATCTGTGCACGCAGTCATGAGTTTACAAGGAGTAAAGTAGGGAGTTGATGATGTGCAGAGTACCAGTGTTTAGAATAATTGTGGTGGAAACATTACTGCCAATCATTACTGCTTGTGTCTATTGGTCAGGAAGTTAAAGATCCAGTTGCACAGAAAGGCATTGACTCCCAGGATCTGTTTAATGTTTGCTTGAAATTGTACTGAAGTAGAGCTATAGTCAACAAACAATAGTCTGTAGGTATCTTTACTGTCCAGAGGCTCCAAAGGTGAGCGTGGGGCCAGAGAGATGATCCTATATTTTCTGCACTAAGTGATCACAGTTGGTTGAGATTTATTGGAAGGCTGGAGTTAATGCCTCTCAAAGCATTTCACAATGGTAGGTGTCAGAGCTACGGGGCAGTAGTCATTTAGGCATGTTTTCTTGTTTTTCTTGGGTACTGAGATGATGGTGGAGAAATTACTTCAAAAAGGCAATGGAAACAAATCTGAGATTTTACTAAACAATGGTCAGTGGTCTGCTCTGGAATTGTTAATTGCTTAGTGCTTCTGCTCCCTATTCTTCTGAATTTGCCTTGGCCAAATCTGAAACATTGACTTTGCTTTCATAGATAACCAAGCGAAAAGGCTCTGTACTGTGGGCCATGGAACTGCTGGCAAAGCATGGAATATCTGGGCTAGTGTTTTCTGAGGGAAAAGATCTATCACATAACTTGTAGAATTACTGTTGAATATCAAAGTTAAAGACCATACTGATCCTTCGTTTCTGATATAACTAAAAATGATTTTGACTGAATTCTGTGTCAGTCCTTTTGTTTAATTGTAAATTGTGTACTCATGGCATCCCAAAATATTTTGAACATTAAAAATTCAAAGTGCGTATGTTTTATTTTTGACTATTTTTATGTTTGTTATAAAAATTAGATAAATTGGTTTGCAAACCATGCAGCAGCATCAAAACAAAAATAAGATATCCAACTTTCAATAGAAAGTTGCTTAACAATACTCTGCCAAGAACAATAAGCAAGCACACAAAGCTGGAATTCAATATCAGCTTTTCACTCGAGGTTTAATGGAAATCATTTTTCCCATTAGTGAGTTTTGTGCTATTTATTGGACTCGTGTTGTGCGGAACAAAGTTTTTCAAATGACCTAATAGCATATGGGCTATTTCTACAGAATGTACTTGTCTAATAAAATATAAATAATAAATTATATGTACAATAACCATCAATGCACAGGAACAGATTTGATCATTCTGCTGCAGCCTATTTCACCACTCAATGACAATTTGACTGATTTGTATTCTTACAATTCTTGTATTCACCTGCTCTTACCCTTAAACCGTAATGCCTTGGTTAAGAACTCAGCTCAGACTTAAAAGTATTAATTGAAGTAGTCTTAATTATATAATATTTATGGAACTATTACATTTCTGTCTTTTGGAACAGTAGGACTGCTTTCTTACTGTGTATGGCTTGACTCTAATTTTAAGGTTATGTCCCTTTTATCCTGGGGAACAATTCCTGTCCAATGAAATGACAATAAAATTACTACACAATTTCTTTAAACAATGTATAAGCCCAACCTACCCTGTCTATCCTCTTAGAGTTTAACTCTTGTAGAACTATAACACCTATCCACTCTGTTAAGTGAATACATATCCTTGCTTGGGTACAGTACACAAAATTACACTACTTGGTCTGCTTTCTGTCATTGCTTTAGTATAATAATAGAAAATGGTCTCGCTTTTATATGCATATTTACTTATTTTTAAAAATTATTCCATTGAGCATTGTGATAAATCTTTATATCTGATACACTTTTGTATCCTATGGGCATAAGACCATTTATGTGGCATAGTGACTAGTACAGTGGCACAGCTACTGGTTTAGCTGCCTCAGAGTAACAGGGACTCCAGTTCAATGCAGACCTCAGTTACTGTCTGCATGGAGTTTGCTTGTTCTTTTTGTGAGCACATAGATTTCCTCCACTGCAAATAGTCCCTGGTGTGTATGGGAATGATAAAATCTGGGAGAAATTAATGAGAATGTGAGAAAAGCTTTAAGAAATGGGTTTAACATTGAATCAGTGTAATTCTGTGTTTGATGGTCAATGTGAACTGAAGGGCCTGTTTCCTTGTTGTAGCTGTCTGAAATGCACTCTTAGCTTTTTACCAAGTTAAAAAAGTGGATATTTACTACTATTTTCCCCATCCCAATATAAATATCTTGAAACCCATTTGGTAGCTTTACCTACCTTTGTTTATCTTTGCTTTTCTGGGATTTCATACTAATATCAACTTCCAATACAACTGAATTTTGTGTCTCTGGCAAACTTAAAGGTGCAGGGTTCTCTGAGAAATGACAGCAGATTCGTATTGTTTCTTCCTATAAAGGTATTAGAAGGATGTTCATGACTATGCTTGAATGTGATGGGAATCAGGAATAAGCTTGCAGTCAATTATCTTGCATATGTTGTCTGATTTTAAATTCATCATGAAGTACATAGTTTGAGTTTGATGATTGAATTGACTTTATTTCTTACATCCTTCGCATCCATGAGGAGTAAAAATCTTTACGTTACATCTCCGTCTAAATGTGCAGTGTGCAATCATATTAATTTATAAATAGAACAGTCTGTAACAGAATACACTCAAATCAGCATGAGATAATCAGTCTGATGGCTTGGTGGAAGAAGCTGTCCGGAATTCTGTTGGTCCTGGCTTTTACGCTGCGGGACCATTTCCCGGATGGTAGCAGCTGGAATAGATTATGGTTGGGGTGACTCAGGTCTCCAATGATCCTATGGGCCCTTTTTACACACCTGTCTTTGTAAATGTCCTGAATCATGGGAAGTTCACAACTACAGATGCGCTGGGCTGTCCGCACCACTCTCTGCAGAGTCCTGTGATTAAGGGAGGTACAGTTCCCATACCAGGCAGTGATGCAGAGCGTCAGCATGCTCTCAATTGTCCCCCTGTAGAAAATTCTTGGATTTGGGGGCCCATACCAAACTTCTTCAACTGTCTGTGGTGAGCGAGGTACTGTTGTGCCTTTTTCACCACACAGCTGGTGTGTGCAGATCAAGTGAGGTCCATCATCTTTTGCCATTACTTCCTTAAACTTCAACTTTTTAATTCTGTTTACATACCCTATTTTTTTTCTTGGCTATGCTTATTACTAGTATTTCTGGTATGATTATTGATAGTGACATTAGTAAAATCTAACTGTCCTGATGCAAGAAACTACTAGCATAGATCCCTCGAGTCTTTTGCTGGAATCAACCTTTCTCCTTGGTTGCCTTGGCCAATTTTATTTGTATTTGTCATGTTTTAGCATTTTTATTCTTAAGTTTGTCTACTGCTAATTAGTTCAAATTTATATAGAGGTCCAAGGCAGACCTATTAAAAAAACTATCCTTCAAAGAAACACTCATGGTCTGCATTGTTCATACTTAATCACAGAAGTGGATTAGCAATGGTATTGTATAATAAATCTGAAATAATTTTCTGAATTAGAACACCGGAGAATTTAGTATTGAAAATATTCCATGCAGGTTTATGCAGGTGAAGAGATTAATGTAATATTCTTTAATTAGAATTAGGTCACAGAAAAGAGATTTAACAGTCCAGTTATTTCAAGCATTTCTAACTGCCTTGAACATTGAGGGCTATTTTGAGAGCAGAGCAAGATTAGGGGTGGGGATTGGAAGTGTTGTTTGTGCTGGTTTTGTTCAAGGCTGCTTAGTAGTTTTTTTGGGACATGAGGCCCAAGTGTTGTGCAATATAATAGCCCAATTGTGCATAAAACCACAAGATATAAGAGCAGAATCAGACCATTTGGCCCATTGAGTCTTCTCCACAGACATGGATGGAGGAGATCTTGGTGGCATTGTGTAACAAAAGGTGTGGTCTACAACAGAAGCAAGTGGAAAGCAAATGCAGCAAGAGTAGTGCACAACATGATAAAGAATCCACCTACCACCCTAGCTGAGGCAGCATCTGCCCCACCTCTGCATTACTTATTGGAACACACTTCACTGGTGTAGTGTCAGTCATTCTTGGCTCCAGGATTCAGCCTAGGAGAAAATAATTAGGCAATTATGGATTAGATCTATTGTTTAACTTATTATTTTGTCCAGCATGGTTTTGGTGATCCTGGAGTACGATGTTCTAGGGCACTTGTCTAAGGAGGGATGTACCTGCACTGGAAACAGTTTAGACACAGACTCATTGGATTGATTACTGACATCTGATTATCTTATGAGGGAATGTTGTGCAGGTTGAAGTTGTAATCACTTTGGAAAAATGAAAAGTGATCTTGTCAAAACTACAAGATTCTGAGGCATCTTAATGATGAGATGATGAACACAGTTTCAGTATAAGCATACGCTTTTTAAATGGAAAAACTCACTGCAGATTCTTAAAACTTGAAATAAAAACAAAAAATGCTAGAAGCATACAGCAAGTTAGATGGTGTCTGTGGAGAAAAACAGTTGCTATTTAATTTCAGTAACCCTCGATCTGTTAAAGGGTCATCAACTTGAAAGACTAACTTTGTTACACAAGTGCTGGAAATGGAGATGAGGAGGATTTCCTTCTGAGAATCATGTATCTTTCCGGTTTTCAGTCCCGTGAGTTGAGATAGTTTTCTTGATTATAAAGGATTGAAGGTTATGGAGGGGCAAGTCGATACGTTACATTGAGGAAATTGGCAAATCAGCTTGAATGACAGAGATGGCTTGGGCAAAATGATCCTCTGCTGTTTTTCTCTTGCATTTTGGTAATTTACACTGCTTTGCTTTTTTTAAGGAAGGAAAAGACAGTGTTGCGGTCCGTGTGGCACTGGGTGAGACGCAGATTGTACAAGAAACCAGACAATTCTTAGTTGATAATGGAGTTAGCTTGGATTCGTTCAGTCAGGTAAGACAATAAAATTGCTGCTGATACTTCAGACGATGTTAATAACTTTGATTAATGGATTAAACAGAAACAATAACACACTTTTTGCACTATTGATAAAGCATGCAGTAATTAATCTTTTGTTGTCCAGCAGCCCAAACATGTTTTTCATCAAACATGGTTGCTGAAAAAGAGTACAGAAATTTTAAGCCATTCTTTAGTTGACAATATAATTTATTTCTGTTTCATTGAAAATGGATAGTCAATACGACTATCAGTAAGATGTGATTGTAAATCTCAAGATTAAGTCAACCTCTTAAGAAAGATTTTTTTTTTTGCATTTCTTACCTTGTCCTAACATTTAATACAAATTGTTTCAAGTCATTGGTGTAATTTTGTTTCATTATCATTTTTTTAATGTGAAATTGAACTTTCCTAAAGAAAATAACTATAGGAAGAAGAATGTATTTAAACTTTAGATTATTTGGAACCTTTGCAGGTATTAACATTATAGATTTCATAAAATTTCATGCAGAGTACAAGAGGGTGCCATGGTAGGGTAGTGGTTAGTGTGATACTATTACAGCTTTGGGGGTGGTGGGGGGGGAGTTGTGGAATTTGAGTTCAATTCTGGCACTGTTCTTTAAGGAGTCTGTGTATCCTCCCTGAGGATTCATGGGTTTTCCCAGGTGCTGTGGCTTCCTCCCACAGTCCAAACACATACTGGGTAGGGTATTTGGTCATTGTAAATTGTCCTGTGATTAGGTAAATGTTGTGTATTTAATATTTCAATAATATTTGAGCAATCTTGTAAATATATTGTTTAAGCATTCTTTGTTTATATAAATCTTTATGGTTAAATGTAAAAATACGTAAATTGCAGTTGTTCTGATGCTACCAACTGCTTAAAGTAAAGGACAAAGTTAGACTCGTATTCCTGGCTCTCTTGTTTTCCTTTCAAATGACTTTAATGTTTTGGAGTTACAAAACATAACAATTGGGGTAAATCAGGTTTGTCGGAGGGTTGCTGAGGTGGCTTGGCATGAAGGGCATGAATGGCCTACTCCACTCTGTGTCAATAAAATAAAAAATAAATAAGAGCTTTTGTGTGACAGTAACGTGCTAAACAAAGCAACAGTTTATCTGATAGAGGAATTTGTTTTAGATGGTAGTTGTAGCAATCTTTTTGAGCGTTTATAGTGTAGATTCACCAGGATCAATTTGGGAATGAAAATCTTGAAACTACTCCAGAACTGATGCTAAATAATGAAATTGAATATTTATTTTTTAATGTCAGACTTTGATTAGATAAGTAGGAATTAGCAGGTTGGGGAAGAGGTAAAGAGAAATTGCTTATCTGGTAATTTGCTAAGGAATTCTTCGTCAGAGAAGTGTTCAATACTGATGTTTTTGCCTCCATTGAAGGTTAATTGTAGGTAGATATTTGAACCAGAGGAAGATATGTGGAGTAAGAAAGGTTAGGTTTTGAATCTCTGACAAAGAGATAACAAAATGATGGTTAAACAATTGCATTCTGATGTCATAAGAATATTCATTGTAAGTCTGTAAAACGTCAATGTAAAGTGACAACATCATCAAAAAATACTTGTCCCTGGTATTAAGAATGTGTCAGGGGTAGAGTTCCATGTGATACACTACAAGTTTGCATTTCTCACCTTCCATGTGCTCCATCAAATTCATATTTCAGATTTAGTGAAAATAAATGAGAATTATTCAGACCATTGGTCATAAACCCAAGCAAGTGAACTCATCAATTCTAATTGTTTCAGAGAGGAGAAAAATATAATTTTTTTTTCACTTTTTCAAAAAGTGTATGATGTACTTTAATATCCGAGAGGCACCTTTAACCATGTCAATAGTTAAGCTCATCCAGTGTCACTATTTCATCCAGTCTCTTCAAAATTCTCTGGTGCTTTACTTTCCTAGGGAATTAAATTAAAGAAAGTTTAAAGAGAATATTTTGGATTGTTGACATTTTAACATTTCCATGTTGTACTTTATTAAAATTTATATTTTAAACTAAGATTCCAATCCATGCCTGTCAGTTTGGCAAGTGATGAGTGTAGGATATGTGTTGCATGTCACAAAAAGAATTTCACTAGTTGAAGGTGAAATCTTTCAGATTAAATTTAATAAATACATTTAGAATCAGATGTTGAAGGGTCTCAGGCCCGAAAACCTTCACTGTCTGTTTCCATAGATGCTTACTGACCTTTTATGTTTTTATTTCAGATTTCCAGCAATTCTTTAACTAACCTTTGTGTCATGTCGATTTTCTTTGTTTCCATCAAATCACAGACATTGGAGGACAAAAGAGGCTGCAAATGCTGGATTTCAGAGCAGAAAATAAACTACTGGAAGAATTCAGTGGGTCAGGCAGCATCTGAGGAGCCAAAGGAGCCTTTGAAGTCCTGATGCAGCATCAACCTGACCTGACTTTGAATTCCCTTTACTTTAGCAGATGCTGCTTAATCTCCTGAGTTCTTCGAGCAGTTTATTTCTGCTGGTTTTGTTCTCTCTCCATGCAGCTTAAAGCACAACTTATTTTCTTACATTTCAAGCCCTGATGAAAGATTATAGAATTAATTCTTTCTGCACTTTGTGTTTTTATTGTTTATGTTTTTATTGAAGACGTAAGCAGTAGTTTTTTGGGTATGTAGCCCCCAGTAAGCCTCAGGCTCGCTCAGCTCGCTTCCGTCTGGGGGAGCAGCCTTTGGCCCTGCCAAACTGGGTAATCAGCTTGTGTAGATGCTGTGAGATGTCCCCGCCTCACCAAATAACAGGCAGTACACCATATGCAATTAAATGATTACACTTTATAGATCTTACTGGAGCTATATACTTAATAGAGATACAATATAAAAGGAAAAGTAAAAAGTGCCAAACTTATCAAAGTCCAACTACTTCGTGCACAACCGTTGGAGCTCAGTTAATGAAGTCTTCTTGCCACCATTCGATCCCCTCCGACCTCCTCGACCCGCCACCTGGGACCAACAATGGTGGTCGACCAGATGCTCTGCATGAATCTGTCCTCATCTCCTCTCCTTGCTGAAACCCTGGGCCTTGGACCCCCGCTCGGGGCTGTTCCGTCACCTAGCTTACAACATCGCATCTTCTCCCTCTAACCCCCTTGCGCCGTCTCCTCAAAAGTTCGCCCAACACTAGCTTACAGACCCACAAGAAAGAATAACATCTATCCCAATTGGTTAACAAACAAGTACAATTCTCGTTATCAGTAATTATAACCCAAACAACCTGCGAGAGAAAGCACTCTCTCATCAGTTAGCATAACAAAGAAGCATTTTTACTTTTAACAAACAAAAGAAGCCATTTTGATTACATATGCAGTAACATAAAAGAAGAAACCCCTTACAGGTATGATATTTACACAAGTTTTCATTCATACATTTGTAGGCTTCTGGACCAAGAAGTAAAACAACTATCATTGTAAAGAATATTCCTGCAGGCACCCAAGTACATGAATTGGAGAATCTGTTTAAGGTCTTTGGGGACCTTGGGCGGATTTTGCTTCCGCCAGCCGGAGTAACTGCTATTGTGGAATTCCTAGAGCCAACAGAGGCTAAACGGGCTTTTACAAAACTAGCATATTCCAAGGTAAGCCTTTTTGCAATGATCTAGATGAATATATTGCTATTTAATTTCAAAGTAATGTTACAAGAGAGGACTTTACTACTTCACACAATTTTAAAATCGGTCAGTAACCAACAGAAACCAGGTAAAGACCCAAACTTAATTTGGATTTGAGACTCAATCTTTCAGTGTTGTGTTTTAAAACTTTGTTCTCTACCTATAGTGCAATTGAAATGATATGTACTCTACTGAAAATAAAGCATCCAGAGAGAAACTAGTTTAGGTTATGGTAATATTAATTATTAATTGAGTACTGAGCTGCTCACAGGTGACCAGCAGTGTGTTGTGTGAAGGGTGTGTTGTCTTTGCTCATTGTTTAATTAAAATACAGTTAAGTATATTCAGTTGGTAATAAGAACTGTTGTTTCAGCTTCTGTGAGTTATTAGGAAATCATTCAAGGTGGTGAGATTAGTAAGTTAAGAGACAAAAAAGAAACTAAAACTTTTTTCCTGAACAGTAGGAAAAAGAACTTCTGTTATCCACACTATCTTTGTTCACGACAGATACAAAATTAGCTTACTGATGGTTAATTTTACCTTGATATCAATGTTCACAGTATAAATAATTTCAAAAGATAGATAATGAAGTGCTGTATGCTCATGACAAAATAGGACATGGTTAGAGGACTAGTGGCTTAGCTTTCCATGAGTATCAGTGCTTGGGCAACTGCTATAATTTATGTAAATAATTTGGACTTTGAAACAAGTAACTGTACCAAAATTTACAGATGTTACTGAACAATTAATCCATTGTTAATGGTGAGTACAAATGTACCATTGTTCAAGGCATCAGAAACTTGCAGGTTGGGCAGTTAGCTGGGAAATTAACTTGAACACAAATAAATACCAAATGTTGCACACTGTTAAGAAAAATGGAGGCATCACTTATCGCTTGAGAAATTAAAATAATACTGGTGCAAGAACAGTGGGGTCAAAGGAAGTAGTTAAGCCAATTATTAAAAACAGCTTTGCAGATAAACATTATAAATACTGACAGGGGTTCTCAACCTTTTTTATGCCATGGACCAATACCATTAAACAAGGGGTCTGTGGACCCTGGATTGGGAACCCCTGCTCTATAGTGTTTACAGAGAATGGTGTGGAAAAACAAATAACATCCAGTGAGTGGCAGTACTGTAGGTGGAGATACCTTGTTAATGAGAGAGGTCAGGAGAATGGCCAGACTGGTTCAAGTTGACAGAAAGGTGACATTCATTAAAATAACCACACATTACAGTGAGCATCTCTGAATGCACAACACATGGAAGTTGGTAGGCTACAACAGCAGGAAGACCACACACTATGTTCCAGTTCTTTTCCCAAATAAAGTGGCCACAAAATGTAAATTTAGCGAGACAGAAATTGAAAGGTACAGCAAGTCTGAGGGAAGGTTGATAAAATCTGTGATGGGCAGTCAGGCACATAAGCAGCAGTAAAAATAAGTTGAACAATCTATTTTCTATGTGATTATTTAAAATTGGCTTTATTGTTTTATCGTTCCAGTATATTTACTGGTAGATACCGGTTTTCAAATTTTGACACTTAGGATTACAGTCTTTATTTTATTTCTCAATGAGAGACCGAGATGTGAGCATTAATATTTTCAGCTGTACTTGATAGTAGCAAAATTACTTGTTCTGATACACCATAGCTCTGTTACTACAATGTAGACTACTTCGGCAGGTATGAGGGGTGATTAATAAGTTTGTGGCCCAAGGTAGAAGAAGTCAATTTTAGAAAACCTAGCACATTTATTTTTCAATATAGTCCCCTCCTACATTTACACACTTAGTCCAGTGGTCGTGGAGCATATGGATCTTGGACCTACAGAAAGGAGGAACGTACGGATCTTGGACCTCCACAGATGGGTGATTGATAAGTTTGTGGCCTAAGGTAGTACGAGATGAGTTATACAGCTCTCGTTACATGCACATGCAGTTCAACTCTTTGAGTGATTATGCAGAATGTTTGAAGTTAATAACTCATCTCCTTCTACCTTAGGCCATGAACTTATCAATCACCCCTGATGGGTTATAAACCAGACCTTCTGCATAATTACTCAAAGAGTTGAACTGTATGTGCCATGTAATGAGAGCTGTATAACTCATCTCCTCCTACCGTAGGCCACGAACTTAGCAATCACCCATCTGTGGACACTTTCTGGAGGTCCAAGATCCATATGCTCAACGACTGCTGGACTAAGTGTGTAACTGTAGGAGGGGACTATGTTGAAAATTAAATGTGCTAGGTTTTCTAAAATTGACTCCTTCTACCTTAGCCTACGAACTTATCAATTACCCCTGGTAAGCCTCTTAGGGCATCCATAAAACACTATATTTTTTTCCTAGGAAATATTTCTTAAATCCTGTCAAATTAATACCAAAAAAACCTTCTCAAAATAATTGTTTTTCACATTTAGTTTCAGCATGTTCCCCTTTACCTGGAATGGGCCCCAATGGATGTGTTCTGTACTCCAGTCACAGAAAAGAAGCAGACCAATAAAGGTATCACTACGCTTGTGTGAATATGTATAGAACTAGGCACCTAGTAAAGTTCTGCTCATGACAGGAATGCATTTTCTACCCTCTTTCTTCCACTTTGTTTGCTGCTGTCTTTTCTCTTTGGCTCTTCTCCTTTCTTTTGCACTTTTCTATGTTTTTCTGTCTCATTTCTCCCTGCCCTTCCCTCTTTTTCTGACGTTTGAATTTGCACCTAAAGTCAACCAACTGTTTTACACCTATTCCACATTAATCATTTTTTTTTAAATTCTGCTTTTTTATTCATTCCCCCTTTCCCCCTCCTCCATGATCCTACCACTCACTTACAAAGTAAGGGCAATTGATAGTAGCCAGTTAATATGCCAATCTGCACATCTTTGGGATGTTAAAGAAACCAGATCACCTAGATGAAATGCATGTGTTCATGGGGAGAACATACAGACTGTACACACTCCTCACCCTAGGCCAGGCTTAAATGTGGTCTTTGATACTGTGAAGCAGTGGCTGTTTGTTAGCTTTTCAGTTGTGCATCTATATAATTTACAAAACATGCACAAGAATATGCGCGCACGTGCACACACACTTACTTTCTAAACTCTGCTTTTTTTCTTTTCTTTCTTATTTGCTATATCTTCACCTAAAGTGCATTCACATGATTGTTAGAACAGTAATGTAACTATTGATGAATTTCAAAAACAGGATTTGTATAATGGGATAAATCTTGTACCTTTGATTTGCTGTCTGTGATTACAGCGCATAGAAACTGGTATTCCTGAACTTATTTGATGCAGATGATGTATCTTATTGGCCCTAAATATCCTATGAAAGGTAGCAAAGCTTCTCCCATCATTTTCCATCTGTTGAAGGTGTACTGCATTTTAAATGTCTCTGATTGTCATTGACATTCAGGAACATTTTTACACTGATATGACTGAAGTAGATTAAATGCTTTCTAGTTTAATTTTTTCCAATAATTTAAATATCTGAAATTACTCAAAATGTATTTAATTATAAACCTTATGCAAGCTGGATCTGAGAGTTATTTTCCAAAACCAAATTAAAACCATGTGGAGTCTCTGGTGAAGTGTCCTGATAGACATGGTGCCTATTATTGCTTATTAGGTTCTGACTCTTAGTTTGGAATTGTTGCCATTAACTGGCAATATCTGGCCTACTGTATGCTAAGATAATTCACTGCAATATGATCTCAGTACATACCGATTTGGATTAATCTTTTTGCATAAGAAGCTATTAACTTCTGTTTGAACAGCAAGTCCAATTAGCATAATTGGAACAAAAATCACAGGTCTGTATATAATCATCACATTTTTTTTTATAATTAATGTCCCAAAGAAGGGCTCGGCACAAAATGTCGATTGTTTATTAATTTCCATAGATGCTGCCTGACCTGCTGAGTTCCTCCAGCATCTTGTGTGTGTTGCTTTGGATGTCTAGCATCTGCAGACTTGTGTTTATGGTAAACTTTCTTTTAGGTCAGATTCTTTGTTGCAGATCCAAATGTAATAGCTTGTTTACTTGAATGCTTCTGTGTTTAATCATTGTACTTTAGTGCAGAAGGTAAACGAGTCAAGCTTTAAAGCTTTCATAATTGCTGACATGACTTCGGAGTAGGTCATATTACTTCACATAAAATATGGCTAAATCAGAAATGACTTCGTATTTTACAATTGTGAAAGTTAATGACTTGAAGAGCATATTGAGCTCAAAGGTTATTTGAAGCCTAATGAGCAAGTTTTCAGGAAGAAAATTGTTTAATATTGATAGTGGTTCCCAATAGCTATAATTTTCAGGATTTCAAAAATGAAGCCAGGTGACGATCAATGTTGCATTTGAAATAATATTTCAGAATTTTGTGTATATAGAAGGTAATTTATGGTCTTTTTGAAATAAGAACTTGACTGAATATTAAATCAATTAATGCTTTGCAGTTGACTAAATTAAAATTGAAATTTCTATTCGTAAGACATAGACTAATTAGGCCACTTGGCCCGTTGAGTCTGCTCCACAATTTCATAATGGCTGATTTATTATCCTTCTCAACCCCATTTTCCTGCTTTCTCTCCATAATCTTTGACATCCAGACTAATCAAGAACCTATCAATTTCCTCTTTAAGTACATCCAGTAACTTGGCCTCCATCTATGGCAATGAATTCCATAGATTCACTACAGTCTGGCTAAAGAAATTCCTCCTAATCTCTGTTCTAAATGGATGTCCATCTGGTCTTACACTCCCTCACTTGAGGAAACATCCTTTCCACATCCAGTCTGGGCCATTCACTATTGAATAGATTTCAGTAAGATTTCCCCCCTCATTCTTTTAAACTCCAGCAAATACAGGCCCAGAGCTATCAAACGTTGTTCATACAGTATGTTAACCCTTTCATTCTAGGATCATTCTCATGAACATCCTCTGGACTTTCCAATGCCAGCACATCTTTTTAGAGAAGGGTCTCAAAACTGCTCACAGTTAACTGCGGAACACCACTAGTTACCGGCAGCCAATCAGAAAAGGCCCTCTTTATTCCTACTGTTTGCATCCTGCCAGTTAGTCAATTTTCTATCCATGCTAGTATCTTTCCTGTAATACTCCAACTATGGTCTGACTAGTGCCTTATACATCCTTGTTTTTATATTCTAGTGCTCTCAACATGAATGCTAACATTGCATTTGCCTTTTTTTACATAGACTCAACTTGCATGTTAACCTTAAGGGAATCCTTACACAAGGTCACTCAAATCCCTTTGCACCTCTGATTTTTTGAATTTTCTCCCCATTTCGAAAATTGTCCACACCTCTATTTCTTCTACGAAAGTGCATGACTCTACACTATATTCTACCTGCCACTCCTTTACGCATTGTTCTAATCTGTCTGTCTTCCTGCTGAATCCTTGCTTCCTCAACATTACTTGCCCTTCCATCCATCCTCGTATCATCCACAAGATTGGTCACAAAGCCATCAATTCTGTCATCCAAATCATTGACATATAACGTGAAAAGAAGCATTCCCAATACCAACCCCTGCAGAAAACCACAGTGGCTAGCAGCAAACCAGTAAAGGCCCCCTTATTCCTGCTGTTCGTCTCCTGCTAGCCAGCCACCCTTCAATCCATGTTGGTATTTTTCCTGTCTTTTGTTAAGCAGCCTTGTGTGTGACACCTTGTCAGCGACTTTGTGAGAATGCAAGAAAACAACATGCACTGACTCTCCTTTGTTCATTCTGCTTGTTATTTCCTCAAACAATGCCAACAGATTTGTAGGGCCAGATTTTCCCTTAAGGAAAAGCATACTTACTTTGGCTTATTTTATCATGTGCCTCCAAATACCCCAAAACCTCATCCTTAATAATGGACTTCAATATCTTGCCAACCACTGGTCTCTTAATTTGTTTCCACTTAAACAGTGGAATGACATTGGCAATTTCCCAGTCCCCTGGGACCATTCCAGAATCTAATGATTCTTGAAAGATCTTTACTAATACCTCCACAATCTTTTCAGCTACCTTTTTCAGAACCCTGGTGTGTAGTTCATCTGGTTCAGATGACTTAACTACCTTCAGACCTTTCAGATGCCCAAGCACCTTCTTCTCAGTATTGGCAAATACATCCACTTCTTCCTGACACTCGAGTTTCTGACATACTGTTATTATTTTCCATGGTGAAGACTGATGCAAAATGTTTAAGTTTGTCTGCCACTACTATCTCTCCACTGTCATTTTCCAGGGACTGTGAAACTCAAGGACATACATTTTCATCATTTGAAGCTACTCCATGATTTTTCTGACTGTGTCTTCCTGAAAGATGAACTTTCTCCCTAGTTTGTCTTCTGGCAGAGCCTAGCACTTTTTAAAAAAAAAAACAAAAAAAATTTAGGATGTCTTTATTTTTAGCAGCATTCCTCTTCCCATCAGTTCTGACCAGATTTTCTATTTCCTGCTCTGAAAAGAATCCCCATAGCATGATGCCCTCTCCACCGTACTTCACAGTTGGGACAGTGTTACCTGGCTGATGCACAGTATTAAATTTATGCCACCCATACTTAGTGTTGAAGCCAAAACAGTTCCACTTCAGTCTCATCCAACCACAAGATCTTATTCCACATCTTGATGGTATCCTCTAAGTGAAGCTTTGCAAAGTCTTTATGGGCAAAGATATGTTTTATTTTGAAAGCGGGGGCTTCTTGCCACTCTTCCATAAATGGCCTTTTTGTACAAGACCTTCTTGGAGATTGTGGACCCATGAACTTCATTTTCAGTTGCAGCCACTAACTTCAGTAGCTCACTCAGTGACTGTTGGTGTCACCGTAGCCTCTCTTACAAGTGCCATTCTTCTCCAGCGACCAAATTGAGAGGGGTGGCCTGACCTAGACAGTGTGTTTTGTGTTCATATTTTTTCCACTTTTTCATGATGGACTACGCTGAGCTCCAAGGTATGTTCAGTGCTTTTGAGTGGTCTTGTATCCTGCCCCAGATTTGTGCTTCTCTATTATCATTTCCCTGACTTGTCTTGAATGGTCTCTTGTCTTCATTTTGGTTTGGTCTGTTGAATATCTACCTTACTATTGGACTTTACAGAGAGAGGGGCTATTAATTTAGGTGATCCTCCAATTTTCTACATCAACAAATTGGTTGAGTTGATAAAGTAATTGTACAATATTGCCCCTGAGGAAAGTTAGCATAGTAATTTCAAAAGGCAGTCTCACAATTATAATTTTTAGTAAATTCTTGACAGGTTTTGGATTTTTTTGGATTTACTTGACATGATGCGCAATGTTTTGTAGCTTAGCCCAAAAAAATTCTGCTTCAATATATGTTAGAAAATGAGACAGTAAAATGTGGAAATAGTTGTGGGGGCTGAATACTTTTTCAAGGCATTATATAGCTGTAAAAGTAGCTATGTAAAAGCTATATCCACTTTTATTGGCTAGCTTTCATTCATATTTCATCTTTTCTCTCCTTATTTTTTTTTATTTGCCTTCTGGTAGTTTTTAAAAGGTTCCCAATCCTCTAACTTCCCTCTAATTTTTGTTATGTTATATGCCCTCTCTTTTATGCAGTCTTTGACTTCCCTTGTCAGCCTTGTCCCTTGTCAGGACTTTGTGATATGGTGCAACTCAAACTACCTGCGTCTCAATATCACCAAGACCAAGGAGATGGTGGTGGACTTTAGGAGATCTAGGCCTCATATGGAGCCAGTGATCATTAATGGAGAATGTGTGGAGCAGGTTAAGACCTACAAGTATCTGGGAGTGCAGTTAGATGAGAAGCTAGACTGGACTGCCAACACAGATGCCTTGTGCAGGAAGGCACAGAGTCGACTGTACTTCCTTAGAAGGTTGGCGTCATTCAATGTTTGTAGTGAGATGCTGAAGATGTTCTATAGGTCAGTTGTGGAGAGCGCCCTCTTCTTTGCGGTGGCGTGTTGGGGAGGCAGCATTAAGAAGAGGGACGCCTCACGTCTTAATAAGCTAGTAAGGAAGGCGGGCTCTGTCGTGGGCAAAGTACTGGAGAGTATAACATCGGTAGCAGAGCGAAGGGCGCTGAGTAGGCTACGGTCAATCATGGAAAACCCTGAACATCCTCTACATAGCACCATCCAGAGACAGAGAAGCAGTTTCAGCGACAGGTTGCTATCGATGCAATGCTCCTCAGACAGGATGAAGAGATCAATACTCCCCAATGCCATTCGGCTTTACAATTCAACCAGGAGTAAGATATGTTAAAGTGCCGGGGTTAGGACTCAATGTATTTAAGTAAACTACTTAAGAACTTTTTAAAAGCTAATTATTAATGCTTTTTGAGAGGGTGATTTTAGATGCATATCATATTTTTACTGAGTTAAGTATTGTATGTATCGGTAATTAGTTTTGCTACAATAAGTGTATGGGGCATTGGAAAAAATGTTGAATTTCCCCATGGGGATGAATAAAGTATCTATCTATCTATCTATGGTTGCATCATCATCCCTCTAGGATACTATTTCATCTTTGGGATGTGTCTATCCTGTGCTTTCCAAATTGCTCTCAGAAGCTCTAGCCATGGCTGTTCTGGCATCATCCCTGCTAGTGTCCCCTTCCTTTCATATCTCTGTAATTCCCTTTACTCCACTGTAATCCTGATACATCTGTCTTTAGCTTCTCTCTCATTCTACAGAGTGAATTCTACCATTTTATGATTATTGCCTTCTAAGAGTTCCTTTACCTTAAGTACCCTAATCAAATCTGGTTCCTTACACAATATCCAATTCAGAATTGCTTTCCTCCTGGTATGCTTAACCACAAGCTGCTCTTAAAAGCTATATTTTGGGCATTCTACAAATTCCTTCTCTTGCAATCCACCACCAATGTGATTTTCCCCATCTACCTGTATATTAAAATCCCCCATGACTATGGCAACATTACTCTTTTTACATGCCTTTTCTTTATCCTGGTGTAATTTGTATCTGACATCCTGGCTACTGTTTAGAGGGCTGTATATAACAACCATCAAGATCTTTTTTACCCAGGCATTTTCTTAACTCTACCCACAGGAATTGTACTTCTTTTAATTCTATGTCACCTCCTAAGGATTTAATTTCGTTTTTTACCAATACAGCTACCTCATCCCCTCTGCCAACCTTGTTATTGTCCTTTCGATACAATGTGTCTCTGTGGATTTTAAGCTCCCAACTATGATCTTAATTAAGCCATAGTTCTGTAATCTCTAACTGTGCTATGAGATCGTCTACCTTATTCCATATGCTTTCATTCCTGTATTAATCACCATTTTCAATTTTCCCCGTGTTACACTTCAGCTCATGCCACTGATTACAATTTTGCCCTATTAATAATAACAATAATAAAACTTCATTTATAGAACCTGCTTCAGACAGATGATGTAATTTAAAATGCTTCACAATGGGATAAATGTATAAACATGAAAATAAAAGACAAATGTTAGATAAAAACAAGGTTAAATAAATAGGTTTTGAGTTGGCATTTAAAAGTGTCAACAGAGTCTACATCACATAGTTATAGGTATTCCATAGTTTAGGGGCATACTTCAAAAAAGCCGACCTGCCAATTACCTTTTGAGGGAAATTGTTTAAATTTAAGAGAATGCGAGAAGAAGACCTGAAAGCTCGAGCAGCACTATAAAACAAAAACGATTCTGTGATATACTCCGATCCCAGACCATTAGGAGCTTTAAAGATGAGTAAGAAACTTTAAAATCAATTCCAAAAGATACGGGAAACCAATACAGAGTAGCTAGTAAGGGAGTGATATGTTCCTTCATCCTAGTTTTTGTTAAAAGCTAGCAGGGGCATTCTGAATGAGTTGAAATTTGTCAATAAATTGCTTTGGAAGGCCAGTAAAAGATGCATTCCTCACAGTCTCAGTACACACTGCATCTACTTGTATACCGACTGCCCCATTCTCTGCCCCATCACTCCAGTTCCCCTCACTCTGCCAATTTAGTGTAAACACCCCTCAGCATCTCTAGTAGATCTGCCTGCTTGGCCTCCCTCAGGTTCAGATATAATTACTCTTTTTTATATAGGTCACATCTTCCCTAAAAGAGATCCCAAAAATCTGCAAATCTGAAATCCTGTCCCTTGTACCAATTCTTCAGCCATCTGTCAGATTGTCCTGTTCTTAACCTTGTTTGTGTATGGCTCAGGCAACTATCCAGAGATTATTACCCTGGAGATCCTGGTTTTCAGCTTTCTACCTAACTCCTCATATTCTCTCTTCGGGACCTCTTCCCATTTCCTACCTTTACCATTGGTAGAACAATGCACCACAACTTCTGGCTGCTCCATATTCTACATCCATACTCCACAGTACAAAAAAGGTTGATTGTAAAATATGGAAGGAACATTACCATATATGATGTAGGTCTATTAAATTAAGTTGCGAAGTTTAAATTGTTAATTTACAAAGAATAAGAATCAGTAAATTCCAGCTGCATCAGTGAACATACAGTTGTGATTGTAACAGCAGCTTTCTCATTACTTTATCAAAAAATCTGAAACTTTCAAGTGCATACAGCCCTTGAAAACTTTCAAGTTTTCAGTTAATCCATAAAAACTAAAATAGAAGCAAATTATCATTAATCATGCCAACACTTGTACCTACACAACAAGAATAAAAACAAGCAAGTCCACAACGGACCAAAACACCATTCATAAAACACTCTTCTATACTGGGTGCTCAAGAGGCTTGAGCTCTTTTTCTCACCTGCAGCATCAGTATAAGTTCAATTTCAGTTTAATTCTTCAGTTGGGAACTTTGTAACATCAGGCATTTACAAATAACTATTATTTGCACATTTTGTTCTGATGTCATTGTCATTTTTGATCTGAATTGCTGCACAATTAGTAGCCGTGCATTCTACTTCCAAAGCTCTGATTACTGGAATTATGTCTTGGTACTGTATACCTCTTCTTTACTCTCTTTTGCTTTTAAGGTAATCCTTCAAACTCATGTTTAATCGAACTTTTAATCAGCTACTCTGTCGTAATATTTCTTTTCTGTATTGGGCTTGATATCAACTTTTTTTTAATTAAATCAACTGAAATGATCAGTGTAACAACAGCTTCCTTTTATGAGTGGTCTGTTAAAATTTCACATGGTGCTCAACAGAAGTATCAAAGAAAACCACGTTGAGCCTTGTAAAGTGACATTAGGTGGCCAGAAACCTCTGCAAAATTGTTACAATGTTAAAGGCAATATTTAAAACAAGTGTTTGAGATACAGTTTTTGATAGATTGAGATGTCAGCAAATTGAGTTGTGCGATTTGTATCCCTTTTTTTGGAGCCAGCTAAATTCCTGTTCTGGCAAATATGTGTTTATACCATCACTGATGCTTTGCCATGTTTTGCTCCACATGTACTGGCATAGACATGTAGCTAGGATTCAGGATCTTGGGGGGGTGGGGCTTAAATTCAAGTATTTCAGTATATCCTCAGAAGTCATGAGCATAAAGCTAGAATATCATAAACTCATCTTCACTAATACTTTTCAGGGAAAGGATTATGCCCTTCCCTAGTAGTCCTGTCTGAATGTGACTCCGGAGGCAGTGTGGCTGTCACTTAAATGCTTCTCCCTCATTTTTGGGGAAATTAAGGATGGACAACAAATGCTAGCTTTTCATGTGCCATCTGCTTCCTCTGAATAAATGAACAATCCAACTGAATTCATTCCCAAACAGGAGTTGCAGATGTTCCTTTGGCCTGATAATTAATTGTACTGCCTGCTTCACTGACAAGGTAAACTTCTAACAGTGTTTTTCCTTGTCCTGCAATGCATATTTTGCTTTAAACAGCAGATTAACATAAGAAATAGGAGCAGGAGTAGGCCATCTGGCCCATCAAGCCTACTCTACTATTCAATAAGATCATGGCTGATCTGGCCATGGACTTATCTCCACCTACCTGCCTTTTTCCCCATAACCCTGAATTTCCCCTACTATTTAAAAATCTCTGATAATTAAATTTTCAGTTTCTGAATCGGTTAGAGTCAGTTCTCAGTGCTACAAGCTGTCGATTAATATTGCTGAGCAATTGAGAATATATGACCAAGGATTAAGTAAACCTTTCAATCAAGACCGTTCAGTTTCATGTAATGAGCTATGACAAAGTCATAGAGTACTTCAGCACAGAAGCGGGCCCATTGGCCCATCTTGACCATGCCGAATTGTTGTTTGGCCTAGACCCATCAACCTGCACCTGGACCATGGTCCTCCATACCCATCCATCTATTTACCTATTCAAATCCTTGCATGTTACAATCAAACCTGTATCTACCATTTCCACAGGCAGCTCATTCCGCACTTTCATCACACTGTGTGAAGAAGTTAGAACGTGGAAAATAGTAAAATAGTACAGCACAGTAACTAGTTCTTCAGCCCATAGAAGCCCCCTGGAAACTTACCGTAGTTCCCCCTCAGAGTCCCCTTGATTATCCTGTGCTCAATACTCTGATTTCTGAAGGGCATTGTGCCAGCAGCTCTCTTTATAACACTGTCTATTTGTGATGCCACTTTCAAGGAATTGTGGATCTGTCACCCAGATCCTCTTGTTCTATCTCACTCCTCTTGTGCTTTACCACTCACCGTGTAAGTCCTACCCTGCTTTGTCTTCCCAATGTGCAACACCTCACATTTATCTGCATTAGATTCCATCTGCCATATTTCAGCCCGTTTTTCCAGCTGGTCTAAATACCACTGCAAGTTTTGATAGCCACAATCTTGGTGTCATCTGCAAATTTGCTGATCCAATGTTACACATTTTCGTCCAAATCATTAATGTAGATTGTTACCTTTGTGTGAAGGAAGAAAAACAACTGTGTAATAGGTTTAAATATACTTACTGGAGATAGTGTGGAATAGGCCCTTCCAACCCTTCGAGCCATGCTGCTCAACAATCTCCGACTGTGTCATTTACTTCTAAAATCGTCAGTCGTTTGCTGAGTCATGTTAGGCACAGTACAAACTAGGCAATTTGCAGTGCAGGAGTGACGAATCAGGCCTGCCAAGATGAAAACCCTATGCGCACTCAAAAGCCCGCGCAAAAGAGAGTGACTTCAGTGCGTAGGAAACCCATTCGATTCACCATGCAATCAGTCGGTCACTTGTCACATTTTCACAATCTATCTGATACAGTTCATAAACGACAAACAACAACGGATCCCGGCACACCACCGGTCACAGTCCTCTAGTCAGACAGGCAACCGTCTACTACCATTCTCTGGCTTCTCCTGCTAAGCCAATGTCTAACCCAGTTTACTATTTCACCCTGAATTATTGCATAATTGGAATTAGTCATTTTTTGCCATTCTATCATGGCTGATTTATTACCCCTCTCAACCCCATTCTCTTGCCACATCCTCATAACCTTTGATGCCCTAACAAATCAAGAAGCTATCAACCTCTGCTTTAAATATGCCAATGACTCAGCTAACTTAACTACAGTTTCTTGCCTCAGCTTGCAAAGTATATGTTTTGAGGTAATGAGCTATTTAAATAAAAAAATCAATAATTTCCATATTAAAAATAATGTAACAATTAGTTTTCTTGCATTTAAACAGAAGTAGGACACGAGTACTTTTGAACTGTTATTGGGAAATGATTGATCTGTTTAACCCCAAATAATATTTAAAATTTTCTTATCTTTTCATCCTGAGAGAGTATAACATATAATTTTTGATAACCTTTTAAGTTATTTTGATACAACATCTTAACATTTAGCATCAGAAGATAGAAAATGGAAGCAATACACAGAAAATGCTGGAGGAACTCGACAGGCCAGGCAGCATCTATGGAAAAGAGTACAGTCAATGTTTTGGGTCGTGACCTTTTAGCAGAACTGAAGAGAACCTCTTGCTGAAGGGTCCAAGACGTTGACTGTACTCTTTTCCATAGATGCTGCCTGGTCTGCTGAGTTCCTCCAGCATTTTGTGTGTGGTGCTTGGATTTCCAGCATCTGCAGATTTTCTCTGGTTTGAGATAGAAAATGGATATTGATTAATAAACTTTTCAGGCTTCTTGAAGAAGATGTCAGTTTGTCATTGAAACTTCAGTTTTAATTGATACCTGTACCCAGCTGGAAGCCCAAGAAGAGCTTATTAGTCATATACGCCAGGAAAGCACTAGGTCCTTTTTGGATATTGTTTATTATGAAAGGTGTGCATTGGAAGAAAAATGTTCAAATCTTAAATGGTTCAAATGCTCTGATAACATCGAAAATGCAGCTGTGGAGAGAGGAAAAGAGCTGACCTCTAGGTCAATGATGTTACTTGGCCTATGGAGAATTACCAGAGTTTTCTGTTTTTATTTCAGATTCCATATTTTGTTTTTGGATTAGAATGTTGGTTTTTTTAATCGATTTCTGGAGATATTTGTATTAAGAAAATTGTAATGGAATCTACATGACAGTCCATAAAATGAGCAAGTGTGACCTTCATTTTTTTTAATCAACATAATTTTGCTTTCTGGTGTCTTCTATTTTGCCTACTACTTCCACACCTGTCTTTAAAAATGTGCAATATTAAGGCATATTTACCAGTTTAGCAAAAATTACATTCATTAAAAAAAATCAGAGGCATCAAAAGATTGCCATTTTGAGATCAACTGAAAAATGTATGGGGGGGGTGGGAGGAATGGTATATGTTGTCCAATACAACAATATGCATACTGTGTAGATCCCACACATAACTGTATTGTAATACTGCAGGCCAGTACTAATCCCAGTACTCTTCTTCTTCAAGGACATGACTCATTTTGAACTTCCATGTTTTTTTTCATACTATGTATAAGGCTGCAACAGTGGCCTTTGGGGGAGGTGAGCCTTGAGCTTGGAGAATGAAAGCAGCAATGCCAATCTGGCTACTAGTCACCAGGGAGCTATTATCTTACTGTGCCGAGACCCAGGCCCTGTGATAATGAACTTCAGGGGAATGCTTCGTGAAGGCTGCAGTTCACTGATAATAGCTTTTGTTGTTCAGGATGTGCTTTGCATGCAGAAAGACTCAGAATTTTGTAGCTCAAGAATAATATAACTGCTTTTTGCTTTGCGTGACTGCATTTTATCGTACAAACCACAGATGGAGGTGCATTTAAATCTTTTTGCTGATGGATTAACTGTCAATGATTTATTAATTTCCCCAGAGTTGAAGAGCCTTCCTTACAAAATTTAAAGAGATGAAATACTTAAAAATTTCTTTGGCTTGAAATAAATTGGAGAAATTAAAAAGACTTCATTGTTCATGGCAACCTTTTAATATCTGCAAATTTTTATCAATATTGGAATGTGATACGCAAATGTGAATTTGATGTGTTACAGGTATGGGTAGTATATGCTTGGGGGAATTCTGACATTGAATATTTTCATGTGTGTAGGTATTAGAAAAGTGTACCTTTCAAGAAAGTGATTTTTTTTTTAACTATTATGTTGCCAAGTGCCTTCACAAGATCATACACTAAAATTGGATATCGACCTGTGTGCAGATTTATGATTGTGGTGATACCTCATAAGGGATTGATTTAGTCAAAATAATCAGCACATTCTACCTGTAATTGAAATATACTGTTTAAAAAAACTGATATGTAACATTGTTCTCAGTGCATTGTTTGTTTATTGTTTATAGAAGGTGCATCATATTTGTATACACATTTTTGTGACTTTGAACACACAAGCCAGAAAGCTACTTGAAAGCTGGTATTTAACTGATCCAAATACCTGCTAGAAGATGCAGAAGTTGGCAGCCGTCAGCAAGCAATTAGGAAAGGCAAATAGGTATGAAGTAGCAAAGCAAAGAAGATGGAGTACAAAAGTAAGAAAGTCTGGCTTTACAGGACATTGATGGGACCACATCTAGAATACTGCATAGATAGATAGATACTTTATTCATCCCCATGGGGAAATTCAACTTTTTTTCCAATGTCCCATACACTTGTTGTAGCAAAACTAATTACATACAATACTTAACAGTAAAAAATATGATATGCATCTAAATCACTATCTCAAAAAGCATTAATAATAGCTTTTAAAAAGTTCTTAAGTCCTGGCGTTTGAATTGTAAAGCCTAATGGCATTGGGGAGTATTGACCTCTTCATCCTGTCTGAGGAGCATTGCATCGATAGTAACCTGTCGCTGAAACTGCTTCTCTGTCTCTGGATGGTGCTAAGTGGAGGATGTTCAGAGTTTTCCATAATTGAACGTAGCCTACTCAGCGCCCTTCGCTCAGCTACCGATGTTAAACTCTCCAGTACTTTGCCCACGACAGAGCCCGCCTTCCTTACCAGCTTATTAAGACGTGAGGCGTCCCTCTTCTTAATGCTTCCTCCCCAACACGCCACCACAAAGAAGAGGGCGCTCTCCACAACTGACCTATAGAACATCTTCAGCATCTCACTACAGACATTGAATGACGCCAACCTTCTAAGGAAGTACAGTCGACTCTGTGCCTTCCTGCACAAGGCATCTGTGTTGGCAGTCCAGTCTAGCTTCTCGTCTAACTGTACTCCCAGATACTTGTAGGTCTTAACCTGCTCCACACATTCTCCATTAATGATCACTGGCTCCATATGAGGCCTAGAACTCCTAAAGTCCACCACCATCTCCTTGGTTTTGGTGATATTGAGACGCAGGTAGTTTGAGTTGCACCATATCACAAAGTCCTGTATCAGTTTCCTATATTCCTCCTCCTGTCCATTCCTGACACACCCCACTATGGCCGTGTCATCAGCGAACATCTGCACATGGCAGGACTCCGAGTTATATTGGAAGTCCGATGTGTACAGGGTGAACAGGACCGGAGAGAGCACGGTCCCCTGCGGCGCTCCTGTGCTGCTGACCACCGTGTCAGACCTACAGTCTCCCAACCGCACATACTGAGGTCTATCTGTCAAGTAGTCCACTATCCAATCCACCATGTGAGAGTCTACTCCCATCTCCGTTAGTTTGTGCCTTAAGATCTTGGGCTGGATGGTGTTAAAGGCACTAGAGAAGTCCAGGAATGTAATCCTCACAGCACCACTGACCCCATCTAGGTGAGAGATGCATGTGCTGGTCCTCCCCCAGCTACAGTGTGGTTCCATTCCTCTGAACTACTCATAACCCTGAACAGTTTGCCAGTCAGAAATGAGGCTGGGAACCGAGTTGCCACATATCAGAAGATGCCTGTAGCTCCACAGCAGCTGCCAAATCCATTTTTCCAGTCTCCTGAATACTCAGTCATGTGTAAAAACACTCCTAAGCTGAGGAGGTGCTGTATTTAAGGAGAGAGATAGTTGTATTGAAAGTAGTTCAGAGAAGGTTCAGAGATTGAGAAATGTGATGAAGATATTGCCTTTGAAGAAAGATGGTGCTGATCAAATCTGTATTTGTTGGTGTTTTTTAAAAAAAAAATAGATAGTCTTATTGAGACAACGTTGAGAGAATTTAAAAAGGTCATGCTTACAGGATGTTAGCACTTGTGAGAAATCTAAAACAAGAGGGCATATATTGAGAGCAAAGAATTGCCATTTTAAGGCGAAGGTGAGGAGTTTCACCTCTGTGGTGAGAGTTTGGATTTTGCTTGGCTAGTACTAGTAGTATGTTTGCCCTGCTTCCCCTTCCTGAAATTCACAATCATTTCTTTAGTTTTGCTGATACTGAGTAAGAGGTTGGCATCATATGATGGCGAAGGATAGAAACAGATATCAGGTCAGTAAAATTTTAAATTAGATGTGTTTTAAGCTGCAGTGAAAAAAAGAAGAATAAAGAGAAGAACAGGAATTCATTGTTGGATGAAGAGCAAGAGAGACTAGCTGAAACAAGTAGTAGTGATTTTGGCTGAGAGGGACAAACTTCTTCCTGGCCATGATGCAGTTGAAGAAATTGTAGATACATGAATGAAAGCAGGGGAGATGAAAATGAAGCAAAACAAAAATAGTGAACCTTTAAGGCACAAAGTGACAAAGCAAAGCACTGCAGATCCTGGAAATCTGAAATAAAAAGAGAGAATGCTGGAAATGTTCATCTGGTTAAGTACCATCCATGGAGAGACAGAGTTTGCATTTCATGTGAATAACCTTTAATCAAAATTGGCTAGTTCTGATACAATGTTCAAAGGCTGGTTTTCTGAAAGTGTTGAATTTACTGTTAAGTCCTGAGGGCTGTAATGTGGCGAGTCTTCTGATCTAGCAAATTACAACCTGAACAGTCTCAGATAACTTCATATCTGTTTTTCAGTATTTCCTGAGGGTTAAATTGTATAGCTTTCCCCAAATGGGCACAGACATAGCAATTTGCACACCAGCTGGTTATTGAGGGAATGCAATTATTTTAGCTTAGATTATATCTCAGAGACAGCATGCATTGCTGGCAAAGCAGTGTGGTGGCCAATGGCACCCAGCATCCTGTGGAAGCCTATAATCCTAACAAAATTATGTGCTTACTCCTCAGCTTGCCTTCTGACAAGAAAATTAATCATAGTCAGCTGTGGTGTGGAAAGCATCAGTGACTATCCTTATTCAAAAGTGAATAGGAGGGTGTTACAGTTCTCTTGAACTTCAATACTGAGGAATCTTAGGTGCATAAAAATTAGTAGCACAATAAACTTAGATGTGTGGTGCTTGCCCTACTCTGAGGTTGGAGATATGGGTATTGCAAAGACCACTTTCAATGAGGCTATTCTCACTGAAGGCAAGCACTATAAGAACATAGAATAGTACAGCACAGTAAGGCCCTTTGGCCCACAATGTTGTGCCGACCCTCAAACCCTGCCTCCCATATAACCCCCCCCCCCACCTTAAATTCCTCCATATACCTGTCTAGTAGTCGCTTAAATTTCACTAGTGTATCTGCCTCCACCACTGACTCAGGCAGTGCATTCCATGCACCAACCACTCTCTGAGGAAAAAACCTTCCTCTAATATCCCCCTTGAACTTCCCACCCCTTACCTTAAAACCATGTCCTCTCGTATTGAGCAGTGGTGCCCTGGGGAAGAGATGCTGGCTGTCCACTCTATCTATTCCTCTTAATATCTTATATACCTCTATCATGTCTCCTTTCATCCTCCTTCTCTCCAAAGAGTAAAGCCCTAGCTCCCTTAATCTCTGATCATAATCCATACTCTCTAAACCAAGCAGCATCCTGGCAAATCTCCTCTGTACCCTTTCCAATGCTTCCATATCCTTCCTATAGTGAGGTGACCAGAACTGGACACAATACTCACAAGTGTGGCCTAACTAGAGTTTTATCATCACTGCATCATTACCTCATAACTCTTAAACTCGATCCCTCGACTTATGAAACCTAACACCCCATAAGCTTTCTTAACTACCCTATCTACCTGTGAGGCAAAGAATTGATAAGACACTCATCTTAAAGGATGAGATTTTGACATCCTATGTGCAAATAACTGATACAAAGAGACTGGCAATGTGGGGAGTTAAATGTGCATTTCTTAATTTTGGATGGGAGAAAAGAAAAGCTGGGCAGTATGTTAACTGTTTTCATTAAGTGTTTGAATTTGTATGTCACTATAGGTGTTGGGGAGATGATTAAATCTTAGTGCTAAAAGAAATATAATCTTTCCTTGACTTCTCATCTAAAAGGATTTGTAGATCATTCAATGAGAGTTTCAAGTATTCTCTCCTTTTTACAATGTTCCTCTTATTTGTGACTCAGCTAAGCAATCTCTTTTGTACAGCATTGATCATTATTCTGAATACCTTCTCCTTTAGCTCATCGGTATTTGTGGCTAATTTTTGCCACGTGAAATTTCTTATTGAACACTACAGCACAGAAACATGCCCTTCGGTCCATTTAGTCCTCGCCAAATTATTATTCCCTCTAGTCCGATTGACCTGCATGTGGACCATAGCCCTCTATACCCGTCCCATCCATGTATTTATCCAAACTTTTTTAAAATGTTGAAATCAAGCCCATGTTTACCACTTATGTTGGCTACTTATTCCACACTCATTACTCTCTGAGTGAAAAAGATCCCCCTCATGTTCCCTTAAACATTCTGCCCTTAGCATTTGACCTTCAATTCTAGTCTCACCCAACCTTATGGAAAAAGCCTGTCTATACTATTAATAATTTATACACCTATGTCATATCTCTCATCATTCTCCTGTGCTCCCAACTTATAAAGTCCTAACTTTCCCTATAACACCTACACCTTACTAGGGAAAGTGAGCAGGAGATAGATAGGAGCTATAGGGAGTTAGTCATCCCAACAAGTGAATGACTGTCAGGGAGGGGGAAGGGCTCAGATAGTAGAGAGCACCCTGTGGCCATCCCCGTCAATAATCGTTCTCTCGTTTTAGATGCTGTTGATGGGGCAGTGACCTGTCAGAGGATGACCACAGCGATCAGGGCTCTAGCACTGAGCCTGGTTGCGTGGTGCAGAAGGGAGAGAAGAAGATGAGGAATGCAGTAGTCATAAGGGATCCCATAGTGAGGAGAATAGGCAGGAGCAGCCAGAAGTCTTGGTACAGAGATGATAGAAATGACAGGCAGGAGATGAGGCATAATCACAGCCAGTGGGATGATTTACAGGGCAATAGAGGCGAGATGCAGTTAAAACAGAAAACAACCAATATTGGACTGAAAGTGTTATATTTGAATGCACACAGCATAAGAAATAAAATGGACAATCTTGAAATTCAGCAACAGATTAGCAAGTATGACGTTGTGGCAGTCTCTGAAACTTGGCTAAAGGATGGCTGCCAATAGGAGCTGAACGTCTAAGGATATATGGTGTATTGGAAAGATAGGTTAGTAGACAGAGGGGGTGGTGTGTCCCTGTGTATAAGAAATAATATTAAATCATTAGAAAGGGATGACATAGGATCAGAAGTTGTAGAGTCTCTGTGGGTTGAGTTAAGAAATGGCAAGGGTAAAATGACCCTAATGGCAGTTGTATACAGGTCTCCAAACAGCAGCTGGGATGTGGATTACAAATTACAGCAGGAGATAGAAAAGGCATGTCAGAAGGGTAAAATCATGATAATTGTTGGGGATTTTAACCTGAAAGTGGATTGGGAAAACCAGGCCAGTACTGGACCTCGAGAGAGAACTTGTAGAATGTCTGAGGGATGGATTTTTAGAAAAGCTTGTTGTTGATCCCACTAGGGGGTCAGCTGTGCTGGATTGGGTGTTGCGCAATGATTCAGAGGTGATAAGAGAGCTTAAGGTTAAGGAACCGTTGGGGAATAGTGAGCACAATATGATCAAGTTCACTTTGAAATTTGAGAAGGGGAAACTAAATTCCAATGTGTCGGTATTTCAGTGGAATAAATTACAATGGCATGAGGGGGGAACTGGCCAATGATGACTGGAAAGGGACACTAGCAGGAAGGACAGCAGAGCAGCAATGGCTGGAGTTTCTGTGAAAAATGAGTGATGTGCAAGACAGATATATTCCAAATAAGAATACATTTTCAAATGGAAGGAGGATACTAGTGTGGCTGACAAGTGAAGTCAGAGCCAAAGTGGAAGTCATAGTTAGTGGGAATATAGAGAATTAGGAAGCTTTTAAGAACTTGCAGAATGAAACCAAGAAGGTCATTAGGAGGAAAAGATAAATTATGAAAGGAAGCTGGGGACTAGAAACTTAGAAAACATAGAAAACCTACAGCACAATATAGGCCCTTTGGTCCACGATGCTGTGCTGAACATGTACTTATTTTAGAAATTACCTGAGGTTACCCATAGCCCTCTATTTTTCTAAGCTCCATGTACCTATCCAGGAGTCTCTTAAAAGACCTAATCGTATCTGCTTCCAAACTGAAACTTGGCTGAAGGATGGCTGCCATTGAGAGTTGAACGTCCAAGGATACACGGTGTATTAGAAAGATAGGTTAGTAGGCAGAGGGCCCTGTGTATAAGAAATAATATTAAATCATTAGAAAGGGATGACATACGATCGGAAGGTGTAGAGTTTAATATCAGACAAATGTTACACTAATATCAAAGAAGATACTAAAAGCTTTTTTAAGTATATAAAGGGTAAAAGAGAGTTGAGGGTAGATATAAGACCAATAGAAAATGATTCTGGAGATATTGTAATGAGAGATGCAGAGATGGCAGAGGAACTGAATGCAAATTTTGCATCAGACTTCACAGTGGAAGACAACTGCAGTATACCAGACATTCAAGAGTGTCAGGGAAGTGCAGTGAAAATTGCGACTGAGAAGGTGCTCCGGAAGCTTAATGGTGAGGGTGGATAAATCTCCTGGACCTGATGGAATGCACCCTCGGGTTCTGAAGGAAGTAGCTGGCAAGATTGCAGAGGCATTAACAATGATCTTTCAAGAATCGATAGATTCTGGTATTGTACTGGATGACTGGAAAATTGCAAATGTTACTCTGCTGTTTAACAAGGGTGGGAGGCAGCAGAAAGGAAACTGTAGACCTGTTAGCCTGACATCAGTGGTTGGGAAGTCATTGGAATCGATTGTTAGGGATGAGATTATGGAATACCTGGAAACACATGACAAGATGGGCCAAACCCAGCGTGATTTCCTGAAAGGAAAATTCTGCCTGACTAGCCTACTATTTTTTGAGGAAATTACAGTCAGGGTAGACAAAGGAGTTGCAGTCGATGTGGTGTATTTGGACTTTCAGAAGGCCTTTGACAGGGTGCCGCACATGAGGGTGCTTGGCAAGATAAGAACCCATGGAATTACAGGGAAGTTACTAGCATGGGTGGAGCACTGGCTGATCAGCAGAAAACAGAGTGGGAATAAAGGGATCCTATTCTGGCTGGCTGCTGGTTACCAGTGGAGTTCCACGGTGTTGGGACTTCTGGTTTTAATGATGTATGTCAGTGATTTGGACAATGGGATTAATAGATTTGTGGCTAAATTTGCCGATGATACAAAGATAGGTGGAGGAGCGGGTAGTGTTGAGGGAACAGCGAGCCTGCAGACAGAATTAGATAGTTTAGGGGAATGGGTAAATAAGTGGCAAATGTAATACAGTGTTGGAAAGGGTATGGCCATTTACTTTGGTGGAAGAAATAAACGGGCAGACTATTATTTAGGTGAGGAGAGAATTCAAAATGCAGAGATGCAAAGGGACTTGGGAGTCCTTGTGCAGGATATCCTAAAGTTTAACCTCCAGATTGAGTCCATTGTGAAGAAGGCAAATGCATTGTTGGCATTCATTTCTAGATGTATAGAATATAAGAGCAGGGATGTGATGTTGAGGCTCTATAAGGCACTCGTGAGACCACACTTGGAGTATTGTGTGCAGTTTTGGGCTCCTTATTTTAGAAAGGATGTACTGACATTGGAGAGGGTTCAGAGAAGATTCACGAGAATGATTCCAGGAATGAAAGGGTTACTGTATGAGGAAAGTCTGGCAGCTCTTGGGTTGTATTCTCTGGAGATCAGGAGAACGAGGGGGGAACTCTTAGAAACATTCTGAATGTTAAAAGACCTGAACAAATTAGATATGGCAAAGTTATTTCCCATGGTAGAGGATTCTAGGACAAGAGGGCACAACTTCAGGATTGAAGGATGTCCATTTAGAACAGATATGCGGAGAAATTACTTCAATCAGAGGGTGGTAACTCTGTGGAATTTGTAGCCACGAGCAGATGTGGAGGCCAAGTCATTGGGTGTATTTAAGGCAGAGATAGATAGGTTCTTCATTAGCCAGGGTATCAAAGGGTATGCGGAGAAGGCAGAGGAGTAGGGATGTCGGGAAGAATTGCATCAGCCCATGATTGAATGGTGGAGCAGACTCGATTGGCCAAATGGCCTAAAATGGCCTGCTTTTGCTCCTATATCTTATGGTCTTATAAACACATCCTCAAGTCCCAGCAACATCCTTCTAAATTTTCTGTGTACTCTTTCACTCTTATTGATATCTTTCCTGTAGGTAGGTGACATGAACTGCACACCATACTCCAAATTTGGTCTCACCAACATCTTAGAAAACTTCAATTTAACATCCCAGCTGTTGTACTCAGTATTTTGATTTATGAAGGCCAAAGTGCCAAATCTCTCTTGGTAACCCTATATACCTGTGATGCCACTCTATGGATCTGTATTCTTAGATCCCTCTTTTACTGCACTCCCAGTCTCCTACCGTACTCAGTTTAAGCCCTGCCCTAGTTTGTTTTCTGAAAGTGCAACACCTCACATTTCTCTGCACTAAAATCCATTTGCTATTTTTCAGCCTATTTTTTTTTTCCCCCAGCCGGTCCAGATCCCATTGCAAGCTCTGATAGTTTTCCTCGCTGTTCACGTTATCAACCGGCTTGTTAACATAGATGAGAAACAACAACAGACCCAGCACTTATCCCTGTGGCACAATACAAGTCACAGGCCTTCTGTCAGAGAGGCATAAATCTACCGCCACTATCTGGCTTCTCAAACAGAACCAATGTTGAATCCAGTTTACTACCTCAGCCTGAAAGCCAAGTGACTGAACCTTCTTGACCAACCTCCCATTTATGACCTTTTCAAAAGTCTTGCTGAAGTCCATGTAGACTACATCCACTGCCTTTCCTTCTTCAACTTTTCTGGTAACCTCCTTGAAAAATTCTATATGATTGATTAGATGCAAAGCCATGTTGACTATCCCTAATCAGTCCCTGTCTATCCAAATACTTGTATATCCACCCTTTAGAATACCTTCCAATAACTTCACTACTGACATCAGGCTCACTGGCCTATAATTTCCCGACTTGTACTTAGCCACAGGTGAGGTGCCAGAGAAATGGAAGATAGCTAGTGCTGTTCTGTTGTTTCAGAAAGGCTCTAAGGACAGTTTATGTTGCCAGGGCCTTATGCTGCTAGGGCCCCTTTAACTTGTGCACTAGCCTCCCACAAGGTCCAAGGGAACACCTTGTCAGACTAGCCTAATTTGCCTCAAGACAATAGCAACTCCTCCTCTAACTTGTATAGGGTCCATGATCTCACTGCTGTTTTGCCTCACTTCTTTGGACTCTACATCCATCTTCTGAGTAAATACAGATGTAAAACTTCCACTTAATATCTCTCCATCTTTTTCTGCTCCATGCATAGATGATCTTGCTGATCTTCAAGAAGATCCCTTCCTATCCTTTTGCTTTCAAGGTAGAAGCCCTTGGAATTCTCCTTCACCTGGTCTGCTAGAGCAACCTCATGCCTCTTAACCCTCCTAATTTCCCTCTAATGTGTTCTTGTGTATTGAATGACTTTATTTAATATCGGAGAATGAATATACAACCTGAAATTCTTACTCTCCGCAAACATCCTTGAGACAGAAGAAAAACTTCAAAGAATGAATGACAGAAATAAACAACATCAGCCCTCCCCCAACTTATTTTCACAGAAAACATCGTCATTCCCACCAACCACCATGCAAGCAACAGCAAAGCCCAAAAGAGGGACCATATCTATAGTCTATCAAAAATTACTGTCCATCCTATCAGTATAACGTCCCTCAGGCACTTTCTCTCAGTAACAAGGGAGATAGAGATATCACTCCTTTCACAGCGAGAGGGGCGACAAACAGTTGTTGTTTCAATGTTGCAGTCTGTTGTACCGCTTTGATTTTGAGTTTCCCTTGACTCCAGAATCTGCAGCAAACTCACTCATCAATGATCATCTGAGTGCAGAACCCTCAGTGAAGTGACTGCTGTACTCACTATCTCAATGTTCCAGCTCCCTGTGACGCTTCAGTTTGCGACACTGGTGAGAAATCGTGTCCTCGGCCGTTCTTGGCTGCACCCTGAAGTGCCCATCTTCCAAGTTGTTCCTGGAGGTATCAAAAACACAGCTGACTGGACAGCTGCAAGAATGGGAACCCGCTGTAGTGCAGTACTGCAGTTTGAGTACAGCTCTGGATCACTGACACTGACAGGACCCCAGCCACCATGAAAGGGAAATAAAAGAAGCATTAGAAGAAGAATTTGAACTATTCCACTGATGGGCTAGGAGGAGTTGCTCTCCGGCGCCATATTTAGGTCTGCCTTTTATATTCATCAAATATCTTGTTCATTCCTTGCTGCCAAAACTTGCTATGTACCTCCACCTCCTTAACCAATTTCATCTTGAGACATCATTCTACATTGACGATGCAAGTTGTTTTAATGGTTGAAAAGTAATTGTACTTAAATGTGATTGTCTTAGCAAATTTGCTTTGCTGTATGCAGAGAAACAAATGGATGTTTTTCACTTTATTCAGAACAAGTTAGATATGTGTTATAAATTTAAACATCACCATGTCCCATTGGGCATTGTTGAGATCACAATGAAGTCATTCTAATTGACCTAGGAAAGGATGGCTTCAATTTATACATGTGGCTCTTGATAAACCTTGTGTGCACTTGCATTTAAGTTAAAAAGAAAAACGTCATTAACAAAAAGATAAATTTGACCATGCTGAATTTAATGTAAGCAAGCAATTACAATTAACATACCAGGGGCAGTATCTGTAAGGCATTTTTAACTCAACTATTATAGTGCCTCATTAATGTACAGAAAATAGTGACCAGCATGCCCTCCTTGTAAATCTGAATTTCAAGTTTACTTTTATTAATAGTTTTTTTTCTTTTAAGAATTCAGTATTTATTTACAGAAGCTTACTTGCAGGTTTGCTTGGTTTAAGAAACTCAGAAGGCAATAGTTGATATTTTCTAGAAACATTAAATATTATTCATACAGATACTTTAAAACTTGTGTTACAAAGAGCCAAGTTTAATGATCATTAATACAAGTAGAGCCACATTCAAGGAAGAAGCTCTGAAGGAAATAGATGGTTATGTTACCCCTTCCAGGACTGTTGCCAAGGCATCCACCAAGTATCGTGCAAGGTTGTCACAGATGTACACTTGTGCTCATTACTACTGACAAGATCAAACTGCTGTGTATGACAGTATTTTGCCCAATACTTGATGTGTAAACTGCTCTTCCTTACTAATGTTGCACTTGTTTGTTAAGTAGCTGTGGTTTTTGACAGGTGTGGAATGTTAAAAATTTGTTTTTTCATTACTTTATATAATTATGCACAATTTATGCAGCTAAATCTATCCCAGGTTTTCAGGCATTACTAGGGTTCAACTTTAGATAAAAGACAGAAAAGTTTGAGTGAAAAATATGAGAGTAAGATCAACTGAAATATCAAAGATTAGTCAGTTTAATTCAGCAGAAAAATATCGAGATACTGGTATAGTCACATCTTGCCTTTTTTTGGACAAATTGTATTGGAAAATAACAAGAAGAAACTAACAAATTGAAACTGATTTTTTATTTTGTAGAAGATCAAAGTGACCTAGCTATAAATGAAGATGATTCAACAATTCAAGAGGAAGAGAATGAAAGTATTCCAGGATGTACTTTATTTGTCAAAAATATAAACTTTTCAACAACTGAAGAAAGTTTGAGGAAGGTAAGCATTCTTCCATATTTTCAAAGAATGAGTTGGACTGGTTTTGCTGTCCCTGGTAAGCAAGCAGTGTAGTGATTCTGTTTAGCTACAGAATTTTAGGGGATTTTGCACTGGTACATCCTGTAATTAGAAAGTCATTTTAGCATTTTAAAGGCAAGAGAGATTCATACCTTTTAAAAATGGTTCATCTTAAAGGTAAAAGAAAGTATTAGGCATCATACCGTCAAAAGTTTATTTACACAGAGATAATGCTGTTTATGACAATAAGCCTGGGGATGAGGGTTAGCATATGACAAGTACTTGATAGCTCTGGGCATGCGCTTGCTAGAGTTTATATTGTTGCATGGAGAGGATATTTCCAGTAGTGGGAGGGTCTATGACCAAAGGACTCTGCCTCAAAATAAAAGGATGTTCCTTTAGAACTGAGTTGAGGAGGGGTTTCTTTAACCAGAGGGCGGTAATCTGTGGAGTTCATTGCTAAAGATTGCTATGGAGGCCAAGTTGGATTTTAGGCTGCAGTAAAATTGGATGGAGATGGAGAGTAGTAATTCAATTCGGGAAATTCAAGCCACTGAATTAGGCCGATCGTAAAATAAAGACTAATCTTGAATTTTGCCTGCCCTCATGGGTATTTCCTGTAGTTGTGATTTTTACTTTGCAACTTTGGCTCTCGTCTATCAATCAGATGCTTTTATTACTACACTATAACCATCACGAAACTAGTATCAGCTTATTGCAAACATTTTGTCTTGTCCATCCTTCTCCCATCTTCTCTAAAATTTAAAACAACTCTATCCTGGTTCTGACAAAGGGCTTTTGCCCTGATATGTAAATTTGATTTCTCTTCTATCAGATTTGCAAAAACTGCAGTTTTCATTTAGATTTTAATTTAAAAAAAGCTTTTTTTTTGGGATGAATTGATGGAATCCAGTCTGCATTCTGATTGAACAAAACCATTCCTGTTATTAAGAATGGAATAAGGCAGAGTGAAGATTTCCTCAGCTACTGGTGGCAGCATCTAAACCTGTTCAGGGGCATAAAAATCTTTTTTAAAAAAGTGCTGATAGTGGAAGTCTGAAGTATCTGTGAAAACTCTGTGTAAGATGGGATACAGCTAAAGACTTCATACTATATTCATTGGTTTTAAAATTTTTTTAAAGAATGATTCACTATTTGCATGAGAAAGGGGAAGCTTTGTAGTTTTTTCAGTGAGAAACGTACTGTATGTTGTACTTCTATTTAGTTTAACTGTTTTCTGGATGTGATAACAATGTTGGTCATGGACAATGAATTTCTGTCGTAAGTTTGGCCAACATTGAAAATAAATTAGAACTTGCATTTAAGTTGCCTTTAATGTTGAAAAGCATCCAAAGGAGAACACCTTATACTGTAAAGTATCCATTGAATACAAGTGCTGAGTGTATAAATATGTTAGGGATTTTAGAGGTCAAGGAAGAGGAAGTGTTGGGCCTCCTAATGAATATTAAGGTGGATAAATCCCCAGGGCCTGATGGGATTTACCCCAGGTTATTGAAGGAAGAAAGAGACAAGATTGCTGGGGCCTTTACCAGTGTCTTCGTGTCCTCTCTAGGTACAGGTGAGGTCCCAGAGGACAAGCAAGTGATTAATGTTGTACCCCTATTTAAGAAGGGAGCAAGGGCAAATCGTGGGACTATTGACCAGTGAGTTGCACATCAGTTGTAGGGAAATTGCTGGAGAAAATTCTTCTGGATAGGATATATGAGCATTTGGAAACCCATGGCGTAATTAGGGAGAGCCTGCATGGCTTTGTGCGGGGCAGGTTGTGTCTTACCAACTTAATTGACAAGATGATGAGAAAGATTGATGAAGGGTAGTGAACGTATTTTAGTAAAGCATTTGACAAAGTCCATCAGCACAAAAGATTAAGATGCATGGAGTCCACAGTGAATTGGCTGTTTGAACTTAAAACTGGCTTGCGCCAGGAAGGACATGGTTGAAGGGACTTGTTTGAGCTGGAGGTCTGTAATTAGTAGTGCCCCACAGGGATCTTCACAGGGACCTCTGCTGTTTATGATATATATAAATGACCTAGATGAAAATGTAGATGGGTGGGTTAGTGAGTTTGCAGATGATAAAGTGTAGGAGATTGGCAAAGAATACAGCATGATAATAGGTTTGTTGCATATATGGGCAGAGAAATGGCAGATGGAGCTTAATCCAGATAACTGACGTGTTGCAACTTGGTAGGGCAAATGCAAGGAGACAGTACACTGTTAAGGGCAAGATCCATAACAGTATTGCTGAGCAGAGAGATCTTGGGATCCAAGTTCATAGCTCTGTGAAGTGGCTCCACAGGTTGATAGGGTGGCTTGCTTTTATTAGTCGAGGCTTTGAGTTTACAAGCCCCACAATAGAAAGGATTTTCAGGCTTTGGAGAGGGTGCAGAAGAGGATTACCAGGATTCTGCCTGATTTGGAGGGCATGTGCTATGAGAAGCTGGATAAACTTGGGTTGTTTTCTCTGGAGTGTTGGAGGCTGAGGGGAGATGTGATAGAGGTTTACAAGAATATGAGAGGCATGGATAGAATGGACAGGGAGAATGTGTTTCCCAGGGTTGAAATGTCCAATACCAGAGGGCATGCCTTGAAGGTGCGAGGGGGTAGGTTCAAAGGGGATGTGAGGGGTACTCTGTGGTAAACACCTGGAATGCACTTCCTGGTTTAGTGGTAGAGGCAGATGCATTAGAGGCTTTTAAGAGATGTGTAGGTAGGCACATGAATGTGAGGAAGATGGAGAGATACGGACATTGTGTACGTGGTGGGGGGGATTAGTTTTTGGGTGTTTTTGATTTGCTTTTTAGCTGGTTTGGCACAACATTGTGGGCCGAAGGGCCTGTTCATGTGTTGTTACTGTTCTATGTTAGAAGTAAGAAGAGGGATTTGCTCCCTCGTTTCTGCTTGCACCTTAGCTTTACTTTCCGGTGCTCATACTGTGTGCTTCAGCCCTTAATATCTAAAAATCTATACATCTTGGTCATGAATATACTGAATGACTGAGGTTCTACCGCCACCTTGCGTAGAGAATTTCAGTCATCCACTACCCATCCAGGTAAAGGAATTTTTCTTAAAGGCTAACCATATCTTGACACTCTTCCTTCTGTTCCTGGATTCACAAGCCAAGGAAGGCACCCAAGCTGCAAAGTTTTTTATATTGAAATGTGATCACCTGTCATTCTTTTTAACTCGGGAGTAGAGTCCCTTTCTATATGTGTAACAATTTTCAGTAATTTCTTAGTTAAGGTGAATTTTTTGGATCTCGTTTTTTCTGTTTGGAAATTTATCCTGGGTATTCGAGGTTAAGACTGGTTTGTTAAATAAAAACATAGAAAACCTACATCACCTTACCTGAGAAATTTAGGTTTACCTATAGCCCTCTATTTTCCTGAGCTCCAAAAGTGGATGGAAGCTTCTTGATGTTGTCTATTGTAATTGCTCAATAACTGAAGAATGTGGAATGTATTATTTTTTCACCAATTTTCCACATAGAGGAGTGTTCAGTATGTAATAAAGTTCTTGGACATTAATGATAATACTCAACTGTTATGCACATTTTGTCCATAGTATTATATTCAAACTATCTTAAAAGCATTGTTCAAAGTGAATTTATTGTCAAAGTGCATTATGTTACCATATACAACACTGAGACTCATTTCCTTGTGGGCAAACTCATTAAATCCATAATAGAATAATAACCATAATATTTTCAGTGGAAGCCCACACCAACTTGGATGTTCAACCAGTGCACAAAAGACAACCAACTGTGCAAATACAAAAATAAATAAGCAATAAATATCAAGATGAAGAGTCTTTGAAAGTGAGTCCATAGGTTGTGGGAACAGGTAAGTGATAGGGTAAGTGAATTTGAGTGAAGTTATTCCCTTCGGTTCAGGAGCCTGATGGTTGAAGGGTAATTACTATTCCTGAATCTGGTGGTGTGAGTCCTGAAGCTCCTGTACCACCTTCCAAATGGCAGCAGCAAGAAGAGAGCATCACATGGGTGTTGAGGGTCCCTGATTATGATTGCTGCTTTCCTGTGACAAATGATTTGTGTAGACATGCTCAGTGCTGGGGAGGACTCTACCTGTGATGGACTGGGCTGTATCCACTACATGTTGAAGGAATTTCCATTCCAGGGCATTGCTGTTTCTACACCAAATTGTCATGCGGCCAAGGAATATATTTTTCCACCACGCACCTGTAGAAGTTTGACAAAGTTTTAGATGCCATACCGAATCTTCACAACTCTTAAGGAAGTAGAGGCAATGCTGTGCTTTCTTCATAATTGCCCTTGCGTGCTGGGCCAAGGTTAGATCTTTTAAAATAATAACACCAAGGAATTTAAAGTTCTGATCCTCCAATGAGGACCCCCTTGTGAACATCTGTTTTCCTCCCCCTGAAGTCAATAATCAGCTCCTTGGTCTTGCTGATGTTGAGTAAGAGGTTGTTGTTATGGCACCGCTCTGCCAGATTTCCAATCTCCCTCCAAATGCTGATTAATCGTCACCTTTGATTCGGCCTGTGACAATGGTTTCTTCCCCAATATGCCATTGGTGCTATGTTTAGCCACATAGTCATAAGTGTAAAATGAGTAGAGCAGGGGAATAAGCACACAACTTTGTGGTAGAACTGTAATGACGGAGATTGGGGAGGAGATGTTGTTGTCAATCCAAACTGACTGGAATTGGCAAGTGAGGAAATCAAGGAACTAATTGCACAAGAATGTATTGAGGCCAAGGTCTTGAATCTTATTGATTAGTTCTGAGGGGATGATGGTATTGAATGCTGAGCTATAGTCAACAAAGAGCATCCTGATGTATGCATCTTTGCTGTCCAGATGTTCGAGGGCTGAGTGAAGAGCCAATGAGATGGCATCTGCCATGGACCTGTTGCTCCAGTAGGCAAATTGGAGCCAGTTCTCGGGCAAGAGTTGATATGTTTCATAACCAGCCTCTCAAAATACTTCATCACTGTGGATGCAAGTGCTACTGACAATAGTCATTGAAACAGGTTACTACGTTCTTGGGTACCAGTATAAGTGATGTCTAATTGAAACAAGTGGGTACCTCAGACTACCAAAGTGAGAGATTTAAGATCTTGGTGAACACTCCAGCCAGTTGATCTACACAAGTCTTTTGTATTTGGTCAGGTACCCTGTCTGGGCTATATGCATCTCGTGGGTTCATCCTGAAGGCTTTGGAGGCTGAAATCCAGGATCATTGGGGGCTGTTGGTATTCCTGATAATTCCTCCATGTTTTGTCTGTCAAACTGAGCATAGGAGCCATTGAGCTCATCTGGAAGCCAAACTCTTTTGTGCCTATGTTGCTCTATTTAAACTTATAAAAGATGATTAACATTTAAGCACTGCCACAACTATCAAGCATCCTTTGTTGATTCAGTTTTAGTCCGAAATTGCCTCTTCACCAGCGGCTTTCTGAAGATTGTACCTAGACCTCTTGTAACTTTCTTGGTCAGCAGACTTTGAAATCTTTTAAAGATGAAAGCAAAATAAGTAGGAAATATTTAATGCTTTGATCTATTGTTTTTCATATGATGCAAAAAAAATCGCTTAACAAATTTATTCCTCCTAAAATAACTCTTTAACATACCCAGAGGTACCAAGCAAATATATAGAGAACGCGTCCCTAGTGCTGATATGTTTCCTTTTTAACTTTTATGTAAGCTTAAAATCAATGGTGACATTCCAGAGCAATGTTCTGAATAATACACTTCTAATTCCTCTTGTCCTCACCTACCACCCCACCAGCCTCCGTGTCCAGCATATAATCCTCCATAACTTTCACCATCTCCAATGGGATCCCACCACCAAGCACATTTTTCCCTCCCTGCCCTTCCCCACTTTTTGCTTTCCACAGGGATCACTCCCTATGCAACTTCCTTGTCCATTTGTCCCCCTCCCCCCATCCCTTCCCAACGATCTCCCTCCTGGCACTTACCCTTGTAAGCAGAACAAGTGCTACACCTGCCCTTACACTTCCACCTTCACCACCGTTCAGGGCCCCAGGCAGTCCTTCCAGGTGAGTCTGCTTGGGTGATATACTGTGTCCGGTGCTCCCGGTGTGGCCTTTTATATATTGGTGAGGCCTGACACAGACAAGGAGACCATTTCGCTGAACACCTATGCACTGTCTCCCAGAGGATCTCCCAGTGGCCACATATTTGAATTCCATGTCCCATTCCCATTCCGATATGTCAGTCCATGGTCTCCTCTACTGTCGAGATGAAGCAACACTGAGGTTGGAGGAACGACTCCTTATATTCTGTTTGGGTAGCCTCCACCCTGATGGTATGAACATTGATTTCTCTAACTTCTGTTAATGCCCCTCCTCCCCTTCTTAACCAATCGCTGATTTTTAATTTTTTTTTTCTCTTTCCCTCTCACAATAACTCCTTACCTGTTCTCCATCTTCTTCTGGTGCTCCCCTCCCACTTTCTTTCTTCCAGGGCCTTCCATCCTATGATACTCCCCTTTCTCCAGCCTTGTATCCCTTTTGCCAATCAACTTCCCAGCTCTTAGCTTCATCCCTCCCCCTCCTGTCTTCTCCTATCATTTTGGGTCCCCCCTCCCCCTCCTACTTTCAAATCTCTTACTATCTCTTTTTTCCCGTTAGTCCTGACGAAGGGTCTTGACCCAAAACATCGAATGTACTTCTTCCTATAGATGCTGCCTGGCCTGCTGCGTTCCACCAGTATTTTGTGTGTGATGCTTCACCTCTAAGGATGCTAGTTTTCAGAAGTGACATTAAACCAACATTCCATCTTCCCCCTTAGATAGGCATAAAAGATGGACATGTTCCTCCTGACATAAAGAGCAACATTTATTCTGAGCGATAGTGATCTTGGCTAACAACATTGAAACACCATGTTTGGTCACTATCTCAGTTATTTGTGGTGTTAATATTATGCTAAATTAAGGTACAACAGAGATTGCACCTCCTATGTAACTAAATAGGTCAAATGCCTTTCTGTGACATTATGTGATCATTTAAGATGTTGTACAAATTAAGTTCCTCTTCATATGGGAGAATTTGGTATGATATAATGTTAAGGCAGATAGACATTTAAGTATCTGATGATTTGAAAGTAAACTTTCTAGACACCTGCCCAAAGCAATGATTATTAACTATTGCCCTAATTAATATAATAATAAATGCTTAGATAGTTAAAATCTTCCACATAGTTGCTATTCCTCATACTCCCTGCCTTAGAATTTTGAATTCTCCATGTTTGATTGGAATAGCCATCACCTACTAAATTAATTTGTTAAGCTGTATTTAATTAATGAACCATTTCGGGTATAATTGTCACAAGATCCCTTGTAATTTTAAAATATTTTTATTTTGGTGTTATTTGGCAGGCAACATGCAATTATTTTCACATGCTAATTTGAACATTGACATTATTAAACACAACAATATTTTTTTAACGTTGCAGCCAAACAAGGTACAGAATAGAAGGGAAAATTCAATGTTTTGTCCCTTAAAGAAAGGAGAGATGGAGATACATAAAGAGGAGATTACAAAGCCTAGATAATGGAATGAACTGTCACTAATGTTAGAATGAATACTGATCTTTCATGTGCCTGCCTCTTGATTGTTATTACTATTCCTGCCTCCAACACCTGTGGCAATTCATTCTGGATGCAACTACTTTGTTTGGAAAATTCATCTCTCATCCCTCTTTAACGTCTCTCTTACCTCAATGTTATGCCATTTAGATTTAGACACCTCTCTCCCCACCATGGAAAACAGATGTTTGTTATCTGCTCTGCCTGTATCTCACATAATTTTATATACAGTTGCTGCAAGAAAAAGTTTGCATTAATTACTCATAAAATTAAACATCCAAGTCACAATAATAGACAACGCAATCTGCTTAATCTAATAACACACAAGCAATTGTACTTCTCGTCAGTACTAAGTGCACAGTTTAAACAAGCACAGTGTAGGCTTATAAAAGGTATCTGAACCTTTGGGGTAATGCCTTCTACTAAAGCTATTTGGAGTCAGGTGTTCCAGTCAATGAAATGAGTTCGGAGGTGTGCCCTGCTCTTCACAAGAAAGATCTGTTTATGTGCACCATTCCTCAATCAGAACAACTTTCAGAAGACCTCAGAAGAATTATAGAGATGTATGAAGCAGGAAAAGGCTACAAGAGCATTCCTAGAGACCTTAGTGTTCATCAGTACATTAAGAGAAATTGTCTGTAAATGGAGGAAATTCAATATGTTGCTGCTCTCCCTAGGAGTGGGTGTTCTGCAAAGATCACACCAAGAGCACACATGCAATGCTGAAGGTGGTAAAAAATTGATCCCAAGAGTTACAGTGAAAGACCTGCAGAAATTTCTAGAAATTGCTAAAGTCTCTGTTCATGTGTCCACAATCGGAAAAGCACTGAACAAGAATGGTGTTCATGGATGACACCATGGAGGAAACCACTGATCTCTAAAAAAAAACATTGCTACACGTCTCAAGTTTGCAAAAGACCTGTCTGTTCCACAACATTTCCAGGACAATGTTCTGTGGACACATGAGAGAAAAGTTGAACTTTTTACAGATGTGTACAAGATATGAGGAAAAAGGGCACTGCACATCAACACCAAAATCTCGTTCCAACTGTGAAGCATGGTGCAAGGCGCATCATGGTTTGGGGCAGCTTTGCAATCATTAAGGGAGCAATGAATTCAAAATTGTATCAGGACATTTTACAAGAGAATGTCAGAGTAGCTGTCCCATCACCTGAAACTTAATATAAGTTTGATGATGCAACAGGACAATGATCTGAAACACAAGAGTAAATCAACAACAGAATGCTTTAAAATGAAGAAAATTTGTGTTTTGGAATGGCAAGCCAGAGCCTTAACCCAATTGAGATGCTGTGGCATGACCTAAATAGGGCTGTTCATGCAAGTTATCCCAGAAATATTAATGAACTGAATCAGTTTTGTATAGAGGAATGGTCTAAAATTCCTCCTCGCCATTGTGCAAGTCTGATCAGCAGCTACAGGAAATGTTTGGTGGAGGTTATTGCTGCTAAAGGAGGTTCTACCAAGGGTTCACATACTTTCTCCAGCCTAGACTGTGAATGATTGACCAATATGTTCAATAAAAACATGAAAAGCACAATTGTTTGTGTGTTACTAGTTTAGGCAGGTTGTGTTTGTCTAGTATTGTGACTCGGATGAAGATCAGACCACATTTTATGAGTAATTATTGCAGAAAACCAGGTAATTGCAAAGGGTTCACAATTTTTTTTCTTGCAACTGTGCTTCTACTATGTTACCTCTCAGCTTCTTTTGTTCCAAGAAAAATAAACCTAGCATATCCTGTCTCTTCTGGTACTCAAACCCTCCAATTCCGGCAACATCCTTGTAAACCTTTTTTTTGTATTTGTTCTTTGTATCTTTTCTCACCTAGTCATGCTCTTTCTTTCATGTTGTGGTCATGACAGCATACAATTCTATAAATGCAGTCTAACAAAGCAGGCTAGGCAGCATCTATAGGGAGAAGCGCTGTCGACGTTTTGGGCTGAGACCCTTCATCAGGACTCGTCTCGGCCCAAAACGTCGACAGCGCTTCTCCCTATAGATGCTGCCTGGCCTGCTGCGTTCCACCAGCATTTTGTGTGTGTTGCTTGAATTTCCAGCATCTGCAGATTTCCTCATGGCAGTCTAACAAATGCTTGGGCTAATTTAATCTACTCTAAGGTGCTCTTGATGAGGAAAATAAATCTAGGCTGAAAATTCCTTGATCTAATTTGTATTTTTTTTTTCAAGTGACTGTTGCCTGAAAATTTGCCCAAGGCAGGAAATTTGTGGTTACCTTTCATTTGGGATGAGGGCCTATGGGAAGTTTTGCACAGCTTTGAAAATATTACCAATGATTCAAGAAAATAGAAGTGTAGTTTTCGAAAAATGCTATGGACCTATTTCTTTCCATTAATCCACTAGGTAAAGGTTTAATTTCAATTATCCGAGATAAACTAGCAGCCTTACGACGGGCCCCTGTGGATAAAACTAAAATGGCCTGGGAGCAGGATTTAAATATCTCCTTATCCGAGGAGAGCTGTGACTCAGTTCTCAAATCGGTTAATTCAACCTCCCTTTGTGCTCGCCATTGCCTCTTACAGTTTAAGATTGTTCATAGAGCCCATATGTCTAAATCTAAACTATCTCGATTCTACCCTGGCATTAGTCCGCTCTGTGATAAATGCAAGAGGGGCGTGGCCTCTCTCATCCATATGTACTGGTTCTGTCCTAGCCTGGAGAAATTCTGGAAAGATGTCTTCACTACATTATCGGGTATTCTGAATCAGCACCTAGAACCTAACCCCTTAATTGCTCTGTTCGGTTTTTGGGGCGAGACAGATTTATGTCTGGGTCCGACCAAATGCCGAATACTATCCTTTGCCTCTCTCCTGGCGAGATGCTTGATCCTTCTTAGATGGAGAGATGTTGCCCCGCCCACTCATGTGCAATGGCTTAACGACATTATGGCCTGCTTGGACCTCGAAAAAATTCATTATTCAGTTCTTAATTCGGATCTAAAGTTCCATAAGGTCTGGGGACCTTCTATCGAGTACTTTCATAACCTTCCTCTTGACTAGGGTTTTTTTTTCTTTTTTTCTTCTTCTTTTCGGTCCCTTGCTCTCAGCTCCCTTTTTTTTCTGGTAGCAGGCATTATTATCCTCTGTTACTAAGTGTATTCACAGTCTGGGAGTTTGACTGTCCGGACTTATACTCTTTATACTGTGTGGTGGTTGGTCTGGAGTTGTTGTTTTTTTCTTGTGTTGTGGGGCTTGGGGAGGACACTAAGCTCACTTGTCTTTAATTTAGGTGCTTTTTTGTTAAATTCTCTTCCTTTGTAGCATATTGTTATTGTATGCTTAATCTTGCACTATATTAATGCTCCTCATTGGGATTTGGGGTTTTTAATTTTGTAAAATGTTTTGAAAAACTAATAAAAAAATTTAAAAAAGAAAGAAGTGTAGTTTAATTCTTTCATGCCTAATTTTCCTGAACCTTAATTGTGGAAAAAGGTCCACAACTATACATATTCTATTATTAGGACTTTAGGTCAATGATGAAGTGCAAAGCACTTGTGAAAAATGTTAATGTTCAAAAAAGTTGAAAGTAAAATTTATTATCAGAGTACATGCATGTCACCACATACAGCCCTGAGATTCTTTTTTTTTGCAGGCATACTTACCCAGTCTATAGAACGGTAACTGTAAGCAGGATCAATAAACAGCAAACTGTGCAAATGCAAATATAAATAGATAGCAATAAATAATGAGTATGAAATAAAGTGAGGCCATCGGTTGTGGGAACATCTGAAATAGAATGAGTGTAGTTATCCACTTTTGATCAAGAGCCTGATGGTTGAGGGGTAGTAACTGTTCTTGAACTTGGTGGTGCGAGTCCTGAGGCACTTGTACTTTCTACCTGATAGCAGCAATGAGAAAAGAGCGTGGCCTGGGTGGTGAGGATCTTCGATGATGGATGCTGCTTTCCTATGGTAACGTTTCCCGTAGATGTACTCAGTGATTGGGAGGGCTTTACCTGTGATGTACCTGGCCAAATCCATTACCATTTGTAGGGTTTTCCACTCAAAGGCATTCGTGTTCCCATACCTAGTAATGCAGCCACCTCACATCTATGGAAGTTTGAAAAGGTTTTCGTTTACGTGCTGAATCTTCGCAAACTCCTGAGGAAGTAGAGGCACTGTTGTGCTTTCTTTGCAAATATATCTATATAATGGGTCCAGGACAGGTCCTCTGAGATAGTGACTAAAGTTGCTGCCCTCTTCACCTCTGATCCTCCAATGATAACTGGCTCATAGACCTCTGGTTTCCCTCTCCTGAAGTCCACAATCAGTTCCTTCGTTTTGTTGACATTGAGACATTATTGTTATTACACCACTCATCCAAGTTCTTGGTCATCCCTCCCGTATGCAGATTCATCACCACATTTTGATATGGCCCACAACAGTGGTGTCGGCAGTAAGCTTGTATATGGTGCTGTTAAATTTAATGTTAAATGTGAACAAGTTAACAGTGATGCTGCATACCATCTGTTGCATTTAAGCAGCTGGTGCAAAGCCCATAAGCAAAAGATAAAGCAAGCTGTCTTTTGTTATACTGTATTTACATTTTATCTTCCAATAAAAATGTGTTGTTTATATTATAATAATCTAGCTCTCCTCTTACCATTTTCTAATTTTCTAGTGTCTTTAGTGTACCTACATGAGCTGTGTCCAGTTGTCTGCTCCAACCTTTGCTACGCTGAGTCTGAATTTCTCTTCAGATAATCTGTAATGTAAATCTATTATTTTCACTGGTCTCGGCCACCTATTCAACTTCAACACTTAATACACCATTTGTGATTCTCCTCAGCCTAGCCCTTTACTTGCATTAATATATGTGATCTTTTATCATTGCTGTAAATTATAATCTTGCAGTGCATGTTTGACTTTAGTCTTGTCACATAATGTGGCTTTTGCTAAATATATGAATTCCTATTAATAAATTTAGAAAGAAAAAATCTTGTTAGTAACTGGTTGTCAGTTGAGCTTTGCGATTTGGCTGAATTGACAAAGCGTCACCATTAGCTCCTTTATAGCAACATGCATAATCAATATAAAACTGGATGCCTGCCTGCCTGGCTGCTCTGAACATCATAAAAATAGAATTATCAGCATCTAATGCTGCTTAAAATCAGCATTAATGAATGGTGCAAAAGAGCTAGGTCTTTCTTTACAATCTATCCAACCAACTGTCTTCACTGTTTAGTATCCTGAAGTTCTCTATAGAGTTTGCTCTTTTTTATGTTTTAAATATCAGAAAGGTTTTTAAAATTTCTATAGATATTAGTAATTTGAAATTGAAACTGAGGATGCTGCAAATGCTCAGACTAGACACCATCAGGAGAAAGTAACAAAGGTTTATCTGGGTTGATAAGCTTTCATCACTGCATTGATTTAAGTATTCATGGTTCAATGTGTTTGTTTCCCATTGCCCTGTCTTGGACATTTGTATAATATGAAAGTATTTTATCCTGCTAACAGTGAGTGCAATAGGTTTTTGGGTCTAACCTGCATTGATGAGAATTGTCTGTCTTTGCTGACTGTGAGAATGTGCAGGTTCTTGTGCTAGAGTCTACAATACAGAATTGAGTACTGCTTTTGAGATGTCACCAAAAATTCATAGTATCAGTGCTGCACATTTGAATTTGGATTCACTAGAATCTGTGATAAAACTTTGCATCTAACTCATAATCCACAATTGTTGTGGGGGACGGTGAATCATTTTGACAATACACACCTCTTCTAAGGACCTCAAATGAAACCAGATATTGGTATTTTCAATCAGTTATATAATGGTACAAAAGCCAGACTTACTAACTGTCTCATTTCTGCTTGGACTGCTGCAAAACAATAGTGTGCTAGTGGTTATTTAAGATGCAAGAAGCATGTCCAGTAGTTTCTTGTGTGGCTGATAATCTAATATGCTTAAAATCATTTGGAAGCTGCGAAACTATCAGATAAGAAGTCTCGGTTATGGTTTATTCTAATCAATATCTCTGATTTCAAAATTTAAACTTCTCTGCTTTCACCTTATGAGGAAGTTTAATGAAACAATATAAATTTATTAGTGGATACCTTTCCAACTGTAATGTGATATATTGCTCTGCTTCTGGAAAAGCCACTTTAGTGTCATCATACCTTACATGTGGGATTTCCAGGTGTATTGCTTCTATGAAGTTATCTGCATCCATTTGTATAGTTTAGATTTGTTGAGATTCAGAAGTGAAATGGCACACTCATGTTTTAATGAACTGGCAGAAAGAGAAGCAGACTCTTGTCTCTGTGGTATAATTTTGGAAATTTTAGAGACGGCTCTAGAAAATTGAGCACATTTCTCCTGCTAAACATACTACCATAAATCAGTATCGGGGAGTTCTGATGATTAAAATGCATGGTAAGGAAAGTAAGATTATTCAGATGACTAAAATATGTGGTAAGGAAAGTAAGATTTGAAAAGTCTCTTGTCATTTTTCATGTAAGTAACAGTATTTTTTCCACCATCAAAATTGATTTGACCTCTAGCAACAGCACCTGAAAGCTGTGCCACCCTATACTCGCTATCGGGTCCTTATGAATATATTTGAAAATTATGGCATTTGGGGTCCATGCAATTCTATGACATTGACTGGAGATAATTTTTATATTATATGCAAAACCAGTGTCTTTGCCATATGTATTTTACCAATGGTAATTCTTGATGAGCTGCTTCTCTCTGTCCACTGGATATAGCTTGAAATGTATTACTCTGTTATACTTGCCTATCTATTGAACTGTTTCTTCCCTTGAAAATCCAAAGATTCAGTCTTATTCTGGGCATGAATCTACAGATCAATGTCTATTGTTCGCATATTAACTTCTTGTTAATCTGGCAATTCCTTTATCAGCCTCCAACGCATTCATCACAGTATGCAAAAGTGTTACTGTCTGAGCTGCCTTTGAACAGCAAGTGGTTTCATCTGCTGTACATCTGAAGTACATTTTAGTTTTGCCACATCTTTTACTGATAAAAAATTTTAGTTTTCCAGGCACATGGTGCTAGATAGTTGCATGATTTCTGCAGACTTTTGACAGTCCAGAGTTTCTTTTGGATGCTTTTCCTATGTCTTTAACAGTGATATAGATCTTTGCAATTAATAATGCAATTGTGTAGATATTTGCCGTGACCATTTTTGTTCTTTTCGTCATATTTGGTAAAAAGACATTTTGCCAAATAGAGGTTTTGTCTCAGATTTGTGTTTTAATCATACAGGTATCTTGTGAAGTCACTGACACTGAAATACTTAGTAACTTTACAGGATAACCAAATGGCTAAACAATACAAATTCAAAACAATAGAACTAAAATTGAAAACTTCAACTTTCTCCTTGTTAATTAACATATTCAATTGTCTGTATTCTACAAAGCAATATTGTGTCTTCCAAGTCTTTTCTAAGTTTTTTTTCCTGCATCTCTCCATCCTGTGCTGCTTTAATTCTCTTAGATCTTGCTGTTTCCTGTGTTCATTATTTTTCTCTCGAGCCTTGATCTTGGTGTATCTGGTACTTTCCCAGTCAGGCAATAAACCATGTCACACACTAGGACTTTGTGGAACCACCAAGCATGTTATGCGCCATGATTTTGCAGAACTCAATCCTCCTCCATACTGGACCCTTCAAATAAAAAAGCTCTTTCTTCTGATGAACCAACATTGAGCAGGTGATTTCTGGGAGCCACTGAAGTCAGTCACAATGAAAGCATTCCATGGGGAAAGTTGCTCATAGGTTGAAGGGGACGCCTCCTGTATCTACCCTATAGTTCTTGTTTGATACAATGATAGTATTTAAAAGACAGGTTCCTGCACATTTCTTATAAATAATCAAATTCAGTGGTTTGTATTTGTTTTAAATTGTGTAACTTTCTTTTGACACTTATTAATACATTCCTTTTACAAATGAGCAAAAATAAATTGATATTTCTTGATGCAGATGAGAAATGGATCAATAAAATCAGAGAAACTAAAGTTTCAGAACCACAAATAATTCAGATTAGGCAGGAAAGTAAAATGGAGAATTAAATTATTTGATTTCATCACTTTGACAGGTTGCTTTTTCTATGTTTGCCAAACCACAGAGTTTTTAACTTCATTTTATAGGATGTGAACATAGGTGGCAAGAGCAGCACTTATTGCCCATTCCGAATTCCCCTGAAGTACAAGTCTTGCTAGCATAGTGGTTGTGTTAGGTATTCCAAGATCTAGAATCTGTAATGACAAATTACAGATGTAATGACACAAGTTAGGATGTGTAAGCCTTCAAGGAGAAATTCGCAGATAATGGTAGTGTTACCTCGTTTTTATTTTGATAGCCGCTACTGATATGAGGTATTGTTTGGAATAGGTTCAGTATGTAATTGAAGAACATTTTGTGGATGATGCACCCAGTGGAAGTGGTTATGAAAATTTAAGAGATGCATAAATTGAGTTGCCTGTAAAAGGATTGCTTTGTCCTAAATAGTGTTAAGCTTTTTGAATTTTGCTTGGTTTTCATTTATCCAGGCAAGTTAGAGTACTTTATACTTTCTCCTTGTGCCATTTTGATAATGGAAAGGCTTTGCATTGTTAGTTCAAGTTTGTTGTCATTCAAACCGTATACATGTACACCACTAAATGAAGCGAAGTTCTTCTGGACCAAGGTGTGCAGCACAGTACATATCACTCACGCATAACACAAAGTAATATTACCACAAATAAGTTAACAAATAATAAAATCTATTCCAGAAGATTGGCATTTAACACGAGGTACGTTTATGACAGTATATCACTATAGGCACTTCATAAGTGATGAGACCTGAGTGGTGGCAGGGAGTTCTGTGGTCTCAAGGCCTGGAGGAAGAAAGTGCTCCCCATCCTAACAGTCCTTGTCCTGAAGCTACGGTGCCTCCTGCCTGATGGTAAGGGGTCAAAGAGCTTCCAGGGTGGATGAGAGGGATTTTGACAATGCTAAGGGCAATGCTTGGTGAATCATTCACTACAGCATACATGGTGCTTACCTGCCAAATGCATAGTTCTGCACATGTAATATAGTGAGCCTGTTTGCATTTATGTTTGCATCAATAGCACTTATTTAATGGGTTGATAACAATTTTATGATTTTTAATTATTTATTTAATGTTTCCTTTCAAGGTATTTAGCAAATGTGGATCATTAAAAAATTGCACTATTTCAAAGAAGAAGAGCAGGACAGGTGAAGATTTATTTTGTTTTTCAATTATCAATGTAGAACTTACTATGAACTAATTCAGTATGCACAGATATTTCTGTTTATAGCTTATAGTTTGTCTAAATATCATGATTTGGTAATATAAAATTTTGCCAGTGAGCCTCTAAAATATTTGAGGAAATGTAAAACAATAGTTTTTTTTCTTAATTCTTTTGTTTGAGAAAATTAAGTGGCATTAATGTATTTTAAAAGTATTTGCTATGGTGTGGTTTAAAAACAAATAATTTGGTAATTATGTAATATAATGTCATATTTAAAGGCATTTTAGTTCAAGTTAAAGCCAGGTTAAAAAGAGATTGTGTCCCTTATTGCTTAACATCTACTTAATTTCAAAGTTATATAAAATAATTACTTAAATTCCCATTTTATAAGTGTGGTGTGCATGTACAGTCCTACTGTAAATTGCTTTTTGAAACACTGTAATTGATTTTAATGCTGATAAGTTTTTAAAATATTAGGGTGGGTTATCCTATGGCTTGACAAAAAGTATGATTGTTTTGTCTTTAGCAAGCATTTTTCAACAGTTCATCAGTTTAAACAACAATTAATTTGGGTTATTCTAATGTTGTGATACATCTATAGTCATTTGTTCTGCATAATGGAAAAATGAACTTCATTTTCTTGAGCTGCAATGTGTAAGTGACTTTTAGCTGAGGGCAGACCAGCTAGCTTCAGCATTTCTTTCTCCAATTTTGATTATATATTCTATGGCTTCTATACAGTATGGAAACCTTGATAGAGATATTGAGAAAACTGCCTTGTGGTTATGAACAATCCTGTAAGTTGATGGGCTGTATCTGAATTTCTGTTGTTTGTTTTACAGGATCTCTCATGTCAATGGGATATGGCTTTGTGGAATATGCAAAACCAGAACATGCCAATAAAGCTTTAAAACTGCTACAGGTAACCAGACATGCAATGAGTTCATGGAGTATTCTTTCAAATATATATTATTTCCCTTAGTTATAGAGATTAGATTTTCGAGTTGGATTTTGGTGCCATGGAAATCAATTCAGATTTGAAATTCTACTTCAAATTGGTATAATTATTAATTCTAGCCTAACTGGCAACGACCTTTGCTGAGAAAATTCAAAATCTGAGATGGTGTTTAAGCAAATGAGAGAATTCCTAAAAGTATGCTATTAAAACAAATAATCAAGTTCTACACCACTCTGTTATGTTATTATATGGCCTTCATTTGCTCAGTAGTGAGAATACATGTTCAGGTTAGTAGAAATAATTGTACCAAAAATCCATTCATTGTGTGAGTATATACATTATCTGTGATATTACAAGCTTGATTTGAGAAAGGTATTATTAACTGGCACAAATTCATCTTTCCTCTATGGGTAAGCTAAGAATGGTATTTTGTAATTATCTGTGGTTTGTTCCAAATTTAACAGCTTAAGAATTTTTGCTTTGTTTGTGCAACTGCTTAAATAGTGAATATACAAGTGTCGTTGCTTGATAGTGAGTACCGATTCAGCTATTGTTCCTTTCCAGATGTAATTGATTATTGTATTAAGCTTTCACTAAGCAAGGGAGAACTTGTTGTTTATATAGTACATTTCATATCCTCAAGATGTCATAAAACTCTTCAAAACCAACACAGTAATGTTAAAGGGTAGTCACATATGTAATGCAGAAAAAAACATTGGTAAAGTTGTGCATTGCAAAATTTCAGAAACAGTGTTAATGACCCAGTGATCTGTTCTTATAACAGCTTGGAAAGGAGAAAAGGGTATCAAATGTCTAGGACTGATTTAAAAATTTAGTAGAGGAGAAGAATAGTGTGATTGTTATATAACATAGCATATTTTTGTAAAACAGCAACATAGATATGGGGCTGTAGTCATGGGTAAAACCTACTGGAGCACTGTTAAACAGCTTCTGGCATGAACATGGTTACAATCAACCTACACATTCCTAAAATCTTGGAGATGAAAAGGTTTAGAAATCCAGAGTCAAGGGATTAGAGAACAAGAATGTGCACTTTGTTATTGGAGAACATCCATGGAAGCATATTCACGTGTGCTTCAGCATTCCTGAATACTTTGGGATTATAAATATGTCATAATCGTGGCCCATTGTCTGCCTTGATCACCATGAACCCATACTTCAGTATCAGGTTTATCATCACAAGACGTATCGTGCAGAGATCCTATCCTGCCTGAGTGAAGCAGCCTGGATCCAACAGAGTGGTGTAAGGCACAGCATGACCTTCAGTGATGTTAGTAAAGTAATGCTACCCTTCAAGTGCCACAAGAGCTTGGACAGCTGTCAAAGCCTTACCTCCACCTTCTGGAGTTTTCAAGTGTAAAAAACAGTCACAGCCACTTCAACTACAATTTATTTTTATAATTAAAAATATTTCAAGTGGCTGAAAGCATTTAAAAAAAACTAAATGTGTTAAACAAATCTGAAATAAGCTTTTAGCAAAGTGTATTTGTTTTTATCGTCATCTAAAATCTCAGCTGAAATCAGTTGATGCAAGAAAAGATTCCCTCATTGTAAATGTTAGAAAATCTGGGATGAAGGAGCTCCATCTCGGGATTCTGCATTGCATGTAGCAACAAAGTAAAATGACAGATTGAGTATTCATGCTAAAATAATAACTGCAAATGGCTGTTTTATTTGATTTTGTCTTCTGACAGTAGTTCAGTTGATTGAATGGTGGGGGGAATAGAAAGGATGGTCGAAACCAATGTACTCAGTAACAAATGTTGCTTGAGTAGTAGTATTGAATTTTATAGGCGTTTCATTCACAAAAATAAGTACATCCTCTTTAGCTTTATTTTTAAACTGCTTTTGAGCCTGTAAGCTGTCATTTACTTTAAAAGTTGCCTTATCTCCATGTGCAAGTAATAATTCAGCTTTTCAGTTTGTGCTCTGACCCAGAAAGTACAGAAGAATATGTTGAATTCGGAGGACACTATGCTGAACTAGTGTACTTAGTACTACTGAAATGTTAGCATACAATAACCAAACCATGACACTGTAATGCTTAATATGATTTCTGAGCTGTACTTTAAATTTGTCCGTATTTCATTCTCTTTATCTTTCCCATTCGACCAATTCTTAAAATTTCAGTGCAGTGTTTTCACAGTATCTCTAACTCTAATGTTTATGGTATTTACCTTTTATTTTTCAAACCCTAGCATACTATGTTGGATGATCACCAACTGGAGTTGAAGATATCAGACAGAGCTACAAAGTAAGTATTTCTATATTCTGTTTTTGCTTGAGCCTCAAAAGCATTTTGGTGTCATTCAGTACAAAGGATTAATGTACAAAATAACTTGTGTCATTCAGTGTTGATCAGTGTATATGAATTAAATAGAATGGACATTCTAGCTTTACTTAGACTGGGATAGGCTTGCAGTGCTTATGCATGGTGAAAAATTTGCTTTGGGAATATTGTGTGTATATAAAAAAAAAAATCAAAAACCTGCATCTTTAAACTTTCCCACTCTCGCTTTATAATCATGCCCTCTAAAATTTGAATTTTCTACCTAAGGAAAAAGACTGTCTATTCCCTATTGATACCTTTCATAATTTTTAAACCCTATCAGTCTTCATGTGATGCTCCTAAGGAAACAACCCGAGTTTTCCAAATTTTTGCTCATAGCTAATACTCTTATCCTGGCGAACCTTTTCCTTCTGCTTTCCAAAGCCCACACATTCTTCTTTTAATTGGGTGACCAGAACCACACGTAGCACTCCAAATGCAACCTAACAAAAATTATGTACAGCTGCAATGTGACAACTTGACTCTTGTATTTTATGCCTTATCTACCTATCTGAAGTTCTTGCCCCTGGGTGTTCTTCACTCCAACCCCATTCTGGGTGCACATGCAGCCCCCAAACCTCTTACCTTGGTTCTCAGCTCCACTCTGGAATTCCAGATTTTTTTCAATCCCCACATGCCTTCCATCCCCATCTCTCATTCCAGATTGCTGGTGGGTGTGCCAAATGTTAGGCCTTCAGGGTTCTGAATTATTGAAGTTTTACAGTAGTATCAGGTTGTTGTTGCTATACTGAGCAAAATTAGTCTTTGTTCTTTTAACTGATATGCAATTCACTGCACAGCAGTTGAAACAATTTTAATGCACTTAAGTTAGACCTTGTTGCATTTGTTCTTGTTTTAACTGTTTTATCTTCCTACTACTTTCTTAGAATGGGCATTAATTTTAAAGGTTTTAAAGCTACTTAGGAAAACAAGCATGTTGAACTAACCCTAAAGGTGGGAGATACAGCACTGACTGTTGAGTTTTCCAATCCAGACGGAGAATATTTTGGATCCTTTTGACAATTTGTATGTTCGTTAGTGTAACTGGGAGATTGTCTAATTAATAGAAAGAATAGGTCTGATATTAAGTGCTCAAACACACCTTTCATAGCTTCCAGTCCTTTCATTACATTTGCTGTAAGAATTCTATCACCTGAGCCCCAAAAGAATAAGTGTGAAGAATGAACCAGCTAACTTGTTGTATCTGATTATAGTTTCCCACAGCACTGACCACGTGTTTAAAGTGTCTTTAATTTAAATGAAACGCAATTCATTTTCATGGTACTTTTTTTTTAAGTGTCTTGGAAAGATATAGGGAGTTAGAGTTTGGTTGAAGTTTAGTATTGTGCTCTTGTTGTATTGTTAGAGTTGTAGGCTCTATTCATGCAGTAAGATGCCCTTTCTTATCTGACTGGGCCCTCACCTGAAGCTCCAGCACAGCCTCAACAATCTCCATTTACCTCAGTGGATACAGTAATGTATCATAAATGTACATTCACACATGAAATTCATGTTACATGAATCTATTCCCATTGCTCATTTAATGACTACTCCATAATTTTTTGAATATGTGGTTTAAATATATTTTTCAGTGAAACTATTTTTACTTTAATAATGAAATGAAATTTTGAAAATTATTTTCACAATAGACTGCTAAATTTGTATTCCTCATGTGAGAGCAACACTAGTTCTGCAGGAGGAATTTACTTTTAATATTTGTTCCTTCACTGGACATTGAAGAAACATGACTTTTCCATTGTCAAACTAAGCTTCCAACAAATTAGAAAGTTTCTGATGAAAAAGACTATTTGAAGATGACTAACTTGACGTTCTGTTCAACTACCATTGCATTGCATAAATGTGACTAATTTGCACCGTTTCCTTGGTGATACCAGTAAGAAAGCCTTTAAAGCCATGTTATGATATCAAGCTAAAAGCACTAGAGATGAGAAAACTGGCTTGTTTCAATTATCAATAAATTTACTGCATTTAACCATGGATGCTTAAATATAAGTAATCAATTCATTGCTCCTCTTTCAAGGATCTGAGTGCAAGTTCAGGTTTGTTGTCATTCAACCGTAGATATGTATACCACCAAAAGAGACAACGTTCCTCTGGACCAAAGTGCACAGCACAGCACATATAACTCACACATAACACATAAAGTAATATTACCACAAATAAATTAACAAATACGTGTATAAATGATACAGGTTAAAAAGTGAACAATATAACTGGACAGAGACTTCAGTAGTCCTATGGAATGGGGGAAGAAACTGTTTACCATCCTCACAACTCTTGTCCTAATGCAATGGTCTCTATGATACGGGGGAGGGGGTTTCAAAGAGATTGTTGGGCAAATGGGAGGGATCACTGACAATGCTAAGGGCGCTACGTACACAGCGCTCCTGAGAAATATCTCTATTGTTTGGAAAATAGTCGTCATTTACAATGTGACACTATAAGTTACTCTGCCATTGGTTCATCAATAATATTTCAATAAAGAAATCAACAAGGAATTATTTCTTACCCTTGTCAAGTGTATATCACAGTTATACCTTTGAGGGCTACATTATCCATTGCACACCTCATGTAACAAAACATGTTGCAATCCACGATATATCATTTTTATCAAGTTTTCCTGAATTAAAAAATAATGTATGTAACTCCAGTTAAGCTATAAAGATAACATGAATTGACATAACACATAAACCAGTATATAGCCTATGTTAATACTACATGCATTATAATTTGTGCTGATGTTCTATTAAAATGTCTTAGCAAGTATAATGATGTCAATTTCAAAAATAATTGGAGTAGCATGCAGGCTTCTTACATGGACTGGTGATGTAAATGAACTCTGTTCATAGCAAATTAAACTGCAGCAATGGTGAACTTAAATACTGATAAAACCTCCCTTCAGCATGCACCAGTTTCTTTTGCACTGCAGTTTGTGTAAACCAGCATGGCATTTGGATATCTTAACACCAGAAATCCATGTTCATTGCATTTTAGATGTTATGACAAAGGTTTAACATAGTTAGGTTACAAATGTTAAAATCTTACATAAAAGCAAAAATTCATGTAATCTACAAGGAAGGAAAATAAAGAAATTGCATTGTCTTTGCAGCTGTTTAAAGTCACAATTTGCATTTGGGCAACTAACGACTGTACCTTTCCCAGTTGATAAAATCAGTCATAAATAGTTGGCAAGTTCAAAGTATTTTGTATTTTCTTGATCTGTTTCAGCAGACTAAGTTCTTCCCTTTGCAGCACATTGAATCCCATGCTAGATGAGTTAAAATAATAAATAATGAGACAGTCGTGACATTTATCCATATGTATATGTTAGGAAATTGTGTAGCTATTGCCATATATTGATTATAACTGTTCTTCAATTCCCATTTTTATGTAAAATATCTACATTTTAGCAGTATTAGGAACTAATCAACTTCTTGCATATACAGGTCTGTGAATTCAGCAAGAAAGCTCCAAATTGAAAAGGATCAGAAGGTCTCCAAAATTCTGATTCGAAATATTCCTTTCCAGGCTAAAGTAAAAGAAATTCGGGAGCTTTTTAGGTAAGAAACTGTACTAAATCTTACTGATTAAGCTAAACTTGTCTCATTACACTTAAAAAAGTTCATGTTCCGGAAGTTCTGTTTTGTCTGCGTCTGAAGTTAACAACATTAATTTACTTCCTGGCCCATTTCTTCCGTTCATATAGTAAAGAAGGAAATAAAATTTATGTGTTGCCTTAGATGCCTCACAACACCTCAAAGTATTTAACAGGCAAAGTATTTCTAAAGTAGTCATTTTTGTAATGTAGGAAAATGCAGAAATCACTGTGCACTCCACAGTGGGATAATCTTTATTCAGTGATACAGAATTTTTTTTAAGAGTTGAAGCTGCTGATACTACAACACCTACACTTCTTAACCTTCAGTTGTAAATTATTTTTCTATGATTTTTATACAGCTATAAATTTGAAAGCTTCATTTAACAATGTTGCACAAATGTGGCTTCCAAAAATAACTGAGTGATTACTGAGATGTTGTACACCTGTATTTTTAAAAGTACTTTTGCAAAATTGAGACTACTGCAAACTTCCCAATATCTGTAAAGCTACCAGTCCTTTATTTACCTTTCAAATATATATTTTTTCCCTATTCGCCCTCTCTAACCTCCTACCTTCTCTGCATTCTAAAATAATCCTGAATAGATCTGTTTTAGTAGATAAAGTTGAGACATTGTAGCATTTTATTTAAACAAGCAAACTTAGAGGAATCTGTGGTGGAGAATTTGTATGTCTTGCTCTTCCACTAATTACATAGAGCAGCATCACCTAGAGCATCTATCCACAGGCATGTGGGCTTCACGACAGTCTAACTTGACAGTTGCCAACTTGACAATACCAAATGTGAACTTGTCCAATTTAGTATGCACTGCCTGTCCCTGCAGCACATTCATTTCATCTTCAGGTAAAACAGCTGTTAGTAATCTGCTTCCATTGGCAGACCTTCCCCAGTAGCCGATCGAACAGTTATTTCCTGTGCTTTTGTTATATTTCTCCTAAGCCCTTTACTTGCACCAGAGGCCCCTGATGCTGGCCAGGGTTTCCACTTATAACAGAACGTTCAGCTCCCATATCCAATAAAGCATTATGATTTTATTTGTTTCCGCCTCCCCACCACAAAGTAAATAGTTATGTAAGGTCTCGGGACCCCATTAGAGAGGCTTCATTATTCCGACTGCTCAGAGTCCCTGACCCCCAACCCTTTGTGAGATCTTGAAGGGAATTGGGCCACTCTAGGTGAATCCTCATGCTCTTGCTGTCCATCATTCCCTGCACCCCAGCCTATTCACAGAGGGGCAGTAGGCGCAGCTTTCTTATTACCACAATAATACTTCCATGAGATGTGCATGTCTCTTGTGGGCATACCATCAATCCTCACTTTATCCACTCCTACCTTTAACAGTGCTTGAAACATTTCCTGGCAAGTTAATTACGGGCTACTGCCAGCATTGCCCTTAACGCTTTGTGTGCCTTCGTTCAACTTCAAAACCCTAACTTTCATTTTCCCCTTGTCAACCTGCCTTAATACCTTTATCCTCTCTTTTGCTTCATCCACTTGTATTCCTAAGAGGCACACCAGATTTCCCCTTAAATGTGAGGGTGCATATTGAGCCATCCTGTTCTCATGTCCCTGATTCAATATCTCCTCAGCTAGAATATTCCATCCCATTTGGCGGAAAATGCTTGTATGTGCAACTATAGCTTGAAGCATCGCGATTTCCTTGTCTACATTGTGCCAAAGTGTGCCAAGGTCTACTCTGCTGTCCCCAGTCTACCACAGAGGGACAAATCCTTAATACCACATTGGACTTGCAAAAATAAATTTTATTGTCATTCTGTATCTGATTATTAATATCACTTTATGCAGGGAGAGTGAGCAAATTATTAGCCTCCTCCATGACCAAATGCACTATGCTAGCACCTATGTCCTACAACTGAGCTAACCATACAATGAGATATTCTCCACTTCTCTATGTATACAGCTGTAAGAAAAAGTTTGTGAACCCATTTCAATTATCTGGTTTTCTGTATTAATTACTCATAAAATGTGGTCTGATCATTTAAGTCAAATAATAGCCAAACGCAATCTGTAAACTAATAACACATAAACAATTATGCTCCTTGTCAATACTGAGTGCACTATTTAAACAAACACAGTCTAGGTTCAAAAGAGTATGTGAACCTTTGTGGTAATGCCTTCTGCCAAAGCTATTTGGAGTCAGATGTTCCAATCAATGAGATGAGATTGGAGGTGTGGGTTGTAAAGGTGCCCCGCCCTGTAAAAAAGACACTAACTCAGGTTACTGACAGAGCCTGCTCTTCTCAAGAAAGATCTGTTTATGTGCACCATGGCTCAATCAAAACAACCTCAGAGGACCTTAGAAGAAGAAGAATTGTAGAGATGCATAAAGCTGCATGAAAAGGCTACAAAGGCATTTCTAAAGACCCGAGTTCAATCAGTCCACAATAAGAGAAATAGTTTACAAATGGAGGAAATTCAGTACTGTTGTTACTCTCATTAGCAGTGGGCGTCCTGCAAAGGTCAGACCAAGAGCACGATGTGCAATGCTGAAGGAGGTGACAAAGAGCCTAAGGGTAATAGCAAAAGATCTGCAGAAATCTCCACAACTTGCTAAAGTCTCTGTTCATGTGTCCACGATCAGAAAAACAAGAATGGTGTTCATGGAAGGACACCATGGAGGAAACCGCTGCTCTCCAAAAAAAACTGTTGTGTGGCTTAAGTTTCACAACGCTTTGGAGACAATGTTCTGTGGACATATGAAACAAAAGTTGAATTTTTTGGCAAAATGCACATCGCTAAAAAAAAGGATACTGCACACCAACACCAAAACCTCTCCCATCTGTGAAGCATGATGGCAGAAGCATCGTGGTTTGGGGCTGCTTTGCTGCCTCAGGATAGCGATCTATCACTTGAAGCTTAATAGAAGTTGGATGTTGCAACAAGACAATGATCTGAAACTCAAGAGTAAATCAACAACAGAATGGTTTGAAAAGAAGAAAAAATGTGTTTTGGAATGGCCAAGTCAGAGTCCATACCTTAACCCAATTGAATTGCTGTGGCATGACCTAAAGAGGGCTGTTCAAGTAAGTTATCTCAGAAATAATGAAGAATGGTCTAAAGTTCCTCTTTGCCATTGTGGAAGTCTGATCTGCAAATACAGGGAACGTTTGGTAGAGCTTGTTGCTGCTGAAGGAGGTTCTACCAGTTATTAAATGCAAGGGTTCACATATTTTTTCCCAGTGGCTGTGAATAATTAAGCAATGTGTTCAATAAAGGCATGAAAAGTATAATTGCTCGTGTGTTATTACGTTAGGCAGAAAGTGTTGATCTGTTATTGTGACTTAGATGAAAATCAGACCACAATGTATGAGTAATTAATGCAGAAAAACAGGTAATTGCAAAGTGTTCACTAATTTTTTCTTGCAACTCTATATATCTCAAATGGCCCTCTTTTCCTCAGTCTTCAATGCCTTAATCACACTTTGCTCTTGTGTGGTATGACCAGCTCCTGTGTCCTTGTAGTCTTATGACTATGCACTGTTACCGGGTGAGCATGTACTGCTAGGCTCTTGCATGTGATATTCTACTTGCATCTCATTGGGAGATCCTCGGGACCATTACCACACCAGGTATCAGTGTCATACCAGATATCACCATCCTAACTGTTGAGTTCCTAACCTTTAATCATTTCATTTTGATTGGACCTGGGTGCTGATCACTCATCTTCATCCAGTGTTCCTACTGTGCAATAAGCAGTTTCCACACCAGGGTAGTTTGCTGAGTTTTGCCTTTGTCTGCTCGTTCATGGGCTGACCGTGCTGTTTCGGCTAAAGTAATACTTTGCTGCTCTATGATTGTCATTAGTGGCAGGCAATGTTTGCTGTGCTACCCTATACATATCAAATACAGTTTTCAAAGCATACAGCATAATTCAAGAGGCCATCTCCTTGCTCTGCTCCAATCTGAGAAACTCTACCTTGATCAACAGTGTGACCAGCACCCAATATGCTGAATCCTGCTGACTGTACCATTTTTGTAACAAAAATTATTTTAAAGTTCGGAATGTGTAATTCTCTGATCCAGCTCAGAGTATTCATGCATGCATTTGCAAACAACGGAAACACCGCACATTTATTCAGGGCCACAATAAAACACTGTTAGCACAAATGCAATACAGAAAGTAAGACAAAAGGAGCTGCGTGACATCGGTTGTAGGGAGGATTAGGCCTCAAGCCGCAGTGTTGCATGTTTACAGCCACCCAGGAGAGAGGCGCCAGAGTTGGTGCATGCACCAAGGACAGTGTGGCCTGGCAACGAAGCTGCCCGCAGTGTTCGCTCAGAAGATGAGTTGTGTTGTGTTCGACTGCAGACTGCTGCAACATTCATGGACTCGGTGGGGTGGGGGGTAGTCTTGGAAAATTTACTTTTTTGTGTTACTCTATTTTATTGATACCTTATATGTACTTGCTATCTTGTTTGTGACTTGTGCTGTGTCTTACTGTTGGTACTGTGGTTTGCTCCTTGGCCCCAGGCTGGATTCATGGATGTTCATCTATGGTTGAATGACAATAAAACTTGATTTTGATCTTAATGTGCATTCAAAATAGAGACAAAACATTGGTCAATAAGAAGAGAAAAAAGGCCATTATTACATTTCATCCTGATACCATTTTGTCTTCAAACTTCCATTTTATTTTACTATGTGCAAAGGAGGAATCAGGATTAACTCTTTCCTCACAGCAGTACTGAATAGAGATAGTTCAAGTGAGAAAGATACTACGTAAGGATGCAAAGAGAATTTGATTTACCAGAGAAAGTTCAAATATAGGTTATCAGATCCTTTAAACTCTACAGGCATAATTAAGCAAATACTAACATTGACATTAAAGGCTGCCATTTTGCTTAACTTCTATGATATAAGACTTGTGCGCCATGGGATAAAAGATGTCAAAATTGATTGTTTAATTTTGGTGGACAGCTAGCTATATTGTTTTCTCCACAGTTACATTAACAAGCTTCCCAGCAACTTTACTGATCATTGTTTCTGCTGAAGAAATTTCAGAATGCTGATCATGTAATTGCTTTATTGGTAAATTTTAATCAAGTTCTTATCTTGGGAGTCACGCCTAATGTGGAAATTGATTTAATAGTAAATTTTAGAGAAATCATCTCTTGGATGATTTGGGAACAGTAATGGTATGTGGAGCCTTTACCAAGAAGAATTCTGATGCTATTGATTGCCAGATATCGGCTTTGCAAAGTGGTCACTAATTTTCAATGAAAATGAAAATTTAGAGGATGTAATCATTGTATGAAGGCAGTCCATTATTTGCTGTAGGTGTCAGTGCTGATCTTGTTCATTGCGTACACTGAATGAAACTAGAACTAATGCACAGTTTTATAGTATTGTAGTAATATTGCTGTTCTAACTTGTTCTGTATTTCATTTAAATACTTAATTTGTTACTCAGTTAAATGGTAGTTTGTCTTTTTTTGTATCTTTTTAATTATTTCTGTGAAGCTTTAGCTAACTGGGGCAGCTGTTTAATTGAGCCAAAATGTACTGGTCCCGATGTGTCCCAATTAACTGGAATCCACTGTATTTGGGTATGAAAAAAGTAGTGGGGTACAGGCCTTGCACAAGCAAGTAAAGGTTGCAGAGTTGGGGATCATAGTTGGTATGAAGAAGGTGGCCCATAAAGGTCATTTCTGTGCTGTACGTTTCTTTGCTGCAACTGAGGATTCTATAGGCTCTGTTTTAAGGCAGCAGGGATGAGAACCATACTGATGATTCTTTAAAGTTAATTTTCCCAATATATTCAGATTTTTCTCTAGGTAGAAAGCAGGGATTAGCACAGTAATAAGTTAATTCCAATTCTGGGCATTTTACTTTTTCTTGTAGCATGTTCAAAGTAATATACTTCTTAAATTTGATCAGCAGAGGGCACAATAACACTGCAAATTGCATTTAATCCTATATTTATCATTGTGAGGCTCAGAAAACATTAGGTTTGAAATAAGTACTGAGCTTAATGTATGAAAGGCAATCATTTCTACATTATTCCTTCATGTGGGTGGGCTAAAATGAGACCTATACACAGTATTGTGGAAGGAAATTTTGACAGCTCTTCGGGATATTCCTTTGGCTAAATCAAACCTGATCAAACCTTCAACATGGTCATGACATATGGAAGCATTCAAATTTGACTAACAAAAAAATATATACTGTACACAATACTAAAATGTTTAAATTTAAAACACTTGAATACTTCAAAATATGCTGAAACAGTTAAATACTTTTAAACTTAATTCAATGCATTTAATTATTTCACTTTCAGCTAGCCCTTACTAATCAGTTATAATGGGTTCACCATGCCTGCTCCAGGTGTAACTTGGTTCAGTGAGTAATTTCCAGAGTAATTGCTATGGGGTCATAGCAAGTTTGTGCATTGTCATTAGACACCATGAGCAGTAATAGTACGGATCTCTGTCAAGAAATCAATGGAAATAGTAGTTGTTAAATTCAAGGCTTCCACATCTCTACAGGAATCTCAAATGATGACAGTCATTTGAGAAATGGCAGCATTTTCAAGTGGAAGTCATGGTATTTCCCAAGAAATCATTGTGTGTTCAGGAAACATTAGATGAACTTGTAGATTCAGATGTATGTCTTTTTGAACAGTTGTTGCAAGCTATGAACACAATTGCAACATACTTTCTGTATCTGCTTGCATAGTTTGGTTGTAACAATTAAATATATAGCTGTTAAAGAAAAGAAATATAATAAATAAACATTCTTAGAAAATGAAGTCTCTATGTTCTTCATCCCTAATTTTATTTGAACTAAGCTTGAGTTAATTTGTAGTAGAAATTGAGGACCTAAGTGATTATCACATAAAATTGAATTTAATATAAACTTTATTTCTTTATGAACCCATCCTTTTCATAATGAGAAATGTGTTTTTTTTAAATTCTATAGCTTCCACTCTATTGTGGAGAGGACTACATCTAATTATTTTGGTCACAGCTATCAGTTCACATGGTTGAGCTGATGCCAAAAATACTATTGAGTAATCATTAGATTATTACTATATAATAACCTTTGGCATTTACACATTCCCAATATTCCTTCTCCCTCTGCCACTTTCCTCTCATCGCCATCTTTTTTGTTTTTTGAAGTACTATTCCCTTTGGTTGGGACACCATGCCATTTATTTGGGGCAGGAGATTGTTGTTTAACAGGTTTTAAGTAGCATCAATCGCATGCACTTGTGTGGCTGTTAGATGCTACACCACACTTGGAATGAACAGTTTTTAAATAGCATCTGTTGCGTGCATTTAGGTTCAAAAGGCATTGATTTTTGTCACTGATAGATGGCGAGACATAAGCAGTAAGACAATTCTGAACTGTTTGGCTCACTGCGGTTTCAAGCATCCAGGCTTGGGGATGCCAAAAATGGATGGGAGTAAAAATGGAATAATTACTCCAAGTTAAGAACTATGAAGAATTTAAATGTATCAACAATCATCTTGAATGTTACAGTGAAAGTGAAGATTTGGATGATGCAATCATCAATAGCATTATATGAAGAAGGCCCATTATCTGCATGAGGTGTCGGTGCTGATTTTGTTCATTGCGTGCACCAAATAAATTGTTTTGTTGATAACTATTGTGAAAGGGCCTACTTCTGTGCTATAGTGTTCTATGATTCTGCAACCCTAATTGTTAATTAGGCTACACTGAAAAAGAACTGCTTGCTTCCTTGCACCCCTTGATGTTCCTTCAGGCTCCTGTACTTTGGGACACCGCTGTCATAGTCGCAGCTAGTAAATCCAGAATGTTTGTGCTTGGTTTTTGATTTACTATTGTCACAAAACTAAGATACAGTGGAAAAACTTACAGATCAAATCATTATACTATACACTGAGTTTAAATAAAGTAAAACAATAACAATGCAGAACAAAGTGTGAAAGCTACTGAGAAAGTGTTTTCAGGCTTTTGTATTTTCTGTCTGATGACACGGGGAAGAAAAGAAAATGTCTGGGGTCGTGTCCCAAAGTGAATGCAGGCACCTGGAGAAACGTCAGAGGGTTGCAAGCCTCAGGAAGATGTGTTGGTGGAGATTTAGAGGGGCAGTCGCAGATGTAGGTTGCCAAGGAGAGGAGCCTTGGCAACCTGGAAAATAGTAAAGTGCATGCTTCCGAGATTAATATTGTGTGTAAGTGTCTGTGTACATTGGCAGTATTGTGCTATCTGTTAATGATAATATTGTTATCTAAGAACATTGAAGTAATTTTAGCTGGGAGCCTCTGCAAATATTAGGTATGATATTCCAACTGCTCACTTTAATTGGCAACACTGTTTGCAATGTGTTCTATTTTGCCTGTTAACTTCATCAATATGCAGTAGTTATTTTTCAATGTAGCCTAATTAACAGTTAGGGTTGTAGAATCATAGAACACTATAGCACAGAAGCAGGCCCTTTGGCCCATATAGATTGTACTGAACCATTAATCTGCCTAGTCCCATTGACCTACACCAAGACATATCCCTCCATTCCCCTCAACCAAGTAACTATTCAAATTTTTCTTAAATGTTACAATCGACCCTCCACCCACCACTTGCATTGCTAGATTGTTCCACACTCTCACCACCCTCCAGGAGAAGCTCTCCATCATATTCTCCTTAAATATTTCATCTTTCACTCTTAACCCATGACCTCGAATTGTAGCCTTACCCACCCTCAGTGGGAAAACCCTGCTTGTATTTACCCTATCTATACCCTTTAAAATTTTGTGTACCTCTATCAAATCTCTCTTCAATCTTCTGTGTTCCAGGAAATAAAGCCCTAACCTATTCAACCTTTCCCTAGAACCTTCAAGTCCTGGATGCATCCTTATGAATTTTCTCTGCAGTCTTTCAGTCTTGTTTACATCTTTCTTATATTTAGGTGACCAAAACTGGACACAGTCCTCCACATTGGGCCTCACCAAAGTATTATACAATTTCAACATAACATCCCAACTCGCTTACTCATTACATTGATTTATGATGGCCAATGTGCTAAAAGCTTTCTTTATGACCCTGTCTACCAGTGACACCGTTTTCAAGGAATTATGGATCTGTTTTCTGAGATTCCTCTTCTGCCACACTCCTCAGTGCTCAACCTCTCACCGTGTAAGACCTGCGCTGGTTGGTCTGCCCATAGTGCAACATCTTACACTTACACGCATTAAATTACATCTGCCATTTTTCAGCCCATTTTTCTAGCTGGTCCAGATCCTGCTGCAAGCTTTAATAGTCTTCCTGGCTGTCCACTACACACCCAATCTTGGTAACATCCAAAAATTTGCTGATGTAGTTTACCACATCATCATCCAGATGGTTGATATAGATGATGAATAACAATGGACTCAGCACAGATCCCTGCAGAACACCATTAGTCACAGGCCTCCAGTCAGCGAGGCAACCATCTGCAACCTTTGGCTTCTTTTGCAAAGCCAATGTCTAATCCAGTTTACAACCTTGTCTTGAACATCAAACATCTGAACCTTCTTGATCAACCTCCCATGCAGGATCTTGTCAAAGACATTTGCTAAAGTCCTTGTAGACAATATCAGCTGCCTTGTGTTCATCAACTTTCCTGTTAACTTCCTCGAAAAACTCTATAAGATTGGTTAGACACTACTTACCATGTGCAAAACTATGTTGATTATCCCTAGTTAGTTGCTGTGTATTCAAATACTTGTGTATCCAGTCTCTTAGAATAACTTTCAAATGATTTTGTTTATCAGAGAATGTATCCAGTATACAACCTGAAATACTTTTAATAGACATCAAGAAAAACCAAAAAGAACAGGAAAAATCATCACAAAAACCCCAAAAGAATGAGTGACAGAAAATGTTAGTACCCTAAAGCCTTCCCCTCTCCTGCACAAACATCAGTGAGCATCAACACATCAACTTCCACACCCCCGCCCCACCGTTTCAGCAAAAAGCCCACTCCTGATGTCAGGCTCACTGGCCTATGATTTCCTGGCTTATTCTTGGAGCATTTCTTAAACAACGAAATAACATTATTGCCCTCCAATCCTCTGGCACCTCACCCTTGGCTAAGGATCTTTTAAATAACTTGACTAGGGCTCATGCAATTTCTGCACTAGCTTTTTACAGGGTCTGAGGGAACACCTTGTCAAACCCTGTGATTTATCCACCTAAATTTGCCTCAGGACAAATTGTGGAATATTGGGTGATTAAGGAGAACCAGCAGGTATTGTTTATTTAGATTTTCTAGCACTCATACATTTAGTAGGTTTTTGTATTAGGAATGATTACTATATACACATTTTAGTTGTTCATTTGTTCCTATTTTTTGCTTTAGTTTTTATTTCTCCCCAGCTATATATTTTTTTCAAATAATTGGTGATGTACTTGAGGAGAAAAAACATGATTCGTTCTGTTTCCTGATGTGAGTTAGCTTTAGAGATGAGCTGTGCACAAATACAATAGTGTATGGTTCATAATGTAATATTCTGTTTTTCTCTTTGAAATATATAATAGCAATATATTTCCATGCGACAGTGAAGGAGGTCATTTGACTTGTGCAGGGTCTCGGCCTGAAACATCGACTGTACTCTTTTCCACAGATGCTGCCTGGCCTGCTGAGTTCCTCCAGCATTTTGTGTGTGTTCTGTGACCTGTGCAGATTCTCAGCACCCTCCTATCAGTCTCATTCTGCTAATTATCTCCCTGTAACTTATTCTTTCTCACATTCCCATTAACACTTACATACACGTGGGCATGAGGGATGAGGGAGTAAACTAGAGCATCTGGGAAAATCCGTATTGCCACAGGGAAAACGTGCAAACTCCACACAGCATCACCTGGGGTTAGGATCAAAACCCTGTTTTTGGATTCATGCAGTAGGTTATGCTCCCCTGTAAGCTGAGTTGATACAGGAAAATGAGCCTATTAATTTAAAAGAAACCAGGTTATCTTCTCGTCCATCAACATCTAACTTGCATTTTAAATGTTTGTATTGACCATTAAAGTAACTTGTATATCTATCCACACAAGAGATGCTGCAGATACTGAAAGTCTTGAGCAACATTCAGAAAATGCTGGAGGAAGTCAGCACGTCAGGCAGCATCTATGGAGGGCAATAAACTGTTGACATTTCGGTCTGAGAATTGTCTTTAGGATCAGCATCCTGATGAAGGGTCTTGGCTTGAAGCATTGACTTTTTATTCCCCTGCTGAATGCCTCCAGCATTTTGTGTGTGTTGCTATATTCCTCTGGAATTGTGATTAGGTTCTTTCGTTCTTTCATTGAGCTGATACTTGGCAATCTTATGACCAGAACAAGTTCGTAAGAAATTACCATATCTGTCTCTTTAAACAACAATGATCTCTTATTTAGTAATTCAAACTTTGTAAATACTTTAAAATCACATGGCTTGCTTAATATTTTGATTTTTTTTAAAAATCATTTTACTGATTCATTAAAAACTGCTTCTACCCTTTCTTAAGGTATGAAGCATCATCCTTAATGTATTTTAGCACTTTTTTTCTTCATTTTAAAACAACTTAATATTTAACTGCAAAGTCAAGGATATCTCAGTAACTAATAAGAAAATTGAAAATGTGAGTACATAAGTGGATACATATTTGAATAATATTAGATAATTACTCATAGCTACTCTTGAGCATTAGATATTTCTGAAATGTAAACAGTTGGACGCTGTCAATTCAAATCATGTTAAGTGTTTTAAGGTATTTAATCTGCAAGGTGAAAATATTTCTTGAATTTTATTAGCTTTTATAACCCTCCTATGTTCTGATATCAGTGAGTTATTAATCTTATTGTCAATTTAAATACTATGAATATTTGAGCTCGAAGTAATTCTGGTGATTTTTTTATTAAAGTACCTGAACCAAACTGTTACATTAAGTCACAATGTCAGTTATGTTATAGTATTAATCTGGAATCTTTAAAGACAATAGTTGGTATTTCAGGAAACACCTATGGAACCTAGAAAAGAAAATCAGTGAGCTTGTACTGTAAGGACAGTCTTTATCATTTTGTCTCTGGGAAGCAGGAAGTAGCTTTAATTTAGATACCTAAGCCACTTCAAAAAACAAAGCAAGCCACCCCACAATTACCCTTTAAGATTTTATCTTTCTTCATCTACTTGTCAGTGCAGAGGCCAATGGAACCTAGAACCAACTTCGTCATGTTGTGGTCACTTCCATAGTATTGTTAGGTAGGAATTTTGATAATTGTGACACCATAATGATAAGGATACATAGGTTTTTCATGTAATGTCTCTTTCCCTCCCATTGGGCAGAAGATACCAAAGCCTGAAAGCATGAATCACCAGGTTTGAAGATAGCTTCTACCCTGCAGTTATAAGATGTGTTATAAATTATCAGATATCTTATAATTTATATGATATGTAATATTATTTACTCTTTGATGCTGAAATGGAAAAAGTAAGCATTTTCCCGAGAAGAGCAGGAATGTTCTACTTGTAGATCCTTAAACTGTCTTCACACCCAAGTATGTAGGACAAAAGGTAAAATGGCACTTGTCTGCTAGTTTGGAAATCTGTGACTGCAGAGAAACTGGCCTCTGCACTCACGTTTATCGCTAAAGAGTAATAAGAATTTGAAACGGGGCAAAATAATCCATTAATGATTGAGAATAGATAATCATGCTGTAATTGGCAGGATTCAATTATTCTTGCAGAATGGATAGAACATACTTGTGCAACTACTTTGTCAAAAGGTTGCAGTTATAATGGATAGTTGTCAGTAGAAAAACTAAGATGTTAGTACGGAGAAGTTGTTCTTTAATCTGTGTCACTGCACTCATCTTTAATACCATATGGAATGTTTCTAATTGTTTAAAATTAATTCTCCTTTGCCTTTGGCATATCTATGCTAGGCTTTACAGTTGTCAGTAGGGATGCTCAGGGCTTCTTTCTATTGCTTGCTTATTTACCCACCATTGTTCATACCTAGATCCACTAGAATTGTGAAGCTTTCATTTTGTACTCAAATATGAAATTACTTTGCACTTCATGTAACAGCATGGATGCAGTCACTGTTCTGCTATACACATTCTTGATTCGATGATCTTTAAGTTTAACTAAGGCATGGAATTTTTGGAAAGCTCAAATGAATATGGAAGATTTCTGCCAAGACGTGAAGGAATAAAGGGAGGAGATTGTTTGTGCAATGAGGAGTAGGGTGAAATACTGTTCTTTTCCTAACAACCTCATAAAATTTGAGGGATTTTTTGTTATTCTTTCTTTCTTCAAATTATTGGTCTAAATGATTGAAAGTGTTATGTTCTCAAAATGTTTTGTACACATAATAATTTAAAATACTTAAGAACCATGAATATATATTTTGTCGAGAATTTTTACTGGCATTTTTTCCTTTCCTCTTTGGTACTGGACTTTGCAGAAGACTTCTTTCAGCTACAAGAGCATTTGCAAATGCTCAAAGGGAAGTTAATGATATAATTAATCAGTGTAGATTTTAGTGAGGACATGGTAAAATTCTGGCCATAACTGGGTAAATGTTTTGGGTTAAAATATTTTTTCCTTTTCATTTTATGAATTTGTAAAATGTGGGTATCACTTTCCAAATTGGCATTTGTTGTCCATTTCTTCCCAAAATTGACAGTTTATGATTTAATTGCAGTGTGATCCCACAGTGTAATTGCACAGGGTTTCTCATTACCAAGCAGCAATGAAAGGTGCTTTTTTCTCCCCCCCAGATTGGTCTGTGAAATGAAGAGGAGCATTCAGATGAAGGTGTTGCTGCAGCTTTTGTTCTTCCCTGTTTGCTCTGAGAGATATGAAGTTACTGCAAAAGCTACCTATAGATTGTACTCACTAGAGCTAAGTAAAGATTTGGGACATATTTTGCAAGTGGTGGAAATAGTAAACTTTTATGATAATGGTTGGAGTGCATATCAAATCAGTTACTCAATGGCTGTCCATGCTGCACTCATTGCATTCGAGGCTTGTGATTGTAGATGGTGGTATGTAATTGGCTTTAGATTATCTGGAGATGAGGCACATGCCATAGGATACTCACCTCTGCCCTGCTCTTGTTATCACTTTATTTGTTTGGCTGATGTGAATTCATTTTCTGGTTGATAAGAAATTCATTGATGCTCTTGTGATTGAATGTTGACATTCATTTGGTAGTTGTGTGGCAAAAACCCAAAACGTCTTAAGGTTATCCAGGGAACCAAATTAAATAGTCCCAGCATTGCTGATGGTAGAACCCAAGTGGAATGTGAATAGTAAGGAGGATTCAAAAGCTTCAAGGGTATACAGACAGGCAGTAATTTGTCAAATAGTGTGGGGTAAAAGAAGGTCATTCACTTTGTAGAAAAATTGAATACCAGATTTTTTTAAAGGTCGAAGTAAATTTATTATCAAAGTACATGTCTGTCATTGTATACAACCATGAGATTCTTTTTCTTGTGGGCATTCACAGTAGATACAACAAATCACCATAGAATCAATGAAAAACTGCATCCAACAGGACAAATAACCCATGTATAAAAGATAAGAAACTGTGCAAATACTTGTAGTTGTAGAATACACCTTCTGTGTGCTACTTGGATACGTCTTCAGTGATGAACCCGGGGTCGTAGGATGTTTCTGGTCCGTAATCATCAGACACCCTCACCCGGGCGACCTAGCTGGGGGTGATCAGCCCCCGACTTGTGTCCAAGTGGCGCACTAATCCACGGATCCACAGCCACTGCGAGGCCTTTTCAGCAGCCTCCTGAATGTTCTTGGTGGCTCTTCTGCACTGCAGTCCTTTCACTCCAAGGAGTTTAAGAGTCCGCTGTAAATAATAACAATAAATATTGAGAATATGAGATCAAGAGTCCTTGAAAGTGAGTCCATAGGTTCTGAGAACAGTGTTGAATAGAGTGGCTCTCCCCTCTGGTTCAAGAGCCTAATGATTGAAGGTAATAACTGTTTCTAAACCTGGTATTGTAGATGCTGAGTTTCCTGTACCTCATTCCTGATGGCAGCAGCGTGGAAAGAGTATGGCATTGGATGGTAGAGGTCCTTGATGATGGATGCAGCATTTTAATTCCACGTCCCATTTCCCATTCTGGAATGTCTGTCTATGGCCTCCTCCATTGTTGTGATGAGGCCACACTCAGGTTGGAGGAATGATACCATATTCCACCGGGGTAGCCTCCAACCTGACAGTATGAGCACCCTGTAATGCCACCCCCTTCACCATTCCCCGTCCCCTTTACCCTCTCTCACCTTACCTTATCTCCATGCCCGCCTAACACTTCACTCTGGCACTCCCCCTTTTCTTTCTTCCACAGCCTTCTGTCCTTCTCTATCAGACTCTCCCTTCTCCAGCCCTGTATTTCTTTCACCAATCAACTTTCCAGCTCTTTATTTCATCTCTCCTCCTCCTGGTTTCACCTTTCACCTTATGTTTCCCTCTTCCCTCCCCCCACCTTTTAAATTTACTCCTCAGCTTTCTTTCTCTAGTCCTGCTGATGGGTCTCAGCCCAAAACGTCGACTGTACTCTTTTCCATAGATGCTACCTGGCCTGCTGAGTTCCTCCAGCATTGTATGTGTTGCTTAATACACGAAGGTGTGTGTTTGTTACTGTAAACTCTGTAAGTGAGTTCAAACTGTTATGTATCTAACCTTATTAAAACACTTCCATGTCCAGATTTGAGTACTGGTCTAGCATTTCTGTACTTCATCCATAACTTGTGTCCTATGGTGAACAATATCAAAGAACAAGAATGCACCTGGCTTTTTTCATATTTGTGTGTTTATAATGCCCCAAAGCACTTCCTGTGAAACCGTACTTGACTTCCTCTTTATACTCTATGTAATCCAATTTGTATCCATACCATCTGTTTTGTTTTTCCCTTTGGCAGTAAGTTGCAAAATCACATTGCCCTTGTTATTTAGAAAACTAGAAAGGGAGTTTTTTTTTAACCCCTTCGTTAGATTAGAATGAATGGTGAAAATACAGTATACCCCTACTTTATGGAAGGATTGCAGTCCTGAAAAATATCCTTATAACACAACAAAAATTCAGTTGTACATTTTGCATTTTGTATTTATTTCAGTTTTTGTCATGTGCATTCTGTGAGTAAATTTTTATTCACTTCTCAAATTATATGTGAATTTCATAAGTGTGGATTTCCTCTACCCAAATTGCTGTAATGCAGGAATACACTACCTTTCAATGTAGAAACTGTATTTGAATTAGTGTTGTCTGATACCTAGTGATCAATAGTATAGCTTTTGTTTTGTACCCCACTACACCATTTAATTGGTGATACTGTTTGGTAAGTGATGATGTTGCATATTTGAGACCATTGCAAATATGCAGAAGCTGCCACACTGAAGCTTGATATGAAGGCTAGAGTATTATTTTTTTTTCCAAAATACAGATCAGTTTTGCCCTTTTCTGTGTTTCTGATGACTATATAAAAAGTGAATAGTTGGTTAGAATTTTAAATTCAGTGGATACGTTGAAAAACTACCAATATTGGCTTCTTGCAAATGATATACTTGTATATTTACATACTGTCCTAACACCTCTGGAGAAGAAGGATACTTATGTGAGAATGTTGTTCTTGGACTACAGTTCAGCATTCAATACCATAGTTCCATCCAGGCTCGACAAGAAGCTCAGAGACCTTGACCCTGCCTTGTGCAGCTGGATCCTGGACTTTCTGTCAGATCGTCAACAGTTGTAAGAGTGGGCTTCCTCACCTCCAACCCTCTATCTCTCAATATAGGAGCCCCTCAGAGCTGTGTACTGAATCCCCTCCTTAACTTACTGTATACCCATGACTGTATCGCTACCCACAGCTCTAAACTGCTAATTAAATTTGCTGATGACACTACATTGATTGGCCTTATCTCAAACAATAACAAGGTGGCCTACAGGGAAGATGTTCATCTCTCTGACACACTGGTGTCAAGAAAACAACCTCTCCCTCAATGTCACAAAAACAAAGGAGCTGGTTGTGAATTACAGGAGGAATGGGGATGGGCTAACCCCTACTGACATCAATGGATCTGGGGTTGAGAGGGTAAGCAGCTTTAAATTCCTCTGTATCCACATCGGAGGGCTTCACGTGGTGTATACACACCAGCTGTGTGGTGAAAAAAGCACAACCACACCTCTTTCACCTCAGACGGTTGAGGAAGTTTGGAATGAGCCCCTAAATCCTAAGAACTTTCTACAGGAGCACAATTGAGAGCATCCTGACTGGCTGCATCACTGCCTGGTATGCGAATGGTACCTCCCTTAATCGTAGGACTCTGCAGAGAGTGGTGCGGACAGTCCAGTGCATCTGTAGTTGTGAACTTCTCATGATTCAGGACAATTGTGTAAAAAGGGTCCCGTAGGATTGTTGGGGACCCGAGTCACCCCAGCCACAATCTATTCCAACTGCTATCATCCAGGAAACAGCACTGCAGCATAAAAACCCGGACCAACAGGCTCCAGGACAACTTCTTCCACCAGGCCATCAGACTGATGAGCTTCTATCTTACATTGACTGTTCTATTATAAATTACTATGATTGCACATCTAGACGGAGACATAACGTAAAGATTTTCACTCCTCATGTATGTAAAGGATGTAAGAAATAAAGTCAATTCAGTATTTCTGAATGATACATACATTTTTTCCCAGTTGTGAATTAGACTAAAACACTGCAGTGACATGTATATGATTCCTAAAGAAAAACATGGTGGTTGGAATCTGTGTGGAGCTCAGGAGAGTTCATGTGATGATATAGGTGAGAGTAAGAGATTGGAAAATGTTCTGAGTAGCTACTTTGTTCAGTATATATTATAGAACATGGTACAGTCGGCCCTCCTTATCCGCGGGTTCCGCATGTGTGGATTCAACCAACCGCGGATCGGGAAAACACGGAAGTTCTCTCTCCAGCACTCGTTGTTTGAGCATGTACAGACTTTTTTCTTGTAATTATTCCCTAAACAATACAGTATACCAACTATTTTCATAGCATTTACATTGTATTAGGTATTATAAGTAATCAAGAAATGATTTTAAAGTACAGGCAGTCCCTGGATTATGAAGAAGTTCCGGTCTTGAGTCCGTCTTTAAAACGGATTTGAAGTTGGAACAAGTACATCCGGTATTATTTAATGTCAGTTTGTCAAATGTTTGTCTTAGTATATATTTTACCTTTCTATGAATATAAACCACTTAAACGTATATATTTCAATAATGGAACCACTACGTTGCTTAGTAATAATTGTAGCTTTCATCGGGGCAGGGTCTTTCACGTTATCCATTAAAATTGTTCCGGTTGTTGACTGACTGTAGCCTAACGCTTTTCCAGTGACCGATGGTGTTTCATCTCTTTTCGATCGCTTTATTACTTCCACTTTATTTTTAATCGTGATCGTGATTATTTTTGTGAACAGAAACACTGCGGATTCAGAGCTGTGCCGGGTCCTAAAGACCATTGCACTGCGACAGGTAAAATAAGGTCTGGGGTTCCGCTGGGTCCTAAGGTCCACCGCATTGAGACAGGTTAAATAATTAAATCTGTGTGGTATCCACGGGGGGTCCCGGAACCAATCCCCTGTGGATAAGGAGGGCCGATTGTAATGTGCTGTGCATCCAGTGAAGTTAACATTGAATCAGTGAAGGTGGTCTTGCTATAATTGAGGAAAAAATAGCAATGAGGTCAATATTTTCACATTGAAGAGCAATGTATTGAGGACTGCGTTTTAAAGAGACTAATAATAACATACATTTTTACAGTTATTTCCTGATTCAGGAACTAACTTTTAAGTACTTTTGCCATGGGAGATGGATTTCATGCTTTCTATTTCCAAATATGTCAGTTGCAGAAAGATGAGTATTAACTTAGAATGGAACTTAGTGGAGTAAGACATCAGGGCAAGTGCTACAGATAAATTTCAAAACACATATGAAATTTCCACTTTGTTATCAAAAAAGAGGGAGGAACCTATCTTGATGGATTATTGAAATGCCATGCTTGTGTTAGAAAAGTATTAACTAAAAGATTGAATTACTCATGATATTTCTCATTAATTTACCACAGATTTATTTTTGCTTGAACTCAAGTCTCAGGCCAGAGAGCATAAAGCAAGGCCTTTCAAGATGAAAGTTAAGCAATGCTTCTATATGCAGAGAGAAATAAAAGTTTGAAACATTCTTCAATTTTCAGCTGGATCAATTAAGTTTCTTACATCGAAATTTAGTAAGAATTTGTTTACTATAAGGTATTAAGAGATTTGGGACAAAGGTAGTGAAATGGAGAGAGATCATTTATCTCCAAAGGCAGAGCAGGTTCAGGTATCTATTTTTTTTAGTCCTATGAGCTTATAACCTGTTGGGAATCTCACTTGGCCTCCATCCCACTTTCACCCTCCATAATTTGAGAAACGAGGCCTGAAAGATAGATTTATTTAACAAAGCGCAAATAATTTCAATGTAGAAAATTGCCTTTTCATTTGAGAATGTTACTGGCTAAGAGTTAATGACATATGACACCATATTTTCAAATGTTTACCTTCTGCAATCTTGTATTTAATACAAATATTGCTACAACAAACAAATTTGGATGAAAGCAGCAATAGTAATTCTACCTTGAAAAACATGCACAGAATGCTTGAGGAACTCAGCACGTCAAGCAGCATCCATGGATAAGAATAAACAGTTGATGTTTTGAACCAACACCCTTCATCAGGAATGAAAAGGAAGTGGGGAAGAAGCCAGAACAAGAAGGTGGAGGTAGGGTAAGTTGATTGGTGAGACCAGAGGAGAGGGGGAATGAAGTAGGAAGCTGGAGGTGATGGGTGAAAGGTAAAGTGCTGAAGAAGGAATCCGAAAGGAGAGGCTAGTGGACCATGGAAGAAGGGGAAAGAGGAGGGATACCATAAAGATGTGATAGAAAGGTGAGGAGAAGCAATGAGAGGGTAAACGGAACTTAAGAACTTTAGTTTATGTAACATCTTTAAGTAGCCTGCTGTCTTCAAGTATTTCATAGGAAAGATGCTTTGAAGAAGAGTGGATTTGTTGCTACAAAAATTTTAAACCAAGTCCATTTGAATATGAAGCTATTGTTGCATAACGGATAATGTGCAAAGAATGAATAAAATCTAGTTAGAAACTTCCAGACCTTCAACTCAAAAGTACCAGTCTCATGGACAACATCTTTTTAACTATAGTCCTTATTGTTTAAATGTGCTGTTGACTTTTAACCCTGTAACACTTTTTTAAACCATCATCTCCAAGAGCTTCAGTTCAGAACTGCCACTCACTTACAAATCAGAAAGAGATCATAGAAGATGCTGAAAAACTGGGTGCTATATAACTCTGTCTTCTCTTGCATTCCATTCTGGCAGTTGTGTGGTTTGTTGAAAATGGAAACATTGCAATTGGTAATAATTGTGGCAAATAGTTGATTTTTAATGCTCAACTTAAAGAGCAGTTCACATAACTAGGTATCAAACTTATAAGATTTTTGTGGATACTGTATGGTTAATTTTCAGTCCCTTAAGGTGGTCTGTGTAAGAAAGAAAGAAATGGTAGTACTGGAATGGCTAGAACAAGATTCTCATAAATGCAACATGGCCAAATAATTTAATCTTCTGAGTATGTTACAGGAAAGGAAAAGAAATTTAAATCACATGAAGGCTCTTAACTCAGATTCAGCTTCAAATAGTATTAATTGCCTTGGTTCTTCATGATAATTTCCACATACAAAGTCTTTCATTGGTTTTCCTTTCACTTTGAGGGATTTAAAAAATTTCGACATTTGGAAATTTATCTTAAAATGTTTCTACTAACAGTCTTCAGCAGGAGAGATAAATGTTTAGATTTGGATTTCATTATTAATGTTAACCAATTGTAAAAGTTAGGAGGTGAGGATAGTTCCAAATTCACTCAACACTTTTTTTTTAATTAACGAAGTGTTCAAAGAAAGCGGTCTTTGAATTCCTTAAAGTAGAGCACTTGTCAATATATGTTCAGGTTCTACATTTTATTGAACATTTAGCATATCAATTTGATTCAATACAATTAAACTGAAGATTCAAAGGGATTGAAGTAGTGCCTTTTTTCCTATAGATTATTTCAAAGTATCTGTCTACGTCTCAGATTCATTGCAGTGGTGTTTCTTTTGTGCTTATATTTGTGATCCCTGTGGCTGATAGTGGATTTGTCTTAAAGCTACATGACTAATGCTTTGTTCCTTCAGTCTAGCAGTGCCAGTTTCATAATGGCAAGCATCTCTTGAAGCCTAACATTTGAATTTTCATTGTATTAAAGGTCATGAAAAGGCTGCAGAACAAAGTGGATTTACTGTGTTTGCATCTGTTTTGCAGCTGTTTTGATGTGTCCTTTAACCTCTGCTGCAGCCACCCTTCTCGCATCTTCTATTAGATCTAATAAATCGGTTCTGTCATTACACAGATGTTGCACAGTTAGGGACATTCAGCTTATTTTTGAATGATTGTTCAAGGTACTGGCACAGTCATGATAGCTTATGCATAACATTTTTGCTTAACTTAGATTTCCCTTCTTGAATACTGCATAGACAGAATTTTGAAAGAGAACGTGCAGATTCATTTGTGGTTTCCATAATCCTAAATTTGCACACTGTAGTGTTTCAAGAAATGCTGTAGATAAATGCTTGATCATGCTGGGTGCACTTGGTTAACATTGTATCTAGTTTTAGTTTCTCTGTTGCTTATTAGGATGTTCATTACTGCAAATTCTAGGCTAATGCTTCATTTTTGGTCTAATATGCAGAAAATATTTTGGATTGTTAAGCATGAAAATATTAAATGTAATTAGGAATGAAAGTATATTGTACATGGCCAGATAGTATTTTTGGCTGTTACAAATTAGAAAAGATGTAATTAAGGAAGTACTTAATTTGTGAATAATCACTCTGACGTTCCTTTCTTATCATTGGCTAAATTGCCTGGTGTTTGTTTTGTGTTTACAATTGCTACCCTGTATTTATATTTAAATTACTTGTGAAGCTCTGAGTAGTTTATTTTTTAATGGAAGGGAATATGGTCGGTCATATTATTTCTCGAACAGGCATTGTTTTTGTTGGGCCATATTTTCATGTGTGTTATTTATGCTGATTCTGGCAACAATCACCCATGTGGAATCCACCCATTCCAATTCCTCCACACTGTTCTACCATCAGAAAAATTTAGCCTAGTACTGATCCAGACCAGTTCTTTGAAAAGATGAACTATTTTTGTGTGAATATACTAGCAGTTCGATAAGTAACTGAAATGTTTAAAGGAGCAGTACGTTTCACATTTTGATGTATTGCATATATTGAGGCCCAAATTTTATTGAAACTTGTTACAGCATTTTTGCTACTGTTTGCCAATTGCAGTTTTATTTTAAAGTCTTTTTGGTCCTTTTTTAGTTTATCCAAATTTATGAAGGTTTTTGTAATGGTTTTTTGCGAGTCAGAAACATTGAGTTGTGGTCATTCTGAAAGCTTGCTGCCTGTCAAGATTACCGCAGGTGCATGGGATTTGCCACCAAGTATGTGGCTGAATTCATCTAGGAAAGTCCTTTGGAACACTAATATGTTCAAACTTGGGTGAGAGTGTGTGTTGCTGGGTGGCACAGTGCTGACTACAGTTACTTGAAATTTCAATCATAACTCACCAGTGTAGCATTGTACTATGCCTCTCACTTCTTTTGCAGTGCCAGCACTTAATTATATCATTTTTTGTGTAATGCTGATATGAGGCCTGCCTTGCCAAATCTTATCATGTCAATGCAACTAACTAATATATAGTTTGATAAAGAATAAAGATTAGCTTTATTTCTTATTTGTATATCAGAACATTGTGTTGTTTGTATCAATGACCAGTACAGTCTGAGGCTGTGCCTGGAGACCCAATGCTTCCAGTGCCAACATGTCATGCCTACAACTTTCAAACCGTTAACCTGTATGTATTTGAAATGTGGGAGGAAATCGGAACACATGGAGGAAGCCCATGCAGTCATGGGAAGAGCATGCAGCAATGAGATTTGAACCCATATTATTGGCACTGTGAAGCATTACGCTAGTAGCTACACTCCCAGTCCAAACCATGATTGGAGACCAGATCTGAGGAAAAGGAAGAATTCCCCATTCCATCTTAATTACTTGAAGTTTCAGTGGGGATTAAGTTGAGGAAACACACTTTACAGAATTTTGATGAAGAGTGAGATGCCAATGGGAGATTCAGTTTTGTCCTATGGACGTTGGAGGACATGCCTGAAAACAAGGCCACCATGTCAGAGGAAATGAGTTTAATGACTATATCAAGAAGAAAGTAGTAAGTTAGAAATGAAGAAGAACTTGGAGTCTGGCTTTAGCTCTGGCCCAAAATGCCAATTGCCAAGGTTCCTCTTAGAGCGGCAATCCTATAACAATCTGACGAGAATAATGTGTTTGCAGGTTAATATTTGCTAAGAGAATAGTCACTGAGATGCACAATTTGCTGCATGCCTCAGAATCGTGCTGAGATACTCTGCTATAGACAGCAGCTCAGGTCGTTCAGGTGACAGACCTGTCCCACTTTCTACCCACCCTTGCATTTGTAAGCTCTGTAGTTGCCCACAGAAGGAGTGAACTCGACCCCATCTCAAGTACAAAGCAGCAGGCTGAAATGCCCATTTAGTGGGAATTTGTGCATGTTGTTCAGCAATGATTTCAACTTCAAAATGTGCAGAGATTTCCCACGTTAACAAGGCAGCAATTAAGGAAATGATTGAATTAAATTTTTTTAACTGAATGGCCACAGTTTCAAACAGTTCATTCAGGACTCTACTAACTACTTGATCTGTACCTGCACCTTCCTCATCCAAATTAACAGTTAAGCAATATAAGCTTGGAGAGGGGATGTGGCAAAGAAGCAGATGGCTGCCCTACATCCTGTAATTTGACTTACAAGTCAAGCTTTTGTGCTTGTTGGGTCACAATTCTAGTATTGCCCATCCATGGGATTTCTTTAAACTGGCAGGTCAGGAGGTCCTTTTTAAAGGATATTTAGAGATGATTATTTAAAGTTGACCTAGCAGTGGTGATCACGACTCCCTTATTTTTCTGATTTAGTGCAAATCATGAAGACAAGATTCAATAAATCACTGTGCCAAAAATAAATATATCCACTCAATGCCAACACTGAAAAAATATTTAACTATTCACTCTTGTATTTACTACCTGCCCAGTGTGTGCCCTTGGCTTATTACCGTTTCTGTGCAGAGCTCTGTGAATGCAAGCATTAAGTAATGTGACCGGCACTCTGATGCTGCAGTCATGCTAATGAGTTTTGAGCACCAATTTCAGATCTGGATTGCATACGGGTCAAGCTAACATATGTTCTTTATGCATTGCAGTCACACTATATTTTGAAACTTAATGGTCTAATTGCCACTTGTTTTTAATTCTTATTTGCTTTCCTTCTTGTCCATTGTGTCTGATGATGACAGGAAACCTGTGTGGGAGAGTTTTTAAAGTCGAAAGCTGCTCCACTGGGATACTGCACTCTCTCGACCTTAGAAGTCTGGGTCCAGTGGTACGAGCAAGCATCACAAACTGGGGTTTCCTTGGTTGCAGTGGATGACCATGACTTCTCCTGTGCCTTGTCATGCACAGCAGAATTGCAATATCACCTTTGTAGCCTTTGGATCTCGCAGCAGATCTCATCCACCCAGTCCACCAGAACTGACTTCACATGCTAAGACAGGCATGTCCCTATTTCACCTAGGTATGAAGTGATTGGCTACCTTCACCTGGTTTAGCCCACCTGTCGATGTGGTGTGGTTGCTGTCTCATGCAAACAGCTACCTGCAGCCACAGGTGAGAGCTGAGCGTTCTGCCGGAAGTTCCTTCACCAGAGATGCTACCCCCTCCTTGGCATCTGTATATTTTTCTTCTTAAATCACTGACCATTTTGCAATATTCCACATTTTCCTCTTTCACCTCCTCTCTTGTGAGGTCTTGTGAAGCCAACAAAAACTACAGTATTCTCTATTGCAATCAGTGAAGAGGATCTTTAAGATCTTCAGTGTCAGCTAACAAGATGCCTTTACAGATTGGCAAGGTTTATCACCCGTGTGCCATGGACTGTTTTAAGTATGTTAAATTGTAACAACTGAAGTGTAGGTGATAAAGTAGCTGAACTTGATAGATGAATGCATATAGGAAAAAAAGTTCAAATATTATAATTATGAAGGGTATAGTTAAGGGTAAATGCAAGCAAGCTTTTTCCACTGAGGCTGGGTGGGACTACAATCAGAGGTCATGGCTTAAGTGTGAAAGATAAGAAGTTTAAGGGGAATATGATGGAAACTTCTTCACTCAGAGGGTCGTGAGAGTGTGGTATGAGCTGCCAGCACAAGTGGTTCATACAATTTCAATTTCAACGTTTAAAAGAAGTTTGGATAGGTACATGGATAGCGGGGATATGGAGGGCTATGATCCCATTGCTATTTGTGGGAGTAGGCAGTTTAAATGGTTTTGGCATGGACTAGATGGGCTGAAGGGCCCATTTCTGTGCTGTACTTTTCTGTGAGTAGTTTAAGGGGAGAATATTGGCCAGAGATTTAGACAACAATAATAGTTTTTGCATTTTGCTTTTCTGAATTTGGGTACTTTAATTAAGATTTACTTTTTTTGATGTTTCCACAGACCTTTTTCAAATAATATGTTTCAACTTTACAGTATATTAAATGAACTGAGAGTTCAACCAGTTACCAAAGTAAGAATAGAATTTTTGTGAACCAGTGATGATGTCTGTATCTATATAAATATTTGGTGATGTTATGAACTGTGAAAGCTCAATCTAATGATTGTCTGTCTCACATGCACATCACATTTCCATCATATCAATGTGTTAATGTGTACTGTTCCCAAAGTGGTGCAAAGTAAAATTAGTCATTTTGATGCCTAGAATTCAGAAATATCAAACCTGTTAGCAGCATTTAGTCACTGTTTTTTTATACCAATGAGGAAATGTACATATTGTATTGAATCCATTAATTTTTTTTCTTTCTATTTCAGTACTTTTGGGGAAATAAAGAGCGTACGATTGCCTAAGAAAATGGGAGGAACTGGCGTACACAGGGGCTTTGGATTTGTTGAGTTTCTCACAAAACAGGAAGCAAAGGTACAGTATTTAGCAATGTAATCTTATTTAAATACAAATACGATGGATTCTGGTTAATTGGGGCAGCTGCTTATTTGGGACAACTCTTAAAGAACAAAAACTAATTGAGAAAATAGCCAGGATTCCTTTTGTTTATTGGGGCACTATGACATTGATTTAGGACAGGAGACTGCTGCCAAAAGTTTCTAACGAGCATCAATTGCACACTCATGTGGCTGTTAGACACTACACTGTGCTTTGAATGAACTCTTTTTAAACTAGCGCCACTTACGCATGCTTGTTCAAAAAGCAGTGATTTTGTCACTGACAATTGGCAAGAAAACAACTCAGAGCTGTTTAGCTTATTGCAGTTTCAAGCATTCAGGCTTGGTGATGCCAGAAGCTGGCAGGTGTGAAAATGAAACAATTTCACTGCTTCAAGTTACAAAACAATGAATTTGAAGGTATGTTCATCATCTTGAATCATACAATAAAAATGAAGATTTGCTGTCATCGAAGGTATTGTATGAGGTCAGTCCATTATCTGCGCTAGGTGTCTGGGCTGAATTTGTTCATTTACAGTGTTGCGTACCCATGACACGTGACAGTGGTGTACTTGTCACATGACAGGTGTTGAAGCTATACTGGACTTGAGGTAATGGTCTTGTGATGGTGGAGTGACGTCATTTTCCTGCCAGTAGAGGTCATGTGACAGTTTTTTTTTACAGGGTATAAAAGGAGGACCCCTCCCTGTGAGGAGGGGCAGTTCGTGGTAGGATTTGCCATGTTGACTTCATGCCACTGCGTGATTTAATGTTATGACGCAGTTTAGTTGAAAGATGGAGTTTTATCTAATGCCTAAAGTTTAAAAGGTCATTGCCAGCAGTTTCTTTATAATACTGCTAGTTAAAAATCAGTGGAGAGTGAAGATCGGAGTTTGGGAGTTAAAAGATTGAGGAAAGTCGATTTCAACGGTGAAACAGGTTCGACCTTGTTTGATCCTCATTCGGAAGGAATTCGTTGACTGTCCCCGTGTTAATCCCTGTGAATAGCAGAAAGGATTGGGAACAGTTTTGTAAAGGAAAGGTCAGTGCCTTTAAGCAGTTTCATTTTCCATCTTCGTAAATTCTTCTTGGGAAAAGTATTTCGACTAGGAATCGCAGCAACACGACGTGAAAGAGAATTTAAATAGTCTTAAAAAGTCTCTCCCTTAAATGGACTGTAAGCATTTTGAACTTTTGCAATACTACTTTGAAGAACTGTTTTTGCAACATCGCTTTAAGAACTGTTTAAGCTGCCGCACAGCAGCTTACTTCCGGTTACGTTAGTGATTTGTTTACTTTTGGGGGGTTGTTTTTCAGTGTTTAATAAATGTTTTATTTGTTATAAAAACCCCTGCCTCACTCATATTTATTGTTGCTGAATCCGTAACAACAGTCAATTAAAAAAAGTATAACATGCATACGTTAGATGAATTCCTCCATCGATATCTATTTCGAATTAATACACAGTTTTATCGTACAGTAGTGGTATTGATAGTGTTCTAATTTATTCTGTATTTGATTTAAGTACAAATTTGTTACTCAGTTAAAACAGTGGTTTATCTTTTTTAATACTACTTCAATTATTTCCAGTAAACTTTGAGTAATTGGGGCATCTACTTAATTGGGCCAAAATGTATTGGTCCCAACTAACCAGGATCCATTGTATTTTTTATAAATTAACTATTTTGCACTGTATACTTAGTAACTGATTAGTTAGTTGCAGGCGTGTTCATTCAGCCACCAGAAAGTACTCATTTCCCTATTTCTAAATGTTCACCTTAGCTAATTATGAGGGGTGATTGATAAGTTCGTGGCCTAAGCTAGAAAAAGAAAATTTCAGAAAACCTAACACATTTAATTTTCAACATAGTTCCCTCCTACATTTACACACTTAGTCCAGCAGTTGTGGAGTATACGGATCTTGGACCTCCAGAAAGTGTCCACAGCAGGGGTGGTTGATAAGTTGGTGGCCTAAGGTAGAAAGAGATGAGTTATACAGCTCTCGTTACATACACATCACATGCAGTTCAACTCTTTGAGTGACTATGCAGAAAGTTTGAAGTTAATAACTCATCTTCTACATAATCACTCAAAGAGTTGAAAAATAAATGTGCTAGATTTTCTAAAATTGACTCCTTCTACCTGAGGCCACAAACTTACAATCACCCCTCGTATGTGGACTGGATGTTACTTAATCCAGTCCATTGTTTGTGCTAATCCCTTGTATTGTTCCTATAACCACACTTGCCACTTATGACTGTTTGGGTGCTGTGAGCAACAGCAACAGACAGCACAAGCTGACCCCTTCCCAGGAACACCCTAATTAAATTGTTTTGAAACATCTTTTATGATTAAAAGCATTTAAAAATGACTCATTATTCAAATATTTGTAAAAGTACTTTAAGAAATGCTTCAGCCATTATATTTAGATTCAAAATTGGCTTGGCCATATAAGATAGAGTATTGGTAGAGGGGTGTTTTTCTGACTGGAAGTCTGTGACCAATCATGTTCAGCAGTGATCAGTGTTGGGAGCTCTAATTGTGATGTACAGAAATGTATGTATGTAGATTAGTAACTTGGCAGATGTCACAAAAAGTGTCAAGAGGTGTGGATAGAGACTAAGTTTAAAAGATATAGCAGGATAGAGAGCAGTCATGAAATGTAGGCAGAGAAATGGCAGGTGGAGTTCAGTCTAGCCAAGTGTGAAGTGTTACATATTAGAATGTGAAATATAAGAGGAAAGTATATAGTAAATGGCAAGACCATTAGGAGCATTAGTGTACAGACAGATCTTGGGAGGACAAGTCCATGGCTCCCTGAAAGTGGAAACACACGTATATAGGTTGGAAAGAAGGCATGCAACATTCTTTATCAGTCAGAGGAAATATGTGTAAAAGTTGGCAAGTCATGTTACAGCTGTATAAAACACAAGTGTAAGTGTTGTAAGGTCAATTTTTCCACTTTTGTGCATGAATGCATGTAAATTCTGAACTTGGCCAGAACATCCTCACAAAATCAGAGTCAACAATTATCCATGCTTAGTTACTCAGTTCCAATCTTTATTGCAGCATTAAGTAGAAGCTTTTGTTTTGGTTAAGATAAGCATCCCTTCGAAGTGAATGTTGTGAACATCTGGCTAAGGAACTAAGTCAATTTCAGGATGTTATTAATACTCTGAAATGCTTGCAGTGGATTTGAAGCAGATCTGAGTTTTAATTTGATGTAGTATACTGTGAATATCTGGAAAGTATAATTACATTGCTGTCAAAACCAGCTTGAAAAGCTGAAGGTTCTCCTTGAGCAAAATATCTTCAGATACTATTTTTGTGTTTTGCAGTCCCGGTGGAATATGGCCAAGAAAACAGTCTCAAGTAGGCAGTGCTTAAACTGCTGGAATTATTTCTGATGATAGTAAATGATGCTTAAAAGTAAATGATGCTTAAAAGTTTAATTTCACCAATTTTTGGAAAGGCCTATTCCAAAATAAAGTTGAACAAATAAAGTTCAGTGACAATTATCTGAGAGTTTTCCACTGTTTTACACAATAATAAACCTAAAGCTTCAGTGGTGAATATTAAACATGGATTATGCCATGAATCTGTAACCCATTTTATGTTCATGCTGACCAAATATTCACCACAGATGATAAAGCTCTAAGAAGCAGATTGCAGTATGTCTTTGATCTGTAATAAGGTAATAAACAATAGATTATACTGTATTTTACAACTAATCAGACAAAAATGCCGGCCAGTTGTGTAGTGGCATCTGCACTGGACATTGAGGAGAGTGGTCTAGGTTTGAATCCAGCCAGTTCCTTGCATGCGTTCCATCCGTGCAGGGTTGAGCATCGAGCTAGCAACTCTGCCTTGTTAAAAAAAACAGACAAATGCTATAGAAACGGCAAGCTTGTCACCCGTTGCCCCACAAGGCGTGGAGAAGAGCAACAAATAAACAAGAAATGCCCAAAAGGAAAATATATGTTAAGCATTTTCAGTCAAAAAGTTGAGTTGTATTGAATTATTGGAATATTAATATGGTATGGAGGCAGTGACTGTAATATCAACTTAAAATTAAGCAGTGAGGAGTTTAAATCATCACAGACTCGAAGATCTGAATCATAACAGGGGATCTCCGTATTAGTTGGGTTGCATTTAATATAAGATTAATTTCCACTCTGTTGCCAATTTTAACAAAAATATAATCAGACTATTTTAGACTCAAAAGGAGCCCAGACCTTGCTTTAAGGTGCTACTGATTTCAAATAGCAAACCCAGGGCTAAAAAGGTTATTGCCGCATTCTGCTGTAACCAATCAATGTGCCTGTCTGGATGCCAGAAAATTTTTAGGGAGTTAAATTTTAAGTTGCTGAGAAACTTCTTGCTCAAATTTTGAAGAGAGTTGCTACTTATCTGTTAAGAATTAAACTTGAAGATTTTCAGAAAAATTGTTTTGTTTTAATCAGTAGATATAATCTTCCCCGTCTCAGAAACCTATTACCACTGGGCTCTTTGAAAATGTCTTTATTAGTGTGGATGCTTTAAACTCCAAGCATTTTTTGTGGTACTTCTATAGTCTTGTTTTGGCACTGTTATAGCTATTATGATTGACCTATCATATTCAGTTTGAGGAGAGATTTGTCTTTGATTCCCATTCACTTCAATTTTTCTATGATTCATGGGTGTCATGCTCACTCGAATGCTCCTTTGATACCGAGCATTGTCAACCCACCCCTCCAGAAACTGGCTCCTTTTGTCTGTTTTTGTAATGAGTATTAGAGTGAGTTGTCCTAGTGGAACCCAAACAGTATTGCTAGCAGAGTACTGGTGAGTAATAATGCAGTTTTTGATTGAAAGGAAGTATACTAATAATGGTTCATTAGGATTTACCTTTTTATGCAAAGGATACGTGTTGGCACTTATCCACATTGTTTGGTAGAGACTGGTGGTGTTGCTATGTTCTAGCAGGTTAACTCTGGAGGACAGGTTTTAGCAAAACATCGAGAATAATGTTGGGGCTCAAGATCTTTGGTGTGTCCAGTATACTCTGCTGTTTCTGATATAACGTAAAGTGAATCAGACTGGATAAAAACAGGATTCTGTAAAGAGTAGTCCTCAGAAGGCAGATATCTATCAATCACTTGATATTTTGGCTAATAGTTACAGTGTTCACTTCTAGGATTTTTATTCGCGTAGCCATCCGTGCCAGCTGTGATTCTCTTCTATACAAGCAAGTTTTTCAGCACCTGTAAAGGCTGCTTTCACACAATTTGCAAAGGATCTTTCTGATCAGGTCCCATTTGGGTATCTGACTCCAGTTGGTATCTATTGTTCTCTACAATTGGTACTTGTTTTCCCTAGAATCCCTTGGGTTACTGACACTATTCCCCAGAGTCACCCATTGGACCATATACTGATTTACAGGTATGAGTGAAATTCTAGATATGCCTTTACCAAGAGCAGTTAAAAATATTAGACAGTACTTCCAAAAGTTCCAATCATCCAATTGGCTTTGCTTAAATCGTTGTTGTACTTAACAACAGCTAATAGTAAGGGATGAGTTTCTCATTGTTCTTAATTTCATCTCATGGTTTCTTTCTTTAGTATAACAGTGATTTGCTGTTATTAAGGGCAGTTACTTGTGCTTCAGGAGCTTTTATTTCCACCGGGTTGTTGAATGCATTGTTAGATGTTTCATTTCCAATATGGAAGCATGTTTATACCATAACTTTGTAGTTCTGTGAGTTGTTTTGCTGTTTTGAATGCTACATTTATAATTTAAAAACGAATGATAAATATGTCAGTAGTTTATTATGGAATTGTTATTTTTAAAATTTGTGTGAATGGAACCAACTGTAAATAGTGTAAATATGAGTAATAAGTTAGAAGCATTCAGTTACTTTCTTTATTTTCTACAGAAAGCTTTCAATGCCCTTTGCCATAGTACTCACTTGTATGGTCGACGTTTAGTGCTGGAATGGGCTGACTCTGAAGATACACTGGAGACATTGCGCAAAAGAACAGCTGCGCATTACCATGGTAAGTACATTTTATTGAAGATTAATATTTCAATCAAAACAAATATTCAGAAATGGGTCTTTGGGTATTTTTTTTAGAAAAATATTGTGATTAATCACTCTATTGAACAATAATAGAATTACAGTATTTTTGAATGATCCAGAGGAAAGTTCTTCGCCTTAATGACTTCTTAATATACAGTGGATTCTGGTTAATTGAGCCACCGATTAATTAGGGCAGCTACTTATTTGGAACAACCTGCTGCTTAATTGTGGCAGGAGACTATTGCAAAACGTTTTCTAACAAGCATCAGTTGTGTGTGTTTCTGTTCATAAAACAGTGATTTTTGTCGGTGATAGTTGGGGAGAAATAAACAGTAAGACAATCAGAACCCACACAAAATGCTGGTGGAACACAGCAGGCCAGGCAGCATCTATAGGAAGAAGCACTGTCGACGTGCTTCTTCCAATAGATGCTGCCTGGCCTGCTGTGTTCCACCAGCATTTTGTGTGGGTTGTTTGAATTTCCAGCATCTGCAGATTTTCTCGTGTTTGTCTAGACAACTGTTGTGCTCACTGCAGTTTCAAGCATTCAAACTTGGAAATACTGGAAACAGCTGTGAGTGAAATAAAACAATTTTACTACTTCAAGTTAGGAACTACAGAGAATTTGAACATATCAACAATCATCATGAATGTTACCTTTGGTGCCCAGCGGACTGTCAGTTCTCACCTGTGGCTCCAACTAGTTATTGGCATGTGACAGCAGGCATAACTCAGTACACTGTTTTGACAGGTTAGCTGAACCAGGTGAGGGTAGCTGGTGGATCTCATGAGAGATAGGGACATGCCTGTCCTAGCGTACAAAGTCAGCTCTGTCAGACTGGGCAGATAAAATCTGTTGTGAGATCTCATCACCATGAACGCAGTTCTGCAGCAATACGTGGATAACGAAGGTCGAGAGAGTGGAACTGTCCCAGTGCAACAGCTTTTCCACTGTAACAACTCTCTCACACAGATTTCCTGTCATGGTCAGATACGATGGACAACCACCAGTATTATTGATGGTGTTCTGATTTGTTCTGTGTTTCATTTAAATACATAATTTGTTTCTCAGTTAAATGGTAATGTCTTTTTTTATACCTTTTTAATTATGTCCATGAAACTTTGGCTAATTGGGGAACAGTCTTCAGTGTGATTAACTGTCCAGTCTTTGTAACCTTCTCTGGTTCTATAATCTTAAGAACTCTGCATTCTTCCAATTATGCCCTTGTGCAAATCCCATCTTGTTTTGTCTCAACATTAGTAACTCACCATGTAGCCCATTTACAAATATACAAATAGTTTGGATGCACCTACTGCGAAGAATACACAAAAAAAGTATTGTCAGGAGACAGGTACATGAAACCCTTTACAATCATAGCATTTCTTAAATGTACTTCACGAACAATTTGAATCTCCATCTTCAAAATGTAAGTGAAGGGAAGTCATAGCAAGAATGAAAAGCTGAAACTTTGAGGAATTGGTTTATTTATGATTAACCTGTACTTTCCAACTGCAAATACAGCAAAACTAGCAGTGCCTGTTATCATTACACTGTCAAAGTGACAGCAGCTTGTTATGTATTGTTCAAAGTGTGAATTCCAAAATCGCTGTCAGTAAGCCAATCTACTCCAGTAGAGTCTGGGGAGCTCAAGTAATTGAAGTGAATTTAGGTATTTGCAAATTTGTCTTGCTGAAAATATCCTGAAAAGGCTAGGTTTGATATGATGATGTCCATGATTGTTTGGTGTCCAAAGCCTTTATAACTGCTTAAGAAAACAGTCTGTCTCCAAAGTAACTAGAAGCCAAAGGCTACAAATTAATCACTGTTAACATGCACAATTAACACAATTGCAAATTAATGCATTAATCACACACACTAATGAAAACAAAAATTGCACTCATGATTTCAAACCAAGAGTATTTGACAGTATCTTCTGCTCACACATGGTCTTGCACATTTCCTTGGGGGTCAGGTCATTTCTTTTCCCAATCTGTACAGATGTTTGACAGCAACCACCAACAGAAAAGGGATGCAACAATAATCAGCAGATCTTAAATTCACAGTGAAGTCTGTCAGTTTTCTACTTACTGCAAAATCCCTGACCTTCTTTACGTACATTGCAAAATCTTTCTATGTTGTAAAATCTCGCTGTTTAACTATAATAACCAAAGCTGGTATGCAATTGCCTTCAGCAAAAGCCTGCAACAATTGTTTGCTGTCTATTGAGTTTCCTTCTTTTCCAACCTCTTCCATCTCCATGGAATTTATTTTTCTTGTGTATTTCATACTGTTTAAAATGTTAGAATTGTAAGACATTAAGAACAGATTAGGCAGTTCAGCCCATTGAGTCTGCTGTGCCTTTCGAACATAGCTGATTTATTTGCCCTCTCAACCCCTTTCTCCTGCATTCTCCCCATTACTGTTCAAGAACCTATCAACCTCTGCTTTAAATACAGCATATCCAATATCTTGCCCTCCACAGTCATCTACAGTAATAAGTTCCATAGATTCACCACCCTCTGGATAAAAGAATTCTTCCGCATCTCTGTTCTAAAGGGATGTCCTTGTATTCTGAGGCAGTGTCAGTCCTAGACTCTCTCCCTATTGAAAACATCCTCTCCATGTTCACTCTTTCTAGGCCTTTCAGTAATCGTAGAGCAATGGTGCTTGTCCATCATGTCCGATGACAATAGGAACCCTGTGTGGGAGAGTTTTTAAAAGTGGAAAAGCCAGTTCACTAGAGCAGTTCCACTCTTATCAACCTCAGAAGTCTGAGTCCAGAGGTATGAACAAGCATGACAAACTGGGGTCTTCCTTGGTTGCAGTGATGGACCATGATGCTTTTGTTCCTTGTCATGCCCTTCACTCTCTACGGAACGTTGCAGTACCGCCTTCCTGACAATTGGATCTCACTTCAGATCTCATCACCTAGTCTGCTAGCTAAGTGTCATTGGGACCAAAAGTGACTGAGCTGCCCCAGAATGGACACAACAAGCCCTTTCACTAAAGGTGCAACCCCTCCCTATACACCCCATACTCCCCAACATAGAGCAATACAGCACATGTATAGGCCCTATAGCCCAACAAATCCCTACCAACCATGATGCCCACCTAGATAGTCCCAGTTTTTTGTGTTTGGCCCCTATCCCTCTAAGTCCCACTGCCCCTGCATGTATCTAACCAAGTATTTTTAAAATTATACTATCATATCATTTCTCTGGTAGCTTAATGGTGATGAACATCTGGCACTTTCATTTCTGGTGTCATCTGGCTAAATGTACTTATTTTCCCAGCAGCCTACTGTTACACAGTATTTTTCAGCAAATAAAACTGACCAGCATTACGAGTATTTTTTTAATTTCCTCAAGACATAATATTTGGTTACGGTTTGGGATTACAATTCACCCCAAACCCCTTCCATCTCTTTGTCCATTAATGAAATACATACCCCATTTCCAGAAAAGTTGGGATATTTTCCAAAATGCAATAAAAATAAAAATCTGTGATATGTTAATTCACGTGAACCTTTATTTAACTGACAAAAGTACAAAGAAAAGATTTTCAATAGTTTTACTGACCAACTTAATTGTATTTTGTAAATATACACAAATTTAGAATTTGATGGCTGCAACACACTCAACAAAAGTTGGGACATAGGCATGTTTACCATTGTGTTACATCACCTTTCCTTTTAATAACACTTTTTAATCGTTTTGGTGAGGATACTAATTGTAGTAGATTTGCAATTGGAAATTTTGTCCATTCTTGCTTGGTATAAGACTTCAGCTGCTCAACAGTCCGTGGTCTCCGTTGTCTGATTCTCCTCTTCATGATGCGCCATACATTTTCAATAGGAGATAGATCTGGACTGGCAGCAGGCCAGTCAAGCACACACACTCTGTGTCTACAAAGCCATGCTGTTGTAGCCCGTGCAGAATGTGGTCTGGCATTGTCCTGCTGAAATAAGCATGGACATCCTGGGAAGAGACATCGCCTTGATGGCAGCATATGTCTCTCTAAGATCCTAATATACGCCTCAGAGTCAATGGTACCTTCACGTACATGCAATTCACCCATGCCGTGGGCACTGATGCACCCCCATATCATCACAGATGCTGGCTTTTGCACTTTTCGCTGATAACAATCAGGATGGTCGTTTTCATCTTTGGCACGGAGAACTCGACGCCCATTTGTGGACTCATCTGACCACAGCACACGGTTCCACAGTCTTTTGGTCCATCTGAGCTGAGCTTGGGCCCAGAGAACTCGCTGGCGTTTCTGCATAGAGTTGATGTATAGCTTCCTCCTTGCGTAATACAGTTTCAAGTTGCATTTCTGGATGCAGCAACGGACTGTGTTAAGTGACAATGGTTTTCCGAAGTACTCCGGAGCCCAGGTGGCTATAATTGTCACAGTAGCATGACGGTTTCTTAGGCAGTGCTACCTGAGGACTCGAAGATCACGCGCATTCAACAGCGGTTTCCGACCTTGCCCTTTACTGCACTGAGATGTCTCTGAATTCTCTGAATCTTTTCACAATATTATGTACTGTAGATGTTGAAAGACCTAAATTCTCTGCAATCTTGCATTGGGAAATGTTCCTTTTGAACTGACTAACAATTCTCTCATGAATTTTGGCACAAAGGGGTGAGCCACGACCCATCCTTGCTTGCAAAGACTGAGCCTTTGATGGACGCTACTTTTATACCCAGTCGTGATACCTCACCTGCTGCCAGTTAGCCAGCTTAATGTGGAGTCTTCCAAACCGGTGTTACTTGAATATTCTCTGCACTTTTCAATCTTATTTTAACTCTGTCCCAACTTTTGTTGAGTGTGTTACAGCCATCACATTCTAAATTTGTGTATATTTACAAAATACAATTAAGTTGGTCAGTAAAACTATTGAAAATCTTTTCTTTGTACTTTTGTCAGTTAAATAAAGGTTCACGTGAATTAACATATCACAGATTTTTGTTTTTATTGCATTTTGGAAAATATCCCAACTTTTCTGGAAATGGGGTTTGTTAGACAATAGGTGCAGAAGTAGACCATTTGGCCCTTCGAGCCTGCACCGCCATTTTGAGATCATGGCTGATCATCTACTATCAATACCCGGCTCCTGCCTTGTCCCCATATCCCTTGATTCCCCTATCCATAAGATACCTATCTAGCTCCTTCTTGAAAGCATCCAGAGAATTGGCCTCCACTACCTTCTGAGGCAGTGCATTTCAGACCCCCACAACTCTCTGGGAGAAGAAGTTTTTCCTTAACTCTGTCCTAAATGACCTACCCCTTATTATCAAACCATGCCCTCTGGTACTGGACTCTCCCAGCATCTGGAACATATTTCCTGCCTCTATCTTGTCCAATCCCTTAATAATCTTATATGTTGCAATCAGATCCCCTCTCAATCTCTTTAATTCCAGCGTGTACAAGCCCAGTCTCTCTAACCTCTCTGCGTAAGACAGTCCTGACATCCCAGGAATTAACCTTGTGAATCTACGCTGCACTTCCTCTACAGCCAGGATGTCCTTCCTTAACCCTGGAGACCAAAACTGTACACAATACTCCAGGTGTGGTCTCACCAGGGCCCTGGTGTACAAATGTACAAATGAGGTCCAAATGATCTGTTTCTGAGCTATTCTTGTGTATTCAATCCATTCTGTATATAACCCAGCTTGACCCCTTCATTGATGCCAAGATCTTCCAACTCTCCCCATTTTAAAGTGGAAAAAATAGAAGTTATCCTACTTGTTCCATCATTTTCAATTGCTACCATCTGGACATGCAGTCTCAATATACTACTCAGTTTCTCCACCAGATATACTTTCTCCCCACTTCTGAAGATTTCTAAACTCTACCCTTACTTCTCCTTTTTCTACTTAGTCAACTTTCCCAGGTTTTATCATTTTGAGGTTTAATTTTCTTCTGTTGCCCTAGTTAGCGTTTACCATTAACAATTGCAACTCCTTCATATTGATATTATTCTCACCTTCAAAACACTGCGTATTCCCAGCATCTCCTTTGGAAGTTTTAATTGTTTAAGAATGATTTCATGATCCTTGGCCTGAATTTGCAGCTTTCTCCATGCTTCTTTTCTAATTGTCTTGAGCATCCTCCTACACTGTCACATTCCTAGATGCATCCTGTGACCTGATGTTATTACTATTCCTCTCAGCCATTTTATCAAGGTTGATATGACTATGTTATTCCATTTTTCTTGTATAGCACTGACTTTATTTGTTTTGTCTTTGACATCATCTCCACATCTCCATACATTAGCAATTATATATTGTTTAGGCTTTCAACTATGCAGATAGCTATTTGATTTCTTTGAAGACCAGCTTTCAAAATGTCTTTTATAAAGCATAGATTGACAAACGAGACTACTTACAACTCGGGAAGAATTGCAGTCATCAGACACAAGGATTCTTTGGAAGTGCTCAGCAAACCTTCAAATCTGAGTGCCTTTATTTCATTGCAGCATTGTCAAGTTTAAAATTCAGTAAGCATAATCCTTTGGTCTAAATTCTGAGAATCACCCTTGTGTATTTCTGTACTTGCTGACTGAATGAATTAAAGTGAATGAGAGCCCATGGTAAAGGACCTTTTCATAACTATAACTTTTTCTCATTCCCTCTGTTCAGCTCCACAAATGAAACACTGACCCATGCAAGATCTTGAATGTGTTGTCTTGACAACAAAAAGTCACAGGAAGGGGTAACAAAGTTGTTGAAGGAAGAGGTCAGAGAGCCAACAAAAGTAAATGTTAACTATGGGATAACAAGAAGATAATGAAAATATGGGTTGATGAGAGTGGCATCGTTAGGTCTTTGGCATTTCCAAGATAATAGTATGGGTTAAAACAGTCTTGCTATAAAACATAAATAAAATTAGAAACAAGCAAAGACAATTACAAAAAGGTAAGATAATGGAGTAAATATTTTGAAGCACTATGATGTAGTTCACTGTGTCAGAGACTGCAGAGCAGTCACAGAGAGCAGGAATAAATGATGCAGAATACTGCTATTCCTTGCAAATTTCATTAGCACTATCATGCTCTAAGAGGAATGTCAGTAATCTGCTTGCAGTGATTCAAGGAGCATTGAAGAGGATGTAGGTAAGGGACATGTTTATTCTTCAGAGAGGAAGATCTTCAGAAAAAAGATTTATGGTGGGAGACGATAGGTCAAGAGTATTATTTGTGGTAACTTAGTGTTAGGGAGTTGATGGTGGTGTATGTTTCTTAGCTGTTAAGGGAAATAGTTCCTTAAGATTAATATATTACAACTACCTTCAAAAACCATTGCACTTTGCTGCTTGTGGCAGTATTGTTCTCCCATGTTGGCCATTTGAAGATTACTACAATGAGCAGTTGTGTATTTGATTCTCTGAACAAGTGAAAGGTGAGCTCTACTCTAGACTAATTTGGAAGAACTCACAGCACACCATACTACTAATGAGGATGCGGTACACACAAGTCCCAGGCTCAAAAAGATTTGTTGAGCATGCAAATTTGCAATATAGTCTAAGGGAAAGACTAAAATATATCAGCATTCACAATAAAGGGCTCAAAATGAAGTTGCAGAAAACTCAAAAAAAGAATAATCAATTGATGGAAGTATTTATTACTTTGTGTAGTTAGACAAGTTCTTCAAGGATAACAGCATCATTTTGGAAGGGTCATGAGGAAATGTTGAAGTGTGTAGTACTGAAATCTTTGATCAAAGACCAGCTATCTATTTGGTACAGTAAAGCTCCAATAATCCACAAATCAACTATTTGGAAATCCTGATGGTTCAGCATTACGTCACCAGGTAACATTTGCTGCAGTCTCTCACTCACTGTGACCTGTGCTCCCTTCAAATCTTCTAAATTTACTGGGAAATTGGTTGTAATACTGTGTAACATCCAAATAAGGGAATTAAAAGAAACAGTTGAGCTGTTAATAGGAATAACGTTCAAATCATCTTGATCCTGAGTGTGTTGTATCACTGAAGTTTTGCTGTATGTATGCAATACTGCCTAGTTTGGCATTGTCAAGCTGAGCAGTTGAATGGCTGTTTAATAAGATGATTGAAGTTTTGAACTATTTCAGTATTGCATCTTTGCCAGTCTCATAATACTGGATATTTGCAATGTATACCCAGTGGCCTGAGAGACTAGAGAAAGAAGTACCTGGCAAGCTATTGGGATAAGAAGCCACAAAGGTGCATATATCAGGATGCTCTTTATCGACTACCACTCGGCATTAAGTAGTATCATCCCCTCAAAACAAATCAATAAGCTCAAAACTTTGGCCTCAACACACTTCCTTGTGCAATTGCATCCTCAATTTCCTCACTTGCAGACCCCAGTTAGTTTGGATTAGCAACATTTCATCCACAATCTCCATCAGCACAGCTGCAATACAAGGCAGTGTGCTTAGCCCCCTACTCACCTTCACTTATGACTGTGTGGCTAAACACAGCTCCAATGCCATATTTATGTTTGCTGCGACACTACTGTTGCAGGCCAAATCAAAGGTGATGACAAAGCAGCATATAGGAGGGCAATTTAAAATCTGGCTGAGTGGTGCCACAACAACAACCGCTTGCCTAATGTCAGCAAGACCAAAGGATTGTTTATTGATTTCAGGAGGAGGAAACTGGAGGTGCACAAGCCAGTCCTCATTGGGGATCAACAACTTTAAATTCCTCAGTGTTATCGTTTTAAAGGACATGTCCTAGGCCCAGCATGTAAGTGCAATTATGAAAAAGGCACAGCTATTTCCTTAGGTTGCGAATATTGGGCATGACGTCTTTGACAAACTTCTATAGATGTGCAGTGGAGAGCTTATTAACTGGCTGCATTACAACCTGGTATGGAAAATCTTGCACAAAGCAACCCTGCTGAAGGGTTTCGGCCTGAAACGTCAACAGTACCTTTTTCCACAGGTGCTTGCTCGCCTGCTGAGTTCCTCCAGTGTTTTGTATGTGTTGCTTGGATTTCCAGTATCTGCAGATTTTCTCTTATTTGAAAAGGTAGTGGAGGCAGTTCAGTCCATCATGGATGAAGCCCTCCCACCTTTAAACACATCTACATGGAACATTGTCACAGGAAAGCAGCATCCACTATCAAGGATCCCACCACTCAGATCATGCTCTCTTCTTGCTGCTGCCACCAGGAAGAAGACATGAGAGCCTCAGGACTCACACCATCAAGTTTAGAAACAGTTATTACCCCTCAACCATCAGGCTCTTGAACCAGAGGAGGTAGCTTCACTTGCCCCATCACTGAACTGTTCCCCCAACCTATGGACTCATTTTCAAGGACTCTTAATCTCAATATTTATTGCCTATTTATTTTCAGTATCATTATTATTTTTATTTATTTCTTTCTCAGCTCAAGCTGGTAAAACCTGAGATACTGGCATAGCCAAGCACACTTATTTGTCAATTGCTGGGAACTTGTGGACTATTCTAGTGGTGCTTAGTATCGTGGCTTTCTGAAGATTTAAATATATATATATATATATATATAAATAATTACTGTGTAGCCCTAAGTGTTTAATGTGATTGTGTAGTGCCTTTGGGGTGACACTAGTTATAGATATTACTATAGGGACAATGTATACTCTGTTCATGTTCCAAAGTTTTACAATTTCTTCTTTTAATTCATCATATTTCTGGTGTTTTTGCATATTAATTTCTGTAAGTTGCATGTGTTTGGAATGGCTATATCCATTAAATGAGTTGTGTGTTGTCCTGTATTATTATGTCCAGACGGTTATTATGGATTGTCCTATCTGTAATACCAGAACGGTCGTAATATAATTTCTGGTATTCTGACTCTAAAAGTGGATTAGACTTGTATTTATATTAAGGTGTGATTTTATTTATGAGTTTGTAGTTTAAAGCAAGATTTTGATGAATGATGTTTGCCACTTGATTGTGCCTGTGTAAGTAATCAGATTCTACAGGATTCTGTAAATCGTTGAATTGTTTCTGGTTTTTCTCAGCACTTTCTATATTTATCATCTTGAATTTGTTGATCTTGTATTATGTATTTTGATTTTCTTTTTGTGTTAACCATGTAGTCTTGTATTGCCACAAGTAACCCTTCTGATTCTGGGAAGAGATCTCCAACTGTGAGCCAGGTGTTCACTTCCTTGTTGACATCTAGTCTGCTCAAATCATGGAGGGTCATGCTCTTCCACTGGTTAACTTTTTCTTTAATAGTGATAATGTCTTCATTTTTCTGGGTTGTGGTCTCATTTGAGTTTAGTGGTGTATACTTATTTAAATTACATCTGCTTGCATGGAGTGCTGATTCCTGTTTTCATTGATGAAAGTATATCCTTAGAACTTTTATCTGACTGTTGTGTAGATTTTTTAATCACCAACAAGAGAAAATCTGCAGATGCTGGAAATCCAAGCAACACACACAGTATGCTGGAGGAACTCAGCAGGTCAGGGAGCATCTATGGAAAAGAGTACGGCTGATGTTTCAGACTGAGACCCTTTGGCAGGACTGGGAAAGAAAAACTGAGGAGTAGATTTAAAAGGTAGGGGAGGGGGGAGAGAGAAACAGAAGGTGATAGGTGAAACCTGGAATGAAGTAATGAGCTGGGAAGTTGATGGTGCAAGAGATACAGGGCTGGAGAAGGGAGAGGCTAATAGAAGAGGACAGAAGGCCATGGAAGAAAGAAAAGGGGGAGGAGCACCAGAGGGAGGTGATGGGCGGGCGAGGAGATATGGTGAGAGAGGGAACAGGGGATGAGAAATGGTGAAGCGGGGGGGTATTATCAGAAGTTAACCAATTGATGTTCATGCCATCAGGTTGGAAGCTACCCAGAAGGAATTAAAGATGTTGTTCCTCCAACCTAAGTGTGGCCTCATTATGATAGTGGTGGAGGCCATGGATAGACATATGGGAATGGGAAGTGGAATTAAAATGGATGGCTACTGGGAGATTTCGATTTTTCTGGCAGATGGAGCGTAGGTGCTTGGCGAAGCAGTCTCCCAATCTACATCGGATCTCATCAATATACAGGAGGCCACACTGGGAGTTTTAATGTCTGTTATTCCTCTTCCCCATTCTGTCCTAGGTAGTGTTAATCTAAGTGCATTCGAATGTACATAATGTTTCCTGAAATTTGTCATTTCAGTTCTTATTTTTAGAACCATGGAACACTACAGCACAGAAAACAGGCCATTTGGCCCTTCTAGTCTGTGCTGAAACTTTATTCTGCTAGCCCCATTGACCTGCACCTAGTCCATAACCTCCAGACGTCTTTCTTCGTAAATTTTCCAGATTGGTCTCAGACCAAGATATTATGTCAAACAAATATATGAATTTATTATTATTATTATTATTATTATTATTATTACTACTACTACTATTATCACCATCATTTTTTCCCCTTTTTATATTTGCCCAGTTTGTTGTATTTTACACACTGGTTGTCTGGCCCATTGATTCTATTATAGTTATTGCATTTATCAATTATGCCTGCAAGAAAATGAATCTCAAGGTTGTATATGGTGACATTTATGTACTTTGATAATAAATTTACTTTAAACTTTGACATATCTGCTGGATTTGATTGTCCACATTTTGGGGCATCTAAAAGGGATGGTTGCAGAAATGGGGAAAGAATTCCTTAAGTTCCCCTCCCATAACTGGAACACTGGGTAATGGTCTTACAAAGTAAGAAAGTCTTACTAAAATATTAGAGAGCTTTGGTAAGACTGCACCTGGAGTATCACAGTTTGGATCTCCCTATTTTAGAAAGGATATTATTGCCTTAGAAGCTGTGCACTAACTTTTAATCACATTGATATTTAGGAAGAGGTAGTTGTCTTATGAAGAAGGAATCCTTGATGGAATTTCGAAGAATAAGTAGTGACCTCATTGAAATCTAAACATTTCAAAGGCCTTGACTAGTTAGATGCTGAGAGGATGGTTTTACTGTTGATGAAATCCAGAAATGGGGAATGTGGTAAATTATTTGAAAATGAAGAGGAATTTCATGAATCTCTTGCATTCAATACTACAGAGAGCCATTGTTGCAGAATCACTAAGACAAAGTTTGAATTTTGGATTAGGGGATTTGAGGGGGTTATGCTAATCAGTTAAAATGAAGTTGAGACCAAAGGTCAAATCAATCTTTAAAAACCTGCAAGGCTGTGTGGACTTAAAAGACATTATGGCCTGCTTCTACTTACTTTTTGTATGCTTATAAGATGATGGACAATGTATTTGCAGTAAAGGTAAAGCATGGTTTTCCAGAAAATGCAGATCTTGTTTCAAGTGAAGGAGGAGGAAATCCTGGCATGCAAATAGTCTTGCCATTTAGTGTCCTTGCTGTGAGCAGCAAGGTGAATTATAATACTACATTTGTAGAATATAATTCAAAGGATGTCATGAAGCTATAATGTTAAGTGGTTTACATTTTTAAAGTTGCGTCTGATGTTGGTTGGTCAGACAGGACTGATGTTTAAGCCATAATGGAAGTGTAGAGAAGAACCAAAAGAATCAGACTTAAGAGTCATCATCCAGGCTTTCAGTTTGAAAAGCCAACAGTTTCTTTCCTCTCTCAGATGCTGCTCAACCCATTGAGTTTCTCCAGCAAATTGTTTGTTGCTCCTGAATATCCAAATTGTTAAAATGGAAGACTTAAAGATGGAGAGTTATTCAGCCTTAAAGGAAGAACATCTATGATTAAGTAGTTCAGTTAATTCTGATTTGCAGGCTAGATTGTTATCATGAGAGAAGATACAGATGTTTAAAATAGGTGTATGCTCAGTGGATTCTTCATCACCTGTCACCAACACAAATTTTGGATAACAGTAGAGTTACCATTGATAGATAATTACTAAATTAAGGCTCTATTTCATGACAGTAGATGCACTTCCATGATTTTTAGTGTATGTTTAGACTCATGTATAATTCTTTTAGTCTTCATGTATTGCATAACAATATTGATTCAAGCTTTCAGTCTTTAGACCCCAAGGAGTCAGATGGTTACCACAAGGAAACTTCCTGAAGGCAGAGCTAAATTACTATTGACTTGCTCTTATAGTGTGCTGCCAACATTTCAGTCCTTTGCTGCCAACAGCCATCTGTAGTCTCCTGCCAGGTGAAATCTGGAAATGATTGTGGAGGCTGCTGTTGCTCGCAGCATTGATCAAAGCATTAGCACACAAGATAAAAATTTTATGCAGCCAGTTATTGGGAATGAAAAAAAGTTAAAAATGCAACAGAGGACGAAGTTCTACATGATTGTTCAGTCCAAAAAAGACAGCATTATTCCTTCACCCTTGGAATATATTAATTATATTTAATATGATTTTCAACATCACTTATTTTAATTGCTATTATTTTGCAGATTTCTGGTTGTTACATTGTTTGCAGTATTTAGTAAATGCAGTGTTTACAGTGTTGCTCTAAAAGTTGTTAGGGTTTTCATGGAAGAGAATAGGATACTGTAAATTAAAACTGAAAATTTTGACAGTACTCCATGTTAGAAACGGAGGCATACCATGTTGATAGCAAACTGGCTGTTCCTGGAAAACTATTGGCTGTCTGCAGATGTCAGTATACATGACTTCCTGTATATTTGATGAAAGTACAGTAGATTCCAGTTAATTGGATACATCGAGACCAATACATTTTGGCACAATTTAGTAGTTGTCCCAATTAGCTGAAGTTTCATAGAAATAGTTTATTAAAAAAAAGTGTATGTAAAGATAAACTGCCATTTAACTCAGTAGCACATTATGTATAATGTTTAAATGAAATACTGAACAAATTGGAACACTATCAACACTACAGTACTACAAAACTTAGTGTTCGTTCCTAATAGTTAGTGAAGGAGGAATTCGTCCATTGTACACTGCCATGTTCTTTTAATTGACTGTAAATGAACAAAATCAGCACAGACTTAACGATTACATCCTCCAAATCTTCATTTTCATTGTAACATTCAAGATGATCATCGATACATTCAAATTCTTTGTAGTTCTTGTTGAAGTAATGAAATTGTTTTATTTTCATTTCTGGCCATTTCTGACATCTCCAAGCCTGATTGTTTGAAACTGCTGTAAGCAAAACTGTTCTTAATTGTCTTGCAGCTTATTTTTTGCCAACCATCAGGGACAAAAATCACCGCTCTTTGAATTCAAACACTATTGATGCTATTTAAAACCTGCTTGCTGTAAGCACAGTGTAATGCCTAACAGCCACACACAAGTGCATGTGACTGACACTAACTAGAAACTATTCAACAGTTTCCTGTCCCAATTAAACTGCATAGTGTCCCAAATAAATGAAGGGAATCCCAGCTATTTTCTCAATTTGTTTTTGTTCCTTAAGAGCTGTCACAAATAAGTGACTGTCCCGCTTAACCGATGGTCCAATTATCTGGAATCCAATGCATATCGGATCTCTGTCAGTGAAAGCAATTCATCATTAGTACTGAAAATCAACACATTGCCACACAATGTTTGAAATACTGAAGGTTACTAATGTTGATTGAACAATTACACAATTTTCTGAAATATGTTTAGGCTAGGCAATTTAAGGCAAATAACTCAGTTATCTTCTTTGAATAAGCTTGCCTGAAGGAACATAGATAGTTAACTAAAATGTAAACTGTATTGACTGGGGATGACCTGATTTTCAAATGTTGACTAACCAGGTTCATTCATAACTAGGTTCTCTTGACTGAGATTACCTGATGTCTGAAATTGCACTTTGTTATTAAATCCCTAACTACCTAAGAGCTGTGTAAAGATTGGAAAATAAAAGTGCAATGCGCTTTCCTTACACTAGCAACACACACAAAATGCTGGAGGAACACAGCAGTACAGACAGCACATCAGGTCGAAACTCTTCGGCAGGACGAAGGTACATAACCCTTTGGCATTCCTAACACTATAGTTCTTTTTATTTATTTTCCTCTGCACATAAATCTACTCATTTAGAGGAGAAAATGGCATTTGGCATCAACCCATTTAGAATACAGTATAAATTAAACTTTCTAAAGTACAGATGGAAAAAGGAGCATAATTTTTTTCCTTACTATATTTGTATCCATGTGCCTTGTCTTTCTGATAGAACAGATGAAATGCACTTATTCACCCATTGACAAGTTGTCTCTGGAAGGATTCGGGTACCACTGGATCAGTATTTGTCTTTTACCACTGGCATAAATAATCAGCATTGCTTTTTTTATGTTACATGTGGAGAGGATTGCTTTTGGAAATCTATGCATTAAGCAGTTTGTTCTCTTAGTTTGAAAAAGTAATACATTTTACTTGTGATAATCACAATTGAGTTTTGTTCCACAGTATTCAAATTTTCACTTCTTGTTTATATGTGTCTCCATGAGAAGGTTTTTCTTTTAGGTAGGTCAGTAGAATGTGATATTCATTCATTTAGTTTGGCTGGATTTTGATTAACAGCAACTTTTTAAAAATGTTTCCAAATATTAGAAACATTTATAAACTATTACAGAGCCACCAAAAGTTTGATGTAAGCAGTCTTTAGCTGAAGGTTGTCATGAATGTTTACTACAGGGACATCAACAGAGTATGCCAGCTAAGGCCTACTGAACTCGATGTGCATCTTCCAAGCAAAGGGAATTTATCTCTTCACACAGAAATGATTCAACCCTATGCATCCAACCCAGGCAAATGAGGGTGAGCAGGAGCTACATTTCTTGCTCAATTCAGCCTATTAACTTGAACCAGAGTTCCAAGTATTTCAGCCCCTTTGGCAGCCATATAATCAGAAATTTTCAGTTTGCTTCAACATACAACTTGCTCATTTTTTTGAAAGAAAAAAAAAATTATTTAGTAGAAGCTATTTATTGCCAGAACAAAAATTCTTTTTGATGTATGTTCCCCAGGCAAATTGTTCAGATTTTATTCATCATTACTTTCCAGTGTTGCACTGCAAGTGATAAACCTGCCTGATAAGTGGTAGAAGTGAGCGTGATTGTCATGGCAAATAGCAGTGAAACAGTACTGCAGCGACTTTGGGTTATTTATAGACATGTATTCAAATATTGCATTAGCATCGATGGTGTTGCCATGTTGTCACCTGAAATATTTGCAAATGAATATTAAAAAGCCTCTTGTTAATATATAGTATATAGTAATGCTAGGAAGGATGAGCTTTCTTGTTGCCAAGTCACATGGAGGCTTGCCTCTACCTGCTTTGAAATCTCCATGTATCTAATACATGACATTGGCTTTCTTTATTATTCAGCTCAGGTCTGCAGCTTTAGGATTGTTTTCTTTTCAAACTAACATTTTTTTATGGGAAAAACATGACAATCAGAATGGAAGAATTGTATGATACATTATAAAGCTTGATTAATTCTGTATTTTTGTATAAGTTGCTGATTCATGGTTGTGCCGTTATTCTGAACTGGTATAAAGCTTTCTTGTTAAATTATAAAATTACTTTAAATTTAGGTTACAGTACTCACTTTTCTTATGGATGCTTATAGCATCATCTTTTCAGACAATTATTTTATTTTCAAAATTAATTTTAAAGTGGAAAAGGTGTAATTTTTTGCACCTTTTTGCTCCCTTGGTGTTTTCACCTGGAAAAAAATGAAGCTTTGTGCCTTGCTTATTAGTATTTTGCAATTCACAGTACCCTGACCAGGGAGAAATGAGTTCTCACTAGGTTATTTTGCCAACAGCAAATCTGATGCACTGTTGATCTGATGATGTGTATTTCTTTCATCTGGAGAACTGTATTAACAGCAAGATTTGATGAGGCCCCAAACGGAGAAAATAAAATGTGTTGCCCGCAGGGTTTCAATTGCTTTTTAGTTACAGCATGTAATCTGAAATATTGTGAAACATGAACCAGTTTAATGTTTTTACTCACTTTATAAGCAGAAGCAATTTTAAATAGTAAAATTATAACAGTAACTTATTTATGACTTGCATTTATTCAGGAACAGTGTGGTTCTTTACAATGATTTCACTGTTAAATGAAGTAGAAGATGCATTATTGTAAGCATTCAGATTAATTATTCTCTGGTGTGGCAGATACTGTACAAGCTGAATAGGTTGATGGGTTTGATAGAACATGCAGCCACAAAGGTTAAGGATATATTGCATAAAACTTTGCATGTAAGAGTCAAAAAATTAGAGATTTTTTATAGATTTTGTACCAATTATATAAAAACTCTAAACTGGAGAGTATTACAGGCTCCTTAATACTGTTTAAGCAGGAATCAGTTTATGCACTGCATTATTTCTTACAGTACCTAATCCAAAATATCTTTGGACAATAATGTTTTGAAGCCAGTTATAATATATTTACAATATTGAATTTTCAACTTTATTGAATTGGAAGTGAATTTTCAAATGGAAGGTTCCATCTTATTTATCCTCAAAGTATTCCAGCTGTACCACACACATCTCCTCCTGTGGATATCTTTGTAGATAATTTCAAAAGCCTACTAACAAGATCCCTAGTATTGATTCTGGACTTATTGTTGCCTGACACAGCAGTTAGTGTTGTACCCACATCTCCTCTATTTCCTAGATATCTGTGCTCAGCCCATCTAACCACCACCTTAACAGGGATAGAATTCCACTTGTCCTCACCTACCACTCCATGAGCCTCCACATCCAACACATCATTCTCTGCACCTTCTGCATAATTCAACAGGATCCTAATACCAAACACGTCTTTATTTCTCCTCTTTCTCCCCCCCCCCCCCCCCATTCCAGTTTTCGCAGAGATTGATCCCTCTGATTCACATGTCCATTCGTCCCTCCCCACTAATCACACTCCTGGCACATATCCCTGCAAGCAAAAATAAATGCTACACTTGCCCATTCACTTCCACCCTTGCCTCTATTCAGGGCCCTAAACAGTCCTTCCAGTTGAGGCTGACAAGTTCCTGGTAGCTGATCATTTTAATTCCTATCCCCATTCCTGTTCCAACATGTCGATCCATGTACTCCTATACTAAGATGGTGGAGGAGCAGAACCATATATTCTGTCTGAGTAGTTTCTAACCTGATGGCATGAACATTGATTTCTCCTTATGGATTTTTTCTCTTCTCCTCCCCCTTCCCTCTTCTATTCATAGAAACATAGAAAATAGGCGCAGGAGTAGGCCATTCGGCCCTTCGAGCTTGCACCGCCATTCAGTATGATCATGGCTGATCATCCAACTCAGAACCCTGTACCTGCTTTCTCTCCATACCCCCTGATCCCTTTAGCCACAAGGGCCATATCTAACTTCCTCTTAAATATAGCTAAATGAACCGGCCTCAACTGTTTCCTGTGGCAGAGAATTCCACAGATTCACCACTCTCTGTGTGAAGAAGTTTTTCCTCATCTCAGTCCTAAAAGGCTTCCCCTTTATCCTTAAACTGTGACCCCTCGTTCCGGACTTCCCCAACATCGGAAACAATCTTCCTGCATCTAGCCTGTCAAATCCCTTTAGAATTTTATACGTTTCAATAAGATCCCCCCCCTCAATCTTCTAAATTCCAGTGAGTATAAGCCTAGTCGATCCAGTCTTTCTTCATATGAAAGTCCTGCTATCCCAGGAATCAATCTGGTGAACCTTCTCTGTACTCCCTCTACGGCTCTAGCTTCTTACCTGTTCCTCTCATCTTCCCCTGGTGCCTCTTCTTTGTCCCTTTCTACCATCAGATTCCTTCTTCTCCAGACCTCAGTATGTGCGGTTGGGAGACTGTAGGTCTGACACGGTGGTCAGCAGCACAGGAGCGCCGCAGGGAACCGTACTCTCTCCGGTCCTGTTCACCCTGTACACATCAGACTTCCAATATAACTCGGAGTCCTGCCATGTGCAGAAGTTCGCTGATGACACGGCCATAGTGGGGTGTGTCAGGAATGGACAGGAGGAGGAGTATAGGAAACTGATACAGGACTTTGTGATATGGTGCAACTCAAACTACCTGCGTCTCAATATCACCAAGACCAAGGAGATGGTGGTGGACTTTAGGAGATCTAAGCCTCATATGGAGCCAGTGATCATTAATGGAGAATGTGTGGAGCAGGTTAAGACCTACAAGTAACTGGGAGTACAGTTAGACGAGAAGCTAGACTGGACTGCCAACACAGATGCCTTGTGCAGGAAGGCACAGAGTCGACTGTACTTCCTTAGAAGGTTGGTGTCATTCAATGTCTGTAGTGAGATGCTGAAGATGTTCTATAGGTCAGTTGTGGAGAGCGCCCTCTTCTTTGTGGTGGCGTGTTGGGGAGGAAGCATTAAGAAGAGGGACGCCTCACGTCTTAATAAGCTGGTAAGGAAGGCGGGCTCTGTCGTGGGCAAAGTACTGGAGAGTTTAACATCGGTAGCTGAGCGAAGGGCGCTGAGTAGGCTACGGTCAATTATGGATAACTCTGAACATCCTCTACATAGCACCATCCAGAGACAGAGAAGCAGTTTCAGCGACAGGTTACTATCGATGCAATGCTCCTCAGACAGGATGAAGAGGTCAATACTCCCCAATGCCATTAGGCTTTACAATTCTACCACCAGGACTTAAGAACTTTTTAAAAGCTATTATTAATGCTTTTTGAGATAGTGATTTAGATGCATATCATATTTTTTACTGAGTTAAGTATTGTATGTAATTAGTTTTGCTACAACACGTGTATGGGACATTGGAAAAAAGTTGAATTTCCCCATGGGGATGAATAAAGTATCTATCTATCTATCTATCTTTACCTTTCCTACTGTTAGGCTTCATCTATTACCTTTTAGTTTGTGCTCCTACCCCTCCCCCACCTTTTTATTCTGGTATCTTCCCTTTCCTTTCCAGTCCTGATGAAGAGTCTCAGCTGAAACATCAATTGTTTATATATTTTCCTGAATGCTGCCTGACCTGCTGAGTTCCTCTGGCATTTTGTATGTGGTTGCGGTGGATTTCCAGCATCTGCAGAATCTCTTGTGCTCCAGGAATCTAGGCTTAATCCTTATCCCTTTTACTCTCCTTGTAACCATGTGAGTTTCTTCTTAAATACCAACAGTGTGCTAGTTGGAATGTTACTTGGATACTGTAAATTGCTTGTAGTGTAGGTGTGTGGCATTATTGGTAGGACTGAGGAGAACATGATCAGGGTGCGGATTTGAAGAGTGGGAGTGAAAATAAAATAGAATTAGTGTAGTTGGATGTTTGATGGCCAGTGCAGACATGGTGGGTTTGAAGTGCCTGTTTCTGTGTTGTAGGATTCCAAAATATTATTTTAAGCCTCTTGCATGTGTAATTAATCAGATATTTTCAAAATGTTTTCTATGATCAGGCAACACCTCCATAAAGTAAATTTCTATTTCCAGTGGGTAGGTTCCTGCCTAATCTTAAAATTCCATATTTTTTTCTGATCGGGTTGGGGTGGTGAATTTTCATTTTGTTTTCTGCTTGTTTTATCCAAGTCAATGAATTTCCCAGTTATTTCTTCACTCTTCTCCAGATATGCCAGGAAATATTGTTGCCCGAGTTCGGATTGTGTATGATACCAGTGTTCTGCATGCATCATACTGTATGTTGGGAGAGATGTATTATAAGTCATGTTACGTAACCTCGTAACCAGGTAACTTACCAGCAAAGATAGCGGGATCAGCTGAGTCGGATGCTACTATTTTCAAACGTTTTATTCAAAAAGGGGCACAAACGTATGGTTAATACAAAACATTCAGATCATATACATTGTCAAAACTCAATCTAAAACACCGGTGTAATAATAATCAATCAGAAATAAGCTCTATAGTTGTCTAGGGGATAATACTGAGTCCAATTGAAATATAAAGAGTCACTCAGAAGGCTGCAGGCTTTTCCCTTTTGGGAGCCGCTGGGGTTTCACGTTGTGGAGAGAGAGAGAGATGGTTGAGAAAGGATAAACACTTGCCCGTTGTCTTTACAGAGCAAATCCTTGGAATCAGGGGAGCAGGCTTCCCCATTGTTAGTTAAAAGCGGTCTTCTGTTGGTTCTAGCCACAGATTCAAAATTTGGAATCTAACGCACGTGGCTTCCTTCAAAATGCCTTCCCGCTCCCACGGGAATCGGTATCGTGCTTCCTTGGTGTCTCCTTGGTGCGTCTGAGGGTTGTCCCCCCCTCAGACCCTCCTTTATACTTCTTCACGGGATCGCAGGTGTCAGTCAGGTTGCAGGTGATGCGATCTCTCTCTCAACCAGCCCACTTTGCCCGAGGGCTTTTCACGTGGTCTTCATGAGACAATAGTCAATATCGCCTTTATTCTGCTTCTCGGGAGAACGTGGTCTTTTGCACGTCTCCCTCTCTCTTGGGTCAGTTGATCCCCCCTTGACTAGGGCTCTTGCGATTCTCACAAAGGAGGGGGCCGAAGTCATAACAGTCATTTTAGGCTCTTAAAAAAGCATAGAGTTAATATGACCACAATATGAAAGTACAGGGGGGTAAAATATATTGTGTAAATTTTAATCTAGTGATTAATTTGGGATCAAATCTCAGTCCTGCAGTGAAATATTTTAGTTTTATTGAAAATGACGTCAACAGTGGACTCCAATTAATTAGGACATTGGTTAATTGAGGCTGCTACTTATTTGGGACAACTCTTGAAGAATAAAGTTCAATGTAAAATTTATTATCGGAGTACATACATGTCACTACATACAACCCTGAGATTCTTTTTTCTGCGGGCATACTTCGCAAATCTATAGAACAGTAACTGTAAACAAACAGTGCAAATACAGGTATAAATAAGTAGCAAAAAATAACGAGTGTGAAATAACAATATAACAGTCTTTAAACGAGTGTGGCTTCTACCTGGTGGCAGCAGCGAGAAAAGAGCATGGATGGTGAGGATCTTTGATGATAGATGCTGTTTTCCTGAGGCAGCATTTCATGTTGATGTGCTCATTGGTTGGGATTGTTTTATCCATGATGTACTGGGCCAAATCCGCTACCTTTTGTAGGATTTTCCACTCAATGGCATTGGTGTTCCTATACCAGGCCATAATGCAGCCAGTCAGCACACTTACCACCACATAGCTATAGAAATTTGCCAAGGTTTTCAATGACGTGATGCACCACAGCAGACTCTTGAGGAAGTAGAGCACTGTTGTGCTTTCTTCGCAATAATATTTATATAATGGGTCCAGGACAGGTCCTCTGACATAGGAATTTAAAAGTAGTGACCCTCTCCACCTCTAGTCCCCTGATGATTACAGGTGACCCCCATTTTTCGAATATTCGCTTTACGACAGCTCGCTGTTACGAAAGACCTACATTAGTACAGGTAGTCCCCAAGTTACGAACGTCCGACTTACAGACAACTCGTACTTACGAACCGAGAAGGAGAACGCTGTCCGCCATTTTAAGTCGTTGCTGTTGGCACTGTGTTGGGTGTTTAACTTTGTATTTGGCTTAAATTTTTCTTAGTGAGATTCACCCTGACCCCACTGGCCTCCCCCCCCACCCGTTCCAGTCGGCTGGTGGCGCAGTGAGATCAGTGCCGGGCTGGAGAATGGAGTTTCCCGAGTTCGATCCAGTGATAGACCGTTCCCGTGCCGGGTTGATGTTGATCCAGTGACTCCCGTACCATCCATGCTGGGTTGATGTCGAGCTCTCAACTCAACCTCGTTTACAAAAAAACACTGCCACCTCCAGTTTAAATTCCCACGCGGAATATTGTGGATGATCAAGCACCCAAACCCAGCACGGCCCCCACTTGTCCCATTTAGCCTGTCTCAATGCGGTAGTCCTTAGGACCCAGCGGACCTCGAGAGCCGGCAAAGCTCAGGAGCTGCCGCCCACAATGTTTCTGTTCCATTGACTGGAAGCGATCATGATTGAAAATAAAATGGAAATAATAAAGTGTTTGGAAAGAGGTGAAATGCCATTGGTCCTTGGAAAAGCGTTAGGCTACAGTCAGTCAACGATCGGAACAATTTTAAAGGATAACAGATAAAGTGAGAATAATGGAGCATGTGAAAGGCGCTGCCCCGATGAAAGCTACAATTATTACTAAGCAACACAGTGGTTTAATTATTGGAATACATACATTTCTTAAGTGTTTTAAAATATATGCTATATACTAAGACAAACATTTGACTAACTGATGCTAAATAATACCGGATGTACTTGTTCCGACTTCCGTACAAATCCGACTTAAAGACGGACTCAGGAACGGAACTTGTACGTAACCTGGGGACTGCCTGTACCTGTTTTCGCTAACCAAAGAGGATTTTCGCTTTTACGAAGAAAAGACACCCGCTTTATAAGTGTGTTTACCCCGAGAAAGACTACCATGACCGTGAAGCCTTGTGCGGGCAGTTGTGTGCGCATGCGTGTACGTGCGTAGACATGTACGTTTGCATGCATGTACGTGCTGATTTTTTTTCTCCAAATCAATTTTGGCTCACTGTCTTCCCCATTCTGATCAGTGAAACTACACCCTACATACAATATTTCTATTTATATAGGCTGTGTAATTATCATATCATTCCTGCTTTTACGATATGTCCGTGTTATTTTTAAGTTTTATGTGTGATTTGGTAGGTTATTTTTTGGGTCTGAGAACACTCAAAAGTTTTTCCCATATAAATTAATGGTAATTGCTTCTTCGCTTTACGACATTTCGGCTTACAAACAATTTCATAGGAACACTCTACTTTTGGATAGCAGGGGGGGACCTGTACTGGCTCAAGAACCTTTGGTTTCCCTCCCCTGAAGTTTACAATCGGTGCCTTCGTCTTATTGACATTGAGTGAGACTGTTGTTATTACACCACTCAGCCAAGCTTTCAGTCTCCCTCCTGTATGCTGATTCATCACTCCCTTTGATACAGGCCACAACAGTGGTGTCATCATCAAACTTGTGTATGGTGTAGGAGCTGTACTTAGCCACACAGTTATAGGTATAAAGCGAGTAGAGCAGGGAGCTAAGTACACATCCCTGTAGTGCTCCTGTGCTAATGGAGATTGTGGAGAAGATGTTTTTGCCAATCTGAACTGACTGGGGCCTACAAGTGAAGAAATCCAGGATCCAATTGCACAAGGGGGTATTGAGGTCCAGGTCTTAAGAGTTTACTGTAGATTTGAGGGGATGATGGTACTAAATGCTGAGCTGTAATCAATAAAGAGCATCCTGATGCACACAGCCTTGCCGGCAAGATGTTCCAGAGTTGTGTGATGAGTCAACGAGATAGTTTCTGTTGTAGACCTGTTGCTTTAGTAGGCAAATTGGAGCAGATCCAAGTTGCCATTGTCATGACCTCAGCCCCCTCCTTCAAGAGAATCGCAAGATCGCTATTAATTCGGGTCTTGGACCCAGGAAATGAGAGACAATGCCATGGAGTTGACCATTGTTCTTAGAGGCACCTGTGTGAATTGCAACTCTATAGTACGTGCCAGATATCAGGGACATGGACACCCTCGGGCAATGTGGTATGGGGATGGCCTCACCCTACCTTGATTGACATTTACAAATCTTGCCAGCCATGATAAAAAGGAGACTGCTGGAGGCGGTACTCCAGAGACGCACCAAGGAGACACACGAAGAAGACACGATAGTGCTTCCCGTCGGAGCGGGACGCCATTCTGAAGGAAGCCACGTGCGTTAGACTCCGGATCGGGAGTCTGTGGATGGAGTCACGGACAATCGCTTTTAACTAACAACCGGGAAGCCTGCTCTTCTGATTCCACGGCGGTGCTCCGTAGGGACCCGGGCAGGTGAAGCTGTTTAATGACATCTCTCTCTCTCTCTCTCTTTCTAACAAAAGTGCACCAACGCGACACCACAACAGACGGCGGCTGGTAGAACTGCAGTGACCGCAAAAAGACTTTTAAATATCCAGTAAACAATATATATCTACATTACCCCTAGACAACTGTAGAGCTTATTTCTGATTGATTATTACTATACCTGTGCTTTAGATTGAGTTGTGACGACGTATATGATCTGAATGTTTTGTATTAACCATACGTTTGTGCCCCTTTATAAATAAAAACGTTTGAAAATAGTAGCACCAGGCTCAGCGGACCCATCTATCTTTGCTGATAAGTCACCCGGTTACTGGGGAACGTAACACCATTCAGACAGGAACTGATGTGGTTCAACACCAGACTCTCAAAACACTTCATCACTGTGGATGTAAGTGCTACTGGGTGATAGTCATTTAGACAGGTTACCATGCTCTTCTTGGACACCGGTATGATTGAAGCCTGTTGAAACCGGTGGGAGCCACACACTTCCGGAGTGAGAAGTTGAGGATAAATTTTGTGAACGCTTCGCAATTACCTGGTTTTCTGCATTAATTACTCATAAAAATGGGGCCTGATCCTCATTTAAGTCACAATAATAGACAAACACAAACTGCCTAAACTAACAACACACAATTGGACTTCTCATCAATACCAAGTGCACAATTTAAACAATCACAGTCTTGATTAGGAAAAAAAGTATGTGAACCTCAGTCAGTGAATACACCTGTCAGTTGGTTGACACAAGTCTTCAATACTTGGCCAGGTACTCTGGACCAGATGCTTTCCTTGAATTCTCCCTCTTGAAAGCAGCCTTCAATCTAGAAGATAGCTGGGATTCCTTTTGTTTATTTGTGACACTATGGTGCTTAATAGGAGCAGGGGACTGTTGCTGAATACTTTCTGACTCGTATCATTCATATGCATTTGTGTAGTCATTAGGTGCTATACCATGCTTAGAACAGACAGATTCTAAATAACATCAGTTGTGTGTATATGTATTCAAAAAGCATTGATTTTTGTCACTGATAGTTGGCAAGAAATAAGCTGTAGGACAATTCAGAACTGTTTTGCTCACTGCCGTATCAAGCATTGAATATTGTAGATACTAGAAATGACCAGGAGTGAAAACAAAACAATTTCACTAATTCAACAAGTTAGGAAAGATGAAGGATTTGAAGGTATCGACAATTGTCTTGAATGTTACAATGAAAATTAAGATCTGGAGGATACAATCGCCAAAATTTCACAGTCAGTCAAAAGAACACAGCAGTGTAAGCTGAATGAATTCCTCCTTCAATAACTACTTGGAACCAATACACAGTTTTATACTAGTGTGGTAGTATTGATAGTGTTCTAATTTATTCTATATTTCATTTAAATGTATACATAATTTGTTACTCAGTTAAATGGCACATTTTCTTTTTTACCTATTTAACAATTTCCATGGAACTTCAGCTGATTAGGGCAACCACATAATTGGGCCAGGATGTACTGGTGCTGATGTGTCCCAATTAACCCAAATCCACTGTAATTTTGCTGAAACTAATGCAGTTGTAAGAAATGTTTGTGAACCCTTTGCAATTACCTGGTTTTCTGCATTAATTACTCATAAAAATGAGGCCTGATCCTCATTTAAGTCACAATAATAGACAAACACAAACTGCCTAAACTAACAACACACAATTGTACTTCTCATCAATATCAAGTGCACCATTTAAACAATCACAGTCATCATTCAAAAAAAAAGTATGTGAACCTCAGTAGTAATGCCTTCTACCAGAGCTATTTGGAGTCAGATGTTCCAATCAATGAGATGAGATTGGAGGTGTGGGTTGAAGAGGTGCCCTGCCCTATTAATAAAAAAAAACAAAGTCAGGTTACTGACAGAGCCTGAGTTTCTCAAGAAAGATCTGTTTATGTGCACCGTGCCTTAATCAAAACAACTTTCAGAGTACCTTAGACGAAGAATTGTAGAGATGCATGAAGCTGGAAAGTGCTACAAAGCCTTTCTAAAGACCTGAGTATGCATCGGTCCACAGGTATCAAGACATTTTACAGGAGAATCTCAAGGTAGCGGTCTGTCATCTAAAGCCTATAGACATTGGTTGATGCAACAAGACAATGATTTGAAACACAAGAGTAAATCAACAACAGAATAGTCTAAAAAGAAGAAAATTCATGTTTTGGAATGGCCAAGTCAGAGTCCAGACCTTAACTCAACTGAGATGGTGTGGCGTGATCTGAAGAGGGCTCTCTTGCAAGTTATCTCAAATTATTAATGAACTGAAACAGTTTTGCATAGAGAAATGGTCAAAAATTCTTCCTCGCTGTTGTGCAAGTTTGGTCAGCAGCTACAGGAGATGTTTGGTAGAGGTTATTGCTGCTAAAGGAGGTTCTAAGTGTATACCAGTCTACAGCACTTAAAAAGGGAATGATTGAATGTCTTCATCTTTACTGGCCACAGCCATCCCATTCAGCCTCCGTGGAGTCCACTAGTGAGTGCAGTCGTTCAGTGAATCTGCTCCATTTCAAAGCCTGCCAAAGCCACACCCAGTAAAGGATCAGAAACTTTCATTCTGACCTGTGAATTTAAGAGGAAGAAGAAAAATAAATTATAGTACTTGTATTTATTTTATATCAATTCAATTATGTAAATTACTCCTTGTTTAATATGAATTTAATTTTATATTTTATTTACAGCAACTTCAGTAATGTAAATGTCTGAGTACTTGAATACAAATTACCTCAACATTTGTTGTTGAGAATTGAATTCATGCTGAGGGACATTTTCGTTAAATGAAATTGCTGTATGGCATGAATTAGTCTTGTATTTACAGTTCTTCCTCTCATAATAGATTCCACATAAACAGAAAACAAGAATTGAAAACTTGCATTGCCCAATGAAGAGTTAGTTTTAGTTCTGTAAAAGCCAAGCTACTGAAGCAGTAATTGTATTTTTTGTTGAATCAGGATTACATGGCCATATAATACCTGAAGGTTTTCTCAAAATGATAGAAACTTGCCATTTTTTTTTATTAATCATCCTATCTAGATGTATTGCGGCTTGGTATGGCACCTACTCTTCCCATAACCACAGAGAGAAATGGACACAGCTCAGCATAATCACAGAAACCAGCTCACCTCTGGTCTCTGTCTTATGGTTTACTTGGTGTGCACAGATCATAGAACAATACAGCACAGGAACAGGCCCTTCAGCCCATAATTTTGTGCTGACCCAGCTAAAACATAAATCAAAAACCCCAAATAGCTAATCCCTCCAATTTGCACAATGCCCATATCCTTCTGTCTTCCTTATATTCATGTGCCTCTCTAAACACCTTTTAAAAGCCTCTAATATATTTGCCTCTGCTACAATACCAGGCAGCACATTCCACGAATCCACCACTCTGAGTAAAAAAACTTAGGCCTCATATCCCCTTTGAATCTAACTCCTCTGACCTTCAATACATGCCCTCTGGCATTTGACATTTCAACCCTGGGAAGTGGATACTCTCTGTCAACTCTTATCAGTTCTCCCCTCAGCATCTGTCACTCCAAAGAAAGCAACCCAACTTTGTACAGCTTCACAATATAGCAGATGCGTTCTAAGCCAGGCAGCATCCTGGTATACCTCATTTGCACCCTCTCCAAAGCCTCAACAAGTGGGGTGACCAGCACTGTATGTAATACTCCAAGTGTAACCTAACCAGAGTTTTATAAAGTTAAAGCAGCCAGTGTAATCAACTAACCCACCCAATATTGCTATTCTCTCGTTTCCCCTTTCCCATTGGACAGGAGAAACAAAACGTTTGAATGCATTTACCACCAGGCTCAAAGATAGCTTCTACCCTGCTGCTATTCCCTAGTACAATAAGATGGACTCTTGACCTCACAATCTACCTCATTATGATCTTGTAACTTATCAGTTCCCTTTTCTGCATTTTCTCTATAGCTCTTACATTTTATTCTGTATTTTGTTATTGCTTTACTTTGCACTACCTCAATGCACTGTTTAATGTGCAAGACAAGCTTTTCAGTCTATGTAACAATAGTAAACCAATTCCAATTCCAACTCCATCTTTTTCCATTCGTAATTGAAAGATTGCTCTCACTTAGGTGTGCTTTTTTGTGCTTATTCTACTATTGTCAGATATAAAATGTGAATTGGTTTATTAATGTCACATGCTGAGGTACAGTGCAAAGCTTGTCTCTCATACCCTCTGAACACATCAGTTCATGACAACAGTGGATTGCAGAATTATAAGGTAAACCAATAAGTGAATGCAGAATAACATGTTACAGTACAGAGAAAGTGCAGGGCAGGTAGACACTGAGGTGCAACATCAAAATAAGGTAGATTGTGGGATTAAGAGTCTAACTTATTATACAGGGAATCATTTAATAGTCATATGACAAGGGTAGAAACTGTCCTTCAGCCTGGTGATATGTGTTTTCAGGCTTTTGTATCTTCTGCCCAATGGGAGGGGGTGGGATGAATGAATCTCGAGGTGAGCACATTCTTTGATTGTGCCTCTGTTTTGTCAAGCATGTAAGATCCTTAGAGGAAAGGCTGTTTTCTTTGATCTGCTGAGCTGTGTCCACAACTCTGCAGCGTATTGCAGTCATGAGCTGAACACATGCCATACCGAGCCTTGGATGTTTCTAGATTAGATGTTTTCTACTGTGCATTATTAAAAATCGGTGAGGGTCAAAGGAGACATAGCAAATTTCTTTAGCCTCCTGAGGAAGTAGAGGCACTGGAAGCTTCCTTGGCCATGATGTCAACTTGGTTGGGCCAGGACGTTTTCTTAGTGAGGTTCACTATTACAAACTTGAAACTCTCAGCCCTCTTGACCTCAGCACCATTGATGTAAACAAGAGCATGTGCACATCCCCCTTTCTGAAGTCAACTCTTCTGCTGACATTGAGGCTAAGTTGTCATGATACCAATTTTATGCTCTCTGTCTCCTAAGGCCTTATTGTATAAAATACAGACCACTGGAGAGGCATCATATGTAAACTCATAGATGAAGTTAGAGCAGAATCTTGCCACATGGTTGGAAATGTAGGGAGCAAAGGTGCAGCCCTTGTGGGGCACCAGTGTTGAGAGTAATTGTGGCAGGGTGTCTGTTACCTGTCTTTAGTGATTGTGGTTTGTTGGTTAGGAAATCAAGGTTACTGTCTCATTGAGATTGCACAGTTTTGTTTTTATTTGCAGCAATATCTGAGATGCACTTCTTTCAAATGAGTTGGTGGGTAGAGTTTTCATAAATTTTATGCTACTTGTTCTAATCACAGTAAAGGTCTATAATGTGACTTGTTTGGTTGGTGTGATCATGTGATTGATTGAGCAGCAAGTTTTGGCTTTCCGCCAATATGTTTTTTAATAGTATTCTGAGTTTTAAAACCTGCAAATATTATTCAGTGATGAAAGGATCTAATTAAAAATTGCAAAAGATTTTCATTTTCAAACCAATCCATTTTTTCCATTGTGTAGTCTTCCAGAATTCCATTTGCACTGTAGCTTTAAAATCTTTGGATGGCATTAAAATACATCTTTAATCTGAATCGAAGAAGTAATTATCAGATGAAACTGTTTATAGAAATTATGCAATGACAGATAATGTACTTCATATTTCAGGGAAAAATATTGCACACCAAAAGAGGGATCCTAAGTCTGGTATAGAACGATGATAATAAAGCCTCAGTGTAATTTGTATCTTCTACATTCACACAGAGAGCTGGCACTTAGAAGTATGTAGCACAATTGATATCAAGTCAATGGTTTCACATTCCCAAATTCTCGACATGAAGTGTGATTGAAAATAGATGAAATTGACTATGATTAGCATTCATTGGTTGATTCATATCCCTATTAATGTACGTAACAACTTGCATTTATGTAGCAGCTTTACTGTTGAAAATATCCCAGAGTACTTAACAAAAATGGATGTCAGATTACAGAAGCAGGTAGGCCAGCGAATAATGGGAAAGGTTAAACTAACGCTAGTATCAATAAAAGGTAATTTGCCATTGATCTAAAGTTTGACAATTAAATAGAAAAGAAAAGAATTTCCAAGTACTGAACTAAAGGACAGCATTTCCTTGAAGCACCTTAGATCTTTCACGGTTGAAGAGAAAATGTTTATTTCTTGATTTAAATCACCCCACAATCAGATGGTGATCAAAACATCAGATAGAGTATTTTACAGAACACAAAATAATTTTGCTGGCATCAACATAAAATAAGATTATAACTGAAGTATCTCAAATAAAATCAAATTGTGCTATGTTTCTTTTACATATTGCCCTTTGGTTGAGAACTTTAAAATCAAAATTTATTTTCTTTAAAAACTCTTAGCAATATTTATTATCTCCGTAAAAGTGCCAGCTCCAGTAGATTGGGAGGTAAAGGAGGCATACAGGATGCTTCCCTTTCTTAGCCAGGACATAGACTATAAGGAATTATTATAACAGCTTTTAAAAAACAAACATTGAGGCAACATCTGGGATGCGTTTTGGCTGCCACAGTATATAAATGGACATGATTGCTTTGGAGGAGATTTACTGGGATATTGCCTGGGATGTAGCTTCTGAGGTTTGAGGAAAGACTGGATAAACTAACTTTATTTTAAGGGGGGGAAAAGAAAGTTTTTTTTTACCTTGGGGGTGGTTGGAGTTTGGAATGCACTACCGAGGAAGATAGTAGAGGGAGAGACTCGCACAATATTTTTGAAGTATCTAGATATCATCAAAGCATAGGTTATAGAGCAAGTAATGGGATTAATATAGAGGGGGAATTAATGGTCAGAATGGGCAGGGTTGCTGAAGTTTGCTCTATAACTCTAATTACAATTCACTTAAATAAATTTAGCTGTAGGGTTATGAAGTATGCTCATTTGTAGTTGTGGTTTGGTGCAATATTAAAATTGCAATCGAGCTATTTTGATAACATTTTAGGATATTTGATATAAATTAATGGATATTTTTTGTCAGTTCTGTATTTACTCTTTATTTCTGTAGTTAATGTTACCAAATTACTGAATCACAAACAACTTTAGTATCTTTGTATTCAACAGCACATCTTCTGAAATCCAGAAGATATTACACCAAATGTGCAACAAAATCCAAACCACTGAATTGTTGCCAACGTACAGTCCATTTTTATAGTCATCAAAATATGAACTACTAGATGGGCCAAGCTGTCACAGGTTCTCATCCAGAGTCATTAACCATCTCTTAGTTTCTGTGGATGCTGCTCACCCTGCTGGGTACTTGCAGCACTTCGTTTTTAGCTCAGAATTTCAACATCTGTGGTCTCCCTAGCCTCCATGTTTATACGCCCTAGCACACTATACCGCTGAATATTCAGTCCCATCATTAGGCAGAAGGTACCTGCCCAAATACGGAAACTTAAACCAACAGAATTTTCCAGAACTTCTACATTTATAATCCATTTTAAAATTTTCATCTAATTTAATAAATTTTGGAGTTGCCCATTGACCTTAAAGTATTTGCAGCTATAGATGGTGTAATTTTATCATATTCCTGTTATTGGTGCAAAAATATGTAACTCCATTTATACCTTGCCCTTGAGAAGCAAGAGTGAACATGAATGGAATCTTTGTCAGTCCAGATGTGTGAAATGGGTCAAATGAGGAATGGCAACACACACAAAATGCTGGAGGAACTCAGCAGGCCAAGCAGCATCTATGGAAAAGAGTAAATGGTCAACATTTTGGGCAGAGACCCTTCATCAGAACTTAGCCAGATACATCAACTGTTTACTCTTTTCTACACGTGCTGCATGGCCTTCTGAGTTCCTCCACATTTTAATTGTGCTGCTTGGATTTCCAGCATCTGCAGATTTTCTCTTGTTTGCAAATGATGAGTGTTCTGCAATCCCTCCTGTAATTTGAATTTACTTTCTAACAGTTTTAATGGAATATTTTATAATTTCCAACAGTATTGGCTATTTGTTCCTCCAGAAGTCAGCATTGGCTCCTAAATAGTAGTTTCCTAAAGATTATTTTTCTGTTATTGTTTGTCATTATGGTGATGTATATCATTGGTTTAGTGTTCACATGTAATTGATTTTCTACACTCTGGTATGTTGTAATAGGATTACTTACCATAATATCTAGTTGCCAGAAGGTTTCACTTATGGTAAATGTTGAATAAGTCAAAATCTCTTCAACAAAAAAAATAACAAATTTGTATTATTTCTTTGTTGTTGATCTCCCCATCTATCACTGTGCATTTCTGCTACATATTCTTTCTCCATCCTTTGTTTTTAGATTTTTTTTGAATTCTTGGACACTTCTGTCTTTCTGTTATTTCCCACATTTTATTCTGTGTTCTGTTCTATTACGATGCACTCTTGAGATTTTCTTGAATAACATACTGGTTCTACAACCCGAAACCAAGCTCGTTCAAATGTCCGAAATCTCTTAATCCTAATTCTTAGTATCCTAGGGTTGTAATTGGACTACAGCATGAAAGTTGATATTCCTACATAGGTTTGATTGCGTTAGTATTTCTAGACCATTTGATGTGTCTACCTTGAGTAATTTTGCCTGAAAAATAATATTTTGCTTGTTTTTTTTACCACTGTCAAAATGAATTTGATGTATATTTAGTTTTTATTGACCAGGAAGGATGTCAGGTCCATCAAGGGCCCAAGAGAGAAAACCTGCTGATTACTATCCAGATAGATGCGTTCCAGATGCATGCAGGTTACTAAATTAGAGTAGATGTAAGTGTCAATCAGATGTACATTATAATTGGATATCTTACAGGCACTTATCACTACTTAACAATGAATAATCATGAATTGCCAGAGCTATAATCCATTCATCAATTGCTGAAATAGTTATTTGCTGTGGTTATGTTATAGGGTATATGTTAAATATTAGCCTGGCAGTCTGAGTTGCAATTGGCCTGAATGAACGTGTTTGATTAGAATTTGAAAAGAAATGCAACAGGAAGAAGTTGAGGTAGAAGACCAGTCATGATTTTAATGAATGGTAGAGCAGGCCTTCAATCCTCCTCCTCATTCCTGCTCATCAAACACTCTTATCCATCTTCTATCTCATATCAGTTCCTCACAGCCATCTCTGCACTCCCTTCCAACCCCTTTTTGTCTTCAAATCTTCCCACTACTTCACTGCTTCCTATTTCTATACTATTTTGCAGTCCTATAAATCAATCCAGGCCCTTCGCCACCAAATCCATTGATGCAGCACTCATCTTCACATGTGTACTTTCAGCTGCCCGTACTCTGACTTCCCTCCGCATCCACTTTGCCTCTCCTCCTCCCAGAACCACTTTATAGGGATATGTCTCAGCATTTTGAACTTAGATTATGACACTCACACCTGTCATCAAGATAGGCAGGAGAATGGAGTTGAGAGGGTGAATAAGTCAGCCGTGATCTAATGGTGGAGCATACTTGATAGGCAAATGGCCTAATTCTGCTCCTATGTCTTATGACCTTATGGATATTTTGGGTTAATTGCATAATAGTAAATATAGAAAGGTAGAAACAAATCCAAATATTCCAACTGTTTGATGTGGATAACTACTGACTCTATGTTTAGGCATTTCATCTTATGATTCTGTCTACCTTTATGTAATATGCTATATTATGATTTCAGTATGTTTAATTTCTTCTGTTCACAAATATTTTACTGAGATTCCATTCTGGTCATTTTGTCAGTCTTCATGTTTACCATTTTGTGCCTTTCCCTTAAGTAAGTAAATGAACTGAAGTTTCCTGGAAACTTCACAAAAGCTGAATATGAAGGATTTCTAGAAGTCTGGTATAAGGGCTTTGTATCACTCCAGTGTTATTCCAGTTTCATTGATCTTGTGCACCTCTTTCATTCATAACCATTTTGCTGTAGCATTATTCATTGCACATGAACTAAGCTCTGACTGATGATATAAAAAGTGGTTTACTGAATACTATGGCTGCCCATTTTCCTTAGACAACAGCTCAGAAAATGTGAGTTAATATCAAGATGTTGGAAGTAACATTTTTATTTTCAAAGAGATGTCACAGCCAAACATAACTTAGTTTATTGGTTATTACTACCCTTTTATATTGTTATCAAAATTCTGTGTAACTCCTTTATTATTTTCTCCATTTCCAGGATTTGGGTTTTATGCTATTTGCACTTTGCAGTATATGCTAATCCTATTTGCAGAAAATTTCTAGGTTTCTGTCAGCCAGTTTGTCAGAATGATTTGTGTAATTACCAGTGTAAGTTTTTGGCAGTGTCAGTCCAAGAAATTCCAAGCCAGTAATTCAATTAGTCTTCTGTCTTTGTTTTCTGTTCATGATCTTTTTCCTTGTGTCGTTGCTCTAAATTTGAGGAGTGTGTTGTTGTTCAATGTCACTTTCATATGTTCTGCTCCATAAGTTATTACAATTTGAGGATCACAGCCTCCAGCCAACTTTGTACATTGTTGCTTTGCTCATGAAAAAGTAGCTTGCCTGTTACAGCAGGGAGATGAGCTTCTGTCAGCATTATCTATGGGCATGGGAATAGCTGATATCATGTTTCTGTCTAGCAGCAAGCTTGGTTGGGACTGATTAGGATGCTATAGTTATGGGTCAAACCTCTGCATACTTGGTACAACCTGGTTGGCAATTTCCAAAAGCAGAACAGTTTTATGTTTAATAATTATAACCAATGACTTAGCATAATTGAGTAATTGATTTTGAGTGTTATATTATCTTAAATTGGAGATGGCAGCGGATCCCACAGCCCCAGATGACCCTGTGATTTCAGTCTCTGAGAGCAACATGAGAGCATCCTTCAGGAGGGTGAACTTTAGAAAGCATCCAACCCAGATGAGGTACCTGGCAGAGTACTAAAGATCTGTGCTGATCAACCGACTGGAGTGTTCATCGATATCTTTAACCTCTCATTTAAGTAATCTGAGGTACCCATCTGCTTCAAGCACGTTTCAATTATACAGGTGCCTCAGAAGAACGTGGTAATATGCCTCAATGACTATCATCTAGTAGCACTTAGGTCCACTGTGATGAAGTGCTTTGAGAGGTTGGTGATGAAACATATCAACTCCTGCCTGAGAAGCAACTTGGATCTGCTCCAATTTGCTACCAGCACAACAGGTTCACAGCAGATGCCATTTCATTCGCTCTTCACTCAACCCTGGAACATCTGGACAGCAAAGATGCATACATCGGAATACTCTTCATTGACTACAGCTCAGCATTCACTACCATCATCCCCTCAAAACTAATTAACAAGCTTCAAGACTTTGGCCTCAATACTTCCTTATGCAATTGGATCCACAATTTCCATCAGCACAGGTGCAACACATAGCTATGTGCTTAGCCCCCTGCTTTATTCGCTTTATACTTATGGTTGTGAGCCTAAACACAGCTCTAATGCCATACTTGAGTTTGCTAACGACACCACTGTTGTTGGCTGCATCAGAGGTGGTGATGAAGCATATAGGAGGGAGATTGAAAATCTGGCTGAGTGGTGCCACAGCAACAACCTCTTACTCAATGTCAGCAAGACCAAGGAGTTGATTATTGACTACAGGAGGAGGAAACCAGTGGTCCATGAGCCAATCCTCATCATGAGATCAGAGGTGGAGATGGTCAGCAAATTTAAGTTCTTCGGTGTTATCATTTCAGAGGATCTGTCCTGGATCTGGCATGTAAGTGCCATTACAAAGAAAGCTCAGCAGCGCCTCTAGTTACTGAGAAGTTTGCTCCATTCGGCGTGTCATTTAAAAGTTTCGCAAACTTCTGGAGATGAGTGGTGGAGAGTATACTGGCTGGTATGGAAACACCGATGCTCTTGGATAGAAAAGCTTACAAAAGTAGTGGATACAGCCCAGTCCATCTCAGGTAAAGCCCTCCCCACCACTGAGCACACTTACAAGGAGCATTGTCGCAGGAAAGCAGCATCCATCATCAAGGACCTCTACCACGCAGGCCATGCTCTCTTTTTGCACTGCAATCAGGAAGAAGCTTCAGGAACCACACCACCAGGATCTGGAACGGTTATTTACCCCTCAACCATCAAGCTCTTGAACCAGTGGGGATAACTTTACTCACCCCATCACTGAACTGTTCTCACAACCTATGGACTCACTCTCAAGAATACTTCATCTGATGTTCTCAATATTTATTGTTTAGTTATTATTATATTTTCTTTCTTTGTGTTTTTGCACAGTTTGTTGTTTTTAGTTCACTAGTTGTACACCCAAGTTGGTGTGGTCCTATTCTGTTTCTTGCCCATAAGGAATCAAATCTTGGGGTTGTATATGGTGACATATATTTACATTGATCATAAATTTACTTTGAACTTGGGTTCTCTGTCAGTTCATACAATAAATATTGCACCATTAAGCAGGTTTACCCACTGTCCAGATTTATTTACAAAGAAGTCTTTTAATTAAGCAAGAAGCTACACAAAAATATCTGTGATTTATTCTATATTTTAATTACATTGGTTTGATTTTCTGAAAGAAAGTCTATATTTCTTACTCTTTATAAGCTTCGTTGCATAATATCACTGCTTCTTAAATAAATCTCTCCAACTCCATTGGCACCACTATGATAAACAACCAATGAATGTGTCCCTAGTTAATTTAAAGATAGAATTTGCTGGATTTTATTAAATGGATGCTTCGTATTTTATGTCTAATCCAGTTGTTCATTCTTAAGTTCCATTGGACTGATTTATTATTGAAACATCTTAAGCTGGTGCAATTTTTTTTTGTTTTGTGTAGAGCTTATTCTTGTTTTTATAACATTGTTATACTCTCAACTGTCAAATATTTCAAAGGGAGTCACACATTCAATGATTAGCTTCCTTCAATAGAATGAAAATAGTCTTTGGACTGTAGTTATGAACTTCAATCCCTTGCTACTTATTCTGATGCCTTTCTAATCACAATAACCACAATGAGGTGCAGCATAGATTAGGCCTTTCCAGCCCCTCAAGCTACACAAGCCAACAATCTCCTAAACCACACAGCATAAGAAATAAAATGGATCATCGAACTTCAGCTACAGATTGGCAAGTATGACATTGTGGCCATCTCTGAAACTTGGCTAAAGGATGGCTGTCATTGGAAGTTGAATGTCCAAGGATATATGGTGTATCAGAAAGATAGGTTAGTAGACAGAGGGTGCGGTGTGGCCCTGTGTATAAGAAATAATATTAAATCATTATAAAGGGATGTCATAGGATCGGAAGGTGTAGAGTCTCTATGGGTTGAGATAAGAAACAGCAAGGGTAAAAGGCCTCCAAACAGCAGCCGCGATGTGGATTACAAATTACAGCAGGAGATAGAAAAGGCGTGTTAAAAGGGCAATGTCATGATAATCGATGGGGATTTTAACATGAAAGTGGATTGGGAAAACCAGGCCAGTACTGGACCTCAAGGGAGTGAAATTGTAGAATGTCTAAGGGATGGCTTTTTAGAACCACTTCTTGTTGAGCCCACTAGCCAATCGGCTGTTCTGAATGAGGTGTTGTGCAATGATCCGGAGGTGATAAGAGAGCTTAAGGTTAAGGAACACTTGGGGAACAGTGATCACAATATGATCAAGTTCACTTTAAAATTTGAGAAGGAGAAATTAAATTCCAATGTGTCAGTATTTCAGTAGAATATTAAGGAAATTACAATGGCATGAGGTTGACTGGAAAAGAACTGGCCCAGGTTGACTGGAAAGGGACATTAGCAGGAAGGACAGCAGAACAGCAATGGCTGCAGTTTCTGCAAAAAAATGAGGGAAGTGCAAGACAGATATATTCTAAATAGGAAGAAATTTTCAAATGGAAGAAGGACACTACCGTGGCTGACAAGTGAAGTCAGAAGCAAAGTAAAAGCAAAAGAGAGAAGGCATACAAGGAAACCAAAACTAGTGGGAATATAGAGGATTGGGAAGCTTTTTAAAATTTGGAGATGAAACTAAGGAAGGTAATTAGGAAGGAAAGGAAGAATTATGAAAGGAAGCTGGCAATTAATATCAAAGAAGATACTAAAAGCTTTTTTAAGTATATAAAGGGTAAAAGAGAGTTGAGGTTCAATATAGGACCAATAGAAAATGCCACTAGAGATATTGTAATGAGAGACGCAGAGATGGCAGAGGAACTGAATGTGTATTTTGCTTCAGTCTGCACAATGGAAGGCACCTGCAGTATACCAGACATATAAGAGTGCCAGGGAAGTGAAGTATGTACAGTGAAAATTGCGACTGAGAAGGTGCTCCGGAAGCTTAATGGTCTGAGGGTGGATAAATCTCCTGGACCTGATGGAATGCACCCTTGGGTTCTGAAGGAAGTAGCTGGAGAGATTGCAGAGGCACTAACAATGATCTTTTAAGAATCGATAGATTCTGGCATTGTAGCGAATGACTGGAAAACTGCAAATGTTACTCTGCTGTTTAAGAAGGGTGGGAGGCAGCAGAAAGGAAAGTATAGACCTGTTAGCCTGACATCAGTGGTTGGGAAATTGTTGGAGTTGATTGTTAAGGATGAGATTATGGAATACCTGGAGGCACATGACAAGATAGGGCAAAGCCCAGGAAAATCCTGCCTGACTAACCTACTGCAATTTTCTGAGGAAATTACAATCAGGATAGATAAAGGAGATGTAGTAGATGTGGTGTTCTTGGATTTTCAGAAGGCCTTTGACAAGGTGCTGCACATGAGGCTGCTTGGCAAGATAAGAACCCATGGAATTACAAGGGAGTTAATAGCATGGATGGAGCATTGACTGATCGGCAGAAAACAGGGAGTGGGAATAAAGGAAACCTATTCTGGCTGGCTGCTGGTTACCAGTGGAGTTCCACAGGGGTCGGTGTTGGGACCACTGCTTTTTACAATGTATGTCAGTGATTTGGACGATAGGATTAATGGATTTGTGGCTAAATTTGCTGATGATACAAAGATAGGTGGAGGAACGGGTAGTGTTGAGGAAACAGAGAGCCTGCAGACAGACTTAGTTTAGGGGAATGGGTAAAGAAATGGCAAATGTAATACAATGTTGGAAAGTGTATGGTCATGCACTTTGGTGGAAGAAATAAATGGGCAGACTATTATTTAGGTGGGGAGAGAATTCAAAATGCAGAGTTGCAAAGGGACTTGGGAGTCCTTGTGCAGGATACCCTAAAGGTTAACCTCCAGATTGAGTCTGTGCTGAAGAAGGCGAATACAATGTTGGCATTCATTTCTAGAGGTATAGAATATAAGAGCAGGGATGTGATGTTGAGGCTCTATAAGGCACTTGTGAGACCACACCGAGAGTATTGTGTGCAGTTTTAGGCTCCATATTTCAGAAAGGATATACTGACATTGGAGAGGGTTCAGAGAAGGTTCACGAGAATGATTCCAGGAATGAAAGGGTTACTGTATGTGGAACATCTGGCAACTCTTGGGCTCCTGGAGTTCAGGAGAATGAGGGATCTCTTAGAAACATTCCAAATGTTAAAAGGCCTGAACCGATTAGATATGGCAAAGTTATTACCCATGGTAGGGGAGTCTAGAACAAGAGTGCATGACTTCAGGATTGAAGGATGTCCATTTAGAACAGATATGCAGAGAAATTATTTTAGTCAGATGGTGGTAAATCTGTGGAATTTGTTGTCACAAACAGCTGTGGAGGCCAAGTCACTGGTTGAATTTAAGGCAGAGATAGATAGTTTCTTGATTAGCAAGGGTATGGGGAGAAAGCAGGGGAGTGGGGATGACTGGAAGAATTGGATCAGCCCATGATTGAATGGTGGAGCAGACTCAATGGGCCAAATAGCCTACTTCTGCTCCTATATCTTATGGTCTTGTGGTCTAATGTTATCTTAGCCTAATGACGGGATAATTCACAATGACCAATTATCCTACTAACCAGTATGTCTTTGGACTGTGGGAGGAAACTGGAGCAACAAGAGGAAACCCGTATGGTCACAGGGAGAAAGTAAAAACTTCTTGCAGACAGTGGTGGGAATTGAACCCAGGTTGCTGGTACTGTAAAGTGAAGTGCTAACCACTGCCCTACCGTGACAACAAAAGCTTGGCTTGAGGGATGACTTTCAGTAGATCGCTGCAAGGTAGCTGCTCTGCTCCTTATGAAACCCTGAGCCCGAATTAGGTCGTCTGTGAATATTTTAGCACCTGATTCCCTACGGACATTCATTGTGCTGAACAGGTTTAGAGGTGGCACCCATCCATCCACACTCCAGGCCAGTAGTGACAGCACTTGTTGCCAGCCACATGTGGCAGCTGGTTACTCAAGGCCAACCTATGATCCCTGGCACTAGGGTAAAACTACATTTAGGTGGGATTGTGACTGAGAGGCAATCAGTCACAATCCCGCAGATGGTAACTTCGCATCATTGGCTCCTCAGCCAAACACATACATCAAATGTCCGAACCTGTAGTTCCTCTCGTACTGAGCAGGATTAATGTTGCAACAACACATTATAAGTAAAGTTAAACCAACGTGTCTCACAATCATCTTATTGAATTAATGGTGTTCAATCAAATATTTACAGCATCAGGAGTCCTGCCATAGGGTCTCGTCCTGAAACGTTGACTGTACTTTTTTCCATAGATGCTACCTGGCATGCTGAGTTCCTCCAGCATTTTAGAAACATAGAAAACCCACCATACAATACAGGCCCCTCGACCCACAATGCTGTGCCAAACATGTACTTATTTGGAAATTACCTAGGGTTAATTCCATACACTTATCACTCTCTGCGAAAAAACTTACCCCTGACATCTCCTCTGTACCTTAAGCTATGACCTCTCGTGTTAGCCATTCCGGCCTTGGGAAAAAGCCTCTGACTTATCCACATGATCAGTGCCTCTCATTGTCTTATACATCTCCATCAAGTCACCTCTCTTCCTCCATCGCTTCCAAGGAGAAAAGGCCAAGTTCACTCAACCTATTCTATTAAGGAATACTCCCCAATCCAGGCAACATCCCTGTAAATCTCCTCTGTGCCCTTTCTATAGTTCCACATCCTTCTTATAGTGAGATGAACAGAGCTGAGCACAGTGCTCCAAATGGGGTCTGACTAGGGGCCTGTATAGCTGTAACATTATCTCTCAGCTCTTGAACTCAATCCCACGGTTGATGAAGGCCAATACACCATATGTGTATGTAGATTTTGTGTGTGTTGCTTGGATTTCCAGCATCTGCAGATTTTCTTTTGTTTGTGATTTAAAGCATCAGCATCCTTTTTAATTCTGAGCCAAGGTTCTAATCCCTCTTCTCTCCATCTTAAAGACTGCCTGGTTTCATCTTTGTAATGTATTGTTCTTGCAAATTATTCAATTAATATTTATGAACACACCATCTCACTCTGGTGTTGCAATTCCTATGTCCATGTGTTTGATTTTACTCCTTCATTCCCTGTTAATTTAACTGATGCAAAATCCTGTCTACCCTTACCATATTGTCCTACTACTTGTGGTCTTGCTTATGCATCAGCTAATAATCCATCAATGCATTCAATGGAAAATTCCTATTGGTATGTTCAAAATCCCTTCAAAACCTACTTCTCCCCCAGTTTTGTATCATTCTTCAGCCCTGCAATCTCCCAAACTTACAACATCTTTTTTTCTTCAATTGTGCCCACGTACATTTGTACACTTTTTTAAAAAAACAAAATATACTTTATTCAAAAATAAAATTATATGCAGTAAACCATTCAATGACTCTCAGTCCTTTACAAATGTTTCCATTGCGGTCTTTACATTTCCACACTTTTGCCACCTAGGTGGCACTCTGTTATTCCATATTTACATACACTTGTTGAGGGGTATACACCCCGCTCCCTACCCCTCAACTCCCGCGGGAGAAGAACCCTAGACTGTGGTCCTTCCCCACCGGGCCCTTGCGGTGGCTGCATCAAGTTTCAGTGCATCCCTCAGCACGTACTCCTGCAGCCAAGAATGTGCCAGTCGGCAGCATTCTCCCACAGACATCTCCATGTGCTGGTAGACCATCAAGTTTCGGGCTGACCAAAGAGCGTCTTTTACTGGGTTGATGATCTGCCAGCAGTACCGGATGTTGGTCTCCGTGTGCACTCTTTATCTCATTGCTGGTGGCTTCAGTTACTTGAGCTTGGGCATTTGAATTTGCAACCCACATTCTTTCTCCATTCTATCTCCCTCTCAGAGCAATACACAAATTGGTTGTTGTTTTCAGTGATCCCAATGAAGTGTTATGTAAGCCACTAGTAATACTAGAGGATGTAACTGAGTGTGTAGATAATAATGCAGGATATGCAATTTTATCTAGATTTTCTAAAGACCTTTGCTAAAAGTCTCTCATTATCGACAAATAAATCATGAACCAGAGACAATGAATTTCAAGGATAGAGATTAGAGTGTGGCTGTAAAGAGTAGTTATTTGCAGTAGAAGAAAGTGGATAATGGTTTTCCATAAGGATTGGTGAAGGACCACTGCAATTCAGAATTTACATTAAGGATTTAGGCACAAGAATCCAAATCAAAAAATCTATACGTGTGGACGATACCACATTTGGATTCAGTTGTGTGGCTGATTTATTTAGCCAATACTAAGGACTGCAGTAATTTATATGGGGAGAAAATAATTGGCAAATGAATTCATCATCATATAAATACAAGATAGAACATCTTGGTCAGAAGAATAGAGAGATCATTTGTTACTTGGTAGCTTTAAGCCTTGCAGGGGTAAATTAACAGAATGATCTTGGAGTATAAATACACCAATTATTAAAAGTTGTATCACAGCCTGACAAGCATATTATTTAAAAATAAAATAATAACCAAGAAATTCAAGAGAGAATTAAGAAATTTTGCCTAAAGAATGATGAGAATGTAGAATTCTGTGTACAGATTTCAGAATATAATGTTGGATTACAGCAGAATTTATTGTCAGTGGAAAGTGACTTGCACAGATCAGCACTTTGTTGAACTCTTCATTAATAATGATTTGTGTATACCACCCTAAAATTCTTGTAACTTACAGCTGTACGTTTCTTCCAGTGCAGCTATGCATAAAACCTGCAGATGTGTTAGGATGAGTGGGTCTGGTTACTAACCGGATTCCTATGAAGGGCTCAATATTATAAATTTGCACTTCAAATTATCTCCTTCCACTAATAATTGTAAAGTATTTAAGAGATATATAAAATTCAAATATAGCTTGGAGACCTTACTCAAAAGTTCAATTATGATATAGAGTTAAAGCAGTACCAAACCACAATGTAAACGGAACTCTTTTGTACTCAGATTGTCGTCTGTAATAATGTGAAATACTAGCACATATTTATATAAAAAAACAAACAATCCTAACATATTTATCCAAGCTTAAACTGTTTAACAAAGCATTCTGAGTGAAGTTGAGCAATCTTGATTATTTTTGAAGGAGTATTTTTTAAAACGTGTTTGTTTAAATCAGCAGCACTAACCATTCACAAAATGTGGTCATGAGTTTGTCGTGGAAAACCAATAAAATGGCCTGTAGGCATTAACTTAGAGTGGGTAAACAAATGCATGATCCTCTTGTTGCTTTTGTAGCACTAGGAAGATAATTTGGAGGAAAAATTAAGGAAACAAAAAAGGAGCAGTATCCTGGGCAATGTTCCATATTGATTGAAAATACATTTTTAAAGCACTTCTGTCAAGTTGTACGTTATTGATGTTTCCTAATGTTTACACATTATTTATTATTATTCTACTGTGGCTTAAGACATTGATTTGAAAAAGCTTATTCACACATTTTGAAGTACATTAAGAACAAGAATATGTTTATCTTTTTATCATGCTGAGGTTCATGTCTCATGTTTTTTTTTCCGTCTGACTTAAATAATTAAGCATTGACTGCTTATTTAATTAAATCATGAAAATCTACTGCAATTTTTACATCTGTTGGATTTTAATTGCATCACTGAAAGTTATATTTTTTTAATCTGTGAAATTATCCTCATGGCTGATTTTGAGCATTAGGTCAGAGTGAATTAACATTATTTATAAGTAAAAATGCAAATGTGATATATAATACTTGTATTCTATGCAAAACTTATGAAATCAGTTTAAGTGAAAATCAAAGTTTTGTCACTATTTGCTTGTTCTTCTACATTCATTTTCAATAATGGCATTCTGTTACACTGGTGGTAGCAGCATGGTTTGTTCAAGTAGAGCCTAATTTTAGCTCTAAGGGAACCGCTGCAAAAGAAAGAGAGGGCAAGTTTGGGAGGCCATTAATAATAATATATGCAAATTTAATCAGCAATGGGACAAAAAAGCTCTGTCTTAGTAGAGCAACAAGATTATTACCCTATTTACCCCAATGTAATTTACAAGTGTTCTTCATCTTTCGGGAATGCATTGGCCTTTTGTTCTGCTCTCAGGATGTTGCTTTATTTCTGGTAATACTGGACTTTATCACCTCCACAACTGAGGGACTTTTAAGAGTCAACTACATTTGTTGGTCTGGTTCCATTAAGACCAGACTGTACGGTTGGCAGATTTCCTACATCAGTGAACTAAATTAATATTTTTAACAATCCAGCAATTCCATAATAGCTATTACTGAGGTTACCATTAATTCTAGATTTATTTAATTATTAAAATTTAAATTTTGCGATTGCCATGATGGCATGAACTCGAAGTCTCGGGACCAATAATCCAGAGTGCTAGCTGCAAATCCAGTAAGTTAACTACCGTGTTACTGTACTGAAGTTTACACGGAGCTCCTGAACACATACTCTGAACTTTCTGCACAGCGTACATATCAGTGGAACCAACAGGATGAGGCACACTGTAAAGGCATCCTTCAGGACTCAGTTAACGATGGCTGCATGCCAGGAATGAGCTGTTATGGTCAATTGTCACATCTGTCATGTGATTAGTCTGTGCATAAAGAGCTAACTCCTCTTGCAATCCTGCCCATCCTTTGGATCATCCAGTTGGTCGACTGCCCATGATTCTTTAGTAGTTTGTGGGCATTATGTGCACAGTTTGCTGTCCAGAAATGTGTCCGCTGCACTTCCGACTATGTTCAGTAGGTGGACCCCTCGGTGCATTCCATTCTGTGTTCATCAGCCCATGCTGATGTAGTCACTTCCTTTGTTTCACAGACAATACACAGCAAACCCCTTGGTGAAAGCCCCCAACTAAGTCTGTTTTTTTGAATGGGTAATGGCCTCAGCAACACCCCTAAACCCAAGAAAAAGATGCAGCTGGGAGATAGCACCATCATTTTGCATAACAATCATCTGAGTGGAAGTTTGTTTGTTTGTTTCTAATACAGTGTGAATCAGGCCCTTGCAGCCCAACGAACTGCACCACCCAGCAACCTACCTATTTAACACTAGCCTAATTACAGGACGGTTTACAATGACCAATTAACCTACTAACTGGTAATCTTTGGACTGTGGGGGGGAAATCCAGAGTCCCTAAAGGAAACCAATGCAGCCACGGGGAGGGTGTACAAACTTCTTACAGAAATGACCAGAGTTGAACTCCGAATACCCTGAGCTGTCATGGCATCCCAGTTAGGTCCGACATGCTGGCAATTACTTTGGGCAAACAATTATATTCACCAAATTCACTTCCTTCTAAATTACAAGCTGAGTCCCATACTGAACCAGAGACCCTGGAAAAGGTCAGGGTATCAATCTTTGATTTTCATTAGATGGTCACATTTCACAACATTAACTTAGCTTATTTATAGTTTTTTTACTTGGCATTGAGCACTTGGTAACTATTTGCAAGAAAGTAGGTTAGAATAGAAAAATTAAACATCTGGAAATCTATACAAAACATTATTTGTGTTTGCAAATTGGCCACAATCTCTGTTAAATTTGGTGCATGGTAATGGGGAGTCAGCTTTGTTGAAGAAGTACCAAGAATTAATACAAATGCTGAAAGTTGGAAGAGATATGCCAAGTGAATTTAAATACAAGAAAATAAGTCAAGACAAAAATGGGAAACGGATTTGAGTGTTAATATTGATGAAACAAGTTGGTCAAGACTATGTCTTGACAGTAAGACAAATACAATAAATGTTCGACTCAGATACAGACAGACAGACATACCTTATTGATCCCAAGGGAAATTGGGTTTTGTTACAGCCGCGCCAACCAAGAATAATGTAGAAATATAGCAATATAAAAACCATAAATAATTAAATAATAATAATAAGTAAATTATGCCAAGTGGAAATTAGTCCAGGACCAGCCTATTGGCTTCAAGGTGTCTGACACTCCGAGGGAGGAGTTGTAAAGTTTGATGGCCACAGGCAGGAATGACTTCCTATGACGCTCAGTGTTACATCTCGGTGGAATGAGTCTCTGGCTGAATGTACTCCTGTGCCTAACCAGTACATTATGGAGTGGATGGGAGTCATTGTCCAAGATGGCATGCAACTTGGACAGCATCCTCTTTTCAGACACCATTGTCAGAGAGTCCAGTTCCACCCCATAACAATATAATTTTTTACATCAATTATATATCACACAGCAAAAAATAAATAGATTAAACCCAAACTTATCTGATCAATGTTTTCGATGTAATCAAGAAATTGGTACTTTCTTACATTCTACTTGGTCTTGTTTCAAAATTCAACCTTTTTGGATAAATTTAAGAGTTTTATTGGAACAAATTATTGGAATACAACTTCCACATAACCCAATATTATTTTTATTAGGTGACATTGAAGGGATAAAACTGAAACTTAAGTTGAATAAATATCAGAAAGAATTTATAAAAATTGCATTGGCAGTAGCCAAAAAGGCTATTGCAGTTACTTGGAAATCGGATTCGTATTTAAGTATGGATCATTGGAATAATGAAATATTTAGTTGTATTCCACTTGAAAAAATTACTTATAATTTAAGGAATAAATGATACATTTTTGAGTATTTTGCACCCTTATTTACAAAAGATAGGGTTGTATATATAGGTGCTCCGATGATAAAGATGTTGGTCCTCTGGGGAAAGAAACAAATACATATATTAAATTTATTTTGAATCCCACGGAGCATGTGGAGACCTTCCGATATTCAGACAGTCTTTCTTTCTTCTTTCTTTTTTTTTCTGTTTTTTTAGGTAGGGGTATGTTACGGGGGGGAGGGTTAAGGGGAAGGGGGATAGATATTATTTTATGTAATTAAATTTGAAAATTGAATAAAAATTAATAATAAAAAATAAATAATAAAAGAAAATAAGGAAAAGTTTAGATACTTAAAGAGTGGTGTTGACTGAAAGAATCATTGTCTTGATATTCTTCAGATTATCTTAAATATTATTAGCCTTGATATAAATTGTCTTGAACAAATAGTCTTGAAACTGCAGGAATACAAAATTGGTAATTTTTCTCCCTATGTGCACAAAAGAAAATAGGAAAATCGGTTCCTCCAAAACAGATTACTTGTAAAATTATAAACAAATTTAATGTTTCAAACCAGTGACAGACCTTGTCAGACCCAGACTCCCTTTGTCCTATTTGTGTGCTCCCAGTCTTTCCTGCAAGTTACAAGCTAATTTTCACACTTTGCAAATTGTGACAAGGGTCTTCAGCTGATATATTATGACTACTTTTCTGTCCCCTGAGTGTTTCCAGTATTTTCTGCCGAAACTAAACTCCTTGGATAATATTTCACAAAGAATAAAAAAACAAACTAAAAGAAATAAATAGGGTTCGTAACTTATAACTGAATTGGTATAAACTCCCAAAATAGAAAATGTTATTGGAATCCCATTTTAGTATGATCCGCATCTAGGGCCATTGGGTTGATGTGATTTCCATGTTCAAAAATGTAACTAAGTAGAAATTGTAAATAGCAGCAAATAATATGTATTCAGGATTAGAAAATCCAAAGTAACTGTTTAGTTAAAGTAGCATCATGGGTGGACTGCAGGATATCTTGCAGTGTACTATCTGTACTTGGATTTCCAGAAGATACTTTGAAATTGCACATGAAAAACATTAGTGATTTAAAATTATGAGAACTCGGCAACAATAACTTTACACACACAGTACGTTGTTGAGACATCATCTGGAGTACTGTGTGCAGCTTGGTCTGGGTTGGGGAAACACTGTGGCACACCTAGTAGAAATGCTGCATCATAGCTTTAATTCTGAACTCCACTGATGCAGAGCTTGCACACTCACTTTGACCAGATGAGATTCCTCTGGATTGTCCAATTTCCTCCCACATTACAAAAATGTGTGGATCGGTTGGTTAATTGATTACTGTAAACTCTCCCTAGTGTATGAAGGTGGTTGAATTTCAGTGGAATTGATGAGAATGTGGAGAGAACAAAATGAGTGTATAGGATTAGCACTAGTTGTGCTTGATGCAGTCTTGGTAGAGCAAAGGGCCATGTAACACTGATTCTTTATAAAAGTGGATATACAGTCAACCTTCACTAATCTGACTAGCTGTAATCCGGTTCCTTCAATAATCTGGCACTGATTTCAAATTTTCCACGCAACTGTAATTTCAAATTTCCTTGGCCACCATACCAATCTGCTGGGCATTGTTTTGTTTTGTGCTAGATCTGTTCACGTGTTGGCACGCACTTGTAAGGGCAGACAGGCGATTCCTGCTTGTTTTCCTGAATTTATTAATATCATTTGCTTGAGGCACGGTCGCCCGGCACCTGCCCATCTCACCTGCCAGCGGCGGTGGAGCTGGCGTGCTCTGGGTCTGTCTGCCTTCTAGCCTGACTGCCAGCAGTCACTCACTACCCTCCAGCATTGCCTGGCCGGCGCTCCGTTCTTTTCTGCCTAAAACCTCAGATCAGACATGGTGACTCGCTGAATGTAAGCATATTACTAAGCAGAGGAAAAGAAACTAACGAGGATTCCCTCAGTAACTGCGAATAAAGAGGGAAGAGCCCAGCACCGAATCATCAGCCGCCTGGCGGTCACGTGAAATGTGGTGTATAGAAGACCTCCTTTCTCCAACTTCTGCTTCTGCTCACCCAGATGTGCTGCCACCATCATCAGCAGTTTTTGAAGAAACTGTTGTGCCAGTTTCAGCACCAGTTCCTGATACTTCACTCATTTTTCAAGATGAAGATGTTGATGATCCTGACAACCCCACACTTGTAAACATGTAACTTTGCCTGAAGGTATATTAAACATCTCACATTAGAAGTAGAAGTGCTCAACTGTTCTGTATAAGTTAATTCCTGTACATTTACTTGTACCCTTTATTTTATCTGTGCCTGTACAGTATATTACTTTATTAAAATTTTACTTGCTACTTATTTAATATTTCTGTTTCATTATTATCTAACTTGTACTGATTTACATGATATTTTAAAGGTACAATGAGGCGGTTAGCTATTGCTTAATGTGATCCTTCTGTAATTCAGCATTTTCACTAATCCGGCACTCCTCAGGTCCCAATGGTGCTGGGTTATAGAAGGTCGACCTGTACTTGCTATAGAGGAAGTATATGAATTTAAACCCCCCCTCCCCCATTATCGTGATAAGAAATCCTTCTTATAAAGATAAATTGGGGTGATTAGGCCCCTATTCACTAGCTTTTGAAAAATGGTAAGAAATCTTACTGACACAAGTTCCAACAGTACTCAATAGATTGATCGGAGCAAGAACGTTTCCCCTGATTGAAACTAGAAGTTATAACCTCAGGGTATAGGATAGAACATTTGGAACCAAGATGAGGAGAAATTTACATTGTAAGTCAAAGTGCCTGTTCCTGTACTGAACTGTTCTAAATCTGTTCACTGCAGAGGGTGTTGAACTTGAAAAATTCTCTGTCACAGAAGGCTGGGGAGCTAAGTCTTTGAATATATTTCAGAATGTGATTTCGAGGCAGGGAGAGCGCAGAACTTTAAATTGAAATAGATTATGATTTGATTGTATTACATACCAGAGAAATCTTGAAGGTTTGAACAGCCTACTCATTCTATTTTTCAATGTTTCTTTCTTGGAAATGAATAAGAAAAGAATGTAGTTGTCTGAGCAAATATGTTAGAGTAAGAAGTACTGTCCCAGAGATTGGTTTCAGATCACTAGTGGTGGATTTAGATGAGATTAGCAAGTGAACAGAAGTGATATTAGATTATGTGCCACACACTTGGGTGTTAAGCAAGATAAGAGCCCATGGTATTACAGGAAGGATACTAGCGTGTATAGAAAATTGGCTGACTGTCAGAAGACAGAGTGGGAATAAATGGGGCCTTTTCTGGTTAGCTGCCAGTGACTAGTGGTGTTCTACATGAATTGGTGTTTACCCATTAATTTTTGTTACTTTTCACTTTGCATGTTAGTGATCTGGATGACTGAATTGATGGCTTTGTGACCAGGTTTGCAGACAGTACAAAGATAGATGGAGGGGACAGGTAGTGTTGGCAAAGCAGGGAGTCTCTAAGAATGACTTGGACAGTTTAGGAGAATGGGCAAAGAAGTGGCAGATAAAATACAGTGTAGCATGTGTTCCCAACATGGGGTCCGTGGACTCCTTGCATAGTAGTATTGGTCCAGGGCATTAAAAAAGTTTGGGAACCCCTGCAGTGTAGGGAAGTGTGTGATCATGCATTTGGGTAAAAGGAATGGAGGCATAGACTATTTTCTCAATGGGGAGCATATTTAGAAATTGGAGGTGCTAAAGGACATGGAAGTCCTAGTGCAGGATTCCCTAATGTTTAACTTGGAGGTTAAGTTGATAGTAACGAAGGCAAATGCAATCTTAACATTCACTTGTAGATGACTAGAATACAAAGCAAGAATATAATACTGAGGCTTTACAAGTCTTTGTTTAGACTCCTTTTGGAGAATTTTGAGTGGTTTTGAGCCCCTTAGCTAAGAAAGGATATGTAGAAATTGGAGAGGGTCCAGAGAAGGTTTGCAGGAATTATCTCAGGAATGAAAGGGTTAACATTTGAGGAGTGTTTGATGGCTGTAGGCTTGCTGGAGAATTGAAACCTACCAAATATTGCAAGACATAGATAGAGTGAACTTGGAGAGATGTTTTCAGTAGTGGGAGAGTCTTAGGACAGAGGGCACAGCCTCGGAATAGAAAAACATCAGAACAAATATAAGAAAAGAATTTCTGTAGCCGGGGTAGTGAACCTGTGGAATTCATTGCCATAGACAGCTTAGAGACCAAGACATTGGGTATATTTAAAGTGGAGCTTAATGGATTCTTGATGAAGAAGGGCATCAAAGGTTATGGGGAGAAGTCAGGAGTATAGGGTTGAGAAGGAAAATAAATCAGCCATGATCAAATGGCAAAGTAGATTCACTGGGCCAAATGGTCTAATTCTGTTCTTATGTCCTGTGAAATTAGATGAAAGTTAATGTGGCAAATTTAAGTACTATACAGGAAGGGGAAAATGGAGGACACGTCTTTGAAATACCTCTGGATTATTTTGTGGAACTAAGGAATTGTTTAGGCTTGGCATTAAGACTCTGCAAACAATATGGAATATAATTAATAAAACCACTAGCCTACAACTGGTATGAACATTGAATTTTCCAGTTCTAGTTAACCCACATAAACCCAGTCCTATCAGTTCATCTCTCTCCTTTTGACCATTTCTTCCCATCTGCCCCATCCCAAACACAACCCTGCATTACCTATATTTATCACTTTTCCCCTCGTGGTCTCATCTGCCCATTTCCAACACACCTCTCTTTCTAGCTTAGTCTTTCTTTGGCTAGCCATTCTTACCCTTTCCACAATGTGCCCCCATCTGTCTGTCATCTCTCCCTTATTCGGTTCCATTTATATTTTCCAGCTTTTATCCGTACTTTCCTCTGCTTCTTCCCCACAAGGCTCCATCTGCCAACCATCCCCTACCTTACCTGGTTTCAAATGATCACACCCAACAGCCCCTGTTTCACCTCTAGCAGTTTGCGTTTTGCTTCAAGTCCCAGCATCTGCAGTCTCTGTGTCTCCATGTATCCATTATTTATTAATACTTTTTTCAATTTGATTACTTGAGATGTAAAGGAGAAATTTGAGCTTTGGCAGACATGTATGGAAGATCTAAGTCTCTGCCCTTGCACATCAGATTTCTGAATTGTAATGGAAGTTTGGCTTTTCAGCTCTTTCAGCTCCAAAGTAGTTATGTTTTTGTGGTTTTTTATTACTATTGTCAACATCTTGAGTTTTCTTGCAGGAAAAAATTAAGACATTGAAAGACAAAGAATTGGATATTTTTTTTAAACATGGAAATCTTTTGTTAGCTATCTATTCCTTTGGTGCACTTTATGCTTAAATTGCAGGTCATAGAGTCGTATTCAAGTACAGCATAGAAATGGGCCCTTCGCCCCATCTAGTCTATGGCAAACCATTTAAGCTGCCTACTCCCATCGACCTGCACCGGGACTATAGCCTTCCATACCCTTACTATCCATGTCCCTATCCAAACTTCTCTTAAGCATTAAAATAGAGCTCACATACACCACTTGTGCAGGCAGCCCCTTCAACACTTTTGAGCATGAAGAAGTTTCCCTTCATGTTCCCTCTAAACTTTTTACCTTTCACTCTTAACCCATGACCTCTGGATGTAGTCCCACCCAACCACAGTGGAAAAAGCCTGCTTGCATTTACCCTATCTATACCCCTCATAATTTTGTATACCCCTATCAAAGCTCCTCTCCCACATTCCAAGTAATAACAACCTAACCTGTTCAACCTTTCCTTCTAATTCAGGTCCTCCAGACTCAGCAACATCCTTGTAAATTTTCTCTGTACTCTTTCAACCTCGTTTACATCTTTCCTGTAAGTAGGTGACCAAAACTGAACATGATACTCCAAATTAGGCCTCACCAATGTCTTATACAACTTCAATGTAACATCCCATCTCTTTGCTCAAAACTTTGATTTTTGAAGGGGTTAAGGAATATATTTTAATTGAATAAATCCAGTCAAAAACTGTAGCTAGATTATTGTCAAGTCATTGTGAAGTCCTGTCTAAATAAAGCAAGAGGATTCACACATTTCTCCATAGTTTTGTGGTCCCGTGGGTATTTAATTGAACATTTCACACATGAGGTAATACTCTCTGGCTTTTATGACACCCCAGCATTTCTCTTTATAAAATATCTCAAATGCTGTACTCTATTCTATCATCTTTATTTTTATCCCTTTACCTGATAAGGGCCGTAATATTGTTATTCTTATATTTACTTAAAATAAACTGCCTTTCATAGTACATGTGAATTTCTTTATAAATCAATGACCATCTAGTAAAATGTCATTACACAAGAGATTTGAATGTATCAATAATGTTTACAAATAGACAGATTTTATTCCCCATGCTGAATATTAACATTGGTGCACCTTTATTCCAATCCTAAATGAACTTCATATCCTATATCAGAAAACTCATTTGCTAAAATTACAATTGTTTTTACTGAATTCTAACCCGTTTGGCATGCCTCTTTGAGAAAATGCTCTAAACATTCTATTCTCTGAAATGGTGGAGGGCAGCATGCATGAGCAAAATCAAATTAGAAGCTTTTGCAGCCAGCTTCACTCTAAGTTGTGTGGATCGTCCATCTCTGCCTCCTCTTGGGATTTTCACTAGGGCAAATGCCAGTTCAATTCATAATATTGGGAAAAGTCTGGGTGCACTAGGTACTGCTAAGTTTATGGACCCTGGCCATGTCCTGATTGCATCAATAAAGGTTAATGTGCTCTGGAATAACCTCAATTTTACCCAGATTGTCGGGAATAATTTACAATCCCTCTGCCCAGATTTGTCCTCAAATCACAGGACATATCATGGATTTTTGTTCCATGAATATATTACTCATTGGCTCTTTGATGAAAGGTTTAGCAAACAATGCTATAATTTATCACTTAACAATAATTTGCTCATATTTGGTTTACTCCAGCCTCAATCTGGTGCAAACATTATTACAGTTTTTAATCTCAATTCACTTTTTTTAAAAAAGGCCAGAATGGCAACCTGAGCGTGGAGGCTTGGAAAATATATAAAGGTCCCAGTGAGTATTTCGCATCTGCCTTCATAGCAAAAATAGATAATATTGGTATCCTTTTTAAATAGAAATAATGTGAAGTATTGGAAAGACTATGAAGGGGTTATGTATTTTAAACTGGAAATATTACAGACCCATAGAAAAACCAATAGATGAAGTAGCAAAGGTTTTGACTATAATTTTTTTAATGTTCTGTGCTTTCAGACGTGGATCCAGAGACCGATGTGGCACTATGGTTTAAGGAGGGAGAAAAGGGTAGATCAAGTAATTACAAGCCAATCAATCTGACATTGGTAGTGAGCAAATTGTTGAAAAAAAATCTAAAGGGTGGTATAAATCTGAATTTAGACAGGCACAAGTTATCAAGGGCAGTCAGCGTGGATTTGTTAGGGGAAATTCATATCTGACTAACTTAAATGAATTTTTGAGGGCATAACAAGGAGCATTGATGAGGATAGAGCTTTTGAAGGAATATGCACACTTTTGACAAAAGCATTTGTTATGTAGTAAGAAGACACATAATGCCATGAGTAAGAAAGCAATAGCCCATGGTATCCGGAAGAAACCCAGTGTTTGTGATATGATTGATATGATTTTTTATGTCATTGATGGGCAATGGTGTCTTGTAGGATTCAGTACTGAGCTCCTTTTAATAATTGATTTGGATTTAAATGTAAGGGCTACAATTAAGAATCTGAACAATGCAGTAACACCAAAATTGGCACTGTGATTGAAAATGAGAGCGAGCGAGAGTAAGGCAGTTTTTGATCATAAGAAGATATCAGTGGACCAATTAAATGGAATTCACTCCAGAGACGTGACAGGTAAAGCGGTGAGGAGGTAAAACAAAAGGCATGAGAATACATGATAAATAATACAAGGACCTTTAAAAAGCCATGGAAATAGGAGGTCAGCTAGATAAGGTGATTATGGGCTATATTCCTCAGTTAGCTAGGGCACATAAGTCGAGAGCAGGGAGCACATGCTGGAATTGTATAAAGGATTAAGCACCAGTTAAAGTACTGTGTGTATTTCTAATCACCACACTATACAAGGAGTGTGAAAATCTTAATTGTAATATCAGAGACGTAGAAAAATATTGCCAGGGCTAGAAAATCACAAATATGAGTGAAGACTGTCCAAGTTGGGTTGTTTTTGGGGGGGTAGGGGGATGGATGAACTGAATGATAGTTTGAGCTGTTTAGAATTATGAGAGGCCTAGTATAGTGAACAAAAGTTAATTATTTTTCTAGGCAGAGATACATTAGTAATCAAAGGGGTCTTTGAGTTAAATGTAAAAGGCTTGAAGGAGAGTTGAAAAAATTGAGTGGTTTCACTGCCAGTAAGAGTCATTCTGGAAGAAAACCCTCACCATATTTAAAAAGTACCCACATGTACACCTGAAGACCCATAATCTGCAATTTTGTAGACCAACTGCTTGGAAGTGGAATTCACCGAAATTCCATTTTAGATGACATGGTCGTAATGGGCTGAATAGCCACCTCCTGTACCTTAAATTTTATGATTCTGTATCATCTAAAGGAAAATGGCCTGTCTTACGAGATTCGCTGAAAATTAATGTGGTACAATTTACGTACTGTACAGGAAGGGGGAAATGGAGGACCTGTCCTTTGTGGCTGATCTTCAAATAGCTCTGGATTATTTTGAGAGGAGCTAAGGAATCTTTTGAGGCTTAGCATTGAGACTGTCCAAGCAATGAAGAATAGTAATCAATAGTCCACTAGCCTACAACACAATGGTATGAACATTGAATTTTCCAATTTCAGTTAACCCGCTCATTCCCAGTCCTAACAGTCCACCTACATTTTCTTTCCTTTTGCTGACTATTTCTTCCCATCCCACCCCACCAACATTAGCTATAGCCATCACCCTTCCCCATGTGGTCTCATCTACCCATTTCTAACATATCTCTCGGTCTGGATTTCTTCTTCGGCTAACCATTCTTATCCTCTCCACAATCTGGCCCCATCTGCCTGTCAACTCTCCTTTATCTGGTTCCATTTATCATTTTCCAGCTTCTGTCCATATTTTCCCCACATGGCTCCTTCTCCCAGTGATCCTCTGCTTTACCTGCTTCCGAACAATCACACGCAACAGCCCCATCTCACCTCTAGCTGTTCACTTTTTGCTCCACAATCCAGCATCTGCATTCTCTTGTGTCTCTAGATCACTGAATTATGTATGCACAATTTAGTAATACTGGTTCCGATTTGATTTGAAAAGGGCACCAAGTACCTGGGAACCCACGTGTTCTCCACAGCAGTTATGCTAGAATTGTACCAGATTTGTAATTAAGAAGTGAGCGCTTTAAAACTGGACACATTTTTTGACATGAGTATATTCCCGTTATTCTTATTCTCTTCTACTGTCTTTCTACTCTTCTGGTGTCCATGAGGTTTCTTTACCTCATCACACTTATGATTTTTTTTGTACTTTTACTTTGGCTAACAGTCTTTTATGAGAGTCTTTCAAATGCCTTCTAGAACACAAAATACTCATTCCCCTAACATGTTGCTCTTCTTCAAAAATAAATCATTTGTGTTAATCATGACCTTCTCTTTGCAATGTGATACAGCCTATCTCACCAAATAAACAGTTTAGATTGTTTAGTCCTTAATTTTTAAGTTTGGTAATTTCTCAGCCATGGATCTTAAGCTATCCTAACCAGAGTCTCCCCTATCTGTTTACTCATTTTCTTTATCCAAATTGAAATGGCCCCCTCTTAATCACGAAAACGAGACCTTCCTGACCTTTTTCCATATTGACCTTCACATCTGATGTATTTAACTCTCAATTCTGATTATATTGTCCCTGTAATTCCAAATGTGTCATTATGCACCAAATTAATTTATAGTTGCAATTTTGAAGGACAAAAATATTATGCTATGTAAAATGCCAATATCTTTTAGTGTTCATAAATATGCTATTAAGAGCATATGCTATTAATATTGTTCAAATCAATAACTTAGTTACCTAATATCTCTCACATAATTAAAATACCATAAAATGTTTTGCATTTTATCAAACACAAAACTGTTGCTGAGCCCTACATGATATATGTGGCAGATAACCAAGCAGCAGACTTTAAGGAAAGTGTTAATGGAGGAAAGATATTTATCCCAGTAGGAATGTTGACAAGAAAGTCAAGGTTCTAAGTCAGTTGCAAATATCAGCTTGGCATAAAGCAGCACTGGCTGGAAAGCAAAGTCTTAGATTGGGAAGTATTAGAAAATATTGGGAAGGCCTTAATAAGCTGAGATAATAATCTGATTCAAGTTGACTGGATACGACTTTGTTTTTATTTTGGTGACAAAAGCAGTAATATCTGGAGGAAAGGGAAGTGCATGAGTCAGGAAAAACTTACAGATAAATAGTTCCTAAAAGATTTCAAGAATTTGTTGCTTCCATCTGTTCAGTTTTCTTTATATTCTCCACTGTCCTAAGCCAGAAGGACTCTTTCTCATGGTTGGTTGTGTTCCTAAGCAGTCAATTTTGGTAAGCAGTTTCCAAGATGATAATGAACCTAACAGTTTATTATGAAGAAGTTAACATACAGAAGCACTGTTTTTCATTCTCTATTTTATATCCCTTGGAGCATTGCAAAAGGGAAAGAGGTGTTAAGTACAATTTTAGATCAGATTAAGTGGTTGCCTTCAAAGAAGGTTAAAAATAGAAGATCCACTCAAAAGATCAGGAAAATCACCTCTTTAATTGTTCATTCTTGTAACCATTTTAAAACATTAACTGTTTTTGAATGTTAATGTCAGAGATCAAACACCATGCCTTACCAAGCTGTCTCTTGATGCAGCTAGCCACTTGCGCTAGGAGAAGTTGTATGTTGTGTTGGTGCGTTGGCGGTCATCCTCCCGGCAGAATCTATGCTTGGGGTCATTCAGGACACAGAAAAGAGTGTTGTCAGGTGGTGGATTATACACACCTATAATTATGGCCAACCTGTCTGGAAGCTTGTGATGTTGCAAAAATCCTGTAGATGTGAAGTTTGATTTATGATGTTGAAAGAAATGCTATCCAGGTTCGAAGGTAGATAGTGCCTATCAAATATTTCTTAATTAAATGATCCCCACATTTTAGCAAATTTGGATGAAATTTCTTTGAATTCTTGACTGAACTTTTCTGGGTCTGTAAGTTCAGATCATAATTAATTACTGGGGCAACCGTATGATCGTTGACAGTCAATATTTCCTGAAATAAATTGATAATTTGACAGCCATTGTATGTGTAAAAGTATAATATTCAGCAATATAAAATTGATTAATTTGATACTGTCACTTCACAAGTTAATGTGCATTGTTAACTTTGCTATCATTTTGCTTCTTACATCATCTGAGTAGCAAAAAGTTATGGATTAAAATGATAACGTGCGGACATTGTAAATGTTTGATAGAATATATTACTGGACTACAACCACCACATAATACATACAAACGTTTGTAGTTAAGTAACACTGTTATAGTGTCACCATTATTATAATAAATAAATAATATAATTTAATAGCATTTAATTAATTGTAAAATCATTTTTTACTGTTTTGTCTAGTTGCATAAATGCCTTGAACAGCAAAAAATTGTGGAAAACATTGAATTTCCCTTAACTTTTTTTCTCCGTGTTTCTTTCCTAATTTTCATCTTTTTTTCTGATACTAAATATCACACACCTTTGTTATCTTTTAAAATCATTTTCTACATATTTATTGAACTACTAAGCGGCATTTGTTGTTTTCAAAGTTTAGTTGTTTTGAGTCACTGAACAAATGACTTTCCACCAAATAGTCTATATACAGTGTCTTGAAAAAGTATTCAGACCACGCAACTATTTTCACATTTTACTGTCTCACTTTCTAAATTTAAAATATATTGAATTAGGATTTTTTGAGCAAATCTACAAAATATTGCATCATGTGAAATCAAAAGAAAAATTCCATAGCCTATCAACAATTTACTAAAAATTTTAAAAAAAACAAAATTGTGAAATTGAAACAGTATTTATCTCCTTTGTAGTTACTAAGCTAATTTTGCTCAGCTGCAAAATATACTGTGTTACCTTACCAATTCACCCAAGTTTTTTGATGTAGAAAATTAAAGGATCTCCTGTTTTCATTGAATTCACAATAAATTCCCCCTCTCTCTGTGAGGTCCAACAGTATGGTAGATTTACAATAAACCAAACCAAAATGAAGCCGAGAACATTCAAGTCAAGTCAGGGAAATGAGAATAGAGAAACTCAGATCTGGGGAAGGGTACAAGACCATCTCAAAGACACTGAACATATCTCAGAGCACAGTGCAGTCCATTTAAAAAGTGGAAAAAATATAAAACCACAGCCTAGGTCAGTCTGCCCCTCTAAATTTAGTCACTGAAGAAGAATGGCACTTATTAGAGAGGCTGCTGTGATGCCGACAGTCAGTCTGAGTGAGCTGCAGCTGGAGATGAAGTTCATCTCTAAGATACTGCATAATAAAGAATATTTATGGAAGAGTGGCAAGGAAGAATCCTTGGCTTTAAAAAAACATGTCCTTGCCTGTAAAGGCTTTTCAAAGTGTCACTTAGGAGATAATGTAAAGATGTAGAAGAAGGTCTTATGGTCGGATGAGAGTAAAATGGAACTTTTTGTCCTTAATACTAAGCAGTACATGTGGTGTAAATCTAATATTTTGACGTCAGTTGTGGGTAAATTAATGGAAAGTATTCATAGAGATGGTATATATAATTATCTGGATGGACAGGGTCTGATTAGGAATAGTCAGCATGGATATGTGCGTGGAAGGTCATGTTTGACAAATCTTATTGTATTTTTTTAAGAAGTTACAAGGAAAGTTGACAAAGGTAAAGCACTGGATGTTGTCTATATGGACTTCAGTAAGGCCTTTGACAAAGTTCCGCACGCAAGGTTAGTTAGGAAGTAGTAAAATGGATTCAACAGCGGCTAGATGGCAGATGCCAGAGAGTAGTGGATAACTGTTTGTCAGGTTGGAGGCCGGTGACTAGTGGTGTGCCTCAGGGATCTGTATTGGGTCCAATGTTGTTTGTCGTATACATTAATGATCTGGATGATGGGGTGGTAAATTGGATTAGTAAGTATGTACATGATACTAAGGTAGGTGGCGTTGTGGATAACGAAGTAGGTTTTCAAAGCTTGCGGAGAGATTTAGGCCAGTTAGAAGAGTGGGCTGAACGATGGCAGATGGAGTTTAATGCTGATAAGTGTGAGGTGCTACATTTTGGTAGGAATAATCCAAATAGGACATACATGGTAAATGGAGGGGCATTGAAGAATGCAATAGAACAGAGTGATCTAGGAATAATGGTGCATAGTTCCCTGAAGGTGGAATCTCATGTGGATAGGGTGGTGAAGAAAGCTTTTGGTATGCTGGCCTTTATAAATCAGCACTGAGTATAGGAGTTGGGATGTAATGTTAAAATTGTACAAAGCATTGGTGAGGCCAAATTTGGAGTATTATGCACAGTTCTGGTCACTGAATTATAGGAAAGATGTCAACAAAATAGTGAGAGTACAGAGGAGGTTTACTAGAATGTTACTTGGGTTTCAGCACCTAAGTTACAGGGAAAGGTTGAACAAGTTAGGTCTTTATTCTTTGGAGCATAGAAGGTTGGGGGGGACTTGATAGAGGTATTTAAAATAATGAGGGGGATAGATAGAGTTGATGTGGATAGGCTTTTTCCATTGAGAGTAGGGGAGATTCAAACAAGAGGACATGAGTTGAGAGTAAGGGGGCAAAAGTTTAAGGGTAACTCGAGGGGGAATTTCTTTACTCAGAGAGTAGTAGCTGTGTGGAATGAGCTTCCAGTAGAAGTGGTAGAGGCAGGTTCAGTATTGCCATTTAAAGTAAAATTGGATAAGTATATGGACAGGAAAGGAATGGAGGGTTATGGGCTGAGTGCGGACCAGTGGGACTAGGTGAGAGTAAGCGTCGGCATGGACTAGAAGGGCCGAGATAGCCTGTTTCCGTGCTGTAATTGTTATATGGTTTATTTTTATTGCCAATCAACCGAGTAAAACTCATTGAGGGTCTGGAACGGTCCTATTCTGGTTTGACTTCCCAAAAAAGGCAATATAGGTATCTTGCATTTACCTGATTGAAACTCCATTTGCCATTCCTCTGACCACATACCCTGCTGACCAAGATCCCTCTGTAAATCCTGATAACCGTCTTCACGGTTTAGGATACTATTGATTTTGACAATGACCATAGCCACTGGTTTTCCACTGCGCCAGGCCCACAGTGATCATACACCATAAAGCTGTAAGACCATAAGACATAATATATAATGTATATAAAATCACTATATGTGTGTTGTTCATCTATGCTGAATTGGATCTGAAGTAATAGTCATTTTTTTCTCCTTTAAGTCATGTACTGAAGAATGACAATAAACAATCTTGAGATTGCATATAAATTTTTAAAATACGAAAGCATTGTTAACCCAAATGATATGATTATACACTTCTCTATCTTTTAAACATTAGTTGTTACCTGAATAATTTAAGAACATTTCCTCAGGCTTTAAACAGAAGTCACCAACTGACCACCCTTTCTCTTAAAAAAGAACTGCATATACTGTAAAGTTACCTGTTTATAAATGTACCTTTGATTCTGTAACAAAAAATACTAAATTCTGAGTGAATTTTTCTGAAGCGCCAAACTATCTATGCTCTTCTGACATGAGGTTCCTCTATCAAAATAGCATGCTGGGAGTTACTTTTGTCTTCTCCAGGCAGAAGTAATTAGTGATTGTTCAATACAAGCAATGGTAGTTGGTGTTGAATACTGGGACTGGGAGGCTTATATTTAAAAACTGAAGCCTTTTTGCACTATTCTATATAGCATCCATTGTGTCAAATAAATTAGAGTAGTCATAAATGGAAAAATAAAATCAAGAATGATTTTATATACAATCATTGTATTTTAAGTTATTTATAGACTTCGTTTCATTTTATAAAACATGCTGACTATTATTTTTAAAAAGAATCTGTGTTATATTTTGTGCATTATATTTTCAACAGCAGTATTTGCACATCTGATCTCTTTTTCTCAACTGTTTTGCATACCCTTCCACAAATTTTTCCTTATTTTAGGATTTTAGTGGAGCAGCTTGAAGTTTTGTTAACGACCTTTTAGAAATTCACTTACTACTAAATAATGAGGGCACTGTGTTAGTGTATAGTGGTTAGCTCACTGCTATTACAGCTCGCAGAACAGTTTGAAGTTCAATTTTGGTGTGATCTTTAAGGAGTCTCTGTCCGTCCTCCGCATGGAATGTGTGGGTTTTTCCCAAGTGCTGATTTTCTTACATTATCCAAAGGTACACTGCATAGGTTAATTGGTCATTGTAGATTGTCCCATGATTTAGTTAGGTTTAAATCAGGGGTTGCTGGGAAGCGGCACAGCTCGAAAGGCTGGACAGGCCTACTCTGCTCTATATCTCTAAATAAATAGATAAATAGATAAATAAAAAAAGGAAACAATTGATGTAATTTGTAGTAACTGGGTGGAAATATAACAACTGGTTAACTAGATGCCATTTATAAATTATTAGAATTTTAAAATTATTATTCACAATGTTACTCAAAAAAATTAGTGCAGAACTGACTCCAGGACTATGGCCTGCAGCCATCGGGCTCTTGGAGATTGGCTTCACTCGCCTCAGCATTGAACTAGCTCTGTGGCTGTGGACTCACTTTCAGGGACACTGCATGTCATTCTGTGTGTTATTTGTTTATTTTTTAAAAATTTGTTATTGTTTGCACGATTTGTTGTTTTTTCACATCTTGGGCATTTGACAGTCTTTGTTCTGTGCTTTTGTGGGTTCTATTGTGTTTCTTTGTTTTGTGACTGCCTGCAAGATGACAAATCTCAAGATTTTTTAAATTTTTTAAAATTTATTTATTCAATTTTAGAAAATTACAAAGAATAAATGTGATGATAAAATAGTGAGAAGGAAAATAAATAAATAAATAAAAATTCTATTGTGTTTCTTTGTTTTGTGACTGCCTGCAAGATGACAAATCTCAAGATTGATAATAAATGTACTTTGAACTTTGATTGTCATATATCAGTTATAAAAATATAATTTTGTAATTTAAGAACCGGACGATCATAACCAAGTAATAGCTTTCTCTTAACAATTTCAGTAAAATGACCCATGTACCGAAGCTTTATTTAAACAATGCAAAAACCTAGTTGTGTGTATTTAATTTTCATTCCTTTCCTTCACCTTTAAAATCTAAATCTTATCACTGTGCCCTAGCATTAATAGTCATTGGTTTAATCAGTTGCTCATCTGCAGGAGCATGCCAGTCTATTGTTGATGTTAATGATGTAAATGATAGACAGTTCATGCTTTGCTGCTTACTGTTTTATTTCTAGGCATCCCACTATTACTACTCCCCAAATCCAATTTCCCAGTCTATTGTATGGATGGCCTATTTATTACTGCTGAGCAAATGAGATTCAGGAAGTGGGGGTGTGGGGTGTGGGGGCTAATCAAATCTAATTATTGCATATTGATTGTCTTCATATTCATATCTTCTATTAAATTCTCTTTATTCTTTCTGTGTGTTCATTCACAATAGATTCACCAAATAAGAAGAAACGGGTAGAAATCCTGGATGAAATAATGGGTGATATGGAAAAGGAAGACTAGTCACTTGTTATCCTTTTGAAAGTAAGTAATTTTTTTGCTGTATTTTGTTTCAAAATCATTATGCAGTTGTACAAAATGCATATTACTGGAAGGAAATGTTAATTTTTTTGTAAATAAAATGACCTTTTACTATTCTATGTAACTTAGACTGTTGTCATGAATCCAACACAGAATATCTGTTTCAAAGGAAGGGAATGCAAAATTTAGCTTGCCTGCTGAATTTATTTATTGATACTTGGCACATGAAGAAAACTGACTTCTTAGAGTTTACTTGCTGTTGAAGTTAGATTTTTAAAATGTACGATACAGTAATTGATTTTTTTTTTGTTAATAGGCCATAGTTGACTAATAGAGGGCATTCACTGGCATCATTTAGGTTTTTAAGGTAGTGCATGGTAGGTGCTGAAAGCGCTGGTGTTAATGTCACAGCAAACAAAATTGTCTTAGAACTGATTGGCTGTCTACCCTGTGCAGCCGGATTTATAACATTGTGAAATTAATATCTCTAGACTTAAGAAAAATGTGTAAACAAATTGTGCAAATTCAGTCTCAAATTAGGTGAAGAAAAATAAAACAAAGGAAAGATCAAATTATGAGAGCATGTAAAAACACTTACAAGAGAGAATTCAGGAAACAAAATGTAACAGAACCTCTGACAAATATAGGCTAATTTTCAACACCATTGTTATTCCTTTCCGTGCCTTGTGGCATATCGGGCAGCAACCTTGCTGTTTCTTCAGCGTTTTGTCTTTTTTTTATGAGGCCAATTTGCTAGCTCAACACTTGACCCAGCAAGGGTGGAAAGCATGCAAGGAGCCAGCCAGATTCAAACCCAATAGACCACTCGCCTTGAAGTCTGGTGCTGATGCCACTACACCATCGGCTGGCATTTCAGCACCATAACATAACTATTTCATGTTACTGATTAAGTCTTTTTGTTATTAAGGGTTCTGAGACGAGAATAAACTAGATTTAACTTAGTGATAAATTTAGTTAAAATACTGTACCTTTAAAAGGAGCTCATTTCCTTCAGGGTTAAGCCAAACAGGAAGATACTCTTTTCACAAAAGTAATGGTGCAGCAACATAACTTGAATTGCAGTTTTTTTTTATATTTTATTGCACATCTTTTCCTTGCCTGAAGTTGTACCATTTGCAAGTAGAGTAACTGATGCCACTATCCATGCTGTTGTATTGACAGGCGTATTCATATGTGGAGATCACCTTAACAATGTGCTTTTGAGAAGAAAAACTTTTCTTAGGGTCTATAGTTGTTCAAAATAAATTGGAAAAAATTATGTTAATAAAAACGAGCAGAACAAAGGTTTTTAATGACTTGGGCATAAACAAGTGCTATTCAAAGTAAATGTCACCATATTCCACCCCAAGATTCATTTTCTAGTAGAACAAAGAAATAGAATACAATCATTGAAAAACTACACACAAAGACTGACAGGCAGCCATTCTGAAAAAGAAGACAAACTGTGTAACTACAAAATATAAATAAATAAACAGATAGATAGATAGTACTGAGAACATGAATTGTGGAGTCCTTGAAATTGAGCCCATAGGTTGTGTTCAGTGATCAGGTCAGGGTTGAAGTGAAAGAAGTTATCCACACTGGTTCAGAAGCCTAATGGTTGAAGGGTAATAACTGTTCCTGAACCTGCTGGTGTGAGACCTCTGGCTCTTGTATCTCCTTTGTGATTATAGCAGTGAGAAGAGAACGTGGCCTGGATGGTTGGGGATAATTGACAATGGATGCTGCTTTCTTATGGCAGCGTTCCTTGTAGATGTGTTCAGTGGCAGAGAGGGCTTTGCCTGTGATGGACTGGCTGTATTTTTGTAGGCTTTTCCATTTGTGCTTCCATAACCAGGCTGTGATGTAGGATATTCTCCACTGTGCATTTATAAGTTTGTCAAAAGTTTTAGATGACTTGCCGAATCTCTGCAAACTTCCAAAAAAGCAGAGGGGCTACTTTTGCATTTGTGTGTTGGTTGCAGGACAGATCCTCTGAAATGATAATGCCAGAGAATTTAAAATTACTGACCCTCTCCATCTCTGATCCCCCAATGCGGACTGGATCTTGGATCTCATGTATCTTCCTCTTGTAATCAATAATCAACTCTACGGTTTTGCTGACATTGAGTGAGAGGTTATTGTTCTAGCACTCTTCCAATCTCCCTCCTATGTACTGATTTGTCACCACCTTTATTGATTTAGCCAATTGTGGTGTCATCAGCAAACTTAAATATGACATTGGAGTTGTACTTAGCCTCACAGTTATAAATGTAAAGTGAGTAGAGCAGGGAGCTAAGCACACAACCTTCAGGTGCATCTGATGGTGATTGTGGAGGAGATGCTATTGCCAATCCAAACTGACTGGGGTTTGCAAGTGAGGAAATTGAGGAACCAGTTGCATAAGGAGTTATCAAGTCCTATGTTATGGAACTTATTGATTAGTTTTGACAGGATGATAATGGTGAATGCCAAGCTGTAGTCACCTGAAAAACATCCTGATGTATGCAGCTTCACTGACCAGAAGTTCCAGAGTTGAGTGAAGAGCAAATGAAATGGAATCTGTTTGGTGATCTGTTGTAATGGTAGACAAATTGGAGCTGATCCAAGTCACTCCTCCGACAGGAGTTGATGTGCTTCATGACCAACCTCTCAAAGCACTCACAGTTGGATGTAAGTTCTACTGGATGATAGTCATTGAGGCAGGTTACCACATTTTTCTTGATTGAAGCTTGTGACACTGGTACGACGTTGCTGTGTCAAACAGTAGAGCAAAAATTGTAAATAAGAACGGAAAATGGTAGAAATGCTTAGTGGGTCAGGCAGCGTTTTCAACAGTATCTAATTATTTGTTTGCAGTAATTTTTTTGCTGTGGACATATCCAAAGAATTTGTATTCTAAATTGGTTTATAAAACAATGTTCAGAATTTTCAGGGCCTGCACTTGCAACTTGGCTAACTTTTGAGTCTATGCTTACCTGTGAAGCAGATTTTTCGTGATTAAATTAGTGCATGAAGCCTGCTCTGAATTGATTGGTCCATGGAAATGTCACTAGGCCCGCCAGCTATCATAACTGACAAGAATATTTGTGACAAACTGATAACCCATTTCAAATCTATCATTGCAGATAATTCAAAGTATGGTATTTTAAGCAAAAGTGTCTAGAGACTCTTTTATGGTAGAAATATTTCCTTTGTTTTTACCACACAAGTATTCTGTTAGTATATACAATAGTCAGTTCTCATCTGGATTTACCTGTAGAAAAAGATATTTTTTATATTTTCTGTGCAGTGATTTACAAGTCTGGTGGAGTTGATTGTGACATCAGGATTTGTATATGATGTTGAAAATGGATTTAACACTTAACCAAAGTTTACCTTTTTAGGTAATTTAAAATAGAATTCTTTCCTGCAATCAGAGTTTAATGAAATTTTAATGTATATAATGTATGGTACCATCTATTCGAATCTATTATGATTGTGTCAAACTTTCATTTGTTTGCAAACTTACTCTGTGTGAGTGTGTGGGTGTGTGTTGGTTCATGTATATATTTCACTTCATTAGTCCTGATGAAGGGTCTCGGCCCGAAACGTCGACAGTGCTTCTCCCCATAGATGCTGCCTGGCCTGCTGAGTTCCTTCAGCATTTTGTGTGTGTTGCTCGGATTTCTAGCATCAGCAGATTTTCTCTTGTTTGTATTCAAAGAGGGAATTTGAAAAATGGTTTCTTCATTTGTATGTGGGATATATAGTATGTATTGTTTGTCCCATATGGATTACTTAAATTGGGACTCGCAACATTTGTTCTTCTGACACCAATTATATAACATTTGATTATGCCCTGAGCAGAATGGGACCTATCGTAAAATAGGAATATATATTTCAGAATGCTCTTCGGTTATTTCTCCTGACCATGTGCTTCTGTCAGGCACACACTAATGTTCTGTCAACGTAAATTGGAATGCAACATTTGACTCAATCTTAGTAGACATGATATAATACATTAAAATATTTTATTGCTTCCAAGCTGACATCTGGAATTTTAAAATTGACTGTCGACTCTTGGACACCTTAACCCAAATGAATTTTCTTGCAGTGAAAGTACTATTATGGAACACTCATGACTTCTTCGTCTTCAGGTAAACCAGGCTATCAGGCATTTCAGTTGGCTAGATGGATCTAAGAGACAGGGACAAATTTCTATATCTGACACAACCCACACCAGTGTGTTTTCCAATAACAGCAATTGAGTTTAGAAACAATGAAAGTTAACTAACCTCTCAATCAATGTCAGCAAGATCAAGGAGCTGATTATTGACTTGAGGAGGAAACGGGAAGTCCATGAGTCAGTCCTCGTTGCAGGATCAGAGATGAAGAAGATCAGCAACTTTAAATTCGTTGGTGTTATCATTTCAGAGGATCTATTTTGGGCCCTTCAGGTAAGTGTAATTGCGAAGAAAGCACACAGTGCCGCTACTTCCTTAGAAGTTTACAAAGATTCAGCGTGACATCTAAAACTTTGACAAACTTCTATAGATGTGTGGTGGAGTGTTTAATGACAGGTTGCATCACGGCCTGGTATGGAAATACCAATGCCTTTGAATGTAAAATCCTACAAAAAGTAGTAGATACGACCCAGTCCATCACAGGTAAAGCCCGGCCTACCATTGAGCACATCTATACTGAGTATTGCCACAGGAAAGCAGCATCAGTCATCAAGAACCTCCACCACCCAAGCAATGCTTCTTAATGCAGCCGTCAAGAAGATCATACAGGTGCCTCAGGACCTGCACCACCAGGTTCAAGAACAGTTATTACCCCTCAACTTCGCTCCGTCACTGAACTATTCCCACAACCTATGGACTCATTTTCAAGGTCTCTTGATCTCATGTTCTTGATTTTGACCAATCAAGAATTTATCAATCTCTGCCTTAAATATACATAAAGATTTTGGCCTCCACAGCTGCCTGTGGCAAAAAATTCCAAGGATTCACCACTCTCTGGTTAAAGAAATTCTTCCTCATCTCGATTCTAAAAGGACACCCCTCTATTCTGAGGCTGTGTCCTTTGGTCTTAGACTCTCCCACCATAGGAAATATCCTTTCCATATCCACTCTTATCAAGGCCTTTCACCATTCAATAAGTTTCGATGAGGTCATCACTCATTCTTCTGAATTCTAGTGAGTACAAGCCCAGAGCCATCAAGCACTCTTCATATGACAAATCCTGGAATCATTTTCATGAACTTCCTTTGAACCCTCTACAGTTTCAGCACATCTTTTTTAAGATAAGGAGCCCAAAACGGTTCGCAGTACTCTAAGTGAGGCCTCACCAGTGCTTTATAAAGTCTCAACTTTACATCCTTGCTTTTATATTCTAGTCTGGTTGAAATGAATGCTAACATTGCATTTTCCTTCCTCACCACAGAATCAACCAGCAAATTAACCTTTATGGAATCGTGCACAAGGACTTCCAAGTCCCTCTGTGCCTCAATTTTTTTGTATTTTTTCTCCTTTTAGGAAACAGTCAACCCTTTCATTCCTTCTACCAAAGTGCATGATCATTCACTTCCCTACACTGTATTCCATCTGCCACTTTGCCCATTCTCCTAATCTGTCTGTCCTTTGGTAGCTTCTCTACTTCCTCAAAATTACTACCCATCTTCATACCCTCAGCAAACTTTGCACAAAGCCATCAATTCCTTCATCCAAATCACTGATATATAACGTAATAAGAATCTGTCCTAACCACTAGTCACTGGCAGCCAAACAGAAAAGGCTCCCTTTATACCAAATTTTTGCATCCTGCCAATCAGCCATTGTTTTATCTGTGTTAGAATCTTTCCTTCAATACCATGGGTTCATAGCTTGTTAAGCAGCCTGATGTGTGGTACTTGTCAAAGGCCTTCTGAAAATCCAAGTACAGTCGGCCCTCCTTATCCACGAGGGATTGGATCCGGGACCCCTCGCGGATACCAAAATTTGCTGATGTTCAAGTCCCTAATTCAACCTGTCCCAATGCGGTGAACCTTAGGACCCAGCAGAACCCCAGACCTTATTTAACCTGTCTCAGTGCGGTGGACATCTGTTCACGAAAATAATCACGATCACGATTGAAAATAAAGTGGAAATAATAAAGCGATCGTAAAGAGCTGAAACGCCATCGTTCATTTGAAAAGCGTTAGGCTACGTCGGTCAATGATCAGAACAATTTTAAAGGATAAAGTGCGAAAGACTCTGCCCCGATGAAAGCTACAATTATTACTAAGCAATGCAGTGGTTTAATTATTAGGGTTTGTGTTTTTGATCCTCCACATCAACCCAGCACGGTGGAGAGCGCACTGGGGAGCAGTCTGTCACTGAATCGAACTCGGTGCTGAAACATACGTCCTTAAGTGTTTTATATGCGTAGAAAGGTAAATTATATACTAAGACAAACGTTTGACTGATGCTAAATAATACTGGATGTACCTGTTCCGACTTAATTAGTAAGACAAATTCCGATTTTTTTCGATCCCGATCCATGATAACCCACCCACATCCTCCTGTATACTTTAAATCATCTCTAGATTACTTATAATACCTAATACAATGTAAATGCTATGTCAAATAGTTGTTATACTGCATTGTTTAGGGAATAATGACAAGAAAAAAGAAGTCTGTACATGCTCGAACAACAAGTGCTGGGAGAGCACTGTAGTGTTCTCATTCAGGTGTAAGAACTCTGAACCAAACACCGAGGTAAACCGTAGTCAATGAGGCACGATCCCAGTAAGATTAACCGTTTACTGTTCACTCTTCCACATTAACATATGGTGAAAACTGTTGATAAAACAATACAAAATATGTACAGTATTTGTTTCCTTCTTGACATCACGTTTACATCATAAATACTTGTAAAAGTAAAACTACAACAAACTATATTACATTAAAGTACAACACAGTTAGAATCTACCTACGCCATCAACTGGCTTTAAATATACTTAAACACAAACTATCCAACGCTTTCAATAACACAAGAAAATAAACTTTATCAACTGTCATTACAGAGTCAGCATTAACATTTTTACTTCAACATATCGATTATCTTATGAACTTACAGCGTTGCTTCTATGATGTTTCTTAGTGTGTAGAATGAAAACTTTTCTTGTGCTGATCCTTCACACACAAGCCCCCTCCTTCCCGTTCCTCCAAACCGGTATTTTCCCACCAGACGTGGCGAAACCGGGTGTGACATCATCGCATGCCGCGATACATCACAGACAACGAATTTACTTTCAACAACTTTAACTTTAACTAGAAAATAATTACAAATGAATTACTAAAGCGAAAATGTAATAAACTAAACAAATGCCTTAAGGGCAACACAAGCACTATAGGGTTTTCGCGATTCGCGGTTGGTTGAGTTTGCGCATGCAGAATTCATGGATAAGGAGGGCCGACTATACACAACATCAATTCTTCTTTGTCAATCCTGCTTGTTATTTCTTCAATAAATTCCAATAGATTTGATAGGCAAGATTTTCCCCTTGAGGAAACTATGCTGATTAATTCTTCCGTTCTTCTGTTAATGCCCCTCCTCCCCTCCTTACCCCATCCCTGACATATTTAGATGTTTGCCTGTTCTCCATCTCCCTCTGGTGCTTCCCCCCATCCCCCTTTCTCCCGAGGCCTCCAGTCCCATGATCCTTTCCCTTCTCCAGCTCTGTATCATTTTTGCCAATCACCTTTCCAGCTCTTAGCTTCATCCCACCCCCTCCGGTCTTCTATCATTTTGCATTTCCCCCTCCCCCCCCACTACTTTCAAATCTCTTACTATCTTTCCTTTCAGTTAGTCCTGACGAAGGTTCTCGGCCCGAAACGTCGACAATGCTTCTCCTTATAGATGCTGCCTGGCCTGCTATGTTCCACCAGCATTTTGTGTGTGTTGTTTGAATTTCCAGCATCTGCAGATTTCCTCGTGTATGCTGATTGATGCCTATTTTATCATGTGTCTCTCCAAGTACCCTGAGACCTTGTCCTTAATAATTAATTCCAACATCTTCCAAACCACTGAGGTCAGACTAACTAGCCAATAGTTTCTTTTCTTCTACCTTTCTCCCTTTTTGAAGAGTGGAATGACATTTGCAATCTCCCAGTCTTCCAGAACCATTAGTTCGAGTGATTCTTGAAAGATCATTACCCCTGCCTCCACAATCTCTTCAGCCACCTCTGTCAGAACACCATCTGGTCCAGGTGACTTATCTACCTTCAGGCCTTTCGGTTTCCCCAAGAACATTCTCTCTAGTTATGGTAACTTTACACACTTCATGCCCCCTGACACTTGGAACTTTTACCATACTGTTAGTGTCTTCCACAGTGAAGACTGTCACAAAAAATGTATTCATTTCATCCGCCATTTTGTTGTCTCTTATTAATGCCTCTTCAACATTGTTTTATAGTAGTCCAATATCCACTCTCGCCTTTTTTTTTACGCTTTATGTATCTGAATAAACTTTTGGTATCCTCTTTAATATTATTGCCTTTCTTTCGTATTCCGTCTTTACCTTCTTAATGACTTTTTAGTTGCCTGCTATTGGTTTTTAAAAGCTTCCTAATCCTCTAACTTCCCACTGATTTTCACTCTTATTATATGCCATCTCTTTGGCTTTTATGTTTGTTTTGACTTCTCTTGTTAGCCATGTTTGTGTCATATATGTACATTGATAATAAACTTACTTTGAACTTTGTAAAGTATCAGTATAGTACAAGGATATCCAAGTGATGTCAAGATGAGATTTTGTTGCCTACATCAGTCAAGAGATGCACTGTGATATGTTGCAAGCAAAACTGGAGACTTAATTGTTGTGTGCTGCATGTCAGAGCAGCAAGGAGAACTCAAGGCTGAAGCTCTGCAGTACCAAGAGGAAGCAGGCTAGTAGGCTGATAGCTCTGCTTTGCATCCACCGTTTCACCTACTTGGAAGAAAGGATTCCCAGCCCAGGCTAAGACAGGTAACAAAAGGAAGAAGCTTCTCCAAAAAAGCTTACAAAATCACTAACCCCAATGCATGCCAAATAACCCACTCCTGTTATTACCACCATCATAGTGTACCAATAACCAGGTGGGAAACCAAGGTAGAACATAAACATTTACACCTCCAGTGGCTGTAACACATAAGAGAATGAGTCCCTGCTCCATTTATTTAAATTACTTATATTGATAATCTGTTTATCTTGATGATGGGCATCATGTGTAACGAGCTCAGATAATGCATGAAATACCTTTGCATTAAAGGCTTCTCTATTCTGCAGCTCTAAATGGAGGTGTGGTGCACACCCTGACATATCTTGTAAGGACATGATACTCCGTTGTGCAGGGATTCACACTGTTAGAGGAGACTCCTAAAGCCGCTGCTCGACAAATGAGCTTGGCAGATTTTCTGGGTCTTGCTGGTGCAAAGTTCCTCCCTCCTAGCATGAATCTCATGGACTCGCTTCTTTCAGCTTGAGTGAATGTGTGTTCCCTCCCCCCACAGCTTGTCCTCCATGGCAACCATAAATATCAGTGGCTCTTCTGAGGAAAGTGCCTTAATGTACTATCTTTTGTGAATGGTCCCATGAAGCATTGGAGACTGAAATGTACTTTACAGGGTCCTTTCCAGCAACCCTCTTGTTTCTGGATGTAAACCACAAAAGTATTGTTTCACGCTGCATTTATGAATTTTGTCTTCTGCAGAGATATTTCTGTTTAGAACTAAACAGTAAAAGCTGATTTATACTTGTATGTTTGGGCTATGCCGTAGGCCTGATTTTCACTTGCGTGTAGGCTCTACGCTGTAGCGAGCATGCGTTGGTGTGCGCCAAAACGCTAGTTGGCAGTGCAGTTCCTATGCCACTGTGTTGAGTTTCTTCATGAGAGACATGGACGAGAAAATGCATCTCAAACATTTTCACATGTCGGCAGGTAGATTTGACGATTTGGTTCATCTATTTCACGTTGGTGTACAGACATGGCGGAGAAGAAGCAACCAGAAATGCCTAGGAGGAAATGCAATGCTACCAAGTGGATCAATCATAGTTGTTGCGGTCTGTGTCACCGTGATACGTGAGTTACTTTTTTGGGGAGGTGCACGTCACCCTACGGCGTAGGGTACGCGGTACCTTCGGCGTAGATGAGACGCAGAAGTATAAATCAGCCTTAATATTTATGGCACCAGAAGTATAAATTTCACTCCTGTACTCAATTTCTAGGCACTTATTCTTCCCCTTGTTCCTCTGCTGTCACACAATTCGACCATTTTCACAGAAAGCTTCTGGAATAAAATAATGTCTTTTTCCAAGATGCTAATTTTACTTCCAGTAATCTTACTGCCATGACATAACAATCACATCAGCTTCCTTCATTTACGAAAATACGCAGGATCACCAGCAACATCTTCAGTCACCAGACAAATATGTTGAAGTAAAGTAGCAGTAAATAAGCTTAACATTGTTGGAAAATGTATTCAAGTCTGATTTGAGACACAATAGCTAACGTGTCATGAGCAAAATTAAATTTTGGTTTAAATAAAAATAATTGTACCATATTTTTGTGACCAAAAGTTATCTTAGGAAGTGATGAAATGCGGTAAGAGGCCTCTGACATGATTCAGCCTATGTTTTGTAATGCTAACCTAAAAATCTAGTGTTTCAGTGCAGATCTCACAGTGGAACAAATGAAAAAGTAGTAGTGGCAAAGGATTGACCATGACCAATTTCAATCTAGTGTAGGTTTTGGTTTTACATTGTATGGTTTGATATTCACTCCTGGACTCAATAAGAAGATATTTTTTTTTATTTAGAGATACAGCATGGAATAGACCCTTCCAGCTCTTGGTGTGGCAATGCCCAGCAACCTCTGACTTAACCCTAAACTAATCATGCAACAACTTACAATGGTCAATTAACCTACTACCAATATGTCCTTGGACTGTGGGAGGAAACCTGAGCACCTGGAGAAAACCCATGCATTCCATGGGGAGGACGTACAGACCTCTTACCGGTGATGTCAGAATTGAACTCCGACACCATGAGCTGTAATTGTGTCGTGATAGCTGCTACACTACTGTGACACCCGTTATTAGATGAACCTATTTGAATGAATTAGAGAACGTAAGAGCAAAACTCGCTGTTCACTTCCTTGAATCTGTTTCATCATTTGGTTACAATTCAGCAGAATCTATATATTAACTCTTTTACTATTTTTTTAAAAATCTTGATTATTTGTTGGTCTGGACTTTGCTGATACCATCAGCTCTGTTTCACTTGTTTTTTATCCGTGGAAACTATCACATATTATCAGAAGTGGAAGTCCTGAACTAACTAGTCAGTTCTCAGCACTGCATCTGTCAAGGTGGTCTGTGATTGGACTTCCCAAGAAGGCCAGCAGCAAAGCCCACCTTTACTGAAATTCTCTGGTACTTACAGTGGAGAATCAACATTCAAATCCTGCAATAAGTTAATCCAGGACCACAGGGCCATAAAAGAAAAGGCTAATTTCTTTTCTCAAGTACACATCCAGGTAATTTTTAAATATGAAAATTTCAGTAGCGTAACACCCATTTCAATTACTGTAAAAGTAGATCAGAGTTTTCACACAAATGCAATATGCTGTAGTCCCAAGCTTCCTGGTAGGTGCTGACCAGTGATATCGGAACAGCTGGAATGGAAAAGTCCCATCATTCGCCAGTGGTAATATTGTGAAGTCTGCCAACTGAATATACCCCAGTTTCAGTAATTTCACTGGAGAAGAAAAGATGCAGAGGAAGTACATGTGCAAATTAATTAATTTTGAATTGTTTTGTCCATTGAGCTGTTGTCTTGATTGTTCAGTTGCATTTATTTTTAATGAACAGAATTAGTCATTTCAAAACATCTTAATGGTGTTAGCAACATTCAACATGTTTTGATTGCTCCTGAATAGTTGAGTCCTTGACAGACATTCAAATCATTTGATAGTTTTGATTTTGGATAGAGAGTGGGAGTATGGTTAAGCCTGCTATCCAAACTTATTTTGGTATTTCTGTGGATTTTTTTTATCAAGCCACAATAATTAATTATTTCCTGAAGGCCTACACTGTGCAGTATCCCACCAGTCAGATTGGAATCTGTTTTGTTGAGAACATTTCAGAAGTGTAACTAGAAGTACTAGCGCAATCTGGGTTTCAGTTCAACGGTATGTGGCTGACTCTTAGTTTTCTCACAGAAGACACTTTGCTGTGCACGTTCTTTAATAGTTTCACCTAACAATTTATTAATCTAGACTTTGCCAGTAAATTCCAGAGACTCTGTTCCATTGGCATTTGCCTTTTCAGTGAGCTTTGGCAGCCTGCTGCTGATAGAAAATTCCAGTGAATATTCTGCCCATACAAGGTGTGCAGAATTATGATGTGCCAGCTAGTTTTAGGACTCAGATGTAAATTCAGAGATCTCAAACTTTTCAACTATGCTCTGCCAGTCATTTCCTGGCTGCGCTCCACCACAGGTTTTCATAGGAAGTTTAACAATAGAGCAAAAGCTGTCACCTACATTGGGAATTTGCTCCTAGACTCTGCCAAGATGGACCTGGAGCAGAAACTTGAGTGAGATTGTAGGAATTTGATTTTTAAAAATGAGCTGAGTTTTAGTTATTTGTGATATGTTTTAATAATTTAAAAGTATCCTGAAATATTTTTAGTTGACTTGATTTATTTTTGTATTGTTAATACTTACTGAATGTCACAAGACTGGCCACAACCTCTAGCTTGGAAGCAAGGTCTGTAATGCAACTTGACCTTGGATTGTGTACTTGAGAGATCCTGTCTGTCCCTGTCAGGTTCTCACTGCATTTAATTTGGAAATATAAATGTCAAGTAACTATTTCTAAATTATTCAAATCTATTAAAAACAAATGAAAAACACATGGAATCACTGAAATGATCAAAGTTAACCGGAAGCACTCTAAATAAAAGAAAACATTTCAACTTCCTGTATCATAAAATACGCAGAGCTAGAATCACTTTTTAAATCAGAATGGTTTTGGATCCAGTGCCTCGTGTTCAGTCCAGCTGGCAATTCCCCAATGTGCAGTTCTTGGGGATTGCCATGTGGGGAGTCCAGCAGCAATCTTCAATAATTTCAACAAACTTCCTCTCACAGCCAGCAAGAGTCAAAGAAAGCAGCAACTCCCCGTGGATGTTTGTGGGAGGGCTTCTTGTGTGTCACCAGATTGTTACTTCAGGGCCATGATACCACTCAGACCTTGGGCCAAAAAGATCAGCCTTGCAATCTGAGGAGGATGAGTTCCAGGAATGAGGACTATAGATGGGAAGCCTCACCTGGCAAAAACTTGAACAACTTGTAAACTTGAGGAAGTCAGTTGATATAAAGCAAATAAAGTAATTTTGGAAGTAAATTACACCAGTGATTTCAACTTTAGTCATACTTTTAAGGAATTGATTAAATAATAATATTGAGCTTCATGCAATAATATGTAAATTAATTTTTGCAACTAAATGTGACAGTTGAAAGGAAAATCACACTTGTGGTTCTTTTTCTAAAAAGAATCCATGCATGGAAATTTGAGAAAGTCAGAGTAACCTCTGTGTTTATGGAAGAAACTAACTTGACCCTTTGTTAATGTTTATCATGATGTTCAGCAGGTATAAAGCTAGATATATTAATGGGAAACATATGGGGGATTCTGGGGATGCTAGAAATCTTCAGCAGCACACAAAAATGCTGGAGGAACTCAGCAAGCCAGACAGCATCTATGGTATCTACTTCCGCTCAGTTCACAATTTTTACAATTTATTTTTTTTCACTTGTACAAGGAATGTTTTTAGAAACATTCATCTAATGTATAGCTATAATTTCTAGATTGAAAACAACATGATAATTTGCCATGAACAAAATAGTAGGCCCTGCGAGTAGTGTGGCCTTTTGAAGTTATTTCCTCAAGGGTATTACAGATGTAGATTGTGCATACGCTTATTGTACATCAAGCTTGTTTGCACCTTCACTCTTTTAGAAATTGCTGGATTTTGCTTTCAAATGTGGATCCTCCACATACACTAAGCTCATCAGTACACTTGAATAAAATAAGTGTTCATTATTCACTAGCTACTGCTCATACTTATATATTTTCATAGATAATGCAGAGTAATTACTCATTCATGACAAATGGTTCTCTGCATATTTAAAAAGAATGGTGAAAATACACCTACAAAAGTGAGGCAATTAAAAAAGAGATGTGAGAATTCATGAATTATTTTGCATTTTAAGTCACTTTGAACAAGCTGTATGAGAGTATGGTTCAACTCTGCTTGAAAAATACATTTAAGGTTACTGAATTTTGAAAGGTGTTAGTAGAGTTAATTTAAATTTGTCATACTTTAAGGACACAAACTTGAACTTGTTTTAAGTATTTAAGCAGTTGTTTATTAATCTACAGTCAGCTTAATCATTTTCTTTAAATTATTGGATTTTGGCATTACATCTTAACTGAGCCTGGGAATGGATACAAGTAGCTGGATAGAGCTCATTAAAATTATACTGCATTTCTGGAACAGAAATTTCTGCAACTATTCTTGGATAATGACATTTGCTTCTTTTTAAACAATTCATGCTTTGTGAAACATCTGTGAACGCTGACAGGAATCGCAGCACTTCACACATGAATTAGTTTTGAATTGCAGTGACTATTATTAGGCAAAGGCAGAGCCATTATATGGCAGCAAACTCCAGTAAACAGCAGCCTCTTATCAACATTGGGAAATGACCTACAAGCAGGTTATTTGCCTTGTCTTATAGGAAGAGAACTGAGCGGTGAAGGAAATATTTTACTTTAAAAATTATATAAGATCCATTAACTATGAAGTTTATATTTTTAAAAAGCATATGTCCAGAGTATTTATTTACATAGCAAAAAACCTTCTCCAAAGTACATCTCTGTACTTTTGCTTAATTTCTCCTGCCTGAGCACTTACACCACCCTCTCCTGAGGCATACCATATCTTTCAATAAAGCATTTTCTCACCTTTTTTATTGGATATTTTGCCACTCCCTCTGCTTTTTATCTGATTACCTCTTTGTAAAGCATCATAGGAATTCTGTTTGCTATGAATGAATTTACAAAAATAGAGGAATTTGTTAGTAAATCATCAAATAAAAAATATTTTGGGCAAATGTCAATATTTGCTTGCAGCTTTGTTTACACAACTTGATACCACTGCTTTCAGCAATTAAAATCAAGTGGCCGTGATACTCAGTTTGAGACCTAGATTATAAGCTTTTATTAAGTATGTAACTCTCAAGTGGAATCTTATTTTCACATTTTTGTGAGGAGACGCCCAGAAAGAAATTACCTCTGTTATTTTAAAGTGTTGACCTTCGAAAGTAACTTATTGGCAGAGTTCTTTAGAAGAGCAGATACACCATAGATTTAATCCTTGAGGCACTGAGCTCCTGATTTCATCCATGTTGCTGTGAAAATGTAAAAGACAGATGCCAGGTTTTTCGCAGGGAAATACGTCAAGCAGGGCACTGTATTTAGCCTAGTTTAGTTAACCTCTTGGCAGCCAGAGCAACACTGAATAGCCTTGAAGCTGGTGACTTGTGGTAAGCACATGGCCTACACATGGAACCAATGTAAATGAGTTTTCCTCTTAAAACATCAAGTCACTGCTAGTCACTAGTAACAAATAAGTATTATCAGAGCATAGAATGTGTAGTGTATTCCAGCATATTGGCGATTATAATGAAATGCCACGTTCAATCTTAACTTTCCCTGGTACATTGATCCTTCATTGTTTCCCAGCAGTAGATGTAGTCTTTTCTGTAAGAGCATGGATCAGCCAGAAATCTAAATGGGATGTAGAAAACTTCAAAAAAAATTACAAGAAATGGAGAGGGCTAAATGATTTTAAAAAATGATTAAAACGTAATAACAAAATGATCTACAGAACAAGCTAGAAGTTTACATTTCCGTCAATGTCACTACCATTGTTAGTTTTTACTAATGGGAATTGTATTTTTGAACAGTTTATTAGCAATGAGAGCAATTTCAAAATTTTCCTGTGGGATGGGAATCTAATGTTTTGATGATTTCTTTACCTTAACTCCTCTACAGCTGGAAAAGCATAATGGCAATGTGTTGCAAAGAGGAAAGGGTTTCTCCTGTAGGTGCTGCAATGTTATTTACATAGTCTTTGACCCATGCTGACTTTTTTTTGCATAATACATTTGATGTACTGTAGCTTTAGGATATGTCAGTTTAGTCTGGTTCCATTTGACCTGGAAAGGGAAAATGCAGTTACCCTTTTAATGGAGATGTCAATTTGAAATGAGCATCATTAATTTGTGATAAGGAATTGTGGTTGCTATCACAAATACTCTATTTTGCTTTTCGCAGCTAATTACGTGTTCAAATTTGATGCCGTGTAAGAGAACTTAGTATCATGCCAAACAACAGATGTGTTAGTGAGCCACTTAAAATAACATGTTGTAAGCTTCTTGTCATGTAGATAATGATCCTGGTCTTAGGGCGAGGGTCTGTTTACCAACATTAAGATGTGTTTACTGCTCTCGTGTTTTTGAGGTGATGTTGATTGTAAAGGATGAATGTGGCGGCTGGTTCAACCCTGCTTCTCTGGTGATGAGCAGCATGCTTCAAAATCCACATTGGTATAATAATGTGCATTTTAAAAAATGTATCTTGTTTCAAATTTGGCCTCTGTAATAAATACCCTTGTACTTCAAAAGCAGGCTTCATAGCTGAAGGCTATGTTGTGAAGTTACTTAGAATTCAGCCGTTAGATCTGTTCTCTGATGGCTGAGCGTGATTGACACTTACAAATTACCCAGCTGAAAGTGTTGAGTCTTTGACCCCGGAGTAACATCTTCAGTGCGGCTGAGATTTCCCAGCATTTTGTCATCTAATTACTGCAAATCCCTTGAAAATTCACTTGATGGTGAATTTTTAATGCGGGGCAATTTCAATGTGATGCATAGCGCAGATGGTCACAGTCGTAGTTTGTAAAATATGATTCAAATAAAATACTATTTTCCTGTTTTATACACTTTATTGCAATGGTTCTGCTTTTTCTGAAAAAAAAATCATAATACAATGAGCTTAGTAATAATGAAAAATGCCTCACTTGTGTATTCAGTGTTTTAAAGTTACCTGTCACTTCCCTCGTTATTCTTCATGCTACTTATAGGATTTCTATAGCATCTAACAAAATACTGTTTCTTGGAATGCAGAACATGTGTAATTAAACCTGATTACAAGTACTTTGTAGATGTTTATATCTATAAAACTTAAAATGAATAATTAGCCAAATATTTGCAAATAATCACAAAACAAAAAAAACATTCAAGAAGAAATTCACATATACCAGTAGATGCAATGTCCCTGTGTCCTTGAGGAAAATGGAAAAAAAAGAAATGATGCATTGTTAGAAAGGATGCAGGTAAAATGTTAAGCTGTTTGTCACGTTACAGTTTGTTAAAGTATGCTTAAGTGGAATAATGGTTATGGGTTAATCCAATTTCACAGGAGCAGTCTGTTTTGAGATTACTGCTCAGTCACTTAGCGATAGGCTGGGGTAATTTTAATTTTAGCTAACTTTAAAGAATGTACTTCCTTGTCAATTTTTAAAACATTTCACCTACACTAACTTTCCACTTCATCTAATTAGATTGATCAGAGCAAATGTTCTTACTTCCGCCCCCCCCCCCCCCCATTGACTTTCTCTTTTCAATGTGGTTACCATTACTTCACAGAAGTACTTCATTGGTTAAGTATTGAAATGTGTTAAATATTTGGTAATGATGTAAATTATATTGATATTGCATGTTTAGTTAGAGAAAATAAGTAGGATTGTTACAAATCCACTTTGATTTATGAGCAAGTGCGAGTGTAAAAGTGGTTGATAAAATGAGGAAAGCTTGTTTGTATGTAAGTATACATGCATGCGTATTTAGTAGTGAAGAATCTGGCTACAGAACAGACATAAGTTGGTGACTTTCATAGTTGGGTTCTATGCATCCATTCTTTGGGGTGTTTTTTGTGTTTTGCTGAAATTAATGAAAAGCTACTGGATGAGTGTTGGTGGTTATTAGGTGGATATTATGAATATTAGTTTTAGTATGGTTGTTTCAATTAGAACTAATTATAGGTGCATGCATAGACTCTATCTGTAAAAGTAATTTTCATACCAAGTAATGGTGTTGAAAAATCTTTACTTCTTCACCCACACCATTCATTCCCCTGCATTCAACCTTCACAAAAATCCTTGAAATCTTTTTTGTCTATTTGGCTTATCCTCCCACTCAATATTTCATGTTTGAATATCTGAAGAAAAAGTCTGTTAAACAATATCTGTGTAGGCCGTTAATTGTTGCTGTTCACATATGTTGTAAGGAATGATTAGATGACTTTAAAAAACTGAAATTTAAGTTCAATTCCAGCAAGATTTATTTATTTATTTACTTATTTATTTATTGGGGTTCCGTGCGGAATCGGCCTATCGAGCTGTGGTGCCCAGCAGTCCCCCCGATTTCACCCTAGCCTAATCACAGGGTAATTTGTAATGACCAAGTAACTTACCAACCAATACGTCTTTGAACTGTGGGAAGAAACCAGAGCACCCGATCAGTGCAAAGGTAGTTAAGAATTCCTTCACTTGCCGAATTTAGTCTTAAATTTGGAAGGGAAAAGCACTTCTTGTAATAAAACTCTTAGATCTTCAGTTGTTTATTAGTTAGGTAAGATTTAGAACATAATATAAAGAAAAAATGGCTACTGATGAGCTACAATGAATACTTATAATGTTGTTATCTTACTGATGTGTTTTAGCTGAATATTGATTGTGTTTAGCTGAATATTGTATTACAGATCATAAAAAATTACGAAGTTACTACCAATGTATTGGTAGCCTATTGTTATTCTCAAAAAATCATTGATTTACCACAAAGAAATGAAGTGAACGATAGTAAATTAAAACAAAAGCAAATCAAGAAAGGCCTGCAATGCTAAAAATAGAAATAGAGGAAGTTGACACTGAAATAGAAGCTCTACACTCGCTCATTTGTGCAATTTCTGCAGAGAGTAAGACTTTTTCCATTCATACATCTGAGTAGTGTTCCTATCTGCTTATTATGTCATAGAACTAAGTTCCTTGATATAACATAAACATGAATGTAAAGGCATTACTTGTACATCAACTTCCTCACTTCTCATTTTCACTTGGTTAGGGATAACTGCAGACTGCATAACTGATTTACAAGTTTACTGTACACTTATTTGAAAAAAGAACAGGAATGGTAAATACATTTAATATATGTTTAATAATTGCGTACACTCTAAAAGAATTGAATCTACAATTGTTGAATTCCTTCATGGAACTTTTATTAAATGTACAATTCCAGAAGCTCAAGGTTTATATTCTGATCTGATTTAGGGTATTTCTAATATGAGAACCGAATACATATAAGATATTATAATATTGTTTATGCTCAGAACATTCTAAGAAAATAATATTTTTATAAAATGTACAAAATATTACTTTATCCTCTATTCATGCATGTTTTCCAAGAGTTTAATTTCGAACACACATAATTCAAAACAAAAAGATTGTAAGTTCCATTTCATGATTTTTATAATTAATTGTTTAAGCTTATGTTATATTAACAATACTTTCAAATGTTGAATTGTGAGCCATGCATGCTGTGCTGCTCAACCTGTTTCTATATTAAAGTTGAACATGTACTATTAAAATTAGCATAAGCCTGATGAAATGAAAAGATGTCAGTTCTATGGCAAGCTCCTCTGATGATGAGGGTTGAAATTCTGTGAATATGAATTCCCTATGGATCTTGCAAGGTAGAAGATTTTAATTTTCACCCTCGAGACAGACTGTCTGATGGCACTTTTTTCAAATGGTAATTTCTCAGTTTGTAGCTAGAAATCACCCAGGCTTGTCTGGCTGATGCGTATGAAGGGAATTGGAGAGGATGATTTTCAAGGGCTTCGTTCTCACCTGTCAGTCCTTGCTGCAAGGAAAAATCAGAAAAAATGATTTGGGTTTGACGTTAGGGGTGAAAAAGCAAGGGTCAAAATAGAAAGGATGCAATCATGGTGCTGTGTGGAGGTGGTTGTGAACACATTGAATATTGTTGCTGAAATGTTAAGAACACTTCATTGTGTTTGAGTGCTGATTGATCATTCTTTTACTTGACATTTGTCCTGCCAGGAGACACCAATGAGTGCACTAATTTTCTGTTTGAAATACAGACTTTCTTAAATGCACAGACAAAGAGTAACTGTTCATTTATTGAACTTCTGACAATAGAAATGAGAATAGCTGGCAATTAACATTATAGACTCCAGCAAAAGAATATACTTCTTATGTAGCAAATTAATGAGTTTTTTGTTTGTGTCCTTAAAAGGCTCAAATGCTTTATAAACACTTAAAAATATATAGCAAATATTCTGAAAGGGAGCCTGGATAAGTTGGAGGTTACAGTTCTTTGTTCTACTCTAGATTTTATTTTAAATTATAACATGAAACATGGATTGGGTTATAAAGACTCCAAGTCACTGTGCGGTGCATTTTACAGTATTTTTATTCTTTTATGATTATTTCAAGTAACTTTTGCATGAAAATTACTCATTTGACTACTGTAATATTCTGAAATGCCACTTAATATTTAAAGACAAAAAATGACAAATAGCTGGGCAGCTTGCACTTAATCATGGGTTGAAATCTCTCAGTTATTTTAGATTCTGGTACATTTTATAACTTCAAACCTTACAAGTTATAAGTGCAATATTTTCTATCTTATCCATTTATATCCAATCAAGTTATCTGGTGAGATATTCTGCAAATTAATATTTGAGATTTTACTTGATGTAGGTTACATACAGTGCCATTTAAAAGTATTCTGCACCCAACCCTTTGTTCAAGTAAATAAGTATTACAACCAGGGATCTTGATCAATTTAACTGAAATTTTATTTGAATCACATGCCTTTATTCCCACAGTAGAACTGGAAAAAAAACACCACGGAAAATTGTAAAATATGAAAAACAAAAAAATTCAAAAAACTCAAATGTCAGTAATTCAAAAGTATTCATTTCCCTTTGCTCATTCGAGCCACTTCTCACAGCTATTCAGCCAGTAGTCTTTTTGAATAAGTCTCTGTTTGCTTTGTACAATGTGATGGGGCAAGATTTGCCCACTCCTCCCTGCAAAATTGCTCAAGCTGTGCTGGGTTAGTTAGGCAGTGGTGGTGGACAGCAGTCTTGAAGTTTTACCAGAGATATTCGATCGGGTTAAGGTCAGGACTCTGACTGAGCCAATCATGGGCATCAATTTTCTTCATTTGAAGCCACTCCATGGTTGCTCTGGCAGTGTGCTTTTGGTTGTTGGCCTGTTGAAATATGAACATCCGCCCCAGCTTAAGCTTTCTGGCTGAGTTTTTAATCCAGGATCTCTGTATTTAGTAGCATTCATCTTCCCATCAATCCTGACCAGATTTCCAATCGCTGCTGCTGAAAGTGTCCACATAGCATGATGCTACCTTCACTATACTTTAGAGTAGAGATGAAGTTGCCTGGTTGATTGGCAGTATTAGATTTATGACACATATACCACTTGGTGTTGAGGCCAAGTAGCTCCATTTTATTCTCATCCAAAAGACCTTTTTCCCCATCTTTACAGTATCTTCTAAGTGACACTTCACAAAGCCTTCACTGGCAAGGATATTTTTTCCTTAGCCAGAGCTGCTTATTTGCCCATTCTTCTATAATTACCCTTTTTGCCCAAATCCTTAGAGATTGTGGAGGCATGAACTTCATCTCCAGTTGCAGACACTAAATTCTGCAGCTCACTCAGAGTGATTGTTGGTGTTGCAGTCACCTCTTACAAGTGCCATTCTTCTCCAGCAACTAAGTTTAGAGGGGCAGCCTGACCTAGGCAGTGTGGTTGTGGTTTCATTTATTTCTCACTTTTCTATGATAGACTGCAATGAGCTCTAAGGCATGTTCAGTGCCTTTGCAATGCTCTTGTACCCTTCCCCAGATTTGTGCTTCTCTATTATCATTTCCCTGACTTATCTTAAATGCTCTTTTGTCTTCATTTTGGTGTGATCTGTTAAAAATCTACAGTACTGTTGAACCTTAAAGAAGATTTATTCTTATGAATTCATTGAAAACAGGTGATCCTCCAATTTTCTACATCAACAAATTAGTGAGTTGATAAGGTAGTATATTGCACCCAAGGAAAAATACTATAGTAATTACGAAGTGGATGAAAACTTTTTTAGCCTCACAATTTTGGTTATTAACTTTTAGTAAATTGTTGACAGGTTTTGGAATTGTTCCTTTAGAAACATAGAAACATTAGAAAACCTACAGCACAATACAGGCCCTTCAGCCCACAAAGTTGTGCCGAACATGCCCCACCTTAGAAATTACTAGGCTTACCTATAGCCCTCTATTTTTCTAAGCTCCATGTACCTATCTAAAAGCCTCTTAAAAGACCCTATCGTATCCGCCTCCACCACTGTTGCCAGCAGCCTATTCCACGTACTCACCACTCTGAGTAAAAAACATACTCCTGACATCTCCACTGCACCTACTCCCCAGCACCTTAAACCTATGTCCTCTTGTGGCAACCATTTCAGCCCTTGGAAAAAGCCTCTGACTATATACACTATCAATACCTTTCATCATCTTATACACCTCTATCAGGTCACCTCTCATCCTCCGTCACTCCAAGGAGAAAAGGCCGAGTTCACTCAACCTGTTTTCATAAGGCATGCTCCCCGATCCAGGGAACATCCTTGTAAATCTCCTCTGCACCCTTTCTATGGCTTCCACATCCTCCCTGTAGTGAGGTGACCAGAACTGAGCATAGTACTGCAAGTGGGGTCTGACCACGGTCCTATATAGCTGCAACATTACCTCTCGGTTCCTAAATTCAAGTCCACAATTAATGAAGGCCAGTACACTGTATGCCTTCTTAACCACAGAGTTAACCTGCGCAGCTGCTTTGAGCGTCCTATGGACTCGGACCCAAGGATCCCTCTGATTCTCCACACTGCCAAGAGTCTTACCATTAATACTATATTCTGCCATCATATTTAACCTATCAAAATGAACCACTTCACACTTATCTGGGTTGAACTCCATCTGCCACTTCTCAGCCCAGTTTTGCACCCTATCAATGTCCCGCTGTAACCTCTGACAGCCCTCCACACTATCCACAACATCTCCAACCTTTGTGTCATCAGCAAACTTATTAACCTATCCCTCCACTTCCTCATCCAGGTCATTTATAAAAATCATGAAGAGTAAGGGTCCCAGAACAGATCCCTGAGGCACACCACTGGTCATCGACCTCCATGCAGAATATGACCCATCTACAGCCACTCTTTGCCTTCTGTGGGCAAGCCAGCTCTGGATCCACAAAGCAATGTCCCCTTGGATCCCATGCCTCCTTACTTTCTCAATAAGCCTTGCATGGGGTACCTTATCAGATGCCTTGCTGAAATCCGTATACACTACATCTACTGCTCTTCTTTCATCAATGTGTTTAGGCACATCCTCAACTAATTCAATCAGGCTGGTAAGGCATGACCTGCCCTTGACAAAGCCATGCTGACTATTCCTAATTGTATTATACCTCTCCAAATGTTCATGAATCCTGCCTCTCAGGATCTTCTCCATCAACTTACCAACCACTGAAGTAAGACTCACTGGTCTGTAATTTCCTGGGCTATTTCTACTCACTTTCTTGAATGAAGGAACAACATCCGCAACCCTCCAATCCTCTAGAACCTCTCCCATCCCCATTGATGATGCAAAGATCATCGCCAGAGGTTCAGCAATCTCCTCCCTCGCCTCCCACAGTAGCCTGGGGTACATCTCATCTGGTCCCAGCGACTTATCCAACTTGATGCTTTCCAAACACTCCAGCACATCCTCTTTCTTAATATTTACATGCTCAAGCTTTTCAGTCTGCTGCAAATCATCACTACAATTACCAAGATCCTTTTCCATAGTGAATACTGAAGTAAAGTATTCATTAAGTACCTCTGCTATTTCCTCCGGTTCCATACACACTTACCCACTGTCACACTAGATAGGTCCTATTCTTTCACGTCTTAACCTCTTGCTCTTCACATACTTGTGGAATGCCTTGGAGTTTTCCTTAATCCTGCCCACCAAGGCCTTCTCATGGCCCTTTCTGGCTCTGCTAATTTCCTTTTTAAGCTCCTTCCTGTTAGCCTTATAATCTTCTTGATCTCTAACATTACCTAGCTCTCTGAACCTTTTGTAAACTTTTCTTTTCTTCTTGACTAGATTTATTACAGCCTCTGTACACCATGGTTCCTGTACCCTACCATAACTTCCCTGTCTCATTGGAACATACCTATACAGAACTCCACACAAATATCCCCTGAACATTTGCTACATTTCTTCCGTATTTTTCCCTGAGAACATCTGTTTCCAATTTAAGCTTCCAGTTTCCTGCCTGATAGCCTCATAATTCCCCTTACTCCAATTAAATGCTTTTCGAACTTACCTGTTCCTGTCTCTCTCCAATGCTATTGTAAAGGAGGTGGAATTATGATCATTATCTCCAAAATGCTCTCCCATTTGACATGATGCACAATGTGAAAATAGTTGTGGGGGCTGAATAATTTTTTAGGGCATTGTACTTAACTTCAACCACATTGCATCTATAAAATAGAATGTGCATAGGGATCAGGGAGCAATTTTCTTCTATAGCATACAGAAAGTAATACCAAAAATGATTTTCTCTTTTGTTTTGTATAATAGCTCTTTGAATTGGATAAACTTTTCCCTGTGGCAAACATTGTTCTGTATGTTACTGTTGCAATTCAAATAGTATTGATCCTTTTAATTTACCCATACAGTAGTAGTTGTAGAACTACATATGCAGAAATTCAATTTCTGGCTATTTAAATGCAATAATATAAAAAATTGTAATCTAGAATTTAGATTGGTAAAACAAATCACAACTATAAATAAAGAACAAAGTAATTTCACTCTGACAGTAACATGATTCATGTAGTTCAAAAGTTCAAAGTAAATTTATTATCAAAGTATATATCTGTCACCATATAATACTCTGAGATTCACTTTCTTGCAGGGATTCACAGTAGAACAACGAAATACTATAGAATCATGAGATTGTGGCGACCCACTTTCTGCGCAGGCGAACCAGCTCACAAATAGCCAGCGCGTGGGGGGAGACTTTGCTAATGCACCTCTGACGTCATTTCCGCCCGGAGAGGGCGGGCGCTAGGGATTAAATGCCAGCGATGCGAAGTTTGAATAAATTAGTCTCAAAACGACTTACCGACTGCGTGTCGTCTCTAGCTCTGTATGTAGCACATCACTACATTGGTGACCCCGACAGTCCAAACAGGATTTGGACCAAAGATGACCGACTCTTCATCTGTTCACGCAGTTTCGCTAAAACTGCTGACTTTCTGGACGCTGCGACCACGCGTGTAGTTTAGCCAAGCAGAAGCCCAGTTCCAGATTCGGCAGATATCTTCTGATTCCAAGCGTTATTGTCACGTGGTGAGCGCCCTTGACCAGGAGACGGCCGCCCAGGTTGCAGATTTCATACAGTAGCCTCCGGAAGAAGGCAAATATAAAGCATTGAAAGCGCTGCTTATTGGGACCTTTGGCCTCTCACGGCATGAGTGGGGTGCCCGCCTGCTTCACCTGGACGGTTTGGGAGATAGACTGCCGTCAGCATTGATGAACGAGATGCTGGCCCTGGCTGACGGTCACAAGCCCTGCCTCATGTTTGAGCAAGCGTTCCTAGAGCAACTGCCCGAGGACATACATCTGCTGCTGGCCGACGCAGATTTCAGCGACCCTCGGAAGGTGGCAGCCCGGGCAGACGTGCTGTGGAAAGCCAAGAGGGAGAGCTTGGCGTCCGTCAGTCAGATTACCAGGCCATGCGCCCAACAGCGGACCAGACCAGGCCCGGCAGGGGGGCGCACACAACACAGAGGCAGAAGTGAGGAGGCCAGTGAACAGTGGTGTTTCTACCACCAGCGGTGGGGCACAAAAGCCCGCCATTGTCGCCCACACTGCAAGGGCCAGGGCCAGCTGTCGCTAATGACTATAGTGGCTGGCCAGCAGGACAGCCTCTTGTACGTCTGGGACAAACAGTCGGGACGCCGCTTCTTGGTTGACACTGGAGCGGAAATCAGCGTCTTGCTCCCGACGGGGTACGACACCCGCAACAGGAAGCCAGGACCCACCCTGAGGGCCGCAAACGGCAGCATGATATGGACCTACGGCACCCGCACAGTGCAGCTGCAGTTCGGCGCCAGCCGGTTCACATGGGACTTCACACTGGCCGCGGTGGCCCAACCACTCCTGGGGGCGGACTTCTTGCGAGCTCACAGCCTGCTGGTCAACTTGCAAGGGAAAAGACTGGTACATGCCGAGACTTTTCAGACGTTCTCCCTGGGTGAAGCCAAGTTGCCGGCCCCACACCTGGACTCCATCACACTGTCGGACAACGAATACACCAGAATCCTGGGGGATTTTCCATCGATTCTGGCACCGCAGTTCATGGCAGCCATGCCCAGACACGGGGATCAGCACCACATCCCGACCAAGGGACCACCCCTCCAAGCCCGCGCACAAAGGCTCCGCCTGACGAAGGAGGAGTTCAAGAGGATGGAGGAATTGGGGATCGTACGGAGGTCCGACAGCCCATGGGCCTCCCCCCTGCACATGGTGCCCAAAGCAGCTGGGGGTTGGAGACCATGCGGCGACTACTGCAGACTAAACAAGGCTACAACTCCAGACCGCTACCCCGTGCCACACATACAGGACTTTGCAGCAAACCTGCACGGGGCAAGAATATTTTCCAAAGTAGACCTCGTCCGGGGATACCATCAAATCCCGGTACACCCTGAAGACATCCCCAAAACAGCACTTATCACCCCGTTCGGCCTGTTCGAGTTCCTCTGAATGCCGTTCGGCCTGAAGAATGCCGCACAGACGTTCCAGTGGCTAATGGATGCAGTGGGACGCGACATTTGGACGACATCCTTATAGCCAGCAGTAGTCGCCAGGAGCATCTGTCCCACCTCCGCCAGCTCTACTCCCGCCTGAGTGATTTCGGCTTCACGATCAACCTGGCCAAATGCCAGTTCGGTCTCAATACCATCGACTTCCTGGGTCACAGGATTACCAAAGACGGGCAACACCTCTGCCCGCCAAGGTAGACACGATCCACCACTTTGCCCGACCCAACACGGTCAAAGGCCTACAGGAGTTCGTTGGTATGGTGAACTTCTACCACCATTAACTCCCCTCAGCAGCCCGTATCGTGCACCCTTTGTACACCCTGATGTCAGGTAAAGGCAAGGACATTACTTGGGACGAGGAGGCCGCGGCCGCTTTTGTTAAAGCCACGGAAGCCTTGGCAGATGCCGCGATGCTAGTGCACTCCAGAACAGACGTTCCGACTGCACTCACGGTGGATGTATCTGACACAGCAGTCGGTGGGGTGCTGGAGCAGCTCATCGAGGGGCACTGGCAACCCTTCGCATTCTTCAGCAAGCACCTATGACCACCCGAATTCAAGTACAGTGCTTTCGACCGGGAGCTGTTGGCACTGTATCTGGCAATCCGGCATTTCAGGTACTTCTTAGAAGGCAGGCCATTCACCGCATTCACGGACCACAAACCGTTGACCTTCGCGTTCACGAAGGTGTCCGATCCCTGGTTGGCTCGCCAGCAGCGACATCTGTCCTATATCTCCGCGTACACGACGGACATCCAGCATGTCTCGGGAAAGGACAACGTCGTGACGGACGCACTCTCCAGACCAGCTGTCCAGGCCCTGTCCCTGGGGGTGGTCTATGCAGCACTGGTGGAGGTGCAGCAGACAGACGACGAGATGCCCAGCTACAGGACCGCAGTCTCGGGTTTGCAGCTGCAGGACTTTCTCGTAGGCCCAGGTGAGAGGACCCTCCTGTGCGACGTGGCTACCGGCCAACCTTGCCCCATTGTCCCAGCAGCCTGGAGGCGGCGAGTTTTCGACTCCATACACGGTTTGGCGCACCCATCTATCAGGACAACCGTCCGGCTGGTCTCCAGCAAGTTCGCATGGCACGGACTTCGCAAGCAGGTCAGTGAATGAGCCAGAACATGCACGCAGTGCCAAACAGCCAAGGTGCAGCGGCACACTAAAGCCCCGCCGCAGCAGTTCGAACTCACCCACCGGAGGTTCGACCACATTCATGTGGATATCGTGGGCCCCCTACCAGTGTCCTGAGGAGCGCGGTACCTCCTAACTATGGTAGACCGGTTCACGAGGTGGCCAGAGGCGGTCCCGCTCACCGACACATCTGCCGATTCCTGCGCCCGAGCACTGATTGCAACCTGGGTAGCACGCTTCGGGGTACTGGCCCACATTACCTCCGACAGAGGCGCCCAGTTCACCTACAGCCTGTGGTCGGCTGTGGCCAGTCTGTTGGGAACACAGCTACACCACACAACTGCCTACCACCCACAGTCGAATGGACTGGTGGAACGCTTCCACCGTCACTTGAAGTCGGCTCTCATGACCCGCCTGAGAGGACCTAACTGGGTGGACGAGCTTCCCTGGGTCCTGCTTGGAATTTGCACAGCGCCCAAAGAGGATCTGCACGCCTCGTCAGCTGAGTTGGTGTACAGCGCACTCCTGGCCGTCCCAGGAGAGTTCATACCAGCCCCAAGGGGGCAAGAGGAAGAACTCGCAGCAGTCCTGGACAGACTACGTGAGAGGCTCAGCAACCTGGCCCCCGTACCGACTTCACAGCACGGACGGACCCCGACCCATGTACCCAAAGACCTGCAGAACTGTAAGTTTGTGTTTGTACAAAGGGGCTGACACTGGGCACCGCTACAGTGGCCGTACGAGGGGCCGTTCAAGGTGATCAACAACAACGGGTCTATGTACGTTCTGGACATTGGGGGGAAAGAGGAGGTTTTCACGGTGGACTGACTCAAACCAGCCCATGTGGACTTGGCGCAGCCGGTCGAGGTTCAGGCACCATGGCACAGAGGCAGACCCCCAAACAGAGGCTGATCCAGACTGTGGACATTGGGGGGTGTATCGCCGGTTCTGGGGTGGCGGGGGGGGTGTTATGTGGCGACCCACTTTCTGCGCAGGCGAACTGGCTCACAAATAGCCAGCGCGCGGGAGGAGACTTTGCTAATGCACCTCTGACGTCATTTCTGCCCAGAGAGGGCGGGCGCTAGGGATTAAATGCCAGCGCCACGAAGTTTGAATAAACTAGTCTCGAAACGACTTATCGACTGTGTCGTCTCTAGCTCTGTATGTAGCACATCACTACAAGATCAATGAAAACCACAGATAGACATTTAGAAACAACCAATGCGCAAAAGAAAACAATTGTGCGTACAAAATTTAAAAAAATAAATAATAAGTAAATAGATAGATAAATAAATTGAGACCATGAATCGCAGAGTCCTTGAAAGTGAGTTCAGTGGTTGTGGAATCAATTCAGTGTGAGGTGAGTGAAGTTATCCATGCTGATTCAGGAGCCTAATATTTCAAGGATAATAGCCCATTCCCAAACTTGGGGGTCTGGGACCTAAGGTTCTTGTATCTCCTTCCCAATAGCAGCAGCAAGAAGAGAGCATGGCCTGAATGGTGGGGGTGTGGGTCATTGATAATGGATGCTACTTTCTTGTGGTAGTGTTCCTTGGAGATGCGCTCAATGTAAGGAGGGCTTTCCCTGTGACGGACTGGTCTGTTTCCACTACTTTTTGTAGGCTTTTCCATTCTTGGACATTGGCGTTTCTATAACAGACCGTGATGCATCCATTCTATAGAAGTTTGTCAAAGTTAATAGATGGCATGCCAAATCTGCACAATCCTCTGAAGAACACAAGAGTTGCTGCATGTTGCCTTTGTAATGGCAGTTGCATTCTGCTCCCAGGACAAACCATCTGAAATGATAATGCCAAGGAATTTAAAGTTAATGACCCTCTCCACTGCCTATCCCCTAATGAGGATTGGCTGTTGGGCCTCGGGGTTTTTCCCCTCCTGTATGCAATAATGTAGTTATCAAAGTTAAAATTTGTGTCAGATGAATGTCTATAATATAGTTCAAAAATGTGCTCATTTCAAAACAACACTTCTGTGTATTTACAAGCCTGAAGGTTTAGGACTATCAGAACTTAAATTCTTTCTGTCCTCTGAGCCTATTCTGCAGTTCATTTGTTCAAAACCACTGTATTAAAGCAGCAAAAGAATAAATTGTTTACTTCACTAAACATTGACTCATGTACTAATTTTGGTTACTGGGAAGTTGTTCAAAACACATTCAACAATTCAGAGCCCTCCTCATAAACATCAGGTGGCTAAAATGAGAGAGGTGTCCCACAAACTAGTCATGCAACAGCCTGATATAGCTACTCACAGAATCATATCTTACAGAAGCCCTGTCAGGCCTCTCCATTATAGTCCTTGTGATATCCTATTGCATAAGTAAGATAGACCTGTCAAAGCAAGCAGAAAGAATAGTTCTGCAAGGTCACAACAGTGGCACCAGAAGTCTCATAATATCAGAGAGACCTGAGCAAAGGAAGCTTCTCCTGATTACCTCCTACATTTTCCCTCAGCTGCTGAATCAGCCCTCCTCTATGTTGAACAATGCGTGGAAGAAGTGCTGAACATACCAAGGCCACAGATTGTACTCTGGGTTTGGACTTCAATGCCAGTCTTAGCAGTATGTCATGATCACATCATAGCTGGCCAAGACCTGAAAGACAGTTCAGAGGTTGGGTCTGTGACATACAGTGAGCAAACCAGCACAAACAATAAACCTACTTTGACATACACAGGGAAATACTTGAAATTGCTCGTGCTGAAAACAAATGCTGGAAGAATTCAGCATAGCAAGTGGCATCTGCAGTTTGTTAATATTCAACAGGCCCTTCAGCCTTACTGGTGCATGTGACCACACCATCCTGTCATGTCCACGTTCCAATCCATAACCCTCTAAGCCTACTCCTCCGTGTACCTATCCAAATCCCCCTTAAATGTTGCAGTTATACCCAGCTCAACTAGGTGCTGGCAGCTCATTCTGTGTGAGAACTATCTCTGTAAAGAAGATGCATGCCAGTCAATTTTAAATCTCTCCCCACTTGTCTTGTATCTAGTTTTGGACTTGCCAACCCCGGGGAAAAGACTATGATGGTACATCTTATCCATACCCCTCATGATTTTATAAACTTCTCTGATATCACCATTCTCCAGTGCTGAAAGGAATAAAAATTGAGCATGGCCAGTCTATTTCAATAACCCAGGTCCTCTAGTCCTGGCAGCATCTTTGTATATCTCTTCTTCACCCTCTTCAGCTTGACAATCTATTTCCTGTGACAGAGTGACCAAAGCTTCTATCAATACTACCTGGTGCAGCCTCACCAATGACTTCAATAACAGCAATATAGTGACCCTACTAAACTCGATGATCTGACTGAAGAAGGCTGGTACACTAAACAGCTTCTTAACTTTGTCTACTTGCGCAGCCACCTTCCACAAACTGTGCATTTGCATTTCTGTGTCCCTCTGTTCCACATCACTCATCAGTGCCCTGCCATTCACTTTAGAAATGTCACCCTGGTTTGAATGTCTGAAATGCACCACCATGTTCATTCACATCCAACTCATTTAAATAAATAATGAATAACAAGATCCCAACACTGACTTCTGGGGCATCCCACTATCACAGGTTTCCAGTCGGAGAATCAACCTTCAACCTCACCGTCTGCTTGAGATCATCAAACCAACTCAGAATCCACCTCACTAGCACTTCCTGAATCCCATGCAGCCTAATGTTCCAGATCAGCCTGCCATAAGGGACCTTGTCAAAAGCCTTACCAAAATCTGTATTAAACACCATTTACTGCCATAACTTCATCTATCTCCTTAGTTATCTTTTCAAAAGATGTATCAGATATGATCTCCCACACACACATCCATGTAAACTATTCCTGATCAGGTCTTGACTGTCCAAGTGATGGTAGATCCTGTCCCTCAATTCCTTCTAGTGACTTCCCTACAGCTGAAGTCAGGCTCACTGGCCTGTAGTTCCCTGGCCTTTCCTTGCTGCCCTTGTCACCTTTCAGTCCTCTGGAACTTCAGTGGTGGCTAACAATGAAGCAAATATCTCTACAAGGGCCTCCATGGGTGGAATTGGTCAAGCCCTGGAATGTGCCCACTCTAATGTGCTTGATCAGAACTGAGAAGGAGTAAAGCAGTGCACTCATCACTCTACCTGTGTCAATAACTGCATTTGTTGAAATGATCATCAAACTGATCTTATTTACTGCCTGTTACGCGGCTGGCACTTCGGGCAGCAATAAAGGGCCTCCGTTCCTGCGGTGTTCAGGGCTTCTCGGTTTTCACTACTGTCAGTCGTGCAAATCCCAGGTGGAGACGCAGGAGTACCATTGCACTCAAAATTGGGATTCTTCGTTGTTAATTCCATAACAATTTTGTTTTGCCAGTCAGAGTTGTTAGCCCTGAGCTGAAACACTGAACCTGGAGGAGCGGTGGACCACTCTTGATCTGGCCTCTACCCTTTGACCCATCTGACATGGGTGGTCCTACCATGAGACAAAGCATGAAGCCCTGACTTCTGCCAACCTAGCTGTTCAGGTTATTGAGGCACACAAGCTTCCAAACCACCTGGTCTATGGAAGCAAAATCCATACTTCACATGAGGAATATCCATTATTGTATTGCAGCACCATGATTGTGATCATGGGTTAGTTTCAAATTTGGACCCATAGAGTGTTGTGGATTATCAACAGAAATATAAACAACTTCAGTTTAACCTCGGAGGCTGGTAAATCCTTGGATCAACTGTGATACAATGAGGATTGCAAAAAGGTGAAACACCAAGCATAACTAAAGTGAGTTACCAACCTGGTAAAACTGCAATAAAAGATTACAGGAATGAGTTGAACAACGTGCAATAGACCAAGCTAAGTGATACCATAAGTAATGCATCAGAGTCAAACCTCTGCTGTCATGTCACTTTTAGTCATGAATACTGCTGGACAAAAGCAGAAGGCTCTAAGGCTCAGAAGTTGACAGGACTAGCAGTGCGTCTGCTGATGTTCCAAGTGAAGGATTGGTCTTCAGAAACTTTTGAGATCCCCACAAATGCAGAAGCCATTCTTCAGCTAATTTGAGGTGCAGCACCTGAAATGAAATATCTTTATTGTCATTGCATAGTACAATTTGTCATGCACCAATACAGCGAAAATGAGTTTGCAACTCTCGTACTCAATGCTATAAAGCAACAAATAAAATAAATAAACAATAAATAAAGTCAAGTAACCAGCCAGTACAAGCAATGTCCAGCAGTAAAAAGCGCAGCTCAGATACATGACAGCCACAAAACCAGTATTAAAAGTAGCAATATAACAAATTTATGGATGATGCTTAATCGATTGGTTCAGAGCAATTATAGCTCTGGGGGAAAAGCTATTTTCCGTCTAGAAGTGCGGGCATAGAAAATCTTATAACGTCTGCCAGATGGAAGAAGTTCAAACAGATGATTGCATGGGTATGTATTGTCCTTACAGATGCTTGTAGCTTTCCTTAGGCAGCATAAGCTGTAGGTGTCCTCCAGGGCTGGGAGCTTTGTCCCAATGATCTTCTGTGTGCTAGAGACGACCCACTGAAGTATATCAAGATATAGTTCAGAGTGCTCAATGTACTGAAGTTTCCGGGACCACACAAAATCCCAGCTGTAGTACTGAGGATTAAACTACAAGACAAGCTGTCTAAGCCATTCCAGTACCAGTGGAGAAGCCATAAGGTATAGGAGCAGAATTAGGCAATTTTGCCCATTGAATCTCCTCTGCCATTTTATCATGGTTGATCCAATTTTCCTCTTAGCCCCAAACCCTTGCCTTCTCCCCATATCCCTGCATGCCCTGACCAATCAAGAATCTAGCAACCTCTGTCTTAAATATATATAAAGACTTGGCCTCCACAGTTGCCTGTGGCAAAGAATTCCACAGATTCACCACTCTCTGGCAAAAGAAATTCCTCCTGATCTCCATTCTAAAAGGATGCCCCTCTATTCTGAAGCTGTGTCCTCTGTCTTAGACTCTTCCACCATAGGAAACATCCTCTCTACATCCAACTCTATCAAGGCCTTTCCCCATTTGAAAGGTTTCAATGAGGTCACCCCGCATTCTTTTGAATTCCAGTGTATACCAGCCTAGAGCCATCAAACACTCTTCATATTGACAAGCCATTCAATCCTGGAATCATTTTTGTGAACTTCATTTGAACAATCCCCAGATTCAGCTCATCCATTCTAAGATAAAGGGCTCAAAATTGCTCACAATATTCTAAGTGAGGCCTCACCAGTGCTTTATAAAGTTTCAACATTACATTCTTGCTTTTATATTCTAGTCATTTTGAAATGGATGCTAACACTGCATTTCCCTTCCTCACCACAGACTCAACCATCAAATTAACCTTTAGGGAATCCTGTACAAGGACTCCCAAGTCCCTTTGCAGCTCAGTTGTCTTTATTTTCTGTCCCTTTAGAAAATAGTCAGCCGTTTCATTTTTTTTCTACCAAAGTGCATGACTATACACATTCTGACTTGTATTCCATCTGCCATTTCTTTGCCCTTTCTCCTAATTGTCTAAGTCCTTCTGTAGCCTCTCTGTTTCTTCAAAACTACCTGCCCCTTCACCTGTCTTCATATCCTCTGCAAACTTTTCAACAAAGCCATCAATTCCATATAACGTAAAAACAACCGGCCCCAACACAGACCCCATGTGGACCACCACTAGTCACCAGCAACCAGCCAGAAAAGGTTGCTTTTTTTTTCCCTACTCTTTGCCTCCTTCCAATCAGCCACTGCTTTATCCATGCAAGGGTCTTTCCTGCAATAGCAAGGCCTCATAATTTGCTAAGCAGCCTCATGTGGGACTTTGTCAGATGCCTTCTGAAAATCCAAGTACACAACATCAACCAGTTCTCCTTTGTCTATCCTGCTTCTTATTTCTTCAAAGAATTCCAACATATTTCTCAGACTAAGATTTTCATTTGAGAAAACCATGTTGACTATGGCCTGTTTTATTATGTGCTTCCAAGTACCCTGAGACCTCATCCTTAATAATCGTCTCTTAATATCTTCCCAACCACTGGCGTCAGACTAACTGGCCTATAGTTTCCTTTCTTATGCCTCCTTTCTTGAAGAGCGGAATGACATCTGCAATTTTCCGGTCTTCCGGAACCATTACAGAATCTAGTGATTCTTGAATGGTAATTGCCCATGCCTCCACAATCTCTTCAGCCACCTCTTTCAGAACTCTGGAATGTCCACCATCTGGTCCAGGTGACTGATCTACCATCAGACCTTTCAGTTTCTCAAGAACCTTCTCTCTAGTTAATGATAACTTCACACACTTCATGACCCCGACACCTGGAACTTCCACCATACTGCTAGTGTCTTCCACAGTGAAAACTGATGCAAAATACTTATTCAGTTCATCCGCCATTCCCTTGCCTTTCATTACTACCACTCCAGCGTTGATTTCCAGTGGTCCAATATGAACTCGCGCCTTTCTTTGGCACTTTATGTACCTGAGGAAACTTTTGCTATCCTCTTTAATATTATTGGCTAGTTTATTTTCATATTCCATCTTTGCCTTCTTAATGACATTTTTAGTTGCCTCTGTTGGTATTTGAAAGCTTCCCAATCCTCTAACTTCCCACTAATTATTTCTCTATTATATGCCCTCTCTTTGGCTTTTATGTTGGCTTTGACTTCCCTTTTTAGCCATGGCTGTGTCATCTTGCCTTTAGAATACTTTCTCCTCGTTGTGATGTATATATCCTGTGCCTTCTGAAGTGCTTCCAGAAATTCCAGCCATTGCTGCTCTGCCATCATCTCTGCCAGTGTTCTTTTCCAATCAATTCTGGCCAACTCCTCTTTCATGCCTCTGTATTTTCCTATACTCCATTGTTATACTGATTCATCTCACTTTAGCTTCTTCTTAAATTTTAGAATGAATTTGATCATATTATGATCTCTTTCCCATAGGGTTCTTTTACCTTAAGCTCTCTAATCAATACTGGTTAATGCACAACACCCAATCCAGAATAGCTGATCCTCTAGTGGGCTCAACCACAAGCTGCTCTAAAAAGCCATCTCATGGGCACTCTTAGAAATTCCCCTACACCAACTCCTTAGCCACGTATTAAACTGTTAAATCTTCCTAGTTCTAGCCTCACTAGCATGCGGCACGGGCGTCAATCCTGAGATCACGACCCTAGCAGTCCTGCCCTTTAACTTAGCACCTAATCCCTATGCAGAACCTCGTCACTTGTCCTACCCATGTCATTGGACCACAACTTCTGGCAGTGCACTCTCCCACTTATGAATATAAGAGACTGCAGATGCTGGAATCTGAAGCAACAAACAATTTGCTGGAGGAACTCAGTGGTTTGAAGCAGCAAGTTTGAGGGGAAAGGAGTTGGCGTTTCAGGTCAAAGCCCTGCATCAGGTAAGAATGGAGAAGGACGTTAGCAGGTATATTAGAGAAGTAGTGGTGAGACAGCGGTCGGAGGTAGATATGGGTGAAGGATGACAGGCAGATTGAGTCAGATAGAGGAAGGCTGGGGTTAGACTTAGGAGACGAAGGTAGGTGGATGATAGTGGAGGAAGACAAAAATAAAGAGGAGGGTGGAGACAGCTGCTGGAGATAATAATCAGGAACACCTATTACTGGGTCCAAATACTGGAAGTCTCTAATAGCACTGTGGTAATATCCTCACCAGAAGAAGACAACTGTTCAAGATGTCTTTCGAAAGATAGCTAAGGATGGCGAATACAAAATGAAATTACCATTTAAAATATTCTAAAAAATGAACAAAGTTTAATTTTCAGCTATCTTGAGTTGAAGGCTAAACAGAAAATAGATTTCAGATGTTGGAAATCTGAAACAAAAAGACAGAAAATGTTGAAAATATTCATGTCAGGTAGCATTTTAGAAATAGAAATATAAATTTATCCATATTAATTATCAGCATAAGTTAGATATTTTCATGAGTATCTAGAAAAGGAACATAAAACAGTTCTTGCAAACTTGCCCTCCCTGATATATCTCCATAGGTACTCCACTTATTTGACTGATTTCATGCAAGTGAAAGTACTGTGAAATACATGCTGAGCCAATAACAGCATTGAAGTGGAATAAAATATTACAACTCCCAGAAGGTTCCACCTTTGTACAGTGCAAAAATAGCTCTTAGGATCCGCATTCCTGCAGTTTTGGGATCTAATCTGTGACCTTTGCACGTACTGGGGATCAGATCCTTATTGTTCTTGACTTATGTGACTCAAGTTAGTTGTACAGACACTATCCAAGTCAAGAACTGATATTTAACATGAGCAGTATTATTCATTTAAAATAAAAATAACTTGCAATGATATGGAAATTACCACATTCTCTCCATACAGGCAATCCCCGGGTTACGAACGAGTTCCGTTCCTAAGCCCGTCTTTAAGTCAGATTTGTACATAAGTCGGAACAGGTACATCCGGTATTATTTAGCGTCAGTTAATCAAACGTTTGTCTTAGAAGCTATATATTTTACCTTTCTATGCATGTACAACACTTAAGAAATGTATGTATTGCAATAATTAAACCACTGCATTGCCTAGTAATAATTGTAGCTTTCATCGGGGCAGGGCCTTTCACATGCTCCATTATTCTCACTTTATCCTTTAAAAATGTTCAATCGTTGACCAACTGTGCCAAACGCTTTTCCAATGAGCGATGGCATTTCACCTCTTTCCGATCGCTTTATTATTTCCACTTTATTTTCAATCGTGATTGTTTTCCATCAACGGAACAGAAACAGGGCGGATTCAGCAGCAGCCGCGGGTGGTGAGTCCTGAGCTTCCCGGGGTCCTAAAGTCCACCTGCACTGAGACAGGTTAAATGGGGCAAGTGGGGACGGTGCTGACTGGAAAGGTGGGGGGGGGGGGGGTCAGGGTGAATCTTGCTAAGAAAAATTTAAGCCAAATACAAAGTTACACACTCAACACAGTGTTAACGGCAACGTGATCTGGCTTAAAATGGCTGACGGCGTTCTCCTTCCTCGAGCCGACGAATTTTTAATATAATAGGCTTTATGGCAGGCCGTTCATAAGCACGAGTTGTTCGTAAGTCGGACATTCGTAACTCGGGGACTGCCTGTACTCTGATCTGTTATTGATGATGGATTATTTGGATATTATTGTAATCATTTTAAAGTAAGCAAATATATCAAGGCTTCATTAAAAGCAAATGAAATTAACAATATGATTTACTTTTGATGGTGCCAACTAAAGAAGAAAGATTGGTCAAGTCAAAGGAAAATTCCCCAATAGAGTTTCAGAACAGGCATATGTATGGTTTCTAGTAACTTCTGATCTGAAAGAGGGCAGCTTTGACAGAATAGCACACCCTCATTGTAAGTGAAACAGCCTATATTAGATATTCATTAATAACAAATCTAAAGTCTATGTACGTATCTTATCTGCAAATATAGTAGAGTTCAATTTCTGTGACTGCTATTATTGTAGTTGAATCCATAGGTATGTTTAATTTTTTAAATGGTAACTCCATTATAATGCAACAGGCATTGGTAAGACTCTGGAACAGTGCACTGATGCATCACAAGCTTTAGACTCCTTTTGAATTGAAGCTGGATCATTTAGGAAAGCATCCAAAGGAAATATAGCTACACAGCGAAGTAAAGCCAAACTCGGGCCATTTTTGCAGTTTAGAACAATTACAGAATTACAAGGGTATAAATATTGAATGTATTAATGCTGAGAAGCTTTAAAAGAACAAGCACTGCCATGTAAGTAAGATGAGATTTTTAAAGTTGAATTAAAGAATCTGTCCAAAAGTTCTTGCTCATTTCAAGAGCCATAAGGCACAGTAAAATAAAGGATAAAAATCTGTACTTACTTGTCTCTGTACTTGGTATGCTGAGTCTGCAATCACAAAGTTTTTTTCTTTCTAAAATGCAAATATTGCATCAGTTAGCAAAAGCATTTGTTTAGTTTATTTGATTGCACTCATGCCTCAGCTCATTTGCTTGTGAAACCCAAGTCCTTATCATTAGTATTTTGTTTGACAATTTGAATGGCTGGCCTTTCTCATTCTACCCTGAACTTATGGTCATCCACAGCTCTACTACATGTATGCTTATTTGTACCGAATTCTCTTTTCCCATTACCCCTCTGATATCTTTAATTTAAATTGGCCGCCAGTTAAGCAGTGTACCAACTTTAAAATTTGCACTTGTGTTTTTAAAGCTATCTGTTGTTCAGCTCTCACCTGCTGATCAATCTCATTCATCCCTTTTGTCCAATTCTGGCCCATTAACCAATCCTAAATTTATCCATTCTATCAATGGTGAACATACATTTTAAATTTCTCAGATTATGAGCTACAACTTTCCCTCTTTAACTCCTCTGCCTTCTGCTCCTTAAAAGTTTTATCTTGCAGTACAGTGCAACGAAGTTAAAAGTGAAATGACAATTTTCTGATTCATAAAATCATTTTATCTCTAATGAAAAGAATAAAAAGTCAAAGTAAGAAATCTCTGAATTCTTTTTTTAAGAAAAATGTCGGGCTACTACCAGCAAAAATGTATATTTGAAAATGCACAAAATTGGAATGGAAACCACATAATGTACTTGCTATAATTAGATTCCTATTTGATCATATATTTGCCTTCATGCTTATGCTATCTAAATTTTAAGCAACTTTTACCTTTTACAATAGCATATTATATGTTTTTAGAAAGCAGAACTGTACTGGCAACAGTGGGCATAGTGGCAGAAGGTTTCTTCAGTATGGTTGTGACAGTTTACTGGAAATAATATGTTCTTGAAAAAGAGGGGAAGTAATTTAATAATGATGGGTAAAATGGCAATATTGATCAAGAATCCAACAATAAGGTAGCCCCTAACCAACAATGCTCTTAAAAATTCTGAATTCATTGTTAAATCTGAAGGGAAGGAGAGTCAATTAGAAATTATTGATCATATAATCTTACTAGCTATTCAGCTTATCACACACGTGCCTGCTCATTACATAAGCTATCAAGTTGTAACTATATCCCTGGTCTCCCTATGGAATAACTCTGAAATTGTCTCCCTTCAATTAGTTCTTGAAAGGTCCAATCAGATCTACTTTTCACCATTCTCTTAGATACACCATTTCTATTGAACCTCAAGTAAGAAGAAAAATCTCATGTTACATGTGTCTGTTAGCTTAAATTTGTGACATCTGGTTAGTAATCCGTCCACCAGAGAAGATAGACTGTCCTCATTTATGTGCCAAAACCCTTCATGGTCTTAACCTTCTAATCAATCTCCCTTTTAATGTCTGCCTGCTTTGGGTTTGTCATGTTGGTTATAAGTCTAATAAGTATTCCCTGCATCCACTATAGTTTTGAGATTTTAGTGCAGAGTGAGATTAGAGAAATGAACGAGAAGCTTTCCAAAGTTGGATGGGCAGAAGTACCAACAGATAAATTTTACAGGTGAAGCAAGGGGTTGAAATGTATGTGGTGCATGGTTTATACATATCAGAATCATATTTATTATCTCCGGCTTGTGTTGTGAAATTTTTTAACTTAGTAGCAGCAATTCAACGCAATTCATAATATAGAAGAAGGAAAAGAAAATCAATCAATCAATTACGGTATAGATATATTGAATAGATTGAAAATCATTTTAAAACAGAAATAATTAAAAAAAGTGAGGTAGTGTTCAGAGGTTCAATGTCCATTTAGGAATCTGATGGCAGTGGGGAAGAAGCTGTTACTGAATCGCTAAGTGTGTGCCTTCAGGCTTCTGTACCTCCTACCTGATGGTAACAGTGAGAAAAGGGCATGACCTGGGTGCTGGAGGTCTTTAATAATGCCTTTCTGAGACACAGCTCCTTGAAGGTGTCCTGGGTACTTTGGAGACTAGTACCCAAGATGGAGCCAACTAAATTTACAACCCTCTGCAGCTTCTTTCGGTACTATGCAGTAGCCTCCACCCCACCCCCTCATACCAGACCGTAATGCATCCCATAAGAATGCTTTCCAAAGTACATCTATAGAAGTTTTTGAGTGTTTTTGTAGATGTACTAAATCTCTTCAAACTCCTAATGAAGTATAGTCACTGTCTTGCCTTCTTTATCACTGCATTGATATGTTGGGACCAGGTTAGATCCTCAGAGGTTTTGACACCCAAGAACTTGAAACTGCTTACTCCCTCCACTTCTGAGCCCTCGATGATGATTGGTATGTGTTCCTTCATGTTACTCTTCCTGAAGTCCACAATCAGCTCTTTCATCTTACTGACATTGACTGCCAGGTTGTTTTATATTCCTAATATATTCCTTACATATTCCTAAATGGCTTTAGTTGTGCGATTAACTAGCCTTGGTCAACAAGAGATGAATGCAAGTAATAGTGCAATTATGTGGAAATAAAGAGAAGAGAGCTTTTCAAAGCTGTAAAAAGGAAATAGGCGGGAAAAGTTCCAAGACATAGATAAAGCACTTAGAAAACAGATTAAGGATACAGTGATATCTTTAAAGACAAACACAGAACGTATTAGACTGGATTCATTGCACAATAGTGAATAAATGGCACCACCTATTCATTACCATAAGTCTTTCTGTAGTGTTTTCCTGTAGATCCTGTTACGACAAGGACAGTTTGGCATTGTGCTCTCTACAAAGGATATATGAATGGTGCAAGTATTTTTGTGTCTTGTTAACCAATCAAACTAAAGATTTTTATTGAGGTGTATAACAACAGAAATTCAGCACTAAGATGTAGGAAGAAAAATACAAAATAAGATTCCTTCCTACAAAGCCTCCACCAATCATTTGCTTCTGAAAGAGTGGCACTGAACCATGTTCAGTAGGTTTAGAAGTCAATATTGAGATCAACAACTTTATGCTAATCCATGTGCTGAAATGCAAGTCTCTATGGCTTGTAGAGAAGCATGGTAATTTCTGAGTTCCACATTTTACTGTGCGCATATGGTTAATTAAAACATTTGCTGAATTTATGGTTTTAATATCAGTGATAATTTTAATGCAGAATTTAGAGTATGGCATTGAAAATAACTTGATAGCAAGCTCTCGAAATACTTTCTTTGCCTTGATCTTCATTGTAAAATAAGGAAAAAATGTAAAGCTAAAGATCAGCTTATGAGAATTTAAGTTTAAAGGCTAGAGGAGAAAGTACTGAGACTAATGACAGGCAAACACTCAGGACTCAATCAACATCTCCACCATGACCATCTACCCCACACAATACCCAGTACACCAAACAAAAATGACAAAATTTTAAATGCTTAACTCAAAGTGGCTACGTACTCTTAATATAAGATTTGCCACTTAGCTCTTTTGACTTCATTATTCCTATGAAAGTGATCAATTGAGAAGTGATACACCTATTAGCATAATGTGCATTGTGCCAAAGTTATTTTCCTGTCATTAGGAACAGAATGAACACTTCAAAAGGAAATGAATTGATCAGAGTCAGCAAAAATTTACAGAGTGCAAGTTACGGCTGACAATCTGGTTGATGTGGTAAATAGACAAATATCTGTATCTAAATGGACTTCCATAAGGCATACACTATGGATTCGTGCAAAAATATACTTGGAAAAAAATGGAAGCAAGTGGAATTGGAAGCAGTTTTTTCACTAGAGTAAGAATTGATTAATAGAAATAATAAGCAAATACTCCAATCAACAGGATATCAATAGTTCTGTCCCTGAGGGATCTATGCTATATTAAGTTAAGACATTGAAAACTGTATATCTTAAGTTTACAGTGTAAGAAGTATTGGATGAAAGCAAAGACATTTTAGAAAAATCACCATCGTCATTTTGTATCAAGTCGTATGACATGGGTGATCATGGTCTTCCAACAGTGGACTGTTCTATGTAAAATTTTCTACAGAAGTGGTTTGCCATTTCCTTCTTCTGGGCAATGTCTTTACAAGATGGGTGACCCCAGCCATTATCGATACTCTTCAGAGATTGTCTGCTTTGCGCCACTGGTCGCATAATCAGGACTTGTGATGTGCACCAGCTGCTCATACCACCATCCACCACCTGCTCCCTTGGCTACATGTGACCCTGATCCGGGTGGGGAGGGGAGGTGGTGGCTCTAAACAGATGCTACACCTTGCTCAAGGGTGACCTGCTGGCTAGTGGAGTGAAGGAATGCCTTACACTTCCATTGGTAGAGATATATCTCTACTCTGCCACCCTGAAAGAAAAGAAATATGCACACATTAGTTGAGTAGCTGAAGTGTTACAGCAAATTGTGGTCAGATGCAAAAAATCCACTTTGCTGTCAAAAAGGAGAGATTATTTTGAAATTGCCAAAAGGTAATAAATACGAAAGAATGCATTGTTTTGCAAGTGCACGAAAAAGTAGTCATCTGGTTCAAGAAACTAAAATTCTGTAGATCATTTGCCTTCAACTTAGATAAAAATTCTGGAAGCCCTTAGCGAGTCAGACAGCATCAATGGAAAGAGAAACAGGTTTAAATTTTCAGATAATAAGTTTTATTATTTCTCTTCAAGTCTATAAATTTCATGCATTCAATTTTCTGCTCTTAATACTTGTCCAATATTGCTTCTGTAAGTGCACTGATGAGTAATGAAACCACATTCATAGGGGAAAAGATGGTTGGAAATTGCACATTTTTTTGGGTTAGTAAAGGAAAGTACTAGCTCGTGCTGTTTTCAGTGTAAAGGAGGCAATATTTGAAAAATGTTTCAGAATCGGGTCTATTGTCATTGACTTACATGACATGAAATACTGTATATTGTCTTAACAATTGAAAACATAATTTACTCCAGTCCTTTATACCTTTTATTGTAAACTTCATAAGAAATGTGAAATTATTCAGCTTCAGCAGCAGATAGATCTTGGGGAACAATGAAGTGAGAGATAATCTTGGACCACTTATGCTGAGTAGGCAGCTGAGCATCATGATACCAGTGGAAGAGTACACTCAACATAGCTTCTGCCATTGGTAACTGAAAATTAAAGCTTTGTTCTTTTGTGAGGTGTAAAATTCCATTCGTCTTGGATAAATTCACAAGATTGATCAAGATCAGGGAGAGCCGGAATAGTACCAAGAGTGTAACCACTCCTCCCGTTTATGTGTCTCTGTAAAAGAGCTCTAATACTGGTTCAGGGAAAAGCTGTATTGTCAAGAAGGCAGTGTAGATGTGAAAAGGAGAAATTTCTGCTAACGCTTGCCTACTGTATTTCTCATTTTTGTTCTCCTTGACACTACTCAACACTTAGAAAGCTGTTGATTAGACAATCAAGATTTGAATAGCTCAGACTCAGCAGAAAGCAGCTGATTGGGCATTTGAGGTCAGGTGACCAAGCAGTTTGAAAAGCTCAAGCAAATAAATAGGGGGTTACCTCAAGCGGAGCAGCCTGTGGAAAGCGGCCAGTGAAGGAGTGGAGATTTGAGGCTTTGACTCGAGAGATTCTGGCAGTCAGAGGCTGAGGATGAGCTTCACTCCAAGTAAGGTAAGGCCGGGTAAGTTCCTTTCAAAGGAGAAAGTTTCAAAAGTTGAGGCAAGTATTGGGTAGGTCATGGCAGCTGAGATCGGCCCCGTGGTTTGTTCATCCTGCAGCATGTGGGAAATCAGGGATAATTCCAGTGTCCCTGACGACTATGTGTGCAGGAAGTGTGTCCAACTGCAGCTTCTGGCAGACTGCATTGAGCGTCTGGAGCTGCGATTGGATTCATACTGGAGCATCCCCGATGCTGAGAAAGTCGTGAATAGCACGTTCAGTGAGTTGGCCACACCGCAGGTAAAGGCTACACAGGCAGAAAGGGAAGGGGTGGCCACTAGACAGTGTAGCAGTAGGCAGGTAGTGCAGGAGTCCCCTGAGGTCATCTCCCTCCTAAACAGATATACTGTTTTGGATACTGTTGGGGAGATGTCTCATCAGGGGAAGGCAGCAGCAGCCAAGTTCATTGCACCATGGGTGGCTCTGCGGCACAGGAGGGAAAGAAAAGGAGTGGGAGAGCTATAGTGATAGGGGATTCGATTGTAAGGGGAATAGATAGGCATTTCTGCGGCCGCAAACAAGACTCCAGGATGGTATGGTGCAAGGGTCAAGGATGTCCCTGAGCGGCTGCAAGACATTCTGGAATGGGAGGGTGAACGGCCAGTGGTCGTGGTGCACATAGGTACCAACGATATAGGTAAAAAACGGGTTTAGGTCCTACAAGGTGAATTTAGGGAGTTAGGAGATAAACTAAAAAGTAGGACCACAAAGGTAATAATCTCTGGATTACTACCAGTGCCACGTGCTAGACAGAGTAGAAATAGGAGGATATTTCAGATGAATACGTGGCTTGAAAAATGGTGCAAGGGGGAGGGATTCAGATTTCTGGGACATTGGAACCAGTTCTGGGGGAGGTGGGACCGGTATAAACAGGCGGTCTGCACCTGGGCTGGACTGGAACTAATTTCCTAGGGGGAGCGTTTGCTATTGCTGTTCAGGAGGCTTTAAACTAATGTGGCAGGGGGATGGGAACAAGTGCAGAGAGACAGAGGGGTGTAAAATGAGGGTAGAAGCAAAAAGTAGTAAGGTGAAAAGTAAAAGTGGCAGGCAGGCAAATCTAGGGCAAAAAGCAAAAAGAGCCACTTTTCAACATAATTGTATAAGGGCTAAGAGTGTTGTAAAAACAAGCCTGAAGGCTTTGTGTGTCAATGCGAGGAGCATTTGTAACAAAGTAGATGAATTGAATGTGCAGATAGTTATTAATGAATATGATATAGTTGGGATCACAGAGACATGGCTCCAAGGTGACCAAGGATGGGAGCTCAACATCCAGGGATATTCAATATTCAGGAGGGATAGACAGGAAAGAAAAGGAGGTGGGGTAGCATTGCTGGTTAGAGAGGAGATTAATGCAATAGAAAGGAAGGACATTAGCCTGGAGGATGTGGAATCAATATGGGTAGAGCTGCTTAACACTAAGGGGCAGAAAACGCTGGTGGGAGTTGTGTACAGGCCACCTAACAGTAGTAGTGAGGTTGGGGATGGCATTAAACAGGAAATTAGAAATGCGTGCAATAAAGGAACAGTAGTTATAATGGGTGACTTCAATCTACATAAAGGTTGGGTGAACCAAATTGGTAAGGGTGCTGACGAAGAGAATCCCTTGGAATGTATGCGGGATGGTTTTCTGAACCAACAAGAGAGCAGGCTATTCTAGATTGGATATTGAGCAATGAGGAAGGGTTAGTTAGCAATCTTTTCGTGCGAGGCCCCTTGGGTAAGAGTGAACATAATATGGTGGAAGTTTATTAAGATGGAGAGTGACATAGTTAATTCAGAAACAAAGGTTCTGAACTTAAAGAAGGGTAACTTTGAAGGTATGAGACGTGAATTACGGTAGCTAAGAGAGACTGGCAAATAATACTTAAAGGGTTGACGGTGGATATGCAATGGCAAGCATTTAAAGATCGCATGGATGAACTACAACAATTGTTCATCCCAGTTTGGCAAAAGAATAAACCAGGGAAGGTAGTGCACCTGTGGCTGACAAGGAAAATTAGGGATAGAATCAAGTCCAAAGAAGAAACATATAAATTAGCAAAAAAAAAAGCAGCACACCTGAGGACTGGGAGAAATTCAGAGACCAGCAGAGGAGGACAAAGGGCTTAATTAGGAAAGGGAAAAAAGATTATGAGAGAAAGCTGGCAGGGAACATAAAAACTGACTGTAAAAACTTTTATAGATACGTGAAAAGAAAAAGATTGGTCAAGACAAATGTAGGTCCTTTACAGTCAGAAACAGGTGAATTGATCATAGGGAACAAAGACATGGCAGACCAATTGAATAACTACTTTGGTTCTGTCTTCACTAAGGAGGACATAAATAATCTTCTGGAAATAGTAAGGGACCGAGGGTCTAGTGAGATGGAGGAACTGAGGGAAATACATGTTAGTAGGGAAGTGGTGTTAGGTAAATTGAAGGAATTAAAGGCAGATAAATCCCAGGGCCAGATGGTCTGCATCCCAGAGTGCTTAAGGAAGTAGCCCAAGAAATAGTGGATGCATTAGTGATAATTTTTCAAAACTCCTTAGATTCTGGATTAGTTCCTGAGGATTGGAGGGTGGCTAATGTAACCCCACTTTTTAAAAAAGGAGGGAGAGAGAAACCGGGGAATTATAGACCGGTTAGTCTGACATCAGTAGTGGGGAAAAGGCTAGAGTCGGTTATCAAAGATGTGATAACAGCACATTTGGAAAGAGGTGAAATCATCGGACAAAGTCAGCATGGATTTGTGAAAGGAAAACCATGTCTGACGAATCTAATAGAATTTTTTGAAGATGTGACTAGTAGAGTGGATAGGGGAGAGCCAGTGGATGTGGTATATTTAGATTTTCAAAAGGCTTTTGACAAGGTCCCACATAGGAGATTAGTGTGCAAACTTAAAGCACATGGTACTGGGGGTATGGTATTGATGTGGATAGAGAATTGGTTGGCAGACAGGAAGCAAAGAGTGGGAGTAAACGGGACCTTTTCAGAATGGCAGGCAGTGACTAGTGGGGTCCCTCAGTGCTGGGACCCCAGTTGTTTACAATATATATTAATGATTTAGACGAGGGAATTAAATGCAGCATCTCCAAGTTTGCAGATGACACGAAGCTGGGTGGCGGTGTTAGCTGTGAGAAGGATGTTAAGAGGATGCAGGGTGACTTGGATAGGTTAGGTGAGTGGGCAAATTCATGGCAGATGCAATTTAATGTGGATAAATGTGAGGTTATCCACTTTGGTTGCAAGAACAGGAAAACAGATTATTATCTGAACAGTGGCCGATTAGGAAAAGGGGAGGTGCAACGAGACCTGGGTGTCATTGTACACCAGTCATTGAAAGTGGGCATGCAGGTACAGCAGGCGGTGAAAAAGGCAAATGGTATGTTGGCATTCATAGCAAAAAGATTTGAGTACAGGAGCAGGGAGGTTCTGCTGCAGTTGTACAAGGCCTTGGTGAGACCACACCTAGAGTATTGTGTGCAGTTTTGGTCCCCTAATCTGAGGAAAGACATTCATGCCATAGAGGGAGTACGGAGAAGGTTCCCTAGATTGATTCCTGGGATGGCAGGACTTTCATATGAAGAAAGACTGGATCAACTAGGCTTATACTCACTGGAATTTAGAAGATTGAGGGGGGATCTTATTGAAACGTATAAAATTCTAAAGGGATTGGACAGGCTAGATGCAGAAAGATTGTTTCCAATGTTGGGGAAGTCCAGAATGAGGGGTCACAGTTTAAGGATAAAGGGGAAGCTTTTTAGGACCGAGATGAGGAAAAACTTCTTCACACAGAGAGTGGTGAATCTGTGGAATTCTCTGCCACAGGAAACAGTTGAGGCCGGTTCATTGGCTATATTTAAGAGGAAGTTAGATATGGCCCTTGTGGTTAAAGGGATCAGGGGGTATGGAGAGAAAGCAGGTACAGGGTTCTGAGTTGAATGATCAGCCATGATCATACTGAATGGATGGCGGTGCAGGCTTAAAGGGCCAAATGGCCTACTCCTGCACCTATTTTCTATATTTCTATGTTTAAGATGACTAACACTAAAACCTGAACTTTGGAATCAGAATATCCATACCACTTGTAATTCTGCTAACAATCCAGAAGATGGCACTGTTTTAATGTTAAACAATAATCTATTTACTAATGAGTCAGTTTCCTTCAAGCATTATGCAAGAAAAACTTCGATCGTAGCATGAAAACAAATCTATGTTTGTTAAAGGTGGTGTTATAATCACATCTGTTGAACTTCTTGTGTTCTTTCAAATTATACAAAAAAATATTTTCATCACCTGTGAAACTGTCCCTCCCCATCTAAAATCCTTTGTTCCCCATAAACCTTGTTCTGAGATTTCTGTGTTTTGGTTCGTTGATGTAATCAGCAGAGACTTGACCATGATAGTACATTTCCTGATCAACCCACAATGAACTATATTTTGAGTACAATTCTGACCTTATAGTTCACATGCTTACAGATGAGCTGCTGCTCCAGGACCTCCAAACTATACCTGAAGTTCAGAGACACAAGAGATTCTGCATGTGCTGGAAATCCAGCACTTCACACACAAAATGCTGGAGTAACTCAGCAGGTTAAGCAGCGTCTTTGGAGAGGAATAAGCAGTTGACACTTAAGGGCTGATCATGGGTCTTTGCCCAAAACATCAACTGTTTATACCTCTTTATGGGTGCTGCTTGACCGGCTGAGATCCTCCAGCATTTAATGTGTCTAACCCTGCTTTTCAGGAGCCTTAGATGTCTTCTCAGTTGAGAGCAATCCAGCGTGTCCCTGTTAGTAGTTCAGTTAATATCCATTTATCCTATTTCATATATATTATTCAGGCTTTTACTTGATTTAAAGTGTTCCAAATGTAGAACTAGATATAAACATCAAATTAATATTTATCTCTAAATGAATGAAAAGATCATAATCTTTGTTTTTGCTTGTCTTGAATACCAGTAATAGCAACTTAATAGGTTTGTGTTTACCTTTCGGCCCTGCTGGACTTTGGAGGTATATCAGAAGCAGAGGATGGGTTTATTTAAGATTTTTCCTCGAATTTCAATAAGCTCCCACAAAGGAAGTTAAACAATAAGATTAAACCATATGTAATTGGGGGTAATATATTGGCTTGAACTGATTAAAGCATAGAAAACAGAGAGGGAATAAATGGATCTCTCAGGTGATAAGTAGTGGGATGCCACAGAGATCAGTGCTCGGTTCCTAGCTATTCATAATTTATAGTATATCTGTTATTTGGCTGAGTGGAGTAAATGCAATATTTCCAAATTTGATACAAGATAGGATTGAGAATAGGGAGGAGTATATCAAGAGGCTTCAAGGAGGCGTAGATAAGTTGCAGTTGGCAGATGAGACATAATATGGAAAAACTGAAATGTTTTTATTTAAATGGTGAGAAATTGAGAATGTGGACTTTTGAAGGGACTTATGTCCCTTTAAAGTCACTGAGAGCTAGCATGCAGGTCTAACAAGCAATTAAGAAGGCAAATGACATATCAATGTAAAACAAGAGGGTTTGAGTTCTAGAATAAAACTCTTGTCATTACACCAGTACTTGCTGAGACAGCAAATTGATTTTACACATAGTTCTGGTTTCCTTACCTAAAAAAGGATAAATTTGCATTGAGGAAAGTCAACAAAGGTCAATTAGGCTGGTGTCTACGGTAATGGGCTTGCTGTGTCAGGAAAGATTGAAATGCGAGCTGATATTCTCTAAGAGTGTAAAAAAGTAAGAAGCGATCTCCTTCGAACTTAAAAGTTTTCAAAGCTGCATGAGATGGTTGCAAGAAGGATGTTTCCTCTAGATGGGGATTCTAGTATAAGGACCACAGAATCAGAATAAAGAAAAATTGGGACTGAGATAAAGAGAAATTTATTTTACTGAGATGTGGTGATAATCTTTAGAAATCTCTACTCCAGAGGGCTGTGGAGATTCGGTCATTCGGTTCATTCAGAGCAGAGAGCAGTCAGGCAGGGAAATGACATTGAAGTAGAAGATCAGCCAAGATCTTGATGAACAGACTTGAAGGTTTGACATTCCTAATCTTTTGTTGTTTCATCTGTTTTCTGTTCCACTTCAATACCGACCTGAAAATTGTGGGGATCAGCATTTAACTAAAAATAACCTTGATCTAAGTTTTATGGTGTACAGCTTGGTACCATCTCTGACGAAAACTCACAACAATTTGGTGGGGTGTGTGGTAAAAATGATTTCAACAGGTGAGCAAGACTGAACATTAAATTGACTAATCCTCATAGTTAGCAAGCTCGTAAATGAAAAGCTCTGATCTTAGATAACTTAAAGGTTTTAGAGAAAGTGAAATGAAAATTGTGTTATATACATAGGATTAAGGACGAAGCTGACGAAACGTGATCTCTATAATAAGAAAAATGTTACTTTTAAAATTTTGGAAAGTTCTGTTGTAATTCTTGGGAAATGAAACTCCATATGTGTAAGATAAGTTGTCCAGCACCATAGAAGGATGCTCAGTAGTTGTCACCAAAGCTATTAAAAGCTCTGTTACACCTCAGTTAACAAAGCTTAAAATTTCTCCATAGTTATTACAGCTAGAATTTGTGGAAGAAGTTCTTGTCACATTAACAATTCTATGTTGATTGTATCCTTGGAGGAGTAGATCATCGGTGACAACATCCATTCGTGCCTCCTCATTTTACTGCTATAGACCTTTCAGTCTTCCCTTGAGCAGATGTGAAAGAACAAACCTTACTGATGCTCCACATCCTAAAGTCCAGGTTCAGTGTACAGGGCCTTGCAGCAAAATGAAGTAGCCCTTCTTCCAAAATGCTGACAACCTTTAATAGCTAGTAAAGCAGGAATTGGGGATATATACTAACAGTTAAACCTATTAATACTTTTTTGAGAACGTCCTTGAAAATTTAAATTATTTTCTTGAAAGAAAAATAACAAAACAATTAAATCCTCATTCTAAATCCTTGTACTGGTGCAAAATCCAGGGAGAAATTTTACTGTGTAATACGGCAGATTCCCTGCGAGACTGAGCCTGTCATGAGCTTCTATGTCAGTACAGCAGAGGAGAAGACTGGCCAATTTAATCTTGCAAATCTGACAGGAAATCCCAGAGTTCAGTATTTCTTTGCAAGTGTTCAAATCTTGAACCAGTTTCAAAGGCTGAACACTGGAGTTACTGGCACTAGTCAGCATGATAAAATTTCTTTCTGTCCATACCAATAGAATGCTACCCAACATACCCATAGAACTAAAAGCAAAACGGCAGTACATGTTACAAAATGTTTCTAATTCCTTGGTCATTTTGTCTTAATAGTTAATATGGTCAAGTTTTACCCTTTTCTTGATAAGCATCCAGACAGACCCTGTTCCAGAGGTTAATGGATGATTTTCAGTAATGTAATCAATGTTCCTTCACTATCCCAAGTGCACTGAGAGCAGTTATTACACCCTCGAGTTCAGATTAGCTTATTCACTCTCAGTCTAGGATGAAAAAAATGGTTCTTTATGGCCTTACTAAACTTTCAAGCATTTTAAGGTTACAGAAAATTCCATGTCAATTTACAGTAAGTCAAATAATAGAGATAATATATTAACTTTAATCACAGGAGGTGTGGTCTTGTTTTTGTACTGAAAGCAAAGTAAATTACTGAAAATAATATGTAAATAATTTAGTTATCTTGTCATTTATAAGCACTGGCTACTGGAAAATTTCCAATCTTTAAAAGACATACAATTCATTTTTCATTCTTTCTCAATCTGAAGCCATATAATGTAAAACGGAAGTATTTGTATTCATGTCTGTCTTTCCTTGAGTTACTTAGAGAGACCAGTGTAGAATTTGGTTATTATTTGTATTGAACTATTAGCAGATTTATCAGCCTTTTTCCCCCCACCTTCACCCACCTACTATTACTTATTTAAACCGTAAATTTAATTAAACATTTATTGATTTTATTTGTTTCTCAGAGCTTGTACTATTTTGAAATGTTTTACACTTCTTTCTCAACGGTAAAATTTAAGTTACTGGCCAGACTTACTTACCTAAGCTTTTATTTTACTTGAAAGAGCAATAATCTAATGCTTAGCTGCATTTTACCTGAGAATAGTCATGCCAGTGTAAAGATAAGTCTATTATGTTGATTTGTATATCCCCAGAGGTAGGCAAAACACCATTGTTGCTTTTAGACACTACTTTGCAAAAGTATTGAAGGAATCAATTGTATGCATCTTAATTTGGAAGTCTCAATAGATTCTGGGAATGGCACATCGAGCCCACTGTTCATCAAATCCATGATATTTTCAGGCTTTGCAAAGACAGGTGCAGCTGTAGCTTATTTCACAAATTTCTCAGTACTGGTTTGTTAGCTTGTCCTGTGGATAGAGGTAGATGTTACTCTTACTACGTTGCTTGTAGAATGTGGACACCACCATGACACTACATTTTAAGGCAACTTATACAGCCTCAGGACATTATGCAATGCTTTGAAGTCAGTGAAGTAATCTTGAAGTATCGTGGCTGGTAAAGCATAGCAAAATATGAGAGCCAATTTGCTGTATAGACCCCACAAACAACAACAAAAGAAAAATCACCTCTGACAATCTGATATCCCAGTGTGTGGAAATCCCTGGGTTTTGGCACCCAGCTAGCTCATTAATCCAAAGTGTGAGTCATAGGTCTGCACAGTGGGATCACTGGAAGAGTTATCATTCTGCTATGTAACATGTAAAAGCAGAGTGTATAGGATGATTCTTGGACTAAAATCCAATGATAAAAGTCTGCTATTTCGGCACAATGTTAGTCCTTAGGGTGCTGGATTATCATTTTGCTGTAATTTGTGATGTTGGTTGATGAATAAAATTGGTCAGAGCGCTGAAACTGCTGCCCTCTTCTGCTTTTATGTGCTCCTGGGGGAGATCAATCTTTACAGATTCAGGTGAGTTGTTAACGCTCTTAACCTGTAATTTTGCGTACAGTCTGTAGGGTATATTTCAATGATAACACAGCTTCCACATGAAGGCTGTGTTTTAAAATTAGGCAAGTTAAAGCTTTGGGAAATTGGCAACTGACTGGAAGATAAAGGGGTCTGATTTTTAACAAGTTATTTATTTTTATTCATTTAGAGATACAGTGTGGAATAGGCCCTTCCGGCCCAATGAGCAACACCAGCAAGCAATCAACCGTCTATTTAACACTAGCCTCATCACAGGCCAATTTACAATGGCCTATTAACTTGACTAACCAATACTTTTTTGGACTGTAGTAGGAAACCCATGTAATAATAGGGAAACCGCTTGAACTCCTTAGAGGTGGTGTCGGAGTTGAACTCTGAACTCCAGTGCCCTGCCCAATCTGTAATAGTGTCATACTTACTGCAACACTATTGTGGTCCCACGTTTATCAATGAACTTATGTGAAGGCAGCATTATTCCAAATTATTTGACAAGTAACAAGTGCAGATTATCTTCAAACAAGGAAAAACAGAGGATTATGATTATGGTGTAGGTTTTCCTGATTGTTGAAAAGCTCAAAGCACTGGATCCAAAGAGACTTGGGATCCAAGAATGCAGGCCAGTGAAAAGTCATTGTGGAGTGTAGAAGAGGGCTAATAGAATGCTGACCTTTGTATCAATTGTGTTGGAGCAGAAAAGAATGAAAATACGATCAGGCAGAGTTCCATTTAGACTGCGCCTGAGGAGTGTGGGCATTACTGGGAAGTGCATTTTAGAAAAGGTAAGATTCTTGGAGGGAATGCAGTGTATTGTCTACATTCCAATGGCAAATTAAGTAGAGGGATTACAGAAACCAGGTTGGACTTCCTGGTTTTAGGGTTAGTAGATTATTTAAATGATGTTTTCATTGTATCAACGGAACCAAAAGGTGAGTTGAAATAAGGTATTTTCACAGTTAGATGATTTGAACAATTTTAGAAAAAACTTTTACATGCAGAGTATTGTAGAAATTGGAGTTCTCTTCCACAAATGGCAGTAAATGAATTTGAGGTGCAAGTTTGTTTTGTTAACCAGTAGTATTACATTGTAGGAGAAATATATTAGAATATAGAATACAGATTAATCATAATCTTGTTGAATGATGAAATAGAAGAAGCAGGCTACATCCTCACTCTTCTTCCGGCGGTACATTAACCCCACTTGGAGTGGATGCCATCAGTTGTATCAGTAACGTGAATAATAGATAGATAGATAGATAGATACTTTATTCATCCCCATGGGGAAATTCAACATTTTTTCCAATGTCCCATACACTTGTTGTAGCAAAAACTCATTACATACAATACTTAACTCAGTCATAATATGATATGCATCTAAATCACTAACTCAAAAAGCATTAATAATAGCTTTTAAAAAAAAAAAGTTCTTAAGTCCTGGCAGTTGAATTGTAAAGCCTAATGGCATTGGGGAGTATTGACCTCTTCATCCTGTCTGAGGAGCATTGCATCGACAGTAACCTGTCGCTGAAACTGCTTCTCTGTCTCTGGATGGTGCTATGTAGAGGATGTTCAGGGTTTTCCATAATTGACCGTAGCCTACTCAGCGCCCTTCGCTCAGCTACCGATGTTAAACTCTCCAGTACTTTGCCCACGACAGAGCCCGCCTTCCTTATCAGCTTATTAAGACGTGAGGCGTCCTTCTTCTTAATGCTTCCTCCCCAACACGCCACCACAAAGAAGAGGGCGCTCTCAACAACTGACCTATAGAACATCTTCAGCATCTCACTGCAGACATTGAATGATGCCAACCTTCTAAGGAAGTACAGTCGACTCTGTGCCTTCCTGCACAAGGCATCTGTGTTGGCAGTCCAGTCTAGCTTCTCGTCCAACTGTACTCCCAGATACTTGTAGGTCTTAACCTGCTCCACACATTCTCCATTAATGATCACTGGCTCCATATGAGGCCTAGATCTCCTAAAGTCCACCACCATCTCCTTGGTCTTGGTGACATTGAGACGCAGGTAGTTTGAGTTGCACCATATCACAAAGTCCTGTATCAGTTTCCTATACTCCTCCTCCTGTCCATTCCTGACACACCCCACTATTGCCGTATCATCAGCGAACTTCTGCACATGGCAGGACTCCGAGTTATATTGGAAGTCAGATGTGTACAGGGTGAACAGGACCGGAGAGAGTACGGTTCCCTGTGGCGCTCCTGTGCTGCTGACCACTGTGTCAGACCTACAGTCTCCCAACCGCACATACTGAGGTCTATCTGTCAAGTAGTCCACTATCCAATCCACCATGTGAGAGTCTACTCCCATCTCCGTTAGTTTGTGCTTTAAGATCTTGGGCTCAATTCAATCAAATACACCACGTTCAAGTGCATCATAAGATCAAGATGAAGGCTGTGACTTTGAAATCCTGTTGATTAACTTACTGTCCTAACTTATGAAATGCTGAAGCTCTGCTTAGTTGGCCAGAATTCATCAATAGGAATTTGCTAATTGGCCCAAATACTCAATATGGTCTTATAATTGTATGGACTTACTCTTTTGTGTGGCCACCCTTATAGTTTTTTGCAACTCTTTTGCAATATTGTAAACGAAATTTATTAATATTAATTCATCGTTAAGGACCTTCACCAACCGAGACATGCTCTATCCTCCTTACTATCATTAGCGATGTGATACAGGAGCCTGAAGGCCCTCTCTCATTGTTTTAGGAAAGGCATCTTCCCTTCTGCCATTAGATTTCTGAATGGTCCATGAACACTATCTTGCAGTTCCTCTTTCAGCACTGTCTGTCTATGTACCATTGTAACCTACAGTAATTTATTATGCCTGCAGTGTACTGCTACAAATTTCATGACTAATGTCATTGACAATAAACTTGATTCAGTTTTGGAAATCAAATCCTGATTTCCTGGTTAGTCCAAACCTAATATTTTATATGTTAAAGCGGTTAGATTTTTGTTTCTACACGTTCCTATATATGTTCCTTAACAAAAGGCACTAAAATTGATTAATGCACAGAAAGAAGCACAAATTGTGTTTAACCAATTTGATGGATTTTTTTTTTGATGAAGTACCAGTTAGAGTTGAGGGTATGGCAGCCAATGTAACATACGGGGTCATTGAACAGGTTCATTGGCTAAGTTGAAGTACGTGGCTTAAGAGAGTCTTTAATGGTGTGAATACAACATTGGCTAAGTAATAATCATGGTGAATGGCTGTATTCATTTTGACTGGAAGGTGGTGAATTGTTGTTAGGGCCATTAATTGTTTTATTCTGTGTTAATGGCCCAGACTTTGGGGTGTCAGTTATAGTTTCTACGTTTGTAAAATGTTATGAAGCTTGGCTGTATTATGAACTGCAAAAAGGATAATGATGAATTGCTGCAGAATATAAACAGGTTGATGGAATGGGCAAATGCATGGCAGATGAAGTTCAATGCAAAGAAATGTGACGCATTTAGGTTGGAAGAATAAGCAGAGACAATATAGGATCAAGGATACTTTTATATAAGTGGTCCGTGAACAGAGGTATCTCAGCATATGATACATAATCCATTGCAAGTGACACCACAGGGTGAGAGAAAATGATGAATAAGGCATATGCTATTCAGAATGAAAGAGTACATAGAGAATAAAAGTAGGGACACCATGCCACACCTTTATAAAGCACTGATCCTGACTCAGCTGGAATTCTGTGTTCACTTCTGGTTGCCTCATTTTAGAAACAATATGAAGGAATTAAGAGGGTCTGAACAAGGATAGATCAAAGATGCTGAGATGTTACATAAAAATCTGAACAGAGATCAGAAGTGTATAAAATGATGTATCTGCACAGCTAAAAGTGGGAACTGCTTCAGTAAGTGAAGGGATCACCGACTAGACACCACAGGTATAAAATACAGGGGAAGAGAATTAAATGGTATGAATAAAAAAAATTGAAAAGCATGTGTACTTGGAATTTGGAATGCACTGTGTGCAAATGTGATGGTGACAATTGCACTGTGGCCTTCAAGAGGGAATTAGATAAATAAATAATGAGGGAAAATTTCCAAGGCTGCAGAGAAGCATCCAGGGGTTGGAGTTAGTGAGTTGGTCTGATAGGGAGCCAGCATGAACAAATGGGCTGAATTCCTTCTATTGTGCTTAAACAATTCAGTGATTTTTAAAGTGATTTTTAAAGTCAATTTTTATCACTTTCTTAAAATTGACAGTCCAGGAGAAATACATAATATCACATCTGTTGGTATCCAGATTTATTGAAGGAAGTTTTAACATACTAATTGTAAGAGTACTCTTCATGACACTTTAAGTGTTTCATTTTGAAAGTTTTTTAATTTAATGGATTACCATTATAAAATCAGTAGTAATTGTTTTTTACAGAGTGGAGAATAAACTCTCTACTGCCCACATTAAACACTACCCCTGCATGTGACCCACATTTATCTCTCTTTTTGTCTGGTATTTCATACATACCTGATAATGTCTTATTATTCTGTTCGATCAGCTTCAATCCTATTGCATTTAAGCCGAAAGATCTCTTGAAATATGATTTTATGTACCGATGTATAAAAGAAAATGTTCTTTTTGTACTTGATTGGTACGCTCCCTATTCTGTAATTTGGCAAGGCATGTTGGCCTTGATGTTATTAAAGGGCAAGAGCCCTTAAATGACACTACATATGCTTGCAAAACTCTCTATGCAGTGGCATGAATTAAGAAATTGAAGTCTTGACCTTCCAAAAGGAGATGCAGTCTAAATGTGCTCCCTTTACATCACTTCCTTGTGAAAAAGCAATGAATCTCTATGCTGGAGATCTTGAATGGAATTTACTGTTTTTATTTTGTTAAATGTCACCATTATTTATGGCATACATGACAACACATTTAGACATGCACTGTTAAATGTGGAGATCCAAAAGTTCTTATCTAAGATGTGCTACTCACCCATAAGCTACATTGAAATGGAATTTCACTGTGTGTGGCTTCATCTTCAGTTCCATTCAGCAATGTGGAGTTCCTGCACAGAATTTGTAGGCTAGGGCCAAATTTTACCAAAGAAACTTGAGTCGTACCCATTTCAGTCCAGCTATCATTTTTTACAGCATGATCAATTTTAATTACTGCCAACCACACTGTCTGCCTCTGAAAATTAACTTCTGCATGTGTGAAGACTGATACTTTCAGCTTTTAACTGTTGAATATTTTTAAAATGTCTTTATACTGTCTGTCTTTGCTGTTGGTACCAGACTGTTTCTGACATTCACTTCGCAGTTCATTCTCTGCATTCATGAATAGTTGTTTTATGTGATTGTTTAGAGGGTGTGCATTTCTTCCACTTTTAGCACATTTCAGAATTCTCTGGAAGATATAAAGCCGTTTGGATGACTTGCTTGCAGCAACACCATGTAAAAAAAGCTTAAGGAAATTTAATGGGCAACTGACATTCTTCGCTGAGTTTTAGTACATTCTGGCCCTTTACTTTCCCGCAGCTGTAAATGGTAACTTAGCTTAGTATTCCATATCTGTTCAAAACAAAAAATCTTTATTCAGATCCATGTGCTCTTTTTGCTTGCTGTAAAATTCTTTGATAATGTAATATTAGCTGCAAATGTGTGTTGCATTTGATAGTGCAGCCTTCTGTCATGTAAACAGTTGGTCTACATTTATCGCTTAGCTATACAGTAAATGCTGTATTGTATTTGAAACTAGTTTCAAGGTTAAGGTATTTGGTTCTCTTTTGGTTTAATTATTCAGGAATGGGGGAAAAAACATATTACTGATCAAAACTACCTTAAAGAGACACTATTTTTTGTAATTATTGCTGGCTGAATAGGCATCCTGTCTGAAAAATTCCTTCACAGGATACCACTGCAGTTCCTGAAAGTAAGTTTTCTACCTTTACTCTTAAAATTTCAATTCTTGCAAATAGAGTTGAAATCTTTTAATTGGTATGTCCTCCTGAAAATTAAATTGTCCCACTTTGTTGTCTTTAATTAAGTAAGAGCTGTCATGACTGGCTTAAATACACAGAGAATCAAATAGTACTTAGGAAAAAAGATCTCTTTAAAAAGGAAAGTGTTCGTTAATTATAACTGATAGCTGATGTCAAGTATCTGTAAACTTTTTAAAGGAAATGGGTAAGGATGGAAAAATATATATAATTACACAGATAATTCTATTTAAAATATTTTCTGTACCCTATTTCAAGAAGAATTTTTGTTTTAAATTGTTTTTCATCTGGATATACACTGTATTTCAGTAACATATTTGTTCATTTAAATTTACAGAAATAAATGTTGTATTCAATCAGCTACCATTTCGTAATCTTTATCCAGTATGCATAAAGAAAATTATTTACTACATTCCTTATTGACTAAGGTTAAGGGGCAACTTCTTTAAGTAGGGCTTCTTGTGACACAATTATACTATATGACGTAGAAGCATCGTTAGGCCATTCAGTCCATTGAATCTGCTTTGCTGTTGATCATAGTTAATTTACTTTTCCCTCTCAATCCCATACTCCTGCCACCTTTCTGTAACCTTTGATGCCCTTACTAATCATGAACTTATCAACCTCCACTTTAAATATATCCAAGGATTTAGTCTCCACAGTTGTGTGTGGCAATGAATTCTACAGTTTCACCACCCTTCGGCTAAAAATAGAATTACTCCTCATCTCTGTTCTAAAGGGATTTCCTTTTATTCTGAGACTGTGTCCTTTGGTCCTAGACTCTCCCAATACTGGAAACAACTGCCCTACAAACATCCTATTCCAGGCACAATATTCAGTAGGTTTCAATGATATCCTCTCCCATCCTTCTAGCAAGTACAGACCCAAGGCCATCAAACACCCCTCATACTTTAACCTTTCCAATCCTAGAATAATTCTGGACCTTCTACAGTGTCAGCACATCCTTCATTAGTGCTTACAGTACTCCAGATGTGGTCTGACAAAAGGCTCAGCATGACTTCCTTGCAATCCTATTCTAGGCATTAGGCTGTTGATGGGAGTGATACAAATTGCCTCATTTTCAGCAGCTCTTCAGCCCCTGCTTATTGAGTTAAGATTTCTCCTTGAGGAGGAATAACAGAAGAAAACCACATTCCAGCTTTACACACCCAAACACAAACAAGAGAAAATTGCAGATGCTGGAAATCCAGGCAACACACACACAAAATTTTGGAGGAACTCAGCAGGCCAGGCAGCATCAATGGAAAAGAGTACAGTCAATGTTTTGATCCAAGACCCTTCAGCAGGACTGGAGAAAAAAAGATGAGTAGAGTTAAAAGGTGGAGCAAGGGGAGGGAGATACACAAAGTGATAGGTGAAACCGGGAGGGGGAGGGGTGAAGTAAAGAGCTGGAAAGTTGATTGGTGAAAGAGATATGGACTGGAGAAGAGGGAGTCTGATAGAGGACAGAAGGCCATGGAAGAAAGAAAAAGGGTTGGAGCACCAGAGGGAGGTGCTGGGCAGGCAAGGAGATAAGGTGATGGCTCCACCCCCTCTCCACATTCCCCATCCCCCTTTCCCTCTCTCTTCTTTTCTCCTTGCCTGCCCATCACCTCCCTCTGGTGTTCCTCCCCCCTCCCCTTTCTTCCATGGCTTTCTGTTCTCTCCTATCAGACTCACCCTTCTCCAGCCCTGTATCTCTTTCACCAATCAACTTTCCAGCTCTTAACTTCACCTCCCTCCTGCCCCCCCCCCCCCACCCCGGTTTCACCTATCACCTTGTGTTTCTCCCTCCCCTCACCCCACCTTTTCATTCTACTCCTCATCTTCTTTTCTCCAGTCCTGCTGAAGGGTCTTGGACCAAAACATTGACTGTACTCTTTTCCATAGATGCTGCCTGGCCTGCTGAGCTCCTCCAGCATTTTGTGTGTGATGTTTACACACCCAAATACTAATTAACTATCTCTGATTCACCTGGAATATTTGTTTTCTCCTCTTTGTAGTAAATTTAGTCTATTATACGTTCAGAATATGATGTGATAGACCAAAATCAATGTTAATTTTGACGTTCTAACTATTGTTTCTGTCTTGTTAACCAAAATGTCATCACTAAGCAGTGATATTACCATTCTCCTGTACAAGTGATGCAGTGGTGTTGTAGATGTTGTCATCTGCCCACCATCATTACTAGCTCACTACAGGCTGTTCACTCACCCAAAACCTTTGGTAGCTCAATACTGAGGCTTTATCCCAGCAGTCACAACCCATGATTCTAATCCAGAATATGCAGACTAATTGCATGTAATGCCTAGCCTGAAGTCTGCTTGTTGTTATTCCTCTCTGCGCCTCATGGCATATTGGGTGACAACCTTGCTGTTTCTTTAGCATTTGTCTGCTTTTTACAAGGCTGAGTTGCTAGCTCGATGTTCAACCCAGCAGAGGTGGAACGCATGCAAGGAGCCGGCCGGATTTGAACTCAGGACCGCTCGTCTCAAAGTCCAGTGCAGATGCTACTATGCCACTGGCTGACTATTGAAGTCTGCTTAAGTTATTTAAATTCTTTTACCTTAATCTTTACTTTTTTTATTTGGGAAATTTATTTTTTTCTGAAAGTTCTAATAATTGAAAGTTATGAGGGTCTCTTTTAGTTTTCTACTTCATAGAACATAGAACAGTACAGGCCCTTCAGCCAAAGATGTTACGCCAACCCTTTAACCTACTCCAAGATCATTCTAACCCTTCCCTCCCACATAGCCCTCCATTTTTCTTTCATCCAAATATTGAGTGTTGGTATACATATAAATACATTTTAGTGAAAGGAAAAAATAAAACTATTATTGTTTTCCTCAAAATCTGCACTATTTATTAAATGCGTTATGAAGCAGATGGAATTTACTCCCCTTGCCTGTGGAGAGACCCGACGGCAACAATACAAGAATCTCTGTGCCATCCAGGTCAGTGTAGACCATTGGAAAAACAAACATTACCGGCATAACAGTGGCTATGATTTGTACTATTAACGCTTTGCATCAACTTGCCGTGGGCTCTTCCAAATCACCTTTGAAACATTCATTCTTCACCAGATGGAAAGCTAATGAACAGCAGAGCATAGGACTGCCCTGACCTCCATTGGGCATACCCAATTTGGATATATTGTTGCCAGGTCAAAATCTTGGATGTCTCTACTTCAGAGTACTGTAGAATTATCTCCACCACTGCACAATCAACTGTTTATTCAAGAACACAGTTTTAGCTCATCACTTATTCACAACAAGGTTACTAAGGCAGAGCTTTCCTCTGCAAAAAAAAATGGCAGAGAAGATTAGAGAGAGCATTTGTCCCAGAACACTTGGATGCAATTATTATAAACCAATAATTTTAGCAACTTTAACACTTCCAGAGACTGAGTTACCAACTTTTTCCTCTCTGGATGAAGTTAATCAAGAGGAGAAAAAGAAGATATGCAAACCGTAAAGAGAATTCTAAGCTTTAAAATTATTAAATGTTCCATGGGATGCTCACTTTGGGAATTGGAAGTATATTCAAAGCTGGATTTAACTCAACCTTGCAATGAAGCATTCTAGCTACTTTGCTTAACTATCGGCTTGAGGAATTAGTGAATCAGTTATATAATCAAAACTACTGGATCTCAGTTTCTTATCAATGAAAGCTATTCAAGTAAAATTTTCTCTATTTAGAGTCTCCTAGGGCAAACACTTGCAAAATACTATGTGTTATTAATCTGTGGTAACACACGCAAAATGCTGAAGAAATTCAGCAGTTCAGGCACCATGAAGAGGAATAAACAGTCGATGTTTTGGGCCGAGACCCTTCATCAGGACTGTTAATCTACAAATGATCTGTATTTGTGAACAGTACCAGATATAGAACATAGAACATTACAGCACAGTACAGGCTCTTTGACCTACAATGTTATGCTGACCTTTTAACCTACCCTAAGACCAATCTAGCCCTTCACCTTCTACATAACCTTCCATTTTTCTATCATCTTTGCACCTATCTAAGAGTTTCTTAAATGTCCCTAATGTATCTACCTCCATCTCCCGCCTATACCTTCCTCCAATCATGGGTCTCGACCAGAAACATCAACTGTTTATTCCCATCCATAAGCACCTGCTGAGCTCCTTCAACACATTGTGTGTATCATTCTAGATTTCCAGTATCTACCTGTTGTGTCTATGGTCTTAAAATTATGCCTCTTCATATTAGCCATTTCCACTAACTGTCTATTTGACAGTCATCATCTTGTGTACCTCTCTCAAGTCACCTCTCATCCACCTTTGTTCCAAAGAGAAAAGCTCTAGCTCACTCATCCTATCCTCATAAGACATGCTTACTCATCCTGGTAAATCTCTTCTGAAATATATTTGAAGCTTCTATGTCCTTCCTATAATAAAGGGACCAGAACTGAACACAATATTTCAAGTGTGATCTAACCAAGGTTTTTCAAAGCAGCCACATTACTTTGCGGCTTTTAAGCTCAATGAAAGTCAGCAACCCGTATGGTTTCTTAACATACCCTATCAACTTGCAGGTAACAATTTGATTTTAGGCAGCTAATCAAGAATCAGAACCATAGTTATAACAGGTTAGTGATGTCTGAGGATGTAAAAAGATTATGCTTTATGGTATTTATTTTGTTTTTGACAGATGCTCTTTTGTTACCATTTATTTTGTCACAAAATGTGGGTAACATTCAAAGCTAGCACCTCAGTTAGTTACACCAAACATGCTGTAAATTTGCAGCTGTGTATTGTACTCAATTTCTGAAACTAAATTGATTTGAAATAAAACCTTATTTTAGAAAGCATCCAGTGCTGCTATATAGTGCATTTAGCTCATGTAACCAAGAGGACTTCTCTCCAAGAGGACTTTGTTACTATAGTGCAGTACTTCTGACAAATTTTGTGCATTCATTTTCAATTCAAAGGCTACTCGGCTTGTTTATTCTATATCTTTAGTAATTGAAGTCTCACGTCAAAGAAGCAGTGCCTGTTGGATTGTGGATATTATATTGGAGAAAATTGAAGTTCTTGTCTCAACAGTTTATTTTTATCCTATACAAATTAACAAAATAAATAAGCTGTGTTTATTTCTGTTTCCTGTTATTTGTGTATCGGTGATGTATACTGAAAATAATTGCTGCAAACTTGGGGTTATCTGGTCAGCACTCTGAAGTAATGCATTTCCATAATTTTGTGCTTATTTACAGGTGGCTTTTGTATTATTGAGAATATGTTTGATAATTGCCATTTAAGCAACTGTGATGAACATTTTTCCAAGGACACAGGCTGAAGTCCAATCTGAATTAAATTAAAAGTACCGATTGAGCTGGTTATTTGACTCACTGAGTCCATGGTAACATTTGTGCTGCTCTTAAGCCTCCTCCTCCATTTAACTCATTTATCAGCATTGTTAACCATTCATTTTCCCTCCTGTTTATCTTGCCATCCCTCATATTCTGCCTTTCCACATTGTCATTACCCTGCTTAAGAACATTTGGGCTGAATTTTCTCTGTGACTTCTTAGTAACTAAATAGACTTTTTTTTTCTCCTTTAACAAGTGAAAACACACTCAGTGACTATCAGGACCCATCATAATTTTAAAGATTTGTATAATGAAAAAGAAAATCTTTCAGCCTTGTTTTATGGTAAGAGAGACCAAATCTATATGTTTTGTTAATAGATATCACCTCATAATTTTAATGTTCTAGTAAGTCTTTCTACATCCTTTCGGAGCTTTTTTGTAAAATACAACGTTCAGAATGGCACACAGTAGTCCAAATGTGCTGAGACCAAGGTTCAATAGAAGTTTATCTACTTTTCAATTCTATCCCTCAAGACGTAAACCTTGTTGCCTGGTTTGATTTTATTGTGGCCTTATTGACCTGTGTTGCAATTTCATTGAGTGCAACCCTGTACTTGGTTTGATCAAATTGTGGCCCTCACATAGCCTATATCTGCATTTCAGTTTATTGTGCTGATCTAAGTCTTGCAAAATTAATGTAATTTTCCTTTCATTTGGATTCAGTGAATGAAATATCATCTTCAGATATGCAGCTTGACTGAACATGCAAGAGAAAATATTACTTCACTAAAATTACTAACATCTAGGTGGTATCCACAACATCATTCTGTAATAGTTTTTGCATAACAAAGTGGTTAATCCCCCACCCCAAAAATTAATTGATGCATTTTGCTCTGAGCAAGTATTGTCAGAAAAAGTGATTATTTTAGTACACTGCTTTTGAATGTTTTCAAATTGTCATTGGCATTGCTTCAGTTACATTACCCAGGTCTGCTGACAGCTGATTTTCCAGTATGTAAAACAGCATTTGCAGTTAGCTCTGTAGATGTGGTCAGTGTGTAACACAGCAGCGGCTGAGCAGACCGATTATACCGCCAGAATAGTCAGTAGCGAGATAGCAGACAAAACATCTGTGTCTCATTTTCATATCTAGCTAAATAAAATGACACAAAAACACACAAGCAGACTCGAGGGTAGCTGTGTGTTTCTCCTGGGAATGAGAAAAGCATGTTGGAGAGATGCAGGTTATCAGAGAACCATGAAGACAATAATATAACCTGACACATTTGAAATGAGACACCAGTTGTCATGGCAACGGCTCACGTGGGAGTAGATCTCGAGAGACAGCTATGAGATGTAGTATAAATGATGTTTGATTAGAACTTAAATCATTTAGGCTCAGGGAAGATAGGCCTTTTGTCAGCATGGGACCTTGGGTCACTTGTAAAGCGACTGGGCCTGAACGTATTAGCCTTGCACGTGGTCCTGGGGGTGAAAGGGCATGCAGACTGATTAGTTTGCCCTTCTCCACTTAGTTTTTCATAACCTTCTGAGTACTAAAGCATCATTTCTGTACCAAAAACCACTTCACATGTAAAGAGACCATTTACTCTTGATAATAGAGGTACTGTTAACAATTTGAAATTTGGAATATTGAACTGCTTAATGTAGTATTGTTTGGGATGGTTTCACGATGTAAAAGCTATTCTACATTAAACATTTTCTGTGCAGCAATATAAATTGTTCTTAAATAGTTAAGGCAGTGGACAGCATTCTTCATAACAAAAAAATTACATTGTGCATGCAACATTTATGTCATTCTAATTTAAACTTTATAGCCGTTGAATGTCGTTTAAGTTCCACTTTGTCGCACACAAAGAACAAGTATTCTTCATCTTATATGAAACAAAATACTGGCAGCATCTCCAATTTGCAATTAATGTAGTTTCAGTTTATTTTCTATGTTCCTTCAGGCTGCAGGAAATTGCATGTTTTTTTTATTTGGTGGCAGCCAGTGCAGAAGTGTAGAGTGCACAGAGCCTGCCTGAAGGGCTGTGTCATTTGCAGTGTTTCAAGTAATGAATCCTGGATCTGGGCTCTCTTAGACAAATGACCTGTGGCCTAGTGGCCGTTTGTGGACCCAAATGATTTTGTCAGCTGTCACTTTATAGCCAGAAAAATGTCAAAGCCCATGGACAAGTGCTGCATGAAGGAATTTCCACCTGCTATTAAATATTCTGTACTAAATAAGCCCTTGTTACCTAATAAACAATATGATCATAAATTACATAATTCTTCCATGTTGAGTGTGAGTGTTTAACTTTTTTGCAGTAATAGTGTGCACCTTTGGAGAATATAGCTTTATACTTTCACAGGATTCCTGTTTATTCTGCAAGAATTGAGGGCTTAGAGAGCATAGAATTCTTTTTCACCAGTATTGACAATTTTAAACCAGAAAGTTTTACTTTATTTTCATGTTCTTATTTATCGGTATTATCCCAGTTATTATTTCTCCATTTTCAGTGTAGATTATGTTTCTCATTATTTCGGTTTATGATTCCCTTTTTTTTTCCTCATTCTTTCTCTCCATTTGTTTAGGCATGTGTTATATTCTGCGTTATATTCCTGCTAATTCTATTTTAACCCATTTATCACATATTCATAAAATTAAATCTGCACATGAACTGGAAGTATTTGAAAAAGGAAGTACAGGATACAGCTCTAAAAAAGTAGAAGAATAAATGTGTCTCTAGACATATCAAGGACTTAAAGACTGAAGATTGTTTCTGATTACTTTAAACAATTATAAGCTATTCTTCTGAAAATTTCAGAAACTTTCCTTAAACTAAAATAATCAGAGCTTCATTTGTGATTGTTTTATTTGCAGAAGTTATTTTTTGATTAATACTGACTAGATTTGTCCTGTAGCCATCACACCTAATTGCTGAATTTATAGAATACAACACAGGCAATTTCTATAAAGAAAAAACCCACGAAACATTAGTAAGTGAAAGAAAAAAACGAAATCATAGTTTCTCATTAAACTAATATATTTAAAGTAAGTGGAACTATTTAAAACAATCATCTTCTTTCCCCATCTGTTTAAATTGTAATATTCTGTCAATCACATAATTTCAAAATTGACTGAATGTTTCATTAATCATGCAGCTTGTTTAGTATGTTAATAGTCAAAAACACTCCTTTTGTCAATGCCTCTTTCAGTCAAGAACCTGATAGTGTACTGAGCTGTACGTTTTCCTTTCCACTTTTGCTTTTTAATTGAAGACTTTCCTGTTTATTGTCTATATGACTCTGGACAGTCACAGCCCAATTCAAATGAATATGACCCAACACACAACACCTAAAGGTTCAATTTTAATTCAAGTTTCACACACAGGAGTCATGAAAGATGGATATTGTGAGATAAAAGAAAACATCACATTTGTCTTATTCAGGGTTGCCTTCTGTATCTCGGATTTCAATGTTTTTTTGAAGAATGGAGGGAACCTTACTTAATTACGAGAGTATTTTGTGCCTTCATAGGGATTGAGTAATTGGAGCAACGAGGAGCTGATATAGGTTCCCTTTTAAACATAAAGCAAAGCTGGTTTCGAATTTTATTGCACTAATTACAACTTCTCATAAACACATGCTGTGGTGCTTTGAAAGAAAGCTAAACAGCCGGATAGTCACTTCCAGCTTTTGCCTCCAGATTGTGGTGTTGAATACATGAGGTGATAAGAAACATAGACATGTGCACAGTGATCTATTTTTCTTCGCAGCCATATTCAAAATAACGTACCAATGATACAAATGGATGGGATGTAATCTGACAGTGGTGGTTTATTGAAGAGTAATCCCTTCAGTGCTGAGCTTGTTAAATTCAAGCTCATAAGTTAGGAGAACCTGATTTACTTCAGGTTACTGAAAAATAAATCAAAAGATTTCAGTTTTCCTATATCTTCCAATTTTCTATACTCTTCTGTGAAAACAATGATTCATTGGGACTTTAGTGACAGCAATCGATTTTCACGTCTCTGTTTAGCATAGTAAGGCACCGGGTAATGCCAGCCTTTATACGACAGTGATGTGGATGAGCATCCATACAATCTAGTAGTCATGAATCTGGTAATTGGTGCAAACTTTGACATATCAAAATGGTTTCCATATTGCCAGAAAGCAACATACTCAGTGTACGCGCCTCCTTTATTACAGTCAGAGCTGCCAATCTTTAATGATGATTCCCTGTGTTGATTGAAAATCATTCAACACAATTGTAACATGGCAAAATTGTCTTGCTTTCATGCATAATAAGCATTAAATCTGGTAGTTTTAAAATATTAGTGTTAGTGCACTGTTGTACAATCTTAATATTCATATAATAGTTTGTTCTGTATATATTGGAATTTATTAAGTCACCATAAGCCAATTCTGCTTAACATAATTTAAACTCCAACATTTTTTGGTTATCCAGTTGCTCATTTGAGTATTTTTAGCAGTTGGGCAACACAACATAATAAATTAACTACGGTGAAAAAAAGTAGTCCTTAAATTATGGTTTATGGATACTGAATTTCTTTGATTGTTTAGCATCAGATAAATAGTTTCCTTTATTGGTGTTGTATCTCAGTGTTTCATGGATGTGTCCAAGACAAGATTCCAATAAATAAAACTCAAATGCTCAAAATGTCAGACTTTACAAATAATACTCTATTTCTTTTGGTATTAAATCAATCAATGTGTGTGCTTGCGCGCAATGGGTTGCAAAAATATGTGTTAACTTTTTTATGAATTTATTGGCTTTTCGGAAGCTGCAGTGCATTGGGATGCAATTAAATTTGGTTACAATTAGTTAAAATAAAGCTCTGCATTATTTCAAAGAATTTTATTCTGTTTGGGTAAAAATATCTTTAAATGTTTAGATTATGATTGTCTTCTTCCTGCATAATTCAGTTTGTTAACAGACTGAACTATGAAAACTAGGAAAGTCCCATCTTCAGTACATAGTTCGTATATGTCTAGCGGATCACAGCCAGAGAGAATCTGGATTAGAGGCATGACATGAGCTGTAGTTCCCAATCATTAGTTCTATTTATTTTTAAGCTACCCCTTCTAGTAGAGCCAAGTTGCCTGCTCATAACCTAAAAGGTAACTTACCTTAGACAAATAGTCACTTTGTCTATGTACAGAGGGGCTAGTGAAATGGCATGATTAAAGACTAGGAGGAGAAAATTGTTAGAAGAATGGAGAGATGCCTGTCATCAGTTGCATTACTGACAATTTTAGTCAGGATACTCCTCAGCTGAAGTACATCCTGGCTATCTTCTATACCTTGTTGGAACATTTTTGTAGTAATGTTCACAGCTGTTACCTAGCCCCTTCATATTTTAAAATCTTGAGAGGTCCAGAAATCTGCTCAATAGACAGCAAAAGCTGATTATGCTACAGATGTAAGAATTGGATCTAACTATTCACATTCACTGTGATCCATATGCATCAGATAGCAAACATTCACTTCCAGGCCACTGTTTAGTGCGGTGTGATGGGTTTGATCAGTGAGTTTAAGTCAACTGCAGTTGACAGTGATTCATGACCAAGCAGACTACTGATTTACTGATAGAAGATTTCATTGTGTAAAATAATGTGCATTCTCATCTGTATAACCACCCTTTTAAGTCCTGCACATAGTACCACGTTTTGGTGCATTGGAACATTAAATGATGTCTGGAGGTACAAAAATTGTGGAAGTCTTTGTACTGTGTGCCAAATGCAGCCAACTAGATTATGTTAATGTTTACCTATTTTGCTGTGGTATAAGGATGAGTATTACACCAGTGAGCCTTCTCTTCTTTTAGGAGGTCATTTATTTCTTCCTTTCAGAATTTCATTTGCTGGGGTTTAACCCTTCCTTTACCCTATTGTATGTCAATGAAGTAAAGTTATTATTATACAATTTCTAATTTTTTTTAAGTTCTGTTTCTAAATATATCACCCATGGCACAGTTCTGTTTGGCCCACTTCAGTGAACAGTAATCCTCCTACTTCTGTCACTCTCTGAAATTGTCTCATAATCAGTAACGTCTGCACTGTGCAGGGCTTCCTGACTGAATAGTGTGCCCCAACCCTAGAAATATTTTGACGGATGAGTGAGCCACATCCACCTCCCCCGACCTTCTAATTATTACTATTAAAAACTGATAATAGATTTTGATTGTTTGTTAATTCATAGGTTGTCAAAAATATAAAAATAAGAAATGTTTAAATATTTTAAATCTAAGTTATATTTTTAAAACTCCATACAATAGAAAATACTTGAAATCTATTAAATATATTTAAATCAAATGAATTTTTAAAAAATTGTAGTTTACCTGAAACTTGCCTGTCTTCCTCATCATTGTTCCTGTCTATTGAAATAAGTTTAGCCACTAAGCCTGCAAAATAGTTATGTGTGTCTGTCTGAAAGGTATTGTCTTAGTTTAGAGTTATTTATCCTCATTCTGTATCAATCACTCACTTTGAGGTGAACTATGAGCAAGTGGATATTAAAGCCAGCATATGGTGTAGACTCTTTTCTTCCAATGGAGTTTAATTTTTTTGAGAAAAACAGTCATTTATAGAATGGCATTATTGGAATCATGGAACTTTCATTGGTTTTCATGTTCAACGTAAGTGTCTTTCAAATTCGGATTCAACTTATAAAAACAACTCTTCTTTCAAAGTAGAACAGTTAGTCCATGGTGACGTGTTTTGAATTATCAATATTAAGGCTACTGTAATATTTTATGCATTATTAATAGTCTTAACTGCTATGGGTGCTTGCATTGTAGTGGTTTTCAATGGCCTCCAAGCAGTACTGAGATTTTACTTACAGATAATTTATTGGAAGGTAGGAGTAGCAAAGCATTGAACTACTCTGCTAATCTGTGCCACAACCCCATGTATCTGCCATTGCTCCACAGACTGTCAAAAGCTGTTTCAGATCTTGAAAGTGTCAGTTAACCCATCATCCACAATAGTTTAGCAGGGAAAGAATTCTACTTTCTGCTAGTTCCTGTGGAAAAGATTGCAAATTGATTTTATGACTAAATGTGTCAAATCTAATTTTTGGATATATTGGCTTGTTCTGATATTTTTCATTGCCATTTTGAATCTTCTTATCAGACTAGGATCTATAGGTGTGGGCAAAGTGCAGCACTGCCACCCCCCCCCCCCCCCCACCACCACCACGGACCCCCAGTAAATGTTTCGACTTTGTTCCCCACCCCCAGACAGGAGCAAACCTACTACAAGTGCATGGAAAAGAATTGTCTGCAGCAGAATCAGGTGTTGTGCATGGAGGGTGTGAAACTTCAGCATCTGACAAATCCATGCCATGTGCCCAGCCTTGGCCTGAAGTCAGAACTGTCCAAATTAATATTCCTGAAATTTAGATATCAAAAAAATTACTAAAGCTAATTAAACTTCTCATAAATCTTAAATTACTTAAAAAGAAGAAATTAGTGACAACTTTAAAAAAAAAATCTAACTTGCTATGATGACTTTCTGTACCTTGAAGTTAATCCCTTCTGAGATTAGTGGAGGTTGTCCTTTCTACAGGTCCAAGTGGCCTTAAAAGGCAGGAATTGCCACAACTTACAAATTTGGAATCTGATGAATCACTATTGGAATATCTTCAGAAGAAATACCTCAATCACCTGTCAACATCTTAAGGGTGTTTATATTTATGTGAATATCCCAAAGTTGCTGATAATTATGCAAAGAAATTCTAAAATATCTTACAGTATTTTAAATACCTTGATTGAATCACTCCTTAATCCTGCACACGAAGGAATACAAGAACTTTATGAAACTTCACATACTAATTCAATAATATTATTCCCCATCCTCCAGCCTGCTCATGAACTTGTACTGCACCTACCCTGAAGTCAGTTTTATCTCTTGTGAAGCGTGGTCCTAAAACATGTAGTTCTTTTTTTATATATATTGCAGTCCCACAAAGTAATGGAAAAAGTTCTGTTACTCTTCTAAATCTTTTAGAAAGAAACCAAGATGTATTTGCTGCTCCTTGTCTGAACTTAAAATCCTCCTCATAGCAAATTTAAAGATTTCCATTACTATGTTTCTTCTGTATTTTCATACTCTGTAGACGGTAGTTACTGAGTATATTTTTGAATGCTGGAATTAATTTTGGTTTCTGCATTCAAGTCATTTAAATGTAAAATCATTTCAGTCTTGCATCATCGGAAATTCTGCTATGCTGTTATGTCCCACCCTTAATTTGCCTTGGAAATATTTTAAAAAATAAATGCATAGTGTAAGACATTGGTAGAGATACCTGCTTGCCCATCTGGAGCTTGTTTTTTATATAACAGCACATCAAAGTCATTTTCATGTATTAGGTAATTAATTAATGGATTCATTGAGTGCAATTTTCCAACTTGCCATGAAACAATATAACCTGTATTCAACACCTCTTGATACAAATGTGAAGGGATCCGATTTACATTTGTGAAAGCTCTTTCAGTCTGGCCACCAGCTATTAGGATTTATGTCTGTCTGCATAGCTACTGTTTTATATGCATGGCCATTTACAGTATATTTCAATACTTTATTTTTACTTTGAAAACACCTGACTTCAAAATACTTCTAAAGTTATTTCTTCTGATCCCCTAATCTTTCTGCCTTGTAGGCAAGTTTTCTTCTTGTCGTTATCATTAGGGGTTTGTGATAACAACTTGTGCATGTATTTGTCTGTAACTGGGACAGTTTATGTGCCAGTACTCTTTTGTATGCATGTCCCCTCCCGCCTCTGCCTGTAAAGAGTTTGTATGATCTCCCCGTGACTGCATGGGTTTCTTCTGAGTGCTTCAGTTTTCTCCCCACGGTCCAAAGACATGCCAGTTGGTAGGCTAATTAGTCATTGTAAATTGTCCTGTGATTAGGCTAGGGTTAAATCAGTGGATTGCTAGGTGGCATGGCTCAAAGAGCCTATACCACGCTGCATCTCAATAAATAAATAAATAGAAAACATATTTGCCTGTGTATCCCTGTATGTATATGAAAATTGCACATGTCAAATACTGATGGGAGGTAAAGATCTGATAACAGATAACTCAGTATGATATTTTGTGTTAAACCTTCCATGAATATCTGTGCCCAACTATTGTTCACTAAAAGTCTAGGATTAACTTGGTCTTAAAGTTAATCTAGTTTCAAGATTGCTTTGATTATATACTTACCTTTTGTATATCTGGATCTTTGATGTTGTTTGATTCTGACACTTAGGATTGCAAAATGCATGTTGTAAGAAAAGGGGGGGATACAGCAACAAAAATAGTTTACTAATGGAATAATTCTACCAAGGAAAATTGCAATGTTATGCAACTACCTTCAGCTTTGTTTAAAAATTAGAATAAAGGTGGGATTTAATGGTGCTGTTCATAGTTTTCAAATGGATTTATCTTGCTTTTCCACTGCACGTTATTAATGGAGTTTGAAGCACAGAAACAGTATGCCTATAAAAATCTGAAATTATAGTCAACATATTTCAGCTTGATGGTTGCCTTTACTTTTTGTCAATAAAACATAGGATGAGTTAACAATACAGAGCCAAATATATTTGCTTTCTGTCTCTCCTACAGATTTATTAATCATTTTGTAGGCAGTGAGCGTACATACACTACAGGAATAGCTTTGGTCTCCAAGAGGCCCACTGATGTGTGTTGCTGGGAGCTGCTTTGCTGCATGGCTAGTCAGCAGAAGAATGGCAGAGACTGTTTTATTGTTTATGGTGGAGCGAGCTAGGCTGATTGGAAAATCCAATGAATTTAAATTGCAGATTTACTTTGTACCAGACACAAATAAAACATATAGCTAGAAAATGCATGTTGCCAAAGTATCATCTGCAGGATGTTGGTGGGTGGGGAGTCCTTGTATTTATATAAAGGCATTCAAGACCTCTGAATGTTTCAAAGCACCTTACAACCTACTTCTGAAGAATGTTCTTATATTATAGGATACTACCGTAATGTATAGATACTGAATGCTGTTTACAACTTTATATTTATGCCAAATAGTAAAATTGCCTACCTCTATTCTGTATCTTTTATGCATGCAGCTTGTATCCCACCACTTGTTAAATAAATGATGAAGGGCAATCAGTCAAGGAGTTATATTCCCACAGGTTTTTTTTAAATTGAACTTCATACAAAGTTTTCTTATGAAATTGATGTTTGTACCCTTAATACAATAACATAGTAAACTAAAAGTCACACATTTGGAATCTGTCGATACTATTTCCATTAGTAACTAAACTATGGGGATAAAACAGTAGGCTTAATTAGGCACTTTTTAAAAGAACCCATAATTTCAAAAATAAGATAGTTTTGTTGTTGTGAAAACACAATAAGAAATCATAAAACAGAACATCTCATTGTAGGCATTTCATCCATCATGATTTGATCGGCTCTTTAAAATAACTCTAATTATTCCCATATCTTTATGGTCTTTCTCTATAGCCCTGCAAATTCATCTTCCTCTTCTGTAGTTAAACTAAATTGTTTTAAAAGTTGTTATTTAATCTGCTTTCCTGTCCTGTCATGTAGTGATTTCTAGATCCTGACATATCACTGTTTTAACAAAACCTTTGTGACATCTGGTTCTTATCAGTCCTCCACCACCAAATATTTTTCGTTCTTTATTTTCTTGCTCTTTTAAAGCCCTTCTGGAATTTGAAACCATCTTTTGGATCCCTTAACCTCTGACTGCTAAAGAAGAATAACCCTGGTTTTTTTTTAGTTTTTCCCTGTGCCACTAAAGTAAACTATCTCCATCCCCTTCCTACTAGGCTGTCCATTAATATGCCAGCAGTTTATTAGCTCCTGTATGTTATAATTTCAACCAATTGGATTCTGTTTTTGAAGCTTCAGGTAGATCTTGTCTTTCTGTTGTTCTCATTGTGTCTTCATTATTTTCCTCCTCCAGGGTTTCTTCTCTACTTTTTCTGAATATTTTGTGGCCAATAATATGAAGTGCACGTTCCTCTTTGTACTTAGTCCTGGTCTCTATTATTGCACATAGTCATAAAGCTGTATTTGCTGCCACCTTAGTCTGCTTCTCAACTTTCTGGCTGATGATACTATTCACCTTATCTTCTTCTAATACCATTGACCTTGCACTTTACTGTCTACCTTCACTGCACTTTGTACTTTCTCTGTACTGCAACACTTTATTCTGCATTGTTACTGTTTTAGTTTGTACTACCTCAATTTCCCATTGTGATGAATTGATCTATACAGATAGAATATAAAACAAATTTTTCACTGTACCTTGATATATGTGACAATAATAAGCCATTTTACCTCTTTCAGTATTTTGGACAGCATCTTTTTGTGTCCTTCCACCAGTCACATTTGTTTAAATTCTTCCTTAATTTTGCTAGCGTGAATATTCACTGATCTCTGTGGCATTGCTTATGAGTAATCTAGGATCCAGTAGTTTTGATGTTTAATCACTATGCTGTTCTGTGCCTTAAAGTACTCTGAAGTTCCACAGTCGGGGTTTTCTAGAAGGAAGTTATTTGAATACTTTCTAGCTACTTACCTGTACTTTCTTGAAGGCAGGTAGATATTATCTAGCAAATAACTTTTTTTTGCATTTTATAGATTATTTAGTTGTGATAGGTTTCCAATTTTGTAAGAGGAGCTTTCATAACTTTGTGTTCTTGCAGAAGTTAGTGATAATTCTGAAATACAATATTCATTTAGAAAAATAAAAATATATTTTTACACTTTATTTTTATGTTAATGTTGAATCCAGAAGTACCCCACGCAATATGTAAAAGTCTAATTGTTTTGATTGTACTACATGCAAAGCAACAATGTTACTTTGCGTTAGTGAAAATAAATATGTCCTTCGTGAATATTATTTGAAAATGCAACAAATAGAAATTGCTGACAAAACTTATTTGCTGGTGTGGATCAATATTACCCCTTAATTCTACCAAGTTAGATACCTTATTCACACTTAGCACTATTTGTCGCCATCAATTGTTGAAAATAGAATTTGGTAATTACATTTTCCAATTAATTGCAAAGGTTGTTTTATCTAAAGGTAAATGAACTATCATTTTGTCTTTATAGTTGAGTTACTCAGTTTAAAAATCAGGGCGTTTTGATACGTTTTGAATTGGTCATTCATGAAAGGAAGGCTCTAAAGCAAGGAAAAGTACATTACAACAGAGCTGTTTGTTGACTTACCATAATTAACAGAGTTTCTCCATGTTTTAAGCATAAAGTCTGTCTGGCTGAGAAAATAACAACATGAATAATGGCAGAAATTAGGCCCTTCATTTCTTCAAGCATGTAGTACATTTGTGATTGGTCCTGTGTCCCACAGTCACTTTCTTTCAGCTGCATTATCACTCTGTGTTTGAAGAACCCAAGATAGAGAATTCAAAATTGACAACACTTTATGTAATCACGCTTCCAGTCCAAGATGTCTTGTCCCTTTTCACAAGCTATGCCTTCTCATTTTGGACCTGCAAGATAGAGGAAACAGCTTCTTGGGTCTCCCGTGTTGGCCCCTCTCAGAATCTCGTATAGCTCAATTAGATCACTTCTCATTTAAATGAATGAATCAATCTGTCAGGTTTCCTCAATCATTCTGCATGGAACAGTCTCAACTGTACTGAACTGATTCCAAAACCAGGATATACTTCCTCAGATAGAGGGACAATGTTTGCACATGGTATTCTAAATGTGATCATACTGAAACCCTATGCAAAATCAGCAATATAAGACTTCCTTACTTTAGAAATCCACCCCCTTTACAGTAAAAGTCAACATATTTTTCATCTTAATTGCCTGCTGTAACCACGTTTGCATTTTGCTTCAAAGCCATCACACCTAGATTCCTCTTCTTACAAACCACAACAACCTCTCAATATCAGCAAGATCAAGGAGATGATTATTGACATGAGGAGGAGGAAACCAAAGGTCCATGAGCCAGCCTTTTTCAGAGGATTAGAGGTGGAGAGGGTCAGCAACTTTAGACTTTTTGTTATCATTTCAGAAGATCTGTCCCGGGTCCAGCTCAAAAGTGCCATTAGGAAGAAAGCATGGCAGAGCCACTACTGAAGTTTGCAAAGGCTGCACATGTCATCTGAAACTTTGGCAAACTTCTATAGATGTGTGGTGCAGAGTATATTGACTGGTTGTATCACAGCCTGGTGGTATAAAAACACCAATGCCATAGCATGGAAAAGCCTACAAAAAGAACTAGATATGGCCCAGTTACTTCACAGGTAAAGCCCTCCCCACCATTGAGCACATCTACATGGAGCACTGTCGCAGGAAAGCAACATCCAACGTCAAGTACCCCCTCCATTTAGACTGTGCAATCTTCTTGCTGCTACTATCAGGAAGAAGGTACAAGAACCTCAAAACCTACACCAGGTTCATGAACAATTATTACCCTTCAACTAACTGGCTGTTGAACCAGAGATGATAACTGCACTCAACTTCAGTGGCCCCATCACTGAACTGTTGATCTTGATACTTATTGCTTATTTATATTTTATTATTTGTTTATTTTCTCTTTCTTTTTGTATTTGCACAGTTTGGTGTTTATTTTTGCACATTGGTGGTTGTTTGTCCTGTTGGGTGTAGTCTTTCATTGATTATAATGTGTTTCTTGTATTTACTGTGACTGCCTGTGGGAAGATGAATCTCAGGGTTGTATATAGATAGATAGATAGATAGATAGATACTTTATTCATCCCCATGGGGAAATTCAACATTTTTTCCAATGTCCCATACACTTATTGTAGCAAAACTAATTACATACAATACTTAACTCAGTAAAAATATGATATGCATCTAAAAACACCCTCTCAAAAAGCATTAATAATAGCTTTTAAAAAGTTCTTAAGTAGTTTACTTAAATACATTGAGTCCTAACCCCGGCACTTTAACATATCTTACTCCTGGTGGTTAAATTGTAAAGCCGAATGGCATTGGGGAGTATTGATCTCTTCATCCTGTCTGAGGAGCATTGCATCGATAGCAACCTGTCGCTGAAACTGCTTCTCTGTCTCTGGATGGTGCTATGTAGAGGATGTTCAGGGTTTTCCATAATTGACCGTAGCCTACTCAGCGCCCTTCGCTCTGCTACCGATGTTATACTCTCCAGTACTTTGCCCACGATAGAGCCCGCCTTCCTTACCAGCTTATTAAGACGTGAGGCGTCCCTCTTCTTAATGCTGCCTCCCCAACACGCCACCACAAAGAAGAGGGCGCTCTCCACAACTGACCTATAGAACATCTTCAGCATCTCACTACAAACATTGAATGACGCCAACCTTCTAAGGAAGTACAGTCGACTCTGTGCCTTCCTGCACAAGGCATCTGTGTTGGCAGTCCAGTCTAGCTTCTCGTCTAACTGTACTCCCAGATACTTGTAGGTCTTAACCTGCTCCACACATTCTCCATTAATGATACATATGTACTTTGAAACTAAATTGACTTTGAACTTTAAGCTTTTATTTTTGCTGTGTGTCTCACCCAGACTAAATATTAGAGCCGTGTGTCCCTTCTATTTACTCATTTGTTTTTTTATTCTTCCTACCAATACACAACCTTGCATTTTTATTTTTTCTTTATCAGAGTCATTTATTTAAATTGAAAATTGTACAGGGCCTACTATACATTGATTCCTATAAATCCATATCACTTGTTATTTCGTAATACAGATGTCCACCTTTCTTTTAGGTACTTCAATCCATTTTCAAAATAGAAGTCCAGTTGTGCTACTTTCACCATTTATTCCTTATCTCTTTTGCTTGTTACATGCTCAAAGAATGCTGAAGGATTTAGAAGATATGTTTTGTTGTAGAGAAATTATTGGAGAAAATTCTTTGAGATAGGATTTATTCACTTATGGGCAAGCATGGACATTGGACTTATGAGGGAGTCACTATGGCTTTGTGTGGGGGAAGGTCATGTCTAATAATCCTGATTGAGTTTTTTAAGGAGGTAACAAGGATGATTGATGAGGGTAGGGCAGTGGATATTATCTATGTAGACGCAAGGAAAGTACTCGACAATCTATCCCATGTTTAATTGATGCAGAAGATTAAGGCATATGCAACCACACTGACTTAGTAGACAAGATTCTAAACTGGCTTGGCCATAGAAAACAGTGGTGGAATGGTGTTATTCTGACTAGAGATCTGTGATCACTGGTGTTCTGCAGGGATGAGTGGTGGGACCTCCGTTTTAAATGAAGGAAAATGTACATGGTTTGTAGGAGTCTACTATAATTAGTAGGTTTACAGGCAGCATAACAACTGGTGAAGTTGTGGATAATGAGAAAGTCATTAAAGGAAACAGCAGTATATACAGTACAATAAATAAGAGTAGAAGGTTTTGAGGAGAAATGGCAGATGGACTTTAATCCAAACAAGTTTGAGATGTTGCACTCTGGAGATCAAATATAACAGGAGATTATATAGTAAATAACAGGACCCGTAAGGGTATTGTTGTTTACAGGGACCTTGCAGTCTAAGTCTCATAGCACCCTGGAGATGGTACTTTCAATTTTTAAATTATATTTTTGGCTAATGTATTCTCATAATTATTATACTTATCATTGTTTCCTCACTTTTCTAATCCTCGTGCTTACTAATTTTTAGCCTTTTAATTTAATGCCATTATTGGTCTGCTTAAATAGCGAAAGTTTACTTTGTTATTAAGAATTTTGAATTATTTCCTTAAACCTGGAAGCCTACAGTTGTCTTTAAATTGAAGGCATCAGTTTCTGAGAGCTGCATGACTCTTTGAACTACATTGAAATTTATGTTAAATTGTGATCACTTTTCCCTTGATTTCCAATTAATCTTGTCTCATTAGAAAAGATCATTCCTTTTATATGTTCATTCAAGGATATGGATTTGATAGGTTGAACCAGCATTTAATTGCCCATCCTAGTTACACATGTGAAGGTGATGGTACCCGCAGTGTTATGGGAGAGCTCCAGGATTTTGACTCTGCAATGGTCAATGAATGATGACATAATTGCAAGGGTGGCAGGACTAGTTTTGACATTGTTTATGGATGGCTTATTTCCTCTCCTAGTGAACTAGATGAGTCTTTATTACAGTCGACAAAGGGTTCCATTAAACTTATAAATTCAAGAACTCAAATTTGAATTTATCACAATCTGCCATGGTGGTTTTCAAGCCCAAGTCCCTAAGACTTCAGATTATAATCCAATAATAACATTACTGTGCCGTCACCTCCCCAATTATTCGTTCACCTATCTTCCAAACTACTTTTGCCAATTTGATTTTAACAGCCCTTTTGAATCGGAACTCATTTCTATGGAATAGCTCTCTCTCCTAGTAATGGTGCCAGTATCCCAAGTATTTAAACTGTTTCTTAGGTCCTACACTACTCTCTGGCACAAACTTACAAGTTTCTGATCTGTTCTACCCTGCGTCACTGTACTGAATATTGGGATTATTACCCTTAAGGATCTGCATTTTATTTTTGACCTTGGCTTCTCAAGTTTCTTAGCCAATCCTCATTAATACTTGCACCAGAGGGATTCGTTGGTTCTCATGTGAATCATAAAACCAGATACTCTCCTACCACACGAGGCTCCTGTCTGCCTTTTTTGGGAGGATGAGTACCTGTGTCCCTTTACAACTAATTTCCATTTATTTTTAACTAAATATAACTTTGCTATGCTAAATTTATACCACGTTGCACTTTCTGAACACCTATGGATTGGGATGCTCACTATTCAAAGGGAGTGTGATATTGGCATTTAACACATGGCCACAGTTTCTCTCATCTGCGTGCACACACACACAACGTGTGTGTGTTACAGGATTTTAGACTTTAGTGTGTATTATTAGGGATGTAAAACAGGCTTTTATTACTGATATAATGAGTCACATTTTTATTTTAGTTAATGTTTTTACAAATAATCTTGGAATGCATATTAAGAATTATACTGTCAAGTGAATTTTACTCAGATTCTGAGTATTTGATTTCCATCACTGTTCACCTTTTTTCTAAAAAGGTTTTAAAACAAGAGATTTACAAAATACTTGCAATTTTACAAAACATTACAAGTTGGAATGTAAGAATGATTTGCAAAATAAACGTTAAACTTTGTGGCGAAGCTGGTTGCCTGCTAAATTTTTCTAATTTCCATGCATCACCAACTTGAAAGGTTGTTGCAGTCCTGTCAGAAACCAATTTACTAGATGCAAATTTATCTCATTCTCTCTGTATCAGTGTCTTTAAAGCCCTATATAATTGGTCAATCTGAATAATGTCTATTAAAAGCCTCATTCAAACTCTCTTTTCCACTCTGTTAATATTGCAGAACAAATTGAATCCTAAAAAAACAGATTTTCTTATTTTATTCCTTAAGGCAGTAACATATTGGATTGCAGTGTGCTTGCATACTGTTTAAAGGTTAAGTTCTAAATCTACTACTTTTCTGGTTAAGTTGTTTTCTCACATTTATTCCTATCTACACCTTTCACAGGTTCTATAAAGCTGTTCAAGACTGGTTTATGTGTGAGATCTTGTATGCATGGGTATAGATAAAGTAGATGAAACATTGAATACACAATGGAAAGAAATAATTTACAGAAAAATAGTGCCATTCCTAATAATATAAAGCTCCCAGAGGCACAAATACATTATAGAACTTCTGGACAAATGGAATATCCCCTGAAAGATAACCATTGAGTTATAAATCCTGCCTGTATCCAGTACATTTGCTTGTTGCAGCTCTAACTGAATTTCCACCTTTTCATTCTAAGTTTGTTTCTTTGCTTAGCGATTGTATTGTTGGAAGTAGGCCTTTAATAGTGTGGCAGGTAAGCCCTATTGTTGTCAGGAGCATGTTTGTGTATTTCACTGCTTCTCAGCTCTCCACTCACATTGTGATATTGAGAAGATATCCAAGATACAGAGCTGTCAGGGACAATGGCTAATAAGGAGAGGAAGAAGATGAAGTTGGCTAAAATGTCTAGAGTGGCACTGTGATCAGATAAATGGGGCTGGGCAGGCGGGCAGACAGGCAGATTAAAAAATCAATTCAGTTTTCAGAAGAAAACAGATGTTTCTTTAGAGAGGGTAACTTGTTTATTTAAAAATGAAATGCGAAATAAAATAGAAAATAATAGATACAGGCATGACAGTGGTAAGGAGGTTACAATGTGATGAGAGTATTATTAAGCTAAAGTAAAGCTCTTGATAAACTCTTTTTGTAAATTTGTATTATGTTTATAAGAAATATATTTTCAAAGAATGAAATTCAATCATGTTGAAAGTTGAACTTTATCAGAATTATGCAGCCTTCCTTCCTATTGTTGTCTGATATTATATCTATGATTGACGTATTTCTCATGATATGTTATCCATCTTTTTAATCATTGTTAGTGGCAGAATAGCAATGGATTCAACCTAATGACCTTTATTAATGGTCTTGGATTTATTATCAACCAGTGCATGTTTTTAAAGCATTTATTTGGGAAGAAACATTTCACCCCAAAGCACTATCAACATCGGAAAATATTAGAAAAGTTTAAACTGTTCCGGGCTGTAATTTATAAATATACAACTTTGGGTGAAATTTTTAATTTTGCTTTAGGTTTCACTTTGAACTACAAGTTTCCCCCGCAATCCAAAGGTAGAGCATTCCTATGAAACCGTTTGTAAACCGAGATGTCGTAAAGCAAAGAAGCAATTACCATTAAATTTATATGGGAAAATTTTTGAGCGTTCTCAGACCCAAAAAAAACCTACCAAATAACACATAAAACCTAAAATAACACTAACATATAGTAAAAGCAGGAATGATATGATAAATATACACCCTATATAAAGTAGAAATATTGTATGTACAGTGTAGTTTCACATCAATATTGAGAAGACAGTGAGCCAAAATCGATTTGGAGAAAAAAAAATCAGCACGTACATACATGCGCAAACAACTGCCCGCACAAGACTTCATGGTCATTGTAGTCTTTCTCAGGGTAAACACGCGTATAAAGAGTGCGTCTTTTTTTCGTAAAAGCGAAAATCCTCTTTGGTTAGCGAAAACAGGTACTAATGTAGGTCTTTCGTAACAGCAAGTTGTCATAAAGCAAACGTTCAAAAAACGGGGGACACGTGTACATGCATTGGACAATAATAATCTGCATTTCTATTTGCAATGCTGTCTTATGCCAACTTGTTAGCATTTCTCATTGATACACTACCGGTAGTTATATGCAGAACAGATGGGGCTAAAGTATGCCATAAAGATCCACAAACTATCAGCTGTGTGCTGCCAAAGTTTTGTCCTTGTATGTACAGTGATACGTATTTTCATTTCTAAAAATGTTAAAGACTGTTACAAAACTATTCTGACAAACATGTTTTCAATGATCTGACTACCCACTGCGTCCAGTGACAGACTAGAGAGATACTAAGAGAGGCTCTGGATGCATTTCACATCCAGCCTTCAGTTCTTTTTAAACCATGAAGAGTTGACATAGGAATGGTGACTTCATAAGGTCAACAACCCTTTGATTGGGGTGGGGTGGGAGAGGACAGTGAAAGCAAGTGACTAATAATTTCACTTTTTTTATTACTTCACTTTTTAGAATAACAGGTCCATTTTAATATTTTTTTTACAATGTTGTTCTCTATCAGATAGGCATATAACAATATTTATAGAGGCTCCTACTACCTTCGACAGACCTGCAGCTATCAAGGGTTGTTCAGGGGAGTGATACCTATGACATGAGGAGTCTAGATAGGGTAAATGCAAGCAGGCTTTTTCCACTTAGGTTGGGTGAGACTAGAACTAGAGGTCTTGGGTCAAAGGTGAAAAGTTTAGGGGGAGCTTCTTCACTCAGAGGATGGTGAGAGTGTGGAACGAGCTGCCAGCACAAGTTGTGCATGCGGGGTCGATTTCGACATTTAAGACTAATTTGGATAGGTACTTGGATGGGAGGGGTACAGAAGGGTATGGTCTGGGTGCAGGTTGATGGGACTTAGCAGATTAATGGTTTGGCATGGACTAGATGTGCCAAAGGACCTGTTTCTGTGCTGTAGTGTTCTATAACTCTATGGTTGCTGGTAGATCGCTTTTATTTAATAGAGGCCTGTTAGATGCAGAGCCAGACTCATTCAGTCTTTCGGAAGTAGGTAAAGCTTGGCCAGGTACTGTGATCAGTGTGATCAGGCAATGGATTGGATCCAGGCTTATCTGATTGTTTATTTTAGTCAAATCCTGCCAGATACCAACATTCAGTATCCATGTTCAGTAATGTGGCTTTTATACAGTTCTTTGAACTTTTATCAGCTGTTTGGCTGATTTTAAAAAATTAAGTGACAGTGTACTGTTTGTGGAAAAAGTGGCCTAACTACTCAAGTTCTAGTGACTGGAGCATTAGTGAATAGTGAAATAATTAACTGTAATTTTCTGGCCTCTGAACTACAATATCAGATGATCTACAAAGGTACTGTACCTTCAGATTGCAATTACGTCCTCAGGGCTGTCTGAATTAATCTGGTTATTACCTTCCCTTGTAACCTTAGGGCATTATTTCAGTACACAGTCCTCAAAAGCTAAAATATTTACAGAAATCTGTAGACCAGTCGTTGTTTTATAATATATACTTTAATAACTAGTGACACCGCAGCAGAAAACTAGCTAAAAGGCTCTAATAGTCCAGAATATAGATACTTGTAATAATGAGCTGTTAAATTTTTGATGAATTTAGTCCCTGACTAGTCTTTTTGCATTTGCTGATTTATCTCTAAATTGAAAATATATTTTTTCAGAGCAAAAAATGAAATGGGAGAGGCAAACTTTTTTTATTCTATTTAGTTGCACTTTCATTTCTGAATGGACTGTATATCAGATGTTCATATTGTCCATTAAAGGAAAGAACCACAGTTGTTTTTGTTTACAGATGGAATTAAAGAACTGGTAAAAGTGAATATTGTTACAATTTTTACTTAAGTTTTTATTTCAGTTTTGTTTCTCTTTTGCAGAGATGTCCCATGATGTGGTTTCACATGTACTGGGTAAGACACACAACCATCAAAAACTTAAGAGGAGCACCAACAAGCACAAGCTTTAAGAGAAAAAACACTGGACCCATCAGCAAGTTGGAAGAAGTCAAATAGCCATCTGTTTTTATCTGAAATGTTCTTTGGCTGTATTTTGAGAAACTTAACTGCAAACAGCACAGCCGGCACAACCTCTGATGGATATCAGTGACTGTTTGCAGTCTGGTCATAAATCATAATGCATGAATGGTACACTCTACAACCTATTGAGCAACGTTTGTGAAAAGTAGCGGCAGTGTAATCGATTTTTGAACTCCCATCTCAAACACATGATGAAAAACCGTTGTGCCAACTGGTTATGTATTCATGGAATACTAAATAAACTTTATGAGGTAATTTGAAGCCTGACACATAGTGACTGGAAGATGAAAACTAATAGCAGAAGAAATCTGCCATGCGCTTGAATATCATGCAGTTGTATTGATCCTGCACTATTGGAGAGAGAGAATAGCGCAACATCTGTACATCAGTCATAAGCCCAAGAATGTGGATAGTCAGTGGTTTATTGTTGATTTTCAAGATTAATAGCAAAGAATTTCACTGAATTTCTATTTTTGTATTGTTTAAGTATAGTCAGTGGGAAAATATTTCAGATGATTTGTTACAATTGTTATGCTTTAGTATTTTAAATACTGTGCTGTCTGTTTTTGAAATTTGGAGAACTATTTTTGTCTTAAAACAAAACTCAGTAAAGGCTGACAATTTATATCATTGGTGTCTTGAACTTTAAAGTAAAATATTTGCCACATCAAACATTTAAATAGTCCTGCATGGTGAGCGTAGGTAGTCACAGACCTCACGTGCCATGCAGAATAGAATTATTCAATACAATGATGAGTTTATAATTGCAAACTCGATGTGAATGTTGAAAATTTCAAATGGATTGTCCCATTCCCATACTTTCTGAAGGAGTATTCATTTGATGTTTGAACAAATCTCACTTTTTAAAAATTAGCAGTTTAATAATTTGTAGTACTATGGTCATTAAAAAGCAGTTACATCAGCATAATGCATGTACAGTGGATTCCAGTTAACACAGGGACCAGTACATTTTGGCCCAATTAAGCAGCTGCCTGCTGAAGTTTCATAGAAATGGTTAAAACAGTATAGAAAAGACAAACTGTTTTAACTGAGTAACAAATTATCTATTAAAATAAAATACAAAGCAAATTAGAACTACTACAGTACTATAAAACTGTGTATTAGTTCCTAATATTTATCAATGAAGGAATTAATTCAGTGTACTCTTCCGTTTTCTTTTGATTGACTGTAAATAAACAAAATCTGCACAGACACCTAGTGCAGATAATGAAGTGCCTTCATACAATGTTTTTGTCAATTGCATCCTCCAAATCTTCATTTTCATTGTTACATTAAAGATGATTGTTGATACCTTCAAATTCTTCATAATTTCTAACTTGTTGAAGTAGTGAAATGACTTAATTTTCACTCCTGGCTGTTTTGGGCATTTCCAAGCCTGATTGTTTGATACCACAGTGAGCAAAACAATTCTGACTTGTCTTACTGCTTATTTCTCGTCAACTATCAGTGACAAAAATCATTGCTTTTTGAACACAAACACATACAACTGACTAATTAAAAACATTTTGCTCTAAGTACGGTGTAGTGTCTAAAGGTCACACAAGTGCAGGTAACTGTTGCTAGTTAGAAACTGTTCAGCAACAGTCTCCTCATCCAGTTAAGCAGCCTAAAGACATGAAGGGAATCCCAGCTGTTTTCTCGGTTAGTTTTTGTTCTTTGAGTTGTTCCAAATAAGAGGCTGCCCCACCCAATTAACTGGAATTCACTGTATTTACTTTCATAATGGATACTGGGCTGAGCTGGATCTGAAGGTTGAAGTATATGTTTCTTTAATACATTTGAGTATGTATACATTAACACAACTTTTTGTACAAAACCATTAATGTTACAGGGCTATCATTTTAGGCTTAAAGCACAACTGCTGAATGCAAGATTAAGATAAGTAATTTGCCTCTTGTGTTTATAATAGAAACATTGAAACATAGAAAACCTTTAGCACAATACAGGCCCTTCAGCCCACAAAGTTGTGCCAAACATGGCCCTACCTTAGAAATTACTAGGCTTACTTATTGTTCTCTATTTTACTGAGCTCCATTAGCCTATCCAAAAGCCTCTTAAAAGACCCTATCGTATCCACCTCCACCACTGTTGCCGGCAGCCCATTCCACGCACTCACCACTCTGAGTAAAAAACATACTCCTGACATCTCCACTGTACCTACTCCCCAGCACCTTAAACCTTTGTCGTCTTGTGGCGACCATTTCAGCCCTGGGAAAAAGCCTCTGACTATCAATGCCTCTTATCATCTTATACACCTCTAACAGGTCACCTCTCATCCTCCAACTCTCCGAGGAGAAAAGGCTGAGTTCACTCAACCTGTTCTCATGAGGCATGCTCCCCAATCCAGACAATACCCTTGTAATTTTTCTCTGCCCCCTTCCACATCCTTCCTGGAGTGAGGCGACCAGAACTGAGTACTCCAAGTGGGGTCTGACCAGGGTCCTATATATCTGCAACATTATCTCTCGGCTATTAAATTCAATTTCACGATTGATGAAGGCCAATACGCTGTACGCCTTCTTAACCACAGAGTCAACCTGCGCAGCTGTTTTGAGTGACCTATGGACTCGGACCCCAAGATCCCTCTGATCCTCCACACTGCCAAGAGTCTTACCATTAATGCTATATTCTGCCATCGTATTTGACCTACCAAAATGAATCACTTCACACTTACCTGGGTTGAACTCCATCTACCACTTCTCAGCCCAGTTTTGCATCCGATCAATGTCCCGCTGTAACTTCTGACAGCCTTCCACGCTATCCACAACGCTATCCAACCTTTGTGTCATCAACAAACTTACTACCCATCCCTCCATTTCCTCATCCAGGTCATTTATAAAAATCACGAAGAGTAAGGGTCCCAGAACAGATCCCTGAGGCACTTCACTGGTGACCGACCATTTAATTTATTTTAATTAAAATTTGACTCGATCAGTATCATTGGTAGCATTTGCCCTGATATGTTAAAATGCTTATTGATTACTTTAAAGTGGAGCTACCTGGAGTTTCTAATGAACACTTTGGGGAGATGGGCACCACAATATGGTGCCAAAAGTCATTTTGGGTTATTTCAAGTGTTCTGTGCCACTGTTTTTATTATTTATACTTATGGTTCTTTAATCTCTGTTGGATAAATTGGGAAGTTAATACTGAAATGTTAGCTTTTACACTGAAATTTTTACAAGAAAATTTAAAGTGTGAATTTAGAAAACTGAGCCTTTTAAACAACATTTAATGTGATTCCGTATCTACAGAACACATGTACACTGCTTTATTTTCATATGATAACATTTATAACAAAGTGAAGCTAATTTATTTTATGACACTACTTGATATGTTTCTTCAACCGTTGACATTTTGACCCTATTGTTGCAGTACCGTTTTAGGTAGTTTATAAAAGTCATTCCAAGTACATCCACAGTGAAGGAATGAATTAAAATTTGACTTGATCAGTATAATAGGTAGCATTTGCCCTGATATGTTAAAAAGCTTATTGATTACTTTAAAGTGGAGCTACCTGGAGTTTCTAATAAACACTTAGGGGAGATGGGCACCACACTATGGTGCCAAAAGTCATTTTGGGCATTGGGCCCTTTGCTGAAAATATTTTCAGCACCCGTTCTAATGAGGAGGAGGAGGATTGTCAGCTAAATGCCCAATTGTTGGAAATCAACTACTCAGAATCTGAGTGAAATTCACTTGACAGTATAATTCTTAATTTGCATTCCAAGATTATTTGTAAAAACATTAACTAAAATAAATTTGAGATGCAGCTTTGGAATCCTAAATCTTGGAAGTACAGATGAATAGAAATCAACATTTGTTTTGAGTTTATTTGCAAAAAGATTGGGATCACCAATATATTCCTGAGGATGTGGAGCATTGTGTGATCTAAACTGGCATTTCAATGGTGGGAGCGGGAGAAACAACTGCAAAAATACATATTGTGCTGTGGGCTGAAGAACTGGTAAGGGCTCATTAAAGGAGGAAAGGAACAGTAACTGTAGGTATCCATGCTAAGGGTGGGTATTAGGAACTAGCAGCATCAACGTAGGGAGGATGGAGATGTGCTGGATCCAGTTGAGTCTCAGATGATAACAGATCAGGAGTTGACCTGGAAATTTTTGGGTAATGTAGGCTGAAGTTAAGAGTAACTGGTGATACAGTAAGTATAGGAGATAACTTTATTATTCCACAACATACTTAATTACCTAAGTTGGCAGGTAGTGCTCTAAGAAAAATCAACTTCTGGGAATGCATATGAATTGTGCTTCCAGGATTGTAGTACTCCAAAGAGAGCGTTGCATGGGGACTGACTTCATCCCATGCCCTCCTGTCTTAAAAATTGGGAAATGGGTGCAGATCTTATGCCCAGAAATGTTCACCTGGATTGTTCAAACCTGGAAAGGGAGTTTTGCAATTAGAAAGAAGTAGTGTTGGTACTTGAATGCTTAGATTTCCAAGTCATAGATGGGTGCTGGACTTAGCTAGGCGTTGTTTAGGTGTTTACAGGTGTCAAGGCTGTCTAAATGGGTCCCTATAATCTTTCAGTTTCCAACCTTTTTGAAAGAAGGCTCCATTTACTTACATTTGGTAAAATAGGCACCCAAAACCACAAGTGTCTGATGATGATCTTGGCAGATCCCCTAATGTATATGATCTGCCTGTCCATTATTTGGAGGCTTTTTAAGTGCCCACAGTAAATACATTTATTACATGTATCAGGGATTGCATAGTTCAACATGATGATTAGCCATTGAACTAAATCATTCTCAAAGCTTTTTTAAAACAAGTTTGTGTATAGATTGCTTTTAACCCCAGTAACTGATATCTCTCTGAAGTGAGTTCTCAATTCCTATTGCTGAATCCAAGTAGTCTGGGCAAACTGAGCAACAAAGGAAAAGATGTATTTTAATGTCTTGGTCAGCCAACTGTGAAACTTGGCAGCAGAATAATTGCTATCAACAAATGTAAGTTCCATCTAGTAATCAGTAAGTTGCTACCTAGTTTCCAACTCAAGTCAATTTTGCCATTTAATCACCAGCTGCTGTGTTGCCTGACTTCACATCTGTAGAATCGCAATGTTTACTCGGCTTTGCAATGAACTGAGGCTGTGGCCTGTTTCAGCTGCAGTGTATGCCTGGCTTTGTTATAAAACTTCAGTTCTGAAGCCAGTTGCTTACTTTTATTGTTTGCATGATGTTTTTATACTCTGAGCATTGGGTTTTTAAATGGGTCCTTTTGAGGTTTCTTTGTTTTGTGGGCTGCCTGTAAGGAGACAAATCTCAAGCTTTTATAATATATACATATTTTGATAATAAATGTACTTTTGATGATTAATAAACTTTGAGCGTACTACATATGGTAACAGCCAATCACATGTGACATTGCTCTTAATGAAAAATTAAAATAAATTATCTTCCTGCAATTATCTTTGTTCTCTACCGCTTAACTGCTGACTTGCACTCCTCTTAATCTCCATGCTGTTTTACCCAACATTTTCTCAAATTTTTCATGTCTTCCTGTCATTGCGTCCAAGTCTATTGATGTTCTTAAACAAATTCCTTTGCCAATTTAATCAATTTTTCCCCTTACTTGCTGAAAGCTTTACCCGTCTGCTAGTAGCCTGCCTTCACTGAGCATTGAGGTCAGCAGATGAAAAGTAATCCAGAAGCTGCAGGGAAAAATAAAGATGAGGAAAGAGTGTCAGAATTCGAATTAGGCTTCATTTAAGAATTTTTTCCAGAACATTTAATTTTTAGTATCTTTTTAAAACAAATTATTGAATAATTATACAAATCAGTGAGTTTTCAACATTTACGAGTAATACATTTACCAGGAAATTATTAGGTTTGGCTATGCTTAATTATTGAGAAAATAAACATTTTTTTAAATGTTTAAGTTTTATAATAATCTCATCCAAAGTAATAGGTTAACTAGGATGAAGTACCCTCATCAAATCCTATGGCTAATCTACGGTAGATTTGATATTGCAGTTTATAGCAAGCTGGGATATTTTCTGCATTAACTTCTGTATTGTTTCAATATCATGTTAGCAATTCTCTACTTGCACTATATTCTTTCCCCACCCTAATGAATGAAATTGTACTGCACCCCGTGACTTAAATGCTCCACACATGAGAGCCATAAAGTGAAAGGAGCTACTTTAAAACATTGAAAAAGTGATAATTTTCTTTCAATCTGCTTTAAGGTTTACTATTTTCTGTATTGCAAGCAGGTAAATGGATTACTTAGAAGCATGAGGATACATTTACCATAAAGATGTGCATATATTACATTAAGTAATGGTTTTCACTGAGCATTTTAAATAAACCATTAATAATGAGATTATATGTTTTCTGCAAAATGTAAGAGCACATTTGTTTTATGTTAAAATACTAAGCTTTGCTTTACACTGGCATAAATCTTTTGTGAAAATCACATGCAACTTAAATGGAAAAGCTCTATTTACTGAATAAGAATGCACATTTTTTTCCACAAGCTTTGTATGGTACTTTTAAGATTTAATTAAAGAGACTATACAAAATCTTAAATGGGGTCTTAGTCTCATTGAAAACCATTTGAATGTTTATGCAGCATTTATCTGTATAAGTTATCTCTCTGAAATATGTGCACATGAAATTGCAGATTTTATTCTCTAAATATTTATGTTGCCACCCTGTGCCTGCCAATAGTTTGCTGGGTGCAACCACAAGATCATTAAAACATTTGTAATTGAGTTTGGAAGAGGTTATTCTGTTTATTATTGACTGATCTATCCATGGATTGAGAATGCAGTGTGCGTGTTTATGTTTAAAAATTATGAAAGGCTACAGTGGGTTAGAAGAGTTTCTGTAAATTAAGTTTTCAAAAAAAATGTTTAAAATGAGACAACTTTGGAACAGAGAAATAGATGTAAAGAAAGTTGAGTTTGTGGCATTGTTTCAATATACTAAAGCAGGGAACCTTGCTGAGCAAAGAGGAAGGGTGAAATGAGGTATGGAGTCTACAGAAGGATTTGGGACAGGTTGGGAGAGTGGGCGAAAGAAGTGGCAGATGAAATACGGCATAGAAAAGTGTGATGTTATGCACTTCGGTAGGAAGAATAGAAGTGTGGACTATTTTCTAAATGGGGAGGAAATTTGGAAATTAGAGGTGCAAAGAGACTTTGGAGTCCTGATTCAGGATTCTCTTAAAGTTAACCTGCAGGTTGAGTCAGTAGTAAAGAAGGCAAATGCAATGTTAGCAATCGTTACAAAAACAGGACTATACTGCTGAGACTTCATTAGACATTGGTCAGTTTGTATTAGGAATAATGTTAGCAATTTTGGGCCCTGTATCTAAGAAAAAATGTATCTAAGCGAGTCCAAAGGAGTTTCACAAGAATAATCCCAGGAATTACAGGTTTAACATTTGATCTGTCTGGGTCTATGCTCAGTGGAATTCAGAAGATTGATGGGGATCTCATTGAAACCTGCTGGAAACTGAAAGAACTGGACAGAGTGGACATGGAGAAGATGTTTCCAATAGTAGGAGAGTAGAGGATGTGAGGGCATTACCTTAAACCTAAGATGAAGAGGAATTTCTCAAGTCAGGGTGTGGTTAATCTGTAGAATTTGTTGCCACCAGGGGCATTAGAAGGCCAAGTCATTGTGCATTTTTAGACAGATTGATATTAATAAGGGTTTTAAGGATTAATGGAAGAAAGTATAAGAATGGGATTGAAAAAATAAAATCAGCCCTGATTGAACGGTGGAACAGACCTGGGCTAAATGGCCAAATTTTCCTCCTTTATCTTTTTATGGTTTCAGGTTAAATGAATGCACTGAAACAGAAGAATTCTAGGTCTATATGCCCATTATTGAAAGTGGCAGGTTGTACTCAGAAAACATTTAGCAGAGTGTATGGAATTGTGAATTTTGAAACAGAGAGGACAAAACAGAAAGGTTATGTCGAACCTTCATATAACACCGGTTAGGATACAACTGGGGTAAAACATTCACTCCTGATCATGGTCAGGAACCAATTCTGAGTTTTCAAAAGAGGAATAGATAAGGATCAAAGGAAATTCATTTTCAGTGCTGTAGGGACAGAGCATGAAAATGGGACTGATACAAAAATAATACATACCAGCTTCCATAAGAGTCCAGTACATGCCTCTTGTCCTTCCTCTTGTCAGAATGATTCTACAGTTCCATTCTTACAGGAGTGGCTATGAAACGCAATTTAATAATGAGCACTGCAGCAGCATTTTTTTAACTTGTTCAATTGACTGCCCCTTCCAGGATGCCTAACCTGAAGGAACTCTCCAAAACACTAATGGGATGTACTCTTTTCCCTTTCTCATCCACATTGGTGCTTATTTTCCTTCGCATCTTTGAAGAGGCATTGGGGTTCTGGTGGAGTCTACAATCTGAAACATTATCTGTTTCTCTTGCCACAGATGCCATCTGAACTGCTGCGTATTTCCAGCATTACTTGTTTTCATTTTAGACCTGATGTAAGTTGAGTGACTACACTCATTTTGATGGAGGGGGGCAATTCAGTGAGAGGAGGATGTGTTCGCACTTGCCAAGAAGCTGCAGGAAGTTGGTGCTCTGCTATTGAAATGACAGCAGCAAAGACCTTGCAGAAAGTTCAGGACTTTGCATAAGTGGAATTCAAGTTGTTGATCTGGTCATCTCTGATATAATCTAATAATTGTACACCTCTGATGTAAGTAGAATTATTTATAATAAAGATATTGTTTCATTATATGTTCGAAGACAAGCATCTATTAAAAAGAATAAAACTGAATTATTAAAGAGAAACTTCTTTCTGTAGAATATGTTGATGAAGGTTCTCAGTAATCCAGGTCACTGTATACCAAGCAGTAGTAAATCAAGGCAACTGGACCTGCTGTGTTGATGAGAAGATATTTCACCACTCATCCAAAAGGCTTCTTCGGTTCTGATCCATGGTGGGTAGTTGTCTGGCTTATAAACTCTGTGAGTTGTTTAAAGGTATAGCAATCACACAAGGGTTATTAAGATTCATATTGGTAATGAGAGGGTCTGTAGAAGGAACTCAACACTTGACAAAGTAGTATTTAGAACATAGAATATACAAAATTACAGCACAGTACTGGACCTTCAGCCCACAATGTTGTGCCAAACCTCTAACCTATTCTTAAGATCAATTCAATCCTTCCCTCCCACATAGCCTTTCAGTTTTCCTTTCATCCAAGTGCCTATCTAGGAGTCTCCTAAATGTCCCTGATGTATCTGCCTCTGCCCTGAGTTCCATGCACTCACACTCTGTGTAAAAAAAAACTTTACCTCTGACATCCTTGCCCCCCCCCCCCATACTTTCCTCCAATCACCTTAAATTTTTGCCTCCTCATATTAGCCATTTCCGCCCTGGGAAGAAGCTTCTGGCTGTCCAGTCGATCTGTGCCTCTTATCATCTTGAACACTTCTATCAAGAAACCACTCCAAAGAGAAAAGCTGAGCTTGCTCAAATAATTCTAATAAAGCAAGGAAAATACATTTTTTTCATGTTTATATTATTTAATGAAAACAGTTATCCTCTCTGTTGGACCATATAAGAGACTACAGGTTAGGTATAATAAATTGCTGTGAGCCAAATTAAAAATAAAAAATCAGCTTGTCTTATTGCAGGGACTTTGGCAAATGTCTTGTGTCTGGTTAAATTAATGTTTGAAACTAATGCATATGAGGCAGTGGAATGGGGATTCTGAATTTGTCTATAGTTCTAGCATCTCCTTTATATCCTGCTCAACTATCATTCACCTAACTGAGACACATACTTGCATAATAAACAGTTCCTGTGGGGTTTTAGAAATTGTGTGGAGTGTATACACAGACTATGGAATCAATCTCATTGTTTGTTGCCCATATCCTTAAATTCTAACATTTTTTTCTCATTGCACAAACATGTTTAGTACATATTTTGAAAAAGGTAGTTGTCATTCAGATTCACACCAATTGTATTGGTTTGCAAGCAGTAAAAAAGACTAGGCGGCATACATTTGAACTGGTTTCTAGTAGGGGCAAAGTGAGATTCTGACCTTCCTTTGTCTGCAATTTCTAACTTACATACATTAAAGAAATCTTAACTCCATGCACTATACCAACCCCACTACAAGCGAGTAATTTCCATTGACTCTGCTTGCTTTGGATTGTCCTGGCAATATTGCCCTCAGCGCAGGCCTTTATTATGATCTTAATCTGACTGGAAAAAAAGACAGATTGCAAAACCCAAGTGCTTGTTAGATCCATGCCGAATGAATGTAAGCAGGTGCCCACAGATGACAGCACGCGAGGACATCTTGCTTATTTGGAAAATACACCTGTAAGCTCTACTGCATGCTCCAGCTGGAATGGTGGCATGTTGAGAAGAGAATGTGGTGACCACGAAAACAAATTAGAATTGAGTTTATAGCAAGCTATTGAGCAGGATAAGCAGCGATCATTTCAGGAATCAGATAAACCAGCTTTATGATAAGAGTCACAAATAGAAGCAGATCAAACAAATTGCTTTAGACTCTCTGTGTCTATTCTGTATGCTTAACATCATAATAAGTAAGTGTTTATGAAAGAAAATGCCTCAAATGCTGATCATTATTACAAGGAATTCCTACAATATGTGCTTTCCTAAATCAATTAATATTCATCTTGGAATGACAACAATGCTGGTGAAAATTAGGGTCCATAACAATGCATCGTCAAGATTGATTGAGAAAGGTGCCAACTGTAAAAATTCAATATGTAAGTGGAGCTCTCTAACTGCAAGTATATAAATGGTCGGAATTTATTTTTAGAAAAGCTATTTAAATGCAATTTCTTCCAGTTAATTGGTCCACTGGTTAATCGGGATAACCATTTATTTGGGACGACTTTTAAAGAACAAAAACAAAGTGAGAAAAGAGCTGGGATTCCCTTTAGTTATTTGGGACACTGCTGCTTCATTGCAGCAGGAGACTGTTGCTGAACAGTTTCTAACTAGTGCCAGTTGCATTCACTTCTGTAGCTGTTAGATACTACAGTGTGCTTAGAGCAAAGTTTCAAAAAATGGCGTCAGTTGCATGTGCTTGTGTTCAAAAAGCAGAGATTTTTGTCACTGATAGATGGGAAAAATAAGCAGTAAGACAATTCAGACCTGTTTTGCTCACTGCAGTTTCGAGCATTCAGACTTGGAAAAGCCAGGAACAGCCGGGAGTGAAATTGAAACAATTCCAGTACCTCAACAAGTTTTTGAGCTTTTTTTAATTTATTCATTTACGGGATGTGGACTTCACCAGTTAAGCCAGCATTTATTGCCCTTCCCTAGTTGCCTTGAGAAGGTGGTGAATAGCTGCCTTGTTGAAATGCTACACTCACTGAGAGGTAGGTACACCCACAGTGCTGCTAAGGAGGGAATTCCATGATTTAGACGCAGGAACAATGAAGGAACGGAGATATGTTTCCAAGTCAGGATGGTGAGTGACTCGGAGGGGGATTTCCAAGTGGCGGTGTTCCCAGGTATCTGCTATTCTCGTCCTGGATGGTAGGCATTGTGGGTGTGGAGGGTGCTGCCTTAGGAACTTTCGTGTGTTGTTGCAGTGCATCTTGTAGATAGTACACACTGCTGAAACTGTTCACCGATGGTGGAGGGATTGGATGCTGTGAAAAATTTGAAGGTATTATGTTTTTTAACTGCAAAGCATAAAATAAGTTGCAAGAAAAACAAGGAGCCCGAAAGAGGCGTGTCAAAATATTGTTTTTTTTTCTAGCAAGACATATATTTCTGACATGGTGGTGTGATGACGTGATACCATTTATGCACTTTTACATATAACCCAACACTCCTTCCTGCTTAGCTATAAACTCCAACTCAGAATGCATCTCAACTATATACACAATATACGATATAGTAAATGTTAAATTCGTTCTGGTCAAAAGAATGAACCGCTGTGAGGCGTTCTTAATCTTGTGGGATAATGTCTTTTCTGACAAGGGGGATCACTCTGCTTGGCAGGTGAGACTTGTGGCTGTGAAACAACCTCAGGTTTTGGGTGACTGTAGGAGTTGACTCTGGGACTCTGTCATTATTACCGGTAACAATGATGACATCCAGGTAACACTGAGTGGCAGTGCAGCCTTGCAGCACCTGGTCCATAGCTTTCTGCCAGAGTGCAGGTGCAGATGCTACTCCAAATTTAAGCCTATTATAGTGATACAGTAGTGTTAGTGTTCAAGATGAGAACCACTTTGGACTCTTGTCCATCTCCATCTGCAGGAGGCCTCAGCTAAGTCTGCTTTGCAGAAGCATTTTCCTCCAGAAAGGTTTGCAAAGATATCCTCGATCCTGTGCAGAGAGGATTAATCTACTTTCAATACTGGGTGGATGGAGACCTTAAAATCACCGCAGATCCAGACAGCCCCCTTCTTCTCGGTTACTGTGACCGCTAGCATTGCCCATGTGCTCCACTCAAAGTTGGAGAGAATTCATTCAGCCTCTATTGCGATCTAGCTCACTGGATAATTTATCATGGATGGTATAAGGAACCAGACAGGCTTTGTAAAACTTTGTTGTTGCATTTTCATTTAACACTATTTTATCCTTGATATGTTTGAGTTCTCCAATGTCATCCTTGACCACTGCTGTGGCATCATCCAGTACCTTTCCTAATTCACTTTCAGTTGACCCAATTGTAGGGGCATGCAAATGGTGGATGGATCTCCAATCAAGTTGTAGTTGTCTCAGCCAATCACACTCCACAATGCTGGCCCTCCTGTTTTTACCACATACAAGCCCAACATCGCTTGTTGTTTGCAGTAATTCACTGTTACAAGTGTCATTCCCAGAGGAATTATCGTTCCTCCAGTGTAAGTTCTTAGTTGGATACCTTCAGGCTACAATTCAGTATCTTTGAAATGCTGCTCAAACTCACTTTGTGGAATGACTGAAACAGCCAACAGCCAAGGCAGTGTCCAATTTCATTTTAATTAATTTTCCGTTCACTTCTGGTGTAAGCCATATTGCTTGTCTGTTGTTAGTTTTCACATTTTAAATCTCAAGGCTACTCAGTCCTGTGTCACTCTCATCATTATCAGATTTTTCATCAACAGCATGCAGATTAGTGCTCTTTTTGAAGCTGCAAGTTGACCTTTTATCTTTTTCTCTTCCCTGTGCAGTCTATTTATTTTTGTCTGCCTGACATGCTCTTTGTATGTGTCCCAGTTTGTTCCACTTTCTGCAAGTTTTGCAGGTGTATGTGAACCCCTGCCATAACAATAATACAATTTGTTTGACTAGTGAGGCTTCTGTTTAGACTTTGTAACTTTGTTCAAGCTCACTTTCATTCCTGACCATAACTCAGTCTGCTGTTTCTATTGATACAGCTCTTTCATCTGCTCATTTAAATGTAAGAATGCTTCAGTTCAGAGCCATTTTTGAATGCTTTCTTGTAAGATTCCACAAACTGAATAATTTCTCAGTACATCATTAAGCCTAGCACTGAACCGACAATGCTCAGCCATCCTCTACAACTCAGCCACATATGCTGAAATGGGCTCCCCTTTTGATTCTGCTTATGAAACCTAAAGTGCTCTACAATCAAAAATGGTTTCAGTTCTAAATGTTCCTACATTACTTACACAATATCAGCAAAGCTCATTTTACATAATAAGAACATAAGAAATAGGAGCAAGTGTAGGCCATCCGGCACATCGAGCCTGCCCCGCCATTCAATAAGATCATGGCTGATCTGTCTGTAAACTCAGCTCCATCTACCTGCCTTTTCCCCATAACCCTTAATTCCCCTACTACGTAAAAATCTATCTAACTGTATCTTAAATATATTTAGTGAAGAAGCCTCAACTGCTTCCCTGGGCAGAGAATTCCACAGATTCACCACTCTCTGGGAAAAACAGTTTCTCCTCATCTCCATCCTAAATCTTCTCCCTGAATCTTGAGGCAATGTCCCCTAGTTCTATTCTCACCTACCAATGGAAACAACTTTTCTACTTCTATCTTATCTATCCCTTTCAAAATTTTGGCTGGTTTGGTTGGAGCAGTTAAACTTGTAAACAATCTGTGTGCCTTTATTCAACCCAATGCACTCCGCAAAGCTGCAATGCTTATCATTGGCTATTTCATTTGCTTCAAAATACTGCTTAATTCATTCAGTATACAATATCCAGTTACCTCTTGTGCAATCGAACGCTTTATTCTTTCTGAAGTAGCCAGCCATTGCTGCTGCTTTTATTTTTTATGATTATTATCACCTGGTACTCACTGTTATGAACCCATGAATTTGTCTTTTTTCTGCTTCTTTATTTAACTCAAATGTCTTACTGTGCTTTAACAGGTATGTAGTCATCTCAGGTTCATTTAAAAACTTACTTGTCACCACTGTTATATTTTGAATCTCCAAGTTATAAAATAATTTGCAAGAAAAACAAGACAGTCCAAGAAATACATGCCTTAATTTTCTTTTTACTTTAAGCAGCACACACACTTCTGTAGTGGTAGTGTGATAACATATGCCATTTATGTACTTTTATGTATAACCTGTAATTAGTTATTTAAACAAACAAAGAATGCTTACTCAATCAACATATTTACAGTATTGCTCAAATATTACTGAAATATTAAATACACAGCAGTATCGGCAAACATTTTGAATGTTACCTTTGGTCCCCACTGGACTCTTAACTCTCACTGTGGCTCTAAGTAATGCACCAGCGTCCATAACCATATACACCACTGACAGGTGGACTGAAGGTGAGGGTAGGTGGCGGATCTCATAGCCTGGTTGATAGGAACCTGACTTTCCTAACATGCGAACTCAGCTCTGACAAACTGGGCGGATGAGACCTACAGTGAGATCCAATGGCCAGGAAGCCAGTTCTGCAATACTACGTGGAGAGCAAAAGAGCATGACGAGACACAGAGGAAGTCATGGCCATCCATTGGAATCAGGGAAGACCCCGTTAGTGACATCTACTTGTACCACTGGACCTGGATTTCCAAGGTCGAGAGAGTGAAACAGCTCCAGTGCAATGGCTTTTCCTCTTTAAAAACTCTCCCGCACGGGTTTCCTGTAATTGTCAGATATAATGGACAACCACTAGTGGTATTGGTAGTGTTCCAATTTGTTCTGTGTTCCATTTAAGTATATAGTTTGTTACTTAGTTTAATGGTAGTTTGGCTATTTTATAACTTTTTCATAACTTTTTGTAACTTTTAGAATTTCCATGGAACTTCAGCTAACTGGGACAGACACTTAACTGGACCAAAATGTATTGGTCCCGATGTGTCCCAATTAACTAGAATCCACTGTCGTTTCAAGGATCTTACAGCAGCATACCCCAGAGTGTTAAAATATGTTTAAATCAACTTAGACAGTAATTGTTCTTGTGACACAAAAAGAGAAAATGATGGAAACACTCAGCAGATGAGTCAACAGCTCCAGAGAGGGAATACCCAATGTCAGAACTGGGGATTTGAGAAAATACATCACTTTTAAGTTTCAGGAAAGGAGGAGAGAAGATGGATAAAACAAGGAATACCCGGTTGGTTAACGTTGAGGTTGCTGAGTTCCAGTGTTACATGCCATCTGGTTAATGGATTAATAGGGCTAGCTGGAAAAGCAGACACCATGTAAAGCTGTCTCTAACAGTGGTCAGAGCTGTTTAAGATGGCAGAGTTTGTCATCAAAACGTCAGTTATAATCAATACCCATACCCTGCTGGAAGCCCAAGAAGAGTTTATTCATTTTTTACGCCGGGAAAGCACTAGATCCTTTTTGCAAAGATGTAGGTTAATTGATCATACAGGTATAATTGGGAGGTGTTGGTTCTGGGGCCGGAAGGGCCAATCACTGTGCTGTATCTCTAAATAAAATAAAATAAAATATGTATTAATATTACAGATGCATAACCTTACAGAAAAGGACAATAAACTCAACAGATTTTGCAGATGCTGAAAATCCAAAGTAACACACACAAAATGTCAGTGGAGCTCAGCTGGGCAGGCAGTAAACACTTCAGGCTAAGACCCTGGAGTTTGGTACATTGCACAAGACTGCTGACAAGGAAGTAGTTGACGGTGGGCTGGAGAATCAGAGTGACAGAATAATTGGCATTTAGCTTCCCCAGTGGAAAGGAGATCACACCATGAGCATTGAATACAGTGCACTAGATTGGAAGCATGTGAATTTCTGGTTCACCCTGAAAAGATAGTTTTAGTCTCTGGATTCCAGGGAGGGAAGTTATAAAGGCATTTATTACTTTGTGCTGTGCTCATTTTCATGAGGTGAATCATTTGAAATAGTCAAAGTTCAACGTCCAAAGTAAAATTTATTATCAGAGTACATACATGTCACCACATACAACACTGAGATTCTTTTTCCTGCAGGCATACTCAGCAAATCTATAGAACAGTAACTGTAAACAGGATCAATGAAAGAGCAAGAGCGTAGAAGACAGCAAACTGTGCAAATACAAATATAAATAATTAGCAATAAATAATGAGAGCATGTAATAACAAGATAGAGTCCTTAAAGTGAGATGAGATCATTGGTTGAGGGAACATCTCAATAGATGTGTGTAGTTATCCTCTTCTGCTCAAGAGCCTGATGGTTGAGGGGTAGTAACTGTTCTTGAACCTGGTGGTGCGTGTCCTGAGGCTCTTGTACCTTCTACCTGATGGTCTGGGTGGTGAGGACCTACGACAGTGTTTTATGTACTGTAGATGTGTCACAATGCAGTATGTAGCATTGTGTTACTTTCAAGCATCAATATTTTACTTTTCCTACTGTGAGATTTTGGTGTCAGTGCTTTGGAAATCAGCACGTAAGGTAGGTTTAATCCTATCTATGCATATGTTATTTAACATATTTTTGACTCTGGAGGGGAAGAAATATACTTTTTATCAATCATGCCAAGTTGTTCTGATGGTTAATCAACTCTGATGGAAAACAAACCAAGAACAGAGGACCAAGTATAAACACAGTGGTAAAGCTGATAGCAAACTTACTAATTTTTTTTGAGCAGATGAAAATAATGCCATTCAATCACTCAGAAATGATTGTAGTATTTATTCTTTGCAAGGGGACTCAAAAGCTGAGATTCGATCTCACTTATTAGCTGGAAATGTTGATTTAATAGCAGAGGCCAGGTTTCGCTCAGTTAATTTTACTTACCCTTGCAGCACACGTCACAACAATTGGGAAAGACATAGCCCGCCTGCTTGTTTTATTTCATACACTGCTGTGCGAGAAATTGCATGAAATTTAGAAGTGTCACACCACATTTCGGTGAGATGCAAGGAAGAGGTGGGAGGCCTGGTGACCGTAAACAGTTTGTAGCAGAGATGGAAATGGTGGCTGCATGTCACTCACCACACTGGCACTTCATCCAGGAGACTGAATTCTGATGGAATACAGTTCAGACGAAAAGAATTATACATCAAAAATGCAAAATAATGTGAATAGTTTCATGCAATTATAGAGCAGAGTGTAACACCATATAAGGAGCTTAAAGCCATGTGCTTCTCCCAGACTATATGAATGACTATTAACCCCAAATCAATATTTTTAATATTCAACTCTTACAAAGCACAAAATAATCTTGAAATACAAATTTTATTTCCCTGCTTTTACCAGCCATTTGTTAATCCAGTAGCAGCTCTTAAATCAGCAATTATTCCCGTGTTCAGGTATTGTAATCTGTCTGTTAGAAGCAAACTTAATGAATATTGTTTTTATGTGATGGAATGTTTAATTTCTGTTTGGATGAAATTTACAATTAGGTTGGGGCTGTTTTGCCTGTGTCCTGGGCTGTGAACTACACACATGGCTGATTCTACAGATGACTGCTGTAGTTTAATCTTGTTTGTTTTCATGCCCGATTAGTGAAACTGTCTCCCATGTGTCCTGCTTGCTGAGATTTGTATGCATTAAATTCCTTCAAACAATTGCAGGACATTTTTTTTCCAATTTAGTTGCACTGTTAGAATTTTAAACTGTATCATGGAAATATGTACTGTGTGTATGCAAATGTCTGACATTTAATGAATCTCTGCTATAGTGAACTGGAATAATCACTAGAACATGTGTGGGCTGGTATGGTGTAAATTGTGTTTTTGCAACTGTTGATAAAGGCCAGTAGCTATGGTCCAGCCTGTGAAAATCATTCAAAGGTGTTAACTGAAGTGTGAGGATTCAAATATCGTATTTTGTTTGCACTGATGTCTTGAAGTTGATATCTGTATTTTCTCAACAGAAGTTAAAACCTGTCTTAAAATATACTTGAGGAACATTACAACAAAAACTTATGAAAAGTGTTGAGGTGTGTCTGCACAACATCAGTTTGTTCTCACCATGATTACTCCAATGGGCTTTCCGTAACCTGTTATCCATTGATTCCATACTGGAAAAGGGGATTTCAAAACATACCCTGTCAGAAGCCAAAGTAAGGAACATTTGAAGAAAGGCCATCCCCTTAAAACCACATTTTAAAAAGGTATAACTCTTTAAGAAGAGCAAAGCAAGATATTTAAGATGAACATAAAAGGAGGGATAATTTCAATGTTTTTTTGCTTGATTTTACATCTTTTCAGTTTACTTCATCAATTATATAAGACCAGCAGCAGAAAAATGGTCCTTGCCAAGGTGGGGTAAACTTATTTTTATTTTGGAATACTGTATGTTTCATGATTCCCACTAAATCAATGGAAGGAAGTATTGGCTGAACAGAGGATTACTTTTAGTAATAGACTAAGACAACTGTGCTGCTCCAAAGAGTGCGATATGAGATCATTCTTACCCTTGGCCATTAGGCTCTATAATAAGTCAACCTATAGCCGGGGAAGTGATGACACCCTCCCATTAGACTGTTTGTAGTAACTTATTTTGTATTCTTTTTACTTCTCTTCTAATATTTATATCTGTGTTACTTGTAATGCTACTGTGACACAGTAATTTCCTTTGGGATCAATAAAGTATCTATCGATATAGAACCATAGAACACTACAGCACAGTACAGGTCCTTCAGCCCTCCATGTTGTGCTGACCCATATAATCCTTAAAAAAAGTACTAAACCCACACTACCCTGTAACCCTCCATTTTTCTTTCATCCATATGCCTGTTCAAGAGGCTCTTAAATACCCCTAATGTTTTAGCCTCCACCACCATCCCTGGCAAGTCATTCCAGGCACTCACAACCCTCTGTGTAAAAAACTTACCCCTGATGTCTCCCCTAAACTTCCCTCCCTTAATTTTGTACATATGCCCTCTGGTGTTTGCTATTGGTGCCCTGGGAAACAGGTACTGACTATCCACCCTATCTATGCCTCTCATAATCTTGTAGACCTCTACCAAGTCCCCTCTCATTCTTCTACGCTCCAAAGAGAAAAGTCCCAGCTCTGCTAACCTTGCTTCATATGACTTGTTCTCCAAACCAGGCAACATCCTGGTAAATCTCCTCTGCACCCTCTCCATAGCTTCCACATCCTTCCTATAATGAGGTGACCAGAACTGAACACAATACTCTAAGTGCGGTCTCACCAAAGATTTGTAGAGTTTCAACATGACCTCTCTACTCTTGAACTCAATCCCCCTGTTTATGAAGCGTAGCATCCCATAGGCCTTCTTAACTACCCTATCAACCTGCGAAGCGACCTTGAGGGATGTATGGATTTGAACCCCAAAGTCCCTTTGTTCATCCACACTCTTAAGTAACTGACCATTAATCCTGTACTCAGTCTTCTGGTTTGTCCTTCCAAAATGCATCACCTCACATTTGTCCGGATTGAACTCCATCTGCCATTTCTCTGCCCAACTCTGCAGCCTGTCTATATCCTCTTGTAACCTTCGACAACCTACAGCTCCATCCACAACTCCTCCAATCTTCGTGTCATCTGCAAACTTACTCACCCATCCTTCTGCCTCTACATCCAGGTCATTTATAAAACTCACAAATAGCAGGGGTCCCAGGAGAGATCCCTGCGGCACTCCACTAGTCACTGACCTCCAGGCAGAATACTTTCCTTCCATAATTACCCTCTACTTTCCTCCTGTAAGCCAATTTTTTATCCAAACAGCCAAGGTTACACTTATCCCATGCCTCATGACTTTCTGGATGAGTCTTTCATGAGGGACCTTGTCAAATGCTTTGCTCAAGTCCATGTAGAGCACATCCACTGCCCTACCCTCATCAATTTCTTTTTTTACCTCTTCAAAAAACTCAACCAGGCTCGTAAGGCATGATCTTCCCTTCACAAAGCCATGTTGACTATCCATGAGTAGACTGTACTTCTCCAAATGCTCGTAGATCCTATCCTTAAGAATCCAGTAGTTTGCATACCACCGACGTAAGACTCACCGGTCTATAGTTCCCAGATTTCTCCCTATTACCTTTTTTAAACAAGGGAACTACATTTGCCATTATCCAGTCCTCCGGCACTTCCCCTGCAGCCAAAGAGGATTCCAAGATCATAGCTAATGCTCCTGCGATCTCTTCTCTCAATTCCCACAACAACCTGGAGTGTATCATATCCGGCCCTGGGGATTTATCAATCTTAATGTTTTTAAGAAGATCCAGCATTTCTTCCTTAATCTCCACATTGTCCAGCACACAGGCCCGCTCTACTTCGACCTCATCCTGATCAAGATCCTTTTCAGTTGTGAATACTGAGGCAAAGTATTCATTTAGGACCTCCCCAACCTCCTCCGCTTCCAGGCACATGTTGCCCTCTTTATTCTTTAGCGGTCCCACCTTCGTTCTCGTCATCCTCCTGTTCTTCACATACGCATAGAATGCCTTGGGGTTCTCCTTAATCCTACATGCCAAGGCCTTCTCATGCCCCCTTCGAGCTCTCCTAAGTCCTTTCTTTAGCTCCTTCCTGGCTACCCTATATTTTTCATGAGCCCCTCCCGCTTCCTGCTTCTTATATCTAACATATGCTTCCTTTTTCCTCTTGACGAGTTGCCTCACATGTTTCGTCAGCCACAGTTCCCTTTTCCTACCATTTTTTCCTTGCCTCAGTGGTACAAACCTATCCTGAACCCAGCTCAGGTGGTCCCTAAACTTCTTCACATTACTTCTGTGCTTTCACCCTTGAACATCTGTTTCCAATTTACTCTCGCTAGTTCCTGCCTCATCCCTTCAAAGTTAGCCCTTCCCCAGTTAAGCACTTTACCATTTTGTCTGATTTTATCCCTTTCCGTAGCTATGCTGAAACTAAGGGAGTTGTGGTCACTCTCACCAAAATGCTCCCCCACCAAGAGGTCTGTCACCTGACCAGGTTCATTACCCAGAACTAGATCCAGTATGGCCTCGCCTCTCATCGGCCGGTCCACATACTGTGTCAGGAATCCTTCTTGAACACACCTGACAAATTCAGCCCCATCTATCCCTCTTGCACTTAGGAGGTGCCAGTCAATATGAGGGAAGTTGAAATCACCCATAACTACTACCATGTATTTCCTGTACCATTCTAAAATCTACTTGCTTATCTGCTCCTCTGTGTCCCGAGGGCTATTTGGGGGCCTATAGACTACTCCCAGCACAGTGATTGATCCCTTCCTATTTCTGACTTCCACCCAGACTGACTCCGCGGACACTCCTTCTGCAGCATCCTCCTTTTCTATAGCCCTGATACTATCCCTGACCAGCAATGCCACTCCACCCCCCCTTTTCTACCTCCCATCCTATTCCTTTTAAAACACCTGAACCCCGGGACCTGCATCATCCAATCCTGCCCTTCCTCCAACCAAGTTTCAGTAACGGCCACAACATCGTAGTTCCACGTACTAATCCATGCTCCTTGTTCCTAATAGCCTAGCATTGAAATAGACACATTTTAACTCCTTTAACTGGCTACAATTATGTTCTGTCCCCTGCCTGTCCTTCCTCATCAACTCAGAACTCTTAGTAACATGCCCTTGTCCTTCTACCTTAATCCCTGCACTCAAATTCTGATCCCCACCCCACTGCCAAACTAGTTTAAACCCTCCCCAACAGCTCTATCAAACCTGCCCACTAGGATATTGGTCCCCCTGGGATTCAAGTGCAACCTGTCCTTTTTGTACAGGTCACACCCGCCCCAAAAGAGGTCCCAATGATCCAGAAATATGAATCATTGCCCCTGCTCCAATCCCTCAGCCACGCATTTATCCTCCACCTCATTCTATTCCTATTCTCACTGTCACGTGGCACAGGCAATAATCCTGAGATTACTACCTTTGTGTCCTGCTTTTCAACTTCCTTCCTAACTCCCTGTAGTCTTCTTTCAGGACCTCTTCCCTTTTCCTACCTATATCATTGGTACCAATATGTACCATGACCTCTGGCTGTTCTCCCTCCCACCGCAGGATATCTTGGACGTGATCAGAAACATCCGGGACCCTGGCACCTGGGAGGCAAACTACTATCCGAGTTTCTTTCCTGCGTCCACAGAATCGCCTGTCCGACCCCCTGACTATAGAGTCCCCTATCATTACTGCCTTCCTCTTCCTTTCCCTACCCTTCTGAGCCACGGGGCCAGACTCTGTGCCAGAGGCACGGCCACTGTCGCTTCCCCCAGGTAGGCTGTCCCCCCCAACAGTACTCAAACAGGAGTACTTATTGGCAAGGGGTACAGCCACAGGGGTACTCTCTAGTACCTGACTCTTCCCCTTCCCTCGCCTGACTGTGACCCATTTCTCTGTCCCCCGTGGCCCCGGAGTGACCACCTGTCTGTAACTCCTCTCTATCAGCTCCTCACTCTCCCTGACCAGACAAAGGTCATCGAGCTGCAGCTCCAGTTCCCTAACACAGTCCCTTAGGAGTTGCATCTCGATGCACCGGGTGCAGATGTGGCCGTCCGGGATGCTGGAAGACTCCAGGACCTCCCACATCTGACACTGACCACAGAAAACTGGCCTCACACACATACTACCTCCTTTTGCAATCAACAACTGCCTCACCTCGTCCCGTTACCGCCGAAGCCCGTGGAGCCAAAGCCCCTTCACTCTGCTGCCTCTCACTCCGCTCCAATATACTCCAATATATTCTTAACTAAGCAAAAGCATCTTGAATATATTGTATCATTAATAAATTTATGCATGATTTTCTCCATCAGTTTTCATTTCAGTCATCAAATTATGTTTCAAGGATTGAGGTGGACTTGCTTTAGACATTCCTGTACTAAAAAACAGGAATGCTTTTTGAAGGTGTCCCCACACAATCCCACCATCACTCCCAACACCACCACCAAAACCTCTCACTGAAACTATGACAAGGGAATAGGCAAATCCTTTGAGAATGTCAACTGTTTACACTATTTCTCCTGGGATCTCCAGCAATATCCTGCTGAAGTTCCTTCAGGAACTCAGGATATTCTCTGGAATATCAGTGTCATTATTATTTCTAACTCTCCAAGCAATTAGAATTAGGTACTTGCTTTAACACGTCCACGGTCATTTGGTAGAGTCTACCCATTATAGAATCTGAAATTAATGGGAACTGAATCAGCTCAGTTCTGTTATGAACGAATGTTTCCCTCTGCTAAAAATCTGCCCTAATAGTGGTGCTTTGCAGGAAGTACTGAAATTGTCTGAGAATGGGTTCCAGATTATTACAATTCATTGGTGTCTCAGAGAGAGAAGTCAATGCTTCATATTAATGCTGTGTTGCTGATACCAGAAAGGTGGTACTGATACTGAAGAGATGCAACATCAGTTAATGGAGAAGAACATCTTCCTTCCCATTGTTCTTTCTCAATGAATAAACGTAGGACATTCTGCGTTGGAATTGAGGCGGGTGAGGAGAAGAGAAGAGGAAAGTGGGGAGCCCAAGTGGGGAATGGAAGAAGATGTAAGGGGGGAAAGTCACTGGAAGTTAAAGATATCAATGTTCATACCATGAGGTTGGAAGCATTCCAGATGGAATATAAGGTGTAGCTCCTCCGACCTGAGAGACGCCTCATCGTGGCAGTAGAGGAGGCCATAGACCGCCTTGTCAGAAGGGGGATGGGTATTGGAATTAAAATGGTTGCCCACCAGGAAATCCTGTTTGTTGTGAGTGACAAAGCTGACCCCCATTGAGGTCTCAGCAATGTAGAGGAGGCCGCATCAGGAACAGCAGATTCAGAAGATGACTCCAACAGACTCACAGGTGAAATCACCTGGAAGGACTCATTCTGGCCCTGAAAGGAGATGAGGGAGGAGGCGAATGGGCAGGTGTAGCATTTCTTCTACATGCAGGGATTTCTCAATGAAGTTGCTGATGCATTAATACCCAATTCAGTGATTGGGAATACATATAACTTTGGACGATTGTGAGAAGCAGTCAATGAAAAGCAAAGATTATGCATATTTATTCGAGCCTTATATTATCATCTAAATCTAATATCTTCTCCATGGGGTTCAGTTCCAGTGCAAAATGAAACCATGTTCCTCTCACCACAATCTTTTTCAGAGCAAAGCACCTGAAAGATGAATCAAAGCAGACAAAAATACTATATAGCTCTCTTTTCATATTTCTATAGGAAATCAGAAACTGGTAAATGAGACATGTACAGTATATCTAACATCAGCAGTTGCAGCTATTGTTTATATAGCAACTTCAAATTAGCAAATGTCACAAGTACTTCAAACATTTTCAGCCAAATTTGTCACACAAAGAAACAGATTTTGAGAATTGAGTTTTGGGAATAGAAAAGTGAACTGGTTCAGGGTAGAAATTACCTTGCCAGACAACTCATAAACATAAAAGATTCTGCAGATGCAGGAAATCCAGAGTAAGATACACAAGTGCTGGAGTAACTGGGCAGGTCAGGCAGCACCAATGCAGAGGAATAATCTTTAGTGGGAGGTTAGAGGACTGGGAAATTTAAGAACCAACAGAAGGCAATGAAAAGAACCATAAAAAGGGAAAGGGAGAAGATGAAATATGAAGGTAACCTAGCCAAAAATACAAAGAGGATACCAGAAGTTTTTTCCAGATATAAAAAGAGTAAAAGAGAGATGAGAGTAAATATTGAACAGCTGAAACCTGACACTGGAGAAGTAGTAATTGGAGACAAGGAAATAGCAGATGAACTTAGTAAGTATTCCGTATCAGTCTTCACTGTGGAAGACACTAGCAGTATGCCAAAACTTCGCAAATGTCACTCCACTCTTTCAAAAGAGAGGGAGGCAGAAGAATGGAGATTATAGGCCAGTTAGCCTTACCACAGTGGCCGGAATGAAGTTAGAGTATATTGTTAAGAAGGCACATAACATAGGCCAAAGTCAGCACAGTTTATTAAAGGGGAAATCTTGCCTGACAAATCTGTTAGAATTCTTTGAAGAAATAACAGACAGACTAGACAAAGGAGAGTCGGCGGATGCTAGTTACTTGGATTTTCAGACGGCCTTTGACCAGGTGCTGCACAAGGAGTTGCTTAAAAAGGTTAGAGCTCATGGTATTACAGGAAGATAATGCATGGATAGCTGATTGGCTGGTTGGCAGGAGGCAAAGAAGTGGAATAAAGGAGGTCTATTCTGGCTGGCTGACAGTGACAATTGGTGTTCCGCAGGGGGTGAGCGTTGGTACTGCTTCTTTTCCTGTCAATGGTTTGGATGATGGAATCGAGGGGTTTGTGGCCAAGTTTTCAGACAATAGAGGAGGGGATAGGAGTGCTGAGGGAGTCTGCAGAAGGACTTGGGTGGATTCATAGAATGGAATACAGTGTAGGGAACTGCACGGTCATGCTCTTTGGTGGAAGGAGTAAAGATGTAGACTATTTGCTAAGCAGGGAGAAAATTCAAAATTCAGAGGTGCAAGGGGTCTTGGGAATCCTCGTGCAGGATTCCCTAAAGGTTAACTTGCAGGGTGAGTCGGTCGTAAAGAAGGCAAATGCAATGTGAGCATTCATTTCAAGAGGACAATATAAGAACAAAGATGTAATGCTGAGGCTTTTTAATGCATTGGTCAGACCACACTTGGAGTATTGTGAGCAGTTTTGGGCCCCTTGTATAAGAAAAGATCTGCTGACATTGGAGTGGGACCAGAGGAGGTTCATGATAACGACTCTGGGAATGAAAGGGTTAACGTGTGAGGTGTGTTTGATGGCTCCAGCTGGGTTTATGCTCACTGGAGTTCAGAAGAATGAGAAGGAATCTCATTGAAACCTATCAAATATCGAAAGTCCAAGACAGAGTGGATGTGGAGAGCATGTTTCCTATGCTGGGTGAGTCTACACTCTAATACCAGAGGGCACCACCTCAGAATAGAGGGATGTTTATTTAGAACAGAGATGAGGAGGAATTTCTTTGGGCAGAGGGTGGTGAATTTGTGAAAATCATTGCCAAGGACAGCTATGGAGGCCAAGTCATTGGATATATTTAGAGTAGAGGTTGATAGGTTCTTGGTTAGTAAGGGTGTCAACGGTTATATGGAGAAGGCAGGAGTATGTGATTGAGAGGGATAATGAATCAGCCTTGATAGAATGGTGGACCAGACTCAATGGGCTAAATGGTCCAATTCTGCTCCTATGTCTTAAGGTCCTATGGTCCATCTGAATCAGCAGATTGAAGGAGGCTGTGCAGAGATTCAGAAACATGATTAGGCAAAATCAGTTAGAGCCTGTGAGCAACACGCACAAAATGCTGGAGGAACTCAACAGGCCAAGCAGCATCTATGGAAAAGAGTACAGTCGACGTTTCGGGCCGAGACCCTTCGACAGTCTGTGATCATGCTTGCTATCCATTGACCTTTAAAAGCCCAAGCTTTAAGATCTTCACTGGTTACTCCCCCCTAAAAATGGCCTCCTTTGGAATTGCACTTTTAGGAATTCTGTGAGAAGAAGGAAGAAATGAAAAGAAAATCATGGAAAAGTTAGACATCAGGTAAATTTCTCACCAATTTGTCAGCGCAAATTTATTGATCATCAGACATCTTGATTATGATTAATATTTATATTCATTCTGTACAAAGAATGTCAAGTATATAACAATCAAAATGGACACAAAGACAACCACTACTGGACCAAGGCAGGTTCTGAAAGTTTATAGCCCTGTGAAAACAGCAGTTATAAACAAGACAGAGGATATTTTTAAATCAGCTAATAAACAGTCATCTAATCTAATCAGTTTGGAAGGCAGATTACAAGAACTAAGTGTGAGTAGTTCATGAATGTCACCCAATTACTGAGAATGTGTTTGTGTTAGTAATTCACAGATAAACTCCTCAGTTAGCTTGTTTGGTACTGTAGTGCGGCATTGAGGTTCATTGGATGAGGACATTTAAAGGTGCTAAAGTTCATTTTATTGTCAACCTATGCACGATACAACTGTGATATTTGTCTTCTCCAAATAGCTATTAAATACAGAAAGATCATAGGTGATGATGAAAGAAAAGACATCTTAAAGAACAAAACTCACAGACCCCAAAATTCTTCCCTTCCCGCAGCAAAAATCAGCCTCAATAACAATCACCGACCCCCCCTACACATAATAACCTCCAATCCCCAACAGCCTCACTCGCAGAAATGTACTACAGTAGTAGCACCAACCCCCGCCCCCACACACAAAAATTAACAGATGTTCCACCTATCAATTGGCCACAAGAAAGAAAACATCAAAAAACTGAAAGAAACCAATATAGAATTCAATCCAATAATCACATCCGGCTGCTGACATCTCTGTTGGGAATTATCTCTGACCCCCTCCTCGATGTTTCAATCTTCCTCACCGCTTCAAGATGGAGTTGATCACGGCCCTGCACCCTGTTTCCGGTCTTTTCCATGAGTCAGCTTGTGTTCTTGGACATTTTTGCCCCCCCCCCCCCGCCATTTCTGATCTCCATGAGGTAACTCTCTGGACACAGCATAGTGCTGGATCTTTTGGTCAAGCTTCAAACTGTACGTTGCAGATTCCAACAGTCTCTGAAACACAAAGAAAGCTAAAAGGACAAGCAAACAGCATAGAAAAAGTGAAATAATTGCTATCTGGAAGATGTCACCGAAGGAATCGTTTATTGGAGCCATCTTGACCAGAAAAGGCCTTTATTGATGCTATTTGAAGATGGAAGTGTTACATGACGGACAATAAAATTGGTTAATGACTTGGGTCCAAGTCTGTTTTAAATAGTTTAATTCTCAAACTATTACTGCATTCTTTTGTCATCTGTTGACTCAGGTTTCAAGCTCAGGTTTGGTCATGTAGGCTTAATGTCCCAAAGTCTATATTTGAAATTGTGACGTGGAAGATAGATGGTGTAATTCTTATCCATTCCCATTAGCAAAAGTCAAACTATTACTGTGGTCATTTTTATTTTGGCCGAGAGGTAGAGTTGGGTGGCCTTATATACCTATCAACACAGGAGGAGGACCTCCAGCCTATAGGGTCGATGCTGATTCCAAGGCAGCAAACATATTGGTCCAGCCTCCTATTTTTTTCCCTGGACCACTGCAACTTCTTGTAATGTCCATAAGCTCCTCCTTGATTCTCTCTGGAGTTAATTATACGCTGGGTGAGTTATAGCAGCCAGCTGAACCTATCAATGCATCATTGGGATGTTAGGGGAAACCAGAGCACCAGGATGAAACCCGCACAGACACAAGGAAAGTGTATAAAGGCCAATATACAACACATAGGATCAGGATTGAATTCAGCTCCCTGGAGTTGTGCAGCCTCAGTACGACTTTCCTGTTCCACCTTGCTACTCCATTATCTGGGCAAGATCTTATGTGTCAGCCTGTTCGTCACTAACAGCCAAAATCTTTCCAACTGCATGCTCGTCAATGGGGCATTATGATGCCTTTTCTTACTGGGTTTTTTTTCCTTTTCCAATTATATAAATCAGTATTGCTCAGAAGATGAAAAAACAGAATATCTGTGCACGGTGGATATGTCTACATGCAAAATGATAATAAGACCAAGCCTAAGCACTGGTGTCCACCAGAGACAAACTGATATAATGGAATTAAGCATGCAGTAGGAATCCCTTTAATATCTACAACTTGCTTAGGACTTTAATATCCATTGATAATGGTGATTTTATTCTGCGCATGCCAAAATGGGATGTATCCCTGTGAGACAAAATCCAGGGATCAGAGGCATTAATGCAAAGCAATAATGTCGCTGAAATATGGACTTTGTGTCAGAAGTCACAGAGCTGAGAAAAGGAGCCCTGAACCATGCCTTTGAAAGCAGGCAAAATGAACAAAACATACCAAAAAAAAACAGCATTACTTCCAGTATTCACGTTTTCAAGTGCCTAATCTTGAATGAAATGTGAACTGATCTTGACTGAGTGTTTCAAGGTATTAGTTCTGGGTTCTAAATATTTCTTCTGTGGGCAGCTAGGAATGACCTTACCCTTAGAGCCGCAGTGAGCCATATTTAACCAAATTCTTCACTTTAATGATTTTCAATACAGAAACTTTATCATTCCTGAAGAGATATAAAGCCATCAGACTATTATGTGAAGAATATTAAAGAACTCCCCTCTATTATAATAGTCTGAATTCAGTTTAAATTTAATATACTTCAAATACATCTCTTCAGCAAAAGAAAATAACTCTGGGTTAAGTAGAATATTCTGAGGGCAAGCCAGCAATCCATTTATCCCTGGAACAAGGCAGACTTTCATAATTCATTTGTGCCTCATGTATTCTCTCTTCTCTATGGGCTAAACCCAGCAGAATTTCATCTGTCCATCCATTAAATGCATCTTATGTGAACGAGATGAAGCTCCCCAAGGATTTTTAGAACATAAGCAACAGCAAGGTGTCCTGGGTGTTGCCGACGACGTGCCTGTCTCAGACGGGACAGTACATTCCGGTTAGCTATTGGGGATCCCATTTCATTTTCTTGCTAAACAACAATTGAGTGCACCTTACTTTAAAATGGGCACCTCAGTGTTAACAACAATGTCAGATTTGTGAATGTATTGAACAGAAACCTCCCACTGATATTTGTATTGTTTTAAACCAAAATAAAGTATTTATTCCCACTGCTTTATTTTTGAAAGTTACCAAACAATGGCACTCTCCTTTCACCAACATGGGGTATTTTCCACTTCATTAACGTTTAAGAACTACTTTTTCTTTATTATTCATTTTCCAGGATACGGACATCACTGCACAGTCAGCAGTTACTGCTTGTCCTTAATTATCCTAAAAGTAACTGGCTTCTTATACTGCTGCAATCTTTCTGGTGAAGAGTTTCCCACAGAATTGTTAGGCAGCGAATCCCAGAATTTATACCCTGTAAAAATAAAGAAGCAGAGTTCCTGTGTTTTCAGTGATCTTGTCTTTCTTGGTGGCTGAGGTTGCTGTTTGGAGCGGTGCATGTTCTAGATGGTACACATTGCAGCTACCATGTGCCAGTGAGAGAGTAAGTTCATGTTTAGAATGGTGGATGGGGTGAAAATTAGTGGGCTGCTCTATTAAAGTCAGAGTCCTAGAGGCTGAACTGATCTTCTGCCTAGTCCCATCTACCTGCGCCTGGACTATATCCCTCCAAACCCCCTCCCAACCATAGACCTATCCAAACTCCTCTTAAGTATTACAGCTGAACTCACATGTACCACTTCAGCTTGCAGATCGTTTCACAACATCCCCTGAGTGGAGGTTTCCCCTCAAATATTTCACCTTTCATCTATGACCTCTAGCCCTAGTGTTACCCAGCCTGAGGGGAAAAGGCCTGTTCTGGAAGATGTCCCACTTCTTGAGACTTGCTAGTGCTGCATTCATCCAGGCAAGTGGAGAGGGTTCTATCACATTCCCTGTTAGGGGTCATTATTTGGAGAGTGAACAGAATTTTTAATGACATTTCTAGTACACAAGTGTAAAGGGGAACAAAATAACTGTTACCCTGGATCAGTTGCTGCACAAAAAGTGAGCAGGAGTGAACAGTGTTGAATAAAATTATTATGGATTAACTAAAGTCATGTAAGAATGAGTCTTCGGGAAACAAAACCTCTACAAAATTTAGCTTTCGACTGATATTTTGCTGCTTTCTCTCCCATTGAAGCAACATAGAGAAAGACAATAGAAGGATAGTTTTGCTATTGAAGTTCAAAATTCAAAGTAAATTTATTATTAAAGTACACATTTGTCACAGTATACCACCCCTAAGATTTACTTGCTTGTGGGAAAACTCAATAAATCTATAGAATGATAAGTGTGTGTGTGTGTGTGTGTGTGTGTGTGTGTGTGTGTGTGTGTGTGTGTGTGTGTGTGTGTGTGTGTGTGTGTGTGTGTGTGTGTGTGTGTGTGTGTGTGTGTGTGGGGGGGGGGGGGGGGGGGGGCAGGGCAGGGTTGTATGGAAGACCAGCAGTTGCCCATGCTGCAAGTCTCCCCTCTCCACACCACTGATGTTGTCCAAGGGAAGGGCAAGAGCTGATACAGCTTGACACCAGTGTCATCACAGGAGTTGCTAGAACGAGGTTGAAGGCAACGTCGGACTGCCTTAGGGACTCCAGCTCCGGATTTGTCCTCAGGGTTTACTCCCGAAGCCTTTCCCATGAGTGGGTATGGCCGCAAGGCAGCGGAGGTTTGAAATCAGAGTTTTCCCTCTCTTAGATGGACTGCCTTCCCAGGCTGATGAGCTCCATTTTCCCGAAGCACTGGTTTTAAGGCGTCAGGACCCACTTTCGCCCCTTCTCCTTTCAGTAGAAACAGTTTCACCGGGCTTAGAGGCTAAGCCACACGAGAAGACCAGGAGTTGGATTTCGTTGTCAGAGGCTATTTGAGGCGCATGCTGTGAGGAGCACTTTTATGTAGTGGGAGCTTGTCCCCACTACCACTCCTCAGCTTGACAACCTTTGAACCAGAATAATAACTATAACATAATCAATGGAAGACCGTGTAACTTGGGCATGCAACCAAAGTGCAGAAGACAACGAACTGTGTAAATCCTAAAAGACTATAAGCTATAGGAGCAGAATTAGGCCATTTGGTCCATTGGATCTGTTCCGCCATTTCATCATGGCTGATCCATTTTTCCTCAGCCCCAATCTCCTGCCTTCCCTTCCCCACCCACACCTCCCGTATCCCTTTATGCCTTGACCACTCACGAATCTATCAACCTCTGCCTTAAATATACATAAAGACTTGGTCACAACAGCTACCAGTACCAATGAATTCCACAGATTTACCACTCTCTAGCTAAAGAGATTCCTCCTTATCTCTGTTCTAATAGGATGCCCCTCTATTCTGAGGCTGTGTCCTCTGGTCTTAGACACTCCCACTATATGAAGCATCCTCTCCACATCCATCTCTATCAAGGTCTTTCACCATTCAATAGCTTTCCATTAGGTCACCCCGCATTCTTCTGAATTCCAGTGAGTTCAGGCCCAGAGCCATCCAACAGCCTTCAAGCTGTTTAATCCTGGAATCGTTTTTGTGAACCTCCTTTGAACCTTCCCCAGCTTCAACACATCATTTCTAATATAAGGTGCCCAAACCTGCTCACAGTGCTCCAAGTGTGGTCTCACCAGTGCTTTATAAAGTCTCAGCATTACATCCTTGCTATTACATTCTAGTCCTCTTGAAGTGAATGCTAACATTGCATTCGCCTTCCTCATCACAGACTCAACCTGCAAATTAACCTTCAGGGAATCCTGCACAAGGACTCCCAAATCCCTTTGTGCTTCAGATTTTTGTATTTTCTCTCCAATTAGTAAATAATCAGCTGTTTCATTTCTTCTACTGAAGTGCCTGACCATACACTTCCCGACACTGTATTCCATCTGCCACTTCTTTGCCCATTCTGTACAAAAAAGACCAAGGTAACATGCCTGAACAATTGGTGTCCTGTCACATTCATCTCAATAATAAGCAAATGCTTTGAGACGCTGGTCAAGGATTACACCTGCAGCATGCTACCACCCAAACTGGACTACCTACAATTCACCTACTGACACAGCCAATCGACAGATGACGCAATAGCCACAGCTCTATATACCGTCCTTACACATCTGGAGAAGAAGGATGCTTGTGTGAGAATGCTGTTCTTGGACTATAGTTCGGTATTCAACACCATAGTTCCATCCAGGCTTGACAGGAAACTCAGAGACCTCGGCCTTGACCCTGCCTTGTACAGCTGGATCCTGGACTTCCTGTCAGATCACCAGCAGGTGGTAGGAATGGGCTCCCTCACCTCCACCTCCCTGACTCTCAACACAGGAGCCCCTCGGGGCAGTGTACTAAGTCCCCTCCTTTACTCCCTGTGTACCCACGGCTGTGTCGCCACTCACAGCTCCAAACTGTTGATTAAATTTGCCAATGACACTACATTGATTGGCCTAATCTCAAACAATAACGAGGTGGCCTACAGGGAAGAAGTCATCTCTCTGACACAATGGTGTCAAGAAAACAACCTCTCCCTCAATGTCACAGAAACAAAGGAGCTGGTTGTGGATTACAGGAGGAATAGAGATGGGCTAACCCCTATTGAGATAAATGGATCTGGAGTTGAGAGGGTAAACAGCTTTAAATTCCTCAGCAGCCACATCACCGAGGACCTCACGTGGTCTGTACACACCAGCTGTGTGGTGAAAAAGACACAGCAGCAACTCTTTCACCTCAGATGGTTGAGGAAGTGTGGTATGAGTCCCCATATCCTTTCTACAGGGGCACAATTGAGAGCATCCTGACCGGCTGCATCACTGCCTGGTATGGGAACTGTACCTCCCTTAATCACAGGATTTTGCAGAGAGTGATGAGAACAGACAGCGCATCTGTAGTTGTGAATATTTACAAAGACAGGCATGAGAAAAAGGCCCAAAGGATAATTGGGGACCCGAGTCACCCCAACCACTATCTATTCCCCCTGCTACCATCCAGGAAACGGTAGTGCAGCACAAAAACCAGGACCAACAGATTCCAGGACAGCTTCCTCCACCAGGCCATCAGACTGATTAACTCACACTGATCTGAGTGTATTTCTATGTTACATTAACTGTTCTATTTATTATAAATTATTATAAATTACTATGATGCACATTGCACATTTAGATGGAGATATAACATAAAGATTTTTACTCCTCATGTAGGTGAAGGATGTAACAAATACAGTCAATTCATTCTCCTAATCTAAGTCCTTCTGTAGCCTCTCTACTTCATCAAATCTACCTGACCCTCCACCTATCTTCATATCATCTGCAACCTTTGCAACAAAGCCATCAATTCCATCATCCAAATCATTGACATATAATGTGAGAAGAATCATTCCCAATACAGATTCCTGTGGAACACCAGTAGTCACCGGCAGTAAATCAGAAAAGACTCCCTTTATTCCCACTCTTTGCCTCCTGCCAATCAGCCACTGCTTTATCCATGCTAGAATCTTCCCTGTAATACCATGGGCTCATAGCTTGTTAAGCAGCCTCACGTGTGGCACCTTGTTAAAGGCCTTCTGAAAATCCTAGTGCACAACATCAACCAAATCTCCTTTGTCTATCCTGCTTGCTATTTCTTCAAAGAAGTCCAACAGATTTGTCAGGCAAGATTTTCCCTTTAGGAAACCATGCTGATTATGTCCTATTTTATCATGTCCCTTCAAGGACCCCAAAACCACAAACAAAGAAATAATAATAATAAATAAATAAGCAATAAATATCAAGAACATGAGATGAAGAGTTCTTGAAAATGAAGTTGAATGAAGTTATCCCTTTGCTTCAATAGCCTGATGGTTGAGACGTGGTAACTGTTCCCTCACCTGGTGGTATAAGTCCTGAGGCTCCTGTACCTTCTTCCTGAAGGTATCCCTGCCACTTAACACACAGCCCAAAACAGATCACCTCAACACTATAACAGAAGGAGCATACTTTGGGTGTCTGGCTTTTGGAACAGACACTAATATTGAATTTTCAAAGGGATTCTGGTAGTTGGGATGTGCTGCCACTGTAAAAATGTAATTCTATAAATTTACCTGACTATATTCCAAATGTTAAAGTAAGTGATTATAACTATTGAAACTGTAATTCATCATCAGTTGTTAACCTGTTGTTGTGAAAGTATAAAACATCGTGTCAAGAGAGGGAGGCTGTCTTGGATTCACCTGGATTCCTGCTCCTTAAGGTTTTTCTGAATAGAGACCTTTAGATTCCCCAGTTACAGCTTCTGCGTGGCACAGTTTTAGCCAATCAAAACATTCCTGGCCTGTGCTTTGTAGATTATGGAAAGTATTTGGGGAGTCAGAAGATAATTTGCTTGGCACAGTATATTCAGCTTCCATAGGCACTTAATTTAGCTGATTGGCCAGATTGAATTTTTGATCAGCGAGGATCACCACGTTAGGAAGGGTCTCCCTTCTTGGAGTTATTGCCTGACACTCCTCTGGTATGATGGTGCTTGCTGATTATCGACCTGTGCATGAATAGTGTACCGCTCTTACTGCGTGCAGGCGTGGAGCAGTCCAGTACAACATAGGCCCTTCAGCCTGAGATGACTGCGACAATCATGATACCAGTTTAAGCTGCACATCTGCCTCCATGTGGTCTATGTCCCTCGATTCTCTGCCTGTTCCCACGTCAGTCAAAATGTCTCTTAAACTTTGCCATCTCATTTGATTCTCCTGGAAGTGTGCTCCAGATACCTTTCACTCTGGATGTAAAATACTTCCAATGTAAATCTCCTTTAAAAATTCCCCTTCTCACCTTAAAGCTATCGCCTCAGGTATCTGACAATTCCATCATAGGATAAAGACTCTAGCCATGACCCTCATAATTTCTCCAACGTTTATCAGATGCATATGTTGTGCAACCTTCAGCAAACGAAGTTCAAAGTTCAATGTAAATTTATTATCAAAGTACATAAATGTCACCATATACAACCCTGAAATTCATTTTCTTGTGGGCATACTCAATAAATCTATAGAATAATAATCATAACAGAATCATTGAAAGACTCCCCAACTTGGGAGCTCAACTAGAGTGCAGAAGACAACAAACCGTGCAAAAGCACACATGCTCTTCTTGGGCACCGGTGTAATTGAAGCCTGCTTGAAGCAGTTGGGTACCGCACGCTGCCGAAGCGAGAGGTTACAGATCTCTGTGAACACTCCAGCCAGTTGATCAGCACAGGTCTTTGGTCCTTGGCCTGGTAGCCCGTCTGGGCCAGTTGCATCTTGTTCGTTCACCCTCTTGAAAGCTGCTCGTACATTGGCCTCGGAGACTGAGAATAGACTTTGAGGCAGTAATTTTGCTGGACTGGGTTTGTCCTGCTTTATGCCAACAAGTCATACTTGGGTCTTTTTGATCGCGTTGATGCCAGTGACTGTTTTGGGGCAGCTTAAGCGATAGATGCCTCTACTACCACTGCAATGTTGTTTGCTCCCAGAGTCTGTGTTGTATCCAGTGCTCTGAATTGTGGAGTGAATCAGTTGGTTTCTGTGATGGTGGGGAGCTTTTGCTAGAGCTGAGATGAATTAACCACTCAGCATTGCAGGGGAACATGGCTGCAAAAGCTATAACCATATCTATAAGACTCACGCGCTGGGCTCTGCCATTGTGGGGAAGGATTGCTCTTGGCACCTCCTCCCCCCCTTAGGCTTGTTCCTGATAGCCATGGTCAGGATTCAAACACAAGCAGGAATAGGGTTAAGGTGAGTAAAAGGACTTCTAAAGGAATATGTATTTTTTGACATAGAAAGTGGTTGATATCTAAAACACAATGCCAGGGGAGGAACACCTCCACCGTCACTAAGTTTAAAAGGCATTTTGACAAGACATTTAAATAGACATGATATGCATTATAAGAACATGGGATCACAACCTGGGTCCATGGACCCCTTGCTTAATGGCATTTGTCCATATGGCATAAAAAAGGTTGAGAACTCCCGACTTAGAATGATATAGTCCCAGTGAGGGCAGAAAACATGGTAGGCTGAAGGGTCTGATTTTGTGCTCTCTGGCTCTCGCTAATCTCGATTAGTTATGCTCAGATTGCAGAGCTTTGATGTGTGCAGTGGTGCTTAGCTTTGTCTGTTGTATGCAACTTTTGCTGCTGAACATGCACGCAGTCCTGTGTTGCAGCTTCACCGGCCGGCAACCCGCATTAGATATACTCAGCAACGCCGTTCCGCATTCCTCCTTGAACTACAATTGGGTCCTCCATCTTGGTAGTTTTAATGGAGTGAAGGCTATGCCAAGCGTGTGTTCATGAACTGTGATAACATACGTTTTTGCGGCTGCTAAAGGGCCAGACAACTTTCAGATGCTCAGTTTTGAACGGACAGAACTTTTCTGAGTCCTTCGAGATTCAAGATCGCGTGTTGTCATCCTTCAGTACACGTGTGTAAAGGAGAACTAAACGATCGTTGCCCCAGATCTGAAGCAGCACACAATAAGCATACAGAACACAGTAAAAATCACACAATGAGTATCAACATAAACCACAAACTGTTTGAGTGTGATTATACATAAGATTAGTGTACATACATAGACTGATTGTGTGCACATAAAGTGACACTAGGTAGTGGTGGTGGGCTGGGTTAATACGTCGAGACAACTGATGGCTTGGTGTAAATGTAACCATAAGATATGGAGCAGAATTAGAGGGGTGTCTTGCCATATCTCTTGACTCAATCCCATTCAACTTAATTGTAGAAAGGTAACTTTGCTGTGAAGGCAGAACTTTGTCTCCAGAAAGAACTCTACCAATGCTATCATAGCAGATGCATCTGCCACAAGTAGCTTGGTGAGGAAGCGGTGACGTAGACCTATCCCTCATGCAGGCTCACTCACGACCTGCTGCAGACCTGGTCTTGTTCTTCACAAAGCAGCTAGCTTTGTCTGTGGTAGTGCTACTGAGCCAGTCTTGTCTCATACAAGAGCACTAATTCCTCAACTGAGGAAGGGCGGCAGTCGGTAATCAGGAGGAGGTTTTCTTGCTCACATCAGATCAGAAAACCCATGGCATCTTCAGTCAATCCTGAGCACTCCAAGGACTACTTACCGTGTCAGCTTTCCGGATTTGGACACCAATCCCTAAGGGTTGTCTGCAGGGATTGACTAGACTGGGATTAATTTTGTTGTGTCAAAATTTGGTGTTTCGATCTATGTCAGGCAGTTCATTCACTTTCAACATTTCACAGGAGTTTTAAGATAGAGTGCGTCACATCAGGGACAGACCGGGTAAGCATGGAGGACCTCTCACAGTTTCTTTTGACACCAAAGTGATAGTTTTAAGTACATCTTTTTACTATCTTTTTAGTAAAAAGATAGTTACTAAAAACTATCTTTCCTTTCACATTCCAGAATTTAAATAGAGCAGTGGGATTTGAATTCAGGCCTCTAGATCATTATTCTGATCATTTAACCTCTGCGACACCACTGTAATCTTTATCAAGAACATCATTCATAAAAAGGACGCCTTATTATCCAAATCACTATCAGTACCACCTCTAACCATTACTGACCCTGGGATTCACTGGTTCCATCAAGGAGCTGTTGCAGTTATTAACTGTCAACAATCAGGCTCCTCAACCGGCGTGGATAACTTCACTAACCTCAACTCTGAACTGATTCCACAACCTGTCAAGGACCTTGCAAATCACGTTCTCAATATTATTTATTTATTTATCTATTATTATTATTATTATGTTTGTATTTTGCACAGTTTGTTGTCTTTTGCGCATTAGCCATATGTTTCTCTTTGTTTGTATGTAGTTTTTTTAATTGATTCTATTGTATTTCTTGTTCTACTGTGAACGGCTACAAGAAAATGTATGTAAAGGTGTTATATATTTTGATATATATTATGTACTTTGATAATAAATTTACTTTGTACTTTTGATCTGTGTTTCTGAATTTTTCTGGTTATCACCATTATAAGGCAACTCGTGAATAGTGTAAAACCATCAGAATTTCCGGTCAACAGATAAAAGTAGGCATCCCATGATTTTGCGTAGCAGCAGATGCAATTGTAAGCATTTTATCTGAAGAGGTGGAGAGACGTTAAGGTTATAATTATTGATGGAGTTACTAATCTTGGTAGGAACTCTTTGAGAAGTAGAAACAGAACAGGGGATAGTGTTCATTAGCACCCCACCCCCAACCCGCTTACAAAACGATGCTGGCAGAAGCTGCTTGGCAGCCCCTCGAGCAGACAATGGATTGGGAATGGAGAGATTTCAATTTTAAAAAATGAAATGGTCTTCAGAAGATTGAGTTGCATTATAAAATATTAATGAAGATTTCTTTATTGCAATAAAAGGTTGTTTAAATAGCCGAAAGCATTTTCAAAATAATTATTTCTTTGCTAACCATCACCTCAAAAATCAAGCATTGAAAACATAGGGTACAATATGATTTGTTCAATAGCTCAAAAGGGGAAAAGAAAACAGGCAGATCATAATAAAAATACAAATATCAGCATTGTCAACTAAATTCTTAACTCCAAACTGTTAAGTGTTTACTGCTGCACATCTTAATGTGTATATATATATAGATATACACATACATATATATATATATTTATATATGATGCTTTTAGTGCAGAGTGTATGTCACTCACCAGAACTGCCCAGCATGTGAAGGATTCATGAGCAGAATGAGACTTGTGATGTGAATAGAGTAATTATATTAACTGATGTAACTGTCAGTCAGTCCTTACACAGAACGGAGACAGGTGATGGACATAAACTTATTGGGATGTCCAGATTTATCATCGCATACCATTAGCCAATCAAAATGCAAATTAAATTGTCACCTGAGAATGTAATGATGCCATATTATTATGTAGCCATTACCCAATCACAAGAAGACTTTCATGATGATCATATGTTGCTTTCACAAAACCACCCTTGTCAGTTTTAAGTTTATTATCATCATTTTCGGCACACACAAACATTAATAATGAAAATGACGACGATTCAGGCGAGAGCCTTCGTCAAGACTCTCCTAAGGGTCTCGACCCAAAGTATAGACTGGTCAGTTCCTCTCCATAGATACTGTCTAATTTACTGAGTACCTGCAACATTTTATGGGTGTTGCTCAGAATTTCCAGTATCTGCAGAATCCCTTGCATTAATGAAAGTGCCCTTTAATATTAAAACCTCTCATAATTTTATACTTAAGATGAAGTTCTCAATAAAGATCAGAGAATAACAAGTATGCCAATCACTATCACTGCAATATTGCAATGTCGCCCAGTGATTGGGATGGGAGTACGGTGATTTTAAAGTTAGAGTTGGGACCTGAATCTACATTGATGTCCTTTGGACTAGTAGTCCTTTAACAGCCATTATTCTGCCACAATAGAAAAAGTGTCAGGTTACTGCACAATACACCTGCGATTATTATTGCAGGAGCTTTTATTGCCTGCTGAATAACAAAGTGGTACTGCTCAAGGTGAGAAAGGTTACTATTGCAGTGTAGTACATGATTGCCAGTGATTAGCTGGATGTCTGGAGAGGTAGAGAAAAACAGCTGCGATTCATACACTGACTTAGCGCCAGTGACCAAAGACTAATGCTTCATCCATGCTGCTTTGCCATTAGGATTATGCAACTCCAACTGAGGTTCATGGAATCCTACGATTTGATTAATTCACAGGGTCATAGAGTCATAGAGATATACAGCATGGGAACAGACCCTTCAACCCAGCTGATCCTTGCCGACTAAGACGCCCCATCCAAGCTAGTTTCATACACATCCTCCAACATCTATGGAGCCAATATCCCATTACGCCAGTGTTCTCTGGCCAACAGTAACTCGTCCTCTTCGATACCTAAATGTGAAAGCTGCACCCTTGTACTTTGTTCTCTATGTTGCTTAAGCAACCATTTCCATCCTTGACATTCCAAGCTTGTCTAGCTCCACTTTTTTTGTCAGTCTTGCAATAGTGGCATTTTCAGCCTTTAGGTCCCTTAGTCCAACAGTCAGGCTGTAACACTCCCCCAACTCCAGCCCTCAGTCCCCAACATCAACCCATCTCCCATATTCATTTTAGGATTTTTGCTTTTAACCAAAATTTTTAGTTTTCCCATCTTATAGATCTTCTCTTCTACGTGCATCAGTTTTTGTCCATTTTAGCTTCAGAATGCATATTGTTGGATAGTTCTGTATATTACATGTTGTTGATGGTGATTAGCAGTAGGATGTATTGGAAAATAAATTTCAATAGCATTTGATAAGAAAAAGCCTCTTCTTTCCTCAATGATAAATCTCTCAATTCCTTTGATTAAGTGGCATATGGAAAATATATGGAATATATAGAAGCTATAAGTATGAACATACAATACCCTTGCTTTGAAATGCTTGATCCGATTTTCTGAAGAATGGTCACATGTCAGGTAACAGCTGTCGCTTTTGCCCTATAATAGACATCAGCTGTCAATGGTCTTCAGTGAGTGATGTAAGCAGGCAGTAGAGTAGAAACTATTGCCTGCCGACATTACAAACCACAAGCCTGTAACAGATGACAGTAGTTCTTTTTAAAACCTTTTTGCTCAAGGGTATAATAAAACAAATATTGACTGCTGTTTGGATGCTATGGTTGGCAAACTATTGCCCAGTGTTATAGAAAATGATAGTTAATGCACAATCGTGACCAAAAGGAACTAAAAGCTCTGTACAGACCCAGCTTATTCTTGGTGACTTCTGTAAACCTCTGGGTAGCAGCTTTTTTTTTGCAGCTAATATTTACACAGGCAGGGAGAAGGGGGGGAAATTATAAATACTACAAAACTAGAAAATGAACGGCATGCATTCTAAACAGGTTAAGTCACAGATGGCTGTTTCCCTAAAATGTAATGCAAATGAAAAAGCCCAGAAATAGTCTCAAATGAGCACATTTCCTATTTAATGGCAGGATCTCGTTGTCTGTAAATTTCAGTAGTTTGTGTTTGAAAATGAAATGTACAACCCATTCCATTTTGCCAGTGTTGAGCAAAGAATTTCCCAGGGGTTATAGTGATAATTTTAAGTCATCTGTAATGTACAGTTCCCAGACAAAAAAAAATCAATTTCTCCTCATATGACATGATAAATAATTATAAGATATTAATTTTAAATTACATGTCTAATACCTTTCACGATTTTTCCAGTATTCATATAAATTTTATTTGATTAATTTGATCTGGTCTAGTAAAGGAAGGTGCTGACTTGGGAATGTGAGGGGACAGCAAGTCTTCGCAAGCGCTTTGTCACCTTTTCAAACAACATCCAGATCCATGCTGACTGACATCCTCTGGGGAAATTGTTATTATCAAATTAAAGGAAAAATATATTGCTTTGTGGTATGTTTTCAGGCAAGAAGCACAGGTTCAAAATGCAGATGTGCGAGGTTAGTATTTTAAAGCTTTTTTTTATACATGTCCCATTGCTGGGTTCTAAAGATTATCACTCCGTCTTAATTGTCTAGGAATTAAAAAGAAATCATGATGTGTGAGATTTTCCAGGTAAAACGACTGTAAAACAGGGGCTGTATAATTGATTTAAAGCTTCACTATCTTTTTCATATGGACCACTTGTCATTTTCATTAATTCAATATCAAGCCACCAGCAATCTCTACGTGTTCAAACTACTTTAGAAACCAGATCCTCAGTTCATAGAATTACTGAAATTCATTTCAAATAATTGTTAAATAAAAAATATTAGATAAAGATTCCATAAATTATAACCATTTTTGAACAAAACCTATATATATATATATATAATGGGGAATCTTTACTGCACTTGTACGTATGGTGTTCCTACCCCTTGTTGGATATTTCTATGCTATATATTAGACCAACGTAAATAATAAAACTAACGATAAGTTCACAGATACCCAGGACTACATCAAATTCAGGATCCTAGAAAAGAAGTCAGTTCCAAGAACGACAAGGAGAACATACCAAATCAATAGCACTTTAGGTGTATCTTAATTGCTCACAGCATCTTCAGTGTGGACAGAATGACTGGGAGGTTCCATAAGACATAGGAACAAAATTAGGACAATCAGCCCATTTACTGTCCTTCTCAATTCTGTACTCCTGCCTTTGTCCCGTAACCTTTGATGCCCTGACTAACCATCAAACTCTGCTTTAAAAATTCTCATTGACTCGCCCTCCACAGCCAACTGTGGCAATGATTTCCACAGATTCACCACTCTCTAGCTGAAGGAACTCTTGCTCATCTCTTTTTCTAAATGGACTTCCACCTATTCTAAGGCTCTGCCCTCTGGTCCGAGAATCACCCACTATAGGAAATATCCTCTTCACACCCACTCTGTCTAGGCCTTCAGTATTCCATAGATTTCATGAGATCCATCCTCATTATTCTAAACTCCAGCGAGTACAGGCCCAGAGCCATCAAATGCTCCACATCTGTTACCTCTTTCATTCCCAGAATCATTTTTGCACATCTTCTCTTAGATGAGGGGCCCAAAACTGCTCATGATACTCCAAGTGTGGTCTAACCAATGCCTTATAAAGCCTCAGCATCACATCCTTGCTCTTATATTCTAGTTCTCTCAAAATGAATGCTGACATTGCATTTGCTTTCCTTATGACTGATTCAACCTGCAAGTTAACCTTTAGGGACTCCCAAGTCTCTTTGCACCTTTGAATTTTGAATTTTCTCACCGTATAGAAAATAGCCTATGCTGTTATTCCTTTACCAAAGTGCATGACCATACACTTCCCGTCTGCCACTTCTTTGCCAATTCTCCCAATCAGTCCAAGTTCTTCTGCAGACTCCGTGCTTCCTCAATACTACCTGCCCTCCACCTATTTTTCTATCATCCAAATTGCTGATGGTTAACATGAAAAGAAGCTGTCCCAATACCGACCCCCACAGAACATCACTTGTCACCGGCATCTAATCCACAATAGTCCTCCTTTATTTCAACTCTTTGCCTACTACCAATCAGTCAATCTTCTATCCATGCTAGTATCTTTCCTGTAACACCATGGGCTCTTAACTTGTTAAGCAGCCTCATGTGTGGCACCTTGTCAAAGGCCTTCTGAAAATCTAAGCAAACAACATCAAATGAATCTCCCTTGTCCATGCTGCTTGCTATTTCCTCAAAGAATTCCAACAGACTTGTCAGAAGTGATTACCTTAAGGGGAAATCTTAGGTCTACTTCATCATGCACCTCCAAATACCCCTAAACCTCATCCTTAACAATTGACTCCAACATCTTCCCAACCACTGAAGACAGGCTAACTGCCCTATAATTTCTTATCTTCTGCCTTCTGCCCTTCTTAAGGAGTGGACTGACAGTTGCAACTTTACAGTCCTAAAAAACCTCTCCAGAATCTTGCGATTCTTGAAAGATCATTACTAATGCCTCCACAATCTCCTTAGCTATCTCTTTCAGAACCCTGGTGTGTAGTCCATCTGGTCTAGGTGACTTATCTACCTTCAGACCTTTCAGCTTCTCCTTAGTAATAGCAACTGCACTCACTTCTACCACCTGACACTCTCAAATTTCTGGCATACTGCTAGTGTCCTCCACAGTGAAGGCTGATGTAAGATACTTCTTGAGTTCGTCTGCCATTTCTTTGTCCCCCATTACTACCTCTCCAGCAGTCCGATAGCCACTCTCGTCTCTCTTTTACTCTTAATGTTTAGTATCCTGTTTGATATTTTTGGCTAGCTTACATTCATATTTCATCTCTTCTCTCCTTATTTATTTATTAGTTGTCTTCTGTTGGTTTTTATAATCTTCCCAATCCTCTAACTTCCTACTAGTTTTTGCTATATTATATGCCCTCTTATTTGCTTTTATGCTATCTTTGACTTCCTTTGTCAGTCATGGTTGCCTCATCCTCCCTTTAGAACACATCTTCATCTTTGGGATGTACCTATCCTGCCCTTCCAAGTTTCTCCCAGTGTGCTCAACCACAAGCTGCTCTAAAAAAGCATTCCACAATTTCCCTCTTTTGGGATCCAGTACCAACCTGATTTTCCCAATCTGCCTGCATATTGAAATACCCCTTGACTATCGTAATGTTTCCCTTCTTACACGACTTTCAATTTCCCATTGAAATTTATATCCTACATCCTGACTACTGTTCAGAGGTCTATATATACAGTAACTCCCATCCGGGTCTTCTTTTCAGCATCTAAACTCTAGCACAAGTATTCTACATCTTCTGATCCTACATCAGCTCTTTCTAGGATCTGATTTCATTTTTACCAACAGAGCCACCCAATCCCCTCTACCTATCTTCCTATCCTTTTGATACACGGTGTATCCCTAGATGTTAAGCTCCCAACTATGATATTCTGTTAGTGATGCCCACAACGTCATACCTGCCAATCTCTAACTGCACTACAACTTTATCTACCTTATTCCATATACCGTATGCATTCAAATTTAACACCTTCAGTCCTATATTCATTACCCTTTTTGATTTTGCCCCCATCCCACTGAAGGTAATTTTGCTTGATCTTCTGCCTGTCCATCCTTACAGTCTCACTACACTGTATACTAACCGTCCCATGTTCAGCCCCAACTCTCTGCCAACTCAGTCTAAACCCTCCCCAACAGCTCTGGCAAACCTGCCCGCTTTGTTTACCTGCTCTGTTCAAAGGCCACAAAAGAAATTAAACTTAGAACGAAAGTAAAACAAGAAGTGCTGAAGGTGAGAAAAAAAGAAAGACCAGGAATCATAATAAAATTTTAAAGCTCGAGTCTGAGGCAGAAAGAAAGAGAAAGGTCAGGCTAATTTCAGGACGGTATTAAATTAATTGTGTTTCCTTTCAAGATATTCCAAAATAATCCGAGGTCCTTCAAAGTTCAAAGTAAATTTATTATCCAGATACCTATATGTCATCACATACAACCCCAGGATTCATTTTCTTGTGGGCATACTCAATAAATGCGTAGAATAACAACCACAACACAATCAAAGAAAGTCCGCATCAACTTGGGCATTTAACCAGTATACTCAATAAATCCAATAACCATTATAGAATCAATGGAAGACCACATCTGCAGGGCAGACAATTAGTGTGCAAAAGACAACAAATTATGCAAATACTGTACAAAAAGAAATATAACAAAGAAATAATAATAATAATAATAATTAATAGATAAGCAATAATTATTGAGAACCTGAGACAACCAGTCCTTGAAAGAATGTCTATAGGTTGTGGGAGCAATTTCAGTGATGGAGCAAGTGAAGTTGAGTGAAGTTATCCATGATCAGTTGTCAGATTATCTCTGATAATTTATTTGGGATGTAACTGGACCATACAAAACAGACACGGAGGCGACGCATCACCTGCGAGTCTATTGATATCATCTATCGTACCCAGTGCTCCTGAAGCAACCTCCTTTCATCAGGAGGATGGAGGGACACTTTGTCAGGCGCCTTCACTCCGTTTGCCTTAAAGAGTGGGATTTTCCCATGGCCACCCATTTCAATTTGACTTCCTATCCCTATTCTAACTTGTTGGTCCATGGCCTTCTCTGCTGCCACGATGAGGCCACACTCAAGTTGCAGGAGCAATGCCCCAATTCCATTTGGGTATCCTCCGACCTGACAGCATGTACATCGATTTTTCTAACTTCCAGTAACTTCTCTCCACTCCCTCTCCTCTTGTTCCATTCCCCATTTTAGTTCCCTGCTCACCCCTTCTCAGCAGCTACCCAACACCTCCTGCTGGTGCCCCCTCCTTCTTCCCTTTCTTCTATGGTCCATTGACCTCTCCTATCAAATTAATCCTTCTTCAGCCCTTTATCTCTTCCACCTATCACTTCACAGCTTCTTGCTTCATTGCCCCTCACATTGTCTCACCTATCACCTGCCTCCATCCCCTCTCCTCACACTCTTATTCTGGCTTCTAACCCCTCCCTTTCTGGTCCTGACGAAGGGTCTCGGCCCAAAGCGTCGACTGTTTAATCCCCTCCATAGATGCTGTCTGACCTACTGTGTTCCTCCCAAATTCTGTGCGTGTTGTTCAATATTTTCACTTTCTGCTAAACCTCATCTGTTATATACATCAGAGAGACAGACAGCCAGCTTGTGCAGTGTGTATTTGCTCACACGGAGCCACAGAAACACAATGCAGAGAGGATCGATATGCTGCTGAAGCTGGCTTTTGTATTTCTGTATTAATGAGGGAAGCACACTGAGTAGGCTGCTGCACAGAGCAGGGGAGCAGTAACCAATGTGTTTTCCAAGAGACCATAGGCTATACGATATCAGAAAATGAAGCATACAACAATCAATTTTAAATAGCCCAAACGGCCTCCAGTTGTTCTCCTAATAGTATGAGATTTTAAATGGTTTGAATTTTAGATATTGTACTTCAGATAGTTTTTTTCAGTCTGAACAAAATAGATTAGATAACATGAGGATTGACCCATGGTCAAAGTGACTAAGCAGACACACACCTGGCCTTGGCAATCTCTCTGCCTTTCAATGATTAGTCTTCCCCTACTTTCAAAGTTCCCATTTCACTCTCTTTGCTTCTTTCTCTCTCCTGATCCACACTGGTTTTCCCAGATACCCCCCCCCCCCACCCCACCAACAGTACCTGTTGTCATTCCCCTCCCCCACATGCTTCCATCCACCTATCACCCGCACTGCTTACCGATTGTGTCTCTGTTCCCTTCCCCCAGCTGGTTCCATCTGCTCTTCATCCGTACCGTATCTGGTTCTATTTATCACCTTCATTACATATCAGATTCCAACATCTGCAGCCTCTTCAGCCACCGCTAATCACCTTCCATCCTGCCCTCCCCCTCCCGAGATGAATTTGGCCATTTTTATCTCCCTCCCTCTCTGTCTATGCCCCACTATTTCCCAACTTCCCCCCTTTCTCTTTCCTCATCAGGCTCCATTAACCCTTTTTCAGCTGGTTCCACCTGCTACACGCCAGTCCATTCCTCACCCCTTTCTCTCTTCTCTTTATATCGGCTGTTTCCACTCCACGCTCCCAGCCCTCAGTGAGGTCTCAACCCAAGACTTCGATTATCCTTTAGCCTCAAATGACAAAAGTTCCCCTGTCTTCATCCAGCAGTTGTTTGCTCTGTCCCCACCCATTTCAGAGAGACACTGCCCACTTCCAACTCCACACAGCCAAGGAAACAAACTTCAAAAGAAAGCACTAAATCTGTGTAATATGATCAACAGAGATCGGGAAACGATCAGGGGTGGTTACCTTGTTAAGGCATTGGTAATCTCCACATGGGCCGCTTCCACTGTTGGACTTAGGATCCATATGGTGGGACAAAGCCCAGGGGATATTCAATTCCTGTACAATGCCAAGTCTTTCCATGTTTGCAAACTCAAACTTCACGGTTGCCAGCTTTTCTGGATCCAGACTACACATGCAAGCACGGACTGGTGGGCCAGTTGTGGGAATATGGTGCTGGACCCCATGTTTTGCAGCTGTAGTGGAGCACGTGGTCTTGGTGAAGTCTAGGAGTTTGCCCAGCAGTCAAGTAAAGTCACCTGAGGTGGTGCATGTGTTGACAGAGTTATTGTGGGGAACTTACTTGGGGAGCAGGACAGCAACCCAACATCCTTGACCTCTACAAGCTGGTTGTTCTTAAGGTACTTGGAAGGTCATCATAATATTATATGCAATCAGTCTGATATTATGAAAGATAAATTGTTCTAGACATATCTAAAAAATTTTTTGAAGATGTAACCAACAGGGTTTATAACTGGACCCACATTTACTTTTGACATTAGTGTAGAAGCCAGTTTACTGCCATACACTGCTCTGTAGTTCATATTTATCCTGATGATTAAAATAAAGTTGATAATCATATAAAAGATTATTAGAATCAGAATCAGGCTTATTATCATCGGCACGTGTTGTGAAATTTCTTAACTTAGCAGCATTTCAATGCAATACATAATATAGAAGAAAAAATAAATAAGTCTATCAATTACAGTATACAGATATTGAATAGATTAAAAATTGTGCAAAAGCAGAAATAATATATATTTAAAAAGTGAGGTAGTGTTCACGGTTTCAATGTCCATTTAGGAATTGAATGGCAGAGGGGAAGAAGCTGTTCCTGAATCACTGAGTGTGTGCCTTCAGGCTTCTGTACCTCCTACCTGATGGTAGCAGTGAGAAAAGGGCATGCCCTGGGTGCTGGAGGTCCTTAATAATGGACACTGCCTTTCTGAGACACTGCTCCTTTGAAGATATTCTGGGTACTTTGTAGGCTAGTACCCAAGATGGAGCCGACTAAATCTGCAGCTTCTTTCGGTCCTGTGCAGTAGCACTCCCCCCGTACCAGACAGTGATGCAGCCTGTCAGAATACTCTCCTAAGTACATCTATAGAAGTTTCTGAGTGTTTTCTTCAAACCCCTATTGAAGTATAGTCACTGTCTTGCCTTCTTTATTGCTACATCGATATGTTGGGACCAAGTTAGATCCTCGGAGATCTTGACACCCAGGAACTTGAAACTGCTCACTCTCTCTTACATAAGGACATAAGAATTTAGAGATAATTTTTAAACATGTACAGAGGACAGGAAATGGATAAACGTGTCCCTTTCAAGTTGGCAAGGCTGTTAGCAGGGGGAGTCAGTAATGGATTCTCACCAATCAACAATCTATATCAACGCTTCGGTGCACAGATCAGATGTGATAAATCCAGAGCAATACAAAGTGGGAAAATGAGCTGTGAAGAGAATGTAAGGAATCTGAGAAGAGAGTAGACAGACTCAGTGGAATGCTATAGAATGCAATGGCAGAGGTCAAGATATTGTGTCATGGGAGGAAATAATAAAAGGAAGGAAAGAGCAGGTAGATATTGGTAACTTGAATACTCCAATGGATGGTTTTAGCAGTTTTAAGAACAATAATTAGTGCCCTTGGAATCTGTGTAGGTCACTTTTCTCCAGGGAAATAAATACAACAGTATATAAGGGGAAGATGATTAGGTTTGTGCCAGCAAGTTGTGCTTAATAGATTCCACCACTCTCATTCTGACATGTCAGTCCATGTCTCCTCTATTGCTACAATGAGGCCACTCTCAAGTTGGACAAGCAACACCTCATGATCCGTTTAGTATTCTGACTTTGTGATATGGTGCAACTCAAACTACCTGCGTCTCAATATCACCAAGACCAAGGAGATGGTGGTGGACTTTAGGAGATCTAGGCCTCATATGGAGCCAGTGATCATTAATGGAGAATGTGTGGAGCAGGTTAAGACCTACAAGTATCTGGGAGTACAGTTAGACGAGAAGCTAGACTGGACTGCCAACACAGATGCCTTGTGCAGGAAGGCACAGAGTCGACTGTACTTCCTAAGAAGGTTGGCGTCATTCAATGTCTGTAGTGAGATGCTGAAGATGTTCTATAGGTCAGTTGTGGAGAGCGCCCTCTTCTTTGTGGTGGCGTGTTGGGGAGGAAGCATTAAGAAGAGGGACGCCTCGCGTCTTAATAAGCTGGTAAGGAAGGCGGTCTCTGTCGTGGGCAAAGTACTGGAGAGTTTAACATCGGTAGCTGAGCGAAGGGCGCTGAGTAGGCTACGGTCAATTATGGATAACTCTGAACATCCTCTACATAGCACCATCCAGAGACAGAGAAGCAGTTTCAGCGACAGGTTACTATCGATACAATGCTCCTCAGACAGGATGAAGAGGTCAATACTCCCCAATGCCATTAGGCTTTACAATTCTACCGCCAGGACTTAAGAACTTTTTAAAAGCTATTATTAATGCTTTTTGAGATAGTGATTTAGATGCATATCATATTTTTTACTGAGTTAAGTATTGTATGTAATTAGTTTTGCTACAACAAGTGTATGGGACATTGGAAAAAAAGTTGAATTTCCCCATGGGGATGAATAAAGTATCTATCTATCTATCTATCTATGTAGACTCCAACCTGACGGCATGAACATCAATTTCTCTAACCTCTAGTAATTTCTTCCCCCTCTCCTCCTTTTCTATTCCATTCTGGTTCTCCTCTTACCCCTTCTCTTCTCTTCATCTCCCTATCACCTCCCACTGGTGCCCCTCCTCCTTCCCTTTATGGTCCACTCAGATATGAATCTGAGTGGATCTCCAATCAGATTCCTTCTTTTTCAGTCCTTTACCTTTTCCACTTACCAACACCCAGCTTCTCACTTCAACCCCCTCACCCACCTACCTACCCTCCCATTCACCTGGCTCTACTATCACCTTCCAGACTGTGCTCCTTCCCCTTCTCCACACCTTCTTATTCTTCTTTCTTCCTCCTTCCTTTCCGGTCCTGATGAAGGATCTGTGGACCAAAACTTCAATGTCAACCCTCCACAGATGCCGCCTGACCTGCTGAGTTCCTCCAGCATTTTATGTGTGTTACGCTAAAAAGAAATGGTTATGTTTCCACGACCCACCATGACCACTTGAACAAAGCCGAAAGTAGGAAATGATGATAACTAATTTATCTGATCAAGGAGAGATTGGCTGTGATGATTTCATGAATGGACTAAGGCAGTTAGGTTAGTGAAGACCAGAACTCATTTGATAACCCCTTGAAATAGGGAAATTAAGATAATGAGTGAAGAATAAAAATCATACCATTTACATGGAACTCCTCAAAGATGGAGCTATAATGCTAAAACGGCCCTGACTAACTCAAAGAAGCAGAAAACCTTGAGAAAGACTGCTGGTTACTAATGGACAATGCTGAGACAACTCAATGTTTACTGCTTGACTGACCAGCCTTGCTTGAGGGATTCATCACATCTGTTACAGCTCATCTGTCTGTTTTGGATTAGTGTATCATGATAATTACAGTAATTGCCATTTCTTTATGAACCAGCAAAACTGTTCCATCCCTTGTCCCTTTGGGTAAACCATGGCCATTGGAAAAAAAATCTTACTGTATATGTTCACAAACAATTAGAAAGATAAATGACATGTTGGCCATTTACAAGAGTAGTTTTTTGGTGAGACTGCAGTCTGTGATTTTGGCCTCCATATCGCAGGAAAGACGTACCTGCCTTGGAAACTTTAGCACTGGTCCCTCGAATGATGGAGCTGGACATGAGGTACAGTTCGGATGGATCGATTGCACTGGAACTTAAAACAATGAGGAGAGACCTCGCTGAAAGTTTCCAATAGGAAAAGTCCTGACAAGTTGTGTCTTCTCTGGAGAGTCTTGAACTAGAGGACACACTCTCAGAAAATGATTTGGACATTTAGGACTGGGCTGAGGAGAGTTGTAAAACAATGGAGTTCTCTATCGTAGAGGACTGTCCTTGCTCTTTTACTGCATGTATCTGAGACTGGGATCTATAGATTATTGGATACTAAATAAATAAGCGTATTGAAGAGAACAAGGTAAAGGATCATGGGTCCAGGTTCTATATGCTTGATCATGATTTTTTCGTCCCTCATTTTATTGTATTATATTATTGTTTTCATATAACTATGGGAGCTTCATGCAAGCAGATTGGATGTTGCACTTCTTGAAGCCCATGGGAATTTTTCCCCTGTGGCCGTTTCCAACCTTTGTAGCCCCGCAGGACAAACTGAGCAGGAGAAGTAGCCACTGAGGCCATTCCTCTAAAGAGTCTAGGAGGAGCAACTGGGCCTCTGCCAGCAGGCACAGAGAGCCTGCCTAGAAAACTTGCTCCTATCAGAAGTCTTTAAGAATATAAGAAATAGGAGCAGGAATAGACCATCTGGCCTGTCGAGCCTGCTCTGCCATTCAATACTATGCAAAAATCTATCCAACCTTGTCTTAAATATATTTACTGAATATAATTTTTAAAGACTTTGATAATGAAGGTCTAAGATGTTCAAATGGAAAATAATAATAATGCACTGAAAAACTATCAAATAAATTTATTTCCAAACTCCTTTCAGTGCTAGAAATTAGGCAGCATGGCAGCGTAGCAGTTACATGTAACACTATTGCACTGCCAACAACCTGGTTTTATTTCCCCTTTGCTCTCTGTAGTTTGTACGTTCTCCCCATGACTGTGTGGGTTTCCTCTGGGTGCTTGTCAAAGATTGTCCTGAGATTAAGCTAGGGTTAAATGGGGAGGGGGGTTGTTGCTAAGCAGCGCAACTCGAAAGGTCAGAAGGGCCTATTTCACGCTGTATCTCAATAAATAAGGGCCAGGCAATGGCCATCTTCTAATGGATTTTGGTATGCAATGGTCTTTCCATTCATGAGTTGTCTGCCATATCAACATTCAGGTCACCATTAACCAGAACATTAACAACACCAGCTGTGAAAAAGTGCGTAAACAAAAAGCAGCTCAGACATTGAATTTCCTTCAGCAAGTTACTCTCTTCTTGCCCCAAAGCCTTTACACAATCTGCGAGGAGCATCTTAGGAGAGAGTTAGACCATACTCCAATAGCTTGGATGAGGGATGTTCTGACAACACTGAGCAACTTCAATCCATCCAGGTCAAGGGTGCCCATACTGGGACACATCCACCACACCGCATCACTGGAACAACCTGGCTACAAGGTGAACTCTCTACAAGATGCAAGAGTAGCAATTCACCAGTCTCTATCTTCTCTTGGCCTGAAATGTTGGCTGTAAATTCCCTCCAAAAATGTTGCCCGATACATTGAGTTCCTCCAGCATCTTGTTTGTTGCCCCATGTTCCCACAACTTCAGTCTCTTATATCTTCTCCACCAAGTAATAAGAAAAGAGCCACAGGGAAATGGGAATATCGCCATTTGCAAGTTCATTCTGAATCTCAAAGCATCCTGTGAGATTCCTTCATTGTCAAATGTTAATATTGTGAACCCCTTTTTACCGGCCATCTCTGGTGATGTGGCTCTTTAACCCCTTGCTAACAAGCCAATGGACTCAGTGGCAAGAAAACCACCTTTCTTAAGCTCTATTCTTCTAGGATCAATATGACTTGTGTCCCACCCACACCCCAGTCTGCTTGAATACTGTGTAAATACTGCTCCCATGCAATTAGCCATCAGCAAGAAATGGCAGATCGTACAGTGCATACCATTATAAAGATTACAAATTACAAATTTCAGCTTTATCGAACAGTTAGTAGGAAAAGGAAAAAATAAAAATGGGCCCATTACAGTTAACCCAGTCCAAATATGCACATAAGTTGGATCTCATCCTGCAGTTGTCTTTAACTCATGCACTGGACCCACAGTCTGACTGTCGCTCAAAATCCACCTCACACAAATGGGCTCCCCCATTCAGGTATTGACCCTTCATCTGCACCAAGCACCAAGCAACAGAGATGGCATTCTCAGCCATCTTCCTTCCTGTCTTCTCCAAGGTCCCACCAAAAACACCCCAACACCCACCAGTGTCTGTCACCAAAAACCTCCCCGGCCAGCATTCTCTAGAACCTTCTCCAAATTCCACCATGCTGATTGGCTGACACAACATTCCTAAGTTGAACAACATAGCCCCTTATCCCGAGCTCAAACACAAACATGCTAAAAGCAGAACGGACTGCCCTTACAGAACTGCTAAAATGAAATACCTAGAGCATAGCAGTAAAAATCTTAACCAGGGTGTTACAGTTGGAGCTCCCTACTCATCAGCACTATGAGAGCAACTTCACCTCATGGGCTGCAGTAGTTCATGATGGCAGCTCACCACCCACCTCCTCCACATAAGAGAGACTGAGCAATAAATATAGGCCTTGAGATCCTGCAGATCAACAAAAAAAAAATCACTTTTGTCCTTTCTTTATAAGTAATTTTCATTTAGCATTTTGTTCTTGCTGTGCATGCTTTTCACCTCCAGGCATTTCTTTCTGCTTTTCTTTGCTTAGGGAGATTGCAACCTGGGTGTTCGTGTAGTGGATGGAATTAACGTTTGGGGTGCTGTATATTTCCCAATGTAGGTAGCGTTGACCTAGGTGAATTGTTGAGCAGTGTTGAACTTCCTAAAAAAAAGACCTCCAAAGGTCAGGATGCATTAACCACTGCTCCCTCCCCATCATCCTCCACGCAGGCAGGGTCCTCAGGGCTGTGTGCTCTGCCCCACTGCTGTACACTGTACTCACACATGGCAACATGGTCAAACCACGAGCAATCACACTGTCAAGTTGGCCGATGACAGGATCGTGCTGAGGCTGAACTACAACTGCAATGAGATGGCCTAAAGTGAGAAGGTGGAAGAGCTCGAGGCCTGGTGGCAAGCAAAAAACCTCTTCCTCGATGCCAATGTCATCATCTTCAGGACAACTTGTACCACTCACACCCCTCTTCATATCTCCTGCACAGCAGTGGAAACTGCGAACAGTTTCAAACTTCTGGAGGTGGCCATCTCACACAACTTATCATAGTCCCAGAAAAAATCCTCCACAGTCAGGAAAGCTCACCAACACCTCTGCTTTCTGAAGATGCTTGACGAGAGCTGGACTACGTGCATCAATACTCAAGAACTTCTACAGATACGGAGTTGAGATCATCCAAACATGCTGCATCACTGTGTGGTACGGAATCTGCTCTGTAGTAGATAGGTGGGCTCAACAGAGGGCAGTTAAAGCTGCCCAATGCATCACTGACACACCATCAAGGACACATATACGGAGAAGTACCAGAAAAAGGCCAGCAATATCATGAAATGTCTCATCCACCCTGCTCGTTGATTGTTTGTTCTGTCAGGGAGGAGGATGCATAGAATCTATGCTTGGACCACCAGACTCAAAAAGAGTTACTTCCCCTAAACCGACTGGTGGATCAACACCTCCACCCACTAACCCATCCTAGCACACACCCCATCACCACTACTGTCAGAGTTACCTTATGTACAGATAAATCTGTACCTAGCAACACATTATGTACATTAAATCAGTCTATGTATATAAACTAAAAATATATTTGTATTTATTGCATTTTGTGTTGAGTTCTTTACGCTTATTGTGTCTTTTATGCTGCATCAGATCCAGGGTCGCAATCCTTTCATTCACCTTTTTACATTTGTGTACTGATGAATGACACTAATCAATCTTGAATCTTGAACCATTCCATTCACCTTTTCTCTCGCTCTCTCTTTCTCTCTCTTTTACACTATTGTACATATGATTTATCCTCTTTTAATACAAAGCTAATCCTTTGGCCCGTTCAGACTACTCTATGCCCAGTCTACAATGATTTACTGTGGTTTGGGGTGAATTCAGGTTCTGTGCTCTCTCCCAGGTGGACAGGTGCCGGGAGACTTCAGGCTGGACACTGAGGGTCATGGAGCAGCGGGAACATAAAAGGAGGATGTCTTCTACCATTCCTCTTGCTGCACTCACTCCTCCATACAAAGTGGGACAATCAGGGGGTCACATTGTTCGTGCTTTCTTTAGGTTCGGGCTAGCCAGAAAGTTTACCCGAACATAGTATGAGCCCCACCCTTCCCCCAGCTATGTCTTCCGTCCTGTTCCTCCAACTCTGGATGCCTGCTTGTCTCCGGGCTGCAACAATTATCCACTCTCGTTATGTTATGATAACAATCATCTTGCCTCCTCTAGAGTTCCGTTTCACTGACAAGTAAAGCAAATTTTGGTGCTCTATCAATTTTACTAAACTGCTGGGTTTTGAATTTTATTTGCAAGAAATAGCCTCTGTCCTATTAATTACTTCATATACAAACAAAATTTCTAATGAGCCTCAAACATCCTTTTTCTGAGATCTCTGACTGTCAGCCTTTTACGGTCTCTTATCTGCTGTACCTTGACTATTTGGTTCAACTTCTCCTTCAATATCAATGTTCTTCCATTTGGTTACTCATTGATCACTTTGCTTTCTCTTTACCATCCTTTTTAATCACTCTTAAGCAGAGGTGAAACATTGTAATATTATCTTTCCAGGGACTAAGAGTTAATTCAGAGATTCCTATCAACACCTGAAGCTCATGTATTTTGGTATGCAAAAGCACATACTTGCCCAATTTCTTTCCATTATTTCCATCACTTTCATTTTAGCATTGTTTTTGTGGGCTAAATTTGTATGCTTTCAATAATTACAATTGAATATGTGCTTAGCTAGATTATTCCCAAAGCAGTGTATTGCTATAGCTACTTACTCAGTCATTTCATTACCAAGTAGTCACTGGTATTAATCATACGATGTCTTTAACCTCAAATTAACCCCCAATTACCAAGACACTAAAACTCTACAAAGCTTGTTATGAGTAAAACAACACAAAAAAGTCATCTTTTAATACATCGCATGATTCATCATGAGAGATCATAAAGATCAACAACTTTTGTGCGAGGGGTGGTCTAATGCATTCCCAGCGTTGAAAGCAGTATGCCAGTACATGAGCTCTGTCTGTATCCAGTTTCTCAGAAGAGAGTCCAGATGAGAATTGATGGTGTTCACTCACATGGTTGGACACCTGATCTTTAGTTATGTTAAACGAAGCATTGGCCAAAATGAAATTTGACATGAAATTTCAGCGAACACCCAAATTTAGTTATGTTGTCTAATCTTGTTACTTGTTGCACCTGGGAGAAGAATAGAAAATTACACCCCTTGAGTCAACATCAGCATTGCCAGCTCTTGGTGTCAGGTAAATGCAGATTTAGATTCATTGGGATGCATGGTGAGTTGGTAGATTTATTATAGCTGTAGAAGGCAGAAGGTAGTGATGGGTGGAAGTTTCCCTGACAGGAGGTCTGTGACTGATGGTGTTGTACAGGGTTCAGTGTTGGGATGTCTGTTGTGTGTAATATACACTCAGTGGCCACTTTAAAATGTCTGTGGTCTTCTGCTGTAGTCTACCCACTTTTAGGTTAGGTGTTTTCAGAGATGTACAGGAAAGTGAGTTATTGAATAACTGTGTTTTTTGACCAAGTATGTAAATGCACCAACAAGAGGGGAGGTCTGACTAGATTTGATATTCTGTAACAATCAGGGTAGGATTTTGAGGACAGAAGCTGTTGAGCCTTTATAAAAATGCAATCATAACATTGTTAGTCTCAAAGTTTTTAGGAGAGTAGATCAATAAAAACCAAAGCAATTAGATTGAATTTTAGAAAGGTAATGTGTGTGCAGATGTAGCAAAGGCTTCAGAAGGTAAACTGGAAGGAACTGCTTGACGTTGGGTCAGTTGAAGAACAATGGGGTCAATTTAAAGAGGTAATACACACAAAGCAGGGAATGTTCATACCCAGTGTTGGGAGTAGTAATAAATCAATAGATCCACTGCATGAATGAATGAAGATATACATAAAAAATTATTGAATAAAAGACAGCTATATAAGGAATACAGAAAAAATAGTATTAACCATAGGGCATATGAAAACATGAGAGCTATAGTCCAGAGGGAAATCCAAATTGCCAATAGGCAGGCTGAGAAGGATATTGCTGAAAATGCTAAGATTGACCCGAAGAGAATTTTTCAATTCTTTAGAAGTAAAAGAAGAGTCAAGGAGAAAGTTAATTGCATTAGGAATAATAGTGTGGTATTAAATTAAGCAGAAAAGGACATAGTGGATACTCTCAACTCATAATTTGCTAAAGTATTTACCTGTGAAGATGTTAGCAATATGTCAGTAAGTGTAGAGAAAAATAAAGCTGTTTTAAGTGATCTAGAGATCTTAGAAAGCTGAGGTCCTGCTTCAGCTGAAAAAGCTGAAAGGTAATAAATCCCAGGGCCAGACAGCACATATCCAAGGGTACTTAAAGGGGTCTGTGATTATATATACAAATTCCTGAAACGTATTTTTCATAAATCTGTGAAGACTGATGAAATCCCTAAGGCCTGCAAATTGGCAATCATTGTTCTGGTATTTAAGAAGGGTGACCGCACTGACTCTGTAACCGTAGAACGGTAAAATTAAGGTGTATCATTGTTAACATAATGCAAACATTAATAATGAATGAGAGGGAAAAACAGCTGATAATAACAGGCATATTAGCAGAAAGCCAACATGGGTTCAGAAAGGGAAAATCATATTTTCCTAATATGCTGAAGTTCTATGAGGAGGCAACTAAAATTTATGATAACAATAGAGCAGTAGATATCATTTACTTGGACGTTCAGAAGACTTTTCACAAGGTATACCAGAAGAGGTTAATAATCAAATTACAGGAGATAGGGATTGAAACATATAAGATTGTTAAGGGATTGGACACACTGGAGGCAGGAAGCATGTTCCTGCTGATGGGTGAGTCCAGAACTAGAGGCCACAGTTTAAGAATAAGGGGTAGGCCATTTAGAACAGAGATGCAGAAAAGCTTTTTCACCCAGAGAGTGGTGGATATGTGGAATGCTCTGCCCCAGAAGGCAGTGGAGGCCAAGTCTCTGGATGCATTCAAGAGAGAGTTAGATAGAGCTCTTATAGATAGCAGGGTCAAGGGATATGGGGAGAGGGCAGGAACGGGGTACTGATTGTGTATGATCAGCCATGATCACAGTGAATGGTGGTGCTGGCTAGAAGGGCCGAATGGCCTACTCCTGCACCTACTGTCTATTGTCTATTGTCAGGGTAAGGTGTGTGAATGGGTTCAGAATTGGCTCAAAAACAGAAAATGAGTTATGGTGAAAGGATCATTTCACACCTAGAAGTTAGAAATGGGGTGCCTCAGGGATCTGGGGCCACTGCTGTTTTTAACTTACAGTAATGATTTGGATAAGCACATAACAAATAAACTAGTAAAGTTTGAAGATGACACAAAATTAGGGGGATGAGCTGGTAGCATTCAGGCTGCAGAATCAATACACTTAGATCTAAACAAAATCCAGATGTGGGCAGATAAATGGCAGATGAAAATTAATGTAAGTAAATCTAAAATAATATGTGCAGGAAGTAGAAGTATTAGATATAAATATACAATGGCAGGTCTTGAGTTACAAAGTGTACTGCGTGAGAAGGATTTGAGCATCCAATAACACATCACTATCAACGTCTAGACAATGCACAGAAGCGATTAGGAATGCCAATAGAATGTTGGGCTGTATAATGTGATCAGAGAAGTTCTCCTTAAGCTGTATAAGGTGCCTGTGAGGCCACACCTTGAATACTGTGTACAATTTTGGTCTCCATATTTTGTAAGGGATGTGAAGGCACTGGAGAGAGTTCAGAGAAGAGTGATGAGACTCAATCCAGGTCTGCAAGGTATGAGCTATGATGAAGATTGCAAGAATTAAATCCTTCTAGGTTAAATAGATGTAGAATGGGAGGAGGCATGATAGAAGTGTTCAAAATCATTAAGGGTATAATTAAGGTGGATGCCAGCTGCTACTTCAAAATTAGTCGATCAACGAGGACACAGGGTCATGGGTGGAGACTGGTTAAAGGGAGATTTCAGACTATCATCTGGAAGCTTTTCTTTACACAGTGAGTTGTGGACACATGGAACAAGCTACTTAGTTGTGTAGTTGAGAGTAGTACGTTAAATCTAAACTCGAAGGTTATTTCAACACCCTATGTGAAGAGGGATTTGGCAAGCTTTGTTGGGCCTAATGGCCTGTTCTTGTCAAAAACTTTCTAATGTCCTAATGTTCTACTTTTGCACACCACTGTCGGAACATGTGGTTGTCAGCTTGAACCACTTTGGCCATTCTCCCCTGATCTCTCTCATTAACAAGCTGAACTGCCGCTCACTGGATTTTTTTTTTTTGCTTTTCGCACCATCCTCTGCAAACTCCGGAGACAGTTGTGCATGGAAATCCCAGGAGGTCCGTTTCTGAGATACTCAAACCAACCCATCTGGCACCAACAACCATTCCACAGTCGAAGTCACTTAGATCACATCTCTTCCCCATTCTGACGTTTGGTCTGAACAACAACTGAACCTCTCAGCTATGTCTGCATGGTTTTATCTATTGAGTTAATGACACATGATTGGCTAATTAAATATATGCATTGACAATACCCACTGCAATTTGCCTGTCGCCACAATAGGTCAATGGCAGATCCAATCACAATGGCTCTTCATGTAGCCTTTGACCACCTGGACAACATAAACACCTATGTCAGGATGTAGTTCATCAACTATAGCTAGCATTTAACACCATTATTCCCACAATCCTGATTAATAAGTTACAGAAGCTGGGTCTCTGTACTTCCCTCTGCAATTGGATCCTCAACTTCCTAAACGGAAGACAACAATCTGTGCCAATTGATGATAATATCTTCTTGCTAACTAGTGCACCTCAGGGTTGTGTGGTTAACCCACTGCTCTAGATAGATAGATAGATAGATAGATACTTTATTCATCCCCATGGGGAAATTCAACTTTTTTTCCAATGTCCCATACACTTGTTGTAGCAAAACTAATTACATACAATACTTAACTCAGTAAAAAAAATATGATATCCATCTAAATCACTATCTCAAAAAGCATTAATAATAGCTTTTAAAAAGTTCTTAAGTCCTGGCGGTAGAATTGTAAAGCCTAATGGCATTGGGGAGTTTGTACTCTCTCTATGTCCATGACTGTGTGGCTAGGCATAGCTCAAATACCATCTATAAATTCGCTGATACAACCATTGCTGGTAAAATCTCAGATGGAGATGAGAAGGCGTGCAGGAGCGTGATATACCAACTAGTGGAGTGGTGTCACAGCAACAAGCTTGCACTCAATATCAGTAAGTCAAAAGAAGCTGATTGTGGAGTACAGGAAGGGTAAGATGAAGGAACACATACCAATCCTCATAGAGGGATCAGAAGTGGAGAGAGTGAGCAGTTTCAAGTTCCTGGATGTCAAGGTCTCTGAGGATCTAACCTGGTCCCAACATATTGATGCAGCTATGAAGAAGGCAAGGTAGTGACTATGCTTCAATAGGAGTTTGAAGAGATTTGGTATACTATCAACAAAAACACTCAAAATCTTGTATAGATGTACTGTGGAAGGTATTCTGACAGGATGCATCACTGTGTGGTATGGAGGGTTTACTGCACAGGACTGAAAGAAGCTGCAGAGGATTGTAAATTTAATTAGGTCCATCTTGGGTACTAGCCTACAAAGTACCCAGGACGTCTTCAAGGAGCAGTGTCTCAGAAAGGCAGCGTTCATTATTAAGGATCCTCAGCTCCTAGCAGATGCTCTTTTCTCACTGTTATCATCAAGTAGGAGATACAGAAGCCTGAAGGCACACACTCAGTGATTCAGGAACAGCTTCTTCCCCTCTGCCATCCAACTCCAAAATGGACATTGAACCCGTGAACACGATCTCACTTTTTAAATATATATTATTTAAGCTTTTGCATGATTTTTAATCTATTCAATATATATACATATCATGTGATTGATTGATCGATTGATTTTTTTTCTTCTTCTATGTTATGCATTGCATTGAACTGCTGCTGCTAAGTTAACACATTTCATGACACATGCCAGGGATAGTAAACCTGATTCTGATTCTAATAAGCAGGTGGACAGGTGTATCTAATAAAATAACCACTGAGTATATATAAATGATTTAGACAAAAATGTGGATGATCTGCTTATTAAAATTGCAGAGGGCACAATGATATTGCGGTGGATAATAAGGAAGTTTGTCAAGGGATACAGCAGCATATATAGTAAATCAGTTAGAAATATGGAGGAGATGCAATTTAGTTCAGACAACTGTGAGGTTTGCATTTATGAGGCCAAATGTAAAGGGAAAGTAAACAGCAAGTGGCAGGGCCCTCAGTAGCACTGATGTCAGAGGGAACTTGGAGTGCAAGTCGATAGGTCTCTGAAAGAGATAACGCAAGTGGATGGGATGCTAAAGAAGGCATGTGCTTGCCTTCTTTGGTTGGGACAATAAGTATAAAACTTTGGAAGTGATGTTGCAGCTGTATAAACCTCTAGTTAGCCCACATTTAGAGTATTATGTACAGTTCTGGTTGTGCATTACAGGAAGAGACAAAATAATACTTATCAGCCAATCACTAAGGCACTCCACACAATATACTGCCAGAGGGCAAGTGCCTAACAGCTTTTCCATTTTCTGTCTTCCACCTCCTCTCTCCTTCTCCCTCCCTCTCTCCCTTGATGTTCTTGACCCTATCTCCAACTCTTAGCACTAGTTGCAACCAACTCTTAGAGAAGATTCCCCCTTGCACAAAGAAATTTCCCCTTTCATACCCTTCAAGATCCCTTTAAAAACCTATAATAAAATTGACTCTAGTATTTTTCCAAACAAACCTGTTTTTCACCATTATCTGCTCTCAGGCTGGTACTCACACTAAATTCTCAAAACATGACTATAGACTGGTTACTCTGTATTTTTGCAAAACATTCCCTTATCCCAGACCAACACCATTTTGTCTTACAAACATTGTGGTACACACTTTAACCAATTCCAAGGAGCAATCAAATTTAAATTCTTCCTTACAAAATGCCAGGCAAGTTTTTGTTTTACACAGAGTGATAGGTACCTGGAACATTCTGCCAGGGGAAGTGGTGGAAGCAAACACAACAGGGATGTTGAAGAGGCATTTAGGTAGATACGTGAGAGCATGGAAGGAACGGAGCGATAGGCATCATGCAGGCAGATGTTTACCTTTCCATTCTGGTTACCACAGACTCGATGAGCTGAATGGCCTGTTCCTCTACTGTACTGTCCTATGTTCTATTTTCAAATTCACAAAACAAATAAGTCAACCTAGTTGCTGCTCTATGCTGTGCACTCTGGACTATTATATACATTTAGCTTTACCCAAACTGCTGAATAGGTTTGAAAGTAACTGGAGTATTCTGATTTTTATAGTGGCCAAAGGTAATGTTGAAGTATATAGTAAGTGGTGTGTCAAATATTTTCCTTTTCTTATTAAATATTTAAATTGTGTCTTGTGACTCTCTATCCTGAATGCAGTGAATAAGCGCCATGCAAATGATTAATATGTACTGAAGGTGTTGGTAATTTTTTTAAGAAGCTCTGCTTCATTCTGTCTAAATGGTGTAATGAAAATCACATTTTGTTCTGTCAATCCACTCTCCTTTCTAAACACACATTAAATAGCACATTGAAGTGAAAGGAAACCAAGACTCGCAGAAATACACAGCCTTTTGTTCCCGAAGAAATAGAGATTGAAGGACACCTAGAACCCTGAAAGAGCAAGAGTTGTAACTTGCAAATCCATTGTGACTGCATTAAGCCTGAGCATTTTCAAACAACTCTCCATGCTTTCGACTGCTTGACAAACCTCTAATTCAACGTTTTCATCTGCTAATTACCAGACAAAAGCAGCTGCCACTTGCAAACGCCTTCAATAGAAGGAGCGGCATGAGGCTATTCAGTGTTGCGGGATTGAGTGACATGCAACAGAAAGGAATAATGAAAGGACATTTGGGGAAAGGTGTGTGGCTGGAGTTTGCCCAAATCTGCCTGACTGGCAGCATTGGCTTTTGTTGCGCAGAGCGAAATTAACATCTGCTTGATTGCAGGACTCGACAGATGCACGTGCCATCTTGAAGGGACAGGGAATCTCCAGAGCACGAGCACACAGCAACACACCTGCCCCACGTTCAGCTGGCACAGCCAGTCAACCGGTTCCACCATGCTGGGCAGCTGGCAGTGTGCCCACAGTATCCTCCAACCTCTTGAGTCTGTGACTGTGTTTTTCAGTGGGGCAAGTCTGAATCTGCACAGTGGAGAAATGCTCAAGCGTTCAGCATGGGGTGCCTCTTGTTAAACTGGCACAGCTTAAATCAAGATTGGTTGGCAGTCTTTCAAATGTCCAATGTGACAGAGATGACATCACAACATGTTTAATGATCGACATTGCTCCAGCTTTTCTCTCATGACTCATCAGAAATGCTGTACTTACAGACAGATCTCCGTGTCTGATAATGCCTTAGGTGGATTTTAGTTAGAACTTGTGCTTCAGGCCCGTTTAAATTTACACAGCTTGATCCCTGCAGACCCAATGTGTTTCATTTTCTCTCCCCAGATTAGAAAGGTTGACGAATACACACTGCCCACATTCCTCTACCTGCCATGAACAATAGTCTTACGTTCTTCTTCCCACATCGCGCCTGTAGTTAGTGAGGTCTTTGGGTATCATTGCACAAGCAGAGCAAGGCCGCTGGCACTCTCGCCTTTGGAAAGTTGTTACTGAATGCTAGCAGCTTCAGACTGGGTGGCATTGAAACTAGGTCTGCACCTGTCTATACCTAGACTCACCCTGAACACTTAAAGCAGCAGCCACAGGTGCCCATTGGTAATAGAACCATTAGCTGATTGGCCTACTGCCTTCTTGATTAATGCCAATTAGTCTTAGACTCATACTACACAGAAAATGACGCTTCGACCCATCATTGCCATGCCAGCCGTACACTGATCCCATTTACCAACTTTCTATGCCTTGGTAACTAAAATGCTCATTTAGATACAACCCATATGTTGTGAGAATTATTGATTCCATTCCGCGCTCAGGCACTGAATTCCAAATTCCAATCCCTCTTGATGTGAAAAAATGCTTCCTTAAATCTCCTCTAAACTTCTGTCCCCTTACCCTAAACCCCTCTAGCTTTTGTCATCTCCGTGATGGAGAAACTTTTCCTGCTATCTGTACTGCTTATCCCTCTCCTAATTTTGTCTGGCTTAATCAGATGCCTCGACCATATTGTTGATCACAGAGGAGCATTCTGTTTGTGTTGCGATGAAGAAGGTGGCACAGCGAACAGCGTGACCAAGAGTGACGTCCTCCAGACGGTTCAAGAAACTACTTCCTTCACTTCCTCTGCTTCTTTCAAATCTGATTCTGCTGTGATTGAAGCCTGTCTGTGATTTGCATTTTGATGGTGCGCTTTCGGGCCGACTGAGCAATCTGCCGATTTGCCGTCTCCGAGGGGGTTCGGTGAGGTTTGGAATGAAGTGTGGGGCCTCGAGGCCAAGAAGCCTGGAAACATTGTGTGAGCCCATGATCGACTCCATTTCTCAACGATCCTACTGATTAAAGCGTCCAGGAAGATTGAAATCAGTGAGGACGGGAGCAAAGGGCGAGTGGGCATTCAGCGCCCTCTGCTTGTAGTTGCCCAGTCTCTCTTTTACTCTCATTCACTGCTCCCAGAAGGTCTTGGGTCTTGGGCAAGGTTTAATCGACACACTTTGTGGTTTGGACTCTGTGGTTCATGTTGTGATGTGTTTCTGGTTGTCTATTATCCATTATGAATAGGGTAGTTCTATCTCAGCTGCACACCACCAAATTTCCAATATAGAAGTCCTGTGTGTTTCTCAAACAAAATCAAATTTTCCAAACAGAATAAAACATGCATATGACATCCCATTACGCACTTTGTTCTTGCAGCTGAGACCATATTTCCTTCTTACTGCCCTTTACAATTATAATAGATAATCTGACAAAATCCTGCATACATTGTACAAAATCTACACTTGGAATAAGCATTTTCCTCAAGGCCACCCATTTACTGTTTTGTGGTCGCCAAGAAAACACTGCTGTCAAGAATAATGAAAACGGAATTTAACTTCGGATGCTTGACAAATGGAGATGGTAATGGTGGAAAGGTGGTTATGGTTCTAAATCAGCAAACCAGAGGTTATGAGGTCAAATTTCACAATGACAAGCTGTAAAATTGAATTCAATAAATCTGATAATTTGTGTGCTAATGCCAGATAAACTGGCCATGAACGCTGTCATTTGTCATAAAACCCAACTAGTTCACAGAAGTCCTTCAGGAAACGGAATCTGTCTGACCTACGCCAGTTAGTAGTTAGTAGTCTTCTTTTAGTGATTGGGAAGTGATCCAGTAGATCAACTGGTTATAATGTAGTTCAAGGAGAAAGCCTCATACTTTCCCAACTACAAGAATATTATTATATTTAACACACAACTTAACTTGGTACTTGCCACTGATAAAATATATTCAAGAGATACAGAATTGACATATGCTAGAAAATGTGTACTTTGTGCAGAGTGACTAATTGGTGCTGTACAATGCAACATTTAGTTTTACCACAGAACAGTACATTGACCTCTGTTTATCCATAAGAGTTAAGATACTAAATTGAGAGTTTGCCCTAGTAAATGATATATTTACTATCCTGGGAAACCTCTGAAGCAATTTCATCATGTCTGGTCCAACAAAGCCACCAATAGCATACTTCCCACTTTAGCTGTGTATCTGGGGCAGGCAACGTGCAGACCCATGTAACAATTTCATCTGGAGTGTCTAAAGAGCGATCCGTGGACGGCGTTTGCGGCAAGGTCCCGTGACAGACTCGAGACAATTGCAGAATGATTTAACAAAGTTTTGCCTGATTAACTGCTGGGTCGGTGAAGAATAAGAGAGGGATACTCTTCCTCAGCAATGAGAAGGAAAAGAAAGCTAGCTGCTGTTACAGTGAAGCTTGGCTGGAGATTTGGCAAGTCCTGCCAAGCTCCTGGGCAAAGCACAAAGAGTTCTTTAATGACCTAACAGATTAGGAAAGGGATCTGAGTTGACTATTTGTCTACATATGCCATGCTAAAAGTCCCCTGGCTCTTAGCCCAACCATTTAAGCCCACAGTATCACAAAGCTCTTCACATATACAGTACATAGAACAGTATAGCTTAGGAATGGGCGCTTCAGACCACAACAGCCAGGATGTTCATGATGCCAACTTAAACTGCAAATCTGCCTGCCTCTGGTCTATATCCCTGCCTATTTACATACTTACCTTGCTAGTTAAAGTGTTGTTATCCTTCTGTAGGTGCCATCCATCATCATCATTATGTGCTGTGTCATCATACGTGATTGATCACGGACTATGACCATGATTGTTCCCGGCAAATTTTTCTATGAAGTGCTTCACCACTGCCTTCTTTTGGGCAGTGTCTTTGCAAGACAACTGACCCCAGCCATCTCTTCAGAGACTGTCTGCCTGGCATCAGTGGACGCATAACTTGTGATGTGCACCAGCTGCTCATACGACCATCCACCTGCTCCCGTGGCTTCACGTGACCCTATTAGGGAGGGCTTAGCAGGTGCTACACCTTCCCCAAGGGCGACCTGCAGGCTAGCGAAGGGAAGGAGTGTCCTACACCTCCTTTGGTAGTGACATATCCCCACCCGGCCACCGAGTTGCCACTCGCTCTCTTCTGCATTCGATTCCCCTGCCTCCTGGACTCTTTCTCACCAGGCATTGCATCCAGTGGGCAAACCCCAACCATGCAGCATACTGGCTCTTTTCCCACCTCCATTTGCCCAAGAGAAAATGCAAGAGTAAATGTATTAACTAAGGATGTACAGCATTTGTCACAATACACTACTTTGAGATTCATTTTCTTACAGACAATCAGAGTAGAACAGAGAAATACAATAGAATCCATAAACAAACACACACACACACACACACACACACACACACACACACACACACACACAAACTGAGCAATTAATAAATAAATAGATAGATAGAAAAATAATACAGTCCTTGAAAGTGAGTTCATAGGCTGTGGAATCAGTTCAGAGTTGAGGTGAGTGAAGTTATCCACACTGGTTCAGGAGACTGATGGTTGCAGGGTAACATCTATTTCTGAACCTGGTGGTGTGGAATCTTAGACAACTACACCTCCTTGCTGAAGCCAGCAGTGAGAGTGAGAGGTGGACGACCTCGATGATGGATGCTGCTTTCCCAGTGGCTCAATGGAGAACAATGGAGGGACAAGGAGAAAGGCAGGGGGCATGTGGTCCTCCACAGGTACCCCTAAATGTGAATGGCATTAGAGGCACCGGAAATTTGCGATGGACAAACTGGATTTTACAAGTCATGGGATTAGAAGATCTCATGTCTGAATATCCATAAGGTTAAAACATAAGAAATCAGTGTTATCAAGTTTCATGCTACAATAAATTGTGAGTCAAATTAAAGATTGCTATACCCTGCAGTTTTGAATTTGAGGGATTTTTGCTTGTTTTGTATTGCATGTTGGTGCAAAGAGAATCTACACTCCAAAGCCACTTTATTAGGTACACCTGCTCGCTAATGCAAATATCTAATCAGCCAATAATGTGGCAGCAACTCAATGCATAAAAGCATGCAGACATGGTCAAGAGGTTCGATTGCTCTTCAGGCCAAACATCAGAATGGGGAAGAAAAATAATCTAAGCAACTTTGACCGTGGAATGATTATTGGTGCCAGACAGGGTTGTTTCAGTATCTCAGAAACTGCTCTTCTCCTGGGATTTTCACACACTACAGTCTTTAGAGTTTACAGAGAATGGTGCAAAAACAAACAAAAACACTTTAGTTCTGTGGGCAAAAGAAGTCTTGTTAATCAGAGAGGTCAAAGGAGATAGTCATCACAGGTAAAGTCCTCCCCACCATTGAGCACAGCTACAAGGAAAAGCAACATCCATCTTCAAGAACCCCTACGATCCAGGCCATGCTCTCTCCTCACAGTTGTTATCGGGAAGGAGATGGCGGGGCCTCAGGTCCGACACCACCAGGTTCAGGAACATTTATTACCTATCCTTCATCCAGCAGGCTCCTGAACCAGAACGGCTAACTTCACTCACTCTGGCATCAAACTGAGTCTACAACCTCTGGACTCTCTTTCAACTCATATTCTCACTATTTATTACCTGGTTATTTATTGTTATTATTTTGCTTTGTCTCTTTTGCATTTGCACGACTTTTCACTTTGGTGGTTTGCCTGTCTTTGTGTGCAGCTTTCATTGATTCCATTGTATTTCTTTTATTTACTGTGAATGCCCACAAGAAAATGAATAACAGGTACTTCGATAATAAATTTACTTTGAACTTTGAATTTGAGAATGGATGAAGTGGATCAAGCTGACAGGAAGGTGACAGTAACTCAAATAACCACGCGTTACAACAGTGGTGTGCAGAAGAGCGTCACTACGTTCAGATATGGCCCAAGTGCGGAGTGAGAGACACCGAAGCGGGTCGATAGTTCACAGACTTCAATGCAAACAGGGTAAAGAAAGCAATAAACGCTGGGCCAAACAGGGCCATTAACTAAAACTCTCAAATGGAAAATGAAGCCAACATTGCAGCTGAAAAGAATAATTACATATAAAGTGAATACCTCTAGTCTTCAGAGCCAGTTGACTTGACAGTCCAATTTCTCAGGCAAGGCCAAATGCAAGCAGGCAGTGAAACGTTGCTATGCTTTGCTCAAGTCTTGGCAAGCATGACAACGAAAAGAATAGAATTAAATACCATCATAATGAAATAATAATTAGCTGACCAGCACATATTCACGAGTGCAATTGCCGTATCAGCTGCGCTGCCAAGTCCATGGTTGTGACAAAGATCCTTGAAGTGGATGGGCTACAACAGCACAAGGCCATGAAAATAGTATCTCTGGTACCAAATAAAGTGGCCACTGAGAGTATGGATTCAAGAACTAATGTGTAAAGACTTCCAGCAAGTTAAGAGTGATTCATATATGAGCTTGGTGCTGTGCAATGAGGTTAAATCAGCTGACTGTGATGTGCTTGGTTATGAGTTGCTAAGCATGTTAAAGAGAAGTAAACTACCCATTTCTAGTCCGCTGTTCTGTGAAAAGGTCAAACAGTCAAACAGTCCATATGTTCCCATAACCTATGGATTCACTTTCAAGGACTCTTCATCTCATGTTCTTCATATTTATGGCTTATTTATTTATTATTATTATTTCTTTCTGTTTGTACTTGCACAGTTTGTTGTCTTTTGAATACCGGTTGAATGCCCAGGTTGATGCGCTCTTACATCGATTGTCTTATGGTTGTTATTTTATGCATTTACTGAGTATGCCTGCAAGAAAATGAATCTTGGTGTTGTATGTGGTGACACAAATGTGACTTAGAATTAGAATCAGAATTTATTTAAATATTACATCCATCCCACAACGTGAGGGAGTAAAAATCTTTGCATTATGACTCCGTTGCAATGTACAGACATGTGAATTTAAAAGTCTAGTGAGTTGTAGAAAGAAACTGTCCCGTAGCCTGTTGGTCCTGGGTTTAATGCTGCGGTACCGTTTGCCAGACAGAAGCAGCTGAAACAGTTTATGGTCGGGGTGACTGGTGTCCCCGATGATCTTCCAGCCCTTCTTTCTGCACCTGCTGCTATAAATGTCCTCAACGGAGGGAAGTTCACATCCACAGATGCGCTGGGCTGTCCGTACCACTCTCTGCAGCGCCCAGTGATCAAGGTTGGTGCAGTTCCCGTACCAAACGGTGATACAGCCAGTCAGGATGCTCTCAATGGTGCCCCTGTAGAAGGTCTTGAGGATTTGGGGGCCCATGCCGAACCTCTTCAGTCGCCTGAGGTGGAAGAGATGCTGTTTTGCTTTTTTTTGCCACAAAGCCGGTGTGTACAGTCTGGGTGAGATCATGGGTGATGTGTATACCAAGGAACTTGAAACTACTTACCCTCTCAACTGCAGACCCATTGATGCTGATCGGGCCAAACCTGGCTCCATTCCTCCTGTAATCCACAATCAGGTCTTCTGTTTAGTACTTTGATAATACATTTACTTTGAACTTTGAACAAGGTAGTGATTCTTGTGACCTTACAACGGGATAGCTAATATAAAGCAGCCAGAGGGAAGTATATTGATTCATTCACACCACACAGTTATTTGGAGATGTGGACCATTGCTTCAGCAGATTTCTCATGGGGATGAGACAGGAGCTTTCTGGAATGACATTCCACGGAACTTGCTGGAAGAGATGAACATGCAATATCATGCTGAGGAAAGAACAGATACACAAAAGAGAATGCGGGTATTGGAAATCTAGAGCAGAGCGCACAAAATGATGGAGGAATTCAGCAGGACAGACAGCATCCATGGTGGGAAATGAGCCTTCGTCAGGACAGGGAAGGAAGATGGTAGAAGTCAGGATAGAAGGGAGGGGGAAGAGCATGAGCTGGCAGGTGATAGGTGAATCCCGGTGAGGGGGCGGGGGGAAAGGGGAAAGATGTGAGAAGCTGGGAGGTGATAGGTGGAAGAGGCAAAGTGCTGAAAAACAAGAAATTTGATAGGAGAGGAGAGTAGACCATGGAATAAGGGGAAGGAGGCAGGTCTAAGTGATGGGCAGATCATGGGGACAAGGGAGGGGAAAGAGACAGGGTAAAGGGCAATAGGCATAAGGGAAAATGGAAGAGGTGTGGAAGGGAGGAACAGGGGTGAGTAGTTAATGGAGATTAGAGCAATAAATGTTGGTGCCATCAGGTTGGAGATGAACAAGATGGGATATGAAGTTTTGCTCCTCCAGCTAGCACCTGGCCACAATGTGGCAGTGGACGGACATGCCAGTGACAGGATGAGAAGTGGAATTAAAATAGGTGACCACTGTAAGATCCTGGTTGTCACGGTGCATAGACTGAAGGTTCTCAATGAAGCAATTGCCCAAACTGCATCACATCTCACCATCGTAGATACACCGGCATCACCAGGTACAATAAATGTCACTGATAGATTCACAAGTGAAGTGCTGCCTCACCTGGAAGGTCTGTTTCAGGGCCCCGAGTAGTAGGCAGGGAGGAGGCGTCAGCCACGTGTAATACTTACATTGTTCTTATAAATGCAGCTACAGCACATGGTTGTAAGCTGTGGTGATGGACACGTGTGTTCACTCTTGAGCAGAGAAGGTTGGGAAATGTTGCCCTTGCTTCACAAAAGTATTAAACAGGTTTAGACCACTCAGAAGCTAAGCAGACTGGTTTGATACTTATATTTTTATAATAGAGTGGGAATAATGCTACACAGTAGGTCTACCGGAGGACTGGTGGAATGGTTCTTGTTCTGTGCACATGAATGACGTGCTCTAGTGTTCAGAAATGTATCTCCCACACATTCTCCCAGCTGAACATCACTGAAACAGCCAACAGAAATGGAGAAGTTGATTGAGAAGTTGCAGAACCTGGGCCTCTGTACCTCCCTCTTCAATTGGATCCTCGACTTCCTAACCCAAAGACCACAATCTGTGTGGATTGGTAATAACGTATCCTCCTCGCTGATGATCAACACTGGTGCACCTCAGGAGTGTCAGAATCAGAATCAGGTTTATTATCACTGGCATGTGAAATAAAATTTGTTAACTTAGCAGCAGCAGTTCAATGCAATACATAGTCTAGCAGAGAGAGAAAATAATAATAATAAATAAAACATAATAAATGTACAAGTAAATAAATTACATATATTGAATAGATTTTTTAAAATTCGCAAAAACGGAAATATTGCATTTTTTAAAAAGTGAGGTAGTGTCCAAAGCTTCAATGTCCATTTAGGAATCAGATGGCAGAAGGGAAGAAGCTGTTCCTGAATCTCTGAGTGTGTGCCTTCAGGCTTCTGTACCTCCTACCTGATGGTAACAGTGAGAAAAGGGCATGCCCTGGGTGCTGGAGGTCCTTAATAATGGACGCTGCCTTTCTGAGACACCTCTCCCTAAAGGTGTCCTGGGTACTTTGTAGGCTAGCACCCAAGATGCAGCTGACTAGATTTACAATCTTCTGCAGCTTCTTTCGGTCCTGTGCAGTAGCCCCTCCATACCAGACAGTGATGCAGCCTAACAGAATGCTCTCCATGGTACAACTATAGAAGTTTTTGAGTGTATTTGTTGACATGCCAAATCTCTTTCAGGGGTGTGTGCTTAGCCCACTGCTCTACTCTCTGTATACACATGACTGTGTGGCTAGGCATAGCTCAAATACCATCTATAAATTTGCTGACGATACAAACATTCTTGGTAGAATCTCAGGTGGTGAAGAGATATGCCCACTTGTGGAATGGTGTCACAGCAACAACCTGGCACTCAACATCAGTAAGACAAAAGAGCTGATTGTGGACTTCAGGAAGGGTAAGACGAAGGAACACATACCGATCCTCATAGAGGGATCAGAAGTGGAGAGAGTGAGCAGCTTCAAGTTCCTGTGCGTCAAGATCTCTGAGGATCTAACCTGGACCCAACACATTGATGTAATCATAAAGAAGGCAAGACAGTGGCTATACTTTATTAGGAGTTTGAAGAGATTTGGCATGTCAACAAATACACTCAATAAATTCTATAGTTGTACCATGGAGAGTATTCTGACAGGCTGCATCACTGTGTGGTATGGAGGGGCTACTGCACAGGACCGAGAGAAGCTGCAGAAGGTTGTAAATCTAGTCAGCTCCATCCTGGGTACTAGCCTACAAAGTACCCAGAACATCTTTAGGGAGCAGTGTCTCAGAAAGGCAGCGTCCATTATTAAGGACCTCCAGCACCCAGGGCATGCCCTTTTCTCACTGTTACCATCAGGAAGGAGGTACAGAAGCTTGAAGGCACACACTCAGCGATTCAGGAACAGCTTCTTCCCCTCTGCCATCCGATTCCTAAATGTACATTGAACTCTTGGACACTACCTCACTTTTTAAAATATACAGTATTTCTGTTTTTTGCACGTTTTTAAAATCTATTCCATATATGTATACTGTAATTGGTTTACTTATTATTATTATTTTAATTTTTTTCTCTTCTATATTAGGAATTGCATTGAAGTTGCTGCTGCTAAGTTAAGAAATTTCATGTCACGTGCTGGTGATAATAAACCTGATTCTGAGATAACAGAGGAATTAAACAACTGCTTTTAGTTTAGTTTCAAGGAGGAAGATACTAAAAAATTGTGGGAAATACCAGAGAGGTAACTTGACATTCCCATTGTAATACAAATTATATATATTGTTGATTGGTTTGTAAATCACAACGCAACTTATCCACCAGTTATGCCAAATATCACCCAACATGCAAAATCAAGCTTTTTTATGTAACAACTCAGTCAGGAGTGCAAGTGCAAATCCTGATTGGTTGTGAAGTTTCACAAACCTCTGGTTTCTCCTCATCTATTGGAAATTTGTGAGAGACAGCACGGAAGAAAAGAAGGGGATAGAGCTCAATCAGTCTTGTGTATTTTAATGTAATTAATTAAATTCAAATCCTTAATTGAACTGAATTAAAGTGAACATTCCTGAACTGTGTCAATGACTTTGTGGTTTGATGTTTTATATTCTGTATTTTTTGCTCAATTTGTTCTTTTTTGTGTGTTACAGGGTTGTACACTGCATACATACTTTGATAATAAATATACTTTGAATCTCTGAATCTTTAAATATGTTTGCATCAAGAAAAGAAGAAAAGTCTTAGAATCTTAGAGGAAAAATGAAGCAACTCGACTCAGTGCACTTGTACATCTCTTTGCAGGAGCTAAACATTTGGCCTATTCCCTAAAGTCATATAATTTTACCCTTTTCACATATGTATCCAGATCCCTTGTGAAAATTGTTGTTAAATTGCTTCTGCCGCCTTTCCAAGTAGAATTCTTTAGATCTCGACAACTTGAAGTACAAAGACAATCATCTCCTTTGGGAAATGATAAACAGACACAAGAAACGTATAATGTGACTGTTCTGGTGAGGATTCTAACCTTACACTGGGAGATTATCTGGAAGAGCACTTGAAAACCTGTACCTGAGAGACTCTGGACCAAGATCAGCCTCTAAATTGCTCCGGTAGTCAGCATAGGCTGAACGGCCTTGTTTTGCATTATGATGGTCAAAGTGAAATGATATGCAATGACTGCATTCCCATTTATGCAAATACTGTCAGTATTGTTGCCAATTCCTGAAGAGTACTAATCAAGCTGTGTGGATATTGAAAAGGTCAACGGCTAATCCAAAATTTTTATTTACTATTGACTTATCCTTTAATTCCATTAGCTGCAACGAGAGGGAAACAGCAGAGAAAAAATATTTAAACACTCAATAAACACTCTTTAGAATATGTAATCTTTGTCTGCAAAATCATATATGTTAACAATATTGTAATCTGGCAGTCAAAGCACTGGAGACTGTATTTTTTATTGCAGTTATTTTCTAGATGGGAACTGCATACTGGCTTTTGGTGCCTTTTTGAGCCCCAGACATTAAATTTAAGTTATTATTTTATAATAGATTTCTGTACTGAAATACACCTTTTGCTTTTTGTCAGAATCAGGTTTACTATCACTGGCATATGTCGTGAAATTTTTGTGTGTTTTATATTCTGTGGTTTTTGCTTTTTTTTTGGTTGCTGTCAGCACAATTGTATTTGTGCCGAGTGGGTGAGGGGTGTTTGATGTCTTTTTTAATGGGGTCCACGGTGTTTCTTTGTTTCGTGGCTGTTTGTGGGAAGATGTATCTCAGGATTGTATCCTGCATACATACTTTGATAATAAATCTACTTAGAAACTTGAATTTAATAATACTCTGTAGAAAGCAGTAATGATCCATATATTTATCATATTTCAGTATGCTTTGAAGCAAAATGAAATGCAATCTCAGTTTGCCACAAGCAAATTGAGATTGGTGGGAGCAGTGGGAGTGTGTATTTACTAAAAGGGACTTTCACTCAGAAAAATTGGGATTAGCCGGCTGCTTTGGTCTGCCCAAAATTTGCTGGTCTGTTAGAACATCGAGATGGCCATAGAGCAGGGGTTCCTATCCTGAACTGATACCATCAAGCAAGGGGTCCATGGACCCCAGGTTGGGAACCCTGTCATAGAGGAATGCTGCCAACTGGCACGTTCCAGGCTGCATGGCTGAAGATTGGTGCAGCCGCTACAAGGGCTCAGTGGGGAAGGACCACAGTACAGGGCTCTTCTGCTACTGGTGAGGGAAAGGCCAGGCTGGGTGAGGAAACCCTTCAATTATTGTGGTAGTGTGTTATGCCAGAGTGGCAACAGCCCTAATGTTTAAGAAATGTAGTAGGACTCTACTCACCGAGTATTGACTATGAAAGTAAGAATGAAGAGGCATTGTACAGTTTATTCTTGTACATAACTTTTATTATGAATGAAGTTCATTTTGATACATTAAAAAATTGCAGTAAAAATATTCGGATGCTCTGCCATTTCTCACTGGCTCAGAGGATGGGGAAAGGGTGGAAGCAGCAGCAATGCAAATGTTTTAACACTTTCAACACCAGCACATTAAAATTTACTGACAAGTGAAGAACCAGTGTTACCATTAATGTCTACTCAGTGTAGAAGAAGAAGGAGAGCCCTTAACTCCGAGCGGAGTCATTGGGATGCATTTGTTAGCAGGCTTTCTTGTGTTTTTATGAGGCCGAGTTGCTAGCTTGACGCTCAACCCAGCACGGATGGAAAGCGTGCAAGGGAGTGGGCTGAATTCGAACTCGGGAGCCTTCGCTCCGAAGTCTGGTGCTGATGCCAATATGCCACCCGCCAGCCCATCTACTTAGTGTAAATGTGGTAAAATCATAAATGAACATTTCAGATACCGCGTGTGTGTTTGCATGTGGGTTAACTCTCCCTGCTTTACTTCTTGTGTTTCTAAGAGATAATTAACTGCTATTTTGAAGAGAAGAATCACGAGGTCGCACATAGCAATGGGGGTGTGAGTGTCACAACCACAGTCTCTATTGTGGGGTCTACATGCCCACCCAGGCAAGTTGAGGTTCAGGTTTGTCAAATGCGCTTATGAGCATGCGTAGTCCGGTTAATTACTGTTTGATTATGGTGGCATTTGACTTCCTCCTTTTCATACTCATCTTGCTGAGTCTTGACCAAAAGCGCAGAAGCATTTAAACTCCCTGCTTACCCTCATCCGGGAAGGGGAACTACAACTTCGACAGAGCGGTATGCATTCAGTATGTAGTTACTGCTTCCAGCAGCGGTGTAGGCATTTAACTTTCAGTCTGAGAGTTTTAGTTAACAGCCCTGTTGGCCTATTGTTTTCCCTTCCCTTTAAATTCTGCAAAGTTCTCATTAAAGTCAGTGGACTGTTGACCCGCTTCGGTGTCTCTCTCTCTCCGCACGTTTTGACAGGCTGTTGGATTACAACTATTAGTCAGTTAGGGATTGGTAATATAATGTGAAATACCACTCATTGTTGAGACAAAATCTAGATAGCAAGATGATGTGCAGTGTGACCTGGCCAGTGAGCCATACCTAAGGTATTTTGCCCACGTTTACTTTGTTCTGCAGCGAAGATTTTCCAGTGAAAAATACGTAAGACAATGGCAGAAGCACACACAGTCGACGGTCTGGCCAGTTCTATGCATGCTCCACACTGCCGTGACTCTCGGCAGCAAATGTACTTTGTCAAGAAGGTCCCAGGTGGCAGCAGGAGGGTTATTCATGCACAGAGAGCAGTTTTGCCAGCACAATGTGATGGCACATAGACCATTCATATAGATCAAAGCAAAGAGCCTCCTGTGCAAAAGTTCAGCTTCTCTACACTTTATTATCCTGTCAGTGGAACTTATTTACTGTAAATAAATTCAGCTGTTGAGATAATGCTGCACCCACCAATTTATCACAAACTGCAAAGATTGCATTTGGCTATTTTCTTGAAAAGAATGCTGTGCACTTTATACATATTTATAACTTCATATTCAAACAAATCAGTGGAGCGCATAATTGCTCTTTAACGTTTTAGTCATTGCTTTGATGACCCATCTTCAGAAACTTCTCTATAGGGAAGGAAACGAGTCACTTTCTACATCAGGTACTTAAATATTTTTGCCGCATTTACGATGAACTTCTGTTCCTTTCCTGGCCTTTGTTCCCGCATTTCTATCTAATTTACCCAGCCCTTTATCATTGGACTTAAGCTGTGAGATTCATTCAGTTTTGTTTGGTGGCCTTTCCTCTGCTTTCCCAAGTTACATCTTCGTGTCGGGAAAAATGGTTTTACCTCAATTTCATCAGAAAATTCCAGTCAAATCTTATTTATAAGATGAACCAGACCCAAATTACAGATAGGAAAGAGGAGTTTTGTGAACTGAACACTATAGTGTTTTTTAACTAAACCCCTTATGAAGGCAAATTTTCAGACATTACCTTTGGATGAATGACAACAAACAACAGGATAGAATTCTCCATTGAGGTCTCTTGATCTATTTGGCAAGCAGTCCTGCCCTTTCATATCCTTCCACCCAACTTCTTTTACAAGCAGCTGACATTCTAAATGAAATTTTGTGTTGTTTTAGATACAAACACAGAATATTCTGTGTACGTACATGATAGACTACCAGAAACATTAACTCTGGTTCTCTCTCTCTCTCTCTCTCTCTCTCTCTCTTTCTCTCTAGGGATGTTCCCTCACCTGCTAAGTATTTTGATGTTTGGTTTAACTGCAGCTACACAGTGTAATGCCCTGACTTTGAGCCGTGGATGCACGTATATAAGGCCAAATAAGAATCAAAAACAGAAGCTGCAGAGTTGCCCTGATGAGAGACATCTCAGTACATGGAAGAACTCTGCAGCAACAAAGCAATATTGTGCCACAGGATTAAATCTACTGCATAATCCCACTAAAAGACTGGCTGTCAGATAACCCTTAACATGCAGCCTACACTTATTCATGCACCATAACATACCTTTCATAATGGCGAATGCTATATACAGTGGTAAATCATCGACACATGGGGTGCTGCAGATGCTGGAAATCTAGAACAATACGCACTATCTGGCAGAGTAGTAGTTCAGCAGGTCAGGCAGCATCCATGGACGAGAATAAACAGTGGACATTTTGGGCTGAGACCTCTCATCAGTCCGGATGAACAGTCTCGGCCCGAAACTTCGAGTGTTTATTCCCATCCTTCGTTGTCGTTGTGGCCATCCCTCAAAGTCGAGGTTGATGGTCTTCGTTCCTTTGATCTACCACAGAGCGAAGACGCCCGTGCGTGTATTTGTTTAATGTGTACTTGATGTTGCACTCCAAGAAGCACACGATACTTCACAAATCAACCAACTGATTCCAATGGCATGGAAACCACGACGACTGGAGCTGGTGGATTTGTTGCATCCTTCATTCGCCTTCACGGCCGTTGAGTTCGAAGTAACTTCGTCCACCTGTTCCACTGTCGAGGTCTTGGTTGGATTGTTCTTTGTCAGGGACCTCACCCTCGACCTTACCGCCATGGGTGACCCTACCAGGAGCATAGCTCCAGACAGCACCGCTCTCGGGATCTCAGGCTTCTCCCAAGCTTCTCCACCACGACAATGTGACAATCCACGAAGTAGTCCCATCCATAGATGCTGCCTGACCTGCTGAGCTCCTCCAGTCATTGTGTGTATTATAAGTATACAGTGGGTTTCATTACCTCTTCCACCTATTACCTCCCAGCTTCTGACATCATTTCTCCTCCACCACCCATTACCTTCCCCTTCACTTGGTTATGCCTGTCACCTGCCAACTTATTCTGTCTTTGTTCCCCGTCCTTTCCAGTCCCGATGAAGAGTCTCGTCCCCAAATGTCAACTGTTTATCCCTCTCCATAGATGCTGCCTGACCTGCTGAGCTCCTCCAGCCTTTAGTGTACGTTACACAGTACTTCCAGCATCTGCAGAATCTTTTGTGCTTTGCTCGTCTACCCACAAGAACGATGTGAGCAAGGATGAAAGAGTGCAGAGAAAGTTTACAAAGATGTTACTGGGTGGGGAGGGCCTGCTTTATAGGGAAAGGTTGAATAGGTTGGGACTGTATTCTTTAGAACGCAGAAGATGGAGAGGAGATTTGATAGAGGTATACAAAATTATGAGGGGTATAGTTAGGGTAAATGCAAGCAAGCTTTTCCCACTGAGGTTGGGTGGGACTACAGCCAGAGGTCATGGGTTAAGGGTGAAAGGTGAGAAGTTTAAGGGGGACATGATTGGAATCTTCTTCACAGTTATGAGAGTGTGGAATGATCTGCCAGAACAAGTGGTACATGTGAGGTCAATTTCAACATTTGAAAGAAGTTGGATAGGTACGTGGATAGTAATGATATGGAGGGCTATGGTCCTGGTGCAGATCGATGGGAGTAGGCCGTTTAAATGGTTTGGACATGGACTAGATGGACCGAAGGGCCTGTTTCTGTGCTGTACTTTTCCATGACTCTATTAACATATTCTCTTTGAAAACCAAAAGCTGCAGAATCTGTAAGTCAGAAATAAGAACATAACGTACTGCAAATATTCATCAGAGCTGGCAGCATCTGTGGAGAAAGAAAGAGAGCTAACATTTCAGTTTAATGACCTTCCATCAGAGACAGGATATGGAGATTTATTTTAACAACACAATTCATTCCCGTATATTTTACTGATAACAAGGTTCTGTCCAGTTAGTATTGTTTATTTTACACAGGAATAAATAGAGAGCAATGGTCTTTTGCATTTCACAGATCATGACTTTAAAAAGAATTACTGTGGTACTAATTACAAGATCCACGCCAGTAAGGGTTGCCAGGACTGTAAGGAAACTGCTTAACTTCACTCCTGAGTTACAAGGACTTATGTCGTCTGCAGAACAAATTAATTTAATGCATTATAGTGAATTCTACTTTTCTAATTTTGTATTGAATAACTGAATTATTCTGGAGATGAATTATTCTCGCCCCATTTTATGCTATGCCACATGATGTCTGCTAAGATCTGAATTCAATCTGGACTCTGTGCCTCTGCTCAACATGAAAGGTTGACTCACACAAACAAGCTTAACACATCGTGAATTGTACCTTCGCGTTATGCCCGAGCTGCTCTCAAACTAATCGAGCTAATCTCAGGTAGCATACCCAGGTGAACAATTAACTCCTGTTCTATTCACAAATCACACATAAGGCTTCCACCATCTCTCATGGCACTTGAGAAGACAGACACTTTTATAACAAGCAAAACTATTCAATAGGCCTTTACATTCTAGATAAAATTGAACTAATTAAAAGCCCAAATTACTGAAGCAGTTATGCTCAACTTCCTGTATGACCTAAAACCAATTCCCTTTCAGGTAATTGCCAACAGTCTGGTCTGATGAGATAAACAGTCCAAATGCCCTATTTACCAAAATATGCCAACCAGGTTCATAGGTTAATGAATAGCTCTGTACAAACAGTAATCAGGAAGTAGGCAGGTGGGACAACAGCATAAAACACCACTGCAATTAAAATAATAATGTATTACTATAGCCTCAAACTGTGTGTAACTGTGACTTCCTCTTAGACATGTTGGTGCGAACCAAACACATTATTAACTAAGGAAATTATACCTTCAGTTATAATAGTAAAATTTTAAAACTAAGTACCTGGAGAGGCAGTAAAGACAAAATAGATTACAACAGAATATTTCATTCTCACAACACTTTGGCTTTGGCATAACAATACCATTCTTAATAGGCAACTCACCCTAAAACTAAGGCAGCCATCCCCACACTGAATTCTACAGTAATATGTGTTACCATTCTCCACAGTAATAAAAATGCCATGAAAAATGGGGAGCTCATCATTCATAACATGATAACCAATCTTGGGTGTGGCAAAAGTGATCCTCAGTTCTTAATTAAAGTTTTACCTGGACAGTGCACATTGACTGGATGTCAAAATGAGAGAAAGAGATAAGTGTGCAAGGTGTAAACACGAGGAAATCTGCAGATGCTGGAAATTCAAATAACAACACACACAAAATGCTGGTGGAACACAGCAGGCCAAACGAAGGGTCTTGGCCCGAAATGTTGACAGCGCTTCTCCTGTAGATGCTGCCTGGCCTGCTGTGTTCCACCAGCATTTTGTGTGTGTTGTAGTGTGCAAGGTGTGTTCAGTTTTGAAGAAATATAATCCAGAGAAGAGGGTATGGAATATTAAAAACTGGAAGGTTATTTCAGAATTATACAATTATGGTCACCATGTTACATGATCAATAGAGGATGCACAGATGTCTAAGGATATTGCTAAGACTGGAAAATTGAAGCAACGTAGAAAGAGTGGGTATCTAATATTGTTTTGATTGGAACAGGGGAAGTTGAGGGAGAACTACTTAGATGTATAATATTGTGATGAGCCAAGATTTCATAAATAGTTTTGTCTTCATTTCCCTTAACACTAGAATCAAATACAAGAAGTATGAATTTAAAGTAATTATTAGGAGGTCTTGAGGGACAATGAGGAAAGGGTTTTTCACTTTTGGAATTCACTGCCTGAAATGCTGTTGGAGGTAAAAACTTGTGATATATTTAAGAAATACCTAGTTATGTTTCTAAAGAACGTTGACCTGCAGGACCTATGAACTGAATAATGGAAGATGCAATTAGGCTGGGTAACTATTTAAACTTCTTAACTGGCGCAGACATGCACATCTTCATTGTCTCAAACACTTCTTTGATTTCTATGAAACCTCTTTACCAAAAGCTTTTCTTTCCCACATGGCATTGTTCATGATTCATTGGACCAAACTCACTGCCTGATCTGCAGTGTTCCACTATTTTCCGTTTTTATTTTAGGCTTCCAACTTCTAATGCCATGATTTTCAGTGTTCGCAAGGAGCTGACATTTATCTTTCACCTGCCAGTATCTCATCCTGGTTCTTCTGAACATCTGGTTAATTCCAACAATTTTTTGGTAGTTATACATGGGTCTGTATAACAATAGACCACTGATCCACTTGTGATGAACCATTGTGATGAATTAGTGCTGTGGACTTAAAATACGATTGATGTGAATAAGGTAACATCATTGTAAGAATTGCTACTAAGTTAGCTGTACCATTACATCCAGATCATACTGGCCCATTTGAATAGTCCAGTGGTATTTGTTCTGTAAACCACTATGATGGATGAGGAAACTTGTCATTGTTTTTGCAAAATAATTATGTGAAAACAATGACTGCTGATACGCATTTTACAATAATTGTATTTCAGGAGGGCAGAAATATTTTCAGATCCTCTTCATTAATGTTTTGTAGCTTTTTCAATGGAAGAAGGGTTTTACACAAAACCCAAGCCTTTGAGATATGACTGCACATCTATTTTGACTGCAGGAGATATCAAATATTCTATTTGTCAGAAATATGGTATGAGGTATAAGTAAATGTAATTACTGATGATGGCATTTCAATGATATATTGTTTGACAGGGTATATGTGATTGTGATTATTGTCATGTTTACACATAATGAATAAATATTTAATCCAGACGTAATTCTGAGGCAGTGAATAAGCTCCTATTCACTCATGTTATTTATCTGCACATATCCAAGTATAATCCTGAGACAAATTTAACACTTCATAAAGAAATGTGTTCTGTTTATCAAGATTCAACCATATGTGATAATTATTTAACTTCTAGACTGAACTATTGAATTTAGCAATGTGCTAAAAGAGGGTAAGTGTTCAGAGTTGCATTTTTAATTTCCATGCACCAAGATTTTCAGGGCTGCCAGCAGCAGCACTGGAGGCGGAAACGATAGGGTCTTTTAAGAGACTGCTGGATGGCTACATAGAGCTTAGAAAAATAGAGGGCTATGGGTAAAGCCTAGGTAGTTCTAAGGTAGGGACGTGTTCGGCACAGCATTGTGGGCTGAAGGACCTGTATTGTGCTGTAAGTTTTCTATCTTTTTTAAAAATTGCATTTATATAGTTTATATTACAAAGCATTATGTCCTGCGGGAATATATTTCAGAAATGGAAGGGGGGAAGCGAATGCAAGACCAAAAATTGAGGTATTCAACAGGTCACCAAAGCTTAGTCAAGAAGCAAAATTTGTACACTAGGTTTTAAAGAGAGGGAGATTGAAGCAAATAGGTTTGTGGAAGGAGTCAGAGTAGGCATTTGAAGATGTCTTGTCAACACATTCAGCAAAGGAAGAATGTATACAAGAGCTTTGAGAATTCGCTCTATCTAGTAAAACAACATACTAAAAAGAATATAGAATTATAGTTGATTTTATATCCCTTTTGATAGGTTTCTGTGGATGGTTCCTCAGTGACCACACTACCAATACTACATTACTACTTTGGCTTAACAGTATGTGAAAACCGTTTTCCTTCTCCAGGTTACCAGCAAGTATTTCATTCTGACTCTTATTAATTCTACCTGTTACTCTTCTAAAATTCATGCATTTCTCATTGATTATCAATATCTTTTTGTTATTAGGACTTCCACAGAAGTTAAAGTTTATATTCTGTGTACAGAATATAAGTCCATATCCAGGCATGATTAATTTGTAAATTAATACAAAATTAACTTCAATATGATGGGACTTCCTTTTAGCTCACTACCAAAATTCTATTACAGGATTCCGTGCAGTAAAAATTTATCATGTGTTATACTTTATCCCCAGAAGACTTAAATAGAATGCTGCAGTTGCTGAAAATCTGAAATCAAAATAGAAAATACTCAGCAGATCGGGCAGCGTCTGTAATAATGTGAAGCAGAGAAAATGCATCATGTCTATAACTTCTCAGAAAGAGTGCCAAAAAAGTAAAGGCTGCACAATTTTAACATTTTATCCAAAAGAAAGTAGTGTTTTGTGAAAACTTCCCTTCTCTTGAAGACTATCTGGTGGTTAGATGCATTCTACATAGTAACTTAGAAATACCAAAATTGAATTTCTTGCCCTTTTTCCAAAGAAAAATTAAAAACATTCCTTCTTGAAAATGATAATGTTCTTAATAATATAATTACTAACGTGGCGTTAATTTGGTCCATTACATTCATTTTAATCTTATGTACCTTGTCATGTAATGACAGGAGCTCAATCTATCAGTCCAAGTCATTATCCACCTGATATAGTTAATCTCTTCTTTAGCTTCCTTAATGAGCACTAGTTAATCTTTTGCATATATGCATTTAATTGAAAGTTATTGATATCTGCATGTTTATAAAGACTGCCTTTGAGTTTAAGGGTTACTTCTTAAAATATCAGCTTTGTTTGATTTAGAAGGATATGGGTTCATCACTCAGTCCAAAGACTTGAGGAAAAAATCCTGCTTGCCACTTTAGTGTAGCTGAGAGGGCAATGTTAAATATTCTGCCTCTTGGACTAGGAATTAAGTCAAGTTCCAACCGCTCTCTTCAGCCAAAGGTAAATGACTTAAGTCAATACACTATGCAAACTGGCCACTACATTTCCCGTCCTACTTCAAAACTACGCGGAAGGTTTTAAATCACTTTGGAACATTCTGAGCCCACGGAGAGTACACCATAAGTGAAAATCATTCTTCTTTATATAAAATCCATTTAATGATGTTGTTATTAGATAAGCTCCATTTTATTATTCCAACCCTAATCCAGTATAACAGGAAAAACCAAGGTTAGTACCAAAGCGGTTAACCATAATTTGCTGAAAAATTTAGGAAGATTATTTCCCAAATAATCCCAAAAGAAAAATTATTTTTACTTAGAGATACAGCGAGGAACAGGTACTTCCAGCCCAATGAGCTGCATCACCTAGCAACCCGTTTATTTAACCCCAGCCTGATCACAGGGCAAGGTACAATGACTAATTAACCTACTAACCGGTGTGCCTTTGGACTGTGGGAGGAACCTGGAGCAAACGCACGTGCTCACAGGAAGGACGTTCAAACTTCTCGCAGAGGACACCAGAAAAAAAATCTCCGACGTTCCAAAATGTAATATTGTTGCCCTAACCACTACATTACTGTGATGCCCCAACACTCCTCCCTAACGGGGAAACTTTAAATCTACGGTGAATGGGATATTCACAAAAGCACAACCATTTCCTTGACCAACATGGGATATTCACAAAAGCACAACCAACATAGTTTGCTTTTGTTTTGTCTGAGTCCTATACTACAGTGTCCCCCAATGTACAGTCTCATACATCCAATAATAAATGGTCAATTTGTGGGTAAAATCTCCTCTGAAACTATGTTATGCATCTATCAGCGTCTGGAGCTCTCTGACTGCCTATTCTTTAAAATCTCATGGGGGGCCTCCAGTATCTCCCCTTGTTTTCCTTAGTTATTTTCAAGTTCTCAAAAAAAATCATGCTTTCCATCAGATGGATTAATATCTGATTCATAGAGGGCTTCGTATACATTTTTAAAGGAATCATCTATCTTTACTGAGTCTCAGATAATTTTTGTCCTGTGAGTCTGTGCCGCAGGAATTACTGATTACATTGCATCCCCTCACTGATATGCAGGTGGTTTACCTTCCTTATCTTTCCGCTCACAAGGATGCTGTCTGGGTTGAAAAAGGGAGAATTCTTCTTTCCCTGAGATCAGAAGTCTCACACTCCTATTTTGATGCTTGGAATGTCTGATAGGTCTGTTTACTGTCTGATTTAGTACATACAGTACCTTCCCCTGCAATAATTTCCATTTGTGCAATTGCACTCCTGTTCCTGCAGCCCACAGTTGAAGCAGCGTGTCCAATATTAACTCTCAAAACTACCTTTAAACTTTTCTAGATATTATTTGTTGAGTTACGGATGAACTGAGCTGAATAATCCTGATATGCAATGTGTTGGTCCCTTGCTTTTTGCCGTTTGAGAAATGTGTTCTTTCTTTCGCACGTTGACTGCTTGATGTTTTTCTCAGAATGAGTTCCAAGGCGTTTCTTTGTTTTGTGGCTGCTTGTGGGCGGACAAATCTCAGAGTTGTATTCCATATACATACCTTGATAATAAATGTACTTTGATCATTGAGTTCATAGTCTAGTATGATTGTTCATGGATCTATTACTTTCTATGGAGGAACTCAGCAGGCCAGACAGCATCTATGGAAAAGAGTAAACAGTTGACTTCTCGGCCTGAAACGTCAACTGTTTATTTATTTCCATAGACGCTGTTTGGCCTGCTGAGTTCCTCTAGCATTTTGTGTGTGGTGCTTTGGATTTCCAGCATCTGCAGACTTTCTCTTGTTCATTACTTTCCACGCTCGTTTTTTCCTCCGTATTATTTATTCACTTATTTATTATCAGTAGTATTTGAACTTGCTGCTTTTGCACATCAGTGTTTGACAGTCGTGTGTAATTTTTCAATGATTCCATTGTATTTCTTTGTGATGCCAGCAAGAATATGAATCTCAAGGTATTATATGGTGACATATAGGCACTTTGATAGTAAATTTACTTTGAACTTTGAAGTCGCATTTTATTATTTTTCCCCAAAGATTACAAATACAAATCTAGGGAATCTGTCCTTAATGTTACAGAGATATATGGTTGAATTTCTCTTCGGGCAGACACTCAGATGGGCAATATCTAATTAACAAATGAGGGGAAAAAATCAAACTCTTCATAATGATTTCAACGGTAAGGTCAAGTTTATTAACATATGCACAAGTATATGTATGTGGAGGTGCAATGAAAAGCTTACAGCAGCATCACGTTGGAGATACAATATTCACTAGAGAAACATAAGCATAAATTATACAAAATTATACAGAAAAGGACAAAGGCTACTGTGGTGCAAGGTGGTCATAGTGTTGCTAAGCAGAGGTAGTAATAAGGTTAATTCAAGAACCAAATGGTTGAAGGGAAGCTGCTGGTGTGGGGCTTGAGGTTTCTGTACCCTTCGTGCTTTATGGTAGCTGTGAGAGGTGGCATGACCCACATATGGGGATCTGTGATTTTATGATCTCCTGTCAGACTCGGCGAACTTGACTCTCGGGAATGCAAGTTCTGCATTTTGATGTGGACGACTGTTGGCAGTCGCTGGAAGAGAGGGCAGAAGAGAGCACCGGGGTGTACTTTAAGTCAAGTTAAAGCCTCAAGGCCCATGAGCAGCCAATGAATCGGTGCACAGCCCCACTACTCTGTGCCAGCCAATATCCCCCACCTCAGCTCGCCCCTCCGTCCTCCTGCGTTTGGCCCGTCTCCCTCTCTTCTTGCTACTACCATTGGGTGGGTGTTGGGGGAAGGATTCTTGGGTCCCATGCTGCCAGTTTCGGGAGGATTTGTTGCCCTACCATTGAACTCCTGACTTCACTCGCCTCTGTGCTGAACATACTTCCCGGCCTGTGCACCTATTTTTAGGGACTGTGCAGCTCATGTTCTGTGTATTATTTATTTTTTTATTGCATACACAATTTGTCTTCTTTTGCACTTTGGGTATTTGTCGGTCTTTGTTATGTGTGGCTATTCAATGATTCTATTGTACGTCTGTTTTTCTTTGGGTGCCTGCAAGAAAATGAATCTCAAGTTTGTATATGGCATACATAGAGTCATAGAAAGGTACAGCACAGAAACAGGCCATTCAGCCCATCTAATCCAGGCCAAACCATTTAAACTGCCTACTCTCATCGACTTGCACCAGCACTATAGCCGTCCATACCCCTACCATCCATGTACCTATCTAAGCCTCTGTTAAACATTGAAGTGATCCTACTCTGATAATAAATTTACTTTGAACTTTGATAGAAGTTGCCATCTTGAGAGAGCACCTCAGAAAATGCTTTCACTGCTAGAGGATTTGCTCCTGACTATTTTTGTTCACAATGATGGTGTGCCCCCAAAATATACCGACCTTCATTACTTTCTTTTTGTGGTAAGGAATGAGAGAGGCAGGAGCAAATTTTTTTTAAAAGGCTAATGTGTTCCTTTAGAATGTCAGAAATAACACAAATTTCATATGACTGCAAAGTTCTTTTAAGATGGCAATTTTAAGTTATTTCCCTCAGGTTCATCAGCCTGTTACATTAACAGCATGACAGCAGGTTCCCAAGAGAGAAGTAGGCTCCAATCTAAATAAATTAATTGCTCTCTCTTTCTTAACTTAATATTGGTAGGGTTATATAATTTAGATTATATATAGTCTATTGATCAATTGTTTCTCCTGCAGACTTTTGATCATTGTACACCTTGCTTTTGACTCGGATCTAAAAAGGAGCCGTTTAAAAATGCAGTGATTTCTAGGATTTCATTTCATTATATCCAGTGACAGAGCTCGACTGCAGCTGGAGGGTAGTAGGAGTTCACCTGTACGATTTGATGGATTTGTTTAGAAAGTCGGAAGGTGCTGGAAGAAAGTAGATAAACTCATGTGGTTTAAATGGAGGAAAACTCGTGGGGGGAGAAACAAGGGGAAAAACAGCAAGCTTACAAGAGAAAAAAAAGACAAATTAGTCAATGGTTTTAAGTACTTTCAATAATAATGCAATGTCAACTATTTGCATTTGATGAATGAAATAGTGTTGCTGAAAGAAACTGCCTCCTATCCTTCATAGTGGCACTGCTTCACATTAACGCTCATTGTTCGTTTCAGTTTGTCTCCCATTCACATGAACGTATTTTAAATCATCAGAGAGGCTCAGGTCTTCAAATAGAGAAAGCTCTTTGATTTTTTTTAATTGTTCATGGAGAAATTTGAATATATATATCCAGAAATGAATACGCAACATTTGCCTTAAGCAGCGCACTCTCTCCCCTTCCTCATCACCATCACTCACATCACGCCATCTTGCACATTAAAATGATACAATTCCTCCACTGCCTTGAAAGGGTAACTCCACGATGGTGAAAAAGGCAGTCTTCTGAGGCAGCGTCTGTAGCATCTAAATACAACGCTGGCAATTCGAATTGCACATATTGGAAGCTTCCCAAGCTCACAGTAATTATCAATGTGCAATTGACATGCTAAGTTATCTGAGAGAAAAATAAGGGACGGCCTAGGGAGTGGGGGAGGGGTTGGTGGTGAGAAGCACATTCGCATTGCTAGGCTCCTGTTAGAATAATTCTCGTAAATAAAAGCATTTAAAAATTTATACATTATTAACACCCCATGTGTCACTGTGGAGCTTCTTGCGTTGGTGCTGTAAATTCCAGCTGTAATTGTAGTTGACAGTAATGCCTTTTAAAATAGGTTTGAAAAAGAACATCTGAAGTACTGTGTTACGCTAAATGAAAACATGAAGGGTATTTAATTTCCAAACATTCCTATCTCTGCCAGCTGGATAGCATTCTGCCACTCGTATTATTAATTGTATAACCACAAAATCCAGATCCGTTTTGCCAAGATTCCACAAATATTCCTGTGTATGGTCCAGATTGCTCGCATTGTGCCGATGTCTATCAATTCAGTGTCCTGGATAAGTCAGTGAAATAATTAAAGCGGAGAGTCCATCCTAAATTGTTTTTACATTATTGTTGACTATCTTACAGATGTGAAAATCAGGATGATGGGGTGCTCTGCGTCTTTTAATTTTTTTCATTCCCATTATGCATTTCTCCTTCTGGTAGAGACCTGATGGTATCATCTTCTTCCCCAAAACATCTAAACTCATCACTTGTCAAGTCGAGTCGAGTTTACTGTCAAGCGCGCAAGTATGGTGAGGTACAAGTACAATGATAAGCTTGCTTGCAGCAGCATTACAGGCATGTAGGTAGAGACAACACGCAGGGAATAAATTATACAAGACAGTGAAGAGAGAGAGAGAGGAAAAATGGTGCTTATGTCACTGTTCATTCATGGGCTGAGGATTTGGCTGGCAAAACCAACATTTATTTCTGATCTTGAATTGCCCTTCAGAGTAAGGTGAAGATGGATCTGTAATGCATAGCACGTATGATGTAACTGAATGGTTTGCTGGGCTTTCTCAGAAGGCGTCGAAAATTTGTGTTTCTGTTGATCTGCTGTAACATCCCGATCGGACTGGACACTGGAAAGAGGTTTTAGAGCATTAGCGAACTAGGCTTTAACTTTCATCGAAAGGCCAAAAGAAACCCCACAAAACCACAGATGTCAAAATGTGAAATAAAGGTGGAAAGCACTGGTGATAGCCAATAAGGGTCAGACAGTACGGGTGGCATGGTAGCACAGCGGTTAGCACAACGCTTTACAGTACAGTTGAATTCCCGCCACTGCCTGTAAGGAGTTTGTGTGTTCTCTGGTTTCCTCCAGTTTCCTCCCACAGAAAAAAGACCTACCATCTGGTAGGTTAATTGTAAATTATCCCATGATTATGCTCGGATTAAATCTCCCCTCCTGCAGCAATTGATGGCGTTTTCTGAGGAAGCAGATAGGCTGGGACTAAAAAAGATGGCATCTTTTTGAAGCTGCATATGGTGATATATAAGCAGATCGATAGTGATATAGAAGCACCAGTGGTAAAAAAAGATGTAATCACAGTAGATTTAATGTTTACAACAGGAGGACGTAAATCAGCACAACTTGAGTAAACTGAGGGAGGACAAAGAAAGGGAAAGAAACTTTACTCAAATTCCTGGTTCTAAACCATAAAGTTCCCATATTTGAGGACTACAGTTTTGTTTAATAAACCAGTGTACTGCATTCTGATTTTCTCATGGATTTTACTGCTACAGCCTCCTTTAAGTGCTGCATTAGTTGATAGAGTTTCAAACTGCAAGGTTGCCTTTTCATTCCATTTGATTTATGTCATATATTTATTTTTTTAACACAATGCACATGCCAACAATCTGCAGAGAGTGGAAGCATAAAACAAAATTAGAAGTTTCTGGAAATACCCCGCAGGTCAGGAGATTGAAACAGTTAACATTTCAGGTCACACACCTTTGGTCAGAACTAAGTTTTGATGAAGGAACCCTGTTTTCAAATGTCCTTTCAAATTCAAATTTCAAATCTCCTTTCCACAGCTGTTGTGTGCCCACAACATCTCCTATCTATATTGAGAAGGCTATATTTATTACCTATCCTCTGAAGGCAGGCGACATAAGGGGGAGTGAAACCCCAACCATGACGTAAAACTGAAATTAGATGCTGTCTTCCTTTGCAAAAGAATATTAGTGAATGTGCAGGAATATTGTCCAAAAATAAAGTCCAAAAATACACTTTCCTGGTATTGATCCATGATTGGCCAATCCCATATAATCATCCCATATCCATCCACCAAAGTCATCAATTTTCCATTGTGAATTCATTGCAAGATTTCATTATGCAACAAGCTTGGATTTAAACTGATGACACGATTTGAAAGTCTCTCCTGAATTCACTACACCACTATACCTATCTTCATGTCTAGTCTTCTGAACCCTGATTATACCACACAATGTGGATCTTGGCCCTTTGCCTAAGTGTCTCCGTTTTTAAAATCTAATTACACACTGATCCTTCAGTGTTGCACTGGGCTTCATGGCTGGTTGAAAACTTAAGTATTACTTAATAAATTGGCCATGGCATTTCTTCGGAAAAAAGAAAGCTTGAGGGAAAAAAATCCAAATAAGAAAAAAAAGGGAAACTTTGAATTAGACTGGTTTAGTTCTGATACCAAAATCCAGTTCACATGAATTCCAAAAGCTTGATTCCAAAGATTTGTAACGTAAGCAACTTCAAAAGCGGAAGTTGCTCTGGGACTGAGGATCTTCCCAGATGTCAGAACTGAAATCTCAGTTTCTGGGTGGTGATAATCCGGAGAAGCTGCTATTAAACCAGCAACACACACAAAATGCTGGAGGAACTCAACAGGCCAGGCAGCATCTATAGAAAAGAGTACAGTCAACATATCAGGCCAAGACCCTTCATCAGGACTGGAGAAAAAGAAGATGAGAAGTCGGAGTAAGAAGGAATACAAGGTAGTACTTAAGAACTTTTTTTAAAGCTATTATTAATGCTTTTTGAGTTAGTGATTTAGATGCATATCATATTATTACTGAGTTAAGTATTGTATGTAATGAGTTTTTGCTACAACAAGTGTATGGGACATTGGAAAAAATGTTGAATTTCCCCATGGGGATGAATAAAGTATCTATCTATCTATCTATCTATCTATCTATCTAGTAGGTGATAGGTGAAACTGGGAGGGGGAGGGGTGAAGTAAAGAGCTGTGAACTCATTTGGTGAATGTGATAAAGGCTGGGGGGGGGGAGTCTGATAGGAAAGGACAGAAGGCCATAGAAGAAAGAAAAGGCAGAGGAGTACCAGAGAGAGGTAATGGGCAGATAATGAGATAAGGTGAAAGAGGGAAAAGAGAATGGGGAATGGTGAAGGAACTACACCAGCAACTGAATTATACCAGCTGATTGTTGATAGGGTTATCTAGGGAATTCTCTTTATAAGTGTTAGGCTGAAGGTTGTACCAGATGATATAAAAAGGTCATTGACAGCATGGGTACATAATTGGCTAAGAAACAGACAGTGGCAAATGATTTTTTTGGACAGAAGAAGGTGAATCCTGATGTTCCTCACTGTACAGTGTTTATGATCTATATTAATGGTCAGGATTTGGGTATGTGAGCCACAATTTCTAAATCTGTGAATGGCATGAAATTTGGAAGTATTGCAAACTGCAAAGAGGATAGTGAAAACCTGCAGCAAGAGCAACAGACCAGTCAAATTATCAAATGCAAAGCAGATGAATGCGGAGAAATATGCAGTGTTGCATTTGGTAGGAAGAACGAACAAATATATGTCATGAACTAAAGTCACAGGTATGAAATAATGGGGAAGAGAGTGAGGAGAGGCTTGAGGAAAATTGCTTTTCTGTGTCATATGATTAGAATCTGGAATGTATTGCATCCTTCAAGAGGGAATTAGAGAAATATAGGGGTGAAGGAAATTTCACAAGGTTATGGAGAAAAGTCTGAGGAAGGAATAAGAGTGTTTTTGTCTGGATCAATGAAGATCTAATGGGCCGAATGGCCTCCTTCTGTGCTGTCAACAGCTTGTTAGAGGCAAAGGTTCTTTCTTGTTAGTCTATTTGTTTTGAAATCAATGGCATGACCATCGTGATTGTGCCTTATATCTGAACGACTTGGATAACAAACCTCAAATAGTGAACTTAGTTTTCTCAGTTTAGGCCTGTGAGATCGTTTGAGTGGAAGCAGAAGCTCTGAGAATTTAATTACTTAATCCATTTAGAATAGTAATCTAGTTCTGATGAGCAATTATGACAATGAAATTTAGACTAGGAAATACTAACTTTAGAATCAAGTGAATATTTCAAAGAGAGTTTTCATATACTATGTTAAGTCCTGATGCAGGATTCAATTTGGAACATCCCCTTGCCTCTAAGGACACTGCCTGACCTGCTGTGTTCCTCCAGCAGTTTGTCTTCTTACTCCAGATTTAAGCATGTACAGCCTTTTGTGTCTCAAGTTTTCACATAATCCCTTCCAATTCCACCTCCATGGAAAAAAGCTCTTTCAGAAATTACTGCTCATGGCAAGTGGTAACTATCTAGCCTTGATCTGAAACTGAGAGCTCCAACAGGTCAGTTGCTTTGCTTATCTCGTGCAAAGTCCATCTAAATTTGTAAAGTTATTTCGTCCGTCAAGTCGGTACGACATTTAAGCAAACATTGCATTGATATCAATGCAGCAAGAGGTAATAGGAGAAAGAAGTGAAAGCAAGGATAATTCTAACCAATTGCTTGCCATATCCTGGAGTTTTGTTGATATTACCTCAGGGGATCAAGGAATCAATTTCATACAGCTTTAGCTTCTTGGGAGTTTTACCTGTAGTGATACACTTCGCTGAAAAATGTAAAGTCCACGATAAGGCAAATTATACACAATCTGCAGAAGGAGCCAACTTGATGGATCATGCAGCTATTCTGAAACTTTATTATCTTACCTTCATAATTCTTGTGCTATCTGTAAGGTTATTGCTTCAGGGTATTTTTTCAGACTCTGAGAAGTCCTTGGTCAAGTACCTGCTGATTTGTTCCATTGGTTAAGGCGTTGGCTTGATAAAACATGAGCTGCACTCACCAAGGATGATCCAGCTTTAATTGCATGTCTGCAGCCAAATTCGAGTCCTGATGAAGGGTCTTGGCCCGAAACATATCCCTTCGTTGATTCCTCCAGCACATTGTGTGTGTTGGTCTGCCAAGCACTATGAAAGAATTGGGTCCCAATTTCCAGTTGTGCCAAGGAGATAGTCACAAAAGGAATGCAGTCAAAAGGAGCATAAGACTGTATCATACTCAAGGCTTGTTGACATTTTGGATGTTTCCCTTTCTTCACTTGTCCCACAGACACCCTAACCTGTTGTAGCCAAATTCTACGTCCTCAAAACTTAACTGGCTTGATATATTCATTAAGCAGTTCAACCCATTCAAAGTACATTTATAATCAAAGTATGTACGCAATATACAACCCTGAGATTTGTCTGCCCACAGGTGGTCATGAAGCAAAGGGAACCATGGAACTCGTTCAAAGAAAAGCATCAAATCCCCCACGTGCAAAAAAAACCCCAAAATCACACAAATGGCAAAACAAAAGAGCAAAGAACACAGAATATAAATCACTAACCCACGAAGTCATTGAAGGAGTCCAGGTATATTGCCCATGAGCAATAACCAGGCCTCCAGTGATCCAGGACCTGCCCCAGGCTGCAACAGCAATATTTATCAAAGTAAAGGAAGAAAGATGAAGAATGAATTGGGTCACACTAGAAATATGTCTGACTCCTCAGCCCCTGTAGAGTCAGGAACCTCCACTGGACTTGGTGATAATACCCAGCATTCCTTGACCTTCAGGGTCTAACTTGCAAATTCAATCATTAGCCCATTAACAATAACATCCAGGTTTTTAAAATGCAAGGGGTAAGTATAATATTCTTGAATTCTTTCTCCAAAGGCCAAAAGAAATTGAACCTCCCAAAGCGCTTTCGTTTCTGCCACGGAGTGAGGTTAAGATAGGTTTGACTATGATGTCCCCTCAAATAAAAAGCCTAATAACATAACAAAACCAAACACATGCACACGCATCTTGTGCCTATTGAAAAGCAGTCCTTCATTGCTTTTTAGGGTGTAGCATACTAGAAAAAGCTTGGATTTATCCTTGTAAGACCATTTTTGTCAGGGAGAGTAAGTATGATGCAGGTTCAGTGTCAACCTGGATTTTTTTTTGCCTTGTCCTCCACGAATTCATTTGAGACTTGTTTGTTCATGGAGCAAGTCCAGAATACATTTCGTACCTCTGAATGATGGTCTCTGAAGTGAACAGTGGTTCCCCAGTTCCCAGAAAAGTGCTAATATTTAAAGATACCAAGGGATGTGGGGAGAGAGGAGGGACAGTGAACTGAAATTGGATGCTTGGCCATGATCATATTAAATAATGAAACAGGCTGGAAGGGCCCAATGGTTCCAATTTCTGTTTCTGTGTTTCCATGGGAACTCCCAGAATCATTGCAGGTAGAGCATAGCTGTTTTGGTCCTCTGTTGTAACCAGAGGATTGCACTTCACATCACGTAAATGGTGACTTAAAATTTCTAATGGGTTCAATTGATCTCCCATTGGAGTTTTGATTAAAAAATCGGTATCTTAAGAACTTACTTGACCCATTTTCCTTATATAAGCGATACAATTTAATGTAAACATTTTGATAGGGTACAAAGAATCTTATTTCTGAATCTCCTGTATAGGCAGAGTTTTCCATTTCCTTTGCCAACTCATGCAGGGTAAAATTAGAGTGGGGTTGAAGAAGGGGCCTCTCCAACCCATGACCTTCTGCTGAAACCACTTTCTTAGAAATTGCATGTTTCAAAGTCGAGGACTCTGTATTTTGTCAGTAAGTTATTTAATAATGGAAATAAATTTGCTTAAGGAGGAATTTTGCCCTTATTTGAGTCTACCAATCCCAATAGTTTTTTTTTTCCTTTTGCAAGCATTTGTTGTTATACAAGAAAATGTGGCTTGTAATTAACTTAATTGGAATATGTAAATGAGATCTGATTATTATGTGTTGATATCCCCAAAGGTACTGACATTGTTCAGTACCTTCTAAGTTTCAAGTTAAGTTATGACATAGAGTCTTGTCTGTCGAAGTGCACAATGATTATATCCTTCAACTCATTCAATGTAGAGAATAGACTTCTAATGAATGAAAATTAATTCTAATTAATGTAATTTGAATATGTATATTAGACCTAATTGCTATAATTGATTTTTTTTCTTAGTGAAATAAATATATCAAAAATAGCATGTTCTCTGAATTTGGGGTAAAACAAATTATTTGATTGACTGAACTATTTGAATATGTAAATTGGTGACCATCACAAATCTTGGTTTAGAAATTGATCTGTCACATATTAACTGAAAACAGTGGTATGTTGTTGAAAATCACTTTTATATTGAGTAAAGCGACTTCCTCTTATTTTGCACCTAATTTTATTATCTATTGCTGTTTCTCCAAGGTCAGCCTCAGTCAAAGGACTTCAACAGTAGTGCAATCATCAGAGGTACTCAACCAAATTTGTCAGCATTGAGATGGTCACTATTCAAAGTCAAACACAATTGGATCTGCTGTACAGGACTCTCTGATCTACAGGCTGTTCCTAGGGGCACCCGCAGAGATGAACAAGTACTGCTGGTAAATCAGCAACTCAGTGAAAAACTCCTCGGTCTGCTCAAAAATTGTTGGTCTGCCAGCATGCCAAGATGTCTGAGGAGGAGTACTGCCGACGTGCACGTTCCAGGCTGCTGCGAAATGCATTGAAGTTTGGTGCAGCCACCGCAAGGGCTGGGGTGGGGTGGGGGTGGGGGGGTGGAAGGACCACTATATAGGGTTCTTCCACAACTGGACAGAGAGGGGTCAGTGTGGGTGAAGAAGCTCCTCATTTATTGCAGTAGCGTACCAGCCCAGGATGCCACATGAATCCTGTTGGTTTCACATAGATGTAATTTAACACTAAACATATTGTCTATGAAAGTAAGAGTGAAAAAGAGTTGCACCGTTTATTATTGTAAGTATTACAAATAAAGTTTATTCTGGCTTAAAGAAAAACTGCTGCACACCTCCCTACAGACTCACAGCTGATTCTACTTACTGCTCACATTGAAGAATACATGCTGTAACCCGGACTGCCTTTGACTGGACACTTAACATAATCCTAAAATCCTCATTATATATGATGTGATATGCATCAGACCTTGCCCATATATCACTGGCAGCCACGGGCACCACCTCACAATGGACAGCATCTTCAAGCACAACACCTAATTCCTTATCCACCCACTTTTCTCTACTCCTCTCCGAGGAAAGAAGTCAACACATGTTGTCCTTGCACCTGAGTCACACTACTCTTGCAGGGTCATGCTCTCTCTCAGCTTCCTAGCCTTAGGATCATTCCAACCTGCACCTGTTGATCACATTACAGTTTCCTGTTCATCCCTGCGTTAGGGAGATCATCGATATTCATTCGACCAGACTTGGTCTGCTTCTCCATCAGCCCTGAGGGATAGGCAGATCTTTCGCTGCCATTACAGGATGCAGCCTTTCATAGACTGCATTCAGGTCCTGACAGAGATTCCCTGGCAGTATCCAGTCCAGCTGGCCAGTGGTGTAGTGGCATTCGCGCTGGACTTCAAGTCCGACCAGCTCTTTGCACGCTGTCCATTCGTGCTGGGTTGAGTGTCGAGCTAGCAACTCAGCCTCGTAAAAAGCAGACAAGTGCTAAAGAGATGGCAAGATTGCCACCCAAAGCGCCACAAGGCGCGAAGAGGAACAGCAAATCCTATCAGGAATACCTGTTGTGGCCCCAAGACCCCCCTTGTAGTGTGACATGGAATGACATTTCAACAACTAAATTGAAAGACATTATATTTCAACTAATGAACGCATCCTGATTTTACTTCCATAATTTCTTTGAAAACTCCCAGTAAATTAATTTAGGAGGTGTGTATTTTCAGCAATTTCGTTAAAGATTTTTGAAGTTGAAGCTTTGACTAAGGAATGGAGGTGTGAAAAAGTGTGATGAGCCTCTTCACATCATCACTCAGCCCTGCTGAGTTGCAGGCAGTGGGTCTGTAATCTTGGGAGTACTTTTGGGAAGCAAGCAGATGGCGATGAAACACTTCAATCCAGAGAAGCACACTGACTGATAACCTCCCCTCTGTTAGATCTCATGAAAGCTCCAGGATGAATTTAGAAAACACACAAGAATAATCATTGGGAATATCTCTTAATTAGGGAAAATGAGAGAATTCAGCATCACTAAGTGACTGAGGAATGGATCTTCAAGATTGTGTAACTTGGGTAGATCCTGGTTATCTGGTGGTCTTGTTGCCTTTGTTCAAGTGTGAAATAATGCACTATTTTAGAGATATGAAAGAAGTGAAAATAGAAGAACGCTATGTGACACTCAAATATAAAACTGGGGTGGAATGGTAGCGTAATGCTTTACTGTGTCTGTGACCTGGGATCAATTCACACCACTGACTGTACGGAGTTTGTATAGTCTCTCCATAACTCTGTGGGTTTCCTCTAATAGCTCTGGTTTCTTCCCACATCCCAAAAGCAAATGGTCATGAGGGTGTATTTGGGTGGTGCAGGCTCATTGGGCTGGAAGGCCTGTTGCCATATTAAATAAAAATAAATAAACTGTGGGAAACTGCTTTAACTTCACTAAATTCCTACTCTTGACGAGGTCATGGTGGGAGGGGTCTGGATGTGAAGAATATTGTCTGAAGATCAGAGCAGATAATTTTGAGTGAGTAAACCAGATGTTCACCCTGGCAATTTAAGGAGTGTGGCAATGATGGAGGCCTGTGCACAAGGCCTCAATTTGTCACTGAGCTCTTCAGATCAGGAAATTCAAGGCCAGATCCCTAATCGGTACTAGTTTGGCTTACCTCCATTTGAAACACAATGACTGGATTATGCATAAGTTTACAACAATGCAGAGCAAACAAGAGGGAGGTGTTTCTCAAGTTCATTGGTGGTGCTAGCGAACAGCGCCACCACGGGAGACATCCTCGAGATGGTCCACAAATCTGCTTCTTTCACTTCTTTTACATCTTCTTTTACTTTCAAACATGGTTCTGGTACTGTTGGAGCCTGTGAACAACAGATTGATGGTCTGTTTTTGGGGCAATTGGGTGATCTGGTGCTCTGCTGTCTCCGAGAAGGTTCGGGGAGGCGAGCAAACTCCTCGAGGCCAAGAAGCTTGGGGACTGGGCGCGAGCCCATGATCGGTTCCATTTCTCGCTGATCTCATCAATTAAAGCATTGAAGAAGAATGAGAACATTGAGGATTGTGTGGAAGGCAAGGGAGTATTCAGCACCATTTACCAGCCTCCTGCTCGCTGCTGCTGGAGAATGTGTCTCTCCTCTTCACTTGCTGCTCCCAAAGGAAGTCCCTACATTCAAATGATCTCTCTCTCCCACAGTGCTGTCAGAAGATGGTACCAAAGCAATGTTTAATCGTCACGGTTTGTGGATTGGACTGTAGTTCGCATTATGGTGTATTTTCTGGTCATTCCTTTCTCTGTTGCTGTTTTTGGTCAACTTCGAATCAGGGCAGCCTGCAGACAATGAATACTGAGCTGAACTGAATATGGACTCTTTCATTTATGTGTCATATAATCTGTCTTTGCGCTCATTTGTTTTTGTTGCCGTTTGCGCGATTTGTTTTTTTTTGCACGTGGGGGTGGTGGTTTTCCTTTGAGCGGGTCCCATGTCTTTATCATGTCATGTGGCTGCCTGTGAGGAGGCGAATCTCAGGGTTGCATGCAGCTTACATACATTGGTAATAAACGTGCTGTGAACTTTGAATCCTTGGAAAGTTTCAGATTCTGACTAAATTCAAGTGGATAAGAACAAGTCATATTTAACCGTCATCCTTTTTTAACTGAGCCAGGGGTTGCGTAGAACAGTCTGGACAAGCAGACTGGGCATGAGATCGCAGGTCTTAGTGCACTCACTCATTTGCTTTGTGACAGTAGGACCAAGTCGCAATTCAAATTGAGGTTCAAATATCTGGGTGGAAAGTAACGTTAGCTACAAAAATAATCCAAGTACTGTAAATGCTGTATCATCAGCGCTGATAAAAAACAATTTTTGTTTTAGTCTAATGCACTGATTTTCTTGGAAAATGTCAACCAATTGCACAATTTGTTTTTGTACAAGATCAAACGTCACTCGTTTGGTAAATGACAGATCGCTATCAGTACTTTACTCTTCTTCATTGACTCCTCTGAAGTGATAACCTACTACTGGCCTACTTGCATTTATAAAACCATAGCTTGATATTTGTCATTGCAAATCTAAGAAAGAAATGAAGCAAAATTCAGGACAAACCAAGGGTAGATTAAAATAGGGAGCAGGTAAGATGATTAATGCTTGTGTCAATGTTACACCAGGATAAGGCAAAGATGTTTTTGGCTTGGAACAGAGATGGTTTCCAGCAACTTTCCAGGGGAGGAAGAGATTCAAAAGGTCTACATTGTCTTAAAATTGACCCCAGAAAGTCATGGTCTGAGGAAGGCTCTCACTGTTCATATTTTAGAATGTATTTCCAGATTTCCATAGGTCTGATCAGAAATGTGTGCTCTTACTTTAATTTATTTTCTTTTGGAGAATACAATAGGCACATGAGCATGTTTTACATTTATGCACCCTCAATGAACAATGATTATTGGAGTAATAGAGTTGATTGATGAAACTATGAACTGCATGCCTGAGTCAGAATATTGAATGCCAGGTGTGCTCTCATCCTGTTGAAATGATGTGGATGCGTACCAGGGGAGAGCAAGCTGCACAATTCAGGTGAAGCAATGAATATTAGTCCATGTAATGATGTCTGGGCTATTGGTTTTCCAGTATAAATAATGGACTGAAAAGTTTATACTTTATAAGGCCTCGATAGAGTGGATGTGGAGAGGATGTTTCTGAAGGGAGGACTCTAACACCAGGGCAAGTGGCCTCAGTATAGAGGGGCATCCTTTTAGAGTGGAGATGAGGAGGAACTTCTCACCCCAGAGAGGGGTGAATCTGTGGAATCCTTTGCCACAGACAGCTGTGGAGGCCAAGACATTGAATATACTTAAGGCAGAGGTTGATAGATTTCTTGATTAGTCAGAGCATGAAGGGATACGGAGAGAAGGCAGGAGATTGGGGCTGAGAGGGGAAATGGATATGATGAAACGGTGGAGCTTACCTGATGGGTCAAATGGCCTAATTCTGCTCCTATACCTTTTGGTCTTATGGTCTTATATTTTGCTAGCTTTGACAACAAAACAAAGCAGATCAGAGAAAAGTAAAGGTGTAATTGTATCTCCTTTTTGTAAAAAGTGAAAACTGTACCAGAGGGAGAGGTCTAAACTCAGAGGAACAGCGCATGAGAGTTACAAGTCCATTTCAACTAGCCTATAACTGGAGCATTTGACCACTGATGGACTCACAATCACAAACAGAGAGAATCTTTTGACATTTTCTTATCAAAGCCAAGGGTTTTAGAAGATGACTACTCTTCTGCAGGTTTGCACATCAAACATGACATTAGTCAGAGGTGCAGCCAAGTCCAGAGTATTTGCTGGAGAAAATATACCTGCAGCCAAATGAGAACATTCTAGCTATGAAATGCCCACCAGTTATATCTGCACCGATAAAAGTGCAAGGCAGCCAGTGACATTTAATCTTGACTTAAGAGCAATGAGTTATGTCTTGAGCAATTAATGCCAAAGAGTCATTCCTATACAAGCCGGCTGTGGGATGCTGTCTGCAAGTAGTGAACCTAAAGAAGATAGCAGTGATATGGGATTCAATGTATAGCCCGGAAATATGTTACTCCTGTACTTGGAAATAATGTGGTATAGCAGATGAGACTGAAAAGATCACACAGACTGATACAAAGCAATGAAACAGTTCAGCTGTGTACTTTAAAGATGAATATGCAAGTACTGGAATCTGAAGTGCAAAATTGTGCAGAAAGGCAATAGGGTTCATCCAAAAGAGGGCAAGGAAACCACCAGCCACGCAAAGCTCTGGAAATGGAGTGATGGTGAAGTTCACATCAGACAGAACCACCACTGGATATGGTACAAGTGCATCCTCGATCAGAGACGATGGCCCATTTGAGAGCATGTGCCCAAATTGATATCAATCTTCTAAAAAAGAATTTCTCACGCATTCCAAGAATTAGTAACAATAACTATTGACATTTTAAGGAAAAAGAATGTCACTTATTTACATATATACATTGTTTGTCTATTAATAAAAGTTTGACAGAGAAATAATTGATGCATTTTAATGTTCAAAATGATTAATAATCATCTCCTAAGAATACAACTAAAAATAACAATTTCTCAATAGTATTGTTGTTGTACCTCATATACGACCAGTAGTCACCTTATTAGGGGCACCTGTACACCTGCTTGTTATTGCAAACATCTAATCAGCCAATCATGTAGCAGCAACACTGTGCATAAAAGCATGCAGACCAGGTCAAGAGGCTCAGTTGTTGTTTAGCCCAATCATCAGAATCAGAACCCAGCATACATCATGAACTTTGTTAACTTAGTGGCAGCAGTACAATGCAATGCATGATAATATTAAAAAAATGTAAATTACTGTAAGTATATATATTTCTATACGTCCTTCCTGATTGTAAGACCATGAGTATAGGAGCAGAATTAGGCCATTTGGTCCATCAAGACTTGATTTAGCTGATCAAGTCCATCAGCCAAAAATGGATTATCCATTTTTCCTCTCAGCCCCAATCTCCTGCCTTCTCCCCATCCCCCCTCCCCCCACCACCGCATCCCCTCATGCCTTGACCAGTCAAGAATCTATCAACCTCTGCCTTAAATATACATAGAGCCTTGGCCTCCACAGCTGCCTGACAACAAATTCCACAGATTTACCACTCGTTGGCTAGAGAAATTCCTCTTCATCTCTGTTCTAAAAGGATGCCACTTTATTTTGAGGCTGTGCCCTCTGGTCTTAGACTCTCCCACCATAGGAAAAATCCTCTCCACATCTACTCTATCAAGGCCTTTCACCATTCAATAGGTTCCAATTAGGTCACCCCTCATTCCTCTCATTCTTTAGAATTCCAGTCAATACAGGTCCTCAAACACTCTTCATTTGGCAGGCTATCAATCCTGGAATCATTTTCGTTATCCTCCTTTGTACTCTTTCCAGCTTCAGCATATCCGTTTTAAGATAAAGGCCCAAAACTGTTCACAATACTCTGAGTGAGGCCTCACTAGTGCTTTATAAAGTCTCAACATTACATCCTTGCTTGTATATTCTAGTCCTCATGAAATGAATGGCAACAATGCATTTGCCTTCCTCACCACAGACTCAACCTGCAAATTAACCTTTAGGGAATATTTTCAGCTGCCTCTTCCTGGAGTGTGCACCATCTGGTCCAGGTGATTTATCTACCTTTGGACCTTTTAGTTTCCCAAGAACCTTCTCTCTAGTTATGGTAACTTCATGCACTTCATGATCCTGACACTTAGTGGTGTCTGTAACTTCCAACGTACTGCTTTTTCAATTTTGCAACTCATTCTGTTGACTGCGATTTTGCCCTATCATGAGTCTCTCCTCATTAGGGATTGCCTCTGTTAGTAAACCACTACCTCCTCTTCAGCGCTATCGCTTTGGTTCCCAACCCCCTGCCAAATTAGTTTAAACCCACCCGAACAACTCTAGCCAACCTCCCCTCAAGGATATTGGATCCCTTGGGTTCAGATGTAACCCATCCCTTTTGGACAGGTCCTCAGAAGAGATCCCAGTGATCCATAAATCTGAACCCCTGTCCCTGCACCAGTTTCTCAGCCATGCAGTAACCTGTCACAACATCCTATTCTCACCCTCACTGGCAAGTGGCACAGGCAGCAATCCAGAGATTACTACCCTGTCTCTCAGCTTTTTACCTAGCCATTCACCCTCACCCTTGAGAATGCCACGGACCTGATCCGAGACATCCCAGATCCTGGCACCAGGGAGGCAACATATCATCTGGATGTCTCGATCGTGCCCACAGAACCTCGTCTCTGTTCCTCTGACTAAGGAATCTCCTATCAACACTGCAGTCCTCTGCATCAGACTCAATGCCAGAAACCTGGTCACCGTGGCTCACCTCTGGTAGTTTAAACACAGAAACATAGAAAACCTACAGCACAATACAGGCCCATAAAGTTGTGCCGAACATGGACCTACCTCAGAAATTACTGGGCTTACCTATAGCCCTCTATTTTACTAAGCTCCATGTACCTATCTAAAAGCCTCTTAAAAGACCCTATCATATCCGCCTTCACCACCGTTGCTGGCAGCCCATTCCACATACCACTCTGATTAAAAAAGTTACCCCTGACATCACCTCTGTACCTGCTCCTCAGCACCTTAAACCTGTGTCCTCTTGTGGCAACCATTTCAGCCCTGGGAAAAAGCCTCTGACTACCCACACGATCAATGCCTCTCATCATCTTATACATCTCTATCGGGTCACCTCTCATCCTCCTTCACTCCAAGGAGAAAAGGCCAAGTTCACTCAACCTATTCTCATAAGGGATGCTCCCCAATCCAGGCAACATCCTTGTAAATCTCCTCTGCACCCTTTCTATGGCTTCCACATCCTTCCTGTAGTGAGGCGACGAAAACTGAGCACAATACTCCAGGTGGGGTCTGACCAGGGTCCTATATAGCTGCAACATTACCTCTCGGCTCCTAAATTCAATTCCATGGTTGATGAAGGCCAATACACTGTACAGAGTCAACCTGCACAGCTGCTTTGAGCGTCCTATGGACTTGGACCCCAAGATTCTTCTGATCCTCCACACTGCCAAGAGTCTTACCATTAATACCATATTCTGCCATCATATTTGACTTATCTGGGTTGAACTCCATCTGCCACTTCTCAGCCCAGTTTTGCATCCTATCAAGGTCCTGCTGTAACCTCTGACAGCCCTCCACACAATCCACAACACCTCAAACCTTTGTGTCATCAGCAAACTTACTAACCCATCCCTCCACTTCCTCATCCAGATCATTTATAAAAATCACAAAGAATACAGGTCCCAGAACAGACCCCTGAGGCACTCCACTGGTAACTGACCTCCATGCAGAATATGACACCTCTATAACCACTCTTTGGCTTCTGTGGGCAAGCCAGTTCTAGATCCACAAAGACATGCCCCCTTGGATCCCGTGCCTCCTTACTTTCTCAATAAGCCTTGCATGGGGTACCTTATCAAATGCCTTGGTGAAATCCATATACACTACATCTACTGCTCTACCTTCATCAATGTGTTTAGTCACATCCTCAAAAAATTCTATCAGGCTTGTAAGGCACGACTTGTCCTTGACAAAGCCATGCTGACTACTCCTAATCATATTATACCTCTCCAAATGTTCATAAATCCTGCTTCTCAGGATCTTCTCCATCAACTTACCAACCACTGAGGTAAGACTCACTGGTCTATAATTTCCTGGGCTATCCCTACTCCCTTTCTTGAATAAAGGAACAACATCTGCAACCCTCCAGTCCTCCGGAACCTCTCCCGTCCCCATTGATGATGCAAAAATCGTCGCCAGAGGCTCAGCAATCTCCTCCCTTGCCTCCCACAGTAGCCTGGCTGTCCCTCTTAATAGCATCTAAGGTTATAAACTTATTACTGAGGGAAAAATGTACTCTGCACTGGCTGTGCATTTCCCCTCTGTCTCCTGACAGTCACCCAGTTACCTGTCTCCTGCAACCTAGGGGTGACTAGCTCCTATCTATCACCCCCTCATTCTCCCACACGAGTCAAAGGTCACCGAGCTGCAGCTCCAGTTCCTTAATACATTCTTTCAGGAGCTGTAGCTCAACGCACCTGGTGTGCATGTGTTTATCCAGGAGAATAGAGGTCTCCCAGACTTCCCACATAAACAATAACAGAGAGAGAGAGTAACTTACAAAACAACTTATCTCACCCAAGCCTGATCTCACCTAAGCTTGATGAGCCAAAACCATTCTACAGACTGGCACACTCTAAAACTCTGCTTGCACTTGAAATATTCTTATTGGCCCCTTCTATTGAATCCCTCTTGCTGATGGATCGCTCATCAACTCAGAGAAACTGCCACAAAACTCGGCCTCCAAAATCTCGATCGCCACCCTGATTAAAAAATAGCTTGTTTTATGTGCCCTGGTGTTGTATGTAACAATGCGCTTAATGCTGCCTTTTTGAGGCACCGCTCGTTGAAGGTGTCCTGTGTGCTACAGAGGCTAGTGCCCATGATGGACCTGACTCACTTTCCAACTCTCTGCAGCTGACTCCGATCCTATGCAGTAACCCCCACCCCAATTCCAGATGGTGATGCAGCCAGTTAGAATGCTTTCCATAGTACATCTGTAGAAATTTGTGAGCATGGGAGAATGGGGAGGACATGTGATCGAAGTGACTTTGACCGTGGAATGATTGTTGACGCCTGATGGGGTGGTTTGACCATCTCAGAAACTGCTGATCTCCCGGGATTTTCACACTCACCAGTGTCTAGAGTCTACAGACAATGGTGCGAAAAACAAAGATCGTCCAGTAGCAGCAGTCCTGTGGGCTAAAAAGGCCTCGTAATTGGGAGGGGTCAGAGGAAAGTGGCCAGACTGGTTCAAAACGACAGGAAGGCATTGCAATGGTGGTGTGCAGAAGAGCATTTCTGAACCTTGAAGTAGATGGGGCTATAGCAGCCAAAAACCAGAAACAAACACTCATTGGCCACTTTATTAGGTGAAAGAGATACTTAATAAAGTGGCTACTGAGTGTATAACATAAGAAGTGTGAATGTGAAATTATAACCTTTGGTGCATAGTCATAAAGATCAAGGAAAGTAAAATAAACACACTGTACTCTCGGTGAGCTTGTTCTTGCTGCACTAGTTCTGACAAATATTTTATTTCTGGCTTGTATATGGTTGTTTTGACAGCTATGAAGCTTCATCAGTAAGGCTGCTCCTGTAATTAGACTTGATCAAGTTCATCAGTGGAAATACCGACTCACATGAATATATCGATGATAATACTATTGATGTTGCTATTGCAAGAGTTTTCAGACAGTTAAGAGTTTCTGGAATGGAATTCCAGAGTTTCAGAACCTTATTTTCTGGATTTTTATGCTTTGATGCAGTCACTAGCCAATCTCCCTTCAAATGACACAATATTTACTGTTATTATCACTGAATAGCTAGTATTCACTCACAGTTGACAGAACCAAATAACTGCAGAGTGAAGCCAATGGCAAATGGCCCAACTGGTGTGTACACCAGGCCTGCGAGGATTTCAAAATGTAGCGTCGAAAGTCACGCATTCTTCTCAAACATCTAGCTGGCGCCAAGGCAGCAGGAGCTGTTTCCTGTGAAAACATCTCTCCGCTCTCAGGTTGTGAAAAAAATCATTCACTGCTTCATCTGGCATGAAGATCATCATTATGTATTTTTTTAAAATTCGAGGTCGGGTTTGAAGAATCGGGAGGTGACATGGCAGCAAAATTTTTCTGCGTGCCACGGATTCGCCACCCCTGCCCTAGATTGTAAGGTGCTGCAATGCAAGAGGGTGTGTCATATCAAGGGAATAGGTGCAAGGCCTTATTGTGGAAGTTTGCTCATGTACGTGGCATAAACGGTGCAGCTCCTTCAGACACAGTTTAACAGGAGAGCTGAGTGCTAGGCTGAAGGAGGGAAGCAAGTTTATTAAAGAATTGTTCAAGCAATTTGATTATACAGTATGTTGGCATATTTTCAAATGGATGTTTACTCTTCAGCGTAGGAGATGGTTATGAAGTAGGGTTGTGAAGAAGTGAACCACCCAATGTACCATGTCAGGTTTTCCTGGTCTTATAACATTTTATTGCTGGGTTACATCTTTCTGTTTAAATGATAACTAACCCTATTGTTTGTCCCCATAGCAGCTGTGGTAATGGCCCCTTCACAATAAAGAGCTGAAACTTGCCTTGGCAATGAAATAAGCAGATGACCTAGAGAATAAAATGCACAGAGTAGAGGATACAATGGCAGCTGGGATCATAAGCACCCAGCCAATGAACAGGAAGTCATTTCACATGTAACTTCAACAAAAGAGAAAAGAGGTAAGAGGGAAATCATACTCTAAAGCATCATAAACCATTTTTAGCTGCTGCCGATAATGGTGTATTCTTATCAAAAGAGCTCTTTAAATATTAGTGCATCTGTAGTGTTGGCTCACTGTGAACACTTCCACTTCAGACGTGAATATTTCTGACGCGTGTAGAAAGCAAGTCAGTATAATAACAGCACTAAAGCTGGATTGGCTCTGCGACTAACACATTGTCCTTACTCTAAGTGGCATTTGTATGGAATTACTGGGGGGACTGCAATCTCCTTAGTGTCTGAATTAAAGCAATTAACTCAAAGTATCAAATACTGAGTGATCTCAACACTATATTTGATTATTGAAATAATAAGATATTTTAATAAAATTAACCTTTCACTCATATCACAAATACCAAAGACAGCTTACTTGAGCATGGAAAGCAGGGGACTGAGACAAAAGAACCTCCCCTTTAATAATGTGCAAACAAAAAAGGCAGTTTGTTAAGCATTGCCTTGGGTCTTTGATGAATATAAAATTATCTCGCAGAATTAGGCCCCAAGCAGTCTTCTAAGATTCTTTCTTTCTGCATCATTCTGCTCCTTTCCGTTTCTGCTTTTCCTCCAAATGTCTCTTCTGCTGATGAACGTTTAAATTTTCTTTTAGTTCTTGTCTGCTTGTCAAAGGAATATACTGTATGTCGTTCAGTAGGAAACTGAAGTGAGGCAGCAATGAATTCCTGTCATGTGTAACCTTCTCTGTGGCTCAATAAACTAACACAATATTTTCTTACCACTAATGACTCTATCTCCCTTTCAACATTGCATCTGACCAATCTCTCAGGGGCAGTTGGAAAACAGAATATACAATGACTGTATGCATTTATTGTATGTCTGTGACTATTCCTTTAAGGTGCTGTTATAAAAGGATTTGAAATGTTCTTGATTATGAAGCATTCCAGTTCTACTACAATGACATTTAATGAATTGTAGTATTTATAATCTTAGGGTTCATGACTGTCTAGTGGGTAACAGAAGGTTCCCTCTAAGGGAGACACGTGACGCTGGGTTGATGTTGCATGACACCAACAGTCTGTGTAATTATGGAGTACGACAGAAATGCACCATGCATTACCCCCTCAGGTTACCTGTTTCACTTCACCAGAATTTGAGACCTGCTCACTCAGTGCTTACAATATGAGTGGCACAACTACATTCTTTTGAAAAATATGAATCCGAGAGTTCATTGGCTTTATGGGCTATTGGCAACATTTTACACACCAAACGCGATCTCCTTTATCATCCATCTGTATTTTAAATGGTCCATTCGAAAAAGCACGTCTTTTGCGAAAGGCTCTGTGGAATAATGCTGTGTCACATCAGATGCATGTCATTAACATTTTTCTTCATTTTTGTCTGGTGCTTTTAAGGTAAATCGATTGAAAAAAATTGTTTTCACCTATGCAGGCCCACGTGAATTAGAATGAAGTGCAGAGGTTTACCGCAGGGTATAGATGTGGCAGTTGGTACACCACAGGGTACAGAAGTGCACAGCTAGTATCGGCCTGATGTTCCTTGAATCCACCTGTGGTTCACAGGTCTTCAATGGAAGCCCAGTGACCGTATTGTCAACCTGAGAATTCAGCTGCTTGGGGCAGCTGAGCACCCTGTAGGCTTGTTTCTTTTGCTTTCTGCGGAGTCCACGATAACTTGGATAAGAAAATAAAGTCACCTCAAGGAATAGTTCAAAGTTCAAATAAAACTTGTGGAACTAGAGTACATACCTGTCACCACATGCAACCCTGATATTCTTTTTCCTGTGGGCATACTTAGCAAATCTATAGCCCCAGTAACTGTAAACAGGATCAATGATAAACAGACTGTGCAAATGCAAATTAAATAAATAATAAGAAATAAGAACAATACTTATTAACTGTTACTTATAATCAGAAATAACAAGAGGATGAAATAACAAGATAAAGCGTCCTTAAACTGAGACCATCGACTGTGGGAACGCCAGAAATAAAATCAGTGTAGTTATCTACTTTTGTTCAAGAGCCTGATGGTTGAGTCCTGAGGCTCTTGTACCTTCTACTTGATGGCAGCTGAGAGAAAAGAGCATGGCCTGGGTGGAGAGGATCTTTGATGATGGATGCGTGCATGCTATTCATCTTGTTAGTGGTGTATTTTCAATAATAATGAAAATAAAAAAGTGAATTTTAAGTGTGAGGTAATGACCACAAATAGTTCTCTTGTGGGTAGTGTCCTATGTTTCTCAATAAAGACAAGGCAGTGTGAGGAACAGGATGGGAGGGACACAGTAGGTTAGGGTCCCTGAAGTGGAAAGAGCTGTGTGAGATGGCAGAGTCACGGTTCACACCACAGCATAGACTTTAGGGGTCCTTCAACACTAGCAGTCAACCTGGAAAACGTCCCACATTCCAGAAATGGTCAAAACTGCGGGAGAATTGGTTTATTATTGTGACATGCACTGGGGTATAGTGGAAGACTTCTGCCCCGTACCTGTTCATACCGATCAGTTCATTGCAACAGTGCAGTGAGGTAGTAAAGTGCAAAACAATAATCAAGTGCAGAAAAAGTATAATACAGGTAGACAATAAGGTGGAAGATCATAACAAGGAGCCAAGAGTCCATTTCTTTTGTACTAGGGAAGCATTCAGTACTCTTATTACAGAGGGATAGAAGCTGTCCTTGAACCTGGTGGTACATGCTTTTAGGCTTTTCATGCTAAAAAAAAATCTTGATAGCCACAGGGGACATTTAAGGATTACGTTGCTTTTCTTTTACAAACCCGCAGTTAAAATGTATTTCTGATCCCTAGCATAACACTTCTGCAACACCTGATGCATGGTCTCCTGCTGAGGTTTGGTTCTACTGATTTCAATGGAGCTGAAGATCGGAGAGCTGGCTGGTACAATGTTCCCCATTTAGCAGTAATGATCACCTATTTAGTTGCTTAACTCTGTGCTGCCAGGTTCTACAAAATGGCCTCTAAATAACTGAAGAAATTAAAACCACTTAACATTAAAACAAGTAAATTTATTAAAATGCATTAGCGCAACAATAAATAGTTTAAAGCAATGTATTGTGGGGAAATGTAACCTTGCCTTTCCCTTTCTCACCTGCAAGTCGGGATCTGAATAGAGTCTCTGATCTTATACCAAGCATGGCTCGCGGGAATGGATTCTCCTGCCTAATGGTTAGGAATTCCAGCACACCGTGTCTTCACTGCTGGGTTCTACGTGTTCACCTGCTGCATGAGCAGCTGAAAACTTATGTATCTCTTAGGAAAGCCAACAATCAACCTTACTATTTGAGTCCAAGGAACGAGGAACAAACGCATTTAGTGTTTCATACTAAACGTGTTGATCTACTGGTAATAATTCTTTCTTTATAACATCAGGAATTGTGATACCATTCTCACATTATTGCATTTTATTTGCAATACCTCGGTTGTGCTCTGAAGTTCATTGATTAACCTTTAGATAGTTAAGAACACATATCCTTATGATAGGCTGCTTTATCCACTTTTTAAGGTCACATAAAATTATAAGAACATCTTATTTTAAACAAGCATTAAGCCAAAATTAGTCAATTGCCAGCAAATGTTCATTTCTTTCAGTTTTTTTTAACCACAAATAAGCAATCACAGCCTGGCACTTTCTCCTTGGGGTGCAGCTCAGAAGCTGGAATTAAAACCTGCTGATTCTAGTGCACATTGCTGTTATAAAATTGTGCTAACTTTTTTGTGATTAGAATAAAGCATAATTTAAAGTGCATCTAAATCACTGTGAACAATCAAGCCCAGAGATAATAAGTTGGGCACATTCGTCTTTAGATATGAAACTTGGCACATTGGGCACAACATATCTATGGGCAATTGTTTCACTTTTTAATGTGAATTATACATCTCTGTAAAGCTTTATTTGAAGAAGCAAGAGTCATAAAGCAGAAGACTGAGAATAAAGGTTTTTAAAATGTTAATAGTGAAACAAAGCTTCAGAAAAATTACATCAAAATTCTGACCAATAGGTCAAATTTCTCAGGATTTTCTACCAAAGCACGTAAGCATTCACGAGCTAAGTCGAGCTGAATGCCTCTGTGAGCAGCTGACACTCACTGGACGTGTATGGAGTTGTCATGTGTAACAATGGTCGGTGTACAATGAGAGTCAAAGACAACTGACAACATTATATTCTCCCTTGCTGGCAGTGGCCGGTGGAGTACATGACTTCACAGAATGGCAGACGTTCCATATTGTAGGTTGCTGTTGAATATCTCTTCCTTTTAGGGCACTGCGTGTCAACAAGCAGGGTTCCTCTCCCTCAGTGTCCAGCTGCTGCGTGACCAGAGGCAGAAAGCAATGGAGGCTAACACCCGATATCCTGGCAATGGATGCAGTGCCTTCACTCTGAGCCAGTCGGCTGTGTTGTTTCCATTTGATTCAATATGGCAAATCAAAAGGGTTCCTACTCGACAACATGAGCTGCCTGCTGTTGACATGGCTCATGAATCCATTGTGTAACTCATGCACATAGGCAGCACGCTGCCAGATGAAATGTGATAAAGCAGATGACGGACATGCTGAAACAACATTTCTGCTGCTTGTGCCTCTCTGCTGGAGCCTTGCAGTACTCAGCAGAACAGGTGTCAAAACCTGAAGCACAGCGTTGCCACTGAGAGGCCAATAGACCTTGCCTCCAGCCTTGTGGTGCAAGAGGATGAGAAATCAGAAGGCAAACTGAAGGCTCAAACTAGACGGCTTTTCAGACAAGCTATCTGTAACAAGCCAACATTTCCCATTCAGTAATAGTCCCATCCCATTACTGACCATATTTGTGTCTCATTGATCATGATGCTAAGGAATATCACAGAAGTAAATACTACTTCACTCTTTCGTTATGTACCGTCCCGTATGACATGGGCTATCATGCCCCTTCCTTGAACATGATTGTTCAGGTAATATTTTCTACAGAAGTGGTTTTTCATTGTCTTCTTCTGGGCAGTGTGCTTACAAGCCTGGCGACCCAGCCATTATCAACACCTTCGGAGATTGTCTGCCTGCCGTCAGTGGTCGCATAACCAGGACTTGTGGTGTGCACCAGCTGCTCATAGGACCATCGTCCTGCTCCCATGGCTTCCCGCGACCCTGATCGGTCTGGGGGACTAAGCAGGTGCTGCAACTTGCCCAAGAGTGACCTGCAGGCTAGCGGAGGGAAGAAGTGCCTTACACCTCTTTTGGTAGAAATGTACCTCCACTCCTCCACCCGCACTTTGATGTAAACGCTGCAAAATATATGTGAAGCCGCGTATTGTGCATAGCTGACTCGACCACATGCACCTCTTTAATGGTAGTTTCCTACTAGCCTCTGCCTCTCTTTGTGCTTCTATGTTGCAGTGCAACCGGTGGAAGACAGCTGGTTTTCACTGGAGGAGATGGTGCTCAACTCAAGCCCGGTGTTACACTGCAACCGTGACCGGTGTGGAGACAGTCAGCCTGGAGAGTGAGTCAGCCCCATGGGAAAGGGAGCAAACTTGAATCACAACGCTCAGTCCCCAGTGCAGTGGGTTGCAATGAAAGCTCAAGAAGCAGCTGTCAGACATAACCCCGCATTTGGATCCATAAGTGAGTTAATGGAAGTGTCAATCATATTCAGGCTGGGAAGTATGGGCTTCGAGCTTTGTGCAACGTCCTGCGCAAAGCTGTTGGCAGACTTCACGTAGCCACAGATCTTTTGACAAGCGTCCATTGCCCCAAGCTTGTATTTTTCCTATGCCCATCCATCTGCTTTCTCCTGTAGTCTGAAGTATTGCAGTTTAGGTATCTGCAGTAGAACTTGTACGTGACCTTAGACGCTTATATAAGAATTGAGAGCAGCAGCCAGCTATCCTACTCGTCAAGCCTGCTCCACCATCCATTAAGATACGGGATGATCTTTTAGATCTTTTCGATCAGTGCCCTTTTCTGGCACTATCTTGTATTCCTCGCTTCCCTTCATATCCAGAAAAAGATACTTTGAATGTATATGACATCACTTCCACAAGCCTCCATTGAAGTGAAGGAGACTACCAAAGGTTCATCTCCCTGCAAGTAAGGAAATTTCTTCTCAGCACAGCCTTTTGCAGCTTACGGCACTCTGAAACCATGTTTCCTGGTCCTTAAATCTGCAGTTAGGAGAAATATATTCCTTCCATCAAGCTTATAAAGCCCTTTAAGTATTTTGTGTTTCAATAAGATTCCTCCTATTCTTCTAAATTCTACTGAATATAGCTCCAATATAAGACCAAAAGATGATAAGACGTAGTAGCAGAATTAAGCCATTCAACCCGTCGAGTCTCCTCCACCATTCCATCTTGGCTGGTTTATTTTCCCTCTCAACTCCATTCCCCCTACCTTCTTCCTGTAGCCTTTGACATCCTTATGAATCAAGAACCTATCAGTCTCTGCTTCAACTATACCCAGTGACTTGGCCTCCACAGCTGTCATGGCAACGAATTCCAGATTCACTATCCTCTAGCTAAAGAAATTTTGCTTCACCTCTGTTCTAGAGGGATGTCCTCAACCTGCCATGCAACTTCTGTTGGTCCTTCTATATCAAACACATCCCCTTTTTAGGTAAGGAAACCAAAAGTATATATAATACTCAAGACTCAGTCTTCACTGAGGTCTCTCCAACGTTATTCACCTTCTCATCTCAGGTTGAGTGGGAATGGCTACAAAAGTGTCCTTGCTTCTTCATCATCTCTGCTTTTTTTTCCCCACCCCCCACTAACCCACCCACACATTATTTGTTCCATTGCTGCAGATGAGAGAATGGGTTCCACTGCTTGCTCTAATCTTTTTATAAATGATGTTAACTGACTTATGCCTTAAGAGCCAGTAACATAACCACTGGGCAACTATACCCAACGGGAAATTATAATCAGGCTGAAAGCACCAAATCCAACCTTATAGCACTATGCAGTGTGAAAGTGTTCCCTTATTAAGGGTGAACTTGTCAGATGAGTATCTTACCGTTAATTTCTCCAAAAAGTACTCCAGAACAGCAGTCTTCTTAAGTTAGTGACACAACGACAGCATAAAATGCAGTGAAATCTATGAAACTGATCCATGCAAGGAGCATTTTATGTGGTGGAAAACAGAGAATGTGGAATATATCTGCTGCAATGAATTCATTCCCAATTCCATTTTCCTGCTCTCAAATTCCTTTTGTGCATTCTCATCTCATACTAGCATTCAGCGTGGAACCAGGCTCTTTCACCTACCTATTCCCTCCAATCATGAATCACTAATTTACACTGATCCTATGCTATATCCATTTTATTCTTGCTATATTGCTATCAAGCACAAATCACCAACCCACCCCTAGATGCTAACACCCACCTACCACCTAGAGCAAGGGATCCCCAACCTTTTTACGCCATAGACCAATACTAGTAAACAAGGGGTCTGTGGACCACAGGTTGGGAACCCAAGACTGAAGGCAATTTTCAATGTCCAAATAACCTACGTCGTGGGATGTGTGAGAACCAGAGGAAAAACTGTCACAGGGAGAACGTGCAAACTCCACGCAGACAGCACTGGAGAACAGGACCACACTTGGACTGCTGTCGCCGTGGAAACAGCAGTTCAACTATCTGTGGTATGGTGCTGCTTCTAAATCTTTTCCCATTACTCTCTGCGACTTTCTTTCCTAATTTCTTGTCCACAGCAACAGTTATTACCCGATATGTCAGCAATAAAATCTTTCAATGCCTCAGTGAAACAGGGTTTAGGAGATTCAAGATGGTTGCTGTGATCTATAAGAGTCCATTGGGACTATTTACGTTGAGAGCCATTTTATTTGGCACTGCAGTTATCTTTCATAGACATATATCACTGTGTACATTAGTCAGTGTCCCAGACTCAAAGGAGCATGTTGAAGCAGAAACATTGAGCTGGTTCACTACGAACAACAAGGGAGATTGGTGCTATTTGAGCATTACAGGAGAGGAAGTCTAGGTATGTGGCTCAGGTTGAAGATAAAACAGAAAGGAGATTTCTAAATATTTCATGTATGTTGTTGCTGAATATAGTGGGAGATGCTTTCAGTCTCTGTAAGGAACAGAACTGCGATCACACACATCGGCTCATGTTGTGACAGAGCCAAGTGGTAAAGTGGTGAGCTTGAAGATGTTGGGAATGAAGTAATGAGTTCAGATGCCCAGATCAGACTGAATGTTCCACTGCATTACTCTTGTATTCTCTTCTCCAGTCACTGGAATGAGACAGGCTATTATATAGCTTGCATTGGAGATATTAATTATTCGTTAAATGCTCCCTAGGGCGTCGTTATGCTGCTCTGGGTGACAGCTGTTCAATAAAATTTCAGAAAAGCTGCCACGATTGTTAAATGTTGATGTGCAGAAGGTTGAAGAAATGGTTAATATATTTTTTGAACTGAGGACACTAACGGGAGAAGGGAAGGTGACAGAAGGTGTCAGGCATAAATTTTATTCTGCGTAGCCATCTACCAATCCCTCAGAAAAACTGGTGGGAAGTGCTAGCGTACTCATACTAGCTGAAGTATATATTGTGTAAAATAACTACCTTTCGCCATCAGTCAGCAGCCTTCTATGAAATGACTTTCAAATAACAGATTTCCTTGAAGTGTTCTCTGTAAATGTTAATACAAATGGTTTCAAAATACACGGCACTGATATTTAAATAAGTGCTGCTTGCTTCAGTCAAAGCAAATGAACATTGTGTGGGAGAAATTTGTTTCTGGTCATCAGGTGTGAAGCAAATTAAACTCTGTGCATATAAATCGGTTGATATTAATGTATGGAAGAGTTTTAAGTATATTTCCATTCTCTAGGAAGCATCTAGCACACTGCAGACCTTGGACAGCATGTTCTACCTGTGTCCTTTTATTCCAGTTTTCATGTGGTAGGTTGTTACAGACAGCGGGTAGGGGAGAATGTGTAAGGGCAGTAATCTTGTCGGTTAAGCTGGCTTGGGCTATGAATAACATGGCTAAAAGTACACAGAAAAATAGAAAACCTACAGCACAATACAGGCCCTTCGGCCCACAAGGTTGTACTGAACATGTCCCTACCCTAGAAATTACCAGGCTTACCCATAGCCCTCTATTTTACTAAGCTCCATGTACCTATCCAAAAGTCTCTTAAAAAATGCTATTGTGGCGACTCACTTCCCAGCGCACTCGAACCGGCTCACAAAGTGGCGTGCGCTGGCATTGAGGCCGGTCCCAAAAAGGGCACCAAGCCTTCTTCACCAGCAAGGGGGAAAGCCCGCGCGCGGGACGGGACTGTGAATACGCGCCCCCTACAGCATTCCCGCCTGGGGAGGGCAGGATCAGTAACGCTTTAAAGCGAGGCCGCGAAGTTTGAATAAATCTCGATTTGCAACTGCAGCTCACCGACTCTGTGTCGTTATTTCAGTTCTGCATGTAGCACACCGCTACAATTAGTGACCCCGACGGCCCAAACGATATTTGGGCCGAAGATGAACGACGCTGCAACTGTTCATGCAGTTTTGTTAAAACTGCCAAGCTTCTGGACGCTGCGACCTCACCTATGGTTCCAGCAAGCAGAAGCCCAATTCCACATTCGGCAGATAACCTCGGAGGACACACATTACTACTACGTGGTGATCTCCCCCGAACAGGAAACAGTGGCCCAGGTTGAGGAGTTCATACAGTTGTCCCCAGCGGACGGCAAATACACGGAATTCAAAGCCTTGCTTATAAGGACTTTCAGACTCTCACGGCGCGAGCGAGCTGCCCCCTTACTGCACCTGGATGGTTTGGGGGACAGGCCACCATCGGCTTTGATGAATGATATGCTCTCCCTGGCCGGAGGTCACAAGCCCTGCCTCATGTTTGAGCAGGCATTCCTGGAGCAGCTGCTGTCCGACACGGATTTCAGTGACCCCCGGAAGGTGGCGGCCCGGGTGGACGTGCTGTGGAAAGCCAAGAAGGAGAGTGGGCGTCCATCGCACAGATCACCAGGCCACGCTCCCAGCAGCAAACCAGACCAGGCCCGGCCACAGAGCCCACTAACCCCAGAGGCAGAGGTGAGGAGGCCAACGAACAATGGTGCTTCTACCACCAGCAGTGGGGCGCAGAAGCCCGCCGTTGCCGCCCGCCCTGCAAGTTCCCGGGAAACGCCAGGGCCAGCCGCCGCTGATGGCTACGGCAGCTGGCCATCAGGATAGCCTCCTGTATGTCTGGGACAAGCAGTCGGGACACCGCTTTTTGGTCGACACTGGAGCCGAGATCAGCGTCTTACCTCCGACGAGTTACGACACCCGCAACAGAGCACTGGGTCCCACCCTGAGGGCCACGAATGGCAGCACAGTAAGGACCTAAGGCACCCGTACGGTGCAGCTACAGTTCGGCTCCAGCCAGTTCACATGGGACTTCACACTGGCCACCGTAGCCCAACCGCTCCTGGGAGCGGATTTTTTGCGACCTCACAGCCTACTGGTCAACCTGCCAAGGAAGAGACTGGTCCACGCCGAGACCTTTCAAACGTTCTCCCTGGGTGAAGCCCAGTTGCCGGCCCCACACCTAGACTCCATCACGCTGTCCGACAACGACTTCACCAGAGTCCTGGCGGATTTCCCATCGGTTCTGGCACCGCAGTTCACGGCAGCCATGCCCAGACACGGCGTATAGCACCACATCCCGACACAAGGACCACCCCTCCACGCCCGTGCTCGAAGGCTTCCCCGGACAAGCTCCGACTGGCAAAGGAGGAGTTCAAGAGGATGGAGGAATTGGGGAGCATACGGCGGTCCGATAGCCCATGGGCCTCCCCCCTGCACATGGTGCCCAAAACAACAGGGGGCTGGAGACCATGCGGCGACTACCGCAGGCTGAACGAGGCTACAACACCGGACCGCTACCCTGTGCTGCACATTCAGGACTTTGCAGCAAACCTGCATGGCACACAGATCTTCTCCAAGGTAGGCCTCATCCGGGGATACCATCAAATCCCAATGCATCCGGATGACGTCCCCAAAATGGCACTCATCACTCCTTTTGGCCTTTTTGAGTTCCTCCGCATGCCGTTCGGCCTAAAGAATGCTGCACAGACGTTTCAGCGGTTAATGGATGCGGTGGGACGCGACCTGGACTTCGCTTTCATCTATTTGGATGACATCCTCATAGCCAGCAGCAGTCGTCAGGAGCATCTGTCCCACCTCCGTCAACTCTACGCCCGACTGAGTGAATACGACCTGACAATCAACCCGGCCAAATGCCAATTCGGGCTCGACACCATCGACTTCTAGGGCCACAGGATTACTAAAGATGGGGCAACCCCTCTGCCCGCCAAGGTAGATGCGGTCTGCCATTTCCCCCGACCCAACACAATCAAAGGCCTTCAGGAATTCGTGGGTATGGTGAATTTCTACCACCGCTTCCTCCCTTCAGCTGCCCGAATCATGTGCCCCCTGTTCGCCCTGATGTCGGGTAAGGGCAAGGACATTACCTGGGACGAGGAGTCCGCCGCCACTTTCATTAAAACCAAAGAAGCCTTAGCAAACACCACGATGCTAGTGCACCCCAGAACGGACGTCCCTACCGCCCTCACAGTGGACGCATCTAACACGGCAGTCGGTGGAGTGCTGGAACAACTCATCGAGGGTCGCTGGCAACCCCTGGCGTTTTTCAGCAAACACCTACGACCACCCAAGCTCAAATGCAGTGCTTTCGACCGGGAACTGTTGGCGCTATACCTGGCAATCCGGCATTTCAGGTACTTCTTAGAAGGTAGGCCCTTCACCACGTTCACAGACCACAAGCTGCTTACCTTTATGTTCACAAAAGCATCCAACCCCTGTTCGTCCGGCCAGCAGCAACATCTGTCCTACATCTCTGAATACACGACGGATGTCCAGCATGTCTTGGGAAAGGACAATGTCGTGGCGGACGCCTCCTCCTGCCCTAACATCCAAGCCCTGTCCCAGGGGGTAGACTATGAAGCGCTGGCAGAGGCACAGCAGGCAGACAAGGAGATCCCTAGTTACAGAACCGCAGTCTCCGGTTTGCAGCTCCAGGACCTCCCCGTAGGCCCAGGTGAGAGGACCCTACTCTGTGACGTCACCACCGGCCAACCCCGCCCCGTTGTCCCGGCAGCCTGGCGGCGACGCGTTTTCAACTCCATTCACAACTTAGCGCACCCCTCCATCAGGTCAACCGTCGTTATGGTAGCCAACAGGTTCGTTTGGCACGGACTCCGCAAGCAGGTCAGTGAATGGGCCAAAACGTGCATGCACTGCCAAACAGCCAAGGTGCAGCGGCACACCAAAGCCCTGCCGCAGCAGTTCCACCCCACCCGCCGGCATTTTGACCACATTCATGTGGATATTGTGGGCCCCCTGCCAGTGTCGCGAGGAGCGCGGCACCTCCTGACTATCATGGACCAGTTCACAAGATGGCTAGAGGCGATCCCACTCACCGACACCCACTCCGAATCCTGCGCCCGAGCACTGATCGCCACCTGGGTATCTCGCTTTGGGGTACCGGCCCACATTACCTCCGACAGAGGCGCCCAGTTCACCTCCAGCTTGTGGTCAGCTATGGCCAGCCTTTTGGGGACACAGCTGCACCACACAACTGCCTACCACCCACAGTCGAACGGACTGGTGGAGCATTTCCACCGTCACCTGAAGTCGACTCTCATGGTCCGCCTCAAAGGGCCTAACTGGGTGGACGAGCTTCCCTGGGTCCTGCTCGGAATCCGCACGGCGCCCAAAGAGGATCTGCACACCTTGTCGTCTGAGTTGGTGTACGGCGCACCCCTGGTCGTCCCAGGAGAGTTCATACCAGCCCCAAGGGGGCAAGAGGAAGAACCCGCAGCAGTCCTGGGCAGACTACGCGAGAGGCTCGGTAACCTGGCCCCCATACCCACTTCACAGCATGGGCAGAACCCGACCTGCGTATCCAAAGACCTGCAAAACTGTAAGTTTGTTTTTGTATGACGGGGCGGACATCGGGCACCGCTACAGCGGCCCTATGAGGGGCCGTTTACGGTGATCAGAAACAACGGGTCTATGTACGTTCTGGACATTGGGGGGAAAAAGGAGGTTTTCACGGTGGACCGACTCAAACCGGTCAATGTGGACTTGGTGCAGCCGGTCGAGATTCAGGCACCGCGGCGCAGGGGCCGACCTCCCAAACAGTGTCCGACCCAGACTGTGGACATTGGGGGGTGCATCGCTGGTTCTGTGGGGGGGGGGGGGTTATGTGGCGACCCACTTCCCAGCGCACTCGAACCGGCTCACAAATTGGCGCGCGCCGGCATTGAAGCCGGTCCCAAAGAGGGCACCAAGTCTGCTTCACCAGCAAGGGGAAAAGCCCGCGCGCGGGACGGGACTGTGAATACGCGCCCCCTACAGCATTCCCGCCCGGGGAGGACGGGATCAAGAAGGCTTTAAAGCGAGGCTGTGAAGTTTGAATAAATCTCTTTTTGCAACTGCAGCTCACCGATTCCATATCGTTATTTCAGCGCTGTGTGTAGCACACCGCTACACTATCACATCCGCCTCCACCACCTTTACCGCAGCCCGTTTCATGCACTCACCACTCTCTGAGTAAAAAACTTACCCTTGATATCTCTTCTGTACCTACTCCCCAGCACCTTAACCCTGTGTCCTCTTGTGGAAACCGTTTCAGCCCTGGGCTGAAACACTCAGTAGCCACTTTGTTAGCTACACCCGTGCACTTGCTTGTTAGTGCTAATCAGCCAATTGTGTAGCACCAACTCAATGCATTAAAGCATGCAGATATGGTCAAGAAGTTTGGTTGTTGTTCAGACCAAAACGGGAAGAGATTTGACTTTGACCATGAAATAATTGTTGGTGCCAAATGGGGTGGTATGAGTATCTCAGATATTGCTGATCTCCTGGGATATTCATGCACAGCAGTCTCTAGAGTTTACAGAGAATGGTGCAAAAAACTATGAAACATCCTGTGAGTGGCAGTTCTGAGAGTAAAAATGCCTTGTTAATGAGAGAGGTCAGAGGAGAATGGAGGGAATGGCCAGAATGGCCTGACAGGAAGGCAGCAGTAACTCAAATAACCATGCATTACAACAACGGTATGCAAAAGAGCATCTCTGCACGCACACACACCAAACCTCAAAGTGGATGGGCTACAGCAGCAGAAGACCACGAACATACACTCAATGGCCACTTTATTAGGACAGGAAATATCTAATAAAGTGGGCACTGAGTCTTTAGTAGGGCAGTGGTGCAAGGAGGAGCAGAATCTTGTATTGTACAACATATGTTCCATTTTTTAAAGAGGAACATTCACCTCTTGATTCTAAGCCTCAAAGGTTCATTTATTATCTATGTATATATGTATGCAATGTACAACTCTGAGATTCTTCTTCTCCAGATAGCCACAAAACAAAAAAAGAATGGATGTCAGTTTAGAGTGAAACAGTAAACCACCCACCCCCACCCAATATGATTATCAACTCTCCAAATCCCCCTCCCCCCACACAAGAACATTGGCCCCAAAATACCCCTTCTCCCCATACAAAAAAATTAACACAACAGCAACAAAGACATCAACCACCTCAAAACCCCCTCCCCTGCACAAAATGCAACAAGAACGTCAGACCCCACCCCCCCAAACGCAGAAACCTCTACCATCTCCCAACATATTCAAGCTCACAATTTTAATAGTTGACTCTGTCACAACATGAACCGATGTGTTAGATCGCAAGTCTATCTTTCGCAGGGACTGGAAATATTCTCTAATATGGTATTCAGCAACAGCCTACGTGAAATATTTAAAAATCGCCTTTCTGTTCTACCTTCAACCCGAGCCACCTATCTGCACTTTAATACATACATTTTAAACAGACATTTTGTATAGAAGAGCTAATGGCTTGTGATAATGTTATCTCCAACTGATGCTTTGTTAGCTGTTAATGCAAACAAACAGCAAAATGTTTGCCGGCAGCTTTTCATGAAGATAGTGCCCACTATATTAAAAGCTAGAGTGAAAAGATAGTGGAAGTTCGCCTTGTGACAGAAACAGCATCTGCTAATATTGTGAACTTGCTGTAGTAATCAATGTTATTCAGAGACACTCCTGAGCATCTGGAACAGCCTGTTCTGAGCACCAAGTCAAACTGCAGAGCCACTATTGAGGCAATAAGCTCTGTAATACTGATGACATGGGTGGGCTTCCTTCATTCATTAAATTTCCACATGCATCCATGCACAGACTTGAGTTGGGAAGGAACAGAAATGTCCCTGACAAAGATTTAGCCTCAAAATAGCAACGGAGATGCAACACGGCTTCACTGTTAATTTGTGAAAATGTCAAAAACGTTATACAGCTTCATAGAATCAGTCCATGGTACTTAAAATCAATGTGCTCTTCTAATTTTGGGTGGTAACACAGGCCAGAATGAGATAGTCTATTGATTTCAGCTTTGGATCTACTGAGCAAGCATTTGGGAAGAGAATTCCAAAGATTCACAGCTCTTCGAGTGAAGTAAATTCTTCTGATCTTATTCTGATATCGTTGTGTTATTCTGAATTGAGCCATCTTAATTCAAGGCCCTCTTACTTAGCTCTCAGGAACTGCCCTGTCAATCCCTTCCTGAAGCATATACAATATGTTAGAAACCAGATGAGAATTTCACTGAACTTAATGGCATCTATCATGTCATCTTCAATGGGTTCATTTAATATCACAGAATATTGAAATTGACTTTATTACTTATATCCTTCATATACGTGAGGAGTAAAAATCTATACGTTACCTCTTTGTCTAAATGTGCAATGTGCAATTTATAGTAATTCATAATAAATAGTATGTACAACAGAAGAGTCAATATAATATAACAATTACAGTTGTGTCAGCATGAGTTAAGCAGTCTGATGGCCTGGTGGAAGAAGCCTGTTGGTCCTGGCTTTTATGCTGCGGTACCGTTTCCCAGATGGTCACAGCTGGAACAGTCTGAGGCTGGGGTAACTCAGGTCCCCATTGATCCTTTGGGCCCTTTTACATACCTGTCTCTGTAAATGTCCTGAATCATGGGAAGTTCACATCTACAGATGCGCTGGGCTGCCCGCACCACTCTCTGCAGAGTCTTGCGATTGAGGGAAGTACAGTTCCCATACCAGGCAGTGATGCAGCTGGTTAGGATGCTCTCAATCGTGCTTCTGTAGAAAGTTCTTAGGACTTGGGGGGCCCATACCAAACTTCTTCAACCATCTGAAGTGAGAGGCTCTGTTGTAACTACAGACTATGTGAGATCCTCAGTGATGCTTAATCCAAGGAACGAGGGGTCACAGTTTAAGGATAAAGGGGAAGCCTTTTAGGACCAAGATGAGGAAAAACTTCTTCACACAGAGAGTGGTGAATCTGTGGAATTCTCTGCCACAGGAAACAGTTGAGGCCGAGTCATTGGCTATATTTAAGAGGAAGTTAGATATGGCCCTTGTGGCTAAAGGGATCAGGGGGTATGGAGAGAAAGCAGGTGCAGGGTTCTGAGTTGGATGATCAGCCATGATCATACTGAATGGCGGTGCAGGCTTGAAGGGCCGAATGGCCTACTCCTGCACCTATTTTCTATGTTTCTAAAGCTGTTCACCCTCTCAACACCAGATCCATTGATAATATATACAATATACAAACTGAAATTCTTATTCTTAGCTGACACCCACAAAAACAGAGGAGAACCACAAAAATGAATGAATGACAGAAAAACATTAGAACCCCCAAGGCACCCCTCTTACCCCTTGCACGCACTAGCAGCAGCAAAGAATCAACCCTCCCTCTCCCCCACTTATTTCAGCAGCAAGCATCGTTTTACTGACGGTTCAGGCCATAACCTATTTCTATGAGACTGATGAGATACTTGCTTGAAATTCAAAGCAGGCTCTGTTGGGATCATCAGAACAAGGTTGCACTCTTAACGAGTGTGAAGGCTGAATGGTCAGAGAAACCAATAAACATTAATTTTTCTGCTGGCTCAGAGAGCACAGAACTGCTTTTCCAATTGCAACTGTCATTGCAATCTTTAAGAAAAGAGGGAGAGAACAGACAGGAAATTATAGGCCATTTAGCTTGACTTCAGTGGTTGAGAAGATGCTGGAATCCATTATTAAGGATGAGGTTTCGGGGACTTTGGAGGCACATGATAAAATAGGCCAAAGTCAGCATGGTCCCTTAAGGGAGAATCTTGCTTGACAAATCTGGTGGAATTCTTTGAGGAAATAACCGGCAGAATGGACAAAGGAGACTCAGTGAGTTTGTATACAGTTGGCCCTCCTTATCCGCGAGGGATTGGTTCTGGGACCCCTCGCAGATATCAAAAAACGTGGATGCTCAAGTTCCTTATTCAACCTGTCGCAATACGGTGGATCTTAGGACCCAGCGGAACCCCAGACCTTATTTAACCTGTCTCAGTGTGGTGGACATTAGTACCCAGTGGCGGAGCTCTGAATCCGCAGTGTTCCTATTCACGAAAGTAATCACGATCACGATTGAAAATAAAGTGGAAATAATAAAGCGATCGGAAAGAGGTGAAATGCCATCGGTCATTGGAAAAGCATTAGGCTGCAGTCAGTCAATGATCAGAACAATTTTAAAGGATAAAATGAGAAAGGCCCTGCCCCGATGAAAGCTACAATTATTACTAAGCAACGCAGTGGTTTAATTATTGGGTTTCAGGGTTTTGGGTTTTTGATCCTCCACATGAACCCAGCACGGATGGAGAACGCGCTCGGGAATGGTCTGTCACTGGATCGAACTCAGGAACTTCCCTTCCGGAGCCCGGCGCTGAAACATACGTTCAGAATACCATGGGCTCTTATCTTGATTAGTAGCTTCATGTGTGGCAGCCTGTCGAATGCCTTCTGAAAATCCAGATGCACAACATCAACCAAATCTCCTCTCAGGTTGCCAATATTGAAATATTGGCAGTCTCAATATTGACTGATTGGCAGGAGTCAAAGAATGGGGAAAAAGTGGCCTTTTCTGGTTGGTTGGAGTCTGCAGAAGGACTTAGATAAGGAAAATGGCAAAGAAGTGGCAGACGGAATATTGTGCAGGGAAGTGTATGATCATACACTTTGGTAGAAGGAATGAAGGCATAGACCATTTTTTAAACTGGAAGAAAATTCAGAAATCAGGAGGTGCATAGGGTCTTGGCAGTCCTCGTGCAGGATTCCCTAAATGTTTACTTGCAGATTGACTCAGTGGTAAGGAAGGTAAGTGCAATATTAGCATTCATTTTGAGAGGACTAGAAGATAAAAACAAGGACGTAATGCTGACACTTTATAAGACATTGGTCAGGATCACCCTTGGAATGTCGTGAGCAGTTTTGGGCCCCTTATCTAAGAAAGGATGTGCTGACATCGGTGAGGGTCCAGGAGAGGTTCACAAGAATGATCTTGTGAATAAAAGGGTTAATTAATGAGTGTTTGATGGTTCTAGTCTTGTACTCACCTCTCAGCCACAACCCTTGTTCACTCAGACAAACCAGCCAGTCCCAACTAGTTGTTCCCAGCCTTCAGTTACCTTGCTGCTTCGTCGTGTTAAGTATCTGTTCTGTCTTATTTTGTGGCCCCCTCATTGCTTGTTACTTTGGAGCTTATTAGTGAAATATCATCTACTGTTAAGTCATCTCTGCTGCTCCGCATTGGGGTCAATCCTGCCTCAAGTTTCCTGACAGAGGCCACATGTGTAAATATAGTGGCTTCAGGAGCAGATCAGAAGCTGGCTATACTGCTGCAAGTGAAGCACTTCCTCAGACTCCGAGGCCTTTCCACCGTAAACAAGGCACCAGTCAGGAACAGAACAGAATGCTTTCCACATTTCTGGAATAGTGCAGCACTAATATTCCCTTCTCCAGAGGGCCACATTGACTGCAGTGAGTTCCTCCAACAAAATACACTGCTGTAACTCACCCAGGCCATTCCAACAGCACCTGCCGAGCCCATGACCTCTGTCTCCACATGGGACCATTGCACCTCTAGGTTCCCCTCCAAGCCGAGCATCTTGACCTGAACACCCTCATCAACAGCACTTTGGAATACCTTCACAAAAGGTTTGCACAAATGGGATCAGCATGCACGAAACAGTACACCTTGATGCCTTCACCATCATTTTGGGGGATTTTAAAAAGGCCAGCTGGAAAAAGTCACTAAATAGTTACCAACAACAGATCACTTGTAGTACTAGAGGAAACAACTCATTGGACCGCTGTTCCACCACTACCGTGCTATTCCATGCCCTCATTTTGTAAAGACTGATCACCTGGCTGTATTTCTACTCCCAGAGTACAAGCAGAGTCTGAAGACTGCAGTACGAGTAGTGAGGACCAAGAAGGTATGGATAAGGGAAGCCCAGGAGCATTTACAGAACTTTTTAAATCGGTGGACTGCATTGTATTCAGGGATTCATCTTTGAATCTGGATGAGTATGCCGCAGTTGTTACTGTCTTCATTAAAACCTCTGCATCTGAGTGTTTGCCTACAAAAACTTACCATACGTTCCCAAACCAAAAGCAGTGGATGAATCAGGAGATACACTGTCTGCTGAGGGCTACATCTGAGGCAACCCAGGCCTGTACAAGGAAATCAGTATGACTTGTGGAGGGCTATTTCACGAGTGAAGAAACAGCTCCGAGAGAGGTTGGAGGTGACATCGGATGCACGTCACCTCTGGCAGGGTTTGCAGGACATAACTTCCTACAAAGCAAAACCCAATAGCATGATATCGGCCAACAACACACACAAAATGCTGGTGGAACACAGCAGGCCAGGCAGCATCTATAGGGAGAAGCGCTGTCGACATTTCGGGCCGAGACCCTTCGTCAGGACCCTTCCTGGACCCACCTGCTTCAAAAAGGCAATGATCATACCAGTACCAAAGAAGAGTAGTGTGAGCTGCCTTAATGACTATCGCCTGGTAGCACACACATCTACAGTGATGAAATGCTTTGAGCGGTTGGCCATGGCTACTGTGAACTCTCACTGCAATTTGTCTATCGCCACAATAGCAATAGCAGACGCAATCTCAATGGCTCTTCACAAGGCCTGTACAACACTTGCATCAGGACACAGTTCATTGACTATAGCTCAGCGTTTAGCACTATCATTCCCACAGACATGATCGATGAGCTACAGAACCTGGGCCTCTGTGCCTCCCTCTGCATTTCGATTCTCGACTTCCTAACCTGAAGATCACAACCTGTGTGGATTGGTGATACTATCCCCTCCTCACTGACGATCAACACTGGCACACCTCAGGGGTGTGTGCTTAGCCCACTGCTCTACTCCCTCTATACCCATGACTTTGTGGCTAGGTATAGTTCAAATGCTATCTAAAACTTGCTGATGATACGACCATCATTGGTAAAATCTCAGATGGAGAAGAAAGGGCGTAGAGGAGTGAGACATATCAGCTAGTTGAGTGGTGTCACAGCAGCAACCTGGCACTCAGTGTCGGTAAGATGAAAGAGCTGATTGTGGACTTCAGGAAGGGTAAGATGAGGGAACATGAACCAATCCTTATAGAGGGAGCAGAAGTGGAGAGAGTGAGCAGTCTCAATTTCCTGGGTGTCAAGATCTCTGAGGACCTAACCTGGTCTCAACGTATCAATGCAGCTATAAAGAAGGCTAGACAGCGGCTATATTTCATTAGGAGTTTGAGGAGATATTGTTTGACACCTAAGACACTTGAACTTCTACAATGTACCATAGGGAGCATTCTGACAGGCTTCATCACTGTCTGGTATGGGGGGTGGGCGGGTGGAAGCTACAGCACAGAATCAAAATAAGCTACAGAAAGTTGTAAAATTAGTCAGCTCCATCTGGGGTACTAGCCTCCATAGTTTCCAAGACATCTTCAAGTAGCGGTATCTCAGAAAGGCAACGTCCATTATTAAGGACCCCGATCACCCAAGGCATGTCCTCTTCTCATTGCTACCATCAGGCAGGAGGTACAGAAGGCTAAAGGCACACACTCAGCGATCCACAAACAGCTTCTTCCCCTCTGCCATATAATTCCCAAGTCGACATTGAACACATGAGCAATACCTCACTTTTTTAAAATATGTATTATTTCTGTTTTGCATGATTTTAATCTAACTATTTAATATACATACTTGTACTTACTGTAATTGATTTACTTTTTTTCTTTCTATATTATCATGTATCGCATTGAACTGCTGCTGCTACTTTAACAAATTTCATGACTCACGTCAGTGATAATAAACCCGATTCCGATTCTGATTCAATAGTTCAAGAAGTCAGCTCACCTTAACGTTCTCAAGGGCAATTAAGGATGGGCAATAAATGCAGACCTTGCTGCTTTAGCCCAGTCCTGAAAATGAATATATATAAATGAAACAAAACTAATTTAGTTGGTCATATTATATTGACTAGCAGTCAGGCTCCATCTGAAGCCTAAAGCCAGATCAGCATAAAGGTTTGACGAATTGTCACGATGCGCAAGAACATTTGGCTCGCCCAGGCCATGATGGTCCTCCACAAGTGCTGATCTTGTGATCTTCTTTTTGGATCTTCTGATGGAGTTTATTTTCACCACCCTTACAGGCACTGACTTCCAGATCTAAGCTGCACTGTCCATGCATATCATTTACCTCTCCTGATATAGCTTCCCTGCTGCTGTATCCCTCTGTAAGATGGTGTATAAAATACTCTGAGCTCCCTTATTAATTCTGAACTCTATGGATTGGAAATATTCTCTTGAGGGAATCAAAGTGAGTCATTAAGTTACAGAAAGGAGTGGGAGAGTAAGGTGGTACTCGATAAGGAAGTAGCCCAGTGTTTAGACTGCAGTAAACCAAGACAATTGATAAGAAAGAGTTTAGAATTCATGCATACATTTTTCCCGCAGCTGAAGTGTACCTGCTACTAGCTGTTCAGTGAACAGAATGTTGAAGTATACAGTTCAGATATTGATATTGTATCCCATTGGTGAGATGATGGAAAGGAAACAAATAAAAAACAAATTTATGTAACAGTCAGAATACTAACCACAAGGGCTGTGTCTGTCAATTGGAAATGAATGCAGTTCCCCACAAAGAACTAACAAGTAATGAGGCAGTTATGCTAAATGATTTCCTCGTGCATCGAAAAATATTAACTTTCTTAGTTATTTTCTTTAATATGATATTCATCTGGAATATCTTTAATTTGTAATATCTCTTCTTTAAATGCTAGTGATAAATCTGGTAGTAAATTCTAGTTAGTGGCTCAAGTGCGCCACTAAAGAATAATTGCTTGACCACGTTTTGTGGGTTTGAGCTTCAGATCATTGCCGCAGGTGTTACCGAGCATGCTGAAGTGAAGCCACATTGCAGGATGAGTCCTCAGGCTATAGGCCTATGCTGCCTTAGTTAAGAGGAAGTTAAAGATCCCATGGCAACACGGAAGAGTGCTTTTGGGTGGCTCGCAAAACATTTCCTCTCAGCAAATGCTACATGAATAACCAAAATCAACATTATTCTTCTTTGTGAATGTGGTGAACTACATATACCTGTCTGGACACGCCCCCCGCTGACTGCTTCTGTGGCTCCTCCCACTGACCGTGGCTCCTCCGACGGACCCCGGTATAAAGGCGATTGGAGACACTGCCCCGGCCTCAGTCTCCAGGATGCAGTGTGGTGGTCAATTGCTGCTTGTTCTTTCTTCCAGCCAATAAAAGCCTATATCTCGCTTCACGTCTCCGAGAGTTATTGCTGGTGCATCAGTGAACTATTACTCCGAAACCCTCCCTTGCCTTCTGTCACTACTGAAATTGTAACTATAATTCATGGCAGTTGCCGAAGGGATTCTAAACTAACCAAGATGGAGACTTGTTATGTGTTCATGTATATTTTGACTCATAGGGGTCACTGACAAGCTTCCTTATGAGTTACGTGCTGAACGTAATGTGAGAGGGCATTATGGGTAGATGACTTACAAGCAGAACAAACAGCAGCTCATTCGTCCCTCCGCTCTCCGTCTCTCGTGTGCGTTATCCAGGGCCACCTGGCTTCCCAGTACCACAAACATTAAAAGTTGGAAGAAAGGTGACAAGTCCTTGCACGATATTTATTGGGTTGTTCCTTTCAGCAAGAAATGTCCATGCGTAACGCTGGCAGTGTACCGTACAATGTGGGAGAATGAAAAGAAAATGGGCGCAGGAACAATGGTGAGTGAAGAATCTGAGGTGAGAGAATGAGAATGAGACAGTTAAATAAAACAAATAAGAGAGGGAGAGAGACAGATAAGACTTGTTAACTTTGTTTGGAAGTATGGGTTTGTGTTATGAAATGGCAGAGCAATGGAGTTCATATACGGAAAGATTTGAATATTTTTCATTGGCAAATCAAACTTCCAATGATATTTATGTTCCATGTTTTCTGACTGTGATGGGCGCAAAAATGTTTAATTTATTATGCTAAGCATGGTGATAAGCCTTATGAGGACATAGTTAATGTCTTAAAGGACCACTATTCACCTGAACCTTTGATTACCACTGAGAGATTTAAATTTCATAAAAGGAATCAAGTCTATTTCACAGTCTGTGGCAGTGCTGAAGCAATTGTCTGAACACTGTGATACAGGGCAGCCGCTGGATGACACGTTAAGTGATAGTCTTTTATGTGGGCCGTGTAGCGAGTCAATTCAGAACAGGTTGCTTACAAAAGACAAACATTACAGAAGGTAATTGAGATCTGTACATCTATGGAGATGGTAGCTAAAGAAGCACAGCCATTAACCACATCTTCCCAAGCTCATAAAGTTTCCAGTGACTTTAAGAATAAGACACCTATTAGCAATCAATTGTGGTAAAACTGAGCATTCAGCAAAAGAATGCTGATGTAAGGATTTAGATTGCCAAAACTATGGCAAAAAGGGACAAAGTGAATGTACCTGTCAAAGTAAAAAGACCCTTTCAAACAAAATAATTGTAATAAAGAAAAATGATTTATGGAAAAAAGAAAGGGAAACATGTGATCAGGTCTTCCTCCATTAGATGGTATATCCCCGATCTGTCTGTTAGAGGGTGGAGAAGAGAATTTCACCTCAAGGGCTAGACTTTGAAGCAAGTAACTGGCCAAATCAGCACAAGTGTGACATGCTGACTGAAGGTGGGTTGCTGTTCCTTGAGATGACATTGTGCCTCGCTGGAACAAAGTCGAAAGAGAGCTCAGAGGTGGAGGGGATGCAGTTTTGAAGTGATAGGCAGGTGAAAACTCAGGACCACCTTTGCACAGACATGTTCTGTGACTTAATTTGTGCGTGTGTCCTCTAACATTGAGGAGTTCATATCACAGGCACTGAGTATTGTGTTCCATTGTGTAGTGCTCTGTGTTGTTCTGCTGAGCATTGTGGGCATGGCCTGTTGGCACCGGAATGTGTGGCAATCCCTGCAGGTTGCCCCCAGCACCCTTGGGTGTGTTGCTTGTCCTCGCAAATGTCGCATTTCATGGTATGTTTTGATGTACACGTAATAAGCAAACTTGTACACTGAGTCTGGAATGCAATATATAGCACAGCAATTAGCGCAATCGTTCTGCATCACCAGCTATGAGATCAGGGTTCAATTTCCTTTGCTGTCTGTAAGGAGTTTGCACGTTCTCCCTGTGACATCAGGGTTTTCTCCGGTTTCCTCTTACATCCCAAAGACATACAGGTTGTGGCCATGCTGTTTTGGCGCCAGACGCATGGCGACATTTGCGGGCTGCCTCCAGCACAATTTTTGCTGATGTGATTAAATGCAAACAACACATTTCATTGTACTTTTTGAGGGACATGGGACAAATAAAACTGATCTCTGTCTCTCTCTTTAATCTCTCATTATATTCGAAATAGGAAGCATTGCTGTCATGTTTTGTAAGTTCAGAACATCAAATTAATTCAAAAGAAGAAAAGGGAGAATGAAATGCGGGTATAACTTCGAGTTTACTTTAAGCGAGGCATGCACCTATCACATGGTAACGTGATGACGTTTGCAATTCATGAATTTTTACATATGACCCATAATGAATTGTTTAAATGCAAGAAAGCTTAATCAACTAAAATGTACAAGATTACTCAAATATTATTGAAATATTAAATACACAGCAAGTGGAGGTGAATCACTGCTTCTCTTGGTACTTTTAGAGCACTGGATGGTGGGAAGAGAAGAGTTTAACAAATAATGCACCTCCAGCAGTTGATGAGGAAAGTGCAGTGACAAGGGGAGAGGCTGGTGGAGACAGACTAGGGAGTTGTGGAGAGAACAGACCCTTGGGAATGTTGAGGATGGATCTAGGAGTGGGATACTATAGTAGGTGGCACAAATGATGGAGAGTGATACATTGAATATGAGGCTGGTAAGGAGAAGGAGAGGAATGAGGGAACCTCTCCCTGGTTCTGGCGAGGAGAGGAGATGAATGAAGAAATATGGGAAACGAGGCAGATGCATCTGAGAGCCCAGTCGTGATGCAAGATAAGGCACTGTTGTGGAAAGTCGCATCATCAGAACAGATATAACGAAGCCTAAAAATCTGAGATACTGGAACAAAATCCTTACAGAAAGGGGGTAGCTGTGGGAGTCTGTGGGTTTGTTTTAGATATTACCTGCTAAATTTACCCTTGAAAAGGGGAAAGGGAGGTGCGGGGAACGAGCACCAATGTCACCATCAATGTATTGGAATTGAGGTGAGGAAGGCAGTTGCGTAGGTGTAGAAGAAAGCCTGACCCATTGATCCTATAGAAAGACAGGCATGGCTGGAGTCCATGTGAGATCCCATTGTTACACATCCGATGTCTCAGAGTACTGGGTTGCACTTCAATGAGCTCCTACGTAGATCACAACCTGCTCTGACCATCAGGCCCCTTTCCTTTCGATGGACATTTTCGCATAGCGCCAGAGTCATTTAGCATTGACGCAGGTCCTTAGTCCCACTGAGTCCTCGCTGACTATTGTACCCTTTCCTAACAAACCAGCTCATTCCATTTCATTCCCCTCCAACTCCCATCATTTCCCTCTCCCATCCCCAGTCCCACACCGCCACCCATTCCCAAATTCTGTTACTTGTCTACACACCACGGACAATTTGCAATAGCAATTTAATCTAAAAACTCACGTCTTTGAGTAGTGGGAGAAAACCCGAGCACCCGGAGGAAACATGAGTTCACGGGAGGATGTGCAAACTCCAAATTGTGCCAGAGTTCAGGATTCAATCCTGGTTAACTAGAGCAGGGAGAGAGCAGGCCAACCCAGCACTGTGCTGCTTTAGTGTTATGGGTAACCATAACAAGAAAAACCACTCAGGGGCCACTTTACTAGGTGTCTCCTGCACCTAATAAAGTGACCACTGATTGTATGTTTGTGGTCTTATGACTCTGAAGCCCATTCACCTCAAGGTTCAACGCACTGGGTATTCAGAGATGCGCTTCTGCACATACCGATGTAACATGTGGTTATTTGAGTTACTGCCAGCTTGAATCTTTACCCTCTGACCTCTCTCATTACCAAAACATCTTCACCAGCAGAACTGTTGCTCACTGGATATATTTTTTGCTTTATCGCACCATTCTCAGTAAACCCTATAGACTGATGTGCATGAGAATCCCAGGAGATCAGCAGTTCCTGAGATACTCAAATCTGACACCAACAATCACTCCATGGACAAAGTCACTCAGATCACATTTCTTCCCCATTCTGATATTTGGTCTGGACAAAAACAGAACCCCATGATTATGTCAGCATGCTCTTATGCATTGAGTCGCTGCCACATAATTAGCGAATTAAATATTTGCATTAACGCGCAAGTGTACAGTTGTACCTAACAAAGTGGACACTAAGTGTATAGGGGACTGTAATCCAAGATGGCAGTCATCATCATTATGTGCTGTGTTGTATAATGTAGACAATCATATTCCCATGACCATGAATGTTATAGGCAAATTTTTCTGTAGATGTGGTTTATTCTGGGCATTGCCTTTGCAAGGCGGGTGACCCCAGCCACTAACCAGGACTTATGATGTGCACCAGCTGCTCCCATGGCTTCAAATGACCCTGATCTGGGGGCTAAGAGGTGCTACCCCTTGCCCAAGGGTGACCTGCGGTCTGGCGGAGGTAAAGAGCACCTTGCATTACTTTGGTAGAAACGTATCTCCACACTGCCACCGAAAGATGGTGTGAGAGAGTAAAAAATGGAGGTGGGCTTGAACTATAAACAAAAGGCTCACTAGGCTGGGAGTAAAGGGACTTGGAAGTCCTTGTGTAGGATTCCCTAAATGTTAATTTGCAGGTTGAGTCAGTGGGAAGGATGGCCAAATGCAATGTCAATATTCATATCAAGAGGACCAGGATATAAGAGCAAGGATGCAATGCTTAGGCTGAAGCAAGGGAATTCATGGGATGACCTTATAGAGGACTTAAAATCATAAAGGAAGTAGGGGAGGCAAATGATCATTGTTATTTTTTTCCCCAGAGTAGAGGAATCTGAAACTAGAGAGCATAGACTTAATGTGAGAAGAGAAGAATTTAAAATGGACCCAAGAGACATCACTTTCAAACAGAGTGGTGGATTATTGGAAGGATTTGCTGAAGCAAACTGAAGAGGCGGTTACAGAAACAATGTTTGAAAGACATTTAGACAATTACCATAAGAAATATGAGCAGAATTAGGCTGTTTGGCTGCTCTGCTGATTTATTATTCCTCTCAACCCTATACTCCTGCCTTCTCTCTGTGAACTTCGAAGCCCCGATTAACCAAGAAATTATCAGCCTCAGCTTTAAAAGTACTCAATGGCTTGGTCTCCACAGCCATCTGTAACAATGAATTCTGTAGATTCAGCACCTGTTGGCCACAGCAATTACTTCTCATCTCTGTTCTAAATGGATGTTGCTCTATTCTGAAGTTGAGCCCTCTTTTCCTAGACTCACCCATTATTGGAAATATCCTCTCCCCATCTACTCTACCTAGACCTCTCAATATTCAATAGGTTTCAATGAGATCCCCCCTCATTCTTCTAAACTGCAGCGAGTACAGGCCCAGAGCATAGAACGCTCCTAATTAATTAACACTTTCATTCTCAGAATTGACTTCCTGAACCTCCTCTGGACCCTCTCCAATCCCAGCATATCTTTCTTAGATAAAGGGCCCAAAACTGCTCACAATACTCCGTGCAGTCTGACCGATGCTCTATAAAGCCTAAGCATTGCATCCTTGCTCTTATATCCTGGTCCTCTTGATATGAATATTGACATTGCATTTGGCCATCCTTCCCACTGACTCAACCTGCAAATTAACATTTGGGGAATCCTACACAAGGACTTCCAAGTCCCTTTACACCTCCAATTTTGAATTCTCTCCCTGTTTAAATAAACGGGGAGAGAATTCAAAGTTCTGAGATGCAACGGGACTTGGGAGTCTTCGTGCAGGATACCCTTAAGGTTAACCTCCAGGTTGAGTCGGTGGCGAAGAAGGTGAATGCAATGTTGGCATTCATTTCTAGAGGAATAGAGTATAGGAGCAGGGATGTGATGTTGAGGCTCTGTAAGGCACTGGTAAGACCTCAGTTGGAGTACTGTGTGAGTTTTGGGACCATTATTTAAGATAGGATGTGCTGACATTGGAGAGGGTTCAGAGAAGATTCACTAGAATGATTCCGAGGATGAGAGTGTTAACATATGAGGAACGTTTAACCGCTCTTGGACTGTTCTCCTTGGAGTTTAGAAGAATGAGGGGGGGACCTTAACATTTCGAATGTTGAAAGGCATGGACAGAGTGGATGTGGAAAAGTTGTTTCCCATGGTGGGGGAGTCTAGTACAAGAGGGCACGACTTAAGGATTGAAGGTTGCCCATTCAGAACAGAGATGCAAAGAAATTTTTTTAGCCAGAGCGTGGTGAACTTATGGAATTTGTTGCCACGGGTGGCAGTGGAGGTCAAGTCATTGGGTGTATTTAAGGCAGACATTGATAGTTATCTGAGTAGCCAGGGCATCAAAGGTTATGGTGAGAAAGCGGGGGAATGGGACTAAATGGGAGAATGGATCAGCTCATGATAAGATGGTGGAGCAGACTCAATGGGCCGAATGGCCGACATCAGCTCCTTTGTCTTATGGTCTTATGGTTTAGAAAATTGTCTATGCCCTTATTCCTTCCACCAAAGAGCGTGACCATACACTTCCTTACCCTATATTCCATCTGACACTTCATTGCTCAGTCTTCCAATCTATCCAAGTCCTTAGGTAGACTCTCTGCTTCCTCAACACCACTTATCCTGCCACCTATCTGCAAACTTGCCCACAAAGCCGTCAATTCCATCATACAAATCATTGACATATAACGTGAAAGGAAGTGTTTCTAATACTCACAGAACATCACTAGTCACCGACAGCCAACGAGAATAGGCCTCCTTTATTCCTATTCATTGCCTCCTGTCAGTCGTCCAATCTTCCATCCATGCCAGTATCTTTCTTGTAACACCATGGGCTCTTATATTGTTAAGCAGAACTCATGTGCAGCATCTTGTCAAAGGCCTTCTGAAAATCCAAGTTCAGAACATCCACTGACTCTGTTGCCTGTTATTTCCTCAAAGAATTCCAACAGAACTGTCAGGCAAGGTTTTCCCTTAAGGAAACTATGCTGACTCCAGCCTGCACAATCATGCACCTCCAAGTACTGCGACATCTCATCCTTACGTGGATAGGTAAGGCCTAGTGGGATGTGGCCAGATGGAGGTACATAAGATTAGCTCAAATGGTCGTTTTTCTCAGCATGGAAAAGTTGGCCAAAAGGGCCTGTTTCAGTGCTGTATAAATCTAACAACATATTTCTGTTTTGCTATGGAATGGGGGTGACTAGGGGTGGGGGTTGTAAGTGGTGTGCTTGAGGGGTTTATGGCAAAATATGCAATCAGAAAGAAATACAAGTTGAGATGACGAATGTTAAAAATTATAATAATACCTCGCTGTGACTTGAGATTATCAATCATCTTCGTGCAGAGACACAGCATGTGATGTGGTAATTGAAGATTGCCATCCTCTTTACAGATTGAAATATTATGAACAGAATTACCGGTGATTCATGAGTTGTGGCTGACTAAATTGCACACACTTTGCACATTTTCCATATCTAGCAGGTTATTTTTGCGTGGGTTCCAACCACTCAGAATGCGAATTGATCACTGACAAAGAGGAGCAATGTGTTTAAGTGGGCTCTTGTAAATGTTCGCGAGGGCTCTGGTTGCGAGGCGTGCATAGCAAAGGACCTTGTTCACATGTAAATAGAAATTCAAATGTTGGATGTCAGCAGGAGTGTAGGCAGGCAGAGGCAAAGAGGAATAAAATCAGAAACTGCTCGAAACCCTCAGCAGGTCAGGAATCGTCTGTGGAAAGGGGAACAGAGTTATGATTACAGGTCAAAGAGCCTTCATCAGAGTGGCACCGAGGTTGATTGGGGTAAGGACTGGGGAGGGCAAAGTGCCCAGTAGGGAAGCATTGAAAGGTGACATGACATGCTGAAATGATTTAGAAGAGAAAGCACCCATGAGGAAGAAGCAAGGACAGATTAGCAATAGCACACGTTAAAATGGACACAGCGAGTTTGGGTTACAAAGAGCTGTATACCAGTGCATACCAGCAGAGTGGTGTGCTGGGAAATCTAAGGACCAAGAATGAATACCTTAACGAATATCAGGGTAATATATCGTGACGTACTGTATACACGCTTTGATAATAGATTTACTTTGGCTGCAATGTAATGGTGCTGATCTGCAAAAGGAGGGAAGTGAGGAGCTTAGCCACAAATGGGTGTGGAAATGGCCCATCCCAGTGTGTGAAAGAATGCCGAGGATTGCCACTGCAGTGGACGATTCAGCTAAAATAGCAAATGCCAACATTCAAAGGCAGCGTGGTGCTTCTCTAGATGCAATGTCCTGAAGGAATTGCTGTTACTTATTATTGGGGTGAAGAAGACTGCGATTTGTGAAATTAGGGCATAGCCAGAATTTACCACTGAAGGTTCCTTGTTACTCATAGGAACTGGGGGACTAAGGCCGGAAGTTGGGTCAATGGCTTGTACCCTGAGTTATTGGTCAGCGCTCACATTGACTCTGCATTTTATTCTCACTGAGATCACTCCACCATTTTTCTGAGAGGTCCAATTTGAACTCATGGAAGGGTACCTTAACTTTCAACAAGATACATTATTAGCCAAATGAAAGATGAAGTTCAACAATTTCACATGATGAATCTGCTTGGCCCATTTATACCTCCTCTAAACACTTTTTGTTGCTTTATTTATCTCACTTGTGTGTTGCACCACTTTCTCTAGAGTTATCCTTCCCCCCCCCCCCCCGCCATTGCACCTTAAAATGTGCGTTATTTCTACAAATTATTGTCTGAATCATACCAGCCAATATGTTGGTGGTCAGATGGTGCAGAGGACTTGCAATAAACAGTGTTAATTTACTCAGAAAAGAGTGGAAAATCAAATATTCTGAATAAAAGCAGTGTGCCAGATGTTGTAGTGTGTGAATGAAGAGAAGTGGGTGCAGTTAATATTACAAGGGACAAGGTGCTCAAAAAGCTGAAAGACCAAAAAGTACTTAAGTCACCTGGACCAGATGACTTGCACCCTAGGGTTCATTGTCTATAATACAAGAGTGATGATGTGATGCTGAAGCTTTAGAAGGCACTGGTGAGGCCTCATCTTGAGTATTGTGTACAGCTTTGGGCCCCTTATCTAAGAAGAGATGTGTGGCGTTGGAAAGGGTCCAGAGGAGGTTCACAAGGATGATTCCAGGAATGAAAGGGTTATCATATGAGGAATGTTTGATGGCTCTGGGTCCGTACTCGCTGGAATTTAGAAGGGTGAGGGGGAATCTCATTGAAACCTTTCGATTTTTGAAAGGCCTAGACAGAGAAGATGTGGAAAGGATGGTGGGAGAGTCTGGGACAAGAGGGCACAGCCTCAGGATAGAAGGGCGTCCTTTTAAAACAGAGATGCAAAGATATTTCTTTACCCAGAGGGGGGTGAATTTATGGAATTTGTTGCCACATGCAGCTGTGGAGGCCAGGTCATGGGTGTTTTTAAGGCAGAGTTTGATAGGTTCTTGATTGGACATGGCATCAAAGGTTACAGGGAAAAGGCTGGGAAATGGGGCTAAGGAGGAGATAGAAAAAAGGATCAGTCATGATTGAATAGCAGAGCAGACTCAATGGGCCAAATGGCCTAATTCTGCTCCTATGTCTTATGGTCTTATGGTCTAAACTCTCCGTACAATTCCTATGATGAGGAAAAAATCAATCTCATTGCCTCTCAGCTTTGTTGTTGCCGGACTTGATAAGTTGATATTATTCAATCATTTGCATTCTGCCTAGCTTTAGCAATTACACTTAACTCTATTTTTTTTACTTAATGAAAGGTAATTATTCTGAAATGTTAAGTCTGCCTCTAGCTCCACAGATGCTGTTTGACTAGCTGGGAATTGTGACGATTTTGTATTTTAATTTTGTATTCAGTTGTCAGATTTATAAGCACAAAATCTTTTATATTTTGCAATCTATAAAATGAAAGAATATGTTAATGGTTGGAATATTTCTGATCTGTTTATTTAGTATTTCATTCAGTATCGCGCACATCCTTTGATTAATGATGCTGACATAAATACAAGAATATATGAAATGGGACAGTATAGAAGGCCCTTTGAGTTGCTCCACCGTTTATCAAAATCCTAGCTTAACCCCTTAATTCTCTTTCTAACCAGCAATCTATCAATCCCTGGTTTGAATGAACTCACTGACTGAGCCTCCATAACCCTCTGGGGTAGAAAATTCCAAGATTTACCACCTGCTATGTAAAACAGTCTTTTCTCACATCTGTTTTAAATAGTTTGCTCCATGCGTAGAGACTGCGAGTCTGTAGACACCAGTAAGGATTATATAGGGTTTCAATGAAATCTCCTCTCACTCTTCCAAACACAAAATAATAGGCCCTAGTTTACTCAATTTCTCTTTATAGAACAAACCTACCAACTCTGGAACTGGTCTCATGAACTTTCCATCTATTCTCTTGTTCACAGTCGTATCCAGGTCTCGATTTATTGGACGGTTCTAAGCAATCCAGAAACTTGAGTGAATGCTTTGCAAGCTGAGCTATTGGTCACCTGTCATATTAATTCTGTTTTCTGCTGTCACTGAGACTTCTCTATCAAAGCCAATAATAATGTTATAATAAAGCCCAATGTAAACTGACGGATGAGTATTTTATATTTCAATCACGTACCAAAATTGTTCACAGTGCTCCAGATACAATCTCAAGGCCCGATATATTTGCAGTGAGACATCTTTATTCCTGTATTCAAATACTCACTTATCATTTGACCCCCTAATCACTTGTAACTTCTGTTTTCAATGATTTGTGTACAACGATACCTTTGACAGCAACATTGCCCAATCTCAGCACTTAAAAAAATATTGTTTTTCACACGATGATGCATTCTCTGATGAGCCAGCAATAGTCGGGTGTATAAAGGAAGGACGGAAGGATGAATACAGGGTCCTGGTAGAGGACTTTGTCAAATGGTGCAAACTGAGTCATCTGCAGCTCAACATCAGGAAAACAAGGAGATGGTGATGGACTTTAGGAAGACTAAGCCTGCACTGCTTCCTGTTACGACTGATAGGACTTAGATGAGGTGAGGATCTGCAAGAACCTGGGGGTGCACCTGGATGACAGATTTGAGTGGAGCACCAACACAGAGGCTGTGTACAAGGAGGGCTAGAGTTGCCTCTACTTCCTGAGGTCCTTTGGAGTATGCTGGCCTCTCCTTCACATGTTCAACCTGTCTGTAGTTGCTAGTACAATCTTCTATGTGGTGGTGTTCTAGGGCAATGGCATCAACACGGACAATGCCAACAGGCTCAATAAAGTGGTTCGAAAGGCTGGCTCTGTTATAGGAGTCAAACTGGACACACTGGGAGCTGTGATAGAACAAAGGACCCTATGGAAAATCCTGGCAATTCTGGACAATGTTTCTCCCCCTCTGCATGCCACCTTGGCTGAACAGAGGAGCATTTTAGTAATATACTAAGACAACTGCACTGCTCTAAAGAGCATTATATGAGGTCATTAGGCTCTACAATGAGTCAACCGATATCCAGGGAAGTGATAACCCCCTCCTGTTAAACTGTTTGAGCTAACTTATTTTTTTATTCTTTCTTACTTCTCTTCTAATATTTGTATATCTGTGCACTTGTGATGCTACTCTGACACTGTAATTTCCTTTGGGATCAATGAAGTATCTATCCATCTATCTGTCATGTTCTTACCCACTCACTCAGCTTATTCAAATGAAAAGTCAGCCTTAGTAACATATAGTCACCACACCACAATATATCAACTAAAAGCATGATCTGGCAAAATTATGAGGTTACAGAAACCCGTGGAAACATATTTTTGTCCTTTGCAAGTAATCATTTCATGTTCTGTGCACATAATTTACTTGCCAGACTTAGCAAATACGCCATGTGTGCAGATTTTAGACTTGGCTACAACTTACTTACAAGCTACATTTTAGGGCTTAATATTTCAAAATGGATAGTAACGTTTAATTCCCTCTTTGTGTGCAGTGTGTCTGTACTAACATGATTAACGACCATCACCTCAACTCCCAGCAAACTGTTACTTGCAGCTTTGATATTTGAATGGAATCATAAGCAGTTAAATCGATTGGCATCCCTGCCACTGGACTTAGTGTGCAATGTGTCTGTGGTTACAGTATGTACTTCTCTGAGGATTGTCACCTTGTGGTTGTAGAGAGATTTGTAAGGTCCTGCAATCTGGAGACCAATGCTATCTGGAGCTTAGCTCCTGGTAGGGTCACCCATGGTGGTAAGGTCAAGGAAGAGAGTCAAAGTTCAAACTTCAAAGTAAATTTATTTTCTAAGTACATACAGCCATACAGCCCTGAGATTCATTTTCTTGTAGGCAATCACAGTACAAGAAACCCAACAGAATCAAAGAAAGACTGCACCCAACGGAACGGACAGCAACCAATGTGCAAAAATAAACAAACTGTGCAAGTACACAAAGAAAGAGAACTAATAATAATAGTAAATAAACTAACAATAAATATTGAGAGCATGAGATGAAGTGTCCTTGAAAGTGAGTCCATAGGCTGTGGGATCAGTTCAGTGGTGAGGCGAGTGGTTCTCCCCTCTTGTTCAAGAGCCTGATGGTTGGGTGGAGGGAGGGTGGGTAATAACTGTTTCTGAATCTGGTGGTGCAGGTTCTGAGGTTCCTGTACTTTCCTTCTGATGGCAGAAGTGAGAAGAGAGCATGGCCTGAGTGGTGGGTGACTTTGATGATGCATGTTGCTTTCCTGCGATAGCGCTCCGTATAGATTGGTGGGTAGGGCTTTACCCACAATGGTCATTTCCACTACTTTTTGTGGGTGTTTCTGTACAAGGGCATTGGTGTTTCCAAATCAGGCCATGATGCAAACAGTCAATGTACTCCCCAGAAGATATCTGTTGGTCTGTCAATGTTTTAGATGACATGCCAAATCTTTGCAAACTTCTAAGAAAGTAGAGGCACTACGGTGCTTGCTTCATATGACACTTATGTGGTGGATCCAGGAAAGATCTTCTGTAATGATAACACCAAAGAATTTAAAGTTGTGAACCATCTCCACCTCTAATCCCATGATGAGGGCTGGTTCATGGACCTCTGGCTTCTTCCTCCTGAAATCGATGATGATCTCCTTGCTCTTGCTGGCAGTGAGTGAGATGTTGTTGCTGTGTCACCACTCATAGCCTGGTAAAGAATAGACAAGATTATACTCGACTCGAGTGATTGTGCTACTATTACTACTACATGAAGTGAAGTGCAGTAACTTGCCAGGCTCACTTTTCTCTATTGTCAAAACTGAGAAGTAAGCAGTAAAGTTTAAAAGGCTCCCTCCCCACCTTGCTGCACCCAATGTGGTGAATAGATAGATAAATTAGGAATGTTTACTGACTACGAGGCCAAAGCAAGACATTTCATAAAGTCGAAGTGGTTGTGAGAAATGCCACAGGCAGGAAGGATTGGATACATCTGCAAGGCAAGCTGAGCTCTTTTGTTAACTTATTCAGGGAACGTGGGCTTCAAGGATTGAGTCAGCTTTTAATTGCTCATCCCCTTTTCCCTTGAGAAGCTGGTGGTGAGCTGTCCTCTTGACCTGTTGCAATCATAGTGTTTGCTGAGGAGGGAATTCCAGGATTCTGACCCAGTGATGGTGAATGAGCAGCAGTATCTTTCCAAGTTAGGAAATGTGTGTGTAAATTGGAGCCCTGTGGTGTCCCCTAGCTTTTGCTGCCCTTGTCCTTCTGGATCAGGGGTTCCCTACCTGGGGCCCGCAGACCCCTTGTTTAATGCTGTTGGTCCATGGCATAAAAGGGATTGGGATTTCCTGTTCTGAATGGTGGAGATCATGGGTTTGGGAGGTGCTGACTAAGGAGTCACAGTGAGTCGCTATAACGCATCCTGTAGATTTACAATCTGCAGATACAGTGCGTCAGTGTGGAGTGATTAAACTGTTGTATATTGGGTGCCTGTCAAGTGGGCTGCTACTTCCTGCATGGTGCTGAGTTTCATTAGATGCTGTGTTGGTCTGGGAAGACAGGGCTGGGTTAATGAGCACTTTCGAGTGACTATGGATGTGAATCTAACATTGTATCAATTTTGACTCCTCTCCTTATGTCACTAACTTGCTTTTGGTATAGAATCCAAAATCGTAGCTCCAGGAGGAAGTAGAAAAGACAATACAAATTAAAACATTTAACAGTTACATGGATAAGAAATATTTACAGGGATATGGGCCGTATACAGGCCAATGGACAGGTTGAGTCAATCGGGCCTGTTTCCATGCAACGGAGTTCCATAACTCTCTTGCTATGACTCAAATGCTAATAAGGCCCAGACCTGCTCCTATTTCTTATCTTATGTTCTCCAGTAAATATAAAAAAAACTAACTGAATGTTCTCATAGTTAAAGGACTTAACCTTTATGTGTCTAGTCTCAAAGTTTATTTAGTATTTTCTTTAATCAAGTCCTCTCATTCTATACAAATTCTCTTCTGGTGTCATGTAGGCTTTAGAGACATGGGTTCTCCAGAAGTAAGTAATTGGATGCAGCTTCTGAAGAACTTCTTCTAAAGATTGAGTCTCAGTAAGATTAACATCCTAGCCATAGCCATAACTTCCTAACACATGTTAGTAGAGAGCCTAGTTGCTATTCGCAGCAGATTAAGAAAGCTTCATTTTGCATCTTTAAGTAATCCTGAGACCCACCCAAAGAAGATTAACTAAGATTTATTTTCAAAATGTATTTGGTATTTCTAGTTGTGAAGCTAGAAGGAGCAGGAGCACCCATCCCCATCCTCAGAGAACCCATGATTCCTTCCACCCTTTACTTTCAGCTCCCTCATTTTCCCTCGTCCCTTCAGATAACAGCCTGAAGAAACTGCTGAAGCCTGAGGCCCCAAGTCAGGGTGGGCTTCAGTCCCTCCAATTAGTTGTGGAGCTGGCCATTTTAATCACAATTCCACACAGGTTTTTATATAACTACCCCTAAACTTCCACTGACTGCCAACCATGACTCAGTCAGGGGCACTCTCACTGGTGAGTCGAAATGCTATAGACTCCAGGACACAGAGAATCATGTACAGTATATAATTCTTGTGCTGTTGGTTGTGTAGTTCACCGCAACACACCTGATCTTTGAACTGGACTGATTAATATCCACCTAAGAGGACAAACAGGTCACAAATTCAATGGAATGCCCAACTTTCTTCCTCCAGCAGTTTAATTTTCTGTCAGCCTTAGATGCTGAAGAAGGTCCTTCTGGATTCAATATTGAATTCTACAGCTTCAGGTAACTTAACTCTTCCGTGTATTAATAATCCATCTGGGCTTTCAAATGATACATTTCCACCAGTAAAGGATAGAAAATTGTGAAGTATAAAGTAAGATTCCAGCTACATAGTCTTTATTCATATCATGAAGAACATTGAATATTTGAGCTTTGATTGTAAGACAGCATATCAACTAGAACAAATTATATTATATTATTGAACAACAGAGGAGATCATCTCTCTGAGGGCAACATAATTGCAAACTTCATGTTTTATCTTGTGGGACAATCATTCCTCAGTTTAAAAAACTCTGAAATACATCTTATGGAAATGTTTGTTTGATGATGAACTTCAATAAAAAAAATAAATTACAAAAGAACTACAAGTAATTGAGTACTATTCTATAAATAATATTTATTAAGAATCAGCTGTACAAATTCCCCATTATTTCTGTATGTTTAGCAAAACAAAGATTGGAACAAAGTTCATATAAATAAAGAAACCTTTCAGAAATAATGTCAGCTTGGATGTTACCTACGTTTATTGATAGAAACACTCAAAAAAGTACTGGAGGAATTCAGAAGGTCAGGCAGCATCTATGGAAATGAGTAAACAGTCGATGTTGACTGTTTGCTCATTTCCATAGATGCTGCCTGACCTGCTGAGTTCCTCCAGCATTGTGAGTGTATTGCTTTGGATTTCCAGCATCTGCAGAATTTCTTGTGTTTATTACGTATCTGATGCACCATCAATACCATCGGAGATGGGAAGTGAACGATAGGCTTTTATTAGCAGCAAAAGGGACCACGACATCTTGGAGACTGAGGGAGGAGCAGTGCCCCAATCGCCTTTATACAGGGGTCTGTGGGAGGAGCCACAGGAGCAGTCAGCAGAGGGGCGTGTCCAGACAGGTATACATAGTTTACCACAGTATCGAAAGAAACTAGTTGCACTTTCAACTTGGGAAACAGTGTTTCTTTAAGAAAAAACAGGTTCCAAGCTTTAGTTTCTTAATACATATCAAGAATAGTGTTACATATAGTTTTACATACTAGTATGTTGTAGAACATTTCTGCAACAGCATTTAGCATTGCCAGAGAACGTAAGCTCTATCCTATATCTAAATATTAAATTAAGGATTAAATTTCATGTCCAGACCTCCTCTTAACTTGAATGAAAATATTATTCTTCCAGCATACTTCTCCGTCACCCCGCCCCCAGCCATTATTCAAAGTTAGCGTTTTTCCTGATTTAATTTCCTCCCACATCCCACAGACATGCTCATTGTTAAGTTATTTGCCTATTATAAATTGCCATTAGTACAGGTGGGTGGTAAGTGAATCAATAGAATGTTAATGGCCATGGGTGAGAGAAGTGGTTACCGGGAATTAAGTGAGTGAATAGGGTTGAAGGGTTTGTTCTCCGAGAACTAGTATAAACTCTGTGGGCCAAATGGCATCATTCTTTGTCATAAGAAAATATAAAATCTGCCCCAGCCACAAATGACCACATTAAAAAATAAACAAGCAGTATAGTATTTTAAATGCAATGTTTTTCTTGTCACCCTGACTAATACATTATGTGCATTGGTACCCAGCTCAGAACAAATTGTCTTTATGTTTAGTTTTAAAAAGTATCCCTTTACTGGGACTGTTTTTCATTTTGCATTTGTTTTTAGAAATCAATCTTTTTGTTTCTGTTCACCATAAGTATACTTAAACTTTATTATTACTTCCAGATTTTGCTGTTCATTGTTAGGTTTTTCACTTGGATTCAAGGTAGTTTTCAAGGGTTTTTTAGGGATTTGCGACCAGCCAGGACCTGGACTGAACCGTATCCAGCAATACCTGCCACTCTGCCATTGGCAGCTGCTAACAGTGGAATCTTATCTATCACTAGGACTCAAGCAATATGCTGAGGTAATTGAGGTCTTGCTGAATGAAAGACACAGTTCCAAACCTCCTCCTCCTCCTCTTGAACCCACCCCCCGTTAGCATGGGTTCATATGAATCATACGCCTGTAAAAGGAACAGGAGAGTGCAAGTTCAGTTTTTGGCACTGTTTCATTAGTGCTTTGGGTTCAGATTCATATGCAGTCACAATTACTTAATGCCTGCCTAGCTTCCATTGTCATAAATTTGCACAGCACAGAAAAAGGCCCTTCAGCCCATCATAAGCATGCTGACCTTTCTCTACATTTACATTGTACATTAATGCATGTGTATACATTAGGATTGCATCCTTCGGTGCCCTGCCTATTTACTGTAAGTGTCTGTCTAAATGTCTCTTAAATGTAGTGATTTTATCTGAACTGGCACCTGCTTGGCAGAAGCCAGATGCAGAACACGGGTGTCCACAGCTAAATACTGTACTGATCTTGCAGCACGTTAGCTCTGTGACTGTTTCGTTATCATTACAAGCTGTAACTAAAATCTTAGCAAACTCTCCCACTTGACTGTGTAGCTTAGAAACCTCTCCTCCCCAGAACTATTTCAGCAAATCTCTTTCTGCACCCTCTCTGAAACATTCGTATCCTTCCTACAGTGCGGTTCAAAAGTAATATCAATAAAACTTGGGTCTGCCCTTGACAAATTCCCCTTTAAGGACTTTTACTGATTGCAGTGTTGTTCCAGGATTAATTTGATTTAGAGTATGTATCACTAGCCCTTGTGCGCTGTTAACTTAATAGAGTTTCTGTACATATATATACCTAATGCTCAATCTTTGCCACACTCTAGAAACTAGGTTTCAACAGCATCTGATCACACAAATTAGGAACTGGAGTAGCCCACTTGGCCACTGAAGCCTGCATTTCAAATTCAGAACACATTTGACTATTATCCTAATCTATCCACCAGACTCGTTTCCTCTGGCTTATCAAATATTTATCTATCTCTGCCTTAAACATATTCAAAGAGAACTTCCACTACTAGTTAGAGAAAAAAAAAGTCTCATCTTTGTTCTTAAATAATAACTTTTATTCCGGATTCTTCCACAAGAATCAAAAATCTCTTTCCTCACCCATCCTTTCAAGACCTTTCAGATTGTGTGCTTTCCCATCAAGTCCTCATATTCTTTTAAACTCAAAAGTTCGAAGTTCAAGGTCAAAATTCAGAGTAAATTTTATTATCAAAGTACATATATATCACCATATACAACCATGAGATTCATTTTCATGTAGGCATACTCAATAACTTTATAGAATAGAAAATATAATGGGATCAATGAAAGACCACCGAACCAGGCTGTTCAACCAGAGTGCAGAAGACAACAAACTGTGCAAATGCAAATATAAATAACTAGCAGTAAATAATGAAGGGTCCTTGAAAGTGAGTCTGTTGGTTGGAAGACCATTTCAATGACAGAACAAGTGAAGTCGAATGAAGTTATCCCCTTTTGTTCAAGAGCCTAATGTTTTGAAGGGTAGTCGCTGTTCTTGAACCTAGTGATGCAAGGCCCTGAGGATTTTTTATCTTTTTTCCTGATGGCAGCAGTAGTAAGAAGAAAGCATGATCTTGGTGGTGGAGATGCCTGTTGATGGATAATGTTTTCCTACAACAGTGTTGCAAGCAGATGCGCTCAGTGGTTGGGAGGGCTGTAACCAAGATGAACTGGGCCATATCCACTACATTTTACTCTCTTACTATCTTTCCTTTCGGTTAGTCCTGACGAAGGGTCTCGGCCCGAAACGTCGACTGCGCTTCTCCCTATAGACGCTGCCTGGCCTGCTGTGTTCCACCAGCATTTTGAGTGTGTTGTTGTTTGAATTTCCAGCATCTGCTGATTTCCTCGTGTTTGCTCCACTACATTTTGTAGGATTTTCCATTCGAGGGCATTGGGGTTTCCACACCAGGCTGTAATGCAACCAGTCAATATCCTCTCCTCTGCACACCTATCAATGTTTTGGATGCCATGCCAAATGGCTGCACACTCCTAAGGAAGTAAAGGTGCTGCCATGCTTTCTTCGTAATTTCACTCACATGCTGGGCCCAGGACAAGCCCTCTGATGCAGTAACACCTAGGAATTTGAAGCTGCTTATCATTTCCATGGCACCCGAGTTGCTGCCCTCAGAGAGGCCGTTGATTTGAGTCACCTTCCTTGGAGTGGTCGCTGGCTCACGTCACTGCTTTCTGAGGGCAGGGTGGTTCAAGACACTGCTGCTGGGAGGGCCACTACTTTGAGCCACTGCCATCCGAGGGGCTGCTGATTTGAGTTACTGCCGTCCCAGAGGCCTCTGGGTCCCAGTGCTCTCAGAGATGTTATTGAAATTCTGAGAGTTGTGGATTGGACTGTAGTTCATAATGGGCTCTTTCAGTTCCGTGCTCTTATCATGTTCTCACCCATTCTTTCTGGTAGCTGATTGGCGATCTGGGGGTTGCGTGATCTGTTAGTTATTATGTGGGGGAGGGGTTGGGGATGTTTGGGGTTTGCAAGTTTTTGCTTCTTTTTCCTTTCTTCTCGTGCGGGGTCTGATTGAAGTCTTTCTTTCAACTACTTATATGGTTTTCTGTATTTTATGACTATCTGGAGAAGACAAATTTCAGAGTTGAATTCTGCATACGTAATTTGATAATAAAATGAACCTTGGAACCTTTAAACCTTTCCACCTCTAATCCTCCAATGAGGACCGGCTCATGGACCTCTCCAACAAGTACTAGCTATCCTGCCCAATCTTTTCTCGTAAGACAACTCATGGGTTCTAGGTATTAGTCAAGTGAACCTGCCTCTAAACTGCTTCCAACTCTTTAATGCAGATGCTAGTCCTCTACATGATATTCTATGTGAGGTCTCACCAATGTCTGTAAAGCTGAATCAAAGCTTCCTTATTTTTGTATTCAATTCCTTATGTGATGATCAGTAACATTCTGTTTGCTTCCCTAATTACTTGCTCTAGCTGCTTAGCAACCTTTTGGGAATAATGTACCAGGATTCCCAGATCAATCTGCATCTCAGAGTATTACAGCCCCTCACGATTTTGATCATATTGCTTATTTATGAACACTTGAAAAATGAATACGTTCTATTTTCTCCCATTATAATTACACTTCATCTGTCAGGTCCTGGCCCATTTACTAAAACTATTTTAATCCCATTGTAGCTACCCAGCTTATTTTCTGACCTGCCTCGGAGAAGTCATCAAATTTAACAGGATGAGTTTTCGCTCCTGTGCATATGGCATGGAAAGTGCCCTTTGACCCACCGCCATGCTTGTGCCAACCATAAACACCCCCTTGCACTAATACCATTTTTAAAAAATTCGCCCACCCCCCCGCCAAGATCCTACTATTCTCCTGCATACTAGGGGAAAATTACTGTGACCAGTTGACTAACTGTCCAACAGATCTTTGGGTAGTGTGAGGAAACCCAAGTGGTCACACGGAGGACATGGAACGTCAATACGGATAGCACTGGAGGTTCACGTCAAACCTGGGTCATTGAAACAATAGGAAATATTCCAATGAGGGGCACCACTGAGTCACCCCGAAAGAGGTCCTCGGTTTGTTCCAGATTTAATTGTGATTGAATCGTAGGGGGCCTTGCTGTGATGCATGGGACAAAGGAATTAAACCGTAACGTTTTTTAGATGCGTGCTCTAAAGAAGGGACAAAAGGTCCACTTTTTGTAGCATTGGTGAGTGCCTTGATAGTGGACCATTTTGACTTTTGCCACAAGAACAAGCACAAAGTCTTTACAAAAGTTATTTAGTAAATAGGGGGAAGGGCTCTGACTGGGAAGGCCTATCCCTCAAGAGTACTCCACTGCTCCTAACACAATCTCCTCAAAGTATCCAAAGGTGCTGAAAACAAATGGTCACTAAGATTTACCACCTGCCCTGTAGCCATGGTCCTGCTCTTAGAGTGCTATGCCTGTTTGGTGGCCCTGAACATTGTAACCCTCAGTGCTTTTTAGCCAAGGCTGATCAATACAATTTGCTGCACTAGATTGGGACATTTTGAACTGTAGGGTAGTGGTTAATGCAATCAGTTTACAAGGCTAGCCGTCACCGATCGAGTTCAATTTCCACTGCTCTCAGTGAGGAGTTTCCTCCGGGTACCTCAGTTTCCTTCCATGTTCTAAAGACGTATGGTTAGGGTTAGTGAGTCGTGGGCGTGCTATGTTGGCGCTGGAAGCATGGTGACATTTGCAGGCTTCCCCAAGCACGATCCTCGCTGATTTGATTCGACACAAATGATGCATTTCTCTGCAATTTTTGATGTTTCGATATACATGGGTCAAATAAAGTTAATCTTTCTTTAAGAAATGGAATATTCTGCAATTAAATTCATCCCTGAGTTATCATATTAATTGCATAATCAACTGCCTCAGTTTCACTGCACTGATATACCTTCCACAACCAAACTAGACCACACTGCAGAAACAGTAGGAAGGAGGAGATAGGAAAGAAGAAAGAACACGGAGACAGCTGTTTTAAAAAAAGGCCCTCTCAAGATGGTGCTTGGCTATGTCCATCTGCCCAGAGATCATTTGATGTACTCAGCCATAGGCAAAGAAGTCCTGTGCTTGCAGGCAGCATTGCCTCGCCATTTGATGGATAAATTTATGAGCAGAAAGCTGGTGGTGACCCTCTCCAGCAAGAAATATCCATTCATTTGCTTTTCCTTTTCCTCATCAATGGCATTGTTGTTGAACATTTCACCAGCTTTAACATCTTGGGGACTGAGACTGAGCAGAAACTCACCGAGAACAGTAAACAAATTACCCTAGCATGATGCTGGCTGCGTCTTCTGCTATGAGAAGTTCATTGAACCTGGGAAGTATTTTCATCACTCATCAATGGGAGCAGATCCATCCTCACTGAAGAAACACAAGTTCATCATGACGAGGCAGGGCATCTGATTCTCTTCACCCCACAACCTCCTTGCTATGTCTGAAGCATTCATCAGTAGCCAATATTGATACATAGGGCTAATGTGCACATTAATAAGGCTGCTACAAATCCCCACACTGATCACAAAATCCAGAGAAACACACACAAAGTGCTGGAGGAACTCAGGAGAGCAGGCAGCGTTCATGGGGGAGGAATGAGTGAGGAGAATGATTGCATGACGTAGGCAGTCCTGGTGAAGTGTCTCAGACTGAAACATCGACAGTTCGTTCCTCCGACGCATGATGCCTGATGCACTGTTCTCCCCCTGTCATTTTGTGTGCGTTACTTCACACGGTGATGCAGTTCCCACGTTAGTTTCTCTCAGCTGCAGAATGTTTCTGTTTTAAATTCTGGAAAAACTATGAAAAACAGAACAAAATAAAGCAATGGGTGGTGGCAATTTTCAAAAATATCTGAACAACAAAATTACCCTTGCAAAAACCCTCTGAGACTATCTTCTGCTAGCCTACTGCTTCCCTCGTTACCGAGCCGAGCTGGTGGGCATGTGCAGTGGAGAAGGGTGCACGTATTTGTGGGATTACAGGCACTCTCTCTCCATGGGAGTGTCAGTCTGAGATAGTTAACTGGGTTCATTTATACAGTCATCCTGACAGAAGACAAGCAAAGGTTCTCAGCCTGAAACATCAACTATTTACTCTTTTTCATAGATGCTGTCTGGCCTGCTGAGTTCCTCCAGCATTTTGTGCGTGGTGCTCTATGGACTCTTTAGCACTCCCAAAAGTCAGGGCCCTCACAGTCCTAGAAATATGCTAGAAGACCCATTGTAGGAGTGCCATAATGCCCTGACAATCACTTTGGGCTCTTGGATCTGGAACAATACTGGCATTAAACTCAACATACATATTGCATTGGCAACCACTAGCTGATATCTCAGACAGTGCATTGTGGTTAGTTCCACGAAGCTAGCTCTGTTTTTATGGTGGAAAGGATTACCTTCAAGTAAAATACTTACCAACAGAGATTGTTGTTCATTAGGTGTTAGAGATGTAGAGCACAGATTAGATGGAAGGTTGCATTTGTTGATCTGTTTACAGGCCTTGACAATATTTGAACCCATTAAACATCTTCTGGCACCACAGTTAGGTTATTGAGGTTTTGTTGCTGATAATGACCTCCTTGGCAGTCTTCTCCCAATGCTATTTTATTGTAGCTCCAAGTCATTTTCTGGGCTCTCAGGTGTGCATGACCTCTCCACTGATCTCCAGCAGTAATATCTCTAATGTGGCATCAGAGAATTGTGGTAACAGCTGACTTATTGTAATGCAGTGAAATGTTTGCAGTGACTACTTGCCTGCTCACTGACAATAAACACCTCTTGGTTAAGAAATATAGGCAAGATTTCAATAAGTGCCAATTGAATGTTTGCTTTATACGCCAGCTATTCAATAAATGGAATTAAGGTTGTTTGACTAAAATTCCACAAAGTAGTTTTAAATGAACGGCACCATGTTGAACTGGAATGGATCTCTCCTGTATCTCTCTTCAGCACATGTCCAGTACAGCAAAACTTCATTTGACCCCGATGAACTCATCTCATTCAGAAGACGCACTCATAGACTGGACTTCAGCTGGCACTGAGCTTCAGTGGCTGTGAGACCCTGACTAAACTACCCTGCTGCATAACTAATTCAGAAATCCTTCAGAATTCATCCAGCTTAATATACACAAAAGTATCAAATCCCAGCTGCTTGAACGGAAAACATTTTGTCTTATTGTTTTTTGATAACCTTTCATTAATTTTATGCTTTATTTCTTCCGGAAGGGGCTGTTCAAATGCAAATATTTAAATCTTGGGAGTGAATAAAGATCAGAAGACAACAGTAACATTAAATCTTATGGTCATAAGACTTCAGTGACTTCTTGGAAGTGCTTTTAGACTGAGGAGAAATTATTTGAAGATCGCTGCCCATTATCAGATCACAGTGACCTGGAAGTCATTATTACTGTCAGCAGATGCAATTTGGTAAATGCTCTGCTCACTGGCATTAACTAATGGCAGGAACAAGACATTCTTGAATGTCACTGTTGTATGATTTAGTATCCCAATGTGGCATTTCAGAGCAGTTTTTTTTTGAACAAGGATATGTTTTTGTAAAGCAACGAAGAAAATTTTGAATGAAAACTAGAGCACAGTTTGATTCTTCAGAAAGGAAGAAAATTAAATTCCAGCCCTTCTTAAAGCAATATAGTTTGATTTGAAAATTGCTGTTGAATTCCTGTTTTGAGAAAGGGGAACTAGCCACATCTCATTGATGTCTGTAATTGTTTCATAATCTGGGATTTAGTTCATTTTTCTACCTCTTCCAAAATGTTCAAATCTAAATGTTTATGAGTAGAAAACCAACTCCAAGAAATTTCAGCAGCATTCCAATTGAAATGGGTTCATTTATTCCTATCATAACCATGTTTTAGATTTAATCATTTTAACATCAATTGTGGATTCCACTATCAGAATAAAGTTCCAGTTTAATTTTAGTTTTACACTGGAACTAATTCAGGAAAAAAATGTAATTTTGTGTCAGTTTCCATTTCATAAAAGCAGAAGGCATATGTTATATGTTTAATATCTTGATTGTGTAAATCCAAAAAGAGAGGGGAAAAATATAAACTCATTGGAAATTAGAGATATATTATACAGAGGGCATTTTATGGAATAAAAGATTAAAAGCTTGAAAGAATGTATTTCTTTTTAATTTTATTTAGTGACCCGAAAAGAAAGGCAAATTGATTTACTGCTTTGGGCGTCAATGCTGGGACATTTTAAAGCACATTACTGACACTGAAGTACTTTGGGGTGCAGGAAAGTTGCTTGGTGCAATGTGTTTCATAAAAGAAGCATTCAGTGCTCTATGAGTTAATAAGTGGTCCACAGCTTTTCAGTGACATTTCCATAAGACAAGAGTGTTTTTGTTACTTGTCCATCTTCAATCCTTGCTTATCTTCTGCTTCATTTCATGTCAGTTTCCTTTATTCGAGGTGAAGATAAGAATACGAGAAACAGAAGCAGCACCACAAGAAAGTAATTTAGAAAACTTACAGAATGTTATTGTTTAATACTCGGTGAACTGAGTACAGAAGTGGGTAGATTATTCCATATTTGCTGTACTGTGTGCAGTGTATGTTTCTTCATTTAAGCAAGGACGGTAATATGTTGAAAGCTGTTCAAAGGTGTTTACTGGGCTAAGAATTAATTAAATATCTTATAATAGACAATAGACAATAGGTGCAGAAGTAGACCATTCGGCCCTTCGAGCCTGCACCGCCATTTTGAGATCATGGCTGATCAATTACTATCAATACCCAGTTCCTGCCTTGTCCCCATATCCCTTGATTCCCCTATCCATAAGATACCTATCTAGCTCCTTCTTGAAAGCATCCAGAGAATTGGCCTCCACTACCTTCTGAGGCAGTGCATTCCAGACCCCCACAACTCTCTGGGAGAAGAAGTTTTTCCTTAACTCTGTCCTAAATGACCTACCCCTTATTCTCAAACCATGCCCTCTGGTACTGGACTCTCCCAACATCTGGAACATATTTCCTGCCTCTATCTTGTCCAATCCCTTAATAATCTTATATGTTTCAATCAGATCCCCTCTCAATCTCCTTAATTCCAGCGTGTACAAGCCCAGTCTCTCTAACCTCTCTGCGTAAGTCAGTCCAGACATCCCAGGAATTAACCTCGTGAATCTACTCTGCACTTCCTCTACAGCCAGGATGTCCTTCCTTAACCCTGGAGACCAAAACTGTACACAATACTCCAGGTGTGGTCTCACCAGGGCTCTGTACAAATGCAAGAGGATTTCCTTGCTCTTGTACTCAATTCCCTTTGTAATAAAGGCCAACAATCCATTAGCCTTCTTCACTGCCTGCTGCACTTGCTCATTCACCTTCAGTGACTGATGAACAAGGACTCCAAGATCTCTTTGTATTTCTCCCTTACCCAACTCTACACCGTTCAGATAATAATCTGCCTTCCTGTTCTTACTCCCAAAGTGGATAACCTCACACTTATTCACATTAAACGCCATCTGCCAAGTATCTGCCCACTCACCCAGCCTATCCAAGTCACCTTGAATTCTCCTAACATCCTCATCACATGTCACACTGCCACCCAGCTTAGTATCATCAGCAAATTTGCTGATGTTATTTTCTATGCCTTCATCCAAATCATTAACGTAAATGGTAAACAGCTGTGGTCCCAATACCGAGCCCTGTGGCACCCCACTAGTCACCACCTGCCATTCCGAGAAACACCCATTCACCTCTACCCTTTGCTTTCTATCTGCCAACCAGTTTTCTATCCATGTCAATGCCTTCCCCCCGATGCCCTAAGCTTTGATTTTACCCACCAATCTTCTATGTGGGACCTTATCAATTGCCTTCTGAAAATCGAGGTACACTACATCCACTGGATCTCCCCCGTCTAACTTCCTGGTTACATCCTCGAAAAACTCCAACAGATTAGTCAAGCATGATTTACCCTTGGTAAATCCATGCTGGCTCGGCCCAATCCTATCACTGCTATCTAGATATGCCACTATTTCATCCTTAATAATGGACTCTAGCATCTTTCCCACCACTGATGTCAGGCTGACAGGTCGATAGTTCTCTGTTTTCTCCCTCCCTCCTTTCTTAAAAAGTGGGATAACATTAGCCAATCTCCAATCCTCAGGAACTGATCCTGAATCTAAGGAACATTGGAAAATGATTACCAATGCATCCGCAATTTCCGGGGCCACCTCCTTTAGTACCCTAGGGTGCAGACCATCTGGACCTGGGGATTTGTCAGCTTTCAGTCCCATCAGTCTCTCATCACCGTTTCCTTCCGAATGTCAATCTGTTTCATTTCCTCTGTTACCCTATGTCCTTGGCCCATCCATACATCTGGGAGATTGCTTGTGTCTTCCTTAGTGAAAACAGATCTAAAGTACTCATTAAATTCTTCTGCCATTTCTCTGTTTCCCATAACAATTTCACCCAATTCATTCTTCAAGGGCCCAACATTGTTCTTAACTATCTTCTTTCTCTTCACATACCTAAAAAAGCTTTTGCTATCTTCCTTTATATTCCTGGCTAGCTTGCGTTTGTACCTCATTTTTTCTCCCTGTATTGTCTTTTTAGTTAAGTTCTGTTGTTCCTTAAAAACTTCCCAATCATCTGTCCTCCCACTTACCTTAGCTCTGTCATATTTCCTTTTTTTTAATGCTATGCAATCTCTGACTTCCTTTGTCAACCACTGTGGCCCCTTTCCCCCCTTTGAATCCTTCCTTCTCTGGGGGATGAACTGATTTTGCACCTTGTGCATTATTCCCAAGAATACCTGCCATTGCTGTTCCACTGTCTTTTCTGCTAGGCTATCCGTACAGTCAACTTTGGCCAGCTCCTCCCTCATGGCTCCATAGTTTCCCCTGTTCATCTGCAAACCTGACACCTCCGATCTGCCCTTATCCTTCTCAAATTGCAGATAAAAGCTTATCATATTATGATCAGTACCTCCTAATGGCTCCTTTACTGCAAGATCGCTTATCAAATCCTGTTCATTACATAACACTAAATCCAGAATAGTCTTGTCCCTGGTCGGCTCTCGTACAAGCTGTTCCAAGAATGCATCCCGTAGGCACTCTACAAACTCCCTATCCTGTGGTCCAGCACCAACCTGATTCTCCCAGTTCACCTGCATGTTGAAATCCCCCATAACTACTGCGACATTACCTTTGCCACATGCCAATGTTAACTCCCTATTCAACTTGCACCCAATATCCATGCTACTGTTTGGTGACCTGTAGACAACACCCATTTGGGTCCTTTTGCCCTTACTGTTCCTCAGTTCTATCCACACAGACTCTACTTCTCCTGACCCTATGTCCTCCCTTGCAAAGGACTGAATCTCATTCCTCACCAACAGGGCCACCCCACCCCCTCTGCCCACATTTCTGTCCCTACGATAGCACATATACCCTTGTACATTCATTTCCCAGGTCTGATCTCCCTGCAGCCATGTCTCCGTTATCCCAACAACATCATAGTTACCCATTCGCACCTGGGCTTCAAGCTCATCCACCTTATTTCTGACACTTCTTGCATTCAGATATAGAATTTTTAACCCATTTCTCCTCTCTCTGTTTGAATCGCTGCCTATTGTGCTTAACCCAGCTCCCCGAAATCCCATCGGGCTATACGCCCCTAGAATTTTGTTGTCCTTCCTAAATTTACTTATTCTTTCAACACATTTAACTCCATGTTCCGTCAGACCATCCCTCTGTACATGAGTCCTCCTTATCACTTGTTCCGCCCCACCTTCCTCAACTACACACTTAATATTCTGGAACCGTGTAGTCCCCACCTGTCCTTTATTCTTCCTCTCGCTATCCTCTCTCACATTCTGGATCCCCGCCCCCTGCAAATTTAGTTTAAACCCCCCCCCCCAAGAAGTTTGGACATGCCAGCTCGTAAACGCCAGCTTTTAGAAAACTAAGAGTGGATTTGATTGAAACAAGATCCTGAAGGGTCTCGACAAGGCAGATGTAGCAATGACACTTCCTCTTGTGGGACTGCTTAAAAATTTGTTTTCTCTCCAATATTTTTGAAGCTATGGAACTACCTTCTTCAAACAAAGCAGGGTCTTTATGGCTGAAGTGCGGGGATACTTGATAAGCAAAGAAGATTACTGATGGGAATGTGAGTTGAGGTTAGGGTTAGGGTTAGGGTGAGCAGTCCCGTTATTCCCATTCTTCCTCTGGGATCTCACAGTGCTGAGTGCCATTGCAGTGCATGGAAAACATGAAGTTTAATAAATTGGGGGTTCCAGTCATGGTGAGTAGGGAGAGCAGGAAGATTGAACTGAAGTAGAGCACAATGATTCTGGAAAAAGGAGGAAATTATAACAGGGGTGAGGGTAGAATAACTCAAAGGATAGGAGACTAGTCCTCCTTCTTGGCATTACTCCCATGTTTTGGGAGGATTTCATTCTAGTAACCCTCCGCACCACCCATTCCTATCTATTACCCTGTCACTGCACTGTAAATACTTTAAAACACTTTTTATAATATTGTTTACATTGTAAATACATACTGGTATTTATACTTTAAATTCATTTCTACATAATCCTTTATTCTTTATCATTGTTGAAGGTTGTTTTATGTCGCATGTCTCACCCTGATCAATGCACCACAGCAAATTCTTGAAGTATTTATTATTATTAACATTTATTATTGAAATACAGGCACGCTGCTCAGCAATCACCCGATTTGATCCTAGCCTAATCACAGGAGAACTACCAACCGGCATGTCTTTGGACTGTGGGAGGAAACCAGAGAACCCTGAGGGAACCCACGTGGTCACGGGGAGAACGTATAAACTCCTTGTGGGCAGTGGCGGGAATTGAACCCGAGTCACCTGTACTGTAAAACGTTGTGCTAACCACTACACTACCCTGCTGCCCCTTGTATGTAAATGTGTACAGCAAGTAAAGTTGATCTTTAATCCTTTGTATGGCAATGAACTCCAAGTTCACCTTTCCACCAGGGAGAAGGTAATCTCTGGATGTCGGTTCACCCCACCCCTGGTGAAGCAAGATACCTCTTCCCATCACCACTATCCTTCCACCATTTGGAAAGATGTTCCCCTACAGCTCTTGTCAAGTCAAGTCAAGTTTATTGATATTTACCTATATACCTATATATAACCATATAACATATATAGAAATGAGACAACTTTTCTTTGAACCAGGGCATAAAACACAGTTTAACACATGTAACACACGATAACTTATGAAGGAAAAGATAAAATCTACAGATGAATCACACATAAATAACAAACTAAAGTGCATTGATGTTAAATATTGTAAGGTACGGAACAGTGACACTTTGACTATGATGCGGCCTGAGGGAAGAAACTGTTTCTCATCCTGACCATTCTTGGTTTTTATGCATCATAGTCTCCTGCCTGATGATAGAAAGTCAAAAAGGATGCCGGATGGATGGGTGGGATCCTTCATAATATTAAAGGCCCTGCGTATGCAGTGGCCCTGATGAATGTCCTCGATGGATGATAGAGGGGTCCCTATGATCCATTCAGCTGTTCTCACAGTCCTTTGTAGGGACTTCTGATCTGATGCTTGACTGTTCGCATACCAGATGGAGATGCAACTTGTCAGGATGCTCTCAATGGTGCCCCTGTAAAACGCAGTTAAGATGGGGGAGGGAGGGAGCCTTGCTTGCTTCAATCTTCTTAAGAAATGGAGACACTGTGGTGCCTTCTTGTTCAGGGAGGTCGTATTAAGGGACCAGGTGGGGTCATCGCGATGCGAACTCCCAGGAACTTAGTGCACTTAACTCTCTCTATGGAGGAGCCATGGGTTCACCGAGGGGGATAGGATGTACTTCACTCCTAACAATTGTTCCTTGCCATATCCAACCAGAGCTTGCTTCCATTCTAAGAAGGGCTGGTGACATTAGGAGCAGAAGGAGAAATTAGAAACACTTCAGGAAGTGACGCCTAAGGTCCATAACAACAATCGGGTACTGATTAGGGGACTCAGAATAGTAACTGATTCCTACTTGATCTTTCCTGGGAAAGATCATTTTCCAGGCACTATGGTGGCATAGCGATTAGTGCGACATTATTACAGCTCGGGCGTCTCAGTTCAGAATTCAGCCCTGACGTCATCTGCAAGGAGTACCTACACCCTCCCTGTGGAATGCACGGGTTTCTCCAGGGTCTCCCACAGTCCGAAGATGTAACAGTTAGTAGGTGAATTGGTCATTGTAAATTGTCCCATGATTAGGCTAGTGTTAAATCAGGGGCTGCTGGGTAGCGAGGCTCAAAGGGCTGAAAGAGCCTATTCCGTGCTCCCTCAGTAAATAAATAAAATAGTTCTGAAACTAGAGATGTTTGTCAGCGGTGCTGCATTATTCTATCCATTTTTCATTATAACTGTTACGGATTCCCTGAGTCTTGAAAAAAAATAGCAAAGTGATTACCCTTTGATGCAACATGGGTGCTGCACTAACTCTAGTTCCTGATTAGCTCGTGTTCGATTGACTATCTCTGATCCTCGCATTTTTGTGATGCAGGAAATATGCTACAGTCAGATAGTGGTGAATTCTGAGGTTTTGCTCTTTCATTCTGCTGACCCATCTGAGTTATTGAGATGGTAATAAGGTCTTAATGTAATATTTGAAGAACAGCAATGAGTTCTACTGCTATAGCTAACAATCCATTTCCAAATGCCATTTAAAACACTCAAATTGGCTGCACATTTTATCTGCTTCTTGTGGAATTTGAATGTTTGCTACATTTTCTTGCATAACAACTATCACTACACTTATTCTGAAAGCCTCGGTGAGCTTTAAGAGTCAAATCATATACTTTCAAAGGTGTAAAAGCCTAGTAGTCAATTCAGAGATTCTACAATTTGTTTTTTTTTTACAAGGCATCGCAGATGAAGAATGAATGGCGCAGAATTCCTCTTACTCTTAACACTCTCATCTTTTCTCCCTCATGTAATTCTTTTGGTTCCTGTTTATTGAACATGCTGTTTCAGGTGGCATGTAATCCAAGCCACATGTGACAGCAAGCAGACGGGTGATCGGTGAGCAGGGGTTTGGTGTCACTGAACTTTACTGAACAGGAGGCTGGCCAGCAGAGCATTGGGATTTTCATCCATATCCAATATATCCATAGAAAAAGCTCAATGTATTCCCAATAAACCCAAACCCTATTCATTTACAATGATCTCTTTCATTTCCTATTAAGTCATTTGTTCCACTATACGCTCCTACAGTCTTTTCCATTTACTCCAGGAAAGCTCTTTCCTTGTATTTTCCAGTTGCTTTGGTTGTTTTTAATTCATACATATGGACCTGGATACACTGGGAATCATTGAGTTCAGCAGATCTAAACGGCAAAGATATGAATTTTGAAAGAAAGTTAGGTAATACGAGAGTTTGAAGAAGGCAGTCACTGTGATAGTGAGCATATCAAGATTCAAGATTATTTAATGCCATTTGCTCTACACAAAGTAAGGAGAACAAAATAATTGTTACTCCAGATCCGATGCAGCACAAAAAAACACACCGAAGATGAAGAACGCAATAATAATATCTACAACTAGTGTCATCACAATTAGGGCTACATTGTAATATCTGTGTAAATCTTCAGAAAGCCACAATACGAAACACCACTAGAATAGGCTGAAAGTTCCTATCTGTTGACAAATGAGCGTGCTTGGCTACGTCCGGACCTCAGCTTGAGCTTGAGAAAAGAAATGCAAGAAATGAAAATAATAATAATACTGTAATCAAAGAAAACAGCAATCAGCACTCCATGCGAGCATATGCAATCCTGTTAAGAAGTATACACCACTAAACCTAAATGAGAGCACAACCCAGAAAAATGAAGACGCTATTGAAGAAAAACCAATGGAAGAGCATGACTCTCCCTGGAAGACATCTCCACAATCTGAGCAGACTAGCTGTCAACAAGGAAGCTTCAAACGCCTGGCTCAAAGTTGGAGACCTCTCCCAGGTATAGAAGGGTTTCTTGTGGCAATGCAGGACCAAGTAATCAAAAATACGTCATAAAAGACCAACAAGTTCAAGATGGTAAATGTAGAAAATGCTGAGAATGAGTAGAAACAATCCAACACATTACAGGATCCTGTAGCAGTTTAACTCAATCTGATTACTTACACAGGCACAAACAAGTGGCAAACTCATTCACCAAAATCTTGCTTTAAAATGCAAACTCATAAATGAAATCACACCTTACTATAAGCCTGATCCAACTTTAGAGTGAGAATACCACAAATTATATTACAACCAATCAATTGTTACAGACAGGACAATCCGTAATAACTGTACAGATATAATAATACTTGATAAACAAGCAAGAACAAATTATTTAATAGATACAGTTGTTCCAAATACACATAACTTACAGAAATCATGAACTGAAAAACACCAGAAATATGCTGAATTAAATGTGGAAATTGAAAGACTTTGGAACATGAACCAGGGATACATTGTCCTGATAGTAATATCTACAACTGTATCATCCCAAAGTCTCTACACAATAGCATTAAACAATTAGGTCTAAACAGCAATATTTATGCAAATCTCCAGAAAAACACAATATAAAAACACCACTAGAATAGTCCGAAAGTTCCTAGCAATTGAGAAATGAGTGTGCTTGACTATGCCTGTACTTCAGGTTTTACCAGGTGAGCTGAGAAAGAATAAATAATAATAAAATACAATAATTATTAGTACTTAAGAGCTTATATACATAGATTGATTGTATGCCCATGAAGTGACATTAGGCTGTACATAAGGTGATTGACAGGAAATAATAAAATTGTGGTACAGTTCATGGGTGGAGGTGTTGATCAGTCTTACGGCTTGGGTCAAAGTAACTGTTTTAGAGCCTGGTGGTCCTGGTATGGATGCTAGTCGCCTCCTCCCTGATGAAGTCCATGAGCAAGGTGTATGGGATCCTCCATGATATTAACTGCCCTTTTCCAGCACCTTCCTGTATATATGCCTCAGGACTCAGCCCACCAGGTTCAAAAACAATTTCTACCCCTCAACCATTAGGTTCTTGAACAAAATAGGATAACTACAGTCATCTATTGAGAAGATCCCGCAATCAATGTTCCCACAACAATGACAGAGATAGGTACTTTATTGATCCCAAAGGAAATTACAGTGTCGCCATTGCATTACAAATGCACAGATAATACCAATTTACAAATATCAGAAGAGAAGTAAGAAAGAATAAAAAGCCAGTTACCTCAAACAGTCTAACGGAACGGGGTCATCATTTCCCCGGCTATAGGTTGACTCATTATAGAGCCTAATGGCCAAGGGTAAGAATGACCTCATATAGTGCTCTCTGGAGTAGTACAGTTGCCTTAGTCTATTACTAAAATGCTCCTCTGTTCAGCCAAGGTGGCATGCAGAGGGTGAGATACATTGTCCAGAATTACCAGGATTTTCCGTAGGGCCCTTCTTCCTACCACAACCTCCGGTGTGTCCAGTTCGACTCTGATAACAGAGCCAGCCTTTCTAATCAGATTATTGAGCCTGTTGGCATCATCTGTGCCGATGCCATTGCCCCAGAAGATTGTACTGGTAACAACAGACTGGTAGACCATGAGAAGGAGAGGCCTGCATACTCCAAAGGACCTCAGTCTCCTCAAGAAGTAGGGGCGAATCTGACCCTTCTTGTCACTTCAAGGACTCTTTATCTTGTTGTTTCATGCTCCCATTATTTATAGCTGTTTATTTATATTTGTAGTTGCACAGTTTGATGTTTTCTGTGCTCTTGCTCTTTCATTGATCCTGTTTACAGTTACTGTTCTATAGATTTGCTGAGTATGCCCGCAGGAACAAGAACTTCAAGGTTGTATGTGGTGACATATATGTACTCTGATAATAAAATTTTTACTTATTTTACTTTACCTGGGTATGTCCTTGATGGAGGGTAGGCTGGTGCCAGTGTTGCTTTGGCGAGTTTTGAATACTGCTGCACTGCGATTTCCACGCCGAGCAGTGAAACAGCATGTTAGGATACTTTCTACTGAGCATCTATAGAGTGACATGAGCATAAATATTCAACTATGACTTGGAAGTTCAACTCGGGGTTAAACAGGATCTGGTGAGGCATACTATCCTTTCTGGGGCAATGGCTGCAGAGGCAGAGGCAATCAACTTAGACGCAGAAGAGACTGCAGACGCTGGAATCTGGAGTGACCATCCGCGGGAAGAAGTCAGCAGATTGAGCAGCGTCGGGGCAAGGAAAGGAATTGTCAATGTCTCGGATCGAAGCCCTACATCAGAACCGTTGAAACCTTGCGATCTATTTGGAGCTGGTAGCAGAAGCAGTAAAAGATGCCTTCATTTAAAATGCTGAAGTTGCGGCTCGTCTGATATTAGCCTGTTACAGCATACATGGGCGGCACATTGATTTACGCTGCAGGAGAGGCCATGGGAGGAAAGCAGATGACTACGGTAAACGTGACTGCCAGTTTGCTGTGTTGTCCCCGTGGTGCAGCGAGGCTTCAGGTCTCCTTTCAGAAGACTGGAGCTGCCCTGCTGGCCAGCAACTAGGGCAGCAATTTCCCATGGTCTTTGCTAGGTAGGTGTGTAATGTCCTGCAGATGCAGCTGGTGGATAATATGATGTGGGCAATCTTCCTCCAGTGCCTAATCAAGCTTTATTCATCTTGCATTACTTGAAGCATGAATTCTGTGTTTGGGATATATTAATACCAATTCCAGTCATTAATTTTAATTTAACTTTGAGACCACCACAGTAGTTGGCAGATTGTGTATTTTGTCACTCGCAGGCAAGTTTATAATGTTTGAAGTTCTTTATATGTATTCTTTCTGTATACTTCACCATCTCTACCGTTTTCTTGCAGATGTTCCAATTACAGTTGCTTTCTGGCCAGATACGTTCAGCACTTCTGTTTAAAAATTATTGTGTTTTATATGAAACAGTTATGAATGCAAATACAAAATATTCAAAAACAAAATCAAACTCAAGTGACACTGAAAACAGCGCTTGCAAATACATATATGAAGCCATCTGCCTCTTTGTGAACATTTTACATACGAAGCTTCTCTTTGTCTAGACTTGTGATCTGCATACAGATTGCAAACCCATAACATCAGGTAGAAAATGGCACAATTTTGCATCAATGTTAATGGTTTAAAGTATTAACATGAAACTTATTTCCACTCCGTACGATACCATGTAGAGGTCGTGCTGTGCAGATAGGGTCAGGTCTTGCAAAAGAGATTCTTCCAATTTCTCAGCACGTTTGCCAGTCACATCTTGTCATAGAGTCTTAGAGAAGCGCAGCACAAGGAACACTCCCTTTGGCTCAACTCGTCCAGCCAAACCATGTAAATTGCCTCGTCTCATCACCCTCCATGCTCTTACCATCTGTGTACTTGTCCAAGTTTCTCCGAAACGTTGAAATGGAGCTTGCATGCACTATTTGCCCTGCCAGGTCATCCCACACTCTCACAACCCTCTGAGTGAAGTATTTTCCCCTTATGTTCCCTAGAAACTTTTCAGCTTTCACCCTTAACCCATGACCTCTAGTTGTAGTCCCATCCACCCTCAGCGGAAAAATCCTGCTTGCGCTTACCCTATCTATAGCCCTCATAACTTCGTATACTTCTATCAAATTTCCCCTCAATCTTCTACATTCCAAGGAATAAAGTCCAAACCTATTCAATCTTTTCTCATAACTGAAAAATATGCTTTTCTACCCACATAAGTCAGTGCCAATGTATTAAAATTTCTGTAATATTGTACCCCTGACGTTAGAGTAGAATGGATAGTTTGCTTTTTTCCCTACATCATTTTCCAATGTGTTCCTGTACTTGTAGTACCATGCATCCATGGATCTCCTGCTTCTTGGACTGTTGTCTAACGTTGACTATGCCCTGCATCGCGCCTTTACTCACTGTATTAATCTTCACGCCATTTTCTCCTTTGTTCTCCCAGTGCCACGTTTCGGTTGCTTTATTGTGCTTTCCTTGCCATATAATTTTTGAGTTCTTTTCCTGACTCTTTATGGAACTTCATGCTTCATTGTTCCCCTGTTCTTTCTAAGTTTTGTACTCAGCCAGATTATTGTCTTATGATTTCTATGCACTTACTCCTTTTTTTCTGTGTTGTACATTCACTGTGCTTGTGCTATTTCCTTCTTGCAAATTCTTTCCAATGTCTTGCCCTATTTATCTCTGTTCTCTTCATATTTTGCACAATATTTATCCATTGTCATCATTCTCCTTTACATAACGCACCTATTTGGTTTTAAAAGCGAGGTGAACAGCTAAAAGGAATCCTGCAAATTTCAATTTCATCAAAGATCATAGACCAAAGGAGGAAACCTGATTTTCATTTTAGTTGACCCTCGAACAGTACCCTACCATTATTTTGTCTGTGTTCTAGCGAGTAACAAATATTTTTTAAAATTATTTAACGTAACTTTCTTCATGTTTTTCAGGTATCTGTGCAACTGCATTTTGAAAGTTTAAATCTATTTCTGCCATCCTATCTGACAGTCTATTCTGAATCTAAACCATCTGAAGATTTTCTTCATATCACCTATACTTATTTTTCCAATAATTTAAAATCTGTGGGCTTTTGACCAGAGTATCTCTTTATTTATTCTCTTGGAAATTTTCATCGTTTTCAACGCCCTCATCAACTCTTCCCTCTGCTCCATGAACAACCTCAGCTTCTGCAATCTCCTGAGGTATTTCTCAGTGCTGGAACCATTCCAGCAAATATCATAGAGTTCAAACTTTGCGCCTTGTAAGCTGGTGCAGCAATAATAGTGCCAATGCAAATATCAATGGTGCACATATTACATGCAGACACTTTTTCCCCAGGAGGTGTGACCACGCAAGGAGTTGGAGAGTGCAAATTTTGGAGAGCTTCCATATTTGTGTGACTTGGCTCCAGAGCTAGTCTCAGCACAAAGTTTTCACAGGTAACTATTGGTTATGAGTTATTCATGTTGTAGCCAGGGGGAAAAAAAACCACTAAACTGGAGGACTGGGAGAAGTTTGCTTTCATACTACCACAGAGAATTTAGGCAGCCCTCCTGCAACATTAGTCTACTTCTAGTGCCCTCGTCTGGAAAATCAAACTTACCCTGCATGCAAAAGTGGACATGAAAATCAATGTGGGGTCATCTTCAATGAACTCCAAGACCATAAGCGCCTTTGCAACTTCCATCAAGAGAAACCTGCAGCCATTACTTGTTTTCACAACCACCTCTAACAATGTGGATCTAATTGACGTATCAATATTTTGTTCCAGTCCAATATCTCCAGCATCACTCCACCAGTCCTTGTGGGCGGCCTAACTCTCTCAAAATGCTGCAGGAACTTATCAGATCAGGCAGCATCTATGGAGGAGAGTAAAACAGTCAACGTTTCTGACCAAGACCAATCATGAGGTCCTGAAGAAGGGTCTCGGCCTGAAGCATCAACTGCTTATTCCCCTCCATAGATGCTGCCTGACCTGTTGAGTTCCTCTAGCATTTTGTGTATTGCTCAGGATTTCCGGTATCTGCAGAATCTATTGTGTTTATGGCCCACATCCCTCACAAGCCCAATCACAGTCTCCTAAAATAGGAATTCTGCTCCAAACTCCTTAGTGGTCATAGACACCAGTCAACTCACAGTGTACAAAGCTTCCTGTGCAAATGTATCATCCTTACTGTTTTATGGAAATCCCAAGTCCCTATCCTCTGCTCATAATGAAGAATGAATATCCAGAATAGTACCGAGTCCTTGTCCCTTTGTTGGGACATGCACAACTCCAACTAAAACAGTGGACAGAGTGCACCACCTCAGAAATTAACCACTCACCTTCCTGCCAAACATTTCCTGCCCTCCCCTCAACTCTGGGGTAGTGTCTGTAGGCCCCGCATTAGCCTTCCCAGTTAGCTCAGTATTCATGGAACTGGAATGGAAGCAAGTCATTCTCAATCCCTAAGAACAAGCGTGATAGAGGTAATGCATTTAAAGACTAATAAAAGGGTGTAGTGTGGCATGTAAGATTTAACTACAGTAAATCCTGATTTAGAGTCCAAAAAATCAATTGAAGATAGTTGACTTTCAGGGTGTGTGTGTGTGTCAGAATGCATCCTATATATTTGCTAATAGAAACTCTAAATTTATTTTTTTTTTTATTTAGAGATGCAGCATGGTGTTATGTCCTTCCTGATGCAGTTTGTTATTTTATTTCTAATTACTAGATCTCATTGCTTAACTGTGAGTTCATAGTTGTTGCTGATTATGCATTATCACGTTGTCAAGCAACTAGCTTTCGTCATCAGGTCAGCTGTTTTATATCATCTGTACATCTCATTTAGTCACTAGTAGATAGAAATACTTTGTTAGAAGTCGAAGGAATTTCTATCAGTATTTGAATCTACCTTTCATGAGAACGCCGAGAAGAACTGTCTTTCTACATCAGCTCCTTGCGCACTGTAATGCATTGGTAAACAGTAAACCCACCTTCAAAATACAACTACACCGGGACTGAAGTTTAACTATCTGTCCAGCTTAAGAAAATGGGTAAACTCCTGAATACATGGTAGCAGGCCCTTCCTGCCAAATAAGTGGCACCCAATTACACCCATACGACCAATTAACTCGTACGTCTTTGGACTGTGGGTGGAAACCGGAGCAGCCAGATGAAATCCACGTGGTCACTGGGATAACGTGCAGACTCCTGACAGACAGCAGCGGGAACTGAACCTGCATCACTGGCTCTGTAACCGGGGCCTATCGTGCCGCCCAATTTAAATAACAATGGCTGCTTTGACTGTTTTGGTTAAGATTGTGTACTTTTAAAAAAAAGCCACCACATTGCAGTTTGTCTTCCCTTAAGGTCAACACAACCAGCCTCTTTGTTTAGCAATTTGACACAAATAAGGCAATTTTCTCCAAACTTTCAGCCCTTCTTAGCAGAATAGAAACCCTGCTAATAAAAGAGTTTACTGGAATGCCACGCAAGATGCAGAAAATGTGCAGCACATTAATCACAGATCAATCGACTCTGGATGATGGACTATGAATCCCAATTAGCATTATTAGCCATGGTGTCAGGGACATCGAGTCCGCTCTGTTTCACCTGCTTTAATCACAAATGAGAATAACACGAAATATAAATGTTTTTTTCTCTGCGGCTAAGTATTTGATAAATGATACCAAGATGTGTACGAGTGCAGGCACAGTCTGGAACACAGCAGTGATCAATATTATGTGGGGCCACAGCTGCTCAGAAACGTTTCAGTTCATGAGTTGTGACCTTATAAACGTAGCTGCCAATCCGGCAAGGAAAAGTAATGTGCACCCTAAACTGAAATTATCCACTTTTGTGATACATTGCTGGCTCACATGGCCTTTAAGATGCGGGTGTTGCTTGATATTCCAGGTCTTTGGTCAAATATCAACAATACTGAGTCTACGTGCATTCTTTCTGTCAGTGCTGGGAGATTTTCTTGTTTGTTTTCTCCATCCACTTGAGTCACGTCGATCATGGGCGACTCTTCATTTTCCACGTGTGTTCTTTGTGTTTTCGGTAAAGGGAGAGTTTCCTTCTCTGCAGTGAATCGCAGGAAAGCTCCGCCGCTAACCTGGTCTACACGTTCCTCTGCCTGTCTGGCTCCCACCAACCGACAGTTGTTGCAACGTCAGCCTCTTTTGCCAACCTTTCGCAACCTCTCATGAGAGACACAAAGGTTGCTGGAACCAGGAGCAACAAACTACCTGCTGGAAGAACTGAGGACAGGGTCAGTTCCTCCCTGGATTCCTTTCCTCCCATAGGTGCAGCTCAATCGGCAGAGTTCCTCCAGCCATTTGCTACTTGCTAGATCTCATGGCATTGGCTAGTAAGCACTGCTTTAAATCCTCTTAGCTGAGCAAGCCATCGGGAAGGTAGCAGGTGGTCAAATCCTCCGGCTGGCGGTCTTTTCGATGATAAAAATTAACTTTATTTGTCATATGTGTATCAAAACATACAGTGAAATGCCTCATTTTGCATCAAATCATATCAGCAAGGATTATGTTGAGAGGAGCTTGCCAGTTTTCCATGTTTCCGATGCCAACTGAACGTGCCCACAACTCGCTAAGCATGACGCCCACTATAATGAGGGAGGACACCAGGGCACCCAGAGGAAACCCACACAGTCACAGGGAAAATGTCCTTACAGACAGCAGCAGGGACTGAAGAGCAGTACCCTAAGCACTACACTGCTGTGGTGCTCAGCCACAGCTGAGTGTGGCTTGCTTCTGACTGATGAGTATGGGATAGGGTTTGTGTACTGATTCTCAGTGGTAACCAGCAGTGGAAAAGGGCCAATCAAACAAAGTACTGGATTTCAATGGCACTGGAGGGTTTGCTTCCTAACGTCAAAGTTCAAAGTAATTTTATTATCACAGCACATCTATGTCACTATATACAACCCTGAGATTCGTTTTCTTCTGGGCATAATCAATAAATCTATAGAATAATAACCATAACAGAATCAATGAAAGACTGCTCAACTTGGGCACTCAGTCAGAGTGCAGGAGACAGCAAACTGTGCAAATACAAAAAGAAAGAAAGAAAGAAAGAAAGAAAGAAAGGCAACAAATATCAAAAACATGAGATGAAGAGTCCTTAAAATTGAGTCTATTGGTTGTGGGAACATTTCAATGATGGGGCAAGTGAAGTTGAGTGAAGTTATTGTTTTTGGTTCAAAAGCCTGATAATAACCGTTCCTGAATCTGGTGATGTAAGTCCTGAGACTCCTGTACCTTCTTCCTGATGGCAGTAATAAGAAAGAATATCTGGGTTGTGGGGATCCCAGATGATAGATGCACTTTCCCAGGACAGTGTTTCATGTAGATGTACTCAGTGGTGGGAAGGACTATACCCGAGATGGACTGGGCTGTATCTATTATTGTTTTGTAGGATTTTCCATTTAAGGGCATTAGTGTTTCCATACCAGGCTGTGATACAGCCAGTCAATATACTCCCCACTACACATCTATAGAAGTTTATCAAAGTTTTAGATGTCATTCCAAATCTCCACAAACTCCTAAGGAAGTAACACACACAAAATGCTGGTGGAACACAGCGGGCCAGGCAGCATCTATAGGAAGAAGCACTGTCGACGTTTTGGGCCGAGGCCCTTCGTCAGGACTAACTGAAAGAAAAGATAGTAAGAGATTTGAAAGTAGTGGGGGGAGGGGGAAATCTGAAATGATAGGAGAAGACCGGAGGGGGTGGGGTGAAGCTAAGAGCTGGAAAGGTGATTGGCAAAAGGGATACAGAGCTGGAGAAGGGAGAGGATCATGGAACAGGAGGCCTAGCGAGAAAGAAATGGGGGGGGAGCACCAGAGGGAGATGGAGAACAGGCAAAGAGTGATGGGCAGAGAGAGGAAAAAAAAGGATGGGGGGAAATAAATAAATCAGGGATGAGTAAGAAGGGGAGGAGGGGCATTAATGGAAGTTAAGGAAATCAATGTTCATGCCATCAGGTTGGAGGCTACCCAGACGGAATATAAGGTGTTGTTCCTCCAACCTGAGTGTGGCTTCATCTTGACAGTAGAGGAGGCCATGGATAGACACCCCACCCCCTCCTGTCTTCTCCTATCATTTTGGATTTCTCCCTCCCCCACTACTTTCAAATCTCTTACTATCTTTTCTTTCAGTTAGTCCTGACGAAGGGTCTCAGCCCGAAACGTCGACAGTGCTTCTTCCTATAGATGCTGCCTGGCCTGCTGCGTTCCATCAGCATTTTGTCTGTGTTGCTTGAATTTCCAGCATCTGCAGATCTCCTCGTGTTTGCATTCCTAAGGAAGTAGAAGCTTTACCATGCTCTTTTTGTAATTGCACTTGCGTGCTGGGCCCAGGACAGGTCCTCCAAAATAATAACACTGAGAAATTTAGAGTTGCTGACTCTCTCCATCTCTGATCCTCTGCTCATGGACATCTGATTTCCTTCTGCTAACGTCAATAATCAGCTCCTTGGCCTTCCTGACTTGAGTAAGATTCAAGTGCATTCAAGATGCAGGTACATTTATATTCAAAGAATGTATAAATTATACAGCCTTGAGATTTGCTTACAGCCACAAAGCAAGAAACCCAAAAGAACCCAATTTTAAAAATATAGAGACCAAACCCAATGTGCAGAGAAAGAAAAAAAAAACACAAATCATTCAATCAAAAGATGCGTCACAGCATTCCAACCCATATTGAGTCCTTAGATCCAAGTCCCCGGAGTAGGCGCAAAGCCTCGGTCTCAGTTCATCATATTAGTGGGGCAAATTCAGGGCAGTCTAGCAGCCCCAGTGTCACAGAGAGAGGAGTGAACATCACAGGAGAGCGAGCAAAATTTGATTGACTCCCGCCTCTGGTCCCGAGGCCCTGCCTTTCCAGTCTACCTGGGCTGGCACTTAAATTGTCCAAACGGCGGACTAGGCCTCACATTAGGATCTGGGCCTCGACCAGCCCAAAGCCACGCTCGACCTCACCAAAACAGCTCAGCACTCAGAGCGATCCAACTTGGCACCCGGGCGGGCATCAAAACCCCTCAGCCTCGACTCCTCTCTAAATCTCCCACTCTATCTCCATCTGAAATGATTTTACCATGCACCAGCATGGCTCATACATCGAATTTGCTTTGCCTTCGCTCACCTCTTCAATGTTTGTGGTGATAGTTTACCACAATTTACTTCAGAAAAGGTGTTATTAATAACGTTTAATTATCAAGGTTTAATAATGTTTAAGTATTTATAAGAGGTTGTTGCTATGGCACCACTCGGATTTTTAATCTCCCTCCTATATGCCAATTCGTCACCACCTTTGATTCGGCCTATGACAGTGGTGCCGTCAGCAAACTTGACGGTATAGCATTGGAACTGTGCTTAGCCACACAGTCGTAAGTGTAAAGCGAATAGAACAGGGTGCTCTACTGGTACTATCAGGAGATGGGAAATGAGGAAATGAGAATAATGTTAAAAAACGCACAGAAGTAGTAAGTTTAGAAAAAGATGACAAAAAGCCATGTAAACTCTTAATTTACTGCTTTAAGACAATATCAGGTGTTATATAGCTTTTAGTTACACCTTCAAATCAGACCAGCCCACACCATCTGGGAAATGCAGAATAAATTACACTGAGATACAACTCCTTTACTGCAAAATAGTGAGTTTTAGAATAGCATTATAAATTTACATTCATAGTTCAGAACTCATACCTGATTTTAAAAAAAAGTGAATCTGTAATTTAATCTACATTAAACTGATTATTTGGAAAATTATAAAAGAAGATTTTAATTAATAAACTCTCAGAAATTATGCAGCATTCCTACAGATTTAATTTCTGTCATTAAAATGAAGCTTCGCACTGAAATTCCTTTATGTGAATACGGATCCTTGCAAGAGTGATCGATCGGTGGCATCAGCCATTATCCTGATCCAATATAATAGTTCGGGTTTGATATTAGTATTGTGTTATGCTGTATGGTGACCAACAAAGCAAATCAATCACAAGATGATAATACAATAAAATATATTTAATTCTACTCATCAGCAGCTATGCATTAACAAGTATAATAAGGTTGGTTTGAATGACCAATCTCAAATTTTTTTTGCATTGATTTTTCCCGTTGATCCTCTTAAAACTAATCTCAGTATTAAAAAAGAGTGGATGGGATATCTGATACAAATTCAGGCCAAGCTGCAGACTGCTAATGGCTTCAGTAGTGCCTTTTACAGTCAAGCGATGGTTTAGGAGCAGCTGCCTTTAGCTCGTTTAAAAAAATTTCAAAACCCTTGTGTCTAATTCAGTGAGTTGGCCTGCAGTAGACAGCAAATTCATCTGCAGCAAGTTTCACAGAAAATAAATAGTTCAGAAGCAATAATTGAGTACTGTGCAGAAAAGAAAGTCTCTTGTGTAATGCAGCTTAGGCCATTATTTCAATGAGTTGGGTTTTAATACATACCAACTGTCCCTGTATTAAAGTTGCAATATCTCTTCAGTGCTCACTGCAGATTAAATCCTAGCATCAGAAACAGTTCTGATTTTTTTTTTGATATTTGAAGAGAGAAAATAAAAATTCAAAGGAGGTTGGAGAAAGTTCAACTCGATGCTTTACTGCTTTTGAAGATAGTTTGGCAATAGAGTAACCTATACCTCATTAACTTGTAGTGCTGCACATGTAATGTGACTACTACTGTACAGCTAACTTCAATAGTTTATTTCTACATCTGCAGATATTAACATTTTTATTTCCTCTTCTCAAGAAAGCCTGTGACTGATGATGTAGAATCTACTATTGATATCACTCCTGAGTAGTAATTCCAGCAAGAAACATTTTACAGGTACCTGTTAATGCAGCCATGTTGCTACATCTTTGAATCAGTCTTTTAGTGTATACTCTATAAGCAAAACGATACAAAGCTCTCATGGCTTTACAAACAGCGTGGAGATCGGGCATGCAAAGGTTTCACTGAAATGCCAATCACATCTACTTCCAGATTTTTTTTAAAGTGCAAGTTTATTTTAAACGTAGTGGATTATGGATACAAGGTCTGTTTTAGCAGCCCTCACAGCCATGGTGTAGTATGGTTTTGAAGAGCAGAATCTCATCCAAATTCTAAATCTGGCTGAGAATTACCAGGTAAAGCCTTACTTATCAGTAAACTCTTGTCCTGATCCATGATATTGATGGAACTGTGGTGAACTACATATACCTGTCTGGACACGCCCCCTCTGCTGACTGCTCCTGTGGCTCCTCCCACGGACCCCGGTATAAAGGCGATTGGAGACACCGCCCCGGCCTCAGTCTCCAGGATGTAGTGTGGTGGTCAATTGCTGCTTGTTCTTTCTTCCAGCCAATAAAAGCCTATATCTCGCCTCACGTCTCAGAGAGTTATTGATGGTGCATCAGGAACTTTAGGATATCATAGTTCATGAAAACTTGTGCTTTCTACTTCAAGACTGTTTTGTGGACCTGATCGCAGATCAAGTCCAAAAAGTAACAGTGAACAGACTATGAAGCACCCTTGATAAGAGAGATAGCACCTCAGCAGTATTTTTCTTTTAAAAGTTTGTGTATCACCATTCTTATAATCTGACAATCACATAATCTGATAAAACGTTGCTTTCTCAGTCAAACAACACGCACAAAATGCGGGTGGAACACAACAGGCCAGGCAGCATCTATAGGGAGAAGCGCTGTCGACGTCTCGGCCCGAAACGTCGACAGCGCTTCTCCCTATAGATGCTGCCTGGCCTGCTGTGTTCCACCAGCATTTTGTGTGTGTTGTTTGAATTTCCAGCATCTGCAGATTTCCTCGTATTTGCTTTCTCAGTCATCTTTTTTTTTTTGTTTTCTACACAAAGGCTGTTTTTTGTTGTTTTTCTTTAATACAGAGCAATAGGTAGATAAAAAAAAAGTAAGTCCCACACCAGACCAGTTACAGTTTAAAGCATAAGAGTCTGTACCCACTTTAGAACATAGAACACTAAAGCCCAGTACAGGCCTTTTGGCCCATGATGTTGGGCCACCATTGTAACCTACTCTAACATCAATCTAACCCTTCCCTCCTACATCACCACCCATTTTTCTATCATTCATGTGACTGCCTAAGAGTTTCATGAATGTCCTCAAAGTACTTGCCTCTGCAGCCACCCCTGGCGGGACATTCCACTCACTCACCATTCTGTGTAAAAACTTAACTCTGATATCAACATTCTGCTTTCCTCCTTAAAATTACCTTAAAATTATTGTATGTCTCCTTGTATTGGTTGCTATCGATGCAATGCTCCTCAGACAGGATGAAGAGATCATTACTCCCCAATGCCATTCGGCTTTACAATTCAACCGCCAGGGGAAAGATATGTTAAAGTGCCGGGGTTGATTGTATTTAATGTATTTAAGTAAACTACTTAAGAACTTTTTAAAAGCTATTTATTAATGCTTTTTTTGAGAGGGTGATTTTAGATGCATATCATATTTATACTGAGTTAAGTATTGTATGTAATTAGTTTTTGATACAATAAGTGTATGGGACATTGGAAAAATGTTGAATTTCCCCATGGGGATGAATAAAGTATCTATCTATCTATTTATGCCCTGGGGAAAAGTGCCTGGCTATCCACCTGATCTATGACACTTATTATCTTGTTTTGGAGCATATGTGACAACAAATTAGTTGTGTCCCTAGTAAGATTATTATTATGCAATATTATCAGAATCTATTTTTAGAGAGCTATCAGACGTCTGTATGAGTCAGATGAGCTTTCTTTGATTCCTGAGCATATCAGTTGGATCCCAATATTGACATTGATCACACTCAATCCTGTTTTTCCATTGTTCTCAACTCCCAGGTGGTTCCAGTAGCCTCAGTAATCTTTCATGGCTTGGCAGGTGAAATTGAACTCGAGATCTCACTGGCACAAAGCGGAGCAGGCTGCCATTAGAAGCTAGGCCTCGGCTCTGGACTGCTCTGATGGCCTTTTTTGCATTTTCCACGTCAAGGATATTTTCAGAGGCAATTAAAAACAGTTGAAATAGATATGCATAATTTAAAACATGAATGGGATTGTGCTGCACATGCTGGTCAGGGGCAGAAGCGAAGTGAACCTGGTCAAAGACAAAATTAAAGTCAAATTTATTATCAAATTACATACATGTCACCATATACTACCCCAAAATTCACTTCCTTACTGGCTTTTACAGGAAAATAAAGAAGTACAATAGAATTTATGAAAAGTATACAATAACAAAGACTGACAAACAACTAATGTGAAAAAGAAGACATATTAAACAAATAAGTAAACATAGATAGAAAAACAAAAAAACACAAGAGATTTTGCAGATGCTGGAAATCCAGAGTAACACACACAAAATGTTGAAGGAACTCATCAGGTCAGGCAGCAACTATGGAAATGAATAAGTAATCAACATTTCAGTCCAAGGCCCTTCATCAAGAATAAGTTAACAATACTGAGAACATGAGCTGTACAGGCCTTGAATGTGAGCCTATAGGTTGTGGAATCATATCTAGAGTTGAGGTGAGTGAAGTTATCCACGCTGTTTCAGGAGCCTCATGGCTGCAGGGTAATAGCTGTTCCTGAACCTGGGGGTGTGGGACTTCTGTACCTTCTGGCCAATGGTAGTAGTAAGAAGAGAGAGGGTGTGCGGATGTAGGGGTCTTTTCTAATGAATTCTGCTTTGTGGCAGTGTAAATGTGATCAATGGTGGAGAGGGCTTTCCCTATGATCTGCTCCGTCAGGTTGGCTAGACTGTTCTGTGTCTTGGACTCAGTGCTGAATGCAGCAGTAGTGCAGGTCGTCACAAGTATTGGCAATGCTCAGAAGGCACTGATTGCAAAGGGGACCTTTCCTAGTGAAGGACTAAGAAATGTGATGTCTCACGTTGACATCGTTAAATTGCTATTCAATGGTATAAGATGTTTATCTAAATAATCTGCATTGATATTGTCTGATTTATTCCTCTTGGGTTGTTGATCTCGGTTTTAGCTGTTTCATGTCCACCTACGGTATGTCTATCCATTGGCTGATTTCATAGGAACTCCCACTGGGACACCAGAGGTAAATTCAGCAACTTAAAATGAAATGTTCAGCTATTTTGTTTGAAAACAGTCCAGTTCCAATGTGTGAATGTGACCAAGAAGATCTAGCTGTTCGTTGTTCATTTGTCTCCTCGGGTTCTGCCATCTCTACAATTATTTGAAACAATGGTTCTTTAACTTCAGAGCATGAGTCCTGATGAAGGGTCTCAGCATGAAGCAAAGACTATTTATTCCTCTCCTTAGATGGGGCCTGACCTGCTAAGTTCCCTTGGCACCTTCTATGAGTTGCTCAAGTTTTCCGGCATCTGCAGAATTTCTTGTGTTAGTGATTGTTAATTTTCAATTCATTTTGTTTTCTAAATGGCATGAAAAAAGCACCTTGAGGATATTTCATGTGGGAGTATGCTTTTTATTCCTGAGTGAGATGGCCCTTGACATTGGGTCCAATTTCATCAGAGGCATCTTACAATTTTCCACTTCAAGAGGAAACACAAAAATATCAAGACAGGGAAGAGAAACTCTGCAGATGCTGGAAATACACGTAACACACACACAAAATGCTTGAGGAACTCAGCAGGCCAGGCTGAAGACAGGGGATTGGAGCCAGACTATGAAGTGAATGTTTTACAAAGGGGCATAATTGTCCAAAGACTACAAAAATGTCTCCATGAGGGATCTTTATCAGTAGGGTTCAGTACAAAAATTCAGTAGAGAAACCTCGGGATTTCTTGTCTTTTTCTTTAAGTGCCCACTTCTTGACTCATAGTGTGAATACACAAAGAAGGAAGCCTATTTTTGTTGACCCTCCTTGCATGTGCTGTGATGGGAGAGATTCCAGCAAGAATGGAAAGCAAAATAAATTCCGGATCTATGAGGATAAATTCATCAGTGTCCCATTTTCCTACTGATGCTGTTTTGGTTTTGGACGGGGTTCCAAGGATTCTCTTCACTTGTCACATTGCATGTCTAGGTTTCTTCAAGAGATCGTCTAACGAACTTGAACCTACCAAAAATTATTTATCAGTGTTTTGAAAAACATAAACACAAGAAATGCAAATAATTGGATATGGAGCAAAAAAAAAACAAAATTTCTGGATTCTTGGGATCTCTTCTTGGGAAGGTATGACCTGTACAAAAACGATGGATTACACCTGAACCCAAGGGGGGCCAATATCCTCGCAGGCAGGTTTGCTAGAGCATTTGGGGAGGGTTTAAACTAATTTGACAGGGAGATGGGAACTGGCTTGACAGGGCTGAGAATGGAGCAGGTAGTATACAAGTAGATATAGTGTGTAGTGAGACTGTGAGGAAGGACAGGCAGATAATTGGGAAAAATCGCAGTCAGTGGGATGAGTTGAAGAGTAACTTAGGAGCAAAATCAATACGGTTGACGAATACAGGACTGAAGGTGTTATATTTGAATGCACACGGTATACAGAATAAGTAGATAATCTTGTAGAGCAGTTATAAATTGGCAGGTATAACATTGTGAATATTACTGAGTCTTGGCTGAAAAATCATAGTTGGGAGCTTAACGTCCATGCCCAAGAATGAATCTTGTATTGTAAGGACAGGAAGGTTGGCAGAGGGGCGGGTGGCACTGTTGGTATTAATGAAATCAAATCCTTAGAAAGTGGTGGCATAGGACAGGAAGGTGTAGAATCCTGGTGGGTAGAGTTAAGAAACTGCAAGGGTAAAAAGTCCCTGATGGGAGATATATACAGGCCTCTGAACAGTAGCCAGGATGTGGGCTGCAAATTACAACAGAAGGTAGAAAAGGCATGACGCAAGGCCAATGTTAGGATAGTCATGGGAGATTTCAGTAAGAGGTGAATTGGGAAAATCAATTTGGAGCTGGATTCCAAGAGACGGAATTTGTAAAATGACAAAGAGATGGTTTTTTTCAAGCAGTTTGTAGTTGAGCCCTTTAGGGAAAAGACAATTATGGATTGGCTGTTGTGTAATTAACTAATTTTGATTAGGGAGCTAAATGTAAAGGAACCCTTAGGAGGCAGTGATCATAATACAATAAAATTCACACTGCAGTTTGAGAGAGAGAAGATGCAGTCAGATATTATCAGTATGACAGTGGAGTAAAGGGAATTACAGATGCCTGAGAGAGAAGCTGAACATAATTATTGGAAACTAACAGGGAGAACATTGAAAACTAGGCTGGAGTTTCTGGGGCCAATTTGGAAGGTGCAAGATAGATACATCCCAAAGACAAAGAAGTACTTTAAAGGAAGAATGAGACAACTGTGGCTGACAAGGAAAGTCAAAGACAGCATAAAAACAAAGGAGAGGGCATATAATAAAGCAATAATTAGTGGGAAGTTAGAGGATAAGGAAGGTTTTAAAAACCAACAGAAGGCAACTAAAAAAACCACAAGAAGAGAAAAGATTAAATATGATTAAACGCTAGCCAAAAATAAAGACGATACCAGAAGTTTTTACTGATATATAAAGAGCAAAAGAGAGGCAAGAGTTGACTTCAGACTGTTGGAAAAGGAGAGGTCATAATGGGGGACAAAGAAATGATGGATGAACCTAATAAGTATTTATGTCAGTCTTCACTCTTGAAGAAACTAAGAGAATGCCAGAAATTTGAGAGTGTCAGGGGCAGAAGTGAGTGTAGTTACTGTCACTATGGAGAAAGTGTTGAGAAGCTGAAACATCTGAAGGTAGAAAGGTTAACTGGACAGGATGGACCACACCCCAGGGTTCTGAAGGAGGTAGCTGAAGAGATTGTAGAGGCATTAGTAATTAACTTTATAGGCCAGTTAGCCTGACTTCAGTGATTGGGAAGATGTTGGAGTCCATTATTAAGAACAAAAGTTTCAAGGTACTTGGAGGCACATGATAAAATAGGCCAAAGTCAACATGGTTTCATTAAGGGGAAATCTTGCCTGATAAATCTGTTTGAATTCTTTGTGGAAATAACAGGCAGGATAGACAAAGGAGAGTCAGTGGATGTTGTTTACATGTATTTTCAGAAGGGCTTTGACAAGGTGCCCCACGTGATGCTGATTAATAAGAGCCCATGGTATTACAGGAAAGATATCAGCATGGATAGAAGATTGACTGACTGGCAGGAGGCAAAGAGTAGGAATATATGGGGCCTATTCTGGTTAACTGCTAGTCTCTGGTGGAGTTCTTCAGGGGTTAGTGTTGGGACCGCTTTTTATTTCCACATTATACAGTACTGTGAAAGTCTTAGGCATATATATTTAGCTCCCTCCCCCCACCTTCTTTATACAGCCACTGCCCCCTCCCTCTTCAGTCCTGACAAAGGGTCTCAGCCTGAAACATTGACTGTTCATTTCCACGGATGCTGCCTGACCTGTTGAGTCCCTCCAGTGTGTTGTGTTTTTTTTTTCTACCCACCACCACTACCCTCCTCCAGTTGGCAGAACTGGTACTCACACTTAATAACTTCTGTTTTGGCTCTTCCCACTTTCTTCAGACCAAGGGTGTAGCTATGGGCACTCGCATGGGCCCCAGCTATGCCTGCCTCTTTGTGGGTTATGTGGAACAGTCTATGCTCCAAATCTATACAGGTACTGCTCCACAAATTTTCCTTCGCTACATTGACGACTACATTGGTGCTGCTTCCTGCACCCATGCTGAGCTTGTCAATTTCATCGACTTTGCCTCGAACTTCCACCCAGCCCTCAAATTCACTTGGTCCATCTCAGACACTTCTCTCCCCTTTCTCGATCTTTTGGTCTCCATCTCTGAAGATGGACTGTCAACTGACATCTTCTATAAACCCACTGACTCTCATAACTACCTTGACTATACCTCTTCCCACCCTGGCACATGCAAAACTGCTATTCCCCATTCCCAGTTCTTCCATCTTGGCTGCATCTGCTCCCAGGATGAGGCTTTCTGTTCCAGGACATCTCAAATGTCTTCTTTCTTAAGGATTGTGGTTTCCCTTCTGCCATCATCAATGATGCCCTCACCCACATCTCCTCCATTTCCCTCACTTCGCCCTCACCCCATCCTCCCATCACCACAAGGGGGACAGAGTTCCCCTTGTCCTCACCTACCACCCCACCAGCCTCCGGATCCAGCATATTATCCTCCGCAACTTCCGCCACCTTCAACAGGACCCCACCACTAAGCACATCTTTCCCTCTCTACTGCTCTCTGCTTTGCGCAGGGATCATTCTCTCTGCGACTCCCTGGTCCACATGTCCCTCCCCACGGATCTCCCACCTGGCACTTATCACTGCAAGCGTAAGTGCTACACCTGTCCCTACACCTCCTCTCTTACCACCACTCAGGGCCCCAAACAACCCTTCCAGGTGAGGCAACACTTCACTTGTGAATCTGCTGGAGTTGTCTATTGCATCCGGTGCTCCCGGTGCGGCCTCCTCTACATCAACAAGACCCGACACAGATTGGGGGACCGCTTCGTCGAGCATCTCTGCTCCGTCCGCCACAACAGACAGGCTCTCCAGGTTGCCACCCACTTCAACTCAGCTTCACATTCCCATTCGGATATGTCCATACATGGCCTCCTCTACTGCCATGATGAGGCCAAACTCAGGTTGGAGGAGCAACACCTCATATACCGTCTGGGTAGTCTCCAGCCCCTTGACATGAACATTGAATTCTTCAACTTCCGGTAATTCCCTCCCCCTCTATTCCCCCATCTGAGTTTCCCTCTGCCTATCACCTCCCTCATGGTTCCACCTCCTTCTACACCCATAGTGCTTTCCCCTTACATTCCTTCTTCACCTGTCCTGCCTATCCCCTCCCTGCTTCCCCTCCCTCACCCCTTGATCTTTCCCCTTACTGTTTTTTCACCTGGCACCCACCAGCCTTCTCCTTCCCACCCTCCCCCCCCCCCACCTTCTTTATAGGGCCCCTGCCCCCTCCCTCTTCAGTCCTGACAAAGGGTCTCGGCCCGAAACGTTGACTGTTCGTTTCCACGGATGCTGCCTGACCTGCTGAGTCCCTCCAGCGTGTTGTGCATGTTATATTTAGCTATATATGCCTAAGACTTTTGAACAGTACTTTATTTGACAACATGGAGCAGAGAGCAAATCTGTAATTCTTGTGAAGCAAAGGATGTTGGGAATGGTGAGGGTGGACTGCCATGGGAGGGGTGTGGTTCAGGTGGCAAAGAAGGAGTGCCAGGGGCAGGAGGTGGCATGCGTACAGATGCACTCAGCCCTGAGATACCAGGCAAGGTATCTCATTTATTGATCATTTGTAGAATATCTCTCTGGTGTTTCCTGCTCACCCTCCCCTCTCCCTTCCCCCTTTTTCCAACCATGATTCCCCTCTCCCTGCCCCTTCACACTCTCAGTCTGCAATAGAGACTCATATCAGAATCAGGTTATTCATCACTCACATGTCCTGAAATTTGTTTTACTTTTGTGGCAGCAGTACAGTGCAATTCATAAAGTTCCTACACTACTGTGCAAAAGTCTTAGGCTCCCTAGCTATATATATGCTCCTACGACCTTTGAACAGTTCTGTATGTCAATGGTTGGGATGACAGAATTGATGGTTTTGTGGCCAAGTGTGTGCATGATATGAAGATAGCAGAAATGGTTGGTTACATTGGAAGAATTGACATATTTGATGACACAAAGGATAACTGGAATATGTATACTGATTTTGCTGAATGTAAAGGCATAGATTTTAGAAACATAGAAACATTGAAAACCTACAGCACAATACAGGCCCTTCAGCCCACAATGTTGTGCCGAACATGTCCTTACTTTAGAAATTACTAGGGTTACCCATAGCCCTCTATTTTTCTACGCTCCATGTACCTATCCAAAAGTCTCTTAAAGGACGCTATTGTATCCGCCTCCACCACCGTTGCCAGCAGCCTATTCTATGCACTCGCCACTCTCTCTGTAAAAAAAACTTACCCCTGACATCTCCTCTGTACCTACTTCCAAGCACCTTTGCTTCGAAGTTTGACTGCTCCAACCAATTCAGCAGAAACAAGAGAAAATCTGCAGATGCTGAAAGTCCGAGCAATACACACAAAATGCTGGAGGAACTCAGCAGGCCAGGCAGCATCTATGGAAAAGAGGTGTTACCATTGTGACAGGGGCTCACATACACCAAACAAATGCAGGTTTAAAGGTGAAACCTGCAGAAAATGCAACAAAGCAGGACACATACGAAGAGCCTATTGGGCAGACAAAAATAAATGGACAGCTCAGGGAAGAGAAAAAGCTGAAGAAGTCAAGTTACAGTCTCAGAGTGCACTAATCTGCACAGTGTCAATGAAAAATCTGATAATTTTCAGAGTGACTCAGGACTGTGTAGCCTTACAATTTACAGTGTGAAAATTAACAATCGTCAAGCAATAGGGCTTATGCCAGAAGTGAACGGCAAATTAATTAAAATAGAATTAGACACTGGTTCAGCTGTTTCAATCATTCCACAAAATGAGCTTGAACATTTCAAAGATTCTAAATTGAAGCCTACAGATATCCAACTAAGAACTTGTACTGGAGAAAAGATAACTTCCGTGGCAATGATATTCATGACAATGAAATACAACAACCAACAAGCTACATTGAGCTTGTATGTGGGAAAGAAACAGAAGGATCAGCATTGTGGGGTGTGATTGGCTGAGATAATTACAACTTGATTGGAGATCCATCCACCGTTTGCATGCCACATCCCCTACAATAAGGTCAACTGAAAGTGAACTAAGGAAGGGTCTGGATGATGCCACAACTGCGCAGATGCCGAACACGATGAAACATTGCCCAACAAAGGACAAACATGTTGGAGCCAACATTTATGCCTCTGGTTGGAAAGCACATTGGGCCAAGGAAGGACCATGCTGCTTAGTTCAAGCATGAAAGTGGTCCAACTACAACAATTCTTGTAAGCAACATACCTGAGAAAGCTTCTGATATGTTAATCAGGCAGTTACTTGTGAAATATGGTTTGGTTTTAAGCTGGTAGAGAGATCAAGGTGCTTCAGGAAAGTTGCAAGCATTCAGCTTTTTTGAGTATAAAGAACCAGAGTTTACCCTGAGTACATTAAGGTTATCATATGAACTTCAAGTGGGAGACAAATAGCTGCTTGTAAAAGTAGATGCAAAAATCAAAGCCCCACTGGATGAACTGAAGGCCAATAAGAAAGAAGTCAATGGAGATATGAAAACAGAGGGTTTGTCAGATGAGACTGTGGATGTAGAAACCAAGAGGAGAAATCAGATTGTAAAGGAGTAATAGAAACATTAATAAGAGAATACTCCAATGAACTAAATGGACCTTCCCAAGATCAAGATGCACAAAATAGAAGAAGAAAAAGGAGGGAAGAAATGAAGAGAAAGAATGTGAATGAGAAAGAGAAAAGTGTGAAAGAGAGAAGGAATATGTGAAAGAAGAAGAAAGGGATCAAAGTCGATCCAGAGAGAGAAAAGGAGAAGAAAGGTGTCCAGAGCTGTCAGAACAACTGCCTGCAGTCTCAGAGTCAACTCCTACAACCACCCTGGAGGAGGCCTGAGAACCTGAGATGGTTTCGCTGCCACAAGTCTCACCTGCCAAGCAGAGTGATTCCCCATTGTCAGGAAAGACGTTATCCCTCAAGAGTAAGAAATCCTCCACATCATTTAAATCCTTAAGCCTGAATCGGACAATTTAAATTTACTGTGCTGTGGATGCCTGTATGTAATCATTGCATTATATAATATACTATGTGTATTGTTGCGATGCATTCTATATTGAATTGGAGTTTTAAGCTAAGCAGAGAGCAGAGTTGTGTATTTAATATTTCAGTAATATTTGAGTAATCATATATACTTTATTTGATTAAAGATTCTCATTCCTTTAAATAATTAATTACAGGTTATATATATGTAAATACGTGAAATGCATACTTTATCAATGCTACCACATTATATGTGTGCACCTTGCTAAAAGTAAACTCAAAGTTAGATCTGCAGTCCCAGACTCCCATGTCTTCCATTGAATTAGTTTAATATTTTGAAGGTACAAAACATAAAATAGTAATTTCCTTCAGTAAATTATTTTATTCATAAATATATCTGACCCCTGGTTTCATCTCACGGTTAGAGTGGTTCAACACCCTTGTACTTACCATCAATGTGGCTCTGCAGATGCTAAGGTAATTCTAGACACTTTAGTGATGAAAGATCGACGACCTGAAATGTCAGCTTAGTTCCCTTCTTCCTTGACCAGAAAATTATCTGAATCAAGGAGCACTTAATTTCAAGCTGCGAGAACATGTCAGGGGCTGTACTGTTCGCTATTCTGCAAGGATTCAGGCAGGACTTCAGAAGAAGTTCTGTACAGTTGCGGAGACATTGAAAAATCCTTTACCTCATTTCAACACCAAGAAGCCTGCTCCATTGACATTATGGGTCCCTTGGTGCCTGTATCAGCAGTCACAGATTCAACAGCAGAAAGTATAGTTGCTAGAGGGAGTTTCTGCTGCAGATCATTTCTGGAGTTGGCATGCTCTCCGAGGTTGACTGCAATCCTACGCACATATCCATTATGGTGTCACAGATATGACTGGGGGCTTCTCTAACTGAGCCATTATCTGCAGCAAATTCAGGGAAATTATCTCTAGTTCCTGTATATCATTTTGATGTTTTGCTAACATCTTTCCTTTAAAGAAGGGTATTTCTAATCTAGGGTCCCTAAGCTCTTCCGGTCAGATCAAATATTTCCTCAATCCTAGAGCAGCAGCATCTTTTGATACAGATAGAGAAAAAGAAGTGAAGAATGTAAAATATTTCCGGGCTGGATGACTTTAAATGCCTGAGTAATCAACTTCGTCTGTATTTATTTTCCAACTCAAGGGTGATGTGAATGCAACTTAATGTATTTAGAGGTGCGATTTGTTGAGCAAGTCTAGAAAGAAATACAGAAGTCAAATATATTAATTAAAAGAAGGATTTGCATTATTTTTATCGCCTCTCATGATCCTTGCATGACCCAAATCACTTTTCAGCCTATTTCGTGATCGTGAGGATCACCTCTCTGAGGATCGTCACCTTATCGTGGCGGAGAGGTTTGTGACTTCCTGGGATCCTGAGCGTGATGCTGTCTGTCAGTTAGCCATCTGGCACTTAGCTCGTTGTAGGGTCAGCCAGGGTGGTAAGGTCAGGTGTGGATTTCCAGACAAACAGCAATCAAACCGAGAAGGCAGAAAAGCTGCATCAGTGAAGGATCCTCAGTCATCTTGCACTCCATGCTACCGGGCCCTAACCCAGATCCGTCAAAGACCATGCGTCAGCCTCCCCTTGTTAAACAGTCACACACAGTGCTCTCCATTAAGAGAATCCACCTTACCTGAATATGTGGATCCAAGATTGGCCTTTAGCTTCTGCACAGGTCCCCAACAACAACAATGGGAAAGATCTTTCTACCAGCAGACTTCTGAATTCTTGGTCTCTAGCAACATTCCAACTTAACAGAGAGTATTATTTAACCTTATGCTTGGGTACTGTGCTTCTCTTTGGTCTTGACATTACTGTGCTTAGGTCTTTCGTTATCCTAGAGAATCCATTGCATTTTTGTGGTGAACTACATATACCTGTCTGGACACGCCCCACCTGCTGACTGCTCCTGTGGCTCCTCCCACAGACCGTGGCTCCTCCCACAGACCCCGGTATAAAGGCGATTGGAGCCACAGACCCTTCCTCAGTCTCCAGGATGTTGTGTGATGGTCACTTGCTGCTTGTGCTTTCTTCCAGCCAATAAAAGCCTACCTTAACCCACGTCTCAGAGTTATTGATGGTGCATCAATTTCCTTCTGGTCTATCTCTTACCCACTCCATGTTCCAGTTCTGAATGCATTTCTACACTTGGTATGTAAATATCTCTTTTCCCTTCACAGTTGTTCAGGGATCTTCTGGGCACACCTGGTGTTACATGTTTTCTTTTAGAAATACCCAGTATTTGTATTTTTAAAAGTAGACTCTGGTATGGCTTTTATGCTTATTTACACATATTTACACTCATTTGAATTTAATAAAATAGAAAATGCTGGAAATGCTGTAAAAACTGTTTCCAACATTTTCGCCTTTTATTTCAGATCTGGAGCAGCTGCAGCTTTTGATTTTCCATTTGTGCTTACAATAATAAGTTGTTTATTTGATTTATAAAACTAATGTTTGTCAGTTATAAAACTGGAAGCTTCATGATCTTTCCCTCATCTCTTCTTTATTATGTGTAAGTATAAGAACCACCTTGAAAAACTAGGAGAACATATAGTTTGTTTGTTCTGTGCCATGTCTATGACATGGGTGATCATGGTCTTTCCATGACCATGGTTGTTCTTGACAAGTTTTTCTACAGAAGTGGTTTGCCATTGCCTTCTTCTGGGCAGTGTCTTTACAAAACGGGTGACCCCAGCCATTATCAACACTCTTCAGAGATTGTCTGCCTGGCGTCAGTGGTCACATAACCAGGACTTGTGGCATGCACCAGCTGCTCATACAACCATCCACCACCTACTCCCTTGGCTTCACAGGACCCTGATTGGGGGGCTAAGTAGGTGCTACACCTTGCCCAAGGGCGAGCTGCAGGCTAGTGGAGGGAAGGCACGTCTTACACCTCCTTTTCTAGAGATGTATCTCCACCCCACCACCCAGAATCTATAGTAAGGACATGAAACATCGTTGTTTCACTCTTTGCCACACTTAGTTGTTACTTTCTTCAATAAAGCATATCATGTTGATAATTCCACTTCTGTTTTAAAAGTCAGTCAGATAGCCTCTTCCCTGATGGGCATGGGACAAGCAGTCCATGAGCAGGGTGGGTGGGATCATTTGTGATATATCTGGACTTGTCCAGGCACCAATATGTATATATGTCTTTGATCACCGGCACCGGCCTACCTGCCATACTGTATATACAGAAACGTGCCAGAATAAAAGCCAGCAATATCAGGAAGTATCCCACCCACCCTGCTTAGGGACTGTTTGTCCCACTAAGGGAAGAGGACATACAGCATCCACACCAGAACCACCAGACTCAAAAGCAGTTTCTGCCCCCAGGCTGTCAGACTGATCAACCCCACTATGCCCCACCATCACAACGTACACATCACCTAGTGACACTTAGCATGCATACGATCAGGCTATGCATATGACAGTTACTTGTACATGGTGCTTTATAGGATAGCTTTTGTATTAATATTTATTGCATGTAATGATTGACAAACAAGAGAAAATCTGCAGATGCTGGGAATCCAAGCAACACAGAAAAATGCTGCAGGGACTCAGCAGGCCAGGCAGCCTCTATGGAAAAGCGTAACCAGTCGAGGTTTTGGGCAGAGACCCTTCATCAGGATATCAGGACTCTTTTCCATCGATGCTGCCCACCCAGCCTGCCGAGTTCCGCCAGCATTTTGTGTGTGTTGCTGTGATGATTGTTTCGGGTTTCCAATCCAGTCAGCTTTGTGACTCCACCCTACCTTCATTTCATCTCCAAGGTGAGTTCTTGATTCCCTGTGGTATGCAGAACCCCCAGTCTGCTCTGAAAGAGGGATCCATAATAACAGTAGCACTTTAATAACTGCAGCTTGAAACAGAAAGGATTCATTGCCCCTAAGGTGGGTGGTTGCGAGAAGGCACGGAGTGGAAATGAAACTTTGACAGCTAGTGATAGGGCAATGAAGAATGAAAAAAAAAGCACAAATCTAGAAATTATTTTGTGCACAACTACTTGCATGGAGCAGAATCCATATCCGATTTGATGGATGGCAAAGGGCAGGTGCTGTTCATTGATGCTAGTGTGAGGGGGCTGTTTATTTTTGGCACTGCAGGCCATCCTCCATAGAAGCCAACTGCATTTCATGTCTAGCAGGATGTAAGCTAGTAGCACAGTACCTACTGATCTGGGAACAGATGCGAAAGCAGATGGACAGCCTTAAGAAAGCTGCCAAGGTTGCCCAACAACACCATACTACAGATAGATAGCCCTTCTAGGCATTGCCAACAAAGTGTTGACTGCCAACCTAATAAACAATTATTGCTGTCCCATGCCAACCCTTCATACAACCTTATAATGCTTAACTATGCATGCCCATACTCCAGAAGGGCACTCATTTAAGCTGCTGACATCTTATAAGGGGCAATTAACAGTTCAGGCCTGTTTCAGACACCTTTTCGGATTCAATAGCGTCAGTTACCTCAGTAACAGTTTGAGAGCTTTACTTTTGCACTGTCCTATATTGAAGAATGTAACCCGGGTTAGTAGCTTGAGCATTCCACACATATACTGTATCCTTCCAAATTCTTTGAAAATTAATAAAGTTAATGAGATCAGATGAACTGAGAATTGCACCAAGAGCTTAGATGTAAATTGTTGGGTTGCTTGCTGTCTTATTAATAAACTTCTATCATTTGAATATTTATTTAGATAAATAGTTGCTTCATTCATAAAAGCACTTACTTTTCATGTAGTGATGTAAAAAATATGAATAATGATGCCCACTTTGGTGTGTGACTTTATTTAACTTAAGAAATTTCAATCAGAATTCCAATGAGTCTAAATAGCTTATGTTGTCTATGTGGAGATCACACAGTAACATCATGCATAGGCAGCTTGCGAAAAAACAAATGTTGACTACTAAGAAACAAGGTTCTGATATGAACTTCATGTAAGTAACACCACCCTATCCTTCTTACCACTGAAATCCATTGAATAGAAAAGAATTTCTGTACTTAGACAGTAGGTACCAATTAAACCTGTTACACAGAAAATTAGTGTGCTTTTCTGTTTGAAGTGTCAAATTGACTCTGTAGAATTTTAGTTGGCTTCCTTTAATAAAAAAAAAGAGGTATTCAAATTTAACACCAAATAGATTTTTTTGTCTTTTGTATACAACTAACAAAATGAGGAGATGAAGCTCGACCAGTACTCCTCTCTCCTCCTCGAAATTGTCCCGCTGAAGCTCGACCTCAGCACTCCTCTCTCCTCCTCAAACTTTGTCCCCTCCGAAGCTCGACCAGCACTCCTTTCTCCTCCTCAAAATTGTCCCTCTGAAGCTTGACAAGCACTCCTCCTTCCTCCTCCAAATTGTCCCTCTGAAACTCAACCTCAGCACTCCTCTCTCATCCTTGAACCTTACCCCTCTGAAACTTGACTTCAGCACTTCACTTTCGTCCTCGAACCTTGCCCCCAAAGCTTAGCTTCAACACTTCTCTCGTCTCAAACTTTGTCCCCTTTAAAGTTTTACTTCAGCTCTCCACTTCCCCCTTCCTTTCCAGTCCTGAAGAAGGGGCTCAGCCCAAGATGTGGACTGTTTATTCCTTTCCATAAATGTTGCCTGACCTCCTGAGTTCCTCCAGCATTTGGTGTGCATTGCTCTGGATTTCCAGCATCTTCAGAATCTTTTCGGCAGAGGATTTTCAATTTGTGTTGATAATTGGTAACTTCATTTCTGTCTCCCTGAGCTCTTTCTTTGACATCTCAACCTCTTTTTCTTTATCCCTTGCTTTCATTCTCCCTCTTCTACCTTTTCATATTGTGTATTTTTTGCCTCTCTCTCACATTTTTTATTCCATCCTTTTTCATCAGGCTGCCAAGTACTGATAGTGAACTGCTGCTTATGTGACTCAAGTCATAATGACATTTTCTGCTTCCATTATAGCTTTACAGTCAAAAACAAAAATGCTTCATTGTGGGAACAGTGTCAGATTTCCTACTGCTGAGCCTCCTGTCTCTACACTCTCTGGTGAAGGACCTTGAACTTCATTTCCATAATGTGGAGGATGTGCCTGCTTCTTGCCTGGTCCACATGGCAACCTCCAATAATTGCTATCAAATTTCACATGTGATACTACTTGAACTACGTGGACTCCAGTGTTGAAGTTCCCATTCCCAATTCCACCAAAAAGGCACTCATTCCTATTACAAGCAACACAAGAGACTCTTGTAACTGCAGGCCATGTTTTGAGGTGAATATAGTTGAGCCCTTTTTATGCCACTTCATATGCCAGCCGCACTCGGCATATAACAGTCTCTAAAGCAAATGTCATGACTGATTCTCTTTTGAAAAACAATCACAAAGAGTTATAATTAGTATTAACCCTTTTACTGCCGCATGATCATAGATTCAAATAGGTTTTCAGCTCGTGCTTTCAGCAGTAAAAATTAACGTACATTTTTCTTGTTTTGATATTTTAACATTCATATCATCAGGAAAACTGAAACTAATATAGTACATGAATTGCATTGACTGCAAAGTTCAAGCGACTCAGTCTATGAAGTGCTGGGATTTTTTCAGAGTTAATTTTTTAGTATACAGTATGTGATAGCTTGCCAAAAATTTCCTTTTGACTATATAGGAAAGAAGAACCACATTGTTTCAGTCTTAGTCTTGACATTGAACAACTTGATAATATCCAGTGCGTGTGCGTTTTGATAACCATTCACTCACTCCACCTCTGACACACAGTAGCAGCAGTTGTTACCACCTAAATGATGGACTTCAGCAACTCACCAAGACTCGATAAGCAGCACCTTCCAAATCCATCCGGAAGGATAAGGGCAGGAAAAAACCATAACACTGCCCATACCCTGGAATTTTCCCTCCGAGCACACACAATGCTTTGGACTCAAGAGAGATCCTCTAAGATTTTGACACTCAGGAGCTTGAAGCTACTCACCTTTCCACTGTTGATCCCTCAATGAGGACTGGTGGGTCTTCTCTTGACTTCTCCTTCCTGAAGTCCGCAATCTGTTCCTTAGTCTTTCTGATATTGAGTACGAGGTTGTCATTGGGACTCCACCAACTGCTCTACCTCATTCCAGTAAGCCTCCTCATTGCCATCTGAGATTCTACCAACTGTGATGTCATCAGTGAATTTATAGATGGTGTCTGAACACAATCATGAATGTAAAGAGGGTGGTGGTGGTGTGGTGATTGGTATTCATCTGTCTTGAAGGACAATAGGTGATGATGGTCATCATCACAAGCCTGGATAGAAGCTATAGAGATCCTGAGATGCCCAGTCATCAAGATTCCCCTCTTGGCCTCACCAGTGTAGTCCAAAGGAAAGTTTATGAAGCACTACATAGAGCAGTGGGGATAAGCAGGCATCTTTGAAGTTCACCTATGTCGATAGTCAGTGAGAAGGACATGTTATTACTGATCTGCATTGACTGTGGTATCCCAATAAGGAAGATGAGGATTCATTTGCAGAGGGAGGTACCAAGGCCTAGGTTTTTCAAGCTTGGTTACTAGCATTGAGGGAATGATGGTGTTGAACTCCAAGCTGTAAATGACTAATGCAAATGAAAAAATAGAATCATTATAAGATATGCTTTCAGAAAAAAAAATGAAAATTTACAATAACTTGTTGACCTTGATGATTCTAACCATTGTAAGATGTTTGATAAAAAGATGAATTGCTGTTCTCCAAGCGTGTGTAGGTATTTAATGACAAAGAAGTCAGGATTGGAATGGCTAAACAATTGAAATGGCAACTGTAGGCTCAAATTCATACTTTTGGACTGAAAGGAGATGTGCAAAGTTCAAATTATATTTAATATCAAGGTACATTTATGTTACCATACACTACCTTGAGATACATTTTCTTGTAGACACTTAAGATGAAAAATAAAGAAATGCAATAGAATTTATGAAAAACTGTACATTAACATAGACTGACAATCAATGTGCAAGACAGATGTATCAATAAAAAAATAATACTGCAAACATCAGTTGTAAGGAGTCCGTGTAGGTTGTGAAATCAGGTCAGAGTAGTGGTGAGCTAGGTTATCCATGCTGGTTCACGTTGTAGGGTAATAATTGTTCCAGAACTTGGTGTGGAACCTGTACCTCCTGTCCAATGGTGGTAGTGGAAGAGAGCATGATCTGCATGGTAGGGTTGCTTCATGTAGCAGTGCTCTACGTAAATATAGCAATTGAGGAGACGGCTTTTCCTGTGATGGACTAGACTGTATCCACTACTTTCTGTAGTAATTTCCATTCCTGGGCATTGAGTCTCCATAACAGGTTGTGATGCAATCCCTGTTACAATACTCTCCACAGAGTATCTATAGAGGTTTGTCAAAGTTTTTGGTGACATGCCAAATCTAAATAGACTTCTGAAAGTAGAGAAGCTGCCTTGCCTCCTTTGTGATCACATTTACATGCTGGTGGCAGGACAGCTCAACTAATTGTTAATGCCAAGGAATTTATACATATCTCCAGACTCCTGCTTCTTCTTCTTCGGTTGTCCATTGGAATGCGATGACGACATCCACTCCTTTAATGGTGAGAACTTTGATGACTATACAGTCCTATCCTGGACCCACAAGTTCTATTGTAGGTGGGATATGTATATGTGGTAGTGATGGCAACCATGGCTGCGTTTCTCCTGGCTCCCTTCTGCTGTCTTCTGGTTGTTCTTTCCATCTCCAGAATACGAGCCCCGTCCCTACACAGCTGTCGCCAAGTGTTACGGTCAGCAGCAACATCCTCCAGGTCCTCAGGTCTGATCTTGCACTTCCTTAAAGCATTCTTCATCTGATCCTTATAGCGTTTCTTCAGCCCTCCAGCTGAGCGTCGACCATGATGTAGCTGGCCGTATAACACTCTGCGGGGTAGCCGACATGGGGGCATCCTTATCATGTGCCCCAGCCGCTGTAACTGATTCTGGGTGATCATGGCCGCAATACTTGTGCAGTTGGTCTTTACAAGTATTTCAGTGTGAGGCACCCGCTCACGCCAGGTAATTCCCAGGATGCGCTGAAGGCAGCTTATGTGGAAGCGCTCCAAGGACTTGATGTGACAGCTGTAGGTTACCCAAGCTTCACAGCTATAAAGGAGGGTGGTGACACAAACCGCTTGGTATACAGCGACCTCTGTGGAGGGACGAAGGCTCCCGTTCTGAAAGACTCTACACCAAAGTCTCCCAAAGGCAGCTGATGCCTGTTTAATGCGGCTCTGGATGCCATTGTCAATGCTGCTATCCTCAGAGAGAATGCTCCCCAGATATTTGAAAGATGGCACTACAGACAGCTTTTCATCACCAACAGTGAAGGCAGGTAGGGTGGGTGGGACACTAGCATTCCACTGGCAACCCACTTCTGCCTTGGTGGTATTGATGGTCAGCCCCATACTGCTGTACGCTCTCACCGCCACAGCAAGGACAGTCTGAAGATCCTCTGGAGTATGGGCCACAAGAGCACAGTCGTCTGAATACTGCAGCTCCAGGACCCGTTCTCTGTGGAGTTTGGTGGTTGCGTGGAGCCTCCTGATGTTAAAGAGGATGCCGTCTAATCTGACGTCCACTGCCACACCGCTGCTATCCTTAATCTCATTGTGGAGAAGCTTGGTAACACGTAGGAGGAAGATGTTAAAGAGCATTGGTGCTAGCACACACCCCTGCCTCACCCCTGTGTGTACAAAGAAGGGCCTGGACTCTTGCCCTCCTATTGTCACCTGAGCAGTCATCCCAGATGGAACTGGTGGAGGATGTTAACAAACTTATTGGGACAGCCAAACCTGAGGAGGACATCCCATAAGAGCTCTCTTTGCACAGTGTTGAATGCTTTGGAGAGGTTGACAAAGGCCATAAATAGGTCCCGATGTTGCTCCCGGTGCTTTTCCTGAAGCTGCCGGGCTGTGAAGATCATGTTGATCGTGCTCCTGTTCTTCCTGAACCCACACTGACTCACACAGGCAGCATTGACTCGATGATGTTGCTGATGAGCCTCTGAAGCATCACCTTAGCCAGGACCTTTCCTGAAAGGAGTGATATGCCCCTATTATTGCCGCAGATGGCCTTGTCACCCTTGTTCTTATGAACTACAACGATGTTTGCATTTCTCTATTGCTGTGGGATGTTCCCATCAGTCCAAGCCTTGGTGATGTACTGGTAGAGGGTGCGCATACACATGTACCCTCCGTTCTTCAGCAACTCGGCAGGGATATTGTCAGTGCCAGGGGACTTATTGTTCTTAAGGGAATGGACAGCTGATAGAACCTCCTGGAATGTTGGTGGTAGACTGAGGTCACAGATAGGAGGAAGTTCAGGCAGTTCGTCCAGGGTGGTGGAGTCTGCGTCAGAATCCTGATTCAGCAGGGTGTTAAAATGCTCAGCCCACCTCAGCAGAAAGGTATTCTGATTCTTCAGAAGTGTTTGACTATCTGCTGTTTTCGGGGAGTAACACACTGATTTATTGGGCCGTAGATGGTTTTGACAGCATTGTAAAAATTATGCATGTCATTATTATCGGCAAAGGGCTGGATTTCATGTGCTTTTTCAGTTCCCCACTCATTTTGTATGGCTCGTATTGACTTTTGCACTTTCCTCCGAGCTGCCTGCCAATGCTGTCTGATGCTGATGGATGAAGGGTTATCTAAAGTTGCTTGGTGTGCTTTGTGCATGTCCTTAAGCAAGTTGTGGATGGTGTCTGAGTTATCGTCAAACCAGTCTTGGTGGTTTCTGCTCTTATGGCCAATGGATTGGACTGATGTAGGTCCACTGTTGTTCCATGGTATTTTCTGAACTTAGACAAGGTTCCAGCTCCCTTAGTTTCTCAGCTAGGATGCGTCGAAACTCACTTCTTGCTTCTGTGTTTCTTAGGCGGTTGCAATTTAGCCTCTTTTTATTGGGCTTTTGTAGCCGCAAGAGGGGACGCACTTTTACATGGAGCTTGACCACAATCATACGATGGTCAGTCCAGCACTCTGCGCCTCTCATGGCATGGGTGATGAGAACATCCTTGTTGTCACTACGTCTCACAATGATGAAGTCGATCATGTGCCAATGTTTAGAGCGTGGGTGCATCCACGAGGTCTTAATATTTTGCCTTCTGCTGGAAGATGGTGTTGGTTATGCTCAGAGCAAAGAGTAAGTAGCCTCATGCCATTTGCATTGACCTTGCCAATACCATGCCTACCTAGCACTCCACTCCATATCCTAATAGGGGGTGCACCATCCCCAGTACCACTATCTTCACCATGATGAGGTAAATCCCGGTGGCAAGGGTGAACCCAGGACAACCGGTCCCACATCTCGGCTGCAGGATGCTGCCAGGTCCTTGGTCTGTTAAGGCCTGCCTGTTGTGCACCGCCAGCGCATTGCTTTTCTGTCAGGGTGTGCTCCCTTAGCTTTGTCTCACAAGGCTTACCACAAGGCAGTGGGGCTATTTACCCACAGCTGGGACAGCGGTGGGCCTGCACGCCACGTCTCTGGGGCCCACAGCTACTCCGAGATCTCCTGTAGTTTAGCCTGGGCCCGTAAGATACCCAGTTTCCGTGGGCGGCCCCGAGGAGGCACTGCAGGAGTCTCGGTGGTGGAGAGGCTCTGTACTGGCAGGAGGAGGCTTACACGCTCGGCTCCTCTTTTCACCCTCTGTTGAGAAGGCTAGCCAGCAGCAATAGCTGTAAGCAGAGAGTAGCGAGCAGGGAGCACTATGCTGCATACAGCATGCAGCGTGCACTAACTACAAGCACTGCTACACTACTGCACTAGACGCTTCACACACACCCTGTGAGCAAATACTCCACCCACACACCCAGACTCCTGCACCTTCTCCCAGAAGGAACTAATAATGTAGCTGGCTGAATTTACAACCCACTGTAGCTTTTTCCAATCCTGTGCGTTGGCTTCTCCATACCAGATTGTGATGCAGCCAGTTACAATGTTAACCGGTTAAAATTTCTGTGGAAGGTCAACCAAATTCAAAGTTGAAAGTACAGTTATTATCAAAGTACATATATGGCACCATATACAATCCTGAGATTCATTTTCTTGCGGGCAATCACAGTAGACAGAAGAAGCACAATAGCATCAATGAAATTCTGCCACCAACAAGATGGACGTCCATCAATGGTCAAAAAAATCCAACAAACCGTGAAAATACTAAAAGAAAGAGAAGACAAGAAAGAAATAATAATAGGCTGTGAGCTATCTAATATATTGTTTTGCTGTGAATAGAAATGATTACTTGAAGCTGATTAGAAAATTCCTACATAACAATCCACCTCTGGCTTTCTCTGCCAAACTTGCCTGCTCTCCTGTCCTTCCAATGTGAAGGGTGTTGTAGCTGTCAGGTGACAGCACCGAAGTATTTGTAATGAGTAATCTTATTCCAAAGAACCTGCGCCACACTGGTACTATAAGCTTGGGACAATAAGAATTGACTCCTTGCATGTTGAAGAGATCAGTTTTGAGAAGAAATCCAAATTCTGTCCCTTGCACCGAGTGGGTGAGTAACGATTGGTGTCAGTTGCTCTCACCCCTTCAATGGAAAAAAAAGATCTGTGGAAAAGGGTGGTGCACTGGGAAAAAGGCATAGTAATACCTTCAAACACATTTGACCAAACGGCAAAATACAAAAGTCTTGGTCCTGTCCACGATGGCAGAGCACAAATTCTGTTGCCTTCCAAATGCAAGGCAGGGTAGGAGCTTTTAAACCTAAAAGCTCTGCTGAACAGATTGCTGTACAAAGCGTTAATCATATGTTTTGTTTGCCTTCAATAATGGATATACTAGGTCGATTTGAACATCAACATTACCTGACCTCTCACAATATAACAAATTCTTTGTTTTCTATTGTGTTTGCGAGAATGAATGACCTCACATTTTATCATATCATATTCAATCTACCATGGTCTTGCCTGATCAGCTGGCTTGCACACATCCTCTTGGAGCTTTTACACATCCTCCTTCCCAGTCACAATCCCACCTGTTTCAGTATCATCAGCAAACTCGGAAATGTGGCGCATGGTCCCCCCGGCAAATCACTGATACAGACTGAGAAAAAATGTCACCCAGGCACCAATTCCTGCAGTACCCCTCAAGTCAGAATCAGTCACTCTGAGAACAATCTCTTTATTCCTACCACTTGCTCTCATTCTGCTAGCCGGTTCTCAATCCATGCCTGTACATTAACAATTCCAAATGCTCTAACCTTGTTGATCAACTGTGTGGCCCTTCCAACTATAGAAATACAACTCATCCACCGGCTCTCCATTCTATCAGTCACACCCTCAAAGAACTTTAGCAGATTAGTCAAACATGATTTCCCTTACATAAATCCATGCTGACTCTGCTCAATCCCATTATTATTTGCAAGGGATTCTGTTATTAAATTCTTTATTATAGATTCAAGCATTTTCCCTTTCACTGACATTTGTCTAACAGGTCAGTAGTTTCTTGTTTTCTCTCTCCTCCTTTCTTAAATAGTGGGATCATATTTGCTACCCTTCAATCCACAAGAGCAATTCCAGCATCTCTGAAAATTTGGAAGATAGCCAGAGTATCCATTAACTCTAAAGCCACTTTATTCAAAATATAGGAAAGGGGATTATCAGTTTCTTTGGGATTTATCGGATGCCAAGTTCATCATCTTATATGAGATTATATTTTGACTGATACCTGTTTTGTTAATATCCTCATTCTCATTATCCTGGATTCTCTAGAAAGTAGTTTGATGCTTTGAAATCATGGGCAAATTAGGATGTAAATGGAAAGGCTGGTGTAAACATCATTTATGACCTGATAAAGTCATTAAATGACATGTGACAGAATTTATGAGTGCAGAGTCTCATTGACCTGTGACCATCTCCAGCCACTTCTTCCTGGCTTTAGCTCAGACATGGTTCTCAGCAACATCTAAAGGAAAAGATCAGTGAGGGTGAGTGTGGGCTCTAAATGGAGAGATGGAAACAATGCTGTGAAGTAAGAAACTGGCAGCGGAATTAATTACTTTGACTCGTCTTCAGAGAAGACTCACAAACCCTGGTTCACTTGGCTTATCTCTGGGGCGAAAATGCTGTCCGGTAGTGCACAGTCAGAAAGTTCGATCTGTATTCTACAGAGTTTAGAAGAAAGAGGAGTGATGTTTTTGAAAGCTATATGATTGTAACAGGGCGCTCCAGGAGAGATGTTGAGCTGCCTTCTGTTTGTGGGAAGGTGGTGAACATTAGAACATAGCTACAGAGTATGGAAGAATAAAGTGTGAGGAAGTTACTTCTCGCAGGTGGGGCTGGATCTTTGAAATTTTCTATCACAAAGGGTTGTGGAAGCTGTATCATTGGGGGCTCTTAAGGAAGAGATGGATACAATTTTGGAAAGGCAAGTGAATTGAGGACTATGTGAAACTGGCACAGAAGAGGGAAAGCATCCGGACCAGGTCAGCCATGAATGGCTAGCAAGCTTGAGGGGGTAGATGCATACCTCCTGGGCCCTATTTTCTTATGTACTTGTGGTCAGTTCTTGTAACCACACACTCAAATGAGTTAAAATTCCCATAATTATTTTCATTTGGACTGTTTTGTCTATTTTTGATGATATGACCTGGATGGTCTGAAAGCAGCCATTTAACGCTGCAATGAATTGACTTCTTGGACAATTATAATGACACAAGTATAATTACAAACCATAGATTTTTAAACAAGTTTACTGAAACTTTACTTTGGTTGTTTTGAAGTTGGTTGAAAGCTCCGGATATCGAATAGGATCAAATTCCTATCAATATATAGAAAGAGTTAATTTTGATTTTGAGATGAGTATATTTAAAACCAATTCCAAAAGAAAAGTTTTGCTTATGACCTGCCAACCTGCAGCATTCAGGTTGATTAAGAATCTGATTGCTGCTACAGAGCTGGAAGGCAAAATGTGTAAGGAGTTATTCCGAGTGGTCAAAGAACATCTGAGCCCAAGGCTACTAACTATTAGGAAACAGTTCAAGTGCAACCAGAGGATGCAAAGGGATGATGGAAGGTTTCATAGTTCATTGCCAAAGTGAGGAAATGCTCTAAATAGTGTGATTTCTCAGCAATACAACAAAACCATGTTTTTCTTTAGTTTTAAAGACGCATCGATAAAGAAGAAAGTTTGTAAAAATTGGACATGTTAGGAAGCTTACTTCCTTACTTATCACCCATTCTAGCAATTCTATTCCATGGCCTTAACCTAATTTTCTTTCGCTATGCTTGGGCAGGTTGTACTGAAATATCTGGAGATAAAATAAGTCACGGCCTGATTTAGTAGAACATTCATTCAAACCTAACTCCCATAGATCATGGCAATGCAGAACCCACTTGCAAAGTGATTGCAGGTGCTGAGCCTGAAAGGACATCGACAATGGATGAACATAGAAAACTGGGGCTATTTGGCTCTTTGAGTCTGCTCTGCCACTTAATGCAATCATGGATGATCATCCAATTCCAGTATCCAGTTCCTGTTTTCTCCTTGTCCCTCATGATCTCTTTAGAATTAGAACATTTTACTGGTTTGCTTCTAACTGTCTTCTGGGATAGAGACTTCAACAGGTTTGCCACACTTCAACTGAAAATGTTTTTCTTCAAGTCGGTCCTGAATAGCTTGTCCCACATACCCACACTGTGAACCCTAGTTCTAAAGTTCCCACTTTGGGAATATCATTCTTTCTTCTAGTCTGCACTGTCCTAATAAATTTTTAATTTATAGTCTTATTATATAGTGTAATTAAGACCATTTACTGAGATGCAGTGAGGAATAAGTCCTTCTGGCCCTTTGAGCCATGCGGTCCAACAATCCCCCAATTTAATCCTAACCTAATCACATGGCAATGACCAATCAACCTACCAACCAGTAGGTTTTTGGACTGTGGGAGGAAACTGGAGCACCAAGAGGAAATCTGCGCGGTCACAAGGAGAACATAGAAACTCCTTACAAGTGGCAGCGGGAATTCAACCCCAGTTGCTGGTACTATAAAGTGTTGTGCTAACTACCACTGTGCTGCCTCTTATATATTGGTGCATCCGTGGGACTTAGTCAAACAAATCTTTGCCACACTCTCAACACTTCAAGAATGTTTGCCTTTGTTCACAAATTTCTCCATGCACAAACTTCCAATCTACTTCTGGGGGCCAAATCTTCGGGAAGAGCTAACGTTGACTTAATGGGTCCTGCTCTATGTTTCTGCATTCACACCCTATAGCAAACACCAGTGGTGATGCAGAGCTGTGATTTTTGAATGAATCCAGCCAAGGAGGGAATGTGAATCCTGCTGAGGTCTCTCTCTTTGCTGCTGCTCAGACAGAGAATGAATGAGGGAGCTTGGAATGAGATTAATTTTGACCTTATGTGGCAATATAAAATGAAGATAACAAATCAGCAATCCTGCGCATCACACTATGCGTGGAAATAAAAATTAGAAGTAAGGTAAATGGAACAGCAATTTGCTGTCAAAGAGTTTTGCAATAAATCAAATTGTTAAAATTTCCCTGAGTAGGTGCCTTTGAATGAATTGGGGAAGGACTTCCTCTCATCATTCTATAGACTCAGGCTTTCCTTTCCATTAGTGATTTCCTTCAGAATGCATTGGCATTACAACACCAAAGTTCATACTTCAAAGTAAGCCAGCATCAGTGTGTTTTTATTTCAAAGTTTTGCCGCATGAATTGATTCTGAGGCGAAACTCTTCGGCTGCTGGAAATCTGAAAGATGATGGAAATGCTGGTGATGCTCAGCAAGACCGTTTTGATCAAAAGTGATCAAGCTGAAATGTTGGCTCTGTCTCTTTCATCCATTCCGTTGCCTCTCCCGTGTTCTGTGTCATCACTTCAATAACACTCAACTACAGTCATTAAAGCAATGGGGCTTCTTTCAAACCCACCATCAAGATGCAGTTTTTAATCAACGCAGTATTTCTACTCATTCTTATAGTTAATCTCATTCCTAACTTTCATGGATGATGACTGCACAGTCGTAACAATTTCATGTTATGACTCAGAAAGGCAGCATCCATCATTATGGACCCCCCACCCCAATCAACCAGGATATGCTCTGTTCTCACTGTTACTGTCAGGAAGGAGATACAGGAGCCTGAAGGCACACACTCAGCGATTCAGGAACAGCTTCTTCCCCTCTGTCACCTGATTTCTAAATCGATAATGAGCCCATGAACACTACCTCACTACTTTATAAAATGTTTATTTTTGCTCTACTCATTTAATTAAACTATATATATAAATATATATATATATATATTGTAATGTTGCTTTTTTCCTCTTTTATTGTGTATCGTATTGCTGCTGCAAAGGCAACAAATTTCACGATATATGACGGTGATAGTAAACCTGATTCTGATTCCTCAGTCAAAGAATGTAAAGAAGCTAAAGATGTCCAAGCACCTTTAAGCTTGATCAACACTGATGGAGACCCAGGCTACCTTTCCAGCCATTTCTTTACTCATCTGGCTATCTGTCACCATCAAACTGAAAGACAAGGTCAATAACATTTGGTGAACAAAGTTTAGATGTGAATGCTAATAATTGTACAGGAAAGGTCAAAATAATGCCCACTGCAGTGAAAGCAATTTCATTTCCCACCAGCTGGGGGAGCATTACAGTCAGTGAAACAAGCAATGAGTCTTGAGGACTGAGTTATAGCTGCTTACAGAGAAAAAGGATCTCCGCCCACTGCTTATTTTAGCTTCCCTGTACCTTGTAACCCTTTTCTGTGCTCATAAAGCCATTACATGGGAATTAGTTCACTTGTAGTGTATTTTTTGTTGTAGCAAAAAAAATTACAGTCAAACAGATATTGGACTCTGAACAGTAAAGAAGCAAATGACAAAAGACTTAGTCAAAATAATTTAGCCACTCTCTGAACTCGCAGCAAATCACAATGCTCCTGCTATAAAAGTTGTATTGAGCTAGAGAATGCTTTCATTCATAATAAGCAGACAGATGCTATAGAGGTCATCTGCTTATTTGTCTGATATATTTTAATTTCAATTTAAGGCTCTTGCACTGACAGGGCACGATGAGCAGTTTAACTGCTTTACCACCGCAAGGCGTGTTCAGTTTCAGTACAATCCCTCCAAGGGTGCAAACCATTGTTTCCCAGTGAACTCCGCTCTCTGCATTTTAACACAGCCAGGCGAGTTCTGCACTATGTGAGGAAATAATGGGAGTAACTCAATCATGGACAAGAAGTCAGGTCTAACACTCAGCCTCCAATCAGTTCCTCACCACCCAGCTCATCTGAAACCTCAAACACTTTTCTTGAAGTAGCTGTAAGTGGAAAAATGTAACTTATTCTTCAAAATACTGTAAGGCTTTGTTGAAAGATCGAAGTAAATTTATTACCAAAGTACCTAAATGTCATCATACACTGTCTAGTGATTCATTTTCTTGCAGGCATTCTCAGTAGAAAACAGAAATAGAATGGAATCAATGAAAAACTATGCACAAAGACTAACAACCAATGTACAAGCAATTAATTAATTAATCAATCAACAGATAAATAAATAAATAATACTAAGACTGTGAGATAAATATGCATCAACATTTCTTCTGTTCTTGATTTTCCTCCCAAAAAACTCTGGTTTGCTACTTAAAACTTAAAGATTTTATCGTGAGTTAATAGATTAAAAACCAAGATTCAGTTAGGGGGAGACAGAGGTTATGAAGGATTATGCAATACATTCCTGGTCAGACCCTCCCACACCAAAGTCAGAACAAAGTTTCTTATTAACTCTGTTTCTCTATCTACAGATGCTGCTTGGCCTGCTGTATGTTCCCACCATTTTCTATTTTTATTTCAGATTTCCAATATCTGCAGTTTTTATGTTCATTTATTGTTTAAAGGTTTTATGCTTTAAATATGTTTACAATGCATCTATCAGATGACAAAGTTATGAAATTTGTAATTCAAAAACAAAAGCAGAAAATGCTGAAAATACTAAGCAGCAGTGAAGAGGGAAATGGGGCCAATGCTTCAGGTTTTCAGCAAAACTAGAAAAAGTCAGTAGATCCGATGACATCTGTGGAAAGAGAAAAATAGTTAACATTTCAGGTCAAGTTGCTTCATCTGAACTAAGAAAGTGAGATCAAAAATAGTGTTTTTAGGGTGTAAAGAAGGTGGCAGGAGGGTAAAGGAACTATCTGGAATTTAAGTAAATAGAAGAGGATAAATGAACTGAAACTACCAGAGGTCAAGAGAGAAGAATAGAAAACCAATTCTTGGAAATGTAAGAAACAAGACTAGAAAGACTGGACAACTGAAATTGTTGAATTTGATGTTGAGTCTTGAAGGCTGTAATGAGATAAATCAGTAGATAAGGTAGTCTTCCTCAAGATTATGTTAAGGTTAATTGGAACACTGTAAAAGGCCTGAGATAGGGAGGTCAGTGTGAGTGTAGAATGGAAGATTAAATTGTTAGGTTACTAGAGGATCCGGGTCACCCTTGTAGAGCGAGTGACAATTTCTGAAAGGCATTCGCCTTTCTGCATTTATTTAGCGTAGTGGAGACCACACTGTGAGCATCAAATGCGATACGATCGATTGGAACAGGTGCTTCTTCACCTGGGAGGTGGGAAGGGAAGAAATAAGAGGATGGGTGTTACATCTTTTATTCAGTGACATAACACATCAGCCATAGCTACGCTGGTATAACCTTCACCTTTGCATCAGAAGGCTGTGTCTTTTGAGAAATATTTTAAACCAGGTACATTCTATTTGAATCTTTCCCACACAAGTAAGTGATGTGTTTGTGGTCCTTCCTATAATATTCTTTTCTGTGGGTAATGAATGTCCTAGTCTTAAACACACTTTTGAACAAGATCTCAAATCCTCTTGATTGATTATTTCATAGAAGTAGAAGTATTCTTCTCATTGCTAAGCACACTACAGAATAATGGTGAAATAAGCATTTTGGATAATGTGCTAGGTTAATAATGAACTATGCAGGCAGTGGACATAGTTCTCTATGTGTTGAACATAACTCAAGAGCTTCTCTATATAATGTAAATATCCTTTGTCTCCTGGTCCATATGAAGATAAGTTGCAGAATCATGAGAACATCAGAAGATATACTGTATTTACTTTATTTGAGGTTCTTCTCAGAAACTGCACAAGAAAACAATGCACACAAAGAAATATATGAAGCAGTAACATAACTATTATTTATTATTCTATACTGTTTTCCCCTTAAAGAGAAAAGTACAATCGGCACCAGTTTAATGTATTTGAACATATAATTGATTAATTAAGCTAGAAGTCCTCTTTCATTTTCATATCCGCATCTGCGTTTTCATGCTCATCCTGGAAGCACAACAGAAAATGCTGATGCCACATCCATTTTCTGTCTCTTCATGATTCTCTTTAGTCATGGTTCATGCTAACTCTTCCCCATCTATTGCAGAAATCACTTGATCGTTGTAATCCAAATTCACAATCTTCCTCACTGTTTTCCAGGGTATTCTCTGCTTGAATATTTCCAAATCCTTCATCTATACCAGGGGTGTCAAACTCATTTTAGGTCATGGGCCGGATTGAGCAAAATGCAGCTTCATGCGGGCCGGATCAGTTGGACGCATGCGAACGCAGCTTTCGTTGCCTCCGTTTTTTCAGCCTGCTCTCATGTGTCTCAGTCTCTGCTATAACTACAAAGTGTTTCACTTTACAAATTCCGTTTCGTATGAAGAAGACTGCCGAGCAAGACTGCCGAATAAACACTAAAAACCCTGAAAACCTGGTACCTGAATAAACTCAGCATTAGCCATATCATACGCCATAGGCGCTTCAATTACTGGGGCCAGCTTTAATAGTAATTAGATATTATCTCGCAGGCCAAAGATAATTCCACCGCGGGCCGGATTTGGCCCGCGGGCCTTGAGTTTGACATATATGATCTATACTAATCAGATCATTCTTAGAAACTGCTAACTCTATGATCTCTCCAATACCTCATTTGCTCCTCTCTGACCTTTCAAAGATCTCACCACATGAATTTATCAGATAATCTGAATCTTTTACCTTTACAAATTATGTGGAGGTGTTTACTATATTTCAGCTAGCTTTAGTCACAAGTTATTGGGTTATATAGCATAGCTCCTAATTCTGTCTATGTCTTATGGAAACAGGCCCTTCACAACAATTGGTCCATGCTATCCAAGATGACTTCTTGAAATGCTCTCATTTTCCTGCATTCCAAAGTTCAAAGTTCAAGTTCAGAGAAAATGTGTGTCAAAGTACATAAATGTCATCATACTCTACTCTGAGATTTATTTTCTTTCCGGCATTCACTAGAACAAAGGAATATAAGAGAATCAATGAAAAAGGACACACACACACAAAGACTGACGAGCAACCAATGAGCAAAAGAAGACTAACTGAAAATACAGAACAATACAAATAATAATAATGAATAAATAGTTAAAAAAATTATTGAGAACATGAGTTGTGGAGCTCTTGAAAATGTCTTTTAGGCATTGTAATTGCACCCACCTCTAGCAGTTCCTCTGGCAGCTCGCTCCATATACCCACCACACTCTGTGTGGAAAACTTGCCCTTCCTGTCCCCTTTAAATCTTTCCTCTCTCACTTTAAACCTATGGCCTCTACTCTGGAAAAAAACCGAGACCATCCACCTTATCTTTGTCTATCATGATTTTATTGACCTCTATAAGGTCACCTCTCAGCCTCCTTTGGTTTAGAGAAACTAGTCCCAGCTTATCTAATATCTCCTTATAACTTAAACCTTCCAGTCTCATCAAAATCCTTCTGATTCTTTTCTACAACCTTCTTAGCTTAATCACATCCTTCCTATGATGTGGTGACCAGAACTATGCAAAATACTTCAGACATGGTCTCTTCAATGCCCTGTGCAGTGGTAACATCCATCACAACTCTTGAACTCAGTGCCTATTTCAATGAAGTCATCCTTCCTCACTTCACCTACCTGTGCTACCACTTTCAAGGAATGATGTACATGTGCCTATATGTCTCTCTGCTCTACGAGATTCCCTAGGGCCCTGTCATTTACTGTTTAAGTTTTACCCTAGTTTAACTTCCCGACATATATCACTTTACATTTGCCTGAATTTAATTTCAGCCGCATATCCTTTTAGATCCAGTTGAATCAGATGTGGCCTCAGTGAATCAGTACTTCTGCAGGAAGATATCTGGCTATGGAATGTGTTGTTAGTCTGTGGCTCAGCAGAAAATCTGCGAGATAATCCTTTGCGTTGAGGTCTTAATATGCCTTCTGTGAATTGCCTCCTTTCACTGAAATGGCCGATCTCTTAGCTTCTCTTTTTTGAGTTAGGATGATAAACAAAAGAAACTAAGCAATCATAAACATAACGGACACAAGGTACATTGCAGATGCTGGGGTCAAATCAACACGTACAAACAAGCTGGAGGAACTCAGCAGGTTGGGCAGCATCCGTGGAAATGAGCAGTCAACGTTTCAGGTTGGTCCTGACGAAGGGTCTCGGCCTGAAACGCCAACTGCTCGTTTCCATGGATGCTACCCAACCTGCTGAGTTCCTCCAGCTTGTTTGTACGTGTTGATAAACTTAAGGGATTCTGCAGATGCTAGAAATCTTGAGCAACACACACAAAATGCTGGAGGAAATCAGTAAGTCAGGCAGCAGTTGACGTTTCTCTGCCCGAAACGTTGAATGTTTATTTCAAATGTTTATGATATTGCTTGACTTGCTAAGAAACGAAGCAAACTTTGATCCCATTTTATTTCACAAATTTCATATTAAAACGACTAAGGCTGCAGAGGGTGACGGGCTGGAGGTAGGTCTCTACCAAAGGAGGTGTAAGGTGCTTCTTCTGTCTGCTAGCCTATCTAGGTCACATGAAGCCATGGGAACAGGAGGTGGACAGTCATATGAGCAGCTGGTGCAGATCACATGTACTGGTTATGTGACCACTAATGCAAGGCAGACCATCTCTGAAGAGTATTGAAAATGGCGGGGATCACCCATCTTGTAAAGACACTGCCCAGAAAGAGGCAATGACAAACCACTTCTGTATAAAAATCTGTCAAGAACAATCACGGTCATGGAAAAACTATGATTGCCTACATCATAAGGTACAGTACATAATGAATGAAGGAAGGCTGCAGACCGTTTCCCAGCATGTTCCATGAAAATGATTCTGGTGTATTGAGTGCTGGTGTATGATCTCACATGCTTTAATTCAGTCCATTATGAATGGCAAGGAAGCTACCCACATCCATTATGAGGAAGCTACCCATCTTTTTTGCAGTAGATTATGTGAAGCTGCTGGAACAGTCTTGTGAGCTATTCTCACATGGTGGAATGATGCTGTCAGTAGCTAGAACTCTTGTGCACTGCCTTGCCTGCTCTTGACTGCTGGTATACTTGTTTATACCAAGCCAGCATTTCAAAGGTTCAAAATAAATTTATTATCAAAGTACATATGTGTCACCATATACAACCCTGAGATTCAATTCCCTGCAGGCATACTCAGCAAAGCTATAGAATAGTAACTATAACAGGGTCAATGAAAGATCAACCAAAATTTCAGAAGACAACAAACTATGCAAATGCAAATATAAATGAATAGCAATAAATAACAAGAACATGAGATAATGAGGTAAGTGGTTCTTAAAGTGAGATCATCGGTTGTGGGAATCTTCTTAATGATGGGGAAAGTGAGTGTAGTTATCCCCTTTTATTCAAGAACCTGATGGTTGAGGGATAGTAATTGTTCTTGAACCTGGTGGTGCAAGTCCTGAGGCTCTTGTACCTTCTACTTGATGGTAGCAGCGAGAAGAGAACATGGCCTGGGTGTTGAAGATCTCTGATGATGGATGCTGCTTTCCTATGACAGCGTTTTATGTAGATGTGTTGAGTGCTTGAGAGGGCTTTATCCCTGATGTACTAGGCCAAATTCACTATCTTTTATAGGAGTTTCCATTCAAAGGCATTGGTGTTTCCATACCAGGCCTTTCTACTGTTTTCAATACCCATATGGTCCAAATGAAACTGCTCCATTTTCCTTTTTTGTGGCTCTGTGTGTTTAGTTGGAAACTGCTGCATTACTTAAGAAAAAATAAATAATTCTGCTTTCACCTGAAGAGGTCCATCAGGAAAATGATCACAAGCACATTGTGGATGTGAAAGCGCACGATGTTCAACAACTCACTGGTGAGGGCATCTATTTTGGATCAATAGGCTGGGCTTGTTTTTCCTAGAATGAAGGAACCTGAGGGATAACCTGGTACAAGTCTATAAGACAGTAAGAGACATAGATAGGGTAGTCAAAATCTTTTTCCCTCAGTAAGGGTATCAAAAATGTGAGGGCACAAGTTTAAGGTAAGAAAGGGTCTTAAAGGGAATCTAAGGTAAGTGATTTACACAAAAAGCAGATGATATCTGGAAGATGCTGCCAACGGAATCAGATAAAAACACAATGCCTAAATGGTATTTCCACAGATACATGAATAGGCAAGGCATATTGATGGAAATTGTCCTGATGTAGGCGAATGGGATTAGATAGGAAACAATGTTGGCTTCGATGTGGAGGCCCAAATGCCTTGTTTCTATGTTCTGTATGACTATTATTTTACAATAATCCCAGCAGTGAATTCTGGACGCTAAACCCTCAGTGTGTCAAAAATCTTTTCCTTGTTTCACTTTTGGTTCTTTGGAGAATATTCTTCATTCCATGTTCCCCAGTTCCTGAACCCACCAATGATGAGAAGTTAATCTACTCACAGCGTATTTTGTTTCAAAGAGAATAACAGCAACCTCTCATATTGCCCAAATTATTAAAGGCAGTTTCATTAACTTCCTCTGTGGCCCACCCTCCAAAACCTTCACATCTTTCCATAAGATATAGGAGCAGAAGTAGGCCATTCAGTCCATCGAGTCTGCTCCTACTGTATGGTGTCCTGAATTGGATGCAAAGCATCAGTTTTATAAATTTTCATCATGATCCCTTGCTCTTGGACTCTGTGCTTTTGTTTATAAAGCCTTGATCCCATGTGCTTTATTGACCAGTTTCTCAACCTGCCCTGCACTTATAATTGAATTATGCACATAAATTCCCACATCTCTCTGATCTCGTGCCCTTTCCTCCACACCTACTCCACAGGTCATAACACAGCCTCCACAGCTTTCAAGGACTCTTCACAACTCTTGCTCTTGCTTTTTTATTATTTGCACAGTTTGTCTTATTTTGCATACTGGTTGTTTGTCAGTCTTTGTCCATGTATAATTTTTTTGTGAGATTAAACTATATTTCTTTTAACTGCAAATGCCTGCAAGAAAATGAATCTCAAGGTAATATATGGTAACACGTATATTCTTTGAGAATAAATTTACTTTGAACAGCTCATCAGCCACGAAATAGATCACTATACTGTCTCCTCTAAAACTTCTCCACGATCTAAGATCCCTGCTCGTTTCTCTCGACCTCTCACTGCATTCTCAAGTTTCACAGCTCCTTTTACAGTGTTAAAGGATAGTTTGACAATTTCTGGCCAGACACCTTCCCCCCTCCCCTCCTTCCTCCAATAGACCCTTTTTTTTAACCTAAAATAAAAAGTCTTTTCCAATCCCACAGTAGACCGGTAACTTTCTGTTTGCAAGTGGAACATTCTGTATCATATCTGACCGGTAGCAAGCTTACATCTGAGGACGTACAGAAGGGTATTAGTACAAAGGCCAGTATCCAAATGTAGATTTAAAGTAATTCAAAGTTCAAAATAATTTTATTATCAAATTGTGCATATTTCACCATAGACTACCCTGAGATTTATTTTTTTTTGCAGGCATTCACAGAACAAAAAGATACACTGAAAAACTGCACTCAATGATGAATGAAAGCAAACTGTGCAATTACATACAGACATAAATAAATAATACTGAGAATGTGAGAGCCACTGAAGGTGGGTTCATAGGTTATGGGATCAATGTTGAGGTGAATGAAGTTATCCACATTGATTCAAGAGCCTGATAGTTGAAGGGTAATAACTGTTCTTTAACCTAGCAGAACATTTAGGGTGCAGTGTGGACTGAAATAAATTCAGGAGTACTGCTGAATGGGGGAAAAAAAACTACATATTTGCAAAAGAATAAACTTAAGGACTTTGAGAAAGGACTTAATCAAATGACTCCTTCAAAGAGCAGCACAATCATAATAGTTGGAAATTCCTCTTTCTGTCCTCTACAAGTCCAAGGCTAGATCAAACGTGTATTTCGCTAGTCAGCTTGAGTACTACATTACTGGGAAAACTCCAAGGGTATTTCCTGCAACATTACTTTTGTACCAGGGAAGTGTGAAGAGCCAAATTGAAGAAATAATTTAAAGAGGAACAATGAATATAAAGCAGAGAAATATTATTCAAAATATTCAGCCCAGTATAAACAGTGTTGGTTTAGCTTTGTTTGTGCATGAAACACTAATGGAGCATACATTACATGGGAATGTTCATCCTTCAGATGAATACAATCTGTAAATGGAAGTTTTCATTGCTTTATGACATGCCTATTTACCCAACAGTTTTGCTTATCACATATATATTGACAATTTTCTTCTTTTCAATGTTTAAGTAAGTGCTTTCCGGCTTTAGAAAATTGTGGCTGTTTTGCAAGCAGTTACTTGTATGTTTCATGACTCCAATAATCTTCTTACAATCACCATATCTTTCCCATAACAGAATATATGTATAAAAACATGAAATATTTGCAAGATGCAAATCATTATGTGACGGACTATATTCCTGTCAATGTCCTTGAAATGCAACCTTAGTAAAATATTTTCAGGGGAACATCACGGGATAGCAGTGAGGAGATTAACATTCTTTCGAAAACTTTGAACACAGTGCAAGGTTAGGATGAATCTCAGCGTGGGCTCGTGCTGCAGAGAAGACTATCTTCTCATATGCAGACCTCTAAATCTGTCAGGGTTCTTACCGCTCCGAAGGAAGGTTTGAATTTTTTTTAGCTTTTTTTCAGCATTGAACAATAAAAGGAAAAATAAATCCCAGTTTAGAGTTTGCAGAAGAAATTCCAGTCTCTGTTGTTTCTTTGTCAGAAACCACAAAAGGACATCAGGGAGAAATGTGTTTTGGAGCTCCAGTAGTTAACATGTGCATGCTAATTGTATTGACGTTTCACATATTCAATGGGAGTGCCTGTTGCTCTCACCTCTACACATTCAAATCCATTGAAATCAATGGAATCTAGTGAGAGGGGGTAAATACAACCTGTGGAAGCCTTCGTGCCCAAAGACAATATTTACCCCATTTATTTTAAACTCACCTTCAGTGTAAACCAAAGTGCTCCAATAGCCCCATCCACTTGTCCATCTCAGGTGTACAGTATTTTATAAATGACATGCAGAGCTGCAGTAGATTTTGTTGGTATCATTGTTTGCAGTAAGAGATGTTAATATATTCATACCATTAAGTGCTATATGCTCGTGTTCTCAGCATTATTTTTTTCCCTTTTTATTATTTCCACTACTTGTCTATTTGTTTGTCAGTCTTTATATACCATTGTTCATAATTTCTATTGTATTTCTTTATTTTCCTGTATATGCCTGCAAGAAAATTAATCTCAAGGTAATAGAGGGTGAAATATACATACTTTGATAGCAAATTACTTTGAACTTTGAGCCTTGGAGTGGGTATCCTGGTATGATTTCACAAGTGAAAACATTTACCAGTACAACTGCTTTCTGCTTTACTAAATGTGTTGTTTGGCAGCAACAAAGCCAAACTAGATTGGCGCCAGCTGATTTAGTTTCTCGCCACACTCACAAAATGCTGGAGGAACTCAGCAGGCCAGGCAGCATCTATGGCACAGAGTACAGTTGGCGCTTCAGGCCGAGACACTTCGGCAGCACAGGTGGGTCTCGGCCCGAAACGTCGTCTGTACTCTTTTCCATAGTCGCTGCCTGGCCTGCTGAGTTCCTTCCGAATTTTGTGTATGTTCCTCGGATTTCCAGCATCTGCAGATTTTGTCTTGTTTGTGATGTAGTTTCTCATTTGCCACTTCAAATTTCAAAGCAATTTACCATCAAAGTACATATATATCACTGTACACTACCTTGAGATTCATTTTCTTGCAGGCATTTACAGGAAAATGAAGAAACACAATAGAATTTATCAACAACGACACATAAGCAAAGACTAACAAGGAAACAAAGAAGTCAAACAGTGCAAATTCTGCAGAATTTCTTCCTGAGAGCTACTAGGATCCTGTCGTTGGAATAGAATGACTTTATGACGAGACAGAAATTGAGATGACAGCACAGAGAGGGTTTCAATTTCAATTAAATTTCTGAAGAAAATGAGAGATGAGCAGGATTTAGTTTGTATTGTGATGCATAGCTGCAGCAGGGCTGTTCTTACAAAATGACATGAAGTTTGTGGCGTTAGTTAACATCTCAGGCATACTTTATAAATGAGGTGCAGGGCTACAGTAGATTTTATTGGTATCATTGTTTGCAATAAGAGGTGCTAATATATTCATATAGGTAAGTGCTATTTGTTTTCGCCCCTCTATCGGCTTAGCTCAACTGGCCTTAGTTTTGCAAAATTGAAGAGTCTGGACTAATAAATCTTTTCCTAGTGCCCTAATACATTGACGGCACCATTGATTTGATAACTTCTGAAGAGAAATAGAAATTAAATTAATCTGAACCAAAAATAGAGTGGATTAATTTAGGTGAATCCACATGTCTCCAATTTAGCTTTTAATGGCCTCATGCATATAAAACACTAATTGTGTTGCTGTTACACTTATTCCATGGGAGGAGGCTGTCAACAAAATCTGTCTGCTATCTGTCATCTGCAACATGCGCTCATACCTGTATATTTTGATGCTTTTGCATGCGATGAGCTGACTGTAAATAAGCTCAGAAGTGAAATACCCTTAGTACCCATTTACCGTACGACATCAAGGTCCCCTCCACTCAGAACATGTTAGCTGTAGGGTAATGTTCCCTTTATTCTGACCAAACAATGCACTTTAACCACACCAGAATCGGAGTCAGGTTCGATACCACCGGCATATGTCGTGAAACTTGTTAACTTTACAGCAGCAGTAGAATGCAATACATGAAAAATAAATATAGGCAAAAAAATTAATTACAGTAAGTACAGTATTAGATAGATAAGTTAAAATAAATGATGCAAAAAAAAACAGAAATAAAAAAGTGGTGAGGTAGTGTTCATGGCTTCAGTGTCTATTTAGAAATCAGATGGCAGAGGGGAAGAAACTGGTCCTGAATCACTGAGTATGTGCCTTCAGGCTTCTGCACCTCCTTCACAACGTTAACAATGAGAAGAGGGCATGTACTGAGTGGTGGGGGTCCTTAATGATGGATGCTGCCTTTCTAAGGCACTGCACCTTGAAGATGTCTTGGATACCAGGGAGGCTTATACCCACAATGGAGCTGGCTAATTTTACAAGTTTCTATGACTTACTTTGATCTTGTGCAGTAGACAACCTCGCCCCCCATACCAAACAGCGATGCAGCCAGTCAGAATGCTCTCCACGGTACATTTGTAGAAATTTCCGAGTGTTTTAGTTAACAAACCAAATCTCATCAAACTCCTAGTGAAATATGGCTGCCTTCTTTATAGCTGCATCAATATGTTGTGTCCAGGTTAGGTCCTCAAAGATGTTGACTGCTGGGAGCTTGAAATTGCTCACTGTCTCCACTTCTGATCCCTCCATGCAGATTGGCAGAGCATAACCCTCTCCTCCATTCTCTGAGTGAGATTGCAGTCTGAATTATGAAAAATATCTATCAAGAACTTGGCCACCGTTTAGAGAGAGTAAGTTTCCAATGATCAGGTGAGAATGAAGCTATATCCTACAACTCCAAGGGCTGCTTATTTCATTAACCGTAATATACTCACACCATCATTGTTCTTTCTTAAATCTAACACAAAAAAATCAGTTCTTCTGCACTACTCAATAAAAATTATGGTGAATAATGTATCTTATAACAATGTTATTTCATGATCTGAATACAAAGCCCTGAGGGTACGTATGAGAAATTCTCATGTGACTAGGGGGCCTTGAATGAGGGCTGGTGACCACCCCACCCCTTCAGATCAGAGGTTCGTGCAGGTAGGAGATATGAGGGCTGGTAATCCCACCAGGTTGGTCATTCATGGGGTCAGAAGCCCAATCAAGTCCAGAATTTGAGGTCCAGAGTTCAAACTCCAATGATTGGTGTGTCCTGGGGTTGATGCCAGAGGTTGAAAACCGAAGACGGCAAGTCGAGACGTCGAGGCCCCTAGTTCGGCATGAACGGAGGACAGAGGCCCAAAATCTGCAAGTTTGTGAATCCGAGTCAGGGACAGGAGGTTGGAACCTGGCCTGGGGTTGAAGGCCTGTTTTCCTGGTGTCTAAGTGGGAAGAAGGGGGCTTGTTTTCCTGTTGTTGTTTTGTTGCCATTGTTTGTGTTGTTCTGCTGAACATTGTGGGCATACTATGTTAGTGCTGGAATGGAATAAGACATAAGAAATAAGACATTTGAGGAGATTTAGGCCATTCAGCCAATCAAGTCCGCTCTGACATTTTATCATAGCTGATTTATTATCCCCACCTCTACCCCATTTTTCTGTCTTTTCCTTGTAGCCTTTGACACCCTTACTAGCTAAGAACCTATCAACCTCCCTTTAAAAATTTCCTAATAGCTTGGCCTCCACAGCCATCTATGGCAATGAATTCCACAGATTCATCACCCTCTGGCAAAAGAAATTCCTCCTCATCTCCATTTTAAAGGGTCCTTCTTGTATTCTGCGGGTGTGCTCTCTGGTCCTAGTCTCCCCCACTATAGGAAACATCCTCTCCGTGTCCACTCCGTCTAGGCCTTTTAATATTAGAATGTGGAGACACTTGCATGCTGGCCCCAGCAGATCCTTAGGTTGTGTTGGTTGTGAATGCAAAAGCTGCTTTTCACTGCAAGCTGTGACATGTATGCAGTAAATAAATTAATACGAGTCTGAATCGGAATTCAATATAGCTTTACCTACTCATTAGCTCCTCCTATGGGCACAGAATATAAGGTCTGGATTTTGGGTCAAATGTTCACAATATGACTTTGCACTGGAGGTGAAGTTTGTAAACAACATACTCCCGGATGGGCAATAGAAAGTTTCTTCCTCCACCAATTTGTACAATTCTCTGTAATTTGAATAAATTTTTCCTTTTAACAATAATGTTATAACCATCAATATCTAATTTGTAATCTTTGTTTCTACTGTTTACACAGTATGTGTGCAGAGCTATACAAGTAGGAATTCCTTTAAAAATAACAAGAGGCTTTAAAATGATTATTTGCATTTATACATCACTCTGTTGTGCGCGTAGGATGTTCCAAGGCAATTTAAGAACCTGCTGTGCAAAGTCACTTCTCTGCTCTTTGAAAGATGTGTTAAAGGAGCACAGTACAGGGGAGGGCATGAGATGTTATATGAGGACTAAGCGTTCTCCTGCACTTGGACCAAGGCATTTTGTGCAGAGCATATGAGCAGAGGAAAGCAGGTGGATCACCGATCACGTTGAGGAGAGGGTACTGGGGAGATGGGTTTCAGAGTCACCAGGGAAGCAAAGATGGGGAGAATCAGGCCTTAAATTGTAGGTTCAAAGGGTATCAGTGCCTATAGGGGGTGAAATGTTAGAAATAGGACATCAATGAATGAGGCAGCATCAGAGAATATGGCAACATTTGGTTGAGTATTGCTTAATGGCTGGTTGAGAGATCTAACTGGAAGCCCAAGAGACAGCTGCAAATCAGGATCAAGGTTGAGTTCATGGTACTTAAGAAGGACCTACATGCAAGAAGGTCATTGCCCTGGTGGCTTGGACAATAAACCCATTAAGTGTGCCTCCAGCCTGGCCCTTTAAAGCACATCTCCATTTCAGGTCTCCTTCAGTGTGAGTGGACCCAACAATCTGAATATGCAAAAGAATGTTATACAAGCAACAGCAAGATGTATCCTGCATATGACTCAATGTCCAATTTCTAATTGTTCATCCCTAATGCAACTGATATACAGTACTTTAAACTTACAATTTTGGACCCATTTTCTCAAATATCATTTCCCTTGTGGTTCTCAATCTCCTCTTCTCAACATGACCTGTGGACTACCTGATTTCCTCAGAAAATGCCATAGTCCTGATGCAGGTGAATGTTTCACTGATAGACTCAGCAGCATATTTAACTGAATCTATTCTATACAACTACAAAACATTTTTTACCCTCAGTAGATTATCTGAATCATAGAATGTTATTTGAGGTGTTACATTATAATATACTGTAGCAGTCACATGAACAAAGAAAGGCCCCAGAATATCAAATGAAGGGATGATAAACTATGAGAATATTTTTATGTGGAAGTTTTCATTAGGGAAGAAAATATTGAGGGCTTGAGAAAATCTTCCTACACTGAATAAGTTTGAACAACAGTATCTTTTACCCTCACCTCCTTTATCCAAAAAATGGTACCTCAGACAATGTAGATGTCTCTCTGTTAGTAATTTCTTGAATGAAGATTGAACCCACAAACCATTCACCTTATGTATGAAAATAATACAAAACGAGCCGAGCTTCCAACTTTATTTATTCAATTCCGCCAGCTCAGAACCATTAGGCATGTCAAGCAAGCCTCTGGGTAAGTCTACAGTTTGATTCTTTTTTGAAATAAAATTCTTCTGGAGAGATTCTCATATTAAACATAATTAGTGAAGGACAAAATCATTAAAATTTTCAGCTGCTGGTATGATTTTATTTAATGGTAAATGGTGAAATTTTTTATTAGTTTATATGAGGTACCGAGTCTATAAATCTCATCGGGGATCTTAATTTCTTTTTATCAAATAAAAATGTTGTAAAAATGATAGTTCCTTGAATTAACCATAATGGTCCTTATTTGGGAGCATGCTTTGGGGGCACTCCTGAGAATTCGAAGACCACGTGAAATGCTGTGATGGTTGTGTTTTTAACACATAAAACCCTTTCAGATCTCAAGGTCTTTTGCTCCTTTCAGAGTGAACGGAATTAATTTTAGGTGGTATCTGTAAGTGCATCCATACAAAGGAACTAAAGGAGTGAGACTCAGCTCATCCCGGTAACTCATTTGCACCCAGACAGCGTGCACAGGTTCACGTCCCAAGGTAGCCTGCCACTTTACGCGAGCATTTCTGGGGCTGTGCAAGCGGCGTCAGTTTCTGACCCAAGCTGCTGGACGGAGCGCCACATGGATGTCAGGCATTTTATCATGGGGGGAAGGACTGCGATTATCCATGTGAATCATGCTTTCTGCTGGATAATCATAGCAGGAAATGGAGAGCAGTAGAGTGGATGATAGCACCTCAGGCCATCCCGCCCTCCTGGCTGGGAGTGGGCGTGCAGTAATTTAATGGGTAAAGTACGGAAGAAAATACAAAACGGCTGAGAATCCTAGGCATTAATCCTCTTTTTTGTTCCCTTCCTTGGAAAACATAAAGATTGTAAACCTGTTATACGCTTTATTTTGGGGCATAAAATACTCCCATTCTTAAACAGAGTCACATCGGAGTAGCACTGCAGCATATCCACTTATGAGGCTGCCTGTGGAACCACGCAAAAGAACAGATTATGAGATGGTGTTTTATGGCAGCAAAGAAGCCAGAAAATATTTACTTTGTTATGCGGGCGGCAGTGTTTTGTGAGCCTTTATTACTCGTGTTTATGATTATTACGAACACTCGTATTTGGCATTCCTAAATTAAGATGCTTCATATGATAATGACTCTTAATTTTTTTTTACTAGCATGCTTGAGAAATTAATATTTGCTGAAAAAAGAATGTATCGGTGTGTTTCTTTCCCCATGAACGACCCACTGTTGAATTAAAATTTCAGCCAGGAAATGTTGAAGTCAAAATGAAAACAAGACTCGTGGCTTAAAATAAGCAGGGGCAATGTAAATTATTAGTAGAGGTTTAGTCTGAAGCAAAAAACATGAAAATTAAAGCTGCCCAGTAGAGTTCTGTTTCTTTTAAATAAGAATCAAAGAGAGCCTGCTCTCTGTAGGATTTCCTTTCTAATCAATGCTGCCTTCCACTGGCAGATTATCTCTTTGTGTTATGATATAGTTCAGGTGTGCGGAAGCTGACTGCAAATAGGGGCCTCCTGCTAGGCCAGACCTAACAGCAGGTGGAGATTTTTGCATTTGAGGTGTTGATAACAGTGACCCTTGGTGTCCTTTTGTGCTTCATTGGTCAGGCATGAAAGAGAGGCTTGGAGAAATTGTCACATTAAAACTAACAGCCCAGACTGGGGCATCCTCTTCCAGCAGTTCAGCCCTGGATGAGGGCTGAAGTGATAAAGTGATTATCCAAGGGGGGATCAGTTCATTTGTTAAAGCAGTGAGAGGCTTCAATCATCAATAATACAGCTCTCTATAGGCCAATATGAAGGTTATCTCAATAGGATGGACCTGATCTAACCCATGCATTGAGGTCTTAAGGCTTTCCCTAACATTTATGGCTACTTGATTAGCTCATTCTTAAGGAAAAAATAATGACTAGCTGCTTGCTTAATGCTAAAGAGGCCGATTCTTTGCTTTACAAACCTTTGGTCTGTGCAGTGTATTCCATCTGCTTTAAGTAGATAAAAATGCATAATGAGCTGATATGCATATTATGAATTCAGAGTTTCTTCAACGAGAATTTATGTTTTTCTTAGCTTTATAAGAGATGCAAACAGAAAATCCAGGCCAGACGTGCTTTATCGGATAAATGAAACCTATTCCCAGTGGTTAAGTCCTGTACTCTCATGTGAGGGAAGCTCCAGTGTTTTAATCCACTGCTTGTGAAGCAGAACAGGAAATCGGAAATTAAAAATATGCAACGTATCTACGCAGCTTATTCTGCGTCCATCTATGAAGCTGCTTTTTCAAAAATTTGGTGCGAAATAGAGAAGGAGGAATCGAATCGGCAGGTACATCATTCTCACACAAGTGACTTCTTGCTAAATTTCCCATAGACACAAATTGTCATATTATCACTTGCATTAGTGATGGTTCAGGCTGGTCAGTTCTGTTGCACATTCGCCTGATTGAATGTAGAGTCATTATGCTGCCATCTATTCCTTACGTACAATCGATGATATTTAGTTAATTAGCCGTCTGTACTTTGACAGCGACAGTGGGAGGAGTATTTTCCTCACTGTTTTTTTTAATGGTATTGGTCTGGAAGTCATGTATGAAAGCCTGCAAGTAAATACCACTGGACAGTCCACTTCACCTCTTCCTTCCAGGCCTGAGAGGGAAGGATATCTAACTTAGACTTTCTACAAGGATTCCTAAATTTTCAGCACATTTATGTATTGAAGTCTCAGGTAATTTCCAGGCTTATAAACTTAGTAGATTTATATCCCAACTTGGGGGAAGCTCCAACAGTTTTTAAAAGGTACAGCACTTCTGTTAGTGAGGTTAGAATGGATTGATTGCCCTAGGAGATTGGAAAAGGGACGCCATATCTCTGTGCAACTATTGGGCTTTGTGGATGGAGAATTGAATACTTGTGGAAAATACCCTCCCACTCTCCACCAAAAATTGGAGGCTTTCTATAATGTTCCTCCAGTCCTTTGGCGAGGATTTGATAGCTGGGTCCTGTAGCAGGCCCTGGACATTGGCTCCCATAAGCATGGGCACTTAACTTTTCCCCGGCTGTCCTTTGTCCTCTCATTAAGGGGGCATCCCTTATGGGCTCTACATCTCCATTTCCACAGCTGCAAGATCAGACACATGCTGCAGTCCATTTGACGTAAAGACTCTGCAGGCACTGAGCCCGACGCATCAGCTTCCCATCTAGGCACGGCACAAATCTGCAACTAAATGCTCTGCATTTGTTATGTGAGTGGATTTCCAGAGCCTGAAGCAGGGAGCTTTCTGCTATAATGTAGCTCCGCTGGTGGACTGGTGAGACATGACTCTAGCTGCATCGTATCTGAGGCTGTAAATACGGTGCATCTCGCTGCTTGCCGAGCAGAAATGAGGGTTCTGGTTGCCAAAACCATAAAGAAGGAAAATGAAAGCAATATACACAAAAATTTTGGAGGAACTCAGCAGGCCAGCAGCATCTGTTGAAAAAAAGTACAGTTCATGTTTCAGGCCAAAACCCTTCATCAGTCCCTTCAAAGTACGTAAACTGTACTTTTTTCCATACATGCTGCCTGGCCTGCTGAGATCATCCAACATTTTGTGAGTGTTGCTTGGATTTCCAGCATCTATAGATTTTCTCTTGTTTGTGAAGAGGGAAAATAACCTCAAAATCTAATGAATAACATGCTAGAGGGAATGCTAGGCTGCTAATAGGGAAAAGGTCAGGAAATGGTTTAAAAATAAGACCATAAGATATAGGAACAAAACTAGGCCATTTGGCCCATCGAGTCTGCTCTGTTATTTTATCAGGGCTGATCCATTTTCCCCTCAGCACCAGTCCCCTGCCTTCTCCTTGTATCCCTTCATGCCCTGATTAATCAAGAATCTATCAGCATCTGCCTTATGTATACCCCAATAACATGTCCTCCACAACAACCCATGGCAATGAAATCCACAGATTCACCACTCTCTGGCTAAAGAAATTCCTCCTCATCTCCATTCTAAATGGACATTCCTTTATTCTGAGGCTGTGTCCTCTGGTGTTAGACTCCCCCACCATAGGAAGCATCCTGTCCGCATCCAAAACTTAAGATTTCAACAAGGCAAGGAAATGATTACTTTCAGAAGTCCTACCAAATATGGCAGCAGCTCAGGATTAATGTTTAGATTTAGTTCCCACTCAGCAGTTGGCCAAGCTGATAACCAGGCTAGCAAACAGGAGTGAAGACAATTGGGTGGAGGCAACCAAAATGCTGGAGGACCTCAACAGGTAGGTCAGTCAGTATCTACAGAGAGATGGTTTGGGCCAAGACCCTTCCTCGGAACTGGACAAACGGGGGGAAAGGCCAGAGTGAGAAAGCGAGGAGAGGGGAAGAAATACAAGCTAGCTGGTGATAGGTGAAACCAGGTGAGGGAAAGGTAGGGAGGTGAGGGAGGGTGGGATGAAGTGAGAAGCAGGGAGGTGACAGATGAAAGGGGTAAACGACTGAAGAAGGAGGAATCTGACAGGAGAGGAGAGTGGAGAATGTGGGCGGGTGAGGAGGGGTGGGAGGAAGAGAAAAGCTGGGAGGTGAAAGAGCTGAAGAGAAAGGACAGGAGGGGGCATAGAGAAAGTGATGGGCAAGTGAGGAGAAGAGAAGGGGTAGGATGGGATCCAGAATAGGGAAAATTTAGACAATCACCAGCACAATAAAAATAAGGTGTATGCAGTGGTAGACTTGTGTTTCATACATTTGAGAGTTCGACCCATCCTATTCACACCTCTCATTTTGAATGGTCATATTGCTTGTTTTGAAAGTGAATGGAGATGATTTATTCAGTGAAAGATAATTATTAGCAAAGCAAAGCGCGCGCACACACACACACACACACACACACACACACACACACACACACACACACACACACACACACACACACACACACACACACACACACACACACACACACACACACACCAACCTGCATTCATACAACATTTTTGACACCAATCTTTAAGGATCTTTCTGGATACCCCACCAAAATCTGGGTTTATTTGGAATACTGGGAATACTGTGTGCAGTTTTGGGCTCCTTATTCAAGAAAGGATGTGCTGACATTGGAGAGGGTTCAGAGAAGATTCACTAGAGTGATTCCGGCAATGAGAGGGTTGACATATGAGGAACGTTTGACCGCTCTTGGACTGTACTCCTTGGAGTTTAAAAGAATGAGGGGGGACCTTACAGAAACCTTTTGAATGTTGAAAGGCATGGACAGAGTGGATGTGGCAAAGTTGCTTCCCATGGTGGGGGAGTCTAGTACAAGAGGACATGACTTGAGGATTGCAGGGCGCCCATTCAGAACAGAGATATGAAAAAGTTTTTTCAGCCAGAGCGTGGTGAATCTATGGAATTTGTTGCCATGGGCGGCAGTGGAGGTCAAGTCATTGGGTGTATTTAAGGCAGAGATTGATAGGTATCTGAGTAGTCAGGGCATCAAAGGTTATGGTGAGAAGGCGGGGGAATGGGACTAAAGGGGAGATTGGATCAGCTCATGATGAAATGGCGGAGCAGACTCAATGGGCCGAATGGCCAGCTTCTGCTCCTTTGTCTTATGGTCTTATTGAGGGTGCATCAAAAGGAACAAGATTTAGATTGGGAGCTTCAAAGCTCAGGTCCCAGACATTTTAAAGGCATGACCTTTAATGGTAAAGGAATTATAATCACATCTGGCCGTTAGGTGATGAGGCCAATTACATTATCCTCAGCTGAATTCAGCTAACTTCACACATGTAATTAAAGACATTCTTTCTTGGTTTTTAATGTTCAGTTTTGCTCCAAGCATTGTATTTATCATTCCAAGTGTACATACTTTCACCTTCAGAGGAAGGGTTGCTGACACAAAACTTTCACTGGCTTCTCCTTCCACAGATGTTGCCTGACATGGCTGAAATTCTTCCAGCTGTTTCTGTCTTTGTTTCAGATTCTGGTATCTGCACACATTTGTTTTTTCTTCATTCAATTCTTCATCAGATTTTAAAAATAATACACTCTCATCATTAAGGAATGGAACTTGGACATTTTCCACATTATTTTGTTGGTGTAAATTGTTTGAAAATTGGTTGCTACGCTCTTCACAGTACAACGCTGACTGACCATCAAAAAATAAATAGTTGCAGTTGGCTTTCTTGGACCAAACAATGTTCAAACAGATTCCAGGTAAACATGTAACTCTTCATTTAAAAAAAAATCCACTTCAGCATTTTATAGTTCAGGCAGCTTTAGAAGGCCAAGGCCTATGAAAAAATGCACTCCTTTGTGTTCTATCCAAGTGCAGTAAACAATGGTGTTAGCTAAATCTGCACTCATCTGGTGTACTGGGCATGTTGTAGGGCAGTGGCTAGGCTGCCAACACTAGTGTTGTCATAAAATAATCAAATATTTATTACCTATTGAGGAGTTCAAGGGAAAAAAAGAAAATCCAAGCCTTCTTCAGAATCTTTCTCTTGCTTTCAAAGAGTTTTTCTTAAAATTGATAAGTGCCAATTGGAAGTTAAATTGGATTATATGAGCCAGAGATCATGAGATGAACTAAATTAATCTCAATAGATAGCTATTATCAAAACTGCTGCAACAATCCTGGGGTAGTGACAGAGCATGTTAGTCCAGATCATTCCTGCTCTTGGACTTAATGTTTTCTCTAGTCGGAGCCCCGGGTGATTGCACCCATACCTTTCTGTTCGTACTTGACTCTATTTTTTACTCAATTGGAAATATTGAAGATATTGGTCTGGAAAGTAAACATTTTCCAATGTATTGATGCTTTTCCTAGTAGTTTTCCTTGGACACAACTTACTGTGCTTTGCATGTATGATTTTATTTGGGTAGTTAGTGAGTGCTTGCAACCAGGCAAGCCTGCTGACCACATACCAGCACATCCCAGCAGGGGTCAGCGGAGAGCAAATTTCCTTGCTCATTCATGAGGTTGAGCACAAACGAATCAAGTTAATAGTCATTTACAGCAGATTAAGTTTTTAAAGTTGTTGTACTGACAAGATTACTTCTTAAAGGTATTGTTCCAGAGATGGTTTTGCATCATCTTGTGACAGACGTACTTTGAAATTAAGCTAATAGTTAGAATCTTTTTAGTCAGCTTAGCAATTGAAATAAATCACTTGGAATTGTTATTGAAGAGATATTATGTGATCACAATTATCAATCTGTCTTTGCAGAAGTTAGGAATTTGACCAAGGTAGACAGATTGTACATGGTAGAATGTTCAAATGTGTTATTTTCAAATGCATTCGTTGCTTGTTTTATGAGAAGAAAAATCTGGGAAATAATATTTTCATAACCTTGAGTTAATACTAATTGATTGAATCTGCCTCAGTGTGTTTGTGTTTGTGGTTTGAACGTAACGTATCATAAAAAAACATTTTTTTTTTCAGTAAATCGTCATAGAAGAGTTTTATATATACAAAGTAATTTTTAATCAACTTATTCAATTGGCTTTGTTTTTATCTCTAAGGAGAGTAAATGCTTGTGTGTGTGTGAAGTAATATTGGGCAACAACATTTTGCGTATATCATTACAGACCTAAACTACAACAGAAAGAGGGCAGCTGTAAGCATTGTCTACGTAATGCATGCACTGGGCAACTCTGCTCATTGACATAGCCAGCATCCAACTGTTGTCAAACTGGGTCCATCACTTTCTTAATATTTTGTTGCTTCTCGTTCACTCGTGTGTTATTTTATACAAAAGCCCCCCTACAGGAGGCAAATAACTAAGAACGTTTCACAAACAGCAGAAGAGCTGTAGTGCCACTTTGGCAGTGTCCAGGCTCGCATGCACTACAGAACCTAGAGCAGACATGGGTGTGTGTTGAATACTCTCCTAACGGGTCTCACGCAGTTACGGGTTAGCACAACCCCTCTAATATCAAAAGTTGACAATTGGAACTACCTCATAACTAAGGGCTCAATGTTCAAATGCATGATATTAACAGTCCCCCGTATTGCCTTGAAGTTATAATACGGGTCAATGCTTACTGAGATCCTGCAAATATCTACAGTTGTACCATGGAAAGAATTCTAACTGGCTGCATCACCGTCTGGTATGGGTGGGTCAGGGGACTACTGCACAGGAAGCTGCAGAGAGTGGTAAACTTAGTCAGCTCCATCATGAGTACTAGCCTCCATAGTATCCAGGACATCTTCAAGGAGCGATGCCCCAAAAAGGCGGCGTCCGTCATTAAGGACCCCCATCACCCAGGGCATGCCTTGTTCTCATTGTTATCATCAGGGAGGAGGTACAGAAGCCTGAAGGCACACCTTCTTTACTTACTTACTTTACTTTATTGTCACCAAACTATTGATACTAGAGCGTACAATCATCACAGTGATATTTGATTCTGCGATTTGCAGATTTAAGTACAAATCGAAGTACATATAATAAAAATTTATATTATAAATCTAATTAGAAAATAGAAAAGGGAAAGTAAGGTAGTGTAAGTCAGGTCTGGATATTTGGAGGGCACGGCCCAGATCCAGGTCAAGATCTGTTCAGCAGTCTTATCACAGTTGGAGAGAAGCTGTTCCCAAATCTGGCCATACAAAGCTTCGTGCTCCTGAACCTTCTCCCAGAGGGAAGTGGGACAAAAAGTGTGTTGGCTGGGTGGGTCATGTCCTTGATTATCCTGGCAGCACTGCTCCGACAGCGTGCGGTGTAAAGTGAGTCCAAGGATGGAAGATTGGTTTTGTGTGATGAGCTGGGCTATGTTCACAATCTTCTGCAGCTTCTTCCGGTCTTGGACAGGACAACTTCCATACCAGGTTGTGATGCACCCTAGAAGAATGCTTTCTACGGTGCATCTATAAAAATTAGTGAGGGTTTTAGAGGACAGGCCAAATTTCTTCAGCTTTCTCAGGAAGTAAAGGTGCTGGTGTGCCTTCTTGGCAGTGGATTCTGCTTGGTTAGACCAAGTCAGGTCATTTGTGATATGATTTAATGATTAATCACACTTAATGATTCAGGAGCAGCTTCTTCCCCTCTGCCATCCGATTTCTGAATGCACATTGAACCCAGGAAAACTACTTTGTTGTTTCTATTTTTGTACTACTTATTTAATTTAACTATTATATATATTCTGTAATTCAGTTTCTCTTTCTATTGTTATTTATTACATTGTACTGCTGCTGCAAAGACAACAAATTGTTTGATGTATGCCAGTGAAATTAAACCTGATTCTGATTCTGATCACTCTAACTGATTGTATAATTTGAAGAAATCTTAAAAATGAATGTATATAAATTCCATATGCTGACGTTTTAAGCCTGGCTGATGTGAATTCACAGATTTGATTAAACTGGGGGAGAACTGGAATTGGACTGCATGCCGCATGATCAAGAGGCAGAGGCTTTGGTGGTTAAACAAGATGTCTGCGGCTTCACCTCCATCAGCGCGAGCTTCAGCCAGCCTTGTGGGGAAAAACGCAAACATGACAATTAACTTCCTCCTGACATACGGTTCAGATGTAGGCAAAATGATTCTCCATTGACAGCCAGGTAAAGTGTGGCCTCAGTACTGACAAGGCATTAGCCAGCTATTGCTATGGACCTGCACCCAAGAAAATCCTCACATTCCTACGGAAAGAACCCCAAGCTGAGGCTGGAGCCATGCTGTCTGTCAACACTGCCAAGGCTTTAAATTTCTTTTTTATTTAAGAAATAAGAAAATCTATATTTATAAAGAAAAAAATATATTTATTAAAAACAGTTACAGATACCAAAAACATGTTAAATACTAAAATGAAGGTAATTAAGTAATACCAAATTGAACTTACCTCATTTTGCTTGTTTAATATTGCAGGATCAGGAATCCCCATTGAAATGAAAGGGGTGCTGCTTTTATACCAGATCTGCCTTGCACAGGACCAGAGAGGTTGATTCATCAGCATAAAGACTTCTTTACCTGGAAATGTGGAAACAACTGAATGTTGTTCTCCACCCCCATGCACCTCAATGTGGCCTGCTTCTCAATATTAATGTGTCAGTGGTATGAAGGCCTGTTCTGTGGGTTCAATGTGGTTATCCTCTTCAAAATACAGAAAATTCCTGAATTGTCAAACTGCTGTCTATAAAAGAAATCTTTCAAATGTTCCTTTTAAAATATGCTTAATATGCTATAGAGTAATAACAAATAGCTTGTGGTGATTTTAAGGCAGCAATTCAGCCTTAAAATTTGTTTAATCTTCATAAACCACTTGAGTTTTATGCCATTGTTGGAGCCAGCCAATTAACTTGGTACCTGCCATCTATTATCCTCTATTTCATGATAGCTTTGTAATTTTAGTTGATAATTTCTATTTAAATTATGAATATCAAAAAAGCTAAAGCCAATTATGTTGGAAAATGTGGTTAAATGACACTGTTGATTTTCATTTACAAAATCTGTGCTTCATTTGAACCCCCTAAATAACAATCTGCCTGCTTTGATCTTCGAGGAGGATAGAATTTTTCAAAATGTCAGTGTTCTACAAATTAGCCACCTTGTCATTCTGAGCAACAACGAAGGCTGTTTGCAATGGTTATGTAGCATCTCTGTTATCCACAAATCTGTTCCTTTATTCTGCTCTTTCCACCACCAACACTCCACACCAGCTCTCTCCCTGCCTGCCAACCACCCACACACACACACACACACACACACACACACACACACACACACACACACACACACACACACACACACACACACACACACACACACACACACACACACACCCCCCCCCCCCCCCCCCCCCCCTTTAAGCAGCTGCCATCTTTCCTCATTATGAGTACTTGTGCAATGCAAGCCAAGGCAGCTTGCAGACAATCGGTAACTAATGGACTGACTGTGCCTATTGTGAGTGTTTAGAACATGGATCTGTCATTGTGTCCTGTCACTGCTGCAGTTGTATGGGGGAAATACAGAGACAGATGTAATTCCTGGCCTCTGAGTCATCAGAAACAGATGTAGATTTCTCAGAACTCTTTTGTATCACATGTAATTCATTATTCACGTGCATTGGACAGTAAAAATGGGCGGAGAGGGGAATCGTCCCCATCCATAAGGAGAAAGGAGGTGATTGATATCTGGCAAAGCTGTGACATTTGGCATGATGAAGGGTGTGTGTGTGTGTGTGTGTGTGGAAAGAGCATCTTGCAAAATTTGTCCTCCTTCATCCACAATTTGGTAATGTGACCACAACATTTAATTAATCCATCCTCTGTGATTGTTTCTCCCATTCATGAGCCAGTTGGACTTAAACTTTAGATAAGACAGTCGCAGCTAATATGCATATTGGGTGGTTTGATTGTTCCTCTGATAATATTTGATGCATGCAAATGAGTCTTTAAGCTGATGGTAGAATTTTATTTGAGATTTACTTCAATACACATATGGCACTCTTGCATTCGGCCTGCCTTGATGCAATATTATTTATTGATGTTTGTTGTGAAAAAGAATTCTGTGTATTTTGTGATTTGTGTCTAACTGGAAAGAAAATTATTTTGGTAGGATGGCAATGGTGTCCTGTAATTAAGATCTGTCCAGTCATTGCCAGATTGATGATCATCCAGCTTTGGATGTTGCCAAGGTTACCATTTGATCATTCTGATTAATTTTTAGAGTATTTCTACTTACTTATCAAATGTAGGTCAGTTGACATTACTTAGCCAGTATTAATGCCATAGGTTATTATAATACATCTCAAATTTCATCTGAAGTGGTTCGGCACTCTTTCCTTCCCAACACAACTGTCAGTCATGTTTGAGGTGCTTTTCTGATATATTCTCGCAGTCTCAAAGCATTAGTTCTGATTTACAGTGTTTCAGCCTATAAATTTAGCATCTTGCAAGGCCAAAAAGTAAACAAAGTGACTTTGCATCAATGGTAAATCTGATGGAGTGTTAAGAGCTGGACCAACTCCAAAGCAAAGCAAAGTAAGACTGTGCCTCCTTGGGGAATATTATTAATTATACCAACACGCACATTATCACTATGAATGCATGCTGAGTTTCCACTTCCCTTTTAAAGTTAATTTCTATATCATATCAAAAGCAAGGTTTTTCCTGTTCTTATCTCTGACTTGGTCCAATGGTTCCTTTCAGTTTAATTATTTATTTGTTCAGATACAGCGTGGAATAGGCCCTTACAGCTGTGTCACCCAGCAACTCACCTATTTAACCCCAGCCTAATCACGGGACAACTTACAATGACCAATTATCCTACCGACTGGTACATCTTTGGACTGTGGGAGGAAACCAGAGCACCCGGAGGAACCCCACAGGGAGAACGTACAAATTCCTTACAGGCAGCGGCGAGAATTGAACCTGTGTCCCTGGTACTGTAAAGTGTTGTGCTAACCACTACACTTCTTGGAGTAAAGAATTTTCATCAAGGTCAGATGCGTTTGATGATTTTGAAAAAAATGTCAAGAGGTATCTCAACTTGTGGACTGAATGAAAAGCAGCTAAATTGAAATCAGTAGAAGTAATGTTTGGATTCAAAGTCATATTAACTTCTTAAACATTCATAATGAGTACATAGTTTACCATCATCACGCTACTGAACAATACATTCCACAAATAAATGGAATCATTCATTGGTCAGTACAGTACTTAGTCATGTGACTTTTTAACAAATCAAAATTGATGAAAAATTGCAAGGAACACACTCAAAATGCTGGAGGACCTCAGCAGGCAAGGCAGCATCTATGGAAAAGAGTACAGTCAAAGTTTCAGGCCAAGCCCCTTCAGCAGGAAGGGACTTTCTCGCAAGGCTCCTCCAGCATTTTGTGTGTGTTGCTTGGATTTCCAGCACCTTGTTTGTGAAAAAGTGCAATGGTGGCATTTATTGCAGTTAAGGAGTTTTACTGGTGTGAGAAAAGAACATTTTTGTGAAGTAGACCTCTAAGGTTTTGATTGGCTAAAACTGAAAAAAATCAAGGCCTGATAGCAGCTGCTTAGTATGTCCAGATGATTATTCAGTTACCTGCGAATGGAGAGGGTAGGGTTTGAGTAAGCAGCACAATGCTTGAATTCTCAATTAGTGAAGTACCCAAAGAGTTGAATGGCTATTCACTCTGCTTTATCTTCGGCACCCAACACAAAAACCTTTTGCCAGTATTCAATCACACCTTTAAGCATTTTATATTTAGGTGGCAGTTTCCATGACGATACTTCAAAGAAGTGCAGCATAGTTATCTCTGGCATCCTGAGTAATATTTATCTGTCAACCAACACCACTGAAACAGATTTTTCCAGATTTTATGCTCAGTGGCAGAACAGAAGCCCAGAAATATTTAGTAGGCTTTATAGCATAGGCTTCCTCTTTGCCAATATGATCTGCAGTTGCTTTCCTCCTGTAGACGAGCTGCGATATCAGCAGTAGTTACAGTTAACAATCAGTCATATTGCAACATTCTCTTTGACAGCGAATCAGGAAGTAAAAGTTCCATGGTTACTATCTTGGACTTATTCTAAAAGGATGATCGTCCATGCAAATAAAACCATCTACTCAGGAAATAATTATGACTTAGAATGAAATTTGTAAGCTCAGGTACTTTGCCTGTTTACAATGAGAATACTGTTTCAAAAGGTGAAGTTCACACCAGCTCACCAGCTACTGTAGGTTGACTGCACTGCCATTGCAGTGTTCGCTGGGGTGTTAATGGAGGGGCATCACCTGTTGTGAAGGGGCTTGTTGTACCCATTCTGGGGCAGCTCACTCAATTTTGAGCCCCCCCCCCCCCCGGAAACTCAGCTCTCACCTGTGGCTCCAAGTAGCAGCCACACACCTGTACGCTGCTTCAACAGGTGAGCTAAACCGGGTGATGGTAGCTGGCGTGCCTCACAACCCCGTGAGCTAGGGACATGCCTGTGTCCAAGACTGTGAAGTTAGCTCCGGTGGACTGGGTGGATGAGATCAACGGTGAGATTCAAGGGCCAGGAAGGTAGTTCTGCGATGGTTCATGGAGAGCAGAGTGCATGACAAGGCACAGGAAGAGTCATAGTCATCCACTGAGACCAAGGGAGACCCCAGTTTGATAGATAGATAGATAGATAGATAGATAGATAGATAGATACTTTATTCATCCCCATGGGGAAATTCAACTTTTTTTCCAATGTCCCATACACTTGTTGTAGCAAAACTAATTACATACAATACTTAACTCAGTAAAAAATATGATATGCATCTAAATCACTATCTCAAAAAGCATTAATAATAACTTTTAAAAAGTTCTTAAGTTTTAAAAAGCTATTATTAATGCTTTCTGAGATGGTGATTTAGATGCATATCATATTTTTTTACTGAGTTAAGTATTGTATGTAATTAGTTTTGCTACAACAAGTGTATGGGACATTGGAAAAAAAGTTGAATTTCCCCATGGGGATGAATAAAGTATCTATCTATCTATCTATCTACCTTTTAAAAAGTTCTTAAGTCCTGGCGGTAGAATTGTAAAGCCTAATGGCATTGGGGAGTATTGACCTCTTCATCCTGTCTGAGGAGCATTGCATCGATAGTAACCTGTCACTGAAACTGCTTCTCTGTCTCTGGATGGTGCTATGTAGAGGATGTTCAGAGTTATCCATAATTGACCGTAGCCTACTCAGCGCCCTTCGCTCAGCTACCGATGTTAAACTCTCCAGTACTTTGCCCACGACAGAGCCCGCCTTCCTTACCAGCTTATTAAGACTTGTGATGACTACTCATACACTGGACCCAAACCTTTCAGGTTGGGAGAGTGTAACTGCCCCATTGCACAACTTTTCCACTTTCGAAATTCTCCCATTCAGGCCAACTGTCCTCAGATCCAATGGACAATCAAAGAATTGCGGATAGAGAAAGAAGGTGTCTCCAAACTTCATAAACACAAGAGATTCTGCAGATGCTGGAAATCTTAAGGATCTCCTAGCTTCAATGTGTGAGCAGGCACCAGAATTCACAGCAACTTCCATCGTAATGACAAGTGTTGCTGATGATTTTGCCAACATGGCAACCGCAAATTCGGATCTATTAACCCATCAACTTAAGGTAGAGTAACACACACTCACACACATACACACAATCACAAACACACACACACACACACAATGGTGGGGAACTCAGCAGAATCTATGGAAAGGAACAAAGAGTCGATGATTTGGACCAAACCACTTCACCATGACTTGTGTTTACCCCATCAATTTGATTCTTTTTCTTTCCCTAATGGTCTCTGTTGGATCTCACTGTGCATAAGTTGGGTGCCAGTGTTTCCACAGTAATGATTGGCTGCAAAATGTTTCAGGGTGTTCCAAGGTTCTAAAAGTTGACGCGTCAAGGATAATCTTCTCTTCTCTGTTTCTTTCTCCCTTTTTCTTACATCATTTGAGTCTAAATTACTGGAAGAGTTGGTATTATTTATAGATTTTTTTCAATTACCTTGAACATTATATAATTATGTAATTGAACACTCAGTAGACCATTTATTAGGTACCTCCTGTACCTAATAAAGTGGACATTGAGTGTGTGGGTGTGGTCTTCTGCTGCTGCAGACCATCCACCTCAAGGATGCTCTTCTGCACACCACTGTTGAATTGTGTGGTTATTTGAGTTACTGTCACCTTCATATCAGTTTGAACCAGTCTGGCCATTCTCCTCTGACGTCTCTCATTAACATGACATTTTCACCCACAGAACTACTGCTCACTGGAAAATTCTTTTATATTGTTTTTCGCACCATTCAAAACTCTAAAGACTGTTGTTAGTGAAAATCCCAGGAGATCAGCAATTTCTGACGTACGCAAACCACCACATCTGGCACCGGCAATCATTCCACGGTTAAAGTCACTTAGATCACATTTCTTCCCCAATCTGATGTTTGATCTGAACAACAACTGAACTCTTAACCATGTCTGCATGCTTTTATGCATTGAGTTGCTGCCATGTAGTAGAGTGATTAGATATTTACACTAACGAGCAGGTGTACAGATGTACCTAATAAAGTGGTCACTGAATGTCTGATTATTTTGTTGTATAAATTATGTATAATTTACATTAACATATGTTTGTAACAAACAGAGCAGCTGATGCAAAAGAATTAAATCTTCATAGCATTAAACCCTGCACATAACAATAAACTTGAACTTGATTAAAGCAATTTTTCCCAGTATTCTCTGCTTTTGTCTGAAGGTGGTGCCTCATGCTTACTTGCGTTTCTAGAGGTATCACCAATGCACCAGAGCTGACCTAAGAGATTAGTCCTCCTCTCAGAGCAAAGAAGGTGATCATTGGCAGGTCACTTGATTTCTGAGGAAGCTTTCAATAGGTCACTCGATAACAAGCATGAGTAAAAATAATGATGTTGGTGTCCTCTTCAAAGCCAAATGAAGCACCACAGATTTCATCAAGATTATTGTTTGAACCTGTGGCTCACAACTAAACTAGGAATTGCTCTTGAGTACTGGCCAAACAAATCTCAACAGTGAACGTTTATTTTAAATGAATTTCACTCTTATTAAAATAATAGCATTTTGAAAATCAGTGCTCTTGCATTTTTAATTAAATTAAATCTTAAATAAAGATACAGCAGACAGTTTTGATTTATGATAATTTCTGTGTGGTGCATTCTCTTAGCCCATAGTTCAATCCAATATAACATTACAATCTACATTAACAGCAGCCAAAGTCAGCAGTTGTTCCTCTTACCCATAAGGGACATGGAAAATTGTCCAATATTGTAAGCACATTTCTAAGTTACTGAAGCTGCAAGATGGTAATATCACAATTCTACCTTTCTCCATCAAATTGAGTAAAGGAGCTCTTGGTGTAGTTGTGAATGTATCTCCTTATTTCTTGGAAGTAGCTTAGAACAGAGGTACCATGGAAACAAAACACCCCCACCACTTGACACAAATGTCCATGGCGATCAGAAGGCTTCTTCTCATTGGTCAAGAGCACCTTGATGCCTTATTGGACCTTTCAATGATTTGTGAAAATAAAATGCAAAACAAAAGACTGAATAGGTAAAGGTTTTTAATAAGTGATATTTTGTTTTATTTACATATTTTAAACGTTGAGTAAGCATATCATCTAAAATAATTTTAGTTAATTCCTTGGAAGTAGCTTTATGGTGCTCCCCTTGTAGAGAAATCTATGTCAAATTATTTACTTTGTATTCCACTAGGGGGGACTGCATCACCTTGCCTCCCTGCTGTGTATTCTGGGCTGGATGACAATTTTGTCATGAGTTATTGGGCTGCAAGAGAACTGCTTGATTATTGTCAAAACTTGGAATTCTTAAGAAGAAAGTAAATGCAGCACAGTGAATATCAATTCTGTGCTGACTGCTATGCACATGCTTATGACATATAAATTAGTTCTGGTGATGTCATCATGCTCAGAGTACTTTGCAGAAATTAATGTATAATATTCAATTCCCATGTCAGTGTACATTAACAACAATATTACAACAGTAAGTCCTCCACAGTTACCCAAACCTCCCAATAATTGTGTGATTGAAATGTTAAAATGATAATATTGCTCAAGTGCTTCTTCCCCAAGTTCAATTTGGTGTTTTAAGAATAAATGCTGTAAAGAAACCATATGAACTTGCTTTATTTTTCAAGTTTACCAATATAAGTTAAAACAGTAACCAACACATCATAAATGCTTCCTTAATCGTGAGCAACACACACACACACACACACACAAACTGCAGGAGGATCTCAGCAGGTCAGGCAGCATTTACGGAAATCAAAATCAGGTTTATTATCACTGGCATGTGACGTGAAATTTGTTAACTTAGCAGCAGCAGTTCAACGCAAAACATAATCTAGCAGAGAAAAAAATAATAATACCGGTACTAATAATAAATAAATTAAAAATAATAATAATAATAAACAAGTAAATCAATGACATATATTGAATAGATTTTTTTAAAGTGCAAAAACAGAAATACTGTATATTTTTTAAAAAATGAGTTAGTGTCCAAAGATTCAATGACCATTTAGGAATTAGATGGCAGAGGGGAAGAAGCTGTTCCTGAATCGCTGAGTGTGTGTCTTCAGGCTTCTGTACCTCCTACCTGATGGTAACAATGAGAAAGGGGCATGCCCTAGGTGCTGGAGGTCCTTAATAATGGATGCTCCCTTTCTGAGACACTGCTCCCTGAAGGTGTCCTGGGTACTTTGTAGGCTAGTACCCAAGATGGAGCTGACTAGATTTACAACCTCTTGCAGCTTCTTTTGGTCCTGTGCAGTAGCCCCTCCATACCAGACAGTGATGCAGCCTGTCAGAATGCTCTCCATGGTACAACTATAGAAGTTTATGAGTGTATTTGTTGACATGCCAAATCTCTTCAAATTCCTAATAAAGTATAGCTGCTATCTTGCCTCCTTTATAACTACATCGATATGTTGGGACCATGTTAGACCCTCAGAGATCTTGACACCCAGGAACTTGAAGCTGCTCACTCTCTCCACTTCTGATCCCTCTGTGAGGGTTGGTATGTGTTCCTTCGTCTTACCCTTCCTGACATTTCAGGTTCCTCAGGAAGGGGGAAGATGCCAGAATAAATACGTGGGAGGAGGGACAGGAGAATAGCTAGAAGGTGATGGGTGAAGCCAGGTGGGTAGGAAAGGTAAAGGACCGCAGAAGAAGGAATCCTTAATCATAAATTACTCTGGAATACCGGAGTCCATGAAAAATTGTATATCTTAGGACTTTTCGATTTTATCACAATTGTTTCTCAGTTAGCACTAAGTGGACTTTTAAAGAATTAAATTGAACAAAACAAAAGCACAGATTACGGGACTATAATATCTCATTAGAAGAATTAAAAGAGATCTCATTGAAACCTATAGTATATTGAAAGGATTAGATATAGTCGATGTGGAGAAGATGTTTCATGTAGAGGGGGAGTTTAAGAGCTGAGGGTATGGTCTCAGAATAGAAGGACATCAATGATGAGGAGGAATTTCTTCAGCCAGAGGGTGTTGAATCTATGCGATTCATTGACATAGATGGTTATGGAGACTATTGGGTACATTTAAAGCACAGTTTGGTAAGGTCCTAGTAAGGGCATCAAAGGTTACAGGGAGAAGGGCATCAAAACATATGGCGAGAAGGCAGGTGTATGGGGTTGAGTGGAATCCGGGAGTCTAAAGGTAGGGAGGGGATAGGAATTAGGAGGTTCATGCTTCCATGACCCACAGCTTTTAAATCAGAGACCAGTGTGCGGTATCGTTTGTAAAATGGTGATCGTTCCTTTAAGGCTGCTACCTCTTAAAGAATGGTGTCAGGCTGCTGACAGCTCTCTGGCCTGCAATTGAAAGTTCAAAGTGAATTTATTGTCAAAGCGTGCCTGTGCTACCGTAGACCTCCTTGAGATGCATTTTCTTGCAGGCATTTGCAGGCAATGAAAAAAGAAATACGACGCTGCAGCCATTTGAAAAAGCAGCAATATTTATTGGAGTTCGCATGCGTTTGTTCAGTACTTTAGATGTAGTCAGACAGAGCGCTCACATACAGCAATGGAAGATGAACAGGCGGATTAGTCTCAAATATGCTGTCAGAGCCTCCTGTGGTTATGACTTCTGCGGCAGCAGATCCAGTGGGGGGGACTCACTTCTCCAGGGTATCAGGGTAATACAGCCCCAGATCTTCTGCAGCCCTGCTGGGAGAACCCATGTGTTGTATGTGACCTCCTGATGAAGAGAGAGGGAGGTATGGTAGCAAGAATGTTGCATGTTGTTTTGGGGGTAACACACCAGTCACAGTTGAAAAACTGGGGTGAATATTATGAGGCTTGAATGCTAATGTTGGGATATTCTTGCATGTTGATATAGTGGGTCATCCTCCTATTGTTAGTTTGGAGGTAAGCTGCATTGAGCAATGCACGAGGCAGGTGGGTTCATGTAGAGTGAAAGGAGGAGAAGATGCCTTCACTAGTCTTCATCACTTCATCACTAGTCTTCATGTGTAGGGACATTTAACCTCTTCCTGCATAGTTTTCTTGTCCTGGAGGTCTGGCGCCTGGGGCGCTGATTTCCTCTGCAGGCTGCTCCCTCTTCTGCTTAATTGTATTCCGACAAGTTTAGGTAAAGTCACCTCCCTTTCGCTCCATCTCATCCTACCCTACCTTTAGAGCAATATGAGAGGTGATTGATAAGTTCGTGGCATTAGGTAGAAGGAGATGAGTTATTAACTTCAAACTTTCTGCATAATCACTCCAAGAGTTGACCTGCACGGGCATGTAACAAGAGCTGTATAACTCATCTCCTTCTACCTTAGGCCACAAACTTATCAATCAACCATCAGTGGACACTTTCCGGAGGTCCAAAATCCGTATGCTCCTCAACTGCTGGACTAAGTGTGTAAATGTAGGAAGGGACTATGTTGAAAAGTAAATGTGCTAGGTTTTCTAAAATTGACTTCTTCTACCTTAGGCCATGAACTTATCAATCATCCCTCGTATCTAAAAGGTTGATTTCCTTCCATAATCAAACCTCGTTGTTTCAAACGAGTTGTGATTCATTTAAGAACTTCCAGCACCATGTGTAGCCACAGAGGTCTTTCCTTGAAGAGGCGCAGACATGGGTTTGATTGAGCCTAACTAGTGCAATCTGCTGTAGACGTTCAGCACCAGTTACCAACAGTAAGGGAAGGACGGATGTTGGCTGATCACTCTAATGAAGTGTGAACGCTCACTTCCTGCAAGATTTCCAGCAGCTCAGGCCGGTGCACAGGTTGCAAGCCCCGCGTCTAACTTCTCATGCTATCAATGCTCTCCGGCTGTTTCTCTTGCTGTTCTATTTCCCAGCTTGTGTGGCTCGCTGTGCTGTTTCAGAGACAATATCACTAGGGAGCCATCTGCAACTGGAAATAAAAATAAAAACACTGAAGATGCAGGACATCTGAAATAAAATACTGGAGACACTAAGCAGACCAGGCAGTATCCATGGAAAGGGAAACTCAATGCCTTGGATCTATGACCTTTCATAGATCCTCCTAGCTTATTAAAGACTGGAAGGAATCACTTGAGAGTGAACTGGTGATAGGAGACAGAGGATTTCCTAGAAATTGTCATTGCCTATACTAAAAGTCTGAAAGAGACAAGAGAAACCAGAAAATGCTGGACGCACTCGTAAACTGGCAGCACCTGTGGGAAGAGAAATAGTTGACGCGCCAAATCTGAAAACTTTTGTCAGAATCTATGTCCTGATCAGGAAATGGATGGAGATTACCCTCTCTGTTACAGCTTGTAAAGCAGCTCCCTCTTGTGAAGTACAGAAATCGCTTGTGAAGTCCATAATAGCATTAAAATAATAAGAGATTGGGCAACTAAAATGAGAAATAAATGTTCAGAGTGCTTTGGTACGTAGGCATAAAACCCTATAAGCCAGAGGTTCCCAACTTTTTTTATGCCTTAGACCAATGCCATTAAGCAAGGGGTCCATGGGCCCCAAACTGGGAACCCCTGCTAGAAACCTATTTCTGCTCATTTGCCTAGTGACACACACTCTGCACAATGCACTTAACTTTTTTTTGTTGTATGTATGTGTTCCTTCTTATATAATTTTGTGTAATTTATGTTTTTCTTGTAAATGTTGTGCCTCTGATACAATGTTCCGACGATGCTGCTGCATGCAAGTTGTTCATTACATCTGCGCACGCACATCCTTGTGCACGTGGCGAAGAACACTGGCCACAAGAGAGCCAGCAAAATTGAGGAATGAGGCCTCATCTTCAGCCACCCGGTGGGACAACCCGTTTCACAGATTCACTTCCGTCCAGCACCCACCCCTCTGCCCTCATAATCGCAGCCGCGCTCCTCCACCTGAAAATAGGGTTTCACGTTCGCTACGCCTCACACGTGAAGGCAGCCATTTAAACCGCAACCCAGAGAGCTTCCAGCAGTTACCAGCAAGCGTCAGTGTCTTCGGGTGTGGAGAAGAGAAAATTGGATGGGAAATACATGCTTTGGTTGCTCAGTATCTCAGGAATTAGTGAAATATTATATCGTAGGTACAACACAGTCCATTTGTATTCCCAACGACTCACTGACAGGATTATTATCAGACAGGCACACAATGGAGCAGGTGGAGTGTGCTTTCTGCTGATATTAATCCAACATTGCTATCACAAGTAATGTTTATATATTTATTTCTAGCTTGCTGTAATTCTAATAACTTAAGATATTTTAAGTCAGTAAGCAGTTTCATGGACCAGTTTAAAGAAGCATTAAAGCACAGCTGGCATCCTTGGCTTCTCCAGTGTGACAAAGCCTGGTGCTCCCTGACCTGTGCAAGACAAACTTCACATGCAGCGCTTTTTCAATCTCAAAGTGATTTTCCTTTTTATTGTACCATCCACTAACCTAGGTTCTAACTAAAGCCTTTGTTTTGTATGTGTCAATAATTTTATTCCAGGATTAGATACAAAGCAAAGTTGGAATAATGATTATTCATGGTATCCATTGGCTTGGAAGATCACAAGCTATGCAGATTTTTGTAAAAGCGTCAATATGGTTAAAATCATGTGATAAACTAGTGCAACACACACAAAATGCTGGAGGAACTCAGCAGGCCAGGCAGCATCTATGGAAGAGAGTACCATTGACGTTTCAGGTCAAGACCCTTCAGCAGGACTGGAGAAAAAAAGGTGAGGTGTAGAATTAAGAAGTGAGGGGTGGGGGGGGTGCAAACACAAGGTGATAGGTGAAAATGAGGGGGAGGGGTGAAGTAATGAACTGGAAAGTTGATTGGTGAAAGGGATACAGGGCAGGAGAAGGGAGAGTCTGATAGGAGAGGACAGAAGGATTGTGTTGTGGTTGGTCTGGAGTTTTTTTTGTTGCAGGGCTTGGGGAGGATACTAATTTTACATGTCTTCAATTTGGGTGCTTTCTCAATGATCTTTTTTGTATTATATTATTATTGTATGTTTATTTTTGCACTGTATTAATTTTCTTCATTTTGATTTGGGTTTTTTTTTCCTATCTGTAGCGATGTAGAAAATGCATAAAAAAACTAATTTTAAAAAAAAAGAAATATACTCACCAAATACTTTGACCCATAACTTACTGAATAAATAAGTATATTCAAAACAAAAAGGTCATGGAAGAAAGAAAAGGTGGGAGAAGAGCCAAAGGAAGAAAATAGGCAAGCGATGAAATAGATGAGAGAGGGAAAAAGGGATGGGGACTGGAGAAGGGGGGAAGGGCATTACCAGAAGTTTGATGTGGAAGTAGTGCTTTGGTTCAACTCATGAAAAGAACCTGACAAATTTTATCACATATGATTGGAAATAAAAATGAGCCCAGGAACTTCATCCACCTATGCTTATTATGTGAATCACCAGAAGCTCGTGAGGACATTGCTCAACGTATGCCAGATACAATAATGCAATCTGTTCAATATGACCTGCTCATATAAAGTATTGTTGTGTTGTAAACACAAACGATCCTGCAGATGTTGTAAACCCAGAGCAACACACACAAAATGCTGGAGGAACTCAGCAGGTCAGGAGATGAATAAACAGCCGATGTTTCAGGCTGAGACCCGATGAAGGGTCTTGGCCTGAAATGTTGACTATTTTTCCCCTTCCATAGATGCTGCCTGACCTGCTGAGTCCCTCCAGCATTTCATGTGCTGGGTTATAACCTATCACAGCTCATTTATCTACACAATAAAGTTCAACCACAAAGAAGTGCTGGAGGAACTCAATCGGTCAAGCAGTATCAGTGAGGTGAAAGAAATTGTAGGTGTTTTGGGTCAAAACCCTGCATTAGGGCCCTGACTGATGCAGGGTTTCAACCCAAAACAACAGAAAATCCTTTCCCTGCACAGATGCTACTTAACCTGCTGAGTTTCTCCAGCAGATTGCTCTTCCAGATTCCAACATCTCAGTCCCTTGTTTCTCCAGGTTCAGTCACACAGTACTAACGGTGCTGAATAGTAGTTTTACTATTGGTCAATCAAACTGGTGTGTATATGATATACTTGCGTTCAACATGTCTCTTTCAAAGTATCAAAATCTAAATTCCAACACAGTAAAATGTGAAAAATCATAAAATTACGTCCCAGGATAATAGCCTTTAAAGAAAGACCCACATTTTTGTAGCAGTTTTCACAACATCAGAATGTCCTAGTATTCTATAATAAATGTAAATATCATGACTGTTACACTAAAGGGTCACAGTAGCCATTTTTCAGCAGGCTCAGATAGAAAGCAATGTGATAATGATCAGGTATTTGTTGCTGACTGGGGGGGTGTGGTAAACTACATATACCTGTCTGGACACGCCCCTCTGCTGACTGCTCCTGTGGCTCCTCCCACAGACCCCTGTATAAAGGTGATTGGAGGCACTGCTCCTCCCTCAGTCTCCAGGATGTTGTGTGGTTGTCTCTTGCTGCTAACCGTGGTCTCTTGCTGCTAATAAAAGCCTATTGTTCGCCTCCTGTCTTCGAGAGTTATTGATGGTGCATCAGGGAGGAGGGGTAAACATTCGCCAAAACACAGGTCACTTAATTTGATGATTTTTCAAACTTAATGGTATTGGAGTTTAGATTTTGACACTTTCAAGGGGACAGGTTGAACGTAAGTATATCATATACCTGTATATATATCCCTCCATGTTTCCTTGATCTTTTTTCAGCAGAACGTGGCAGAGGGTGCTGGTAATAATCAGGAGGTTAGCCAGCATCAGTGGGCAGAGAAAGAGAATTGAGGTTCCAGAGCGATGATCTTTCAGCAGAACTGGGCAAAATTGAAATAAAATGAGTTTTGTATTACAACTAAAGGGGAAAGGCCAGGTGGAGCCCAGGAGACGGAGAGACAAATGATGTTGGTGCAATGAAAAAGAGGGTAGAAAATTAGTTTCCAGAGGACGTATGGATATGACTAGATGATAGCTGAAATGGTCAGGATGGGAATACTGTATGGTAGTTGGGTAACTACTCTGTCTTTAGCTTCTTATGCTGCTCCAACAAAGATCAGTGTAAGCTTGACGATGAGCATTTCATTTTCAGACGGTACATTACCACTTTCAGAACCTAATATTCAATGATAATAGCTCAGATTTCCATAACACCATAAAATATAGGAGCAGAATTAGATCCTCTGATTCTGCTCCAACACTTGAACATGGCTGATTTATTTTACCTCCTAACGGCATTCTCCTGCCTTCTCCCCGTAATCTTCGATACCCATACTAATCATGGCCCTTTCAACCTTCGCCTTAAATATACCCAATGACTTGGCCTCCACAGCCTTCTAAGTTCCAGAGATTCACCACACTCTGGCTGAAGAAATTTCTCCTCATCTTTGTTCTAAATGGACGTCCTTCTAATCTGAGGCTGTGCCCTCTTGTCCTACTATTGGAAATACCCTCTCCACATTCACTCTATCTAAGCCTTTCAATTTCTCCTGTCTCTGGTATTTCAGACTTTATTTACCTCTCCTCCAGATGCAGCTTTACCACCCTCGGTCAGGCACACCATCATTCCTTGTCACTCAGTCTCTCCGGGTCTCCACCTTCTCACAGACCTTCCCCGTGGTATTCTCCACCCTATCAAATGTCTTTGCCAGTTCTGACAAAAGTTTATCAATCTGAATGATTACCTCTATTTCTCTCTCCACAGATAATAATTGATCAGCTGAATATTTCCAGCATTAATTATCTTTTCAAATTTCTGCACTATTGTGCTGAAGCATTTGAGTTTAACAGTGCCTCTGACAGAAGGGACTGCTGACAGAGTTGTGCTTCCTCATTGCAGTGTCACATGACATTTTCTGCACAATTATCTCCAGCCCACAGACAATTGTGCTTTAGTCACACACTGAAAGGAGAATGAGAAAATGACCCACAACCATTTCTCTAAAGTATGCAACTTGAACATCAGCAAGCCAAAAGTTCTCCACAGAGTGCACCAGTCAATCATCAGACCCAGGAGACAGTGAACATTTAGGAACTGTAAACACTGCCTACTTTCAGTGGGTCTGCCTACTGGAGATTCAACACAGCATCTTCCGTACTCACTTTCCCGCCACCAGACTGTTCCACTAGAAGTTCAGTTCCAGACTTCCAAGTTCACTGTTCTAAACTTCCACTTCACATATTAGTCCTGATTCCAAATCTCTTCTATTGGCCCACACAAGCTGTGAGATCTGGATTCCCAATGGGAAAAAAAAGCAGGAATCCCAGGACACCAATACCAGGAGATCTTCGGAAGCTTTGCAATATAACCTGGGAAGTCCACTACACTAAAGTCAGCGTCATTAAAGAAGCTAAATCTTCAGGGTTTCGACACTGAGGAAGCACGCCAACCAAAACAGTTACTGGACCCCAACTCCCAATGGAGAATGAAAACTGGGAGGCCACGGGGAACAAACATTTTAAAGGTATCCTGATGTCATACTGTATACCAAGAGAAGTAATATTAAAATCACACACCAAGAAAGTAAAATAGCTGGCATAGAAGGAGCTATCAATTTTGAGGAAAATCATCACACCTTAATCATCGACAAATACTAGAAGACTAAAGATTAAAGTCTGACTTGTGGTAGCTGTGGCTAACCCTGCCTTTCAACACCCCTGTCATGTCTGCAGGTCAGTTTGCTGGCTCAAGAGTCTGACTTCTCGGTCACCGAATGATCCTTTAAAATAAAACCTGTGAACGAGATCATCCTCAACTTCAAGGGATAAGTCATGACTGAAAGGTTGCATTGGATTGCTCAGTTCACCTTTCTAGAGTAAGGCTTAAACTCTGCGCCCTCTGAATTCAAAGTGCTAACAACAGCACCAAGGCTGTTCAGAGAGCTGTCTGGTTAATATATCAACCTCACTGTTTTTAGTAACGGCCTACAGAAAACCTGATATGGTGCTAATAATACAGGGTTAAGAAAATTGTTTCTCCTCAACTGCAGCAACTGAAGAATATTTTTGTCGAAGTGCGGTGCAATACCTCCCGGGTTGACATTACAACAAATCCTGATGCCCTCCAACCCATGTGTTGTTCTGTCATCTGCTCCAGTCCACACAATATGCTATGGATCTTTGCAGTCCATGCTGTATCCCATTTGTGACCCTTCCCAATCCACGCATCGTTTAGTCCATGACATTCTCTTGCCAACAGTACAACCCCACGTGGGACAAGTTCTGGAAGATGAAAAATGATAACATTAACCCTATCCAGCTCAGAAATCACTCCATCCAATGCCCTCTCTGGCCAACACCTTATCCTTTCTTGACCCTCTCTAGCTAACTTATCATTTCATCTGGAATCTTCTGCTGCTGACAAGTGAACCTATCAAACTTGTGATCCTGTCTGTGAACCTCACAGTTACACATGTCCACACAATAACCCTCACAAGCCCATCTTAGACCTTATTTTGTGAAAAGAAATTCACAATGTTCTAAATACAAGGCTGTGTCTCTCCTCTTGTGCTTTGTAAGGATGTCCCAGCTTTATTGATCCTTGATAACATTGTAATTATTTACCTCACCACTGAGATTGCTGTGACAATGCATGTCTCCCTGACCCCATTTCTAATGCATTATTTGATGCAGAGATTTGTGAGATGCAGTTGAATAGATGTGCAGTGGTGAGGATATTGACTGGCTGCATCATGGCCTGGTATGGAAACACCAGAATGGAAAATCTACAAAAGATGGTAGGTTTGACCCCGTACGTCACTGGCAAAGCCTTTCCAACCATTGAGAATATCTACATGAAATACTGTCATCAGAAAGTAGCATCCATCATCAGAGATCCCCACCACCCAGGTCATGCTCTGTTCTTGCTATTGCCATCAGGTAGAAGGTACAAGAGCTTCAGGACTCGTACCACCTGATCCAAGATTCAAGAACAGTTACTTTCCCTCCACCACGCTCACTTGCCCCGTCATTGAAATGTTCTTAAAACCAATGATCTCACTTTAAGGACTCTTTATCTCATTATCTCATGCTCTCACTATTTATTGCTACTTATTTATGTTTGTATTTTTACAGTTTGTTGTTTTCTGCTCGTTTTTTGATCTTTCATTGATCCTGTTATAGTTACTATCCTATAGATTTACTGAGTATTCCCACAAGAAAATTACTTGGATAATAAAATTTACTTTGAACTTTGAACATTAATTCCATTCAGCCAGAGATGTAGTTGCTCATTCAGACAAGTCATTGCAGCATTCTACCCTCAAGTGGTCCGCTCCTTGGAAATCAAGACCTGCATATTCTTCCAAAAAAGCACAGACTTATGTCAATGACATTGAATTATTCCAGAAGAAGCATAATTTCAATATAGATTTTGTATGCAGTTTTAAATATTAAAATTTTGTCTGATACTTAAATCTGAAAAGAAAAGTTTTCTGAGCAAACTATAAATTTTTTCTAAGATCTAACAAGGAAGTTTTCACTGTGGAGCTTGCCTGGAATAACAAGTAAGCAGACAGTCTCATAAGAGTACAGATTTTGTAGAGAGAAGCAAGAAATATGGAACAAAAAAGCACAAATCTGTCTAGCTTTTACATTGCCAAATGTCTTGAGAGGTAAGATCAATGAAAGGGACTGATAAACAAACAGAATTATAGAATTGCAGAATTTTAGAGCACAGAAGCAGGACCTTTGCCCTAGCTATCCAGGCCAACCATTCTTTACTCAAAATGCCTTTAATTAAACCTTCTGTCCTCTTGCTGCACACTCACTGCCTCCTGATACCTTTCATCACTGCTAATTAGACCATCAGACAACATAGGTGGCAATTATTTAACATGCAAACTATTGAACAGTTGACGAATAACTAATTCATTCAACATCTGTAGGATGAAGTCCTCTACCAACCTGCCCCACTGCACACCACTTTCCTCCAACAACAAAGAATCATTACAAGACCATGGAAAACAGGACACTTCCTATGCTGAGGTTGCCTCATCTCAGTGAAGGAAGATACTGCTGATAAAATTTACCCCTTCCTTCAGTGCACATGCACACTTGGCTCAATTCAAGCAAAGGCTATTGATAATCAAGGACTCACATCTGGCATTAGGTCTTCTAAGGAACAGTGATCTCTGCATTGTTATACATCTCTGACACTACATTACCTACAGTAGGCACAATCCAGGGAAGATGCCAGCATTGATACCTCTGCAGAATTCCCCAAATTCACTGGAAGGACAATAAACCAATGTCACTCTGCTCTGCTAAGTCAATACCCTGGTACAAAGGCCTTAGTTACACACAGTTGGCAACGTTGGGCAGGTAATGTCAATCACATGCACAAAGCAGACTATCAAAACAAACACACCTTTCCAATTGAAAATGGAGTGTTTTCAATTTTCCAATTGTAAATCATCCTTGAATATTTTCCTAGGTAACCATTAGAAAATGTACCGAGTGAATAGACAAAAACATTCAAGGATGCACTCATACATCCCAACCAATTCCAGTGACTACTGAAAATGGAAAAGAAGCATTCAGGATAGTATTAAGAACCTCGAGTCCAAAGAGTACTTCAAAGACCAGAGGAAGGAGTACATCACATTATAAACTACACACCCAAACCAGACATCACCAGGCGTCTCCTGTCCTATTGGTGGAAGAGCCTACATTCCCCACACTGGCCTCTACAGTCATCTCAGAATTTACAGGAGTGGAGATAGCTCATGCTCATTCCTGAGGTATTGCCGAAGATGAAGAAAGTAAGTTCATTAATAGTTTTGCTACAATTTGCTGATATTTACTAAACAGGTTTTGTTCTAGTTAATGAAAAACAAGGGTGCCATAGAAACCAGTACATGAAAATTGGAGAGCTTGGCAAAGTGCTTTCCTATTCGTATATTGTGGCCAGGATCTCATTGTAAGATTCAACCCAATATATTTTTGCCTGAACTTTGACCCGGTGAAACCCATGTGCCCCTCCAGAGGGCAGTGTGTATCAGAAACAGAATCATATTTAGTATCACTGACAGATGTCATGAAAATGATTGTGTTGTGACAACAGTACATAAAATAACTGTAAGTTACAAAATAAATAAACAGTACAAAAATGGAAAATCACATAGTCTTCATGCATACATGGAGTGTTCAGAAATCCAATGACAGAGGGGAAGAAACTTCAAATGTTGTGTATTATTGGGAGTACTTTTTTTTTCACTCTCTGTGCCATTTTGACACATCAGCTGGCAACCTTGCCATTTCTTTAGCATTTGTCTGTTTTACAAGGCTGAGTTGCCAGCTCAATGCTCAACCAGCACGAGTAGAATTCAAGGAGCCAGCTGGATTTGAACCCCGGACCCCTTGCTCTGAAGTCTGGTGTGGATGCCACTACATCACTACACCTACACAGACACTGGGAGTACTAGTCTCCATTAATGTATTACATCCAAACTCATGCGGTGAAAATGGGTGTTGGGCCTGCACAGGCAGGCACCTCCCAGTCTCCACGCAGCTAACAGGAGTCACCGGCCACTCGTTTCCAACTCATCACCTGCAGCCTATTTAAACCCACCTCTCATTCACAGTCGTTGTTCACCTATTGCACCAGACAACCTCAACCAATTGCTCTTAGCCTTCAGTTACCTTGTTGCCTGTGAATCTAGTATCTGTTCACTCTTGGTTTGTGGATTGTTATTTTTGCAATCTATTATTAAAATTATCGCTTGCTGCTGAATCATCTCCACTGCTCTGCTTCTGGGTCAAACCTCCTCTACCTTTCCTGACAATGGCAACCTTCCAGTATCAAAAAAGCTGGATGAACTCAGCAGGTCGGGCAGCATCCGTTGAAAGAAACAGTCAATGGATGCTGCCCGACCTGCTGAGTTCATCCAGCTTTTTTGTACGTCTTGATCTGACCACAGCATCTGTAGTGCACTTTGTGTTTACTTCCAGTATCAATCCTCTTCCAACATTACTGTTTTCCATAGTTGGTTTTCTTTGACACCCTTGTCCACGATTGACTATAAAAACATATTCAGACAGTATCAGCATTTGATGAACTTCCTGGCTAAAGTTACAAAGAATAGGTGAATTGAAAAATGGAGACACTTCCCACCTCATCCTATGCAGTTCTTTGATGTTTTCCATGGGGGTATTGTTGGATACTCACTGAAGCAGAGGTAATAACTCAGCACAATCTCTTTAGAAACCTTTTGCAAATGCATTATCTCATGGCAATTTTGTTCTGTGTCCTTGTAGTGAATGTCTGGGTTATTTGCAACTGCAGATCCAAAGATGAGCTGAGCTTTGTTAATGGAAAAAAGAAAAAAGAAAGTGCTGGAAATACTCAGAAGCATAGGCAGCATCTGTAGAGAAAGAAAAAGAAATCATCCTATCGAGTTGATGATCTATTACCTTTGAGTTTGATCTCTTCCTGCTGCTGGAGGAAGGTGCCTGTGTTTGATCGATCTCTCTCGCCTCTCACTCAATACTGCCAGAGGATGGTGCCAGAGTCTTGGGACTTGGGCACGGTTTAATTGATGGGGTTTGTGGATTGATTCTGTAGCTCATGTTATATGTGTTTCTGGTTATTCTTTTTTTTATCGCTACTTTGTGTGATTTTGATTGGGACAGACTGGGTCCGTGGCCTGCAGTCAAAGAACGACACGGCGCTAAACAGAAATGAACTGAACTGAACTCAACATTCTTAAACTGTTTCAATGACTCAGTGGTTTTGATGGTTTATATTCTGTGTTTTTGACTCGTTTTTTTGCCATTTGCGCAGTTTGTTCTTTGCATATCGGGCATTGATGTTTCCTTTGAATGGGTTCCATGTTGTTTCTTTGTTTCATGGCTGTCTGTGGGAAGACAGATCTCTGGGTTGTATACTCTATTTATACTTTGATAATAGATGTACTTTGAACTTAAGCTTATGAGCGGAGAGTGAGAGAACTGTCCATTTCCTTCCAAAGCTTTGGTCTGACCCACTGAGAATATAGAAGGGTAATTTCATCCTTTTATGTAAAAGAATTAATTTGATCTTTGTGTATCAGCTCCTTGGTTCCATGACTCTACCTTATTGCGATATCCAGATTCACAGAATCACAAAGTCGTACTGCACTAAAATGGAGCCTCTCAATTCCAGGCAATAGGCCTCCTCTGCATTCTCTCTATAACATCCTTCCTACAGTCTGGCAAACATTACTGTACACAATACTGCAAATGTGGTCTAACCAATGTTTGAACATCAGAACCATCACATGACTCAATGTACATACTCCAGTAAATTGATGTAATTCTATGAATGTGTATTAATTGCTGAACTTATTTAAAGTTAAATTTTTGATAGTCTCTATTTATGTATCCATTTACAGTACTGAGCAAAAGTCTTAGGTGCATATATATTTAGCTTGTATACCTAAGACTTTTGTGTGATATTGTAGTAATTTTATGTATTGCACTGTACTGCTGCCATGACTATGTGAGTAATGATAAACCTGATTCTGATACGGATCTGTATTGTGGACTGAGAGTTGAAAGGGGGTAGGGCGAAGGGAACCAAGGTTGGGAAAAGGGAAAGGGAGAGTGGGAAGACATTCTGTAATGATCAACCTGGTACCCTTCCCACGGTGCACCACCTTCGCCATTCCCAACATCCTTTGTTCCCGCCAAATTTACTAACTCACCCTCCACTCCACACTGACAAATACAGTACTGTGCAAATGTCTTAGGCACCCTAGCTATATGTATGTGCCCAAGACTTTTGCATAGAACTGTATGTTAAAGTTGCTATAGCTTACATTTGATTGGAATAAATCAAGGAACAGCAGAACTGGAAATCTGAAATAAAGACAGAAAATATTAACACTGTCCAATCCACTGTATGTTTTCAGCATCATTTTTTATTATATTTGAATAAAATTGGGTTAAACAGGTGTAAATTCCAGATAGCCTTTAAGGCTGACTGGACAGGTTTCCAACAAGATAGAACTATGAATTCCACTGCAGAATTCATTTTGGAAAGTTTAGCTCTGGGAATGTATCAATCGTGCAAAACCTTTCCACATAAACTGGAACTTGCTAAGTCAGTCTGTGTGATCCATCAACACCATCATGTCTAGCACCCTGTTTATGTTTTCAAAGATTGCGATTACTGTAGATGCCGTGACTGGAGAAACACACTTATTCAGAGCTTCACCCTTGCAGATGCAATGTATTTTTTAACATAATACCAAGGAAGAAAGATTTTCTGTCTTTATGATTAATATATAAGTGATGGCTGTATGGCAAGCTTTAGAAGTTTTTATGTATGGGTTTCTGAAATGCAATTTCATACTGCCTCAATTTGCTTTATATTTTGATTCCAAACTACAAAAGAAACTGCTCGGAAAATGTTCTTGGGTTCCTCAACTGATTTTGTTGGGGTGTTTCACAAATCATTTTTGGAGATTTAGAATTTTAGACATCATGAACTGAGCAAGCAATATTTTCTCTTGAAAACCAGCTTTGCCTTTTTATTATTGTTACCCTTTTTTTTAAAGGTCAATGGCCTAAAGGTTTATACATTTTTTCCTCCTTATTTTTGTTCCTTTTCTTCGGAACATAGTTTCATTTCTTTTAAGGTACTTACTCTTTGTTAAATCAACCTTTCCCAAGGTTGTTATTTCCTTGAATGATTTAGCGTAAAGCTTTATTTAAAACTGTTTGAACATGATTTTTTTTATTTCCCTGTGGAAACTTTTCTAAAGGGCATTAGCCGTGTAAGCAAAACGGTCTGCAAATCAGTGATTTAATTTTGAACTGTTGTACACCATCTTCCATATGGAAATGAAGATAATCCAACTCCAGGTTTTTGCACCTCATTTAGGGGAAGTCTGAGCCTTGAAGATTATCACAGGCTCACACTGAGGAAAGATTTTATTCAGTATGGGTTGACCAGCACTCACTTCCCTAAATCCTGTGCAACAGAGCAAGTTGATGTCAGAGTCCCAATGATAAAGATTTAGAGAATGAACAAAAAGTGGTTGGGGGTGGGAGTGGGGGGGGGGGTGGCCATGGGTAATGTCATAGGTCACAGGGATTTAATATATGATGTGCAAAAGCTGAATGACAGCTGAAGATTTAGGCTGAAATAATCACTGAAGGACACCTCAGTGGGCCTATTTAGTATTCTCCAATGTAGTCGTATTACAACAATTACGTATGTGGATAAATGTGTGAAGATCTAAACAGTAGTCAATATTTTCATACAGCTGCTTGTTCCTCAAATGCAGTTCGACAGATCAGAATAATGGTTTGGAACAATTAACCATCATTTCATGTATTTTCTTTCCAATGCACAGGTAGGGATAAATTAACATCATCTACCGTAGCCAACAGGAACTGATAGCGACATCTATTAGCAGGCGTTTATATTCACAGATTTCATTTGTAAAATGAATTTTGAACAAAATATGATGAAATGTTGCTGAATAATTCTGAGCTAAATTCTAATTTTACTCTCCTGGTATTTTGTAAGGGATTACTGCCGGTTAGTTAAAAGAATGCTGGAATAAATTATTAAAAGGAGGGAAAAGAGATAGAAATTAACAAGGAAAAAAAGCATTTGAATACATGAAGTGCAAACGGATTAAGCTGAATGGAAATAAAGAAAAATGAATGGCTAATTTCTCTAATTAGTAAGGCTGAGCCTGTGCTTTGTTCCTTTGATGCAACCATTAGCATCACAATTTTTTCTCTGCTTTTGTGGTGATGTCATTGAAGCACCAAGCTCTCTTCTGCTCCTATCTACTGCTATTTGGGATCTTTGCTTGTGAGCAGCCTCCTTCCGACTAATGCTTAAGTTTTCAAAGGATTGCAAATGATCCATGTGTAAAAAAAAATGTAATGTTTTCCACAGAGCACCTGCCACGATAATGCATGAATATCCAGGATTGTCCTATTAGAACCTTGCTATATTATAATGTAATTTAATAACCATTGCAGGTTCAGTTTTAGGATCTACAAGTAGTCCTGTCCTGTCAAAAATACAGCTACCGTGTGCAAAATGTCATATAGAATATATATTTAGCTCCTTTCTATTTAGGCTGTCCTCAGAGCTGTGAATCTGAGATATAATTCGAAGCGTAAGAGCTGTCCTGCCCTAAATGCAAAACAGATCTCTACCAGTTCTTACAAGGCAGTGCCTGAAGTAGGGAAATGAAGAGTAAATTGACAGAGAATCATCGTTATATGTCCAGCTGGCCAGTTGGTCAGTCATCATTGGTTAGCGAAATGAGTATGTTCAGTTTACTTGCCACCTTACAAAGTATGTAATCATTGTGCATGGTTGTGGTGATCTTCGCAGCAAGCCTGGATTTATTTTTTCTGACAGTCAAGAAACATGCATTTCATTAAAGCTTTGTTGTGTTCATGGGACTCTTTTTTTTTGCAGTAATTCTTTTATCTTGCACTCACACCCTGGGCATTATGAACATTCATCAAAGCAATTGACGTGGACAAAATTAGTGCTTCCTGCTATGTAGGTCAGATAAACTTTGCTGAATATTGATTTTCGACAAAGAAAATGACACTAGTCGGTCTTCACCCTTTATCTGAACAGCCCAGAAAGACATGGGAAAAGCGCACGTAGAGAAAAGTACCCAGAAGAATTACTGTTATCTTACCTCCCACAAGACGAAGACAACAGATAAGCTTGGGGAAAAAAAACTCCATGAATGCAGGGCTGTGCCAATGGGTGCACTGCAATTCCCAACCCAATTGTTCTGCTTGCTGGCACTGTTCATATTTTAAGTCCATTAGGGAGCTTTATTGTCATGAGGCGTCTAAACCTCATGAGGGTCTGGTGTCAGGGTTTCTTTTATCACTCTCTGTAACTGCGTAATTATAGAGTAAAAGAAGATAATTTTCAGGCAGTAAGCAGATAAAGGAAAGTACAGTGCTACAGTTGTAGCTTGTTATCTTGTGCTTGACAGGCCAGGTAGTATTGTTATGTTTTTTTTAAAAAAAAGTGTGCTGCAACTGGGAGTCAGAGTGTTGGTAGATTCAGGAAGGATGATAGAGTCGGCATCAGTATGCTTCCTGATTGGAGTGGACTGAGGAAAATATATCATCAGATCAGTGGCCTTTGTGAGGGGGAAAGGCAGTCTTTGCAGAGAATGCCATATCTCTTCCTGACCTAAACTGGCCACATATAAAAGAAATGAAAACATCTGATTTAAATAGCATCATCTTTTCTAAGCTGACTGTTTAGTCATCTCCTTAGATGCTACCTGACCTGCTGAGTTCCTCCAGTATTTTGTGCGTGTTGCTTTGGATTTCCAGCCAAATGCAACATGCAGACATTCTCACGTTTATCTTTCTGTGTCCCCCTTAATGAACAAAAGGACTTGTTCAAACTTACTTATTAAGCAGTTCTATGCACTGTCCCTAAGATGAAAAGTCTCAAATGATGGAATGCTACATTAGGCCGGGTATCTCTAAAGCAGTGGTGAAATTCATGAAAACTGACAAACTGCCACTCCATATCATCAGATATCAGGGATTTCAGACACTTCAGTCAAGAACTAGAGGTCACTCATTTAAGAAAGGAATGTGCCAAATTTATTTTTCTCTCAGGAGGTTGACAATCTTTGGAATTCTGTCCATCGAAGGGCAGTAGAAATCAAGTCTGAATTCTTTAAGGGCAGAGTTACATAGATTCTTGACATGCAGAGGTAGGTGGAAATCTGGGACTGAGGTTACAATCAGATTAATCATGAACCTATGGGATGGCAGGGCAGGTCTGAGAGGCCATATGACCTCCTGCTGCTTCTAATTATGTTCAGCTATGCCAAAGCTGCACGTAGGATGCAGCTTTAATGACCGCCCAGTATCGGTATGTTTAACACAAGAGATTCTGCAGATGCTGGAAATCCAGAGGAACGCACACAACATGCTGGAGGGGCTCAGTCCCAGTGAAGAATCTCAGCCCAAAATATCGACTGTTTATTCTTCCCTAAACGTTGCCTGACCTCCTGAGTTCCTCCAGCACTGTGTGTTGCTCAGGGTTGTCAAAGCATTTTATTGGCCACAGGGATTTTTAGGGAAACGGATTAACAACCTTTTCAGAAACATGCAATACAAGGAAAAACACTGAAAAATTAAATCCCAATTTGGGCTAGTTTCCAAAGCAACAAGGTATGTAAATTGGGGATCTTCTCTCCTGATGCAGACGTGTGGTGTTATGAATAAGAGGGATGGACAAGATATCCCATCCATCAAGACAAGGGTCAGAAGTTACTGCACTTTATCGCCCCATTCTCTAAACTGACTCAAATCAACATAACTACATTGCTAGCCACAACAATTTAAATTGCTATCTCAAGAATTCTGCAGCTACAATACGAGTAAACTCTTCACCTTAATAAAGTGAATGTTTCTGACCCAAAACCTGGTGCATAAAGGGTTAAGTGAACACACTTACCCCTGATAGGAGCCGCACCACCTCCTGTTCAACTGAAAAATTAGATGCTTTCTAACAGTTACAAAGGGTCATTTAGTATTCCTGGTTCATTTAGGCAATTACTCAAATATTTTTAAAGCTCATACCTTGTGTGGGAAGCTTATTGCTACAATTTTTTTTTAACACGTCGCCATCTCTGGAAGCTGTTGCTTTGAGAATTGCTTTCTCAGAAATAAACTTAATATAGCAATAGTCAACTAAACGGCTCTGTGTCTGCTGATGCATGTGAAGAAGCCATTGGCAAGTGACAGGGGGTGGAAAAATAAGGTTTTAATTACAAACTGCAACATGCAGTTGTCAAGCAGCCAATGTTGGGATTGTCAATACTATTTCCGTCATAACAGTATTGTTGTGTTATTGAAGGTGTTGGTTGGCAATCCCAGCATTGGCACTTAACCCTTTTATTTGTTATAAATGGAATTTAGTTCTCCAGTCACATAGGAGCCTTCAGAGGAGTGTATTCATAAAACACTGCTCACCTTAAAGAGACAATACCACCAAATTCAACTAACCTTATGACACAGATTTCAATTTTCAGAGTTAGAAGTGGATGGCTAGTGTTTTAGGATCATAGTTACATGCTGCCCTCTCTCCTAATAAGTCAATGATTTGAGGTCAGGGACAAGAGTTAAGATGGCAATAGCTCACTCAAGTGCCAATTTTTGCAAGCGTGCTTGGATGGTTAGTGTTACCAGGGCCAAGGTGAGGGTGCTGACCATGATCAAAATGTCATCTAATGCTTTGTTCTCTGGCTACTGGAGAAACCAGTTTTTCCTTTTCATGGCCCAGAGATCCTGAGATGCTGGTCCGCAGGCGGGTTCAGGAGACTTGCCAGCTCTGTGTAACATTCTATGATGCCATTTGGTTGATTGATGCAAACGCACGTTTACTCATTAGATAACTGAGATCTGAAGTTAGCTTGCTAACCAATTAATTCAGCATTGGATGCTGATGTTGTGGCATCTCAGGATAACATCTTCTTTACCCGGGCAAATAAACTAACCCTGCTGTTTCCCCACTCTTAATGCTTACCACATTTCTGCTAATCCTTTTGCAAATTGGTGGCACCATGTTGGCTCAGTATTTGAATGGTTCTGCCGTTTTGCCACATGCAGTGCAGGATTACAGTACACATGATGTTATCAAACTCTTGGCTGGACCTCACATATGCTCAAAGACAACTCGTGATCTCCCAGTCTACCTTATACTTTATTTGGCTACCTACATTACACCTTCCCTGTGACTGCAACACTATATTCTGCATTTTTGTTTCCCTTTTTGCTGCCTTGGTGTACTGTACTTGTTTGTGGAATGATCTGTCGGGATAGCATACAGGCAAAGCCTCTCATTTTTTCTTGGTATGTGGACAACAGTAAACCAATAATCCAATAACTCTGCAGCTAGTGACATTATACTCTAGCTGAAGCTTCTAAGGCACATTAGCTGATTAATAAAGAGGTTGCTTTTTAACAAATTACATAAACAATTTCCCTGAAACCACCCGATGCAGTTTTGCATTCATTGCTTGGAAATGGTTCTCAAATCAGCTTGCAGAAATTCTTCTGAGGGTTATGTTGTCTGAAGACTCCTGACAAAAGCTGCCAGATAAAAAACAGTCCAAAGTCAAAGCATATTTATTATCAAAGTACACATGCAGCCCTGAGATTCGTCTTTCCACGACTTGCTGTGAAGCATTTATAACTCTGCATAAAATCTTCCTTATGCAAGTCGAATTTTTTAAGTAAACCAAGTCAGTTCGGTGCAGTGAGGGTTAATTTCTGTTTATTAAAAGACTTCAGTTAACACCATTACCTCATTCAGCCAAGACTATGCTAAGCAGTCTCTGATATTCTGTTTGGTTCACACCACAGTTACTTAAAGGCTGTCAGCATAACAGAAGTGACATCAGCCTTTTTTTATATATAAAGTCTGAAATACCTCAGAGTTCTGGTGTTTCAAGGCTGAAAGTGAACACTCAGCTGTTGGCAAAACACTTTTGCAACAGCTACAGACTAATAGAGGCGCACGGCCCAGAAACAGGCCTTTCTGCCCACTGAATTCACACTGCCACCTATTCATATTAATCCCGATTGCTTCCTTCTCCCCCCATTTCCATCAGCTCTACTCATACTCTACCATCAACTATACTGCACATATGGAGGAATGTGGAGTATCAAAAAGATATTTAACCAATCACAAAGAGAATATGCAAACCCACCCATTTTTGGGTCTTGGGAGCCATGAGGAAGAAGCTCCATTTCGACAAATAGTAGGGTTTAAGAGGCCTTTGCTATTTTTCCAATTGGAAAGCCCTTCTATAAATTACCTACACCTTGTCTGAATTCCATGTGTCACACAGGTATTAGTCGCTACACTCCACAACAGATTTCACTGAAGGTGAGGAACCCATTGAAAAGCATGGTTTTTTACTTCAACTGTGTATATATTTAACGTTTTGAATTATATAATTTTAGGTATGCTAAGTTGATTTTCACAAATATTCAGAAATATTTAGTCATTGACAATTTTGACAGCTAGTAAAGCTGGCTGCGATGGGCACATTTCTTCACGGCGCTGCTCACAGGTCTCTGGGATGCTTCAAGTAAGGTCATCTGCCTGCATCCAAACTACAGGAGGTGAGTTGGAAAATAAAGTCACCATAGGCAGTGATTGTGGGTGGTGAAATTATTTAGTTTAATGATGAGTTTGATGTCTATAAAATGTAAGACCAGAAGACATAGGAGCAGAATTAGGCCATTTGGCCCATTAACTCATTTCTGACATTTGATCATGACTGATTTCAAAGGTTCATTTTGTGGCGACCCACTTCCTAGCGCACTCGAACCGGCTCACAAATAGCCAGCGCGCCGGCACAAAGGCCAGTCCCAAAAGGGCGCCAGGTCTGCTTCACCAACAAAGGGAAAAGCCTGCGGGGGATTGTGAGTACGTGCCCCCTACAGCATCCGCGCCCGGGGAGGGCGGGATCAGGGAGGCTTTAAAGCGAGGCCGCAAAGTTCGAATAAAATCTTTTTTAACTGCAGTTTACCGACTCCGTGTCGTTATTTCAGCACTGCGTGTAGCACACCGCTACAATTGGTGACCCCAACGGCCCAAACAATATTTGGACCGGAGATGAACGACGCCGCATCTGTTCATGCGGTTTTGTTGAAACTGCCAAGCTTCTGGACGCTGCGACCTCACCTATGGTTCCAGCAGGCAGAAGCCCAATTCCACACTCGGCAGATAACATCGGATGCCACACGTTACTACTACGTGGTGATCTCCCTCGAACAGGAGACAGCCACCCAGGTTGAGGAGTTCATACAGTCTCCCCCAGCGGACGGCAAATACACGGAATTCAAAGCCCTGCTCATAAGGACTTTCGGACTCTCACGGCGCGAGCGGGCTGCCCGTTTACTGCACCTGGATGGTTTGGGGGACAGACCTCCATCGGCTTTAATGAATGAGATGCTGTCCCTGGCCGGTGGACACAAACCCTGCCTCATGTTTGAGCAGGCATTCCTGGAGCAGCTGCCCGAGGACATACGCCTGCTGCTGTCCGACGCAGATTTCAGCGACCCCCGGAAGGTGGCAGCCCGGGTGGACTTGCTGTGGAATGCCAAGAAGGAGAGTGGGGCATCTCGACACCGGTGCCGAGATCAGCGTCTTACCTCCGACGAGTTACGACACCCGCAACAGGGCACCGGGTCCCCCCCTGAGGGCCGTAAATGGCAGCACAGTCAGGACCTACGGCACCCGTACGGTGCAGCTACAGTTCGGCTCCAGCCGGTTCACGTGGGACTTCACACTGGCCGCCGTAGCCCAACCGCTTCTGGGTGCGGATTTTTTGCGGTCTCACGGCCTGCTGGTCGACCTGCCGAGGCAGAGACTGGTCCACGCCGAGACCTTTCCGACGTTCTCCCTGGGTGCAGCCCAGTTGCCAGCCCCTCACCTCGACTCTATCACGCTGTCCGACAACGACTTCACCAGGGTCCTGGCGGATTTCCCATCGGTTCTGGCACCGCAGTTCACGGCAGCCATGCCCAGACATGGCGAACAGCACCACATCCCGACCCAGGGACCACCCCTCCGTGCTTGAAGGCTTCCCCCGGACAAGCTCCGACTGGCGAAGGAGGAGTTCAAGAGGATGGAGGAATTGGGGATCATACGGCAGTCCGACAGCCCATGGGCCTCCCCCCTGCACATGGTGCCCAAAGCAACAGGGGGCTGGAGACCGTGCGGCGACTAACGCAGACTGAACGAGGCTACAACACCGGACCGCTACCCTGTGCCGCACATTCAGGACTTTGCAGCAAATCTGCACGGCACACGGATCTTCTCCAAGGTGGACCTCGTCCAGGGATACCATCAAATCCCGATGCATCCGGACGACGTCCCCAAAACGGCTCTCATCACCCCGTTCGGCCTTTTCGTGTTCCTCTGCATGCCGTTCGGCCTGAAGAATGCCGCACAGACATTCCAGCGGTTAATGGACACGGTGGGACGCGACCTGGACTTCGCCTTCATATATTTGGACGACATCCTCATAGCCAGCAGCAGTTGTCAGGAGCATCTGTCCCACCTCCGTCACCTCTACGCCCGACTGAGTGAATACGGCCAAACAATCAACCCGGCCAAATGCCAGTTCGGGCTCGACACCATCGACTTCCTGGGCCACAGGATTACTAAAGACAGGGCAACCCCTCTGCCCGCTAAGGTAGACGCAGTCCGTCATTTTCCCCGACCCACCACAATCAAAGGCCTTCAGAAATTCGTGGGTATGGTAAATTTCTACCACCGCTTCCTCCCTTCAGCTGCCCGAATCATGCGCCCCCTGTTCGCCCTGATGTTGGGTAAGGGCAAGGACATTACCTGGGACGAGGAGTCCGCCGCCGCTTTCATTACAACGAAAGAAGCCTTGGCAAATGCCGCGATGCTAGTGCACCCCAGAATGGACGTCCCTAACGCCCTCACAGTGGACTCATCTAACACGGCAGTCGGTGGGGTACTGGAGCAACTCATCGCGAGTCGTTGGCAACCCCTGGCGTTTTTCAGCAAACACCTGCGACCGTCCGAGCTCAAATACAGTGCTTTCGACCGGGAACTGTTGGCGCTATACCTGGCAATCCGGCATTTCAGGTACTTCACCGCGTTCACAGACCACAAGCCGCTTACCTTTACATTCACGAAGGTGTCCGATCCCTGGTCGTCCCGCCAGCAGTGCCATCTGTCCTACATCTCTGAATACACGACGGATGTCCGGCACGTCTCGGGTAAGGACAATGTCGTGGCGGACGCGCTCTCTCGCCCTAACATTCATGCCCTTTCCCAAGGGGTAGACTTTGAGGCGCTGGCAGAGGCACAGCAGGCAGACGAGGAGATCCCTAGTTACAGAACCGCAGTCTCCGGTTTGCAGCTCCAGGACCTCCCGTAGGCCCAGGTGAGAGGACCCTACTCTGTGACGTCACCACCGGCCAACCCCGTCCCGTTGTCCCGGCAGCCTGGCGGCGACACGTTTTCGACTCCATTCACAACTTAGCGCACCCCTCCATCAGGACAGCCGTCCGGATGGTCTCCAGCAGGTTTGTTTGGCACGGACTCCGCAAGCAGGTCAGTGAATGGGCCAGAACGTGCATGCACTGCCAGATGGCCAAGGTGCAGTGGCACACCAAAGCTCTGCCGCAGCAGTTCCACCCCACCCACCGGCGTTTTGACCACATTCATGTGGATATCGTGGGCCCCCTGCCAGTGTCGCACAGAGCACGGCACCTCCTCACTATCGTGGACCGGTTCACAAGATGGCCAGAGGCGATCCTGCTCACCGACACTACCTCCGAATCTTGCGCCCGGGCACTGATCTCCACCTGGGTGTCCCGCTTTGGTGTACCGGCCCACATTACCTCCGACAGAAGCGCCCAGTTCACCTCCAGCCTGTGGTCAGCGATGGCCAGCCTGTTGGGGACTCAGCTGCACCACACAACTGCCTACCACCCACAGTTGAACGTTTCCACCGTCACCTAAAGTCGGCTCTCATGGCCCGCCTGCGAGGAGCTAACTGGGCGGACGAGCTTCCCTGGGTCCTACTCGGCATCCGCGCGGCGCCCAAAGACGATCTGCATGCCTCGTCGGCCGAGTTGGTGTACGGCACACCCCTGGTCATCCCCGGGGAGTTCATACCCGCCCAAGGGGGCACGAGGAAGAACCTGCAGCAGTCCTGGGCAGACTACGCGAGAGGCTCAGCAACCTGGCCCCCATACCCACTTCGCAGCATGGGCAGAACCCGACCTGCGTACCCAAAGACCTGCAGAACTGTAAGTTTGTGTTTGTACGACGGGGCAGACATCGGGCACTGCTGCAACGGCCCTACGAGGGGCCGTTCACGGTGCTCAGGAACAACGGGTCCACGTTCGTGCTGGACGTTGGGTGGAGAGAGGAGGTTTTCACGGTGGGACGACTCAAACCAGCCCATGTGGACTTGGCGCAACCGGTCGAGTTCCCGGCACCGCGGCGCAGAGGCTGACCTCCCAAACAGGGTCCGGCCCAGACTGTGGACATTGGGGGGTGTATCGCTGGTTCTGGGGGGGGGGGGTTATGTGGCGACCCACTTCCTAGCGCACTCGAACCGGCTCACAAATAGCCAGCGCGCCGGCACAAAGGCCAGTCCCAAAAGGGCGCCAGGTCTGCTTCACCAACAAAGGGAAAAGCCCGCGCGGGACTGTGAATACGTGCCCCCTACAGATTCCATGCCCGGGGAGGGCGGGATCAGGGAGGCTTTAAAGCGAGGCCGCGAAGTTCGAATAAAATCTTTTGTAACTGCAGTTTACCGACTCCGTGTCGTTATTTCAGCGCTGCGTGTAGCACACCGCTACAATTTATTATTAAAGTATACAACTCATGAAACCAAGAAAGAAAAGAAAGGCAGCACAATCATCAACCCCACCCCCCAAATAGCCTCCTGCACAAAAAAAAGAACAGAAATGGAACAGGCACATCAACCTTCACATCTCCCCTCCCTGCACAAAAAAACAAACAAAAACTGAACAGGAATATCAACCCCCAAATACCCCTCCCCCACACAACAAACAAACAAAAACGGAACAGGCTCAGCAACCGGTAAATCCCTCCTCTGGCACAAAAAAATGAGAAAGATTGGGTGAAAAACACAGAATATAAAAAAACTTTAAGTCTGAAGAAGTCCACAGTCCAAGTCCACATCCAACATGCAGAAAACCTGGGCAACAATTTCTAGGCACAATGGCAAGCTCTCCCCTCTCCAGTAGCAGAACAATCAAAAGATAGACAGCCAGCGCTCTCCCTTCACACTCACCTCGATGTTTCAGTCTCTCTCATTGCTTTAATCGGCGCACAGTGGAAGCTTTAATCAGCAAAATGGAGCCAAACATCATCTTGTGCCCCATCCCGCTGCCTGCCTGCCACGAGGTTTGCACACACTGCCTCTGCCTCCCGGAACGCCCCTGGAGACTGCAGAGCATTGAAACACCCAAACAATCTCCAAACATCTGCATTCACCTCGATGTCTCAATCTCCTTCATCGCTTTAATCAGTGAAATGGAGCTGCCCCATCCTGCAGTCCTTCTTGCCATGAGGTTCACAATGAATACTTGTCTTCGGTATTCACCACTGAGAGGGAACTTGATGACGGTGAGCACAATATGAGTGAGGTTGATGTTCTGGAGCATGTTGATATTAAGGGAGAGGAGGTGTTGGAGTTGTTAAAATACGTTCGGACGAATCAGTCCCTGGGGCCTGACAAAATATTCCCCAGGTTGCTCCACGAGGCAAGGGAAGAGATTGCTGAGCCTTTGGCTAGGATCTTTATGTCCTCATTGTCCACAGGAATGGTACCGGAGGATTGGAGGGAGGCGAGTGTTGTCCCCTTGTTCAAAAAAGGTAGTAGGGATAGTCCAGGTAATTATAGTCCAGTGAGCCTTACGTCTGTGGTGGGAAAGCTGTTGGAAAAGATTCTTAGAGATAGGATCTATGATCATTTAGAGAATCATGGTCTGATCAGGGACAGTCAGCATGGCTTTGTGAAGGGCAGATTGTGTCTAACAAGCCTGATAGAGTTCTTTGAGGAGGTGACCAGGCATATAGATGAGGGTAGTGCAGGGGATGTGAACTACATGGATTTTAGTAAGGCATTTGACAAGGTTCCACATGGTAGGCTTATTCGGAAAGTCAGAAGGCATGGGATCCAGGGAAGTTTGGCCAGGTGGATTCAGAATTGGCTTGCCTGCAGAAGGCAGAGGGTCGTGGTGGAGGGAGTACATTCAGATTGGAGGGTTGTGACTAGTGGTGTCCCACAAGGATCTGTTCTGGGACCTCTACTTCTCGTGATTTTTATTAACAACCTGGATGTGGGGGTAGAAGAGTGGGTTGGCAAGTTTGCAGACGACACAAAGGTTGGTGGTGTTGTAGGTAGTGTAGAGGATTGTCAAAGATTGCAGAGAGACATTGATAGGATGCAGAAGTGGGCTGAGAAGTGGCAGATGGAGTTCAACCCGGAGAAGTGTGAGGTGGTACACTTTGGAAGGACAAACCCCAAGGCAGAGTACAAAGTAAATGGTAGGATACTTGGTAGTGCGGAGGAACAGCGAGATCTGGGGGTACATGTCCATAGATCCCTGAAAGTTGCCTCACAGGTAGATAGGGTAGTTAAGAAAGCTTATGGGGTATTAGCTTTCATAAGTTGAGGGATAGAGTTTAAGAGACGTGATGTAATGATGCAGCTGTATAAAACTCTAGTTAGGCCACACTCGGAGTACTGTGTCCAGTTCTGGTCGCCTCACTATAGGAAGGATGTGGAAGCATTGGAAAGGGTACAGAGGAGATTTACCATGATGCTGCCTGGTTTAGAGAGTTTGGATTATGATCAGAGATTAAAGGAGCTAGGGCTTTATTCTTTGGAGAGAAGGAGGATGAGAGGAGACATGATAGAGGTGTACAAGATATTAAGAGGAATAGATAGAGTGGACAGCCAATGCCTCTTCCCCAGGGCACCACTGCTCAGTACAAGAGGACATGGCTTTAAGGTAAGGGAAGGGAAGTTCAAGGGGGATATTAGAGGAGGGTTTTTTATTCAGAGAGTGGTTGGTGCGTGGAATGCACTGCCTGAGTCAGTGGTGGAGGCAGACACACCAGTGAAGTTTAAGAGACTACTAGACAGGTACATGGAGGAATTTAAGGTGGGGGGTTATATGGGAGGCAGGGTTTGAGGGTCGGCACAACATTGTGGGCCGAAGGGCCTGTAAAGTGCTGTACTGTTCTATGTTCTATGTTCATGCACGCTGCCTCTGCCTCCTGGAACCCTGTCGGAGACTGATTCCGACTGGAGACTGGAACATCCAAATAATCTCCAAACAGCAAATCACAGGCTCTAACTATACCAGCATCACTTCCAAGATGGAAAACAAACATAAAGAGACATAAAAGAAATGAAATATACGATTTCATGATCTATCCAGAAGATGTTAACTAAAGGAGCATAGTATTGACCAGAAGGTGATTTACTTTACCACTCAACCCGAGTCTCCTGCCTTTCCCCCATATCCTTTGACATACTGAATAATCAACACATATGAGACTGATTATTAATTATGGCCAATGACTTGGCCTCCACAACTACCTGTGACAATGGATTCCACAGATTCATCTCCCTCTGGCTAAAAAAATCCCTCCTCATCTCAGCTCTACAGGGATGACCTTCTATTCTGCTCCTGGACTCTTCCACTATAGGGAACATCCTCTCCATATCCACTCTATCTAGGTCTCTCAATATGCAGTTGGTTTCAGTGAGATCACTTCATAAGGTGGTTAATTGAAGGATGAAGCTCTGTTTCTGGAGATCATATTTAGCTTTATAGTTACAATCGTTAAAAAATGGATAGAGAACAGTGTGGGGGAGGGGTATTTGGGGGGGGGGGGGTCTAACACAGCCAGGAGTTCAGGATCACTGCAGGAAGTACTGAAGGAGGTAATCTGCAGGCTAGTCTGATCTGCCATTAGTTGCCTCACTGTAGAGGAGAAAGAATAGACAGCAATGATTTGATTATACCTTACCAAAAGAATTACATGAAATAGCTATTTCAACTGGGAATTGAATAGTGTAAAAGGAGGAAATAGAGGCAGATATTACATGTTGAGTCCCAGGAAGGGGAGGATTTGTTAGGGATGAATGAGAATTCTCAGCATATTGAAAAGGAAATGCTGCTTTTGAATCTTGAAATGGAAGGAAGATCAGTTTGGTCCTCCCCTCAGGATGGAGGTGCTGCCAGAGAGATGCTTTCTCCATTGCATTAAAGGCAACCACGCATACACCTCCTTAAGCAAAGAAATTTAAATCCCTGTGTATAAACCTGTAACTTAGTCAGGTCTAGGGTGGTTGTCAATATTAGAGCATTTTGGATATTGCAACCTGCTTCACACTGTCACGGAGCACAACCTGGTGACGCCCACCTCCTTTCCAGGTGCAAGTTTACTAGGGGGATTGTACAGGGCTCACTGACTGAGCAGGCCCGAGATGAGATAGGATCAAACGTTCCCAGAAATGCACCAAAGGACACAAAATTGTGCCAGATGAAATCCAACATCGTTATTACATGTTTGATTTCGTGAATGCTTTAATTAAGTCATAGAATGTGCACATTAAGGATGAGAGAATCCACTCACTCCTCACTGTTGGAGGCAACAATTTATCAGAGAATGTCAATTAAAGGCAAGATTTTATAGCAGTTGGCAGTTTGCCAATACAGATATAAGGTGAATACTACTTCTGCTTAGTGATCATAGCATTAATTCAGACATTGAAAAATGCAATGGGGAGAATGAAGGGACATTACCATAGGGCCCTGGGCTTGCTTTATTATGTAGGATGCAATTATTTATTAATCAAATCATTCAATCTACAACATAAACTTCAATTTTCTTGCCTTCTCTTCTGAAGGGATTGATTCATTGGTGGTTACTTTTCCAATGATGTAGGATTGCTTCCCTAATCTCATCCAAATGGTATATTTCACTGGTGCATTATCTGATTTCAGCCTGTCCATCAGTAGACTCACTGCCTCATCACAGAAGAAAAAGCAGTTGCTTTCAGAGTTCAGAGTAAATTTATTCTCAAAGTACACACATGTCATGGTATACTACTCTCAAGTTCATTTTCTTGCAGGCATTCACAAAGAAATATTAAAAGATCGATGAGAAACTTCACATGAAGACTGACAAACAACCAATGTGCAAATGAAGAGAATCTGTGCAGATTTATTAACTGAGAAACTTAGTGGAATAGGCCCTTCGAGCAACCCCAATTTAACCCTAGCCTAATCATGGGACAATTTACAATGACCCATGTAAATTGAGTTATTGAGGAGATGAGTTATTAACTTCAAACTTCCTGCATAATCACTCAAAGAGTTAACCTGCATGTGCATGTAACGAGAGCTGTATAACTCATCTCCTTCTACCCTAGGCCACAAAATTATCAATCACCCATCTGAGGACACTTGCAGGAGGTCCAAGATCCATATGCTCCACCACCGCTGGACTAAGTTTGTAAATGTAGGAGGGGACTATGTTGAAAAATAAATGTGCTAGGTTTCCTAAAATTGACTCCTTCTACCCCAGGCCACGAACTTATCAATCACCCCTCGCTCATAGAGATGATCAAGAGAATTCACTTTGCCATTTCCTCCTGGAAAGTGGGATTACATTCTACTATTTTCTATCCTGAATGCAAAGCTAGGACACAAAAGCATTTTCAGAAACAGAATCAGGCTTATTATTACCAACGTATTTTGTGAAATTTGCGGCAACAATACAGGGCAAGACAGTAAAATATTAGAATAAATTACAATAAAAATGTGCAAAAAGCAATGTAGTGTTCATGGGTTTATGGACTGTTCACACACCTGAAGACAGAGGGGAAGAAGCTATCCCTATAACACTGAGTGTGGGGTCTTCAAGATACCGTGCCTCTTCCCTGATGGTAATAACGTGAGGGGATCACGTCCAGGATGCTGAAGGTGGTTAATGATCGATGTCACTTTCTGAGGCTCTGCCTGTTGAAGATGTCCTTGATGGTGGGAGGTTTGTGCCTCATGCAAACCGTTCAAGGCTGACCAGACAAATAAGCAAAGTTGGCAGATGCTGCAAATCCAAAGCAACACACTCAAAATGCTGGAGGAACTCAGCAGGTCAGGCAGCATCCATGGAAATGAATTAACAGTCAACGTTTCAGGCCGAGACCCTTCTTTAAGACGCAAGCAAAGTAAACCCTTTGCATGAACTAGGCTTGCTAATGGAAGCTGATACCAGCAGAAGGCAGGAAATTGGATGCGGCTCTTGAGAGTGGGGCCTCTTAATTCTTGCTGAATTAATCCTGGAAATGTGCCAGTTATGGATAAGCATGGACCTCTTCTTTATGATGCTGTTTCGGAGATGTTCACACAAGAAACTCAGGAGAAAGGTGCTCTGTTTGAAATAGAAGTCACCTTTGGTCAGTCTGACCAGCAGAGTCATGCAGAGTCAAGTACTACAATTAACAATAGACTTTGTAAGCAGACTTGCAAAAAAAAAGCTTAACAACTTAAGGAAGCTGCCAAGCCCAGAAAGCAATTTATTATACTAAGTAGATAGGCAAATTTATGCATGTCATATTGACTTTTCTCTCACATTGTTGAATCAAGATTGAAGCTATATTTAAACTGTTGCAATCCATGCTCTTTAAGACTTACATGTGTATTTGGTTCAGTGGGAGTACAGGTGAAAAGCATTACTCTGTTTTTGGTGGATGAAATATTTAGCCGAGGTAAAAATATCATCTTTTGTCCTCAGTATTGTGTGGCTGTGATCTGTTTGATCTTTCGTACTTTCCTTGCCATGACTAATCCTCTTCCTTTACTATTGATGGACTGTTTTAGAGGTCATAGCTCTATAGCAGGAAAATGATAATATTAATCACAGGTATCGTGATAGAATTGAAATGCAAGGTGCGTCCACATCTGACAAGACACCTGAAGCAATATTCCAAGATGCTGACTGTAGATTTGATAAGGATGGATCTCATTGTATCTTTGTTCATGATTGCCTCAATGACGTCACAGGCCAGGGCAAACACAAAAACCGTGTTTTTTTATCAAAATAATTCTTCTTGTTTATCTTTACCTGCAAATTGCCTTGTCCCAGAAGTATGTCAGATGAAGGTATCAGAAATGTTTATTAACCAGTGTGGTTCTTTGCAATTGTTCATTGACCACTGACAATGATGAAGTCATTATGCTTAGCCCCCTGCCCTACTCACTTCATGCTCATTGACTGTGAGGCTAAGCACAGCTCCAATGCCATCTTAAAGTTTGCTGATAACACTACTGTCGTTGGCCACATTAAAGGTGTTGAAGAGTCAGCATATGGGAGGGAGATTGAAAATCTGGCTGAGTGGTGCCACAGCAACAACTTCCCACTCAATGTCATCAGGAACAAGGAGCTGATTATTGACCTCAGGAGGTGGAAACCAAAGGTCCATGGGGCAGCCTCTTCGAGGGTCAGAAGGGGAGAGAGTCAACAAATTGAAATTTCTTGGTGTTATCATTTCAGAAGATCTGTCCTGGGTCCAGCACATAAGTGCCATAACGAAGAAAGCACAGCAGTGCCTCTACTTTCTTACAAGTTGGCAAAGATTCAGCATGTCACCTAAGACTTTGACAAATGCCTGAACGGTGGTTGTGCAGTAGTGAATATTGACCGCTACACACACAAAATTCAGTAGGCCAGACAGTGTCTATGGAAAAGATAAACAGTCAACGTTTCAGGCTAAAACCGTTTAAAGGGTCTCAGTCTGAAATATTGACCGTTTATCTTTTCCATTGATGCTGCCTAATCTGCTGAGTTTCTCCCATATTTTGTGTGTGTTGCTTTGCATTTTCAGATTTTCTTGTGTATTAGTATATTGACTGGTTGCATCATGGTCTGGTATGCAAACACCAATGCCTTCAACAGAAAAGCATATAATAAAAAAAGTGGATACGGACCATTCCATTACAGATAAAGCCCTCCCCACCACTGAGCACCTCTACATGGAGCATTGTCGCAGGAAAGCAGCATCCGTCATCAAGGATCCGCACTATCCAGCCCATACTCTCTTCTTGCTGTTGGAATCAGGAAGGAACTACAGGAGTCTCAGGACTCACACCACCAGGTTCAGTTATTGCCCCTCACTCAGCAGGCTCTTGAGCCAGTGGGGATAATTTCACTCAACTTCACTCACCCCATCACTGAACTGTTGCCACAACCTAGCGACTCACTTTTCAAGGGCTCTTCATCTCACATTCTCGATATATATTGCATATTTATTTCTTTTTTTATTATTTGTTTCTTTCTTTTTCTATTTGCACTGTTTGTTACCTTCTGCACGTTGGTTATTTGTCCATCATGTTGGGTGCTGTCTGTCAATGGTTCTATTGAGTTTCCTGTATTTACTGTGAATGTCCACAAGAAAATAGGGATTGTATATGGTGACAAATATGTACTTTATGTATGGTTCCTAAGGTTGTCATAGCCAGGGGGTGGTTGTCGGGATAAGCTCCCACTACCTATAAAGTGCTCCAAATGGCAAGCGACTCTAACAGCCTCTGACAACCAAGTCCAACTCTTGGCCTTCACGTGTGGCTTGGCTACTAGGCCCGAGGGAACTGTTGCTACCGACAAGAGAAGCGGCAAAGGCGGACCTCTGGCATCTCAAAACCAGTTGCATCGGGCAGGTGTGGCTCGTCAACCTTGGACGGCAGCTTCGGGATTAAACCCCCAGGAAGAAATCCGGAGCTGGGTTCCCTGAGGCAGTTTGATGTTGTTTACAACTTCCCTCTGGCAACCTCTGCGACGACACAGGTGCCAAGCGGTATCAGCGCTTGCTCTTCCCTTGGGCGTGGAGAGGGGGGGACCCGCTGCATGGGCAACAGTCAGTGCTTTACATTCTCCCGCCCAGGCCTGTGCCCTGGAGAGGACACAGTCCACCAGAAGTGCAAACCCAGGATCCCCTGGGATCGACAGCTGCCTACTACTGTATGTACTTTGTTAATAAATTTACTTTGGGATGAGAATTAACATAAGTGCTGAATAGTTATTTCAGTGTTCCTGCTCAAAATTCTTGGTAACATGCTGCTTAATTCTTAACATTTTGAAACATTTCATTGTTGATGTATTTAAATACATGAAAATATGATTGTCAGATGCAGCCATGTTCATGTGACGTTGATAATCTGTTGTTCAGGGATGACCCAAGGCCCTTGTATGGTATGAGCTGTATTAAGCATTCATTGATTGCTTTGTCTATTAAGCCCAGGAATATCGGTTTTGGCTAGCTTTAATTTAGTTATCCGGGGAAATTTAGGGGTTAATGTAGACTTGTTTTAGATCATTGAATTTTTTTCCTTTGGGGTATAAAATTAATCCTTATTTTTGAATGAACGAGGTATATTGTCAAGCTAAGGTCTAAGTTACAGCCATACAGAGGGATTCCAGGGTGCTGAGCACATTACTCACATGCTGTAATCCTTTTCTCTTTTTAACATGCTGCATTTTGATTATTCTGTACATCAAAGCCATGTGACAATCACCGCCAATGTTGTTTAATACCAGCCTCCTTTAAAATTTCCAGACGTTTAAATTCAGCAGCCATAACAGTGATGCTTATTGACAGAGTGACTGAAATTCATCCATCCTCTGCCTCGGGCTAATGTCTGGGATAAAGGTTACAAATTACATCTTCAAATATCTTTGACGGTAGAAGTCGCGGGCAATTCATCAGCCCTATGCAGAACTCTAGAGCTTATCTCCTTAAAACTAAAGATTCAGGAAAAGGGCCTGGCAGCTCCAAACACATAGTGCAGGGCTTGAAACCCAGCGGGCCGGGAGTTTCATTTCCATTCAAGCTGACTTACCTTCGTTGGCTGAGTTTCAATATTATCTCAACCAAGCTACTAAACGGAGAGCTCAGTCTCAGGAGGAATGTGATGTACAAGAAAGCAGTATCCAACATCAAAGACCTCCACCATCCAGGCCATGACCTTTTCTCATCGGGCAGAGGTTCAGAAGCCTTCAATGCCGCACTACAACCATCCAACTCCTGAACCGGTGTGGATAACTTAAATCACCGATACTCCGAACTACAGGCTCACTTTCAAGGACTCCTAATGTTTATGTTCTCATTGTAATTTTTTATTTGCACAATTTGTCTTCTTTTGCACATTTGTTGTTTTTTCAGTCTCTGCCTGCTTATGTATACTTTCCATAAATTCTGCCGTATTTCTTTTCTCCCTGTAAATACCTGCAAAAAAATGAATCTCAAGTTTGCAAATTGCAATATAAACGTACTTTGATAATAAATTTACTTTGAATTCGAATTTGAACTTCTGGATCACATCTCCTAGCAGGTCATTATATGGCCTCAATGATAACAGGTGTGGCAAAAGCATACAGCGTCCACATCTATCCTCCATAACTACACATTAACCAATAATAGACAGCGGTAGCAATCGAAGAACAGTAGAGTTTACATTATGCATGGCAGACCCCTTCTTTCTCTCTTTTTATCTTTTTCCCCAACTTTCTTTGTATCTCTTAATTAATGCACCCTCTCTCTCCTCTTCACTCCTCTTTTAAGTACTTCGCTCCTTTGCTCCCGCCCCCCCACCCCCCAATTTACCTGCTTATTTCTTTGAATAGGACCATATAAATTCTTAGTGATTTTAAACTTTGTGACACTTATTAGATTTGAACCCCAGTCCCCCTTGCTTTCTCAGCTGCCTTCTGGTTAAGATGGAACCAGTGAACAACGATTCCTCGGGTGACATCTTCTAGATGGTCAATTATTTCACCTTTTCTACATCTTCTACTTATTCTTTTTATCTTAATTATGTTTCAGAAACTGTTGAGCCTGTGAATTACAGTTTGGATTTTGATCAAGTGTCCTCAAGAAAATTCCAGGAAATGGCCGCAAGCGCAAGCTGCCTCAAGGAGAAGACCAGAGACGGAGTGCGGGGCCATGATTGACTTCATTTCAGACCGATTAAAGTGTCAAGGAAAATTGAATCATCAAGGCAAAAGTGGAGGAGGCTGGGTTAGCGGTCAGTCTCCATGGAGAGCACACGTTGCCAGTCGCTCTCCACGGTAGGACTGCGTTTGAGGGGTTACTCTCCTCGATGCTGCCATTTTGAAATTCTGAGATTTATGTGATTACTGGACTGTAGATTCTATTGGTCTCCTTCAGTCTTCTGAGTTTTCTTTCTTGCTGCCGATTGGTGTGTTCGGGTTTTGATGTTTTTGTCACTTTTTTTGTGAGGGAGGTGGGTTGGGGGTTTTGGGGGGGGAGGAGAGAGTCAATGTTATTGTTACTGTTTTTTTGCTAGGGAGGGGTTTGCGGGTTTTAGGTTTGATGTTCCAGTTGGCGTTTTCCAGGTGGGCAATCTGTTAGTTTTTGTGTGAGGGAAGGGGTTGGGGGGTGGTGTTTGGGATTCGCAAGTTTTTGTTTCTTTTTCATGCGGGGAGGGTGTTGATGTTTTTTCTTTCAATGACGTCCATGTTTTTTTTCTGTGTTCTATCTGGTAAAGAAGAATCTCAGAGTTGTAATGCACATACATACTTTGATAATAAAATGAACCTTTGAATGTTTGAATGCCCTTCCTTAAATGTTGGTGGATTCTATTGACTTTTGCTCCCCTTGTTTAAAGGTAGGTCACTGCATACCTAAATATTCCCTAGAAATGTTTAATGAAATTTAAAAATCAGAAATCTACCTTTATCTTTCAGATGCTGGTTGATCTGCTGTTTAATGTTATAATTTTCTTTTCTCAGAGCTTCTCTAAACATGAAGAATGGAGCTATACTTCTTGCAAAAGTTGATTAGCAACTGTGCAGTGGAGATTCCTTTTATAACAGATCAAACTGGAGCACATGCTGACATCTTAGTATTATCTGTGAAGTTCTAGCTAAAATAGGAATGGTATTATCGTATATTTACAAAACTTATAACTACAACAGAAGACAAACATTTTCTTTCTTTTAACCCTAGAGCTGAAATATTGGAAATGCTGGAAACCTGAAATAAAATGGAAAATTCTGGAAATACTTAGGTCAGAAGCAAGAGAAATAAAAGCGCTCACATTTCAGGCTGATCAACTGGCAGAGTTAATTCTGTTCCTCTCTCCACAGGAGCTGCCTGACATACTGAGTATTGCTAGTATTTTATGTTTATCGTGCCTTGAACATTGATTAAGCATCTGTCCAGATGTTTTCTCACATGGCACTGAAGCTTTGGAAAAGGTTTCAAATTCTCAATCTGAAGAATATTAATTATATAGCCTGTTGGCTCTACAGATGAGAAAAGTGTCAACTTTGAGGTCATTTGCTTGAAGTTTATGAGATGAAGGAACTCAGCTGTGTTATATTATTTCCACTAAATAGGTTAGTGAGCAATAGACCACGTTCTCAAGTCATGAAAGGACAAATTCTAATTTTGGTGGATCTTTTATCCAAAAAAAAAAGGATCCTGCCAACGTATGTGGTGAATTCTGAGTCACTGAACTTGCTCAAGACAGACCTGAGCCGCAGTTTGTCTCAAAGAGGTGGGAACCTGATGACATTAGTCAAAGCCCATGCAAAATCTTGGACTTTTTCTTATTTGTCTGATGTTATTGGCAAAATTTAATATTAGACCAAACCTGTACATTCAGATAAACTGGTAAATTGGTTTGATTTTGTCACAGCCACTGAAGTACACTGAAATTCTTTTCTTGCATACAATTCATACAGATCAATTCATTACAACTATGCATTGAGGTAGTACAAAGTAAAATAACAGAATGCAGTGTTACAATTGCAGAGAAAGTGAATAAAGGTGGGCAATAAGATGCAAGGTCATAATAAGGTAGATTGTGTGGTCAAGAGTCCATCCTATTGTACTGAACCTTTCAATAGTCTTATGACAGCAGTATAGAAGCTAGCCTCGAGTTTGGTTGTACGTGCTTACAGCCTTGTGTCTGCTTTTGGGAGAAGGAAGAGAGGATGTCTGGGGCAAAAGGGATCTTTGATTACATTAGATGTTTTACTGAGGCAGGGAGAAGTGTAAACAGAGTCTGTGGTAACTTCTACCTTACAAAAAAAGACCACTCGACAACTTGATGGCCAAAAGAGCATCTTTATCTGGGACGGCAAATGATATTTACAATACGGAGTCTTCCAGGTACCTCGTGCGGCATGGGTGGAGGAACTATATACAATGCATACTAGGAGTAAAAAGAGCAGAAGTAAAGACCCCGCCAACCCCAGTAGTATTAACTTTTAATAATACTCACATTACAACAGAGTTCATGAAGTGGAGATTGGTTTCCATGATGTTCTGAGCTGTGCCAACAACTCTGTAGTTTCTTGTGGTCACATGCCAAGCTATGATGCATCCACATAGGACACTTTTTACAGTGCATCAATAAAAGTTAGAGATGGTCAAAGGGGACCTGCCTCCAGAGAATATAGGGGCATTGGTGAGTTTTCTTGGCCATGGTATCAACCAGGTCAGGCTATTGGTAATACTTATTCCCAGGAACTTGAAACTCTCAACCCTCTTGACCTGAGCATCCAGAGACCCTTGTTACTGTCTGCGATTCATAGTGCTTTTCTCTGTACATTAGATTTTGGAGTTGGTCTGTCTGTTTCAATCAAGTGGGTACTTTAGCTTAATGCTGTTATGCTTTTACAGTTGCAAGAGCTGCATTCTTTCAGGCTATTTGAAAGGGTTCCATCACACAGATAAGTGGTGATTTGTAGGTGTGGGAAAGGTGAATCATGCCTGGTCTCTCACCTGCTCTCATACCATGATATATATTTGGCAAGTTCAGTTAAGTCCACCAGAATGTCATAAGTCAGGTGTTGAATCAGGACCCAACTGCAGGACACAGACACTGGAGTCCCAGAAACAGGACGAGACAGAACCCAAGGACGGGTCAGGTTGCAGTCTAGGCAGGGGAAGCAGGACCAGGATGAGAGACTGGGAACAAGGAGCCTGGGGTGGACTCCAGGCCCAAGACTGGACAAGGACCCAGAACCTGGGTCTTGCCTTGGGCTCAGACCACCAAACCCAGGTGAGGACGTGACAAGGCTTGGCTAGGGACTTGGGGTCTTGAGGCTTGGGTCGAGGCTGCAGGCTTGGGGAAGTCGGAGCCTGGAGCTAGGGGCAGACTAGGAACTGTACATCAACATGGAGCTGGGACTTATCCTCCGACAAGCCGGGACTCATCTATAACTCCACACCAAGGTGGGGCAGGACCATCCGTCAGGTAACAGCAGAACAGCCTGACCTACCCAACAGAGGCATAGACAAGACAGATTCCCCTTGCAGGGCAGTGGCAGAACAGCCTGACTTACCCCACAGAGGCAAGGACAAGACAGATCCCCTCGCAGGACAACAGCAGAACAGCCAGACTTACCCCACAGGGGCAAGGACAGGAAGAAACAAACACCAAGGAACAACAGACTTACAAACAAGCTGGTGAACTCAGCAGGTCAGGCAGCATCCATTAAAAGGAGCAGTCAACATTTCAGGTCAAGACCCTTCATCAGGACTAGAGGAGGGGGCAGGGGCCCTATAAAGAAGGTTGGGGGAGGATGGAAAACCAATCAGAGGAAAGATCAAGGGGTGGGGGAGGGGAACTCTCTACATCAGCCTCCTCTACATCAGTGAGACCCAACAGATTGTTGAGCTTCGTCAAGCACCTATGCTCCATCTGCCACAATAGACAGGATCTCCCAGTTGCCACTTACTTCAACTCTCCTTTACATTCTCTTTCTGATATGTCCGTACATGGCCTCCTCTACTGCCATGATGAGGCCAAACTTCAGTTGGAGGAACAACATCTCATACCATCTGGGTAGTCTCCAGCCCCTTGGTATGAACATCAAATTCTCCAACTTCTAGTAATTCCCTCCCACTCCCTTCCCCCATCCCACCTTCACTGTCTCCTCTTCTAGCTGCCTATCACCTCTCATGACTCTGCCTTCTTCTGCTACCCATAGTGCTTTCCCCTTAGATTCCTTCTTCACCTCTCCTGCCTATCCCCTCCCCCACCCTTGATCTTTCCTCTGATTGGTTTTCCACCCTCCCCACCTTCACTGTCTCCTCTTCTAGCTGCCTATCACCTCTCATGACTCTGCCTTCTTCTGCTACCCATAGTGCTTTCCCCTTAGATTCCTTCTTCACCTCTCCTGCCTATCCCCTCCCCCACCCTTGATCTTTCCTCTGATTGGTTTTCCACCCTCCCCACCACCTTCTCTATAGGGCCCCTGCCCCCTCCTCCTTTAGTCCAGACAAAGGGTCTCAACCCAAAACATTGACTGCTCCTTTTAACAGATGCTGCCCAACAGCTGAATCCATACCACAATGACCACTCTGACTACTACCAGCAAGGCTCCCAGAAGCCATGGCTCTCCAACACAGCCCCAAGGATGGCAAGAGCCCATTCTAGTCTTCCACCAGCCATCTGTGCTACAAGTATCTTGACAAGACAACCACACACAATACCAGGGCCTCTTATATTCCCAGTTCCAATATGAGCCTCAGGTGTTTCTAGTTAAGTCTAACCGCAGCAAGGGACCGCCGGAAAACCCGGAGTCCGGAGTCCGTGGACCGGACCACGGACTTCAGACTGAACCACCACACAGAATTTTGATAGTAAATGATTGGCAATGGTAACGTAGTAGATCGAGAGGTAGAAGCAAGAGTCAACCATTAAGAAAGATTGAACAAGCTAGGTCTTCATTCTTTGGAGCGTAGAAGGTTGAGGGGGGGCTTGATAGAGGTATTTAAAATTATGAGGGGGATAGATAGAGTTGACGTGGATAGGCTTTTTCCATTGAGAGTAGGGGAGATTCAAACAAGAGGACATGAGTTGAGAGTTGGGGGCAAAAGTTTAAGGGTAACACGAGGGGGAATTTCTTTACTCAGAGAGTGGTAGCTGTGTGGAACGAGCTTCCAGTAGAAGTGGTAGAGGCAGGTTCAGTATTGTCATTTAAAGTAAAATTGGATAGGTATATGGACAGGAAAGGAATGGAGGGTTATGGGCTGAGTGCGGGTCAGTGGGACTAGGTGAGAGTAAGCGTTCGACACGGACTAGAAGGGCCGAGATGGCCTGTTTCTGTGCTGTGATTGTTATATGGTTATGTTAGCTAATTCTTGGCAGCTACATTATTTAAAAGATTATGGTCACTTTTGTTACCTTGGAGCCTCCTTACTGCACTAGCTCTCTTATTATACAAAATCCTATCTATCTCTGTCTTAAAATCTACTTAGTGACTAAAGTCACCACAGCCCTCATAAGTAGAGGATGCAAAATATTTACTGCCTTCTGGATGAAAGATAATTCTTCCTATTTCAACCATGGAAGACCACGCTTTACTTTGAAGCTGTGATTCCAGGTCCTGGGCAGAAGAAATAGCATTCCTGCATCGACCGTATCTAGTGTTTCAAACTTCTGATGGCTTGAGAGACACCGTTCTCTTTAATACTTTCCATAGAACAACCCCCTATTATAGGCAACACACACACACACACACACAAAATGCTGGAGGAACTCAGCAGGCCAGGCAGCATCTGTGGAAATGAATAGTTAGTCAACATTTCGAACAGAGACCATTCTTCAGGACTGATAAGGAAGGGGGAAGATGCCAAAATGAAAAGTTAGGGAGATAGAAGGAGGCTAGCTGGAAGGTGATAGGTGAAGCCGGGTGGATGGGAAAGGTCAAGGGCTGGAGAAGAAGGAATCTGATAGGAGAGGACAGTGAACAATAGGAAAAAGTGAAGGAAGAGGGGACCCGGGGGGTGTAATGTGCAGGTGAGAAGATGTAGAAGGTCAGAATGGGGATTAGAAGAAGAAGGGACAAAATTTGTTTAACAGAAGGCAAAATCGATATTCATGCCATCAGGTTGGAGGCTACTCAGATAGAATATTAGGTGTTGCTCCTCCACCCTATCCTAGGAATGTCAAGGGTGGATTGGTTAGAAAGCTAGCTAAGCACGTTAGATGCCCCCTTGGAGTTGATCATTCTTTAGCATTTGTGTAGTGCTGGAATCTCCTGCACTATGCATGGATTTTATCCCGATGTTGCGGTATAGAGACGTGGACTACTTCATTTTCAGAAGAGATGCAAATGAGCATGGAGTACAGCTGAAATGTTAAGTCAATATAGAATAGAAACCCATGCATCAGTCCAGTGCTCTAAAGGCAATAGTAGGTTGGTTGAAAGGAGTCCAGTGCAAATTTTGAACTGAACAGTGCATTGTCTTCAACATGGAAATGGCAGAAATGCTAACTGTCCAGCAAACACACATGATTTAATATGTGTGCAGATTTTCTATCCTCGCAATTAATTGTCCAGCACCGCTTGTTCATTTATTTGCATCTTAATTCATATGCCCATTAAATTTATTAGCAAAAGAGCCTATCTATTGTTTGCTGACTGCCCTCAGTCAGTTGGTGAGTAGGTGATGAATCTTTTTTCAGCAGCTCTGTTTGGCAGAGATAACCTCCAAGCAGATTCATACAAAGATAAGGAAGATGCAGGAAGAATGCAATTGAGGAGGCTGAATGTCGCATATTACATGAAAAAACATTTGCCGGGCTTTGTTCCACTGCTTCTCAGGAGCTGTAATAACACTGGGTGGGTGAAAAGGGTTAATCTATGCTGTAGCAGCGAGGTTCTGCAGTGGCAGGGCTGAACAATTGCTTGTCTATTCTTTTGTGGGCACCTTTTATGCCTCGTGTGAAAATGAAAGCTGCAGAAACCAGATGTTAACTTTCTTAAAAAGACAACCCCAAATTATGGCATTTTATGTTTTCAATATGCTAGATATTTTTTAAAGGAATAATATGACAAGGAGCTGGGAGGTTTAATATCTGGAAATGCTGATCATAGAAGAAGTAATAACAAATTTAAGCTGAAAGATCTACATACTATAAAATAATGGTTAATGGCAAATTTTCGTAATGGCCTTTCACAGACATCTTGAAAGATGATGAAGTGAAGGTGCTAATATTAAGACTCAATTCTGAGCAGAGTTAATGTGAAAGGGAATTCAGAAATTTGTATTGATTACACCTCATCCCCAGCTGCTATAAAAATCAATTATATAGGTGGAAGAACTGGCCTTCAGTCTTCCTTTTTGATGAAGTGATAGTCATTTTGATGATCCTTCATTCACTTAATATGAATATCATGCAAAAAAAATTATAGTACATATTTCATTTATCAAATGCCTTATATAATGATCTGATAATTTATGTATATATCATGCACTCACATATATATGGTTTTATTTTGAGCTGTGCAACATTATATATTTTATTGAAAACAGGATTGTTGCATGCAATCTGCATAAAGGTAGATTTAGTGATCAACATCTCTTCCAACAATCAAACAGATTCAGGTAATTCTTCATGCTCTCTAATGTTGACATAACGCAGAGCTAATAGCAGGCTGATTTACCCAATTCCATCTTGTCCTGTGGTCAGATGCTGCATTCAACCTCTGAGTCTCCATTAACCAGAGAGAACTTGGCCTCAATTTCTCCTCCTGATCTTTAACTAGTGACTATGCTTGAAATTATCTGTGTGCACTTTATGCAAAGGCAGAATTGTGCCTGGTTGTAATCTGTCAAAACATAGCATCAAAACTCCTCCTCATGCAGACTAAAAAAATTGACTCAAAAAGATGCACTTCAATAAAGCAAATCTACTTATAAAACAATCAGGATCTTGCATTTCTAATCTAGAGGGAAAAAAATCTAAAGATACCAGTGATGAAAAGAAAAAAAAATGTACATTTACACTGAATGTACTTGGAGGTCTAGGATATTTAGTCTATGCTGCTGTTTGTGTTCCAATCAAACCTCAAGCAGTCCTGTATCTTTTCCCTCTACTAGTATAATCCTCGATTCCTTTCCGTCTAATTCTCTTCTTTGGCATGTCTTTAAACATATCTTTTCTGTTCATCTTCACAACTCCCAATATCCTCAACATGCCCTAGTTAAAGAAGTATTTGTTCAGAATTACCAGTTTGATCCCTAGGTAACTGATTTACAGTACTGTGCAGAAGTCCTAGGCACCCTAGATTTTTTAGATGGCTTTAGATGGTATGGCCTCCACAGAGCCCTGATCTCAAAGTCTTTGAGGTTGTTTGGAATTACCTAGAAAGACATAAGCAAGCGTGACAGCCAAAGTCTGCAGGAGAACTGTGATAAGTTTTCCACAGCCTACCAGCTGATATTCTTATAAAACTGCACAACTGTGTCCCAAAGATAATCGATGCAGTTTTAAAGGCAAAGGGTGGTCACAAAATGTATTGATTTGATTTAGTTTTTTTGCTGTTTACAGCTCTTTATGGTAATTTTTTCTGATATTTCATGCCATTATTATTAAAGCATCTTCACTTTATAGAATTTTTTTTACATATGCCTAAGACCTTTGCATAGTACTGTATGTTGTGGCTTCTCATGTTGTTTCTGACCAGAAGTGGAAACATGATGCATATGATCATTCCATCAACCCAACCCCCTATTTGGTCACCGCCTTGACTTCTCTTTCCTGGAGAAAAATAAGAAGACCCAGTAGTTTATCATCGCCTGATAAATATAAGTTACAAACTCAGAAACATTTTTGTAAATCCTATTTATATCCTCCCCAATATCTCCATGGGTTGCACTTGCTTGTTCTTGCCAATGCTTCATACTGGACTAGTTGGTGTTCTGCCATTGAAATAGCTGCAGCTTCTGTCAAACACAAGAAGCCAGAACTCATATACGACTTAAAATGTTGCTTCTTCCACTGCTGGACACCCCATCATGTGCAGCACCAGAGCCCAGTCTTGCTGTGATCTCTCGAGTATAGGATCCAAAAGCCCTTTGCTTTCACAGGTGTTTGTTAGGCAAATATCGAACAAGCAGAGGAGAAGGTAAACTGTTTTTAAAAATTATTTTATGTTATTTTAATATTTTAATTATTATTATGATCTACATACCTAAGTTTCTAATTTTTTTTAACATTTTAACTATTTATTTCAACTGCAATAATTGTTTTATCACTGACATATAAAAATACTAAAAGCATAATTACACATTTTGTGCAACACACACAAAATGCTGGAGGAACTCAGCAGGCCAGGCAGCATTTATGGAAAAAAAGTACAGTTGACGTTTCGGGCTAAAAGCCTTTGGCAGGACCTCCTTTGGGTTTCGGGTTCCAGCCCAAAACGTCCACTACTTTTTTCCCCATAGATGCTGCCTGGCCTGCTGAGTTCCTCCAGCACTTTGCGTCTGTTGCTCGCATTTCCAGCATCTGCAGATTTTCTCTTGTGCGTGGTTTGATTCCATACTTTGGAGCAGGTTCCAACGTTGCCAGCTGCCAAAAGTTGTCGGGAGCATTTCAGGGGACGGCCAGGTGCCATGTCACCACTTAGTCCATGCCTCAGGACACTGGTATGTGGAGAGACAATGAAATCTGCATCCAGATAAGATTAATGCAAATGCACGGACAGGGATGGTAGATCTGGGAGTTAGAGGCTATTGGTGAATGAGTGCAATGGGGAGATGCTGGGGCCAGTAACATCTAGTCATATATTTAGATAGTAAAATAGAAATCATAACTGTATATAATACTCCACAAATATAATAACCAAAACTTAAAGAGGATTTAACATGATCTCTCCATGCCTTAATTCTACCCTTCTCGAAATAAACCCAGCTGTTTGCTTTGCAATTTTTTAACTGCATCTTTTGCTGATTTCAACACTTGCACTTCTAGATTCCGTACCACAATTATATTTCTGTTTCTAAGTATCATGCAACACCATTTTCTTGTTAAAATGCAGTAATGTCAGTTTTGAAAATCTTTTTATCCATTCTTCATACGTGGTCTGTAGATGATTTATTTTAATCTTTCTCAATGCTTTCAATATTTTGTTGTTATTAGAAATGATGCATTTGATTCCACAATCATCCATGTAAATTTTTCAACACAGTGGTCTGAAAGTGATTTTTTTTTGTCGAATCCACATTCCAGGTTGACTGGTCTGAATTGTTGCCTCAATCCCTGTCACTCTCTGCTATCTTTTATCGAGCAAACTGTTCATTCTGCCACTTGTGCTCTTACTTTGTTTTCTTTGACATCATTAATGTGGTAGGTGTTACCTTTTGGCAGCTATTGGGAAACCTGAGTATATTACATATACCCTTTTTCCTCACGATACTCCTGTATACAGTAGAATTCCGTGAGGTTAGTTAAACATGACTTTCCATCTTGAAACCCATGAAAAGAATAATTTCATTGATGTTAGCCTGATTGGTCTTTGATTGGTCTCTGAATTATTTGGTCTGTGTTTTAGAATAAAGGTATAATGTTCATTATTTGCCAGTCTTCCGAAGCAACTTCTTTAACTACTTAATGAGTAAGTTTGGAGTATAATGCCTTAGTATCTCCAGGTCATTCCAGGAAGAATTCTGGATGCAAACCATCAAGACCAATGGGTTTATCTTCATTGAATTCACCTCTATATTATTTCTCCATTATTATAATTAGATAATTAAATTCAAATCTGATATTCTCAAATCATGTTCACCTGATTCTATTTGTTAAATACAGAAGCAAAATACCATAACTACGACCACTTTAGTCTCTGATTTTATCCTGACAATATCATTAATATCCTTCTACTGCTTCTCAATATTTTATACTTTATCCTTTCATTTGTCCTACTCTACTACTTTCGTTCCTCTTTCCTAGCCCTTTACTGATTTTTTTTTGTCCCTGAAATTGATACCAATGAGAAATTTGGAGTAACTAGGACACGATTTGAGAAATAAAAGGGTTGGGCCTAGGCCCGAGGAGGCAGTCCTAGAGCACAGGCCTGAACGGCACCAGATAGTTCAGTGAAACAAGGAGAGATGCATGAGTCAAGTTTGAGCTCATAGGACAAGATGTTTCAATCCCTTTGATATGCAGATCCTAACTCGGGTCATAGCAGAGAGATGTTGAGGTGGGGCTGGGTGGGTGGCAGATGCTTCCCAGGGGTCATCGCGGGGCACCCCCTCTTCTTAGACATTTTGTAAGTCTAAGCTCACTACATCTCCAGAGTGCTCAACCGTGCGACCTGGCATCCCAAGTGCACCCCCCTCCACATCTGGCCACCCATGGGTTATTTGAGGGCACAGCTGCTGTCGCTGCTCATCATCCACAACCAGTGGCTGCTTCACTCGGCTGCCTCCGAGAGTTCTTTTATAGCTTGCCGCAGGCCCTGGCCTTGGACCCCCAATCCCGTCGGCAATCCGACATGGAAGTAGCCACAAGTGCTCTGCAGCCAATCTCTGCACCTTCCATCCAGGCTGCCTCAGTGTGTCTTACACGCTTCCGCTCGCACACTTCGCAGACTGCATCTTTCCCGGGCACTGCGAGCTCTGAGATTACTACAGACTTCAGACTGCTGGACCGCAAGGACCAAATCTGGGAGGGTGGTGAGTGTCTGCATGCACGCGGGCATATAAATGTGTGTGTGTGTGTGTGTGTGTGTGTGTGTGTGTGTGTGTGTGTGTGTGTGTGTGTGTGTGTGTGTGTGTGTGTGTGTGTGTGTGTGTGTGTGTGTGTGTGTGTGTGTGTGTGTGTGTGTGTGCGCGCACACACACAGAGGGGGGTGTGTTGTGGTTGTCTGTGTCTGCTGAGGCTCTAGTTGTCATGGCTGATCGGGTCCTGACAACACCAGCGGGTGTCCTGTTAGCCTGCAAAATGAGGGTTAAAATGGAAATGCACTGAGAAGGAGAATGAGTAACTTGGGCTCAGGCTCGGACTCAGGTGTACTGGTCCCCTACCATCAAATAGCCTGTGGATACCCATTGTTTAGGCTCATACATGAAAAATAGTCACTTGGGTAAAACAGCAGATGGCTGTTTGTGCCAGTGAAATAACATTCAGACAGCAAAGAATTTAAGAAGAGGGAGTTCTTTTTTAAATAAGAGAAGGTATTCTTTCTTACGGACTGTTCAGCTGGAAGTAGAGGAACATAGCAAGCACAAGTGATCATCATTATGATGGCTTTGCTTTCCCACAATTACAAATTTGTGTGTTTCAATCCACTTTAAATTTTCATCCTCCTCATTCTAACCCGGCTGTTTTCTATGTTTTTGCCAATCATATAGAGCTTTCCCCTGTCTTTGTTTCTCCTACTGTCTACTTTAACTGGTTGACTCAAGCAGCCATTGTTGTTTGTTCCCAGACTGAGAAGCACACACCGTTCCTTTGCTCCCCTCTGTTTGGCTCAACCTTAGCCCTGTTTTCTCCTGTTCTGTTTGTGTTTATACTTCTCTATTGGCAATTTCTATTTTCTACTGGTAATATTGAAATAATTTATTGAGTACATAATAATTTATAATATATTTATTCACTGGTGGTGTTATTCTTTGACAAAAGTATTAAACCCAATTTTAAAATATTAAACAATGTATTAAAATCCTTTATTCCCTATTTATACCTTGTTTGCTCAGCAATTCAATTTTTTAACATTTCTTTTTGTTCTTCAATATTTGGCTTACAGTTCTCAATTTATTTTAGTTGTCAGTGCAATTATCTTTTCTGTTATTCTTTTTATTGCTTTAAAATATGTTTACTTGAGCAAGATTACATTATCTTTGCATTTAATTATCTGTGTTTATGTTCTTAAATTATGTACTTAACCCATCACAGTGCAAATTGTAACTACATCTCTGTAAAGTAAGTAGGACATAAAAATAATGTAGTCACCTGAAATCCTTCTCATTGTCATTTTGACTAAATTAAATAATTTTCATGTACTCTATATTTAACATAGAAGAGGGGACAATTTTAGACAATCAACTATCATTGAGAGGGGATCTAATGGACGTGTTTGAAATCACATGAGCTTTAAACAAATTAAGTCAGGTAAAATTATCTGGACTGATTGTGAATTGCTAACTAGTGAGGATAATTTTATAATGATTTGCAAAATAATGAAGGGGAGGTCACACAAGTATCGTATATAACATAGATCCATTGGCAATTATTGGTCCTTTAATTTTGTCATTCCTTTAAACGTTATTCTGTGGAGCAAAACATTGGTCAGTATTGCACTAGCTTTTGGTAAAGGAAGTTTCAGAAAGAAGTTGCTTGAAAGAAAGTAATTGTAAGGATACCAGCTAGCCTTTCAAGCTGATCTTTTTATTTCGTAAGCTGCTGCTCTTTTCCAGTACTTTTTTAATTTAAAGATACAGTGTGGAATAACCCCTTCCAGCCCTTCGAGCTATGGCACCCAGGAACCCCTGATTTAATCCTAGTGGAATTTAGAATCACCAACTAACCTACCAACCGGTTCGTCTTTGGACTGTGGGAGGAAACCAGAGCAGCTGGATGAAACCGTGCAGTCATGGGGAGAATGTACAAACTCCTTACAGACAGTGGCGGGAATTGAACCTGGTTCGCTGGTACTGTAAAGTGGTTGTTGTGCTAACCACTAAGCTGCTGTGTCATGCTGGAGGCCAAGTAAGGGGCTTACTGAGACATGGTATGAGACATCCAGCTTGATGAAATTATGAAATTTAGATATGATTCCTCTCAATTGGAACGGCACATTGGCATAAGCTGAGAGGGAGTGAACTGTCCAGTTCCATTGAGGTGATCTATGACAGAATATAAGAACATAAAATTTGTTGCAGGACTAGACCATCTGCCATTCAATAAGATCATGGATGATCTGGCCATTTATTCAGCTCCACCTACTGCACCTGCCTTTTACCCATAACAATTAATTTCCCTGCTGTGCAACAATCTATCTAAGTGTGGCTGAAGAATAATGAGATGTTTCTACCGCCTCCCTGGACAGAGACTTTCACAGATTCACTCTCCTCGTCTCCACCCTAAATCAATACCCCCGAATCTTGAAGCTATATCCCCTAGTTCTCATCTCACTTACTAGTGGGAACAACTTTCCATATGACCATAAGACAGAGAATTAGCCATTCATCCCATCGAGCATACTCTGCCATTTTTCATGGCTGTTCTCGGATCCCACACAACCTGCCTTCTCGCCATATCCTTTGACGCCCTGACCAATCCAGGAACTATCAACTTCCGCCTTAAATATACCCACGGACTTGGCCTCCACCACAGTTTGTAGCAGAGCATTCCACAGCTTCCTTCTTCTATCTTTTGTACCCTTTTCATAACTTTATATCCTTCTATAAGATCCCTTCTCATACAGCAAATATTGACCCAGATGACTCAATTTCTCCTCTAAGGCTAACCCACTTCAGTTCCAATAATGCCAGCCAAAATGTTGGATTTCTTGTCAAGTATCCACTCCAGAGAACGGAGACAATGATCCATGAACCCAGAACACTACCTCACAATTATTGCACCACTTTGCACTATTTATTTATATTTTATTGTAAATTATCTAGCATACTTTATGTATTGTACTGTACCACAACTGCAAAACAACAAATTTCAAACAAATGAACTCTCCTCGGGCTTCCAGCTGGGTACAGATACCCTGGTGAAGATGGCAGAGCCTGTTATCAAAACGTCGGTTAAAACTGATACCTGTACTCAACTGGAAGCCCAAGAAGAGTTTATTCGTCATATACGCCAGGATTCTTTTTAATAAATTTCAATATTCTAAGTAAATTTGGTATCAAAGCACATATAGGTCACTATATATGACCATGTGATCCATTTTCTTGTAGGCACACTTAATAAATCCATGTCCGGAATAGAATAATAACCATAATAGAATCAATGAAAGACAACACCAACCGGGCAAGTGAAGTTGAGTGAAGTTATCACCTATTGTTTAAGAGCCTGACAATTGAGGGTTAATAACTGTTCCTGAACCTGGTGGTGTGAGTCCTGAGGCTCCTGTACCACCTTCTTGAAGGCAGCAGTGAGAAAAGATCATGGCCTGGGTGGTGGGGGTCCCTGATGATGCTGCTTTCCTGCAACAATGCTCCGTGTAGATGTCCTCAATGATGGAGAGAGTTTTACCTGTGATGGACTGGGTCATATCCACTGTTTTTTGTAGGATTTTCCGTTCAAGGGCATTGGTGTTTCCATACCAGGTGGTAATGCAGCAGGTCAATATAATCTCCACCGCGCAAATCAGTGACAATAAAACCTGATTCTGATTCTGAAAGTGTTTACATCATATATTGAACTGGCTCTGGCAGATAATCCAGAGCAGATGAAAGTAAAGATGTTATTGTTGTATTATTGGACACAGGGGCAAGAAGTGTACTGTCATGCCTTCAAATCAGATCTTGGCAACTGCATTTGCCCCTACAAACTGAAGTTAGAGAGAGTCTTCAGATACCTTCTTAACAGTGCTAAGGTTTCCTTAACAGGTAATAACCATTTCACAGCTTTGAAGGAATGACTCATTAGTGATTGGATTATTTGTGGTCGAGATAGAGCAAGGTGTCGTGAGTCATAGCTCAACAAAATGAAAGCCACAGAGGCTTAGACGTTGCAAGTATTCTATACAAGAACATAATTGGCCAATAAGGAAATCCCATGTGTATCTGAAAGAAAATGCATGAAATAGAATGGAAAATTATTTCTCTAAACAGAGTGCATTGTAAGTGACATCGAAAGACCATGGAGAGAATGAGATGAACATTCCAGAAGAGGAGCTGATGTTTCCAGTGACTGAAGAAAGATTCAGCAAAAGTCAGGGCAATTAACAAGGAGCCAGGCTTGACAATGTTAGGGGAACACAAATGCCTTCAGGACTTTTTCAACCATCTGAGTGGGTTCCTGTCCTACGCGAGTTACCTGCTGCTGAAGAAGGATGTGAAATAATGTAGATGGTATATTCATGAGAGAGACATCAAATAACTCAAGGGGAGAGTCACAACACAGTCTGTACATTGAGCATAACAAGGAGCTGATGATATCGACACATGCGGGAGAAAAGAGTCTTGGGCCAACTGGATCTGCCAAGTACAGTACAAAAGCAGAGCTCACACAAATGCTATGATGCACTGCAGACAACATGAGAAGGACCTATTGATTGGTGTGGTTAGATTGGAGAATTCCACTGGTTCAAGGGTGTCACAACCATAACCTCACACACAGTATCAGCAAGACCAAGGAACTGATTGTTTACTTCAGGTAAAGGAAGTTGGCAGAACAAACACAAGTTTTCATTGAGAGGGCAGTACTGTAGTAGGAAGGGTGAGTAGCTTTAAGTTCCTTGATAATCTCAGAGGTTCTATTCTGGGCCTAGCACATTTATAGTTCAAAGTACATTTATTATCAAAGAATGTATAAATTATACAACCCTGTTTGATTACAGGCAGCCACAAAGCAAAAAACCTGAAATAACTCAATTTAAAAATAAAATACAAGAAAGACAAACACCCGAAAAGGGAAACAAAACACAAATCATGTAAAACAATAGGAAATGAGCAATAACATGCTAAACCAGATGAGTCCTTAGATCTGAACTCTGGAGCAGCCTGGACTAGGCCCAAGCCTCGGTATCAGTCCACATTAGCAGGCAGAGAGCACAGCAGCTGGGGGCGGCTTTCATAGCCTCAGCATCATGGAGAGAAGAGTGAACATTGCAGGAGAGCGAACAGGTTCAGCAGTTGCCTCTGATCCCGACAGCCTGTCTTTCCAGTAAATCATTTAAATTGTCCAAACAGCGTATCGTACCTTGTACTAAGTCACAGACACCACTCTAGCAAAAGGCTCTGGTCCTGGAACGTACCGCCCAGTGATTAACTCCAATCCCAGATTTCGCTGCCCAGCCCGAAGCCACTCTCGATTTCTTCAAATCCATTGACGTATGTGGTTACAAAGACAACACGCTGGTGGCTCTAATTCATTAGGAGTTTGAGGGGAGTCCATACGTCACCAAAGACTCTTCTAAATTTCTAGCGATGTTATATGAAAGGATTTTCTGACTAGTTGCATCACAACCTACTACAGAGGATCTAGTTACTGGATCACAAGAGACTGCAATGGGTTGTAGAAAGCTCCATCACAGGCACAACTCTTCACTGACAACATCTTCAACAAGTCATGCTTCAAAATGCAACATCCATCACCAAGGACTGCACTCCCTATGCCCTCTTCTTATTGCTACCATCGGGGAGGAGGTACTGAAGCCTGCAGACCGACACTCAATGAACCAGAAACAGGTCCTTTCCCTCAGCCATCAGATTTCTGAATGGACTGTGAACACTGCCTCATTATTTCAGTTAGCTTTTCTTTGCTTTTTTTTTATTTTTCTAACTTACAGTAACTTCTTGTTTTTGAACTTTACTGCTGTTGCAAAACAACAAACTGCAAATCAGTCAAGTCAGTGATAATAAATCAGATTCTGAATTAGTGCATATATGGGAGAACCGCTTATGTGTCCAATGATCACTGTGTATTCAAGCTCACTCATCTTACGTTCTCCCACTGGACACCAAAGATATTGCAGAGATATGGCTAATGAGGCAGCAGACAAATATCACTGGACAACAAAGATTTTGCTTCCTGAATACTTTTGGGCGTATTTTATAGATTTTGGGCTGCTGAACTCTGAAAGCCATTATGAAATTTCCCTATCATGCACCATTTTTTTAACATTACCTCATTTTGCACAGAGTAATATCGAGGAGAACTCAGTGAAGCTGGCCAAGGACCAAACAAAGTCATCCCAGCCGTACCCTGTTGGGGTTTACCATCTCTCGGCTGTTCCCCAACTTCAGTAGTAACCTGGTGAAACTTATATGTAGAAAAACTAGAACTCCAATCTTAGCCACGGTAAGGCTGCCTGAACCAAAAGATGGAAGAAGACAAAGGTTGACAAAACAAGACAGGCAAACTGCTGCAACAGAGTTCCTAAAAGCATGAGGGTTGGGGACACAGTGAGAACAAAGCGAACATCAGACACGTCAGAACGCAGGGAAGGCTCAGCACACCACACCCCAGATTGTATGAGGTCAACCACTTCCAAACAATATACTCAGAAAGAATATCAAGGGAGCTTGATTTTTATTGAGGCAAGCATGGAGAATTCAGTCTGTGTCCAATACTGACATTGGAGAGTGAGTGTCAGACCATGGATAATAGTTTTTTTAAATACTCTAGCCCTTTTAAGAATTGTATTATGTTACTAACCATTTCCTGAATAAACTTTATATATTTAATTTGTGACTGTCTCTAGTAACTTGAGAGGCAGAGGTTAGGAGAATATTTTTTATCCTATAGTATTGACATGGACTACCCTGCCAGAATACAAAGCCCATCAAAGTGTTTATCTTTGAAGTGCATGAATAACTTTATTGTGTCTCCCCTCTTGCTGTGAAAGGGGACACCTCTTATTTCCTTTATCGGGGGAGAGAGAGCCTGTAGCATGTCGAATTGTCAGGTAAATGATTAGTTTTTGTTGTACAGTAAATCATGGTCTTTATCGTGTGCTTGGTGGATGAGGGCTGCTGATACTTCTTTGCGGAAGTGGGTGTGGGTGGGGGAGGGTCTTTGCTTTGCTGCTGCTTGTGCATGGGAGGGGGGAGTAGGGGGCTTTGGGGTTCTAACATTTTAACTTTCACTCATTCTTTCGGGCTTGAAAATTAATTTACAACCTAATAGATTGAGTGTTCTATTTGGAATAGTTCCGCGTCATATTCAGGGTATCTCATTTTCAGATCAACACGTAATTGCATTTGTTACACTGCTGGCAAGAAGGGCTATTTTATTAAAATGGAAAGATATTTCTTCCCCTACATTAATTGAATGGTTTTCTCAAGTGATGTTATGTCTTAGTTTGGAAAAAATCAGAAGTAGAACTTTTGATCCTCAGTTTGATTTTGAGAGAAGATGGGGTTCTTTTGCCAAATATTATCATTTAATTTGAATTAAGTTATATGGTTTCCTTCCAATTTTATTTTTTATATATAAATATGAAATGACGGTTGATGACTCTTTTTTATATATTTTGATGATGGTCAAACATATTGCTCTGGGGGGTTGATTCCTAATGGGCTTTTTTTTAATATAGTTAGTGGGGGGTTTTTTCTTAGTTAGATGGGGTTCTTTTTTTTCCTTCTTTTTTCTATATATATATTTTTTTTAAATTTCCATTTTTATATTTCAAGATCAGTTTTTTTTCTTTTCTTCAGCTTTATTAATTGTATGCATATTAATCTGTTAAAGTTTTGTATCATTTTATAGCTGTTGATGATTACGTATCAATAAAAAGATTCTAAAAATGAAAATGAAGAAATTCTTTCAGGCACTGTTCTGTTTTCGTGAATGTCTGCAAAGAAAAAGTATTTTTCTGATAGTAAATCGAACTATTGAATATTGAACTATTGAATGAAGAGACCAAAATATAAAACGCACTGAGAAAGGAAAAATCCTCTTAGAATTTGCACAGATTGAATAAATTTGGTGCTGTGATCATGGGCGTTAGAAAAATGTAAATAGATCTTATTAAAATGTATCAAATTAAGAAAGAGGTAGATAAGACAGAGGCAAGAAGGTTGTTTCCACTAGTAGGTGAGTTTAGAATTGGGGGCATAGCCTTAGTATTCAGAGAAGTGGACTGAGGATAAAGACAAGGAGGAACAGAGAGCAGTGAAATAGTCAAATTCTCTGCCCATGGAAGCAGTAGAGGCTACCTCATTAAATATATTTAAGATAGAGTCAGATAAAGTTTTGCATAGTGGAGTAATTATGAGTTATGAGGTAAAGGTAGGTAGGTACAGCTAAGACCCTGGCCAGATCAGCCATGATCTTAATCTAAGACAGATCAGGCTCAACAGACCAGATGGCCTACCCCTGATCCTATTTCTTCTGTTCCTGTATTTCTATGCCTATGTCCTGCAAATTTATTTCAGGCATTTTAATTTTTGTTTAATTAAATCAATAAATCAATTCTATGATCATACGCTTCAGCAAGCAGCCACTCTGTGAGTGAATACAGATGACAGAGTGCCTGCTGTGTCTAGGTAGTTTCTTATGCGCTTTGCAAGTGTGGGTCCCAATGGAAAATGGTGATGTGAAATTAATGCATTTAAAAACAGAGGGTTTATTGACAACATTGAATCAGCCAATGAGCTGGATGTGGAGTGGGCCATGTGACTCCACAGCAAAAATAAAGAGAGGAAGGTGCAGAACTTATGACAAAAACTGAAGCAACCTCTTCCTATAATATGATAGAATTCACACTGCAGTTTGAGAAGGAGAAGATAAAGTCAGATGTATCAGCTGGACAAAGGAAGGGGACAATAGCAAGGATGATTCCAGAACAGCAATGGCTGGAATTCAGAAGGTGCAGAATAGATACATCACAGAGATAAAGATATATTCTAAAAGGAGGATCAGACAACTGTGGCTGACAAGGGAAGTCAAAGACAGCATAAGAGCAAAACAGAAGGCATACAATATTGCAAAAATTTGTAGGAAGTTAGAAGATTAGGAAGTTTTTGAAAAGCAGCAGAAGGCAAATAAAAAACATAAAGAGAGAAAAGATGAAATATGAAGGTAAGCGAGCCAAAAATACCAAAAGTTTTTAAAGATATATAAGGAGTAAAAGGGAGGTGAGAGTGGATATTCGACTGCTGGAAAATGACACTGGAGAGTTAGTAATGACAAATAAGAAACGGTGGATGAACTTAATAAGTATTTTGTGTCATCTTCACCATGGATTGCCAGAACTGCAGGAGTGTCAGGGGGCAGAAGTGAGTGTAGTTGCTATTACTAAGGAGAAGGTGCCTGCAAAGGTGAAATGTCTGAAAGTAAATAGATCTCCTGGACCAGATGGACTATTCCCTGGGGTTCTGAAAGAGGTAGTTGGAGAGATTGAGGAGGCATTAGTAATGATCCTTACAGAATCACTAGATTCCGGAATATCTCTAGAGGACTGGAAATTTACAAATGTCACTTCACTGTTTAAGAAAGGAAATTATAGGCCATTTAGCCTCAATTCAGTGTTTGGAAGATGTTAGAGTCCATCATTAAGGAGGATGTTTTGTGGTACTTGGAGGTACATGTTAACGTAAGCCAAAATCAACATGGTTTCCTTAAGGGGAAACCTTGCCTGGCAAACTTGGCGAAATAATTTGAGGAAATAACAGGTATGATAGACAAAGGAGAACCAGTGGGTGCTTGGATTTTCAGAAGGCCATTGATAAGCTGCCACACATGAGGCTGCTAAACAAGATAAGAACCCATGGTATTTCAGGAAAGATACTAGCATGGATAGAAGATTGACTAATTGTCAAGATAAGAACTGGAATAAAGAGGGCTATTCTCATTGGCTGCCAGTGACAATTGGTGGTGTGCTGCAGGGCTCGGTATTGGAACCACTTCATTTCACATTATATGTCAATAATTTGGATGACGGAATAGATGACTTTGTGGCCAAGTTTGCGAACAATACAAAGATCGGTTGAGGATCAGGTAACGTTGCAAAAGCAGGGAGCCTGCAGAAGGACTTGAACAGATTTGGAAAATGGGAAAAGAAGTGGCAGATGGAATATAGTGTCCAGAAATGTATGGTCATACACTTTGGTAGAAAGAATAAAGGCGTTGACTATTTTCTAAAAAGTGGAGAAAATTCAAAGATCAGAAGTATAAAGGGACTTGAGAGTACTTTTGCAGGATTCCCTAAAGGTTGACTTGCAGGTTTTCTTGAGATCAGGAAGTCAAATACAATGCTAGCATTCATTTTGAGAGGACTAGAATATAAGAGCAAAGATGTGATGTTGAGGCTTTATAAGGCATTGATCAGACCACACTTAGATATTGTGAGCAGTTTTGGACCGTTCATCTGAGAAAAGATGTGTTGGCATTAGAGAGGATCCAGAAGAGAACAAGAATGGTTCAAAAATGATAGGGTTAATGTATGAGGAGCATTTGATGGCTCTGGGCCTGTACTTGCAGGTGTTTAGAAGAATAAGGGGGATGTCATTGAAACCTATCAAATATTGAAAAGCCTAGACAGTGAGGATGTGGAGAGGATGTTCCCAATAGTGGGTGAATCTAGGACCAGAAGAACAGTCTCATACTAGAGGGACATCCTTTTGGAACAGATATGAGAAGAAACTTCTTTAGGCATAGCATGATGAATCTGTGAAATTCATTGTCATGAACAGATGTGGAGGTCAAACCACTGAGTATATTTAAATCAGAGGTTGATAGGTTCTTGATTAGTCAGGGTGTCAAAGGTTTTGGGGAGACAGCAAGAGAATGGGGCTGAGCGGGATAATAAATCAGCCATGATCAAATGGCAGAACAGACACGATGGGCCGAGTAGCCACGTAGACCTATATATGTATTTTGGTCTTTTGGTTATACCAAAAGTATTTCGGTAATTGCACTTGAAATGCAAAGTAGAGGATAAGAACATGCAAAACTGACTTTAGTCACTCACAGCAGTATGCCTCTAGGCTTAATTGATGGTGGTAATATCCAAACACACAATCACATCCACTCCATTTGTAACGAAATGCTACCTAAAAAAATGGACAGAAAGTTAGTAGAGGTTAGGAGTTTGCTGGGACCTAAAGCATATGAAGGGAGGAGTGTAACCTTAGGGAAAGTGTAAACTTCAAAGCAGGAAGTGAAAGGGGGGTCTAATAGGAACAAAGCAGATATTAGCCATCATTCAGGTGATTAGAAAGAATGGGCTCAAAGTTCAAAGTTCAAAAGTGCATTAGTAATTGTGTCTTTAGTTTTGAGTTAAATGTAAAAAGGTTGGAGGGCAGTTGAAAAAATTGAGTGGTGACTTTCTTGATTTCACTGCCTGAGGAAGCCCTCACCACATTTAAAGAGCACATGGACGTACACCTGAGGGTATTTTGACCATACCTTTTCCCACCCCATCTCCCGTGAAAATGCTACTCCCTTTTCTCAGTTCCTTGATCTCTGCTGCACCTGCTCCCAGGATGAGCCTTTCATTTCCAGGCTATCAGAGATGTCTTACTTCTTCAAAGAACAGAGTTTCCCTTCCTCCACCATTGTTGCTGCCCTCACCCACAGCTCCTCCATTTGCTGGATATCCGTGCTCACTCCATCTTCCTGCCATCTTAACAGGGATGCAGTTCCTCTTATCCTCATCTACCACCCCATGAGCCTCCGCATCTAACACATCATTCTCTGCAACTTCCGCCATCTTCAACGGGACCCTACCAGCAAACACATCTTTATCTCCGCCTCCTCCCCCCAACTCTTCCACTTTCCAAAGAGATCACGTTCTCTATGATTCCCTTGTTCATTCATCCCTCCTCACTTATCTCCCTCCTGGCATATCCCTGCAAGTGGAAAATAAGTGCTACACCTGCCCATTCACCTCCTCTCTCACCTCCAGTCAGCATCCCAAACTGTCTTTCCAGATGAGGCAACACTTCACCTGCTAATCTGTTCGAGTTGTCTACTGTGTCCAATGCTCCTGATGTGGCCTTCTCTACGTTGATGAGACATATCATAAATTAGGGGATGGGTTTGTCTACCATCTCTGTCTGCTCCATCCAACAAAAGTGGAATTTCCTGGTGGCCAACCATTTTAATTCCTCCCCTCATTCCGATTCTGACATGTTGGTCCATGGCCTCCTCTTCTGACACGATGAGGCCACTCTCAGGTTGGAGTAATTACACCTCATATTCTGTCTAGGTAGCCTTCAGCCTGATGGCATGAACATCAATTTCTCCAACTCCAGTAATAGTTTCCTCTTCCCCCTTCCCTCTTCTTCAATTCCAAACTCTGGTCTCTTACCTCTTCTCCTCACCTGCTTATCATGTCACCCTCGTGTCCCTCCTCCTTCCCTTTCTCCCATAGTCCACTCTCCTCTCATATCAGATTCCTTCTTCTCCAGCCCTTTACCTTTTCCAACTATCACCTTCTTACTTCATCCACCTCTGCTCCACCCACCTGGCTTCACCTATCACCTTCAAACTTACCATTCCTCGATCTTCTTATTCTGGCATCTTCACCCTTCCTTTACAGTCCTGATGAAGGGTCTCAGCCTGAAATGTCGACTGTTTATTCACTTCCATAGATGCGTTTTGTGTTTATACGCCTGAAGACCTAGAATCTGCAAATTTGTGGACTAAGGGCTGGGAAGTGGGGGTTCACTGAACTCAAGAGGTTGAATAGGTATATTTAATGTCAGAGAAATGTATACAATATGCATCCTGAAATTCTTTTTCTTCGCAAACATCCACAAAAACAGAGGAGTGCCCCAAAGAATGAATGACAGTTAAACATTAGAACCTCAAAGCACCCCAGCTCCTCCCTCCCAGGCACAAGAGGCAGAAAGACCACAATCCCCCCACCCCCCACCAGCAAAAAAGGATCAGCGCTTTCCACTAAGCACTCAAGTGTGCAGCAAAGCATCAGTAAAGACACAGACTTGCCGTACCCCAAAGACTACTCTTTCACCCGGTAATTCGACATACCACAGGCTCTCTCTCTCTCTCCCTAATAAAGGAAAAAGAGGCGTCTCCATTTCCACAGTGAGAGCAGAAATATAAGGAACATCTCGCTGATTTATGATGTTAAAAGTCTGTTGCGTTGCTTTTTCCAAGCTCTGCTCCCAGAGAGTTGGCTCTGGAAAGACTCAGGTCTTTGGACACACAACCCCCGATGTTCCGTGTTCTCCCTTGAGCCCTCAGTGAGGGGCATCAGCCTTGACTCAGCCCATGAAAGTCTAGCACCCTGAAGGTGCACTAGTCTCCCAGACCGCGTTCTTGGCATATCAAAAAGTGGCCGATCGTGAGGCCCTGAGAGCGGTTCCCATTCCCACAAAGAACCAAAGTCAGAGTGCAACTCCAGGCCAAGGTCTTCAAAAGAACCTTGAAAAGGGAAAAAAAGGGATATCAAAGATAGAAATAGAGCTGTTTCCGAAGATGAAAGCAAAGGAGTCGCCGTTTAGTGCCATCTTAACTTTGCTCCGTCCTCCGAACTTCCATTCTTGTTGACATGGTCACAATGGGGTGAATGGCCACCCATCATGCCATAAATGGATGGCACGGTAGTATAGTGGTCAGCACAAAGCTTTACAGTACAGGAGACCCAGGTTCATTTCCCACCGCTGCCTGTAAGGAGTTTGTACATCATTCAGGAAGCAGGTTATTATTCCTTTCTCAAAGTTCAAAGGTCAAAATTATCTTTAATATATAAATAATTGTATGCATATGTCATCATATGCTACCCTGAGATTCATTTCTTCAGGCATTCACAGTAGAACGAAGAAGCACAATATAATCAATGAAAAGCAACTGATTCTGTAAATTGCAAGAGGAGAGTTAAGTAGACAGTTCAGAGATGAATAAATGTAAATATAGTAAGGTGAAAGATTAAGAAAGCTAGAGTGGCAATCACAAGATTTAAGGCCTGGTGTCACTAAAGTTCGTAATTTATTTACTCAGTTATGTTGTATCATGAAGTGCTGTAAGAACTGTAGTGCAAGTGAAGGGAAAAGAGTAGTGGAGTATCAATGATAGACTATGTACCTGAAGTGTGGATTGTTCAGATGCCTGGCAAGTTAAAAGGGATCATGTACTGTGGGGAAAGAATGGTTCAAGGCTGTTTTCAGTACTTGAGCACATATTTACACCTGTCATTTCATGAAGAAAGGCTCTAAATTGAAGGATATTAAAATAAGGTCTCAGATCACCATCAAAAAACTCTGGTCAGATCTCTTGATTTCTGTCAAACATTGTTCGCTCACTGAAAATGCCGCTCACTGGGCAGTTTAGAACAGAGTGTTTTGATGGTCCTTACCTGTCCTTATATTGCATTAAGCAGCCACAATGTTTACCACAAAGCAAGCATGATTATACCACAATGTGAGGCATTACCTGCAAAGAAATTTGATAGAACATCTGATGTTCTGCCATTTATTTTGTTGAAGTATGTTTGCGGGAAAAGTAAAGTTAGGGAGAAAGGAGCACTTGACCTTTTAAGGCAGAAAATAGTAATTGAAAGGGTGTTTAAAAGGGGATAAAAATCATTGTCAGGTTTCTGATAGGGGTCAAGTACATCAATATTGATATTAATATTCCGTTGAATGTTTACATGAGATGATAATCCAGAAGAATCAGGTGGTGTTTAACCACATGTACCACCAGCCCTCAAACCAACAGCTCTAGGGAACCAAAAAGTTAAGGTTCAACAGAAAGCTTGTGATCTAAAGAACAGATTTTGGGTAAAAAGAGCACAGCTTGGTGGGTTTCATTTCTTCAGAGCCATCCCCAGCCCAAATCCTCAAGGCTCACCCCACCCTAACAAGATGAAATCCTAAAACAAAGGCAAGGCAGTGAAGCAGTCGTGCCCAGTGGAAAGTACACTTCTGAGATCTCATCAGCCTTGACCCTAGCCTTGATGTCAGCACCATTGACTCCATTCCGCTCTCAAGCCAACCTCACCAGGATTATTCGCCAACTGGAAAACAGTGAGGATTTAAGAACAAGATGTATCCATCATCTTCCATATCAAGAAATGACAAAGGATCTCAGAGGAGTTATAATCATTACCATCCTCAAGAAAGAGTACAACTCCAACCAGGTTCCCCCTGCTGACTACTACCAGATAGATAGATAGATAGATAGATAGATAGATAGATAGATAGATAGATAGATAGATAGATAGATACTTTATTCATCCCCATGGGGAAATTCAACTTTTTTCCAATGTCCCATACACTTGTTGTAGTAAAACTAATTACATACAATACTTAACTCAGTAAAAAAAAATGATATGCATCTAAATCACCATCTCAAAAAGCATTAATAATAGCTTTAAAAAGTTCTTAAGTCCTGGCGGTAGAATTGTAAAGCCTAATGGCATTGGGGAGTATTGACCTCTTCATCCTGTCTGAGGAGCATTGCATCGATAGTAACCTGTCGCTGAAACTGCTTCTCTGTCTCTGGATGGTGCTATGAGGAGGATGTTCAGAGTTACCAGGAAGGCTTCCTAAATTATCTCCCCCTAGTTGCCAAAGGGTTTCTTCCCAAATCACAGTGTGGATTCCACTTACCTAGAGGCACAAAGGGCATGTACCTTATACCTGTTTCACAGAGGCATGAACATATAATCTTTATCAACAGGTTCACAAATCTACGGCTCCAAATCTAGGGTCAGCATTTTTCATGGGCCAACTGACCCAACATTGCAATCATCTGGCTCCTGTGGTCAAGCCATATTGATTGACAGCAGATTCCTGAAAGAAGGTCTGTGTTGCAAGCGTTAGCTGTATGAGGTTAGAGTAAAACTCCATTGAACTTCCAACCTTGGTATCTTGGTGGTGCTGAACAGCAGATCTTCAGATCATTGAATCTTCTTACTATTAACAATTCAACACACCTTCAGATCACTTTTTATGAGATGTTGTACAGTATCATAATAAACTTTGTAATGATATGCATGTTTATAGGGAGCAAGGGAAATGGGGTCCTGGTCAGTTAAAAGGGAAAGTGAGAAGCAGGGTTCTGGTGAGTTCAATGGGTTTTCAGGAACCAAGATTCCAATGAGTTGGAAGGGAAGAAAAGTGGTCCTCTCTTGGTGAACAGATGGGAGACAGGATGTGAGACTCCCCAGTGAGTTGGAAGTACGTGCAGAAGCCACGTTCCTGGGTATCGGAAAGGAAACACAACAAACTTCACCTGCTGAGCCAGATGCCAAATAATCGGGATTTCAAGGCCTCTTTGAAAAGGTGAAACATCCTCACCAAATCCTAGGAACCCATGACCCATGCCCACTGAAAATGGAGGAGTATCCCCCAGACTGGTATTGAGATTCTTGAGCCCACCTTTCAGAAGCACATTTAACTAGCAGAAGGAGAGCACCATTTCCCACTCACCCATTAACCCATCCCATCTTCTGCAGATTTCACTTCATGCCTTATAGTCTATCCCAAAAGTCTCACTAAAAAGAACATATTCCATTAAACTATCAAGAAATATATGGCAGTTTAATTCTAATAGGTTTTATAATAATACTTATTATAATTATAAAAATTAAAAAACATTTTTTCTCGGATCAAGCTGGTAAATGCTAAGGTATGGGCATAGCCTCATTTCTCAATCGCTAGGAACTTTCGGACTAATCTAGTGGTGCTTAGTATTGCGGCTTCCAGAAGATTTACATAAATATTGCAGGGTAGGCCTAATTGTTTAATGCTATTGTGTAATGATTTTGAGATGATACCAGTTGTAGGTTTTACTATTGGGTCGATGTAAACCCTTTTCATGTTCCACAGTTCTTCAATTTTTTTCTTTTAATTCAGCATATTTCTGGTGTTTTACTCTTATTGATTTCTATATGTTATATATGTTTGGAATAATATATCTATAAGTAAGTTGTTTATAATAATACTAAGAATTAGTATTTTTATACTTCACTAATAATACTAATTACTATTAATATGATTATTGATTTTTCAGCATCTGGGTACCACCAGTAAGCCTTCTGTTTATTGCCCACCTCCTCGTAACCTCATGAGAAGGCAACGTAACTGAACTGACTTACAAGAGAAAATCTGCAGAAGCTGGAAATCCAAGCAACAGACACAAAATGCTGGAGGAACTCAGCAGGCTAGGCAGCATCGAATGTCAACTGTACCTTTTTTCCATAGATGCTGGCTGGCCTGCTGAGTTCCTCCAGCACGTTGTGTGTGTTGAATGACTGACTTGCTAAAGCCATTTTCTTTTAAGCATTAACCACCTAGGATGGGTCCCGACGACATAGGAATGGCAGATTAGCTTCCCTAAAGGACATGAGTCAATCATTTGGAATTAACTATGCAGTGGTTTTTGTTGTCATCCTTTCTAAGAATATCAGTTATGAAATTCCAAATTATTAATATGAATTTAAATCCCACATCTGTCATACCCACACCTTTGTGAATTTATTAAATAATTTATTTAAATACACATCATATCTTTTTCTCATTAAGATTTTACAAAATAAATTCTAATAAGTAGTGTTTAATAGGATTCATAAAACTGTAATATTAGAATATGGTTTCATTCAGTAACCATGCAGATAAAAAGGTTTTATCATGGTTAACAATCATAGCTTGCAGGTATGTTTGATCCATGCTGCCTGTGACTTTTAATGCATTATCAGTCATGTTGTTACAAAGATCCTCAAGCTTTCCAGCCCCATCTTCTGCAGTAGTTCAGTCAGTCTTAAGTCTTTTCCAGTAAGGCAGAATTCTATCCTTACTCCAAACTGTATCTTCAGTCGTTGTCCTGAATCCATTTCCACCTCAATATCAAAGGCTGTTATTAAATGGTCCTCTTCTCTAGTTTATGCTCTATGCTACTTTGTTGACATATGACAGAGAGAAAAAAAAACATTCATTATCAAAAGAATTCACTTGTTACTTGCAAACTCACTGTTCTAAATGGTAGCATCTATCGTGTTTACATTGGGAGTAAAATATCAAAAAAGTACCCTGCATCACAAACAACTCACCCACCCATCCATCCCATAAACTACTTTATGCCCCTTAGAAGCTCAGGTCCCATGTTATCCTCATTAACTACTTCAAAAGGCATAGAAGGAAGACAACTTTGAGCTCATCTTGGAAGATAAGAAGATTGTTCTGCTGGTTTCTGGAAGTGCCTTGTAGAAATTATGTAGTGCCATATTTTTTTCAAAACAAAAACTATATTCTAAAATTTAAAGTTATTCAGTCATTATTCATTGTACCAGCACGTCATTGCAATTGTTCATGGCACTTACATTTTGTCAACATGGAAGTAAGTTTTCCCTCTCAATCATTCCATTAGCAATGGGCTGGAAAGGTTATTACACAGTCTCCATTCCTCAGTGTCCTTAGGGTCGTGAAATTGGTCTTGTAGTGACTGCACCAAGGTGCGACCCTCGGCACTTATCCTGTACACTGGAAGGCGCCAGTTGGCAGCAATCAGTCCTGGAGAGCTGCTTGCACTGGGAGACCAACAAGTTTAAGGGAGAGCAGAGTATAACTCCATTCAGACCGTCTGTATTGATGTTGCTTTGTGATCTAATACAAGAAGCGCAGATTTTATCTGGCATCTCATCATTGTTGAGGGTAACAGTCCTGTTTTCAAGTTTATTTTAACAATGTGTTTGTAGTGTCTTCAGAGATGAACAGGAAAAAGGAATAAAGTACTGATGCAATTGATTTAAAAAAAATACCATCATTTGAATAATTCATGCACTCTTTTTTTTTGTATTTCATAATGCATTTTTTTGGTTTGATTGATAAACCATGTTATATAATAGAGTGTAATTCGGTGTTGTAATCTTTGACAGTAAGTAGTTTGATACTCCATTTGGAAAAATAAGGAAAAGCTGGACAGTATTACACAGGTTGAGTACTCCTTACCGAAATTCCAAAATACAAAACCCTCAGAAATCTGAAGGTTTTTTTGAGTGCTGACATGACATCACAAATGGAAAATTCCTCAAGGCGTGGGAAGGTGCCCAGGCGATGTGCGCATCACAGACAGTTCCAAGAAGCGACCTCACGTATGTAATGAGCAGAAATGAATGAAAAATGGAAAAACGCTGCATAAAGTGAAAAGTGAAAATTTTGATCGTGTATCGTCAGCCTCGGAGTGAACACATGCCCCTTCACGGTATGTTGATCATGAGGCAGGCACAGATCTATCACGACGAACTGAAAATTGAAGGCGATTGTTTCATGCACAAAATTATTTAAAATATTATATAAAATTACCCCTGCCCACGATCATAGTTGCTGTTTGAAATTGATGGTGGATACGAAGCCAATTGCTGCACTGGATCCCAGTAATAGACATGGTTGGGGGCGGTTATTCAATAGTCTGTGGAGGACCCAGCTCCATAACATCAGACTGTGCTCCAACTGTAGACTGTTCACTCTGTGAGGTTCTGACCAGTTGTACATAAGCTGTAAGTGGAATGTAAGTAGATTTCGTGTTTAGATTTGTGTCCCATCCCCAAGATATTTCATTATATAGGTACAAAGATTACAAAATCCCCAAAAAAATCCAGAATCCAAGTCACTTCCATCCCCCAAGCATTTCGGATAAGGGATACCCAACAGTCACCATGAGCTTCCCGTTGCCTGAGATTTTAATTCTCCATCCTACCCCGTTCTGCACTTTCTGTTTTTAACTTCCTATATTGCTCAAGTGAAGCCCAATGTAACTGCGAGGAACAGCACATCAGCTCCCAACAGGGCATATCACAGTAAAAGGAATTTAATACTGAGTTTAACAACTTCAGGTCATCTGAAACACAAACTGAAAGTGTTAGAAACATTCCACAGGTTTGGAAGCACTGTGGAAAGAGAAACAGAATTAACATTTCAGTTTGTAGGGACATGGTCATACAGCACAGAAAGAGGCCATTTGTCCCACTAAGACCACAACAGCCATCAAACTCCCATTTGCATTAAATCTACATCAATCCTAGTTTATTTTTCTTCCTACATTTTTCAACCTTTGCCAGATTCTTCCACTCACCTACCACACGAGGTAATTTTCAGTGGCCAACTAACCTCCCAATTTGCATGTCTTTGGGATGTGTGAGGAAACCAAAGGAATCTCACAGGCTCACAGGGAGAGCATATAAATTTCACATAGATAGCAACCAAGGTCAAGGTCGAACCCAGATTTCTGGTATGATGAGGCAGCAACTCCTGCTGCAACCACAGTGTAATCAACCTGAAAAATTAACAGATGCATTTCCTACTGATGCTGCACAATCTGCTGCTGATTCCAGCAAATTCTATTTTTTTAAAATTATTATTTGTTTACCTTGTCTGCTTTGGTCTGCATCCTATCACAGAGATTTCCTCTATTTTCTCTCCACCCCCTAGCTTTGTAATTTGAAACGCACTTGTCCTCCTCATTTACCCAATTTGGACAAAGTTTCTTTGACTCAAAATGGTGACCCTGTTTCACCCCCTCCTGAAGTTACCGGATCAGCGGGGTGCTTTCAGTATACTTCACTTTTGTTAAGGTGACAAAGAATTAGATCCTTGTATTGCTCTTATTGTCTTACATTTTAAAAGAAAGATGAGATAAAAATTATTTAAAATGTTTAAATTTTAAATGATCTATATGCAATTTTTTAGCCCTTCCATCCATCATTAATCAGCGCAGCATCGGGGAAAAATAAAGTCGTAGACACTCGTGGCTAGTCAGCTCTTCCCCCGACACGATTCTCTAAGAGTAAACTTTGCTTTTATATAGCTTTTTACTCTGCCTCCCAGAAACATTTCAACAAGCCATCCATATGGTTAATTACTTGCACAGCAGGGACTTTTGTTCATAAGAATTATTTACCGGTGCCATTCCTCCTTAATTGTTTAAGGTTGGAATGAAGCAGTTAGTATTCTTCAATGCACAAGCTGTTTATATGGAGATGACTAGGAAAACTTGGGTAGTTAGGCTGGCATTGCTTAGCCACTGATTTCTTGCTCCAACTACTGAAGCCACACCATACAATCTAAATGCACGAACTTTATTGGCAACAGGTCACTGGCACAGTACTCATCTCCAGCTTTGCATTGGTCCAGAATGCTTATATAGACTATATATATAATCCATATGAGTGTACTGTATGCAGAGTGCACTGTATATGAATGTCGAGATAACTTCAGGTAAAGAGTTTGGAAAGAAATGAATGAGATTCAGAATCAGGTTTAATTTCATTGGCATGTGTCATGAAATTTGTTGTTTTGTGGCAGCATTGCATTGTAATAGGTAATAACTTTAAAAACTATAAAGTACAAAAAAGAAAAATCAACTGAAGTGAGTAGTGCAAAAAGAGAATTAAAAAATAGTGAGATAGTGTTCATAGGTTCATTGTCCATTCATAAATCTGATGGTGGAGGGGAAGAAGCTCTTCCTGAAGTGTAGAATATGTATCTTCAGTACCTCCTCCGTATGGTAGCAATGAGAAACGGGCATGTCCTGGGTGATGGCGATGGCGCCTTCTTGCAGCATCGCCTTTTGATGGAAGCTGGGGAGGGTGGTGCCCATGATTGAACTGACAGAGTTTACAGCTTTCTGAGGCTTTTTCCGATCCTGTGGAGTGGCCCCTCCATGCCAGACAGTGATGCAACTAGTTAGAACGCTCTCCACGCCACCCTCTGTAGAAATTTGTGAGTGGCTTTGGTAACATACCAATTCTCCTCAAGCTCCAGGTGAACCTTCTTTATAATTGCATGATAATATTGAGCCTAGGATAGATCCTCAGAGATGTTGGCAGCCGCGAACTTGAAACCCTTTCCACTTCTGATTCTTCAATGAGGACTAGTGTGTGTTCCCTCGACTTCCCCTTCCTCAAGTCCACAATCAGATCCTTGGTCTTACTGACATTGAGTGCCAGGTGGTTGTTGCGACACCACTCAATATATTGTTGTGTCAACAATATATTGGAATGAATAATGAAACCGAAAGTTGTAAGAGGCGGATCCTGTTTAAAACTCCCCTGTCCTCCAACATCGTTCTTCATCAAACTGTCTAAGCCTCCCTGATGCTCTAGGAGTATTCACCCACTCTTACCCCATTCCTCCGTCATTGCCACGTCCATTCCTGAGTAGTAACCCACTCAAAGCTGGAAGAGTGTTCATTTTGTGTCCCACTAAGAATTTGGGAGCCTAAATTCCACCTACTAGTCTAAATGACTGATGCTATGGGAACTTATAATAAATCAGCATACATGCAATGGTGAAACTTGTCTGTTCAGTTTCAGGATGTTGGTACAAAGGAAAATCTGACAATACTCTTCCGTGAAACTTCTGTCAATCATTGTACGACGTTAAAAAACACCAGAATGCAATTTTAATGCCTTTAAAATTTGTAAATTAATTCATGGTTTGGTGTGGTTAAATCTCCTCGAGACTAGTTGCATAAAATACTATGTAAGGATAAAGGCCACCATAAAAATGATTATTACGGTTAAGAATAACTTTTTTTTTGTTGGACTACGTTTTGTGATGCAGTGCCGCAGAAAAGTAACGCATCATAGTGGTAGCCATTTTACAGTGGCAGACTATTGTAACTTTACAGTAGGAAATTTTCAAAATGAAAAAGCCAGGTATTATACAAAGTGCACCACAGTATTGCAATATAATAATCAATGCATGCATTACAATGGTGCATTACAATAATTATTCAATAGTGCATTATATTGGTACATTATAATAATTATTACATTGTGCATTAGGGTGGTACATTACAATAATTATAGTGTGCATAACTGTGGTGCATTATAATAATTATTAGAATATATATAGCAATTACAGTATGTATTACAATGGAGTATTATTTTGTTCACAAGACATCAGAATTTATTCTCACCTGAGGCATTCATGAATATCTGATTCTTTCTCTCTCATGAAATCTATCTAGTAATGTTACATTACCAGGACCACTTCTGTATAAAACAGTGTTCTTTTGAAAGCATTGAAAGGACCGGGAGCATAAAAAAATCAATATTAAAAGAATCATTAGTATCATGATGAATTATCATCTTCAATACAATCTTCCCCCTGTACAGATGTGTCGATGAGAAGGTTACAAATGGCTCCGAAAATCTATTCTTGATGCACCACCTCTGATTTACAAGCTCCACGTTTCAGAAATGGTACTTGGCTTTATCATACTGTATCACTGAAGTGGTGGTTTCAGGCCCATTATGAACCCCAGCCTTTACTGACAGTCACTCAGCAACTGTCCTTACAGAATAGGTGGAAAGGTGTTCTAGGGAGACAAAACTGACCTAGGATAAAATATTGGTGCACATATTATTTTCAAAATGGATTGATTGGCATTTACCCATTTGAATGACAAGACAGGTACCATCCAAACACACATGGTAACATTTACTTCATGATATTCAACACTGAATCTGAAAAGACATTCTGATGCTGATCTGCCAATAGACCCCAGTGATAGATCTCTATTTTACTGAGAGCACCCCCACCCCCGCCCCAGTACTAATACCGGGAAATCTGCGCTCCGATCCCGTGCCAAGTTAAACCCAGCGCGGGATCTACAAGCCCGTTTATTTCTAAGGCCATTCTGTCACTGGAAATGAAAGCAGAATTATGAACCGGCAGTCATGCACGAGTAGTCCAAGCAGAAGAAGTGAAATGGTGTCCGCAAGAAAAAAAATGAGCCGGGATAAATTATCAGACCAGATTTTTAATCACTTTGTTTTTGTTTGCTTTAATTGAATATTTATATATCTTATTTAATTTTATTTTATTTATTACTTTTAAATATGATTGCAATTTCACTGGTAATGCTGTATAGTAGTTTCAAAATGTTTTTGATGGTTAGAGACAATAACAGGGCTGGAGTTTTGCCAGTAAAATGTACCAGATGGAGGACTTTGTTCGGTCCACATTCAAGGCCTAACTTCTCAGGCCTTACTGCTGGAATCCGTTCTGCTTTGTGACATCAGTACTCCATACTCTGACCAATTTACTACAGCATTGTACGATTGTTGGTCGGGACACAATTACAAGCAGTGAGCCCGTGTCAGTCTGGTCCAGTTTATCATTTTATGTTTAATGGCTTACCTTGTGAAGATTTGTTTTAAGTCAGGTTGGGCTGTAGAATTTTAGCTGACACATCAAACACTTCATCTGTCATGAGAACCCCCCCCACAGCTGGCTACCCTTGGACTGTACTGTTTCTTCCACTGGGTCACTGTCCTCTTCTCAGAACCCCACTCCCACTGGGGTACGTGGTGGCATGGTGATTAAGTTATTGGACTAGCAACCAGGGTTTCTGGATCACTGCTCCAGCAACACATGAGCTCAGAATCCCAGCATGGCAGCTGAAATTTTAAATTTAAGCAATTAAGTAATTCTGGAAATAAAGCTGGTCTCCATATCAGTAACCATGTTTGTTGTAAAACCCCATCTGGACGAATAATCTCCTTCAGGGAAGGAAATCTACTATATTCACACAGTTTGGTCTATACGTAGTCCAGACATACCCATGTGGTTGACTCCTAAATGCTTCCCAGGGATCACTGGGGATCAGGAATACATGCAGGCATTCCCAGTAATGTCCCCATCCCAGAACTGATCATTGGTGCTGAAAGCATGCCTGATCACAGCCAATGGCCTTTCACAGCAGGAGCACCAGCTGGACTAATAGAATGGTTCAGATATACAGGCTCACTGCCTCTCAAAGTCACCACTGATATTGACTGAAGTCTTTAACATCCACTTAAACAATATCACTTGGAACACGCTAAGATCCATAATGTGAAAAAATTAAAATAGTCAACGAAAGAATGTTACAAGCAAAATGACTAAAAATGACATGCTTCAGAATTTAAAATAACAACTATATCAACAATAGCTCTGTCTGTGTTTTTGCTTATAACTTATAACTGTGCCCAAGAGCGAGGAAATCTGCGTGGATTGTTACTGCGCAAACACGAGGAAGTCTGCAGATGCTGGAAACCAAACAACACACACAAAACGCTACCCCTATAGATGCTGCCTGGCCTGCTGTGTTCCAGCAGCGTTTTGTGTGTGTTGTTTGGATTGTTACTGCTCTGGTGGAATCCAGGAGAAGCCCACTGACACGACGCAGGCCTCCCGTGGTTAGGACCGTGTTCGGCAGAAAGCCTTTGCCTAGAAATAGCCGGGTGGTGTTAACGGTTTATCTTTGTGCATATCTGGGCCGGTATCGAAGAAGGATCCAAACCAATGCCACACCCTATAATTGGTGATCAGGCCGGCTGCACGTTCTGACATTGACTGGGCAAGCACCGGCTAAATGATGAGTTACTGCCCAGTAGTGTGTGTTTCACTATGCCGTTACATAGATAACTTCTGCATAAATTGAGTTTTAATGTAATTGCAATGTTCCTTCCTTCCCTTCTTGAAAGATAAAAACTAAATAGAAGAAAAGCAATTCAGCTTATTTAGAAATGTGTACAATACTTTTCTTTTAAAGAAGGGATTTTTCTTAATCATTAGTTATCAAATAAACCTGTAGCTTGTACTAAGAAATGATATATGATAGTGTATGTTGGCACTCAAAGTTCAAAGTAAACTTATTATCAAAGTACATGTGTGTCGCAGGCAGAGAACTGCCGACATTTCCATCTTCGAGCCCACTTTTGGCAAGAATTCTCCACACCACACTGATGATCCCTTCTCCCATTTCCAACCCTCCTCCTCTTCTTGGATACCCTCTGCTGGTTCTCCATTCGCCCTAGATCTTTTCATCTCTAATTGCTGATGAGATATAAACCAGCTTGACTTCAGCACTCCTCTCCCCTCCTGGATCTTACCCCCCCCCCCACTGCCCACCAATCTCCATCAAGCCTACAGTCAAAGGGGGTGCTGTTGTAGAGTGGCGGTTCCCACCAAACTCACAGTTCCCTTTACGTGCATCGCTACCTCCTACCTAAGATACACAAACCTGACACTCTGGGTAGGCCCATTATCTCTGCCCACTGAATTTGTGTCCTTATACCTTGACTCTTTTCCATCACCCCTGGTTCAGTTCCTTCCATATCCACATTACTTCTCATGCTCTTGATCTCCTCATTAACTTTCGATTCCCCAGCCCCGACCACCACATTTTCACCTGAATGTCCAGATCCTATACACTTCTATCCCCTATCAGGAAATACCTAAAGCTCTCCATTTCTCTCTCAACAAAAGAACCAACCAATTACCCTCCACCGCCACCCTCCTCTATCCAGCAGAACTGGCCCTCACTAACAATTTCTCCTGTGGCTCCTCCCACTTTCTCCAGACTTGAGGGGTAACCATGGGCCCCACCTATGCCTGCCTTTTTGTTGGCGACATAGAGCAGTCCATGTTCCAAGCCTTACCCAGTAATGCTTCTAAACTCTTCTTCCACTACATTGATGGCTGCATTGGTGCTGCTTCATTCACTCACGCTGAGCTTGTCAATTTCATCAATTTTGCCTCTGATTTCCACCCTGCCCTTAAATTCACTTGGTCCATTTTTGACACCTCCCTCCCCTTTCTCAATCTCTCAAACTGTCAACTGACTTCTTTTATGAACCTACCGATTCCCCATGGCTATCTCGACTAAACTTCATCCTACCTTGTCTCCTGTAAAAATGTTATTCCCTTTTCTCTGTTCCTTTGTCTCCACTGCATCTGTACTCAGGATGAGATTTTCCTTTCCAGAGAGGTCCTCCTTCTTCAAAGAATAGGGTTTCCCTTCCTCCAGAATTGATGCCCTCACCCTCATCTCCTCCATTTCCCAGACTTTCACACTCACCCCATCTTCCAAATGCCTTAACAGTGATAGAGTGCTTCTTGTCCTTACCTACCACCCCATGAGCCTCTGCATTCAACACATCATTCTCCACAACTTCTGCCATCTCCAAGTGGGTCCCACCATCAAGCACACCCCTGATTCAGGGGGGTAAAGCTGTGTTTGGCAGTAGGAACCCTTTCGTAAGGATCGTTCCCTCCGTGATTGCCTCTTATGTTCGTCCCTCCTCACTGATCTTCCTCCCGACACATCCCTGCAAGCAGCCAAAGTGGTACACCGGCCCATTCACTTCCTCACCTCCATTCAGGGCACCAGAAGTCCTTCCAGGTGAGGCAACTCATCACCTACAAATCTGCTGGGATTGTCTACTGAATCTACATAGCACCATCCAGAGACAGAGAAGCAGTTTCAGCGACAGGTTACTGTCGATGCAATGCTCCTCAGACAGGATGAAGAGGTCAATACTCCCCAATGCCATTAGGCTTTACAATTCAACTGCCAGGACTTAAGAACTTTTTTTTAAAGCTATTATTTATGCTTTTTGAGTTAGTGATTTAGATGCATATCATATTATTACTGAGTTAAGTATTGTATGTAATGAGTTTTTGCTACAACAAGTGTATGGGACATTGGAAAAAATGTTGAATTTCCCCATGGGGATGAATAAAGTATCTATCTATCTATCTATCTATCTATCTATCTATCTATCTATCTATCTATCTATCTGGTGTTCCCACTGCTGTCTCCTCAACACTGATGAGTCCTGACCTGTCGTAAACTGGGGAACCATTTTATCAAGAAAATACACTCCATCCACTAACATTTTAATTCCTGTTCCCATTCCCATTCTGATATGTCAGTCCATGGCCTCCTCTTGTGCCATGATGAGGCCACACTCAGGGTGGAGGAACAACACCTTATATTCCATTTGGGTGGCCTCCAACCTGATGGCATGAACATTGATTTCTCCATCCAGTAAAAAAAAGGTCTCCCTCCCCCTCCCCTCTTCTTCTATTCCACAATCTGTCCTCTTACCTCTTTTCATCTGCCTATCACCTTCCCCTGGTGCCTCTCCTCCTGTGTTTCTGTGTCAGCTCTCCATTTAGATGTGCTCAATGGAGGGGAGGGTTTTACCTGTGATGTACTGGCTGTATCCACTACTTTTTATTGGACTTTATGTTCAGGATATTGGTGTTTCCATAATAGGCAATGATGCAATCAGTTAATATACTCTCCACCACACGTCTTTTGAAGTTTGTCAAAGTTTTAGATGTTAAACCGAATCTTTGCAACCTTCAAGGGAATAGAGGCACTGCTGTGCTTTCTTCATAATGGCAGATATGTGCTGGACCCAGGACAAATCCTCTGAAATGATAACATTGAGAAATTTAAATTGGTGACACTCTCCACCTCTGATCCTCCCATGAGTACTGGATCGTGGAGCTCTGGTTTCCTCCTCCTGAAATCCATAATCAGCTCCTTGGTCTTGCTGGCATTGAGCAAGTGTTTTTTGTTGAGGCACCACTCACCCAGATTTTCAATCTTTCTCGTATATGCTGATTTGTCACCACCTTAGATTCGGCCTACGACAGTGATGTCATCAGCAAACTTAAGAGCTGTGAAACAGGAAGTTTATTATGAATCTAAATAGGTTGAAGTGCTCCCATTATATATCACTTGTCTTCTCAGAATAAACGAATTATTTATGTGCTTTGAAAGCCCAGAATACTAAAGATTGGTAGATGCTAGCATTCATAGAACCCCTGAAAAGAAATCAGTACGAGCTATTTGACTCAAAGTTGAAAGTAAATTTATTATCAAAGTACATACAGTATATGTCATTGTATACAACCCTGAGATCCATTTTCTTGCAAGCGTTCACAGCAAATACAAAGAAACACAAAAGACTCATTAAAAAATTGCACACCACAAGATGGACAACCAACATGCAAAAGGCAACAAACTATGCAAGTACATAAAGAAAAAAACCACTAACAAAATAATAATAATAAGCAATAAATATTGAGAACGTGAGATAGAGAGATGAAGTTGAGATCAGATCAAGAGTCCTTGGAAGTGACTCCTCAAGTTGAGGGAACAGTTCAATGTTGGGGTGAGTGAAGTTACCCCCTCTGGTTCAAGAGCCTGATGGTTCGAAGATGAGTCTTTGATTCATCTAGCAAAATTATTCTTAGTACAATATTAATTCCATGTTTTTTTAAAATCAGTCTTTTGTCTGATTATTAAAGACTTAAGATGTTAATCTGTCAGTTGCTAACAATACCACAGCTTGAAATAACGCTTGGTGAGCAGTGGAAGCTGTCAGGACTGAAGAGGTTAACTGACCAGCTTTTTCTTAATCAATCTACTTCTTACTAATCTTTTGTCTTGGAGGAATAATAATATTAGAACAGTACAGTAATTCCTTCTTTTATAGTGTTTTAAGTATAAAAGATAAAAATGAATCCATTCTGCATCTTCCTTCCTCTCAGTTTCATAAATTTTGATCAAAATCACTTACTTTCTTATAGCACAATCATCTCCAAAGAGGTGGTTAGGTGTAATTATGGATATTTTTAGTGGAAAAACATTTCGTCCTTCTTTGTGATTTAAAATACCATTTTATGTAATTAATAGTTCCTCATCTAGCTCATTACAGTGTGAAGGAGAAGTGAAACACAACAGCCTTATAGGTACTTAAGCTTGCCTCTCAGCTGGGCATTCGTAGGTGTATTAGACAAGGAGCTCACTCCGTGCTGTCAAATTAAATCTTACCCAAGGGTGTCAATATAGGAGAGCACCAGGGGTCCATACATAAATCAAGGTTCTAGCATTCATATTTAACATGTTCTCCCCATCAACTTGTCACTGAAACCATTAATTAATTAACTGATTCAGAGATGAAGAGTTTTTGAATGATCCCCATTTAGGTAATTACTACTGAGGGACATTTGTTGGAGTAATTTACTGCAGCCTAGCTTGTCAGCAGCTGTAGCTTAGAAATGGTTTTTAGAAAATGATAGAGCTGCAGTCATTTTTATGAGAATGACAGGGCAGTTTGTAGCCAGTGAACTTGAGGTATGTTGTAAATCTCTTCTTTTTTTTAAAGGGCGATGTTAATTTTTATAAGAATCCAGCAGAACTGTCTTTTATATAATTGCAAGTGGGCAGACAGCCTTAAGAACTCAAACACTGCTTTTGTTTTAAGAGGCGAATGAAATAAATTGATAGAGCGGATTTCACTTAAATAAGAAGCAGAAAGTAGATATTTCAGTGAAATTAGTACATGCGATGCACAGATCCTTCAGCAGTGGCTATTGTTTTCCAGTAACCACATTTTGGAACATATTCTAAGGCATGGTGCATTCTTTCAAAGCAAATGTTGCAAGATTGTGCAGCTATCGTGTTTTATGGATAAACTCTTAGGTTGTTAAATCAAGTACTACCTCCTTGATGCTGATTATTCTGTATATTTTGACTTTAGATAAAATAATGGTGAATTAAATGTTGGAATCATAGAACAGCGGTTTCTGACGGCAATGCATAACCTCTGGTCACACATTTGATCTTAAGCAGGTTGTGCCATTCAGCTTCTGGAGCATAATAACTGAAAAGGGGTGATGTAAATAGATCTAAAAAACGGAATCAAAAGACATCAAAGAAACCAGAAGAGGCAGATGCACTCTGAAGAGGTCAAATAAAGGAGTGTGTGAGAGAGGGTTGTAGAAATGTTGCAAAACAGGTGTGAGGGGTTTAAAGGATTAACTCAATGGTCAGGGTATTCATATGCTAATATATTCACAGGGCTAATGACAGGATAATTCACACATAGGCTAAGTGTGAAGGGGTTGAGGCATGTGCACATATTAAATTCAGGTTGGTGCTTGCTGGCTGAGGTGCTTCAGCCTAGAAAAATCTGTGACATTAAGTAAACTATCATGACTTAGAGGTGGATAAATGATAGAAATGAATAGCTGACGACTTAAATGTTTTGGGATCCTACAGTAAGACTTTAGCAAATGGTTTGCTAAGCAATGTTTTTTTTGTGTTTTAAGATATATTGTATTTCACCAAGAGTTATACAAAAACGGTGCTGTGTAATATGAGTTTATATTTGAACAATTAAAACCAATCACTAAGGTAATGAGAATAGTATTTGTTAAATTAGAGAAATTATGTTGTTTTATTAGAAATTCAATATTAATTTACATTGACAGTGTCATTTTAATCTAGTTTTCTATACATGTAAGTTCATTCTAAATGTGAAAATCACTTCAATCAAGTTTATTTATGATCAGTCAGCCTTTTGCAAAATTAAAATATTTAACTATTGAAATTGATCAAACAATTCGTATCTCTCTTTATCCACCCAACCAGCTTTTTCAGCAGATCCCTCTGTCACTTTCCTCTTCAAAAATGTGTGCAATTTTCTCTTGAATCCTCTAATACAATCTGCTTGTTAAAATCTTGAAAACTCTCCTAGCCTTTGGATAAAAAACACATCACCAACTCGTCTTGCTGTTTGCATTTTATCATTATACATTTCCTTCCCTGTCTTTTGAACATTTTCATTATTGTTAACTTTAATTCTGCCTTTTATTGAAACATAGTGCCAGCTGGTACACCAGCCTTGCAGGAGTTATTCACTTTGACGGTATCAAAATGCTGAAATCATAAATCAAATTTCGAGTCTGTACTAGATTCAGTTCAGGGTCCTTACTCTATGGAGACAAGCCTTTTCAATCTGGCACAGTTCTGATCAAGATCATGACTACTCGAAAGTCACAGACAACCAATTTCAGAATCAGAATCAGAATCAGGTTTAATATCACTGGCAGATGTCATGAAATTTGTTAACTTTGCAGCAGCACTACAATCCAATATATAATAAATATAGAAAAAAGCTAAATTACAGTAAGTATACATATGTATATTAAATAGTTAAATTAAAAATAATTAGTTCAAAAACAGAAATTTTAAAGAAGTAGTGAGGTAGTGTTCATGGGTTCAATATCCATTTAGAAATTGGATGGCAGTGGGGAAGTAGCTGTTCCTGAATCGCTGAGTGTGTGCCTTTAAGCTTCTGTACCACCTTCCTGATGGTAATAATGAGAAGAGGGCATTGTCCGAGCTGGTGGAGTCTGTAACTTGTACTAACGCAAACTCTGTATTATGCAGTTTGTGAGATGGAAATTCACCCTTATGGAATTCCTGTCAAAACACCCGAGAAAGTGAATAAAAATTCCCTCTCATGAAGAGAGTCCTGATGAAGAGTCGCTGCCCAAAGTGTTTTTAACTACTTATTTCTTTCCATAAATGCCTTCAGACTTGCTGCATTTTGTATGTGTTACTCTGGATTTCCAGCATCAGCAGCATCCCTTGTGTTTGTCCCTGTCATGAAATTCATGTGACAATTTTTATTTTATTTTCAGTTCACTTTTCTTGATGCAGATGATGTGGCTTTGGGTGACAAAAGCTCATAATGACCGCCTGTCATTGATCAACTGAAACTAAAAACATTAAGGAGATTAGAATAGTATTAAATAAGTCAAAGATTAATTAGACATTTCCCATGTTGATCTCCATTTAATATCTGGGCTGAGATCAGGAAAGGCACAATTAGAAATCTTCTTTTATTCATGCGTTCACTGGATACTGGCACAGTTAGCAAGGGGCATGCTTCCATGGGTGCTTTGTTACTCCTTTTCGAAAGGCAGCTAATAGTGGAACCATAGTGATGTGTCTGGAACTACTTTGAGGTCAGACTGTGTAAGGATGGCAGAATTACAGGACCCATAGCAGCTTAAAGCATTATCAGTTTTGTGCTTCCCATGCTCCTTATTTGCCAATGAATATTTTCACAATCAGCCGCAGGGCAGATAGTCATATATCTCTCAGCCCAAGTGTCAAAGGAAGGGAGGGAGGCCTTTGTTGACGAAAGGCTGACATTGTGAACGCAGAAGGAAGTCGGCCCTCCTTATCCGCGGATTCCGCATGCACGGATTCAACCGACCGCGGATCGGGAAAACCCGGAAGTTCTCTCTCCAGCACTCGTTGTTTGAGCATGTACAGACTATTTTTTCTTGTCATTATTCCCTAAACAATACAGTATAATAACTATTTTCATAGCATTTACATAGTATTAGGTATTATGAGTAATCTAGAGATGATTTAGAAGTACAGGCAGTCCTCGGGTTATGAATGAGTTCTCTTCCTGAGTCCGTCTTTAAGTCGGATTTGAAGTCAGAGCAGGTACATCCGGTATTATTTAGCGTCAGTTAGTAAGACGTATTTCTTAGTATATAGTATATATTTTACCTTTCCATGCATATAAAACACCTAAGAAACATACATATTTCAATAATTAAACTACTGCGTTGCTTAGTAATAATTGTAGCTTTCATCGGGGCAGGGCCTTTCACATGCTCCATTAAAATTGTTCCGATCATTGACCGACTGTAGCCTAACGCTTTTCCAATGACCGATGGCGTTTCACCTCTTTCCGATCACTTTATTACTTCCACTTTATTTTCAATCGTGATCGTGATTATTTTTGTGAACAGAAACACTGCGGATTCAGAGCTTTACCGCTGGGTCCTAATGTCCACCGCACTGAGACAGGTTAAATAAGGTCCAAGGTTCCGCTGGGTCCTGAAGACCACCGCAGTGTGACAGGTTAAATAAGGGACTTGAGCATCTGCACTTTTTTGGTATCCGCGGGTGGGGGGGGGGGGGTCCCGGAACCAATCCCCCGCGGATAAGGAGGGCCGACTTGTTACATACTTTCTCACAGTTCCGGCAGTTCATGTTCATTCGCAGACCACTAACGCTGAGCGTGTGGAATCTGGACCTTCTCCCTGTGGTCACGTGGGCTTTGTCTGGGCGCTCTGCTTCCAACCCCCATCCCCACTGCTGGAGCAACGCAGCAGGTCAGGCAGCATCTATAGAGGGAAATGGACAGTAAGCATTCTGGACTGAAAGAAAGAGGTGAGAGAGCCGGTGTATAAAGTTGGAAGGAAGGGCTGTCAACTAAAAGGTGGATACAGGTGATGAGGAGAGATAGGAGCAGTGCCTCAGAAAGGCGCTATCCATTATTAAGGACCCCCTACTATCCCCCCCCAGGACATGTCTTATATTGCTCTGAGCTAGCATGGATTTGAGGAGCCGAATGGCCTTCTACATCATGAGAAAAGTATGAGAAATTTGAGGTGCTGGAAATTTGAGCCCCCATCCCGAGGTTGCTTTCCCTTCCTCCATCTACTCCATCTGCCCAGTCCCAGACATTCTACCCATCCTTCCTCACTCGGATTCATGCTCCACTCTGCTCTCCTTTCAGATTCCATCAGCTTGTCACTTCCACCTATGCCCTCCCAGGTTCTGGTGCTATTTCCTGCTGGGGGTGGTGCTTGAAAAATGTCATCCCATGCACAGATAGCACTGGGAAAATACATCATGATCTTATATGGTCAAGCAAGGTTAGTCACTTCATCCACATTAGCACTAAATAAGCTAGGCAGATAAAGCTGATTTATTGGAAATCTTTCTTCGTTGCATTATTTTGATGGTAGAACTTTATTTCAGACTTCCTGTTCAAAGTCATATCTATACTTCTTAATTTTAAAACATACTTTTAAGAGTTTGTCTTGCAATCAGCTTACCTTTTAGAAAGGATTTAACAAATGAAATTGATGAAGCAATTTATCCTACATTTTTAGAGTAATACTTGCCACAAGCAATTGCCCCCTGAACAGATGTGTTTGGATTGCTTACCATTAATGTCCAGGTGATAGCATGCCACAGCTCTGAATACTACTTAACCACATGCCGCTGAAAATTAACTTTGCTCGTAGCGAGGCATAATAACAACAAGTTCTGCGTTCTTCTGAGAAACTCTGAGCTCTTTATCAAAACATTCATGCTTACAAGAGGTATAGCATTTCCACATTGGTTGCTCAAGGGAGATGTCTAAATCACCATCCATGCTCTGTGGGGAAGGAAAGGGAAATCACAGTTTCCCCATGTTTTGCTCCTTCAGTACTGTCTATGGACCCCGATAAGCTTGACCTGCAGATTACTTCAATCCCCCAAGACACACCATCTTGCACCCCTTGTTATTCCTGATGATCTGAGTTTCCAACATTTGGTTCCCCTAGTGGTCTGGAGGTCCAGGCCCCCACACTCACTACACCCCGACCACCCCACCCACAATCCCTTGACACATTCTATACTCTAGTGTTTCAGGTCCAATGTTCACACATCCAAATATCAGGCCTAACATTGCTGGCTCTCCCTCTACACTCTCCTCCACTTCCACCCCACCATTCATCACCAGCTTTCATCACACCAACCTTCCCCAAGCTATATCCGGGAGGCCCAGGGAGCATATCACTACTCAAATTTGCCCTCTTCAGGCCTACAGCTGGAATGGTTGTTTATACACCATTCCACCACTTATCCAGCAGGTACAAGTGGAACACCATTACTTCTGGGCAATTTATTCACACCCCAACCTTCGCCTGCAAATATTGTGTTGATTACACTTTTGAATGCTTACACATGATCAAATGCTTGCATATTTTATACATAAACCTACAACTGCTCTTATAAACTACAGAGCTGGGTTTGTTTGCATTTCATGGAAATCAAAAATCAAATCACACTTTTGCTTTGAAAGTGAAAGACAAAAGATTGTTCCCAAAACTGAGTGACACAAGTGCTAGCCAGCCAAGTCTCCACCTACTCATCTTTAAGGAACACCAGAATTCTTTGTAAGAAGCTGGAGTTAAGGGAAGGGAAGGTAGTTTACAACTGCTTCTCATTGGTTTGGACTGATGAACTGAATGAGCATTGGGATTCTCTGATTCTTTCCTCTTCTCCTAAGGTTACCTGCTATTTATTTGTCACTATTTTATTTATTGATTGATTGAAATAGGCCCTTTGAGTTGTACTCTTAGCTGGACTGTGGGAGGAAACCAGAGCACCCAGAGGTAACTGACACAGTCATGGGGAGAACATACAGCATCCTTACAGATGGCAGTGAGAATTGAACCCTGGTCGCTGGTACTGTAAAGCCTTGTGCTAACCACTACACAGCCGTGCCACCAAAGTTATAAACATTTCTCATTAATCCATCAGGTTACTTGAGAAACCTTTCATCTTTCTCCCTCCGGATGTATCTTAGAAGCAGAAAGAGGTCTTCTGTATCTGTACTTCAGTACGGATCCCATCATGTATTCTACCCCTCCACCAAACTCTTTCCCAGAGGCATTCACTCCGGAGGAATAGGAGGTAGGATGAAGGCAGAAATCTATGCTGGAGGAAGCACAGGACACACAATAAGTGGAATCAATTTTTGGTAAAGCATAAGAGGTTCAGGTCGTGATCTGAAGTTCTGAAGGCATTGCTGCTCCAGAACTCAAAGGAACTTTTTCTAAGAGAAGCCTTCTTACAATCTATAGGCATGTTGGAGGTGTGCTACTGAAATGGAGAAGTTCAGTAACTGGTGCACTGCATAGTAGGTGTTGGAGAAGCAAACTTTATATTAATTTGGTAGCCTCCAACCTGACGACATTAACACCAATTTCTCTAACCTCTGGAAATTCCAGCATATTGATGCAATTACAAGGAAGTCTCGACAGCAGCTACATTTCATTAGGAGTTTGAGGAGATTTAGTATGTCACCAAAGACTTGGAAATTTCTTCACATGTACTGTGGAGAGCATTCTAAATGGTTGCATCACCGTCTGGTATGGAGGAGCCACTGCACAGGATCAGAAAAAGCTGCAGAAATCTGCAAACTCAGCCAGCTCCATCATGGGCACTATCGTCCCCAGCGTCAAGGTTATCTTCAAAACCTGATGCTTCATTAAGAACTCCCATTACCCAGGACATGCCCTCTTCTCATTGTTATCATTAAGGAGAAGGTAGAGGAGTCTGAAAACCCACACTCAATGTTTTAGGAACATCTTCTTCCCCTCCATCATCTGATTTCTGAATAGCCAATGAGCCCATGTTCACTAGATGCCTTGCTAGTAGAGGCCAGACTAAGAATGGTCCGCAGGTCCTCCAGACTCAGGGGTTCCGCTCAGGGCTAACAACCCTGACTGGTAAAACAAACTTGTTACAGAAACAGCGATGAAGAATCCTAATCTGAGAGCCAGGGTTTTCCTGAGACTCCACCTGGGAGTTGTATGAGACAGTAGTGAAAACAAAGCAGAAGCTACTGACACAATGAAGGAAGCCAGGAACCCTGCTAGAGATGGACGACCTTCATTGCTGCCTTAAACACCAGTGGCATAATGGGCAGTAAATAGGTTACTCTAATTTACAGATATTTTTTATTAAGTACCGTTGCTGCAAAACAACAGATTTCATGACATATGCAAATGATATTAAACCTGATTCTGATTCCTAATTTCTACACCCTCTCCCTTGTCTCTTTTTCCATTCCTACTCTGGCTCCCTTCTTACCCCTTCTCTTCCCCTTACCTGCCTATCAGCCCCCTTTGTTATCCCTCCTCCTTCCCTTTCTCCTATCAGCTTCCTTCTTCTTTAGCCTTTTCCACCTATCACCTCCTAGCCTCTCACTTTGCCTCCACCTCCCCCCCCACCAACCTACCTACCGTCTCCCTCATCTGGCTTCATCTATCACTTTTTATCACGTACTCCTTTCCATCCCCTATCCTTATTCTGTGTTCTTCCCCCTTTGCAGTCCTGATGAGGTTCTCAGCCAGAAATGTCGACTATTTATTACTTTCCATAGACGCCGCCTGAGTTCCTCCAGCATTTTGTGTGTGTTACACTACATAGGGGGCTGGCCAGTGATGTAGTGGCATCAGCACTGGACTTCCAGGCAGGTGGCCCTGAGTTCAAATCTGGCCAGGGTCCCAACCTTGGTTTAAGACAATTCCACATAGATTACAACAACAGGAGGACATGGGGGTTTCTGCAATATTTCTATTGGGATCTGTGCATCATATGAGTCAGAGATTTTACTGTAGGTCTGCTTAAGTAGAAGGTAATGAGAATAAAGAGTTGCAACCTGTAATTGGTCCATTGCAGGACAGCTGCTGCTTAATAAGGGCCATTTAATCTCTTTTAGCATCTTTCTTTTCATCTTCTAACTCGGAACTTACCAGAAATTCCCTCACTGTCTATTTCTGGCAGAGCCTGGTATGACAATTACAAGACAGCTGCTTCAGTTACTGCTGCAACGTATTTGGCCCAAACTGTAAACTGAGCTCTTTATTAAAACAACACTTGAACCAAATGGAAATCAGAAAATCAGCGCTAATTATACTGCACGCACACTACAATGAGTTTTCCAGCCAATTCCATGTATAATATTTCAAGCCTTTTGATATGCCATGTTAGGTGATGTGATTAAAATTGACATGAGACACTTAGCAGTAAGTTCTTCGGGGAAAAAATGAGGCTGTAAATTGTGGCACTTAATAGTAAAGAAAGCTGTAAAAAAAATCGAAAGAAAACAAAAAGAAAAGCACAACAAAACCCATTCAATTCTAGAGTTTAACTGTTTGACCTTCGCACTATTTCAAATATATATTTTATATTTGCAACAATTAGAAATGGAAGAACAATGGGTTAAATTAGATTTTGGAATTATAGACAGACTTGACCTTCATCAGACATTTTCCAGTACCTCTGGGACATGGTGCTTTCAGTTCCAATACACCACAATGTCTGTCCATTTCAGGCCTTGTCACTATACTGACCCGTGTCTTTTTAAATGTAGCAGCACTGCACAATGACAATCAAATTGACTTGAACTCTCTTCTGTCTTCTGCTCAGGATAATGAAGATATTTGACAGCTCTTTTCATGACTCTTCTTTAAGTGCTAGGTTAGCAAAATACCTTCTGTCAGCCAAAGCAGTAAACAAGGTCAAAGGTGACAGAAGAACGTAATGAAACTATTGGATAAAAAGAATGGGAAATATCCAGGCACCAGGAAGAGTTGTCTCAGAGGGACAGGTCATCACCGATTGATTAGCGATTCTGCTATTTTTTTGATTCCATAAACTTTCCGTAAGATATCTTGAACATTCCATTCTTGCCATTCTTAATATGACTCAGCGTTAGATGTGCAGTTACAACGACAATGTTTAATTACAATATTTAAATACATTTTTGGGAGAGGGGGCAAAATCACACCGGGAAGAACTGTTCACTCAGCCTGCACAGAAGTCTGTCAGCCTTTCTTAAAAACCTGGAAGTGAATCAACTAATGCCCCGCATGTCCATCTCCTGTGGTTGGCTGCAGAGTGATAATGGGCCAGAATGCACTGACATCCAGCCAGTAATTGTGTAGAGACCCACTAACTAGCTGCACTGTGTTCATTAGCACCTTCTGGGCCTGTGCACTACGGCGTAATAGTCAGGAGTGTGCTGAGGATGTGGTGACCATTGTTCTACTCCTCGGCTCCACATTGAGTTTTGTGACTAGCTGTGACTGGGGCTGGATACATTTCACATCTGCCTCCCCCATTTTAGTATAGCACCATCCAGTTGAATGCAGTCAGCGACCTTCTTTTAAAAAGTAAATTTAGCTTTTTTGGGGGGCTTATTTTGTTGCTTTTGTTTTTATTTTAATTAATCAACAAATGTTTCATGTGTTTTAAAGTAATTTTTAATTCTGAATATTCTAAATTTTCCATAAACAGATAGTGAAAAGACCTTTGGCAGCATGAGATAGAGTGTAGAAAAGTACAGGACAGGAATAGGCTTTTCAGCCACACTGTCCCTGCCAAGCACAGCACCAAATTAAACTAAATTTCTTCTACTTGTACATTATCCAGACTACTACATTCCCTGCCTATTCATGTGTCTATTTAAAAGCCCCCTTAACAGCACTGTCTGGTTCCACACTACCCCTGTCAGCCATTCCTGGCACCTACCATTCTCTGAATTAAAACCTTGACCTGTATATCTCTTTTAAATTGACCCCTCTCACCTTTAATGCATGTCCTTTTATTTGCCATTTCTACTCTGGGGAAAAAAGAGTTTGACTGTCTACTCTATCAATGTCTCTCATAATTTATTTTATAAATTCCTACCAAGGGTTCCTTCAGCCTCAAGCTCCTGAGAAAAAAACCCAAGTTTACCAACCTCTCCTTACAGCTCATATCTTCTAATCCAGGTAAACTTCTTCTGCACAAGTTCTAAAGCCTCCACAAGTTCTAAAGCCTCCACAGGCTTCTCAAAAGGGTGGTTTGCTCGCAGGGCCTTCATCTACCGCACTGGCGGCCACTGTATCTACAGGACGATCTTGCTGCATGGAGCATTTCTCCATCTGAGGAGCAGTGAAAGGAAGTGAAAGCATTTCAACTTCTGAACACTTGAATGAAGAAAGGTCTGATGCACCATCGATAACTCTCTCTGAGACGTGAAGGCGAAATATCGGCTTTGATTGACTGGAAGAAAGAACAAGCAGTGGTTGACCACCATACGACATCCTGGAGACAGAGAGGCCGGGCTCAGGCCTCAATCGCCTTGATACTGGGGTCAGTGGGAGGGGCCACAGGAGCAGTCAGCAGGGGGCGTGTCCAGACAGGTATATGAAGCAGCTTAGGCATTGCCAAGAGGACCTTCAGCAATGATAATCGCTGACGAACTTTGCTTCTTCTCCCATTATTCCTTCTCAAATGTGTTTCCATTTTGTGACTAGAAAACTCTACCTTAAGTGCACATTCTTATGTCTCTTGAATTTGCTTAATTTTTTTTTTAAAAAGCTGATCTCTAATTAGTGGGAGAAACAGTACAGAATTTTATTCTGCAAACACGAGGAAATCTGCAGATGCTGGAAATTCTAACAACACACACAAAATGCTGATGGAACACAGCAGGCCAGGCAGCATCTATAAGGAGAAGCACTGTCAACATTTCGGACCGTCCTGATGAAGGGTCTCGGCCCGAAACGTCAGCAGTGCTTCTCCCTATAGATGCTGCCCGGCCTGCTATGTTCCACCAGCATTTTGTGTGTGTTGTTAGAATTTTATTCTGTTGGGATCTGAATCTGTAATTTTTGGATTTACTTAATTTTGAGCAATGAGCTCCCCTTAGCATTACGTCCTGCCTGATCTGTTGTCTGCACGTGCGCTGTTGTCTATGCATGCACATTGTCTGTCTGTCTCTCTTTCATTGCAATGTGAGTACACCAGTTAAAGCCAACTCCAGCATCCATGCTTTTATTTAATCAATATGTAGTTGTGAACAGACACAACAATTGGCAATGAGTACAAACCCGAACGTTGGAAAATATCACAAACTGCACCGACAGTTACGGGTTAAACAGCACGAGAAAGCCAAAGAAACACGTGAATAGCAGTGAAAGACGTGCAGAATTTAAGGTGAAAATAACGTGACAATGGCTTCAGTTGGGAAAGTTGACGAATTCGATAGCGCTAATGAAGGCTGAGAGTCGTATATCAAGAGAGCTGAACTGTATTGTAACACAAACAACATGGAGGAGTAACAGAAAACCCCTACACTTCTTAGCTTTATAGGTGTAAGGACATAAAGGTCCCTTATGCAACCTAGTAACCTCTGAAAAGTCAGCAAGCAAGATGTTCGACAAAATTGTTGCAAAATAACTTGAGCCCTAAACTGCTGGCAATAGCTGAGAGATTTAGATTTTACAAATGAAACCAGTGAAAAGAAGAAAGTCCTTCTGAATACATTGCAGAACTTGACAAACTTTCCCAATGCTGTGACTTTAGAGATGGACTTTCTGATACATTAAGGGACAGGCTTGAATATGGCAGGCAGAGTGAAAGCACTCTAAATAGGTGACTGTTTGAAAGAGACCTAACCTTAGAACGGGAATTGAGCATTGCGGTATTGTTAAAGACTGCAGCTAAGGATGCAGCAGAACTACAGAAAAGGAGGTTAAAATGTGAAACGCACAAAATGTCCCTGAATGGTGCAAAAAGCCAAAAATGCTATCAATGTGGCAAATCTTCCCATGATGCAAATGACTGTAGGTTCAAAGAAAAAGAAAACAGAAAGTGTCACAGAGAAAGTCACATCGAGAGTGTGCAAAGCAGACAAAAAGCACAACTGCCTGAAAAGTCTCAAACACAAAACTATGCAAATGCTTCGTTATTAAGCAAACTAAGTTACTGAATGTAAAACAGATTCAGACAACACAGAGTCTGACAAAGGTGAACTGTCATGCCTAGAACTGCATTGTATTACTGAAGCAGATTACAAAATAATTTGGATCACAATAGATGTGTCTGGTGTAAAACTGAAAATAGGGCTGGATACAGGGTCAGCTTTGCCTATAATTCCAGAGGCTGACTACAACAGACTGCTTTCTAAGGTACCATTAGAGAAGACCTCAGTGATGCTGAAGACCTACACAGGCAAGAAAGTGTCTCCCAAGGGCAAACTGAAAGCAAATGTGACACATAGAGTCCAAACATAACAGTTAGAGTTTTGTGCATTGAAAAGTGGAGGGCCAGCACTTTTTGGAAGTGAATGGTTGAGAAAAATCCAACTAGATTGACACCAAATCAAAGCTCTCAGTGAGACATCAGTAGGCAATGGTAGCCCAAAGGGTAGCACTAACCAGAGAATATCACAGCTGCCTAATGCCAATGAGAAGGTATATGAGAAGGAGATTGGTAAACTCAAAGGCATGAAAGCCAGAATTGAACTGGATGAAGCAGCAACACCAAGATTCCATAAAGCGCATCCAGTGCCTTACGCACTACATCCTGAAGTGGATGTTGAACATAAGAACTTGGAGGCGGGTGGAATTCTCTCTCTAGATGGGGCAGAGTTTGTTAAGTGTGTCCAGGATGGATTCCTATCACAGTATGTTGACAGGCCGACTAGGGGGAATGCCATACTAGATCTAGTATTAGGTAACGAACTGGGTCAGGTCACAGATCTGTCAGTGGGTGAGCATCTGGGGGACAGTGATCACCGCTCCCTGACCTTTAGCATTAGCATGGAAAAGGATAAGAATCAGAGAGGACAGAAAAATTTTTAATTGGGGAAGGGCAAATTATGAGGCTATAAGGCTAGAACTTGCGGGTGTGAATTGGGATGATGTTTTTGCAGGGAAATGTACTATGGACATGTGGTCGATGTTTAAGGATCTCTTGCAGGATGTTAGGGATAAATTTGTCCTGGTGAGGAAGATAAAGAATTGTAGGGTGAAGGAACCATGGGTGACAAGTGAAGTGGAAAATCTAGTCAGGTGGAAGAAGGCAGCATACATGAGGTTTAGGAAGCAAGGATCGGATGGGTTTATTGAGGAATATAGGGTAGCAAGAAAGGAGCTTAAGAAGGGGCTGAGAAGAGCAAGAAGGGGGCATGAGAAGGCCTTGGCGAGTAGGGTAAAGGATGACAAGAGTGAAGATAGGACCGATTAGAGATAAAAGTGGGAAGATGTGCCTGGAGGCTGTGGAAGTGAGCGAGGTCCTCAATGGATACTTCTCTTCGGTATTCACCACTGAGAGGGAACTTGATGATGGTGAGGACAATATGAGTGAGGTTGATGTTCTGAAGCATGTTGATATTAAGGGAGAGGAGGTGTTGGATTTGTTAAGATACATTAGGACGGATAAGTTCCCGGGGCCTGACAGAATATTCCCCAGGCTGCTCCACGAGGCAAGGGAAGAGATTGCTGAACTTCTGGCCAGGATCTTCATGTCCTCGTTGTCCATGGGAATGGTACCGGAGGATTGGAGGGAAGCGAATGTTGTCCCCTTGTTCAAAAAAGGTAGTAGGGATAGTCCAGGTAATTATAGACCAGTGAGCCTTACGTCTGTGGTGGGAAAGCTGTTGGAAAAGATTCTTAGAGATAGGATCTATGGGCATTTAGAGAATCATGGTCTGATCAGGGACAGTCAGCATGGCTTTGTGAAGGACAGATCATGCCTAACAAGCCTGATAGAGTTCTTTGAGGAGGTGACCAGGCATATAGATGAGGGTAGTGCAGTGGATGTGATCTACATGGATTTTAGTAAGGCATTTGACAAAGTTCCACACAGTAGGCTTATTCAGAAAGTCAGAAGGCATGGGATCCAGGGAAGTTTGGCAAGGTGGATTCAGAATTGGTTTGTCTGCAGAAGGCAGAGGATTGTTGTGGAGGGAGTACATTCAGATCGGAGGGTTGTGACTAGTGGTGTCCCACAAGGATCTGTTCTGGGACCTCCACTTTTTGTGATTTTTATTAACAACCTGGATGTGGGGTTAGAAGGGTGGGTTGGCAAGTTTACAGACGACACAAAGGTTGGTGGTGTTGTAGTTAGTGTAGAGGATTGTCGAAGATTGCAGAGAGACATTGATAGGATACAAAAATGGGCTGAGAAGTGGCAGATGGAGTTCAACCCGGAGAAGTGTGAGGTGGTACACTTTGGAAGGACAAATTCCAAGATAGAATACAAAGTAAATGGCAGGACACTTGGTAATGTGGAGGAGCAGAGGGATCTGGGGGTACATGTCCACAGATCCCTGAAAGTTGCCTCACAGGTAGATAGGGTAATTAAGAAAGCTTATGGGGTGTTAGCTTTCATAAGTCGAGGGATAGAGTTTAAGAGACACGATGTAATGATGCAGCTCTATAAAACTTTAGTTAGGCCACACTTGGAGTACTGTGTCCAGTTCTGGTCGCCTCACTATAGGAAGGATGTGGAAGCATTGGAAAGGGTAGAGAGGAGATTTACCAGGATGCTGCCTGGTTTAGAGAGTTTGGATTATGATCAGAGATTAAGGGAGCTAGGGCTTTACTCTCTGGAGAGAAGGAGGATGAGAGAAGACATGACAGAGGTGGACAAGATATTAAGAGGAATAGACAGAGTGGACAGCCAGTGCCTCTTCCCCAGGGCACCACTGCTCAATACGAGAGGACATGGTTTTAAGGTAAGGGGTGGGAAGTTCAAGGGGGATATTAGAGGAAGGTTTTTCACTCAGAGAGTGGTTGGTGCATGGAATGCACTGCCTGAGTCAGTGGTAGAGGCAGATACACTAGTGAAGTTTAAGAGATTACTAGACAGGTATATGGAGGAATTTAAGGTGGGGGGTTATATGGGAGGCAGGGTTTGAGGGTCAGCACAACATTGTGGGCTGAAGGGCCTGTAATGTGCTGTACTGTTCTATGTTCTATGTTGAGAGGAGTGATTGGGCCATGCCCATTGTCCTGGTGATCGAGAAAGGAAAGGCCAGAGCAATTCTCATATCACGAGGAAATCTGCAGATGCTGGAAGTTCAAGCAACACAGACAAAATGCTGGTGGAACACAGCAGGCCAGGCAGGATCTATAGGGAGAAGCAATGTCGATGTTTCGGGCTAAGACCCTTCATCAGGACTAACTGAAAGGAAAGATAGTAAGAGATTTGAAAGTAGGAGGGGGAGGGGGAAATGCGAAATGATAGGAGAAGACTGGAGGGGGTGGGGTGAAGCTATGTCTATCCATGGCCTCCTCTACTGTCAAAATGAATCCAAACTCAGGTTGGAGGAACAACACCTTATATACCGTCTGGGTAGCCTCCAACCTGATGGCATGAACATTGACCTCTAACTTCCGTTAATCCCTCTCCTCCCCTTCTTACCCCATTCCTGATATATTTAGTTTTCCACCTCCCCCTCTTTTTTTTTCTCTCTCTCTGCCCATCACTCTGCCTGTTCTCCATCTCCCTCTGGTGCTCCCCTCCCCCTTTCTTTCTCCCTAGGCCTCCCGTCCAATGATCCTTTCCCTTCTCCAGCTCTGTATCCCTTTTGCCAATCACCTTTCCGGCTCTCAGCTTCACCCCACCCCCTCCGGTCTTCTCCTATCATTTTGCATTTCCCACTCCCCCTCCTACTTTCAAATCTCTTACTATCTTTCCTTTCAGTTAGTCCTGATGAAGGGTCTTGGCCTGAAACATCGACAGTTCTTCTCCCTATAGATGCTGCCTGGCCTGCAGCATTCCACCAGCATTTTGTGCGTGTCCATTCTCATATGTTGGGATTTCAAACGGAGCATCGACCCTGTGCTGCGTACTGTGCAGTATCCCCTGCCACGAGTAAAAGGCATTTTTGCATCTTTGGCTGGTGGGGAGAGGTTTTCAAAGATTGACTTGTCACAACCCTATCTGCAAATGGAGATTGAGGAGCCAAGCAGGAAGTTCCTCGCCATCAACACTCACAAGGTCTATTCCAGTACAATTGTCACGTCTTTGGTGTCGCATCAGCTCCAGCAATTTGCCAAAGAGCAATGGAACAAGTGCTCCAAGATATCTCAGGAACACAATGTTACCTTTATGGCATCATTGTGATTGTCAAAAATTATGATGAACATCTCCAGAACTTTGGTAAAATACTTGCCAGGCTGAGTGAGTATGGTCTGCGCACAAAGAGAGAGAAATGTGAGTTTTTCCAAAATTAAATCTCATATTGTGAGCAATATGTCAGTGACAGATCACCAGCCCTTAGTGTCCATTTTCAATTCCAGGAAGGGAATTCCAGTGATGACCTGTACCCAGTTTCAATGTTGGACACTATTCCTAGGAGCCCACTCTTATGACATAGAGTTCAAGGGTACCAAACAGCACAGCAACACTAATGGCTTGTCACATCTTCCACTATTGGCAACTGAAGAAGAAAAGTCTTCATACTGTGACCCAGCACCATATGGGTGGACCGATTGCTGGTAATAAATTCAAAAATACAAAGGGAAGCAAGAAATGACCTGACATTGTCAAAAATCTATGACATCACCATGCAACAATGTCCAGCTGATTTGTCCAGAGTTCTCAGCGAGACGAGACCTACTGTCAAAGGACGCTGATGTGTGGAGCTTGTATTGTGGGTCCCTCTAAACCGTGCACGAGTCTTAGAAAATCTGCACGAAGGGCACCTGGGTACAGTCAAGATGAAGAGTCTCACCCAAAGCTACATGTGGTGGTTGGCAATAGATAACCAGATTGAAGATTTGACCAAAAGCTGTTCAGGATGCCACAATGTTCAAAGTGTACCCCCACAGGCACATTGCATCCGTGGGAGTGGTTGTCATCACCATGGCAAAGAGTACATATTGACTCTTCTGGGCCATTCATGGACTCCATGTTTCTGATTGCTGTGGATGTTCATTTGAAGAGGCCGGAGGTTATACCAATGAAGTCAACCACCGCAGCAAAGACTGTTTCCACTCTGAGCACTATCTTCACCAGCAATGGCTTACCAGAACAAATTGTGAGTGACAACAGACCACAATGCACTTCAGAAGAATTCCAACTGTTCATGAAAAAAAATGGTATCAGACATTTCTCACCAACCAGCAATGAATGGGTTAGCTGAAAGGTTTATTAAAACCTTCAAGAAGTCCATTAAAGTGATGGACAAGAAGGACATTTCTCTACTGCACAAGGTGGTCAACTTCCTTTTTGTGGCTTGGTACTATGTCCATGCGACGACAAATTAAACACTTGAACAGGAATCTGAGATCTTGCACAGACCTCCGGAGGGAAATGCAGAAAGAACCAGTTCAGCCAGTTGCCAAGTGAAGCAGCAAGGAGCTACAAGATTGGACAGGAAGTCCTAGTGCATTGATTACTGAGAAGACATGGGGACACCCAGTAGGATAGCTACCAGAATTGGACCACTGTTGTACACAGTGGATGTTGGCGATCAGATATAGAGACGTCATGTGGACCAGATAATAGACAATAGACAGTAGGTGCAGGAGTAGGCCATTCGGCCCTTCTAGCCAGCACCACCATTCACTGTGATCATGGCTGATCATACACAATCAGTACCCCGTTCCTGCCCTCTCCCCATATCCTTTGACCCCGCTATCTATAAGAGCTCTATCTAACTCTCTCTTGAGAGACTTGGCCTCCACTGCCTTCTGGGGCAGAGCATTCCACATATAGATACTAGATACTCAACCAAAGAACGCACCTGAGTCGACTGCATCCAACAAGACGGACACATTACAACCACCTGAATTACCTCTCAGTGATGATGATGTCACTGACAGCAACGTGGCACTGGAAACTTAAAACGTTTTCTTAGACAAGACACCTACCAAACCTGATGCCACTCCACAGGTCCAGAGCCGTTATCCTGAAGGAAGCAGAGCACCCACCCAAAAGACTGAACCTTTAGAATTGTCAAGTTAGTTGTGGACTGTTATTTTGAAAGCATGATTATTTGGCATATGGGTTTATGAAAGGGAAATTGAATGTTTTGTACACGTACAGTTTTATGTGGCATTAATCTAAAGAGGAGAGGAAGTGTAATGTATGGATCTATTTCCTTTAGAGCCACGAACCTCTCCTTAGCACCATGTATTGATCTGTTGTCTGCGGGTGCACTGTTTTCTAAGCATGTGCATTGTCTCTCTCTCTCGTTGCAATGTGAACACACCAGTTAAAGCCATCTCCCGCATGTGTGCTTTTATTGAATCGATATGTAGTTGTGCACAGACACATCCGAATCCTTCCTCTCTACACTGAGCATAATGTCAGAATGAGTGTCAGTTGCAATATTTGCCCCCACTCCCCAGCCCTGCCATTCTCCTAGATGGTGGGACTCCTGCTGAGCTGCGGCTCAACAAGCAGTCACTATGCTCCACTGCATTGACCAAGTAAACATTCTTCACACACATTTGAGAAGGAAAGTTACCCACATCTGAGCGTGCTCTGCTAACTCAATGTCCAACTAGGTACGTTTTCCAGCAGCTTCTTCAGATGAACAGCGATCGATGACTGATTTATCACTCCCTTAGCCTGGGGACGCTACAATCAATGATACAGCTGCCACCAATCCCCCAGCTAGGATCAGTCTCTTTAAAAAAAAAGAAAAATGGTTTCTCTCCCTCTTCCTTCTAGAAGATGACAACACAAGGAGCTGGAAGTCATGCTGCAGCTAGAATCTATATTAGAATCTAAAATACTGTAAACTCTGCTAGATTCAGAATCAGAACTTGACTAGAATCAAAAGGAATCTGGAACCAGAAGGACAAGAATCAGAATTGGGTTTATTACTGATATACAGGCAGCCCCGAGTTACGAATATCTGACTTACGGACAACTCATACTTATGAACGGAGGGAGGAGAACACCGTCCGCCATTTTAAGTCATTGCCGTTAACACTGTGTTGAGTGTGTAAGTTTGTATTCGGCTTAAATATTTCTTAGCAAGATTCACCCTGACCCCCCTTTTCCAGTCAGCACCGCCCCCACTTGTCCCACTGTCTCAGTGCGGGGGGACTTTAGGACCCGAAGCAGAACAAGACCTGATTATTAAGTGCGATCGTGAACAATAGCCAGATCAGAAATGCTGATCAAGTCACCTAGTTCCCAAAGAGAACTCTGATAGGCCATTCAGATGGTTCACTGCTGCTAAGAGATAGAATATAAAATCCAGTTTTTTGTTCCGTTAACGGAAAACGACACGATTGAAAATAAAGTGGAAATAATAAAGCAAATGGAAAGAGGTGAAATGCCATCGGTCATTGGAAAAGCTTTAGGCTACAGTTGGTCAACTATCTGTATCCTTTAAATACAGGTAAGGTAAAGGATAAAGTGAGAATAATGGAGCATGTGAAAGGCCCTGCCCCAATGAAAGCTACAGTTATTACAAAGCAACACAGTGGTTTAATTATTGAAATACATATGTTTCTTAAGTGTTTTATATGCATAGAAAGGTAAAATATATACTATATACTAAGACAAACGTTTGACTAACTGACGCTAAATAATACTGGATGTCCCTGTTCCGACTTAGTTACAAATCCCACTTAAAGACGGACTCAGGAACGGAACTCGTTCGTAACCCAGGGACTGCTTGCATGTCGTTAAATTTGTTGTTTGAAGCAGCAGTACAATACAAGACATGAAAATTCCTATAAATTACAATAAAAAGTAAATAAACAGATAGAACAAAAGAGGATTAGAGAGATAGTCTTCATGGGTTCATGGACCATTCAGAAATCTGATGGCAGAGGAGAAGAAGCTGTTCCTAAGACAGTGAGTGTGGGTCGTCAGACTCCTGATGGTAATAATGAGAAGAAGGCACATCCCAGATCCACTGGGTCGGGGCATAAGAGTCTGCTTCCTAATCAGCACCTCCTGCTGCTGAGAGCTGACAGTCATGGCAAGGTCCTGCTCACTCAGCTTGGAATATCTAACAGTGAAGTGTCGCCCATAATACCGGTCACAGGAGTTCGTTTCAGATGGCCTGACAGCAGTCTAAAGCCCATCCCAGGCAGATGTGAAGCCTGTTCTTAATGAACTATGGCTTTTGGTCAACCTCCTTGAAACAGGTTCTTTTCATCATTGCCAAAGACCTCACTCAGGACAACTTCAAGAGTGCATTACCAAAGTACCCCAGCATGTCCCTTGTCCCACCAGGAACCCGTATACCCATAGCCATTTCAATAGACCGTTACGGACATGTACTGAGCTACGCACTGCCCACACTTCAGTAATCCAGGTCACCAGACTGTGCTCCTTCCCCCTGCATCCAAACAGAAGCTGGAACATGAGGATCCAGTAAAGGAAGTTCTATTGTGCTGGTCTGAGGAAATAAATGAGCTTCTACACCAGTCTTGAGTGATTAACTGAACCATGTCCAAGACCCAGCAGACAACCTAGATGAGTATGCCACTGCAATTATGGACTTCATCAGCAAGTGTGTTGAGGACGGAGTAAAAAAAAAGATGACAACATAGATATTCCCAAACTGGAAACCATGGATGGACTGGTAGATCCACGCCCTAATGGAGTCTAGGACAGCACTGTTCAAATTTGACCTTTAGAAGAAATCAAGATATGATTTTCATAAAGCTATCAGATGTGTCAAGAGGCATTGCTAGTCCAAAGTCGAGCCCTAGAGCAGACATCAGTCATGGCAGGGCTTACCTGCTATAAAAAGTTACTAAAAAGTCGAGAAGCAATGCCAACACAAGGTAACCCCATTCCCAATGAGTTTAATGCCTTCTATGCGTGATGTGAACAAAAAAAGATTGAAGTGTCACCAACCAGCCCAACAGCCTCCAGTGCACCTGAACCCACAGTCACTTTGCGGACAAAATCAGTCTTCTGACAAGTGAGCCCACAGGAAGCAGTTGGTCTGGATGGTGTCTTTGGCTATATGCTTCGTCCCTGCACAAATCAGCTGGTGGGGGTATATGCAAACATTTTAACCCTAACCCTGCTTCATTCTGAATTATCTACCTGCTTTAAGAAAACCACTATTACAGCACCAGCTATCGGAAGATTAGGGTTCAATGCTTCTCACTGTCTGTAAGGAATTTGAACGTTCTCCCTGTGACCATGTGTCTTTCTTCTGGGTGCCCGGGTTTCCTCCCACATTCCAAAAAGTCACACGGTTAGGGTTAGTAAGTTGTGGGCATGTAGTGTTGGCACCAAAAGCATGGCGAAACTTATGAGCTGCTGTAACAATGTATTTCATGATGTAGTGATGATGTGACAATATATTTGACTGTATATTTCAATGTTTTGATGTATAGGTGACAAATAAACCTAATCTTTAACCTCAACCCACTGCTATTCACCAACTGTCAAAACAACTCTATAGCAGACGCCATCTCCTACATGAATCCCTGGAGCATTTGAAGAGTAAAGGCACCAACAGTGTGTTCGACTGCTCTTTATTGACCACAGCTCTGTCTTCAGAGATAAAATTACAAGCAAACTCATCTCGAATCTCCAAAACCTGGGACTCAGTACCTCCCTTTGCAAATGAATCTTTGAATTCCTGCCCAACAGACCAGGGCAGGTAGCTGCACTGTTGCCACAGCTATTCTCATCACTGGTAGCCCATATCCTCATCCCCTGATCTACTCCCTGTACACCCAGGACTGCCAGATTTGGCTCTAACTCCAAGTTTGCAGATAATACCGCTGCAGCGAGCCATATCTCAAATAATGAGTGAGAGTACAGGAGGGAGATGGGGAGTCTAATGACATGGTGTCATGACCACGTTCTTTCCCTCAGTGTCAGCAAAACCAATGGGCTGGTCATTAACTTTAGGAAAGGGAGTGGTGCACCTGCTCCTGTCTACGTCTGAGAAGGTTGAGAGCTTCAAGTTTGAAGAAGTGAACATTCACAATGGACCTGGTCCAACCACATTGTCACTTCAGAGATGAGAGCTCACCAGCGCCTCTCCTTCCTCAAGAGGCTAGAGAAACTTAGCATGCCCCCCTATTCTATTTACCATAGAAAGTACCCTATTCAGGTTCATCATGGCACGGTTAAGTCAACTGCTATGCCTGTGACAGCATGCAAAGTACTTCAGAGAGCCATGAACACAGCGAAGCGTAACACAGAAACCAACTTCCCCTCTGTGGATTGTGTCTACACTTGCTGCCGCCTCAGTACAGCAGCATCAAAGACTCCATCCACTCTCCCTCCTATCAGGCAGAGGATACAAAAGTCTGAAAGGCTCAAGGACAGCTTCTACCTTGCTGTTATAAGACTATGGAATGGTTCCCTAGTATAATAAGATCGACTCTTGACCTCTCAGTCTACCTTGTTATGACCTTGCTCTTCTTTGTTCTCCTGCACCGCACTTTGTAACAATATATTTGTATATTTTTGTAACTAGTAGAGTGGATGGGGAGAGCCAGTGGATGTGGTATATTTAGATTTTCAAAAGGCTTTTGACAAGGTCCCACACAGGACATCAGTGTGCAAACTTAAAGCACACGGTACTGGGGGTATGGTATTGAGGTGGATAAAGAATTGGTTGGCAGACAGGAAGCAAAGAGTGGGAGTAAACGGGACCTTTTCAGAATGGCAGGCAGTGACTAGTGGGGTACCACAAGGCTCAGTGCTGGGACCCCAGTTGTTTACAATATATATTAATGATTTAGACGAGGGAATTAAATGCAGCATCTCCAAGTTTGCGGATGACACGAAGCTGGGCGGCGGTATTAGCTGTGAGGAGGATGCTAAAAGGATGCAAGGTGACTTGGATAGGTTAGGTGAGTGGGCAAATTCATGGCAGATGCAATTTAATGTGGATAAATGTGAGGTTATCCACTTTGGTTGCAAGAACAGGAAAACAGATTATTATCTGAACGGTGGCCGATTAGGAAAAGGGGAGATGCAACGAGACCTGGGTGTCATTGTACACCAGTCATTGAAGGTGGGCATGCAGGTACAGCAGGCAGTGAAAAAGGCAAATGGTATGTTGGCATTCATAGCAAAAGGATTTGAGTACAGGAGCAGGGAGGTTCTACTGCAGTTGTACAAGGCCTTGGTGAGACCGCACCTAGAATATTATGTGCAGTTTTGGTCCCCTAACCTGAGGAAAGACATTCTTGCCATAGAGGGAGTACAGAGAAGGTTCACCAGATTGATTCCTGGGATGGCAGGACTTTCATATGAAGAAAGACTGGATCGACTAGGCTTATACTCACTGGAATTTAGAAGATTGAGGGGGGATCTTATTGAAACGTATAAAATTCTAAAGGGATTGGACAGGCTAGATGCAGGAAGATTGTTTCCGATGTTGGGGAAGTCCAGAACGAGGGGTCACAGTTTAAGGATAATGGGGAAGCCTTTTAGGACCGAGATGAGGAAAAACTTCTTCACACAGAGAGTGGTGAATCTGTGGAATTCTCTGCCACATGAAACAGTTGAGGCCGGTTCATTGGCTATATTTAAGAGGAAGTTAGATATGGCCCTTGTGGCTAAAGGGATCAGGGGGTATGGAGAGGAAGCAGGTACAGGGTTCTGAGTTGGATGATCAGCCATGATCATACTGAATGGTGGTGCAGGCTCGAAGGGCCGAAGGGCCTACTCCTGCACCTATTTTCTATGTTTCTATATTCTGCTTTCTGTTTTTGTTTTACTTTGTCCTATCTCAGTGCACTGTTGCAATGAATTGTTTTGTATGAACAGTATGTAAGACAAGACTTTCACTGTACCTTAGTACATGTGACAATGATAAACCAATTTACCTATTTAAATAGGTATTGTTAAAATTGATATTTCTGTTCAGAAAAGCATTGTCTGAGTATGTTAAAAGATGCTCCCACTGAGAGGGATAAAAAATTCCTCTGTAGATTTCAAATTTAATGGGAACAAAAGCAGTTTATACTCGAAACTGAATATTGTACAAACTGGAAATAGTGAATTCTTTTGTATAACTAAGGGAAAGGAATTCAGCTCTGAGGGTTCAGAATGTAATTTATGAACTTTTAAAAGATGGTACAAAACAGGTTAAAATGTCAGTAGACTTCATAAAGATGGATTTTATAGTTGTTATATTGCTGTTATTATATACCTGCAAAATTATATTTCTTTTCTTATCTTCAAAGGTTCGGGTAATGTTAAGAAGATCCTAATGCTCTGTGAAAGAAAAATGGAGAAGTCCAAAAATTGGAAGGGAATGGCTAATGCAATGACATACATCTTATTAGGTAATAAATGTAGTGTTTCTATAAGCAAACACTTCATGCAAAAACTAAGCTGATGAATTTTGCCAAGGAGGTTTGTTTTTGCAGTCTTTCGGAGATTTCTGTTGAATTAATGATTTGTTCTGTTTGGAGAGCAAACACACTAAAATGAGCAGACTGTGGCAGCTTTAGGGAACAGGCAATCTCATCTGCAGGAAACTGTGTCCCTATATAATACCCAACAGTCTGCCATTGTCTGAATAATTCACTCTGGGTTCTTAACCCTTTGGATGCTACGGTCTGCTCACAGAAAATTTAGAACAGGAGAATATTAAACGCAAACATGAGAAAATCTGGAGATGCTAGAAATCCAGAGCAGCACACACAAAATGCTGGAGGTCAGCAGGTCAGGCAGCATCTATGGAAAGGAGTAAACAGTCGACGTTTTGGGTGAGGAATATTAGGCCCATTTTGATTATGTCACATCTTAAAGGTGTCCTGTAGACTCTACCTTTCCTCATACTAGCCAGTTCACTTTTGAAAATCTTGGTGTTTTGGAAGTTGGAAGTTGGAAGCAGATTCAATGCAAGAACTTTCTGCATAAACCAAACTTATGTCCCCTCTGGCTCTTTCTCGGAAGTTATCCTGAATCTACATCCTCTGTCAAAGGCAATAGAAACATAAAAAACCTACAGCCCAATACAGGCTCTTGGGCCCACAAAGCTGTGCCGAACATGTCCTTACCTTAGAAATTACCTGGGGTTTCTCACAGCCCTCTATTTTTCAAAGCTCCATGTACCTACGCAGGAGTCTCTTAAAAGACCCTACCGTATCTGCCTCCACCACCATTGCTGGCAGCTAAAAAGAGCGTGAACGCAGTCCCCCACTACCACAAATTAAGCAGTCGAGTATTCCGCATTTGGGAATATTGCAGGCTTCAGCACACCCGAAATGCAATGGGATAGCCTCGTCCTGGAACCTCGGCCCTCCTGATCACCAGGTAAGAATTAATTTTGAATTTAATTAAGACCATAGATCACAAGACATTGGATCAGAATTAGGCCAATTGGCCCATTGAGTCTGCTCCACCATTCAATCATGGCTCCGATAACAGCTCCACTCCCCAGCATTCTCCCTGTAACTTTTGATGCTATGGCCGATCAAGAACCTATCAAGCTCTGCCTTAAATACACCCAACAACCTGGCCTCCACTGCTGCCTGTGGTAATAAATTCCACAACTTCACTACACTCTGGCTAAAGAAATTTCTCTGCATCTCTGTTTTAAATGGATGCCCCTCTATCCTGAGGCTGTGCCCTCTTGTCCCAGACTCTCCCACCATGGGAAACATCCTTTCCACATCTACCACGTCTAGGCATTTCAACATTTAGAAGGTTTCAATGAGATCCCCTCCTCTAAATTCCAGTGAGTACAGACCCAGAGCTATCAAACATTCCTCGTATGGCTTAATTCTGCTCCTATATCTTATGGTCTTATGGTCTGATAATCTCTTCATTCCCGGAATCATCCTTGTGAACCTCCTCTGAACACTCTCCAATGCCAACCCATCTTTTCTTAGTTGAGGAGCCAAAAACTGTTTACAATACTCAAGTACCTTATAAAGCCTCAGCATCACATCCCTGCTCTATCAAATGCTCCATCAACCCCATAATTTGAACATCATGGACTAATTGCCCCACTAGTCTCTAAATTTGGATAGGTGTTGGAGATCAAAGCAGATTTAATCTTAACTGCACATTCCGCATTTGACCAAGGGGGGTGGGGGGGGGGGGTCTATAACTTTAATGCTGGGCTTGTTCCTGTCCTTTGCATACTCTATTCTTCCTTCAGCACAAAGATATATAAATTCCAGCTATTTTAATGTAAGTAGTTCATTTGCATCTGTGACTTCACTGTTTTCATTTTCCTGGCACACATCCTTTCATTTCATTCTGCCATTACCACTCAACTTCCCACCCAAACCTTCCAGCACTCCGCCATTCTTCTGCTCTTCTGGCACTATTGCAAGCCCATTTTGCACTTGGATAAACCTACAGCTGCCAGTGTAACTTCTTGACATCTTACAGAGGAACATGAAGACCTTCATGAGTTCTATATAAGCAATAACTGCAGCTTCCCTCTCTTACATCACCTCCAGCCTTCGCTTATATCCAGTAAGCTTCCCCAGTACTTTCCCAGAGAGTACTGTCCAGAACTGAGCTCAGTTATCCTCCTGATGGGTAAGCAGACAACTGGTGACACCATAACAACACACACACACACACACACACACACACACACACACACACACACACACACACACACACACACACACACACACACACACACACACACACACACACACACACACACACACACACACACACACACACACACACACACACACACCAGGTCAGGCAATGGAGTTGACGTCTCGGGCCAAAACTCTTCTTTATGACTCAAGTCAAGTCAAGTCACTTTTATTGTCATTTCGACCATAACTGCTGTCACAGTGCATAGTAAAAATGAGACAATGTTTTTCAGGACCACGGTGTTACATGACACAGTACAAAAAACTAGACTGAACTACGTAATTTTAAAAAACAGCACGGAGAAAGCTACACTAGACTACAGACCTACACTGGACTGCATAAAGTGCACAAAAACAGTGCAGGCATTACAATAAATGATAAACAGGACAGTAGGGCAAGGTGTCAGTCCAGGCTTCGGATATTGAAGTCTGATAGCTTGGGGGAAGAAACTGTTACATAGTCTGGTCGTGAGAGCCCGAATGCTTCGGAGAATGAAGGGGGAAGATGCTAAAATAAAAAGGTAGTGGGGGAGGGGAAGGGGGCTCACTGGAAGGTGATAGGTGAAGCCAGATGGATAGGAGAGGTTAAGGGCTGGAAAAGAAGGGCACCTTTTCCTTCTAGCCACTTCAAAGGGCAAGGTTCACTCATTTGAGAGTTGTGTATTTCCAGAATCTTATGGTATCTGGAGAACAAACAAGTCTAAACTGATAGGGAAATATCATTCAAAATTATAATCCTTGTACAGTTGCTATGGGGCTGTGTCTATTCAGTGGCCATTAACATTATCTTTAACTCACCTGTGTTACTTACTAACTACACCCAAGAACGTGGTGACGATAAAATAACGATAGTCCTGGAGCTAGTTTGCATCCACATTCTTATGAAACCAAATACTGGCTCCCAGCTGTATTCTTCACCTTTTCATTACTCCCTCCTTGTCAGCTGACTTTGACAACAGGTTGTAGAATAGTTTCAGCCCAGCATGGAAAATACTGTAGGCACCATCTGCAATCCGATTACAAATTTCATTCTATTCCACCAAATATCTGCATTGGGTTCTCTCTCACCTTGGAGCTAATTGGGTACATTCTTGGTACAATGTTCAATTCTGGGCTTCCTTTCAAATGCTATTCCACTCACCCTCAAAGTTCAAAGTAAATGTATTACCAAAGCACATATATGTCACCCTGAGATTCACTTTCTTGCAGGCATACTCAATAAATCCATAGTAGAATAATAACCATTATTGAATCAATGAAAGTCCGCACCAAATTGAACATTTGACTGACGTGCAAAATACAACTGTGGAAGCACAAAAAGAAAAAAATAATCAGCAATATTATGCATTTCTATCACTGTTTTATCCCTCTACCTTTAAATGCTCCAGAATCATCTAGACCAGGATTCCCAACCTATCTTATGCCATGGACCAATACCATTAGGCAAGTGGTCTGTGGACCCCAGATTAGGAACCCCTGACTGGACCAATTCCTCTGCACAAATCAGCTGGCTTCCCTATTCCACTGACTCCTCTTCTATCTGAGTACGATCATCTTGACAAGCAATCTAACTTGCATGTGTTTTTTAATGACCTTCTGCCAAAGGGAGAGCTTATGTCCTGACTCGGGGGCTCCCTGTTCTCCCTGTGACTGTGTGGGCTTCCTCTAAGTACTCTGGCTTGTTCCCACATGCCAAAGTCATCCTCATTGTTCATTGTACGTCACTTTTTATAGGTAAAAACGATAGAAAGGGGCACAAGAAAGAATAAGTAGCAAGGCTATAGGTAGATAAGAAGGGAATCAGGACTGATGGAAATGCACTATCGCTGTGGATCAAGCATAGATCTCTTGGATTTTATGGCCATCTCTTGTGTTACAGTAAGTGAGTAGTAATCATAGAATGAGAGCAGCAGAGAAGGAAGCCACTTTGCTTTTTGAATCATTGCACATTCTTTGTAAAGGCAGCAAATCTACTCCCTCACCTCTGCCCTTCCCTTATAGCCTGGCAATTCATTTTTCTTTAAGTATAGATCTAATTCCCTTTTGAAAGTCACCCCTTTGTCAGGCGATGCGTTCAATTCGCAATCACTTGCCATATAGAAATGTTTTTCCTTATCGCTGGCTTTGATATCTTTGCCATTCACTTTAAATCTTTGGTTCTTGACCCTTTTACCAATAGGAGCAGTTTCCCTCTATCTACTCTGTCTAGACCCCTATCATTCTTAATCTTTTGAATCTCCTCTCAACCTTCATGAAGGGAAGTAATCACAGCTCTACCAGCTTTTCCCCATAACATGTGCATCAGCAACTAGCTCATTGTAGAATAAACTGCTACATTTGCATTTCCACTTTTGTATCCAACAACAAGATGATGATCTATTCCACTGCACTAATCTTCAACTAAGCTGTTGGTGTGCATCTCCCACAGGCTAAAAGTTATCACTGTTGCAAATATAACTCTATGAGTCATTAAAGAAGGAAACAGGATAAAAGCTTCAGGAAAAGTTAAGATAATGTGGAAATACTTGTTACTTTATCTAAAGTTTATTTTGTTTTCAAAATTGTGACTGATGGACTGTCACTGTGTATGGATGAAACATGACATCAGGTTATGGATATTGCATTCTGGGATGAAATGCTGGAAGGGTTGAGACTGCCATTAATTATTAGGGATCAGTGTGGAAGGCCAGAGCTTAGATCCATGTCAGGAACAGTGGGCTATTCAACACTTTGAACCCGTTCAAACTTCCAATGAGATCTTCATTCGATTTGCACTTCAACTCTGCCTAATTGTCTTGATCTCATAGCCTTTAAAACCTTTATGAAACAGCTATGAGCCTCAGTTCTGAAATATCTAGATTTAGATGCTTTTTGAGGGAAGGAATTCACATTTTCAACGTCCCTTGAGTGAAGAAGTTCTTCACTCCTGGCTCAAGCGTTAAGAGTATGTCCTGTTGTACTGCACCATCCATCCCTATAGCAAAATAAATGCCTGCATTAGGCTCCTATTACGCTTGAAGACACAGGAGATTACAGACGGTGGAATCTGGACTAACATGCAAAAAGCTCAGAATCAGAATCAGGTTTACTATCACTGGCATATGTCATGAAATTTGCTGTTTTGTGGAAATAGCACAGTGCAATGCATAATATAAAACTATAAATTACAATAAGAAATGTATATATAAAATTATAATTATACAGTGTATAAGATTTATAATATATAAATCTGTAGTTCAAAAAGAGAGCAAAAAATAGTGAGATAGAGTACATGGCATCATTGCCCATTCAGAAACCTCATGGCATAGGGGAAGAAGCTGTTCCTAAAACTTTGAGTGTGTGTCTTTAGGCTCCTGTACTTCTTCCGTGATACTAGCAATGAGAAGAGAGCATGTCCTGGGTGATGGGAGACCTTAATGAATGATGCTGCCTTTTTGAGGCACCACTGTTTGAAGAAGTCCTCAGTGCTGGGGAGGATTGTGCCCATGATGGAGCAAGCTGAGTTTGCAACTTCTGCAGAATTCTCTGATCTTGTGCAGCGATCCCTCCATAACAGACAGAGATGCAACCCGTTAGAATGCTCTCCACGGTACATCTGTAGAAATTTGCTGGAGCCATACCAAATCTCTTCAAATTCCTGATGATTTCCAATATTGTATCTTCTTTGTAATTGCATCAATATGTTGGGCCCAAGATAGATCTTCAGAGATGATGACATCCAGAAACTTGAAACTGCTCACCCTTTCCGTTGCTGATCCCTCATTGAGGACTGATGTCTGGTCCCTTGACTTCCCCTTCCTGAAGCCCACCATCAGTTCCTTGGTCTCTCTGATTTTGAATGCAAGGCTGTTGTGACACCACCTCTGTCTCAGTCCTGCATACCTCCTCGTCACCATCTGAAATTCTGCCAACAATAGTTGTGTTATCAACAAATTTATACATGGTATTTCAGCTGTGCCTAGCCACCCAGTTGTAGATGTAGAGTGAGCAGAGAAGTGGGCTAAGCACACATCCTTGAGATTTGCCAGTGTTGATTGACAGCAGGGAGGCAATGCTATTTCTAATCCACACTGACTGTGGTCTGATGAGAAAGTCAAAGATCCAGTTGCAGATGCTAAGGTTTTGGAGTTTGTTGATTTGTACTGATGGCGATGAAGCTGGAGAAGCTCATCAGGTCAGGATGCATCTATTGAGGGAAATGGACAATTGATATTTTGGGTCAATGCTTTTGAAGGATCAGGGTTCAAAGAATCTTGAACTGAAATGCTGACTAGCCATTTACGGCCATAGATGCTGCCTGATTAGCAGAATTCTTCTAGCTCTCTGTGTGTTTTCCCACTTAATCTCTATGTTAAAGAACTTTTGGTGGATCAGTGGATTTTAGCAGCATTCTTGTAGGGAAGATTGTTCAAATTTGAGAGTCAATGTGTGACACCATAGATAGTTCTTTTGCCCTTGTCAACATGGATTGAGCAATCCTGTGAGATCCACCAAACCCTTCCCTTGTAAGATTCACCTTCGAGCTATTTCAATTCCATTCAAAAGCTATTTTTGTTTCTATTTCAACTGTCCTTCTGGGCAGCACATTCTAAGTTTTAAAATGCCCCCTTTTCGAAGGGTCTTGGACTGAAGCATCAGCTGTTCATTACCCTCCATAGATATTGCCTGGCTTGCTGAGCGAAAACAGGTGCTTGGAACAACCTTACAAATTTATTCCAGTGATCTATTTGGTTGATTTGCAGTTGCTTAACAGTATAAGATCATCGATTGGAGAAGACAACTGCTTACAAGCAAGAGAAAATATGCAGATGCTGGAGATCCGAGCAACACACACAGAATGCTGGAGGAACTCAGCAGGCCAGGCGGCGTCTGGGAAAAGAATGCAGTCGACGCTACCGAAGCGCCTCGGCCCAATATGTCGACTATACTCTTTTCCAAGATGCTGCCTGGCCTGCTGAGTTCCTCCAGCATTTTGTGCATGTTGTCCTGACTGGTTAGTTGTCTCTTGCCTGCTCATTCATGGTCCTTTAATCAAACTATCTTAGATGTGTAAGTTACTGGGAAATTAGATGTATCTTTATGCCCTACCGATAGATATCACTTCTGACGGCAACTGAATGAAATGATCAGCTCAGTGCACCAGGTCCAGATGTAAGAATTTTAATTTTATGAATGCTTGCTGTACTTTTTATAAACATGATTAACTGAGTTTTCCCCAAAGGCATTTAAACGTCTTTTTCTATCTCTAACCACAGCTCCGATAACTGAAACATTGCAAAATATAGTTGCGCTGAAAGGATGCAACAATAATTATCATTGTCCTTGAGGGATCAGTGCTGAAAACAACATAAATAAGGAAGAGTAAAAGGAGCATGCAGGTCAAAGGGCAAACCTCTTCTGTTAATGTCATGGGGACGCTGCTGATGGAGCAGCAATGATTATCGCACCAATGCCGCTCTGCATCATTGAAAAATATATTTTCTAAGTTGACTTGTTTTCTAATTATCTCTCCTCCTCAGCAAGGTGAGGCAGAGACTGTACCTGCTCTGCAAAATACAGTGCATCTAATTTTGCTGACAAGCTTTCCCACTGTACAGTCTCCTGGTTACACTTGGAAACGTGCTGCCCATCCTGAGAAAGCAAGGGGCAGTAAATCAACTGATCTATCCAGATGCTTTCATATTCCGCCATAAAATCTGACACTTTGAGGTACTACACGCTCTTAATTTTCTCACATTTGAAAGATTATATGGATGCCAAATGTTCTAGAGTTTACTTGGCACAGTGAAGCTACTTTAAAATCACTTCTAAGCACTGTTACAGTCTGACCTCTCCATTTGAGTTCGTGCCTGTGATGTTATTGAACAGACCCGATGGATCAGTGGTAACAGCATCTGTGGTGGCCTTAGGCTCCAGGTGAATTTTGATTTTTGTTCAAAATTTAATCCATGTGAAGCAAAGAGAAAGTAGAAGTCCAGGCTATTTTATCTCTAAAACTTTATTTAAATACAGCAGATAAGACAACTGTTTTGGAAAGCGTGAAATAGAGCTTCACCTTCCTGCAGGAGCCGGTCAAAACCCTTGTGTTTCTTCCTACCACACAGGCATCATTGGTGCTGTCCAAATTAATCGATCAGGAACAGTAAACTTCCCATCAAAGCTCGAGTCGGGCCAAGGTTGCCCATTGTTCTTTGTCCTGTTTGTGTGTTGTGCAGTATAGAATGTTTTGTTAATTCCATCAGGATTATGGGCATTAGAAGGGTGATAGTATCTGAGTGGGGGCACTCAGATCAAGGCCTCCCTATACACTGGCATCATTTGCCCAGTAATATTGTCTGTCAACAGATTTAATTTGAATTTACAAACAGTTTGAGCTGCCCTCAGGGCCCAGAGTCAACTGCAGGAAAAATGAGGCCATATTCTTTGGCAAATGGCCCAACCCATAAAATCTGACTGCTTAAAGGCATTGGGTATCTACTTCAGAGGAGCTGGGTTAAGTGAGAAGAATTGGCTTGAGGTAAAACAAGAATTGGGGCTGAGGGAGCTGCAGTTCTGTTGACAACAGGCACCAAACAGGTCATCAGGTCTATGATCTTCTCAGTGTTGCTGTAGGTGGCACCATGGTGGCCCATACCCCATTCTTGCACCAAGGGAGTCCTCAGAGCCATTTTCTACTTCCGTTCATTATCCAAGGTGTGGCACATCCAAACACTCTACTGTAAAAACATACCAAGTACCCTTATCCTAATGGCCACCGCTGTGTGCAGTTTCAACAAGCTATATATGTATATATAGAATTGAAGATGCACAAGCACAAAGTGTCACTATGTGCTGGGTCTGCACTTGTCCCTGGTATTGTGGAAAATGGACCTGACCTCTTACCCTGCAATCTCCCGTTCATTTGGACCCTGCCACATTGGCACAGGGTCCTTCGTCGGAAACTTTCTGCAGAGGAACAACTTGAACAAGTCCATCAGGCAGTGATCAGCATGGAACACTACACAGGCACATTACCTAGTGGGATAGCTTCGAAGTACAGTACCGTGCAAAGGTCTGAGGCACACTTAAAAACTTCTGTCAAGCGAATATGCTTTCAAAAATAATGAAAAGTTTCTAAATATCAAAAAAACTATGAACAGCAGTAAACAGTAAAAAAAAACTACACCAAATCAATATTTGATATGACTGCCCTTTGCCTTTAAAACTGCCTCAATTCTCTTAAGTACACTGCCGTGCAGCTTTATAAGAAAATCAGCTGTAAGGTTGATCCACGATTCTTGGAGAACTTGCCAAAGTTCTTCAGTAGACTGTTACGTACCCATGGGTATCTTGTACTTGTCACGTGACAGTGGTGTTGAAGCTATACTGGACCTAATGTAGTGGTCTTGTGATAGTGGAATGATGTCATTTTCCCGCCAGTAGAGGTCATGTTACAGTTTTTTTTCCACAGGGTATAAAAGGAGGACCTCTCCCTGTGAGGAGGGGCAGTTCATGGCTGGATTTGCCATTTTGACTCCATGCTACTGCGTGGTCCAATATTATGACGCAGTTCCATTGAAGTGTGAAGTTTTATTTAATGCCTAAAGTTTAAAAGGTCATTGCCGGCAGTTTCTTTATAATACTGCCAGTTGAAAATCAGTGGAGAGTGAAGATCTGAGTTTGGGAGCTAAAAGATCGAGGAAAGTCGATTTCGACAGTGAAACAGGTCCGACCTTGTTTGATCCTCATTCGGAAGGAATTCATTGGCTGTGCCCATGTTAGCCCCTGCGATAAGAGAAGAAAGGGTTGGGTACAGTTTTGCCAAGGAAAGGTCAGTGCCTTTAAGCCGTTTCATTTTCATCTTCGTAAATTCTCCAGGAAAAATATAGTTCGACTGGGAACCACAACAACACGACGTGAAAGACAATTTAAATTGTCTAAAAAAAGTCTCTCCTTTAATGGACTGTAAGCATTTTGAACTTTCGCAGTACTACTTTGAAGAACTGTTCTTGCAGCATGGCATTAAGAACTGTTTTTGCTTTATCCTTTTAAGATCTGCTCAAGCTGCTGCACAGCAGCTGATTTCCGGTTGCGTTAGTCATTTGTTTACTTTTGGGGGGTTTGTTTTTCAGTGTTTAATAAATGGTTTATTTGTTATTAAAAAAAAACCTGCTTCACTTATATATTTATTGTTGCTGAATCCGTAACAAGACTTTGGCTGTCTTGCTTGCTTCTGCCTTCCAGGTAATCCCAGTCAGCCTCAGTGATGTTGAGATCAGGGCCCTAGGGAGGCCGTACCATCTGAAACCATATAAAAGATCTAGGGTGCCTAAGAATTTTGCATGGTACTATTGATTATCAAACTCATTTGGCAGAACTTGCCAACAAGCACCAATTCCTTGCTTGTCTCTTGCTTTTCTGGTTGCTGTCATTGGGCAGGAGACACAGCAGTCTGAAGGCACACACCACCTGGTTCAGGGGCAGTTACTCTTCAACAACCATCAGGTTCTAATTCTATCTCAACAATGGGACACTGTGGATCTCCACTTGCTCCATCATAGACTTGTTTCCAATTGCATTTTTGCCCTGCTGTCTTGTTTTGTACATTTTTTGCCATCTAGTGTAACTTATGGATAACTTATGTTCTGCGTATTGTCAGAATCTATGTGCCCGTGATGCAAGTTTTTCCATTATATGTGTACCTCAGTGTACCTGTGCACATGAACAATAAATTCAACTTGACTGGTTATGAAAGGGACAATCTCCATCTGATTCTTTCAGTAGGGTTGGAGACTCACTCCCAATGTGCACTGCTCCTAAGATGTCTATGGTGTGGAGAAGACAATCATCCACTGTGCATTTGCCGAGAAGGTGTGGGAAAGGATGCAAAGCTCCTTACCGAGGACTGCTCGGCACAGCTACAAAAGGCCGCTTGGGCTGTTCCAGGAACGCATGCTGTGGCAAACATCAAGTGCTGCTGAAAGATCATCAACTCAGTGAAAAATACTTTGTGATCTGGCCAGAACTTGTTTCCCTTACTGTGCAATGAGATGCCTGTTTCCGAACACTGTCGCCGGCCACTTTCCAGGGCGCAGGAGTATATGCTGAGGGATACGCTCAATCTAGGGGCAGCCACTGCAAAGATTTCATAGGGAAGTCTAATGCCCTGCTGTGATTTCACAATGTGGATCTGGATTCTGTGTAACAGCCTCTCAAGCACTTCATTGCTGCTCAAAGAGAGAATATGAGCGCCATTCAATGCATTGTAAATAGAAAGTATTGATTTGATGGCATAATAAATGTAAAGAAAAACGACTCCTGATTGCGTTGTATTTCCTGTATGCTTTTCATGAATAAGGTTTATGCTTAAAATAAAAATAAATCTCACCTCGGGTCCATCAAATGTACAATGAAAGAATATTGTGTGTTTATTCCCGCCACTCTTCAGTAGTTTAGAGCAGCCAGCTCGAGGGAATTACTCAGATGGTCTAAATCTCACCCCTTGATCTGTGGGAAAGGTTGGGATCTGTTACAGCCTCTCAAATGCTTCACGGGTGCATTGGTTATAGAAGAAACTTCAAGCTATTTTATTGGATTGATGTTTTAATGAGCGTACCAATTGTATTTATTGTATATAGATTATAAAGAAAGTTTATTTTGGGGGGTCACATGCTTAGCACATCTCTTTACAGTGTAATTTAAACTGGAATTTCTGCGGGGTGGGAACTGGACTGAAGAGACTGGGGAAGAAGAGGTTGGCTCACAAATAGAGAAAGCTTGTAGACAGTGCGAGAGAGAGTATAGGCATGTGATAGAGAAGGGACACGCTCAGACTGAAGGCTTGAGATGTGTCTATTTTAATGCAAAGACTGTTGTGAACAAAGCAGATGAGCTTAGAACATGGATCAGTACTTGGAGAAATGATGTGGTGGCCATTGCAGAGACTTGGATGGCTCAGGGACAGGACTGGTTCCTTCAAGTGCCGGGTTTTAGATGTTTCAGAAAGGACAGGGAGGGAGACAAAAGAGGTGGGGGTGTGGCACTGTTGATCAGAGATAGTGTCATGGCTGCAGAAAAGGTGGACGCCACGGAGGGATTGTCTACGGAGTCTCTGTGGGTGGAGGTTAGGAACAGGAAGGAGTCAGTAACTTTACTGTGTTTTTTATAGACCGCCTAATAGTAACAGGGATATTGAGGAGCAGATAGGGAAACAGATCCTGGAAAGGTGTAATAATAACAGAGTTGTTGTGATGGGAGATTTTAATTTCCCAAATATCAATTGGCATCTCCCTAGAGCAAGGGGTTTAGATGGGGTGGAGTTTGTTAGGTGTGTTCAGGAAGGTTTCCTGACACAGTATGTAGATAAGCCTACAAGAGGAGAGGCTGTACTTGATTTGGTATTGGGAAAAGAACCTGGTCAGGTGTTGGATCTCTCAGTGGGAGAGCATTTTGGAGATAGTGATCATTATTCTATCTCCTTTACTATAGCATTGGAGAGAGATAGGAACAGACAAGTTAGAAAAGTGTTTAATTGGAGTAAGGGGAATTATGAGGCTATTAGGCAGGAAATTGGAGGCTTAAATTGGAAATAGATGTCTCAGGGAAAAGTACGGAAGAAATGTGGCAAATATTCAGTGGATATTTGTGTAAAATTTTGTATAAGTACGTTCCAATGAGACAGGGAAGTTATGGTAGGGTACAGGAACCGTGGTGTACAAAGGCTGTAATAAATCTAGTCAAGAAGAAAAGAAAAGCTTACAAAAGGTTCAGAGAGCTAGATAATGTGAGAGATCTAGAAGATTATAAGGCTAACAGGAAGGAGGTTAAGAAGGAAATTAGGAGAGCCAGAAGGGGCCATGAGAAGGCCTTGGTGGGCAGAATTAAGGAAAACCCCAAGGCATTCTATGAGTATGAGGATAAGACGTGAAAGAATAGGACCTATCAAGTGTGACAGTGGGAAAGTATGTATGGAACTGGAGGAAATAGCAGAGGTACTTAATGAATACTTTACTTCAGTATTCACTATGGAAAAGATCTTAGTGATTGTAGTGATGACTTGCAGCAGACTGAAAAGCTTGATCATGTAGATGTTAAGAAAGAGTATGTGCTGGAGCTTTTGGAAAGCAATAAGTTGGATAAGTAACCAGGACTGGACGAAATGTACCCCAGGCTACTGTAGGAGGTGAGGGAGGAGATTGCTGAGCCTCTGCAGATGTTCTTTGCATCATCAATTGGGACTGGAGAGGTTCTGGAGGATTGGAGGGTTGCGGATGTTGTTCCTTTATTCAAGAAAGGGAGTAGAGATAGCCCAGGAAATTATAGATCAGTGAGTCTTACCTCAGTGGTTGGTGAGTTAATGAAGAAGATACTGAGAGGCAGGATTTATGAACATTTGGAGAGGTATAATATGATTCGGAACAGTCAGTGTGGCTTTGTCACGGGTAGGTCATGCCTTACGAGCCTGATTGAAGTTTTTGAGGATGTGACTAGACACATTGATGAAGGAAGAGCAGTAGATGTAGTGTATATGGATTTCAGCAAGGCTTATTGAGAAAATAAGGAGGCAAGGGATCCAAGGGGACCTTGCTTTATAGATCCAGAACTGGCTTGCCCACAGAAGGCAAAGAGTGGTTGTAGACAGGTCATATTCTGCATGGAGGTCGGTCACCAGTGGAGTGCCTCAGGGATCTGTTCTGGGACCCTTACTCTTTGTGATAAGGAAGTGGAGGGATGGGTTAGTAAGTTTGCTGATGACACAAAGGTTGGAGGTGTTGTGGATAGGTGTAGAGGGCTGTCAGAGGTTACAGCGGGACATTGATAGGATGCAAAACTGGGCTGAGAAGTGGCAGATGGAGTTCAACCCAGATAAGTGTGAAGTGGTTCATTTTGGTAGGTCAAATATGATGGCAGAATATAGTATTAATGGTAAGACTCTTGATAGTGTGGAGGATCAGAGGGATCTTGTGGTCCGAGTCCATAGGGCGCTCAAAGCAGCTGCGCAGGTTGACCCTGTGGTTAAGAAGGCATATGGTGTATTGGCCTTCGTCAATCATGGAATTGAATTTAGGAGCCGAGAGGTAATGTATACGGTCCTATATAGGACCCTAGTCAGACCCAACTTGGAGTACTGTGCTCGGTTCTGGTCGCCTCACTACAGGAAGAATATGGAAGCCATAGAAAGGGTGCAGAGGAGATTTACAAGGATGTTGCCTGGATTGGGGAGCATGCCTTATGAGAATAGGTGGAGTGAACTCGGCCTTTTCTCCTTGGAACGAAGGAGAATGTGAGGTGACCTGATAGAGGTGTACAAAATGATGAGAGGTATTGATCGTGTGGATAGTCAGAGGCTTTTTCCCAGGGCTGAAATGGTTGCCACAAGAGGACACAGGTTTCAGGTGCTGGAGAGTAGGCACAGAGGAGATGTCAGGGGTAAGTTTTTTTACGCAGAAAGTGGTGAGTGCGTGGAATGGGCCGCCAGAAATGGTGGTGGTGGCGGATACAATAGGGTCTTTTAAGAGGCTCTTAGATAGGTACATGGAGCTCAGTAAAATAGAGGGCTATAGGTAAGCCTAATAATTTCTAAGGTAGGGACATGTTTGGCACAACTTTGTGGGCCGAAGGGTCTGTATTGTGCTGTAGGTTTTCAATGTTTCTATGTTTCTATAGGCAACCCGGGTTCAATTCCCTCCGCTTACTTTAAGGAGTTTGTACATTCTCCCTGTGACCGTGTGGGTTTCCTCCAGGTACTCAGGTTTTCTCCCACAGTCCAAAGACGTACTGCTTGGTAGGTCAATTGGTCATTGTAAAAACTGTCCCGTGATTAGGCTTGGATTAAATTGGGGATTGCTGGGTGGCGTGCCTCAAAAGGCCTATTCTACACTGTATCTCAATCAATCAATAAATAAATAAATAAATACTCCCTTCACCAAAGAATTTCTGATGCGGCTGATTCCTGCCCAAATACATTTGAATTGGTGTGCTTTGCACGGGCGTAACAGCCCAGACAAGGTTTCCTCCTTTGTGATTCAGGTTCCTTGTCCAAAAGGCAACCTTACAACAAATGCTCGACTGTAAACGTAAAACAATATTAGGTGAAGTATTTCACATCACCCAAGATAATTTGTGAACTGTTATGTTGATTGTATTTCTTTCAACAGATTCTGAAATCCGACTATAAATGTCCCACGTCTGTGTCACTGGTCTTAGTACACGGGTGGAGACTTCTGAGCAGACACTAATTCTCTTAATTCACCTACATCCTGCCCCTAAACTCTAACTTAATACCTAACTCCCCTCTTTGTCCCAAAATTATCTTTTTGAATCTAAAAAAAACTGAACAATTTAGCAAATAACAACTAAATATGAGCTTAGACTTCAAATTCCAAAGACCCTTGGTTTTGTGAATTGGCGGGTTTGGTGTTTGAGGCCCCGGTGTTCGATGATTGGTTTGCCCTGGGATCCATGCTGAGGATTGAGGCCCAAGAATGGATCAGATGTCTGGAAGTTGAGGACCGTTGGCCAGAGCCAGAGGTTGAAACCCAGAATCTGCAGATCTGAGTCCATGTCTGCGGGAGTTCTGTCCCAGAGTAAAAGGACTGTGAATGTGTCTGGGTGGGGTCTGGGAGGAGAGGAATGGGTCTTGTCTTTGCTGTTGTTGTTTGTTGCTTGTGTTGTTCTGCTGAACATTGTGGACATGCTATGCTGGCGGTGGAAAGCGTGGCAACACTTGTTGATTGTCCGAGCGTGTGCGCACACACACACGCACGCACACGCACACACACACGCACACACACACGCACACGCTCACGCACACACACATTTCATTGTATGTTTCGCGGGATATATGATAAATCTAGGATCAAACCGGCGCTGTTCCCACTGAGTATCACTGGAAAGTAATTAGCCAATTACAGTTCTTCAGACAACACCCTAATGGGCATCAGCTTCTGAAGCGTACAGTAGATCAGCAATTGAATATAAGAACTTGCCGTCTGTGTGGTTCAAACACTGCATTAGACTGTGTACCAACCAACTGAGGCTTGGAAAGCAATCTTGATATCAGAAAGAGAAAGAAGATGAAAAGAGTCCAGGATTCGGAAGCATGTGGTGGGGGGGGGGGGGGGGGGGGGGCGGCAGAGGTTGCTGATGGACTAAATTAACTGGATTATACTTTTGAAAAGCCATCATGAACGTGATGTGTTGAACTACCTGCTTTTCTGCAGTAGACACTTGTGTCCAAACCTTGGATAGGGCAGAATCAACTCAATACTTACCATCAGCTTCAAAAATTGAAGAAACGTCATGTTCAACTTAACCTACATTGACTCAAGGTACAATTTACTCAAAATATTTTAGAAGCCTTGGTGCCTTGGCTGTAATGTCATCTCTGCTGTAATGGGAGTTTAATTAACATCAGGATATTTCCCTCAAATTCTGCTTTGTAACATGAACATCAGAGATTGACTGAAACTCCCTGTGCTTAAATGAGTAACCTTTGAAAACTACACTTGTTCCTGAAACTCTGGAACTCTGGTTGGCACATTTATGGACAGTTGCAGTTTGTGTGTGGAATATCTTTGTCACACAAAAGAAAAGATAATACAAAAGGCATTCTGAGTGGAGTGAGCATCCAAATGTGTTCCAATTGGTTAAACATGTACTGCACACAAGGGGAAAACAGCAATTTTCTAAATGTGGTAGCACATGGATGTGCAAATCATTTTTCACATGGGAGACGGATGATCTTTCCATAGATCAATTATTACACCTAATGATAATATTTTTCCACTGTGCTTTGTATGCTGCCCCTTGTTTGTATAGTAGACTCTTTTAACACTTTATTGGCAGGACAAGTTTAGAAAATGATACACAATATTTACAAAAATGTTACAACTATTCTCACTACTTTCTGTAATTCTCTATTCCCACTGCCTGACTCTAGACTTTACACAAGAGACTTTAAGTAAAACCAGTCAACCACCTTGGCGTTATTAAGTTTAATGGAGAAGTACTTGGAATGAGCACACAGAACCCAATGAATTAAAGAACTATGGGGATTCGACTCATAGTATACGGTCCAGGCTACACTCATTTAGCATATTTAATAATAAATACAAATTGGGACAGCAGAAGTTTCCTGCAAACCTGTCGATAATTGTGTTAAGGTTGACAAAGACATTTGGATCCATTTGATTGTTATAATGCTTGTCTGAAGTGGGTCATTTATTTACAGCTTTCCTGCAGAGCCCCACCTGATTCCCTAGAATTTCTGAATAATGCACCTTCCTTAAAGGTAAAATGAAGAAACGACAGAGAAAGATTTTATGATAATTTCAAGGATTCTTCATATGATCTAGGAGAAGCTCAGCAGAAGTAGGAATTTTCCCAAAGGTAATCAGTGATGTTACTATTTGAGTTTGAAGGGTTTCATCCACCCCCTCCATCAACTTGCATAATTTAATATAATGGAAATGTTCTGAAAATGTCTCCATTTAACGATTATTAATGTTTCTCCTAGAAGCATAAAGTTTTACCATAATCCTTAAGAATGTGGAGGTAGATCAGCATTCCTGTTGTCATTTCAGAGTGTTATAATTAACAGTTGTATTGTTGTCTTATATCTTGAATATTTAAGGTGCAATGCCTAGAAATTTGTTTTCCCAGTATTGACCTTTTCAGTGTTAAGCAGGTGGAATCGGTGTTTCTCGGAGTGGAACGTGTTCATGCTGGTCTTCAGGTTGAATTGCAACATTATAGAAATTTAGTGAGATTGTACAGAATCAGAGTCAAAATCGAAGTTGAAATAAAATTAATTATCAAAGCACATATACTGTATGTTACCATTTGCTGCCTTGAGGTTCATTTTCTTGCTGGCATATACAGAAAAATAAAGAAATACAACAGAATTTATGTAAAGCTATACATAAGTAAAAACGGGCAAATAACCAATGTGCAAAAGAAGAAAAATTATGCCAATAAAAAAAAATAATTTGAGACACAGTCCTTGAGTTCTTGAAAGTGAATCTGTAGATTAGAAAATCACTTCAGACCTGTGGTAAGTGTAGTTATCCATGTTCAGACAAACACAAAATAAATTCAGTTCCTAAATATCTAAGTTATGCTTTTGTAGAATTTGGACCATATAATTTCAAAGCAGGCTTGCCATTGGGCACTTTAAGTCAATCCGGGTTTTAAGAGTTTTAAAGTTAAGTTAAAGTCTTACAGGCTCATCAGGCTGGTGTTTATGCCAGTTTCCGTGGCGTGAAGTGCCTGAGAGTACAAGACTCCCCCCTGGATAGGACACCGGTTTATCGCAAGGTTAATCCCCAGCATTTTGCTGGTACCCATTTTCAGCTGGGTGGACTAGAGCAATGTGTGGTTAAGTTCCTTGCTCAAGGACACAACATGCTGCCTCGGCTGGGGCTCGAACTCACAATCTTCAGATCACTAGTCCAACACCTCAACCACTTGGCCACAAGCCACACTTTAAGAGCTTTGCTTGCCGCTATGCAAGTAGCAGCCCAGCCCAAGGAAATTGATTCAGAAAAGTCCCTTTTATTGCTTACTTATTTTCCCCTACAGCATTGGTCTCCTTTCACACCAAGCACATAATCCTTGTTTGTAACCCTCCTTTCCTCTGATGACCTGACCTGACCTCCAAACCTCAATCAACCTACCTATCCCTCATGCATCCACACAATGACACTTATCTACCAATACCCAGCCCATTCTGCTTCTCCAACCCCTCCACCTGCCATTCATCCACCAATGCCCACCCTTGCCCTGACCCAACCCATGAGTCGCCCTAGCCTGTTTCATCTGTGACTCTAAGACCCAGCTTTGGATTGACTCTATCTGGCTCCTTTTCCATGGTGTTAAGTTACAAGGAAAGACGTTTAGTTGTAAGATGCTCAGCTAGTCAGGCAGCATCTATGGAGGGAATAAACAGTTGAATATTTATCATGCTCTGATGAGAGGTTTTGGCTTGAAATATCAATTGTTTGTTCTTCTCCATAGATCATTCACTGTTGAGTTCTTCCAGCATTTTGTGTGAGTTGCTCAAGATTTCCAGCATCTGCAGAATCTTTTGTGTTTATAATAGTGCTTGTGCCTCGGGCACGACTGAATATACTAAATGGCAAACCGAGGAGCAACTGAATAACATGCCTTTGTGAGCGCTGATGAATTTGGAGGCTTTTATGTTACTGATTTCCATGCTTGTGATGTGGGCTTCAACATTTTCATAGCTAGAATTCGGCATTCTTTGTCCTCTTCTCTGAACTGGGATTCTTTAAAACCATAACACTGCCCAGTTTTCTGTACTTACCTCTATCCCTGAGATGCTGACTTCAGTTTGTGGTGTATACTTCATTGGCATTGCACACACATTCATTGGATTGTTGTTGGTAAAAAAGAAAGTATTTATCTTTAAATAGCAAATGTCTAAATTGACACACAACCTCACGTACTTTAAGCGGCCACTTTATCAGGTGCAGAAAGCAGGAGAGGACCACAATGTTGTTGTTGGTTGGAGACTTGAATGTCTCAATGACCCAGAGAGCTCTGCTAGCTAGAGTCAGGCTCTTGGTAGGATCACCCATGACAGGTCAAAGGTTAAAGGCCAGACTAAGTGTGGTCCGCTGGTCCTCCAGGTTTGGGGATTCAGTTCAGGGCTAACAACCCTGACTGGTCAAACAAAACTGTTGCATAAACAACAGTGAAGAATCCTTCTAGATCTGTGTGTGGCAAAGGACAGACAGAGATGGAGGACCTTCATTGCTGTCCTAAACGCCATCAGCATAATGGGCAGTCAGTGGGTATATACTTCCATCATAAATGCCTGCAAGTTTGTAGCATTTGTCAAATATAGATGTAAAACAAAATAGATTTCTTTAAAATAGTATGGAAAGCCATTTTGATCTTAGGAACTAGTTTGGGTCTCGGGCTTGTAGATGTCATTTCTGACCTCTGGTCTGTGCCTATTGAGCTTCCTCAGGAACATTGAAGCAACTTGGAGTTCAGGTGGTAACATCATCATGATGTATTTTTCCTTACTGGGCTGTACATATATGCACTTTGGTTAAGATTCGCACTTTTATGGTGCGAACAGTCTTCCACTGTTGGATTTCTTGTCCACTATCTCCTTTGATCAGCAGTGATCAGTGACTGGAATGCAGCTGGCTGCCCATGGCCTGCATTGACAGAAATCAATACCTTGAAGAAAGGGCAGAAATTTGGAAAATTAATGGGCATAGAGGAAACTAGGTTAAGAAAAGAGGAAAATGAAAACTGAATTTCCCAAAGGTCTAAGGTAAATGAAAAGAATGTCTGCTTTTTAAAATTTCCTTCTTACTTGACTCTTTTTGTAGGCAGCACAAGCCCAGTGAAAAAGATTGGAATGTAATGGCAGAGCCACTTCAAACAACATTTTGTTACTAAGAGATAGCACAGTGCTTTGAAGTAAATGTAGGCATTAACAAGTGGATTTCCAAGTTCAAACTTACCAGGAATTCATAGAGATGCTGCTGGTAAACGCGAAGATCTAGTGAAATGATGAATCTTTCTGAACTGGTCATGACTACAGTGGAAGAGATTAGTACACAGTGTAAGCAAACTGCAGCAAGGTCTGGTAAGAATAAGCCCAAAATCCTTGGAATTTATTGAAAAATCCAAGAATCTGTGCTTATCAGGTTCAGCTGTCCTAGAACAAAGCTTTGAATATAGAAAGGTAGAGCACTGAAACAGCCACTTTTGCTCACCATCTCTGCACCTACAGTGATACTAAATTAAATTACTCCCATCTGCCTGTACATGGTCCATATCCTTCTATTCCCTGCCTATTCATGTAACTGTCCAAATGCCTCCTCCTGGTCTAATAATGAGCAGGCTGTATTATGTCCTCATATATCTGTTGGGTTTGGTATCTTTAGTATAAATCACTATTAACATTCATGTTCACCTTTATTGTGTATAAACATTCTTACTGCACGTATAATTCCTGTTTACTTATTTTGTGACTTTTTTGCCCTCAATAGCACTGACTGGCAATTTAGATACAATGGATTCTTGTTGATCGCATCATTGGTTAATTGAATCATTAGTTGAGAAATTAGCCAGGATTCCCTTCCCTTATTTGGAATACTACTCTTAGTTGGGACAGGAGAATGTTGCAAAACAGTTTCTAACTAGTGTCAGGCATGTGTGCATTTGTGTGGCTGTTAGACAACACATTGTGCATAGAGCGAACAGTTTTTAAATCGTGCCAATTGCATGTGATTGTGTTAAAAAAAGCAGTGAATTTTGTCACTGTTAGTTGGTGATAAATAAGCAGTAAGACAATTCAGAACTATTTTGCTCACTACAATTTCAAGCACTCAGACTTGGAAGTGTGAGAAATGGCTGGGAGAGAAAATGAAACTATTTCAGTACCTCAACAAGTTAAGCACCACGAAGAGTTTGAAGATATCGGCAATCATTTTGAATGTTACCTTTGGTCCCCACAGGAAAGTCAGCTCTTACCTGTGCAGGTTTCATTCCCCAGTAAGTTAGGGACATGCCTTTCCTAGCATATGAAGCCAGCTCCAGCAGACTGGATGGATGAGATCTACAGTGAGATCCAATGGCCAGGAAGACAGTTCTGCAACTCTATGTTAAGAGCGAAGAGCATGACGAGGCACCAAAGAAGTCATGATTATCCACTGCGACCAGGGAAGACCCAGTTGTGATGTCTACTCGTACCACTGGACTCAGATTTCCAAGGACAAGGGAACGGAACTGCCCCAGTGCAATGGCATTTCCACTTTAAAAACTTCTTTGTGCAGGTTTCCTGACATTGTCAGATACAATGGACAACCACCATTAGTATTGATAACGTTGTAGTTTGCTCTTTATTCCCTTTAAATACATAATTTGTTACTTAGTTGAGTGGTAGTTTGTCTTTTTAATACCTTTTTAACTATTTCCATGAAATTTCTGCTAACTGGAGCAGCCACTTAATCGGGCCAAAATGTACTGGTCCTGATGCGTCCCAATTAACTATAATCCACCGTATAAAGAGAATATATTCTGTTGCAGGTATTTTATCATTGTAAAACTCAAGCTACATCCACACTAGACCGGATAATTTTGAAAACGCTGGTTTCTTGTACAAACGATAGGTGTCCACACTAGGCGTTTTTGAAAATATCTCCATCCACATTACAATGAGTATTTGGGCAAATCACCTCCTACTGGTATGCCCAGGACACATCTACGGAAAACAAGCAAAGAGGAAACGGTATTCTATTTCCTACAGCAACAGCGAAAGAAAGTTTTCAACAATGGTAGATAGCTATGTTTAACTCCAAACAAGCTATTAACGTAGACAATAACGTAAACAACATATGCATGAAGCCGTCCGCCATTGTTGTTGTGGCGTTGGAGGTTGTGTTCAAGAAAACAATGAAATGCCGCGCTGCCACCACCATCTGTTCAGGTATGTCATGATGGCATTTTTAAAAAGCATCGGTTACCCCATACACACTACACCACCCAACCAGCGTTTTCAGATTTACACACTCTGGAGAGTGTTTTAGAAAAGCTCCATTTTCGGGGGAGGAAAATGCCGTTTCAGTATGGACAGAGGGTCAAAACGAAGAGAAAAAGCTTTGGTGACGGATTTATCCGGTCTAGTGTGGACATAGCCTCAGTATAACTCAGATAAACATTTTTCAGGTTCATTTGGAAATGACTATTGATGAAAGATAATTGTGTGTGCATTAAGCACACTTTTGATGGATGCGTGATATAGTGAAGTGTGTGCAAAAATGATCATTTTGTCCTTTCTAAATCTCCATGGTTTCGTGAGTATGAACATGGACTGCAAAAGACTGAATGGTTTTGTAGTCAGAATCAGAATCAGAATCAGGTTTAATAACACCTGCAAACACGAGGAAATCTGCAGATGCTGGAAATTCAAGCAATACACACAAAATGCTGGTGGAACACAGCAGGCCAGGCAGCATCTATAAGGAGAAGCACTGTCGATGTTTCGGGCCGAGACCCTTCATCAGGACAGCTGCACCTGCATCTGGGGCAGCAGTACAGTGCAAAACATAATCAAAGAAAAGCTGTGAATTACAGTAAGTATATATACTAAAGAGTTAAATTAAATAAGTATTGAAAAAATAGAAATTCAAAAGTAGTGAGGTGGTGTTCATGGGTTCAATGTCCATTCAGAAATCTGATGCCCAAGGGAAAGACACTGTTTCTGAATCACTGAGCGTGGGCCTTCAGGCTTCTGTACCTCCTTCCTGATGGTAGCAATGAAAACAATGCATGCCCTGCGTGATGGGGGTCCTTAATGATGGATGCCACCTTTTTGAGGCATCACTCCTTGAAGATGGGCTGGATACCACGGAGGCTAGTGGCCATGATGGAGCTGACTGAGTTTACAACTTTCTGCTGCTTATTTCAATGCTGTGCAGTGCGGCACTCCCCACCAACCCCCCCTCCCCCCCCCCCCCCCCCCCATGCTCTCCATGGTACATCTGTAGAAAATGGCTAGTGCCTTTGGTAACATACCAAATCTCCTCAAAATGCTAGTGAGATATAGCCACCATTGTGCCTTCTTCGTAACCGTATCAGTATGCTGGGCCTCAGAGGGCCAACCACTTCTCATTGCCTTTTACAACAGATAAGCTGTCAAAGTGGCTCTCTAAGGAATGCAGAACACTCCATGCAGAAAAGAGCAGCAACGTTGCTTTCAGGTGCTGTGTGGCCACTCCAGGGTGCACTGCCCTCACTCTCCAGCAACTTGCCTGGTGCCCTAAAAGCATTCCTGAGACTTTCACTTCTCACCCTTCCCTGTATCACATGTTAACGCAACAAGTGGACAAACCAAAAGGTGACTCCCTAGTGACAAAAACTAGCTACGTGAGGTAGCTGATGACTCATGTAAACAGCGCTTACATGAAAGTCAGTAGCATGCACAAAACAGAAGTTTTATTGTTTAATGAACTGTGATGTTAGACATTAAAGTTCTCAGTACTATCATAAATGCCTACTTTGTGTGGTCAGGGGCCCAAAATTGCCTGATGTCAATGGGGATATTGCATTTCTCTGAGAAAGTCTTATGCTCAAAGCTTCCTTGAAGCCTTTTCTCTGTCTGTCAGGTAATCTCCTTCCATGTGCTTTCCCGCGTGTAGCAAAGTCTATTGTTCAGGCCTCGTGAACTACCAAAGGCTACCGTGGGGTGGCACAACAGCGTAGTGGTTAGCATAATGCTTTACAGTACCAGCAACCCAGGTTTATTGCTGTCTATAAAGAGTCTGTGTGTTCTCCCTGTGACTGCGTGGGTTTCCTCCCACAGTCCAAAGATGTACTGGTTGGTAGGTTAATTGGTCATTGTAAATTGTCCTGTGGTTAGGATAGAGTTAAATTGGGGGTTGCTGGGCGGCGTGGTTTGAAGAGCCTATCCCATGCTGCGCCTCAATTTAAATTAATAAATAAATAACCATAAAACTGGAATGGAATCAAGTCATCCTTAATCCCAATAGGTTGTGTAAAAAGGAAGAGGACGAAGTAGAACCATTTGCCCTCTGAACAATGATCCATAATGGAGGAGCCATGGAATGCTTGGCAGAGCAGGGAACAGGGTTGGTGTGCTGGGGTACTTGCTGTACAAATTTATCACCCTTGAGCTAGCAGCTCGATGAAGGGTAGCTGGTGAAAAAAAAAGTAAGAGAGGAGGAAATGCAGATAAACCCTTTCTGTCTTGGTGTGCATTGATAATCAGACCTGTGAACCATTAAGATCCTAAAGGCTAAGGGTTCTATTTCTACCACACACGTCTGCATTTGGACTGAAAGACCCTTGTTTGAGTGTGTGAAGTCAAAAGCACACATATACCATCCAATGTACCAGAGGGAAAAACGGACTGCTAGAGGAACTCAGCAAGTCAGGCAGCATCTACAGACAATCAATGTTTTGTGTCAAGATCATTCACCTGGACCCTTTGATTTTCCTTCTACAGATACTGCCTGATCATCTGAAGTTCCAGCATCTGTATTCTCATGTCTCCACTACGCACCACAGCCCTGTTAAGTATAAACCAGAGCCAATCAAGGTCTCAAGGTCTGTGGAAATTTTATCTGTTAGCTGTTAGTAAATGCAACTAAACTCTTCATTCACCAACGGTTCCACATCTCCTATTCCGACAGCTGTTGAGATCATGGCAACTGCTGTTATTGTAAGATCAAAAGCTAATGCCAATAATACAATCCAACTTGACAAACTAAATCATCACTCATCTCCCAATAATAATGATTTATGATAAGAAGTTAGTAAATGTGGCCCACCTCTCAGATATTGATGAAGATGTTCACCATGGTCTCTGAGAGGACAGAATGGCTTAAGCCTTACTAAGGGAGAGAGTGGTCGAGGCCTGAGACCCAACAGCAAGTTCATGGTCTATCAAGCAGTGGTGATCAGCACATTCCTGTACACATAGCCATCATGGAAAATCTCCAGTAGATATCTAAAAGAACTAGGGAAATATCATTTGTCCTACAACCAAGGGACAGAGCAAATAAGTGAAAGTCCCAAGTCAGCATCACCAGACTGAAGCTCTAATTATACTCAACTGACTTTGTAGAGCAGATCTCACTGTTTTCATTGCCCAACATCAGACTCCTGAAATAAGCTTGCTACTCTGAACACTGCCATAGGAAAAGGTTTTCCAGGACTCAGAAGATACTTCATTGATGCCGCCAAAGCTTCCTTTCATAAATGTGACATTCTCACAACCTGCTGAGAAACATTGAGGCTGAATTCTCAAACTGGAGTAGGAGCAACTGTAGATGCACAACCTATCTCTATTAAAGAGAATGTGCGGAGGCTATGTCACCTTCAAACTATATTTTTCATATTTTTTTAAAGAAATGTTTTTGTTTTGCTATGTCCCCTTTGTCAGCCACCCCAGGACCCACAGGAGGTGAGCAGAAGCAAGTCCTGCTCAACCTCGAAGGATGGCAATGAAGACATCTTTTCTTTGTGTGTCTCAGAGCTAAGTACTGACCAGAGCTCCAAAAATAATTCCTCTGCTTATCCGCAAGTCATGCCTTCCAAGAGGACAGATTCAGCTTAATGCCTCATCTGAAAGTCAGTAACACTGACAACGTCTCCTTTCCTCAGTACTCCATGGCACAATTAACCTAGATTTTTTGCTCAAGTCTCTGGAATGGGATTTGAACCCACGAATTTCCAATGTTACAAGTGCAATTCTGAAAATAAAGCATTTAGGAAGGAGTCTTTGCTTCAGTCCCTATGACAGGCAAACACTGGTCTAACCTATCCCACAGTGGTGAAGTTCCTCTTTGAATGAATTAAGCCACTTTTAATCTGTAATTAATGATTTGTTAATTATATCACATTCACAGAGATGGTCATATGCAGGCTCTGGGCATTCTCGCAATTTTGATTTAGGTTATTAATGGAGAAAAGAAAGACAGATCCATTGGTTATTTAATCCTGAAATGCGGTTCATATGTCAGTGATGTGCAAACAATACATTGTGGGTTGTGTTTTTATACAAGAGCACAAAGCCAAATGATTTAAACATATTTAACATGTGAATAATGTTTTCTGTGTGGGTAAGGACTACATATACTCTCCCATGTTTCCAACAGAGACTTGCAAAGCAAGATATTCAGTCAAAGCAGTCAAATTTTGTGCCAACTTACAAATATATTTGTTCCTTTATTGGACACCAAAATATGCTTTATTCCAGGGAAAAAAGTACAATACTTAACCATTAAATAAAACCATGACTAATAAAGCCAAGAGTTTGGTTTTGTGCTCAACTACACGACACCCTCACAGTGCAAAAGGATTCATCCCTATTTGCTCAAGTGTTTTGCAGTAAATCGCTATTTTGCTGTGTTTCTTTGTACTGCTGTTATTTTTTGTAATGTCATGAGGCTTTCACAGTGAGCCCAATCCCGCACGATGTTGTCAGTTCTTTGCACACTAATCTTGCTACATCTTTGCATTGTCATTTTAAACAAAAGTACACAGCCCCCACAATGTTTTCATCGGCGTGTACAAAGCCGACTGTGTCTATAAAGCAAATCTTTCCCTTTTGGACCTTGTTTGCGGGAAGCTTAAAATGTCAGGTGGCAGAATAAGCATTTCAGATGCTCTCTGTCAGCAGAGAAGAGATGAGAAGGAAATAAAAGCATGTTGAGCCTTGGACAGCACTTGGAGGTGGTAGGACACAGCGAATGAAGAAAAACAGGGACTTTTTGGTTTATAAAGAAGACTTAACATGCTTTCACTTGAGCAGAATCAGCTGAAGAATGACATCAGAAGAAAAGTAGCAAGATTTTGGACAAGGCTTCCTGAATAGGCCCTGATCTCCTTAAGCTTGTACTCTTCTCACTCTATCTGGGAACAAATGAAACGCGAGAGAGAATGAGTCTGAAAACCATAATCCGCAGCCACTTTGCCCTGTGGTTATGCTTCAACTGACCTTTGATTTACATTTACTTGCTAGTTTCCTAAACCTCCCAGGGTTCCTCATGGTGAAGGCTTGAAAAACATGATTAAAAGCCTACTGCACTGGAATTCCACTATTCAAATGTGGTGAGAAGGATGAAAAGGAGATTCTTTGTGTCTGTTAATTCTTGTTAAGAAGCCTATTTGAGGAGATGCATCTCTGCTGAAAGCAATATCATGCCAAGAGAACTTTGTCACTTTCACTGTGCATCGTGTTCTTTCTTAAAAAAGAGAGGGGTTTGCACCATTTTAACTGAGATCAATAGTACCTTTAAAACCTGCTCCTCAGTTTTAGCAGCCGATTGTTAAGTCATAGGGCAATATATTCCTGCTACATAACAATATATTCCAGCCGATGTGAACAGTCAAGCTGCTGTATAAACAAGATAACAAAAAAATTAAGCTTGCAGTAGGGTAGTGTTTGCATCATGTTGCAATAATCCTTCAGGTAGAGCACGTGAGTTGACTGTAATTCCAGCTCACGTCATCGAGCCTCCAACTCCAAGCCAGCCTCAGAATAAAATCTATGACAAGTAGCCCCTTTTTAAACTATTAACTATATATTATATTGTCTAATGTTAACACATTGGAGGCTGAAACCCAGACTCAGGATTCTAATAATTCTTTAAAAAATAGCTTAAGCTCCCCACCTTTACTGCTTAATATTGTGTTCACTGCATGATGCATTTAAAACAAACTGTTTCCTTCCTGTTTACCTAATACTCTATATCAGAAGTCATACCTAAATTAAAACCTATCAGTCCTGAGTGATGCAAATTCTCATGCAAATATTCTTTCCCTGGTGGCCAAAAGTTGGTAGATGGAGAATTTGTGTTTGTTTCTGGTGTGAACTGAGCACAAGGCTGAACAAGTTAACAGACAGGTAGCCTACCCTAACCCTGAGTCCATATGTTCTAGTCCTAAACTGGGGTCCTTTTTTCAGGCATCCAAAAGGATGCCTAATATGGACCCAAGGCACTTTTTATATGTAAATGAGGGGTTTATCATCTGCTGATGGAAGCACTCCACATATCTTATTAGTTATTGTGAATATCAACTCAAAGTAAGTCTTTAGGAGACCAAGATTTATTTCTGGACCTTATGCATTCCTGACAAAAGCAAAATGAGCATAGCTTTCAAGTTAATCACAAATGTTAAGTCAATGATTAGAAAGTAAAAAAAAGATTGACACTGTTTTACGTTTAATGCAAAACAAAGCTTCCAATAATTCATTTATAATTCATATCTATCTGATTAGACATGGTCAAGATAACAATGTTACAGAAGCAGAGTTCGCAAAGACCAAATAAAGTACTGGGGATGTTGGAAATTTGAAGTCAAAATAGAAAATGAGAAAATACTCAGTAATTTTGGTAGCTCATGTGGGCAGAAAACAAGTTGGTGTGTCAGGTTGATGGCCTTTCAACAGAATTGGTGAAAAAAACGTTTTAAAAAAGATAACTTTATGTGAAATGATTCGTCCTCAGATTACCTTGTTAATAATATAACAAGAAACAGTTTTAATCTATGACTCTATTTGCAATTTAACTCATTTCCAGTTCTACACAAGGAATAGCTGTACATAAATTATGTCACTGAATTAGTTGTCCAGAACCCTAGTCTACTGAACTGGCAACTTAAGTTCATTTCCTACCTTAGCAACTGGAGATTTAAAATCAATAGATCAATGTTCAAAGTAAACTTATTATCAAATTATGTATACGTCACCTGAGATACATTTTTGGCAAGCATTAACAGCAGAACAAAGAAATACAATAAAATCAATAAAGTCTGCACAGAGTTAGCCAATGTGCAAAGGAAGACAAATGGAGAAAATACCAAAAACAAAGAAATAATTAATTAATAATGCAGAGAACATGATTTATAGAGTCCTTGAAAGTGAGTTCATAGGTTGTGGAACCAGTGATACATTATTTTAAAAAAATTGCTGAGACCACAGTGGATAACTTGAAAATGATCCATTTATCTCTACTCTGTTTATTAATCCATGAGAGGCTGAGGGGTGATCTGATAAAAGTTTAGAAAATGTTGAAAGCATAGATAGACAGTCAGTATCTTTATCTCGGGGTTGAAATATCCAATACTAGAGTGCATGTACTTAAGGTGAGAGGGAATAAGTTCAGAGGAATCAGAATCAGGTTTAATATGACTGGCATATGTCGTGAAATTTGTTGCCTTGTGGCAGCACTACATTTCAATACGCAATCAGCCTAACTCTTGACACACTGTCTTGCCAGTCTATCTGGCCCTGCATTTAAATGATCCAAACAGCGGATCATACCTCGCATTAGGACCTGGGCTCTGCCATGGTGAATCGCTCCCGGCCTAGAACACGCCACACAGCGATTCACTTCGAGCCTAGATTTCGCTGCCGAAGAAGTCATTCTCAATCCCTCCAAATCAGTTCGGTGCTTAGAGCAATCCAACGTCGCACCCAGGTTAGTTGGACGGGCGTCGGAACCCCTCTGTCCCATCTTCTCCTCTCCGAATCGTTCACTCCAACTCCATCTGCGTCAATTTTGCAGCACACCAGCTCGGCTCAACTCTCGAATTCGCTTCACCTTCGCTTGCCTCTTCATTGTTTGTGGTGATAGTTTACCACAAATTATTTTTTAAAGAAGTGTTTTTAGTCAAATTCCTTTGCTTTCGAATTGCCAGTAAGCTGTCATACTCCCTCAGTAGCACCATCTCAAACTGAAAGTTCATGGTACATGTACCAAAAATCTATGCCACTTCTGTAGACATTTGTGAGTGCAGGCAGATGTTCAAGACAAATTTGTTGCTTACATATGGCTCCCTAGGAAGCATTGCTGGGGTGGAAGTGATGGGTGCCGAGAATGCACTGCCAGGGGTGGTAGTGGAGGCAAATAAGAGAGGCACTTAAGATGTTCTTAGGCAGGTGCATGAATGTGCAGAGAATGGTAGGATGTGGACATTGTATAGGCAGAAGGGATTAGTTTAATTAAACATTTAATTACTAGGTTAATCAGTTTAGCACAACATTGTGGGCCAAAGGACCATTTTCTGAGCTGTACTGTTAAATGCGCAGTGTTCTATATTCAGAGTAACATGTTAGCCTCAGCCATGTAAGTCCTGTTATGTGGAAACATTTAAGTGGCAAATTACGAATGCTTCCTGGAAATTCAACTTCATTGCATCCACTGACTTGCTTGCATCTGCCAAGCCAGTTTTATCCTCAAAAAGCTCTAAACGTTTTGTTAAATACAATTTCCCTTTCATGTGGATTTTGTCTAATCATCTTATGCTTTAACTGTAGTTATCACTCCTTGGGCAGCTGACTCCAGCATTTTCACAACATCTGAAGTTAGACTAACTGTCCCAGTGCTTTCCATTTTCTATTTTCCTTCCTTGAGCAAAAGTTCTCCTCTTGCTGTTTTCCCGTATCGCTGAATTGTAACTTCTTCAGAATGAAGGGCAATTCTGAAGATGACATCCAGCATGTCCACCCTTTCTGCAGCCAATTTTTTTACAACAGGCTCAGGATTGCGTTTATTTTTTGTTAATATATATTGCCTCGTACTTTTATTTTCTTGTGATAAAGAACTTTACATTCCTTGCTTCTTTTTTGTCCCTTTGTTAGTGCCCTCTCCAAGGAAGGTGCACAAAACATTTGTAAGCAAAAATACTGCAGATGCTGGAACTCTGAAATAAGACAGAAACTACTGGGAAACACTCAGCTAGGCAGACAGCACCTGTGGAAGGAGAAACGGAATCAACACTTCAGGCCAATGTCCCTTCATTCGATTGTGTGCTAACCTTCTGAATGATTCCTATTTTTATACTAAATATTTGTTGGGCATCCTGCTAGTTCCTCCCTTTAATAATTTCCCCCTACAAGTGATCAGTTCAGAAATATGATCTCCAGCCAAATCAGGTCGCCATCAAACAGAAAGCATGTGACTATCACTTGGATGAAACTATTAAAACAACTCTATTCTTCACTGATGTGTTATAATATCGAAATTCTGTGATTTATGGATTGGACTGCGGACTGGAGCTCAAACTAACTGTAATTCATATTGGTCTCTTTTAGTTCATTTTTTTGCATTCTGTGTTTTTGTGCGTTCTTTCTTGGGAGCAATTGGTTAGTTTTTTTGTGCGAGGGAGGAGGTGGGGGTTTGGGATTTGATGTTCTAGCTGTTGTTTTCTGTGTAGAGTGATCTGTTAGAGTTTTTGTGCAAAGGGAGGGGTGGGGGGGTTGGGGTTTGTGAGATTTCAGAGTTGTACATACTGCATATATACTTTCATAATAAATGAACCTTTACATCTTTGAACTTTTGAACCTTTCTGAATCTTCATAATATTTGCAACTCGAGATTAACCTCAATAAATCTGGACCCTGAACCAAAGCTCCTCAAGATACTGACACATCTTGCAAATGTGACTACCAGGGATTCCACTGATTTCCACCAACTCCCACATACTGCAATTACAAGACTTCACTCATCCTGTAATTCCTAACAAATCTTAATTTATATCTTCAATTACTTTAGGTTACTATTTAATTGATAACTAATTTATTTTGAACTAAAAATGTTAAAAGTTAATTACTCTATGTTAGATTTATCTAACTTTTACAAGCTTTAAATAAACTCCTTAACTTTCACTGAGCACAAAATAAAGTTTTAGTACTTCTGTCTGAAGCAGACACAGAACCATTACAAATATTGACCAGAAGACATGGGAAAATAATTAGGCCATATGGTGCAATGAGTCCAATTTATTATCCCTCTCAACCCCATTCTCCTGCCTTCTCCCTGTAACCTATGACGTTCTTACTAAGCTGGAACCTACCGACCTTCTCTTTAAATATACCCAATGTCTTGGCCTCCACACTGTCTGTGGCAATTAGTTCCACAGATTCACCACCCTCTGGCTGAAGAAATTCCTCCTCACATCTATTCTAAAGGGGCATCCTTCTATTCTGGGGCTGTGCCCTCTGGTCTCCACTCTATCTTGGCCTTTCAATATTGGATAGGGTTCAATTGAAGAGACCAGCAGCATCTTCCCCTTCTGCAATGAATTCCCACACTCATTAACCTCTTGACTTTGCACCCTGTTCATACTGCACCCATTGTAGCTGCATTATGTGCATCAGCAAAACCTATTCACATATTGTATATACTTAAGCCTACCTAAATTCTCCAAGTACTGATTTAACCTTTGCTTATAGTGATTATCACCTCTTTGAATAACCAGGAATGAGATCATTGTCTCACCAAGCACTATACGTGCAGTGTGAGTTCTAGATACAATCACTGTTAAAGAAACTACAACTTCAACTTTTAAAGATGAATTCTAAGTTGTAAACACAAAATGAGAATACATTCGCTATCTCATCACATCACAAAAGTCGCTATGTTTACATTTTGTTTAACCTGTACTCTGTTTAAACTGCTTGCACTGTGAGCCCCTCGTAGCAAGATAGACATGAAAGCCCTGTTGGATTTCTGTTAGGAGCACACATCTCCAATTCTGACCATAGCCATTTTGGTCTAAACACGGAGAAAAGGTCCGACATCAGGAAGCAGAGTGAGGCAGCTTTAAGCATTTGGCCACAATTGACTGAGTGTGGCACCGGGAAAAGTGAACACTAATAAAACTTTTAATTTTATATTCTTATTGATTGATTGACATACAGAGCTGCATATGCCCTTCCGGCCTTTTAATCCATGCTGTCCAGCAATCCCCCGATTTAATCCTAGCCTAATTACAGGACAATTTGCAATGACCAACGAACCTACCAACATGTATGTCCTTGGACTACGGGAGGAACTGGAGCACACGGAGGAAACCCATGCTGTCAGGGGGAGAACATGCAAACTCCTTACAGGCAGTGGCGGGAATTCAGAATGTTGGGAGTTTTACTGTATGCAAGGAAACACAGTTCTGGTTATTGCAGGTCCATCTTCTTTGCAGCGGGACATCAGTGCAACCATTTTTAGCTGCTTCCCCAATAACCTCCTATTACAAGGTCAGAAATTAACTAATTTGTTGTTGAAGAGCTCTTCAAAAGGGAAGACTTAGCTAAGCCTTACTTAGGAGAAGGAAGTCCCTCATTCAGCTGACATTTTTTTGTATTGAACAATTGTTTTTGCTTAACAAAAATTAGACTTAAGAAAGAACATTTCTTTTATTTTTTACCATATTTTAATGCTGAAAGGTAAATGTTTTTACTGATATCGCGGCTGATATTTTTTCCTTAAATTCCCTATCTAGCAAAGTCTCTCATATATATTCAAGGAATTTTTTTAGAAGGCTAACTAACTTCACAGTTTTACAAAACTAGTTTTGCAGTGTTATAAAAGTTAGCCAATAAAACAAAAGAGGATACAAAAAGTTTTATTAGATGTGTAAAGAGTAAAAGAGAGATGAGAGTTTATAACAGAACACTGGAAAGGGAGTAATGGGGAACAAAGAAATAGTGGACAAGCTTAATAAGTATTTTGCATCAGTTTTCACTGTGGAAGACACCAGCAGAATGCCAGAAATGTGAGAGTGTGTGGGGGCAGAAGTGAGTGTGGTTGCTATTACTAAGGAGAAAAGCCTTGGGAATCTGAAAATTCTGAAGGTAGCTAAGTCACCTAGACCAGATGTACTATGCCCCAGGGATCCGAAAGAGGTAGCTGAAGGCATTGGTAATGATCTTTCAAGAATCAGTTTATTCTGTGGTTCCAGAGGACTAGAAAATTGCAAATCTTTAAGAAGGGAGGGAGACAGATGCCAGTATAGGCCAGTTGCCCGGACTTCAGTGGTTGAAAAGATGTTGGAGTCTATTATTAAGGATGTGGTTTCAGGGTACTTGGAGGCACATAACAAAATGGGCAGAAGTCTGCATGGTTTCCTTAAGGGGAAATCTCACCTGACAAATCTGTTGAAATTCTGAGGAAATAACTAGCAGGGTAGACAAAGGAGATCTAGTAGATATTGTTTATTTGGATTTTCAGAAGGCCTTTGACAAGGTGCCATAAATGAGGCTCCTTAACAAGATAAGTGGTATTAAAGGAAAGATACTAGTATGGATAGCAGATTGGGCGATGGGCAGGAGACAAAGTTTTGGGAGAAAGGGGAACTTTTCTGGTTGACTGCCAGTTGCTAGTGGTGTTCTGCTGGGGTCCCAACACTGCTTCTTTTCACGTTATACATCAATGATTTGGATGAAGGAATTGATGGCTTTGTGGCCAAATTTGTAGTCAAGATGAGGATGGTGGAGGGGCAGGTAGTGTTGAGGAAGTAGAGAGTCTGCAGAAGGACTTAGACAGATTGGGACAATGGGCAAAGGAGTAGCAGATGGAATTTAGTGAGGAAAGCGAATGGTCATACACCTTAGTAGAAGGAGTAAAGCCATGGACCTATTTTCCAAATGGAGAAAAAAAATTAAAAATCTGAGGTGCAGAGGGACTTGGCAGTCCTTGTGCAAGATTCTCTGAAGTTTAACTTGCAGGTTGAGCTGGTGGTGAGGAAGGCAAATGCAATGTGAGCATTCATTTTGAGAGGACTAGAATACAAAAGCAAGGATGTCATGCTGAGGCTGTGTAAGGCATTGGGCAGACCACACTCTGAATATTGTGAGTAGTTTTGGGCGTTTATCTAAGGAAAGGTGCTGGTATTGGAAAGGGTCCAGGGAGGTTCGTGGGAATGATGCCAGGGAATGAAAGGGTTAACATGTGAGGATCACTTAATGACTGGGCCTGTACACGCAGGAGTTTAGAAGAATGAGGGGTGATCTCATTGAAACCTATAAAATATTGAAGGGCAGAGATAGAGTGGATGTGGAGAGGACATTTGCTACAGTGCTGGAGTCTAGGACCAGAGGACATAAATTTAGAATGGAGATGAGGGAAAAATTCTTTAGCCTGAGGGTGGTGAACTTGTGGAATTCATTGCCACAGGCGGCTGTTCAAGCCAAGTCATTGGATATATTTAAGGCGGAGGTTGATAAGTTCTTTGTTAATCAGGGAATCATAGGTTATGGGGTGGGAGGGTGGGAAGGCATGAGAGTGGGGTTGAGAGTGATAAAAAGAATCAGCCATGAAGGAATGGTGGAACAGACTCGATGGACCAACTGCCTACTTCTGCTCCCATGTCTTATGGTCTACGTGGGGAAGCTCTTCAATGATTTCACTTTATTCCATTCCATTTTCAGATACCCAGGGGGCAAAGTAATCCATGCTTATATGCAGCATGACACAGACGAGATTCAAGTAACAAGTGCCAGTTGATGACCATCTCTAACTATGAAGTTGAACCAACTCTGCTTGGGTGAGGCACCCATTCTCACCATGTTAATGGACAGGGGAGCAGAGGTGTTCATTGGCCAGAGAGATAGATGGAGCAGCCATATAAACTCTATGACAGTAAAAGCAGTTTAGAGGCTGAGGGTCCTACAGCAAGGGACTTCCCTCCTGATGTCTCAAATCTTTATTATCAAAAGGGCAATGTCAGGATTATAATGGAATACTCTCCACTATGATGAATTGTAAAATTCCAACAACACTTAAGAAACTCAATATCGTTTGCAATAAAGCATTTCATTTAATACCATTTACTCTTTCAACCACTCCTGCAAAATAGTAACTACTAACCAAAACTTTGTTGGCACAATCTCCCAAATCCTCAGCCTTCATCACCTTGCTAAGCAGGAGCAGTACATGCACAAGAGCTCCACCACATCCACCATTTCAGATGACCTACAAAGTTCAGGCTTTGAATACTCAGGGTGAAGTCTAAAGGTCCAAAACATGGTTTGAAAACGAAGGGTCTCAGCCCGAAACGTCGACAGTGCTTCTTCCTATAGATGCTGCCTGGCCTGCCGCGTTCCACCAGCATTTTATGTGTGTTGCTTGAAAGCATGCAGGGGAGCTTCACAACCAAAATCATAAGAATGGATTATCTCATTGTTGCATATGGGTCCTCATAGTAAGCAAATTAATGGTGCGCATTTCACATAGCAACACTATCATATTTCATTGGCTGATTGTTCTATCAACTTTTTGAGATGTAGATTTTGCTGATAACATCAGTCATTTATTCCCATTTCAATCACTCATAAGAGAAAGTGGTGGTGAGACATTGTCTTGAACTACAGAAGTCCTTCTGGTGAAGATACTTCTACAACGGTTCAACTAGGGAATTTCAGGATTCAGAACCAGTGAGGGTACAGGGACGGTAATACACTTTCAAATCAATATGAAGTTTATCTTGAAGAGAAGGTCATGGTGCTCCCATGCACTTGACCTTCTTGTGGGTGGGGATTGCAGGCTTGGAAGATGCTGTTGGGAAGATATTTGCCTGGGCAAGTCATTGCTGTAGGTTTTGTTGATGGTATTTCAGCCATGATGTGTGGAGTGTTTAGGGTGGCAGATAGGGTGCCAATTGGGCAGGCTGATTTAGCCTGGATGGCACCATGCCTCCTGGATGTTGTTGAAATTTCACATATGCTTCATCATGATCCTGATTTGTACCTTGTAGTAGTGAAAAGGCTCTGTGACATCAAGGGGTGGGTAATTCAACACTGGATCCCATCCTCTGGCTTTCACTTGGAGATACTTTATTTGTGTAGGGGGACAATTGAGTTTTTGGTTAATAAACCCAGGATACTGATGATGCTGATTATAGTAATGAAATTAAATATCTAGTGTAGGTGGTTATACTTGCTCTTGCTGGGGATAATCATTGCATCTGTGTGGCATAGTGTTGCTAGCCACTTATCACCCCACATCATCTTGTTGTCCAGTTGGGTCTCTCAAGGCAGATGATGGGATATCCATGAGGGATTGTGATGGAGGACTTCGACATATTGCATGTGAGGTATGACTCTGTGAGGTTATCTATGTCGGGTTTTTGCTTGAGCAGTCTGCAAGACATTTATCCAAAGTTGGTCAGCAGTCCCTGGACATTGGTTGAGGTGGAATTTGCACTTTCAATCAACTGGGAAGGTTTTTGCCATGTCTGAATTAAATGCCTAAACCAGTGTAGGGCAGTCCATCTGAGTTTATTCACTTGTAAAGCAGCAGTTACAACTAAATGGCTTGCTAGACCATTTCATGAAGCAAGTAGATTTCCCGTGGTTCTGAAGTCAAAGACAGGTCAGAGCAGATAGGAGTGAGAATCTTCCCTGAAGGCGATTACTAAACCAAATGAATTTTTACAAGAATCCCATAGTTCTGTGATTTCAATACATGATACTATTTTGTTCTTTTAACTTTAGTTGCTCTGGTGGGATTTGAACCATCATCTCTGGATTTTTACTCCATTAATTTAAGCACAACAGCACCATAGTTAATGCTTTTTATAAATTTAAAGCAATGAAAAGTTTTATATAATTGAAAGAGTTGTCTGGAAATTAATCACCGGTCAGAAGCAAGTGTGTTACATTCTGCCTCTGAAATTCACTCATGAAGAGCAATGAACTTTGGACTTTAATACACTGATGCTATTATATCAATCTTTCAGTGCTTCAGATCTGTGATGAATGTCCAGCCATCTTTCTGTTATACTTGCCATTTTTTCCAATGATGAGGAGATTAAAGCTGAGCGTCATCCGTCCTTACCCAAGATCCAGTTGTCCATATATTTTTTATATATCAGTGCAAAGCAGAGAGCTGTTGGAAGTACAAAACCAAGCCACTCTCCTTTGCTCTGTCCAGCCTTGAAATACTGAAGCCAGCAGCAGCAGCCCATCTGGAATCTAAGAGTGGTTAAGCCAACACTAATCATGTGCCAAGTCTGCACTTTCTGTTCCACACTGCTCATGGAGGAAAACAGATTGGAGACAATCTTTAGGTCTGTTAAGTGCACACTGACCACCAAGCACCGATCTCTCCTATCACTATTTTTATTCTTCCCACATTCTCATCAATTCATCCAGATTTTATTTATTTACTTGCTTATTTATTTATTTGTTGAGATACAGCATGGAACAGCCCCTCCCGACCCTTGAAATTGGTGACCGAGCAACCCCGGATTTAACCCTACCCTATTACGGAACAATTTACAATGACCAATTAACCTACCAACCGCTGTGTCTTTGGACAATGGGAGGAAATTGGAGCACCCGAAGGAAACCTACATGGCCATGGGGAGAACGTATAAAGGCAGCAGTGAGAATTAAATCCGGGTCGCTGATGCTGAAAGGCATCATGCTAACCTTTATGCTATGGTGCCACCCATTTGCCTACACACCAAGGGCAACATACACTGGCCAATTAAACCACTATTGAGAACTGTTTTTATACCTCAGTACTGTACTTTGTCCTGTGATCATTAACTGTTATAAAAATGGTTAAATCTTTTATTTTTCTGTAACAGTGCTGTGCTGGGTTCTTTCTGGAACCATTTGAAATATTTGTGGCTCCTATGCCGCCATTAATGGGATTTTACTTGAACTGGCTGCTTTTGATTATGCCATTAGAGTACATAACCTCAATTAATTGGATCTCAATGGCAAGAAACTGATAAAACAATTACTTTAGGCATGTTGATAAATTTCAACACTGACAATCAAAATCCATTCATGCTTGTCAAATGGTGCCTGTAAAGAGTTGGTGCCATTGACACAGACTGTTCAGAGTAACTGTGGGACAAGAGACTAGCGGATAATACACAGGTTGCAGAGCTGTTTTCTGAGAGCTTGTTTAGCATGTGCAATTAACAAATATCTTCAAACAGCAAGGCTTTTGTATAAATAAATTTGGAATTGTCAGCAATGCATTAAAAAATCTTCATCAGTCTTGTTAATCCTTAATTAATTTTGATTATAAATAGCAATGTAATGGTTCCTGTCATTCCATTTAAACCTAATGCTTAAAACACCAGTCTGCTTTGGCACAGGGATTCCTCATGTGGAGGCAAGAGCCTCTGAGTGTTTGGCACAATGTGCCTGTACATCGTTATGTGAGAATGGATCTCCACAGGTCCATTGCACTTTCTTTGTCTTTAATACACTTACACATTTAATCTAATTTCCTGACAACCTCAATTAATAGAAGAGGTAGCAATTAAGAATTAATTAAAGATCCTGGCGTTATAGGGTATGTTAAATACCTGTAGATGTGAACCATGGAATGGTACCAATAAAGAACACCAGTAACTCTGGAAAAAGTCTAATTATAGAGCTGCTTTTAATTTAATTAAAGATGAAGCACTTTGGCTGCATTTTAACCCCTTCCAAGCTAAAGAGATTTCTGTCTATCAAAGTACAATATTGTACAAAGTACAATATTGTACAAAGTACAATAGATATATTGTTTTTTAAAAAATATATCTAGGAGTGATTGTGTTATGCATTTATGCATAAATTATATATATTTATAATACAGCAGTAGAAGTTTCAAAATGCGACGGAATTAATATGCCACAGGAGCTCTTCCAGATTCTTGCGTTATATCTGGCAGGAATCCAGCGGGATCCGCAGATAAACTACACAAACAGCCACTTACACTTCCACTCCAGGGATTCCACCCTCCTCCCATCAAAGTTATAAAGGAAAACCAGGAAAAGACCCCATGGATTTTCAAACCAATGTTTATTAAGCAAGTGAGAAACTAAGCTTATTTGGGCTCCTTTATACTCTGCCTAAGCTCTACTTCACCAGCAGAAGAACCCTCTCGCCCCTTCCCACATAACTATGTCATGCGTCCTCTCCTTTGACTCGGATGACATAGTTTTCATTCAGGAGCATGGACACGTCTTCCATGTACAGGCCAAATTGATGAGCGTGACTTTTGCTTTTGAGGCCGCTGATGCATTCCACACCTCCACAAGTAGTGCGCGACACTGCTGAACTTAGAGAATCCTATCCTCTGCTTCTCTCACGCTGAATTCCTGTCCCATGACTCCCTCAAGCTGCAGAGTCCCAAAGCTGATCCCAGTGCAGCAGGTTTTTGTAGTGTTTCAGTCAACATAAGAACATTTTTATATAGATCAACATTTATTCAAGGAGCAACTCTTAACCAAGCAACAGTGCTGAGTTACAATAATATAAACCAGTCCTTAAAGACATCCTTAACACAGTAATCTGTTTATTTGGCCTTATTTGACTCCTGACTAAACTAAGCTGAAAGTTAAAAAAAATCCTCAGCCACATTTCATATTTCTCCATGGTCCTGGGCTTCCATATCTTTGTAATCATTCCCAGCCTTAAAATCTTCCAAGACTGTTGTACATGTCCATTTCTGGCCCCGGTCATCCCTGAATTTAATTTTTCAGTCTTCAGCTGCTGAAAGCCAAAGTTCATGAACTTCAATCCCTCCACCCCTTGCCCTACAGCCCCACCTCCCACATTTCTCGGCTTCTGATTCCTTCTTAAGGCCCACCTTGTTGACCAGAGATTTGGTCATTTTCCCAACATGTCTTTATGAATCTCGGTGTGAGATTTTGTTTGCTACTCTTCCGGTGACACATCCTGTTTCCGGTTTCACCATGTTACCATGTTAAAAGGAGTCATTATGCATGCAAGATTTTATGATCAACTGGTATTTTATGGAAAATATTGGCTTTGATCATTTGGTGATCTTGCTACCTGCACGACCTGCTCTGTAGCTCCTACTAACCTCACTGATAGCCATTAGGGAATTTCAGTAGGTTTCAATAGGTACATTTAACATCAGGGAAATGTATACAATATACATCCTGAAATTTGTTTTCTTTGCAAACATCCACAAAAACAGAAGAATGCCCCAAAGAACAAAAGACAGTTAAAATTGTTAGAACCCCAAAGCCCCTTACCTTCATGACCTTCTCTGTAGCACCTACTAACCTTACTGATAGCCAATAGGGGATATCCTCTCCTTCAGTGACCATAAAGCTGAAAGTGCATTTTATCTGCCGTCTTTAAAAAGACAACTTTTAACAACTTTTAAAGGACAATATGATAGGTATATGAATAGCAAAAGTTTAGAAAGGTATGAGGCCAAACACAGACAAATGGGTTTAATGGGAAAATGGGTCTAACTTCAATGGAAAAATGGGTCAGCATGGGCCAGTTGAGCTGAAGAGCTAGCTTCCATGCTGTATGAATCTGATACTCTCTACACCTTTTATTCCTCTTCTTAAATGTTTTTCCTCTCACCCAGGACTCTCCTACCAAGGGGAAAAGTCCATGAAACCCCTCAACCAGCCAGTCTGCTTTGAACTGAAGTTACACCCTTGTGCTTATTTAACCTCCCGCTCCCTCTCTGGTCTCTGTCCAGGTGAGGGAAGTCGCTAAAACTAAACTGCAAGTCTCACGCTTCATGCACGCAGTTTGAGATCAAATATTACATACATAGATTTTAATTTTTTAAAATTTATTTATTAAATTTTTAGAAAATTACAAAGAATAAATGTAATGATAAAATAGTGAAGAGAGAAAAAAATAATATTGACCCTCTCCCCTTAACCCTTATCTAAAGAAAGAAAAAAAAGAAAGAAAGAAGAGAAAGATTATACATAGATTTTTATGAGCGTATTAGATGCATTGGTGATGTAGACAGCCAGAATCCTCTTCCCAGTGTAGAAATATCAAATACTGTATTTTCGGTGAGGGACAGGAAGTTCAGTAGAGGTTGTAGGGCAACCTCTGTACCCTGAAGCTGGTAGGTTCTGGGAATACCCAGTGAACGGGTAGCCTTTGGGTTACTGCAAGTCTGTGTCTTTATTGATGCTTTGCAGCACGTGGAGTGCTTGGTGGAGGGCACCAATGCTTCTTTGCTGATGGGGAGGGGGTTGTTGCCTTGTTGCTGCTTGTGCATGCAAGGGGGGGTCTGGGGGTGGCTTTGGGGTTCTAATGCTTAACTGTCTTTCATTCTTTGGGGAATTCCTCTGTTTTTGTGGATGTCTGCGAAGAGAAAGAATTTCAGGATGTATATTGTATACATTTCTCTGACATTAAATGTACGTATTGAAACCTATTGAAATAATATTGGTGGTTAAGAGGCTGTTAGATAGATCCATTAGTATGCAATGAATGGAAGAATATTGATCACGTACTGGCAGAAAAGAATTAATTAAATTTGGCATTGGTTCAGCATAGACACGGCGTGCCACAGGGCCTGTTAGGTGCTCTGCTCCTCCAGGTTCCAAGTAAAGCAGAGGTAAGAGTCGAGCTCAGCAGTAAGCAGTAAGCTGGGGCAGAGGAGCATGTCTGTGAGCAAAGCAAAAGGGAGGGAAGGAGAAGGGAACCGAGAGTCACAACTCAAGTCACCAGTAGAAAAATTTGGAATTTGGCTTGACTGTTGAAAATTATTAGAGATTGGTACTTCAGAGACGTAAATCAATGTAGTGTGAAAGAGGATTGTAGAAATGTTAACTGAACAGGTGCAAAGGGATTAAAAGATCAATTCAAGGCTTGAAATTATTCTTCTTTTAATATATTTAGGTGGATAATTACAAGCTAATTTATACTCAGATTTCATGTGAAAAGATTTAGTTATCTTAAATTCAGGGTGACTGTGAATACTCAGTTAATCTAAAAATTTATTTTATTTAAGTCAACAATTTATTGAACAGCATCAATTATAGTGCAATGTATTACCCGGTTATTTAGGAACCGAATATCAAGATTATTTCAGAAAAATATTAATAAATAGTTCACATATACATTGCAATCTGCATTTAAATAGTGCTTATAGTTTTGAACCTTGTACTAATCTAGTTCTGTGATTAGAGTATGAGAAAGTACAGAAAGCATTTGTTGCAGATGTCATTTGTTTAAAAACATTAAAATCAGTTAATGAATCCATTCAACAATAGCAAGTCAATTGTAATTAGCTAATTACATAGTTAGTACTTTATTAATAACAACATATCTGATATAGTTTGCTGATTCTCTAACTGGAAGATGAAAGCATTTATTTTGCTGTTATCCAATTATGCTGATAGCCGCACAAAAGATTTTCTCCTCTGCACTATTTATATTTATAAATTAAGGTCTTGAGTTGTTTGTGGCTGCAAATTAATACAAATGGTAATTATCACTTTTGCATTATGTGTAGCAAATACAAGGACACATATTACATGCAAACCTAGGTGTGTGTGTGTGTATTTATGAGACCTTGAACCAGATGCTAATTACAAACTTGACTGGTTCCCAGTTATATTCTAAATTTTTGTCCTGCACTTATATTTATTTCAGGGTGTGCATTTGGATATTTTTATTCTCTTCACTGTTTTCAATTTGACACCAGTGACTATGTTTAATTGTAAAGATGATGTATTTATCGCTAAGAAGCATGACTAAGAACCTCAGTCAGTTTTGAGCTGTTTTTAATAACATGAAGTACCATAACGATAGTTTTAGATTCACTGAATGTTGACCATGCCTCTTCTTAATGAAAAGGGTCCAGTTCCTGACTTTACAATGGAATTAGAAATTCACAATTTCCTGAACTGCTATCAAGATTCCAGATTAATGTGAACCCACAAGGCAATATTAAAAATAAGCCTCCAGTGATGTACTGAAGAATAGTCTCTGACTTGAGTTCTATTCCATCAAACCACTTCATGCAATGATCTTACTTCCAACATAAATCAAAACTAGTAATGCTTATTAATGTTCACACAATGCTTAACTTACAATAAAGCCATCCGTATCCGTTTGATTCAAGAAAATGATATTCAGTCCTGGGCTGATAAGTGGCAGGTAACAAAAACAGCAAGGATTAACCAAACGAAACAAGAGAGAGTCTATCATCAAACTGTATCATTTAGTGGCATCACAGTCACTGATTTCCCTACCATCAATGTGCACCATCACCATTGACCATTGAACAACCACATAAACCTTGTGGCCACAGGAGCCGGTCATAGACTGAATATTATTCAAAGTACATTTATTTATCGAACTACGTATGTAGCACAGACCCTGAAATTCGTGTTCCCCGCAGACAGCCAGGAAACAAATGATTGTGGCGACCCACTTTCTGCGCAGTTGAACCGGCTCACAAATAGCCAGCGCGCGGGGAGAGACTTTGGTAATGCACCTCTGATGTCATTTCTGCCTGGAGAGGGCGGGCGCTAGGGATTAAAAGCCAGCGCCGCGAAGTTTGAATAAACTAGTCTCAAAACGACTTACCAACTGCGTGTCGTTGTTTCTAGCTCTGTATGTAGTACATCGCTACATTATCATGGAACCAACACGATCAAAGAAAACCAACAAACCCCTCTGCCCCCACGTACACACAGTAACAAAAAGAAATGAGTGAATAACACTGAATATAAAACACAAAATCAAAAGTCATATTTCAGTTCGGCTCAGTGATCATTATCTGCAGGCTGCCCAGATTCAAACATCACCCAAAAGTAGAAGTGACCAGAACTAGGCAACATTATCAAGCTGAAATAGTTTCCAAATCCACAAATGCACCGATGAGACCTTTATTAAAACTTAATACCATTATAGTGCAGTGACTAACTCACCTACTTGTACACCAAAGCTTTTCCAACATCTACAAAGCTAAATCTGGAGTGTGATAGAATAGGTGTGATCAACATATCCAGATGAACAACAACTCCAACAATTATTAAGATGCTTAGCACCATCCAGCTGAAGAGAAGCCTGCTGAACTGGCACCCCATCTCCCTGTTTAACTTTGCTTGTTCTACCACCTGTGCACAGAGATTGTGATGTGCGTTATCTGCAAAATGCACTGTAGGTTATCATTCGGGCTCCACTAAAAGCAATTCCCAAAACTAAGGCCTCTTTCAGCAACATTGCCCTCGATGTTGCACACCACCTTGACATGAAAGCATATTGTCCAGCTTCACAGAGAGACAAGACATCCTGAAGATGTCAGAAATCTTAAGCAACACCCTCAAAATTCTGGAGGACCTCAGCAGGTCAGGCAGGGAAATAAACTGCTGACGTTTCAGGCCGAGACCCTTCATCAGAGCTGGAAAGGAAGGGGGGCAGAATAAGAGGTGGGGGTAGGGAATGAGTACAAGCTGACGGGTGATTGGTGAGACCAAGTGAAGGGGAAGGTCGCTGGGTGGGAGATGGGATGAAGTAAGAAGCTTGGAGATGATAGGTGGAAGAGGTAAAGGGCTGAAGAAGAAAGAATCTGATAGGAGTGGAGAGCGGACAATAGAATGAAGGGAAGAATGTGGGGAACCAGTGGGAGTGATGGACGGATCATGAGGGTGGGGGAGAAGAGAAGTTGGAGGCTACTCAGATGAAATATGAGTTGTTGCTTTTCCAACTGGAGTTTTGCTTCCTTATGACAGTAGAGGAAGCCATGGACTTATTCGTCCTTAATCATGGTTAGGTCAATATCCTGGAACTGGCATTGTAGGACTATGTGAAGTCAAAGGACTGCACCAGCTTATGAAGGGGGTGCACTAGCAATTGTTTAAAGCCAAGAATGCACACAACCCAATAAAGCAATAAAAATTTGAGGTAAGCAGATACAATGTAATTTCGCAGAGATGCTGTTTGGAGACGCAGTTGTTGATGAAAAGATGACTGAAAGACTATTCCCAATTTATCAACTCAACTGCATTTTCTGAGGTCAGGTGAAGCCTGAATGGAACTTGTGTTTTCACATTGAAATCTTTTGGATAAGAATAATAACAAGGCTTAGAATCCCTGAGCAATAAAGGGAAAAACTATTTCATATGACTCATGAAGAATTTAGTCATCTGTGGTTCACAGTAAAGTGATGGAAGGCATTTTTACATCTCTGCAAACCAAAATTGTCGTTGCTTCCTTGCAGAATTATTTTTGCCTAAATTTTGCAAGTTTTCTGCTCAGCTACAAAAGATTTCAGAATAATTCATTCAAATATTAGACATTTAATGCTAGCCTAACTTAGAAAGCAAGACACATAAAATGCTGGAGGAACTCAACAGGCCAAGCAGAATCCATGGAAAAGGTATAGTCAATGTTTCGGGCTGAAACACTTCCTCAGAACGGGAGAAAAAAAAAGAGAAGTCAGGTGGGGGGGAGTGTAGGAAGAAATACAAGGTAGGAGGTGATAGGTGAAACAGGAGAGGGAGAGAGGTAGAATAAGGAGCTGAGAAGTTGGTTGGTGAAAGGGATAAAGGACTAGAGAAGGGGGGATCTAATAGGAGAGGAAAGACTATGGAAGAAAGGGAAGGGGGAGGAGCACCAGAGGGAGATGATGGGCAGGTAAAGAGATAAAGTCCGAGAGGGAAATGTGATTGGAGGAATGGTGAGTGGAGTGGCTGGGGGTTCTGTTACCGGAAGTTCAAGAAATCGATGTTCATGCCACCAGTTTGGAGGCTACCCTGATGGAATATAAGGTGTTGCTCCTCCAACCTGAGTGTGGCCTCATCGCGCCATGGACTGACATGTCGGAATGGGAATGGGAAGTGGAATTAAAGTGGGTGGCCACTGGGAGATCCTGCCTTTTCTGGTGGATGGAGCATGAGTGCTTAGTGAAGCAGTCCCCCAATCTATAACTGGTCTCATCGATATACAGGAGGCCACACTGGGAGCACCAGATGAAGTAGATGACGCCAGCAGACTCACAGGTGAAGTCTTGCCTCGCTTGGAAGGAGCGTTTGGGGCCCTGAATGGTCGTGAGGGAGGAGGTGTAGGGGTAGGTGTAGCACTTGTTCCGCTTACAAGGTTAAGTGCCAGAAGGGTGATCAGTGGGGAGGGACGAATGGACAAGGGATTCGCGTAGGGAGTGATCCCTGTGGAAAGCAGAAAGTGGGTCAAGGGAAAGATGTGCTTGGTGGTGGGATCCCGTTGGAGATGCTGGAAGTTGCGGAGAATTATGTACTGAATGTGGAGGCTGGTGGGGTGGTAGGTGAGGACAAGGGGATCCCTCTCCCTGGTGGGGTGGTGGGAGGATGGAGTAAGGGCAGACATGCACTAAATGGAAAAGATGCAGTTGGGCCAACATTGACTGTGGAGGAAGGGAAGCCCCTTTCTTTGAAGAAGGAGGACACGTTCTTAGTTCTGGAATGAAAAGCCTCATGCTGGGAGCAGATGCTGTGGAGGCAGAGGAAGTGAGAAAAGGGGATAGCATTTTTACAAGTAACAAGGTGAGAAGAGGTATCGTCCAGCTAGTTGTGAGAGTCAGTGGGTTTATAAAAGGCATTAGTAGGTAAGCTGTCTCCCGAGATAGAGATAGAGAGATCAAGAAAGGGGAGGGTGATGTCAGAAATGGACCAGGTAAATTTGAGGGCAGGTTGAAAGTTGGAGGCAATCGACGAGCTCCTCATGAGTGCAGGAAGCAGCCAAATGTAATTGTCGATATAGCGGAGGAAAAGTTGGGGAGTGATACCAATGTAGGCTTGGAACATAGACTGTTCCACGTAGCCGGCAAACAGACAGGCATATGAGTGCCCATGACAACACCTTTTGCTTGAAAGGAGTGCGAGGATCCGAAGGAGAAATTATTGAGAGTGAGAATTACTTCCGACAGACAGAGGAGAGGGGTGGTGGAGGAGAACTGGTTGGGTCTGGTTTCTAAAAAGAAACAGAGAGCTTTGAGGCCTTCCTGGTGGGGAATGCAGGTCTATAGGGACTGGACATCCATAGAGAAAATAAGATGATCGAGGCCAGGAAACTTGAAATCATTGAAAAGGTCAAGAGTGTGTAAAGTCTTCCCACCCTGTTACCTGTATATAAACCCACTGACTCTAACAGCTACCTGGACCATGCCTCTTCTCACCCTGTTACTTGTACTCCACACCACACTTAACTTAGAAAGTTTATCTTGTGTCGTTGTGGAAACATAGCAGCATAAAATTAATTTTGACATTGTAGAAGGTGAAAAAATGGCTCAGTCTGAAAGGTGATCTATAATAACCTTTGGCATGTTTTCCTTTGCTACCCTTATTGATGTAGATCACTTCAGCACATTGAGGAAAATTATCGGAATACAGTCAAAAATACTGGTTTAAACACTGATTATTCATAACAAGGCCCTCAGTTGGCTGGGGTCAACCATGGATGTCGCATCCTAGCTGTCTATAGTAGGCAAGACAAGACTGTAGAATATGGAGAGCAAGCTGTTGTCCATGCAGTAGGCTCCCTCTCTCCATGCAGCTGAAGGACAACAGAAACACAATGGACAGTCAATATGATTAGTCATATTCACAGCTTAATTGAATGAATTACATTTAAAAGTCGAAAGTATGTTTATTATCAAAGTATGCGTGTGGTATACAACCGAGATTCGTTTTCCCGCAGACAGCCACAAAATATAGAAGTATGATGGAACCTAAACATCAAACTCACAGCCCACAAAGAAAAAATAATGCAAATGGCAAAAAAATGAGTCAAAAACACAAAATATAATACATCAAACCACGGAGTCATTGAAACCGTCCAGTTTAGTTCAGTTCAGTTCAGTTTAGCTCTGTGTCCGCCCCGATCAAAATTGCACAAAATAGCAATAAAAAAATGGAATAACCAGAAACTAGAAACACATCATGACATGAGCTGCAGAGTTCAATCCACAAACTGTATCAATTAAACTTTGTCAAGACCCAAGAATCCAGCATCATCCTCCTGCAGCCTCGAGCATGACAGAGAAGGAGAGACTGGTCAAACACAGGCACCTCCCTCTGGCAGCAGCGAACAAGGAGCGAGAGACTACTCACGTGCAGGCAAATGGCGCTGAACACCCACTCACTTTCCCCTCTCGTCCTCGTTAATTTCTAGCTTGTTCAATGCTTTAATCGGCGAGTTTGGTGAGAAACGGAGTCGATCATGGGCTTTCGCCCCAGGTTTCTTGGCCTCAGGCTGTGCACTCCACTCCAAACCACGCTGAACTCTCTCTGAGACAGCAAAGCACTAGATCCTTCAATCTGCCTGAAAAAACACACCATCTAAATGTAAATCACAGGTTCCAAAAGTAGCAGAAGCAAGAAGGACTAAGTAAAAGAAGTTCTTTCATGAACTGTTTGAATAACATCGTCTTTGGTCCACCGTTCAGTGCCTCCATCTTCTACAGTCTTTTATTTCATTCTATTTCAATTGCAAAAAGAAAACGTACCATTATTTAGATATATTTTTAATTTAATGATCCAAAATAACATTTTTTCCTCTCTTAAGTGGGCATGTTACTGATCATGGCCATATTTACTCTAACATTTAAAACAATTGATGGGTCCCATTCTCCTTTCACATCTGCTTTGGGAGTATTTGATGTTAAAAGTTAATCTTTAGGATTTTGAAACCTTTTGCAACTGTTTGAAAAGCAATGCCTTTTCTTTGACTTAAAGTCTAAATGAAAGGAGGTGGTCTCTTGAGGTTTTACTTTTAAATGTTGAAATAATGACAAAAAGATTTAAAAAGGCTATTTTCAAATTGCTTCTTCCTTAGTTAGAGGAAAGTCACTTTGAAAATCTGCAATAACTGAATGATTTCATTAAGGGAGAAATGTAAAAATTGTACCTGAGCAACCAGCTACTAATTTATTTGTAACTTACTACTTTACACATTATAAGCATTACCCAACCTATTTGTAAACTGTGACAGAAATATGTTGATACTTCTTCTGATCAGTACTTGAGATATTCCATCTTAACTTCACTATACAGTATATTGAAATGCTCTGAGTGTGAATTCTCTGTCCCTTTCTTCATTTGTTTCTAGCACTTTACAAAGTACAGAAACTGAGTTACTGCCCCAGCAAATGATCTTTTTTTTAAGTGAACACTCTCTATAATCGGTGCTGTTTGAGTAAGAGCACTGACTGCTATGATGTTGAGCTATATATAGGTTGACATTGTGTGGTGAACTACATATACCTGTCTGGACACGCCCCCTGATGACTGCTCCTTTGGCTCCTCCCACAGACCCCTGTATAAAGGTGATGGAGGTCTGAGCCCGGCCTCTCAGTCTCCAGGATGTAGTATGGTGGTCACTCACTGCTCGTTCCTTCTTCCAGTCAATAAAAGCCGATACCTCGTTTTTACGTCTCAGACTGAGTTATTGATGGTGCATCACATTGTAAGGCCCATTTTCTCAGAAACATTAGTAAAGGAATCATAAAGGCTTGAGGCCTTCTGAGTGACCCTACATCGAACTCTCCAGTTGAGTTTTTTATGAGTTGTAAAGAGTACTTGAAAATGAGTCTGTAGGTCATAGGTTCCGTTTCTGAGTAGTGGTGACTGAAGTCATCCACACTGGTTCAAGAGCCTAATTGTTGAAGGGTAATGACAGTTCCTGAACCTGGTGGTGAGTGATGTAAATGTTGTGTTTTGTAACTCCAGAAATTAATCAAAAGAAAAACTCAAGCCAGGATTAATGCGTCTACTTTGTTTTACTTTAGTGAGGTGTGCAAATATATTGTGGTGGCGTAATGATGTATGCCATTCACGGAATTTTACATTTAACCTATAATGACAACAAAGAACACACAGTCAAACAATATATTTAAAATATTACTCAAATATTACTTAAATATTAAATACACAACACACCTCCCTGCTTAGCTTTAAACTTAAACTCCATATTGAATTCATCCCAACACAAGTATGTAATGTATTGCTCTCTAGTCACTCTATATATATATAGCAGTATACAATATATTACAACTGTTACCTGCTATATAGATATTCACAGCATAACAAATTTTAAATTGTCCCATTCAGGCCTAAAGATTTAATCGCTGTGGAGTATTTCTTAATCTTGTGGGATAATGTATTTCCTGACAAGGGGTAGATTCACTCTGCTTGACTGGTGAGACTTGCAGCTCTCAAACAATCTTAGTTTTGGGGGCCTCCTCCGCGATGCTTACGGAAGTTGACTCTGGAATGTTAAGAAGTGGTTCTGACAGCACTGGACACCTTTCTTCCAGACGTGTTAGCACCCTGAGCAGTCCATGGAGAGCTGCTTAAGCTGCTGATCTGTCCCAGGCCACCAGACAAAGCTCTGAGCCAGCACTTCCATTTTGACCACAGTTAGATGACCAGCATGTAGCTCCTTCAATGCTTTCCCTCTCAGCTTGAATGGCACAACAACTCTCAATCCCCACATAAGGCAACACTCGTCAAGGGCAAGTTCATCCCGGCGTGGGTAAAAATGGGAGAATTAGAGTTTCTGCTGCACATTCCAGCCTTTTTGGATTGCTGTATAGACCTGATACAGTATGGAATATTTTCTATTTCCCTTTGCATCATCCCCGCTGTAATAGAGAGAGCTTTGATTTGTGTTAGGGAGAACACGCCAAGAGCAGTGTCTCTTTTGTAACGTTTTCTGGTATTCCCTTTTCCAAGTACTTCCATGATTAGTTGTCCTCTTGAATTTGATCTTGTAATTGTGTCCTCCAAGAAACAGAGCCCAACTCTGCATTCACGCTGCTGCTGTTAGTGGAATGCCCTTCTGTGGATTGAAAATGTGCACTAGTGGTTGATGATCAGTCATGAGGGTAAATTCTCTCCCATAAAAGTAGTGGTTGAAATGTTTTACACCCCGATCCAGACTCAAGGCCTCTGTGTCAATCTGAGTGATATTTCTGTGAAGCAATAAGGCACCATGATGTAATGGCCATGGGGCGTTCACTTCCATCACTCATAACATCTGACATGACTGTACCTATACTATAAGGTGAGTCATCGCAGACATACTTCGTTGGACAATGTGGATCATAATGTGTGAGTGCAATGTCTGACAGCACCATTTCTTTTTCGTTTTGGAAAGCCATCTCACAGTGCTTTGTCCATGGCTACTTCTTCTGAATTGTAGTAATGAGCTCATGGGGTGGAACACGGTAGCCAGGTCTGGTAGGAACATGTTACAGTAATTGACAAATCCTTTAAAAAAATCACAAATATGACATGTCTTTTTGCCTTAGAACTGCTTTAATTTTCTCAGCACACTTGTGTAAATCATCTGTGTCAATGGTGTGATCACAGTAACTGATGCTTGGCTTAAAGAACTGACACTTGCTGAGTCCTGCTTTGAGCCCATAACCTTCTAATCTTTTTAGTACTGTCTTGAGATTCTGGAGATATTCCTTCATCCTCACTGGTAACACTGATATCTTCCAGGAAACAATGAGCGCCTGAGCAGCCTTGTAGCACCTGGTCCATAGCTTTCTGCCAGAGTTCGGGTGCAGATGATATTCAGAAAATAAGCTTATTATAGCAATAAAGCCCTTTGTGAGTGTTTATGGTAAGAAAAAACACCTTAGATTTTTCATTCATCTCCAAAGGTAAGCCCACTTTGCTGAAGTGGTTCTCTCCAGAAAGATCTGCAAAGATATCCTCTATCCTGAGCAGAGGGTGTTAATATACTTTCACTACTGAGTAGATGGTGATCTTAACATCACCACAAATCCTGATATACCTATTCTTCTTGACTACTGGAACACTGGTGTTGTCCATGGACTCTTCTCAACTTCGGAAAGAATTCCTTCAGACCCTATGAGATCCAGCTCTCCAGCTGCTTTATCATGGATGGCCTGAGGACATGGACAGGCTTTGTAAAACTTGGGTGTGGCATTTTCATTTAACACTATTTTACCCTTCATATGTTTGAGTTTTCCAATGCCATCCTTGAACACTGCTGTGGCATTATCCGGTGCCATTCTTAATTTGCTGTCAGTTGACTCTGTTATAGGGGATGCGGTGGGTGGATCTCCAGTCAAGTTGTAATTGTTTGAGTCAATCATGGCCCCTCAATGCTGGCCCTTCTGCTTTTTCCACACATAAGTTCAACGTAGCTTGTAGGTTGTTGTATTTCACTGTTACGAATATCATTCCCAAAGAAGTTATATTTTCTCCAGTATAAGTTCTTCGTTCTATATCTGCAGGCTTCAGCTCAGTATCTTTGAAATGCCATTCCAACTCATTTTGTGGAATGACTAAAACAGCAAAGCCAGTGTCCTATTCCATTTTAATTAATCGGCCATTCACTTCTGGTGAAAACCATATTGTTTGTCTCTTGTAAGTTTTCACATTGTAAATCACTAGACTACGTAGTCCTGTGTCACTCTCATCATTAGCAGATTTTTCATCAACCACATACAGATTAGTCTTCTTTTTGAAACTGCAACTTGACTTTTTATCTTTTTCTCTTTCCTGTGCAGTCTATTTATTTTTGTCCGCCTCGCATGCTCTTTCTATGTGCCCTACTTTGTTGCATTTTCTGCAAGTTTCATCTTTAAACTTTCATTGGTCTGGTGTAGGTGAGCTCTTGCCACAACAGTGACATAATTTGTTCAGTCAGGCAGATTTCTGTTTAGAGGCTGTAATTTTGTTCACATTCATGTTCATTCCTGACTGCAACTCAATTGTGTGTCTAGTTTCTGTTTCTATTGATGCAGTGATTTCAACTGCTCTTTTTAATGTGCACTGTGCTTCAGTTAGGAGCCGTTTTTGAATGCTTACTTGTAAATATCCACAAACCAAATAATTGTTCAGTTCATCATTAAGCGGATTACTGAACAAAGCTCAGACAATTTCTTCAATTCGGCCATAAATGCTGAAATTGAGTCCCCTTTCTCTTGATTCTGCTCATGAAACCTGTAATTTTCTACTATCAACAATTGTTTCAGTTCGAAGTGGACCTGCATTACTTTTAAGATATCAGCAAAGTTCATTCCAGCTGGGTTGGTTGGAGCAGTCAATCTTCTAAGCAATCTGTGTGCTTTTCCACCTATTACACTCAGCAAAACTGGCAATCACTTTACATTGGCTATTCCATTTGCTTCAAATTACTGCTCTGCTTGTTCAGAATGTATCTATCTTTCCGATATAGCCAGCCATTTCTGCTTTTATAAAATTTAGAATTAATATCACCAGGTACTCATTGTTTATGAGCCCATGAATTTCATCCATTTTCTGCCTTTTTTAATCTTAACCAATAACAATAACCTATCCCTCAATGTCAGCAAGACGAAGGAATTGGTTGTTGACTTCAGAAGGAGTAGCGGACCACATGACCCCATCTACATCAGTGGTGCACAGGTGGAAAAGGTCAAGAGCTTTAAGTTCCTCGGGGTGAATATCACAAGTGACCTGACTTGGTCTAACCAAGCAGAGTCCACTGCCAAGAAGGCCCACCAGCACCTTTACTTCCTGAGAAAGCTGAAGAAATTTGGCCTGTCCCCTAAAATCCTCACTAATTTTTATAGATGCACCGTAGAAAGCATTCTTCTAGGGTGCATCACAACCTGGTATGGAAGTTGTCCTGTCCAAGACCGGAAGAAGCTGCAGAAGATCGGGAACATAGCCCAGCACATCACAGAAACCAATCTTCCATCCTTGGACTCACTTTACACCTCACGCTGTCAGAGCAATGCTGCCAGGATAATCAAGGACACGACCCACCCAGCCAACGCACTTTTTGTCCCTCTTCCCTCCGGGAGAAGGTTCAGGAGCTTGAAGATTCATACAGCCAGATTTGGGAACAGCTTCTTTCCAACTGTGATAAGACTGCTGAATGGATCCTGACCCGGATCTGGACCATACCTTCCAAGTATCCGGACCTGACTTGCAATACCTTCCTTTCCCTTTTCTATTTTATAATTATGATTTATGATTTAAATTTTTTATTATATTTACTTTGATTTGTACTTCGGAATCAAATATCACTGTGATGATTGTATACTCTAGTATCAATTGTTTGGTGACAATAAAGTAAAGTAACCAGCTATGAAGAAACATGTGCTGAAGTTTTTTTTAAATCTCTCTCTCTCTCTCTCTCTCTCTCTCTCTCTCTCTCTCTCTCTCTCTCTCTCTCTCTCTCTCTCTCTCTCTCTCTCTCTCGCTCTCGCTCTCGCTCTCGCTCTCTCCCTCTCCCTCTCCCTCTTCCGGCACACAAATATGATATGGTGACGTAGTCACGTATGTCATTCACGTACTTTTACATACAATCTGTAATTAATTATGTAAAGAACAAAGAATGCTGAATGAAGCAATATATTTTCAATATTACTCAACTATTACTGAAATATTAAATACACAACATCAAGATTTCTGTACCGCCTGTCCAATAGTAGTAATCAGAGCTTGGCCTGAATGGTGGGGGTAGTTGACTATGGAATGTTGAGAGTGGCACAGCACCCGGCACACCCCAGTAACGATATTGTTGCTGTCAGCTCTGCTAAGCACACACAGCAAGCCGCAAGCCAAATCACCTGCTCAAAGATCTATCCACTTTTAATGGGTCTTTCAAGACTCTAAGCTTAGCTACTCCTGGGGGAATCGATATTCAGCTAGTTCCAGGAGTCAGATGCTCCACATAGAACATAAAAGCAGTCTGCAATTGGTCTCAATGTAATACCAAGAAATAGAGAATATCCACATGGAAATCTACAATCAGTCTTTACCGAGGAAGTTTTATTGGAAAGGGATGCTGCTTCTTAAGTGAAGACGAGATTGGCTTCGACTAAAGGTGACCAGCATTAAACATCTTGTTCCAACGTAAAGAGTGGACATTTGATTTACAGCCAGAGCATTGGCATCAGGAGAGTGGAGGAGCAACACCTTATATTCCGTGTGGGTACCTTCCAACCTGCTGGCATGAATATTGATTTCTCCTTCCTCTAACCAAATGTGCCCCCTCCCACCTCTATTGCCAATTCTGACATACTTCTCACCTGCCTATTATTTCCCTCTGGGCCCCCTCCTCCTTCTCTTTCTACTATGGTCTACTTTGGTCTCCGATCAGATTCCTTTTACTCTAGCCTTTGACCTTCCCTACCCACTTGGCTTCACCTATCACCTTCCAGCTAGCCTCTTTCCCTTCCCCCCACCTTTTATCGTGGTGTCTTCCCCCTTCCTTCTCAGACCTAAAGAAGGGTCTTGGCCCAAAACATTGATTGTTTATTCATGTTCACAGATGCTGCCTGACCTGCAGAGTTCCTCCAGCATTTAGTGCGTTGCTAATATATATATTTTTAATTAACTTGAAGGTACTGAAGGACAACTAAATGGACTTTATCCTCTGCTTCCTACATCATGAAGTAAATATTCAGGCCCTATGGAGTTTTGAGCTCAGTTTCATCTGTCTATGAATTTATGAATATATGAATTTCCCCAGGTCTTTCTCAGATGAACCAGAAAATTCACCTTGAATGCAGGAGGTTTTAGGATCCTCATTGTTATCCTGCACCTGTCTGATTGCCTTCTCAAATTTCCATTTTACATGTTTTTATCACCATTGGCTGTTGTAGCTTTATCAACTTCTATGACCAAAATATTTTGTTTCTGCATGCCCCAGCTGCTGCTTTTTAAATTTCTTAAATAGGGCTATCATCTGAAAAACAGCAACTGGCATTTAGAAATCAAATTGTCTTATCCAGGTAAGTGTGGAGTGGATTATTTTGGTAGGTCAAATATGATGGCAGAATATAGTTTTAATGGTAAGACTCTTGGCAGTGTGGAAGATCAGAGGGATCTTGGGGTCTGAGTCCATAGGATGCTCAAAGCAGCTGCGCAGGTTGACTCTGTGTTTAAGAAGGCGTATGGTGTATTGGCCTTCATCAATCATGGAAATGAACTTAGGAGCTGAGAGGTAATGTTGCAGCTATATAGGACCCTGGTCAGACCCCACTTGGAGTACTGTGCTCAGTTCTGGTCACCTCACTACAGGAAGGATGTGGAAGCCATAGAAAGGGTGCAGAGGAGATTTACAAGGATGTTGCCTAGATCGGGGAGTATGCCTTATGAGAATAGGTTGAGTGAACTCGGCCTTTTCTCCTTGGAGTGAAGGAGGATGTGAGGTGACCTGATAGAGGTGTACAAGATGATGAGAGGTATTAATCGTATGGATAGTCAGAGGCTTTTTCCCAGGGCTGAAATAGTTGCCACAAGAAGACACAGGTTTAAGGTGCTGGGGAGTAGGTACAGAGGAGATGTCAGGGGTAAGTTTTTATGCAGAAAATAGTGAGTGCGTGGAATGGGCTGCCGGCAACAGTAGTGGTGGTGGACACGATAGGGTCTTTTAAGAGGCTTTTAGATAGGTACATGCAGCTTAGTAAAGTAGAGGGCTATAGGTAAGCCTAGTAATTTCTAAGGTAGGGACATGTTCGGCACAACTTTGTGGGCCACAGGGCCTTTACTGTGCTGTAGGTTTTCTACATTTCTATATCCTATATTTCTTTCTTTAACTCTGAACCATCAATTAAGCATATAATCTGGTTTCAGTGGCTCTGATCATTCAGTTAACCGTAGTTCAGCTGTACTAACATAACCTCTGGTGCTCAGTATTCATATGAGCAACATACAAATGTGGAAATCTGTTGCTCTGGCTGGAGAACTGCGACCAGTGGTGCAACCAGTTAAGATACTCTCCACTGTGTATCAGTAAAAGTTTTTGTTGATATACCAAATCTATGCAAATTTGTAAGTAAAGGTGCTGTTGTGCCTTCTTGTACTGACATACTGGTTCCAGGGAAAATTCTCTGATATGTTAACACTAAGGAATTTAAAGCTTCTGACCTTCTCCACCTCTATTCCCCTGAAGACTGGCTTGTGGACCTCCACCTTCTTCCTCCTGTCGGTGATAATAAGCTCCTTGGTTTTGCCAGCATTGAGTGAGAAGTTGTTGTGGTACCATTCAACCAGATTTTCATTCTCCCTACTATATATCTGCACCTGGGTGGAGATCTGTGGGTGGTGGCAACCGAAGGTCAGATATTTAAGCAGGATGTTGGGGCTGAAGGTCTCACCTTGATCGTCTTTGTTGATTTGTGGCATCTTTGTAGCATTGCTTCTTGTTTGCAGGGGTTTCCCTCCTTGTATTGAGTTCTGCTGCCACTCCTTCCAGCATCAATTTATCCCTGGTCCTCCTGGTGTGGATGTCCCTTTCAGCAGGACTCACAAGTCATGGTCTGTAAAGTAGAAGAAACAGTCTTTCTTCTCTCCTGCCTCTCTGCCAGTCACTCATTCCTTTGCCGGAGTAATTGTTACAAAGAGAGGTCCCCAATGGGGCTGGAACACTGGCAGAATTCAGGATTGGTACTGCAAGCTTTAAATGTTTAGACTGAGATCTAAAACAGCATATTTCCATTCAGATGTGTCTTCTGTGTCAAATACCCACTGCCCCATTTTTCAGTTGACAATTCCTAGTGGCACTGTAACTCAAATAGAGTGCCATTCATCATTCTGCAAAGCATTCATTTGGTCTCCAAAAAAACAGGCAGGAGCACTTTGGAACTTCAGAGGAATAGAATTAGCTCAGTCAGGGTTGGATTCACTTACTCCCTAAGCTATCTACATAGAGGATTGAGAGGAGATTTGATAGAGATTTGCAGAATTACGAGGGGCATAGACAGGGTAAATGGAAGCAGGCTTTGTCCCACCGGGGTTGGGTGGGACTACAAGCAGAGGTCATGGGTTAAGGCTGAAAGCTGAAAAGTTGAAGAGGAACATGAGGGGAAATTTAGAGGATCATGAGAGCGTGGAATGAGCTGTCAGCGCAGGGTGTGTATGCAAGCTCAATTTCAACATTTAAGAGAAGTTTGGATAGGTACATGGATGGTAGGGGTATGGAGGGTTATAATCCTGTTGTAGGTCAATGGGAGCAGGCAGTTTAAATGGTTCAGCACATATTTAATAGGCCAAAGGGCCTCTTTCAGTGCTGTACTTTTCTATGACTTCTCTGACATAGTGGACCCCATCAGAAACACCAATAAAATCTACTCGGACTACTTCAGCTGATATCAATGTACAAATATGACTTTTCTCCCCTCTGATCATCACTGGATGACGTGTCTCTTCTTCCAACCTTTCACCACTCTAGGATCTACTCAGGTAATCACTAGACTGGCAGGTCCAACACTGAAGACGCCCATACTTACCATGACAGCCCCATACTTATTTATAACGATAATCAGAAGATTGTAGGCAGGACAGCACAATAGTATCATGGTTGGTGCATTTCTCTATATCGCCAGTCAGCGATCACCGATTAGAGTTCTACTCCCACCACTGCCCATAAAGAGTTTATACATTCTTCCCATGACCACATATGTTTCTTTTAGCTGCTGCAGTTTCCACCCACAATTCAAAGACCTATGCTTAGGGTTTAGCGATTTGTGGGAAGGCTACGTTGACACCAGAAGAATGGTAAAACTTGCGATTGCCCAGCATAATCTCCACTGATTTAATTTGACATCAATGATCTATTTTAGAGTCATAGAACACTAACAGCGCAGAAACAGGCCCTTCGGTGCATCTCGTTCTTGCAGAACCATTTCCTTGCCTCATCCCAAAGACCTGACCCTCCATACGACTCCCATCCATGTACCTATCCAAATTTCTTTTAAACGTTAAAACTGACCCCGCATCCACCACTTGTACTGGCAGCTTGTTCCACACTCTCACCACCCTCTTGAGTGAAAAAGTTCATCTTAAGCATTTCACCTTTCACCCTTAACCCATGGCCTCTAGTTCTAGTTCTAAACTGTATTATACTTCCATGTTTCAATGTATATGTGACAAATAAAGCTAATCTTTAATCTTTGACTTCTATGGTGCCAAAACTATTTTTCAAATTCTGAGTTCCCAAATATCTGAAACTATGAATTCTGGTGGTTAAATAGGAACTAGAAGCTTCCTGTATTATTGCCCTGGGCTCTTCTTTAGCCTGTGCTAGAGCAATTTAAATCACTGCCTGAAATGTTAAACATAGCCCAAAACACTGACTCTTTACTCTTTTCCGTAGATGCCGCCTGGCCTCTTGAGGTCCTCCTGCGTTTTGTGTGCGTTGCAGACATTTAACCGGGCAAGGCATAGGAGGAGACACAAGAGACTGCAGATACGTAAATCTGAAGCAAAAGCCAAACTGCTGGATGAACAGGTCAGGAAGTTTCTGTGGAGAGCAATAGAGAGTTCCTGTGGATGGAAATGGATCAAGACTCTTCATCTGGACTGATATATTGGAGGGGAGAGGGTTATGTTCCTAATGCAATCAGATGAGATGAGTGTGGATAGAAGAAAAGTAGGCATGGATATGGGGGCCCAAAGGGCCCATTTTCATGCTGTGTAACCTTTTATAAACATATGACCATGATTCAAGACTTCAGAGTGTATTTTAATTTGACTTGTGTTTTGCATTATGCTATTTATGGAGTAGGTTATTAAATTGTCATGCATTATGTTTGCCCAATCTTTAGTTCAATGAATAAACTAAATTAATACTCTCAGTCAGTGACCTAGTATTTCCATTATAATACCCACCAAGCAATTATCTGTAATGGATAGTCCTTAAAGTCTGTAATAAACTGCAGAGTCAATTTTATCCTTTTTATATTAAAGTAATTTGCCCAGACTATGTGAGGAACTTCCTGTCTCCCTTGGGACCAACTAGTCTAGCCTCTTACATCCTATGTATAGGAGAGTGCACCATCGGATCACTCCATTCATCTTCTTGCTGACTCCGTTACCCACTTGATCTACCTACCTACCTATCTTATCTAGTTAATGATTTATTTATTTAGCGATACAGTGCTGTGTAGGCCTTTCCAGCCCTTCGAGCCATGCTGCCCAGCAAATCCTGACAAACCTCGTTAACTCTAACCTAATAATGGGACAAGTTAACCTACCTGGTAGATCTTCTGACTGTGAGAGGAAACTGAAGGATCTGGAAGAAACCCACACATTCCATGGAGAGGACATTGAATTAACTCTATTTCTTACATCCTTCACCTACGTGAGGAGTAAAAATCTTCATATTACGTCTCTGTCTGAATGTGCAATGTGCAAATTATAGTAATTTGTAATAAATAGTTTTACAGTAAGCATTACAACAGGACAATAAATACAGCATAGAAATACAATTGTGTCAGCATGAACCAATCAAGAAGCTGTCCTGGAGCCTGTGGTCCTGGCTTTTATGCTGCGGGTACCGTTTCCCAGATGGTAGCAACTGGAACAGTTTGTGGTTGGGGTGACTCGGATCCCCAGTGATCCTTTTTAAGCACCTGTCACTGTAAATGTCCTGAATAGTGGGAAGTTCACATCTACAGCGATTCCTTGCAGAACGGCGCAGGAAATGAACTCTGAACTCCGGAGCACCCCAAGCTGTAATAACGGCACACTAACGTTGCAATACCAGAGGAACGTACTTCCTCTGGCGACAAGTATGTTTTGGATATTCTTGCACAGTCATGATTCACTACTGCCAGAAAGATTTCCTAACGTAACAAATCACTGATGTTGCCTGTGTTTATATCTACACACATTGCATTGAAGGCTTGCTGGTCAGTTAGACCCAATGACTGCCTGCCCCTGGTATCTAGCTCAGGCATGTATCAGTTATTTTTTGTGAAATCAGCTTTAAAATCTTAGCAGGTTTCAATGTAATTAGCAAAGCATTGCAACTTTTTCTATAGTGTCATCACAAGCAGGAATTTCTAAATATAGGCCCAAAATTTAAGTTTCTATAGGGCTAAGCAAGAGGATCACAACCTTGTCGTGGTTTAGAGGCTTGCGTGCCACGATAACTTGGAGAGAGGGATGTTGGCTGGAGTCAGGGCTTTGTGCTCTTGGTAGGGTTGCCCATGCCAAACAAGTCAAAAGGTGGAGCCAGACTAAGAGTGGTCCACCAGTCCTCCAGATTCAGGGCTAACAGCCCTGACCAGTAAAAAAAAGGATATGGAAACAGCAAAGAAGAAACCTTTTACATCTCAGTGCGATGGTATCCCTGAGTCTCCATCTGGGACTCTCTGTAGTGTACACTGGGAGGAAGCTACTGACACGATGAATGAAGCTGTGAACACCACCAAGACCAAGATAAATGGCCAAGGAGGACCTTCATAGCTGCCCAAAACACCAGGGTTAACCATCAGAGGAGTACTAAAGTCTGTGTAGATGATATTAAGATAGTTTGCAATGTGCTGTCATGGTCAGAAGGAAGCACAGCTGATGAAAATAGTAGACTGAAGGGTTTACAGGGTAATTCGCAAACCCTCTGTTTGACTGAGTGGTTTAGTAGCTAAGGATGATGACAAATAGACATTTCATAAAGCATTGAGAAACCGCTTTAAAAACAGAAGATTTTTATTTTGACACATCCCGCAATCGCAGTCTTCACAAGCCACTCTCTGGTGGCCACCCAGTCTTTCAAGTACCCAGATGTTATGCTATCAAAGCTGTTCACATGCCAATGTATCGAACAAAGAGGGAAAGTAGCACTGCCAGGAGCTGATACCGGGGAGGGCTTGTTGATTTTCTTAGCTTTGTTTATGGCCTCGGCCCTGTAGGCAACAGTGAGACAACCAATTGTCAAATAGTCGGAATCTCTCTTTCACATCCTACACAACAGTGCATCAGTAAAGAAATCCCAAAGCTCCAGGGCCCATTGAAATGGAAGTTGTACCAAATTCCTGCATTTTCACGTCCTCCTCCCTTTTCAACTCATCTTCTTTTCATTCAGTCAGCTGAGCTGTTGGGGTGGGGTGGGGGAGGATGGCAGTATCGTAGGGGGGGCGGTGGAGAGGGGTGGGGGAAAGCAGCAAAAGGACTTTTGCCTTTGTAACAGTTTTGCAACCAGGACAGATTATAAACGGAAAACAAAGCAGGAGTCAGCAGGGGCAAAATGGAAGATAAAGGTAAGGTCCATAAATGTTAATGGAGTGAATCACAAGATAAAATAGTTTGATATGAACTGATTATGCTTTCTTACATTATGTTGCCCCTGCAGACTTGTTTGTTTTCCTTAATTGCTGTAAAGAGCGCATGTGAATGCTGTCATTAATGAAGAATGGACATGTTCATGTGAACCTTTAACTGCATCTACCCATACATTGTGAAGAAAAGACCTGCCAGGTTATATTGTTCATCATTCCAAAGATCACTAGTAAAATGCAAATAACTCACAGGAGTGCCTTTTGTATATCACTCTTTTAAAGCACACTTTAACTAAAGCATGTGGTAAAGGCAGCTTCTACCTACCACTTAAAGGGACCTTTGTATTTAGTCTGAAAACGTCAGCTCAAAATGCAGTTCTGATGAAGACAATTACATAACTTTAAACAGTTAAAAGTTCATGATCTTTTACACCAACCTTATCAGATGACATTTGACACGGCCAATAGATAGATAGATAGATAGATAGATAGATAGATACTTTATTCATCCCCATGGGGAAATTCAACTTTTAACAAATGGGGACATTTGACACGGCCAATAGGTATATTGTATTGAATATTTTCATTTGTTAAGGATATATTAGGCCAGTGACTAAATGTTTGGTCAAAGAAAAATACTTAAAGGAGCAATATAAAGAAGAATATGTATGAAAAGGAGACTGAAACGTTTTTGGGAGACAATTCTCTGTATCTGAATCAGAATTCTGGAGTTCCAACTTTAAACTCCCCTTTTACTTTTAAACATTAATTGGAATTGGAATTTCAGCCATTTTCTTTTTTTGCCATTTGCTACTTTTAATGTTGCCGTCCCAGAACAAACCATATCACAATCTGTTAGAATTTTGATTATCATGCATAATGAGAATTTTATAATTTGATTCTTGAGCGATCCCTAGCATAAGCAAAATCCAGTTTCCTAGTTTTATATTTAAGTGTGAGACCCAGTAACAGGTTGTGAACTCTATGTAGATATTAAACTCTAATCTATTCAGGTCTCCCGAGCCTCTTCCCCACCAGCGCCCGTCCAATCATTTTATGGAGAGCCGATAATAGCCTAAAGTCAACTGCACATACCTATTGCGAAGTCTCCAAAGTATTTTTATAGATTTTTTGATTGAAAGCTTACAAACTAAAATATGTATCCCTTTAAAATTGTATCTTAGCTCTATTTTGCATAGCCATAATTAGATACTTAAAAAAATGAAAATTTCAAATTTAAATGCAAAGAAATCTGATTGTCAGCATTGTGAAATCAATAAAATTTTACTTATTGATTGCCTCTGATGTGTTTTTGGAAGCTTTGAGGATTAGAAATAGAACAGAAAAATTGTTTTTGTTTAAAAATGTGTTTAACCCAAATTTCCTTCTCGCCATGAATGGGTGATGTTAACATCTTCATCCTGGCACTTCAAGGTCAATGATGCACAGCTGGGAGAACTAGATGGGAGAATAGCTTAGCTCATGGTGGAGTGGCGGAGCAGACTCGATGGGCCGAATGGCCAACTTTTGCTCCTTCGTCTTGCGATCTTGTAAAAAAATACTACTTTCCCATTGCAATCCAAAAGTGGAAGGGAAGAATCCATGACTCATTATAGAGAAAAATTAAGAGCCGTCTTATACACAACATGACATTTAACCTTCAATCAACAGCACCAAACAGTGGATTAACTGATGATAATCCCATGTCCTCAATTTGTCTACTGCATCTGTTTGAGTACCACTGACCATATTTCAGTGAGAAATTGGTTTGCTATGAAGGATTTGTACTTTGAGGATGTGAAAAGGTTACAGGATATCCAATCCAGAACTGATGTGCGTAGCTTGCAGTTATTTGAGATTTTGAAACTTGCTACCTCGTTGATATTTATATACCCCAAAACAGACATCCAAGAATTTGTATATGTCTCAGTGGCTGGATAAAACAAAAAATTCCTGTTATATGCCGCACTTAAAACATCGAACAAATGTTTCGAACAAATAAAATGTAACTCATTCGGAGTTTCAACCCGAAATGTCAACAGTTCCTCCCATCCCCCCCCAACAAAAACTCCTAGACCCACTGAGTTCCTCCAACAGATTGTTGCTCCAGGTATCAACACCTAGAGCCTTTTATATCTCCAAACAGCTTCTGCGGAAAGTCCCATGTTGTCTGTGCCAACTACAATGGCAAATTAAACTAAATCTACCTGTATGCACATTATTCTTACCCCTTCATTCCTTACACACTCACATGACTAAGTGCCACCTTCCAGCACTACCCCTGGCAGTACATCTCAGGCAGCTACCACCCTGTGTAAAATAAAATTACTCTGCATATCTCCTTTCAGCTGTCCCCCGCTCATTCTAAAGCTATGTCCTCCAGTATTTGACATTCCTACCTTGTGGAAAGGACCCTGACTCCCTAAGCCATCATCAGGTCTCCCCACAGCCTTCAAAGTTTCAGTGAAAACAATCTCCATTGGTTGAATCTCTGCTTATAGTTAACACTCTCTAATCCAGGCAACTTCTTCAGGGTTCCCTCCTAAGCATTTGCATCCTTCCTGCAATGAGGCGACTGTACTAACTTCAGCAGTCCTAACTGAGGGACCTCTCTGCCACATTCCACAGGCAATAAGAACATAAGAAATAGGAGCAGGAGAAGGCCATCTGGCCCGTCGACCCTACTCCGCCATTCAATAAGATCATGGCTGACCTGGCCATGGACTCATCTCCACCTACCTGCCTGTTCCCACAGCCCTTAATTCCCCTACTGTGCAATGTCATTGCTGGGTTCCTCCTCCAATGGCATCTACACGTGGCTGTCGCTAAAATGGATTCCACCTAGTTAGAGCACAGCGGAAATGGTCACCACCACGTGACAAGTCTGAGATAATTACAGAGGGTACATCATCCCTATCCCAAGCCTTCTTTGACCTCATTAGAGCTTTTAATTCTATCATTTAGTAGGGATTGTGGAACATCCTCCGCAAATTTGGTTACCATTTAAGCTCTTACTTACTGCCCATTATGCCTACTGCCGCTTAGGGCAGCAAAGAAGGTCCTCCATCTCTGTCTTCCCATGGCCATTGGCCATGGTCTTCGTGGTGTTCCGGGCTTTCTTCATCGTGCCAGCAGTTACCTCTCGGTTTTCAGTACTGTCAGCCATGCAAGTCCCTGATGGAGATTCAGGAATACTGTCGAATTCTGGAACACACGGATGAAGGATTCTTCAATGCTGTTTCAAAATAACACTTTTACTTGATCAGTCAGGGTTTCTAGTTGAACCCCCAAATCTGGAGAAACCGTGGAGCTCTCTTCGTCTGGCCTCTACCCTTTGACCTGTTTGGTATGTGTGACCTTACCAAGAGCCAAAAGCATAAAGCCCGGACTCCAGCCAGCATAGCTCTCTGGGTCATTGAGGCATGCAAGCCTCCAAACCACGACATGGTTGTGGTCCTCTTAGAAACCATTGAAGTTCAACTCCATCTTGTTAAATAACGGGTTTTAGGTTTAGATACAGCATTCTTAGATTTATTTGTTTGTCTTATTTCCATACTTTCTTGTCAGGATTTGTTTGTTAAAGTGTTCTCTTCTTTGTGCATTCTGATACAATAAGGTAATCTTTATGTCAAAGATTTTCCTCAGTACATTAATATTAACTTGACCACGATATATTGACATGACTGTTGCATCTTAGAAAAAAACCTTTATAATTTATCTTTATTGGAAGTCATTGCAGACATTTTACATTTCATACATTTTGCTTGACAGCCTGGATTCCAGGATTGTTGTAGTTAATTCAGCTTTACGCCAACATTTCTAGCCTAGGAAACAATAATCTAACAATGATAAATGGTTACTTATTCAGTACTGTGCAAAATTCTTAGGCGTCCTAGGATTTTTATATAAATTTTGTTTTAGATTTTTATTTCTTAGTCTTCTACATTAGTGTGTCAGCAAAGAGCAAATTTTCAATTTCCAAACATACATTTTCTGAAAAAATAAATGTTACAGAGAAATGTTTGTATTTTGTTAAAGAAAGTAACATTAAGTAATAGACCACTTGTCAAATAAAAACCTCATTAATTGTAGGTATATAGCCCAGTGCATGATTAAACAAAGATAATAAACGGGTGCCAATGATCAACGACAGAATGAGTTGAATGAACTAAACTAATTACCAGAAACAGAAATGGGTGTAGAAGGAATCAAACTAAGAGGTGAGGGTGACAGTTTAACTCTCAAATCATCAGTTTTTACACCATGGCAAGAGTGAGCATAGCAACAAGACACAACTGGTCATCCTGCACCAGCAAGGTCTCTCCTGAGCAGACATTTGTGGCAGACAGGTGTTTTGAGATATGCAGTCCAGGGTCTTCTGAAGAAGCACAAAGAAATGTGCAAGGTTGAGGATCAGAAATGCAGTGGTCGGCCAGGGAAACTGACTGTAGCAGACAAGGGATACGTCAAACTGACGCTCCGTCTAAATCAAACGGAGTCCAGTAGTGCTATCAGCTCTGATCTCAATGAAGCTACTAGAACCCAAGTGTGCCCCTCTACAATCCAGAGAAGTAGTCTTCTGCCAGAAAACCATTCCTCCAAAGTGGAAACAAAGCCAAGAGGATCACCTACACACAAAACCACAAAGACCGCAGTACTAGGCAATGGCAGCAAGTGCTCTGGACTGATGAGTCAAACTTTTTAACCATTAGCTCAAACAGTGGCACTTTGTAGAAGAGCTAGAGAGCGCTGCGTGGATGGGTGTCTGCAGCCAACAGTGAAGCACGGTGGAGGTTCCCTGCAGGTTTGGGTCTACATTTCTGCAAATGGAGTTGGTGATCTGATCAGAATTAATGGAATCCTCCATGCTGAGGAGTACTAGCAGATTCTCATCCAACGTACAGTACCATTAGGGAGGCGTCTGATCGGTCCCAACTTTGTGCTGCAGCAGGACAAAGACCCCGTGCACAGGGCCAAGATCATGGAGAACTATCTTCAGCAAAAGGAAGAACGGGGATTTCTGCAACAGCTCCGTCTCCACGGAGCTCTGAACTCAACATTATTGAGGCTCTCTGGGACTACCTGGAGAGGCAGAAGAAAGTAACACAGCCAGAGTCTGCAAAAGAACTGTGGCAAGTTCGCCAAGATGCTTGGAACAAACTACCAGCTGATTTTATAGAAAATCTATAAAATTTCTATAAAATCAGCTGGTATAAGGACCAAAGCTATATGTGGATTATTGTAAAGCCTCATAGACAATGGGTAATACATAGGATTACATGCATTTTCTTATATGATAATGTTCTGTTTAAGATAACATTATTGTTATCAGATGAGCTGTCCTCTGTCCAGTGCATAAATGCTATCAGAAGGGAAGTGGGCCAGCATCTCTACTTTCTTGAGAGGTTAAGGAGGTTGGATAAGTCACTGAATACTCTAAAAAAAAACCTTATATAAATGTACTGCTGAAAGTGTTCTGTCTGGTTGCATCATGTTGAGGTAGGGCAATGCAAATACACAGAACCAGGTTGAGCCAGTGGTGAAGAAGGCAAATGCAATGTTGGCATTTATTTCTAGAGGTAAAGAATATAAGAGCAGGGATGTGATGTTGAGGCTCTATAAGGCACTCGTGAGACCACACTTGGAGTATTGTGTGCAGTTTTGGGTTCCTTATTTTAGAAAGGATATACTGACATTGGAGAGGGTTCAGAGAAGATTCACGAGAATGATTCCAGGAATGAAAGGGTTACCGTATGAGGAATGTCTGGCAGCTCTTAGGCTGTATTCCCTGGAGTTCAGGAGAATGAGAGGGATCTCATAGGAATATTCTGAATGTTAAATGGCCTGAACAGATTAGATATGGCAAAGTTATTTCCCATGGTAGGGGAGTCTAGGACAAAACTTCAAGATTGAAGGATTTCAATTTAGAACAGAGATGCAGAGAAATTACTTTAGTCAGAGAGTGGTAAATCTGTGGAATTTGTTGCCACGAGTGGCTGTGGAGGCCAAGTTATTGGGCGCATTTAAAGCAGAGATAGATAGGTTCTTGATTATCCAGGGCAACAAAGGGCATGTGGAGAAGGCAGGGGAGTGGGGATGACTGGAAGAATTGGATCAGCCCATGATTGAATGGCAGAGCAAACTTGATGGGACAAATGGCCTACTTCTGCTCCTATATCTTATGGTCTTAAGGTCTAACCATCAGAAGGTGCAGAGAATATTGATTCAGCCCAGTCTGCCTTAGAAATATCTCTCCCTATCACTGAAGATATCTATGTGTGGTTTTGCCTCAAGAAAGCAACAGACATCATCAAAGATCCCCATCACCCAGGCCATGCTTTGTTCTCACTACCACTGTCAGGCAGAAGCCCAAAGTCCTAAGCCGATGAGTTCATAAACAGCTACTTCCCTTCAACCACTTGGTTCCTGAATCAACCTGCACACCCCCAATCACTACTTCAGTACAGCAACACTCTGACTCCTTCGTACTACAATGGCTTACGCAGTGCAGTTCAAGTCCAGCACAAAGTGTAAACAAAGCACTGCTTTGATTCCCTTTTGAAAAATTCCTACTATTCAATCATGTCATCACAGCAACTAATTTGTCTAATATTGTCAGTGCCTTGAATGTGCCTCAGTTTCTTGCCCAGCATTTTTGCCTCATTTAGGTCTCAGAAACCGGGTGGTGAATTTTGAGGGGCCAGTATGTAATCTTTCCATGAGCATTTCTATAGTTCTGTCATTGACTGGTTTATCCAACAAATGCAGTAATCTGTGCCCAGCATATGTAATTAACCCAGTAATTACTGCCATATGTAATTAACAGATGTGGATAAGTAATGATCTATATGGTCATCCGACCAAGAGTCAGCTTGGCTCAGTGAGTAAACAGATTCTGGAAACATGCCCCCACCCCAGAGACATGAGCACACAGTCAGACCTAACACTTCAGTGTGGCACTGAAGGAATGCTGCTTTCTTTTGGACGAGACTTTAAGGAGAGCTCCCATCTGTCTTTTAAAATGTTTATAGATGGTTGCAAGCCAGTACTCAAAGCAGAGGGGCTCTCCTCATATCCTGGTTGGCAACTGTCCCTCGGTCAACGCCACCAAAAAGCAGACTAACTAGTCACTTAAGCACTGCTGTTTTGAGGAAATTGCTCCACGTAAGTTGACTGCTGTATGCCCACTCATCCACAGTGACAGTATTTCAACAGTAACTTATCAACTGAGAAATATAGTGGGATTTGAATGGTGCTCTATAAAAGTGTTTTTTTTCTTCTTTCCTTTCTAATCAGATGCATAGTTCCACCACTATCTGATTTATTCACAGGCCTTGTGGTTGCATGTGGCTGGAGTGACTTAAAGTAACTCAAAGAAGGATATGATATTCCTGAAAGCAATGGGAATGTTGTACTTGTCTATAATGGCCAATACTGCCATTTAGGCCTTCATTTAATGAATTGGTTCTGTTGGAACAGCTGCCATTGTTAGTTTAAACTCTGTTTAAGTCAGTATTTGTTATTTGATTTAAGTACATTGAAAAGATTGGAACCTGGTCCAACAGCAATAATAAATGGGAAGATTTGTGTTTGACATGTCAGCCATCCTCTTAGCAATTAGGTTCGCTCCTTGCCAAAATAATCATGGCCTGACATGCCCACATCTGTATCTAATCCAAAACCGCTGGGGCTCTTGCCACAGTAATAGGCTTGGTGCAGGATGTGGGGACAGAGAAGAGGATGAGCACTGAGAGGATAAGGCCAGCTGTAGTCCACCATTTTGGAGGGAGTATTAAGCAGAGGAACATTAAAAACGAACTGTTGGCCTGACAAGATGAAAACCATTCAGGTTAAGGGAACTAATTTTAAAAATAAAATACATACACTTTATTGTGAAATTAATTCAAATTTAGGAGAAGATTCCAAAGTTGTCAAGCCGAGGAGTGGTAGTGGGGATAAGCCTCCACTACCTATAAATGCTCCTCAGGACTTGCGCCTCAAATAGCCTCTGACAACCAAGTCCAATTCCTGGCCTTCTCATGTGGCTTAGCCTCTAAGCCCGGCAGAACTGTTTCTACTGACAGGAGAAGGGGCGAAGGCGGGTCCTGGCGCCTTAAAGCCAGTGCTTCGGGTAGATGGAGCTCATCAGCCTAGGAAGGCAGTCCGTCTAAGAGAGGGGAAACTCTGATTTCAAACCTCCGCTGCCTTGCAGCCATACCCACTCATGGGAAAGGCTTCGGGAGTAAACCCTGAGGACAAATCCGGAGCTGGAGTCCCTAAGGCAGTCCGATGTTGCCTTCAACCTCGCTCTGGCAACTCCTGTGACGACACTGGTGTCAAGCTGTATCAGCTCTTGCCCTTCCCTTGGACAACATCGGTGTCGTGGAGAGGGGAGACTCGCTGCATGGGCAACTGCTGGTCTTCCATACAACCCTGCCCAGGCCTGCGCCCTGAAGAGCACACTCCAGCAGACTTTCCAGGCGCAGATCCATGGTCTCGCCAGACTAACGGATGCCACCAATTCAAATTTAATAATGAAGTATGGCCATTAAATTATAATCTATCTATTTAACCATAACATCTATAATGTTAAGTGTGGTAACAGCGTCACACAAAATTGAGATTGGGACAACTGAGACTGCATTTGCTATGATCTGGATAACATAATAGACACTAGAGGAATTCAGTGGGTCAGGCAGGATCTATGGAGGCAAATGGACAGTTCATACTTCAGGTCAAGACTGTACAGTTGACTGAAACGTTGACTGTTCTCAGATTGAAATAAGATTTATTGGGACAAGTGTTTATTTTTAATAGCACATTAGCATGTACCACAGGAGCAATTATCCTTAAAATTTAGTGAGATTTAAGACAGTAATGCAAAAATCAAAGAGGTAGAAAGGAGAGAGTTCAAAGGAGGTTCACAAAAATTATTTCGGGACTAAACAGCTTGTCATAGGAGAAGCGTTTGATGGCTATAGAATGGGGGTGACCTCATTGAAACCTATTGAATATTGAAAGGCCTCAAAAGAGTGAATGTGGAGAGGATGTTTCCCATGGTGGGGAAGTCTAAGGCCAGAGGACACAGCCTCAGGATAGAGGGACGTCCATTTAGAACAGAATTGAAGAGGAATTACCTCAGGCAGAGAGTGGTGAATCTGTGGAATTCGATGCCACAGGCGACTATGGAGGCCAAGTAATTGGGTATATTTAAGGCAGAGTTTGATAGATTCAGATTAGTCAGTCCATGAAGGGATATGGGAAGAAGGCGGGAGACTGGGGCTGACAGGGAAAATGGATCAGCCATGATGAAATGGCAGAGCAGTCTCACTGGGCCAAAAGGCCTAATTCTGTTCCTATGTCTTATGGTAAAGAGGTTGAGACATTGATGCTTAAAAGCACAACCTCCTGTTATGAATTGAAGAATATCAGCATTGCTCACAAGGCTGCTTTAGAGATGTTCAGCTATAGGAGACTGCAGAGACAGAGAGATGTGAGACCATGGAGAGGTTTCTGAACATGGTTAGTATTTTTATTATTCAGCAATGGGTTAACAGGAACTTGTGTAAGTCAGTAAGTACAGAGATGATGTGAAAAGGGGAGTTAGTGATGCACCATCAATAACTCTTGGAGATGGGAGGCAAAAGATAGGCTTTTATTAGCTGCAAACGTGACCACAACATCCTGGAGACTGAGGGAGGAGCAGTGCCCCAATTGCCTTTATACAGGGGTCTGTGGGAGGACCCACAGGAGTAGTCAGCAGAGGGGTGTGTCCAGACAGGTATACACATAGTTTACCACAGTTAGTACAAGTTAGATCCCAGGAACTTTGGATAACTGATTCCTGATTACTAAAGGCGATCATTTCACTCTTCCCAAACCTTCTGCTCTTCGAGCAGTCTACACTAGGCAATCTGGAGACCATGAAGGAGGGAAAATAAGTAGTGGATGTCATGAGTATCCTCCCAGTCAAAAATATCAAAGACAAATAATAGAAGCACAAATACCAAACCAACATCCAAAAGTTCTGCTGTCTGTCCTGCTGAGTTCCTCCAGCATTTTGTGTGTGTTGCTCAGTTTTCCAGAAGCTGCAGATTTTCTTTTGTTTCATAAAGTTCCTGTTGGACACATCAGGAAAACACAAACAAAAACTAATTAGTGATGAGAAACAAATATCTTGTTCAGATTTGCAATTACTGACATATAGAGTTTGGGACAAATTGGACCAGGATATTAAATATAATTTTAAATATACTTACGTGGTTTGTATGTACGCAGTTGAAAAAATATCATAATTTCATTAGCAACCAATTTACACATATTTTTGAGATTTGTTCTTGATTTTTGAGATTTATGCAAAATAAGACTTTCTTATTCACTTGCATTTTAGAATTAGCCAAACTGCGCAAATGTTCAGTCCTGCCTATAAGAACCCGTGGCTGAGCAAAATTGGAAGCACCTTCCTGATCAGCCATTCATCATCACTAGCTTGGAAAGATCTCAGGATTGAAGAGTTAATTTAAAATTTGAGATGTTGAGCTGAAATTTATATTCCAGGTTCAAATATAGGGTTTTCCCACAGGCTTATTGAGTTTATTCGGTAAATAGCTGAGCTAAGCTAAATAAAAAAATCACAGGTTCAATACAGTGCATAGTCAACCAGTTACAGCTGCTCTTGGAGGCTCATTAGGGAAGATAAAATGAGACAGGGTTCCTACATCAAACTGTAAACCTGAAGATCTGTAAATGTGTGATTATATAAGTCAGGAAGATAAAGGAACTGAAGTTGATTGCAAGGATGGATATTGCCCAATCTTAACTCTATAGACTATGTACAGTTCCTGGCAGCTTTGGAAGGCAAATACGGGTCAAAATTTCTGTTTCTTCCTGTCAACATTAGGTAGCAAAATCATGATGTCAGAAATCTGAAATAACGACTCAAAAATCTCAATTGAAGAATATAAACTGTGTCAGGCAATTAAACAGCTCAAGATTCAAAATTGTTTACTGTCATTTCCAGCACAGAAGTGTGAAAGAGAGCAAAATAATTGTTACTCCAGGTCCAATTACAGCACAAAGAAAAACACAATAAGATAACACAATAATAAAAAGCACAATAAATATAAATAAGCAAGATAGCTTATATACATTGATTGTATGTACATACATAAACTCTTGCTAAGTACAGGAGTGTCTGTATTATAAGGTGACTCTGGCAGGAAATGATGAAGTAGCAGTAGTGTGAGTCACTGGGTGGAGGTGTTGATCAGTCTTACTGCTTAGGGAAAGTATCTGTTTTTGAGTTTGGTGGTTTTTGTAGCCTCCTCCATGACAAGAGTGGGACAAGCAGTTCATGAACAGGGGGGTAGGATCCTTAATGATACTGCTGGCCTTTTACTAGCTTCTTTCTGTATAACTGTCCTCAACAGCATGTAGGCTAGTGCCAGTGAACCGTTGTAGAGCCTGTCGTGTATGTTTCGTACCGAGCAGTGATGCAGCATGTTAGGATGCTCTCTACTGCGCATCTGTAAAAGGTCTTGAGTATTGAGGCACATAGTCCAGCTCTCTTCAGCCTCCTCAAAAAGTAGAGGGATTCATGAGCTTTCTTGATTGTGTAAAACGTGTTTTGGGACCACGAGAGGTGATGCAAGATGTGCGCTCCTAACAGTTTGAAACTTCTTGCAGTTTCCACTTCTGTGTTGTCAATGTACAGAGGGGTGTGAGTAATGCAAGTTCTCCTGACATGGATAACCATCTCCTTTGTCATGTTAACATTGATGAAGAGTTTATTCGCCTGGCACAAGGCCTCAAGCCTCTCTGTCATTGTTGGTGATGAGCCCCGCCACAGTCACGTCATTGGCGAGACTGACCATGTGATTACTTGGGAGTTTGGAAGACCAGTCATGAGTGAGCAGAGTGTACCGCAGTGGGTTCACCACACAGCCCTGTGGGGGCATCTGTGCTGAACATGATGAGGAGGAAGGAGAGGCTGTGCATCTTGACTATCTGAAATCTGTTGATTAGGAAGTCCAACAGCCAGTTGTATTGAGACCATGGAGTAAGAGTTTGTTCACCCAGGGTCTGTGGGACAAAAGTGTTGAATACCAACTTTAAGTCCAGAATCAGCACTCTGACATAAGAGTCCTTGCTTCCTAGATGTGCCAGGACCAGGTACATGACAGATACTTTGGCAACTGTCATAGAGCGATTCTATCGGTAAGCATATCAGTGAGTGTCGAGCGTGGCAGGAATGGAGTTTTGGTGTGTGCCTTTACCAGCTGCTCAAAGCACTTCATGATGATTGGCATTACCGTCACTGGGTGGTAGTCATTTAGTTTTGAAGGTGTAGAATTCTTTGATCATAGGGATGAGGGTGGCCAATTTGAAGCATGTGGGGTTATCAGACTGTATGTGAGTGAAGTATTGCAGATAATGGAAGAATCAAAAACACAAAAGGCTCTGCAGGTGACGGAAATTCAGAATTTCTGCACTGACACTCATGGTCTTGGGGTGGGAGGTGTGGGGTTTGTCCTTAATTGCCTGAGTTCTGGAGACATTGTAGATGAGGGTCTTGCAGCCTGAGATGGTTCAGGGAATGGTACTGGGCTTCTGACTGATGATATGGAGGGTTGTTCCATAAGGCACTTGTTCATTCGGAGGGCCAGAGTGGTAAGGCTTTCGAGGACAGTGATCATCTCCTGTGTCCCAGTGGCCGTCATGGTAATCGGCCAGCAGCGCTCCACATTCCAGGCGTAAGGGTCTTGAATTCCATAGTCTAATCCAGCACCAAACATGAGCCTTGATGCAAAGTATCCAGCCTGCTCCCCTCCCCCTTCCACTTCCCGGATTGTCAAAAACCCAGCACATCTCAGTGCAGAGTTCCTCAAATTTATTATAAAAGCTTGTTCTATGGTACCCGTTAGCCGTGGCCCGAGACAGAGCTTGCCCAGCCAAGAAAGCGGTGACCAATCTCGGCTCGACCCATAGGATACAGAGATGGATGGGGCTCAAAGTGTAACACGCACTGGGATAGGAAGGAGGGCACTGGGTTGGGGATCCGTCGAATCCAGGGCTCAGAAAGAGGTGACTGACTGTCGTGGGGTTGCTGTATCGAGACGGAGAGCTGGAAGAGAGTGGCGAGCAGATGGTCAGTAGTTTCCTGCTACTTCTGGATTGTTTACTCATGCAAACGAATGACATCCTTGAGGCAGGCATCATCTGCTGGGTCAATCGCTTGGGGTATAAAAGGCTTCAACCAGTACTTGTATGGGAGAAAGCTTACCCCATTACTAATCATCAACAAGTAGTGTCCATTTTCAATCCATGGAAGGATGTTCCACTAACGGCCGCAGCACAAGTGCAGAGATGGTCTCTGTGGAAGACACAACTACAGATCAAATTCAATAGGATGAGTAATCATTGAAATGCTGATCTATTGTCCCGTTTACCCTTTGAAAAGGAAATACTGGAAAAGTTTACAGAAGAAGGCCTTCCTCTTGATGTATTCTCCCTAATGCAAGTTGGAAGTCACCCTTTAACAGCAGTGACGATCCAAATGAAAACCAGAAAAGACCCCACACTGTCCCAGGTCTACGTGGCCAGCAAAAATGGCTGGAATGTGCAGCAGCAATTCCAGCTCCCCCATTTTTGCCAACACTAGGATGAACTTACCCTTGACAGAGGTTGCCTTAGTGATGACTGAGAGTTGTACCATCCAAGCTGAGAGCTAAGGCGTTGGACGAGATACAATGTACGACGGTCATCTAGGCGTGGTCAAAGTGAAAGAGTTGGCTTACAGTCATGTCTGGTGGCCTGCGATAGATCAGTAGATCGAGTGGCTTGCCAAGCACTGTTAGGGATGTCAACACGTCCAGAAGATTCCAAGAGCAGAGTCTCTCCATCCCTTGGAATGGCCTGCGTTGCTCTGGCAGAGGATTCATGTAGATTTTGCTGGACACAAATTTTGCTGGATACATGGGCACAAATTTTTTTGGTAGTAGTGAATGCAGCTACAAAGTGGCCAGGGTGTTCCCAATAGCCTCCACTACAGCCTTGCACACTGTTGATATGCTAAAAAGACTAAAGACTCTTCTCTAGGACTGGTGTTCCAGAACACTTGGTCAGTGACAATGGACCACAGTTTCTTACAGAACAGTTTCACTCATTCCTGAAAATGCATGGAAGAAGACATATTACATCTGCACCGTACCATCCAGCCACAAATGGCTTGACAGAAAGGTTTGTCCAGAGTTTAAAAAGCACACTGTGAGCACTGAGAACACGTTGCACTGACTCTGAAGGAGGAGCTCACCAATTTCCTCCTTGCATATCGCATTGCAGCACCCTCCGCAATCAGCGACTGAGCAGTTCTGCTGTTCCTGGGTCGTCCCTTGCACTCACGCTTGGATCTCAAACCGCATCTCTGGAGTACGCAGAGACAAATAGCTGAGGCAGATTGAGGGCTTCTCAAACAAGGAGGTTCAATGTTTCACTCCTGGATAAACAGTCCTGGTGAGGGACTGCAGAGGTGATCAAAAGTGGGTGCTTGGAAAGACTAGAGACCAGACTGGACCACTATCCTACACAGTGGAGATTGCATTAGATGAGGAGAGTAGAGAAGAAGAAGGGTTCCAAAGCTCTGAGAACCACGTCCTCCAGTCCCAGAGTCAAAGCCAACAACCACCGAGGGAAGTTTCACAGCCACAATTCTCTGCTGCCAGGTAGAATGACACCCCCCCCCCCACCACCTCCACTTGTCAAAGTATAAGTATATAAAACTATGTGAATGGCAGACATCATAATGCCACCATGTCATAAGTGAGCAGCTCACTAATGGAAAATTGAAACTAGACATGTTATCCTCAGCTCGCCCCTGTTTTTCTTTCAATTAATTAATTTACAAAACGTAACAATAGCTCAGGTTAGTGGCCGAAGAGCAACTATCTTCAGCTGCTTCATCAGTGGTCAACGGCGAGGAAGTTCCATTCCATTTGCATCTCTTCAGCAAATGAAACAAACCATGGGCACATGCTGCAAGAACAGGACGTTCAGGTGTGGGATAAGAAACATAATATTCAGGTGAAAGCACCAAGCAGTGACCATTATCAACAAGAGTGAGTCCAACTATAATGTGCAAAGGCGTGACTATGACTGTGTCTCCCACCATCAGTATCCCAGGGGTCAGCACTGATTAGAAACACATTAATATTGTGGCTCTGAGAGCAGGTCAAAAGCTGACAATCCTGAGGTTTAAGTGAATAATATGGCAGAAAGTGAGGACCATCAGCTAATTGAAATTCATGGCAGTCATCTCTTGCATAATTTTTTTCATACTTTTTGGCACAACCCTGCAAGATTATCCACTATGGTTTTGATGAACTCATCTTCCTTGGTTTGTTTCTTCTTTCCCCGAGGCAATAAGAAAAGTACATCACATCCAGTCTTCATGGCCCTTTGAGTGTCATCCACCACTCAAGTATCATAGCTTATAGCATAGCATACTTCATCTTGGCTTGTCCTCTTCCCCCATCCTTTGATTCCTCTGTCTGGAATCTGTTAATTAAGAGCTTAACTGCAATAACTGAATACCTCCTGACAGCTCAAAGCTTTTCTGCTACCGACAAGACACAACCCAGGCCATCTTCGTTTACCCAGATGAGGGCAACTGCTGAACCCAAAAAGCTTGAAACCAGCTGTGATAGAGCACCCCCGACTGGCAAGTCAGATACCACCCTAAGTATTCATTCCATCACCGTGCACTATGTCTGCAGTGTAAGTCACCTGCAAAAAACATTGTAATTACTCTGAAAGCACCTCCCAAGCCCATGATCTCTACCAAGACATGGACATCAGGTGCACAGGAACAGCATCACCAGCAAAGTCCTCTCCAGGTTGCAGTCCACCCTGATGTGAAAATGTAACACTATTCCTTCTTTTTTACTGGCTTTAAATTCTGAAATTTCCTGCCCAACTGCACCATAAGGAACAAATTCATTGGAAGGACTGCAGCAGATCAAGAAGGCAGACTACCACCTTCTCAAGGGCAATGAGGGATGGGCAAATAAATTAAAACCTAAAATAGCAATCCTAAATCTACCCATGTCGCCCGATCCAGAGGCTATTCCCAACATGTGTCCTCAGTCACATGCACGTACCACACAGGTTTTTGTATTCTGCTTCTGAAATTCGTCTCTATTGAAAGCAAACGGAGGTAAACTTTGGGGAAAAAAATCCGCAAAGAGACTTTGCTCCTGTTTCAAACACTTAGCACATGCTCCCAATGATAAATTTCTATCTATTTTTGGAAGGATACAATTGTCGCTTCTCTACCTGGAGCAATAAATCACATGTAAAAGTAACACTTCGTGCATTATGTTTTAATGGCTTGTGTGAATAATATGGCAGGAATTGAGGACCTTTATCTGATTAAAACTTGTGGGACATCTCTTGCAGAATACTTTATATTTTTTGGCACAACCCTGCAAGATCATCAACTTCAGACTCATAGCCATAGGCTCCCACATGGACCCCAGCTACGCCTGCCTTTTTGTAGCCATGGGCCCCAGCTGTGCCTGCCTTTTTGTAGCCATGGGCCCCAGCTGTGCCTGCCTTTTTGTAGCCATGGGCCCCAGCTGTGCCTGCCTTTTTTTTGGCTCTGTGGAACAGTCCATGAGCCAAGTCTTCCCTGTTAATGCTCCCCAATTCTTTCTGTGCTACATTGACAATTGCATTGGTGCTGCTTCATGCACCCATGCTGAGCTCATCATTTTCATAAAGTTTGCCTCCAACTTCCACTCTGTCCTTAAATTTACTTGGTCCATTTCTGAAACCTCTCTCATCTTTCTCAATCTCTCTGTCTCCATCTCTGGAGACAAATTGTCTATCAATACCTTTTATAAACCTCCCAACTCCCATAGATATATTGACTGCACTTCTTCCCACCCTGTCTCCTGTAAAGAAGGCATTCACTTTTCTTAATTCCTTTGTCTCTATCACATTGGTTCCTAGGATGAGATTTTCCTTTCCAGAACATCAAAGAAGTCCTCTTTCTTTGAAGAGTGTGATTTCGCTTCCTCCACCATTGATGCTGCCCTCACCCGCTTCTCTTACATTTCCCAGACATCTGTCCTCACACTATCTTCCTGTGGCCTTAACAGGGAAAGAGTTCCTCTTCTCCTCATCTACCATCCCATAAACCTCCGCATCCAGGACATTATTCCCCAGAGCTTCCACCATCTTCAACAGGATACTACAACCAAACATATCTTTCCCACTCTTCATTTCCCTCGATGATCACTCCATCCATGATTTCCTTGTCCATTCATCTCTCACCACTCACCTCCCTCCTGACACTTATCCCCGCAAGCAGAAGTGCCACACCCACCCATTCACCTCCTCCCTCACCTCCAGTCAGGGCCCTAAACAGTCCTTCCAGGTGAGGCAATACATCACCTGTAAAACCTGTTGGGGTCATTTACTGTATCCAGTGCTCCCAATAAGGCCACCTCCATATCCAGACTTAGATTGGGGAACTGCTTTGTCTGCAAAAAGCAGGAATTCCCTGTGGTTAACCATTTAAATTCCTATCCCCATTCCCATTCCAACATCACAAACAAGAGAAATTCTGCAGATGCTGGAAATCCACGCAACACACACAAAATGGTGGAGGAACTCAGCAGACCAGGCAGCATCTAATCTATGGAAAAAAAGGACAGTCAACATTTCGAGCTGAAACCCTTAGGCAAGACTGGAGAAAAAAAGCTGAGGAGTAGTTTTAAAAGGTGAGGGGAGGGGAGAGAGGCATCCGCATTCTGATATTTGCATCCATGGCCTCCTCCACTGTCGTGATGAGGCCACACTTAGGTTGGAGGAACAACACCTTATATTCCATCTGGGTAACATCCAAACTGATGGCCTGAACACCAATTTCTTAAAATTTGGTATTTCCCCCAACCCCCTCCCCACTTCTCCTTTTCCCATCCCCTTTTCCCTCTCTCACCTCATCTCACCTATCAACATCCTTCCCCCTCCAGGTTTCATCTATCACCTAGTGGTTCTCTCTCCCCTCCCCTCCCCTTTTAAATCCACTCCTCAGCTTTTTCTCTCCAGCCCTGCCAAAGGGTTTTGGCTGAAACGTTGACAGTGCTTTTTTCCATGGATGCCGCCTGCCCTGCTGAGTTCCTCCAGCGATTTGTGTGTGTTGCTCCCATTGCAACATGTCGGTCCACGGCCTCCTCTACTGCCAGGATGAGGCCACTTTTGATTTGGAAGAATAACAAGTCATATTCTGTCTGGGCAGCCTCCAGTCTAATGGCTCGAACGTCGGTTTCAGATTCAGATTCAGTTTATTGTCATTTAGAAACCACAAATGCAATGCAGTTAAAAAATGAGACAACGTTCCTCCAGAATGATATCACAAAAGCATATGACAAAACGGACTACACTAGAAAATCCACATAACGTTTGGCAATCCCCAATCCAGAGTCCGGAGAGGCTGATGCGTATTAATATCGCACTACCATCTTAGCACGTTCCCCAGAAAGGAGCTCCAATCCCACCAGACAAATAAGACCAAAAACTAAAGCTACAAGACCTGCACAAAGCCACATAGTTACAACATATAGTTACGACAGTGCAAACAATAGCATAATTGATAAAAAACAGACTATGGGCACAGTCTGGATCCCCTTTTGCCTCTTCTCTTCTCCTCACCTTCCTATCACCTCCCCCTGGTGCCCCTCCTCCTTTCCTTTCTCCCTCGGTCCACTCTCCCCTCCTATCAGATTCCTTCTTCTCCAGCCCTGCCCCTTTTCCACCTATCACCTCCCAGCTTCTCACATCGTCATCCTCTACCTCACCCACCTGGCTTCATCTATCACCTTCCAGCTTGTACTCCTTCCCCACAGCCTACCTTCTTATTCTGGTTTCTTGGCCTTTTGTTTCCAAGGGGTTTGGCCCAAAACATCGACTGTTTATTCTTTTCCATAGATGCTGCAGGACTTGCTGAGTTCTTCCAGTATTTTGTGTGTATTGAAAATCAACTACTTTTGATTCGCTCATCTTGCCTGATTTAATTCACCTTCTCCTGAGGTAGAATAATGCTTCCAGGCTTCATGTCTCTTTCAGGTCACCCACCCACTCCTGCTCGAATATCACAACTGATCTTGTACTTCATTTTAACTTGTCTTCTTCCCTAATTCTTTGATTCCTCTGTCTGGGATCTGTTGATTAAGAGCTTAACTACAGCTACTGACTTCTGTCTTCCAAAGATTCACCTCACTTTGATTAATGATTGTATCTCTGAATTTTTGTCCTAGGTGGCCAACCCTTTCAGATTATGTTCCCTAATTCTAGTCTCCAAGTCAGAAGTGTACGTCTTTATTTTCTATTTTATGTGTCACATTGAGGTCATATCTTTTGCTTCTAAACTGCATGGAACAGAAGCCCACTTACTTAGCCTCAAACAGTGTCTCCCTGTGAAAGTCCCAAGATCAAACATCTCTCGAAGCCAATCAGAATTTTGTAAGTTCCAATCGTTTCTCCATGCTCATGTAAATAAAACTTAGTCCACTTTACATATCCTTGAGGATCTTGACTGGCTATATTTCATTAGGAGTTTGAGGAGATTTGGTGTGTCACAGAAGACACCTGCAAATATCTACAGGTTGTACTGTGGAGAGCATTCTAACTGGCTACATCACTGTCTAATATGGAGGTGAGATGCTGCTCCACAGGATGGAAATAAGTTGCAGAGAGTCGTAAACTTTGTCAGCTCCATCATGGGCACTAGCCTCGTAGTATCCAGGACATCTTCATGGAGCAATACCTCAAAAAGGTGATGTCCAACATTAAGGGCCACCATCACCCAGGACATGCCTTTTTCTCATTGGAAGGAGGTACAGAAGCCTCAAGGCACACACTCAACGATTCAGAAGCAGCTTCCTCTCATTTGCCATGTGATTTCTAAATGGACATTTAACCCATCAACACTACCTCACTACTTTTTAAATTCTATTTTTGCACTACATATTTCATTGAACTATTTAATATATATACTTACTGTATGTTGTTTTTTTGCATTATTATTGCATTGCACTGCTGACATATGCCAGTGATGTTATACCTGATTCTGACTCAGATTCTTCTGATTCTGTCATAAAATTTACAATACTCTTCTGTACAAGTAATTAAAGGTCCATGTGCTCCATTATGGGAACATGACTGACCTGCCATCTCAGGAAGCTGTGTGGAGAACGTTTGCTGCACTTCCATCTGTAGCAAATACTTACTTCCTCAGTTAGTAAGACAGGATTTCGATACAACAGAATTGTGCACAATAATTCAGTTTTGGCCTCATCACGGTACCATCTGAAGCGCGCGCGCGCACAGACAACACACACACACACACACACACACACACACACACACACACACACACACACACACACACACACACACACACACACACACACACACACACACACACACACACACACACACACACACACACACACACACACACACCTTGCAACCCAAAGAGAGCAGAGGCCTTTTCAACACGACAGTAACTTTAGTCAGTACAGCACAAGAATTGAACTTTAGCCCTTGTGCCCAACGTGTTGCAGTGCTAGAAACAAATGACAATGCAAGAGCAATTTATTGATGTCTGTCAGAGCTGGGGATTCTATTCTGATATTTTGACACAATTAGGATTGGATTGATATCATCAATATCAGGCTGGCACACATAATGAATCTCGATAACTGTACTGACCCTTCATTACCTTTTGCTTGAACAGAGGCCTTAGCAAATGGCTGCTTATTACATCAAGCTTGTGATTAATTTTCTATGTAAACTTAACTTGTCTCTGACAAATACAGTTGATCTGTCAAATCAGTGTTCAATTTAAATATTCAACAATCTTTTCATCCTGGAAATATTAAGGAGAAAACTTTGCCTAATTGCATGGTTAAGAAGCAACAATAACTGGCGTTAATATTCATATAATCATTCAGCTTCAGTGCCCTTCTTTTTCGCAGCGATATACAGAACATTCTGCTCATTAGTGCTGTTTTCAGAGATAGACTGAATTTTATGCTGGTTTTTGCAGATGGACAGATAAGGGCTACATTATCAGCATAAAACAGACAATTAGCAGAGTGGCCAGCAACATCGCATCCTACAGCAGTTTCACATATTGCTACATCAAGGTCACGAACGCATGCATCAAATAGCATGGCTGAGAGACTACCCCTCCCCCATCACGACTATCATTCCCCCCCCCCCCACCACACCTCACCCCACAACTATACTCACTTCATGCAGATGGTAGGTGGCAAGAGGAAGAGATAAAATAGAGACCAAGTGTGTTAATGGGTTCCTAAGGATCTTGATCTGTTACCCATTTCACAATACTCTGCTGTAGAATTAATCGGAGGTCCTTGAGCATCATGGGGACGTAAATAAATAAAGAGAAGTAACACTTATTATTAAATGGGGCCTTTTGGGAGAATTGTAGCTTTTCGCTGGTGTAAATGGACATTAGTGCAATGATTTAAAGAGCAAAGTATATTCACAATATTGGGAAAATGGAAACAAAACATGACTATAATCATCTCCCAGTAAAATTTTCACAAAGGAAGAAAGAACTGACATTTATATACATACTCTCATGATATTGCAATATCCCAAAGCATTTGATGGGCAATAGTTTTAAAGTATACACTCAATGGCCACTTAAAAGTATACATGTACACCCGCTCTTTATGCAATTATCTAATCAGCCAATCATGTGGCAGCAATTCAATGCATAAAAGCACGCAGAAGTGGTCAAGAAACTCATCTGTTGTTCAGACCAAGCAACAGAATGGGGAAGAAATGTGATCTAAGTGAGTTTTACCATGGAATAATTATTGGTGCCAGACGGGGTGGTTTGAGTATTTCAGAAATTGTTGATCTTCTGGGATGTTCACACACACCAGTCTCTAAATTTTACAGTGCATAAAACAAAACAAAAACCATCAAGTGAGAGGACATTCTGTGAGTGAAAACACCTTGTAAGTGAGAAAGGTCAGAGGGGGATGGTCAGACTTGTTGAAGCTGACCGTAAGGCCACTGTAACTCACATAACCACGTGTTATAACAGTGATGTGCAGAATAGTCTCTGAACACACATGTTGAACCTTGAAGTGGATGGGCCACAGCAGCAGAAGACCATGAACATGCACTCAGTGGCCACTTTATTAAGGACAGCAGGCACCTAATAAAGTGGTCACTCAGTGTAATTCCTCTTGTAATGTAGGCAACACATGAACCAAAAGACACAAGTAGCAGTTTTTTAATAGCCAGTTAGTTGTATGCTGGAAAAATAAATATTTTCTTGGACTCTAAAAAATGCACTCAAAGTATTAAATTTTTTTTACCGAGTCAGCATAAATATAAGCAATAAATCCTTCATGTGCTTTTCAGACCTAACATCATGAGGACCAATAGGAACTATCAACTTCCACAGCTTCCTCTGAAAAGAGAGTCAGAGTTCTCACAGAGCTCAATACTAACAGTCTGCTTGACTGATTAGGAAATTCTTTGTCTTCGTAGGCAGTCAGTTCTGCTTTGTGGGTTCTGAGGTGACTGGAGAAGCCATCGTGGGAACCGTAGCCTTTTCTCTAAATGGGCAGCAAGGGTCTGGCACGCAGGCGGGGGTGGGGGAGGATATAGCCCATGAGGCAGAGTACTCCGTCTGCAGCTTTCACAGATCTTCTGCGTGTTCCTGCTCCAAGGACTGAAGGTTCTCCGCACCTCTGGGGAAGAACAATTTTATCCAGATGAAGGTTAGAATCTGTAATGCAATACACGTGTGGGTGGTGAGACTCTCGTAACATTTAAATATCTGGCCAACGAGAGCTATAGGGCCTTAAAACATGGAAGCAAGGCCCTTGGGCTCAACTCATCCATGCCAACTGTGTTGTCGAGCAAGTTCATCCCAGCCGCTTGTGATTGGCCCACAGCCCACTAAACCTCCGCTATCCATGTACTTACCTAGACGGCCTATTGATATTGCAATGTGATGGACTCAGTCTTTTGATTGAGCTCATCAGGAACCAATGTGGGATGGGCACCAAATGCTGACGTAATCGGAAGTATCCACAACCTGTGCTGGAATAAGTCTTTGAATTCTGAGACTTAATTTGCCACCATGTTAACAGAATGTGTTAGGAATAATGACTATTTGTCAGGCAAGATTTCCCCTTTAGAAAATGATACGGACTTTGGCCTATATTATCACGTGCCTCCATGTATCCCAAAGCCCCATCCTTAAAAATGGACTCCAACATCCATCCAGCCACTGAAGTCAGGCTAACTAGCCTATAATTTCCTTTTTTCTGCCTCCCTCTCTTCTTAAAGAGTGGAGTGACTTTTGCAATTTTCCAGTCTTCAGGAACTATTCCAGAATCTAATAATCCATGAAAGATCATTACTAAGGCCTCCACATTATCTTCAGCTACTTCTTTCAGGAATCTTGAGTGTAGTCCATTTGGTCCAGGTGACTAAACTACTTCAGCTTCCCAAGCACCTTCTTAGTCATAGCAACTATACTCACTTCTGTCCAGTGATCTCTCAGATTTCTGGCATACTGCTAGTAGTCTTCCCCAGTAAGGATTGAAGCAAAATGCTTACTAATCTCCCCTGCCATTTCATTGTCTCCCATTACTACCTTTCCAGCATAATTTTCAAGTGGGCTGATATCCTCCCTCATCTCCCTTTTACCCTGTATATATCTGAAGAAACCTTTGCTATCGTCTTGTATTATTGGCTATCTTACCTTCATATTTTGTCTCTTCTCACTTTATGACTTTTTAGTTGCCTTCTGTTGGTTTTTAAAAGCTTCCCAATCCTCTACCTTCCCACTAATTTTTGCTATATTATATGCCCTTTCTTTTGCTTTTATGCTGTATTTGACTTCCGTTGTCAGCCACAGTTTCCTTATCTTCCCTTTAGAATACTTCTTCATCCTTGGGATGTATCTTTCCTACACCTTCCGAATCTCCCCCAGAAACACCAGCCCTTGCTGTTCTGCCATTATCCATGCTAGTGTCCCCTTCAAATCAACTTTGGTCAGCTCCTCTCTCATGCCTCTGTAATTCCCTTTACTCCACCATAATACTGATAATTCCAATTTTAGTTTCTCCTTCTCAAACTGCAGGATGAATTCTATCATATTATGATGGTAGCCTCCTAAGAGTTCCTTTACCTTAACCTTCCTAATCAAATCTGGGTCATTACATTATACCCAATCCAGAATTGCCATTATATGGTGTGCTCAACCACAAGTTGCTCTAAAAAGATATCTCGTTGGCATTCTACAAGTTTCCTCTCTTGGAATTCAGCAACAACTGGATTTCCCCAATATACTGAATATGGAAATCCTCTATGCTTATTGTAACATTGCCCTTTTCTATCTCCCATTGTAATTTGTAGCCCACATCCTGGCTACTGTTTGGAAGCCTGTATATAACTCCCATCAAGGTCTTTATACCCTTGCAGTTTCTTATCCCTACCCACAAAGATTCTACATCTTCCATTCCTACAGTATGTCACCTCTTTCTGAGGATTTGATTTCATTTTTTACCAACAGAGCCACCTCTGCCCCTCTGGCTGCTTGCTTGTCCTCTCGATACAATGTGTATTCTTAAGCTTCAAACTATGATATTCTTTTAGCCACGACTCGTAGAAGCCTAGAACTTCTGTCAATCTCTAACTGCACTACAAGATCATCTATCTTATTCCATACACTGTGTGCATTTAAATATAACTCTTTCAGTCCGGTACTCATCACCCTTTGTTATTTGCCCCCGTCACACTTTAGCTCACCCTACTGACTGCAATTTTGCCCTATCATCTGCCTGTCCTTCCTCACGGTCTCACTACGCTCTGCATCTACTTGTGTACCAGCTGCCCCATCCACAAGCCTATCACTCCAGCTCTCATCCCTTTTAAAGTGGGAAAGAGAATTGAAGAGGATTAGGGAGCAAATTCTATAGGGTAGTCCATCATGTTCATTATGGAGTGACACAAAAAGAATCCAGATCATTCAGTTCAATGTGTGAAAACAAACACTGTGGATATGCTCCAAATGATGACTGTTGGGCCAATGCATTGTGCTTCATTGTTGGAAAGTCATTACGGATAGAACATAGAACATAGAATAGTACAGCACATTACAGGCCCTTCGGCCCACAATGTGCCAACCCTCAAACCCTGCCTCCCATATAACCCCCCACCTTAAATTTCTCCATATACCTGTCTAGTAGTCTTTTAAACTTCACTAGTGTATCTGCCTCTACCGCTGACTCAGGCAGTGCATTCCACTCTCTGAGTGAAAAACCTTCCTCTAATATCCCCCTTGAACTTCCCTCCCCTTACCTTAAAGCCATGTCCTCTTGTACTGAGCAGTGGTGCCCTGGGGAAGAGGCGCTGGCGGTCCACTCTGTCTATTCCTCTTAATATCTTGCACACTTCTATCATGTCTCCTCTCATCCTCCTTCTCTCCAAAGAGTAAAGCTCGAGCTCCATTAATCTCTGATCATAATCCATACTCTCTAAACCAGGCAGCATCCTGGTAAATCTCTTCTGTACCCTTTCCAATGCTTCCACATCCTTCCTATAGTGAGGCGTCCAGAACTGGACACAGTACTCCAAGTGTGGCCTAACTAGAGTTTTATAGAGCTGCATCATTACATTGTGTCTCTTAAACTCTATCCCTCTACTTATGAAAGCTAACACCCCATAAGCTTTCTTAACTACCCTATCTACCTGTAAGGCAACTTTCAGGGATCTGTGGACATGTACCCCCAGATCCCTCTGCTCCTCCACACTACCAAGTATCTTGCCATTTACTTTGTACTCTGCCTTGGAGTTTGTCCTTCCAAAGTGTACTGCCTCACACTTCTCCGGGTTGAACTCCATCTGCCACTTCTCAGCCCACTTCTGCATCCTATCAATGTCTCTCTGCAATCTTTGACAATCCTCTACACTATCTACAACACCAACAACCTTTGTGTCATCTGCAAACTTGCCAACCCACCCTTCTACCCCCACATCCAGGCTGTTAATAAAAATCACGAGAAGTAGAGGTCCCAGAACAGATCCTTGCGGGACACCACTAGTCACAACCCTCCAATCTGAATGTACTCCCTCCACCACAACCCTCTGCCTTCTGCAGGCAAGCCAATTCTGAATCCACCTGGATCCCATGCCTTCTGACTTTCTGAATAAGCCTACCGTGTGGAACCTTGTCAAATGCCTTACTAAAATCCATGTAGATCACATCCACTGCACTACTCTCATCCCATGATCAGTCATGGGATGGACATATCAAGTAATAACACACATCATTTATAACATTTTGGGATTAGTAAACTTACATAAATCATTGCTTACCACCTAAATATTGAACTAATATATTGATTTCAACTGTCCTGAGAATGAATGATTTTCATAAGTGGAATATGAAGCAGATGGCTGAACAAGTAAAGGTCCAGATGTTAATCATAGAGTGATTTGTTCTTTTCTCTCTCTGCACATTGGGGGTTTGACGGTCTTCATTCTCTATGGATTCTTTTGGGTTCCTTTGTTTTGTGGCTGCCTGTAAAGAAACAAATCTTAAGGGTTGTGTAATGTATAGTATATATACTTTGATAGTAAATGTACTTTGAAATTTGATTGAAAGATACAGCAGAGAAACGAGCCCTTCTGGGCCTGAGTCTGCACTGGACTCTTTTTCAAACACAAATCCCACCTTAAAACATTTCATTCTCCTGACATTCCCATTAACGTCAAATTATATCACCCATCCACACACACGCCGTAATTTAGAGTGGTCAGTTAAACTACCAACCAGTACATGCTTTGGATAGTGTAGAAAAGCAGAGCAGCTGGACAAAAGCCAATGTCCAAACACCACCAGACAGCAGCAGAGGTCAGGATTGAACCTGGTTCACTGGAGTCTCCAGGCAGTGGCACTATTAGCTGTGCCACTGCACCCCTCTAATATTTCATCATTAACAGGACAGTTATTATATATTGCATACTGATGATTCCTAGGTATTATTGATTAGTTTAATGGTATTAATAAATTTTCAAATAGTTTTGATGGCAATGATCCAGATATTATGGGTGTTGATTCACATATAAATCCACATTTGTGCTTTCTGTAAATTTAGCTTTATAATCTTAACTCTGATTTATCATCAAAAGTTAAGTCTTCTTCTGTCAATTCCCTTGGATAGAACTACGCACAGCGCTAGATTCACCTGTGCAAAAGAAACTGGGTCAGTTATAGTGTAGGGGCTTATATGAATCGAACAGGATATTATTCCAGATTCTTGGATCTTTTCCATCCAATCTTCTGCAGCTGTGAAGCCCCAAGGAGCCGGACTGTCGGAACCTCGTCTGCTGTGATGTTTATAATCAGCAGGAGAGAGGCATATGTCAGTCTGAGGGAACTGGATTTGAGGCAGTTTTCCCTTTTAATTCCCAACCTTCTCTGCTAATACCTGATGGGGAAATACACCTCAAATGCGGCTGGCACTTGACAGACAGGAATGATAATCTCTGATGGGGGCTCTAACCCACCATCAAAGAGGTGTGAATGGACACCTTCCTGCCACAGATTTGCACCACTAATTAACTGTAGTTCATAAATAAGAGAGAGGAAAAAAAGTGTGCCTTGTCATGATGCAAAGATAACCTCACAGTGTTTTAAAGAAGTTTCCATTCATTCTGACTTTTTAGAGGAAATGTACGTAATTTTTTTTCAGTATGATCTATCTGTCATTCAAAGTAGTCTGAGCCTTTTATATTTTAATTATAAAAGGTACTAATCCATGTATTTACCTTTGTTACAATTATTTAGTAACAAACACAAATGCTGGAGGAACTCGGCAGGTCAGGCAGCACCTATGGAAAGAAATGAAGAGTCGACAGTTTGGGCCAAGACCCTTCGGCAGGACACATCAATTGTACTTACTTAGACTTAGCCTCTGTGCTTTACCTGCATTCTGTTGATAATATTTATCATTGAAACTGTGTTACTTTTTTTTAGTGGACTCAAATGGGCTTTCTGGAAATGTTATGCCACTTTTTAAAAACTCTCTGGCATGTTTTGTTTAACTTGAGTAAGGGAGCCTCACTCCACCCACCATTGATGCTGTTTCTCACAATCAGTCAGCAGACGAAGATGTTTAAGGAAGACAAAGGAATTTCCTCTGTCTTCCCCATGCACTTCCAAAGACAGAATACTCCACATCAGTAGTTTGTTACTGCCATTCTTCTCCTCAGTAGCTTTCCCCAGGACGTGAGCTATAAATATCTGCTTATCTGCCTGGACTACTGCTCCTTAGTCAGTGTTGCAATGTATACTAGAGGAGGTTAAGGAGATGCATTACAGCTCCAGTTGTCCAGTCATCATGGAACATATCAGACTCGTGAACTTATTTCCTGCCCGCCCTCCCCCCCAAAGAAATATCAATCAAGGCTAATTTTCCTCAAAAGCTTCCGAGTGGAATGTACAAAGTGACAGGACTTTGGTGGCTGTATCTAGAAACTATAATTAGCAGTTCAAAAATGATTCTAGCAAGCTCCATACCCTGACCTGGGTGATAAATTTGTGACCCTCCTGAATACTGTGTACAAGTTTTTTGTTTCAATGAGGGCAATATGTAACTGAGGTGAGGAAGACCCCTTGCCTGGTCACTGGTCTACAATACATCTTCTAATCTAATATGGAAGACAACCGAGGAATTGTTGCTAGTCTCAGCACTTCGGTTAAGCATTGGCAAAATGTATCAGTGTTCCTATGTCATGTTGATCTCTTGAGGCTTTTACTGGAGAACATGCCCCATGGATGTTCATCATTAGGTTAAGAGAAGGTGTCTGCTCTTTGGATTGTCTTGGTTTATCCATGGCAGAGGCTGAATCGTGTGCCCTTGGCAATCTCATCCCAGCATAAATCGCTGTCTTCTGGAGATCAGTGGGGGCAGGGGCTGAGCGGTAGGTGAATGGATAGGTGTATTGATATATTTAAGTTCAACTTCCAGTGCATCTTAGTTGTCCAAAATGAAAAACACTCATTTTCCAAAGAACAAGTGCTTGCAATTTTATAATCCATGAACTAATTAAACAGCTAAATGCAAAATATTCTTCTGTGTACAGTCCGAGGGAAAAAAAAAGAAAATAGCTAATTTCTGTTATTTTCAGATTAGACGCAGGAGAAGCCAGTCAGGACTTGAAAGGGGTTAACATGATATACCTGCCGACTATACAATTTTTTTTCATCTGGCACTGCACCCTGCAGTATGAGCGCGTCTGCAGAGCAGAGAGCCTGAGACCGCTGGCTTGGAATTGAAAGCAGAGCAAATGCAAGGGCAGAGCAGCTGATGTGGACTGAGCCTGGGAATGGGTTCATTACAGCTTCCTCTGTCATTGAAGCTCGACCGCTGAGGGAACTTGAGTGACGCACCTGCAGGTTATATTAGCCTGGGTGCAAAGAACTTCTGTCTGCTGGCACGGACCCATCCTACATGCATTAGGATGGATTCGTGCCAACGGACACCAAACTACCTTTTCTCTACATTAATAAAAGAAACTTCCCTGGTGGATTAGTCTGCAGCAGTAATTGGAAATGTGACAGTCCGTGAACATTAACCTGCTGTTCTTTTCAGAGACCAGCGCTGGAAGCGTGGCAGCACTTGCGGGCTGCCCCCAGCACATCCTCGGACTGCCCTGATCATTGACGCAAATGACGCAATGCATTATAAGTTTCAATGTGCATGTAATCAGATGAGAATACATGGGCGTAGAACAGAGCCAAAGCATGACTGAGAGTTAGGGATTGGTGGGGCAGCAGTGTGATTCTGTGAACTGTTCGATGGAATAAATTTCATCAACTCTAGACTAGCAGGCTCAGAGACAAGCTGAGAGTTCCAGTCTGGATGATGGAGGGTAATATAATATTATCCTGATGAAGGGTCTTGGCCCAAGACATCAGCAGTTTATTCCTCTCCACAGATGCTGCCCGACCTGCTGAGCATTTTGTATGTGTTAGTCTGGATTTCCAGCATCTGTGGAACCTCTTGTGTTTATTATATTATCCTTCCCATTCATTAGCAAGCCCATCGAGAGATCATGGAAAAAATTTAAGGATGATGTAATTATATACTATACGCTAGAGATGATGTTCTATTCCCAACATGGCAAATAGTGAAACTCTATTCAATCTGATTCAATTTCTTGCCGGCACCAGTAAAAATAATTGTTAGGGAGATGTTGCTGGACAAGTCATCCAAACATTTCCACCTGTAACACAAACATCACAAACTCTGATCCCACAGTGGAGGTTTGAAATCTGGAAATGTAAAGTTGATAACAGAGTGACTATAAGATTCCCGAAAAGGCTAATGTAATCTCCTGTGAGAAAATGGCAGAAAACCAGACAGGAAAGGAATAGGCTCAGTGGGTGAAATGCTCCTAACTCTCAGCGCACCGATAACTGTGAGTCACGAGTCTGAGAGGAATGGATTGCTATTTTGTTGTGGAAATTAATTATTCCAATAAAATTGTGCACTGGGAGACTGGTTGGAGGCAAAGCAGGTGTATTTAAAGCACCTGTTGATAGATTCTTGATTAGTAAGGGGATCAAAGGATATGAGGAGAAGACAGGAGAATGGGTTTGAGAGGGAAAATAAATCAGCCATGATGAAATGGCAGAACAGATTTTATGGGTTGATTGGCCTAATTCTGTTCCTTTGTCTTATGACCCTAAGTATATCTGGGGAGGACTGGGGGAGAGGAACATACTTGAGAATGATGACAACTTTAAAAAGTTTTTCTGGCTCTTAAGTATCAGCAAATCTCGTTCTCCCTTTTTTTTGCTTGCTGACCTACACTGTCTGCAACCTCATCAAGGACTTAATATCAAAATTTTCATTCTAAAGAATGCTTCATGTCTTCCCCCTACAGTTACTCTAAAAACGTACAACCTCTGAAATCTGTGTACTCCATCAAGTCTGGAGCTCTGTAACCAAACCCAATCGTCTAAGATCTCTTCCCCTTCTCCATAAGACCATAGGACTCAGGAGCAGAATTAGGCCATTTGACCCATTGAGCCTGCTCCTGTATTCCATCACGGCTGATCTATTATCTCCCTCAACCTTATTCTCTTGCTTTCTTCCTGTACTCTTCCCACCCCTAAGAATTTATCAACCTCCATTTTAAATATACCCAAATGTCTTGGCCTCCACAGCTGTCTGCGGTGATAAATTATACAGATTCACCACCCTCTGGCTAAAGAAATTCCTCCTCACCTCCTCGGCCCTTAACCACTTCTCCACTGATAGCCATTAGTTTCATCTGCTGCACCGAAGGATTACCTTCCTAATCCTCTCCACCTCTCCACCTATCCCATTCCACCTTAAGTTGATCACTTGCTCTGATATCACTTTAGCTCATTAGGTATTTTATATTCTTCGATACACTTTTCTTAGATATTCTTAGATACACTTTTCTTGGAAGATGTTCCTGTGCTATTTTTAAAGTGCTAAATAAATGAAAGCTGCTCATGTGGCTTCTTGCTCCTCTACCTCCTCTCTGATGGTGGTATTAAGAAGAGGGCATGTCCTGGGTTGCCGGCATTCTTAGTGATGGGTGTTGCTTTTTGAGGCATTGCCTTTTAAGGATGTCCTCAATGCCGGTGCCCATGATGGAGATGGCTGAGTTTACAACCCTCTGCAGCAGCCACTGGAAAATGACAGAATATAAATGAAGTCAATAAATCTCAGGTTAAAGAATGGATGATCTCAGATCGATAAAATATGCAAACTTTAACACTGAGTCAGGAGTCCAAGAATACAAGTGGAAGTGGTACTCTTTAATAAGTTAAGAGGCTTTCATGTATGTTCAAGTAAAAATCAGGTTTATCGAATGGCTTCAGGGCTTCAAATTTTACTTGTAATCACTGTTACCAAACCACAAAAGTAAGTCAAATTTGTGAAAAATCGAGGAGCCCTCTACCAGCCAACAAACCGTGAGGCAGGTGGATGTGTTTCAGCTCACTGTCTCTCCTCTGTGCGCCAGGTTTCGTAATTTGTAAAACTGTGTTCAGCAACTCTGAGGCTCATCATGTCATACTGCGCTTGGAAAATAAGGTGAAGGGTTCATTGAACATGGGACTACGGAGAGCAAGTGATCCTGTCCTTGGCACACGTTCTGCTGGCAAATCTGGTGACAGCGGGACCATGAAGCTGCAGAGGGTTGTGGACTCCGCCAGCCCCATCATCGGCACGAGCACCTCAACCGTCGAGGACATCTTCAAAAGGCAATGTCTGGAAAAGGCAGCAGCCATCACTAAGGAGCCCTACCACCCTGGATATGCCCTCTTCTTATTAGAACCATAGAACATTAGAGCACAGAAACAGGCCTTTTGGCCCTTCTTGGCTGTGCCGAACCATTTTTCTGCCTAGTCCCACTGACCTGCACCCAGCCCTGATCCCTCCATACACCTCTCATCCATGTACCTGTCCAAGTTTTTCTTAAATGTTATAAGTGAGCCCGTATTTACAACTTCATCTGGCAGCTCATTCCACACTCCCACCACTCTCTGTGTGAAGAAGCCCCCCCCCCCCCCAATGTTCCCTTTAAACTTTTCCCCCTTCACCCTTAACCCATGTCCTCTGGTTTTTTTCTCCCCTAACCTCAGTGGAAAAAGCCTGCTTGCATTCACTCTATCTATACCCATCATAATTTTATACACCTCTATCGAGTCTCCCCTCATTCTTCTACGCTCCAGGGAATAAAATCCTAACCTATTCAACCTTTCTCTGTAACTCAGTTTCTCAATCAGCCATCAGAGAGGAGGTACAGGAGAATGAAGACACACACTCAACGTTTTACAAACAGCTTCTTCCCCTCCACCATCAGGTTTCTGAATGGACAACAAAATCTTGAACACTACCTCCCTATTTTCACTCTTTTTTTGCACTACTTACTTTTATATATATTTCATATTCTAATTTATAGTATACATTATGCATTGCATTATTCTCTTGCCACAAAACAGCATATTTCACATCATAGGTCAGTAATAGTAAACCTGATTCTGATTCTGCTTTTGGCTTCTAACTAGATCATACGGGATTAGTTAGAAACCTTTCTCACTGGATTGCGAGAGCAGTGTTAGGCTGCAGGAATCGGATGTGTATCCATCGCAATGACCAGCAGTCACTCTCCCACCCACACCATCCATTCAGAGGATCACAGTCTTAAGCCAAGTCCATCTGAAGTATCTCTTGGATGAAAGGAAGGACGTAAAGTAAAACTGTTTTCAGTTATTCATTGGGTTTAGATCAATGTTTATTTGGGGCGTGTTTCTAATTTCAAGACAACATCCAAGCTTGTGATCTCCAAGTAATTAATAAAGTGATCTTCAGCCAGAGACTATTTAATATCTTGGGCAAATACATCCTTATCAAAATGAGGTCAAATATTTCAGCACTGGTGGAGAATATTGTGCTGTATTAATTACTACAACGCTCCCCAGTGCCTACAAATCTGAGTTAAACAGAGATGAGGAAAAAACTGAGTAAAAAGGTGGGGACTGTATCTATCTACCATTTCTTTGCCCATTCTCTTAATCTGTCTAAGTCCTTCTGTAGCCTTTCTGCTTCCTCAAAGCTACCTGTCCCTCCACCTATCTTTGTATCAGCTGTAAACTTTGCCACAAAACCATCAATTCTGTCATCCAAATCATTGACATATAACATAAAAAGAAACAGTCCTAACACAGATGCCTGTGGAACATTACTAGTCACCGGAAGCCAACCAGAAAAGGCTCCCTCTATTCCCACTCCCCACTCTTTGCCTCCTGCCAATTAGCCAATGCTCTACCCATGCTAATATCTTTCCCGTAATACAATGGGCTCTGAATTTTTTAAGCAGCCTTATGGGTGGCATCTTGTCAAAGGCCCTCTGCAAATCCAAGTACACAACATTCACTGATTCTCCTTTGTCTATCCTGCTTTTTATTTCTTCAAAGAATTCCACAGATTTGTCAGGTACGATTTTCCCTTAAGGAAACCATCTTTATTATGTCCCCGAAACACCCCAAAAATACATCCTTAACAATCGACACCAACATCTCCCCAATCACTGAGGTCAGACTAACTGGCCTATAGTTTCTTTTCTTCTGCCTTTCTCCCTTCTTGAAGAGTGGAGTGACATTCGAAAATTCCTAGTCTTCCATTCCAGGATCAATTGATTCTTGGAAGATCATTACTAATGCCACCACAATCTCTTCAGCAATCTCTTTCAGAACCCTGGGATGTAGACCATCTGGTCCAGCTGACTTGTCTACCTTCGGATCTTTTGGTTTTCCAGGCATCTTCTGTGTACTGTATACATTCTCTGATATTAAATTGAACCATTTGACCTTCCCCCTAGTAATGGCAATTTCATTCACCTCTGCCCCCTGATATTTTCGAAGTTCTGGCATAGTGCTAGTGTCTTCCACAGTGAAGAGTGATGCAAAATCCTTTTCAGTTCATCCGCCATTTCCTTGTTCCCCATTACCACTTCTCCAGCATCATTTTCCCAGCGGTCTGTTATCTTCTCTCACCTCTCTTTTACATTTTATGTTATCTGAAGAAACTTTTGGTATCCTCTTTAAATTATTGGCTCATTAACCTTCGTATTTCATCTTTTCCTTCTTTATGACTTTTTCTAGGAACCTTCTGTTGGTTTTTAAAAGCTTTCCCATCCTCCAATTCCCACTAATAGTTGCTTTATCATATGTTCTTTCTTTGACTTTGACTTCCCGTGTCACCCACGGTTGCATCATCCTGCCTTTAGAATACTTCTTTGGGATGTACAGTGTATATCCTGTGCCTTCTGAATTGCTCCTAGAAACTCCAGTGATTGTTGCTCTGCCATCATCCCTGTTAATGTTCCCTTCCAATTAATTTTAGCCAGCTCTTCTCTTATGTCTCTGTAATTTTCCTTTACTCTACTGTAATACTGATACATTTGAATTCAGCTTCTCTTTATCAATTGCAGGGTGAATTCTATCATATCATGATCACTTTCCCCTGAGGGTTCTTTTACCTTAAGCTCTCAAATCAATTCCAGTTCATTGCACACCCCCCCAATCCAGAATAGTTGATCCACTAGTGGGCTCAACCACAAGCTGCTCTAAAAAGCCATCTCATAAGCATTCTGCAAATACCCCCACTTGGGGGACATCAACCTGATTGTCCCAATCTATCTGCACATTGAAATCCCCTAAGACTATTGTAATATTACCTCTTTGACATGCATTTTCCTTCTCCCATTGTAATTTGTAGACTACATCTTTGCTCCTGTTTGGGGGCCTGTATGTAACTCACATCAGGGTCTTTTTACCCTTTCAGTTTCTCAGCTCTACCCATAATGTTTCTACACCTTCCAATCCTATGTCACCTCTTTCTAATCATTTGATTTCAATTTTTACTAACAAAGACACCTCACCCTTTCTGCCTACCTGACCATCCTTTCAATGCAATATGATTCCTTGGATTTTAAGCTCCCAGCTATAATCTTCTTTCAGCCATGACTCTGTAATGCCCACAATGTCATACATGCCAACCTGTAACCGTGCTACAAGTTCATCTACTTTATTCCATATACTGCGTGCATTCAAATATAAGACCTTCAGTCCTGTATTCACCCATTTAGATTTTGTCTGTCTCTTACATTGCAACTCATCCTGTTGACTACAATTTTGCCCTATCATCAGCCTTTCCTTGCCAGCAATCTCACTACACACTGCCTCTGTCTGTAAACCAACCATCTCATCTTCAGCCCTATCACTCTGGATCCAAGCCCCTGCCAACTTAATTTAAATCCTCCGACCATCTCTCGCAAACCTGTCTGCAAGGATGATGGACCCCCTTGAGTTCAGGAGTAACCAGTTATCTTTGTACAACCGGTACCTTCCCCAGAGACAACCTAATGATCCAGAAATCTGAACCCCTAGCCCCTGCACCAATTCCTCAGTCATTCATTCATTTGCCAAATCATCCTATTCTTACCCTCACTGGTGCATGACACTGGCAGCAATCCAGAGATGACTACCTGGGAGGTCCTGCTTTCAGCTTTCTAACTCACTCCATAAAATCTCTCTTCAGGACCTCCTCACCTTTCCTACCTATGTCATTGGTGCCAATATGTACCAAGATTTCTGGCTGCTCACCCTCCCCCTTTAGATTGCTGTGGACCAAATCTGACCCTGGCAACAATCGACATACCTTCTGAATGTGTCCATTGCATTCTCAGAGTATCTTCTCTACTGCTCCAACTATGGAACAGTTTAAGATAGGTGTAGGAGTTTTAGAGTGTATTTGAGGAAGATTTTTTTTGACCAGAGTGTGGTTGAAATCTGGAATGCGCTGCCTGAGGGAGCAATGGAAGGAAATGCCTTCAAATAGAAGTATTTAGATAAGTTCTTGAGCCTCCATGGCATCAAAGATAATAGGCTAATGGCTGGAATATAGTATTAGTACTGGTAGTTTTTGATGGCTGGTATGATCAGAGTGGGCCAAAGGCACAGCGCTTCATGACTCTATCTCAGATCAATGCACTCCAAATGGGAAAATCCTTCAATACATTTTCTCTCATTAGTGGTTTGACTACACCAGTACATTTTCTACATAGGCATGATGGATGGAGGGAATGAGCAAACAAAATGAATAGTCTTAAAGTACAAATTTCTAAGTATGCTACAATTAAATTATATGTAGAGTGCCTATAAGAAGTTTCATCTCCCCTTGGAAGTTTTCATGTTTTATTATTTTACAACATTGAATCACAGTGGTGGATTTCACTTGGCTTTTTTGACATTGATCAACATAAAAAGACTTTCGTGTCAAAGTGAAAACAGATCTCTACAAAGTGATCTAAATTAAGTACTGATATTAAACACAAGATACTTGATTGCACAAGTACTCACCCCCCCCCCGCCCCCTTTAATATGACACACCGAATCATCACCGGTGTAGCCAATTGGTTTCAGAAGTCACATAATTAGTTAAATGGAGTTCACCTGTGTGTAGTCAAGGTGTTTCAATTGATTGTTGTAAAAATACACCTGTACCTGGAAGGCCCAACTGCTGGTGAATCCTGGCAAAGATTATACCATGAAGACAAAAGAGCACTCTAAGAAACTCTACAGAAAGGTTAATGAAAAGCACAAGTCAGGAAATGGATACAAGAAAATTTCCAAGTCACTGAATATGGCTTGGAGTACAATTAAATCAATCAAGAACTAGAAAGAATATGGCAAAGCTGTAAATCTGCCTAGGGCAGGCTGTCTTGAAAAACTGGGTGACAGCGCAAGAAGGGGACTAGTGAGGGAGGGCACCAAGAGACCTATGACAACTCTGGCGGAGTTTCAAGCTTCAGTGGCTGAGATGGGAGAGACTGCGCTTACAACAACTGTTGTCCGGGTGCTTCACCAGTCACAGCTTTATGGGAAAGTGGCAAAGAGAAAGCCACTGTTGAAAAGACTCACGCGATATCTCAGTTACAGTTTGCCAGAAGGCATGTGGGGGACTCTGATGTCAGTTGAAAGAAGGTTCTGTGGTCTGAAGAAACCAAAATTGAGCTTTTTGGCCATCAAGTCTATAGGCTATGTTTGACATAAGCCAGACACCACAGATCATTAAAAACACACCATCCCCTACCGTGAAGCACTGTAGTGGCAGTGTCATGCTGAGGGGATGCTTGTGAAGGTAGAAGTTAAAGTGAATGCAGCAAAATACAGGGAAATCCTGGAGGAAAACTTGATGCAGTCTGCAAGAGTGCTGTAACTTGGGAGAAGATTTGTTTCCAGCAAGACAATGACCCCAAGCATAAAGCCAAAGCTACACAGGAATGGCTTAAAAACAACAAAGTTAATGTCCTGGAGTGGCCAAGTCAGCGTCCAGACCTCATTCCAATTGAGAATTTGTAGCTGGACTTCACTCACAATCCTCATGTAATCTGATAGAGCTTGAGTAGTTTTGTGAAGAAGAATTGCAGTGTCCAGGTGTGCAAAGTTGATAGAGACCTATCCACACAGACTCAAGGCTGTAATTGCTGCCAAAGGTGCATCTACTAAATACTGACTTGAAGAAGATGAATACTTATCATGAATCATGAAGATGAATCAATTATTTTGTGTTTAATAATTGTAATAAATTTAGATTAATTTGTTTTCACTTTGACATGAAAGTGTCTTTTCTGCTGATCAGTGTCAAAAAAACCACATTAAATCCACTGTGATTCAATGTTGTAAAACACTGAAGGGGAGGAGTGAATACTTTTTATAGGCAGTGTATGTCGCTACACACTACCTCGAAATGTATTTTTTGCAGGCATTCACAGTAGAATTAAAGAAGTACAATAGAATCATTGAGAAACAAATAGTGATTAGCGACTAAAGTGCAAAAGAAGACAAACTGTGTGTACAAGCAAACAAACAAATAATACCAAGTATTATTTCATGGCTGTGAGAAGACAAAACCCAGGATTGTGTACTGCATACATACTTTGAAAATAAATGCACTTAGAATCTTTGAATCTAAGTAGCATAAGTAACATTACTTAGTCCTTGAAAGCGAGCCCATGGTTTATGGAATCAGTTCAGAGTTGAATCGTTCTCACTGGTAAGTTTGGGAGAATGTTCTCTTGACCAGCTCAGCAGAGAGTCGCCTGGGTTGCTATATGAATTAGTCACCACTCAATTTTCATTCCATCATCAAAGCTTACTCTCATTTTCTTCCCTTCACTGGTTTCCTGCACGTTAGTTACTCCCATCAGGAGAATGAATGGACCACTCTGTCCACTTCTCTCCCATCCCAAAGAGGCCGTAACACATCACTTCAGGCACAAATCGAAATAAGAGAAGGTTAACTACTTTTCTGTGTGAAGTTTCCATTCCCTTTATCTTTTCTCTGCAGGTAGTTTGAATGTGATTAAGTAACGCGTGCTCGTCAGCTCAGTGTGGCGACTGGGTGGGAGTAATTACCGAGACTGACAGCAACAGCAGGCTGAATTATCGTTGGGAGATGCAATCCTTAACTAAAGGCGTTTCAGCAATCCCGGAAGTTCAATTCAAAATGTTAATTCACCTGCTTGACCTCGTTGTATGCACTCCAAAAGTGATGTTATCAACACTTCCTGTCTGTTCAATTTTGTGCAGAAATCCCGAGGTGGAGGAAGAGCGGAAATCTAAGCACATTGAAGACAGTTTCAGTGCTTCCGTTTTAGTTAAATCAGGTTCTGACTTTTAATCAATATACTTTTTTTTATTAGCCATCAGTATTTTAGCCAGCTTAATTGAATTAAACTAATAATGCAAGTTTCAGCCTGTCATCTCACAGCTGCAGGATTGTATTTTGATGTTGCTTCTGAGGAGTAAATTTTCAAGGGGATCTCAACGAGAGTAAGGTTAAATTGCGATGGATGGCTTCATTGAAGTCTCGCAGTGACCTGTCTCCACAGCAGTACATTTCATGATCAATTTCATGTTTATAGATTTTCCATTTTTCATTCAGGTTCACTTTTATGCTGACTGACAATTGCTCCAGCCTCTCCCATTATCTCTCGATTTCTTTGAACAAAATGCCCGCTGGGCTGTCAGAGTGTGCATCACTTTAGAACTCAGCCATCAAGCTTCTGCATTGCTGGTGACAAACTGATAGACTGGTTTGCATGCAGCCGTAAGGAGCAATTTACTCTCCTCCATGCTAGGTGTGACATCACCGATATCTGGATGAGGTCCAAAAGTACCAGCCAAGAGTCAGCAGAACCCATGGAACATTTCTGCGGAGCCTTGTCAATTTCACTGCCTTGGCCCCAGTGACAATGATTGGCTGTGAAGTGCCGTGCCCCGGGTGAGACAAATACTGATGGGTCCTGATAAATGCTGTGATGGACTGTGATAGCTCAGTGCGAAGACTATTTGAATTACATTCTAATTTCAGCCATCTAATCGGGAATAAAGTTCAATCATCTCGGCCTGTTGCAGAGCCTACGATGCTTGTCTCCCACCAGAGATGTCTGCCAACCTTGTCATTATTCAATTAAGATTTTGAACATTTTCTGAGTCACAGGATGACAAGGGTGGCACAGTGCATTTCTTATGCATGAGCTGGGATGGCCATGAATGCTCCAACCTGCAATTTGCTGATTGGAAGCCTTCAAGTCATAGAGAAAAAAAATGGAGACACTTAATACAAAGCATGTGGCCTAATATTGTTTTAATGAACTCACAGAATCCAAACAAGGGCCAGCTGTTCATTTTCTCATTCTGTCTCCCATTTATTTCTCATTAAGGAAATCGCCTGCTTGTCAAGTAAGATATTTATAATACCATAAATTGATAACACAGCTGATAGAAGTTAGAACGGAAACAGGGTTTAGGTATGTTATCTTTGCTGTAAGCCGAGATCTGCATTGTTAGGAAACAGATTAGCAATACTGAAACAGAGACTGCCTATTCAGGGGAAGGTTTGCCATCATTAACAAAGCCTGGGCCTGCACCTTTCCCTTTTATCTATCCCTCTCTGTTTCTTTGAAAATACAGAAGCAGAAGGCAGGTGAGGCCTGGGTCCTAACGCGAGGTACACAACATCGTTTTGGACGATCTAATCACCAACCCAGGTGAGGTTGGATACTTCTAAGCACCAAACCAATTTGGAGAAGTTGAGAATGGCATCTCCTGCAGTGAAATCGAGGCCTGGAGCGACTCGCCACAGTGGGGCCCTGCTCCTAGTGCGAGGTTTGGACAACTTAAACACCAGCCCAGGCAGTCTGGGGGGCTCCTCTCTCTGTGATGCTTGGCTGTGAGTCTGCCTCCAGCTGCCGTGCATCGTGTCTGCGAACTTTGCTGCGACTTGACCGCTAATAGGATGAGCTGAATACCGAGGCTTTGGGCCTACTCTGAAGCTGCTGTGGGAATTTGGATCTAAGGACTAAAGCTGGTTCAGAATGCTGTTGTCGCTCACTTCTATTGCTTGCCCCGAGCTCCACTTGGAGTAGTGTCTAGCACCTAGTTTAGTTCTTTGTTCTCGTTTTAGTCTCGCATCATGTCCCGATTCCAGTCTCAGATACTCCAGCATTTGGGTCCGACCATCCTCACCTAGACCTCTCGTCACAGTCACAACAGGGCTCTTCCTTGGTTGCAGTGGATGACTCTGACATCCTCAGTGCCTTTCCACACAGCGTTGCCGTACTGCCTTCATGGCCGTATAGACCCGTCCACCAGAGCTGACTTTGCATGGGGTGTCCCTAATTCACTGCACCATGAAGCCGCCAGCTCCCCTCACCTGGATTTGCCCGCCTGTCAAAGCTGTGTCCTAGGGATTGGCCGCTGTTGCATGCAAACAGCAACTTCCACCTACACCTGGTGCTGTTGTTTTAAAGACGTCTATCAGATTAGTTGGAACAAACTCAAAAAAGTCTCAATCACAGCTATCTACATATATATACTTGTAGTCCCTAGATGGTATATCTTTAAGGCAGCACAGGGCCACACAACTTCAGCAACCCTAACTCCAGTACTGTGTGTGTGTGTGTGTGTGTGTGTGTGTGTGTGTGTGTGTGTGTGTGTGTGTGTGTGTGTGTGTGTGTGTGTGTGTGTGTGTGTGTGTGTGTGTGTGTGTGTGTGTGTGTGTGTGTGTGTGTGTGTATTTGCATTTTCATTTTTCAATCTTTTTATTGATTTTCAAATAAAGAATATACAAATCAGAGGAGGAGTTTAGCAAACAGATAATATAAAAGACATATAAACAGCAATAATAAAAACAAAAGTAATGTCAAAATCAAATAGGTAAAATATTATGCTGTTATATATACAATGGTAAAAAAAACTACAACTCCACATAGCAAACATAAAAAAAAGATTGGAAATTTTATTGATAAAGGAAAAAAAAACCCCACTAACTAAACTGAAACAAAAAAAAAAGAAAGAAAAAGAAAGATTGGGCAGTCCAATTGAGGATAAAATTTTTAAAAAGAGAGAGAAAAAAAACATACTTCCAGTCATCTCCGAACCTTCACGGATAAGGATTTTCCCCAAAGAAGATAAAGAAAAATAAATAAATAAATAAAAATTAATTCACGTGAAAATATTGAATAAACGGTCAGCAGACTTGTTCAAAATTAAAGGATGTATCAAATATCCGGCTTCTAATTTTCTCCAAGCTTAGACATGACATAATGGAGGAGAGTCAATAAAAAACAGGAGGTGGGTTAGATTCTTTCCAGTGTTGCAAAATAGCTCTCCTAGCCAGTAAAGTTGAAAAAGCTAACTTTACTGAGTGTGTATTTGCACAATCTCCCTGTGACCACAGACGTTTCCTCCAAGTGTTTGTCAGTCTCTGCTTATGCGCAGTTTTTTATAGACTATATTGTGTTGCTTTATTTTCCTGTAAAATGCCTGCAAGAAAATGAATCTCAAGGTAGTATATGGTGATGTGCACTCAGTGACCTCTTTATTAGGTACAGCTGTACACCTGCTCGTTATGCAGATATCTACGTAATCAGCCAATCATGTAGCAGCAACTCAATACATAAAAACATACAGATGCTAGAAATCCAAGCAGCACACACAAAATGCTGGAGGAACTCAATAGACCAGACAGCATCTGTGGTTCAAGCAGAAAAGGAGAAGATACTGGAAATATTCAGTGATTTCTAATGTTTTCTAATATCTTCTGATGGTCAAGAGGTTCAGTTGTTGTCCAGAACAAACATTAAAATGGGGAAGAAATGTGATCTAAGTGACTTTGACCGTGGAATGATTGTTGGTGCCAGACAGGGTAGTTTGAGTATCTAAAAAACAGTTGGTCTATTTCCCATTCCAACATATCAGTCCATGGCCTCCTCTACTGTCCACACTAAGGTTGAAGAAGCAACACCTTATATTCTATCTGGGCAGTCTCCAACTTGATGGCATAAACATCGATTTGTCAAACTTCTGGTAATGCCCCTACCCCCTTCACCATTCCCAATTCCCATTTCCCTTTCTCACCTTATCTCCTGACCCGCCTATCACTTCCGTCAGGTGTTCCTCCCCCTTTTCTTTCTTTCCTGGCCTCCAGTCCTCACCTATCAGATCTCCCCTTTTCCAACCCTTTATCTCTTTCACCAATCAACTTCCCAGCATTTAACTTCACCCCTTCTCCCCCTCCCAGTTTCACCTATCACCTTGTGGTTCTTCCTCCCCTCCCCCACCTTCTTACTCGGACTCCTCAGCTTTTTTCCCAATCCTAATGAAGAGTCTCAGTCTGAAATGTCCTCTGTACTCTTTTCCATAAACGCTGCCTGGCCTGCTGAGTTCCTCCAGCATTTTATCTGTGTTGCTCTGGATTTCCAGCTTCTGCAGATTTTCTCTTGTTTGTTAGCTGTTGATCTCCTGGGATTTTCACACACACAACAGTCTCTAGACTTTACAGAAATGGTGCAAAAAATGCAATGAGGAGCAGTTCTGTGGGTGAAAATGCCTTGTTAATGAGAGAGATCACAGGAGGATGGTCAGATTGGTTCAAACTGACAGGAGGACAACAGCATTTCAAATAACCACACATGGTGTGCAGAAGAACATTGCTGAATGCACAACACATCCAACATTGAAGTGGGAGGGCTGCAGCAGCAGGAGACCAAACCGGGTTCCACTCCTATATCTAATAAAATGGCCACTGAGAGTACATGCACCTTGATGATAAATGTCCTTTGGCTTTGACTTTGGGTGCTCCAGTTTCTAACCACATGCTAAAGACAGCAGGTTGGTAGACTAATTGGCCTCTGCAAATTAGCTCTTCTATTTCGCGGTAGAGTAGAATCTAGGGGTGTGGATGAGAATGTGGGGAGAATTAAAGCAAAGGGAATTGCATAGGATTGATGTAAATGGGCAGTTGATGATTAGCACCGACTCCGTAGCTTTATTTCCATGCCCTATGTCTCTAGGGCTTATTATCTCATTGGTTGAGTGGTTTGTAGTTCCTACGTTACCTTGCAGTGGTCGGACATAAGTAACCATCACTTACACCCATATCACTGAGTTGTTATATTCAGAATTGGATGCCCAGCTTAAATAGCTCTGCAATTCTTCAAGATTCAGATACTGACTTGATGCCAGTGTCTGCTTTGGACTGGGAGCGGCCACGATCCTCAAGTCCCGGACCAAATCTCACCCTCTTTCTTCACGCTACTCTCACACCTGAAAAGATGGAACAGAAACCAGCACGCTCTGTGCATCACTTCCAGGAGGCCAGTAATGACGGCTCTATGAATGTTTACAAACTTAAGAAGTTGAAATCTGATTCAAAAGAAAACCCTGGACCTTTTTTTGAAATACTTTTACACAGAATAGTGTCTTTGTGTTGGTTGCAATTGCATTCTAGGCAATGATTGAGGGATTATACCTTTGTGTCTGAGGCAAAAAGGATACAGAGGTCTGAAAATAAAATCTAGCCTGATCTTCAGATGTAGCTTTGAGGAATAGGTGCTCTGTCCACAATGATGTTCTTTGGGCATCTTATCCCTCCAACATTAAACTTTGGCTACATCTGCTCTCATGGGTGAATATAAAAGCATCCGATCTCACAACACTGGAGTTATCCCCAGAGTCTTTGGCAACATTTATCCCTCAGTCAACAGCAACAAAACTGAGTATTCAGTCAAAATTGTATTGCTGTTTTTGAGATCCTACTTTATACAACTTGGCTGCTGTGTTTCCTATGGTATAACAATGAATATCAAGGGATGTAAAATACTTTGGAATTATTGTAAAATGTGGGCTTTATTTGTTTTATTTCCAGAGATGTAAGATGGCTGCTCACCCTGCTCTGGTGCCGCAGACTAGAATCTGACTCGCCCTCATACTGGTGAATTGAAATTACGGGCATACCACATTTGGGCTTGTTGCAGTAATGCAGAAGGGGTGATGTCAATGGCTCAAAACTGAAGCAGCAGTTGTCATGGTAAGATTGCCACAGTTGAATTATGTCCGAGATCACTTTTGCCGATTGTACAGTCATCATTTTTGAATCCAGGAGTCATTTATGAAAGAATACTCTTTTAATAGAAAACCATCTTAAACCAGAGAACGTCAGCTGTGGCCGAGCCAGGCTTTGATTCGTGTAGCTGATCCCCACAGAGATTTCAGCCACCCAGAGCCAAATCTTAAGTTCAATGGCTTTGGTCATTCAGATGAAACCAAACCCATTTAACCATTCCCCAGTTATCTCATTATTAATAATAATGTACAGTGTTCAAAATTTATGCTGACTGTTCGAGTTTTTCCAGATATGTTTCTCTTTAAGATTGCTGCAATGACTTTTAATGCTTTTCTCCTAGAAACTTGTTCATTTTGATCACTGAATCAGAGACATTTATGGCACAGAGGAAAGCCATTTCACCCATTATGTCAATGCCAGCCAAAGATTGAGCTATTTAAGCTATTCCCATTTCCCAGCTCCCATTACTTAGCTTTGTAGCTTACTGTTCTTAAAATACTCATCCAAATACTTTTTATATGTGATAAGAGTTTTCTTTTGCCTCCATCATCCTTCCAGGAATTCTGTCCCAAATCCCCATCACTGTTCAGATAAAAATAAGTTTCCTCAATTCTTTCCTTCTTAATCTGTCTTTATGAGTTTCCCTGACCCTGAAAGTTCTCAGCCTTGGAAATCTGAAGATTAAAGATCAACTCTACTTACCACGTGAACATAAACCGAAACATCAAAACATTCAGTGAAATGCGTCATTTACGTCAATGTCCAAGGATGAACTAGTGAGAGTCTGCAAGTGTCACCTTGCGTCAGATGGTTCAAATGCTTCAACTTAATATCAGAGAAGGTGCACCTCACACAATCTGAAATTCTTACGCTTCGCAGTGCCACGTCACGTGCCCACAACTTATTAACCTGCACGACCTTGGAATGCGGGAGGAAGCAGGAACATCCAGAGGAAACCCGGGAGATTGTACAAACAGAATGCAACAGGAATTGAAGCCCGATCACTGGTGCTGTGAAACATTACACTAGCTGTTATCCTCTATGCTGTTCCGCTCCCCTCCCGTTAATCCACTTAAATGCTATTACTTCCTTCCTGTCAAAAGGTGACAGTAGCTCTGGCCTAACTCGTGTTCTATGAAGAACTAGTTTATCACACTTCTCTAATATTCCTTACTTTGTAGGCAACCACCTTAAACACCTTCTTCACTTATCGCACTATTACCCCACAATTCTATTTTCATATTTCTTCATTTTGTTTACCATCCCCAAGTGTAATTGCTCACACTTTCCTGGACTAAACTTCAGCTGACCGATCTATTTCTATATTTGCCTGCAGTCAAGAAATTGATTCCTCATTCCACAATGATAATTTTGGTATCTTTGCCAAGGTTCTTCTCATGACCCTCCTCCCAAATGAAAATCGAAGTCATTAATAGGTGTCATGAGAAGAATTGTACACAACCCTGCGAAACTCCACAACCAGTAAGCCTCCAGTCACTGAAACACCCATCAACCTTTATCCTTTGACTTGTCCAATGAGTCAAATTTTTAACCAACTAGCCTCTTTCCCCTGGATTCCATAGGCTTTTATTTTCTTGATCAGTCTGCCTGTGCTCACAAAATTCCTTGTTGTCTGCATCAAACTTGATATCCTCACTAACCCTCCATGATAATTCCTCAGAACACTTAATGTGAAGTGGCATCGGGATCTTCAATAGTTCTGAATTGCACTGCCCAGTTTTTAAAAAATTTTCTCTTTGCATATAACTAATAACCTTTCAATGCATTAAAGGTGCTACACTAATGCTGGTTATTGTTGGAAGGGCAACTTGATTAAACTACTTGGTTTTAAGTCTTTTTTGGATAAATGCTTATGAACAGAGCATGGAAACGAAAAGAGGATCTTTTAAATAATGAACATGCAAGACAAATTCAAATATTGTTCTTAAAGAAAATCAGGTCTGTTTCAATTTTAATATTAAAATTGAACTTATTGTTGAATTTTGAACCCATCTGGACCAAGGTTTAACTTAAAAATCAAGCAGATATCATGAGTGATCTTGCACTAATTGTGTGCAAGATTTTCTTAACTGGTTTGTGCTGCTATAAATTAATATAATTACCATATTCATTCATGGAGTGTTGAAATCTTTTTTAGAATGTGCAATCAACCCACATCTTAGTTAATATTTAATCACAGAAATAAGAAAGACTGATTTTTTAAGGCATAAACGCAGTGACACTTAAGGGTCACCTTGAAGAAGATGAGCTCAAACCTTGCGATATAATTTGCATACTTTGTTATATATTGCATGATACATCACAGTAGAAATGGGTGGTTAGCCATATAATTAAATGCTAGCCACAGCTACATTTAATCTTTAGTGAGAAAGAAACATTTTACCACACAGCGGCAGCCATGTCAGTTTAGACTTCATCACATCGTTGACTCAATTCTGGCTTTTGACTGGTTAGAAGCTAAAAATTAAAGCTGTTTGTTGGCAAATCAAAATAATGTCTAAGCCACAAGATTGTGAATTCAAACTTTGCTCTAAGTCGTGTGTTCATGATCCAGGCTGAAGTTTAAATACATTATGAACAAGCAGGGATTGGAGGGATATAGATCCCTCAAGTTTAAATTGGGCCTGTTCACAAGCTGCACTGTTCTAAACTTGATTAATGTAACGTTGTGTTGGATTATTAAAGGTGTTGTTTATCAGTTGGAATTTGAGACTCTGAGCTCTTTGATTAATTGGATGTAAAAAAAAATTCTTTTAAAATCATTCTGAATATTCTTCCATGGTAAGAAATATCTGTTGTAGAAGGTAGCATCACAGCCTGCAGCATACCAAATTGGTGACTCTCCCTTCTCTATCCTTCTTTCCACTACTTTACCCCCATCCACCCTTGGCAAAGATTATTGTAAAGGGTTAAATGTGTGGTTCTTAATACAGTGAAAATAAGCTGTTGCCCATGGAGGTAAGGGCTGGCTGCATCTCATGGCATTGGTCCACTGGTCTGGAGCTGAAGGATTTGTGTGCTACAGCTTGAGGATTATCTCTTACGAAGACGCAGCTTAGTTTCTTTCCTTTGCTCAACCATCTAAAGCAGGTTTGGAGGGTCTTTTTTTTTGCTAAAGTTGCGAGCTATTATTTTGTTCCTTTTTTTCACCATCAGCAGACTCTTCAGTAACTATAGTCCTTTGCCTGCCAATGACACACTTAAGTACTCAATCATCTCTTTTTCTGCTGCTGCAATCTTTGGACCAGGCATTGCTTTTAAAATGATTCTCTAAAATCCGTAAGCACTATCCTTCTGCTTTACTCAAGGACTGCACCATAGAGTGGAATAGAATCAGAATCAAAATTAGAGTCAGGTTTAATATCACTGGCACATGTTGTGAAATTTGTTAACTTTATTGCAGCAGGACAATGCAATACATGATAATACAGAGAAAAAAAGCTGTGAATTACAGTAAGTATATATACAGAAATACACTTTCCGTCTAAAATGATGCAACTGAAGGAGTGTTGCAGCTTATTGGTGGTTCAAAAGCAAAGTAGTTTGATTAAAAACATTGCTAATAACACACATCTTAAAAAAGGTAAATTGTGGTAAACTATCACTGCAAACAATGAATAGGCAAGCAAAGGGAAAGCAAACTCAAGAGATGTGCCCTGCTGGAGCCATGCGAGAGGAACTGAACGACTTGGAGAGGAGAAGTCAGGGCAGAGGAGATCCAAAGCCCATCCAGCTAACCCGGGGGCGAGGGAGGATCGTTCTAAGTGCTGAGCCGATTTAGAGAGGTTGAGAACGGCTTCTTCAGCAGCAAAACCTAGGCCAAGCTTTTTGCTGGGTGGTGTGTTCTAGGCCTGGAGTGACTTCCCACAGTGCAGCCTGGGTCCTAATGTGAGGTAAATCTGTTCTTTGAACAATTTAAACACCGGCCCAGATAGACTGGAATGGCAGGGTGTTGAGAGTCGGGCAAGGTTGGATCGCTCTGGATGCTGGTTTGGAGAGGTTCAGAACTGTTTCTTCAGCAGCGAAATCTTGGCCCGGAGCGACTCGCTGCAGCAGGGCCCAGGTCTTACTGCGAGGTACAATCGGCTGTTTGGACAATTTAAGTGCCAGTCCAGATAGTCTGGGAGCTCCCCTCTCCGTGATGCTAAGGCTGTGAGTCTGCCCTTGGCTGTCGTGCTTCGTGACTGCAAACATTCCAGTGATTTGCCTCACTAATGTGGCAAACTAAATACCGAGGCTTTAGGCCTACTCTACGCCATTCCGGGAACCTTGATCTAAGGACTCAGATTGGTTGGGAATGCTGTTGTTGCTCAATCCTATTGTTTGCATGATTTGTTTTTTTCTCTCTTTCTCTGTGAGCACTGAGGGTTGGTCTTTTTTTTCTAATTGCCTTCTCTCGGGGTCCTTGCTTTGCTACTGCCTGTAAGCAAACAAATCTCGAGGTTTTCTGCTAATAAATGTACTTTGAATCTTTGAATCTTAAATAATTAATGCAAAAAGTAGGAAATAAAAAAACTAGTGAGGTAGTGTTCATGAGTTCAATCTCTTTTCAGAAATTGTACATCAGAGGTGAAGAAGATGTTCCTGAATCATTGTGTGTGTGCCTTCAGGCTTCAGGCCTGATGGTAGCAATGAGAAGAAGGCATGTCCTGGGTGGTGGGGGTCTTTAATGATGGACACAGCTTTCCTGAGGCATTGCTCCTTGAAGATGTCCTGGAAACTATAAATGCTAGTGCACATGATGGGGCTGACTAATATCACACCTCTCTGAAGCTTACTTCGATCCTGTGCAGTGCCCACCCCAAACCAAATGGAAAAGCAAACTAAGCTCTTCAGTTTGAATATTTTAAGGCTGTTTTGGATAGACATAAGGTAAACCAAGGGCTTAAAAAGTTACTGGAGGCAGATGGGATTGCAGGGGCAAAGTTTCAGTCAAAGCATCCTGGATCATACTGAATGGTAAAGTAGATCTCGTGGGGGGTGGGGGGGGGGGCTCCAAGAAGTCCACCTTCCTCCCAACTCACTTGATTGTATACTTGTAAGTGGAAGCATGAAAGGAGTGTTGATGGTGGGTGTGGTTGCATGTGCAGGGTATTGCAAACTTGTCTTTGAAATGCTATTCATGAAAAGAGTTTACAGGGGTCATTACTGCTTTAAACTGGTTGAAAGGTATAATCAACTGCCTTGGTCTTGAAATTCCCTTCTCAGGTTTTTATACCAATAATAAATAGACAGCATTATGAGTTGTTCTAATTGTCATGAAAGTAGCAGGTGAATTAGACTAATACCAAATACTATACAGCTGAAAAGCTGTGCTAAATATATTAGGCTGAACGTGATATTTCCACTGGATATTGGGTTTGTGTTCATCAGAAGCGTAGTGTCTTCCCAGCTGAAAGTAAATGTTCCACTATTGTTCGCTAAGTTCTGGGAGGGTTTTTTTCCCAGCGTCAAAGGCAGAAGTGGTGATACTTAATGGATTTAAGGGTGGGAATCAAAAGCAGAAGGTATTGGAAATACTCAATGATTCAGACAGCATGCTTGGAAGGAGAAGCAAGAGTTAATACTTCAGGTTGTTGATTTTTCGGCAAAACAAGAAGGTGGAAATGGAGCAGAATTGGAAGCCTGTTGCAGAATCAGGTTTATTATCATTGACATGTCTTGAAATTTGTTGTTTTGTGACGGTGGTACAGTGCAATACATTAAAAAAAATCCTGCAAGTTACAAAGGATAAAAATTTAGAGCAAAAAGAGGGCAAAATAGTAAGTTAGCATTCATGGGTTCACGGGTCACACAGAAATCCGCCATGGATGAGAAGGAGCTGTTTCTAAAATGTTGAGTGTTGAATCTTTGTAACTGCATCAGTATGTCGGGCCCAGGTTAGATCTTCAGAGATGTTTATGCCCAGGAACTTGACGCTGTTCACCATTTCTATTGCTGATCCCTCGATGAGGACCAATGTTTGTTCTTCTGAATGTTTGTTTGTTCTTTGTTTGTTTCTTTGTTCTTTGACCGTTTGTTTGTTCTTCTGGTTAATGTCAACCTCAGGACAAGTTTCCAACCACATATAAACACCATCTCTAAGATCATCTTTTTTCAACTTTTCAACATCATGTTTCCCCTGCTTTATGTCATCTGTCATCAAAACCCTCATCTGTGAATTTAAGAGCAGGAGAAAGGAAGAAATACAGCCAAGCATTGGTCATTCAACCACTCTACTCCTCTTTTCTACCTGACCCCTAAATCCTCTGATTCATTTCATGTTTAAAAATCTATCAATCTTAACCCTAAAAATACTCAATCGATGAGTGGTGACAGCCTTCTAAGGCAGCACATTCCAAAAATTTAGATCTTTCTTCATAAAGAAGGTCTATTCTAAGTGGGCCATCTCTCACCCTAAGGTCTTGTCCCCTTATTGTAGATTCTCTAGCTAGAGGAAACCACTTCTTGGCTTCTGCCTTCTCAGGATCATGTTTTTCTCAATAAGATCCCCTCTCGCTCATCTAACCTTTAGTAAGGAAATGTTTATCACATTCAAACTCTTGTGATAAGGCCCGTCTTTAACCCAACTGATCTAGTGAATCAACTCTACACAGGCTCTGAGGCAACTATGTGCTGCCCCAGGTACAGAATACAAAACTGCATTCCATAATTTGTGGTGTCTCAGCAGATCCCTATATAAGCTCAGCCAGACTTTTGCTAATCACACCTTTTGCAATAACTATCAACATACGATTTGATTTTCTCATTGCCAAATCCAGAAGTTAACTTTCTGAATCCCACCCTCAAGTATACCAAGATAACTCTGCACACCTGCATTTTGCTAGATTTTCATCTTTTAAGAAATATGTTGTTTCCCATTTCCATCCAAAAGCCTTGTTTCTCCACAAGCCAGAAGCCTTGTTTCTCCATAAGCCACAAGCCTTGTTTCTCCATAAGCCACAAGCCTTGTTTCTCCACAAGCCAGAAGCCTTGTTTCTCCATAAGCCACAAGCCTTGTTTCTCCACAAGCCAGAAGCCTTGTTTCTCCATAAGCCACAAGCCTTGTTTCTCCACAAGCCAGATGCCTTGTTTCTCCATAAGCCACAAGCCTTGTTTCTCCACAAGCCAGAAGCCTTGTTTCTCCATAAGCCACAAGCCTTGTTTCTCCACAAGCCAGAAGCCTTGTTTCTCCATAAGCCACAAGCCTTGTTTCTCCACAAGCCAGAAGCCTTGTTTCTCCATAAGCCACAAGCCTTGTTTCTCCACAAGCCAGAAGCCTTGTTTCTCCATAAGCCACAAGCCTTGTTTCTCCACAAGCCAGAAGCCTTGTTTCTCCACAAGCCAGAAGCCTTGTTTCTCCACAAGCCACAATGACCACATTCATGTCCACTCCGTCTAGCTATGTCCCTTCACAGACTTATTATGCCTTCCTCACACCACACTTTCTCATCTGGTCATATATCATTGGTGAAATTGGATCGTTTATAATATCCTCATCTAACTCATATTATGTGGGGTATACAGGGTGTCAGGGAGGGGTAGCACCTCTGGTGTACCTTCCAAGGTAGGTCCTTCACCTTTGGTCCTCACCTGGCACTCAGCTCTCACCTGTAGCAGAAAGTAAGCTATTTGCATGCGACAGTGGCCGCACTCCGGGCAATGGCTTTGACAGGCCGTCCAAACCAGGTGAGAGTAGAAGTCGGGGTTTTTTTCAACCCTCGTGACGTTGGGCTTGTCTACCCAAAGCATGTGAAGACTGGATTCGGCAGACAGTGCGGAGGAAACCACCAGCTGGTTCAAGGGGCAAGAAGACATTTCCCATCATGTGTTGTGGAGCACAAAGAGCACGACAAGACACATAGATCACTCTGGTCATCCACTGTATGCTCACCCACCTCCAGTCACTTTGGCTCTCATCTTGCGACTGGATCCAGATAGACGAGGATGAGAGAGTACGGTTGATGACATGCGCAACTTTTCCCTCACTTTAACCAAACTCGAGCACAAGTCACGACATCCAAGGACGTCAGTAGTCTTCATCGCTCATGATCACACACACACACACACACACACACACACACACACACACACACACACACACACACACACACACACACACACACACACACACACACACACACACACACACACACACACACACACACACACACACACACACACCTCAACCGTTGATGGGAACTGGTAACAGCACTTCCTCTACAAACCCTCAAAGTCCACTGAAAGAACGGGTGAATGTTCTATTCCAGACCGATGCCCCCAGCACTGATGTTCTGAAGAGCAGCTCACTTTGTCCACATGCCTGATAGCAGAATCCCAATACAAACAGCGTACTCACAGCAAGTAATGTTTGAGATGACAGAGGAAATGTTTCGAGGACATCTTCAAATTGTATTATCTTCCACTTGCACCATCTTCCCTGACCCATGAGAACTCCTTGGCTAAAAAGCTGGTAGTCAAGGATCTGCAAGGGGAGAGCAGTTGAATCTGATATAAAAGCAGTGTTCGAGGGCAAAAAGCACCAGGAGTGGATGTCACTCCGTGCCCACCGGAAGATGGCCAAGGACAGAGAGAGATGGATGACCTTCATTACTACCCTAAACACCATAACAGGCAGTAACGAATTAAATAAACTATTTGCACATTTACCAGTGGATGAATATTGGACAACAGTATTCAGAGGTTTACAATAAGAAAAAGGTCTTGTAAACACATGGAGAATACTTGCATCCATTAACAGATTTGTTAACAATCAGTTGGAAAGGAGTCGGGCAGACGTTTCTCAGCTCCTCTGTTTTACATGATTGTTGACAAACAAGAAAGCTAAATGGACCACTCACTAGTTTTGTTGTGAAAATAACTCTTAATCCAATCAACAGAAAAGATTAGAAAAACAACAGAAGGCAAATAAAAAGGTGAAATATGAAAGTAAGCCAGCTAGTAATGTAAAAGAGGATAAGAAAAGTTTTATCAGGTATATAAAGAGTGAAAGAGTGACTAGAGTGGACATTGAACCACTGGAAAATGAAGCTGGAGAGGTAATAAAGAGGGGCAAAGAAATGGCAGGCAAATTTAATAAGTATTTTGTGTCATTGTACACTGTGGAAGACACTAACAGTATGTCAGAAATGTGAGAGTATCAGGGGTAGAAGTGAGTGCAGTTGCTATTACCAAGGAGAAGGTGCTTCAGAAGCTGAAAGGTCTGAAGGTAGGTGAGTCACCTGGATCAGATTGACTTCACCTCAGAGTTATGAAAAGTGGAGCTGAAGAGATTGTGGAGGCATTAGTAATGATCTTTCAAGGATCACTAGATTCTGGAATGGTTCTGGAGGACTGGAAAATTGCAAGTGTCACTCCACTCTTTAAGAAGGGAGGGAGGCAGAAGAAAGGAAATTATAGGCCAGTTAGCTTGACTTCAATGTTTGGGAAGATGTTAGACTCCATTATTAAGGATGAAGTTTCGGGATGCTTGCAGTCACGTGGTAAAATAGGCCAAAGTCAGCATGGTTTCCTTCAGGGGAGATCTTGCCTGACAAGTCTGTTGGAATTCTTTAAGGGAGCAACAGGTAGGATAGACAAAGAAGAATCAGTGGATGTTGTTTGTGATGCACTATCAATTACTCCAAAAGACTGGAAGTAGAGTAAATACTGACAGGCTTTTATTAACAGTAAAATGGATCCGCGTTCATGCTGTATGTCTGTCCTGGACTGTGGGAGGAGCAGTGACACAATCGGATTTATTCAGGGGTCCATGGGAGGAGCCACAGGAGCAGTCAGCAGAGGGGCGTGTCCAGGCATGTCCGACAGATAATCCAGTTACAACCTATATACATGGTTTACCACAGTTCGCTTGGATTTTCAAAGCCTTTGACAAGGTGCCATATATGAGCCGGCTTGACAAGATAAGATTGCCCCATGTCATTACAGAAAAGATACTAACATGGGTAGAAGATTGCCTCCTGCCAACCAACCAAAGAGTGGGAAAAAAGGGGAGCTTTTCTGGTTGGCTGCCAATTAGCAATGTTACATAGGGTTCAGTGCTAGGACCTTTTTTTCACGTTGTATGTCAATAACTTGGATAATGGAATTGATGGTTTTGTGGCCATGTTTGCCATGTGGATAGGTGGAGGGGCAGGTGGTGATGAGGAAGCAGGGAGTCTGAAGAAGGAATGAGACAGATTGAGGGAATGGGCAAAGAAGTGACACATGGAATATAGTGTCAGGAAGTGAGTGGTCACGCACCTTGGTAGAAGAAATAAAGGCATGGACTATTTTCTGAGTGGGAAGAAATGGTGCAAAGGAACTTGGGAGTCCTTGTATAAGAATCCCTAAAGATTAACATGCAGGTTGAGTCAGTGGAAAGGAAGGCAAATGCAACACTAGCATTCATTTTGAGAGGACTGGAGTATGAGAGCAAGGATGCAAGGTTGAGGCTTTATAAAGCATTGATCGGACCGCCCCTGGAATACTGTGAGTAGTTTTGGGCCCCTTATCTAAGAAAGGATATGCTGGCATTGGAGACTGTGGAGGTTCAGTGCTGGCAGAGGAGGTTCACGAGAATGATACCAGGAATGAAGGGTTTAATATATGACAAGCATTTGCTGGAGTTTAGAAGAATGAGGGGGATCTCATTGAAACCTGCAGAATATTCAATGGTTTAGATAGCGTGAATGTGGAGAGGAAGTTTCCTCTAGCAGGTGAGTCTAGGACCAGAGGGCACAGACTCTGAATAGAGTGACGTCCATTTAGAACAGATATGATGAGGAATTTCTTTATCCAAAGACTGGTGAATCTGTTCAAATCATAGTCACAGATGGCTATGGAGGCCAAGTTATTGAGTATGTTTAAAGTGGAGGTTGATAGGTTTTTTATTGTTCAGGGGATAAAGGTTATGGGGAGAAGGCAGGAGGATGGGGTTGAGAGGGATAATAAATCAGCCATGATGGAATGGAGAGCAGACTCAACGAGCTGAATGGCTTAATTCTGCTCCTATGTCTCATGGTCAAGTTTTCTGAGTTCAAATCAAATGTGCAGTCTGCCTGTTGGACAAGTCTGAAAAGAGCTTTGAAAGCGATAGCTCTTAGGAACCCAGTCAATAAAGTTCCCACTCTGCTTTAATTTACAGGCAATGCCAGCAGCCTCCATAACACACTTTCTCCCTTGTGGTTTAGTGGGGAGATGCTGCACATGAGATGAAATTCCTCCGTGTGCTATTCACCGCACAGTGATAAACGCATTCATGTCAGGTTTATTTTGATGGAGCTATTTTAATGGAGTCACTGACCCAATTGCTTAGGTTACAGGCCCAAAGTCATGGAGCATAAGATCGGCATTAACGTGTTAAACAGAGAGCTAATGATGGCAGCCTGAGGAAGTGAAATCATACTGAACCTTAAAGAATTGAAGGGGACTGCCAGCTATTGTTACAAAAACCTCCTTAACCAGGGACTGAAAAGCCAAATCCGGGGTTCTCCAGCACATCAAGAACTAAGGCTCCATTTGTGCAGCACCTGTGTGTGGCCATATTGGTTGCGTCCCCAACACGGTGTAGGAGTGGCGCAGTGGTACATGTGGGAGAAGGGCTGCCTCACGGTTCTAGCATCCTGGGTTTCGTCCCGTCGGCACGGAGTTTACGTGTTTTCCCCTCATGTTTGCTCCTGGTGCTCCAGTTGCTTCCCACACCCGAAAACAGGTAAGTTGGTGGGTTGGAGATACAGGAGACTGCCGATGCCGGAATCTGAATCCCCATCAGAGCGGGGAGCGAAAACAAACTGACAGGATTGCTTTATTCTGATAGAGCTAAGCTTGATTTCGCAATATGTGTATTTTTAACAGCTTCGTGATTCTCTGTTACCAACAGAACAATAGTCAACCATCAAACCACCTTTCAAAGTAGAAGTTTACAAAAAGAGGTTGAACCATGCAAAGGCGCGGTAGCATAGTGATGGGTGCATGGCTTTACAGTGCCAGTGACTACCGTCTATAAGGAGCTTGTACATTCTCCCCGTGACCATGTGTGTTTCCTCCAGGTGCTCAGGTTTCCTCCCATAGTCCAATGACATACAGGTAAGTAGGTTAATTGGTCTCATGGGTCTAATTTGTTGGCATGGGCTTGTTGGGCGGGATACCACGCTGTATCTCTAAATAAAAAAATAAAATAAAGATAATAAATAGGAAGAAAACACTAATCGGGTTAGAAATGCTGGAATCAACAACAATTTCTAAATCAATAGAAATGTGCTTAAATGGAAGAAATTTATATCTATTGCAATTTATTTATATTTGCATTTGCACAGTTTGTTGCCTTCTGCACTCTGGTTGATCTTTCATTGATCCTGCTCTTGGTTTACTGAGTATGCCTGCAGGAAAATGAATCTCAGGGTTGTATATGGTGACATAAATGTACTTTGATTATAAAATTTACTTTGAACTTTGAAATGTGCTCACTTGCACATTGTTATTTATGCATAATATATAAAATCCACACGGTCCGGATGTGTCTCTCAGAATTCTGAGTGCAAATTACATCTTCCAACGTGAACTATTCTAATAGGAAGATATGTTATATAAGCTCTTTGATGCCAGGTAAGGTTAAAGAATTGTTTTGTCAGGTTAAGTGAGCTATACGCCTCAATTGTAGCCCAAGTAAACATCTTCAGCTAAAGGGTCTTTGGAATGCTTACCTGATATTTTCCACAGAACACTATACTATTTAAAGCAATGTTATAAATAGGGTAAAGCTCAGTGGATAATTGGAAAGTGTGGTGTGATAATGGGGATTAGCCCTGGCAGCTCTGAGCCTGACTTGTGCTGAGCTATGGTAGAGGTTGTGAAAAGGTGTGACACAACCCCTGAGCTACTGGCAGAAAAATGTCAATCAAAGTTCTTGTTTGTAATCGATAAAATATGAAATAAAATTTAATGAAGTCCCTGATAGTTGAAACAACAGCATCTAGTATTTATAAAGTATCGTTAATAATGTAAAATATACAAATTCACTTCACAGGAAGATTGTCAGACAAAGCCTGACCATGAATCAAGTGTACCTTCTTTTCAGGCATTCTCCAGGATCCAGATTTAACTTCAACTTCCACTCCAGTTTAATAGGATCTGGATTGATTAACAAGGGTAATATAGGAAGCACAGACACTTCCACAGATGGGACAGGAGTTGCCTGAAGAAAGTTATGCAGATCCTGAAGTGCTTTTCTCCCTCCATCGTGTGCTGCCAAAGAGTGACCTGCAGGTTATCAGTTATAATCACAACGTGAACAAGACATCAGGCTAGATCATCCTTGTTGGGGAAACCCACTTCATAAGGGTAGCATTCCTCTGCTGGTTTGCACTTCCAGCCCTGATTTTTAATTGGCCATTTCCCATCCACCTTATCCCACTCGGGGCCCCAACGTTGATACATAAGCGTCTGAGTTACCACACAATGAATGCAGAGGGGGGTTCAGTTCCATCACCGTTGGGACTGCCCATGAAGGTGTGGACATTCAAGGTCCTGAACTTCATGTTGTAGATTGGAGTTTGCTAATTTGCAGTTTCTTCAAACATGGAGTAGACATTGTACACCAACTATGGTATGAGCTCATAATGCAAGGTCTTGACCCAGTAGTAAAGGGGACAAGGATAGATGAACGTAAACATATGAGGCACCACCCTCATGACCCCCCATAAACCAATATTAATCTGGTCGATACAGGTCTCAAAGATGAAACTTTCAGGAGTGTCCAGAAGGAGGAGGATGAGTGAGAAATGAGAGCATTATGGAAGGAATCCTAGCACTCTGCCCCTGGGCAGTCAATATTTGAGTGCAGGCGGTGAGAATTGGAGATGTGTGGAGGCATGGAAAGTTGTAGGTTAGAGGAAGAAGGATTGAGATCAGAAAAGAATTTTGAAGACAAAAATGCAAAGGGCAAAGCAAGATCAACTGAGGCATCTACCAAGTTTTCCCCGATGTATCACACTATCTCAGCTAGGAAATATTTTGATCATTAGGCCTTGCCAAAAAGCTTCTTTCATAAAACAAATCGAATAAAGATTGGTTGTTGAATTGGGTATTATCTCATTCACCAGGAAGTGATCCTCCTGCTAAATCACAGCCAGTATTCCTGCTGCCTCACGTCCAGACCCTGAATGCATGTTCCTCCTGCGACTATCTGGATTTCTTCCAGGCGCTCCACTTTCCTTCCATCTCTCAAAGGCACATAGGGTAATTGTCCGTTGCAAAGTTGCCCCAATTTGTAGGCGAGTGGTAGAATCTGGATGTCATTGATGAAAATGTGGGGAAAATAGAGTGGGACTAGTATGGGATTAACGTAAATAGGTACTTGACTGGGGGTGTGCAATCACAGTCCGAGGGGCTTGCTTCCATGCTGTATGACATACATCTGTAAAATTCCATGAATAATTTACACATGGGAAGCTATTTGAAATCAGTCTTATAATTATAATTACAATGTGGTTAATTACAAAGATCAAGTACTATATTTGTAGCCTGCGTTAGTGTGTAAATGTAATTATGATTGGTTTTAGATGATTGTGGATCTAAGTCATAATCAAAAAAAAAACAACATGGATGATGTTGGAAATGGTTGTGATTGGTGTGATAAGAAATTAGTGCTGCAGAACTGTCTAATAGGAAGATTTAATAGATAGGACTTGATAGTTGATAAACATGTTAAACTCTGATAAGATGTGACTCCCTGCAAACTAATTGTTAAGAAATAAATTGGATTCCAAAATGGTGGAGCACAGGCGGTGGCCATTCACCCCATTGTTCCTGTGGATTCTCTTCGAAAGAGCTAATTATTTCCAGTCACCGTCTCCTTACCCAAAGCCCTGCAAGGTTTGCCTTCAAATTTTTATGCAATTCCTTTAAAAAGCTAAATTCAATTTAACTCAATTGGCCCTTTAAATATCACATTACGGATTGCAACCAATCACTGCATTAAAATGTTTGTCGTTATTTCTGCTTCTTTTAGTATCTCTTGTGGAACTCGAGACAATATTCCCCGGTTCATCATCATTTTGAACAACTTTGAGAAATCCAACTTACATTATCCACTCAAAAGCTTCCCTTCCAAAGATTTAGAGATCAGAACAATAGTATAAAATCACTAAAACAATTAAGATAAATATGGAGACTACAGATGCTGGAATCTAAAGCAACAGAGCAAGTGCTGGACAAATTTCTCAGTATCAGTCACTCTATTTAGCTGTTCTATTTATAATACCGCATATCTCCTTTGATGAGCTATGATAACATCTGATTTTACCATTTTATTCATTTAGCTTCATTCTTAGCCAATTTAAAAAGTGACTGCAATTATACTATTCAACTTAGTGACAAATTTCGGAAGAAATTTTTATTCTCCATCCTGCTTGGAACATGTTAACTAGCCTAGGATGTGGCATTAAGATGGCTTTCGAGATGTGGACCAGCTGGTCAAGACTCATGAGTCAGTCCAGAAACTGTGAATGGGATGGTGAGCAAATACCATCCACAGAAAACAAAGGACTAACTGAACATCCACAAGGAGAGCTAAATTTACTGTTGCTATTCTGAGGGCACTTGGGTCAATTTTACTGCACTGGTCTCTAAGAGGCCACTGTTTTACAGACATCCAGTGTATCTGACCAAATGTCCTAACCATTCAAACATTCCATGGTTTCTCCCATCAGACATTGAAGATGTTTACCAATTATATAAATTCTATTAATTAATCATGCTCAAATGTCCAGAAGAATCTAGGAAGTTTGTAGGAAGGTAAGTTGAACTCCTCAAGAAGATTATGATGTGTTCAAAATTCCACAAACTTGTGAGGAAATGTAGAGGAGGCTTGACCCAACAGCAGAGCAGCAGGGACAATTTCGCAGTAAATTATACTTTTATTAGTATCATACAAAATAATAAGCCACAAAACAAGAGAGAAGAGAAACTAAACACAACAGGCAGCAAGATCAACTTTAAGCAGGGAGAGTGAAGGTTAGAGGTCAGATGGTTTGATGGGTGAACAAGGGCCGTGGATGAGAACTGGGTTTAAATAGGCTGCAGGAGGTGAGTCTGGAACGAGCAGCAGGTGGATTTTATTTGCTGGGTGGAGACCGGGATGTGCCTGCATGTGCAGGCCTGACAGGAACCCCGCCTACCCCCACATAGCTCGCCCCCCCCCCCCCCCGACAGCCCATGACAACCCAAATGTGTCTGATGTGACTCATTGCTGAGCAATGGATCCAGTATAACTGGACATCAGCCAAGACCTCTCCTCCAGTCTGTACTTTTTCCAGTTGACTAGACCCTGCACAAACTGTCCATGGTGACGTAAGTCCATTAACCAGTGAACCATGTACTCTGGACTACCATCCACCATCCTAGGTTCTGGAGGGGCTGGCTCAGATGTATTGAGTAGCCCATAGACACCAGGCTTGAGGCAGGACACGTGGAAGGTAGGGGCGATCCTGTGGGATGGTGGCAGCTGGAGATGCCAAGTGACTGGATTGATGCAACGGTTGATCTTGAAGGGGTGAGAGCTTATGGGAGTTGATGCACAGGGGGAGATCTTAGTAGATAGCCCCAGTCCGGTGTAAACTGGTTAGGTGCCGATAGTGATTGGCCTGGATGCAGTAGGCACGATTGGTGGCTAGGATGGTCCTCTGCACCCTCCTCCAAGCACTCCAGCTGCAGTGGACCAGGGGCCCTGGTGGATCGGACCTCCTCTGTGGGGAACAATAAGGGTTGGTGGCCATGAAGCTCTTCAAAGGGTGACATACCTGTGGCAGAGGAAGTGTGTAGATTGTAGGACAGTTCTTCCCTGTGGAAGGGTTAGAGGTGGCAAAGTATCACAGAAATGTCTCCACTTGCCACTTGGCTCCTTCTGGCTGACCCTTGGTCTGTGGACAAACTCACTGAGGTATGGAGGAGAGAGCAGAGGGCTCACCAGAAGTGGAAGACGAATTGTGGCCCCGGTCCAACACAATGTCCCATGGGAAGCTGTGGGGGTGAACACCATGTTGGAGAACTAGGCCCACCATCTCAGCAGCTGGAACTAGGTGCCAGGATAAGCTTGCATGGACACGCTGAGTATAGGTTGTGATGGTGGTCAGCTGCTCCAGAGTGGGTGTTGAAGTTCTTTCTCCTCCGACACTCACGTTCTTGGAGCGGTTTAAGGAAGCTCTCCTTAACTGCCTGGCTTTCAAAGGCATTGGTGAAAAGGGTCCTGCAACCCAAAATGTTTCTTGGAACAGAACTGGGAGTTTGGCTGATGATCTGCTTGTCGATTTGAAGAGCCAGATTGGTGAGATTTTCTAGGTCAGTGGGCATTTCCCAGGTAGACAGCTTCTTTACAAGCACTTCAAGGGGTCATGATGGTAAAGGGCCGGTAGTGCTTTCATATTCCAGCTACGCGAGAGCCCTGAATTTCACGGTGTAACCAGCACAGATCGTAAGGCGAAGTAACAAATCCTCTACCTTCCTTCCACTTCCCAAGTCATTGGGTGCATTTAAGGCGGAGATAGATAGGTTCTCGATTAGCCAGGGCATCAAAAGGTATGGGGAGAAGGCAGGGGAGTGAGGTTGACTGGAAGAATTGGATCAGCCCATGATTGAATGTCGGAGCAGACTTGATGGGCTGAATGGCCTACTTCTGCTCCTATATCATATGGTCTTCCCGGGTGGTCAAAAACTGAACACTTCTCAGCAGTGAAGTCCTCGTACCTGTTGCAAATGGTAGCCTTGTTGTCCCAGTTCAGAGCTCGCTCATTCAAGAGAGAGATGAGGAAGTCCATCTCAGCTTGATCTGTAGAATAAAGAGACAGCTGGAGTTCGAAATGTAAGATGCACTGGGGCAGGGAGTTGCGGCATTGGGCAGGAGGCTCATTGAATCATTCAAGTATGGGTATCTGGGGAAGAGGTTGACTGCCACAGAGTTACTGCACTGAGCCAGGGAGTGGGATAAAGTGGCAGATAGATGGTCAGTGGTTTCCTGCTGCTTTCGGATTGTGTGCTCTTGTCAGCGGACAACTTCCTTTAAGTAACATACTCTGCTGGGTCAATCAAGGGTTCACTCATCCTGTCAGAAATATAGAGGAAGCTTGATATAAAGGCAGAGCAGCACAGACCATTTAGCAATAAACAATACTTTAATAGTAGACCACAAAATAGCAAGCCGCAAGGGGCCACAAAACAAGACAGAACAGAAAATAAACACAACATGCAACAAAGTAAACTTTAGGGAGGAAGAGCAAAGGGTTGGAACAATTGGCTGAGACCAACTGGTTTAATGAGAGAGCAAGGATGGTGGTTAAGAATTGGGTTTAAATAGGCTGCAGGTGATAAGTCTGGAACGAGTGGCAGGTGAATCCTATTAGCTGGGCGGAGATGGAGAGGTGTCTGACAACAAACTCCTCAGGCATAAATGAAAAGTCAAGAAAACAGTGGAAAGTTGGAAGTGGAAGACTATTTTGACCCCACAAAAATGTGAGTGAAAAGGCTCAAAGGAAAAGAGTGAAATAAAAATGGGCTCATCTTCACAGAGCTTATATATTGAGGTTCACCCTTTTCTTCTGCTAAGCTAAATAAGTCATGGGTATTGCACTACTGTCAATAGATTCTGGCAAAAATCACAGAACTGGCCAGAAGGGCATTAGAAATGGTGCAAAAGTAGTTTGTACCCAAAATTGCACACTAAAATTAGACCTGTGCATTTTCTGGCAGGGCAAAACTCATCTGAACACAGCTTCAGGCAGTAAGCGGCACACTTAGCCGAGAAGGATTTCACCCTTAAAATCGCATTCCCTTTGCAACATACAGTGCAACTGATGTGGAGAAGAGAGGATGCAAGGGAGAATGAGAGAAGTCTAAGGATTAGTACCAGAGATCCAGCATAAGTGACCTAAAAGCAAGGAAGGAGCTTGAGTGCATTGTCAAGTCAGGAGGCCCATTAAAGGGTGGTTGCAGCTCCCTATTCCAGTTTTGAGAATCCCCATCCAATCAAATAAATCGCAGGTCCTCACAGATACACATATGTCAGGATGAGCTGCCCAACACTGGCAACATTTCTGGTGGCCCACTTCAGTCATTGGATAAGAGATTTGTTTAAGGCGTCCTAAGTAATCCATCGCACGCAGACTTTTAGGGGAGAAGGCAAGGAACTAGTTTACAACCCTTGGGTGATAACTGATGTTAAGGATTTGAATACAGAGGGCTTCACACTATCTGGATTGAGCCTACGGTTTAGTAAGTGACAAAGTTTCTCTTATCGAGGAGTCTGTGACAGCCCATCAGCTAATGCCTCCCTGCTTAGTTTTGTTGGGGGGTATAATGCCAAGACATCCCTCATCCAGCTTTTCTTGTTCCTTCTGCCTCAGCCAGTATCCCACACGCTGTGCTTTCTCTGGCCACTGGGAGATCCCACTTTTTCCGGTGGTCTGAGCGTAGGTGCTCGGCAAAGCGGCCTCCCAATCTATGGACGGGGAGATCAGTGGGGAATAACGAATGGACAAAGGAGTATCACTGGGGAGGGATGAATTCTCTGTTCAGCCCCTCCACAGAAATATGACCTTCCAGCAAAGTGTCACTTCCTTAATGAAGACAGACTTAAAAGACATGAGCCTGTAGCTACATTGATCATCAGAGTGGCAAAGGATGTTTGCTAACAGGCATGTTTTTACCTCCTGCCCTGAGGTCCTCTGCCCAGTATGAGTGCCTAGTCATTGCATACCAAATCTGTCACCAACAAATGAACTGTCAGCAGCTAAATGCGGAATGAAGTATTCCCCCGCTATGTCCTATGGACTTTGGAAGGTGTTTGAGCAGCCTGCAGTCAATTCAGAAGCTGTCAAGTCAGGTCTCCAGATGCCAATAGCATCCTTTCAAATAGGCATAAGTGCTACAAAGTGGTATGATGTATTCCAGCTGGGACTCTTGAGTGTTCAACTAAAAAGGTGAGCTGAACAGAAAAACACCAATTTATGTTGGCAGGAGTTGAAACCGGTGATAAGTAACTCATGATGTAAATAGGCTCATGTTGGAGGCTGTAAAGATGCCAGGCACCCTAAGAGGAACTGAGCACCAACCGGAATGAGTGAGCGCAAGTTCACTGTGATGTCATCTAACTCAGGGAGTTTTGCACAAATAGTGATTAGAAAATGGGCACTGCTTTATTGGAGAAGTTTAGGTAGGTGGGAGTGGGTTGGAGCGATATGGTCAGGGTGCACGTAGGCGGAACCAGGTTGCTATGGACCAGATGGGCCAAAGGGCCTGTTTCTGTGCTGTACTCTGTAACTCTATGAGCCTTTGATTTGTAGATCCAATTTCTAGGCACTTGAAGCAAGTATCAAGAACTCCCTCTCCTCTTGCCTATCATTCATACTTCCTCCTTCAATCCTTCTCCCTCCACCCTCACTAACTCTCCTTTGCCTAACTCTCCTCATCACATTCTATCCCATCTGTCAAGATTCAGAGATCCGCTGGCATGTACTTATCATCTCCTGTTAACTCTCAACAGCAATGGTGACACTATATTATTAGAAAAAGGATACCTCTGCTTGCTCAGAAGTTCAGACCAAGATCTTAGGTCATTTTGTGTTTGATGACTTCCCTAAGTGCTTGTAATGTGGCAAGCACACACTTTCTTTAACTATTGTAAATATTAACAGAGGCACCGGAAGTAATTTTGAACACAAAGGCTTTGTTTCCGTCTCAACCCAAAAATGGTGATGCCATTGATGCTGCCTGACCTGCCGAGTCACCTCCAGCATTTTGTGCGTTGCACTGTGTTGTTTCTTTGCAAACAAAACTCAACCTCCCCCAGAGATAGAGAGGAAAAGCAGGGACATGAGCCCACTGCACCTTCTCTCTACCCTGGCATCTTCCAAAAAGGTGCAATTAATGTATGGTCATAAGCGTGCCACATAGCATTAAAAACGTGAGCATTTCAGTATCCGGCAAGTTTAAAGTCCTAAATGCACCCTTGCCCCAGTGCTCTTTGTGTGAACGTGTCTGCTGGTTCACTGTTGTGTAGCTCAGTCCACTTGCAACTATTGAAATAGCTAAGATTATTTCCCATCAAACAAAAAGCAAAAATTATCAGTGCTTACTCATAACGATACAGTTGCAATCATTGCCACAAGGACCAGCTCACTGTGAAGAAAATTGGATTAAACACCCTTCTGTAAAAGTCACACATACACAGCTCCTGCAAGTGCAACTGCACTGCATCTACTGTACATGTTTCCTCAGAGCCTGTGGGCTTATTTCATTAAATTCAGTAGCTTTCTAATTCTGATATCATCAAGTAGAATGGGAGAAATGTGAGAGAACTATCAAAAATTTGTTACAGCAGTAGTTAAATACTGAAGTGCTAAAAATATTGCACATAATTCTAATAAACTGTATTTCAATTGTCTCAATTCTGTCTGGAATGATTTATTTCTCTGCTTCATGTAAGCAAAATAATGATCTGTTTTAAATTACCTGTCTCCATTTTCACATTTTAGGAGGGAAAGGGTTAACAACGCAGACAAACAGACCGGTGATAATTGTGCACACATGTCTTGTGTCTCTTATTTGCCCATCTTTCATAGCGTGCATGTGAAAATTTGAATTTGCATTCCTATTTCTGTCTTGGCAAGACATGGGATAAATCCCACAGCCAAAAGTCATCTAGCTTAGGGCTTTCCCAGCTATCCAAGTCATGAATATTTAACAGTTGCTGCTCCGAAGGCGATAAGCCTGTCAATCCTTGTCAAATATCGCCTAATCTTTTCAATTTCTGGGTGCAAATATTCACACTGGGTGCTGTTTGTCACCTGGATTAATGACCAGTGGTCCCATAATCCTCTAGTGCTAATTCAAGTGGCAGCTAGGAAGGATTGGAAGAGAGGGATGCTGGGATACATATGCAGAGAAGATTACAGTGCTCCTGTCTCATCCAGTTTCCTTTGGATGTTTAAAAGGCACTATCACGTATCCATGCATGACTGAAAAATATTAATTTCAAAATGGGAAAGATAGTATTCTGGAGTAGAAATATGGAAACTTGCTTGCCAGCTATTTTTGCTGTTGCTAGCAATATTTTCACATATGGATGGTACTCTCTCAAAACGCACTTTAAAATCTTTGCTTTATAGTTGTTACAAAAGGTAATATATTGCAGAAAAATAAAATGGGGAAAAATAGAGTCAAAGGCAGATTGGGGAAAAAATACATTACTGGATGAATTTTAAGTCTGAGTGCCTGCTTACCTAAGTGCTCAATAAGTGTTCATCGAAACAGTTTCCTTTTTTTAACCCAATTCACCCAAACACAGAATTGGTGAACAGCTACAAATTTAGACCCCTTATACTCTGCCCTAGTAACATCCCTGAACCTGAACAGTTTTGAGTGGCGCACGAACACTACTAGACCTGTCAGTCATTTTCCACTAACGCACCATAATGTCCTGAGTGAATTTTAGTACCAGAGCAAAGAGGCATTTAGAAGCACTTTAAGTTAGCGTTGTCACTGGCAGATTTACCTTCAGTTGTCATTCACTTTCATCCATCCATTTGTGAGCTATGGCCAAAATGAAACCATATTGGCTCTTAGGTCCAATGAGATCCAGAATCCTTGGACACCATCCTGCTGACAACATTTTCTGTTCTGCTGATGTACCTTAGATACCATTTTCTAATGTGGGTGGTCTTTGTAATTCAATGTAATTTTCTCAAAAGAGATCTTTATAGACTCTTTGCAGAAAGATGGATCATTAGTAAAGCAGTGGACCATTGAAATTCTATATGATCCTATCAGAATCTGGCTTACTTTCATTGATTTACATGATGAGGAATTTGTTGTTTTGTGGAAGCATACAGTACAAGGACATAAAATTACTATGAATTACACAAATAGACGTTGCAAAAGAAAGAATAGCAAGGTAGTGTTCATGAGTTTCATGGAGGGATTCAGCAGCTTCCATGCAGGGAAAAAAATAGTCAACAATTTGGTTTAGGCCCCTGCATCAGGACCTCTCTTTGTTAATTCCCTCAAGTCCGGATTCAAAACATTGACCATTTCTCTGCCTCCACGATTGCTGCTTGACTTGCTGTGTTCCTCCAGCAATTTTATCTTTGTAATGTTGCTGGATTCCAAATGTACAAGGTCCCTGCAAAGGCCAGATGTTTTCAGATTTTTGTTGCTGAAATCAGCAGATCTTTAAAGCCATATTACAAAGCTTTAGAGTGCCAGCAGCAAAAGGGAACTGGTTTCTATTACACTACGGAAAAGATTCGGCTTGCCTCCTCTGTTCATACTCGTCCTATGTAAATCACATCAGGTCAGCTTTATTGTCATCTGAATAAGTGTGGCAAGGTCCAAGTACAATTTTTAAAAAAATTGCAGCAGCATTGCAGGCACATAAGTCGAGACAATGCACAGAATATAAATTGTACAAGGCAATGAAGAGAAAGACTATGCAAAACAAGGCATTAGTGCAGAAAAAAAAATGCAAGCAGAAACTGGTCCATGGTCTAAGGCTGGTCGTGGTGTTTCATTGCTGAGGTAGGATTAGAATTGTGATGGTCAGTTCAGGAACTTGTTGGTTGTAGGAGAGGCTTTAGAGCCGTGGTTCTCAATTATTTTATGCCATGGACCCTTACCATTAACTAAGGGGTCCATGGACCCCAGGGTTGGGAACCTCTGCTTTAGAGCAACTTGAGAACAGGATGATAATTTTATATCCAAGTTATGAGCAACAGACAAGTAATAGCAAAGATCAAAGCCCGAACAGATGTCGAGATCTGATGACCGGAATCCTGGATCTGCAAGTTGAAGGCCCAGTGTCTGCAAACCCACGAGCCCAGTGGAGGCTGAAGGCTGCAGGTGGCTAGTCCAGGGTGGGTGGGTGGCAGGGAGGAACGGGGCTTGTTCTCCTGCTGTTGTGTTGTTATTGTTGTTGTTGCTTGCGCTACTCTGCTGAACATGGTGGGCACGCTGTGTTGGCTCCACTTGCGGGCTGCCCCCTGCTCATCCTCAGCTTGTGCGGGTTGTTAACGCAAACGCCGCATGTCACCGTATGCTTCAGTGTATATCTGATAAATAAATTAATCTGAATCTGGTTCAGAATCTAAAAGTATGTCAGCAAGGTGATATTAAATGGATCTCCTTGGTTTAGAAATGAAGGAGATGCCCATCGTATGAATTGGGTTAGAATTTTTCAGCCAGAGGTTGGACAGGCCAAGCTGGTATCTCCTGGAAGTTAGAGTGAAGATGAGTTGATGAAACGTATGAGATCTTGAGGGACCTCAACATGTTGGATGTGGAGAGGATGCTGCCTCTTGGAACTTGGGATGATTGTTGGACAACAAGGGGTTGCCCATCAAGGACAGAGATGAAACATAATTTTTCTCTGAGGGTCATAAATCTTTTGAACTGGCTTCCTCAGAAGTGGAAGCAGAGCCTTTGAATATGTTAAAGGCAGATTTAGATAGATTCTTGATGAGCAAGAAGGAGTAAGGTTCCTGGTGATAGGCACAAATGAGGAATTGAGGTTACCTTCTGAGTTGCCGTGACTTTGGTGAATGCAGAGCAGGTTCAAGAGGCTCCTCCTGCTCTTAATTCGTAAGTCTGAGCGCTTCCATCATCCTCTTCTGGGGAATATTAACGCCCGGCGATATGGACATGCATTTTGAAAACCAGACTGAATGCCAGAGAAGCTGTTTGCATGTGTAGCACAATGCTGCAGGGTGAATCACCAATTCCAGGAAAACGTCCTCCATGTAGCTGAAATATATTCTGCCCGGAGTAGCCCTTCTCTATTTATATTTCCCTTTTGATATTTACATGACAATGTTTCCACGATGTAAGGCTTCCTCTGGTAGTGAATAGCCATTATCTGTTCTGGGTAAGGTGCTTAGGCCAAGAAGAGGCCACCCTCAGAGTGGAGGAGCACCACTTTATATTCCATCTGGGAATCATCCAACCTGATGGCATGGTTATAGACTTTTCCTTCCGGTAAGCAAATTCCACCCTCCCCCTCCCTCCTTTATTCCCCACTCTGACCTTTCATCTCTTCTTGCCTACCTATTACTTTCCCCCGGATCCCTTTCTCCTTCTCCTCTCCTATCAGACTCCTTCCTGTCCAGACCTTGAACTTTCCCACGCACCTGGCTTCACCTATCACCTTCCAGCTAGCCTTCTTTTCATTCTGGCATCTTCCCCCTCCCTTCTCAGTCCTGAAGAAGGGTCTCGGCCTGAAACATTGACTGTCTATTCACTTCTGTAGATGCTGCCTGACCTGCTGAGTTCCTCCAGCATTTTATGTGTGTTGTTCTGGATTTCCAGACTTTCTCATGTTTATGAACAGTTCTGAGTCAGCGGATTTGCTTCAGTGCGTGGGTAAACTAAAATTACTGAGATGCTGAGGAATTGTCTAATTAGGGTTTATTGGAAGCAGGTTCTTGCTGGAGAATAAATAAGACAAGATTAATGTTTTCCTGAGCAGAAAGCACACTTTAGCCTGGTATAGCCAGTGGCACAGAGTGACACAGCTAATACAGAGGCTGTATAGAACTCAAGTGACCTGGGTTGATTCCTGACCTTCAGTGCTGTCCATGTGGAGTCTGCAGGTGCTCCTGTGACTGTATGGGTTTCCCTTAGGTGCTTGTGTTTGCAGGCTGATACAGGAGGTTAGTTGGCCACAAGTAGAATCTGGGGGAGGTTGAAGGGTATGTGGGGAAAATAGAATGGGCTCAGTGGGTGGGCGGGTGATAGTGATGCCTCCCAGGTAGGCCGAAAGGCCTGTTTCCATGCTGTGCGGCTCTGTAACTACTTCCATGTGAATCCGCTGTGGCAAAGCCAATATTTCTATTTTTGACAATAAAATAAAATAAAATTTGCATGTTTGTGTTCTGAGAAGGATGGAAGAATTACCAATAAGCTGCATTGGGAAAAGATTTACAATGTCCCAGCTTATTTAAATATTTAAAGCTGTTTAGGAATGTCTGCTCTCTTGATAACTGATGCGTTGTCTGCAGAGTGTGTGTTGGCTGCGATACTGAGGAGAGCTCCCATTTGAATGATGCTATTACGCACTCTTCACAGTACGGGTATACCCTTGTTTCAACATCAACTGACTTACTGCGCTGTATTCAAACGTTAGCATAGATGTTTGCACTTTATACTTTGGAGTGGGATTTGAACTTCCAGACTTCTGATTCAAAATTGAGAGGGTTTTCACCGAGTCACAGTCTGGCTTGAGTTCTTATGTTCTAGATAACTACATATTACAAAGTCATTGGCTGTAAAGTATATGCCTGTTCAAATTTGTGATGGGTGCTATGTAAATGTAAGTCTTTTCCTTTGTTCCCCTTCCTTCATAGCAGCTGTGAGATCCACCATTGTATCCCATTACTCCCCTGGCAAGCTGGACGCTCAAAGGACCTGCAAAGGAACTTCGAATGGGAAGGGAAAGATCCAGTTGTTGTGGTCTATATAGCTACCAACAATGTAGGAACAACAGCAAAAAAGGATATGCAAAAGAGAATTTGACCAGTTGGGAACGAAATTAAAAAGCAGAATCAAAAAGATAATAGGCCCCAGATTGCTAGTTGAACCACATGCAAATTGGTTAATTAAAATCAAAGAGTTAACTGAATGGTTCAAAGGCTGTGAGAGAAGTGGCTTTGAACTTGATGGGCAAACAAGAGAAAATCTGCAGATACTGGACATCAAAGTAACACACACAAAATGCTGGAGGCACTCGGCAGGCCAGGCAGCATCCATGGATGTGAGTTTTTGAATTTGAGGGACATTGGCTCCACTTTGGGGAAAAGGGATGGGGTGTTCCAGTGGGCCAGGCTCCACCTGAACAACGCTGGTAAATCACATAACTAAGGCTTTGGATAGGGCATTAAACTAAATAGTGGTTTGGGGGGAGTGTTCCACAGTTAGAAACAGCATGGAGAAGTGAAAGGGGAGTAGAGTGCAGGAGAGGTTTTTGAAGTCTCCGGAATAAAAGTTAAGAGAGAAAGTTGATAAAGGGATAAGAATTCTATTTCAGGCATCATGGACACAAAATTGAGAAGAAGGGTGGTCAATACAGGACTGAAGGAGTTATATTTGAATGGATACAGTATACAAAATAAGGCAGATGAGATTACAGCACAGTTATAAGTTGGCAGGGATGATGTTGTGGGCATCGCAGAGTCATGGTTGAAAGAAGATCACAGCTGGGAGCTAAACATCCAAAGATACAATCAAAAAGACGAAAAGGCAGATAGGTGGGCAGAAGGGATGGAGTGACTTTGTTGGTGAAGTATGAAATCAATCCTTAGAAATACTAAGGATCAGAAGATGTAGAATTCTTGTGGCTAGAGTTAAGAAACTGCAAGGGTAAAAATACTTTATTAGGAGCTATGTACAAGACTCTGATCAGTAGCCAGGATGTGGGGTACAAATTACAATGGGAAATAAAAAAGGCATGTAAAAAAGGCAATGTTTTGATAGTCATGGAGGATTTCAATATGAAGGTAGTTTGCAGAAGGTTTCAGGCAGATTAGAAGAATGAGCGAAGAAGTGGCAGATGGAATACAGAATAGGAAAGTGTATGGTCATGCATTTTGGTGAAAACAATAAAGGTGTAGACCATTTTCTAAATTGGGAAATGAATTCAGAAATTGGAGCAGCAAAGGAACGTGGCAGTTCTTGTGCAGGATTCTCTAAAAGTTAACTTGAAGGTTGAAATGGTAACAAGAAAGGAATTCATTTTCATAGGATTGCAATATAAAAGCTAGGGAGTCATTCTGAGGATTTATAAAGCTTTGGTCAGATGGTATTTGAAGGATAAACTGGCCTTGGAGAGGGTCCAGAGTAAATTAACAATAATGATCTCGGAAATGAAAAGGTTAATATATGAGGAGTATTTGATGGCTTTGGTCCTGTCCTCACTGGAGTTCAGAAGAGTGAGGGGTGGGGTTATAATTGGAAACTTACCAAATTTTGGAAGGCCTGGATAGAGTGAACATGGGGAGGATGCTTCCAATAGTGGGTGAATTGAGAACTAGAGGACATAGACACAGAACTGAAGGATCTACCTTTAGAATAGAGATAAGGAAGAATTTCTTTAGTCAGAGGGTGGTGAATCTGTGGAATTCATTGCCATAGACAGCAGGGGAGTCCAAGTATGTTTAAAACGGAGGTTTATAATTTCTTGATTAGTAAGGGCATCAAAGGTTGAAGACAGGAGAATGGAGTTGAGAGGGAATATAAATCAGATATGATTGAATGGCGGAGCAGACTTGATGGGCTGAACATCCTAATTCTGCTCATATGTCTTACGGTCTAAGCGATCCAATATTATGTGATTTAATGTCACTAATATACATCATGAAATTTCTCTCTCTCTCTCCTCCTCCTCTCCCCCTCCGCCCCTCCCTCCCTCCCTCCCTCCCTCCATGGGTTGTTTTGTTGTCTGTTCAGAAATCTGATGGCAGAGGGGATGAAGCTGTTCCTATAACATTGAGTGTGTGTCTTCAGGCTTCTGTGTGGTACTAATAAGAAGAAAGCACATCCTGGGTGATGGGGGTCCTTAACGATAGATGCTGCATTTTTGAGACTTTGCTCTTGAAGATGTCCTTGATGATTTAATTGAAATAAAGACTTATAATGGGATTCATTGCGTTTTAGCTACACGTATTTACCCTTGAATATGCATCAAGCACTTGTTATTCTCTTCATGCTGAGTTCTTGAGTACTGCTCATGTTTCACTATTACATTCTCTCGACGCTTCTCCCTGTACCTACACAGCACACCATGCTTCTGTCTCATCTCCTGCTCCAGTAGCTGGCTTGTGCCCATGTCCACTAGCTATGCTGCAGCACCCTGTCGACAGCTGGGTTCAAGCACGGGACCTTCCGCTCATCCTGACGTCTGTGTCTACAAGCAATGTTCTCCTGGCATCGGCTCGTGCCTGTCTCTCGTGCAGCCTTTGTCTATTTTACTGCTCTCTGCATTTAAGGGCTATGCTCTTAACTCGTTATTCTGGGGATTTGCTGACAATTAGGAAACACTTGTACACTTGTGCTATTTTTTCCAATTGTTTCGATCATGCGCCCTTTGTGCTCAGCTGTAATATATTCTTCATTTCCACAGGCCAGAGAGATGAACGAAGCTATTTTAAACTGTTCCGTGCCCTCACTCCTGTATATCACTTCAGTTATTTCTGAATGTCATGGTTATAATTTTTACCATATCAGTCTCCTCTGCCATGAACTTAACTCTAGGTGTCACCTTTTGTTTATGCTATGTGTGGATTTCTTTAAGGTTTCAATCCTGGCTGCGTCTAGGGTCTATAAATCTCATGCTCCAACACTCATTTCTTACATTTTGATTCAGTATTGATCGACCATATAGACTTCAGATGGATTTATTGATTTCATTCATCTATTTATCAACCATAGTTCCAATTTGATGGTTATGATCTTTTTTAAGCCACTCTGTCAGAGCGTGTTCTCCCTTCCTCCAACTGTTAGCTCATCATTAATTCTTTCATGTCAGAGCACAGCTCAGAGCTACAATGCTAGAAGCGATCCTCAGCAGTGATTGAAAATTGACAAGCAGAATGGACATTGCTTCTCCAGGTATTGATTAAATATCGGTTGATTATTACTGTCACATGTACCAAGATACGGCGAAAAGCTTTCCCAGCATACTGTTTACACAGTACAATGAAGTAGAATAAGGCAAAACAATAACAATGCAGAATAAAGTGTAAGAGCTTCAAAAGATGTGCATTGCAGGTAAATGTTAAAGCACAAGATCATAACGAGGTAGATTGTGAGACCAAAAGTCCATCTCATTGTACAAGCGTTCCCCCAACTCTGATCAATTATTATGTTTAAGGCAGATGTAGAACACTCATTTAAGGTACATGGACTTGAATTCTAAGACAGCCATGAGTGGTATGCCTTGTTTATAATTCATTTAAAATTCATACTAAACTTCATAACTACTCTGCAGAAACATCAACAACTTTTACAGTAAGGCCCCCGTATCAAACAATTACTGGCTTAAACTACGCTGAGCAAATACTTATGCATGTTTATTCCTCGTGAGCAAGTGTGGTTCATCAGAGTTGGCTGTATGTTCCTGCTGTGGTTTTGCAGAGGTCTCCAGAGTTAAGTCCTTTGGTTCTGTATATTTGTTTGTTTCCCCTCCAGAGTGGCATAGCATGTTATTTGAGCAGTAAAAGTCCATGTACAATTATGTCTGATAGAAATCTTTCCCCGCAGGCACTGCTTGTAAAAGTGGTTGGTTGCACAGTTTGATTCATTCAACCTAATAATCCTTCAGCTGTATTCATTGTTCCTACTTCCACCATGAAAGTGCCCCATCTGATTTAATAATGCAAGCAGATAAGTTTGCATCCAGACATTTTGTTAACTATGTGCTCAGTTTATATTCAGTGTTTTGGTCATGTGTTTTGCAGTTCCAATTAACATTGTTTCATTTTCAGAGCTGGGGCTCCTTTATTCTCTCAAATAACAACTGGTATAATGATGATAGCTACTTGGTGTGTGTGCTTCATAGTTTTGAGAAACCTTCAATGTACGATGGCAAAATAGGTTTTCCATGCTACTTGTACCAAACCCGACACAGGCTCAGTAGTAGATTCTTGTATTCCCTATTCAAATACTGTTTGCAATTTGAAATCCACTAATATTTCTAAATATTTAGAAATATTAGTAACAAATGCAATAATGTCAAACACCTTAACATCAGCAGTGATGGATTGAATCAAACATTTAATATTCTTCCATTTAATTTTATTATTGCAACCTTACCTTGGTAACTGATCATTTGATCATTCCAGTGAGAAATTTGCCTGTAAGGATGTGCCCAAGCTAAGAACAGCCAACATAACATCGGAGGGTAAACAATAGTCTTCCTTTGAAACTGAAGGAGGATGCACTTATCCATCAGACATGCCCTCTTTGAGGTTGAACTGAAAAACTGTTGGTAGTATGAGGGCTGATATGAATTACTGCACTGATTTATTTTACAGGAAGTGTTGATTTAGTGCAAGATTTTTATTTGAATTAAATTTATCCAATCAGTAACATTAGGGTACAACCAGTTGTCCGCTGGTATTCTGGGCATCTAAATATAACTTTTTCTTCAGCCCTTTATATTTTCCACCTATCTCCCCCCCCCCCCCCCCCACCACCCCACTTCCTTACTTTGGCTTCTTCGCTCTTCAATCCAGACCTGAAACATCAACTCTTATTTGTCTCATAGATGCTGCCTGACCCGCTGAGTTCTTCCTGCATTTTGAGTGTGTTACCCTGGATATCCAGCATCTATAGATAACCTTATGAGTGTAACTCTGGTATTCCAGATCACACATTATATCATTCCTTCAAATGAAAAAGATGTCATGGTCTTTATGTGATGGGTGGCCCATCCACAACGTCAACTTTGTGTCATGCTGCTAAGATGTTAATCTACCCATGGTTTAGGTGAAGACATTAAAAAAAATGACGCATCATGCTTCCTTACACTTCCTGCATTTTCTCATTTGTTCCTGGTGCCTCTTGCTCTTTCACAGACAGGAAAGAAGGCCTGCCAGATCTCCCAGTTGGCTGTCTCTGACTCTGGGACTTGATCCTTGATTCTTTTCTTTCCTCCACCTCATCTGACCTGCACCTGTTAGGAGAGAGGATGTCTGTAGAGTTCTGTGGATTCTCAATGTCAACAAGACAAGGGAGATGGTTATCAACTTCAGGACAACTTGAACGACTCACACCCCTTTATGCATCGGCAAACGGCTTCAAGCTCCTGGGAGTGCACATTTCACACAACCTCTCATGGTCCCAGAACAGTCAAGAAAGCTCACCAATGCCTCTGCTTTCTGAGGAAGTCAGAAAGAGCTGGACTATTCCACATCAACACTCATGACCTTCTATAAATGCACAGTAGAGATCTTTTCTGACATGGTGCATCACAACATGGTTCAGAAACTGTACTACGGCAGATAGGAGGACTCTACCACGGGTAATCAAAACTGCCCAATGCATCCCTGGCACTGGCCTACCCACTATCAATGACATACGGTATATAAAGGAGATTGCCGGAAAAGGCCCGCACTATCATAAAAGATCCGGCACACCCTGCTCATGAACTGTTTGTCCCAGTCCGTTCAGGGAGGGTGCCATGTAGTATCTATGCCAGGACCACCAGACTCAAAAATAGTTGCTTTCCCCAAGCAGTAAGGCTGATCAACACCTTCACTGACTAACCTACCACACCACAGCCCCCCAGCACCACCACCTTATCATTTCCTGTCATAGTCACCTTATATATAGATACCCCTGTACCTGGCATTACTTTATGTACATATAATCAATCCATGTATATAAGCTATCTTATGTATTTTTTATTTATTGTGTTTTTTATTATTGTTTTCTTTATCTTATTGTGTATTTTTGTGCTGCATCGGATCTGGAGTAACAATTATTTTGTTCTCCTTTGCACTTGTGTACTGGAAGAAACATTAACCAATCTTGGTCTTGATTTTGTTCTAATATAGCTGAAGTGGGATGTGTAACTTCTGCCATAATTGGGGCAGGAGGTTCAGTGGATGGGTTGTATTGGTGGCGGTATGAGACTTCCACCATGGGTACGCTGGGCCTTTGCGTGTTTCCAATGAGGTTTAAGGTGAGGGGGAGAGGTTGAGTAGGGACCCAGTGGCAACTCCTTCACAGAGGTGTGTAAATGAGGAATAAAGGCAGTGTTTGAAGCATTAACAACCTGATTCAGATTCTATAGCGGTTTGTTAAGTGTAAGCCCTTCTGCTTGTAAGCTTCAAAAAAGGAGTTTACAATGAATTAGATGTTGGGGAATCTCTTGAACAGATCTCTATTGTTTGCAAGACTCTTGTACAAGCTCATAGGTAGGAAAGGTTTAGAAGGATATGGGCCAAACACAGGCAAGTAGGACTTACCTAGATGGGCACCTTGGTATGCTCTGTGACCCTACGGTTTTATGTTATCCCAAATGGACCAAGGTAGGTCATAGGCCAGGGTTTCCCGTAATTGTTGAGATATATATTTTTATAAGTAAGTCCTTAGAAGATCCCTCAACCTTTTTGGCTGTCATCGTGGTAGTCTCTTGCTGGAATGGAGCTCAGAATAAAGTGACTCTTTCTGGAGTGTGGTTTCAGGTGCAAATGACATGGTGGGCCCAATAAAGCCACTTCAGTGTGACGAGAGCTGACCTGAGAGAAGACACTGATGTTGGTTTACTAATCCTGCCAGTGGATTTGCAGAAACATGGTTAGCATATATTATAAATTATTAACTTCTTTGTGGTAATATTTTGTTTTGTGTGCTGTGTGTGATATATGTATATTGTGGGTGCCCCGTGGTCCAAAGGAACATTGTTTTGTTTGGTTGTATATATGTACAGTCATATGATGATAAACTTGAACTTGATGTTTTCTCTTCCACAGCTAATCCCTTTCCTCGGGTGTGTTTATGCACATTGAGAGGTAAAATTCCAAGTCAGTGTAGATTTTTTCACAATAAGTCCATACAAGAGAATGGACTGACATTTAACATGAGGAGAACAAATGAGTCCCACCAAACTACCCGCAATGTATTATACCATGTTCAGACAATAAAGGCCCACAGTGAAATTCTGAACATTATGGAGCACATCCCATCCCTCAGTGAAAGCAGAACCTTCACACTGCCTTTGCCCATGTGAGAAAGAGAGCTGGAAGACAAGACAGGTGGAGGTGTTCATCTATTGTTCAGACTTACTCATACATTGTCTTTGAGATAATAACAACAAATCTTTACTTAATGGCATTTTTCTCCAGCTGTCGTTTCAGGGACTTCTGTGATTCATGTGAATATACTTCAGTCTGAAAACCTAGAAGTATCTCTATTTAACCAAATTATTTGTTCAGAAAGGTGGAAAATCCCAAGAATGGAGACATATTTTACCACAATGTCCCCATTCACACTGACCTTAATTAATACGAAAGGTTCTCATCAGAACTAAGTGCTGATGTTATAGCCAAAGCTTTGGAATTATACTGCAATTTATCAGTCTGAGACTCACTATAATGCCAAATGAAAGTACATTGTGAAGAAGAAGAAAAATCTGTATGCTCACACCGCAAAGGTAGGAGACCGTATTGTCCTCCCTTGCAGCTCCTGCTGCTATTTGTATCACAGGGTACCATTTATTGACACATCTATGAAACTTGTTTGCTGACTCCCCAGATGGCTGGAAAATCTATTAGGAACAAAAAGCACTTAGCTGTCTTTTTGGAATGGGAAAGGGCAATTTTATCTCTGACATTGGAGTCAAAGGCTAACAAGCATTACATTGGAGCCTTGAAGTATCAAGGCGGTTTTGACTACTTTAAAAGTAATACAAGTTTATGTTAGTTACCAGGCAGATAACAACCAGTCTTCAAGGGAAGGAAACAGTTCTACAAGCAGCTGAGGATGTAATTCAAAGAGAAAATTTATGGTCTATAAATACAGATTTTGGTGGAGACAAAATCCAGCAACTACAGGGTAACTATCACACTGTAGATCCTTCAGCACTGTCAAGGACATCTGTGGCTCGAACGAGGACCCACAATGCTGACAGCCAAGAAAGAGGGTGAACTCATCAAGGGCCAAGAGGCAGCCAACACTTGCTGAAAGATGCACTTCAACCCCCTCTTCAAACTTCAGTCTTCCAGGGGAGGCGACACTTCACCTGTGAGTAGGTTGGGGTCATCTACTGTATCCAGTGCTTCCTTCCTTCCAACATCTACAGTGTACATCAGTGATCCAGTTCTGGTAGCTATCCTACTGGGTGTCCACTTGTCTTCGCAGTAATCATGCACTAGGACTTCCTGTTAAACCTGATTTACCATGAAACTGGCTGAACTGTTTATTCTGCACTTCCCTACGTAGATCTGGTTTCAGGAGGTCTATGTGAGATCTCAGATTCCTGCTCATGAATGGCTTTGCAGGTGTTTGATTTGTCGTTGCAAACAGAGTTCCGATACACATGAATGTAATTGTCCATCTTGTGTTGTAGTGAAATGTCTTCCTTGTCCGTAGCTTTAATGGACTTCTTGAAGCTTTGGACAAACCTTTCAGCTAACCCATTCATTGCTAGGTGGCGAGGAGCTGACTTGAAATGTTTGATGCCATTTTTCTTCATGGATAGTCCGATCTCTTCTGAGATGTATTGTGGTCCATTGTCACTCACAATTTGTTTAGGTAAGCCGCTTCTGGGTTAGATAGTCCTCAGAGTGGAAATAGTCTTTTCTGAGGTGGTTGCTTTCATTGGTATGACCACTGGCCACTTCGAATGAGCATCCACAGCAATCAGAAACATGGTCTGTACGAATGGCTCAGCAAAATCAATATGTACTCTTTGCCATGGTGATGACGGTCATTCCCACAGATGTAACAGTGCCTATTGGGGTGCATTTTGAACTTTGTGGCATCCTGAACAGCTTTTGGTCAAGTCTTCAATCTGTCTATCTATTACCAGCCACCACACATAGCTCTGTGCGAGACTCTTCATTTTGACTGCACCCAAGTGTCCTTCATGCAGATTTTCTAACATTCTGGTGCGCAGTTTAGAGGGAATCACAACATCAGCGTTCTTCGACATACTGACAGTTGGTCTTGTCTCGCTGAGAACTCTGGGAACAAAGGATTCCCATGAGCTGGCCATCCTTGCATGGTGATGTCATAGACTTTTGAATGTCGAGTCATTTCTTGTTCCTCTTTCTATTTTGGAATTTGTCACGGGGAACTGATCCACCAATGCAGTGTGCAAAACTTCTGATGGGTCACAGTATGAAGACTTTTCTTCTTCAGTTGCCATCAGTGGAAGACGTGACAGGCCATCAGCATTGCAGTGTTGTTTGGTACCCTTGAACTCTATGTCACTAAAGTGGGCTGCTGGGAAAAATGCAACTGGATAGCAGATATCACTGGAATTCCCTTCCTAGGATTGAAAATGGACACAAGGGGCTGGTGATCTCTCACTAGTGTAAACCGTTGTCCATAGAGGTAGTGGTGGAACTTCTTTATTCCCCATGCTAGACCAAAGGCCTCTTGGATCTGTGCGTAGTTGTGTTCTGCGCTTGTCAGCGAACTTGAAGCAAATGCAATCAGACATTGTGACAAAATGGCTCCAATCTCATAAGGGGATGTATCACATGCCAGTCTGATGGGCAGAGATGGGCCATAGTAGGTGAGCAGTTCATCTGATGCTACTAGTCTCCTTATTTCCTTGAAGCTCTTTTATATCTCTCTGACCATTCCCACTTTGCTCCTGTCTGCAACAGTGCATTCAATGGATGCAACACTGAAGCAATGTTTGGGAGAAACCAGTGGTAGTAGTTTACAAAGCCTAAGTATGACCTGAATTGTGACACATTTTCCCGTTTGGGTGCCTGTAGCACTGCTTCAGTCTTCTCTTGTGACTTATGTAAGCCATGCTTGTCAATGACATGCTCACAATTTGTCAAAACTCACATTTGTCCCTCTTTCCACGTAGACCATCCTCTCTTAGCCTGGTAAGCTCTTTGCCAAAATTCTGGAGGCACCCTTCATCATTCTTGGCTGTCACAAAGATGTCATCAAGGTAACATTGTGTTCCTGGGATACCTTGGAGCACTCGGTCCATTGCTCTTTGCCAAATTGCTGGAGCTGATGCAACGCCAAAGATGAGACGATTATACTGGAACAGTCCCTTGTGAGTGTTGACTATGAGGAACTTCCTGCTTGACTCCTCAATTCCCATTTGCAGATAGGCTCTCTGAAAACCTCCCTGCAAAAATGTCTTCTATTTTTGGCAGGGGACACTGCACTGTACACAGCACAGGGTTGATACTCAATTTGAAGACCCTGCATAGGCAAACAGCTCCAGTGTTTCCTTTCTTGATCATCAGAACAATGGGCATGGCCCAATCGCTCCACTCAACCTTAGAGAAAATGCCAGGCACCTTCAAGTTCTGAAGTTTAGCATTCACTTTAGGACATAGTGCGCAAGGCACTGGACGCGCTTTATGGAATCTTGGTGTTGCTGCTTCATCCAGTTCAATTCTGGCCTTCATTGAGTTTACCAATGCCCTTCTCATTGGCATTAAGCAGCTGTGACAGTCTCTGATTAGTGCTACTGTTTGGGCTGCAGTTGCCTGAAGCTGACACATTGAGAATTTTGATTGTGTGCCAGTCTAGTTGAATTTTTCTCAACCATTCATATCAGAAAAGTGTTAGCCCTCCTCTTTTCAACCCATAAAGGTCTAACTGCTGGGTTTATGTCACCTTTTCTTTCAGGTTGCTTTTGGAAGATACATTTTCACCTGTGTAGGTCTTCAGCATCACTGAGGTCTTTTCTAAAGTTAGCTTAGAAAACAGTCTTTTGTAGTTGCCTCTGAAATTATTCACAAAGCCGGCTCTGTATCCAGCTCGATTTTCAGTTTTACACCAGACACATCTGTTGTGATCCGTATGATTTTGTGATCTGCTTCTGTATTGCTATACAGTTCTTGGCATGACAGCTCCCGTTTGTCGGGGTGTGTGTTGTCTGATTCAGTTTCGCATTCAGTCACTTTATGCATTTGTTTAGTTTTCTAATTGAAACTTTTCATTCAGGGTGGTTTTTCTCTTTGGTTGTGCTTTTTGTCCGACTTACACACTCTTTTGATGTGACCTTGTCTGTGACACTTTCTGCAAACTTTTTCTTTGAACCAACTGTCATTTGCATCATGGGAGGATCTGCCACCGATAATATTTTTGGCTTTTTGCACCATTCAGGGACATTTTGTGCATCTCTCACTGTGTACCATGCACTACTACTCAAGCATGCCTTTGGCAGCACCTGTGACAGCCTTCTCCATACTGGTTCACTCTTTCCCCTCACTATCTCCCTCTCTCTTCCTTGGAATTCTGTTATCTCATTGGTGATATTTGCTGATATTCAGGTTTGTACTCATTGCCAATTTATTATGCCTGTACAACTATATATCAATTAAATAAAAGCATGCATGTGGAGGTCAGGTTAAATGGTATATTCACTTCACAGAGACAGAACAACAGATCAATGCTCATGGGTAAGTTATCAATGCACTGGCATTGGAAAGGGTCCAGAGGAGGTTCACGAGAATGATTCCGGGAACAAACGGGTTAATGTATGAGGAGTGTTTGATGGCTCTGAGCACATACTCGTTGGAGTTTAAAAAATGTGTGGGGGAGGGATCTCAATGAAACCTATCGAACATTGAAAGGCTTAGATAGAGTGGATGTGGAGATGATCTTTCCTATAGGGTGTGAGTGTAGATCCGGAGAGCACAGCCTCAGAATAGAGAGGTCCATTTAGAACAGAGGTGAGGAGGAATTTCTTAAGAATTTGTGGAATTCATTGCCACAGACATCTGTGGAAGCCAAGTCATTGAGTATACTTCATGTAGAGGATGATAGATTCTTGATCAGTCAAAGGTTACAGGAAGAAGGCAGGAGAATGGGGTTTACAGGGATAATAAATCAGCCATGATAGAATGGTGAAACAGACTTGATGGGCTGAATTGTCTAATTCTGTTACTGTCTCTTATGGTCTTCCTCAAAACACTTCGATGATTTGCTAAACAGAAGGCTGAGTGGCAGAGAGTTTTGCATCCACCTAGAAAGAGTATAATTCAGGACTTCCACTGCATGAGTACAAGAGGAATGTTCCAATGAGTCAAGGGAGAAAGTGGTGTCACAGGTACTGTATTCTAACATGAACATAGGAAACAGGAGCAAGAGTAGATCTTTTGCCCTTTGGACCCTGCTGCACCTTTGAACATGATGGTGCTGATAGACTACCTCAGCATAATTTTCCCAATAATCCCTCAATTCTTTTAAGATCCAGAAATCTATTTGCCTCTATTTTGAATGCAACCAATGACTGACTTTCAGGTTAGAGAATCCCTCCACTATCTCTTGTGTAGTAAATCATGGTTCTCTCTCCCCACCCACTCTGCTTTTGATCTTAATCGTCCTGCCACTTATTTTGACACTTGGTTCAGGGAACACCTCCTACGTATTTCTACCTGGAGATATTTTGGAAGAAAGGCTATTCAAAGGACATGGAATACAACTCTGAGATTCGCCCTCCCACAGGCAGCCATGAAACAAAGAAACACCACAGAACCTGTTCAAGAAAACTTCAAACACAGAACGCGTGGAAAAAAAGAACAAATTGCGCAAACGGCAAAAAGTGAGCGACCAACACACAGACTATGACAGGCTAGCAACTTTTCACTAACATCACCATGACACGTAGGGCAAGACTGTGCTAGTGGATGGAATGTGTTTTGCGAGGTAAAGTTAGCCATATCCATATGGAGCACTCAACCCAGGGAATGATTTAGGAAATAATCAAATGCTTGATTATGCTGAAAATTACGGAGCAATTTGAACAACTTGCAATAGAAGCTTTTCTAACTCAGTTCTGATATTTTTAAGAAAATGAACACAAATAGGACTTTCCTCCCAGTGGTGTCCTGCTATGATTCACAGTTAAGCATATTATGTATCAATTAAATGCCAGCAGTGGGATTTAATAGTTTTGGATTACACCCAAACAGTTCCTGTTGTTTTCAAACAATTCTGCAGAAAACTAGAAAATCAAAATGCTCTGTGGATGAATCCTTTATTTTGTTTAAAGCAGCAATAAATTTAAAGCTGTTCATTATAAATAAATAATTTCTGATTTAGAGCTTGAGGTCTCATCTTCCCAGTTATTAGTTACGCTATTTCTATGTTTATTTAATCTACTGAATGGCAGAACATACATTAAACCTAAGTTTCCCAGTCACTGCTGACCAATTAACATCGAGAACCTCAGGTGGACACACAGGCCCTGCCAAGATGGTGGTAAGTCCCACAAAGGACCCACAAACACTCTGGCACATCTGTGGATGGTGTCGGCTGATCCAAGATCGGCCCCATTAGCTGTCTCTCAATCCACAAAACTAGAATGGAAGAAGAAGAGAAGATCAGCTTAATGACAATCCATTCCCCATTCCTTTCTTTTGTTCTTTGTGTTTTATTTTTGGTTCTTTGCTTGATTGACTTGACTGAACACAACTGAAAAAACTTCTTGCCCATTAAGGCAGGAAGACCATGCAGGTTTACAAAATCAGAACGATTCTGAGAAAGCAAAGCTAGGGGAATATAGGATATATAACATGTATAAATAAAATTGTTGACGGATCTGGATCTGTTTGTTTATGTTCATTATGCTTTTTGCATAATTTAAATATATAAGTATGTATGCTCTTTTGGGGCATCTGTTACAAGTTTAAATTGTTCCTCTGGAAGTATAATTAACTTTAACATCCCCTTCTTAATTAATTTGAGAATCCATTGTATATCTTGCCAGGTTGCTGCATGCAGCAGCCTACATTGTGTAATTTCCTGGCAGGATAACATGTATAGCAATTTAAATTTTACAGCATCAGTAAAACGGGTGCTTAACCCAGTATTTGTTGCCCCTCTTATAAGTGCCTTTCAGCTCCACATTAGCTCTGGCTGAATTCAGTGCTGACCTGAAACGAGAGTACGAAAGCTTTCATCACCTTCACTGCCAATTCCTGCACTGCTCTCCCTTTTCTCAAGGTCTATCATTGACCCCTCCCTTCCATATTATGATTTCCCTTTCAAGGATAGATTAACAGCTGACAATCATAACACCACAATCTCTCAAGGAGACTACACCTCCTCCCACCCTACTTTATGTTAGGGCTCCATTCCACTTTCCAGTTCCATTGCACCTGTACTGGGGACAACATTGTCTCCAACACTCGCTTGTGCCTCTAGCACAAATCCGACCGTCTGTACCCACAACTGCATTGGCAGAGTGACCAGCGCAGCACCATCCCAATGATGGTACCACCATTATGCTGTCTGTCTGAGTGTGAGGCCTCCGACAGTCAGACTTGACCATAGATATTGTGACCTAGCTGTCTAGATACACAAGCCTGGGCAGTACGATACGGAGAGCAAGCTGTTGCCTTTGTAGCAAGCTCCCCCTCTCCATGCCTCTGAAGAACCCAAAGGAACGGCAGAGATCGATACAGCTTGGTACCAGCCGCGTCACAGCAGTTACCAGCCAGCATTGAGCTCAATGTAGTTCTGCCTTAGAGACGCCAGCTCCGGATTTTTCCCTCGGGGTTTACTCCTGAAGCCTTTCCGATAAGTGGGTATAGCCGCAAGGAAGTGGAGTTTTCCTCCTCCTAGAGGAGCTGCCAACCACGGTTGACGAGCCCCATCTGACCATTATCACATAAGACACTACAATCATAATAAACAGGACTGGCTAGAATAGCTTAATACTGTGAACATCATTATCAGCGTAAGTACACATGAACTCAGTCTGCAACCTTCTGGTCTGAACAGTCCTCATTGTACTGTTACAATCAACCCAGATGATCAGCACTGGTTCAGTGAGAAGTTTCGAAAGGCATGGAGGGAAAGGTACCAGGTATATCTAAAAATGAGATGTTTACCTGGTAAAGCTACAACACAAGAATAACAGTGTTAAACAGCAGCCAGTCTCAGAACCAATAGATCAGGTCAAAGGTCTGTAGTCTTACCGCCTCTAGTTTTCAATGGCAACTCAACAGTCTACAGGAGAAGGAGGTTCCATGTGGTTCCCAGGGACCAGCAGATGAGCACTATAAACCATGCGGAAGCGTTCATAACCTTGTTCAGCCAGAAGTCCTATGTGGATGATCCATCCCAGCTTCTTCCAGTGATCCTCACCACTACAGAAGCTAGTCTCCAGCCAATCAGACTCCTCCATGTGATATTGAGAAACGGCTGAGAGCACGGGATAAAGCAAAGGAGACGAGATCTGACAGCATTCATGCTGTAATTTTGAAGACCTGTGTAATCCTTCTAGCCAAGTGGCCCATTGACATCTGCCTGACAGTGTGGAAAATTGGCCAGCCACATCTTGCTCTCAAAAAGCATGTCACATCCAATCTAGTTACTTATCAGCCATAATAATAATAATAATAAATAACAGAGCAGGTCAAAGTATGGCCATAGCCAAGGATGCAATCTGAGGCTTTAAAAGGCATTGGTCAGACCACACTCGGAGTATTGTGAGCAGTTCTGGGTCCCTTATCTAAGAAAAGATGTGCTGGTATTGGAGGTTCATGAGAATGATTCTAGGAATGAAAGGGTTAATGTATGAGACTGGTTTGAAGGCTCTGGGCCTGTATTTGCTGGAGTTTAGAAGAACAAGCGGTGATCTCAGTCAAACCTATCAAATAATGAAAGGCCTAGATAGAGTAGGTATGGAGTAGAAGTTTCCTATAGTGTTGGAGTTTAGGACAGAGGTCAGAGTGTCAGAATAGAGAGACATCCCTTTAGAACAGATATGAGGAGGAATTTCTTTACCTAGAGAGTGATGAATTTCTACGATGGGTAATTCATTGCCAAGTCATTGGGTATATTTAAAGCGGAGGTTGATAGGTTCTTGATTAGTAAGGGTGTCAAAAGTTATGAGGAGAAGGTAGTAGAATGGGATTGAGAGGGATAATAAATCAGCCGTGATGGAAAGGTGGAGCAGACTCAATGGGCCAAATTATCTAAATCTGCCCCTATTTTTATGGTTTTATGGTGTTATTGTCTTATCTCACGGTCAGTGCCTCACCACCGGAGAAATCAATGACTTTCCACCATTCACAAGGCACAAATGTAATGGAATACTTTGTACCTGTCTGCTTGTGCATAGCTTCAACAAGTCTCAGTCAGGTCAACACCATCTAGGATAAAGCAGCCTGTTTGGTTAGCGTCCTCTCCATTACCCCATTCATTGACTGGAGAGTCCACCAGGGACAAAATGCACTGCTTAACTGTGTTGTTCTGAAAGTGGCACTGAAGTGTGCCGCCTCCACTACACACGTGGACAAAGGTGACAGACAAAGTACAAACTACAAGCTTCCCTCTAAATCACAGACTATCTTGACTTGAACATTTCACTGTTTCTAAATCCTGGCGATCCCTACCATACATAGTTTTGTCATTGCAAAGTGCAACACCTCACACTTGCCTACATTAAATTCCATTTGCCATTTTCCGCCCCTTTTTTCCAGCTGGTTCAGATCTGGCTGCAAGTTTTGATAGCATTCCTTGCTGTCCACTACAGCCCCAGTCTTGGTGTCAGCTGCAAATTTGCTGATCCAGATCATTGATATAGATGACAAACAATGGACCCAACACCAATCCCTCCAACACACCACTAGTCAGAGGCCTCTAGACAGAGAGGCAACCATTTACAACCATTCTCTTGCTTCTCCCATGAAGCCAATATCTAATCGAATTTACTAACTAGTCTTGAATGTCAAGCAAATGAAACTTCTTGACCAACCACCCATGCATATCTTCATCGGAAAGATTGCAATGATTCAAGATTGTGTTTCACCAGTACCATGTCAAGGGCAAATAGCCTTGGGCAATAAATGCCTGGATCCAAAAATATTGATTTTAATTAAATTGTGCATGAAAATCACACCTGTGCAGACTGCCATTGGTCCTCTACTATTACTCTAACACATGTTTTTATTCGGTATGAATTTCTAGACCCTTTTCACAAGGAAACAGGAATGAACTCAGAGGGAATGAGAACAAGCCTGTATCTTTGAAGAGATTTTGAAGACGAGAGAGCGGTAAAAGAAAGAAGTGAAAAAGTCTTGTGCAATATCTTTCAGGATTTCAGTGTCACAACTAACAAATTGTTTCTGAAATGCAATCACTGTTGCATTGCAGGAAGCGTAGTAGTTACTTTGCAAAGAGCAAGACTCTAAAAGCAGAAAACCTGGAGTAAATATTGCTTCTGGAGTAAATATTGGCCAACCTTTTCCCAGTCTTTTACCAAGAACGTAAGGGGATTTTTGACCTGGGATGACTTATGGAGCTTCAGTTTAGCACCTTGTCTCAACTCTGATGCCTCTAATGCCTCTAATGCCTGCTCAGCACTGCTCTGGAGTGTCTGCAGGGATTATGTGCAAGTCAGAGTTTGGATCAACAGCCTTCCCATTCATAGATAAGAAGGCTACCCTCTAAACTAAGGCTGCTACAAAATAATCACTGCTCAATTCTGTTTCATTGACAGAGAATTGGATGAAAGGACTTGCAGACTACATGGCTGATATTGGGATGAGAGGGTTGAGAATGGATTGGATTCAAGCCAAGTCTGAAGTAATACAACACAGAATGGATATTTTTCAGGATAGTTAGAAGAGTGTTCACTTGGTACATCAGTGATTTCTCTTTAGATCAAGAGGTAGTGATATCCAAATATGAGGATGAAGGATAGAAAAGTTTAGAAAGCCACAAAAAAGGATCATAAAGCATATATTAAAATGGCAGATAGAATTTAGTTCCAGTAACTGCAGGGTGGTTGGTAAAAAAGTAGAACAGTCATGATTATAATTAGTGAAAGTTGATTTGATGCTCCAGAAGAGCTGAGGAAGCTGGGAAGTAGGCTTTGCATGACATTAAACGTGGCATTTCTGTCATGAAAAATGGCACATCAGTTGATGGCACTGTTAAAAATAAGGCTCTGTAGTTCTCGTTTTTATCACAAGAGGTTGAAAATATACAAGCCAAGGGATAATTATGATCACATATAAAAAGCTTATTAGATCTCAGCTCATCTGAGACTCCTTATTAAAGTAAGGGCATTGAGCCTGGACAGATGGCAGAACAGAGGTTCACTGAGGTACAATCGGGGAAGGAAATATTTGGGGGTTGAAAAACTGGCATTTTTCATTCCAGTGACAATTTGTGGGAGATTGAAATAGAATTGTCTGAATTTGTTAGAAGATGATGCAGAGTAATTAGAAGCAGAGTTTCATAGTACAAAGATCCATACTGTGGGAAAATAGATTAAATGTAAGACAGAAAAACATTGGAGAGAGGCTTCTTGCCAGAGAAGAGTGAATTCTACCTCCTTTCCTGGGAAAACACGTATGGCACTAAAAATGCTGGCAGCCAATGAGGAGACGCAAGAGAGACCGCAGATGCTGGAAATCTGGATCATTAGACACAAAATGCTGGAGAAATTCGGCAAGAGGCTTACTCCCTCTTCCTTTACAGTTCTGGTGAAGGGTTTCGAATCCAAAATGCCAACTGTTCACTTTTCCCTCCATAGATGCTGCCTGACCCACTGAGCTCCTCCAGGATTTGTGTGTGTGTGTGTGTGTGTGTGTGTGTGTGTGTGTGTGTGTGTGTGTGTGTGTGTGTGTGTGTGTGTGTGTGTGTGTGTGTGTGTGTGTGTGTGTGTGTGTGTGTGTGTGTTGGAAGCCAATAAGTCACTTGCCTGCTTTTTTGTTGTTCATCATAATGCCTACACCACCCACACCTCACCAGCTATATGTAAATTAGCCCAGCCATCTAGATGGTTTGGGTCTCCTGCCTCTACAGTTGTGATGGAAGGGATGAGGATATTGTGATTGTAAATTCAAGATCTAGACTTTGTACTTTGCTGCACCAAACCCTATTGTGGCTCTGAATCAGCATTCAAGATGGTTCTGGAAAGTAGTACAAATATAAAGTAGAATAAGAGGTTTGGGAATACAATTATAATTGGGGTCATCCACTTACTAAATTAAAGCCCAATACAATTGGGATATACGTATGTTCTCATACTTTATTATAATTTCTCCATATCTTCTTTGCCACTTCAGACACATGGTTTCATCTTTGAACTACTAAGGTAACAATTAGGTTGTTCATGTCTAAAATGCTGCAATGTAAACATTCCACCGCAGTTAACCTGGAGCCAAGAGAGCTTAGCTTTGAAGAGCAGGTTATCCTGGTCCAACAATTGATTCTGCTTGAAAATAACCCATCGTGAAATAAAGCGTTCTTCAAATTAATCTAATCTATATTTCAAAATATTACAATGTTAGTAATCCAATGCCAACTAGATAATTTTGCACATTACTACAAAAAGCCGTAGGCTTTCAGTGTAGTATGGGGGCAATATCTATAATTCAGAAAGGGTATGGGCAAAAAGGGAAAATCTGTCAAGAAACATTGCCAAACATAGCACATCCCTTCCTAATTTCCCTTCCATTTAAATTAAATGAACTGAATCTCCCCACCCAATTTTCTTTTCTACAGTCAATTCAGGCAATGATTGAGACCCAAATAATAAAGATAAAATCACTATCCCAACAACAACAGAGGATGTACAGAGGGGATGTATAGAGTGTGTTGTTTTTACAGAATCATTAGTGTACAAATGAGGATATTTTGCCGTATGATTTTCAACAGAAAGCATAATTGGCCACCTCACATTAGACTCTAATCCCTGCTGCACGCAGTTAATGTGCACTACGTTCTGGCATTGTGATAAAATTGCTCTCCATGTGGTTATATTTCACAGCGCTTGGTGAGGAATTCGATGCGTGGATGGGTACTGTTTGCCTTGGATATTTGTGGCGATGCCCAAGCATTAGTGACAGCCCTGGGAGCAGGGCCAGAGTGCCCCAGGGAACAGGACACAATGTGCACCTGATCAGAACCAACAGCTGCTGTTTATTTGCCTCAAATAAATCCCAACAAACTTAGCACATAGATGTCCCCAAAGATATGCATGGAGGATATTTGAATGGACCAAATGTATTCTGGCACATGCTTTAAATGTAATCAATTTAATCTTATCATCTCATACATGATTATATGGAAAAGAGATGTCATTTTAAGTGCTGCTGGAAAACTATCTATTTTCACAGTAAAATAATTTTAGAGCTCTAAAGGTACAAGCCACTGAGCATGAGATTTATCACTAACATTTACATTACCAAAACACTTAAAACTGGATTGCTAACAAGAAATGCAAAAAAAAACCCAAAGATGTTTGGGTCTTAAGCAGAATTTTATTAACATTTGATTCCACTTTATAAAATGGTCAGAGGATAGTTTTCTTCAATAAAGAGGGAACACATTAGACTTGCTTTTACATTTGATTATCGTGAACATGGATTTACATGTCTCCAACCTAAGGTGCACTGATGAGTTAGGAATCTAAGCTCTGAAACCTGTTTTATGAGCTAGGGCAAGTTTAACCTAATGAGCCGATTATGAATACTTACTTACTTATTGTCCATTACGCCGCTGGTGTTTAGAGCAGTAATGAAGGTCCTCCATTTCTGGCAGTGTTCAGGGCTTCCTTCATCATAGTTTCTCCTCAGTTTTCTTTACTTTCAGTCAGGTAGAGTCCTGGCTAGAGACTCACAGACATCAGAGTACCATCGCACTCAGATGAAGAAGGATTCTTTGCTGCCGATTCCATAACACTTTTGTTTGACCAGTTGGATTGTTAGCCCTGAGCTGAACCCCCAAACCTGGAGGACCAATGGACCACTTTTAGTCTGCCCTCTACCCTTTGACCTGTTTGGCATAGGTGACCCTATCTAGAGCCAAAGCACAAATCCCTGGCTAGAGCCAACATAGCTCTCCAGGTCATTGAGGCAGGGAAGTCTCCAAACCGTGACAAGGTTGTGGTCCTCTTGGAGGGGTTATTGATGCATGCCATTATTACTATGTAAATTCTCCAACAAATTCAATGGATTAATGGGTATGACATGAGTTGCAAATCTTTAGAATTTGGAGATCATTTTCACTGCTCTGATGTTTGACTCTCATCAACAGTATTTTGGCTTTGATCATCTTTTACTGGATGCATGATAATTTCCCAGTAAACATCACAGAAACTTTACGCTGGAATTTATCAATTTTAACAAATGTTAGCAGTTATTGAAGCATTGATCAACTTCTCTAATTCAGAAAAGGATCCATTCAAGCTGCCATAAAACAAAAGATGATGGAAACACTCAGCAGGTCAGGCAGCGTCAACGGAGGGAGAAACTGAGCTAACACTACAAGCTGGTGATCTCACTGTCCAAGTTAATGTGAAAAATAGGTTTAACTGTTGCCTTGCACTCTAGGCATTGCAGAAACAGGAGAGAAAAATTGACAAGCTTCAGGGTGGTATGTTTGTTCACCTCCCTAAATGATGCCTTTTCAATCTTTGTTCAAGGGTCGGATGCAAGGTGAAAAGAATACAGAATTTCATCACTTCTCTCTTCTGTTGAACAATGTGCAGACTGAGATGGACACCTGTAATGGTGTTCAGGTGAACAACAGGCTAGTGAACAGTGTAGCAAAAACTGTAGAACTAGACACCGGCTTGTAATGGAAGAAATAATAACAATCTGGAATATGTGCAAAAGTACAAAACTAACAGCCCTGGTCTTCAGCAACATTATGCCACAGGCTAAAAACCACAGTAATCAATGGCGTTCTGATTGACCAGATAGAAACTAGAGTCACAGTAAATTTAGACTTAGTACCCCTAGTACAGTATGTGGGTTTAACTCTAACATAAAGAGTTACATACTCACTCAGGGACTATTTCAAATTCCTTTTGTTTGACTCTGGGATTTCTGCTTTAGGAGTCAGGTTTTAAGTCTTGCAAGGAACGCAGGATCTAAATCTCCTCTGCCCGCTGACTTCAGTGAAATAATTTTGGCAGGCTCAGCATGGCTTTTTATATTGTTACAAATATCAGCACGTACAGAAAGCAGTAAATTTACACTGGCTGTAGTTAAACAAAGTGTTCATTAATATTTGGTGTGTTTCTGTATAGTCTGGGTCAAAATTTGCAAGATGCCATTTTGAAAGGGTGCAGCCCAACTTGATGGAAATAACACTATTTTATTTATAATATGTGCATCTCATTGGGATGTATTGACAAAAATTTTAAATATATACTCAAAAGAAACGTGAAAAATGTTGAAAAATGTTATAGAAATGTCAAACATATGCAGATGAACTTGAGTTATTCTGACTAATGGATAACACCCTGGCCAACAGTGAAAAGCAAATCTATGGGTAAATTGTGAGAATTCTCCAGCAATGAAACCTTTGCTCAAATTAATTAGGATTTAATTAATCTGATGGAAATAATTTGTATAGATTAAAGATTTGTAAAGATTAATTGCCAATATATGGCAATTGTGGGCATGAGGTCCTAGCTAAAAGTAGGTATCACTCTGACATAAATGCAACATCTGACTTAGGGCTATGTGTTCAATGTTCAAAGTTTAAAACTTCAAAGTAAATTTTATTATCAAAGTACATATATGTCACCATACACAACCCTGAGATTCATTTTCTTGCGGGCATACTCAGCAAATCTATCGAATAGTAACTATAACAGGATCAATGAAAGATCAACCAGAATGCAGAAGACAAAAAAAATGTGCAAATGTAAATATAAATAAATAGCAATGAATACTGAGAACATGAGATAAGAAGCTAGAATCCTTAAAGAAGATCATTGGTTGTGGGAACATTTTAATGATGGAGCAAGTGAGTGTTGTTGCAGGTGATCCCCTCCCCTTTTACAAAGGTAGAGCGTTCCTATGAAACCCTTCTTAAGCCAAAATGGCGTAAAGTGAAGAACCATTAATTTATATGGGAAAATTATTCGTAAAAGTGAAAATCCTCTTTGTAATGCGAAAACAGGTTACTAATATAGGTAACACGAGTGAATCTGCAGATGCTGGAAATAAATAAAAGCACAAAATGCTGGCAGAACTCAGCAGGCCAGACAGCATCTATGGGAGGAGGTAGTGACGATGTTTCGGGCTGAAACCCTTCATCAGGAGTTACCTGGTGAAGGGTTTCGGCCCGAAAGGTCGTCACTACCTCCTGCCATAGATGCTGTCTGGCCTGCTGAGTTCTGCCAGCATTTTGTGTTTTTACTAATGTAGGTCTTTTGTAAACGTGAAGTGGCGTAAGGTGAACATTTGTAAAGTGGGGGACACCTGTATTCCCTTTTATCCAAGAGGCTGAGAGTTGAGGGGTAGTATCTGTTCTTGTTCAGTTCATGTGCCTTGCCGTTCGGCATGGATGATCATGTCTCTCCATCCATCACAGTCCCTGACCCTCCGAATTGTAGTTGTTGCCTCCCCTGTTTCTAACCATGATGCTAAACCATCTATCATTTTCACTGACTGCCTCTGCTTCTTTTCCCTTCCAGCTTTCCAGTTGTAACTAAATGTTCTAATTTCTCTCTTCGCATGATGTGCCCAAACAATTTTGATTGCTGTTTCCTGATTTTTTTAAGTAATGTACCTTTTGTTTTCATTCACTGTAGAACTTCTTCGCTGGTGATCCTGTCCGTATATGATATGCAGAGCATTCTTCCGAGGAACCACATCTCCGCTGCATTGATTCTTTTTTCCATTGCATTTGTGATGGTCCGTGGCTCGCAGCCATACATCAATATAGGAAGAATGGAGCAGCTGAGAGTTCTTGTACCTGGGGATAAAATCCCTGGGGCTCTTGTACTTTCTACCTGATGGCAGTAGTGAGGAGAGCATGTACTGGGTGGTGGGGATCTCTGATGATGGATGCTTCTTTTCTACGACAGCGATTCATGTAGATGCGCTCAAAGGGGTGGAGGGGAAGACCAGCATTTAAAGGCATGTTGTATAACCAAAACTCATATGAATTTTCCAATAGAAATACACATTTAAATTTGCTTGGAAGTAGAGTCATAGTTATCCAAGTATCTGAAAAAAAAGCAGTTTTACCATCATCATAGAAACAAGGGGCAGAACAGTAGTGGTTAGCTCATCGCTTTACAGTGCCGGTGATCACTGAACTGGGTTCAACTCCCGCTGCTGCCAATAAGGACTTTGTATGTTCTCTGCATAAAGGCATGGGTTTCCTCCCACATTTGGGTTTCTTCCCACTTTCCAAAGATGTACAGGTGAGGGTTAGTGAGTTGTATGTTACCGCCCAGAAGCATGTCGACCCCTGCTCAGCGCAACCCTCACTGATTTGATTTGACGCGAGTGACACACTTGGCTCTATGTTTGATGTTTCGGTGTACATGTGACAAATAAAGCTAATCGTTATAATCACAAACAAGAGAGAATCTGCAGATGCTGGAAATCCAGGCAACACACACACACACATAAAATGCTGGAGGAACTCAGCAGGCCAGGCAGCATCTAAGGAAACGAGTAAGCAGTCAACGTTTCAGGCCTAGGCCCTTCATCAGGACAGTCTTAATCATAATCTGTATCTTTATTGAATCAAAGAACTTAGGGTAAAGTATTACATTTATGTCTTTTCTTAAAGTTGTTTAAATAATGAGAAACCATCAGATTGATCAAAAAGGCTTGGAGATGTTACTAAGCATCTCAGGGCAAAAGAACTGAATTAAAATCAGTAAATACAATTATTGACCCAGGATTATGTCAGCTCAACTACTGTGTGTGTTAATTTGACTCTGTCATGTCAATAGGATTCAGATTTCTTTGTAGCTCAGTGTCCCTGATGATGATCAGTGGTTATGTTCCTTAACATAACTGAAATATTATTGAGTTTGATAAATTAATATCCACGATGTGATTCCCTTTTCAGGAATTGCAAATGCATCAGTTTGATGAATGAGATCTTAAAGCCATCAAGGCTTCAACTTCCATTGACATACCCCTCAAGACAGCCAGGGAAGCAAATCCTCCAATAAACACAGATTATCCCCTAGACCACCATAAAACCAAAATACAAAGATGCACGTCCCCTGGCTACAACGGGGCAGTGGAGTGTGAAAGGCAAGAAGAGATTGGCCTCGGGGAGTGATTCAGCACCGAGGTGCAGCTGATGCAGACTTTTATTTCTAATTTTTGCATGAGCACTGTCGGCAGAGTTTCATATTTGGTGTGAGTGGAAGTTTAGCTCCCCCATCTACAGCTTTTATACAAAATAAGAATAATAACCACAGACATGTTGTGATCTGCGATTAGAGAGATACTGTATGTGAGTAATTATGAATCCCTAGTGTACTTTGTATGAGGATATTTGTATTCTACAAGGAAAGGTGGAATCCCTGGAGCAGAGGATGCTTCAATTGTCAAATCCACACTAACATTGTTATCCTGAAACATACCACTGAAGAGACAAATTTCATTTTCATTAACACTTGCATCTACCTGTTCCTCAAACGCCACTGGTATTCAAGGCAGCAATGAAGGTCCTCCATCTCTAGTGGTGTTCAGGGTTTCCTTCATCACGTCAGTAGCTCGAGTTTTCACTACTGTCAGTCGTGCAAGCCCCAGGTGGATGCTCAGGAATACGGTCCCTCTCAAATGTAGAAGGATTCTTCGTTGCTGTTTCCATAACACTTTTGCTTTGCCAGTCAGGGTTGTTAGCCCTGAGCTGAACCCCAGGACCTGGAGGACCGGTGGACCACTCTTAGTCTGACCTCTACCCTTTGACCTGTTTGGCATGGGTGACCCTACCAAGAGCCAAAACATTAAGCCCCGACTCCAGCCAACATACCTCTCCGGGTCATTGAGGCACGCAAACCTCCAAACAGTAACAAGATTGTGGTCCTGTTGGAGGTCCTCAAATGACTACAGTCCAATAACCATTTAGAGCCAAAGTTAAAATATGAATAATTGTGGAATATAATACTGTAAAACCAATGATTGCTACAGAAACACTGTTCATGAAGATTCTACAAAGGTTTCATTTTAATAGTTTACGTAAGTATATTTGCACTCATTTTAATTTCAGGTATGAAACAATTGTAGCATCCAAAAGAGATCTCTGGCCTCCTTTTAGGGCATTGTCGTTGTGAGCTCTGGAAACTGGGAGTGTCACGGTGCGTGCTCCCTGTACTGGACACGAGTGCAAAGGAAGGGCAGGCTCTCACAGTAGTTGCTGGCACCAACTCAACCCAGGTGTGGCAGAAGGCAAACTCAGTGTTGGGAAGCGTTGTCAACGACTCAACCCCAGGAGCAGAGGGCGGCATATTCCCCATGAAGAGGTGGAAGCAAGAAGTTAGAAATAGGAATAGCGGCAGAGCCTCAGAGGAACGACTGAGTGACCCTGCAAGACAATTCACTCTCTCCAACACAATGACTCCTCTAGGGCACTAAACAAGAGTCCTCTTTAAATACTCATCGAATGCAGAAAACCTATGCCAGTCATGGTTAACTGACCAGAGTGAATAGAAACCTAAGGGCTTAGTGGCTGACATTACATAGAAACATAGAAAACCTACAGCACAATACAGGCCCTTTGGCCCACAAAGTTGTGCGGAACATGTCCCTACCGTAGAAATTACTAGGCTTACCTATAGCCTTCTATTTTACTAAACTCCATGTACCTATTTAAAAGACTCTTAAAAGACCCTATCGTATCTGCCTCCACCACCGTTGCCGGCAGCCCACTCCACACACTCACCACTCTCTGAATAAAAACCTTACCCCTGACATCTCCTCTGTACCTACTCCCCAGCACCTTAAACCTGTGTCCTCTTGCGGCGACCATTTCAGCCCTGGGAAAAGGCCTCTTACTATCCACATGATCAATGCCTCTCATCATCTTGTACACCTCTATCAGGTCACTTCCCATCCTCATTCGCTCCAAAGAGAAAAGGCCAAGTTCACTCAACCTATTCTCATAAGGCATGCTCCCCAATCCAGGCAACATCTTTGTAAATCTCCTCTGCACCCTTTCTATGGCTTCCACATCCTTCCTGGAGTGAGGAGACCAGAAGTGAGCACAGTACTCCAAGTGGGGTCTGACCAGGGTCCTATATAATTGTAAGAAAATATTAAGAAAATAATTAGTAAATACAGGTGCTGGAAAAGCTTACATGCCCAATGCTCAATAGCAAGCTGCAGAGGCCCGTAGGCTCATGACAGGGAACGTACTGGAGACTGGTTCTACTAGTTTTGTGACACCAGACCTGGCACTGTTTAAGAGGATAATGATACTACAGTATTAAACTATTGTGTGATATGGCAACATGGTCTGTTCTTACTGAAAAAAACTACCCCTGCTATCAAGCTAGAGCCTACCAGGCCATTGAATGGAATTCAAACACAAGGAAATCTGCAGATGCTGGAAACTCAAGCAGCACACACAAAATGCTGTTGGAACGCAGCAGGCCAGGCAGCATCTGTAGGAAGTAGTACAGTCGACGTTTCGGGCCGAGACCCTTCGTCAGGACTAACTGAAAGAAGAGACAGTAAGAGATATGAAAGTGGGAGGGAGAGGGGGAGATCCAAAATGATAGGAGAAGACAAGAGGGGGAGCGATAAAGCTGAGAGCTGGAAAGTTGATTGGCAAAAGGGATACAGAACTGTAGAAGGGAAAGGATCATGGGACAGGAGGCCTAGGGAGAAAGAAAGGGGGGAGAGCACTAAAGGGAGAAGGAGAACTGGCAAAGAGTGATTGAGTGAGGGGCAGAGAGAGAAAAAAAGGAGAGAGGCAAAAAGGGGGGGGGGATTAATTAATTAATTAATTAATTGAGGGGTAAGAAGGGGAGGAGGGGCATTAACAGAAATTAAAGAAATCAATGATCATGCCATCAGGTTGGAGGCTATCCAGATGGAATATCAGGTGTTGAATATCAGGCCTTCTATATATTGGTGGCTCCCGGTATGGCCTTTTATATATTGGTGAGACCCAACACAGAGTGGAAGACCATTTCGCTGAACACCTACGCTCTGTCTGCCAGAGAAAGCAGGACCTCCCAGTGGCCACACATTTTAATTCCACGTCCCATTCCCATTCTGATATGTCTATCCATGGCCTCCTCTACTGTCAAGATGAAGCCACGCTCAGGTTGGAGGAACAACACCTTATATACCGGCTGGGTAGCCTCCAACCTGATGGCATGAACATTGACTTCTCTAACTTCCATTAATGCCCCTCCTCCCCTTCTTACCCCATCCCTGACATATTTATTATCCCCCCTTTTTTTAATCTCTCGTTTTTATCTCTCTCTGCCCCTCTCACAATCACTCCTTGCCTGTTCTCCATCTCCCTCTGGTGCTCCCCTCCCCCTTTCTTTCTCCCTAGGCCTCCCATCTCACGATCCTTTCCCTCTCCAGCTCTGTATCCCTTTTGCCAATCACCTTTCCAGCTCTTAGCTTCATCCCACCCCCTCCGGTCTTCTCCTATCATTTTGGATTTCCCCCTCCCCCTCCCACTTTCATATCTCTTACTATATTTTCTTTCAGTTAGTCCTGACAAAGGGTCTCAGCCCGAAACATCAACTGTACTTCTTCCTATAGATGCTGCCTGGCCTGCTGCGTTCCACCAGCATTTTGTGTGTGTTGCACTGAATGGAATTGATGCTTAGTGGCCAGAATTGAACACCACGTGGTGCCCTGACCAATGCTCTGTATAACCTGCATGTTGCTACATGGTTTTGAGTTAAAGACCTCTAACAAGAGGTTAGCCTTTATAATGACCTTTACAACATGTGCATCTGCTCTTAACAACCTGTGAAGGTAAGCTTGTATATCTTTGCCTGCTCCCTACTCTTTTCTGATGGGCCTTCTCAAATTTGCAGATGACACCTGTCACAACCACGGATTCGGCAGCACAGTAGATACGGCAATTGCGCTCGTGAATTTGCATGTGTCAGCTAATTATTATTTAATCGTGATAGTATTTAACTCCATACTTGTCGTCATAGTGCTTGTCGAGACTTGGACAGAGCATAGCAAAGCTTCACTGCTGGTTGCATTCCACCTTCCCTGAGATACTGGACTTCCAAGTCTGAAAACTAGCGGTATTCGTTTAATGTTTAGATGTTCTTTTTAGCCGCAGCGTAGGCTTCGTTTTCCTTTTGAGAGTTTTAGTTAACAGCCCTGTTTGGCCTAGCATTTATTGTTGTATTTTCCCTTTAACACTGTTCGTATTAAAGTCTGTGAACTATCGACCTGCTTCAGTGCCTCTCACTCCGCACTTGGGCCTTATCCGAACTTGGTAATAGCACCAAATGTTGGCATGGAAGGCTTTCAAAGCTCAGAGTGGGATCTTGACCAACTGGGAAAATGGGCTGAAAAACAGCACAGATGGCAATTAATGCAGACAGGTGTGAGGTGTTGCAATTTAGGAGGACGGACCATACATGATGAATGGTAGGGCACTAAGGTGTGCCTAGCACTAAAACGGCCCTGCGAATACAGATCCATAATTCCTTGAGAGTAGCATCGTGGGTAGATAGGGTCGTAAAGAGAGCATTTGATATATTGATCTTTATGAATCAGGGTTTTGACATATAAAACATCATGGAGGCCAAATTTGGAGATTTGTGTGCAGTTCCGTTCGACTACTTAGGGAAAGGTATGATAAACTTCAAAGAGTGCAGAGAATATTTACAAGGATTTTGCATGGACTTATAGGGAAAGGCTGAATAGGTTAGGATTTCATTCACTGGAGTACGGGAAAATGAGGGAAGATCTTTTAAAAGTAAACAAATTCTGAGGAATTTAGATAGGGTGAATGTCTGCAGGCTTTTTCCTCTAAGGTTAGGTGAGACTAGAACTAGGGATCATAGCTTTATGGTGAAAGGTAAAATATTAAAAGGGAACCTGAGGGTAGCTTCTTCCCTCAGAGGGTGGTGTGAATCTGGAACATGCTCCCAGTGGAAGTGGTGATGCAAGTTCAATTGTAACATTTAAGAGAAGTTTGGATAGATTCAAGGACAAGAGAGGTATGGAGGACTATAGTCCAGATGCAGATAGATAGGATCAGACAGGAGACCAGGCTAGAATGGACTAGATGGACTAAAGGGCCTGTTTCTATACTCTATGATCTACAAGTTTTGAAAAGAAAGTTTTATCTTCCTCAAATTTCCTTGTCTGTCAAAGATGTTTAAGAACTATTAAAAATGTTTTAATCAGTGGCTGTAAAAATCATGCATTTGACTTAATAAAGTTAGGTCTTTATTCTTTGGAGCGTAGAAGATTGAGGGGGGACTTGATAGAGGTATTTAAAATTATGAGGGGGATAGATAGAGTTGACTTGGATAGGCTTTTTCCATTGAGAGTAGGGGAGATTCAAACAAAAGGACATGAGTTGAGAGTTAGGGGGCAAAAGTTTAGGGGTAACACAAGGGAACTTCTTTACTCAGAGAGTGGTAGCTGTGTGGAACGAGCTTCCAGTAGAAGTGGTAGAGGCAGGTTCAATATTGTCATTTAAAAAAGAATTGGATAGGGATATGGACAGGAAAGGAATGGAGGGTTATGGGCTGAGTGCGGATCAGTGGGACTAGGTGAGAGTAAGCATTCGGCACGGACTAGAAGGGCCGAGATGGCCTGTTTCCGTGCTGTAATTGTTATATGGTTAAATGTCTTCTGTGATGTGACTGATTAACTTTCCCACCAAAAAAGTAAAGACGTTGATTTTTCCAAAGAAAACTGATTCTTCTGTCACTACAAAGTTTCCGACTGAATAATATTGTACTACATTTCAAATGTGCTTTGGACCTCTGTTATTTTGAAAGGGTAAAAAAAAATTGACTCAAGGTCTGGTATAAAAAATAATGCTTTAAAGTTTTCTTTCCTCCTGCTGCTTTTCAAGTTCTCTCACTGATTCTTTTTAACGTCTGCAGCAGGATAGGATGGCAACAGGAGACAGAGGAAGACAAAAGGCTTGCTGGCTTGATGAGGTGAGCTGAGGGGTGTTCCTGCCCGCAGTTAAGAGGTGAAGTGCAATGGCATAACCTGCATCAAGCAGGAGAGTCTTGAAAGCAGATGGTCACCCTGCACGGCAGAAACCTGCAGAGACTCTGAGCTTCCAACAGCAACACCCATCACGTCCCGACCCCCGCACCGATGTAGAGTCACAAGAAGCTCACTGACCTCGTTGGGATTTTGGGGCACTGTGCTTCCAAGCAAGGAGAAGGTCTTCGTCATGCAGCTCACAACTTGGTTGGTTCAGTCCTTTACAACCTCTCTCTCTCTTTCTTGATGAGTTCTAAACTGCTACAGCTCTGGCTCTTCTTTCTTCAGCAGCCATTTTGTCACCGCCAAATCCTACCATTGCAGGGATCTTTCTAGACTGAATGCCTGTCTAACTAATGCACTTTTTTCTCCTGTTAGGTTCTCTAAAATGGCTCTTTCATTCCATTATAACTGTCATCTCTTTTTCATTTCTTATGGGAGAAAGCAGCCCAACACAAAAGGTTCTGCTTCGCATCAGAAGGCATGAAAATTCCCATAAGGGATAATACTTCCTCTGAAGAATGGGTCTCCCCTGTAGCTGTAGATATGAGGTAAGAGGATAAGATCTAGGGAGGGGTTTATATTTCAAGACTCCCCACAGGAAGCTGGAGAACAATCTCATAGTCTTTACAGTAATGTCCAATCTTGACTCTTAGGTCCTGATGAAGCGTCTCAGCCTGAGACATCGACCACTTATTACCCTCCATAGATGCTGCCAGACCTACTGAGTTCCGCCAGCATTTTGTGCATGTTGCTTTGGATTTTCGGCATCTGCAGCACCTCCTGTGTTTATGTGCAATTCTTGTCTGTAGCATGAAGGGAAAATCACTGTGACCTCCTGTCTGTCACTCCAACATTTTGCATGATTTTCTCTGGCTTTGAGGGCCAACTCCTCAGGAATCTGGCCCTGGAGAAGCAACAGGAAGTGTAGCAGTTCACTGAGCTTGCCTTGCCCACACCTATCCTGCAAGGTTTTAGATAAATAGCAAACATGGTAAGAGAGAAGACACAAGTAGACAGACGGAGAAGGAGACCTCCTTCGGAGGGGCGAGATTGCATCTTTTCCCAGGTGCTGAGGTCAGGAAACCAGGATTTATGGGTCCAGCTTTTGATCGGAAAGCGTTTCTTCCCAGGAAAGACAGGGTGCAGCGAATCATTAGTGGATTTGCAAAGAATCCCCCAACAGATGGCCGCCAACACAGAGGAATGTTGCAGTTGCAAGAGCCAGGGGCTGAGGGTCACCTTGCAGAGCCTGCAGACATCTTTGGGAAGCGTGGCAGTTCCAGGGCCATCTGTCACACGGCCCCCCCACCAGCAAAGGCAGACCGAACAGCTGTCCTCCAGCCCTGTATTCACACTATCTCCAAATCACTGCGAACCGTTTACTGATAGTTTGAAGCAGAGAGGATGGAAGAGCGTGTCTGGACATCCCACAGCCCTTGTAGGCAATTAAATACCCATTACTGTTGCAGTGCAAGCAACTTCACAGCCAGTTTGCACTCAGCAAGGCCCCACGCCAATGAAACAACATTAAGAGAATCTGTTTTTCAGATGTGGATTGAGAAATTAATGTTGCCCTGTTCAAAGAATGTACTTGAGCTGCCCGGTCATACAAGGCCGTGGGTTTAAGGAGTGGGTCATTGGAATTAGTGTAGAAAGGTACAACGAGGGGCAGGGGCACGGTGGGCTGAAGTCTCTATTGTGGTGCAGTAGTACTCCTTGACTCTATGAGAGGCTACTGTGCCACCATCATTAAATTACATTTTGAGAGAGAGAAAAAAGTCGGGATTTTCTTTTATTTTTGTAGAGTGGCTGATAAACATCTGGAATTCTCTCCTCCCAGTATTTGTGAACACTTGGACAGCTGCAACTTCGAAGACTAAAATCAATAGACTTCTGTTAGAAGAAGACAGCAAGAGATATGGAGCTAAGATGGATAAATGAAATAGAGGATCACATCAGACAAGATCTACACAGCATCTACACCAATACCACTGGACTAAAGAACAGCTACCCAACCCACCACTGCATACACATCAACTAGCATCACTTTCTGTCCATATAATCGGTCTACGTATACAGCAGTTACTTATACATTCTGTTTTATAGGATTGCTTTGATATTTATGGTTGGGTTGAGTTGTTCTCTGATCTTGGCAATTTATTTGCAAACGTTTTGTCACATATGAGGAGACATCATCAGTGCGCGGTTAATGATGATCTCTCCTCGGATGGTGACAAAATTTTACAAGTGCATTGCCAAGACTGGAGAACAACTCAATCCAACCATCAACCACCAAAGCTACATATCTTCTGAATTATTTTATATTTATAGTTATTGTGTTTTTTTTTACTATGTACTTCATGCTTATTGTGTTTTTTATGCTGCATTGGATCCAGAATAATGATAATTTTGTTCTCCTTTACACCAGGGTACTGAAGAATGACAATAGACTATCTTGAATCTTTTGAATCCATTTTTGAATCTAATTGATTGAGTTGAGGACCTATACGGACAGAGTTGCCATTTCGCAGAGCACTGGGAGAACTTCTGTGCTCCCCCTTCATACTGTGTGCTCAGGGCTCTGGAGGCAATCCTGAACTTGCAGTGTTTTGACTCTGAGCCAAGACAGCCATCACCTACCCAAGGTTTCCTGTTGTCACTCAAATGAGACATAATTTGCTGAACATCATCCATCACTGTGCTTGCACTGAGAGCAAGAAGAAGGTTACAAGTGGCTGAACTTAATCAAACATCTATATTAAATTGACTTTTACGTCCATGGACAAAACTTACAAATCTGAATGTGTTCTCAGAGTGTTTGGTTACAGATGCTGACGACAGGATTATATTTGTATTAACTGCTTGGAAAGGTGCTCTTGAATTCCTGCTCGATGCTGGTGTTGGAGACTCCAGAGACAATCACCTAGAATGATTTCAACAGCCTTCAATAGAGATTGTGATCATTAGTTCTCTTCTCACTCCAAATTAATCAGCTGTTTTGACTGAATCCACCAGGAGACATCTGACCACAACCTGCCCATAGCTGCATGTTCCTCGGCTGGACATGGAAGGCCTTGTCTCACCGACACAAACTGGATGGCAAAAAGGCCATAAAGTTGTAAAAAAATACTTAACTGTCTCTGATAGTCAGGGGCACTTAACAGCTACATTGAAGTAGGCACTAAGGGAAGCTAAAAGTTACTGAAATACAAAAAAAAAGTTATAATGCATGAAAATCATGAAGTATTAGAATATCAAACTAATGCAAAGTAATTTTAAGAAGTAATTAACCTTCTCCTTTGTCTTCTAATCCCCAGGATTATAATTCCCATTGGAATCGTTAGAATCCTGTGTCAGGTCTGACCTTTTGGAACCACCATCCTGATCTAACCTGTCATCTCCAAGTGAGTGAAAATTCAGTGACAGCATTCTGTAAGCACTTCCATTGCTGAAAAATTAAATGTATTCAAAAGGATAAAGACAAAGAGCTAGTTTAGCAGCAGCAGGCCTTAAGGCAGAGAGCATTTTCAGAAGGAATAGGACCAGTTTTTTAGGAAGCTCACAGTTTGCACTTGAATTCCATGTAGAGTAAAAGCACAAAACTTGAGGAATTGAACTGCTGAGATCCTTTGAAGTTTCTGTACCATCATGTAAGCCATGCAGGAAATTTTAGTTTTTGTTTATACATCATTGAATCACGGAAATATTTTGAAATAGAAGGAGGTTGTTCGATCTGTCACAGCCATGCCAGCCAAAACAGACAACTGAGCCTAATCTCTCTCTCTCTCTCTCTCACACACACACACACACACACACACACACACACACACACACACACACACACACACACACACACACACACACACACACACACACACACACACACACACACACACACACACACACACACACACACACACACAGAGAAAATCTTGAGCAACACACAGTAAAAGCCAGGGGGATCTCAGCAGGTCAGGAAGCATCTATGGAGGGAAACGTATAGTCATCGTTTTGGGCCAAGACCCTTCATTAGGACCTATCATCAAATCACAATTTACAACACTGGGTCTGTGGTCCTGCAGTTCTTGACTTTTCCAGACATGTAATTATACATGCCAAGGGCTTCTATCTCCATATGGCAGTAGCTCAGCTGGTACGGTTCCTGCCTGCAGCTCTGCTGACCCAGATTCCATCCTGAACTTTGCATGTTCTCTCTATAAGCATGTGGGTTCCCTCTGGGTATCCTCCAACATCCCAAAGGTGTGTGGTTTGGTAGGGTGCCAGTGTAAACTGCCCCCAGTGTGTAGCACGGCTGCTGATAGTAGAAAGAAAACAAAACGGGATTAGTTTTAATGCAGGGGTTTCCAAACTTTTTTTTGCCATAGACCAATACCAATAAGCAGGGCGTCCATGGTTGAGAACCCCTTGTTTTAATGGTAAGTTGATGGTTGGCATGACCTCTGTGGGCCAAAAGGCCTGTTTCTATTCTTATGTCACGAAGGCATTCTTTCAGGTAGTGAGTTTCAAACCCTGAATATCTTATTTTCCTCATCGCCTGATAATCATTCTACTAATTATTTGAAATCTGCGCTCCTCAGTCATTAATATCACAGCTCCTTCCCATTTACTCCATCTGGCCATTCCATAACTTTATACAGCCTCCTACATTTCACGTAAATGACCCAACATAGTCATTCCTCATGGTTAAAAGCACTCCACCTCTAACAATAGCCTCAGGAATCTGAAATCAAACCAGAAAGTACGGGAACAGTTCAGCCAGTCAAGCAGCATCAGCAAGTAGAGAGACGGTCAGCGTTTCGGGTCTGTATCCCTCTGTGGGGAGCATAACTCTCCTCTGCACATTCTGCAGTGTGGTCACATCTTTCCAATGATAGAACAACAGCACTCGGTCTGACGACGGCTGGATGCAGATCTATAAACCGCAGCCCCCCCCCCCCCCCGTTCTTATATTCTGTGCCTCAGCCAATAAAGTAGAGAATTTCTGAGTCACTTTAACCTACCTTATCTATCTGAAGCAACACATGCACAAAATGCCAGTGGAGCCTAGCAGGCCAGGCAACATCTATGGAACAGTTGACGTTCTGGGCCGAGACTCTTCAGCAGGATTCTGGCTTCTCGTGTTTGTGACCCTATCTATCTGTTCTAATCTATTTAGGCACCTGTGGAATTCTCCACACTAAGCCAGCACATTTCTCAATCTCCTTCGATTTATTATAGAACGTAGAATAGTACAGCACATTACAGGCCCTTCAGCCCACAATGTTGTGCCAACCTTCAAACCCTGCCTCCCATATAACTCACCACCTTAAATTCCTCCATATACCTGTCTAACAGTCTCTTAAATTTCACTAGTGTATCTGCCTCCACCACTGACTCAGGCAGTGCATTCCGCGCACCAACCACTCTCTGAGTGAAAAATCTTCCTCTAATATCTCCCTTGAACTTCCCTCCCCTTACCTTAAAGCCATGTCCTCTTGTACTGAGCAGTGGTGCCCTGGGGAAGAGGCGCTGGCTATCCACTCTGTCTATTCCTCTTAATATCTTGTACACCTCTATCATGTCTCCTCTCATCCTCCTTCTCTCCAAGGAGTAAAGCCCTAGCTCCCTTAATCTCTGATCATAATGCATACTCTCTAAACCAGGCAGCATCCTGGTAAATCTCCTCTGTACCCTTTCCAATGCTTCCACATCCTTCCTATACTGAGGCGACCAGAACTGGACACAGTACTCCAAGTGTGGCCTAACTAGAGTTTTATAGAGCTGCATCATTACATCACGTCTCTTAAACTCTATACCTCGACTTATGAAAGCTAACACCCCATAAGCTTTCTTAACTACCCTATCTACCTGTGAGGCAACTTTCAGGGATCTGTGGACATGTACCCCCAGATCCCTCTGCTCCTCCACACTACCAAGTATCCTGTTATTTACTTTGTACTCTGCCTTGGAGTTTGTCCTTCCAAAGTGTACTACCTCACACTTCTCCGGGTTGAACTCCATCTGCCACTTCTCAGCCCACTTCTGCATCCTATCAATATCTCTCTGCAATCTTCGACAATCCTCTACACTATCTACAACACCACCAACCTTTGTGTCATCTGCAAACTTGCCAACCCACCCTTCTACCCCCACATCCAGGTTGTTAATAAAAATCACAAAAAGTAGAAGTCCCAGAACAGATCCTTGTGGGACACCACTAGTCACAACCCTCCAATCTGAATGTACTCCCTCCACCACGACCCTCTGCCTTCTGCAGGCAAGCCAATTCTGAATCCACCTGGCCAAGCTTCCTTGGATCCCATGCCTTCTGACTTTCTGAATAAGTCTACCATGTGGAACTTTGTCAAAAATCCATGTAGATCACATCCACTGCACTACCCTCATCTATATGCCTGGTCACCTCCTCTAAGAACTCTATCAGGCTTGTTAGGCACGATCTGCCCTTCACAAAGCCATGCTGACTGTCCCTGATCAGATCATGATTCTCTAAATGCCCATAGATCCTATCTCTAAGAATCTTTTCCAACAGCTTTCCCACCACAGACGTAAGGCTCACTGGTCTATAATTACCTGGACTATTCCTACTACCATTTTTGAACAAGGGGACAACATTCGCCTCCCTCCAATCCTCCGGTACCAATCCTGTGGACAACGAGGACATAAAGATCCTCACCAAAGGCTCAACAATCTCTCGTGGAGCAGCTTGGGGAATATTCCGTCAGGCCCCAGGGACTTATCTGTCCTAATGTATTTTAACAACTCCAACACCTCCTCTCCCTTAATATCAACATGCTCCAGAACATCAACCTCACTCATATTGCCCTCACCGTCATCAAGTTCCCTCTCAGTGGTGAATACCGAAGAGAAGTATTCATTGAGGATCTCGCTCACTTCCACAGCCTCCAGGCACATCTTCCCACTTTTATCTCTAATCGGTCCTACCTTCACTCCTGTCATCCTTTTGTGCTTCACATAATTGAAGAATGCCTTGGGGTTTTCCTTTACCCTACTCGCCAAGGCCTTCTCATGCCCCCTTCTTCTCTTCTCAGCCCCTTCTTAAGCTCCTTTCTTGCTACCCTATATTCCTCAATAGACCCATCTGATCCTTGCTTCCTAAACCTCATGTATGCTGCCTTCTTCCACCTGACTAGATTTTCCACCTCACTTGTCACCCATGGTTCCTTCACCCTACCATTCTTTATCTTCCTCACCGGGACAAATTTATCCCTAACATCCTTCAAGAGATCCTTAAACATCGACCACATGTCCATAGTACATTTCCCTGCAAAAACATCATCCCAATTCACACCCGCAAGTTCTAGCCTTATAGACTCATAATTTGCCCTTCCCCAATTAAAAATTTTCCTGTCCTCTTTGATTCTATCCTTTTCCATGATAATGCTAAAGGTCAGGGAGCGATGATCACTGTCCCCCAGATGCTCACCCACTGTCAGATCTGTGACCTGACCCGGTTCACTACCTAATACTAGATCTAGTATGACATTCCCCCTAGTCAGCCTGTCAACATACTGTGACAGGAATCCATCCTGGACACAGTCAACAAACTCTGCCCCATCTAAACCCTTGGAACTAATCAAGTGCCAATCAATATTAGGGAAGTTAAAGTCACCCATGATAACAACCCTGTCATTTTTGCACCTTTCCAAAATCTGCCTCCCAATCTGCTCCTTGGTATCTCTGCTGCTACCAGGGGGCCTATAGAATACCCCCAGTAGAGAAACTGCTCCCTTCCTGCTCCTGACTTCCACCCATACTGACTCAAAAGAGGATCCTGCTACATTACCCACCCTTTCTCCAGCTGTATTAATATCCCTGACCAGTAATGCCACCCCTCCTCCCCTTCCCCCCCCCCCCCCATCCCTTTTAAAGCACTGAAATCTAGGAATATTGAGAATCCATTCCTGCCCTGGTTCCAGCCAAGTCTCCGTAATGGCCACTACATCATAATTCCATGTATGTATCCAAGCTCTCGGTTCATCACCTTTGTTCCTGATGCTTCTTGTATTGAAGTACACACACTTTAGCCCTTCTACCTTACTACCTTTATACCCTTTATTCTGCTGCTCTTTCCTCAAAGCCTTTCTATATGTTAGATCTGGCTTTACTCCATGCACTTCTTTCACTGCTCTATCGCTCTGAGTCCCATCCCCCTTGCAAATTAGTTTAAACCCTCCCGAACCACGCTAGCAAAGCTACCAGCAAGGATATTGCTCCCCCTCAAGTTCAGGTGCAACCCATCCAATCTGTACAGGTCCCACCTTCCCCAGAAGAGATCCCAATGGTCCAATAATCTAAAACCCTGCCCCCCGCACCAACTCCTCAGCCACACATTCAACTGCCATCTCCTCCAATTCTTACCATCACTATCACGTAGCACTGGCAGCAATCCTGAGAACACCACCCTTGAAGTCCTGTTCTTCAGCCTTCTGCCTAGTTCCTGAAACTCACACTTCAGGACCTCATCCCTCTTCCTGCCTATGTCGTTGGTCCCAACATGTATCACGACTTCTGGTTGCTTTCCCTCTCGTACCAGGATGTCATGCACCCGGTCAGAGACATCCCGGACCCTGGCACCCGGGAGGCAACAAACCATGCGGGTTTCCTTCTCACGTCCACAAAATCTCCTGTCTGCTCCCCTGACTATAGAGTCTCCAATGACGACCACTCTCCTCTTCTCCGTCCCATCCTTCTGCACCACAGGGTCAGACTCAGTGCCAGAGGCCCTGCCACAGTGGCTCACACCTGGTTGGTCGTCCTCACCAACAGCATCCAGGACATAAATTTATTATTCAGGGGAATGGCTACAGGGGTGCTCTGCACTACCTGTCTACTCTCCTTCTACTCTCCTAATCTATCCCCTTGTCTTCTGCTCCTCCCCAGAAGTCAGTAAAATTTCCCTGCACTTAGTCTCTGATTTTTCAGCATTGTTTGGATGTAGGTCTCAGAAAGTTGCATCATCAGTCCCTTTTAGAAGATGTATCTCACTTATCTTTTTATTTGCTCACATCCATATTGCTTCTCGAGTGCAGGTAAGAAGCATGAAAGCCAAGCCGTTCTTTCCGTATTTTCAGTTGCTTGAGGCATTACATTGCTTACCCTCTGATGCATGGTAAAAACAAGTAGATTTCATTGCCTGAGGCACCTTTATGGTGCAAATGAGTTTAATTGTAATCTACAATAGATTTTGAGCTTGTATATAAAAATATACAAGACACTCCAGGAGTTAAAAATAAACTGATAGCAGATATTTGAATGACATGAAATGAATTGATATAGCCAAATGCACTGCACCTTGAGGGCAGAGGTTAATGACTAAATTCACTGTTTGCTGTTGGGTCTAATGCTGGGTCAAGGCAGATGAAGCTAAAGCCTAACCTGCCTAGAGCCAGCTGTTTTTATTCTGGTTTTATTTGTTGCCAAGTTGAAAACCAGGGGGAATCTCATTCTACAGACCTTTTAGGATGTTGTCATCGAAAATGAGGCAAAATCTATTGATGGCTTCTTTGTAAGCTTAAGTATCAGTTGTAAATGGGAGACAGACCAACGGCGAGAGAATAAAGCCACACCAACATGAAGGATAAGTTCAAAGTACATTCATGTTTTCTGCATGCCAAGGATAAATGCTTAATCTGTGACAGTTCATAAGTCAAGCCATTGGATGTTCAAATGCATTTATAAATCAGTGCTGAGGATGGTGGCTAACAAGCTCAAGGCAAGAGCTGAAAGAGTCTGTTATTGCAGTCCACGCTGGTGCAAGGCTAACATGGACTCACAGTTGTTTTGAAGTGATGTAAAAAAGATCTGGTTTGATATAGTGCTTTTCACCATTTTAAGGGCATTCTGAGGCACTTTGCAAATTTGTTTCCTCATCCTGCCCAGAAACCATCTCTGATGCTGAAGCAGGCACAGCATCAAAAACATCCCATCCGGGGCTAACTCTGACTTCATGTATTTTCATCCAAGCACTATAATGCAGATTCTGTGTTGATCCTTTAACTTTTTGAATGGCGCCGTGGAGCTGAATCAGAATCAGAACTGAGTTTAGCATCACTATGTTGTGAAATTTATTAACTTTGTGGCAGCGGTACAAGGCAGTACATGATAATATAGAGAAAAAAAATCTGAATTACTGTAAATATATATATTAGGTAAATTAAATAAGTAGTGCAAAAAACAGAAATAAAAAGTAGTGAGGTAGTGTTCGTGTGTTCAATGTCCATTTAGGAATCAGATGGCAGAGGGGAAGACACTGTTCCTAAGTCATTGAGTGTGTGCCTTCAGGCTTCTGTACCTCCTCCTGGTGGTAACAACGAGAAGAGGGCATGTGTCCTGGATAATGGGTGTTAATGCTGCTACCTCATGATCCAGGCTCAGAGCTGATTTCTGGCACTCTCTGTGTGGAGTGTGCCCCTTCTCCCTCTGACCACATGGGTTTGCCCAGGGTAATCCAGTTTCTTCTCACATCCCAAAGACTTGCTGGTAGATAATTGCTTTTCTGTACATTTCTCCCACTGTAGATGCTGGATCTGGGGCATGTGAGAGAAAATAGGTTACAGGGAAGTAAGCTGGGAGAATGGGACTGATGGCATCATTCTAAGGTCCAGCACAGATTTAGCGAGTTGAACAGTCTCCTTCTGTGTTCAATGAATATTGTATTAATTTGATTTATTTGAGAAGGCAATTGCTTCCAAGTGATGTTGTAAATTTTTTGCAACTTTATCTTGGTCTCAAGGGATCAGGGAAATCTCCAGAATAGTCAGAATCATAGAACACAGAGCAGTACAAAACAGTAAAGGCCTCAACCTCTTAACCTCCTCCAAGATCAATTCAACACTTCCCTCCTAAATAGCCTGCCATTTTTCTATCATTGGTGTGCCTATCTAAGAGTCTCTTAAATCTCCCCCCAATGTATCCACTTCCCCTGGCAGTGCACCACCCATTTACCACACTCTGTAAAAAAAACCCTACCTCTGACATCCTTCCTGTACTTCTCTCCAATCACATTATAGCCATTGCTGCCCTGGGAAAAAGGAGCTGGTTGTTCATTCTATCAATCTCTCTTATCATCTTAAACATCTCGATCAAGCGACCTCTCATCCCCCTTCACTCCAACGAGAAAAGCTTTATCTAGCTCAACCTTTCCCCATAGGACATGCTCTGTAATCCAGACAGTGTCCTAGTAAATCTCCTCTGTACCTTCTCGAAAGCTTCCACATCCTTCCTATAATGAGGCAATCAGAACCGAACACAATACCCAAAGTAGAGCAGCAGCATTACCTTGCTGTACTCAATCTTAATCCCCTGACTAATGTTGGCCAACATACCATACACCTTTTAAACCACCCTATCAACTTGTGCAGCAATTTTGAGGGGCCTACAGATGTGGACCACAAGATCTCACTATTCCACCACACGGTTCCGACTCCTGTCATTAAATTTGTACACTGCCTTACAGTTCAACCTTCCAAACTGTATCACTTCACACTTTTCCAGATTGAACTCCATCTGCCACTTCTCAATCCTGCTCTGCATTTTGTCAATATCCCATGGCAACCTTCCAGACTATCCACAACACCACTGACCTTGGTGTCACCTCCAGTCTTTCAAACCCATCCTTCCACTTCCTCATCTTAGAGATTTATAAAAACTACAAAGAGCAGAGGTCCCAAAACAAAATCCTGTGGGACACCACTGGTAACCGACCTCCAGTCGGAATACCATAAGACCATCGCTCCATCTTCTACCACCATCTGCCTTCTGTGAGCAAGCCAATTCCAAATCCACACATCCTAATTTCCCTGGACCCCATGTTCTCTTGACATTCTAATGAGTCTAGCACATAGAAACTTGTTGAATGCCTTTCTAAAAACTATATACACCACATCCACTGTTCTACCTCCATCATTTATTTTGTTGCCACCTTGAACATTTCAATCAGGCACATGAAGCATGATCCACCCCTCACAAGGCCATGCGGACTACCCCTAATCAGAATATGTTTCTCCAAGTTCTCATAAATCTTGTCTCTAAGAATCCTCTGCAATAGTTTGCTCACAACTGATGCAAGGCCTGTTGATCTATATGCCCAGAATTATCTCTATTACCTTTCTTGAACAAGGAAGTAACGCTTGCTGCCTACCAATCTTCTGTTACTACTCCGGTGGCCAGTGAAAATGCAAAGATCATCACCACAGGTGTAGCAATCTTTTCCCTCACTTTCCATAGTAACTGGGGGTATATCCTGTCCTGCTCCAGATCTTGTCTATCTTATTTTTCCAGCACGTCCTCTTTCTTGATTCCAACATATGCCAGCATATTAGCCTGTTCTGCGCTGTCCTCACATTTAATGTCCATCTCACTGGTGAACACTGAAGCAAACTGTTCATTAAGGACCACTCCTACTTCCTCCAGCTCCAGCACATGTTTCCTCTTTTACCCCTCATCAGTCCTATCCTCAGTCTAGTCATCCTCCTGTTTCACACTTGGGGTTTTCCTTAATTCTACTCACCAAGGCCATTTACGTCCATGTAAACCAAAGAGTTACTCAGACATTCATTGAGGTAACTATCTATTCAGGTGGTAAGTTCCACAGCATCATGCCCGTTTGGTTGTGAAAGTTATCCTCAGCTTTCATCTACTTCTGAAACATATATATATATGTAATATAAATAAATTGGTATTATCTTGTTTTCAAATGTATGATAAACTTTTAATGTGTCTATTGGTATTCCTAAAGCTATAAAGCTATTATAGGAATCTGGTGATAAGCAATAACCACCACCCTCAAAAGTTCAAAAGGTCAAAGTAAGATTATTATCAAAGTACATATATGTCACCAAATCCCACTCTAAGATTCATTTACTTGCAGGTATTTACAGTAAAACAAAGAAATAGAAATAAAAAAACTACACACAAACAAGACTGACAAACAACCAACAGGCAAAAGGAAACAAACTGGGCAAATACAAAAAAACCCCAAAAAGGAATAATTAATTAATTAACACTGAGAACATGAGTTGTAGAGTCCTTGAAAGTGAATCTGTAGGTGTGGAATTAGTTCAGAGTTGAGGTGAGTGAAGTTCTTCACAATAGTTTTGGAGCCTGATGTTTGAAGGGTAATAATTATTTCTGAACCTGGTGATGTGGGCCTAAGGCTCCTGTACCTCCTTCTTGATGGCAGCATGGGCTGGATGGTGTGAGTCCTTGATGATGGATGCTGCTTTCTTGGGGCAGCACTCTTTGTAGATATGCTCAATGGTGCAGAAAGGTTTTCCTGTGATGGGGAGGGCTGTATCCACACGTCGGTTAGTCTTTTCCATTCTTGGACATCGGTGCTTCCATACCAGATGATAATGCAACCAATCTCCACCCTGCATCTATAGAAGTCTGTCAGAGTTATAGGTGACATGCCGAATCCACACAAATTCTTAAGGAAGTAGAGGTGCTGCCATGCCTTCGTTGTAATGGCACTCACTGCTGGTCCCAGGAGAGATCCCCTGAAATTCTAATTTAAAGTTATTGACTTTTGCCAGAACCTTGCCAGAATAGCAAGACCTGGAACTGAGTGCCTCAATATATTGAGTAAAATATACTTGAACTCTGACAAAAAATATTCAGACCATGGAACATTGTTGTAAGTCAAACAGCATCATGTAGCTGATAAATTAATTTGCTGGTGCTCTTTGTCAATTGGTTTTGGTGAAAGATCTCCATCTGAAGGATTAACCCCCTTGATTTTCGAATGGCATTATGCCTCTTGTGCATTGCTGGTACTTTACAAATAATAAGACTTGAGGCGCAGAAGTATGAATGACTAAAGTTAGATTGGCTCTGTCTAGCAACCCCCAATAAACTTTCTAAGAGAAATTGTTACTAAGGCCTTCCAAAATCCCAATAAAGCAGCTTAATCATGCTGCCTGAAAAAGGGTTTGAAGCAAGTTTGTTGCAATTTTTAAAGATAAGTTTTAAAAATCTTTAGCAAGGTTAATATTATTCATAACAATTGATTTGAGTGTTTGTAGATTTGATTGCAAACTACCACGTTTCCCCATTGGAAAGTGATGACTTTCTGCAAGTTAATACCTGCGGAAATCAACAATTTACTAAAGCTGCAGCAAATCTGCATTTTTGGGAAGAGGTTGTAGTACAAAACTGTCATATTGTCATGCTATCCCATATCAAGATGGCCTCACATTCTGCAAAGTTTCTCTGATCAATTCAGTCATGTTATAATGTGCAAGGATTGTAAGCAAAACTCCTTAATAATTATGATGATTATAATTCGCAATAAAATTATTTCACAACCTACTGGGATAGATCACAACATTTCCATTGAGTCCTACTGCACATATAATAGCAATAAGCATTTTGTAAATATAACTAGTTTCTTTGAATATATTTATTTATAATATTTTCAACTGTAACAAGCCTTGAATGTACGTATAAAAATGGGTGAGGTAATTAGCAGGGCGTTTGAAATCAAATTAAACCTCCGTTAATGAAGACTATTTTAAAGATACCTCCATATACTGCTAATAGTACGGGTTAAGGCTGCAGTAACCCATTTCTCAGAGATGCACTTGTCAGTTTCATAAATGTACAATCATCCAAGCAGTGCTTATTGTGTACTTGGGCTGACTTGGAACATTTACCATTAGGAGGTAGATTACTGTAATAAAATTTAAATATCTTTCAAAAGAAAAGCAATTACGAGGAAATAATTACAGAACTTCATATGTGGGATAATATAGTTTTATTTTTTATTGATTCCATTAAAGGCCCACAAAAGTCTCAGGGTGTTAAATTTTTAACCATATAGCCAGCAATATTAGATGGCTGCAAACTGACTAACATAGTATATCTGTTTTTTTTATTCTATCATGTCTGTTACAGAGAGTTAGGGTTAAGCTTGAATAATGTGGGAATTAAATTATAGAGAGCAAAGGTTTTCATCCTCACAGCATACAGGAATGTGCTGAGCTCGTAACTGTTTACTTGACAAAGACTAGATAGGAACCAACAGTTGGAATGGAGAACACCCCAAAGCTGAAAATTTTCAGTAAAACTGTAAGGTCTATTGAAAGACGTTTGTATAAAACACAAACAGAAACAAATGAAAAATTGGGCAGACTTTCTAAGTAATCTGTGTTTTCCCAGTCTTTCCAGTTGCTATTTAACTCACCGCTTCATGTGGAAATTTGACGTCTGTAGTCGGCATCAAGTGGACAAATTCAGGACCAAGTCTGGCTCACCAAAACACCCAGAATAGGGTTGCATCTCAGGCTAAAATACGGAGCATTTGGAATGAAAAGAATACTTGCCTTCAAAGTTCAGAGTACATTTATTATCAAAGTATGTATGCAGCATACAACCTTGTATCTTCCTACAAACAGCCACCAAACAAAGCAACGCCATGGAGCACATTCAATGAAAATATAAAACACCCATCGTGCAAAAAAAAGAGCAAATCGCGCAAATGGCAAAACTTCAAACCACAAAGTTATTGAAACACTCTGGGAATGTTTAGTTCAATTCAGGGTTGTTCATTGGCTACAGGTCCCAAAGACAGTCTGCCCCAATAAAAGTTGCACAAAGCAGTAATAAAAAAAGGAATAACCAGAAACCAAGAACACATCATAACATGAATAACAGAATTCCAATCCACTAACCACATCGATCAAACCTTGCCCAAGATCCAAGACTCCAGCACCATCGAGCGAAAGAGTGACCAATCAAACAAAAGCACCTTCATCCAGCATCATCAAGAGAGAGGGAGAGAGAGACTGGTCAAACACAGGCAGATGGCACTGAACACCCTCGTGCCTTCCATTCTCATCCTCATTGATTTCAATCTTGTTCGATGCTTTAATTGGTGAGATATGGAGTCGATCATGGGCCCATGCCCGTCTCCAGGCTTCTTGACCTCCAGGCTGCATACTCTGCTTGAAAGTCACCAAACTCCCTCAAAGTGCCAGCTCCCTCAATCAGCCAGAGAACACACCATCAAAACGTAAATAACAACACACACACAAAATGCTGGTAGAACACAGCAGGCCAGGCAGCATCTATAGGGAGAAGCGCTGTCGACGTTTTGGGCCGAGACCCTTCGTCAGGACTAACCGAAAGGAAAGATAGTAAGAATGTAAATCACAGGTTTCAATAATATCAGAGTCATATTTGAAAGAAGGAGTAAATGAAGTGGAGAACTAATTTTGTAAACTGTCGGAAGGATACTACCTTTGGTTGCTTTGCTTGCTGGCACCATCTTCTTAAAGCTTTGTTAGCATTATGTGACTCTACTTGTCCTTCAAAAAGAGCAAATGGAATGTTGCCATTTATTGAAAGAAGAATGGAGTACAAGTGTTACTGAGACTATATCTAGATGGTACATTGTTTTGATCTCTTTATTTGAGAAAGAATATGTTTGCCTTAGACGACATATGGCGAATATTCACTAGGATGGATGCAGGGTTGTCTTGTGAGGAAGGTTTGAGCAGAATGGAACTCATTGAAATACAAATGTGTATGTGAGATTCTGATGGGGCTTGAAAGGATAGGTACAGTGAAATGTCTCTCTTGGTGGCTGAATTTAGAACTAAGGAGGATTGTCTCTGGATAAGGGTTCAACTATATGACTAGGAAGAGGAGAATTCTTTTTCCTCCCAGAGAACTCTAAACCTTCGGAATGTTGAATCTCAGATTTGGGAACATTCTGTTATTAATAATGCTCAAGGCTGATATCAACAAGTCACTGGGCTATGGGGAACCAAGAGTTTTGGAAATCGGAAAGAAAGTGGATCAGAAGCCAAACTTGGGTCAGGTGTGATCTTATTAAATGACAAAACAGGCTTAAGGAACTCGATAACCTACTGTTGTTCCTATTTCTTATGTTCCAATATTTATGTGAACATCCCCAGGGATCACAATGAGGGAGACCATCTTAACTTTCATAATGGCCACAGCAGTCATCATCTGAGTGATTGGCTTGCAGAACAGTCCTGCTAACAAAGGCACAGCATCACACGTTCATGAGGAGCTCTTAGCTGGGTGTCTGCTCTAGCCAAATACTAGATCAATGTCGAGTCATCTATCTAGTTTCAGTAATATGCTTGAAAGAAAAAAATTAATGCAAGTGGATGGCTTGCTCAGACAATTTGATCGGGTATTTAAGTATTAACCATATAGCTCTGGGGCTGGGATCACATAGAGACCAGACCAGCTACATCAATGAACCAGAGTGGATATATCTGGCAGCTTCTTGGTCGTCTGCACCAGAACTAGCTGTTGCATTTCAGGTTCTTTAATGAAATTAATTTAAATTCCCCAGCTGTGTGGGGGAATTTCAATTCAGACTGTCAGATCAATAGGCCAATTCTCTGGATTAGTAATCCAGGAACATAATCTGTATATAGTGGCAGATTGGCATAACTAGTAATGATGCTGATCCACAGCTCCACTGACCTGGGTTCAGTCCTGAATTCTGACACGATAGTGCAGACTTCTCCCATTTCCCCTCTTTGACACAGTTTCTACAGCCGCCCAAAGACACACACACAGGTTGTTAAGTTAATTGGCTCCAGTAAGGTACCCTTACTAAGTAAATGAATGATAGAATCTGGGGGTCGTTGTTAGGAACATGAGGAGAATAGGGAAAATTATTTGCGATGATGGCTTTGTGAGTTGGAATAAACTCAATGGATCCCTCTGTGTCCTCTAGAAATATAGACATACAACTGAGGGGACACACAAAGCAACTCTGCAGGTCAGGCAGCATCTATGGAGGCAAGTGGAGAGTCGACATTTCAGGTTGAGGCCCATCACCTGCCGCAGCATCTTGTGTGGTTCTCCAGATTCCAACCTCTCCACCTACAGGACACCCCTTTAGAACAGAGATGAGGAGGGATTTCTTTAGCCAGAGGGTGATGAATCTGTAAAATTCATTGCCACAGATGGCTGTGGACGCCAAGTCATTGGGTAGATTAAAGCAGAGGTTGACAGGTTCTTTATTAGTAAGGGCATCAAAGTCTACGGGGAGAAGGCAGGAGAGTGGGGTTGAGTCGTGATGGAATGGGAGACGCCTATGTTTTATGGTCTTATTTGCAGTCTCTTGTGTCTTTGTGACAGCATCGTGATTGAACCAATGAACAATAAATCCAGGGGCCTGTATTAATAATCCAGAGGCATGAGCTACAGGTGTACCATAGTGAATTGTTCTTCAATCAGTTCACTGAATAAAAATAGTGTTATAAAAATCAATAAAGATGACCATAACATTCCCAACGGTTATAAGTACCATCTTCTAAATACCTTTTGCTTCTTCTCACCTGCCTATTACTCCCCCCAGGTCCTCTTCTCCTTCCTTTTCTCCCCATTGTTCACTCTCCTATCCTATCAGATTCTTTCGTCTCCACCCACCTGGCTTCACCTATCACCTTCCAGGTGGCTTCCTCCACCCCCCACCTCTTTATTTTGGCATCTTGCCCCTTCCTTCTCATTCCTGAAGAAGGGTCTCGGTTCGAAACAGCAACTACCTATTCAATTTAATAGATGCTGTCTGACCTGCTGAGTTCCTCCAGCATTTTTTGTGTTGCTACATACCATCCACTTTGCCAGTCTGGTGAGATTATCCAAATTTGGTCCAACGTGGACGATCCTTAACCATCCACTGAAATGATGAACAGCATTTGGCGCCCAAATCCAACGGATGTAAAAGAAGGGAAAATCTGCAGATGCTGGAAATCAAAGTAATGCACCAAAAATGCTGGAGGAACTCAGCAGGTCAGGCAGCATCTATGGAAAAGAATAAACAGTTGACGTTTCAGGACCCTTCATCAGGACTGTTTACATTTTTCCATAGATGCCGCCTGACCTGCTGAGTTCCTCCAGAATTTTGCATGTATTACATTAAAGAAATCAATGTCATCTTTGGAAGGAGTAGTCCTGATTAAATTTCATAATTCCATAAGTTATAGAAGCAGAAGTAAGCCATTCAGCCCATCAAGTCTGGTCCACCATTCAGTTATGGGCTGACCCAATTCTTCCAGTCATCCCCACTCCCCTGCCTTCTCTCCATACCCTTTGATGCCCTGGCTAATCAAGAACATATCTATCTCTTCCTTAAATACACCCAATGACCTGGCCTCCACAGCTGCTCATGACAATAAATTCCATAGATTTACCACCCTCTGACTAAAGAAATTCCTCTGCATCTCTGTTCTAAATGGACGTCCTTCATCCTGAATTTTGACCTCTTGTCCTAGACTCCCCTACCATGGGAAATAACTTTGCCATATCTCATCTGTTCAGGCCTTTTAACATTCGGAATGTTTCGATGAGATCCCTCCTCATTCTCCTGAACTCCAGGGAATACAGCTCAAGAGCTGCCAGACGTTCCTCATACGGTAACCCTTTCATTGTAGGTTTAAAGAGGCATGGACCATCCCCATTTTGCTGTGATTCATTACAACATTTGCGTATTCACAGAGAATCACGTAGTTTTGATTCGGGATTAATACGGAAGAGGAATGTCTTAGTTCATTTAAGTTATATTTGTAATCAACATTTGAACGCCTTTTCCCAATTGTGTACTGATTTATCAATCAATTCACTGTGGAAGAGTGCCTTTACAGATGCAAATCAAAGCTTTAACACGTCTAATGAATTAACATCAACAGTGAAATAAAATGGTGGGTTTTGCTTTCCTGGTTTAGGTTATTGAAGGTGTTAAAGGAAAAGCATCACATTCACACTTTTTGATGTAAAGTTCAAGGCTCTTTGAGCTCTCTTTAGCACATTTTGAATATGCTCTTCAATTGACTAACTGAACAAGTGATATGTCATGCCAGAATATATATTCATTACTAATCCTTTCTTCTTTTTCCCAAGATTATAGACCACTGCAAGAGACAATCCTATAGTTTTAAGAATAAATTTTAGAGAAACTATTCTTTACAACAAACTCCATTCCCTAAAACCCCAATAGACGACCCAATCAGTCCTGGAATCAACATTGCACTGTGTTATGGTAAGCTTATCTTGCTGTTGTCATGGAGACTAAAAACTTTGTAGGCCTCCAAATCAGGTCACACTTCTTTACTTTATAGCCTTGTACTATAAGTTACTTCATAACTTCCCTGTCGGAGATGAGCTTTTGAACCGCCCTGTACGATCTGACAGTCCGAACTGAAGTCTCGAAGGTGCAGGACGGTTGCGGCAAGCCACGCACGACCTGAGAGCAGGGAATGAGCCAATGGTTGCCCACTACTGGTGTGGACTCCGAGGCAATTCAGTGCGGCAGAACTGAGGCAAGGCGAGCGGAGGCGATGCAGAGTCGAGGCACAGCCCGGGCTCGAGAGCCAGGAAAGGCCTGAGAATCGATCGATTTAAGTGCCGAGCTAAATTAGTAAGGTCACATCCAGGCCGACTCGGAGCAACAGGGCTAAGGCCCGTGAGTGTATTGAAGTGGCAGAGCTCAGGTCCAAGGGCAAGGAATAACCCATGGTTTGGATGATTTAAGTGCCAGGCCAGAGTGAAAATGTCAGGATGTTGAGGCCGGAAGCGAGGGACGGGACTGTGCAGCCCACTGCTCCACAAGGTTTACTCATCTCTGCGCTGAACTGAGGCAGAGGCCTGCAACTAATGGGCTTCCGGATCAGCTGCAGTGATGCTTGGCCTTGTGTCCGTGACTCACTTTCGTGAACTTCAGCTCTGAATGCTATTTGCTTACTCGTATTGTTTGCACGATTTTTATTTTTCTCTCTGCACCTTGGGTATTTGGTAGCCTTCCTTTGTTTTAAATGGATTCTATTAGGTTTCTTTGTTTTGTGGCTGCCTGTGAAGAGATGAATCTCAAGATTATATATAGATACTTCGAACATAAATGTACTTTGAACTTTTTGAACTTTAGCATGACGTCCACTTCCCTAATTTCTCACTATAACTGTGTGTTTACATTCTGTATCCATACACCAACTGACTAAGATCCCTCTAACACTTACTTGAAAGTATTTTATTTTTCTGTTACTTCTGCAGAATGTAGAATATCACAGTCTCACGCTCCACAAAGCAAGTTTTTGACCATTCGCTTAAGTTGTGTATATCTCCTTCTGGATCTTTTATTTGAACTCTTCATGTGAAATACTCTGTGTGAAATCAAAAAACAACATTAACTTCATGACACTGCTGAAATGAGCACTAACCAATTTGGCAAATTTCATCAGCTGTGTTCTGACTGAATTCTTTGGGAGTTATTCTGAAACACATTATTACAATCTTGGGCAGAATATCATCATTTAACTGGTTTGTCCTCTGCGGTTGTATTTCTGAATCTCCATGGAACGTGTTTCCCAAAATCTAACAAATACCTCCGGCTTTTCCTAGGCTTCACTTGAAATCAGAATCCTTGGTAGTGTGATGTTCCACCATGGACATCAAAACATAAAACAAAACTGAAAATGCTGGAAATATTCAGAAAGTCAGACATCTTCCGAGAAGAGACAAACAGAGCTGATCTTTCAGGTCAAGTTCCTCACAATACAAAGACAAAAATTTAGTGATAAATAATTTTTAAGATACAGAAATTGGGGAAAGAAGAATGAACAAGACAAAGGAACAGTTCCAATAAATGGAAAGACAGAAACAAGCTGGATAGAAATATCTACAGTGAGAAACAGAAAACTTCTTAAGGAATAAATTCCTGGGCAATAAACAAGACACAGGAGAAACTCAGCAGTTCAGGCAGCATCTATGGAAAGTCGATGGATCAAGTTAGGACAGGCTTTTACAACAGATGTCCATTTTCCTCTACAGATACAGCATGACCTGTTAGTTCCTCCAGCATCTTGTTTGTTGCTCCAGATTCCAACCTCTATGTATGCATGTCACTTTTTTTGTTTGCTTAAGTCATCCATATATGAAATTGGCTCCGTTTTTCCCTCTTTTCATTTGCACAGCACAGTCCCCTGGGCATGAATTTCACAACATTACCTTTTTTGTTTTCTCATTCTCTAACTGCTTTGCTTTACAGCAGGTCGGGCAGCATTGGAGAAGAGAGAAGCAAGAGTTAATATTCCAGATGCTTTCACTTAAACAATAATGACTTTGAACTACAAAAGTATTGGAATTCTGAATTAAAACCCAAAAATTCCAGAAATATTCAACAGATCAAGCAGCATTTAAACAATAATTCTGGGTATTCCTCTTCAGATAATGTGTGTGGAGGACCCAAACATTCTCTGTTTTTGTTTCAGGTTTCCAACATCTCCTTCCATACCCTATGCACCCCATGACTGTGTCGCCACCCACAGCTCCAGTCTGCTAGATCTGCTACATTTGCAGATGATACTAAATTGATTGGCCTTATCTCAAATAATAATGAGGCAGCCTACAGAGAAGAAGTCATCACCCTGACACAGTGGTGTCAAGAAAACAACCTCTCCCTCAATGTCACAGAAACAAAGGAGCTGTTTGTGGACTAGAGGAGGAATGGAGACAGGCTAACCCCTATTGACATCAGTGGATATGGGGGTGAGAGGGCGAACAGCTTTAAGTCACCGAGGATCTCACGTGGTCTGTACATACCAGCTGTGTGGTGAAAAAAGCACAACAGCGCCTCTTTCACCTCAGACAGTTGAAGAAGTTCGGCATGAGTCCCCAAATCCTAAAGACTTTCTACAGGGGCACAATTGAGAGCTTCCTGACTGGCTGTACTACCGCCTGGTATGGGAACTGTACTTCCCTCAATCACAGGACCCTGCAGAGAGTGGTGTGGACAGCCCAGCTCATTGGTGGATGTCAAATTCCCACTATTCAGGACATTTACAGTGACAGGTGCGTAAAAAGGGCCTGAAGGATCATTGGGGACCCGAGTCACCCCAACCACAAAGTGTTCCAGCTGCTACCATCCGGGAAACGGTACCACAGCATAAAAGCCAGGACCAACAGGCTCCGGGACAGCTTCTTCCACCAGGCCATCAGACTGATTAATTCACACTGACACAATTGATTTTCTCAGCTCTATTGACTGTTCTGTTGTACATCTAACTGTACATACTATTTATTACAAATTACTATAATGTACACTTTGCACATTCAGACAGAGACATAATATAAAGATTTTTACTCCTCACGTAGGTGATGGATGTAAGAAATAAAGTCAATTCAATTCAATCGGTACTATTTTATTTTGTGTTGGATCTTGAGGGACTGCTTGTCAATCGTTCTGCAGAGGTATCGGGTTGTTAATGGAGCCTCAAGTGTCCCTTGAGTTTGCCAGGGTTGCCTTTTGAACGGGAAGACGGACGGAGCACAGAACAGGTAAGGGAGTTGTGCTGCAGAGGCTCACGTAGAGCGGTTACGGAATGGGATGGAGAAACCCCAGTCAAGACTATGGCTTCTGACTGCAAACCAGAGACTTTAAAAGCCGAACTCGTGCATCAGCCATCCTGGAAGTCAGTAATCATCCATTGCCCCGCGGGGCTCGCTTCTGAGGGCGGCACAGTGACAACGCTTTACCATGCAGGTGAGCTTCACAATACTCGCCGCTGCCTGCGAGGAGTCTGTACGCTCTCCCTGTGACCGCGTGGGTTTCCTCCGGGTGCTCCGGTTTCCTCCCACAGTCCAAAGACGTACTGGGCTGCTTAATTGGTCATTGGAAATTGCCCGGTGATTAGACTAGGATTAAAGTGGGGGATCGCTGCGTGGCCCAGCTCGAAGGGCTGGAAGGGCGTATTCTGCACTGTATCTCAATAAATAAAATATGGCATTTTAGTGAGGACATGTTGCTATGAAGGGCCATACATTTTCAATACTTTAACATGTACTTATTATTCAATCGAACTTACAAATGCATTGCTGTTTTCACACCATTTTGCTGTTTGTGAAAACGTTCTGATGAAAAGTCAGGGACTTGTTTATCTCCTTGCAGTCACTGCCTCGAGCACCTTCTGGATTTAAATCCAGCCCACTGTGACCGTTCTGACCCCTACAAGACTCATTACTAAACCCCTTCCTCTATACATATCTTAACTTGAAACAAAGGTCAGAGAATGCTTCAAGGACTTCCCTCATCTCAGAGATTCAGGTGACATTGAACATTGCTTGTGAAGTTTATGACATTGATGAAATTTATCACCTGTACTCATTTCCTGGCAGTGCAGTCTTGCCTTTCTGTCAAGTTATGCTCTGTGGAAAATATCTGGTAAACATGCTATTTGTATGTTTTTAAATCATACATTACAGTCATTCCAATTTTTTTTTAAAATTGCCTTATTTTAGTAGTTTCTCATTGGTGAACAGTGTTTGGAATCTTCTGAGGTTGATTGGAGAGCTCATCTTACACTTCAAATGTTTTTTTTTAAATCAATTAAAAGCAACCACACATGGGAGGAGGCAACTAGTCAGAGGTACAGGGGCAGTGGCAGCCTCAGATGTTCAGAAATTGGTGAGGTATTCGCTCGCTACAGCGTGGGAGAAAATGATACAGAACGCATAAGTTGTAAATACAGGTGATGGGAAAAGGGTCACCACAGATGAGGATAATGTCTATTTTGCAGGCTGTGTGTGGGAAATAAATAAGGTAAGTATTCCTGGAAGCTCCGCTTTCTTCAGGGCTACCCTTCCCTCCCCCTTATGCACTGTGTTTAGTAAGATGAATTGAAATGACAAGTGCACGCAGGAAAGCCTGCCATCTTGATACATTGAGAGCTGTCAGTTGTTTTGCACCCAGCAATACAGATGAGATTCTGACCTCTGTTGGAAAGGTCAAGGACCGTTCAAGGGCAAAGCAGCCAGGGCCGAAAACTCAGACATGTTGATTTATTATTTTCCGCTGAATGCTATCCTTTCATCTGTCTGAATTGACTTTGGCTCATTTTTATCCTTTCTACAGTGATAAAAAAAAATTAATCCATGTATGCAAATTTGGGTCCTGTCGGCATTGTCAAAGCGGGTTACTGCCGTGGAGAGCAGTGACATCAGAGTCACTTTTAATCGGATCCTTTTCAGGCCTGGAATACACGAACGTAGCACAGATGCAGTTATTGCTGGCCACGGAGATTTCTATACATGCAATAATACTGTAATTTTTTTCCTAAAGATATTTCGGAGGAAGACAAATTCAGTAGGATCAGGTTCATTTCTATTTCACTGTGAAAGCCAAAGCACTTACACTTATAATCACAGAAAGGTGACAATTTACTTATTCAGCCATTGAGGGCTATTATGAAAGGGTTTGGCTTTTACACCGTATTAGGCAAGATTACCCTGAGTACCAATATTATTGCTTCAATGCAAATATTCTTCACATTAGAATGTAGTGATAATTGTATGTTCAATGTGGCACTCCTAAGCTTGTTTGCACAATGTTCGCCCGTGAAATTCCGGCCTGTCCCTCAATTCTGAAATGGTTTATGACAAAATAATTCGGGGTGGTTGGTCAGTAAGTAAGGGGTTTCACTCAGTTTTGGGTAAACATAGACATTTGCTGTGAAAGGTGTACTTTAGAGGCACCTCCATCTGCTCCCTGCCAATTAATATAAAGTGCAGGCTTTATTCTCTCTCCTGTTAAATGTTTTATGTTAATTGTGGGGGCAACAACATAATACTTGAAATTGTGCGGCTGATGCTAGCATCCTCTATGTGATACAGCAACGAGATTGGCTAAAATGACGCTTAGCCTGATCACCAATACTATCTTCTGTACTTTCCAGCTGCCCAATTCTCTGGGCCAGGATTATTGATATTGTATTATGTTCTTTCACAAAAATGTAACAGTAAATCCAGCAACTGATCTATTATCTGGCAATATGTAAAGGGAGACAGAGGCAGTGTCAGTTTTAGGTGACATAAAATTAAACAGCAAGAGGCACATAAGACTACATTCACTTTTAAGCTTTCCTGGAGATATAGATGTTGTCCATATTTTTATAATTGACCTAGTATATTGCAATTATAAAGTAAACTGCCTATGCCATGCTTTTATTATGTCCTCTCACTAATGACAGCGCCTCCTTTTGCAGGAATCTGCAATTACATCATGACAAGCTTACAAAGACAGATCTCATTAACCTGCTGCAGGAATAGTATCTCCATTTGTCTAAATGGTAAGGAACGGCTGTTATTATTGTTAAATTATTCAACAATTTACATTTACTTCAGTTAAGTGAAATGTTTTTACATGTTCTGAAGGGATTCAGTTTTTCATTATCTTCTAAATTCTTAAATAAGTCTTAAAAATTATTTTTTTAAAATTTAATGCCTTTTACATTTTAAATAGCTTGACAGTGGACAAAGTCCGGGAAGCATGGCCTGACCAGGAATCAAAACGTCATTCAACCGCTTCTTGATTAGGACTTGGTCCAAGATGTCTCAACACAATTGATGTCAATAGATTCCTCATCACCGAGCTCCTGGATGCTTTCCATGATGTTAACCAGGAAGTCTGAGACTAGGTAAGTAGTGTCATGTTTTGTAAATTCAGAAACTAATCGAAAGAAAAAAAACCGGGAGCTGGAATATTTGTCTACTCAGTTTTTCTTTTTCCTTTTTTTAAAGTGAGGTGCTTACCTATGACATGGTGACATAAATACGGATACCATTCATGTACTTCTTACATATAACCCGTAAGGAATGATGTAAACAAACAAAGAATGTTTAATCAAGCAATACTTTTACAATATTAGTCAGATATTCGTTCATGGCTTGGCTTCACGAACGAAGGTTTAGGAAGGGGGCTGCCCACATCTGCTGCAGGCTCGCTGGTGGCTGACGAGGCCAATACGGGACAGGCAGACCCAGCCACAGTGGCTATGTAGACGTGTGCATGTCCTTCGGCCTGCACAAAGGTTTTTTTAGGTGGAGTGCAGTGTGCATGATACTGGCCCCACCCTCTACACCCGGGGTTCATATGCCATAGCTGGGAGGGTGACAGCGAGGTCCTCAGGTCGTAGGAGTTACGTCGGAGTGTCCTTCTCCTAGGCGGATGGTCTGACGAGACTGATGAGCCCCACCTGCCCGGGTTTGGAGTTGGAGTTGTCCTTCTCTTAGGCTGGCTGCCAACCAAGGCTAACGAGCCCAGCCCACCCATCCAGTTATACCGCCAGACACTCAGTCATGCCATAACGTAGCAAGCTTGGTGGAATCGGGGGGCACCGAAGAGAAGGTGTTGCCACGGACGCAGTAGTGTAGGAGAGGCCATTTGCAGTGTCCTCCTGCCTAGCAAGCCAGACAGTGACCATGCGGCGATCACTACACCGGGAAAGGAGAGGCAATGTATCGTGTGTGCACTTTTCCTGCATGAGCAGGACATCAGGCCCAGACCTCACCTGCCCCCCCGCCAGATATTACTGAAATATTAAATACACAACATTCATTCCTGCTTAGATATAAACTCCAACTCAATCTAGAATGTATCTCAACTCAAATATGTAAGTTATTGCTCTTTAGTTATATATATTGTATTACACAGTATGCTGAATACTACAATTATTATAAAAACATCCAGAACCTTGTAAATTTTAAGTTGTCCCATTCAGGCCTAAAGGCTTTATCACTGTGGAGGATTTCTTACTCTTGTGGGCTAACGTGTTTCCTGACAAGTGAGGCGCAGTTTGCTCTGCCTGCCAAGTGAGACTTCTGGCTGTGATACAATCTCAGGGTCTGGGGCCTCCTCCGTGGTGGTGTAGGAGTTGTCTCTGGGACTGCAGGAGGTGATTCTAAGAGCTCTGGAGACCTTTCTTCTCCAACATTTGATCCTGCTTTCCTCAACTGATCGAAGTGTCGCCTCCAGCTGACATCAGGGGGCAATATCCACTGTGTAGGGGAGAGGTTCAGTTCTGTCCTTAATCTTTCCAAGTACCCACTTTTGATCACGTCTGAAGAACCTCCTTGTTTGAGGGCCTCTCAATTTGTCCCAGCTGTTAGCCCTGCATACCCCTTCTGAGATTGGGTTTGAGAAGATCAAAGTAGGAGTGCAAGGGACGACCCGGGAAAAGAGAAGCTGGTGAGGTGTTGGTTGTGGAATGTGCTGAACTGAGAAATGCAAGGAGGAAATTGGCGAGATTTTGATTCAGTGTCAGTGTAATGTGTCCTGCTGACAGAGCGCACAGTGCATTCTTTAGACGCCGGACAGGTGTTTCCACCAAGCCATTTGTAGCTGGGTGATATGGTGCAGATGTAATACTGCACTGTGACGCATCATTTGGCCCCGGGGAATCCCCCACTGCTTGAATTTTCTCAGCACATTTGTACAATCCTTGTGCATCAATGACGCGACCACAGTAAGCGATAGTTCATTTAAAGAATTCAGACCTTTCACATCATGCTCTGCCCATAATCTTCTAATATTTTTAACATTGTGTTGAGATTTTGGAGATATTCCTTCATCCTCACCGGTAACAATGATGTCACCCAGGTAACACTGAGTGCCTGGGCAGCCTTGCAGCACCTGGTCCATAGTTTTCTGCCCCAGATGCTCCTCCAAACATAAGCTTATTATAGTGATAAAGCACTTTGTATATGGTGAAAAACACGATGGACTCTTCTTCCACTCCATCGGTAGGTAGGCCTTAGCTAAGTCCACTTTGCCGAAGTGTTTCCTTACAGAACGATTTGCAAAGATATCCTTTATCCTGGGCAGAGGGTATTGGTCTACTTTCTGTACAGGGTTGATAGTGACCTTAAAATCGCCACCGATCCTAATGGACCAATCCTTCTTGGCTACTGAGACCACTGGCATTGCCCATGGGCTCCAGTCAATCTTGGAAAGAATCCCTTCAGCCTCCACGTGATTTAGCTTACTGGCTACTTTATTGCAAATAGTATAAGAAACCAGATGGGCTTTGTAAAACTTCGTTGTGGCATTTTCATTTAACACTATATTACCTTTGATATGTTTGAGTTTTCCAATGTCATCCTTGAACACCGCTGTGGCATCATCCAGTACCTTTCTTAATTTGCTTTCAGTTGACTCTATTGCAGGGGTTGTGGTATGCAAATTGTGGATGGATCACCAATCAAATTGTTCTTGCTCAGCCAATCACAACCCCACAATGCTGGCATGCTGGCCCCTCTATTTTAACCACATACAAGCCCATGGGGCATCTTGGTTGTTGCATTTCACTGTCACAAATGTCATTCCCACAGGAGTTATCTTTTCTCCAGTTTAAGTTCTTAGATGAAAATCTGCAGGTATCAAATCAGTATCTTTGAAATGGCATTCAAAATCATTTTGTGGTCTGACTGAAACAGCTGAACTAGTGTTCAATTCCATTTTAATTAATTTTCCATTCACTTTTGGTGTAAGCCCTTTTGCTTGTCTCTTCTTATTTTTCATATTTTAAATTTCAAGGCTTCCCAGTCCTGTGTCACTCTCATCTTTATGAAATTTTTCATCAGCAGCATGCAAATTAGTGTTCTTTTTGAAACTGCAATTTGACTTTTTTTTGTCTTTTTCTCTTCCCTGTGCAATCCACTTATTTCTGTCTGCCCAACATGCTCTTGTATGTGTGCTACTTTGTTGTTTTCTGCAAGTTTCACCTTTAAAACCTGCATTGGTCTGGTGTATGTGTGCTCCAACCACAGCAGTCACACAATTTGTTCGACCAGGCTGGTTTCTGTTTAGACATTGAAATTCTGTTCACACTGTTTCATTCCTGACTTCAACTCAATTGTGTCTCCGGCTGCTCTTTCCATTGTTACAGTGACTTCAACTGCTCTTTTAAATACAAGTTGTGTTTCAGTCAGGAGCCATTTTTGAACAATATCTTGTAAGATTCCACAAACTAAATGATCTCTTAGTGCATCTTTAAGCCCATCACTGAACTGACAATGTTTGAACAATTTCTTCAATTCTGCCACGTAAGCTGAAGTGGACTCCCCTTCCTTTTGATTCCACTTATGAAACCTAAAGCGTTCTGCAATCAACAATGATTTTGGGCCTAAATGTTCCTGCATTACATTCATAATATCAGCAAAGCTCATTTCAGCTGGTTTGGTTGTAGCAGTTAAACTTCTAAGCAAATTGTATGCTTTCCCACCCATTGCAGTCAGTAACACTAGCAGTCAATTTTAATTGGTTATTTCATTTGCTTCAAAATACTGCTTAATTTGTTCAGTACATCATCTAGTTACTTCTCGTGCAATCAAATACATCTATCTTTCCGATATAACCAGCTATATCTACTTTTTTAAAAAAGTATTATTATTATCACCAGATATTCACTGTTTATGAACCAATTACTGTGGATGCTGCTTGTTTATTTCATCCATTTTCTGCCTCGGATCTTTCTCTTTCTCCCCTTCCAGAGAAGAGCATGCTGCACTTCAACAGCTAGTTAGCCATTTCAGGTTCATTTTAAAACTTCCTCATTACCACAGTTATGTTTTGTAACTCCAGAAACTAATCAAAAGAAAAAAAAAGGGGACCTGGGATACTTACTTAGTGTTTCTTTTCCTTTTCTTTAAAATTGAGGTGCTCACATATGACATGGTGGTGTAATGACGTGTGCAATTCACATACTTCTTACATATAACCATTAATGAAGTATGTGAACAAATAAAGAGTGCTTAATCAAACCAAATTTTTATAATAACACTTAAAATACTACTGAAATATTAAATACATTGCAAATAGGTTCTTAATCAACACACACAAAAAGCTGGCAGAACTCAGCAGGCCACACAGTATCTATGGAGGGAAATAAACAGTTGGACTGAGACCCTTCATCAGGACTGGGTTCCTAACACAAATATCATTTTGTGAGTAGCCAGACGCTGACAGGGAAATCCAGGTCATTACATCTCCTTCCCTAAAACTTATCCCCAATTATTTTTCAGAAATAGTATGAAATTGCTGTGAAAGGTAGTTAGAAATATCAGCCATCAAAATCTGAATATTGGTCAACTGCTTAAACATGACTGACATTTTAATATTCCAGTTTGAAATTTCTATTTTCCAATTTCTTATTCATTTAACTCTTAAGTCATGTCCTTAAAAAGGAGCAGTTGTAATACAGGGAGGGACTATGTGACATGGCTGATGATTTTATTACAGCTAAACCAGGCTTTTAGTAATGCTCTTGACTTTTATTGAACTAAAAGTAATCATTCTTTCCCTTGCTTGCCTTTTTCACTAATATGTTTCTTATTTTATGCCATTTATATCACCCTGGCTTTTACATTTCCTTTTCTCTCTCATGTTGTAACCTTCTTCATTTCCATTTATTTCGATTTTCCTTTTGGCCATTTCTATTGTGGTAAACAGCAAGGCAAGAATATTGCAAGTGGTCATAACAAACGATGGCTCCAAAGGAATTCGGCCAGCTTTTAGTCAATTAAAGTGACAACATGCCAGTTATGGCAGCTCAAGGTGCAATCACAGCAAATGCAGGAGAAAGTGTTAAGTAAATGGTGCCGCCAAGCCCTTGTAAAAGGGATATTGCCACAATTCATTTCTGACTCATTGCAAGGCCTAAACATTGTTCAGCCATGAAGCAATAAGTGACAAGCAATATTCAGGCCACAGAAGCAGAGCAGGGCAGGGCACCATGGTCGTGCGGCAGTCAGTGAGGCGCTATTACAGCTCGGGCTGTCAGAGTTTGGACTTCACTTTGTACGTTTTCCCCGTCACTGTGTGGGTTTCTTCTGGATGCTTCTGTTGTCTCCCTCAGTCCAAAGACCTACCGGTTAGTAGGTCAATGTAAATCGTCCTGTGATCGGTGGTGTTTGATGATGACAGGAGACTTTTTAAAGTGGAAAAGCCATGGGGCAGTTCCATTCTCTTGACCTCAGAAGTGGTGCAAACAAGCATCACAAACTGAGTTGTAGGGGATGACCATGACCTCACCTGTGCCTTGTTATGCCCTTTGCTCTCCACCGAATGTTGCAGAACCACCCTCCAGGCCGTCAGATCACCCTGTGGATCTCATCCAGCCGGCCTGCTGGGGCAGGCATGTCCCTACCTCACCGAGGCATGAGGCCTGCTGGCCACTCTCACCCGGTTCAGCCCACCTGTCAAAGCGGTGAACCGCGGCGTGGCCGCTGTCCTGTGCAGACGGCTACTTGGAGCCACGGGTGAGAGCTGAGCGCTCAGTGGGGACCAAAGGTGAGTCAGCTGCCCCGGAGTGGGCATGACAAGCCCCCTTTACCAGCGGTGCCATCGCCCCACGGACAGCCCATACACCCCAGTGTCCCGTGATTTGGCTAGCGCTAAGTAGGTGGTTGTTGGGCGACGCAGCTCGTTGTGTTGGAAGGGTCTGCTCCACGTAGTATTTCTAAATAAATAAAAGTAAATTTAACAAACAACTTCAGTTAGAGAGGAACTGACTATCCAGTTTGCCGGTCATTGGCAAACCATTGTTGAGATGTGTTTGTTAACATATTGATTCAAAAGGTGTAGAGGTCACCAGCAAGATCAGTATTTATTGAATGTCCCTGATTGCCCCCTGGCCAGTGCAGAGGTCAGAGAGCCTCAACCACACTGGTGTGGCTGGTGTCACATTTAATGCAGACCAACAAGGATGACAGATTTCAAGAAGAACATTAAGGAAGTAATTGGGATTTCAATGACAATCCAGTTGCTTTGTGGTCACTGTTAATGACACACCTTTTTTTTCAATTACAGATACTTAATGACTCAAATTTAAAATTCTCCAGATGCCATAGTTTATGTCAAACTCAAATCTCTAGATCAACAGTCCAGGCTCTGGATATGTGTCCAGTAGCTTAACTTGTATACCATCGTACACATCATAAATTTTCTAGGGGTCAACACGACCAGTAACTGATTGGGACCAGCTTCATTAATACCGTGGTTCCAAGAGCTGGTCAAAGACTAGGGGAAACAAAGGAAACTACAGAGGCCGCAATCTGGAACACAAGTCGAAATGCTGGAAGAACTTAGCCAGCTGAAGAGCCTGCGTGGAAGGGGAAACCAGTCAAAATTTCAGTTTTATATCCCTTCCTCAAAATCACCTCTCGTTCTTCTGAATACCATAAAGTATCCGCACAACCGGCTTAACCTCTCATTGTGACACAATTCCTTCCTGCCAGGAATGGTTTCCATCAGTGTCAGCTCTCTGCATTCTGCATTGATGGGCAGAGTTTTGAGGTCTGCACTGGTTGTAATGAGTTCAGTACTTAGCTCCAGTGTGTTCACTGTCTGTGGTGGTTCCTTCAAAGGGAGATGAAGGGGATAAAATGCCTCTGTAACATGTAATGTAACAGCAGCAAACTTGAGTATTGCAAGTGTAAGGAAGAAAAAGAGAATTGTCTCTATCAAATGGGGAAAATAATGGCAGCGTAACTCTGTTGATTCTAGGAAGAATTAGAAGAAAACTCAATTGGCACCCACATTCACAAAGCTCTGCAATTTCCCCACAAAAGAAGAGAGGTTTTTTTTGCAATATCTGCCACAGTTTTCCACTATAAGAGTGATGAAATGTTGAAAATAGTTGTAAATTTAATTATGATAAAATTATGTCCCAATGCAGTTAGTCTGAGTAACAGGGATTATCTAAGTTGCCAGTTTTATTAGATTTGACTACTTTTTAGTATAAGTAATGTCAGAGTGGACAAAATCCTCATCTCATTGGAGAAAATTCCAAATCTTCCAAGTGCGGCTACATAATTAAAGAATATTAAAATACATTTTAAGAGATAGTGCTATTGTCCTTTCAAGGAATATCGCAGCCAATCTGTAAAAACAGGACACCATCTTATTGTGGAACTGGGCTGGCAGTTATAATAAAGTTTTTTTTTCACAAAACAAATTACCAACAGGAGGGGTAAGCTTTAAATATTGCAGAAAAAAAAGCTTTTAACCAAAACTCTCAAAAAAGGTTGGCATAGTCTAATCTGCATATAGATTAGTTATTCCAGTTCAAAGAGGCAATGGAGTGGCTACAAGTGACAGAAGATATCTCTTGATGGCTACAAATGGAGGAAAAAGAGATCAACCTTAAATTACTAATTTACATCACGCTGCCCATCAGAATCTCAAACTATTATTTCAATTAAGATTATTATTTTCTGTTAATCCATATGTATTAGCTTAGTCAGACCTCCCTATCTCTAAGTAGATTCTCTCATCTGTACTTACCTTTGTGCAGAGTCCCTACATTTCCACCTGTTAAATTACTCCCATGGTGATGGTTATTACCCATCTTTACAGCCCCTCAGCCAAAAGGCCACGCTTTGTTCGAACTTGGATATTAAATCGGGGTAAATTATTTTACTCAGCAGATCTGAGTTCAAACTTGTTCTAACCTGAGGTCCATATCCTCACACTTTTCCAAACAGTAATCACAAGATGATTTTGATTTCCATTTCTTAACCCAAGGATGCTGAAGCTAATTATACAGGTTTTAAATGCAGTTTCAGCGAGCAGAAATAATTTCACACCAAGCTGATTGAACAGTGGACCTTCTGTGTTGTACGGTGAGTCACTGCCCATCTTATCCTGTACAGCAGGCGGCAAGGCGCACAGTAGTTTGCAGCACTGCCTCACAGGTCCAGGGACCCGGCTTCAGTCTTGACCTCGGGTGCTTTATCTGTGGCCACAGGCAAAAATAAAACCAGATTATCCCTTGAGTAATCCACAACTCACAAACTCAAGACGAGTTAAAAAATATCCCCAGGAAATCACCAAGCTTTGATAAGAATCAAGTCAGGTCTAATCTGCATATAGATTAGTTACTCTATAGAGGCAAACGTGTTAGAGGCTTTTAAGAGACACTTGGATAGGCACATGGATGTAGGGAGGATGAGGGATAAGGACGTGGTGTACGTAGGAAGGATTAATGTTCGAGTGTTTTTGATTGGGTTTTTAGCTGGTTCAGCACAACATTGTGGGCCGAATAGCCTGTTCCTCTCCTTTACTACTCTATGTTCTACATCAACTGTATTATATGCACAAGTACACGTATGCACAGGTGCCAAGAAAAACTTTCCCGCAGCAGCATTAAAGATATATAGAATTGTTGTGTCTTTCACATTTGTTATATTTGAGTAATCTTGTACATATACATATATGTTGATTAAGCATCCTTGATTGTTTAAATAATTAATTACAGGTTACATGTAAAAGTGTGTTAATTGCCTATGTCACCATGCTATCAAGCATGCCTTGATTAAAAGTAATAACAAAGTTGAACCTGCATTTCGGACCTCCATATCTCTTCCTTTGAATTTGTTTAATGTTATGAAGTTACAAAACATAAGCAGAGCCATATAAGAAGCATTTACAATGAAAACATAAATTATACATAATATCTAAATAAAGAAAACAATTGGAACGAAAAGTCTATTTTAGTGCAAGGTGATCATAGTGTTGTTAAACTTTAGTGATAGAGCTTTGCCAGTTGGAACGATCAGGTATTAGCCCATTACAAACATTTTCATACCTCTAAAATAGTTGGTTCAAAAGTTTTTTTCTCTAATCTCAAGCTCCTTTGAAAATTGATGTCCGTCATCAGTCAAAAATGATAATGTCCTAAAAAAAAGTCAGACTTGAATATCAAATTGCAGTTGTTATCAGCGTGGGAGTGATTAACAAAGGTCATATACAACAGTCGTGATATTGATAAAAGTTAGGAAATCAAAAATAAACCCGCTGATACTAAACATCTGAAACAAAACCAGAAAACGCTGAAAACTCTCAGCAGGCCAGGCAGCATCTGTGGTCAGAGAAACTGTTACCATTTCAGATCCAAGATCCTTTCCAGTATTTTCAGTTCTTAATAAAAACTTTATAGGTAGAAGTTGCTGTGTACAGAGTATAAGTGTAAATTGTGAGATATTCATCCACAGTTCACTATGAAGCATCGTGCACTGTTTCCAAGATTCATTCCAGTGACTTCAGTACAACACACTGACAGGACCCTAAGATATTAATGAGCAACAAAAAATTCAGAGGCAAAAAAAATTGCAGCTGTTTTGAGTTAACTGCCTGCAATTTACTTCAGACTGGCCAGGGACCAAGTTCTTCTTGGGGGAATCAACAAGTGTATCTGCTTTTGGAGATAATACCAGAAACATTAATAGAAGGACAGTCAACGGTGTAATTTGTGCTCTTCTGAATATTTTCCTGAATAAAACCTTATTTGTAGTAGGAACTGTTCAACACCAACAGCATTTAAATAAACGTTGAATTATTGAGCCCTATGCAAAATGCAAACAGGAGATTTCAGGACAGACATACAAGAAGAAGGGTATTAAGAATAGTTTGCATTTTGAATACAAATCTCACATTTGAAATAACTCTGCGAACTGATGACTGGCACAGAACATGTTCCACTCCAGCCAATGTAAAGAGCAGAAGTTATAATTGGCAAATGATTTTGCAGACATTGACGCAGCAAAAATTCAAGTCGCATGTGGTACACTAAATAGTTCATAGTAAAGTTAGATGGGAATATGTCATTCAATGCAAAATCATCATCATTATGCCTTTTGAAATATTTGTTTCAAGTATTTGTCCATTCTGGGTATATCTGTTAATGGTAAATTAATTGAATTTGCAAAGGAAATTGATCCATGTCAAACTGCTGTTTCTCGATTGAATTATCCTACAACCTATCACTCAACCGATGCCAAATATAGCTGCACAGCAGGTATGGGAACGCACTAGTCTTCATGTCTACGTAGAGTGAATGGTTGGCAAGACAAGGAGTAAACAGAAGGAAGAATGAAAATTTTGCAGATGAATGTGAGAGAGATGAGCACCTGAGCTGACTCGGCTAGTGAGGTGAAGTCAGACCGAGCTCGAAGCAGACACAACGATCACCATTCACATTTATCCCACGTTGGCAGTGTACAGACAAGATTACTGCATCTAGATAATTTTAACCAGACCGTAACCAATTAGCACCAATTTTGCAGATGGCTAGCCTGCATTACTGAAGATGAATCAGCTCTGCTCAAAGGGAAGTGACGCAGTAAATATGGGAACTGATGGGAATAAGCGCAGCAAGGAATGCAACTTGGTCAAGCATAGAGCGTGAACTGAACAGCTTGCCCAGTTGTACTGGAAGGCTGTTTGAAGTGGAGATCTTTCTGCATCTGATCAGCTGACCCTCCAGGTACTCACAATGTCAAAGCATTGGGACCAGAGCCTGCTACTGAAGGCCTGGATGCAACAGCACAGACATAAGCAAGGTCAGCCAATAATCCCAAACGCGTGCAATGCGGCAACGTGGCGGTAAGCACAACGCATTGCAGTACCAGTGAACCAGGTTTATTTACCCCCACTATCTGTTTGTATGTTCTCCCTGTGATCGCATGGGTTTCCTCCCACAGTTCAAAGACGTGCAGGTTGGTAGGTTAATTAATCATTGTAAACTGTCCCTTGATTAGGGTAGAGTTAAATCGGGCAGAGTGGTTCAAAGGGCCGGAAGGGCCTATTCCATGTTGTATCTCAAAAAATAAATAAATAAATTCTCCTATACTGTTCCAACACAATAGCAACCCCAATCAAACTACATACCTATCATTAATCGGTTCACAGACACACTCATTGGGTTACTCAGGACCTGTGGAACGAGAAACAGAACTAACACTTCAGGTCAAAGACCATTCGAGTTGAAATAGTTTCTCTGTTTCTCGTTCCACAGATGCTGACTGACGTGTTGAGTGTTTTCAGTGTCCTCAGTTTTTGACTTCACCCCGCTCTCACACTAACACGTGGCAAACACAGAGCTAGGCTCAGTGCGGCATTTCACAGAAAGCTCTTCAATTAGGACAGGTACGGTAAGTGCCCAGACACATTGGACTGACCCTCCCTGACGCACTTCCCACCCTGCTGCAGGAGGACATGATATAGATAACTAATGGGACAGAGAGACCCTCATTCTTCCGCCTCCATTGGAAGAGGTGGTATTAATTATAAATGACAGTGTTGTGATTGAGAATGTGGCCAGGGTAAGGAATGGTTCTATCCTCAGACCTCCAGTTCTCCAGCCCTCCATCACAACCTCTGATTTTCCTCTCCAAAGCAACACTAGCAATTGGTACACAATACTCCTCAGTTCCCAGAGTCTAGTCTGACACCAACCCACACGCACACACATACACTCAACTGAACACCACACCACTCCCTTTGCAATTTTTGCTAATTTCTTTCTCAATTCCTGCTAAAACATTGTTTACATTATTTACATTTACATAATTTATTATTATATTGTAATTTGCTCTTTATTGTCTTGTTTATTAATTATTGTACTGTCTTGCACTGTTTGTGCACTTTATGTAGTCCAATTTAGGTCTGTAGTCTAGTATAGTTTTGTGTTGTTTCATGTAGCACCATGGTCCTGGAGGAACGTTGTTTCATTTTTACTGTGTACTGTACCAGCAGTTATGGTTGAAATGACAATAAAAGGTGACTTGAATTGACTTGACTTGACAGTGACCTTCACCTTTACCTGAGTAGCGTCCCAAGCTCACAGGTCCTATCTTTGAAGCATATTCTCACCTGAACCAGGCCCCTAGGAACAATCTTCCTCAGGAAAGCCAGCTGAAAGCGTGTTGCTGAGCACGAGACCTTTTCCAAATGTGTTCTCTGATAAAGTCACTCAGAAGCTAAATGAAATTAAGACCACCATTAAAATTGTAAAATTATGAAATATTTCTTTAAGAAATGCTCTTAGAACATTTCTAAACACTAAAAAACAATTAAGATCATTTAAATCAGCTCAATTAAATTAAAAAAAGGAAATTACCTTCTATTTATGCATCTGTCCACAGCCGTTGCTTCTAATTGAAGTCATTAGGCCTGCTGGACATATGCCAGGTTAAGCTGGCACAGGTTCAGTGGGCAGATTTCCCCAGCTCGGGAGCTGAGAAGTCTGCAGAAGTTTGTGCTCTCCTGCTGAGGAGTCCAATGGTCGAGCACAGTTGCTCTCTCAGTGGCACTAAGCTGTGAGAACGTCCCAGTCTTTGTTCAGGAGTCCAGAACGGCTGTCCAGTTACCCAGGTAAAAGCCGACTGTTCCAATTGACTTTTTCAGCAATAGGTCCAGGCCAGCTTCTGCGTGCTTCAGTGGAATCTCAGACTGTTGCCGACCTCACTGCAGACTTTGCTGTGCCAGAGGAGCTTGCAAGGTGGCACAGCAGTCCAACAGTCTGTGCTCCACAGATTCCTGAGAATGCGGGGCCTTCACCTTGGGAGAGCAGCAGTGGAGCACGAGTCTGCCAACTTCTTTCAGGACGACAGCATTCGTGATCCTTCCACCCCTGCACGTGGGCACCCCTGCTGCTTCTCTGTCAGCCAGCCAGCCCAGACTGTTACTGTTCATGCCAAGAAAGTACAGCCTGTCCTTCTGAGCTCAAAGTGCTCGTGGTTATTTTACAAAGCAATCTGCACTTTCCCCCAATGTAAACAGAGATCTATATGGCGTTATTACAGACATAGCCTGGTGCCCACATTGTGTTACCCCAATGATAGGTTGGTATCATGTGATAGCAGAGTGCAGAATGGGAAAAAGAACAGTAAGAGTTTGTACAAAGGTGATAAGCTGACATTTGTGTGATCTTTAGTGTTTGGTTCCTTGGCCCTCATGTTTTTACTTTCTGACAGCTCTTACCTTTGCTTTATGCTCAGGCAATCACTGACGGTCAGCTTCAAAGGGAATGAAAAAGGTGGGCAGACAGGGAATGGAGAGCTCGGGGTTGACAGATTCACTGACTACAGAGAAGGTGGTTTCCTTCCTTCTTCCTTCCCTTCCTCTGCTGCAGCTCCTCAGTAGAATAGAATTTATTTAAAATCTTACATCTGTCCGACACGTGAGGGAGCAAAAATCTTTGCGTTATGACTCAGTCACAATGTACAGACTTGTGAATTTAAAAGTCTAATGGCTCGTAGAAAGAAGCTGTCCCGTAGCCTGTTGGTCCTGGCTTTAATGCTGCGGTACCGTTTGCCAGACGGAAGCAGCTGAAGCAGTTTATGGTCGGGGTGACTGGTGTCCCCGATGATCTTCCAGCCCTTCTTTCTGCACCTGCTGCTATAAATGTCCTCAACGGAGGGAAGTTCACATCCACAGATGCGCTGGGCTGTCCGTACCACTCTCTGCAGTTCCCAGTGATCAAGGTTGGTGCAGTTCCCGTACCAGACGGTGATACAGCCAGTCAGGATGCTCTCAATGGTGCCCCTGTGGAAGGTCTTGAGGATTTGAGGGTCCATGCCAAACCTCTTCAGTCGCCTGAGTTGGAAGAGATGCTGTTGTGCTCTTTTAACCACAAAGCCTGTGCATACAGTCCAGGTGAGATCATCTGTCATCTGCCAAGGAACTTGAAATTACTCACTCTCTCAACTACAGACCCATTGATGTTGATCGGGGTGGGGTCTGTAATCCACAATCAGCTCTTTTGTTCACTTGGGGAAAAGGGCCCTCACGTTAATGAGATTGTGTAGCATGCAGGAGACCTCATTTCTGGAGAGCACACCAAGCTGTTCCAACCACTGGATCTTTCAGTTGAGAAACCCAGTCATTATCCATAACTCTCAATCTTGGCACATTTGGATTGTTGACTCCAGTCAAGAACCCTTGTCAGCAGCAAGGATCCCCTCTGTTTCAGAAGACCTACTTTAGTTTGTCACAGAACCAAAGCATCATGTCTGCTGCAAGGATGACAACCTGCAGAGCATGCCTGATGGACATTCAGGAACGGTAGTTTTCTGCTGTGGCAAGTTTTTGTGTTGATAAGCATCACCTTCAAAGAACTTGGTTACAGGTAAGGGCAGCCTGCGGCATGGGTAGCCTACAATCCTAGCAAAGCTCCTTACTCTCTCTTAAGGATGAAAAACGTAGTGGATTCGGCCCAGTACATCACAGGTAAAGCCCTTCCAACCATTGAGCACATTTACATGAAACGTTGCCATAGAAAAGCAGCACACATCATCAAAGATCCTCACCACCCATTCTATGTTCTTTTCTCACTGCTGCCATCAGGTAGAAGGTAAAAGAGCCTCAGGGCTCGCACCAACAGGTTTAAGAACAGTTAGTACCCCTCAACCATTACACTCTTGAAGAAAAGGAGATAACTACACTCATTCTATTTCTGATGTTCCCACAACTGATGGTCTCACTTAAAGGACTCTTTATCTTTTTTTTTAATTTGCGCAATTTGTTGTTCATTGATCCTGTTTACAGTTACTGTTCTACAGATTTCTAAGTATGTCTGCAGGAAAAAGAATCCCAGGGTTGTATGTGGTGACACATATGCACTCTGGTAATAAATCTTACTTTGAACTTTGAATGGGATGCCAAGTCAAAGTCGAGTTTATTGTCATGTGAACACTTACATGCATGCATCGGTACAATGAAAAACTTACTTGCAACAACAGCACAGGCATATAGCTTCAGGAACTCAGCATTCTCAAGAAAACATAAATTATACATAAATTCTACAAGAAAGAACACAATTCGAACAAAAATAAATTCAATTCACTTGGGAGTGTCTGAAGTCAAATGCACCATCTCCTTTCTTTCCAGATCCCATATTGCTAAGTAAGAGTGTAAAGCAAATTGGGACAATTCGTGAAAAATCTCCACTTTGGTAGGAACCTTGGACATTGATGCTGCAGGCAGCTCAACAACTGTTGGCAAAGAGATCTTCACGTTGTCTCTGTGGCTGGACTATCCTTTCCAGTAAAGATCTCCTTGTTGAGCCACAGCCTTCACCTTCAACGTTCCTCGTGGATGAATGGAGCTGTCTTGCTGGAAGGAGGATCTTGACGTTTGTAGCCTGAAGACCCAGTCAAGTTTCCTCTTCTCACAAATTATCTTGCTCTGTGTCCTCCCTGTCCTGTGATCCTCTCCGAATGGCCACTAGATCATTATTCCACCTGTAGACATTGGGAATTCCAAGAATTCAGAAAGCACCAAGGATCGCTTTATTCAAACAAACACTTTGGAGAAATCTCTTCACAAGTAATCTGCAGATTATTTATGGCCTTTTTAAATAACACAGATGGGTGTCTTTCCTGCTGCTAAACACTTGATCCTCATCCACATGGAGCACATGGCATTAGCTGCATCATTATGGGCCAATTTGGCTGTGATTCAATCAATGCTGACTGATGTCATGATCTACTTCTTCTGCATTTCTCTGGAGGGTGAGAATATCACCTGCACTGGTGCCCTTCCCAATGTGACAGTCAGTGCCATGCACACTACTGTTGTACACGCAAATTACACACTGAATCAGTACCCATACCACCCAGACAGTGTGCAATACACTGGTAAATTCTGTAGTCAATATGAGAAAGCTGGTCCCACCAGTGTAAAATGCGGCTTGCTGAAATCAGTCTGCCATTGGAAAAGTGAATGGGTTTTTACAGGATTTAATTTTCCAGTAATAAAGTAACACTACCAAGATAGTTTCTGATTTTCTTTTTTGGCTCCTGCTCCTCTACTGCATAGAGGATTTTCTTAGTATGCAAATATTTGAAAATTAGGCCAAGCTCCAAATTGCTAAAATTGCTGCCATTATCTATAAGAAGGAGAGGAGAACTGATAGCTGTAAAGCTGGATATTCACTTCTGGCAGCTTCGACAGAAGGGATGTTTTTACTTATTTATTCCTTTTTCAGGATCTTCAAAATGCTGGCAAGACTGGCAGTGGGGACCTATATTCAGACCAAATAAGGATCAGTTGTTACTTGGGGAATGGAACAAAAATAGTGGTTTCCAACGTTTGAAATATACAGCAGACCACGAAGAGCTAAAAGACAGGCGGGAGTGCGTATGTTCAGTAGGCCAAAGCAAAGCAGATAGGAGATATAAAATAATAAAAAAAAATTCTGAAACAATTCAACAACAGGTAATATTTGTAGAGAATGGAGCAAATGGAGCTTTGTCATTATAAAAATGAGGAAAAGAGGGGAATAGAGAACGACTCTGAAGGGAACATGAATGGCAGAGTTGAATGTGGGGAGAAGGCATTCTGCAAGGTTAAAGGGCAAAATTGGGACAAATTTAGAACCAAAATATGATTAATAGCAGTGTTCATAGAAGTGCAAAGTTATCACTAGGTATTGGCAAACATTTATTGCAATTAGCCAGTGCAAAGTTGCTGGAAACATATCATTGGAAATAAATAGTTGTAGATGGTAAAAATACTAAATAAAAATGGACAGTGCTGGAAGCATTCAGTGACACAAGTGATATGTAGAGTTGAAAGAACAGCTAATGCATTGTCAATGAGTATTCATTAGAACTGCAAACAATGTCAGAGATGACTTTGTATCTTTGCATACCAACTTTCTCCAACACAGGACGCTGCTGTTGGCATTTTGCTTGATCTGAGTGTTGCTTTCATCACTAATGTTTTGTATCTTTTATATAGTTTTGAAGTAAATAGTCCTCCTCCAAAGTGGAAATTCCAGGGAAAATTTCTTGTTAAACCTGAGGAATATACTTCTACCCATTAGCAGCGGCCTCAAGAGAATAAAATGTCATCAGTTTGGAATGGGATGTCCAATAATAACATTTGTATTTATTTTTGTTTGAAGCTGAAAGTTATATTTCTATTAGAATAGTGAGTGTTGATGAGAGGCACTGAGACGAGCGCTTCAGCCAAATAGCACAAAGACACTGATTAATATACCCAGCTGAGCTGGCAGGGTCTCGGCTGATCTCGCAGTTAATGCCACTACAATCTTCCCTTTACACAATGCTGCTCGGTATCTCCTCCCAGCCAGTTCCCCATCAGTTGACAGAAACAGGCTTAACAAGAAGAGAAATAGAATGAGTGTTAATCACAATTACTCAAAACAAAAGGACTGCTGATTGTTAGTTCCTCGTCTCTCCATTGTAAAATTAGAACAGCGCATGCCGCAGTTCCTGGATAAAGCACGAAATTAATAAAGCTAATGCTGTCTGTCTGTACAAATTGATGTAAAGCTCTTTGCTAGTAAAAACATCAGTAGCAATTTTAGAAAATGTCATACCAAGCCCCTTCAATTTTTAAATAACTTATATCTTACAGATTTTATAGAGTTATATCTTTGATTCCTTTCCAATGACAAACAAGGGGCTTCTCCCCAGGGTCCTGGTCCAGACTTTGCTCTTCAGCCAACACCTCCAAACCAGATTGCTGTTTGTGGCACCTTGCTGTGCACAAATTGGCTGCTGCGCTTCCTACATTACAATCGTTAGTACATTTCTAAAGTACTTCGTTGGCTGTGGAGCACTCTGGCTTCCTGGAGCTGTGGAAGTCATTATATGAGTTCAGTTCTTTCCCTCTGTGAGCACCCACAGGGTGACTTGAAAAAGGGTAGGCCTCGACTAAAGCTCACGCTGAGACTAGTGCGAGGCTCGCTGGTCAGAGGGTCTGCTCTGGTCCCAGCAGTCTCCTGAAAACCATTGACAATCGTCCCAGAATTGTCATCTGGTTTCTGCATCTTCCTTTGCTTCAGCCAGCTGTAGTTCAAAGGCCTAACACACACACAGCAATGATCTTCTAGCCCTGTATTCTGTGCTCTCAGTATGTTGTCTTCAGCAGAAGTTAAGAGGGACCCATCCTCCATCAATTAGTTTTAACATTATCATAGAGATAGAATCTGAGGAAACTGGATGACATAGAAACCCATCAACAGACAATAGGTGCAGAAGTAGACCATTCGGCCCTTCGAGCCTGCACCGCCATTCTGAGATCATGGCTGATCATCTACTATCAATACCCGGTTCCTGCCTTGTCCCCATATCCCTTGATTCCCTTATCCATAAGATACCTATCTAGCTCCTAGCATCATGTCTGTGTCCTTACAAAAAATACAGTACACCAACCTAATACCACTTTAAAGTACTAAGTTCATTCTCTACAAGTCTTTGCTCTTCAAAGACAAATCCATGTCCTGTTTACATCTCCCTGACAGGGAGTATGGCTAAACGGTTTATCTAGAAAGATAGTACCTCACAACCCTCTGGATAATTTATTGGAGTGTTGATGAAGATCTTGTGCTCCCGGTCTCCGGACTGGGCCTTCAGCGGGCAGTTTTCTGATTTGAAGGTGAAAGTGCTGCCAATGAGCTATGGGTGGTCAAGAAATGATGAAAGCTCAGCTTAGCATCTCATATGAAAATTGGCAAGGTGAGATGGGAGCATTCACTTATTAATACTTAGAAACATCAGCTTAGATTATGTACAGGTCTCCAAAGTGACGCCTAAGGTCACGACCTTTTGATGACACTTTGAAGGTTACTTCATTTGCTATGAAATATTCTGTGGTTGTGAAACCCCCACCACTCTCAGGCTGAAATGTCTTCTTCCACATCCCCCTCTAATCCTACCACTTTAAAGGGGTTTTTGAACACCTGGCTAGGTTTTTCCTATTTAACCCTGCTAGGCATTTCATAATTTTATTCACCCTACTTAGGTTTTTTCTCAGCCCCCACTGTTCCAAAGAAAACATTCCTTGCTCATCTAATGTTTCATCACAGCCGCCATCTCCCAGTCCCAAACGCCATCCTAGTGAATCAACTCTGCATTCTCTCTGAGGACACCACATCCATTGTGTAATACGTTGACCAGAATGATGCACAGAATTCAAGCATAGATTAACTACTTGTTTTCAGTTGAAGTACAATCATCTGTCTTGAATCCTACGGTTTGGTTAAGAGAGAATGGAATTCCATAGACTTTTTTATCCAAGTTCCTGCCTGCCTTCACAATCCATACACATATTCACGATGCTCCCATGTCCCTCCATGCTGCTCAATTTCCTCTCAGTCCTCTTACCCAGATTCCTAGATTCCCCAGATACATTAGCTCATTCCTCACGGTTAAATTCCATTTGAAATTTTTCTATACAACTCTAGAGACCATTAATATCTCCAGCGGTCTAAATCTTTTCTTACTATCCACCACACAGCCAACTTGTTTTTTAGCATCTGCAAAATCATTTTTCAAGCTTCCTACAGGTCCATCTAGGTCTAGAGCATAGAACATAGAGATCTACAGCACATTACAGGCCATTCGGCCCACAATGTTGCGCCAACCATGTAACCTACTCTAGAAACTGCCTAGAATTTCCTGAGCGTATAGCCCTCTATTTTCCTAAGTTCCATGTACCTATATAAAAGGCTCTTAAAAGACCCTATTGTATCTGCTTCCACCACCGCCGCTGGCAGTGCATTTCATGCACCCACCACTCTCTGTGTAAAAAGCTTACCTCTGACATCCCCCTTGTACCTACTTTCAAGCACATTAAAACTGTGCCCCCTCATGTTAGCCATTTCAGCCCTGGGGGAAAACCTCTGACTATCCACACAATCAATGTGTCTCATCATCTTATACACCTCTATCAGGTCATCTCTCATCCTCTGTCGCTCCAAGGAGAAAAGGCCAAGTTCAATCAACCTGTTCTCATAGGCATGCTCTCCAATCCAGGCACCATCCTTGTAAATCATTAATACACAGTATTTAACAAAAACCAAGTGATAAAACACCAGGCCCACTGGTAACAACTCTCCCAGTCACAAAAAAGACCATTAACTCCTTGCTTCTTGCCACTAAACCAGTCTTTGATCCAATTTCCTTGCCCTCGTTTGGATCCTATGGACCTATGCAAAGGAAGCCCTAACAAAACTAAAGTAAAATAAAAGCATGCCCTGGCCATAGTCAATGTAAACAGAACTTGCCCTGCCTGAAGACCTTATTCTATAAATTCAGCATCAATGACTGGAACTTGCCAGCTCAGATAGGGTAGCCAGGTTGGGGTGGCACGGTAACGTGGTGGTTAGCACAACACATTACAGGACAGGCGACCCAGGTTCATTTCCCGCCATTACCTGTGAGGAGATTGTACGTTCTCCCTGTGACCATGAGGGTTTTGCTCCTGATTCCTCCCACAGTCCAAAGACATATTGGTTGGTAGGTTAATTGGTCATTGTAAATTGTCCTGTGATTAGGATTAGATTGGGGAATTGGTGTGCTGCCCAGTTCAAAGGACTGGAAGGGCCTATTCTGTGCTGTATCTCAATAAATAAGTAAATAAAATGTATGTACTTGGGCAAAATAACTACTATTTTACTAAACTAGAATAAAAAACAATTAGTACACCCCTTGTTGCTTATATATCCAATGCTGCATGTGGATGTGCCTAAGTTGTTCCTTCCACTCTCAGACACACTACCCTCCAACATAAGCACAGATCCTTTTCCTCTTGTTCAGTGTATTTTTAGCCTCTAAACATCAAATTACATTCTCTCCAGCAACATCATAGCTTGTGATCCTCTTCTTCTGACAAATACTTCTCAGCCCCTCAATTATTCATCATCGTTTGCTGATATCATTGTTGTAGCGCACCCCCCCTCCCCACCAATGTTAACAGCTCTCTCCCAGAATACCTGTTACTTTTACATGAAGAATAATGTTTAACAGTTTTCCTGCTGGCATCACATTTTCTTTCTGTCAAATTTTAGTCAAATTATAATTGATCATATTCTTCAACATACTGTGAGTAACACACTGCAGGAGATTTGCTGGTATGTATAAGACACGTGTATAAAACAGGCACACGTGTGGGTGTGTGTGTGTGTGTGTGTGTGTGTGTGTGTGTGTGTGTGTGTGTGTGTGTGTGTGTGTGTGTGTGTGTGTGTGTGTGTGTGTGTGTGTGTGTGTGTGTGTGTGTGTAATTAATAATCTTAATTATGTACATTTCAGCAAAGAAGATGAATTTTGTCCACACACATACAGATAGTGTTAACACAGTGTTAGTTCTGCTTCTTGAAGGGTGTACATACACATTTGATATCAGCAGCTCTGCTAGATCACCACTTGTTCTAGACCCATTCTTCACTCAAAGACACAGCAGTGACTATATTTCACTGGGAGTCTGAGGAGATTTGGTATGTCACCAAGGACACTTGCCAATGTCTACAGACGTACCGTGGAGAGCCTTCTGACTGGCCGTATCACCGTCTGGCGTGGGGGGTGAGGGGGTGTCTACTGTACAGGATTGGAATAAACTATAGAGAGTTGTAAACTTAGTCAGCTCCATCATGGGTGTTAGCCTCTGCATATCCAGAACATCTTTAAGGAGCAGGTGCCTCAAAAGGGCAGCATGCAACATTAAGGATCCTCATCACCCAGGTCATGCCTTGTGTTCATTGTTACCATCAGGTAGGAGGTACAGAAGCCTGAAGGCAGACACTCAGTGATTCAGGAACAGCTTCTTCCCCTCTGCCATTAGATTTCTGAATGGATATTGAACCCATGAACACTACCTCACTACTTCTATTATTTTTATTTTTGTACTTATTTAATTTAACTATTATATATATACTTCTGTAGTTCGTGGGTTTATTTCTCTATTATTATGTATTGCATTGTACTGCTGCTGCAAAGTTAACAAATTTCACAACATGTGCCGGTGATATTAAACCTGATTCTGATTCTGATTCTGATTCTGAAACAAAACTGTTAAAGCTAGCATTCATTTAGATAACACTTTTGTTGCAAGTTTTACACATCACTAGCATCCAATATTTGAATACAGTAAATTGAAGAATGACATAGGAATTCCAAAGTACATGTGGAAGTTCACAAGTTGCTAATATTTGCAGAATAGCAGCAAAAGTATGTGACAGAAGGAGGTCTTCTGGCCCATTGTGACGTTACCAGTGAAGAAAAAGCTTTTCAGCTTAATTGGGAGTTTCAATTCGATGTTCTGGCACAGCGTGTGTGAGTTTCCGATCCTCCACCTTCTGAGGCAAAAAAAATCTTTCCTTGCCCCTGTCCTTATCCTTGTATCAGTTACCATTTATTTTGAAATAAATAAATAATTTATGCACTTCAGTTAAGTCCCCTCCCCCCCAATCTTCTTTGGTCCAAAGAAAATAATTCTAGTTTATCCAATATTTCCTCATAGCTTCAAATTTATAGTCCTAGCAACATCTTCCAAATTCACTTTTTCAACATGTTTTTGGACCAAACTTCTGAAAGTCAGGAATTTTGTAAGAGTGAGAGAGTCTTTTAAAGTATCCTGTACAGGTGTAATTCCCAGTTAGAGTGTGGCTATGAAATGGATACTGCCACTTTAATAATTAATGGTGATTTATATTGAGAACCTGTTCTTTTTCTGTTGCACTATTCACACCTCCAGATTTGCCATGGTAACTGACAGCATTGACGGAATCCCCTAGGATTATGGTGAGGAGTTAGGTAAGTGTCGCCAAGGCCTAGTCTCCTCATTTGATGTAAAGTGTGATGAGAATCCAGACAAATCCTGTCAGGTAAATTCACACGTTTTCACCAATTGAGGCTAAAATACCAGGAAGGAGATCTAATTAGCTCGTACAGAAGAATAAAAACCTAAAGTTTCAATGGCTTGTCAAGTCCTGATGAACTGAAAACTCTAATTAAAGAAAACCTGAAATAACCTGAATTGTATATTAGTTCATCTCACTTTGGTTTGTTAATCTACAATTTAAGAAAATTATTATGTTGAAAAATAATGAGAACAATATGTTGTTTTATTTTTAGGCATGAAGAAGTAATACATTTCTAAAATGTACAACCAAAGATGATCTATCAAATGTTAACCTTTACCAAGCAGACATCTGGCTTAAAGAAGTAACATCTGGTCCATAAAGCTTTCCTTATATCTCAACATTTCTTGTCTAACAAGATAGCCAGGAGGATCAGACAACGTACACAGCAGAAAAATCATATTCAAGCATTAGTAATAATTAATTAGTAAGGCTCTTAAGTATAATTCACATCCATATCACTTTGTGAAATTCAGCAGAAGTTATTTTCCACACTTCAGTTTTGATGACTTAAAATAGTCACACTTAAGTTTTTTGCAGCCCACCCAATGAAATGGCTGTCCTATTATCAATGTCTGCCCAAAGTTCCCAAAGTAAGTTGTTAGGTTTAGAAATTCTAAGTTATTCTTTGTTCTGTTGCCAACACAATATTCAGAATGAAGCAAGCTGAAACATGTTGATATTTGATGTAAATTGGTTATTAACTGGCTTAGGTTTGAAATAATGAAATGGGAACCTATCTTTGGATATAGCACATAGAGGAAGCGTTATATCTGGTTCCTATTATACTCCTTGTATGATATTCAGTTCTGTTGCCTTCCATAAATCTGAATATCATGCAAGAGGATAGCAGGTACCCCTCATGATTTTATATCTGATCCTACCCTTGCTTGGGGCTGACCATGGATGTCGCGTCCAAGCTGGCTATGTGATATGAAAGCCAGGACAGTACACTATGGAGGGGAAGCTGTTGCCCGTGCAGCAGGCTCCCCTCTCCATGCAGCTGACAAATCCAAAGGAACAGCAGAGACCACTACAGTTTGGTACTATTGGCGTCGCAGTAGTTGATAGCCAACAATCAACTCAACTCAACAGCCTTAGGGACTCAAGCTCCGGGATTTTTCCTCGGGGTTTACTCCCAAAGCCCGCCCTTGAGTGGATATAGCCACAAGCCAGCGGAAGTTTGAGATCAGAGTTTTCCTTCTCCTAGGTGAGCTGCCAACCACAGCTGGTGAGCCCCATCTGCTCAAAGTGACTGGTTTTAAGGCATCATTGGCCCTTCTCCTGTCAGTAGGAGAGCAGAGTTCCAGTAGGCTTAGTGGTGAAGCCACATCTGAAGGCCAGGAGTTGGATTTGGGCATCAAAGGCTATTTGAGACGCACATCATTGAGAGAATTTAGTAGATAGTGGGAGCTTATCTCCACTACCTTCCCTGGCGATGACAACCCTAAGGAACCCACATGATTCTATATAATTCTAAAAGAATTTGATTGATTGCCCAGTGCATTGGTGTAGAGCGGTGTGTTGGATAGTAGCAGCAACACACAAGGCAATCAATCAAGTCCTTTTAGGAGTGTTTAAAATCATGAGGGCATAGATAGGGTTGGTTTACATATTCTATTTCTAAGGGACGGAGAATTATAAACTTGTGGGCATAGGTTTAAGGTGAGAGGTAAAAGATTTAAAAGGGAGCCTGAGAGGCAACTTCCACGTATGTGGAATGATCTGCCAGAGAATGCGGTTGAGGTGAGGTAGCACAATCAGTAGATATTTGGATAAGTACATGAATAGGAAGGGTTTAGAGTGATATGAGCCAAACGTAATTAGATAGGTAGGCATGGATGAGTTAGAGTGAAGGGCCTGTTTCCATGGTATATTACTCTGTAACCTCTTGCGCAAGAGGTACAAAGACCAACTTAAGCAGCAGCTCTCTCAGGCGAACATTGAGGTCAACGAGTGGCAGCAGCCAGCTCGCGACAGAGACCGCTGATCCATGGAGCAGCCAAGAATTTTGAGGAATCCAGAAGAGCGACTGCTGAAGAGAAGAGGAGATGCAGGGAGGATCCTACCACCCAAGTGCCAGCACCCCAGCCGTTCCCGTGTCCTTCCTGCTCAGAGTCTGCAGATCCAGAATCGGCCTCTACACTCACCGACGATCGTGCCATCACTCCTGAGGACTCTTCTTCCCTCCTGATCTTCGCAAGTGAAGAACAAGCCATCGTCATCATTACTCTGTAACAATGACTGTATTTATGCTTCAATATTAGAAAAAAGTACTTAAAAACAGTGGCAAATGTTAATTGGAGCATTTGCCGTGTAATATCAATAAGTGATATTTCAAAATAGAATCAAATCTCCCTCAGCCTTTCTGTAGTGTTTGCAATATTCTTCCAATTTATTCCCTTTCACAAATAAGATGTAAGTAAAACTTCCAGCTGTGCTTGCAGCAAGGTGATACAAAGCCATTGGTAGACAAACAACGCATTTTCATGGAGACAATTACGGGCAATAACTTGTAATATTTAAGTTTGTGTTGAGGCATTGTTATTGCAGCTAGCATACTGAACATACGACATGCTGTACCTTAATGGCAGCTCATTACCATCCATCAAATTACCTTTCCGTGGAAAGTAATGTCTAATGAAATACGAGTGACTACCACAGGTGGCCCATATAACATCCAACAACCTCCGAGAAAATTACTTAACTGTGTACCAGCATGGGGAGTAGTGAAGGTCAGAGTCGCCTCAGTAAATAGACAGACCAGTTTTTACACATGCTCTTGTAGCTCAATGTGATATAAATTGTTCTCTGCCATGTTGGGTAGAGAGTCAGCTGTGCTACCCAGCCGATAGACTGTGAGCCTGCTCCAGGTTCTCAGCTTTCCAAAGTGTGATTTTAATCACTTTATCACCGTCTTGGAGACATTTCTATTCTTCAACATCTTTATCCTTCAAGAAGACCCTATGTCTCAATATCTCTTGTGTTTCCAGTCACAAATTCTGTATGATGACTGTGCAGTGAAACACCTTGAAACAATTTTCTACATGGAAAGTAAGCTCTATAAATAATTTTTAGTTGTTAACTATTGTTTATTTCTTTAACTTTTGAGTTACATTCTCAGCCATCCTAATGCTACAAAACTCTCATCTAGCTTGAAGTGAAAACTCCATTTTAAATTGGTGAAGGAGACCAATTACATCACGACCCTATTTATATGTAATCATCTTCCAACTCAGATGAAATATCTGTCTCAGTACAATGGAGATGGGATAGAAGGAAGAGGAATGTGTTAGCAATGATATGAAACCAAAAACACAAAAGATTCTGCAGATGTTGAAAATCCAGAGTAACATGCATAAAGTATTGGAGGAACCCAGCAGTTCAGGAAGAACCTTTGGAGAGAAATATACTGTCAATGTATCGGGTCCTGTTGAAGGCTCCTAGCCTGAAACATTGGCTGCTTTTTCCTTTCCAATGGGGCAGCCTAACCTGCTGGTATCTTCCACCATTTTGTGTCTCTTGCTCTGAAACCAAAAGGAGAATATAGAAGGAAATAGTAAATTAAAAAATCTAAGAATGGGATGATATACTTAACAATGAAGAGCAAAATAGTTGTTATATTTGATGCCTATAACATGAAGCAAAAAAAAGAACAAATTGATTTGAAAAATCAAACAGCCTTTAGAGAAGTTCATTTGATTTGTTTGACAAGACAATTCACTTCAACAGAAATAAAATAATGCAATACTCAGTCCTTTTAATCTCTTTTTTATAAAGATGAAATACTTGCACAAAATAAAATCTTGCAGATGCTGGAATTCTTAACAACAAACCAGGAAATGCTGAAAACACACAGCAGATCAGGCAGCATCTGGGGAGAGAGAAGCAGGGCTAATAGTCTGGATCATGCTGAAACCAGCAGCTGCTCTGATAGCAGGACAGAATGCCTCACCTATAGTTCACTGTGACAGATGCCAAGGGCTTAACTTGACATGGTCCAAATGGAGACAAAGCCTTAGGCAGTGAAATCCAAGGTCCCAGTCCCAGAAGACCCCTGAGTGATTTTCACTGTGGGGTTAAATGGTAATGGGGGGCTGGAGAGGGGGCAGATGGAGCATTGTCAGCTATGAAACCTGTAACTCATCTTAAAAGGTACTAAATGTCTCTGACATTCAGAGACTACTAAAACCTATTACAATTTATGCCAATAATTAAAACAAGCTAAATTTCATTGAATCAAATCATTTTAAATATATAAGAACGTAATTAATAAGAAGACTATAATAATGCAAAACATTCCATAGGCTTAAAATTAGCCGTCTGACCCTACACTGAGTCAGCTCTGACATCAGAACAGAGGACGATTTCACAATGGAATGACGCAAAACCGCAATCTTCGTAATGACTTCAGAGCTTAGAGTCGAATTCCGACAATTGTAATCAGAACCATATAACAATTACAGCACAGAAACAGGCCATCTCGGCCCTTCTAGTCCGTGCCAACGCTTACACTCACCTAATCCCATTGGCCCGCACTCAGCCCATAACCCTCCATTCCTTTCCTGTCGTATACCTATCCAATTTTACTTTAAATGACAATACCGAACCTGCCTCTACCACTTCTACTGGAAGCTCGTTCCACACAGCTACCACTCTCTGAGTAAAGAAATTCCCCCTCGTGTGACCCTTAAACTTTTGCCCCCTAACTCTCAACTCATGTCCTCTTGTTTGAATCTCCCCTACTCTCAATGGAAAAAGCCTATCCACATCAACTCTATCTATCCCCCTCATTATCTTAAATACCTCTATCAAGTCCCCCCTCAACCTTCTACGCTCCAAAGAATAAAGACCTAACTTGTTCAATCTTTCCCTGTAACTTAGGTGCTGAAACATAGGTAACATTCTAGTAAATCTTCTCTGTACTCTCTCTATTTTGTTGTTATCTTTCCTATAATTCGGTGACAGAAACTGTACACAATACTCCAAATTTGGCCTTACCAATGCCTTGTACAATTTTAACATTACATCCCAACTCCTATACTCAATGCTCTGATTTATAAAGGCCAGAATACCAAAAGCTTTCTTCACCACCCTATCCACATGAGGTTCCACCTTAAGGGAACTATGCACCATTATTCCTAGATCACTCTGTTCTACTGCATTCCTCAATGCCCTACCATTTACCATGTATGTCCTATTTGGATTATTCCTACCAAAATGTAGCACCTCACACTTATCAGCATTAAACTCCATCTGCCATCGTTCAGCCCACTCTTCTAACTGGGCTAAATCTCTCTGCAAGCTTTGAAAAGCTACTTCATTATCCAAAAACAGTCCCAGGTCCAGGAAAAATCAGCTCCAGAGGGCATGCATAGCAAAACCACTGCATTGTAGATGCTTGGATACACAAGTTGTACAGATGCCTGTTATTGGCTGAGCAGGGAATGGAAACCAAGAATTTTGCTTGTGTTAAAACCAAAATTTAATCTAATTTATTTAATATGAAAATCAACAAAAAAGCAGATGCTGGAAATTTGGAATTAGAACAGAAAATGCTAGAGATAATCAGCAGATAATGAATTATCTCTGGGAAAAGGAAAAAAAGTTAATGTTTATTTTAGACCCCTTGACAAAACGGGGAAAGAGAGGAAACTAGTTTGATGTGCGTTGCAGAGACAATGGGAGAAGTATGAATTGAACAAAGGCAACATCTGTGGTAGAGTAAGACTAGGGTTGCTGTGGGGATAAGTTATAGAGTTTCATCTATTTGATGGGCTTCTGGTGGAGGGTGAGATTACAAACAGAGTGTAAAAAGTTTCTGTAATACTTTTCACCTTTTGATTGGTATTTTTACAAGCCCTTCCATGTTATCTGAAATTAGCCTATCTGTATCTTGCACGGTAAAGACTGACGGAAAAAAGTCGATTTAACATCATTGTCATTTCTTTGTTTCCTATTATTAATTCTCTGTCCTCCTTCTCTAGAGGCCCTATGCCTATCTCACCCAATTTCTTCCTACTCAACCATCTGTAGAAAATCTTATTGTTCATTTTAATGTTACAAACAAGTTTTCACTCAAATTCAATTTCCTCTCTTCTGTGAAATTATTAATCTTTCACAGCTGATTCCAAAAATGATCCCTCCTCAATCCCACCAACAGCCCTGGCCGCATTATCTGCCCTACTTTACAATTTAACACTATTCTTTAACTCTTTTTTAACCACAGACTGTGCACCTTCCTCTTGGAATTCCTGTTTTTAATTGGGATAGGTATTTTACTGAGGGTTATGGACCAGATATTTGAATATATGCCATTGTTCAAGTATATTCCTCTCTCTTAACCTATTTTTCTTAGACATCGCCTCTTTCCTATTTGTCCTAATTTAAGTTGAAAACAGGTTTTGTACATGTGGTGTACTTTCTCGAATGGCATCTGGAATTCTGTCACACTGCAGACCTGGAGACTTTTAAGACCATCATAACGTAAGTCCTGATGATGAGTCTCGGCCCAAAATGTCGACTGTACTCTTTTCCATAGATACTGCCTGCCCTGCTGAGTTCCTCCAGCAATTTGTTTGTGTTGCTTCAATAAGAGATAGGAGCAGGTTTAGACCATTTGACCCATTGTCTGCTCTGCCATTCAATTGCAGCTTTTATCTCTTTTTAAACACAAGATTTTTTATTTAACTTTTCTCATTTCCAATGACCATATCCAAACTCCCCAGTTCTTGACACACACCACAAGTCCTTCTATAATGCTCTTGCCAGTTTGGTTTGTTGATTTAATATTTTGTTTAAAATCTTCCACAAAAATTGCAATTCTCATGAAATATGCCCAGGGTATTCCCCAATCAAAATGTCACATTTTGAGGCTGAATGATTACTCCCAGCCATTACCCAATGTAGAAGCAGCCTCCTCTACATCGGTGAGACCCAGTGACACATTGTAAATTGAGGGACTGTTTCATTGATTGTCTCCGCTCCATTCGGAAAAAGCAGAGCTTCCCAGTGGCCAGACATTTTAATTCCCATTCCAACATGTCGGATGATGTTACCGGAAGATTGAGAAATCAATATTATTCCATCTGGTAGCCTCCAAAGTGATGGTATGGACATCGATTTCTCAAACTTCCAGAAATGCCCTCGCCCCCCTCCACCATCAGTCTCCATCCTCTTTTCCTTCTCTCACCTTATCTCCTTGCCTGCCCATTGCCTCTCTCTGGTGCTCCTTCCCACTTTTCTTCCTTCCATGGCCTTCTACCCCCACCTATCGAAAACACGAGGAAATCTGCAGATGCTGGAAATTCAAGCAACACACACAAAATGCTGGTGGAATGCAGCAGGCCAGGCAGCATCTATAGGAAGAAGCACAGTCGACGTTTCAGGCCAAGACCCTTCGTCAGATGTGCCTGGCCTGCTGCGTTCCACCAGCATTTTGTGTGGGCCACCTATTGAACTCCACTTCTCCCGCCCTGTATCTCTTTCACCAATCAGCTTCCTAGCTCTTTACTTCATCCCTCCCCCTCCCGGTTTCACCTATCACTCTGTCTTCCTCTTTCCCTCCTCCACCATTTAAATCTACTCCTTGTCTTCTCTTCTCTAGTCTTGTCGAAGGGTCTCGGCCTGAAATGTCGACTGTACTTTTTTCCATTGGCCTGGCCTGGTAAGTTCTTCCATCATTTTGTGTGTGTTGCTTGCTTTGCCTATTACCTTCTAGCTATCCTCCTTCTCCTCCCTGCCACCTTTTTTTATTCTAGCATCTTCCCCTTTTCTCCCTAGGCCTGAAGGAGGGTCTTGACCTGAAACATCAACTGTTTTTTTCATATCCGGAGATGCGTGTGTTACTCCCACTCATCATTTTTCTCCATTATTCATCATATCAACACAAATTGATTCTACATTTCTATCCATTGCCCATATATCACAACTCAACATCGTAGAGCCTGGAACATTGACCAACCCACTGTGATCATCCTCAATCATGTCTTGTAGTAACTATTAGATCAGTAGTTCCCAGCCTTTTCTTTTAATGCCATGGACCATGGGTGTTAAGCAGGGGTCCATGGATGCCCAGCTTGAATTAGATCATACTGTAGTGCTGCTATCTATGTTGTAAGCTCATCCATCTTATTGAAAATGCTTCATGCCTTCCAAGTAAGCACAATAAGCTCTGATTTTCTTTACAAGTCGTACTAAAACTGGATTTGCTCATCGCTGCACACTATTGTTTACATTCTCTAGGCCCAGAATCCAGATTGATTGAGATTAACTATAGCATCCCTTCCAAACATATCATGGATCCCCGTCATTATTCCATCTGAAATCACCAAACCCATTATAGATCATTGATCAGAAACTGGAGCACTCTGATCAATACAGCTTATATCCACTTTGGATTAAAACTAAGCCATGAAAGCGGGGCCAATAAGGATGATTTATATGGAGGTCAGGAGGTGGGAGTTCTCGGGAATGGGTGGTACGTTTTTCCAAGGCCCCATCCAGAATTAGACTCTATCCCATCCACAAATATAAGGCAGGCTGTGAAACCAGCATTGTTCTCAGTCTCGTCGGCTTCCCCAACGGTCAGGTCGAATGAAAATTAGCTCCAACATTCTGTTTCTTTACAATGTACAGCATTTTAGATTCCTGTACCTGTGAGGATTTAATTTTTAATTCACTGCACATTCCAAGCTGATAAACGATCAGATAAGACAGGTATTAATGTAAATGATGCATAGCCAACTTCAAAAAAATATTGATAGTATTCTGAAATACTTCAGGTATTCTAAACCTATTACATAGGATGGGTTTTGTAAAGAATGCACAATATTTTAAAAAGTAAAAAGGGGGAAAAGTAGTGTTTGACAGAGAAGGAATAAACATTGTATTTTTCACAATGGCATTGCCCCTGAACAAAATCATTGCTACAAAGATATAAGCACATATGGAAATAGGTTTACAGCGATAAGATTCACATTCATGTCTCTGTGCAGCATGGTGGCAGCCTGATAAAAAATTCTTAAATGGACAGGCAAATGGTTCTCAGAAAGCACTGCTTTACAGAATACTGTTTCTGTGTCACTACGCTCACTATAAGGCTTCTGATTTGCTTAGACAAGATTAGTAAATAGCTTAAATTCTTCCTATATCTTTTTTTCAACTCCCTCTGTTGTTTTCTTTTTCCTTTAGGTAATCAAATCTCTACATGCGCTCTAGAAAAGTTGCAGATTTTTAGCCCTGCTGTTATTGTTAACTTCCTTAATTTAGTTGGTACTTTTCAAACATAGAAGAGTCCAGTATAGAAACAAGCCATTCAGCCCACAATATTGTGTTAAGCAAGTTAAAAACATCCAAACACTAATCCCTCCTACCTACACTATATCCATATCCCGCCAGCTTCCTTACATCCATGTGCCTATCCAAACATCTCTTAAAAGCCTGCAAGGTATTTGTCACTACCACCATACCAGGCAGTACAATCCAGCATCCACCATTCTCTGAGTAAAAAACTTGCCCCAAACCTCCCCCTTGAACCTAGCCCCTCTCACCTTCAATGCATGCCCTCTGGTATTAGAGATTTCAACCCTGGAAACAGATTCTGAATGTCCACTCCATTAATGCCTCGCATCATCTTGTAAACCTCCATCAGATCTCCCCTCAGCCTCTGCCACTCCAGAAAAAACAACCCAAGTTAATCCAGCCTCTCCTGATAGCACATGCATCCTGGTAAACCTCTTCTGCACCCTCTCCAAAGCCTCAAAATCCTTCCTACTGTGGGACTTTTGAACTCAGTGCCTTGACTAATAAAAGCAAGCATTCCATAAGCCTTCTTAACCACCTCGTCAACCTGTGTAGCCACTTTCAAGCAGCTATGAACTTGGATCCCAAGATCTCTCTGCTCAGCAACATTGTCAAGGATCTTGTCCTTAACAGTGTACTGTACTGTCTCCTTGCATTTACCCTACCGAAGTGCAACATTTATCTGGGTTAATCTCCATCTGCCATATCTCAGCCCATATCTGCATCTGATCAATATTGCACTGTATTCTGTGTCAGTTTTCCACACTATCCACAACTTCACCAATCTTGGTACCATTCACAAATTTATTAACCCACCCATCTACATTTTAATCCAGGTCATTTATATACATTACAAATAGTAGAGGCCCAGCACAGATCCCTGCAGAACTCCACTAATTACAGACCCCCAGCTTGAATAATCCCTTCAACCATTACCCTCCGTCTTCTATGCGCAAGTCAGCTCTGAATCTAAGCCACCAATATTGCAGCAGATCCCATACATCTTAATCTTCTGGATTAGCTTCCCATGAGGGACCTTGTTAAACACCTTAATAAAATTCATGAAGGCAACATCTACTGCCCTACCCTCATCAATCTCTCTGGTCACCTTGTCAGAAAACCCAATCGAGTTGGTAAGGCATGACCTGGCATGCACAAATCCATGCTGACTCTCCCTAATTACGCCATGGGCTTCCGAATGTTCATGTATCCTATCCCTAAGAATGTTCTCCAGAAATTTCCCTACAGTTGATGTGAGACTCACCGTGTTATATTTCCCAGGACTTTCCCTGGTTCTCTTCTTAAATAGAGGTAAAACGTTAGCCACTCGCCAGTTCTCCGGGACCCCACCTGTGGCTGGAGATGACACAAAGATACTGGTCAAGGGCCCAGCAATCTTGTCTCTTGCCTCCTTCAATAACCTGGGGTAAATCCCACCAGGCCCTGTACTCATTAGGAGGTCCAACAGTTCTTCCTCCTTGATCACTAAACACCCTAACATATTAATACACTCAACACTGAATTCCTGGTCCTCCATATCCTTTTCCCTGGTAAATACTGAAGCAAACTACTCATTAAATACCTCACTCACATTCCCTGCATTTAAGACAATGTTACCCCCCCACCTTATCCTTGAATGGTCCCACCCTCTCGCAAGTTATCGTCTAACTCTCGATGTATGTATAGAATGCCTTGGGATTTACCTTAATCTTACTTGCCAAGGCCTTTTCATGGTTCCTCCTGGCTTTCTTAATTCACTTCTTTAGTCCTTTCCTGACTTCTTTATACTCCTCATGTGCTCTGTTTGATCCTAACTTCCAAAACTTTATATACTTTTACTTTTTGAGTAAATTCATCACCTCGCTGAACATCCAAGGTTCTCTGGTCTTTCCATCCACATCTTTCCTTCTAACAGGAACCTTGTACTCTGTGTAATTGATCTTTAAACACCCTCCACATGTCTGATGTGGACTGGCATGGAAAAGCTGTTCCAGGTTGCTGTTTCTTAGCTCCTGCCTGATGCCCTCACAATTTGTCCTCCAATTTAAAACCCAGATATGTTTAGAGTCTGGCTTTTTTAGAGAGAGTTCTCACTCTTCTTCATTCTTCATTCCTCACTCTTCTGAAGGTGCCAACTTGTGCTGGGCTTATCAGTGCAAGTTGTATGTGTTCTGATGTGTTTTACGTCCACCATCATTTTGAATGGAGTGTTCTAGTCCTCGTTTTTCTCAATTCCCCTCAGCCCTCCCACCCATTATTCTAAACATAATCAAGTTCAAAGTTCAAGATGAATTCATTATAGAAGTACGTATATGCCAACATATCCTATGTTGCGATTCGTTTTCTTGCAGGCATTCACAGTAGAATAAAGAAATACAATAAAATCAATGAAGAGATAAACAGACTGTCAGACACCCCATGGGCAAAAGAGGACAAACTGTGCAAATTTTTAAAAAAGAAATAATAAATAAATAAACAAACAAACAAATAAATAAATGGATAGATAGATAAATAAATAAATAAATAAATAGATGCTGAGAATACAATTTGTACAGTCCTTGAAAGTTGTGGAATCAGTTCAGTGTTGAGGTGAGGAGTACTTGGAGACACATGATAAAACGGACCAAAATCGGCATGGTTTCCTCATGGGAAAATCTTAGGGAGTCCTCGTGTAGGATTCCCTAAAGGTAAATTTGTAGGTTGAGCCTGTGGTGAGGAAGGCAAATGCAACGTTAACATTCATTTCAAGAGGACCGGAATACAAAAACAAGGATGTAATGCCAAAGCTTTATAAGGCACTGGTGAGGCCTCATTTAGAGTATTCTGAGCAGATTTGGGTCCTTTATCTAAGAAAAGATGCGCTGATATTGGAGAAGTTTCAAAGGAGGTTCACGAAAATGATTCCAGGATTGAAAGGCTTATCATATGAGGAGCATTTGATGGATCTGGGCCTGTACTCACTGGAATTTAGAAGCATGAGAGGGGATCTCATTGAAAACTATCAAATGTTGAAAGGCCTGGATACAGTGATTGTCGAGAGGATGTTTCCTATGGTGGGGGAGTCTAGGACCAGAGGGCACCGTCTCAGAATAGAGGGATGTCCATTCAGAACAGAGATGAGGAAGAATTTCTTTAGCCAGAGGGTGGTGAATTTGTGGAATTAGTTGCCACAAGAGGCTGCAGAGGCCGGGTCATTGATGTATTTAAGGCAGAGGTTGATAGATATTTGATAAGTCAGGATGTGAAAGGCTACGGAGAAAAGGCAGGGGAGTGGTGTTGAGAGGGAAATGGATCAGCCATGATGAAATGGCAGAGCAGACTCAATGGGCCGAAAAGCTTAATCAAACATAGAATCATACAAATGCAGTGCATTATAGGCCCTTCAGCCCACAATGTTGCACTGACCATGTAACCTACTCTAGAAACTGCCTAGAATTTCCCTACCACATAACCCTCTATTTTTCTCAGCTCCACATACCTATCTAAGTGTCTCTAAAAAGACACTATTGTATCTGCCTCTACCACCTTCGCTGGCTGTGCATTCAATGCACACACCACTCCCTGTGGGGAAAAATCTTACCTCTGACATCAATGTTGGACTCAAAGTCCCACCTCTTCCACTGTACTTCTCAATACTCATTTATTCTGTATTCCCTTGTCTTCTCTGGCCTCCCTGCTCCAATACATTTCGATCCTATGGTCTAATCCTTCCTCAGACATTGGATGCCTCCTGTTTATAAATCTACCCGTAACATTTTTTGTCATCACTTCACCCTACTCATAACGTGGTGACCAGAACTCCAAACAGTATCCACTTGTGGACTGACCGGTGTTTAACACAAAAACAAAATACTGCAAAAGCTGAAAGGCTGGCTCTAAAAAGAGTAAATCTGGAAATGCTCAAAAGTTCAGGCAGCACCTGTGTAGAGAAATAGACTTGGTAATTCAGGTTGATGACTTTTCTGTTCCTCCTTACTCTACCTGTTCTTATATTCTGCCCTCAAGCATGAAGAGAAAGTTGCCATTTATAACCATTATTATCTACCTTAACACCATCTTAAAGGACCTGTGCTCATGGACTCTATGTCCCACCTCTTCCACTGTACTTCTCAATACTCATTTATTCTGTATTCCCTTGTTCTCTGGCCTCCCTGAAGGCCCCCTCTCTTTCGATTGAATTCCACCTCCCTCATTATGGCCATTGGTGGTTAGAAGGTCTACATTTCAATGTCCATCAACCTGTGATATTTGTAGTCTTCTTGCTCCCTTCATCCACCCTACCAGAAAGAGCTCCAAATCCCTTAGCTCAAAGCTAAGATATCACAAACAGCTCTATCCACCCACATTGGTCAGAAAGCAGGTTTGAACCTTCTTGACAAGCGAACCCTTGCCTTCCTTTCCCTTCAACTTGCTCAGGCGTCTTGCTTACTCAACTCCTGGGAATGTGGATCTTTGCACTGAAACCTGCAACTTCCCAGCAACGTTACAGATTCCATATTCAGGTGGATTTCTCCCAGAGGATCAGAGCCTCTGTAGTCTACAAGTGAAGAACAAACTGGGGCTTTAACAAAACCAGCAAGAAGCCTCAAACTGTAATTCACTGTCAGACAATATGAGGGCAGCCACTAAAAGTTTCCGGGATCACATATACAAATTCGTTCTGTAATATCGCAAGACTGGAGCTCCTATTGGTTCATTGATGCATAGCAACGGAAAAATCAAATATAAGTTTGGCCATCTCTTTATAACTCTCTATTTCACTTCCTTTCCTCCATTCTCTGCCGTTAAATCTCCATTTCTCATTTCACCTTTCCTCTTCCTTCTCTGACTATATCTTTGCCTATATTTTGCTTTATCTTGAAAGGGTCATGATTTATAACATGTCCGTGTGACAGGACACTGCACGTCTTTGCAGGACAGGGATTTTATCTCTTCTGTTTGACGATTTCCAGGACAATGACTCAGCTCAGGCCACACCATCCTTTCCACTTGCCACCGTGCTGAAGATAACACTCAGATCAGGCAGCAAAGAAGTGCCATCTCTCCTCATAAATAATGAATGCCAGTGTGATCACACAATAGCCTCCATCTCCTGCGGACTAAAGCTTCCGATATAGAATGGGAAGCAGAGAGCAAACAACATCAAAGATGACTGAGCTGAGAATTTTAAACCAGAAATTCTTCAGCTAGTCCTTGAAATGTCTTTCACAGAGTGGTTTAACAAGGTCATCATAAACACAATTAGCCAGAGGAAGAATGACAGCTAGTTATAGAAGTGAATATTTGCTTCAGTTTCTTTCTAAAGCTAGGGCGTTTCTCTTTGGAGCTGAGGAATTTGAGAGGTAGCATGGTAGAGGTGTACGATATGGTAAGATGCATTGACAGAGTGGGCAGCAAGTACCTTTCTCCCCAGAGACAGCTTTCTTTATTGAAGGAATAATTTTAAGGGGAGAGGGCGGGAGATTGGAGCTGAGAGGAAAATTGGATCACCCTTGATGAAATGGCAGAGCAGACTCGATGGGCCAAATGGCCTGATTCTTCTCCTATATCTTATGGTGTTATGGTCTAATACCAGAGGACATGCATTTAAGGTGAGAAGGGTTAAGTTCAAAGGAGATGAATACAGAGAGTGTACACTCTCATTCTTCATAGCTGCTGCACAACCTTGGTAGCTGCCATTCCAACCCCACAAATGCCACCTGTTCCATCATTAGCAGCACTCCAGACCTGCATCAACCTGTGGATTAACACTCTACCTGTCACCCCTCCCCACCTCCCCACTGCACCCCGCACTCCTGTCTAGCCCCAATATGAGCGGTAGCAATGGGCCAGCAGTGCTTTAATATCCAAGATCTGTCAATTCAATCCCACCCCTGAGCCTACTCCCACTTCTTTACACTTTAATGTGTCGGCACTCAGTTTTCACTTTATTGGGTACCTCCTGGATCTAATAAAGTGGCCACTAGGAGTAAATTTGTGGTTTTCTGCTGCTGCAGCCCATCCACTTTAAGGTCTGATGTGTTGTGCATTCCGCAGTTCTGCACACCACAGTTGTAACACATGGTTATTTGAGTTACTGTCATCTTCCAGTCAGCATAAATTTCCCTCAGGCCTCTCTCATTAACAAGGCACTTTCACCCACAGAACTGCTGCTCACAGGATGTTCTTTTATTTTTTTGAACCATTCTCTGTAAGCTCGAGAGATTGCTGTGCATGAAAACCCCAGGAAATCAGCATTTTCTGAGATACTCAAACTACCCCATCTGGCACCAGCAGTCATTTGGATGACACTTTTCCCCAATCTAATGTTCGCTCTGGACAATTACTGAACCTCTTCACCACGTCTGCATGTTTTACTGCACTGAGTTGCTGCCACATGATTGGCTAATTAGATATTTGCATTAACAAGCAGACGTATAGGCCCACCTAATAAAATGGCCGCTGCGTATAATTCATAGTACAGATAGGGTTCCTCAAATGTGCACACAGCAGCATTACTGACAGAGTGAGACGTTGCCTAATGTCCATGTCAACCAGTCCTTCCTGCACTCTCTCCACTGCTGGATACAATTGCCTTCTCCACTGGTGCAGCCACCTGACCACAATATTCTCCCCTTCCAGGTGACAGGCAGTGCTACGAGTCCCCGATGAGTCTCCGCTTTCCTTTGGCCTCCAGATTATTGATTTGGATTCAGTCTTTTTTGACAGGCCATCCCCCTCACCCAGGACACAGACCCTATCTCTGCCTCCCCATTAACATCAGGGCCAATTATTCCAAAGCTCTCCGGACCTCCTTCTTCCTGCCTTCTACCCTCTATAAACAAGAAAGTATCCAAAACTCTCCTAGCCTTCTTCCTGCCTTCTACCCTCTATAAACAAAGTATCCAAAACTCTCCTAGCCTTCTTCCTGCCTTCTACCCTCTATAAACAAGAAAGTATCCAAAACTCTCCTAGCCTTCTTCCTGCCTTCTACCCTCTATAAACAAGAAAGTATCCAAAACTCTCCTAGCCTTCTTCCTGCCTTCTACCCTCTATAAACAAGAAAGTATCCAAAACTCTCCTAGCCTTCTTCCTGCCTTCTACCCTCTATAAACAAGAAAGTATCCAAAACTCTCCTAGCCTTCTTCCTGCCTTCTACCCTCTATAAACAAGAAAGTATCCAAAACTCTCCTAGCCTTCTTCCTGCCTTCTACCCTCTATAAACAAGAAAGTATCCAAAACTCTCCTAGCCTTCTTCCTGCCTTCTACCCTCTATAAACAAAGTATCCAAAACTCTCCTAGCCTTCTTCCTGCCTTCTACCCTCTATAAACAAGAAAGTATCCAAAACTCTCCTAGCCTTCTTCCTGCCTTCTACCCTCTATAAACAAGAAAGTATCCAAAACTCTCCTAGCCTTCTTCCTGCCTTCTACCCTCTATAAACAAGAAAGTATCCAAAACTCTCCTAGCCTTCTTCCTGCCTTCTACCCTCTATAAACAAGAAAGTATCCAAAACTCTCCTAGCCTTCTTCCTGCCTTCTACCCTCTATAAACAAGAAAGTATCCAAAACTCTCCTAGCCTTCTTCCTGCCTTCTACCCTCCTACAAACAAGAAAGTATCCAAAACTCTCCTAGCCTTCTTTCTGCCTTCTACCCTCCTACAAACAAGACAGTATCCAAAATTCTGCTGTCTATATGTATATTAACACACTTCATCCCAATAAATCATCACTCCTACATTCACTGACTTACATCTGCCATTTTGTAGATGCAGTGAACATATTGAACACTTCCATTTAAAATGGAAGATGTAAAAGTTCCTTCTGAATGTTTACGTGCACCATTATCAATATCTAAAGTGCCTAGAGTTAAGGGAAGAACTAAGAAAGACATAATGAAAGGACTCAGCCCGAAATATCAACTGCTTATTCCCTCCATAAATTCTACCTGACTTGCTGAGTTCTTCCAGCATTTTGTGTGCATTGCTGAAGATTTCCAACATCTGCAGAATCTCTTCTATTCAAGAAAAAACTTGTGCTGTGTCTTTCAGGGTTTCGGGTTGCATTGAGGCAGGCAAATTGTACCTTGCACTGCAGAGCAACTTCTGCCTGGATCTGCTGGGATGATGGCTTTTGAAAACCAATGGCCGCCATATCAGTAATACCTCCGCAACCCTTCACTAGAATGACACCATGAGATGCTTTACTGATAGAACACACACGGACTGGTTTATCATGTCATCTATTAGTGGCATGACTGACAGTGCAGCACTCCTGAAGTACTAGGCTAGATTGTCAGCCTGGACTATGGTGATCAGGGGTCAAAATGGGGCCTGAACTCATAACATGTAACTCAGATTCTGCACTCTGGTTGTACAACCTAGTTGAGCAGTCTTTCATTGATTCTGTTATGGTTATTATTCTATAGATTTATTGAGCATGCCCACAAGAAAATGACTGGTGACATAAATGTACTTTAATAATAAATTTACTTCAAACTTTGAGATGTAATGGCACTACTGACTGAGACACTCAAGGTAAAAATGAAGTGTTCAAAGGAGGTGCATGAAAATGATTCCAGGATTGAACGGCTTGTCATATGCAGAGCGTTTGATGATTCTAGGCATGTATTCACCAGAATTCAGAAGAATGAGGGGTAACTTCCTTGAAACCTATTGAATGGTGAAAGGCCTTCAGAGAATGGATGTGGAGAGGATGTTTCCTATGGTGGGAGAGACTAAGACCAGAGGACACAGCCTCAGAATAGAGGGGCATCCTTTTAGAATGGAGATGAGGAGGAATATTTTTAGCCAGAGAGTGAGTGAATCTGTGGAAGGCAGCTGTGGAGGCTAAGTCTTTATGTATATTTAAGGCAGAGGTTGATAGGTTCTTGATTTGCCATGAAGGGATATGGGGAGAAGGCAGGTGATTTGGAGCTGAGAGGAAAATTGGATCAGCCATGGTGAAATGGCAGAGCAGGCTCGATGGGCCAAATGGCCAATTTCTGCTCCTATATCTTATGGTCTTAAAGTCTTACGATGGAGGCCCAAAGCAGAAAGCCCAAAGCTTGACTAATCTGTTGGAGTTTTTCAAGGATGTAGCCAGGAAGTTAGACAGGGGAGATCCAGTGGATGTAGTGTACCTCGATTTTCAGAAGGTATTTGATAAGGTCCCACATAGGAGATTGGTGGGTAAAATCAAAGCTCAGGGCATCGGGGGGAAGACATTGACATGGATAGAAAACTGGTTGGCAGATAGAAAGCAAAGGGTAGCGGTAAATGGGTGTTTCTCAGAATGGCAGGTGGTGACTAGTGGGGTGCCACAGGGCTCGGTATTGGGACCACAGCTGTTTACCATTTACGATAACGATTTGGATGAAGGCATAGAAAATAACATCAACAAATTTGCTGATGATACTAAGCTGGGTGGCAGTATGACATGTGATGAGGATGTTAGGAGAATTCAGGGTGACTTGGATAGGCTGGGTGAGTGGGTAGATACTTGGCAGATGATGTTTAATGTGAATAAGTGTGAGGTTATCCACTTTGGGAGTAAGAACAGGAAGGCAGATTATTATCTGAACTGTGTAGAGTTAGGTAAGGGAGAAATACAAAGAGATCTAGGAGTCCTTGTTCATCAGTCACTGAAGGTGAATGAGCAAGTGTAGCAGGCAGTGAAGAAGGCTAATGGAATGTTGGCCTTTATTACAAAGGGAATTGAGTACAAGAGCAAGGAAATCCTCTTGCATTTGTACAGAGCCCTGGTGAGACCACACCTGGAGTATTGTGTACAGTTTTGGTCTCCAGGGTTAAGGAAGGACATCCTGGCTGTAGAGGAAGTGAAGCATAGATTCACGAGGTTAATTCCTGGGATGTCTGGACTGTCCTACGCAGAGAGGTTAGAGAGACTGGGCTTGTACACGCTGGAATTAAGGAGATTGAGATGGGATCTGATTGAAACATATAAGATTATTAAGGGATTGGACAAGATAGAGGCAGGAAATATGTTCCAGATGCTGGGAGAGTCCAGTACCAGAGGGCATGGTTTGAGAATAAGGGGTAGGTCATTTAGGACAGAGTTAAGGAAAAACTTCTTCTCCCAGAGAGTTGTGGGGGTCTGGAATGCACTGCCTCGGAAGGTAGTGGAGGCCAATTCTCTGGATGCTTTCAAGAAGGAGCTAGATAGGTATCTTATGGATAGGGGAATCAAGGGATATGGGGACAAGGCAGGAACCGGGTATTGATAGTAGATGATCAGCCATGATCTCAAAATGGCGGTGCAGGCTCGAAGGGCTGAATGGTCTACTTCTGCACCTATTGTCTATTGTCTATTGTCTAGAAGGTACACCAATGGCCATCTCTCATCCTGACCAAAAAGTATAACTTCTTCTCTACCTGGACAATGGGAAATTTGCATTCTTCCTACTTTGCAATAATAGAGGAAAGTTATACTCTTAACTTTGTTATATATTTAACTTTTGGATGAATAAGTTTTCCAGTCCTCAACTCTATGAACCAAAGATGGATGTCAGCAACATTAGAAGGATTTGTGCAAAAAGTGAAAGCAAAAAGGTGAAATGTGAAGAATTGTCTTAAATTATTATCTGTGGAAAACCGCTGATGGAATACTTAACTGGAGGAACATAGTTTAAGGAGGTGGGCAGTTATGAGGGTTTAAGAGGCTGATGCGGAGAATGGAAAACATGGGAAGAGAGTTGTACACACACACACACACACACACACACACACACACACACACACACACACACACACACACATGAATGTAAAAATCAAAAAGCACATTAAGAAGAAAGGCTCTGCAAATATGCTGCATGCATCTTTCATGGTCAAGGGTTTATAAAAGTGATATATTTACATGTCATTATTGTTCACAGAAGACTGTTCTCATGGGCATATTTTAGTATCCTTTTTGAAAACTATGGCTGTGAAGAGTATTGCTTACTGCCCTCTCATCTCCCTTCAGTTCCTATCAGAGGCTCATGCTGTACCTGTCGGAGCCACAGAGCTGGTGAGATGTTGTCAGCCCACGCTGGAGGCAAAATGCTGGCTCCAGATTTATAGTCACTTTCATCACCCAGTCAAGCAGAACACAGAGGCAATAGCGGTGCACTGTACAGGCAGCAACAAATCTCCCTCTTTCTCTGTACTGCCAAGCATTCGCCATTCAGTGGGGAATTGTAGCGGCTGCAAACACTAGCTCGAGGAAGATGGATTTCATTGGGAAACTGATTGATCAGTTCTGTGGCAATAGTCAAATGAAAGCTATTTTGTGGCTTTTCCTATAGTTTGCCCAGAAGTGTTTTTTTAACTTACATTAATCTACAATATCAGCTCTTAGATCATTTTCTTTGTCCATGAATTCAGGATATTCACCAATAAAAGATACAATCGAGCTGACACGAGATGAGTGTATTAGGGAGTCTGTTGCAATGTTTCCAGCAGAGAATACTTCAGCGTGAGCTGTCATGGACTGGGTGTTATAGACACCAGAAAATTGAGTGCATTTTCTGTTTTATTTTTTGCTTATTTCGACCTTTGGCCTATCAATAACATTTGTCAAGAAATATTGTGGTCATTTGTAAACAAGCAAATCCATATATTTTCATCCATTAAATAATTGTATTTGAGAATCCAGATTTTATTTTAATAAGCTAAATTACACAATACTTTTTTTTGAGAACTCAAGATGTTGCAATGATAAGCAGCAGACATTCACAACTGTGGTGTATAATCTAGAGCACATGCCCATTTATATCTAGAGTAAGTTTAAGCGTTGAGGAACCAGTGTGACATCTAGGCTCACAAAGCCAACGTCCAGGTGTGTAAGTACTGAGTTTGCGGACACTGTGACAAAATGTACTAAATATGTGAATTGAATTAACTTTATTTCTTACATCCTTCACATACGTGAGGAGTAAAAATCTTTACGCTTCCATCTGAATGTGCATTTTGCAATTAATAGTAATTTGTAATAAATAGTGTATGTACAATAGGCAGTCAATATACCATAGAACTATAATTGTATCAGCGTGAACTAATCAGTCTGGTGGCCTGGTGGAAGAAGCTGTCCCAGAGCCTGTTGGTCCTGGCTTTTATGCTGCAGTACAGTTTCCCAGATGGTAGCAATTGGAACAGCTTGTGGTTGGGGTGACTTGGGTCCCCAATGATCCTTCGGGTCCTTTTTACGCACCTGTCTCTGTAAATGTCCTGAATATTGGGAAGTTCACATCTATAGATGTACTGGGCTATCCGCACTACTCTCTGCAGAGTCCTGCAATTGAGGGAAGTACAGTTCCCATACCAGGCAGTGATGCAGCCAGTCAGGATGCTCTCAATTATGCCCTGTAGAAAGTCCTTAAGATTTGGGGACTCATGCCAAACTTCTTCAACAATCTGAGGTGAAAGAGGTGCTGCTGTACACAGTGGTATGCATTGACCACGTGAGATCCTCAATGATGCGTATGCCAACGAGCGTAAAGCTGATCACCCTCTCAACCCCAGATCCATTGATGTCAATAAGGGTTAGCCTGTCTCTGTTCCTCCTGTAGTCCACAACCAGCTCCTTTGTTTTTGCGACACTGAGGGAGAGGTTGTTTTCTTGACACCATTGTGCAGGGTGATGACTTCTTACTTGTGGGCTGCCTCCTTATTATTTGAGATAAGGTCAATCGATGTAGTATCACTGGAAAAACACTGAGCACACCTCGAGTTACTATCATTTAAGTGTGCACAAACTAATCTGCTAAATGTTTAAAAGCTAAAGAAACCAAGTGGTAGGTCCCACTCAAGTCCTCTACAGTCTGTAGGTTGAATCTGAAACGATTTTAATTGTCACTTCAGTATTTCCCTCCAATGGCCTTTACCAAGTATGGTTTTTCAAGATTCAATAACTTTTGTGCTAATGTTTACTGTTATCTCAGTGCTGTTGTGAAACTTTTTCCAGATCTCCAGCTACTCTCCAAGTTAAAATTACATCTTAATTTCTTTTCAGGGGCATGTTGCCCAGTTGATAATTATTTGGGATATTGTCACACCCCCACCCTAACCCCCCACCGTCCCAGATCACATCATCCAATAATCACTACAAATCCCTACTGAAATCGGCTAACATTTCCAAGTAGTCTGAATGTGTAGTAGCATGGAACTAAACTGACAGGTACTTCACAGTTGGACTCATGAACTTTTCAACATTTATACCAGTTAAGTGGCTCGTTAACTGCTTGAGAAGTATCATTACTGCAAATGTGTTGTGATTGGCTGCTGGTTTGCCATTACTGTTAATAAATTTGCTTTCTCAGAAATGTGTCTCTCAAAGCCACATTTCAGACTTTGTTAGTTTTCCTCTTGGTACAATGAAATGTTGGCGGTCTTCCCATTTTGCAATAAAACAGGAAAGTCATCTCCAGATGTCTTTTGAAGTGTTATACAAGGCATCTGAAAGACTTATTTAGAGTGGCAGGCTCAAACCATTTGCTCAGAAGTGACAATATCACCGAGGCTGCAAAATGCCTCAGCCGCTGAAGTCCTTAGCAACGGTGTAACCGTGCAGGAATTTGGCCCGCTGGATCTCACTAGGTGCAAAGTAAGTTCTCATAAAGAGCAAGATGATAATGACCAGATAACCTAATTTGGTTTGTTGACTGAGGGATAAGCGTTGCTCAGGTGATGGGGGGAATAACTTCCCCGCTCTTTGAAATTTGGGGCAGCATGGTGGCATAGTGTTTAGCGTGATACTTTACAGCGCCAGCGACCCTGCTTTAATTCCCACCGCTGCCTGTAAGGAGTTTGTCTGTTCCCCCCACGTCAGTAGGTATCTCCGAGTGCTCTGGTCTCCTCCCACAGTACAAAGATGTATTGATCGGTAGGTTAATTGGTCATTATAAATTATCCCATGAATGGGCTAGGGTTAAATTGGGTTGGAAGGGCCTACTCTGCCTGTATCTAAATAAATAATGTCAAGAGTAGATTTACATTTAGCTCAGAAAGCAGAAGGAAGCTCAGTTTATTATTTCCTCTGCAAGGAGGTACTTCCTACCCCTTCTCATCTAGATCCACATATTGTTTGTGAGCTGTCATGCACCCCTTGCCCACCCTTGGCTACTTCCCCTCTCTCTTCCAGTCCAGATGAAGGGTCTTGACCCAAACCATCAATCTCCATTGATGCAGCCTCACCTGCTGCGTGGCCCAGCTCTTATTTTGCTCTCCACTCATTACTGTGATTGAGAGACCACCTGGACCTTTTGTGGAGGAGTACTTAAAACTTCTGGTATCAGTGCAAAGAAGCAACTCTGTAACCAAAGAGTATTCAGATGGTAAAGGATTTTAGATGTTTATAAGGAATATTTCAATCAGGATCCATTGAGTATAAGTTAACCCAGTATTACAACAGAACCTTTGATCTTCAATCCGACATTTTCTTCTGTCTGATTGACAGGTACAGTACCGTCCCACCCAATCCTTAATCATGGCACTCTCCAAAAGTACTTCTTCTTGAATCTTGAAAGCCCTTAACTCCGAGTGGAGTCATCAGTATGTTCTCCCCTTGGCCACATGGACTTCCTGAGTGTGCTCCAGTTATCTCTCACATTCTAAAAAGGACGCACACACTAGGGTTAGTGAATTGTGGGCATGCTATATTGGCACCAGAAGCATGTGTTGGTCATAAGCACAAACAACGCATGTAAGTTTCAATGTCTTACAAATAAAACTAATCTCTTTAATCTCTGAAGGTAATTGTGGAGGAGGACCACTGGCGGAAGAGAATTTTAAAAGGTGACGGGTTCCACTGTGAAGATGAGTGGGGCACAAGATTAGTCAGACGTCTGGGTGCCGAACAACTAGTTGGGAGGAGTGGTGAAGACTCATTGAGGACATGGTCAGTGAGTTTGGATCAGACAGAAAAATCATCCAGATGAAGATTGGTCGGGGAGATCACCAGGAGGGCGTGAGGGATTTGGTAGTGAGAGGCATGACCAGGAAAGAAATTTTAAAGAAGGTCAAACACCAGATGCCCGGCCAATGCCCAGGTCAGTTGGACTCCTTTAAATAAACCTCGAAAAGATCTAGCCCCCAGATCTTTCAGTTTGAGCTTCACACCATTCAGCGAACTTTGTCTGTACAGTTCAAATTTGCATATGACTGCAAAATGAGCACTGCATACACTGCCCAGTGGACTCTGCACATGCGTGCTATGTCCCCAAGCAGGAAACGCATCTTACTTTTGGAGATGTGCTGTGGTGCACTATGTATCCAACTTCATTAGCCAACGAGGTGATTAAAAAATCTGTCCCATTGCTCACAGAAAGATTGTACTGCATGACAGTATTTCTAGGCTTTTGAATTTAATTCGGGTCACCATGCTGATTGCAGAGTTAATTGTTCTTTATGCAAACATGTTCACAAATAGACCTTTGCATCTCAAGTGATTTAACAGAAATAAACCAGTGAAGTTTCAGCGACAGATTGAAACAAAGAGCACCTCGGATTTATCTGCTCACCTTCAATGTCATGTTGTAGCATTATCTAAGCCATGTCAGTGAATATGGGGCCGTTGACAGTGAATTGCTAGATATGACATGAAGATTATGTAACTACAAGTAAAACAAACCTATTATTTAATTCTTGAGAGTCAGGTAAGCAGATGTGAAATGATTAGGGAAGAAAACAACAATGTTTTGAAAATTACTGAAGAGGTAGCAGAGGGTAATCAGAGTCAAGAACTCAGCTGCAGAGAAGTAATAATTTCCTTTTTCATCCTATGTGCTTCATGGCAGTGATACCTGCTGTAGATTTCAACTTTTGTCCTTGAACTTAAAATTCTGAGTTCTCTAACATCATTTTCCGTCCAGGAAATTTTATTGGCAACTGTTTAAAATAATCTCTGGCAAGATTATGAAAACAATTTATAGAGTAGGGTATGTTAATGTAATCAGTTTTAATACCTGATAAGACCATAAGATACAGGAGCAGAAGTAGACCATTCAGCCCATCAGTCCTGCTCTGTCATTCAATCATGGGCTGATCCAATTCCTCCAGTCGTTCCCACTCCCCTGCTTTCTCCCCATACCCTTTGATGCCCTGGCTAAACAAGAACCTATCTATCTCTGCCTTAAATACACCCAATGACTTGGCCTCTACAGCTGCTCGTGGCAACAAATTCCACAGATTTACCACCTTCTGACTTAAGTAATTTCTCCGCATCTCTGTTCTAAAAGGGCATCCTTCAATCCTGAAGTTGTGCCCTCGTGTCCTGGACTCCCCTACCATGGGAAATAACTTTGCCATATCTAATCTGTTCAGGTCTTTTAACATTCGGTATGTTTCTAAGAGTTCCTCCCCTCATTCTCCTGATCTCCAGGGAATACAGCCCAAGAGCTGCCAGACGTTCCTTATACAGTAACACTTTCATTCCTAGAAGCACTCTCATGAATCTTCTCTGAACCCTCTCTATTATCAGTATATCCTTTCTAAAATAAGGAGCCCAAAACTGCACACGATACTCCAAGTGTGGTCACACAATTGCCTTATAGAGCCTCATCATCACATCCCTGTTCTTATATTCTATACCTCTAGAAATGAATGACAACATTGCATTCGCCTTTTTCACCACAGACTCAACCTGGAGGTTAATCTTTAGGGTATCCTTTTGCATCTCTGCATTTTGAATTCTCTCCCCATCTAGGTAATGGTCCGCCTGTTTATTTCATCCACCAAAGTGCACCACCATACACTTTCCAATGAGATTACATTTCTCTCCATATTTTTGATGAGTTTATTGGCTTTGATTATTCCTCTGGAGTGGAATGTTCCTATCCAGGTTCTGGTTACTACATACATTTTCAATGTAACTTTATCTATGACTAACTAGCCTTTTATAAACATGCTGAACTAGTGCAAAGATATCCAACATACCAATGCAGTTTCTATTAAATTCCTTCTAGGAACTGGAATTTAATGTTTCCCTGTGAGATGGAAAAATCTTCAGGAAAATGGGGTTATGGGGAGTGATGCAGGGATTGCTATCACTTTTAAAAGTTTCTTAAATTTAAATTACTTTGCTGTTTTGTGTGACAATAAAGCACTTTGAATATTAGCATAAATCGTCTCACATTCTTGCTCGAAATAAAAAAAGTTACAGATCCAAAATTTATCCCAACTCCCAAAGCACATGCTTCAGTTAGCAGTACAGAGAAAGAGCTGCTGTCTGAGATTTGGTAAGGTCATTAAAAGAAAACCACCAATGTCTCTCCAAGTGGAAGTTAAAAATCCCAAGGTAGAATTTGATATGGAGTACGGGCCATTCCACCTTAAACAGAGGTAGAGAGCATTGAAAACTTCAAATCACGAGGTGTAAACATCATCAATAGCATGCACTGGTCCAAACACATTGATGTCATAGCCAAAAAAGCTTACCAATGCTTCTACTTCCTCAGAAGGCTAAAGAAATTCAACATAGCCCCATCAACTCTTCTCAATTTTCATCGACGCACCAGAGTAGATGTCCAGCCTGATGCTTCAGGGCCTGGTACGGTGGTTGCTCTGCACAAGAGTGCAAGAAACTGAAGAGGGTTGTGGACACCGATCGGCACACCACAGGAACCAGCCTCCCTTCTGTGGATTCTGCCTGCCTCAGTAAATCAGCTGTGATCCCACCTCCCCCAGCAGACATTCTCCCTTCTCCCCTCTCCCATCGGGCAGAAGATGCAAAAGCCTGAAAGCACACACAGCCAGGCTCAAGGACGGCTTCCACCCCTCTGTTATAGGACTCTTGATCAGACGTCTTGTACGATAAGATGGACTCTTGACCTTGTTATGATCTTGCACTTAATCATTAACGAGCACTGCACTTTTCTGGCAGCTTTTACATTTTATTCTGCGTTGTTATTATTTTACCTGATTCGAACTCTATGTGCTGTATAATGATTTGATCTTTATGAATGGGATAACAAGACAAACTTTTCACTGTATCTTGGCACATGTGACTATAACAGACCAATACCAACTGAGTTCACCAATAAAAGTTTGTCATTTTCTTGCTATCTGCAGCTAGTGACCATGCATGTCTGTACAACAATCAGCCCTCTGATTTTTTTAAAATATGAGATCCTTCTAATATTTTTCTAGTTTAATCTGATTCATTAAAACCTCTCCAAGTGTGGCAGACATAAAAAAGTGAGCTTAAATAATCTATATCATTAGCCTGCAATAAATAATATACATTCCACTTTGTTTCATAAATACAAACCCAGAGTCATATAAATTATTTAATTCATGATGCTGTTTATAGAAGTTCAATTTTAATTTTTTTTTGTAAAATATGTAAATGAACATTATAAAAATGAACACTGAAGTTATTGGACACTTATCCAAACTGTGTGAACTGTCTGAATGAAACAAAACATTCAACACTAGGGGGGACGCCTATTTATATATCTCAACTAAATTTGTTTTGTGGTAAAGGATAAATATTACTTCTTGTTAATATTCTAATGAATGAGCAAGCTCATGAGATTTCTATCATGTTCTGTAGAGATCTCCATTGAGAGAACTGTAAAATGTACTCAGCTGTCAAAAGTAAATGATGCTTGCATTAAAAAAGGAATTGTTTGTATATTAAACATGCCATATGTATGCAAGATAATTCTGACTGAGGTGCATATCTATAATGGAGATTGTAACTGTGGTTGGATTCATTATATATGTATTTACTCATCCAATTTCTGTATCTCAGACGGAACAAAATTATGTTTTGCCCACTGTTTTACTGTTCTACCCTGCATTAGGTTTGATTTACATACTTCTTTCTTTGATATGTTACCTTAGCAACAGTTCTCTCCTTTGGTTCTCCTTCCTCATAAGATTATCTGAGTGGAGATTGTTTAACTGGTATTATGCTGAGGGAGGTCTATATTTCTATGCATACTGTGTGTGTTTACCAATAGGGAGTTGAAAGCATAGCAATTATCTTTGGCTCCTTATGGGCACAAAAAAATGAAATTTCTACACAGTAAACAAATCATCACTAGATCACTGTAAGTGCAATGGTGAAAGATTAATGATTTGCCTAGAGATGTGAATTCACCCCTTTTAGTGCATTAAACTTGTGTTGCATATTGCATGAATGACCACTTCTGTCTCCCAAAATATTTGCAAAATTAGAAAAATGTACAGAAAGATGTCTTGGCGTGGAGCACTCAAATGCGAGTGTTAAAATGAGTCCGCATCTGTTCCTGTTGGGACCTCCGTGCATCTGCCACATCATTGGTGCGTTGACCACAAGGGAAAGGGGTGATGCTTCAGGAACTCCCTTGATGGCAGCCACAGGCCTGCAGCAGAAAATGCTGCCTCCAGGGTGGGAGCGGGCTGGGGAGAAACATTAGGAGCAGCAAACAACGCTCTCCAAGGTGTATCTAAGCAATAAGCTAGCCCGACTGCCTTTCACGCTGCAAGGGACCCCCTTGACTGCATAGTGCTGCCTCACGAAGATGCCAGCGAACACACGCAGTTGACAGTGGTTGAAAAGAAGGGTTATGCTCAGTGAGTGAAGCTCTGGCGAATTACACTCAGTGGCCACTTTATTATGTACCTCCTCTTCGCGGTCTACTGCTGCTGGAGCCCATCCACCTCACGGTTCGACATGTTGTGCATTCAGAGATACTCTACTGCACACCACTGTTGATTATTTCACACCACATGCTTATTTCAGCTACTGTCAGCTTTCTGTCAACTTTAACCAGTCTGGCCATTCTTCTCTAACTTCTCTTATTAACAAAGCTTTTTCACCCGTAAAACTGCTGTTCACTGGATATTTTTTTCACATCATTCTCTGTAAACTATAGAGACTGTTGTACAAGAAAATCACAGATCAAAAGTTTTTGAGATACTCAAATCACCCCATCTGGCACCAACAATCATTTCCCAATCAAAGTCATGTAGATGACTTTACTTCCCCATTCGGAACAACTGAATCTCTAGACCATGTCAGCATGCTTTTCTGCACTGAGCTGCTGCCGCATGATTGGTGGATTAGATATTTGCAATCTTGAGTGGGTATACCTGATACAGTGGCACTGAGTATTTGCATCAATTTATTGTCTATTGGAAAGTGAGGCTGGGAGATGCTGGGTGCAGGAACATTGATGAGACCGCGCAAAGCGTTTCATTGCCATCTCATTCCAGAGAACAGTTGACGTGCTTGCGGTTTGTGAGTGAATCATTTTCTATTGCATTCGAGAAAACGTGCACAGTGCAACCTATGACATGAATAGCTGCCCATGCAACACTGGACACACTAAATGAATCAAATCCGGAGGTGCTTGGGCCAGTTTCCGTACGGACACTTTATTGTTCTCAGGCAATCCCCCAGGATAAAGCATGAATTCTTCTGTTCCAGCTCTGTGAATATTAATGTGACTTAAGAGGCCAATCACAGACTGGGGAAGAAGCTGCTGAGGAGGTGAAGTTACCTCTTCTGCACGCTTCTGATGACTCGATTAATTCATTGCCTTTCCTTGCCCAGTTAGAGGAGTCATGTACCAATTATTCCCAGGAAACATGTTACGCTTTAACAAGGAAGCTTGAAAACATTCTTGAAACATCCTCCTTGTAACAGCTCACTGTGGCAGAGCTTGGAGTCGAGCGCCTGTCAGGAGTCCTTCTTGCAAATGCTGTGGTCTGCCTATTGAAGCAAATATATTGAAGCAATTGAACAAATTGAAGTATAATCAAAGCCTTGAAAAAGTTAGCCCAGGAGGGGGTTCTAGCTTTGGTGTGGCTATTCTGACATTTGATTTGGAGGACTTCGCAAAGGAGTTTGAGGAGATTCAGTCTGTCAACAAAGACCCAAGCTAATTTCTACAGATGTACTGCGGAAAAGAATCTGTCTGATTGCATCAGTGTGTGGTATGGACACTCCAGTGCATAGGATCATATTGAATTGAATTGACTTTATTTCTTACATCCTTCACATACATGAGGAGTAAAAATCTTTACGTTACATCTCCATCTAAATGTGCAATGTGCAATCATAGTAATTTATAATAATTTATAATAAATAGAACAGTTAATGTAACATAGAAATACACTCATATCAGCCTGAGTTAATCAGTCTGACTGCCTGGTGGAAGAAGCTGTCCTGGAGCCTGTTGGTCCTGGCTTTTATGCTGTGATACTGTTTCTCGGATGGTAGCAGTTGGAATAGATTGTGGTTGGGATGACTCAGGTCCCTAATGATCTTTCAGGCTCTTTTCTCACACCTGTCCTTGTAAATGTCCTGAAACATGGGAAGTTCACATCTACAGATGCGCTGGGCTGTCCGCACCACTCTCTGCAGAGTCCTGCGATTGAGGGAAGTACAGTTCCCATACCAGGCAGTGATGCAGCTAGTGAGGATGCACTTAATTGTGCCCCTGTAGAAAGTTCTTAGGATTTGGGGGCCCATACCAAACTTCCTCAACCTTCTGAGGTGAAAGAGACGTTGTTGTGCCTTTTCCACCACACAGCTGGTATGTACAGACCACGTGAGGTCCTCGGTGATGTGGATGCCAAGGAACTTAAAGCTGTTCACCCTCTCAACCCCAGATCTATTGATGTCAATAGGGGTTAGCCTGTCTCCATTCCTCTTGTAATCCACAACCAGCTCCTTTGTTTTTGTGACATTGAGGGAGAGGTTGTTTTCTTGACACCACTGTGTCAGAGAGATAACTTCCTCCCTGTAGGCCACCTCATTATTGTTTGAGATTAGGCCAATCAATGTAGTGTCATCGGCAAATTTAATTAACAGATTGGAGCTGTGAGTGGCGACAGTCATGGGTACACAGGGAGTAAAGGAGGGGACTCAGTACACAGCCCTGAAGGATTCCTGTGTTGAGAGTCAGAGGGGTGAAGGTGAGGGAGCCCACTCTTACCACCTGACAAGAAGTCCAGGATCCAGCTACACAAGGCAGGGTCAAGGCCGAGGTCTCTGAGCTTTCCGTCAAGCCTGGGTGGATTTATGGTGTTGAATGCTGAACTGTAATCCAGGAACAGCATTCTTACATAGGTATCCTTCTTCTCCAGAGGTGTGAGGACGGTATGTAGAGCAGTGGCTATTGCGTCGTCTGTCGCAAGAGGCTTCAGAGGGTAGTTGGCTCAGCCAGCCCCATCACAGGCACAAACCTCCTCACCGTTGAGGACATCTTTCAAAGGCAATGCCTCAAGAAGGTGGCATCCATCATTATTGGACATGAACTCTTCTCATTCCTACCATTGTGGACAGGAGCCTGAAAAAGCACTCTCTACATCTTAGGAACAGTTTCTTCCTGTCTGCCATCAGATTTCTGAATGGTCCATGAAACCATGAGCTCTACCTTGTTATTCATTTTTGAAATATCTATTTATTGATTCATTTTTTAATCTATTTCTCTATCTATCCATTTATTTTTATATTAACTCGGAGTAATTTGTTATGCCTGCACTGTATTGCTGCCGCAAAACAACAAATTTTATGACTTATGTCAATGACCAGAAACCGGCTTCTGATTCTGTTTCTGAGGTAGTATTGCTGCTATACCTGCAGTAAGTATTTTCAGTGGTTGCTGTATGCATGTAGCTTATGTCTTAGAAGTAAGGCCATGGATGACTGGTGCCCAGTAGACTGTGAACATTGTGCCAGGTCTGCTGGCTAGATCTTCAGACGTTCTTCTCAGACTTTGCGGGTAATGGTGAATTTCATAACCAATAGGTACCTCCTCTCATATGTTGCTCTCAAAAGATGGCAAGTGGCCCATGTTTCCCACAGTGTCATCATACATCTTCATGCTTGTGAACAGAGGAGGAACAAATGATTCAAATGGTTCAAAAGGTTCAATTTTATATCAGAGAATATATACAGTATACAACGTGAAATTCTTACTCTTCACAAACATCCATGAAACAAAGAAAGCCATTGAGTGAATAGCTGAAATATCAGAACCCCAAAGTCCCTCCTCCCCCCCACACTCAATCAGCAGAAGGGCCTCCCCCTCCCACTTGCACTGACCCCTCTCCACCCCCCACATCATGCAAGCAATCACAAAAGCTGTCAAAGAGACCTTGATCTAGAGTCCATCAAAAAACGAGCTACATTTTCTCAGTGTGTTACATAAGGCCAATTTTCTTGCTCACTTCACTGAGTAAGTCAACGATGACTGAGGTTTTGTCTCCAAACTTGCATGGATGCAAGTATCGTCCGTAGATCGATGAGCCTGGCGTGACCCTGCTGCTTGGATGGAGACAGTATAGGTTGAATAGTTTTTCACTAGCATTGTACAGGCTGCAAATTGGGGGCACGCGGCCCTCAGCATGACCAAGTATGTTTGGTGTGAGTGTCAGTGAACAGGGATCTTCACTGCAAGAGTCGGGAAACATTGGAGCAGAAATGCCGATCTTCAATATCTCCCATCCCATACTGAGCTCAATGTCTGCCAGCACCTGCTACAACCATCAAAACTCCCCTTTAAGATGTGGTAAATAGTGGAAGCCACATGTGATTAATACCCTGCTGAGTTAGGCAAGCAACCAACAGTCCCATCGACACTGGCTGTAGCAATCATGCTGGTGAACATGAAACCTATCATCAGTGGTTTGAAAAGGAAAAACCCTGCATTTATATACCCCTTATCATCTATGTTTCAATGACTAAAGCATTTTTTATCCAATGAAGTATCTTTAAAGAGCTGTCACTAGTGGTGTTCAACTCTTCTTCTCTTGGTTTACAACTGCATTGGGGTGGAATTGGATAAGTCCTGTGGTTGAAACAATGTACAGTGATCTATACCTTCCCATCATTATTTCTCAGTAAAAACACAGCAATTATTGGGAGCAAGAGGCAAGGTTTAATCCCGCATTGAGATTCCCCTTGGCTGATTATGTTGTGATAGTTTACTTTTGCAGAGACGATGCTGAGGATGTTCTACAAGTCTGTGGTGGCTATCATGTTTGCTGTTGTGTGCTGGGGCAGGAGCTGAGGGTAGCAAACACCAACAGAATCAACAAACTCATTCATAAGGCCAGTGATGTTGTGGGGGTGGAACTGGACTCTCTGACGGTGGTGTCTGAAAAGAGGATGCTGTCCAAGTTGCATGCCATCTTGGACAATGTCTCCCATCCACTCCATAATGTACTGGTTAGGCACAGGAGTACATTCAGCCAGAGACTCATTCCACCGAGATGCAACACTGAGCGTCATAGGAGATCATTCCTGCCTGTGGCCATCAAACTTTACAACTCCTCCCTCGGAGTGTCAGACACCCTGAGCCAATAGGCTGGTCCTGGACTTATTTCCACTTGGCATGATTAACTTATTATTATTTAATTATTTATGGTTTTATATTGCTATATTTCTTCACTATTCTTGGTGCGGCTGTAATGAAACCGAATTTCCCTCGGGATCAATAAAGTATGTCTGTCTGTCTGTCTGTAAGTACTGTCTGGAGCCTTGCATTACCATTCTACCATGTATAGATATCACTATAGTGATTATCACCGTATTCATGGCCTCATTCCAAGGAAAACTCCTCTGAAAATCTACAAAATGTAGGCCTAGTTTCTATTGTAATTTCAACTTGTACAAGAGGAAGCTGCATGCATCTTAAGGTACTTACTGATTGCTAGGCTGTTACATTCACAGAAAGAAGTCATCACAGATGGTGTGTGAATAAAGCAAGCAAATTATTATTTTAATCAAGTATTTGTTCGATATTTCTATTTGAAGAAGCAACAGGGAGCCTGAGTTGATTTTTTTTTCATTCCCCCAGTAGATTTTCTCGGTTGTTTTACCCTAATAGTAACACCGGTACCTCAGAGGCTTACATTTGGCGCAGATCTACATCTGCCTCAGGTTCTGTAAACTTTAGAAGAAAGGGAGATTTTGAACGTGACATTCTCTTCCTGTTCCTAGTAAGATCAAGCTCATTTTCAAATGGAACATTTTTTAATGTACTGGATCATAGGCAGATGTGCACTACTGTCCTATTCACTTCTCAGAGACAATGATGGCAAAATACATACGTTAATACACACCTTCCTTGTCCATTTCATCATGACACAAAACACTTTAAACCCAAAGAGTTATTTTTTGAAGTGCTGTCATTGTTAATATATAATTCTTACCCCATTTGGAGTGGTGTAAAGTTAAAGACTTCTTGTCTTTCCTGCAACCAGAACAAGCTGACATCTGAACAGTTTACAGTGCCGTGTTCTTTTCAGAGATTTTGTTCTCAGGATATACAGTATGCAGCAGTCCTTCTACTGATTCCACGTACATATTAAAATATTGTGCAGGGTTATCTTTCCAGTACACATTGTCCATCTTCCTTGTGCGTCTGAATAGCAACAACCCAGTGACATAATTTATTCCACAACACACAAAATCAGCACGATGTCAATGATGCTTTCAGTTTGCCAGTTGTCACCGATTTCTTTGCCGATTGTTTGTGACCATCTTAAGATAAAGTGAAAGCGATTTTTTGCATAATATTTTGAAACTAGTATTAGTGGGTTGAGATACAGTGTATGCATCTATAGTTATATATGGTCATGCAACTATTTTAGTTTTGAAGCAACCTAAAAAATCAATATTAAAGTGTGATTTTATTTGCATGGTTAGTACTGAGCATTAGCCTTGAGAGCTGCGTTATTTCAAAGTTAATGGTGAGTAATCTTGGCACTGTGGAGTAACACAAATATTCTAAACCCATTTGGCACATGCTGCCAGATTGCTTTTATAGGGAAATTGCTTCTCTTCTGAAGACTTGTATTAAGCTAGTTGAGCTTGTTATTGCTGAAATTGTAGCTAATTAGAGAGGAAGCACGTGATGCTGCAGTTCTCGAGGAATGCATTGTTTTACATTACTGCAGGCCAGGGTTTCTATTGATCCCTTGCTTAATGGTATTGGTCCGTGACATTAGAAAGGCTGGGAACCCAGCTGTAGAAAGAGTTTGGCAAATAATGCATCATGGCATTGCTAATGGTGGAAAATAACCAACCTTCTAATGGAGAGTTTCAATACAAAATAGTCCGTCAAAAATCAGCATTACTAAGAGAAACAGTCATGGGTTCCTTGCAGGGTGCACAATCCAACGCATTCAATCAGTTTCCCTTCAGTTAATGTGTACATCTGTGTAGGTTACTGACTGTCGTGTCTTCCCGGCAGTCTTAGAGGATCTGGTAACATCGGAGCCCTTTTCAGAATCCATTGCAAAGCCCCACATCTACAACAGCCTCAAAGTTCTTGGAGACTGTTCGTATGCAAGTCATGCAATCTGCACAATGATTTTTGATGGGACTATCTGATGTCACCTTGATTTTTGTCCTCATCCTGTGTGTCGGGGTGGAGATAACTTCTCTACCAAAGGTGATCCTCCCCTCCGCTAGCCTGCAGGTCACCCTTGCGCAAGGTGTAGCACCTGCTTAGCCCCCCGATCAGGACCACGTGAAGCCAAGAGAGCAGGTGGTGGATGGTCATATGAGTAGCTGGTGCATATCACAAGTCCTGGTTATGCCAGGTAGACAATCTCTGAAGAGTGTTGATAATAGCTGGGTGTCACCCGTCTTGTAAAGACACTGCCCAGGACAGGGCAATGGCAAACCACTTCTGTAGAAAAAATTGCCGAGAACACTCATGGAGATGGAAAGACCATGATCGCCTACATCATATGGCATGGCACATAATGAAGGGGCCTTTGTGAGAGTAAGGTAAAAAGTGTTGTGAGAACGCTGATCCACTCCTGTAGGACTGCTTGCATCTCGCGTCTCAGAAAGCTAAAGACAGTCGAGAGCTTCTGTAAGAATTAACCCATGAGACTCTCACAGATCCTGCTACTGTGGCTGTCAACTGCATCTCCGATTCTTGTGCAAACCAGAGGTGCTCCTCAATTAATAACAACAGTTGGCATATGATTGAGCCCACTGGGAAGCCAAATAACACAATTTGACTTCTTAAAGTTTTCAAGGCCAAGAGAGGTGTTGTTCTGTGGTTTTAGATTAATGCATCAGAGCTTCACACAAGTTATGGCAAATCCTCAGACTCTCTGTCAAATGTCATAATCTTCCTGGCAGAAAGATCAATGTATTTAACAGTGTCCAGTTTATAAGAGTTGTTTTACCCTATAAATGATTGGCCCCTGAATGCTGTTTCCTGGAATTTGGTGAGTGCACATAATCGTCAGTTGGTGGTGCACCAACAAATAGTTGATGTGACTGCCTGTGTCCGTAAGATTCAGTAATAGCCTAGGTATCAGGCATTATATGTCCTGAACAACTGTTGTACTCCCACAGCCCCTTTTAATGGAATAACCTCCTGTACAGAACCTTGTCAAATTCTATTCAGAAATTCAAATGCCTTCCACACAGCTCGTCAACAAAACTTCATCTGTCAGAAAAGAAGTCTCTTTTATAAATCCATGTTGCTTTCTCTAATCATATTGTGATTTTCTAAGTGCTGGTCACTACTTCCTAAAAATAGATTTTAGCATTTTTTACACAAGCGATGGTGGACTGCAGTTATGTTTCTTCTTTTTTCCTCTCCAGAGTTACAATTGCTCCCATTCCAATCCATGCTATCCAGGGTATTCTGGAAAAACTAAGCCAGTGGGAGCACCATCATCGTGGTGAGATCCTTTACGTTACCAGCAATCGGGTTTGCTGGTATTTCCCGATATTTAGATTATTTCATTTCTCTACAACACATCTGCATAGTCTATTGTGCCTTTATGGTAATAATTCTGTTAATTCAAGTACTACTTACTTTTCGCCTTATTTATCTATCTATCTGTCTATCTATCTACTTATCTATCAATCTACTTATCTACTTATATAAATTTGGACTTCATGTCAAAATTTATATTTGGACAAAAGGCAGCATGGAAGGGCACAAGAAACAAGTTCTGAAATTATCCCAAAGTTATTATTTTTAATTGATTGCGATACATCAACGAATTTACCCAACTAACCTACCAACCAACCTACCAAATAGTACGTCTTTGGAAGAGAGGAAACCCAAGCAGTCACAGGGAGAACATACAAACTCCTTACTTCCACAGGAAGCAGCGGGAATTGAACCCGGATCGCCTGTACTGTAAAGCGTTGTGCTAAGCACTACGCTACCATGCCGCCAGCGGAAGTGACCAGGTGTGCGGGAACGCATTGCAACACGTTTTGCAATGTGGACCATGCACACTAAAAGCACTTGATTATGAGATTTAAGTGGAAGCAGAATAAAATGAAGGAAAGTTAGCTATAGAGTCTCTGTATCTGTACTCTTACCTGGCTATTCCTTATCGTGAGTGACTTTGGGTTAACAATATTGCTGAAGGAGGCTTCTTCTACTATTGTCAATGTTTACAATTTCAGGCCTCCTCGTACTGTTGTAACCTTTCCCTGGGTTGGCCATTTTCTTTTGTTGGAACAGCATACGTAGGCAACCAAAGACAGAAAGACATGTGTGGGAGAGGCAATGATCCAACCACAGCCTAATTGTAAAATCCCTTTACGTTTTCATCTCTCACTCTGTAACTTTCTACAACCATGCAAATCCTATGGAGCTCATTATTTTTTCACCTTAGTTCAACAGTGATCACATTTCAAGATGATGTCATTGACGGTGAAATGCCTTGGCCTAGCTGAGGCTGTGGGAGCCACTATGTAAATGAAGATTTCCCTTTTCTTCCCTTGCGGTTGCACCCTCTTCTTCAGATGTTAAGCCCTGGAAAATTCTTCCTAAAACTCTTTCAGACATTCTTAGTAGTCACGTCATCAGTTTAGGATTTCTATCATCTGTGCTGATTTCTTTACAGTTCCAAGTCAAGTACTATCCACTGGACACGTCCATGAAAAGATCTGCAGTAAAGATGCTATATAACAAATCATTGTAAATGCACAATGAAGACTGTGTATTTCCAGGATCAAAGATCAGGGATGAACTTTACCCATCATATATTTACGTGTATTAAAGTTTGCAGTGATGTGTTGCCATGACATGCAACAAAAATGACTTTCAAGGACTCTTCATCTCATGGTCTCAATACTTATTGCTTATTATTTATTATGATTATTCCTTTCCTTTGTATTTGCATAGTGTTGTTGTTGGTTGAACACCCAAGTTGATGCAGTCTTTCAATAGACAATAGACAATAGACAATAGGTGCAGAAGTAGACCATTCGGCCCTTCGAGCCTGCACCACCATTTTGAGATCATGGCTGATCATCTACTATCAATACCCGGTTCCTGCCTTGTCCTCATATCCCTTGATTCCCCTATCCATAAGATACCTATCTAGCTCCTTCTTGAAAGCATCCAGAGAATTGGCCTCCACTACCTTCCGAGGCAGTGCATTCCAGACCCCCACAACTCTCTGGGAGAAGAAGTTTTTCCTTAACTCTGTCCTAAATGACCTACTCCTTATTCTCAAACCATGCCCTCTGGTACTGGACTCTCCCAGCATCTGGAACATATTTCCTGCCTCTATCTTGTCCAATCCCTTAATAATCTTATATGTTTCAATCAGATCCCCTCTCATTCTCCTTAATTCCAGCGTGTACAAGCCCAGTCTCTCTAACCTCTCTGCGTAAGACAGTCCAGACATCCCAGGAATTAACCTCGTGAATCTACGCTGCACTTCCTCTACAGCCAGGATGTCCTTCCTTAACCCTGGAGACCAAAACTGTACACAATACTCCAGGTGTGGTCTCACCAGGGCTCTGTACAAATGCAAGAGGATTTCCTTGCTCTTGTACTCAATTCCCTTTGTAATAAAGGCCAACATTCCATTAGCCTTCTTCACTGCCTGCTGCACTTGCTCATTCACCTTCAGTGACTGATGAACAAGGACTCCTAGATCTCTTTGTATTTCTCCCTTACCTAACTCTACACCATTCAGGTAATAATCTGCCTTCCTGTTCTTACTCCCAAAGTGGATAAATGATTGAGGTTAAAATCCTATCATGATTTTATTCTATTATGGATTTATTGAGTATGCCCACAAGTAAATGAATCTCAGAGCTGTATACACCGTCATATATGTACTTTGCTAATATGTTTACTTTGAACTTTGAAAAACAAAACTCAACAATTACAAAGAATGAAGAATAACAGAAAAATAAGTTAAAGGTTAAAGTACAGATGCGGAATAAAATGTGCATAAGTACAAAAATAACAGCATGTATTTACGATGTAACTTACTGCCTGTTACACCACTGGCACGTAGGGCAGCAATGAAGGTCCTCCATCTCTGGCGGTGTTCAGGGCTTCCTTCATCATGTCAGTAGCTTCCTCTCAGTTTTCACTACTGTCAGTCGGGCAAGACCCAGGTGGAGTCTCGGGAATAATGTCACACTCAGACATAGAAGGATTCTTCTTTGCTGTTTACACAACAATTCTGCTTTACCAGTCAGGGTTATTAGCTCTGAGCTGAACCCCCAAACCTGGAGGACTGGTGGACCACTCTTAGTCTGTCCTCTACCCTTTGACCTGTATGGCATGGATGGCCCTACTAAAAGCCAACGCATAAGGCCCTGACTGCACCAGCATAACTCTTCTGGGTTATTGAGGCATGCAAGCCTCCAATCCATGTCAAGATTGTAGTCCTCTTGAAAGATTTACAATGTAAACGGCATTATAAAAAGCATCTCACTTCACAAATAAGAGAGAATCTGCAGATGCTATAAATCCAAGCAACCCACATAAAATGCTGGAGGAACTCAGCAGCCCAGGCAGCATCTTTGAGAAAGGTGCAGTCAATGACTCGGGCTGAAATGTTGACTGTATTTTTTTCCATTGACACTGCTTGGGCTGCTGTGTTCTTCCAGCATTTTGTGTGTATTTCTGATCAGTGTAGGGATGGCTGTATAGGATATAAGCTTTCATTTCATTTAGTTTGTGGAATTGCAACCTGTCTTGTTTCTTGGTTCTTGCTGAGATGATGTACAGACCTTATTTGGAGTAAGAATTTCATTAATGAAATTTAATCAGAAAGCTAGTGATTACTTTGGCTCTGGCTCTTCTTCCAATGATCTCTCTTCCTCCTCATCTGGTATGAATTATCCGGGTTAGGGGATAAAATTGTAAGGCTTTACAGCTTTATAAGTGTTGCCTAGTTTTACCACTTACGCCATCAAACAACTTCCACTACTTTATCTGGAAGGCAATAAAAACAAGCTAAGAGTAATTGCTCGAGTAAGGCATGACCTTAAAGCGGACACCCATTGTATATTTCTGCAGTGCTTTAACTGAAACAAATTAATCATCCACTTGTCATTATTGTTACATTCAGTTTTCAGACAGATTTCTTTATGAATGAATAATGAAATTAATACTTTGCCTCAATTTTTTCTTCTATATGATCATTTATTTTTCCTTGCATTGTAAAGTTAAACGGAGTTATAACTCTTCAAATTACACGCCAACTAATGAAAGGGATCCACTGTATGTTGGGATTGGTAAGGAAAGAAGACGTTGAGGAAATGAGATTAATTTGGCCTGAAGTTTTCTGTTAGTTACTGTAGGAAAGTTAGTATTCTGCTCCACATCCCATGAATTAAGTCTGCCTAACCTAGAACCAAAATGATATTATCAAGTATGTCTTTGATTCTAATTGTGAACCAAATGTGGATCCTAATTATACTCAGTGGTCACTTTATTAGGTACAGCTGTACACCTGCAAGTTAATCCAAATATCTAATCAGCCAATCATGTGGCACCAACTTGATGCATGAAAGCATGCAGACATGGTCAAGAGGTTCAGTTGTTGTTCAGACCAAGCATCAGAATGGGGAAGAAATGTAATCTAGGTGAATGACTGTGAAATAATTACTGATGGCTTAAGTATATCAGAAACTGCTGGTCCTCCTGGATTTTCATGCACAACAGCCTCTAGACCTAACAGAGATTGGTATAAAAAAAACTTCCAATGATTGGCAGTTGTGTGAGCGAAAATATCTTGTTGATAAGAGAGATCAGAGGAGACTGATTCCACCTGATAAGTAGGCAACATCAACTCAAAATACCACATATTACCACAGTATTGCAACATGTGTGTTCAGAGCATCTCTGAACATGCATGTTGAACCTCGAAGTGGATGGACTACAGCAGAAGAAGGCCATGAACATAGGTAACTATATTTATTAGGCACCTCCTGTACCTAAAAAAATGTTCACTGAGTGTGTATTCTGGATTCCTAAGAAATTTGAACTTGTAGAATTAAAAACTAATAGTAGTATAATCAGTATTAATAAGATGTTGCTACAAATCTCCATGTCATCAACTGATTATGTTCTTGGAACATGTTAGTTAAGTTGTGGTGCAGGCGTCAACACCGCCTTCCCAAGACACTATTTATTTGTGTTAACTGTCAAATAGATAGTGGCAGATCTAGTGAACGTCCACCCATATAATTCCCACAGGGGAATAGTGTGGGATTATGTGTGGACAGATGTTTGAGGTGGGGAGTGTGGGCGAGTGACGATATTAGTGAGCTGAGACAGCAAGTCACCACGATTCTCTAGTACCACCAACAGAGCCTGTTGACGAGGGAATGAGGATTTAAAACATTCCTGTATATGGTGCACGAAAGACAAGTCAGCAGAAAGGTTGCTCAGCGCATTAATGACCTCATCAAAACTGTAAAGGTCACACTGCTTTAATTCCTTTCTTACCCCTCTGAAGAGTCTAGCCACATACAAGTTTGTCATCACTATTAGAATCATCTGCTGCCTCAATTCCTTTTTTTTTATAACAGCTCTTACACGTCCTACTCCTACTCAGAACCTCTCCTTGCCTCATTATGATTTACCTTCTTGTCAAAGTTTATTGCTGCTTTCTCTCACTACACACATTATTCTGAAGTTATCTTCGGACATCTCCAACAGAAACTAACACAGAACATTTTGGAAATATGTAACTGGACAGTCAGCATCTGCGGAGTAAGAAACAGGAGTAAGGAGTTAAAGCTTCAGACAGAAAAGTTTTATTTATTTATTTGTTTTACTTAGAGATACAGTGCAGAACAAGCCCTTCCAATCCTGAGCCTCGCTGCCCAGCAACCCAACGATCTAATCCTGGTCTTGTCACAGGACAATTTACAATGACCAATTAACCTACTAACCGGTGCATCATTGGACTGTTGATGAAGTCAGAGCACCCAGACGAAACCCACGTACACATGGGAAGAATGTACAATCCTTCTTACAGACGATACCAGAATTGAACTCTGAACTCCGAAACCCCATTCTGTAATAGTATCGTGCTGACCGCTACGCTACCCTGGCGCCCAACTTTCAGCAGAATGCAGAGCACAACCAATTTTCTTGCAGGAGAGCTAGGTGTACTGTTGAAGGAGGTGAGGGAAATCTTGCTATTTTGCAAACTCTGGCTCCAATTAAGGACTTTGCATTCAATATTTCAGCTTGGTGGAAGATATATAATCTTGGGAATGATGTGGACGGAGGTGTCACACACACACACACACACACACACACACACACACACACACACACACACACACACACACACACACACACACACACACACACACACACACACACACACACACACACACACACACACAGTAATTTTCCTCCATGTCTCTCGCTCTTTTCTTTCTTATACTAACACGCAGTTTGACAATATGGAGCTGCACTCTGTTACTGCTGGAATTTCCTTTTCCTTCTTAAATCCTTGCCACTCTGCCATTCACCCTCATCCTCCAAAAGATTTGGACCCCAGAGAGCAATCGCTATCTTCCCAGGGAAGAGTTCCGACTGTACACTCCCAAAGATCAAACTAAAAAGCACCGGAAATGCAACCAATCCTACAGCGGTCACCCTGCTCTTGACCATAATTTACTGACTCCTCCTGGAAAGTCAGCCACTCATAGATTTTGGCCATTGACAGAACCTTTTGCCCTTCATAATAATAGCATCAGCAATCTTTGCCCAGGCTGCTGCATGAAGAATGGGATTTCAGAAGGCTGCTGGATACCTATCTATCAGTGCTTAGATAACCATGTGTCAAGGTATATTAATGATTTCAGGAGAGGACAAATATTGGGGAGAAGAATGGAGCTCTCCACTACAAGTAACATGGAAAGCATTTTATTGAAAGACTAAATTATTTCACTTTTTCCCCAAATTTTCTTTGAATCTCTGCTGCACTGAATCTTAATCATTCAAAGGCCAGAGATCACCAGATACTAATTTGTGCTTAAACTAGCCTTTCGATGTTTTATGTGAGCCGTAACCACTGGACATTATTTAAATTAAGGTACACTGGTAAAGTAAATTAATATTAAAATATGTATCATAAAATAAAATATCCTTATTTAAGGGAGATATTCACTTATCTTTATTTAGATAAAAAAAGATTTTTTAAGCATTGCAAATATTCATTTCATGCCGATATTACATGGATTATGGTTAGCATAAAAGACCTTGAAATTGCAAAGTGTTTCATTGTGTCTTAAATACTTTGCTAAAGGAACACTGCAGAAAATTGTTGGAGACATTCCATACCATCAACATAGCTTACAAACAATTCACAGCTGAAGAGCTAGTTCACCTATCTTTAGTAACAGTGGTTAACAATGGCATTTTAGAACATACAGCACAGTAGAGGCCCTTCACCCAAGATGTGTGCCAACCGTTTAGCCTACTCTAAGATCAATCTAACCATCCCCTCTCAACCAACCCTCCCTTTTTCTACTCTTTGTATTTATATAAGAATATCTTGTATGTACGGTACCTAATTTATCTGCCTCTACCAGCACCCCAGATCCCGACCAGTCACTGTGTAAAAAAAATCTACCTCCGACATCCTCCCTGTACTATCTTCCAAACACCTTAAAGTTACGCCCGCTCGTATTAGTTATTTCCATCCTGGGAAAAAAAAGTCACCGGCTGTCCACTCGGTCTATACCTTTCGAACACCTCTGTCACAAATCCTCTCATCCCCCAATGAGAAGAGCCAGAGAACGGCAGGAAAAACACTTTCTCACATAATGCCAAGGTTTCCACAAGGGCAGTAGTGTGATTCCTAGCTGTGAAAAAGTCTGGAAGATTCCTTTGTTTGATGTTGCATTTTAATTTGATAAACTAAAAGAAGCAGTTTGGCTTATTGAATTATTTACCTCCAAGATGAACATTTCCATTAACTCCATTCTTCCCCCTTCTTATTTGCCTGTAACCTGATATGTATTTCTTCCTCATGTTCATCAATACCCTTTTGATTCTTTTGTCACTAACTTACACAAAGGCTGAGGTTCCCAACCATTTTAAGGCACAGGCCAATACCATTAAGCGCGGGGTCCGTGGACCCCAGAATAGGAACCCCTGCGGAAAGGGACAATTTACGCTAGTCAATAACCTACCAGCATGTCAGAGTGTATCTGGGAGGATGACACAGCATCCAGAGGAAGCCCATGCCATCACAGAGAAAACAGCACACACTTAATAGTGACAGCATTCAGGGTCAGAATCAAAACTGGCTCTCGGGAGCTGAAAGGCAGCAGCACTAACTGCCGCACTGGCACACGACATAATCATACCGTGTTGAAGTAGCTGAAATGTTTCAGCTCACTAGAAGCACAGGCCTTTCGACTTATCCAGTCCATGTCAAACTATTATTCTGCCTAGTCCTTTACAGTGATCTTTTTCATAAAAAATCACAGTTCTCATAATCATCACATGATAAAATAAAATATCTGGACAAACAAAGTTGTGAAGATGTCCCAGAAACTATCTCATTGTTAAACAGGAGCAGTAAATCTACCCTGTGTAGTTGACCCATACTTGTTGATCACAGGTCAATCACAGTGTTCAGCTGCAATTAATGTGAACATGGCTAAGCATATTTGGTGTTTTTGAGCTCTAATGTTTGAACTCCAGTCTTTAAAAAGTACTCCCAGCCAAGCCACGACATAGCCAGAGTGATATCCCTGGATGCCCACCTCCCTGCAGGAGGGGGAAAGATCCACGAACCCCACCTATCAGATTCTAGTTGTAACAACTTGCCAAATGTGGTGTGCAGGGGCCGTACTGGATTCACCAGGAGATGCAGAAACAGGTGAAGTACATAGGTGTGCAACTGAGATCACATCCAAGGGAGAGTCTCCCTGGACTCCTGTGAAACAGCAAAAAATTCCACTTTCTTCCAAGATGTGTCAACGTACAGTAAGTGCATTGGCCTTGTGAACTATACTACCTGTACCTCTAACACAATCAGCCTTATCACCCACACCCATATGGCAGCGATTTCTCCATTAGTTTTCTCTCTCTCCCTCTTTCTCTCTCTCTCTCTCTCTCTCTCTCTCTCTCTCTTTCTCTCTCTCTATCTCTATCTCTCTCACTCTCACACACTCTCTGTCCCTCTCTCACACTCTCCCCGACTGCACTCATCCATTCAAGTAAAAAATTAAAATATTCAAAGCAAATTTATTATTAAAGTACATATATATCACATATAAAGTACAAGATATTCAGCTGCAGTATCTGCTGGACTTTCCTATGTCCTTTTCCATCAAAGCAACGAATATTCTATCTACATGGGCATAAATCACTCCACCCATCAAAGCAATGTGCTCACCTCTACCAAGCTCATTCGTCAAAGATTTCAAAGTACATTTATTATCAAAGTATGTTTGCAGTATACAACCCTGAGATTTGTCTTCCTCATAGAAACAAAGAAACACCATCAACACCCCCCATGCACAAAAAAAATAAAATTGCGCCAACGGCAACAACAAAAAAATGAGCAAAGAACACAGAATATAAAAGACAAAACTGAAAGAATCTAGGCATATTCATTTCACTCAGTGTTCACTATCTGCAGGCTGCACTGATTCAAAGTCACCCAAAATAGCAATAGAAAAAGGAGAGACCAGAAACCAGAAACACGTCATAACGTGAACCAAAGTCACAAGTCTAAACCTTGCCCTAGACCCAGGAGTCCGGTACCATGCCCCGACAGCGTCGAGGGAGAGGGAGACCGTTTAAGCACAGGGACCTTCCTTCGGAGGAAGAGAGAGAGAGTCACACATGGACACCTTCCTCCAGCAGCGGCGAGCGACAGGCTGGTTGGCAACACTCTCAGGGAGTTAAGGAGCATGAAACATCTCCAAACCCTTTTAGGATTTTCAATGTGAATATCTGCGCGTGGCATCTGGACACTCCTAAGAGCAGAGGGTAAAGGAGCGTGCTGAACTGTAGGATTTGGGTTAAATGATCTTGGGTGGTCGGGTGGACATGCATCTCTACCATGGTTCCTTACCTCTGCTAGCCTGCAGGCCTCCCTTGGGCAGGGTGTAGCACCACTTACTGCTGATCAGGGTCACATGAAGCCATGAGAGCGGGTGGGGGATGGTCCTTTGAGCAGATGGTGCATATCACAAGTCCTGGTTATGCGACCACTGACACCAGAGAAACAATCTCTGAAGAATATTGAGAATGGCTGGGTGTCACCGGTCTTGTGAAGACACTGCCCAGAAGAAGGCCATGGCCAACCACTTCTGCAGAAAAATTTGCCAAGAACAATCATGGTCATGGAAAGACCGTGATCACCCATGTCATATGACGCAACACATATGAAGAAACGATTCTTGTGAAACTACAGAAAGATGGGGAATTTTACAGTGTAGGGGTCAGTTTGTACCCTGAATTGTTCACTCATTTATTGAACGTGCTTCAAAGCAAACATTGGTAACCATTTGGCTTAATGTGCACAAGTCATAGAGGCAAAATGTGATCCTCTTAAACAAGAAGATGGAACTGTAACTACATTTAAATAAGTTTTCTTTTATACACATGCAAAAGATGTTTGAATGAGGGAGCTTTACCATTGACAGTATTTTGAAAGAACTCATAAACCCAAGAAATTCTGCAGGTGCTGGAAAGGCAAACGAAAACACACAAGGAGCGGGAGGAATTCAGCAAGTCAGGCAGCTTCCATGGTAATGAAGAAACAGTCGACGTTTCAGGCCCAGACGCTTCCTCGGAACTGGAAAGGAAGGGGGAAGACAGCAAGGTGGGGGAAGGGAAATGAGGACATACTAGAAGGTGACAGGTAAAGCCATCTCACGTGCCGAGTGGCAATTCTGGACCAAACTTGAATCACAGATGGATGCTCAACGGCTATGGCCAGGTTTAAGTGTCATCATGTCCCACACAGAAAAAAAAACAAGCAAAATATGTGACAACAAGCCATCGGACCCAGATGAGCTCAATGCCTTGTGATGTTTGCTGTGACCAGCAAAACATGGAGGCACTTCCATGAACTCCCACAGTCACCAGTCACAGTCACAGTCACCCTGTGATTTCAGTTTGTGAGGCTGGTGTGAGAGCCTCCATCAGGAGGGTGAACCCACAGAAAGCATCTGCTCGAGTACTGAACAACCATGCTGATCAACTGGCTGGAGTGTTTGTGACATCTTTAACCTCTTGCTTAGGCAAGAGGTACCTACCTGCTTCAAGCAGGCTCCACTTTCACCAGTGCTCAGGAAGAGCGTGGTAACCTGCCTCATTGACTATCATTCGGCAGCAATTACATCCACTATGATGAAGTGCTTTGAGAGGTTGGTCATGGAGCATATCAACCGGTCAACAGCAGATGCCATTTTATTGGCTCTTCACTCAACCCTGGGACACCTGGACAGTGAAGGCGCATACATTAGGATGCTCTTCATTAACTACTGCTCATTATTCAACAACATTATTCAGCAAGACAGAGAAGCAGTTTCAGCGACAGGTTACTATCGATGCAATGCTCCTCAGACAGGATGAAGAGGTCAATACTCCCCAATGCCATTAGGCTTTACAATTCAACCGCCAGGACTTAAGAACTTTTTAAAAGCTATTTTTAATGCTTTTTGAGATAGTGATTTAGATGCATATCATATTTTTCACTGAGTTAAGTATTGTATGTTATTAGTTTTGCTACAACAAGTGTATGGGACATTGGAAAAAAAGTTGAATTTCCCCATGGGGATGAATAAAGTATCTATCTATCTATCTATCTATCTATCTATCTATCTATCTATCTATCTATCTATCTATCTATCTATCTATCTATCATCTCCCCAGAACTAATCAGTGAGCTTCAGTAACTCCTTGTGAAACAAGATCCTCAATTTCCACACCTGTAGACCTCAGTCAGTTCAGATTGCCAGCATCTCTGCCACAATCACCACCTGAACAGGTACACCACAAGGCTGTGTTCTTAGCCCCCTCGTCTACTCACTTTATACATGTGATTGTGCAGCTAAGTATAGCTCCAATGCTATATTTAAGTCAGCTGGCCGAAGGTGCTGACAAAGCAGCATATAGGAGGACGATTGTAAATCTAGCTGAGTTGTGCCAGAGAACATCAGCTAAACCAAACACTCAACGTGTTGAGCTAAACTCAACATCAGCTAAACCAAAGAAAGAAGGAGGAACCCAAAGGTCCATGAGCTGGTCCTCATCAGGGGATCAGAGGTGGAGAGGGTCAGAAACTTTAAATGCCTTGGCATTATCATTTCAGAGGATCTGTCCTGGGACCAGCACATGGGTGCCATCACAAAGAAGGCCTGGTAGCACCTCTACATTCTTAGAAGTTTGTGTAGATTCAGCATGTTGTCTAAAGCTTTGACAAACTTCTATAGATGCACAGTGGAGTGTATCCTGACTGGTGGCATTCCAGCCTGGCATGGCAACACCAATGCCCATGAATGAAAAACCTACAAAAGGTCTTGGATACAGCCCAGTCCATCAAATGCAAAGCCCTCCCCACTGTTGAGCACATCTTCAAGGAGCAGCAAACATTAGTGGGTATCTCCACCATCCAGGCCATGCTCTATTCTCACTGCTGCTATCGGGAAAGAGGTGCAGGAGCCTGAGGTCCCAAAACACCAGATTCATGAGCAGTAATTACCCCTCAACAATCAGGTTCCTGAACAAGCATGAATAATTTCACTCACCTCAACAATGAACTGATTCCACAACCTATGTACTCGCTTTCAAGTACACTACAATTCAAGTTCTTGATATTAATTATTATTATTTATTCATTAACTTTTTGGATTTGCACACTGATGCCTTTTGTGCTTTGATTGTTTATCTTTGTGAGTAGTTTATTATTGATTACATTCTGTCTCTTTGTATCGACTGTGAATGCCCACAAGAAAATGGATCTCAGGGGTGTATATGATGACATGTACATAATTAGATAATAAATTTACTTCGAACTTTGAACTTTGCTCTGAGAAATTCAAGGTCTTTGGACATCTCTGTCTTTGTAATAACTGCTTGATGTAGCAACATTACCCCAGAGTAGCATAAAGTCTTTTCCTTTGTTGATTCTTCTGACAGGAATTCATTCAGATCCAGGTTCATTTATTTATCACACCTCCATCAAAACATACAGTGAAATGTGTTGGTTAACTTAACAACCAACATAACCTAACAAGCAAACTCGTAAAGTTTGCGGAAGACACAAAATTAGGGGGGTGGGCTGATAACATTCAGGCAGCAGAATCAACACAGTTAGATCTAAACAAAATCCAGGTGTGGGCAGATAAATGGCAGATGGAAATTAATGTAAAGTGTTACATATAGGAAGTAGAAATATTAGATATAAATATACTATGGGAGGGTCATAAGATAGAAAGTGTACTGTATGAGAAGGATTTGGGCATCCTGGTGGACTCATCGTTATCAACATCTAGACAATGCACAGAAGCGATTAGGAAGGCTAGTAGAACGTTGGGCTGCGTAATGCGCTTAGTGGAGTTCAAGTCTAGAGAGGCTCTCCTTAAGCTGCATAATGTGCTTGTGAGGCCACACCTTAAGTACTGTGTACAGTTTTGGTCATATTTTGTGAGGGATGTGAAAGCACTGTAAGAGAGTCTGGGGAAGGGTGATGAGACTCGGTCCAGGTCTGCAGGGTATGAAATATGAAGAAAGATTGAAAGAATCAAATCCTTCTAGGCTAAATAGATGTAGAATGAGAGGAGACATGGTAGAAGTATTCAAAATCATTAAGGGTATAAGTAAGGTGGATGCCAGTTACGACTTCAAAATTAATCCATCAATGAGGAGCCATAGGTGGAGACTGGTTAAAGGGAGATTTCAGACTAACATCAGGAAGCATTTCTTTACAAAGTGAGATTTGGACACGTAGAACAAATTCCCTAATTGTGTAGTTGAGAGGAGTACCTTGGAGACTTTCAAATCTAAACTCGATAGTTATTTCAACACCCTATGTGCAAAGGAATTTGGAAAGCTTTGTTGGGCTGAATGGCCTGTCATGTCAAAAACTTTCTAATGCTCTATTGTTGTAAGAATGTGCTAGGTGCACCCCGTGAGTCCTTATGCTGCACCCAGATGCAAGTGCTGAGTCCGTTCTGACCGAGCCCAGAGTGACACAGAGAGGCACAATTATAGGCTTCGAGGACTGATATTGAGATGAGCGGTAGTGGGAGGAAAAATTCAGTAAACCCCTCAAAACAAGGATTTGCACATTCTCTCTGTGACTGGATTTTCCAGGGTGTTTCAGTTTCCAACATTCCAAAGATTGGCTGGTAATGGCAGGCCGGTTGAAGGGCGAGGTTATTTTCAACATATAGGGAAAACCTGTAGAAATGGGGCATGGGAATGAACTAGGGCTTACATATACTGGATTGCCTGAATGGCCTGAGAAAAGTTTAAAGGTGTTTTTGACAGATGAAGCACTGGCAAGGCTAGTAGCTATTGGACACAACAAAATGCCCCTAAAAATAATGGATTTCTACACCATTTCAGAGCCAGTTTGGGGACTAGACTAGAGCAGTCCAACTGGAAATACTCAGCAGGGTTCTCTCCTCAGAGATATGTCCATGCCTACTGAGTATTTCCAATATTTTCTCGTTATATTTTAGGTTTCCAGCACCTGCGTTTTGATTTTCACTTCCTCTGAATTGGACATCTGGATGTGTGTGTCACCAGTCTCCTGAATTAACTACCCCATCACCAGCCAGTACAACATCTGGACAGCATGACACTGGAGCTGGAAGAGTCAGGTAAAATTTTGCAAACTTTCTAAATCTCCTAGAATAAATGTTTCAGCAATTTATATATACAATTTGATCACAACACACAGCGTTTTGTGACCTCGTTTCCGGGGGGGGGGGGGGGGGGGGGAAGCATTGTTAACTTATTCGCCAGTTTTACAAATTTACCTCTGGAAACACAAAGACGTTATGCACCGTGTGTGATAACTGTGCGATAATCTAAATATACCTTCTTTATCACTGTTTTCTAAGCGCTGGAACAATTAACAACACAATATTTACGCGAGATAGTAATTGTATTAACATACCACCTGACTCTCAGTGAACCCAACACCTGATGCTATGGTAAGAGCTCATTGGAAAACATTTTGCTATAGTAACCAGTAACTGACCTATTACAAAGGGCTCTGGTGCAAACAGAGGCTTTCCTCTTTGTAACACTTGGATATTGTTGAGAGAGCTATTTCATGCCGCAAGCGTATCTCTTCACACTCTAAGAGCAATTTGCTAACGTTTTCTTTTCAAAAGTCTGTCTTGTACGTCTTCCTGTACAATGTCATCTGGCTATTTTTACCAAACAGTTCTATTAATGATGTACCCCTTATGTAGCCGAGAAGAAAGAACTATTGTGTCACCCAAATAATACCACGCCGATGAATAGACAGTTGTGTGTATTTATTTGCCTCGTTGAGAAGGAATAAATCTGTTCTCTGTTGAGGACGGTCACACTATTCTCTTAGCGGTCCCTTCCATACAAATCTTTCTGAGCTTTCATTTCACACTGCAATCTCCCTTAGTGGGGAAATGTATGCACAGCAGTTGCTAAAAAGCGTTATGAGTCAGAAATGCACTTCCCGAATCAATTAGTATTATCCTATAGCCTCTAAGTATTCGGTGGGCTGGTAATTAACAAGAAATATAAGCTTCTGAAGCTTGGATTATAATGTTTAGTTATACAATGCAAATTTGATTGTGCATTGTTGCATGTAGCGTACTTAGCAGTGGGTCGGAGTATATGCTTTTCTTTTAAATCGTCACAGTAGTGCTGACCCTGAAGGGCACTATTTTTGCCCGATGCATTCCAGCAGCAACGGTACCTCGGTGCCAGTAAACATTCTTCGAAGTCTGCATAGAGAATGGGCTGTGGATACAAATGGGCTTTTCATAAGAATAAACTTCCTTCTGACAGAAATATTTTGGGACTGTAAGTGTGAACCATTGACGCCTTAACGCCCTCCATCTCCGAAGAGCCATTAACAGGCTTTCTTCATGTTGGGTGACGCAGATACACTTGAGAGTTCCGGCTTTACCTTGTACGTAATCACCTATTCCATAGGCGACCATAATAACTAGTTACTTCCTGAAGCATGTGATAGGGAACAAGAAATGGGCAAAAAATGCGACAGTGAGGAATAGACAGAGTTCAAGGTTCAAGTAAATTTATTATCACAATACATATATGTTACCAAATAATACCATGAGATTCATTTTCTTTCATGCATTTACAGGAATATAAAACAATGGAAAAATACATACACAAAGGCCGAGGAGCAAAAGAAGACAAACTGAGCAAATACACTATAAAAATGCTGAGAAAACGAGGTGTAAAAGAGTCCTTGAAAGTGAGTCTGTAGGTTGTAGAAAGAGTTTGAAGTTGTGGCCAGTTCACAAGCCTGATGGTTGTAGGGTAATAACTGTTCCTGAACCTGGTGGTGTGGGTCCTGAGGCTTACCTACCTTCTGCTCAATGGTAACAGCAAGAAGACAACATGGCCCGGATGGTGAGGATCTTCATTAAATGAAGCTGCATTCTTGTGGCAGTGCTCTATGAAAATGTACTCAGTGGTGGGGAGGGCTATGAAACCACAAGTCCTAATGAGAATTAGGTGATCAGACATGGAGAGGGTCAGTTGCTTTAAATTCTTTGACCTTAACATAACAGAGAATTTGTCTTGTCCAGGGCTCCAGAGAGCAACAGCACAGGATCTTCATTCTCTGTTCCTTGCACTGGACAGGGCCATCAAACTTCTCATCAACTGGTGTGGAATTTGATTAAAACAATCTGCATCTAGATTAAGTAGCTGACTTACTGACAAGACCAAAACTAAAACGAGTCAATCGCCCGTGTTACTTCAGTTGGAATTTGTAGCCACTCTCAGGAATAACAAGAGAAAATGTTGGAAATACCCAGCGGGTTGCGCAACAGCTGCAGGGAAGAACCCACTTGTGGTTGATGACCTATCAGGTTGAAGGTCAATGACCATCAAGGATAGCTCTGCTTCCCTCCCTGCAGACCCATAACTGAAAAGTATTTCCTTCACTTTTTGTTTGAATTACAAGATGCAGCAGATTCTTTTGCTTTTGTGGTACTGCTGGTCAATTAATTACCTTTGCTTTATGTGCCTGTCTAATTAGGTCTTTCCTCCCTTCTCTTTGCTCATCTTTCTGCTTCCCTTTTCTATTCTTTCATTTCAGGTCAAGGACCTCTTAGTCTGGACTTTGGAGTTGGAAGATTTCATTGCAGTTCATTGGTGAGATTACAGTTGAAGTATGGTGTGGTTTTGGTTGTCCTGTTAGATGAAAGATACTAAATGGGAAAAAGTGCAAAGAAGATTTACAAGATTACTGCCAGGACTGAAGAGGAGGGATTGGGCAGGCTATGAACTTTATTCTTTGGATCATAGAAGATTGAATGGTGATGTTACAGAGGTGAATAAAATCATGAAGGGTGTAGATAGGGTGAATTTGTACAGTCTTTTTCTCAGATGCTCATATCCTATTAGAGGAAGATAAGAAGTGAATTAGCACCTCCCCAAGAATAGCAGTTAAATTAATTTCCAAATTTATAAGGTTACTGTTGCCCAGTGTAGAGTTACAGTGAAAAACATAACTTTGGATGCCATCCATTCAGATCATTTTATCATATCTCCTGGCCTTGCACTTATCTCTGAAGCATTTGGACAGTAACAGCACCTACAATAGGCTATTGTTTATTGACTACAGCTCTGTCTTCAATGTTATAATTCCAAGCAAACTCATCATCAAACTCAATGCCTGCGTTTGCAACTGGATCCTCGGCTTCCAGACCAACAGGCCATAATCAGTAAGGCGAGGCAGAAACACCCACATGACTATTCTAAACACTGGTGTGGTACAGGGTTGCATCCTCAGCACCCTACTCTACTCCCTGTACACTCTTAACTGTGTGACTGGATTCTGCTCTAATTCCACCTTCCAGTTCGCAGATCCCACCACAGTGGTCTGTATCACAAATAACTTGGTGTACAGGAAGGAGGTAGAGAGCTTAGTGATACGATATCATGACAACAACCTGTGGAACATCACCATTAAGCTATCCTGGTCCAACCATACAGACACAACTAAACAGTTCACTGGTGCCTTTATATCCTCAGGAGCCTAAAGAAATTTGACATGTCTGCTTTGAACTTTTTATTGATACACCACAGAAAGCATCTTACCCAGATGCATCATGGCTTGTTACGGCAACTGCTCTGCTCATGACTGCAAGGGACTGCAGAGATGTGTGCACGCAGCTCAGCACAACACAGAAACCACCCACAAACAAAAAGAGGTTCTGCAGATGCTGGAGATCCAGGGTAACGCACATAAAATGCAAGAGGAACTCAGAGGTCAAGCAGCATCTATGAAAATGAATAAACTGCCGACGTACCGTGCCGAGACCCTTCATCAGAAACCACCCTCCCCACCATGGACTCTGTCTCACAGCCTCTATAAACTACTTACTGCTTATTATGTTGCTGGTGTTTAGGGCAGCAATGATGGTCATTCATGTCTGGCAATGTTCAGGGCTTCCTTCATCGTGTCAGTAGCTTCCTCTCAGTTTTCATTACTCTCAGTCATGTTAGTCCCAGGTGGAGACTCAGGAATACCATCACACTCAGATGTATAAGGATTCTTCATTGCTGTTTCCATAACAATTTTGTTGTTAGCCCTGATCTGAACCCCATACCTGGAGGACCAGAGGACCACTCTTTCTCTGTCCTCCACCCTTTGACCTGTTTGGTATGGGTGACCCTACTAAGAGCCAAAGCATAAAGCCCTGACTCCAGCCAACGTAGCTCTCCAGGTCATTGAGGTATGCAGGCCTCCAAATCATGACAGGGTCGTGGTCTCCTGGAAGTGCCTCTATAAAGCAGCCAGCATAATCAAAGACACCACTCACCCTAAACGTTCTCTCTTCTCGCTCCCGTTGGGCAGAGGATACAAAAGCCTGAAAGCATGTACCACCAGACTCAAAGACAGCTTCTACCCCGCAGTTATAAGATTATGAAAAGGTTCCCTCATACAATAAGATTGATTTTTGACCCCTGACCTCATTATGATCTTTCACCTTACTGTCTACCTGCACTGCACTTTCGCAATAGTTGTTGTACTTTATTCTGCATACTGTTATAGTTTTACTTTGTACTGCTTCAATGCGCTGTGTAATAACTTGATCTGCGCAAACAGTATTGAAGACAAGCTTTACACCTTGGTACAAGTGACATCAATAAATTAATCCTAGTTCCATTGTGGTGGTACAAGGGGAAAGCAATAACTAAATACAGAATAAAGTATTACAGAGGAAGTCCAGTAAAGACAGACATTAAGGTGCAAAGGCATTCTTGATTTTGAGATCAAGAATCCTCTTTTTGTACAAGGGGACCATTACATGGTCTTGTAACAGCTGAATCAAAATTGGGTTTATTATCGCTGACTTATGTCATGAAATTTGTGGTTTTGTGACAGCAGGACATTAAAAAAAATATTGCAACACACACAAAATATGCTAGAGGAACTCAGCAAGCCAGGCAGCATCTATAGAAAAAAAGTACAGTCGACGTTTCAGACCGAGACCTTTCAGCAGGACTGGAGAAAAAAAAAGATGAGGAGTAGATTTAAAAGGTGGGAGGAGAGAGAGAAATGCAAGGTGACAGCGATACAGGGCTGGAGAAAGGGAGTCCGATAGGAGAGAACAGAAAGCCATGGAAGAAAGAAAAGTGGGAAGGAGCACCAGAGGGAGGTGATGGGCGGGCAAGGAGATGAGGTGAGAAAGGGAAAAGGGGAGGGGAAATAGTGAAGAAAATCTGCAGATTTTCTCTTGTTTGTGATTTTAAAATATTACAAAATTACAATAAGAAATAAATAAATAATGCAAAAGAGGAATGGAGAGGTAATGTTCATGGGTTCATGGATGGTTCAGAAATGTGTTGGTGGAGGGGATAATGTTGTTCATTAACCATTTTGTGTGGGTCTACCTCCTCCCTGATGGTAGTAATAAGAAGAGGGCACGATCTTTAAAGATGGCTGCTACCTTCTTGAGGCACAGCCTTTTGAAATGCCCTCGATGGTGGGGAGACATACCCCTAATGGTACTCATTGAGTCTACAACCCTCTGCAGCCTTTTAGGATCCTGTGCATTGGAGCTTCCATGCCAGTCAGAATGTTCTCCAGGGTACATCCGTATAAAATTGCTGGTGGAGTCTTTGGTCCTTAAATGCCTAATGAAATATCGTCACTGGCATGCCTTTATTAGAGGTTTGAGGAAGTTTGGTATGCCTCCAAAGTAGGTCAGGGTAGAAGCTCGTTGAGTCTGGTGGTGTGTGACAAAACATTGATAGACATTGACAAGGAGCAAGGAAGGCCGGAGCTCCAGGAGCTGAATATACCTTGTGAGGCTTGAAGGGTACAGTTCAAAAGGCTTCCTGAACTCCTCACAGCCAGTCAACTCTATTCACACTCTTACTCAGCTGCAGTGAAGTAAAAAGTAAGTTATGACGTCAGCAGCATAATGAAATGACAATATTTTGCACTGAGCAGGCGCTCAGTTACTTTTGGAGAAACCTTCACCCAGGTCTGAATGACTGCTGTAAATATAACCAAGCTGCTTGTAACAATATTGCTCAAATATTTCATTTGCAGGTCATGAAAAGCTACAATACAAAAAAAAATCCACTTAACCACTTCCTCGCAAAAAATGTATGACCTTTACTCTGTATTGACATAGCAACTAAATCATGTAATTTGTTTTGGAAAAAAACAATTTCATCGCAGAAAGGTCACTTAAGACAATATAGAAAATTAAATCCAAACCATTTGGAGAATTTAGAGCGCAAGGTCACAAGGAAGCTAAAGGTGAAGAAATCCATTCACCTCATGTGAGGTCATTAAAGATCTCAAGGTCATCCCATCACACTGGACAGTTACTCTTGAAGCACTTCTGTGATTTTTTTTTACCTCCCAATCCGGAAGCAGATTTCATGCATTGATCACTCTCTGAGTTTAAATTTTGGATCGAATAAAACGGGTGAAAATACACCACCAACCCACTTCACCCCTCATTCCTCTTTTCAGTAGTATTCCCAAATTCAGACTGAAATAAATTCAGATTTAAGGTGACCCTGCAATTATGGTGATTCAATTCAATTACACTTGAAGGAAATTTAATGAGACAGAATAAGCAGTTAAAGCAGAGTTTAAATAAAAACTAAATGAAATTATTCAAACACAAGAAACATAATTTTGCATCAAATGGAAGTGGGACAATAATGTGGCTGTACTACTTAATAAGTACTTGTCCTTATCCTGTGACTGCAATGGACAGTCAAGAAAAATTGTCAGTTCATTTTAACCTTGTTTACTCAGGGAATGAAATAGTGCTTGAATCAACCGCTCTGAATTAAGTACACTACCCTTCGCTTATCTCCCAGTTTGCAATGCAGTAGTTTACATAAAGGAGATTAGAATTTGAATAGTTGCTGCGATATATACTATACTCATGGTTCATGGTGCACAGCTCAATGATGTCATGAAAAGACATGCTTTACTCTGTGATATAACTGTAAATCAAATGAAAAATGTGGAGAATCAGCAATATCTTCACTCATTTACAATCGAGATAGATTTCCAGACATGAAGTTGGTATATCCGGTACTATTTTCATACTGTGTTAAATAAATGGTTTTCTCTGCTGTGCAAGTTAACAGCAATGAGAACTCACTTTATTAGGCACAAGGATGTAATTGTATATCTGTGAAGGCATTCTAATAGGCATTCCCAAATCATTTATTCTAGATTTAAAATGTAAGATTGAATTCAGGTTCGATGTTGATTTCCTTCTATGGCACTTCATTGGAATTAAATACATTTTTGAAGCTGTTATGTTTTGTAACTTCAAGATGTTAAACTAATTTGTTGGAAGACATAGGAGTCTAGGAATATAGGTTTACTTCGAGTTTACTTTAAATAAGGCACACACATATTATGTGGTAGCATGATGTCATATGCAATTAAAGTATTTTTACATATAACCCATAATTAATTGTAACACTCGCTTCACCTAGCAGCTTAATCTAGGGGGTGATAACCCCCTGCCCGGTCAAACTAAGAAATCTCGTTTGGGTGGATGCTGTGCAATGTGTCCCTTGTTACAAATCAGTACCCCGAAATAACAAACAATACATAATATGCAATTAAACGATTAAGCTTTATAACTCTTACTTTGACTATATGGTTAGTAGAGAAACAAAATATAAAAAAAGGGCCCAAATTTTATTAAACAGTCTATGCACAAAGTTGGAGCTCACTCAGTAGTCCTTCTTCCATCATTGGTCTCCGAGCATCGCAGACCTTCGGACCCCCACTCCGAGTCCACCCCGTCCGGCGGTCTACCTAATCTCTCCATTCTCATCTTCTCTTCATCTCTCTCTCTCTCTCTCTCTCCCCCTCTGGCAAAAGCCCGCGAAAGCAGCTGCTTCCAGAATCACAAGATGAGGGCAACAAACTCCTGATGGGCTAACAAGCAGCCACAGTCCTGTTATCTCCAGCCATAACGCAAACATTGCTGCTACAGAGAAACCGTTACTTCAGCAGCGAACATTACAACCATTACATTAGCAGTGAACTGTTACAGTGCGTTACATAATTATTTAAACAAACAAAATGCTTAATCAAGCAATATATAAACATACAAGATTACTCAAATATTATTGAAATATTAAGTACACAACAGAAGCTTTTTTTATTTTTGTTTCATTTATTTATTGTGGGTTCCAATGTTTAATCTGTCTTTCATCCCTCCTTGGTCCACCAATCACCTACTGGCCCTTGTCTCAAAACTCTCCCTCTCCCCTTTATACTGGCTACCTGTTATAAGTGGTGCACTCCTGTTAACTTTTGAACCACTGAACCTAACCTGTCAGTTCTGATTCCCAACTTTCCCTTCATCCACTGGTCGCTTTGTCTTCAGTCACCTGGACAATATAACCTCCTCCCAAGCTGCTCTAATTTCAATAAAAATGTAATAATACTAGCTGGTGATTTGTGGATTGTTAAACTGCAGTATCAATTTCATAGAGAACAGATATCACTTTACAGTTGAATGCGGACAACAATATACAGCTAAAGTCTCCTCCCCCAACCAGATGCAAAGGTTTATCATTCATGAGACCAAGAGCATTTTCTGTGAGGAAAACATTCTTCAAGCTAGAATCATACTTCTCTTTTCCATAAAGCCATGCATGTACATACTTTGAACTTTAGAGTGAATCTGTATTGTGGGTGTAGAAAATGGCGGATGGGGTGAGAGATTACCCAATAAGATTTGATTCTGAGTCCAACTTAACCCAATGAAATAGAATTTTGTGATAGATTATTTGGGAGAAAACCTCAAAATACCTCTTCCTCAAACTCTGAATTGGAAGGAGGGACTTATCAAGCTCATCTTTATGTTTGTGTTTATGCTGAAACTTCTGACAAAGCTTAACAGTTGAGGGTTTAATATAAGGAATATTACTACAAGGTTTGTTTACATGGGCATGGTTTTTGTTCTTTCTTGAAGGTTTTCAGTTTCCCTTCGTTTAATGCAGTTCTTGTACCAAGTAAAACATTGGGTGAAAATCCTTTCTACAAGGTACTGTTAGTCCAGAAATGCAAGAGAATGGAATTATTTGAAATGATCTCCCATAGGATTGACTTATATGGCTATTGGCATAATCCCTGCCTCTCATTATTGGTGGAGGTCGGGTTGTCTCAAGTGATTGCTAAGATATTGGGAAATCAAACTAGATGGAAGGCTTTATTTCCTTCCTTAAAAAGTGGAGTTATTACAGTTGAAGTATATGTCACATTGAAAGTGAATTATATATTTAATGATGCTACTGATTTGGCTTCTTTGGTTCAAAGAATGTAAAGGTGATGAGGGAAATGGGAGGGGATGCTACCAGTTTGCTCGTCATAATGTAGATCTGAAACTAAATCAGAAATAGGCCTTTCAACTCCGTGACTATATAGCCATTATTGTCAATGTACTGTAAATATGTACATTAGCATAATATCTAATTCCATAGGTAACTATGCCAAGGTGATGGCTCTATAATGAGAAAATATTTCCCTTGACTTCTCTTTTAATTCTTCACATTCCACTTACTATTGAGTTTCTGCTGAGCTATTGATAACAATCTTAATTTGTGATAGGGTGGCATTTCTTGTACCAAAAATAAATTGTACTGTTAGTGTAAGTCAAAATAACATTGGACTTATTTGGCAGGTTGGTTACCATCTGCGGAGAGAGAAGCCAAGTTAACTTTTCAGTTCAATGTACTATTTTAGGTTGAATGAGTGGTAATAAAAACAAAACTAGCATTTATATTAGTCTCAATAAGAACATGATAAACTCCCTTACTAACACTAACATTTGAAATATGCATCCCGCTACAAAATGTGAAACACAGCAACCCATTGCCGCCCAAAAAAAATTTTTACAAACAGCATTGTGATGATTTTGTGATGTTATTAATGGATATGATTGGTATTTCCAATATTAACCAATATTTAGTATATTCAGTAACCAGTCCCATATTTAATTAAGCCAGGATATTGGGAGAAGCTTCTCTCTCTTCATGAAATAAAGCAACTCGTCTTCTGGATACTCAATTTATGTCAAGTATTCAAATTGCCTCATCATCAGAAACCTTTTAAGAATCAACTAGTTAAAAAACATAATAAATGCTGGATTATTTTCAATCTTTATAATTTACCTATGAAACAAATGCACTGAAATTTCCTTTCCCGGGTCAGATAGCAATTGATGCCTGCCCCTAAGTCATAGAACATGAGGCGGCTACTGTTAGGACTGTCTTGCTATCTTTCCTTTATTTACTGTGCTCAGGAGGATAATATCTTACGGGCAAAGATGGCAGTTTACATTGTATGGTGATATATCCTTCCTCATGTTTACTTCTTGACTAATTTTCCTTCTGCGGCACCTTGAAAACAGCACATTGCTTCAAAAATGTCTCTTCAAGATGAGGAGCCTTCACAAGCTCTAATTTCCTTCCATGTTCACCGTTGTCCAAATATTTGAGTTCCAAGGTATCAGCAGGACTTGCTGGTAACATTTCACAGAGGTCTGGTAGGTCTACTCAGAATCAGAATCAGGTTTGTTGTCACTGACATAAGTCATGAAATTTGCTGTTTTACAGTGTAAATGTAACAAATTACTACAGGTTACAATATATTTTAATAGTGCAAACGAGGAATAGTGAGGTAGTATTCATGGATCATTCAAAAATCTGATGGCAGAGGGGAAGAAGCTGGTCCTAAAATGTTGAGTGTGGGTCTTCAGGCTCCTGCACCTCCTCCCTGATGGTAGTAATGACAAGAGGGCATGTGCCGGATGGTGGGGATCCTTAATGATGGATGCTGCCTACTTGAGGCATCGCCTTGGGAGGATGTCATAGATGGTGGGGCAGCTTGTGCCCATGATGAAGCTGGCCTCTTAAAATCTCCCTTCAACCACATCAGTCAGGGTGATTTTGGGCTTAACAATGTCTTTCAGCAGCAGTCCTGGGGGATTTAATTTTACAAATCCTCATGGAAACTTTTCCGATTAATGCAGTAGCCAAAATGGTCAAAAAAAGGAAGGATTGAAGTTACTAAATTTAAACGAATTACTGACACAGTTCCTTTTCTATTAACTATTTCAAATGATAGGCCTTCTTGAAAATACATCGGGCGAGACCAACAACAGGAAAATGAAGGTACGTGAGACAAGTACCTCTTTAACTACCTGTGTGAAGTTAGAAAGTGCTTGTTGTTTGATCCGTGTTTATTTATTCTATTTATTTATTTTTTTAAAGAAACAGCATGGAATAAGCTCTTCAAGCCCAATGAGCCATACAGCCCAACAACCCACCTATTGAACTTCAGCTGAACGGCACCATTTACAATGATGAGTTAACCCTCTAACTGGCACATCTTTGGAATGTGGGAGGAAACCGGAGCACCCAGAGGAAACACATGCACTCGGGGGAAGGAAGTACTCCTGTGAACACATGGGTTTCCTCCCACATTGCAAACACATACCAATTAGTAGGTTTAATAGGTTATAGAGCACGCCAGAACTAAAATCTGAACTCCAACTCCCCAAGCCATAGTAGTGCCGCAGTAACTGCCAAGCTACCGTGGCTCCGGAATCTACAGGGGAACAAAACATGGTTTCTGATCCATTGAATCAAAGTACTTGCTCCGTTTTCTGTGACCATTGTTTGATACATAAATGTCACCTTAAACAGCTAGCAATGGAACATTACAGCTACTGAGCTCTGTAACATGAATTGTCAAAGACTCAACTGAAATGGAAACATCGTGGGTTAATGCATGCAGTTAAAACCCACTACATCATTCAAATCAATAAATCTGCTAAGCTATTATCTGCCAGCTGCAATAATGTTACTGGGAATCACCTTTCAAACAATATTGTTTTCATACATAAGCAAAACAAAATAAAGCAATCATAAAGATGTTTAATTTGATCACAATAATTAGTGGCATTAGGAATTCTGATTTTTTTTCTGGGATGAGGTGTTCTCTTTAAGAGAAATCAGGCATCTGGGATCCAGGACGTTAAAGGATTTTGTGAAATAAATTGGGACTACAATGATACTTGAAAAAGTTTTACAGATCAGAGAGTTCTTAGAGATCAATAATTTTACAGCTGAAGCTAGGCCTCAAGGGAGAATTAGTGTTCCATCTGTTCATAAAACAAATAACATAATTTGGCGCACAGGTCTTTAAACATCTAAATATGGAAATGAGTGGAGTCAAGAGCAAAGTGGTTCGGTTAAATGACTGCTCTGCACATTTTAGTCTTGCTGTTTGAGTGTTTTTTGACTGTGGTCCACATGTGGTTCTAAAGGGAACAGACAGCAGAAGTGGGAATTTTTGCCGATGCTCTGTCTCCATTGTTGGAGGAGATTGAGACCACTAATACTGTAGTTGAGATTAGGCAATTTACACGGAGTGAAATGAGTCTGAGGAAGTTTTTGAATATCCCAAAACAGTTAAAGATGTTGACATTACCCTCTTATTTTCTCATCCAGAAGCTTTTGATTAAATTTAATTTCCCATCAATTATTTGCCTCCTCAATATGGTGACTGAAAATTTAAAGCAAGGAACACTTTATAAGAAACACAATTGGACAATATGTGGTGTCCAGTTATTCAAACTTTGCTTTCATGCTGTTGAGCTCATTTAAATTCCAGCCAGTACCATATACCTTTCTTTTCACTGTTGAAAATGCAGATAAACTGACTGAAAATGTTGTACAGAACATGGACCTCTTTTTTTTATATATTATCTGATGGTTTAATTCAAATTAGGATGACATCAACTTTCCTGGGTTTACTTAAGCCAGGATATTGTTTATAGTTCTCTACAGGACACATTTCAGTCTGGGTGAACTTACTGTTTCTGGCTGGGGTTCAACTCAGACTGGATGATCAGTGTAGATTTGCTTAACATTGTGTGGTGTTGATTTAGGATTCACATCAACCCCAGGTGGCTTGTGTTTCTAGAATTTGGTTTCGACTTAGCAGCTATAATAATGGCAAAACTATTGGGATTTACTATTATTACTTCATAAAGCTGATAGCAACTTTGTGGTTTCAACAAATCAGAACTCGTCCACAAGCTGTCATGTTTGAAGCTGAGGAGCTCGTGGGAAGTTGCTTGGATTGTCATGAACTTGGGCTATTTTTGACCTGGTCCAATTCTGAAATATTTTGAATAGCTTTGGTCCTACATTTTCATTATGATTGTGTGTATGTCTGTGTGTGTGTGCATGCGCACACTTATGGACTTTGATATTTTATTTAGCATTCCATAAACAATTAAAAATTGTCCTTTACGCTTCTTTGTGTGTTGTAAAAATTGTTCCGTGTGATTGATTGCTTGCTGCCAGGCATACCTTTGAGCTGAAGCCTGACAGCGAACAACATCAGAAAAGAGGAAGACCTTATTCCTGTAGTCATTAGATATTACTGTGAAGCTTTCTTTAAGGTCAGTCAAGATTCATGTTGATTCAGTACAACAGTAAGCTCTGCACTATGGAAAGCTGCTACCTGACTAGTGCGTATCGTGAGATCATAAAATGCTCCAGCGTATTTTAAAGAGATCATTATTCAATAGATGCAGTAGTGTGCTGTTTAATCACAAACTTAACAGCATTCTGATCTGAAGACTTTTCTTTCTAGCTTCATGAAATAAAAGGAAGATACAACACTAACAGGAAGCCAGATGATTAACGATAACTTTTTTTTCTTAACTACAATAAGACTGAGTTTAAATCTAAAAGTATTGTTGCAACAGATTAGAGATTACTTACTAATTTTTTTGATTCCAGATTTTTTGAACATAAATAGTAATCTTGATTCTGAAGTCTGAAAACTGTAAGCCCACAACTTAGTATTTAGATTCATGGAAGAATTATTGTACAAAACATGGCTTCCATGGTCCATTGGTTCTCAAAATAGTTCAGGGACGCAATGTAATTTAGTTGTAATGAAAGCAAGTTTCAAACAATTAAGTCAAAGCAATAGATAAAGCCCTGGGAAATTGTAACCCACATACATATTGGCACTCTGATATTGAGGAAGGCACTATTTATGCGAGGTTTTCTTCCAATATCAGAATATCCCATTTCAAGCTTGTGTTATATGCCAATGATAAACATGTTATTGCAGAGCACATTGCAGAATGGGTCTGGTTTACTTGTTAGAATGTAAGATATTTAATCAGAAAAAAAGCTACAGAGCGCATACAGACCAGTTAGTCCCCTTCAGTTCACTCGGGTACATATGCTCCAATCAAACCGCCTCCAACATGTTATTTAACTCTTTCAGCAAAACCTTCTATTCCTTTCTCTCGTAAAATTGTCCAGCATCCCCTTAAATACATTTAGACCAGGGGTGTCAAACTCATTTTAGGTCACGGGCCGGATTGAGCAAAATGCAGCTTCATGCGGGCCGGATCAGTCGGACGCATGCGAACGCAGCTTTCGTTGCCTCCGTTTTTTCAGCCTGCTCTCATGTGTCTCAGTCTCTGCTATAACTACAAAGTGTTTCACTTTACAAATTCCGTTTCGTATGAAGAAGACTGCCGAGCAAGACTGCCGAATAAACACTAAAAACCCTGAAAACCTGGTACCTGAATAAACTCAGCATTAGCCATATCATACGCCATAGGCGCTTCGATTACTGGGACCAGCTTTAATAGTAATTAGATATTATCTCGCGGGCTAAAGATAATTCCACCGCGGGCCTTGAGTTTGACATATATGATTTAGACCGTTCACTTCAATCACTCCCTGTGGTAGCAAGTTCCACATTCCTAACATTCTTTATTGAGGCATCCTATGAATTCCCTGTGGGATTCGCCGGTGGCAATCTAATTATGATGGACTCTAATTTGTTATTCTCCACAAATAGAAACATTCACTCAGCATCCACTCAATCAAAATCATTTGTAATTTTGAATATCTCTATCAGCCTTCTTTCCTCAAGAGAAACAAGATCCAGTCTATTCATCTTGGTGAATCTGTCTTTGTATTTTGGGTACATTTATTGCAAATCTCTTTTTAGCATTCTTAAGTGCCTGTTTTTAATAAACAAATTAGTGACCAGAGCTGCATACAGTACAGTTGTCTTGCCTGTTGTCCCACTGGACGCTGACCCTGATCTGTCACGAGCCACGTGGTGGCTCCTGGGCATCAGCCTCCCCACGTTAAACAAAGTCACGCACAGGCAGACTCCATTTACATGGACCTGGGACTGACATCTACAGCCACCTCAAGACTCACCAATACACAATCCCTAAGGAGAACATCATACTCAACTTGAGTGATTGCATTGCTACTACAGTGGCCCAAGTGTGGTCTAACCATGGTTCAATATAAGAATTATAAAGAAAACTGCTTTTGTCGAAAATCTGAAATAAAAAAGAAAATATTGGAGTCATTCAGCATCAATAGAGGATAAAACAGGACTGATGTTTCACATCTGATTAAAGGCCATCAAGCTGAAATGTTAACCTTTTCTCTTTCCTCATGTGCCCACTGACATACTGAATATCTCCAGCATTTTTCCTTGTATTTAAGGTTCAATAAAGTTTTTGCATCATTTCTCTACTTTTTAGTTCTATCCCTCTAGAAATAACTCCTAGTTATTGAGAATGTCTCCCTGACTGAAACAAAATGAACATAAAATACTAAATGACAAAACTAGAACTCATAGCAAGCACAAAATCACTTAATCCAAAGCAGAATTTATATTAATTCAGCCAATATTTGTATGCAATCTGACATAGTGTTTGTTATTCATCTTTGATTATTGATTATTGATCCATTATCATAAAGACTATCCTCCAAGAGGACCACATACTCATCATGGTTTGGAGGCTTGCGTGCCTCAATGACCCAGAGAGCTATGCTGGCTGGAGTCGAGGCTTTATGCTTTGGCTCTTGGTAGAGTCACCCATGCCAAACAGGTCAAAGGGTAGAGGTCAGACTAAGAGTGGTCCACCAGTCCCTCCAGGTTCAGGGGTTCAGCTCAGGTCTAACGATCCCGACTAGTAAAACAAAATTGTTATGGAAACAGCAGTGAAGAATCCTTCTACATCTGAGTGTGATGGTATTCCTGAGTCTCCACCCGGGACTTACATGACTGACAGTAGTGAAAACCGAGTTGAAGCTACTGACACGATGAAGGAAGCCCTGAACATTGTAAGAGATGGAGGGCCTTCATCGCTGCCCTAAATGCAGACAAAAAAAATAAAGATTATACCAAAGAATTCCTGAGGCATAGAATTAACAGTAAAATCTGTGCCTTAAAGCGGAACTCAATTTTTTGTTTATTCCGTAAGAATATTCATATTACAGATATATGTTTCTGAACTTCTTTAGAAATATCTCTAAAAAAATTTAAGTATATTTATATACTTTATATACACTAACTTTTAGCTCAGTTCTAAGCTGTTGCTTTCATGATTTTGCTTGGAACTCTTTGTGCCAAATGTTATTTGAGCTATTACATGATTTAAACAAGTGCCATAATCTGTTTTTAAAAAGGAGTTTCAAGATCAGAGTAGTCAGGTAATGGAAATCACTAAATGGTTGCAAATTATGTAAATTTGGTTCATTTGCCAGTTGAATAATTTCACTTCATGAAAGACCCACTCTATGGAATTTCAAAAAAAAATCCCAAATCACAAACCCTCCAAAGGTTATGCCATAATATTCATTAGCATTCTCAACAGCTAACAACAGACATAAAACAAAGACTTTTTGCTTATTTGGGGTCACAGCAGATTCACAGAACTTAACAGCAGTACTTGATATATACAGCTCTAAAAATGACAAACACCTTTGGCCTGCTCTATGTCATTGTTTGGTGACATCATTTATGCTGAAATAGGAAGACTCTGAGAACCAGCGAGCTTGGAAGGTTACCCGGTTCACTTTAATGTCAAATAGGTATTAGTAGGTTCCTTCCACCTCACAGATATGTTGCATTAAATTTAAGTCAGCTCTGTCTGCATTTTTTAATGTACATTCTTTGCTGCCGTACTGTTCCCTTGGTGGGCTGTTAGAGCACAAGCATTAATTTTCCTTGGGATATGGTACTCAATGGAGGCAAAAGTCAGACGATGACCTTTTTTCATAGTGCTGCTGCTGCCTTACATTGCTCTGCTTCATTGATACTAATTATTTCATTAGCATTCATTTTTTTATGCAATGTGCACTCAGGCTCTTGTTACACATTTTTTTCTGAATAGATTTCCAGCTTTAAATTTTAATAATAAAAAAAGAACATTTATTTGTAGCAAAATGGGAAAGAAATCACAAATCTGTTTTGGTACTAGAACCAGAGTCAGGTTTAATATCACCAGCATATGTCATGACATTTGTTGTCTTTGCAGCAGGAGTACTATGCAATACATTATAATAGAAAAAATATGAATTACAGTAAGTACATACATATTAAGTAGTTAAATTAAATAATTTGTGCTATAGAAATAAAAAAAAGTAGTAAGGTATCGTTCATGGGTTCAACATCCATTCAGAAATCAGATGGCAAAGAGGAAGAAGCTGTTCCTGAATTGAATCACTGAGAGTGTGCCTATAGGCTCTGTACCTCCTTCCTGATGATTGCAATGAGAACAAGGCTTGACCTGGGTGATGGGGTCCTTAATGATGGATAAGTACTATCAGCGGAATATTGGAAATATCATTCAATGCTTTTTTTAATCTAAAATTGCCCTGATTTTGGAGCAGAGAGCTTTGCCTAGGAATCCAGCCTTGTTGGTAGCACAATAAACGTGTTACTAAGTGGCTACATATTCACAGCTATTTCCAAACTACCTGGACTTCAGAAGCAGACGAGAACCCACAGCAGCCACTATGTAATGCACTTGGCATAGTGAAGAGGGCATAAATTTTCAGCCATTTGATTATTCCACTGCATGCCTTATGAGAATAGGTTGAGTGAACTTGGCCTTTTCTCCTTGGAGTGACAGAGGATGAGAGGTGATCTGATAGATATGTATAAGATGATGAGAGGCACTGATCATGTGGATATCTAGAAGCTTTTTCCCAGGGCTGAAATGGCTAACATGAGGGGGCATAATTTTAAGGTGCTTGGAAGTAGATACAGAGGGGATGCCAGGGGTAAGATTTTCACACAGAGAGTGCTGGGTGCGCGGAATGCACTACCAGCGGATACAATAGGGTCTTTTAAGAGACTCTTAGATGGGTACATGGAGCTTAGAAAAATAGAGGGCTATGTGGCAGGGCAATTCTAGGCAGTTTCCACAATAGGTTACATGGTCAGCACAACATTATGGGCCAAAGGGCCTGTAATGTGCTGTAGATTTCTATATTCTATGTTCTACGTTCACTGGAATCTAGCATTCCTCGGAATTAAAAAGAGTTTCAAATTTAGCAAAAGAGTTCCAGTTGACAATCTGGAATCAGTGCACATTCCCTGCTGAAGACCAGCCAGCGACCACAGTGGAAAGGCTATTATGTTCTGGAAGGGCAGTTGTAATGTCAATCAGCCTAACATACTGATTTCTTACAAATAATCCCAAAATGGAGCCCATGGATGCAGAGGTACCTGGTTCAAACCTTGCACACTTGAGTATGTGTTTAGAAACATGATTTCTTTGAAGTTTCTGAAGTCTGAATGAGTTGCTGAAGTCTATAGAGCTCGATGTGGCAACAGTTCAAGAAGTTTGTCTTAACAAGGCTAACTTCTGTGTAGTTGTTGGTTCATCCAAACTTCTCCAATCACCAGATGCAGCCAGAAATTGATGATGTGGTAGTTATATCTCCAGAGATATAGCTTGAAAGAAATAATGATCAAAAGGTCATGCAAAACTGATGGATGAGGGAAGAGACAATGATAGAGCCCACATATCTGAGGTACTCACTCAATTAATTAGGATTCATGAATTAAACATGCAGGATTAATAAGGAAAACTTCAACTGATTCAACTTTTTCGCTTAACAGTATTTACACCAAATTTAGTAGGAGACAGTTTTCGTACAAGAAATTTCATCTTCTCACTTCCTGAGCATAATTGTAAACCTACAGTGCTTGTTTTCTGCAGGATATTTGGTGAACGTGTATAGCTGACTGGTCAATGATTCAGGTCACCTAAAACTTTGAGAAGCTTCTCATCATGTCACTTAAAAATTTGACCGACTTCTATCGACGCACAGTGGAGAGTATCCTGACTGATTGCATCACGGCCTGGTATGGAAACACGAATGCCCGGAATCAAAAAAGTCTACAGGAAGTGGTAGATGCAGTCAAGTCCATCGCAGGTACAGCCCTCCCCAGCATCAAGCACGTTTACATGGATTGCTGGCACAAAAAAGCAGCACCAATCATTAAGGACAGCCGCCATCCAGACTATGCTCTCTTCCCAATATTACTTTCAGGAAGGAGGTACAGGAGCTTTGGGCCCTGCACCTCCAGGTTTAGGAACAGTTCAACTGTAAGGCTCCTGAACCAACATGGATAACATCTGTGGTGAACTACTTATACCTGTCTGGACACGCCCCTCTGCTGACTGCTCCTGTGGCTCCTCCCACAGACCTCTGTATAAAGGCGATTGGAGGCACTGCTTCCCCCCTCAGTCTCCAGGATGTTGTGTGGTGGTCTTTTGCTGCTAATCGTGGTCTCTTGCAGCTAATTAAAGCCTATCGTTCGCCTCCCGTCTCCGAGAGTTATTGATGGTGCATCAACATTGATGGACCACAACTCTGAACTGCTCCACAACCTACAAACTGACTTTCAAGGACTGAAATCAAGGACATTTTTTGTATCCTTTTGCACATTGGCTGTTTGTCAGTCTTTGTTTACATGAAGATTTTCATCAATTCTATTGGATTTCTTTATGTTCCTGTACCTGCAAGAAAATAAACTTCAAGGTACTATGTGGAAGCATACACCTACCTTGAAAATAAATTTACTTTTCTTTTTATTTCCAAAAGAGAAGAGATTCCCAGCATTTTAACGCAGTACTTGGTAAGAATACAGAGGATTTATTCTGGAACATTTATATAACAGTGCACACACGTTGTACAAAGAAATCTTTTCTCCTACATGCCTATGATATCAGTTATGGTAGGGCTCCCTGACGTTCTGTCACATGATGGACTTTGAAGCTATAAACACTACCTCATGACTTTTTTTTATTTCTAGTGTTGCACTACTTATTTAATTTATCTATTTAATATAAATATGCTAAATGTGATTCACAGTTCTTTCTCAATTATTATGTATTGCATTGTACTGCTACCGCAAAGTCAACAAATTTCATAGCACACGCCGGTGTTATTAAACTTGACTGATTCTGGTTCTTGATATCAAGGACGGCATTCCTCGCCCCATTTCTGGAATTTATCTCCTTACTCACTGGAGGAGGCCCTGGCAAAGCCCAACTGGGACATGAGTGAACAGATTATTGGTGAGTAAGTGCCACCGAGTATCACTGTTGCTGAAGATTATGATCAGGCGGTAATCAGCCATGTTGGGCAACTTGCTATCTGCTGGAGGAAGTCAGTGGGTCGAGCAGCATCAGTGGGAGGAAAGTCATTGCTGACATTTCAGATCCAAACATTGTACCAGAGTCCTGGCAGTTAATTTGCTTGGTCCCGCGGCCTCCCTGTATCCAGAGCTCTTGGCCATTTCTCAGTATCCTGCGGAGTGACTGAAGACCGTGGAAGCAGAGCTGCTTCATCGCTCACCACTGAGCATGGTTGTGCATGTGCCAGCCTTGCCTTTAGCATTCACCGCACCAGCATTGAGAATGGGAATAGCTTGGTGGCCTCCTGCTCCCTTCCATCATCCATTCATCCACCACCTGACCAGGACCGCAGCCCTTCAGTCTGGTTTGTTGGTTGTCAGATCATTTTCCTTGTTTTTGTTTCTTTGTCGGCCCGAGTGGCAGGATAGCACGTCATTTTCCGGTTGCACAAAGGCTGATTCCTTGGCTTGACAGTAATGATAAAGTAAAAGATGTGTGTAACCGTGAGGTCATGTTCTTTGATGATGATATTTCTGCTGCTGCTTAGAATCTATGGTGCCTGATATGAGCCCAATTTTCAGCTGCTGATCAGTTCTGAGGTAGTATCATTTGGTAAAGTTGAGGTGCTGCACAATACAACTAAACGTGTCCATAGCGTGATGTGGAACTTCACTGCCACTAGGATGGTTCACAGGTCACTTCTGTCAGTGCTATCGTGACAAACGTGTGTCCCATGAGTAGACTTGTACTTCACCTTGGTTTACTTGTTACTTGCCTCAGACCCTCTCTTGCTTCTATGCTCGGAACTCTGCCAACGTGGTCAGCTGTGGTGCTGTCAATGTCTCTGCTGACGATGGTCATCAAAATGTCCTATCCACAGTATATCCTGTGCTCCAGCTACTTTCAGTACTTCTTCCAAATGTTGTTCAACATGGAGGAGAACTGAGGAGGGTGGGTAGGGAAATAAGTCTGGGAATTCATGCAGTTTTGAGAACTTCCAATATTAATCCCTCCCATCTGCATTTCACTGTGACAGCTACCCCTGATGCGTCTCTCTCTCTCTATCTCTCTCTATCTCTCTCTATCTCTCTCTATCTCTCTCTATCTCTCTCTCTCCCCCCCCCCCCCCACCACTCCTTTTCCTTTTTGTATTTTACTTTCTGAACATGACTTGGTTATGTATTAAATATTCTGATTGATACTTCCTAATTTCATATCTTATATTTCATATTCTCTCACACACTTAGGAAGGGTATTTGGCTCACCAACTCTATACGATCACCCTCAGCAATCCCATCCGCACCATTCCGCAACTTATTTCCATATATTCTATTCTGTTCTCTTTAAAAAAGGATGTAGGCAAAAGACAGGCAACTATAGGCCAGTTAGCTTAACATCTGTAGTTGGAAAAATGCTTGAAGCTGTCATTAAGGAAGAAATAGTGAAACATTTAGAAAGGAGTGGTTCCATTAGACAGACGCAGCATAGATTCAGAAAGGGCAGATCCTGTTTGACAAACTTACTGGAGTGCTTTGAGGACATAATGAGTGCAGTATATAGAGGGAAACAGGTGGATGTCGTATACCTGGATTTCCAGAAGGCGTTTGATAAGATGCCGCACGAGAAGCTTATAAATAAGATACAGATGCATGGAGTTGGAGGAAAGTGTATTGGCATGGATAGTGGATTGGTTAACCAATAGAAGGCAGAGAGTTGGTATAAATGGGTGTTTCTCCGGTTGGCAGTCAGTGGTGAGTGGTGTGCCTCAGGGGTCAATGCTGGGCCCGCAGCTGTTCACCATTTACATTGATGATTTCGAAGAGGGGATTGAGTGTAGCGTAGCAAAATTTGCCAATGACACTGAACTGAGTGGAAAAGCAAATTGTACAGAGGATGTGGAGGGTCTGTAGAGAGATATAGATAGGTTAAGTGCGTGGCCCAAGGTCTGGCAAATGGAATACAACGTTGGTAAATGCAAGATCATCCACTTTGGAAGGAATGATAGAATAGCAGATTATTATTTAAATGGTGAAAGATTGCAGCATGCTGTTGTGCAAAGGGACTTGGGAGTGCTTGTTCATGAATCACAAAAAGTTGGCTTGCAGGTGCAACTGGTTATTAAGAAGGCAAACGGAATGTTGGCCTTCATTACTAGAGGGATTGAATTCAAGAGCAGGGAGGTCATGCTGCAACTATACAGGGTACTGGTGAGGCCGCCCCTGGAGTACTGTGTGCAGTTCTGGTCTCCATACTTGAGGAAGGATATACTGGCTTTGGAGGCAGTGCAGAGGAGGTTCACCAGGTTGACTCCAGGGATGAAGGGGTTAACCTATGAGGAGAGATTAAGTCACCTGGGACTATACTCTCTGCAGTTCAGAAGAATGAAAGGGGATCTTATAGAAACATACAAAATTTTGAAAGGGATAGATAAGATAGAAGTAGGAAAGTTGTTTCCATTGGTAGGTGAGACTAGAACTAGGGGACATTGCCTCAAGATTCAGGGGGAGAAGATTTAGGACGGAAATGAGGAGAAACGGTTTTTCCCAGAGAGTGGTGAATCTGTGGAATTCTCTGCCCAGGGAAGCAGTTGAGGCTTCTTCACTAAATATATTTAAGATACAGTTAGATAGGTTTTTACATAGTAGGGGAATTAAGGGTCATGGGGAAAAGGCAGGTAGATGGAGCTGAGTTTACGTATCAGCCATGATCGTATTGAACGGCGGGGCAGGCTCGATGGGCTGGATGGCCTACTCCTGTTCCTATTTCTTATGTTCTTATGTTCTCACATGTTCACCAACTCTTCCCTAGTTCTCCTACCACTCACTCATCTATATTAACTTACTGACTCCATGTATTCAGTAATGTTAATTCACTTTGGTGGAGGAAGGGGGCTGTTACAAGGCTGTTCACCTGGGTTGCAGATCTCCTGCAGAAAGCTGCATGCAGCTCAAACTCTCTCACAGCTGCAAATCTGCCTACACCCACTCTGTGCAAGAGGAAATATTAAGCAGGCAGTTTTCCCTTGTCGTTCATTGTAACTGCAGGCTCCAGGCCTTCACTGCACAGAGACATACACTCAGTGGCCATTGTATAAGGTACCTCCTGTACCCACTAAGAGTATATTCATGGTCTTCTGCTGCTGTGGCCCATCCTCTTCAAGGTTTGATGTGTTGTGTGTTCAGAGATGTTCTTCTGCATACCTTTGATGTAATGTGTGGTTGTTTGAGAAATTGTCACCTTCATATCAATTTGAACCAGTCTGGCCATCCTCCTCTGACCTCCCTCATTAACAAGGTTTTTTACCCACAGAGCTGCCACTCACTGGATGCTTTTTGCTTCTCACACCATTCTCTATAAACTCTATGAGCAGGGGTTTCCCCACAAAATATGGCAAAGACCTTACTAAAATTGTCTGGAGTCCATTAGATATTCTCGAAGTCCAAAGTTCAAAGTAAATTTATCACTAAAGTACGAATGTGTCACCGTATGCTACCCCGAGATTTACTTCTTTGCAGAATTTCACATTAGAACAAAAAAAATACATGAGATTAAACACACAAGGATTGACGACCAAACAATTTGCAAAAGAAGATCAACTATGTAAATACAAATAATAATAATAATTAATAATTTCATTAATGCAGGCTGAATCATCTGCAGCTCAACAACAGACAAAGAAGATGGTGATGACTAAGCCTGCACTGCTCCCTGTTACTATCGATGGTGAGGATGTGGATGTGGTGAAGACCTGCAAGTACCTGGGTGTGCACCTGGATGACAGACGAGTGGAGCACCAACACAGTACAAGAAGGGTCAGAGTCGCCTCTACTTCCTGAGGAGACTGAGGTCCTTTGGAGTATGCAGGCCTCTCCTTCATATGGTCTACCAGTCTGTTGTCATCATTACAATCTTCTATGTGGTGGTCTGCTGGGGCAATGGCATCAACACAGGTGATGCCAACAGGCTCAATAAACTGATTTAAAAGGCTGGCTCTGTTATAGGAGTCAAACTGGACACAGCGGAGGCTGTGGTAGAACAAAGGAACCTACAGAAAATCCTGGCAATTCTGGACAATGTTTCTCACCCTCTGCATGCCACCTTGGCTGAACAGAGGAGCACTTTCAGTAATAGACTGAGGCAACTGCACTGCTCCAAAAAGCAGAATATGAGGTCATTCTCACCCTCGGCCATTAGGCTCTATAATGAGTCAACCTATAGCCAGGAAAATGATGACCCCCTCCTGTTAGACTGTTTGAGGTAACTTATTTTTTATTCTTTCTTTCTTACTTCTCTTCTAATGTTTGTATATCTGTGCACTTGTAGTGCTCCTGTGACACTGTAACTTCCTTGGAGATCAATAAATGATCGACCACTCTATCTATCTAAATAATACTGAGGACATGAGTTGTAGAGTCTCTGAAAGTCCATAGATGTGGAATCAGCTCAGAGATGAGGTGAGTGAAATTACTACCCTTCTGGCTGAAGGGTAGTAACTTTGTGAACCTAAGTGTTAAGTGTGGGAACTTAACACCCCTGTACTGTACTTAACACCCCTGTACCCTCCTCCTTGATGGCAGCTGTGAGAGGAGAGCTCGGTGGGGGTCCTTGATGATGGAAGCTGCTTTCTTGTGGCAGCACATGTTGTAGATGTCCTCAATGGTGTCGAGAGTTTTTGCTGTGACAGACTGGGCTGCATTCACCACTTTTTGTAGGCTTGTCCATTTTTGGGCATTGGTGGTTCCATATGAGGCCAAGATGCAATCAATCAAATTGCTCTCCACTGTTAATCCATAGAAGTTTGTCAAAGTTTTAGGTGACACACTAAATCTGCAAAAATCTCTAAGAAAGGAGGAGTTCTGCTGTGCCTTCTTTGTGATGGCACTTACATGTTGGTCCCAGACAGATGCTCTGAAAAGATGCCTCGAAGGAATTTGAAGATACTGACCCACTCTGTCTCCAATCTCCTAATGAGGACTGGCTCCTGGACCTCCAATTCTTCCACCTGGTGTCAATTATCAGTTCTTTAGTTTTGCTGACATTGCATGAGAGGTTGTTGTTCTGGCAGCATCCAACCAGATTTTCAATCGCCACCTCTGAATTGGCCAGAAACAGTGGTGTCATCAGCAAGCATAAACATGACTCAGCCTCGGGGTTATAAGTATAAAGTGAGCCGAGCAGAGGGCTAAGCTCGTAGCCTTGTGGTGGACCTGTGTTGGTGATTGTGGAAGAGATGTTGGTGCCAATCTGAAATGACTTGGATCCTGTTGCACCAGTCTGCCACCATTGGACCTTCTGTGCATGGCATTGTGGAAAGAGCATTGCTGCAACTGGGCACTGTTAGCTCTACTTATCAATCTGTAAAAGGACTGTACTATTTCCAATCTTACTTATCTTGGCATCCAAAACTTTCATATGGTAAACCAAAACTTTAGTACCACTCATCATTACCTTAATAATCTTCACATTTTGTTTCGTTATTCCTTCTGACCTAATGTCCTTTCTCCTGCTACAAAAGATGCTGATGTCCAGCTAACTGCTAATTTTCTTCATGTACAAGGGCAAGTGAGTTAAGTTAGTTGATAGCCACGCGTATATTTGAATTTACGTATTCTGGTTCACTAGGATAGTTCAACTGACCAGTAAAGTTAACACAATCTTAAAACGTTGACCATATCTTCAAATATCATTAATTCACACAAGGATTACTGGTGAGGGGTGAAGAATTGCCCACTCTAGCAGCCCAAGTCATAGAGGGCAATTACAATACCCCTGCCTTGAATGCAGCTGAAAGCACAGGAGAAATACGAAACCTCCCATCTGTAGGGCTTAAGCATTGAGTATCTTAACCAGACGAGCCAATAGCAGCTTAAGTATTTCATTTTTAATTTCAATGATCTTCCAGTCTGAGACACTGACAAATTTTTTTTTTGTTAGCTTTCTTTGCAAGCATTTGCTAAATAATTGTGACTGGCTCTGGAGGAGACAAAACTACAATGTCTTATCCTCAAAAGAAAATGCAAAGTACTTCTGCTGCATTTCAACTGGAGATAAGGCCAACAATATTTTTTATAGAAAATTCACACTAGCAATGCCAATAGATCTGAAGGGGGGAAAGCTGATGAATATTCAAATTCTGTGCTTTTGGTAGGTTTTGTTGGGTCGCTCAGTGAATGATTTATATGTGCAATGGTTCTCCCATTGTATCTTATATTTACACTGACGTACAGAGAGAAAGTTGTTTAGTGTCCCGGGACTGCTAAATGGATTAGTTACATCACCTTTCTGAACATGCAGAAGCCTTTTATTTACAGTAAATCATCTCTAAATTCTGCTTAAATGAAAATATGACATGATTCTGGTTTTTGCAGTAATGCATATTAGATAAACCAATAAATAAATGAAATAAATTGAACGACTGTGGTGCTGGACTGGATAAAATGATTGTCATAAAAATGAAAACAAAATTTAAGCTGTTTGAAAATATCTCACAAACCATGAGATTTTTAAAAAATAATAAACACCAATTAATGTTCTTTTATGTTACCTTACATGGGTGTCTGTGTGAGATATTCTGAAGAAATAACAGCATTATTAAGGCACAGTCTAAACCATGTCTAGTCAGCTTTAATGACACTGAAACCTTTCACGTATATTGACATTCATTCATTACAATTGTTAATAACAGAAAAAAATACTTAAGAAAGACTAACAGCTTCATATTATAAAGCATAAAGAATGTTAGTCAGCAATTCAATTGTTAGCTTCACAGACATTCATACAGAGTCAAGACTTCCTCCTATTATTTATGACATAATTGGAACCACTCAAATGAATAACAGCCTTGTAACTCACAGCTAGCTTTCTCGTTCTGTCTCTCTCATCAAATGCATAAATGTGATGTTCATGGCTAGAATTACATGTACTTCAATTGAAAATTACCTGGGAAAAACAGTCATGAAATAGTTAATATCTATATAAGCCCCTTATGGAAAATAACACTTGCTCAGAAGTGTTCAGTTGTCCACATGGTCTTTTGAATAGGAGATGATCTTGAAGTCAAGCTGTCCACTGATCAATCAAATGTGATTCCCGAGGCATGTCACTGCTTTATTGTCCTCTGTCGATGGTTTCACCCCTCACCCACCCCCTCCTGTTTCCAGACTTTCCTTAATAGCATCCTTTTCAGTGAAACAAATTGTCCAGCCGCTAGCTGCACCTGAGGGCTTTTAGCATTTAACAAATAGTCTTTTAATTTTCAGCAGGAGCACCAGGGACCACACCAATCAGGCATCCATCATCATCAAAACCCTTTTGGCTTCCTCTCCCTGGAGTCTTTTCACCGTCAAGCCTATGCAAACAGATCAGTACAAGTGATGAGTAAAAGTGGCTCAGAAGTAAATATGGTAAATGAAAGGGTGACTTTAACTGTGGGACCAAGTGTCGAACAGCAAGTTCAGAAATTGAGCAAGTGTGATATTGTAAACCACGGGTTACAAAGATCATCCATCTTTCTTAGTTTGTTTCCATTTTAAAACTGGAAATAATTTGTCTTCAAAAATAATTTGAGATAATAATTGTTGAAAAGCTCAATCATACAAGCTACATCATACACAGCTTTCTTACATGATCTGAATTTTAAAATAAATCCTTCTCTTTCAAAGAATGACAAGGACTGGATATCAGCTTGAAGCTAAAAATAAAATAAACTCACAAATAAATGTAATTTCACTGAAATAAAGCTAATAAAAATCAAGATTAAATATCTGGCTTATTACATGCCCCAAAACATCACAGGGGAAAAAAAAATCACATTTCATGGTTAAACAGCAGTATAAATGGATAAATTGGGGTCACCAGCTACAAGAGTGAAAGGAAAGATGTGAAACTAACAATGGAAGTCACTTACAACCAGGTGATTTGCTTTATTATAGAATTATTTTTACATTCTAGGACAGACTAGCATTAGTTTTGTATCCTGTTTAAATATATATTTTTTGCTTTGAATCCAAATGGTTCAGGTCACAAAAGCTATTTGCAAAGAGAGCACACTTCATAATCACATCATCTTCCTTACAGAGAATGAGATGATGATAATGTATTGCTAGCCCAATTGTTCAGTATTTGTGACACTTTATTTAATAACAGGTGAGAACAAAACTGTGCCACTTGTTGATTAAATGTATTATTAGTGCTGTTTTTCCTAAATTGATTCTAACATGAAATAGGCAAACAAATTCTGCCTAGAAAGTGAAAGAAATCCAGTGCTACACAATCCAGGATCGATTTTATCTTTAGTAAGTGGTAGTGGATTTACTAAGCACATCCAGGTGAAATTGTGCAAATCACAGGATTGGACTGAGCATTTCTACTTGCAGAATATGGTACTTCTGACTTTTGCCAGCTTCAAGCGTGCAGCTAATGATGTTAAGCATTGTGTAATGCATATTTCACGTTCTACAACTATGCTGCAACAGCGAGATTAGAATTGGGACCTCTTTCTTTCCAAGATCCCAGTTTACCATGAAGTACAGCACCATGTGAAACAGAGGACTATGGAGACTGCATCTCTACCCTGTATGCTCAGTCAGTGCTGGTTCTTTGTCCTCACGGTGCTGTCCGTAAGTCAATTCATCGTGGACTGCTGTTCAGGGACCATGCTGGGTACTTCATTCACCTGTAATTTATAGGGGCATGTTCCAGACAACAAGAGACCTTATGAGGCAGTTTCAGACTTATGGCAGACTGCTGTAACATCTCACACAGTCCACATGCTCTCAAACTGCTTTAGCTGCTGAGACATTCATTCAGTGGCCCCTATTACACCTCTACGTTACTACAGGTTTTAGGATAGGTGGCTAGAAAATTTAGAGCAGGGGACACGGAAATTATCTTCTCCAGAGACTTGCCTCCCAGTGATTCTTTAGTGACAACAGATCATACTTGTCCATCCCCAATGGGCAATGTGTTCAGTGCGTTAAGAAACACAAGAAAGTAGGTGCAGGGGGCCACTCAGCCCCTCGTGCCAGCCCCAGCATTCAATGTGATCATGGCTGATCGGCCCCAGGCCACAGTTCCTCTTTGCAAATTCCCCACAGCCCTCAGTTCTCTAAACCCTCAAAGATCGAACTGCATCTTCTTTAAATATCCCTGATCATCGCACCTCTGCAAACCGCTGGAGTAGAAAATTCAAAAGATTTACCTCCTCTGCAGGAACGAGTTCCAGCTCACCTCGTTTTTAAATGACCGACTATCTATGTCCCCTTGTTTGAGATTCTCCCACTAGCAGAAACATCTTAACGTCTAACGAATCATGTTACCTAATGCCTTAATGATCATATATATTGGAATAAGATCACCCTTCATTCCTCTAAACTCCAAACTAAATAGATCTCTATTCTTAGATGTGATCACCGTATTGTCTCACTTTTCTACTCAGGCAATCACTTCTAACAGACATCCTTTAACCTGTCCTTGTCACTGTGAATAAGTCCATGAGATATAGGAGCAGAATTAGGCCATTTGGTCCATTAGGTCTGTTCCATCATTTCAATATGGCTGATCCATTTCGTTCTCAGCCCTAATCTCCCGCCTTCTCCCGTAACTCTTCATGACCTGACTAATCAAGAATCTATCAACCTCTACCTTAAATATTACCAATGACTTGGCCTCCTCAGCCACCTGTGTCAATGAATTCCATAGATTCAACACCCTCCAGCCAAAGAAGTTCCTCCTTATCTCTGTTCTAGATGCATGTCCCTCTATTCTGAGGCTGATTCCTCCGGTCTTAGGCTCCCCCACCATAGGAAATATCCTCTCCACATCCACTCTTTTGAGCATCAAATAGGTTTCAATAAGGTCCCCCCTCATTCTTCTGAATTCCAGTGAGTACAGGTCCAAAGCGACCAAACACTCTTCATATGGTAAGCCTTTCAATCCAAGAATTATTTTCGTGAAACTTCTTTGAACCCTCGTCAATGTCAGCACATCTTTTCTTAGATAAAGGGCCAACAACTTCTCACAATACTCCAAGAGAGGCCTCACTAGTGCCTTATAAACGCTCAATATTACATCCTTGCTTTTATAGACTAGTCCCCTTGAAATGAATGATAACGTCATAGTTGTGTTCCTCACCATCAGCTCAGCCTGCAAATGAATCTTTAGGGAATCCTGCATGAGGGCTCCCAAGTCCCTTTGCACTTCAGATTTTTGAACTTTCTTTTCATTTAGAAAATAATCTATTTCTTCTACCATGAGCTGCTCTTAAAAGCCACCTTGTAGGCATTCTTCAAACTCCCCCCTTGGGATCCAGCATCAACCTGATTTTCCCAATCTACCATGAATATCGAAATCCCCCATGACAATAGTATCATTGTTCTTTTGACATGCATTTTCTAAATTTCCCATTGTAATTTGTAGCCCATGTCTTTGTTGCTGTCCACAGGTCCATGTATCTTACAAATCTTACATTATAGCTACGTACAACTTACTGCAGAAGCATAGCAACAGTCTACCCTGTGTCCTTTGCCACTTCCAGTTGTCGGCTCATGAAAACTTCCCAGTCATGGTCTTCAGCTGAGTGCTTTAGGGAAGTGAAGATGCATGGAACTCACTCCCCTGCAGTGAATCCTTGCACATGTAGCCCCCCGGTAAGCCTCAGGCTCGCTCAGCTCGCTTCTGTCTGGGGGAGCAGCCTGCGGCCCCGCCAAACTGGGTAATCAGCTTGTGTAGATGCTGTGTGATGTCCCCACCACGCCCAATAACAGACAGTACACCATATGCGAGGTAGATGATTACATTTTATAGATCTTAATGGAACTATGTACTTAATGAGATACAATATAAAAGAAAAAGTAAAAGGCGCCAACCTTATCAAAGTCCAACCACTTCGTGCACAACCGTTGGAGCTCTGTTAACGAAGTCTTCTGGCCACCATTCGATCCCCTCTGACCTCCTCGACCCGCTGCCTGGGACCAACAATGGTGCTCGACCAGACGCACCACACGAATCTGTCCTCATCTCCTCTCCTCGCCGAAAACCCTGGGCCTCGGACCCCCGCCGGGGGCCATTCCGTCGCCCACCTTACATCATCGCATCTTCTCCCTCTAACTACCTTACGCCATCTCTCCAAAAGCCCGTGAAACCACAGCTCACAGACCCACAAGAACGAATAACATCTATCCCAATTGGGTAGCAAAGCAATACAATTCCCATTATCAGCAATCATAGCCCAAACAAGCTGCAAGAGAAAGCACTCTCTCACCAGTTAGCATAACAAAGAAGCATTTTTGCTTTTAACAAACACAAAGAAGCCATTTTGATTAAAACATGCAGCAACATTAAAAAAACCCTTACACATAGATTTACTGTGCCTCATGCTAGACTCCATCCACCGATGCCTGGCATCCCTCCCCTCTAAACACAACCCTGTAACCTATTTTGTTCACTCCTCAGATATGAAACAACTATAAATGGCCAATGATTTTGCTGTCTTGAAGAAAGTTTCTACTGGTAGAACATTAGAAAAAAAGCAAAACTCTCTTCATTTGTGACTGTTGTAAGCTTGGGTTAAATGGTGGGTCATGTTAGCATATGATAGATAGATAGATAGATAGATAGATACTTTATTCATCCCCATGGGGAAATTCAGCATTTTTTCCAATGTCCCGTACACTTGTTGTAGCAAAAACTCATTACATACAATACAATACTTAACTCAGTAATAATATGATATGCATCTAAATCACTAGCTCAAAAAGCATTAATAATAGCTTTAAAAAGTTCTTAAGTCCTGGCAGTTGAATTGTAAAGCCTAATGGCATTGGGGAGTATTGACCTCTTCATCCTGTCTGAGGAGCATTGCATCGACAGTAACCTGTCGCTGAAACTGCTTCTCTGTCTCTGGATGGTGCTATGTAGAGGATGTTCAGGGTTTTCCATAATTGACCGTAGCCTACTCAGCGCCCTTCGCTCAGCTACCGATGTTAAACTCTCCAGTACTATGCCCACGACAGAGCCCGCCTTCCTTATCAGCTTATTAAGACGTGAGGCGTCCTTCTTCTTAATGCTTCCTCCCCAACACGCCACCACAAAGAAGAGGGCGCTCTCAACAACTGACCTATAGAACATCTTCAGCATCTCACTGCAGACATTGAATGACGCCAACCTTCTAAGGAAGTACAGTCGACTCTGTGCCTTCCTGCACAAGGCATCTGTGTTGGCAGTCCAGTCTAGCTTCTCGTCCAACTGTACTCCCAGATACTTGTAGGTCTTAACCTGCTCCACACACTCTCCATTAATGATCACTGGCTCCATGTGAGTCCTAGGTCTCCTAAAGTCCACCACCATCTCCTTGGTCTTGGTGACATTGAGACGCAGGTAGTTTGAGTTGCACCATATCACAAAGTCCTGTATCAGTTTCCTATACTCCTCCTCCTGTCCATTCCTGACACACCCCACTATGGCCGTGTCATCAGCGAACTTCTGCACATGGCAGGACTCCGAGTTATATTGGAAGTCAGATGTGTACAGGGTGAACAGGACCGGAGAGAGTACGGTTCCCTGTGGCGCTCCTGTGCTGCTGACCACTGTGTCAGACCTACAGTCTCCCAACTGCACATACTGAGGTCTATCTGTCAAGTAGTCCACTATCCAATCCACCATGTAAGAGTCTACTCCCATCTCCGTTAGTTTGTGCTTTAATATCTTGGGCTGGATGGTGTTAAAGGCACTAGAGAAGTCAAGGAATGTAATCCTCACAGCACAACTGACCCCATCTAGGTGAGAGAGTGATTTGTGCAGCAAATACGTGATAGCATCCTCCACTCCCACCTAGAGAGGGAAAACACAGATATAACTCTCATTCATTTCTGGGCACTCTCTCTCTCTCTCTCTCTATCTCTCTCTCTCTCTTTCTCTCTGTCTATCTCTCTCTCTCTATCTCTCTCTCTCTCTTTCTCTCTGTCTATCTCTCTCTCTCTCTATCTTTCTCTCATGGTGAGTTCAAACTACGGAGATGTGTAGAATCGTGATAAGAAATGAGGATCAGGAGGTAGGGTAATAAGCAATAAATTTTGCCTGCATCATCATTCCACTTAAGGATTAAATGTCCCTGATTGTGTGGATCTCCATAAAACTCAATCATTCTTCTTACGACCATATATTTAGTCCAGAAAAAGTGCATGAAAATATCTCTCATTTTACAAGGATGCATTGCTGAAAACATTTTATCTAGAATTTCATGGTGTGATGCTTTGTTTTATATGGATGCTTAAATTCATCTAACAACAGGGTTCATCTCAGGATAAATCAGACCATCTGAGTCTCAAACTTATTTGGGAGATTTTCATTTACACTTGCTATATTTTATCCCTGTAATTACCCCTGAAGTAGCAACCAAAACGTCAGCAAAGTTAACAGAGCTTGGCTGAAAATTCTCCGGCAACTTGTTGAAACATTGCAGAGCACCGCATTGCTGATGAAATCTAGTAAGTGCCTGTCTGACTTTAGCTCCACGTGACTTGTCTTTCGTAAAGTTGCTGCATTCAAACATTACTTATCAGATACAGCAGCATCCAAAGGCATGGCAATTTGAAGCATAACTATTTCTTTAATAAGGTTAGTATGGCTGCAACAGAGAAAGAACGACTTCAGTGTTAAATCTCATTCCCACAGGCATAGTATTGTTGTTGGAGAATATAAACATTTTAATTTAACATGCTTAATCCTTCTTCCAACTTCTTCCTATCTGTTTCTCTTCAATCTAATCTTCTCTCTGTCATTCTGCCCCTGTTCTAATTCTAATTTGTTCAGTTTTTTTCCCTCTTTCTTACCATGAAGTACAGCACCATGTAAAGCAGAGCACTATGGAGACTGCATCTCAGCCCTGTACGCTCAGTCAACGCTGGTCTTTTGTCTTCAAGGTTCTTCTTTTGCCTTCAAGGTGCTGTCCGTAAGTCCATTCATCATAGGCTACAGTTTTGGGACCATATCATGTCAAATCCTGGTCCCAAACAATGCTGAGATATGCTGTATCCAATTCTAAATCTGGATGCAATGGAGCAACGTAAGCCTGGGCACTGGGAACAGCCTGGTGACAAGATACCATCCTGGGGCTGGGTGCCAAGAACAGGCCTTGGCTTGAGCAGGTCTCTCAAGTGTCAATAACTTCAAAGTTATTCTGATGACTTGTTACATTCTCAACAAGCTGAAAGATTTCCTGAATTCCCACTTCTGCCATAGTTAGCAAATGCAGTGAACTTGAGGGGCTCATCTGTAACATCGAGGTTGAGAAGGAGAGAGGTTCACAAGGATGAATTGGGAGAAAATTTTTCCACCTTCAGCCCAAATATTGCTCATAGTATGACGTGCATGACAAAGGCAAAATACAGAGCTCTGAAGCCTTGGTAGGTGGCAAGGCCAACTGTTTAACTCCTTTAACAATCTGAGTTAAGAACAAAGAACAAAAGAGTTATATTGAAGAATTACTGACAAGGAGCAGCCAGCATTGGGAATTCTGCATTCACATGGAAATCCCATACTTGGTGACACTATGAAAATGTAGGAATTGTGAACAGCCACATGGAACAGAACTGGAAGCCAAAGACATATTGGGAATTTTTCATAAAAATACATTTTCAAACAATGGAGTAATTGCTTAAATAAATCAACAGGAAGATGTCTCTTGCTGGTGTTGTCAGGGAAATAAAGGTTGTGGCCAGATTTAAATGTCCAGGGTACACCTTTTTTTGGACAAACGTATTGAAAACTTATTGAAAAAGAGCAATGAAAACAAGCTGCACCACTGTTTGAAAATGCTACTGAATCATATTATAAACTATCAAAGAAATACCCTGCAGGTACAGAAATTCTGTCAACAATTAATGTTTCCATTTTAGAATTATATGAGATGTTTTGAGAAGAATGGCATGAAGAGTGTGAAAATTCTGACATTTTCTTGAGGCTGATTAATAATGAATTAGTCAATGTACAGCAAGTTACCCTTTGCATTGTTTACTGCTACTTCTGAATATTTCAGAAGCTTGATGTTTCCTTATAATGCAATTCATAACCTGATTATGTCACTAGGCAGAAGGAATAATGTGTAGCATTGCAAAGTGTTAAGAAGGAGGACAGTTTTTATTCTCAAATACTGTAATTTATCCTACCAATTCTGAGTTAGACAGTAAAGTGACATCTTAAGGTCAACAGGTTAATTACTTGTTTACATCCAGCTGTATTCCCCATTTACTAAATTGTGTGTTTGATGGTCCTCTTCTCCACAGCACCCTGTTATTTTGTTCTTCTCATTTTGTTTGTTAGGAGATTGCAGCACTATTTAAATTGTCAGATATCATAATTTTCTCATTGTATGATAGCCTTTAATTAGAGGGTATTTCATTTCCTTTAACACTGCTTTCCTTGTTTACGAACAGCTTACTGTAAGGTCACGGAGCCCCAGTACTATACAATCTTTATTTATAGACAGTTGTGAAAATGTACCACTTCTAGTACCACTGAAGAGAAAAATAGCACATGCTTAGATTTGTGGAAATTAAAGACAAATTTTATGCTTTACATCTTTAATAATTATGTTAAATTATTGTACCTCACAATTGCTAGGATTGTGTTGATGAATAGTGAAAAACACGTCAGCGCTACATGTCAATAGAAATACAAATAAGCCCTTCTCGGGCTTCTGACTGGGTACAGGTTTCAATTATAGCTGACGTTTTGATGACAAACTCTGCCATCTTCACCAGGGATGATCCCTGAAGACAATGCAAGAGATTGTCATCAATATGTCAGTTATAATTGATACTTGTACCTGGCTGGAAGCCCAAGAAGAGTTTATTCGTCATATTCGCTGGGAAAGCACTAGATCCCTTTTCAATAGAAATACAGTTCTTGAAATGAGTGAAGACGCTTCTCAGAACAAAAGAAATAAAAGTAAGACATTGAATGCTCAGCTATTCAATAAGATATTTTAAATCGTCAAAATTTTCATCCTCCAACCCATATCCCTTGACTTACTTTTTATCCAAATTCCTATCAGTATCCATCCCGAATATACTCACAGAGGCTGCTGAGCATGCCTCCCGACGGCTATGGATCAAGAGGTGTAACCTGTGGACTGATGCTGCTGGGACACAAGCCGGGGCCTGATCAACCCTGGCTGGGTCATCTGGGCGAGAGTGTCTGATGTTGAAAGACCCGAAACACCCAGAGATCACAGGCTACGTCACTGACGATGTGTCCCAGTGCATCCTAGGATGTACCTCAGCATCAGCAGCTGAGCTTTCACAACTCTATTGGATAAAGAATTTCAAAGATTCACCATCTTACAGGTGAAAACATTTCACTTCATCTCAGTTGTGAATGGGTGGCTCCTTATGTGAATCTGGCACTAGACATCCCAAAAAGGGGAAATACCAGCCTTGTGAACACCTGTAAAAACCTTCTATATTCCAATAAGATCACCTTACGTCATTCTAAATTCACAGAACAATATCCCCATTCTAGAGATCAAGCTGACGAATCTATGTTGCACTCCCTGGCTTTTTTCCTAAGTAGAGAGACTGGTACACAATATTTCATAAAGATTCTCACCAGAGCGCTATTTAACTGCAATAAGATGTCTTTATGTTTGCACTCAAGCTTTCTTGTTTTATTTATTTGTATTTATTTATTGAGATACAGCATGGAATAGCCATCCAGTCCTTTGAGCCTCACCGCCCAGCAACCCCCGATATAACCCTAGCCTAATCTCGGGATAATTTACAATGACCAATGAACCTACCAACTGGTACATCTTTGGACTGTGAGAGGAAACTGGAGCACCCAGAGGAAACCCACGTGGTCACAGGGAGAGCGTACAAACTCCTTACAGGCAGCAGTGGGAATTGAACCTGGGTCACTGATACTCTAAAGTGTCATGCTAATCGCTACATTCTGATACCGTATCAAAGGCCATTGTACTTTTTTGTCTTCCTAGTTGCTTGCAATAGCTCCCTGTTAATGTTGATCCTTCCTTGTTACTGATGACAGATTAGCGACTCGACAGGAACAATGCCAGGCTCATAACCCAGAAGAAGATGTTTCAAAACCATCTTCTTGTGGCCCATTAGGAGAGACTCGCTGCACCAGAGACCCATATTCATATTTGATCTTGGTGCAGTCTGTACGTTCTCCCAACACTTGTGAGGGGGTTCTTCAAGTTGCTTCCGTTTAGGTTAGTTAACGGCTGTAAATGATCCCTCATGTGGAGTCGTGGTAGCATTTAAAGAGAGGTGATGAGAATAAAAAACTTGGGATTAATGTAGGATTAGTATAAATGAGTGGTGTAGACTTTCTAAGCTGAAGGATTTATTGCCATGCCGTATATTTTGATGACTCTGTGACTAATGATTTGGGTCCAAGCATACCAGCATCTTTCAGTCTCTAATCATTAAAAAAATACTCTGCTTTTCTACATTTTCTACCAAAGTGACCTCACATTCTGCATGGTATTCCATCATCACCGTTCACTTAGCCAATCTCTCCTCTCAAAGCCACTCCATGCCCTTTTCAAAAGTCAGTCCATTTTGTACCATTGGTGGACATAAATATGCCAGTGGCCTCATCCAAAAGACTGATAGATACTCTGAGATGTTCTGAGCACCTGTCAACACTCCCACCCTCCAACACCAATCAATGTAACATCATCACCAACCACAGGCTTCCAATGAAAAGATGACCTGTTTAAACTCACTCTTTTTCATCTGTTAACCAGCCTTCTGGCCTTATGAGTATATTATTCACAAAGCCACGTGTTCTACTTCAGATTAGTCATCTTTGGAATACGCCTTATCTAAGACTTTCTGAAAGTTCCAATATTCACCACATCCTCCAAGAGTTCCTCTTAATTATTTTGCTGGATACATACATACTCAAGGAACTCAAGCAAACTTTTCAAAAAATAACTTTCATAAATCCATACTAACTCTGTCCTTCTTCCATCTGTATATTATTTTTACCTGCCCTACAAGGAATTCCTTAATAATAAGTTTCTCATACCTGATGATAAGCTAACTAGTTTATGTAAATTGGAAGATGACAATTAGTGCATCCAGTAGCCATAGAAACCTCTCTCTATACCAGGAGTTGTTAACCTGGACCACTCGGGGGTCCATAGATAGATTCCAGGAGTCCGTGAACTTGGAAGAGAAAATCGAGGTCTTTAATTTTCACTAACTAACCCCTAAGTGAAATTTAGCATTGCCTTCAATGATGAATACAGTACAGGCAACAAACCACAGTACAATTAGCAGTACAACAGCAACAACAGCCTTTCCACTGGCAAGTCTTTAAAAAAATAAAATTTTATTATAACTTGTCTATATTTTAAATGGATAGTCATGTTATTTAAATATTTAATAAAGAAGCACTTTATAATTATATAACAATTTGTTTATTTTGATAACTTTTGTAAACAAATCTATTTTATTTTTATATAGTTATGTACATTATTCTGAGAAGGGGTCCATAGGCTTCACTGGACTGACAAAGGGATCCATGGCATAAAATCCCTGCTCTATACACTTGGATACAGATGATCAGGTCTTACTCCCATTAATGTATCCAGTTACTGTTAATTGTTTCATTGTCACATTCATTCTAAATCAATGGGATCCATTTTTTTTGTGTGTATGATTAGTGTAACTGGGTAGTTGATAATTGGAATGGACTCATTGGGACAAACGGCCTGATTCTGGGCAGTATGACAACTACTGCTAACCATTCCCTGTTTGCACATCTACAGAAGACTTTATAGTCTGTTTATATGTCTCTCGCTGGATTGTTCTTGTGTACTCTCTCCTTATCAATTTCTTGGACCTCCTTTGCTGAAATCTGTTTTCCCAATCTTCAGGCTTACTGTTTCTTTGTTAATCAATATTATGATTTAATGGTGTCTTTAACTTCTTTTGTTAGCCACAGTGGGGTGTATTTTCCTATTGTGTAATTATGCCATTAATCTATTATTAAACACATTAAACAATATAAAAGGAACAGACAAGAGTATTTTTTAAAGTAACGTTTATTGGCCTGATATCAGCTTGCTGCTGCAGGAATCCATATTATTTTAAAGCTTTATTCTTTTCAAAGAAGAGAAAACAACATCTATTTTTCTCTATGGAGTGATGAGTGATGTTCACAAAAAACAAGCAGAATGATAGAACATAAACTACAAAACTCAGATAAGAATATTTAAAGGCAAAGTAAAGAAAATAAACTGAGCTTTCAGCTAACCAATGCCACTTAAAACGAATTCTCTTATGATTTGGTGAACCTGTTTTCAAAATTTAATGCAAAATGTGGTTCCCCCAGATGCCATTAAAATTCAATAATTCCATGTGATTCCATTACCATGAACCAGCAACCCTGTTAAAGGCTAATTTATAAAGTTACGTTCTCCAAAACTATCTGTTTCAAAGTTATACATTCCCATCCACATTAAGGAAGTTATTTAAGATAGGGAATACAGGCATCATCATATTTCTTATTTAAAGAGGAACTTTATCCTTAAGATATGTAAATAATAATGAACTATAATTTCTTTTGCATTTATACTTTGACAATCACAACAGTAATAAGTAATCAATAAATAATAAACAGGGACACACAACAGATTATTCTGAATGTTGTTGATGACTTTTTAAAGTTGTAGGGGTGTGTTAGACAGTCTGGTTGGCATTATGAACTCCATTTCTATTCTATCAAAGGCAGGTAATTGCCTTATTGTATGTATTGGAGACCTAATTGTTTTATTTAAAAGAAAACTATGAAGTCATTTGCTGCATATTAAAACAGATTTCATAATTAAAATTATTGCTTTGTAAATGAGGTAACATTTTATGCTGTTGAGCTTTATTGTAATTACAGACTTGCAGTGCATCCAAATGACTGTTCCAAATCAAAACTGTCCACCCAACCACCTCCAACTCAGAACCTCTATTTGCTTCTCTTTTCAAAGCAAGCACAATCAATTATTTCATCAATACATAATTCCATCAATCTGTCAATCCCCTATGAACCACTGTCAATAGGTCAATCACAAAGTGTTGACAAATTAGAGAAACAAAATTAAATATTTATAACTTGTTGAGGTTTTGCGTGGTTCCCCCGCTCCCCCCACTCCCAAGCCATGGCCAATGCAATTCCAGTTTTCCAGAGAGGCTGCATTAACAAACAGGATAATTCAGTAGCTCATTCTGCACCTTTTCAAGAATGATCACTAATGGTTGAAGTCATATCGCCCAAAGGACAAAGTAATAGTGTTAATATGCCGTAAATGTTAATGGAGACTTTAAACAATCATTAAACTCTTAAATTGATCATAAGAAATGCTTTAAACTGTATGAAGTCAATTAATCTTTTCTGGACCTTGAAAGAATGCATATAGTCCAAACATACTCATAATAGACTTTTCCCAGTAATTAGACTTAATTCCTCTTGCATGTATAATCCAATATTAGGTCCTAAATTTGATAGGCATCCAAAGTGTAGTCATAATAGATGTGGTGATGGAAAACAGACACCTACCAATAGCAATATTTCCTTGAATATTCTGTACTCTAACCAGCATTTTAAAGTGCTTAAACACTGGCAAAAACAGAAAAATCTGTAGGGCCTGCATAGTGCCCACAACAAAAGCTGGCTATTACAAATCAAGGATGATAATTTTAATCTACAGTCTCCATGTTAAATTATTGAAAATTTTGACAACAAAATAAAAACAGCAATTTATCCTAGGCAAATATCCAGGGCTAAATAAAAGTGCTCTATACATTTGTTTGTCCATTATGTACTGAGTTGTATGATGTGGGCGATCATGGTCTTTTGATGACCATGATAATTCTTGGCAAATTTTATCTACAGTGTCTTTACAAGATGGGTGACCTCAGCCATTATCAATACTCTTCAGAGATTGTCTGCCTGGTGTCGGTAGTTGCATAGAAGGACTTGTGATGTGCACCAGCTGCTCATACGACTATCCACCACCTGCTCCCTTGACTTCACATGACCCTGATCAGGGAGATAAGCAGAAGCTACTCCTTGCCCAAGGGTGACCTGCTGGCTAGCAGAGGGAAGGAGTGCCTTACACCAACTTTGATAGAGATGTACCTACACCCTGACAACAAAATTCTATTAATAATACCTTTGAAAAATTCACATACTTCAAAAATTGGAAGTTCTATATGCTGGATAATAAGTATGAGAAGATCCAGGGACAGTTACTGAAGGTAAGCTTTAACTCTGAGGAAACTTTTGAAGTCAGGGAGGTTTTGGATAGGGAGGCTTTTAAGAAAAGAGCATAGCAAGGAATTGAATCATTTGACAGTAAAAGTAGAAGTGAAAATAGTTACCACAGATCACCTCAGAAGAGAAGGATATCCAGAGGACTTAGATACAAAGCAGGTAGCAGATATGTTAGAGAAAGAACTCAGAGAGATATTTAAATAAGGTGGTGAATTTTGATATTTGAAATACCAGATGCCAATAAATGAAGTCAAAAATAAAAAGGATATAATGATGCAGAATGCAGATTACAAATACTTATTGAGTTGAAGTTTATATAAGAAAGTTACTGAACAACATATAAGGCTTTGTAGAAGAAGTTGAACAAAGAGGTGATGAATAAGAGTTAGTTAGTGATATGTGTTACCAGATTAATTTCAGCTTTAGAGATTATCCTGTAAAAGTTAAACAGACAGGGTCACTACTTTCTTGAGTTTAGAAACATGAAGAAATAATTCTCATTGAACCACATAAACTCCTTATAGGAAGTTTTTTTTTAAAAAAAGGCTGCAGGTAAGAAAATGTTAAACAAAATAATTTATATTTTGCTGGGCAATAGATCAGGCAGCACCTGTAGAGAGAAAAGCATAATTAACATTTCAAGTTGTTGCTTATCACTAGAATTGGGAGAATGAGAAAACAAAGTGCATAAGTAAGTTGCCGAGAGAGGAGGAGTGTGGTGAACAAGAAGAACATCAGTGATAGAGATGGTAAACCAGGTGAGACAAAGGCTGTTGATGCTATCCAAGAGAGCATGATCAGCGTGTACTGTATCTTTTACTGCTGATCTTTATGGAGGAGTATAGTATAATCAGAAGGAGATTGAAGGCAGAAGTGAGAAAACAAAGTGTTGGTCCTTTGAGATACAAAATGCAGCAGTTGCTGCGAGTCTGAAATAAAAGAAGGCATGAAGTGCCCAGCAGGTCAGCGTGCATCTCTGACAAGAGTAATGGAGTACTGCAAGTTACTGAGTCTGGGCTACTGTACGTAGTTTTGACCCTCTTATTGAACAGATGAAATATTGGTGCTGGAGGTAGTCCAAAAGAGATTGACTCATCTACTCCCTGGGAAGAGAGTGTTCAGCTGTCATGAGTGGCTGTAGAAATTGGAAATGCAAGAGATGCTGGAAATCTTGAACAAACACACACAAAGTCAATCAGCATCTGCGGAGGGTAATGTGCAGTCGATGTTTCAGGCCAACACCTGTCTTTAGGGCACTTCATCAGAAATTAGATCTGTATTCTTTGGAGTTCGGAAGAATGAAGAGCGACGTTATGAAACCTGCAACATCCTAAGGAGACATGAGAGGTTAGTCGTTCAGGTTTGGCACCGGTGGTGGGAGAATCTCAAACAAGGGGACTCAGTTACAAGGTCAGTCATTTAAGATACCTACACAGGAACAACTTCTCATAGATGTAGGGTAATTTGTGAATTCTCTTCCCCATAGGAATATAGATGCAGATCACTCAAAGTATTTAAGGAGGAAGTAGATTAATTGTGAAAGATCAGAGAATTGAACAATATGGGGAATAGGCACAGAAGAAGAGGTGAGGTCTGAAGCAGATTGTGTTGAATGGATAAGCATAAGGAGGTGAAGAGCCTATTTTCTATTGTTTCAAGTTGCTGACTTTATCCTGGCACAAACAGAAAAGGCTGGGTATCTGAAATTATTGAATAAACTGGTGAGTTCCTACAGTCGTAATATACCTACGCAGAAGATGAAGTGCTGTTCCTCAATCTTTCATAGAGTTCGGTTGTAACAGGTGATCAAAGTTTGAAAGGCCAGATGGAAATGGGATGAAGAATTAAAATTATATGGAACTGGAAGTTCAGGGTCACTCTTGCAGAGTGCAGGGTTGTTCTGTGTCTGAATTCTCCACAGTAGAGAAGACCATGATGTGAGAACCAATTGCAACCTACTAAACGGGAGCGAATGCAATGTTATTACTTTTTTCTTCTGGAATCTGTGTTTAAGTCCCTGGATGCTAGAGAGAGGTAACAGGGTAGGTGTTGCATCTCCTGTGGTTGTATGGGAGAGTGTTGCAAGATGAATTCCCTGACCTTGACCTTTTCCGCCATCCTCACTCATGGAGAGAGGGCAGTTTCCCTACTTTACTCATTCCCCACCAAGCCCTCCTATAGCATCTGAACACAAGTTTTCCCATGTTGTAATGTGTTTCAAAGTCTTCTCATAGAATACCTGCCAGCATCAGCTTCTGTTTCGAAGCACCTTCCATTTAAGTGTTTCAGACTTGCTTTAAGTGAACCAGCCACTCAGAAAGTTGGGCCTCCGCTGATCTGTCCAGCCAATGACTGGTCAGTCCCATAAATTATTTAAATGAGCAAGCAGCATGATATTGGCATGCTACCTGCATTGTAACCAACGGGTCCAGGTTAATCACACATCAGGTTGGTGCTTATCCAAGTTATTAAAGGATACCTTATACTAGGTATTAAATCAGGAAAAAGTTCCATTATTAAGTGTGATTTTTAAAACATGGAGCGGTTCAGTAGCAGTAAATTTCTCAGTAAATTTCTTAATGAAAATCAAATAATTATGTACAGCATTAAAGCAACAATGGTAATATTCTTTGTCATTCAGAATATTAAGAATCATTGATGTGGGCATCTGACCCGTCTGTATATTAGAGAATTGTTTTGCATTTTTAATTACCCATTTTTGTCTTCTAATTGCAAGTGATTGCACCTTTCAATGTCTCCCTCTGTGATTCAATCAAACTTATTATGAACTGACAAAGCTTACTTTTGACAAATACTTTTTGAGTGCCAAATATTATCCGTGAGTTGTCTGCCTAATCTACGTCCTTTTTGATGCAACTTCTTCCTCCAGCTTCTTCCTCTCCTGATATTTTTGCGTTGGCAGAGCTTGGAAAATCTAAAGTGGGAGAGGAATATAAAAGCTAATCAATAGAGCAATACAAACAATCACTGAAAGTACCAGATCTCCACTGTAATATGACATGCATCCTATTTGTTGTTTGCATCTGATTCCTTAAAGGTACAGGTCCATGAGCCTGTCCTCATTGGAGGATCAGAGGTGGAGAGGGTCAGTAACATTAAATTCCTGGGTGTCACTATCTCAGAGGACCTGTCCTGCAACCATCATGTAAATATAATTGTAAAGAAAGCACAACAGCATGCTACTTCTTTAGGAGTAGGTGGAGATTCAACATAACATCAAAAATCTTGGCAAACTTCTATAGATGTGTAGTGGAAAGTGTATTGACTGGCTGCATTATGGCCTGGTATGGGAACACCAATGCCTTTGAGCGGAAAATCCGACAAAAAGTAGTGGAGTCAGCCCAGTACATCATGGGTAAATCCCTCCCAACCATTAAGTACATCTACATGAAACGCTGTCATAGGAAAGCAGCATCTATCATAAAAGATCCTCACCACCCAGGCCATACTTTTTTCACACTGCTGCCATCAGGACATGCACCACCAGGTTCAAGAACAGTTACTACCCCTCAACCATCAGGTTCTTGAACAAAAGAAGATAACTACACACATCAGTTAAGATGTTCCTATATCGGATGTTCTCACTTTAAGGACTCTATCTTGTTATTTCCTACACTCAGGGTTGTATATGGTGACATGTGTGAACTCTGATAATAAATTTCACTTTGAACTTTGAACCTTGAGAAGAAATGTCAAGCATCTGTAGTACTTTAAGCCAGCCCCTTTACCACAGCTTACATTATTTAGTGCATGGTCTGAGTATGGCCAGAAATGTGATAAGGAATGGCTAGCAATGTATCACAATTTTCCACTGGTCAATCCTGTACCTACTTTTAGGATTAGTCCACAAGATGCACACCTTCTGCATTATATTCTTCCATCTCTCCTGAAAAAACTGCCTGCCCCTCTGTAGCACAGACCACTCTCACTCTACCTGTCGCCCATTTTCCAAGTTGAGAGTCCTTCCTAAGTACACCCTCAGAAAGCTCCCTATAATACGTTTGAATGTCGGTCATCCTCAAATATGACCAAAAATGCTTACAAAATTCTCCATATTCAAACCTAACTTCTTGGAAGGACTGCTCCCGTGGCTGAAGAGCCCAGAGGTAGTGATAGGATAAGGAACTGAATATTTAAAATTGTGATTAGGAGTAATTTTTTCACACAGAGGGTTATGAATTTGTTTCTGATCTGGGCTATGGGTAATCCAAGAATTTCTAAAGTAAGTAGATGTTTGGCAGAGCGCTGTGGGCCAAAGGGCCTGTATTGTGCTGTGGGTTTTCCATGTTCTGTGTTCTATGTGTCTCGGAAAACTGTGGATGCACTCTGCTTGGGAATTCTCAAGGCAATGATTAACAATTTTTTAGGAACTGGGTGGAAACGGCTGTGGAAGAAGATCAACCATGAGTCTGTTGAATGCCAGTGTGGGTTTGAAGTACTCTGGGAATTACCTTTGCTCATATTCTGTTGCCTCTTTTGAGCAATATTTTGGAAAGGAGTTTACATTGCCACCAGTTAGATCCTTCCTCTCCAAAAGGATGGTTTGACAAGTAAGGTGAAAACAAGATTCCTTTGAAGGCAAGGTGAGGAGAACAAGATTCTGGAGAAAGAGGACAAGGTTTCCTCGGAAAAGCAGGTTTTTCATACAGCATGTCAATTGATGGTGTGCAGGAGGATAGGAACAACATTCTTTGGAGAGGCAGGAGACATTCATAGTAAACGAGAATAATACGAATAATACCTAATGGAGCAGAGATAATTACAGATTCTCAGAGACAAAGATATGGAGATGTAGTCTTGAAAAGCAGTTTCAATGTACTGCAAACAAAGATATGCCCCGTTCATTTTGATTGTGTTATTTTAATTCAATGTCAATATCCTTAAGTTCCTTGTCATAACTAATAATCCTTCACGTATCTAAGAGGTAAACTATTGCCCAGAGACATTTGTGCATGAAAATCCCAGGAGATCATCAGCTTCTGAGATACTCAAACTACCCTGTCTGGCACCAGGGTACAGAAAAAGTCATTTTAATCACATTTCTTCCCCATTCTGATGCTTGGTTTGAAAAAAATATGAACCGCTTAACATTGTCTGCATGCTTTTATGCATTGAGTTGCTGCCACATGATTGGCTGATTGGATATGTGCATTAACAAGCAGGTGTATAGGCATACCTAATAAAGTGGCCACTGTGTGTGTAAATAAAGGCTCTACAACAAAAATCCAAACTTCAGCTGAGATAATAGGATTTTTTGACACAAAAGAATTTAAGGATAAAGGGATCAGGCAGCCAAATAAACTTGAGGGGCAAAAATAGCCCATTTTTATTTCTAATTCTTGTGTTCTTATCTTATTATAGCAATGTGACACTTGGGGAAATGAACAAAAATATTTTTATATAACTTTTTGCTGTTGTCCTCCAGGAGAAAGAGTTGGTGAAATGAAAGGCGTAGATGGAGTGGATGTGCGGAGGATGTTTCCAATAGTGGGAGAGCCTGGGACCAGAGGGCACAGCCTCAGAATATTGAGGAGAAATTTCTTTAACAAGGGGGTGGTGAATTGGTGGAAATATATTTAACCTTTATCATTGCCACAAACAGCTGTGGAGGCCAAGTTATTAGGTAGGCACGTGATTAGTAAAGGCGTCAAAGGTTATGGGGGAAATCAGAAGAATGAGGTTCAGAGGGAAAGCGAGTCAGTCCTGATGGAATGAAGGAGCTGACTGAATAGGCCAAATGGCCTAAGTCTGCTCCTATGTTAATGAATGGTCTTATAGTCTTATGATGTAAAAGATCTGGTAATTTGATTCTATGTTATCATTTCTTTTTACATGCCAGGGTGGAAATATATATATATAGGCATAGGCATCCATTAGTCTCGTGAAACCATGGATTTGCGTCTTGGAAGGTTTCCAGGGTGCAGGCCTGGGCAGGGTTGTATGGGAGACCAGCAGTTGCCCGTGCTGCAAGTCTCCCCTCTCCACGCCACCGATGTTGTCCAAGGGAATGGCACTAGGACCCACACAGCTTGGCACCGGTGTTGTTGCAGAGCAATGTGTTGTTAAGTGCCTTGTTCAAGGAAACAACACGCTGCCTCAGCTGAGGCTCGAACCAGTGACCTTCAGATCACTAGACCGATGCCTTATCCACGCGCAAACACTGGAAATAGGGTAGCATGAAGATTAAAGATAAAGATTGGCTTCAGTTATCACAAGTATATCGAAACATTGAAACATACAGTGAAGTGCGTCATTTGCGTCAACAACCAACACAGTCCGGGGATGTGCTGGGGGCAGCCTGCAAGTGTGCTATGCTTCTGGCACCACCATAGCATGCCCACAACTTACTAACCCTAACCCGTACACCTTTTGGGAATGTGAGAGGAAACGAGAGCTCCCAGAGGAAACATATGCAGTCATGGGCAGAATGTATAAACTCTTACAGACAGCAGTGGAAATTAAACACCACTCTTCTGATCCTTAGCACTGTAAAGCATGATGCTAACTGTTTCATGACCATGCCAACTGTTTAACACTTCCAGCATAAAAGGAAGCATGATTCCTTTTGCACAAAAAACACATACTTTTCTGCAGACACATTATTAAATGGACTCAATAAATTGGAAACCAATGGAATCAATGAGCAGAAACAAGTTGAAAATCCATCAGCATCTACATAATGTAATAATTAAACATGCAACATAAAAATAAGCAGAATAAACCTTGTTTGTTCCACTTCATTCCTTTGAAGTGAGCATTATTGTTCTGAAGTGTACCTTGGCATCTTATAGTATCTCACATGAGATTCCATTACTAGAAAGTTCAGCTGATAACAAATGGCGACAAAATGGTAAAATTTAGATAAAGAAAGATAACTGGCTGAATGAAAGGATACAGCTAAAAACACTATAGCTCTTGTTCAAATACTGTAACCTAACAACAAATAATATGTGTGGAATTCTCCATAACATTTTAAAATTTCCTTCTTTTGCATCCATTCACTTAAGTTATCTCCAGTTAAAAAAAAACATTTTGATATCTAAGTTACCCACCATCAGAATGTTGGACAATGGAGGGAATAGTATTTGGAACGGGAAGATCGGGAGATGCTATTCTGTTTGGCTTTGCAACACCAACAGGCTGGAAGAGATTTACAAGGAGTAGAAAAGATTTCCAAGAATTTTTATTTATTTACGTATTCAGATACAGCACAGAATAAACCCACCCGGCCCCTCGAGCTGCTCTGCCCAGAAATCCACTGATTTAATCCTAGACTATTGACAAGACATAAGATATAGGAGCAGAAGTAGGCCATTTGGCCCATTGAGTCTGCTCCGTCATTTAATAATGGGCTGATCCAATTCTCCCAGTCATCCCCGCTCCCCTGCTTTCTCCCCATACCCTTTGAGGCTCTGGCTAATCAAGAACCTATCTATCTCTGCCTTAAATACACCCAATGACTTCTCCTCCACAGCCACTCATGGCAACAAATTCCACAGATTTACCACCCTCTGACTAAAGTAATTTCTCCGCATCTCAGTTCTAAAAGAACGCCCTTCAAACCTGAAGTTCTGCCCTCTTGACCTAGAATCCCCCTAACATGGGAAATAAGTTTGCCATATCTAATCTGTTCAAGCCTTTTGACATTCAGAATGTTTCTGTGAGATTCCCCCTCGTTCTCCTGAACTCCAGGCAATACACCCAAGAGCTGCCAGATGTTCCTCATATGGTAACGCTTTCATTACTAGAATTATTCTTGTGAATCTTCTCTGAACCCTCTCTAATATCAATATATCTTTTCTAAAATAAGGAGCCCAAAACTGCACACAACACTCCAAGTGTGGTCTCACGAGTGCCTTATAGAGCCTCAACATCACATCCCTGCTCTTATATTCTATACCTCTAGAAATGAATGTCAACACTGCATTCGCCTTCTTCACCACTGACTCAACCTGGAGGTTAACTTTAGGGTATCCTGCACAAGGACTCCCAAGTCTCTTTGCAACTCTGCGTTTTGAATTTGCTCCCCATCTAAATAATAGTCTGCCCGTTTATTTCTTCCACCAAAGTGCATGACCATACACTTTCCAACATTGTATTTCATTTGCCACTTCTTTGCCTATTCCCCTGAGTTATCTAAGTCTCTCTGCAGGCTCTCTATTTCCTCAACACTACCCATTCCTCCACCTATCTTTGTATCATCGGCAAATTTAGCCACAAATCCATTAATACTGTGGTCTAAATCATTGACATCATGGAAAATTTGCAATAACCTATCAACTGGTAGTCTTTGGACAGTGGGAGGAAACTGGAGCACCTGGAGGAAATCATGCGGAGAACATATTAACTCCTTACAGGCAGCAGCAGGAACCCAGGTTGCCAGTACTGTAAAGCATTGTGCTACCACATTTTTGTGCTACTGTGCCACCCTATAATTCAAGGGAACGAGCTATAGGAAGGGATTGGACAGGTGAGGACATAGGAGACTGAAAGGTGATCTTATAGAGGTGTGTAATAAGAAGATTATAGAATGCATACAGTCTTTTTCCCAGTGCAGGGGAATCAAGTACAAGGGAGCGTAGGCTTAATGTGAAAGGGCAAATATTTAATAGGAACTTGAGCGGTAACTTTTTTTATATACAGAGGGTTATTATTTCTTATTCCTCTCCATGCCTGGTGGCACATTGAGTGGCAATCTTGCTGTTTCTTTAGCATTTTTGTCTGTGTTTTTACGAGGCTGAGTTGCTAGCTTGATGCGTTAAAGGAGCTGGCTGGATTTGAACTCTGGACCACTGGCCTCAACGTCCACTGCACCCACCAGCCAGCTACACAGAGGATGATATATACAGTTTATAGATTGGGCTGCAAGAGGAAGTAATTGAAGCAGGTACAATAATAACCTTTAATAGACAGTAGGACAGGTACATGGATAGGGAGGGTTTAAAGGATATGGGCCAAGCACAGGCAAGTAGGACTTGGTTGGATGGGCAGCCCTGATCGATGTGGACCAGTTAAACCTTAAGGTATGCTTCTGAGCTCTAAGCTCTGTAACTGTGTGGCCTTGAATTAATTAAAATAAACAGGTGGACCCATGGTAAGTTTTGTGAAAAGTTGGGATCAAACTTACTGAGCATCTTTCATTATTCGAACCTGTCAAAAATATCTGTATGAATACAGATGTGTTATAAAGTGATGGTCTAAGTGTTATCTCTTCACTTTTCTCACTCCATGAAGGTATTGATTATTTGCTGAGACAAGAATCCATAGGTACCCAGCACCCTGCACTACTTGATCCAAACAAACTTACTATTATGTGACCGTGTGCAACAACAAGTTGTTTAACAACAGTAATGTCACAATCAAGTGTAATTCTGTTCATATCTGATCTTTGGATTCCCTCTGTCAGCAGAGGTAACAGGACAACGATCGGGAAGCAATTTTCTGCTCACTTATCAACGGCTGCTGAGGCCAGTTGTTTTATTCTGTCCACAATCCAAGCTGAAACTAAGGTTTAAAAAGTGATCTCTCCAATACGTACAGAATGCCAGCAACTAGATAAACTGACGGTTTAAGATGGCGCTGGTGAAGCCTAGCAACTATTTACCGGCAGCAAAATAAAAAAAGAAAGAAAACCACTAAACACCTTAACAATAACACTTTAGTAATAAAGATCACTGCTACCAATGGAGAGGCGAGGCTAGGTGAGTGAAGGTGAAGGCGAAGACGAAAGCGAGGAATGGTGGATGCAAGCGGAGGGAGGAGTAAAGCCCGATGAATGATCAATTTAAGCGCAGGGCCAAATTGGAAAGGTGAATTATGGGCCCCAACTCGTGCCGGTGGGCTCCAGGCCCCAGAGCTGGCCAAAAGCGAGGAATAACCCAATGTTTGGATGATGCAAGTGCCAGGCCAGATTGAAAAGGTCAGGTTGTCGGGACCGGAGGCGAGGGATAGGCCAGTTCTGCTCGCTGCTCTGCAATGTTTACCGAGCACCGAGACTGTGGCCTTCTCACGCTTCAGTGATACCTACCTTTGTGCCTTTCATAAAACTTCAGTTCTGAAGCTACTTGCTTACTATTATTGTTTGCACAGTTTTGTTTCCTCTCTATACATTGGGTGTCTGACGGTCTTTTTCTTAACAGGTTCTTTTGGGTTTCTTTGTTTTGTGGCTGCCTGTAAGGAGACAAATCACAAGGTTTTATAATGTTTACTTTGAACATTTAAAAGGAACCAAATAGGTTTAGTCTTAATACAAAGTTTTCATTTTGATTTAATTGGTCTTGGTGCAAATATACGAATGCTTTAATAATCAAATTTTAAATGTTGATGTATCTCATTGGAGAGGAACTTCTAAGTTCCAGTGTATCTCCTCTAACAATTCTTATCAAAGTCAAGATAATTTATGAGAAACTGAAGGCAATTTTTTTTGCCCAAAGAGTGGTAAGTATATGGAATGAACTGTTAAGAGGAAGTGGTTGACGCAGTATATTAATAACATTTCAGAGGTACTGTACATAGATAGCAAAAATTTAGCAGGATATGGGCCAAACACAGACAAATGGGACTACCTTCGATGGGAATGTTTGTCAGCATGGACCAGTTGGTTACTTGTGAAGAGAAGAAATAAATTCAGCTCCCAGGTCTACTGTCCGAGTTATGTGATAAGACAAAGCTGGAGACACGAGAGATGGCAGGTGCTGATATCTGGGGAGGGAGAAAAAGCACAAACTGCTTAAGGAATTTAGTAGGCCAGGTCACATATTGTGGAGTGGAATGGACAGTTGATATTTCAAGTCGGCACCCTTCATCTAAATGGATGAAGAACCTCGACCCGAAACATTGACTGTCTAGTTTCCTTCGCAGATGCCACCTTAAGCACTCATTTCTCCCAGCAGTTTGTTTTCTGGTGAGACAAAGTAGCTGGCTAACACATAACCATGTGCTCAATTACTATTTACAAGACTAGTTCAGATTATTGGATTGCTGAATTTGCCAGTAAGGTTTGACTTAGTCTTGAACACCGATCATCAGGCATGTAATCTTCAAGACACCACTACAGTTCGAAATCTACACTCAGTGGCCACCTCATTAGGTACACCTGGACCCCTGCTTGTTAATGCAAATATCAGCTAATCAGGTGGCAGCAACTTGGTGTATAAAGACATGCAGACGTGTCAAGAGGTTCAGTTGCTATTCAGACCAAAATTCAAAATAGGGAAAGAAATGTGATCTATGTGACTTTGACCGTGGAATCATCGTTGGTGCCAGACAGGGTGGTTTGAGTATCTCAGAAATTACTATTGTCCTGGGATTTTCATATGCACCAGTCTCTAATGTTACAGAGAATGGTGCAGAAAAACAAAACAAAAAAAAATCTAGTGAGTGACAGTTCTGTGGGTGAAAGTGCCTTGTTAATGAGAGGTCAGAAGAGAATGACCATTCTGGTTCAAGCTGACAGGATGGCAACAGTAACTCAAATAACCACACATTACAAAAGTGATATGCAGAAGAGCGTCTCTGAGTTCACAACACATTGACTCTTGAAGTGGATGGGCTACAACACCAGCAGACCACCATGTACATGAGTTACCTAAGAAAGTGGCCACTGAACACATTTGCCTGCTTTAGGTTATTGGATTGCAAAGTTGGCCAATAGGGGTTAGTTTTGAACATCCATTGTCAGGCATGTAATCTTGAAGCCACCCACAGAGACCACTACAGTTCAAAATCCATTTCTAATCCATAGAACAACTAATTAACCCCTTTTAGAGTACATCAAATACAATTTGTACAGTTAATGACCTAATGTAATATAGCAAGGTTATCCACACAGTGGCTGGTATGACACTGTCAACTTTGACCCTTAGAAATACAGCTATTCAGCACCAGCTAAGTAATTTCTAGTTATATCTAATATACTAGTTTTCCCATTAAAAATTTGGGGGGGGGGGGGGCTTGTGGATTTGAAAAGGATTCTTTTAAATACCTATGCCTAAAAGATATATAGTGAATTACAGTTAATTGGGCCATTGGTTAATTGTCACCCACTTATTTGGAACAACTCTTAAAGAACAAAAACTCATCAGGAGACTGTTGCTGAACAGTTTCCAACTACTGCCAGTCTCGTACACTTGCGAGAGCCGGTAGACCCTACGCTGTGCTTAGAGCGAACAGTTTTTAAATAGCGTCAGTTGTGTGTGATTGTGTTTTAAAAGTAGTGATTTTTGTCACTGATAGCTGTCGAGAAATAAGCAGCAAGACGATTCAAAACTGTTTTGCTCACTGCAGTTTCAAGCATTTGGGCTTAGAGATGCTAGAAATGACTGGGAGTGGAAATGTAATGATATTACTTCCTCAACAAGTTAGGAACTACAAAGAATTTGAAGATATCGGCAATCATCTTGAATGTTACAATGAAAATGAAGATGTGAAGAATGCAACTCATTGTACGAAGTCAGTTCATTATCTGCACTAGGTGTCTGCATTGATTGTGTTCATTTACAGTCAATCAAAAGAACACAGCAGCATACATTGGATGAATCCCTCCATCGATAACTATTAGGAGCTAATACACAGTTTTATAATACCGTTGTAGAATTAGTAGTGTTCTATTTTGTTCTGTATTTTATTTAAATACATAGTTTGCTACTTAATTAAATGGTAGTTTGTCCTTTTATACCTTTTAAACTATTTCCATAAAACTTTGGCTGATTGGGGAAGCCGTTTAATTGAGCCAAAATGTACTGGTCCTGTTGTGTCCCAATTAACCAATATCCACTGATTTTAAATTATAAAGCAAAGTGCCAAGGTTATTTAACATTAACATTTAACATATTGTACATATAGACTAATAAGCTGTAAAGCTAAACATTGTATGTTGCCTCAAGGCAAGATAAGATTATAAGAAATCGAAACAGGAATGTGCTAGTTGGTCCCTTGAACCTGTTCCTCTTTTCAACAAGATCATGACTGATCTTCTACCTCAAGACCATTTTCCTGTTGATGGGTCTAATGGCCTAATTCTGCTCCTATGTTTTTTGGTCTGTTCCCACATCCTTTGATTCCTTTAATATCAAAACATCTGTCGATTTCTGTTTTGGAGCAAACACTGACTAAGCCAGAGTAGTCCGGGGCCGATACCAAAGATCGAAACCCAAATGTTGATTGGAAGGCTGGAAGGTGAAGTCTGTAGCCTGGATACCTATCCTGGAGTCAGAGAACTATCCCTCCGCATGGTGGATGGATGGAAGAGGGGAAAGGAGCAAAGGGGCTTGTTTTGCTGTTGTTTCCATGTTGGTACTGAAATGTGTGATGACACTTGCTGTTTGCCCCAGCACATCCATAGGTCTGTTGGTTAACACAAACAATGCATGTCTCTGTATGTTAACATGTACATGTGATAAATAAATCTGAATCTGAAGTCTGAACAACCCTCATAGATTGAGAACTCCAGTATTCACCACCTCCATATGATAAATCTCAATCCTAAATAACCAATATCTTTTGGTAACCTTCAGTTCTAGACTTCTGAACAAGGAGAAGCACTCTCCATGCATCTGCCCGTTTAATCTCTTTCAGTATTGTGTATGTCTCAATGAGGTTGCCTCCCCTTCTTCTGAACTCTTAGACTCAATCTCCATTCATATGGCAGTCCTGCTTTCCCTGCATCTAGTCTGGTGAATTCAGCAGCAAATGCATCCTTCCTTGGATAAGGAGAACAAAATTTTATGCTGTACTTCAGGTGTAGTCTCACAAAGGCTCTTTATAATGTTTAAGAATGGAACGTCATGTTATGGCTGTATAAAACATTGGTTAGACTACATTTGGATGATTGTGTCACATACTATAGGAAACTGGTGGCAGCAATAGAGAAAGTGCACAAGAGATTCATCAGGATGTTGTTTGAATGAAGGTTGTGGTTAAAAGCAGAGATTTGTATAGGCTGAGCTTATTCTCACTTGAAGGTAGAAAGCTGAGGAGCGCTCCAGACTGCTACCACTTTCTGTGATTAAAGAAAAATTCCTTACAAGTCTCCTTTATTGACTGATGATTGCAGGACCAAAGACCCAAGCAATCACATCGTCAAGTTCACCGATGATACGACAATGGTGGGGCTCATCACCAACAACGATGAGACGGCCTACAGAGAGGAGGTGGAACAGCCTGAGGCCTACAGTTTGAAAACAGATAACAAATCTACTACCTTCATCAAGTAATTGCCAGGAATGGAATCTAAATTAACCCTGCTATCTGCATTAGTGTGTTATTGAAACTGACGTATATGCACCTGGGGGATAAATAAGCAACAGGGAAAGAAAACAAACCTAACAACAAAGGACCCTAAACAAGTCATTAGAGTTTGTGCTATCTCGTTCACAGGAATCAAGGTTATTCTATCATTTCTGGGGTGCAAGATTAATCATTTCAAATGTTTTCAAACCCTCAAAAGAAATTTTAATACTCATGATAAGCAACATGCCATAAAAATATGTGATAAAAATGTAATTTTAGTAATTTGAGTCATTTGAAAGGTCTCACTGCATACCGCCCGATGTTTGCAACCTGCACTCTTCTCAATATGATAACTCGGTCGATAGTCTGTTATTTTAAATTAAAGTGATAATATTAAAACCGATAACTGTGCGTTAACTGATCTGTTAGCTTTTGCAGAGATTAATAAAAGAAACCATTAATACTTAATAAGAGATTAATACTGAATATTTTATAAGCCTTTATTATATCACTCTTATGAGGGGGATTTTTTTCCCAAATAATGCCCTGATTTCAGTAGATCGCAGAAATTATAGAAAAGCTTTTTTTAATATCTCAAAGGAAATATTATTACCAATATTTAACTGTTCTCAGTTCATCAAATTTCTCTAAGTCTCTTGGCTCCAGATTTATGAATTATGCCCATTGGACTTTACCCTCATCTCCACCACCGCAAACTTTCATATCCACGTAATTAAACTACAGTAATCCAATTACATGACAAAGCTAGATTCACAAACTTGTATTGAAATGATATATTCATTCACATTCTAACTTCACCAATATCGGTTTGATTTTTTTAAAATAAAGTTCATAAAACAAATCACACAAGTGTGGCCGTTTTTGTGCAAATTTATGCACATTTATTGTTGTTTTACTAAAACGTGGCTTTATTTAAAATCTGCATGTACCCAAATTTTTAAAAAAATCAGGAAACACACTGTGCTGTACAGACATTATACATCAATTGAAGGCACACAATGCTTCTATTTGCAAAGCGTACTCATAAAAAATGAGCCTTGGATGTGTTCGTTCTCATACTATTGCCAAAACAACAGAGTACTCACTGAACAGTAAAAGACAGACCTGGGTGTAAGTAATTACCCTGTCAATTGAATGTGCTTCAAGATTCATTGTACTCCCATTCTGTGTAAATTTTGTGGATCCATTATGCCAACTGTCATTTTATGCCTCTGTCACCCTATTTCTGTAATTTATTTTGCACATGGGCAAATGTTTTAATATGTTGCTGTCCGCAGAGATTCATGAAATTTACCAATTTTAGCTTCATTTCAACATATAAGACAGCAAAGTAGCCTCTTCAGATTAACATAAAATTACAGCACAATTGGAATTTATTTTAGATAGTGAATTGTCATTTAAAAGCATCTAAGGTGTTATTGTGCTTCATCAGCAGGCTGTGATAATTTATATGCTATTATTTTGAGCAGCATATTTATACTACTCATATCTCAAGAATTATAGTATAACTGTATACAATCCATTATATATAGCTTACAGTTTACTACAGGGATAATTTACTTTCAACTAAAGTCTGAATATTTAAATTCCCAACCACTGTATAGTTTTAGTTGCAAATTGGTATTCTGCCCAGAGCTATAAAGAAACTATATTTGCCACTTGAAACATGGATTCATAAAGAGAATGAACAGAAAAGACATAGGCAATTCCCACTAACTGTGGTGTGGAAATGAGGAAGGCATGAAAGCTGAAATGCAAGAAACCCATGACATTACACTATTAAAGTAAAGTATATTGAACTAGATCCATTTAGAATTCTTAGCACACCGAGTTCAGTTTGAGTTTTTGAGGATTAATTTTTCCTCAGGGAAAATATTTCAGTACCTGATGCTTTTGCCAAAGAAGATATCAGTCTGTCCTGCTTACATGCTTTGATTAGAGGGTGGGGTGGGGAGGAAATTAATGAATAAATTTAAAATTACTTTTTGTGCATCACTTTCAATTAGTTTTCCAAAGTATGTTGATTATTAATTCCTTGTTTTTAGTGGAATATACTATTATTGCTCAACAACATTCTAGCTAACATGTTTGCTAAAATGGATCATCAAGGAAGGGAGCACTTGTATTTATGTAGTATCTTTCATTTATCATGACACTTTACAACAGATGAAATACCTTTATGGAACAATCACTCTTGTCATGCTTTGACTGAGGAAGCCCAATTTATGCAGAGCGCAAACATAGCATAACGATTCAGATTCTCCAATACACCCAGTACAGCTCATCTTCAGTAAAAAGGCACATTAGGCACTACGTATTGCAATTCTTTATTCCAAAGAAGAATTTCAGAAGGATATTCATGGGAACACTCTATGTTTGGATTGTAATTAATGTGATTAATATGGTTGGATAAACCAGGTAAGTATCTCAGGGAGCCATTCTCATTTTAATTACTGACAGGCCCAGTATTGCCACGGTTTCAACTTACTTATCAGAAATGGCATTAAAAATTGCAAACTGCAAAACGGATCCATATCCCATAAATATTTTTAGTTCTTAATAGTTGACCAAAGATGACAATATGAACACAAGAAATACCCTAGATGCTGGAAATTCAGAACACCTACAAAATGCTGGAGGAACTCAGCAGGTCGGGCTGCATTGATGGAGAAGAATAAATAGGTGACATTTTGGGCTGAGGCCCTTTATCAGGATTCATGGTTTGTCCACCCTAGTTATTAAATTTACTACCATATAAAAACACAATTGTCTGAAACATTATGATGCTGAGATGCATCCTAGGATGTGCTGGGGCACATCATCAGTGAGGTCATCGGGTGTTTCAGATCTTTCAATATCAGACCCAGGAAATCCAGCCAGGGTTGATCAGCCCCAGGCTTGTGTCCCAGCAGCATTGGTCCACAGGTCAAATCTCTTGATCCATAGCCATCTGGAGGCTTGCTCAGCAGCCACTGTGACAATCCTGATGGCTCTTTTCTTCTCCCCTGTAATGCCAAGGACAGAGCAGGTTCTGCACAGCGAGCAGCCAGCAAAACCTCTACACCTCAACTCTACAGGCTCGCATCATGTCCTCCACCCTTGTCTCTGGCACTGCTCCACCAGCTCATGCAATTTGGCCTTCTTACGTCCAAACGCCTCCTCAACCCAGTCTTCCCAAGGAACTGTCAGTTCTACCGTGACCACCTGCTTCAAGGTTTCTGACAGGATGACCGTGTCAGGCTTCAGGGATGATGATGAGGTGAAGTCGGGGAACTTTAACTGCTTGCCAAGGTCGACTTTCAGAGTCTCAAGCTTCAGTCAGTGATTTGGTAGACAACTGCTGACTAGTTTCTGTCATCTCTGATATCCATGCCTATTGAGTCAAGAATGAACTGGATGTCGATTAACTACTTCCTCCACACAGCAAGGCCCAGCACAAGGCTCCTGAGCAAAGGGACAAAATAAATACTTTGCATCCAGCATTGAGCACCATTGTTTTACACTTGGGTTTTACAACCCCATTCATTTGAACAGCAAAGAATGTGAAGGCGAGTAGCTTGTTTATCATTTTTTATGTTTTTATTAATTTCAGGGACTTTAAAATGTTTTTAATTAAAGGTATTATTTTGCAATACTTTTTTGCTTATTTAATCACTTGAAACAATTTGAGCAGTTTTTTTAAATGTCTCTGATCTTCAGCAGCATTTGAAAACTTTCCACAGGGCTTTGACAGCGGCGAACTGAAAAATGGCTGTCAGTGCATTTTGATAGTGGGCCCTCAGGATCCACCACCTGAGGCCTAGTTGCAGATCATGGACCACTCTGCCTTGAGGGACAGTCGCCATTTATCATCCCCTCAGTAACTAGTGCCACAGGAAAAACTGGGGGCTAAAGACTTGCAGCACTTTAGATCAAGCATGACCTCGCCCAGCTTGATTTGAAACTCAGCTGACTGCTGTTTCAGTATTTGGATTCATTGAAACCAATATCCAAACATATGGAGACAAAGAGACTGCAGATGCTGGAATCTGGAGCAAAGGAAAAAGACTGTGGGAGGAATTAAGTGAGTCTGGCAAGATCTGTAGAGGAAGATGGACATTTTGGGCCAAAGAAGCATACACAAAATTTATTTAAAAAATACCAAAATATGCCAGTAAGGAAGTCAGGGCCAAATCAACATATGAATAGATCCCATATAGACAATAATAAATCATATTACACAGAAGATATGAAATGATTCAGCATGAGATAATGAAGCATTCATTTAAAATCACAAATTAAAATTGGAATTTCTAATTCTTATGACAAAATTATGGAAGGTCATACATTTGAGGGAATACACCCTCAAGCAGAATGATAAGCATGCAAATTAAAGAGGAAAAAAACTTATAATCGCGAGTTTTCCCATTTCAACAATGGACAGCATGCTGTGCTCCTTTATTTAGACATAGTTGGTTTTAAATTAAATAATGGGGAGAAAAATTAACAGCCAAACAGACAGAAAACTGGCATTGTGCTAGAGCCAATAATTACAGAATATGTCTGACTTTGATGTTTATTTCCATTTCAGAACAATATTTAATGCTCAGATGCTAAGGTAAAAAAAAAACTTGTTAAAACTTGTACTTCTGGCAGTACCGCTACAAATGTACTTGAAGTTATCACCAAAGCGTACCTGTAAGTTGCCATTTTCTACTGATATGCTGAGACTTTAAGATGCACGTATCTACGTAACTGGTAATATAACTTGCAAATCAGATGCTGATCTGACTCTTAAGTGTGATGAATGCAAGTGATATTAATTCCCTGAGAAGACTGTGTTTCATAATCACATGATTTTACTGACTTTGCATTCTAATTCTAAGTCAGAGTGAAGCATTACACTCTGTATAGTGCTTCACTGTGTTTCAAAGCAGCAAATTGTTATGCAGTTTTAAAGTACTACAGTGATCCCACGTACTCATCGATATTTTTAGTGAGAGGAGAAAACAGACTCTAACATTAAAGCTTTCCAACAAGGAATTGCCCCAGCCTGAATACTAAGGTCTCATTTGTTTCTGAACTCATTTCAACCTGCCATAGCTCTAGTTTGCAAGTTCTGCTTCATATCCAGCAGATTGGATGGCTACCTTGAACATAACTAAATGCAGTTGCTGCTGAACTGATTTCCATGTGACAGAATGTGAAGAACAACAATAATAATCTGTTTGTGTCCTTGTATTTGATTTGCAATCTATTGAATTACCAACAGCTAGTTAGAGAATGTGTACATGGGACCATCTGTTCTTCTGCGACATTAAGAAGGTTCCATTTTAAGTTTTGCAAGTTCTAATAGACCATCTTGAAGTTTAAAACGAGCCTTCATGCTGGATGTGAATTTACTCCAGAAGGTAAAAATTTGAGATGGCTTCTAGGAAAAAGTTTTGCCTAGTATTTGTATAGCTTCATTATTGCTTTATTCTGTGAATTACACTTCATTGTGTAACTGAAACTACTTTACCCAACACAAAAAAAAAGATAATATAACTGTTTTCTCGATCTGCCAGACACAAAGAATCACTGGAGATCTCACTTAAGCCTTGAATTACCTCAAAGCTAATAATGAAAGAAAAAGAACAGATAATAAGGAGTGGGATAGACTGAAATAGATCTAACAAACACAGATGTAATTGACAATCAAAAGTTTCAGTAGAGGAGGTGCAATTGTTTTCATTAGATGATGGCTGTGAACTTGTAAGTATTCTCCAGAGTTAACTTTTTAAAAAAGACTATTGTTGGATTAATAATGAGCCATTGCTGGAGCTTGTTACCAAAAAGAAACTGATCCAAAGGCTGCACAATCCAGAACCTAAGTACTTAGTCCAGTGTATCTGTGTTTCAAAGCAGCAAATTGTTATGCAGTTTTAAGGCATGATAACAGCTTGTGTTGATGATGTGATATATCTCTTCGTTTCTATTCGTTTAAATACAGAGTTAAATTGACTAAAGTAGTCCGCTTATCTTATAATGTATCGTCTATAATCAGTAACTGAACCACATAATAAACTTCCCCACTCAAATCAGAGAAATTGGATGCAATTTGAGACTTCTGGACATCGTAATCCAACAGTGTCCTATGAAGTTATATATCAACAAATACAGGTACTTATATGGACATAATTAACTGCCATTTAGACCGTATATTTAAGTAATAGCTTTTTTTATTCTATGATAAAATTAATTTACCATATGCAAAATTTCAACATTAGCAGAAAACTTCGAAGTACACGTATTCATCTAAAATATCCTGGAGGCTTTCCTTGACAATCTAACTAAATATGATATTAATGAAAGCCGATTTCAGGTAAAATCCACGCAAGGTCACAATCGGCTGTTTAATAATATGTGGTGTTGATGATAGCGTTTGCTCGCTGTTGAGACGTGGTTAAACAAGATCGACTTCTTTGGTATTCACTCTGTTATGGGTCAGTGCTTCAGTCAAAAAATGCAGCACTAGTCATAAGTGGAATTTGCATAGGTGAAAAGCAATGTGCTGATGCAAGCCAGAGCAGTCAAGTATTGTTAATGACAAACACAGTACATGAGCAGAATGCATATTTAATTTACAAAATGTAGAAAATTGAGGCCATGAATCACGGCGACGATTTTTAAGTGCAAAGCTCGCAGAAATAAAGCACGCCAGTTGCAAATAAGTAGAGCACAATAATTTTAATCCCAAACAATTTTCAAAGTGATGGGCTGCAATTTGTTAGAATTTCAGCTTAACTGAATACTTTACAAATGACGTGTCGCAGCTATACGTTCCTGGGAATTTTAATCGTACGCGTACATTGACTATCTAATTCCGTCTATTCAACAGCTTTATTATATTAAAATATACATATATATTTATTCATACTTTTCAGATTGTTGCTTTAATAGGATTGGACTTCAAGTTGAAAACTGTACTTAAAGTCACCTTCCTGTGGTATGGATTAAATGTGGGCATTCTGCGCCTGTCTTTATATTTTGCGCGTGATCATTGTGATCTGTGTGCACTCGTGTGCATTGGAGAGTATGTACGGGTGAGTATACTTAATCTTGAGGGATCGCTCTCGCGCATGCGCAGTAAAAAGTTAAGTATTTTCTTGAATTTTAAGAAAGTACTATTTCTTACTAGTACAAACCTGTGCTTTGGACTGCCAACCATTCTTGGCGTGTTCCGCAAAGATGTTGCCTGGAAGCCAAGAGATGGTTATTGCGTAGTTGGGCAATCGCTTCATGCGATATAATGGGCTTTCGGCCTGGCTTCTACATCAACTGGCAGTCTTTGAGGGCCAAAAAATGCAATTTAGTTGCCACGCACACACACCTCATTTGTGCTATCCTGAGGTGTACACTTACTGTCACCGTGAATGTGCGGCATCCATGAAACAGTATTGATCAAAGCAGTTGGGAGTTTTCAGGATGAAAATAAATCACAGTAGAATGCGAACTGGTGTGATATTTTTAAAAAATTGTATCGTAGAATTGATTACTTTTTACATTTTATGATGTGGAAAATAATCTTAAAGTGTAGTATATTCTGCAATAACATTGGGTCATGTTGCCTTGTTTAGATTAATGACTAGAACTGGATTGGAAACCTTGCGTTGCATCCACTTAGTCAAACACACATTGTGTATTTCTCTACCACTCTCAATGTTTCGCCAATATGAGAAAGCAGCATTCTAAGATAATACGAACACGGAAGTATGTTGATGCGCATGCAAACATTGGCGGGATAACGCATTGATGGTGTTGGTTTATGCTTTCGTATCTCAAGTACAGAATCTGATGTTGGAAACCAAAATAAATTCCAGTCAGGCACTGGTTCACACAAAACTGGATTGCAGTACAACACCTTCTGCAATAGTCTCGCATTAAAATAGCGAACCCAGCATATGTTATATTTTGTTTTACAAGGTGATACTTGTTAAAATTATAATTGTATGTTTAATTCCATTTTGCTAAAGGGCAGTGGGTAAGCTTTCTCATTTTGTATTAAAAATGTAAATTTTTTAACACATTCGCATATTCTGAAAGCTGGTCATATATTTCCTTGTACTGTAATGTGCTAGAGCACAAAATTGAGTTTCGAGACGTAACAAATTAAGGAATATTTTTATGTTTTTTATGTTTAAAACAAATATTTATAATTGGGCTGATTTTGAAACAATGCAGCTTTCATTTGCTTGGCTTGTACTTAATCCCGAGTAATCACAACAGATATTTACACAAAATTATAAATATTTTGTATTATATTTTCATCCGCCGTTGCAACATTCGCAATGCTCATACGCAGTTTTAGTATTGCGCTTAAAGAGGTCATTTGGCAAGATGGACACCGAGGCCCTAATCTTTATGGCCATCTTTGGGTGTAATATCCAAATAAATCGCGATCGCACCTATCGGTGCCAATTAACACCTTTTATATTAAATCACCAAGTCTGGTGTTGAAAAAAACTAACGTCTTAATGTCTAATTAGCATAGGAAGTGAACACCAAACAGCAAATCGGCCGTAGTGCAAGCGCGGAAGAAATTCCACTGATATAACCTGGCACTATTTGAGGAAAGTTTATTTGAGGAAAGGGGTGGCGTTTGCACTTTAACTAGAGAGTCGGTTTTATGTGGAATTTTTATTTGCAAAGTTGGAGCTATTCAAAGTTACACAAGTTAACCACAAAGAAAATGACAACTCCGGCCAGTATTATTTGTACTAGTGTTAACAGGACATCATACAAGTTGCGCACGTGTATACCAATACGGCGAGGATTTTTCGTTATTGTTGAAATATCAGAGTATGGAAAAGGCGAGCCATTGAATGCTTTCGTTTAACTGAGACCTGTGCTCATGCCCCACACTCCATAAAGAAATCTGGAGCGACGACTTGAGCGGAACGATTCTGCACCAGCTCTGAATCAAAAGATCCACTCTATATTTCGCGTGCATTTAGCATTTACTAGATAGTGGTGACGAACTCCCCTTCGCAAGCCTTGGTTGCGAATGTGCTCCTTTTGGGCCAACCCCACATCGCGGTCAACGCCCAAGGCTTTCAGTTTGCTGGTTGTAGTCTGCCAACTATTGGATAGAAGTTCGCGATCTCACGGCCCTCGGACATCAACGTAATTAGACATTACGAGGTGAATTGTCCTCTCGTTCACAACGGGCATTATTCACATTGGAAGCTTCCTAAAGTTATTTTGATGATGACCAATTGCTTTTGAAGTGCTACCTCTATAATCTAGAAATAATTTGGAATAAACTCCGGTTGATCAGTGCAATGGGTTTCGGATCCTGCAGTGACCAAAGTAGCCAGGAATCCAGAATTTTTTTTTAAAAAATCAGGGAGCGGTTTTTGGGTATAAATCTATGGATTAATGTTAAAGTAAATGTTTGGGCCAGTCTGTACATACAAAAGCAACCATGTGGTCCCTGTGGATGACAGACGGCCCCGTCTTGCTGAAGACCATTTCACGGGGTTTCTGTGGGTCTGGAGCCAGGTTTCTGTTCGGGGACATGACTCTTCTGATTTTCCTCGCGTGAGTGCCTCACATTCAGCGGCAATACTCGTTCGGCGTTATTTTCGTGGACACACTCCTTGTCACAGGATACGAACAACGCCTGATGGTCAATGAAGCTTTTACATTTTCGTTGGCACCCACAACCGTGTTGTGCTGCGTTGTTCCGAGGCAACATTAGCACAACAAATCTCTGCAATGTAACTTAATGATTATCATACTGCCCATTCTTTTGTCTGCTTACATGTTTGTTCTCGTGTTTAGATGAGATTTCGACAGATCAGCAGCCAATCACTTTGTTTTATTTTGGCTAAAATAAAACTCTTGTTCTGGGATTATACGATTGAACAGAAATACGTATTTTTAATGGATACTTCCAAATGTATGGCGTATCATAATAATTGCTAAGTTTGTTCCCTATTTCACAAAACCATCGCTTATTGAGCTTTCGAGATGTGTTCCTCGTATCACGATCGGAGGCTTCCCAATTAACAAACATCACGAAAAATAAATAATCTGTCATTTGTAGTTATGTTTCGGGTGCAATCAACTTGGCATTATGTGTTAACAATAAACTGTACGTGACGCAAAATACAGACTTCAACAGTCTAACCAGACGCTTGAAATTCAGATGATGTCTAACATCGCTGAAGACCCCCAAGGCAAATCATTTTATGCCAGGATGCCAATTTCTGGCCAAACACATGAAATTTGAGAAACGTTTATGATCCTGCATTCCTTGCTTTTTAATGTACGGTACTGCTGCCTGGCATCCCAGATACTTGCTAGCTCTACTGCCACGTTATTAATGTTTGAGATATTGCTAAAGCAAAACCTATTTCGCTAATGCATGTAAATCTTCCAAATCGTACGTGCTACATTGTTACCTTTGAGGGTGGCGGGGCCTTTGTGTTATCTGTTCAGTTCATCTTTGATTTGACAGGCTTCTGTGCTGTGAAATTAAAACGTGTGTGTTTGCCTTTGTTTTGTTCAATGTTCTGTGACAAAATGCTCCTCTGCCAAACTCCTTCACACATTACAAGCCTTTGGGGATATCAAGGGCAGCTATAGAAGGGCTACCTGGAGAAAGGTTGCTACGGCAACCCTTTTAGCCCACAACTAGATTAGCATATTCATGAGGCTGTAATTTAAACCAGAATTGTCCACACTTGCATAGTGGCCAGGATTTACTATGCAAATAGACTGGTTTTACAGGCTGCTGCTTAATTAACTCGTCAAGGCCATCTTCTCACTAAAAGGCAATCTAACTACAGATTAATCTGCCTTTGTTTGCTGCCGTTCCTTTCTTTTGTGGTAAACATCAGGATTTGTAAAGAGAAGCAAGAGTCATTGCTCTACACTTAGTCAATGTTATTTTCAGCTAAACCTTTCCTCACAACTAGCTACATTGACCTGAAAGATTTTGTTTCCTGAACGCAACATTATCATCCGCCCATGAACTTCTAGTGTAACTGCATTTCCACAGTCGCTGCGTGATTTTCAACATAATTGGTAAATCAGTTATCATCGTGCTTCTTCTAATCCAACAGCGAAAATGCTGCCTTCCTTGCAGATTGCCTCTGCCTGGGTCTGGGTCTTCATGCAAAGTCGCGTGTTTTGTCTTTAGCCTGGGTGGGGTATTTTCGCTTTTAGTAAGAACCGCTGCGTTGCTTATCAATAATTAATAGGGTGGGTGCATTGTTATTTGCGTAATTGTCCATGCATTGAAAAATAATTTGGTCTTTTGACGAAAGGCTTCCTTTTTTTTCCAAACTAAAAGCAGCTAAAAGTGTAACAAAGTGAAGAGCAGCATAGAAGTATTCGTCCTTTGTTCAGATCTGATTTTGGGTCCAATGGTGATCAATCTAGTAACCTCGTTTTGCAGGGGTTGGAACGATTTGTCCTGATCTCAGGGACTTTGGCTCCTTTCGATTCCGATGCGAAAAGGCTCCATGACAGAGCTGAGTCAGCTGGCTCTGGTGCACGGGATTCCCTGCACCGTGTATGCCAGCTCGATGATTTGCCTATGCAAAGGTATTGTTATTGAGCAATGTTGGAATAATAAAACAGTTGCTGTTTACATTTCAAATCACGCTCTGGGCTGTCCACGCTCCTTAAAATGCATTTTTTAATATGCAAAAGGTGATATATGTGCCCCACCCCCACCTTGGGTTGCAGATAATCATGTATCGAATTCGTTAATGTGCTGGAAGTAATTGCTTGATTCCACACTTGTCAAAATAAAGGCTCGCTGTGGAAGTTGTGTTGAAACATTTAAGCCTCATTAATGGGATCATGCGATGATATTCTGGTGCAGGCATAGCGCGGTCCGAGAGGTCGCAGAGCCCTTTAGCGGAGGGGAATGCCCGGCCGCTCGGTCCCCGGCGAGTCTCCCCGCCGACCGGAGCTGGCGGGAAGCTAATGAGCCGCGCGCCGCTGCAGCCAGCGCCAATCAGGTGGCCCCCCTCGGCTGCCGCGAGCTTCTCTCACCTGCGCGGCTCGCCCGCGAGCGCCTCTCTCGCCTCCAGCTGGCGCGAGGCGTGAGGCTCGCCCCTGCGCGCGCCCCCTCCTTTCCCACCTGACAGTGACCTCAAAGTCGGCAGCTGCTCGCCACCCTTAAAGGCCCAGCGGCTCGCCGGTGTCCCGGGCACCTGACCGGCTGAACGCGAGTCCGAAGTCCCGTTCTCTGAGATTTACAATTAAGAATGCTGTCAAACATCCAATATCAGAGCGCTCGCCGCGACAAAGGAAATACACGATTATTTGTTGTACATTCGTCTGAAAAGGTGTTAATTTGAACAGATGCAATTGACTTTATTGCTTTCAAAGCATTCCAACTCTGCAGCGAAAACAAGAGCACAATTTCTTAAATTTCATCGCCCATATCTCTTAAAGGACGGCGTTCTTGCTGTTTGCTTGCATTCCTTATTAAACGAACAAGATTTAATTTATAATCCCCGTAACCCAGCTGATGACAACAGTTCATGAATTAGAGGAAAGAAGGAAGTTTTCATCTAACGGTCCCAATCTAAGTACAAACGTGAATGCAATTTATTGCATCATGATGCAATGCCATGCATGATTTCAGTTTGCATTGAAATATTATCAAGCATCTTTGCACAACAAATATATATGCATTAAAATAGGCCAATAAATACGGACAGAATCTCTCTCCTTGGGAATTGCTGTAATTATTCGGTCATCTATCTTTGTCTCCGCTATGAAAGTAAAATATGAATGGGAAATGTCATTAGATAATATCTTTGGATCAATTTGGTGACGATTGGTGTATTGCATAACTACGATAGGCCGAATGACCTTCTTCTCTGGTCATTGGGTAAGAACCAAAAGGTGTGAGTTCGACACAGCAAGCTTTCACAACAAGAACCCCGACAATGACGGCGTAATCGGTTTTAGGTACACCCAGCAAGGAGCTGCAGAGCCGGAAGGACTCCTCTGTTCCTCGTTATAGAATTACACCCAACCGAGAGGGCAAAGTAAGATGTGTTGGACATTATCCGAAGGGCTAAGCTGCACTCACTTGGTGCTGCACTCGTACTTCAGCCTTGGCATGTGTTCTTAACTCCATATTGGGATTTGAACCTGCAACCTTTCAATTTAGGGACAAAACTGCCGCCACCTGAGCCAGGATCGACTCCGTGCAGAATCTAATTTTGAAGCTCTAGTAAAACCGACCAGAAACTGAATATAGGGAGCAGCAATGTTTCTAGAGTGAGAATATTTAGATTCACTGTTCTAACAATAAATGGCAACCATTTCTGTTGTGAATATCTCCGGATCTGTTAAAACCTTGCAAGTGCTAAAGTTTTTTTTTATTGTAGTCGAACCTCCTTCTACAAAATCAAATTCTACTCCTGAGGGAAAATAAAATTAGCATGGTTTAAAATTAAAGTTTGCCGGGAGCAACCAAGATGTGAAATATTTGAGTAGACTAAAGTTGTTAAGACTGATTTGTATCGATCCAATGGTTTTCAGTTTCCTGTCAGTGATTGGTTACATCAAATTATAGTCTGGTGTAATCAGGTGATCCGATGTAGTAATAATCCCAGATTCAGACCCTTGGATTCGATTCGCTGGTAATGGAGCGAGTCCATGGTGTAGGGGTTTCTGAGGATGCAAAAGAGAGACTTTTCTTGCAGCCGTTTCACTCAGCGCCGGCAACGCTGGGCCCTGATTCGAAATGAAAATGCCATCTCTTTACTTTACTCTTAATTAAAGAGTAAACTGTACAAGTCGACCCGTCTGCGTTTCCTGCTGAGCTTGCAATACTTTAATCATTTCGAAATATGTTAGAAAATGAGCCAGTTTCCTAAATTATCTTCTGGAACGACTAAGAAGGGAATAAATGATCTATTCTCAGAGAACTTTGACATTTATAAAGTATGATTAGATTATCAAAACATGAACTAAAGCTGTTTTGGAAAATTTTAACTTTAATTTCTCTGGAACGTGCTGGAAGTTAGCTCTACCCCCATTTTCGACACTTTCTTCCTTAAGAAGTTCAATACTTCTCCCTTCCCCTTTCGTAAATAATCGGGTGATCGTTGGGTGGAGATTAAGTCTGGTGGGGGAGGGGGGGGGGAAGAATCTTTGCCGGTGCTGCTTCTGGCCAGGCATTAGAAATTGCGATAGGAAGGCACAGTCTACGTCACACACCAAAGTTCTTTTCATTAAGGTGAGGAGTTCTGCATATATCTGGTCCACACGTCCATTAGCGTCCCTCGGTCCCACACGAACACCAATAACAACTCTAACAGAAAAAAAAACTCTCCAGATGCCAAAAGTCGATCACACCAGAAGTATTGTGTGTTGGTAATATGAAGATTCAGATATAGGAAAGCTCTTTAAAATCAGCTAGCCACAAATTATAGTTTTAAAGTCCAAATTCATGACCAGATTTTAAAAAAATAATAATCAGTCTGTGTTAATCCAATAGTCTTTACATCCTATTGAAACAGCCCGCTTTTGTGAACAGTTGTCCCTTAGTCTGTTTCTTGGGACATGACATAGGAAATACCAAGGTAAAGTGGGGTTGCAATTTAATTTATGCAACTGTTTTGCATCTGCAAAATGAAACCACGTGCTTAATTCTAGATTTGTTGGAGAGACTTTAATTAAAAGACCATTGCCGAATGGACAGTTTAATTCTGAACCAGGAAATTTTGAAATAAATACAAAATTGGAAACACAATAGATCAGGAGCATTGTAGAGGGAGGGGGGAGCATTATAATCTCCCAATGGATGATCTTTAGTTCTGGTGTTCAGTCTATCTCCCTTTTTTGTGTTCCCATCATTACTTACTTCCACCATTATGTTTTAATTCAACATTCTTTAACTTATCAACTATTTCCAGATCTTCTTTAAACATACGGTTGAGAGGGAAACATGAAAGGTTCACCACACAACTCTTTTGAAGGAGAGCATTCCCAAACATAGGGACATGAATTCGCCAAGTTATTTTATAAAACATCTGTTAGTAAAGAGATGACACGCAGTTGAAAACAATACATACAGCATAAAATGCTAAGTTTGTACAAACACAAGACATTTTGCAGGTGACGGATATCCAGAGTAACACACACACACACACAAATGCTAAAGGAACTCGGCAGGTGAGGCAGCATCCATGGAAATGAACAAGCAGTCGACGTTTCGAGTTTTGTGCCTTTTATGAGGAACGTGTACTAAAAGAGAGTTGGGATGAAAACCACTCATTCTTTTCCATCCTTTTCGGAATGGCGCCATGTTTGCCAACTTTCATTTAGATCCAGCATTACATACTTCACAATCATCGGGCCCTCTGATTCACACAACCATTTCCCTAATTCCATACCTTTACATATTGTCCAAACTTTATCAATCGTCTTTAACGAAATCTCTTTCACTCATTTCGAGTTATGTGTTATCCCACTCCAGGAGTACACTCAATATTCCGCTGTTAACTTTCCTGATGCTTCCGTAAACTATTTTCTGCTTATAAGGACACAAAACTGTTTCCATTGGCCTTTTATGGTGTCTGGAAGGAAGCAATTGACAAGTAATTATTGATCAGACAATAATGTACTTGTTCTGTGAACGATTTGCGAAGTAGACCCATTTTCTGATAGGTTGCTTCATATACTTCAATGATTTCCACCTTAAGACTTAAATCATTACTATAAAGCTCACTATGATAGTTAAACTAACCGGCCATATATTGACATAAACTAACGAAGCATTATTGATAACAAACTTCCCGTGTCTTTGCGCACTTTGGAATAGTCACTAATTGGAACAGCGATATAAATGGATGCTACTCCGGAATGATATTCCGAAGCCCCTGTTAGTTAGTGACTCCAGGGCATTGCACGAAATATCTCAAAAAAAAGTTTTCAAAAAGTTCCGGTTATCCAATAAATAAAGCTATACAATATTTGAAGGCCTCAAAATTTAACAGCGTCCATTGAATACCCTATTCGTTTAGAGGCAAAGTTAGGTCTGATGTTGAATGGCAATTGCGAGCTAAGCATAAAGCCGTTCGGTTCAATCTCGCAGTAATAACAATTCACCTCGTGTAGACCCCAAAGAGCAGCGTCTCTACTTTAGGCTCTTAAAATGCATTTACATAATAAGTGACTTATTAAATCTTCATAAACATTCTCAAGGGAGTTCCTTCCATATATTGCAGTTAATGTTTAGTTTTCCCGAAACTAAAGAAGATATTTCGAATGAGTCGAGTTTAATAAATAATCTTCATATACCAGTTTAGGACGAAGCGACCTAGAGGTATTTTTTTTATATTTCAGAAGGGCTTACAAGGACTGGCATCCTCCAGGAATGAATTCTTGAGATATATTTTAATACAGGCCTATAGGTTTTACTATATGAATAATTATGCAAATACCGTAGCATTCAAATCTCAATCGCGTGTCCTTTGTTCTTGTATAATAAAAGTAAAGAAAAATGTTCCATGCATGTTAAACCAGGTGGCATTTATATATCTCATCCTCATTCAACGGAAGATGATGACCTTTTCTTCTTTGGGAAACATTTGAAAGGTATAGTTCAATTGGCTGAAATCAATTAGGTGCATTTCCTTTTCTAACTGCTCGTTGTTTCGCTGTGGCATGATTTACAATCTTGGAAATATTTACCGCGTTTCTCGTATTTGCCTTTATCACGCCTCATTCCACTTTTAACCCAATTCAATGAAAAGGAAGTATAAACAATTACAAGGAAATATCACGTCTTGTGAGTTACTATTATGATGGCCTATTTTTTTTCCAAAGAAATATTTTTGAATTTAAAACAGTTACAATATATTTGCAAGTGTATGTAATTAATCGTAGGCTCGAATAACATTGTATGGAAGCACAGCGTTAATATTAAAAAATGCTAAAGTGAAAATATTTCAATCCCCTTAACATATTTATAATTTTCCGGTAATTTCACCTTAGTTAGGGAGTAGCCACGTATCTTTGAAATGAGCCTAACATATTTTTCCTCTTTCTCTTCACCGTTACAGCTCAGGGCTGTGGTTGTGTTTTCCCGGTGTACGATGGCTAGACAGCATTTCCTCCGGTATTCCATCTATGTGATAATCACGCCAGATAGCCAAAGATGATTCTCAAACTCGAAAGTTGATGTTCACTGTGTAGAGAAAGTTTGTCCCGATCAAATTCAAAGTCATTTACTTTTAGAGTATTAGCAAAAAATCAGTGGGTATTTTGCATTGTCAGTCAGACATCCCGTCGTCCGTCCTAATCTCCTTTTTTAAACTTTTTACAGGGATGGTGTGTGAAAGAAAATCAATTATCAAAGCAAACGTGTGGATCCGGTAACGATATTGGAGAAGAATGTGGAAAAGTACAAAGCTAGGTGCCAAAATTAAAGTCTTAAAATTCACTTCTAGACCAGCTTCTGGCTGCAAATCAGAGGAGCTTTGAGGTGTCAAAACTTCTGACAGAACTCCACACATGTGTCAAGTATGCAGAACCCATGAGTGTGTTGATGCTGAATTTATTCGACCGAAAGAATTACAATTACATTCGCTAATTGTTACCGCGTGAGACATCACACCGCTTTCCTTGGAAATACGTGATTATATTAAAAAAAAGAGTGCATTGTGAAGATACAACTGGGAAAAGCTTTCAAAATGGCATCGAGATTGATACAGAAAGATTTTTTTTAATATATATATATATGTCTTGTAATCGCTGGAAGCAAATTCTTCTGATACCATCTGGGCCTGTGCTGCTTGCCCGAGACGAGCAACTCCTGCACTTGACTTCGATTGCTCTAAGCCTTGAGCGGGTGCCAGCCAGTGTAGTGCGCTTCGCCGTTTTTCGACACCTTCTAAACAATAGTAAATGGGGCAGTAACAATGTATCACCTTCATTTACAACATATCCAAAATAACTAGTAAACACAAATTCATCAAGTTCTAACACCATTGAAACCGTGCCTACGTTGTATTTTAATAAATAGGACTTGCGCAGATGTTTTAACCGTGCATAATTTTCCCACAAATAAACCGATCAGATACACAGATCTGAAATACTTGCATTCTTTTTTAAAAAAAAAATTCTTATTTAGTTGCAAGTAATTTACCACACCTTCTCCACCCCACCCCCTCCCCCGGAACGATCTTGCTTAAGATTTGCGGACGTTACCTTGCGGTGTTTTCCAGTCACATCATTAGGGAATACTGAAAAACCCTTTTCAGTTCGGCTCTGCAGTATGACTGCACACGCTCACAGTGCCTCTGTTTTTCTTTCTCATGCTTTCTTAATGAGACAAGTAATTGATTGATTTTAATATACATGACTGATTGTTTCTCCCTTGTTTTGTGAGTGAAAAGATTTCTGGGTAAACTGACGCTCCTACCGCAAAGTGAGACGAGCTAATTATATCTGGCCACATAAAAATAAATAGTATATGTTTTCAAGGAGTCGGAGCTCTCCCTGTAGAATTGATCTGTTTACTATAAAATTGCTTAAGGGAATTGCGTTTTTGAAGAGATTCTGGTCGTTCGATAGCCACGCTGCAGATACACATGATATGTAATATATAAATTTATGCATATAAATAAAATCATTGCTAATAGATAAATTCTCAATAAACTTACGTTTATTGCAGAGGGAGTGTTTCCCCCCTCGGTGAGGGATTCAAATGATGATTGTCCTCAGTTCTTGGATGAAGCAGTCGTGCAAGTACTATATGCAATTTCTCACGCTTCGCTGATATCAAAGCAGTGGTAATGAATGCTGAGAACTATTTAAATTTATCATTTGTAAAGCAGTCACTTATAAAAGCCTAGACGATTTACAAGGGCCATGCTGGGTTTGTTTAACTTTAAAATCGCACACACAGAGGAAAAATAACTGCTCCTAATCGCGTTGCGTGCACATTCTAAAAATATAAATGTTTCTTTAAAATTAGACTTATGCACCTAATCACTATTTCCACATAAAAACAAGTCCGCACCTGTGTATTTTGTTTTTGCGATTGCGTAGGTCTGTTTTTATCCATCGAACTATCCCTAATATTCTATAAGCGAGAGATATTTTGTTGATTTGTGGTTATTTACCCTACTTAAAAGTGGGGTAGGCATTCTTTTACCCCAAGGATAATCATGCTTTGTTCTCAAAGCATTAACAACACATGGTTTCCGGAAAATATGAAGCTTTCCGTCGCCGTTGTAGAAAGTTATGCAAGGCTTTAGTACGGGGCACGGCATAAAGGTCTAAGAGAACATAAATTATTTTTCCCATTAGAATAAAGGACTGGGGGATGACAAAATAGTAAATTGCTCATGGAGTTGCGGAGAAGTGTCCTTGAGTTGCTCAGACGCTCGTTTGTTGGATCATAACAGGGCACCGAGGCAACGGTTTGTTTTTACTTTGTATAATTTTGATCTTAGTTATTTTTCTCTCTCTAGGATAGCTTGTGTATTCGACTTTTGTTACGTCGTGCTCTTTTAAGACTCTTGGAGCGCCAGCCTACTCCTCAAATATACAAATAGTTATTACTGGAGTTTGTGGCTTCATATCTGCGCTCTTTCATACATGCGAAATAAAGATCTTTCACAAACAGTACTGCCTGGACCGAGAGAGGGGGGAAAAATCTTTTCAAAAGCGCATGTTAGCTTTACCGAGGATGACCCAAAAAAAAGATCTGAATCCCTGCCTCGTAATATACATATCTACGAGGCACACCGAATTTGCAGCTAAACTAACCCTTTCAGACTTTTGTTCTTCTATGAAACGTCACAGAAACGTGACCTCGGGTTCATTTCACTGCAGATTGAAAACGACTTGGGGTTCCATGTCAAAATAATCACTTCCCACCACACATGAATTAACAAGAATGAAAATGGTCGTTTTCCCCCCCCTGAACGATGTGAACATAAGCATAAACGATTCCTTGGCTATGCAAGGTAGATGATTCCAGTCTACAACGCACTGCCGTCTTATTGTCTCCATTTAATAAATATTTATTCCGGTTTGAAAACTGCCCATCAGAATGCCGTGATCTTGTCTCAAATAATTGTGATGGTTATGATATTATTAAGAATCATCTATCTGTTTGATACTGCCAATCCGCCAGTTTGCAAATAGATTAGTTAGGAACTATATTATTTTAAAATGGAAAGGTAGATAGATGGACAGACAAGAAGGAATGTGTAATATGTGCACTGCATATAACATGCCATGGCTTGTGGTTTGACCAATTCAGGTTAACGTTTTCACCGGACATTACGTTCTTTTGGTGCAGACTTCTAATCCCGATAACTCAAGGCATTGCAGCACATAAGGTTTGTTTGACAGGAGCAACTCTTTGCCAATTTGTACACACGTGTTAACATTTAGTTTTCGGTCCCTATTGAACAGCTCCATCCGTATTCGTTTGAACGTGCAATCTGGGGGTGAGGAGATGGGACCCGCATGCTTCGCCTGCGGTGTAAATTGCATGTGCTTAGTCGGTAATCAGGTGTAACACGCCGCTACCAGTCAAGTCAACCAGCCACTGGCGAATACACCGAGTATCTGTCGGCATTGATCAAACTGAGAATGACTGCAACGATTGCAGTATGAAAGTATATTCCCTCAAGTTATACAACGTCCGTTTTGTTCCATCCTAATGCAGAAAGTAGCAGAATGGGCACACTGTTGTGCAATCAAAAGTTCTCGTGTTCGACAATAGTATTAAATTTGGGTTTCAAAAGTTTTCTTTCTCTATATCCCCCTCCACATAGAGTTGGGTCATTTCTGTGTACCGAAGTTCTACGCAGCAAAGTGCAACAGATCAAGTTTCAGATGTCACACAACAACCTAAATGCCTAAGCTGTTAATTACTGAAAACCCCACGGTGCCAGTGTAAGCGTTGCCCTGGCTTTTTAATTTTAAATCAGTTCTTGGACGTATCGATTATTCCCTTTGAAGAAAGGTTGAAGGATGGGTAAAATATGTAATTGTAAGTAAATACAACATGTTTCGTTTGTTATCCTGTAAAGTTGATAAAGCCAAGACAGTAAATGAAATGACTAATTAAACAGCTTCATTCTGTTCCCATTAGCAGTTGCTTTGTCAGGCACTTGTCAGCCCACCCTTTTAACTGTGAACTTAAGTCTACAAAGTTAATCCATCCTGTATATCTTTCTAATTGCCCTACAAGACAACAGGTAAGAGGTTCTATATCAAGATCTCTGCTCTCTCCAAAATGTACCGTATATTGTTATCCTCACCCGGTCCAAGAAACTCAAGCGCAAGTCGATGAGGCTTGGATGTGAAATGTCCCGAAACGACTTTAGTTATTAAAAAAAAATCCAAGGCTGTTTTCTTATATTAGGATTGTTTTTTTTATTTAACATGTAACAAAGCGAGCATAATATTTGAGAATAAAAACCGCCTATGCGCTTATTGAACGTGCTTCATAGAAACTCATAATGACGATTGGAAACAATCAAAAGGCAATTTGCTTTTCAGAGAAGTTTTAAAAGGTCCTTACATGTTGGATTTTATCCAAATGCATACATAAATTAGCAGCCTACGACACAGCACACTCGCTCGCGCGATTACTTCGCTATTTGTAACATTAGCGCCAAAGTTGCCTTACAAAGAAACCGACGGAGAGATCCTTTCCCAAACTAGCAGCTAGACCTAACGTTAACTGTACTTAGCTCCGGAATTCTAGAGCACAGCCCACAAAAAGCATGGATCCTGTTGTTTAGAATTATGCAAAGAGACCTTTATCTCTTAATTGGCTTTTATTTGGGTAGCTACTTTCTTAATCTGGTACTGGGGAGGATATATGCTATTTACAAAAGTGACCCGACCTAGAAAATACAACTTACCAAAAACAGCGTCCTTTACTTGGACAAAAAGAAAATCTTCGTATCATAAGAAAGGAATATGAGGACATTCTTACTTAAAATATTAGACACCTAGAAAACCCAACACCCACAATGGTAATGGGCTGTTTTCCTCTGTGTGGACACAATGTTGCATTCAATCTAGATATGCTATAAATTAAGCGTTTCTATGGTAGCATGTTTCTGATTGGGCGACATGTCCTGTACGTGGCGGCAAACGTCACCAAATCTGAATAAGGATGCGCGAATTACAGCTTCGTACACAAAGATGATGGAGACAGCATGAGCGCGGAGAAAAGTCCCGTCCAGCCCAGATAGGATGAACCTGAGTTGATTGCTGAATGTGTAAGGATAGCTTCAAGAAGCAAGATGAGCTGCTAGCAGGCGCATCTGAAAGTAAAAGAGGATTATTTTTTTGCATTTTCGAGCCCCGTCGAACTTCAGGGAGTAAACCAATTGAACCCCTCGCGTACTGCTTCGTCAGAGGAAGGAAAGTAGCTGCTGCCAATCTGACAAGAGGAACTTGAAGGGAGCAACTGGGTTTTGAAGTACAATCTGCAGACACTTGAAGTTACGATTCCCCCACACCCCCCCACCCAAAAGGAAAAGCAAAATTGTGTCCCTGAAGCAAATCACGATGGTGCACTGTGCTGGTTGCGAGAGGCCTATTTTAGATAGGTTTCTGCTCAACGTGCTGGACAGAGCCTGGCACATCAAGTGCGTCCAGTGTTGTGAATGCAAGTGCAACTTGACTGAAAAATGCTTTTCCAGGGAAGGGAAGCTTTACTGTAAAAACGATTTCTTCAGGTGAGTTGAATGAACTTCCGTTCGCATTCTAAAGCGACTAGGCTTTATTTTAGGATAATCAGCCTGTGTAGTTTATGTCATAATATGAAGCGCAGCGGACTGATGAATGTTGTCGGATTGTTCTGTTTATTCGTTTACGTAGAATATTTGTGGAGCTAAGTTTAAATAACTCAAATAATAAAAGTAACACAACGTTTTGATTTTGTTTCTTAGAGGCCTACAGCAGGATTTAGAAAAGGCCCATAACTTTCATGATGAATAGATGCTGCACGAAGAAGCCTAAACGATTTTGATGTGGAAATGTATACTGCAATTTACAATTTACATAGACACCCGCAACAATTATTTCCAAGCTATCTCATAATTAGTATAACTAGCTCTAATTGTTTCCGGGTCTAGTCAGATTTCCGCGCCCCTTCTAATACACACACGTCCTACACGGAAGATATTTAAACGGAGACATCAAGCATATAGAAACTATCGTGTGACCGTTTCATTATCGAAATGGTACATGATCTTCTCTCCTCCCCAAACCCCCACCCCAGCCCGCCCCTCCCCAAAGTTTAAAAACTTTTAAAGGATTGAGGAAGTGTTAGCAGAGGAGCAACTGCCAAGAGCTGTCATTCAGATTCAAAAGGTATATTCTTATTTTCATCGTGAAGGAGATAACGAAGTTTTGTATTGTTTAAACACTGAATATAAACTGCAGGTGGCTAGAAATAGCACGTGTGTGCAGGGCCTAACGAAGGTTCATTTAAATGGGAAGAATTGGACCTTCCCCTTTCTGAATCGTTCTAAATACAAACTATTCAGCAATTTGACAATTCTTTTAAGGTGCCTAATGTAGCAACACTTAAACGTATTTAATGACTCTGTTAAGCTGCAGATGAACCAATTACACCCCGCGGATAAGACAAAGATGACTTATGATCTCTAATTCTTTTACTAAATCAACGTCATTGTCACCAAAATCGGTCTGCACGGCAGCTGTGGTATTGAATGCACGGAAATAATTATGGGGATTGTGTCGGGCGATGCATGACTTTTGGTGGTCTAGATTTAGAGCGACTGAGGTTGGGAGATTTTGGCTTCATCCCCACCTCCCTGTCCCGGAATCTTCCGTAATTTTCCGAGCCAAAGCCAGTCATATTAAAGTAGTAGTTGTTTACGAAGAATCTTAAACACTCAATTTAAGCAGCGTTCGAAAATGTTCGGAAGCATTCTTTCATTCTTTTTATAGACTGTGAGTATATATGCGTATCCGTGCGTTACAGCGCTCTTGTGAAATTCAAAGGTAATATTTTTGCCGTGATTTTCAAACTTGCTTTTATTATAGCATACTTCAGGCTCTCTTCTCACTTATAGATTGCTATCGGTTTTCTTCCGCTCTAATTAATTATTCATGATATTAACATATATTCAAAATTCAAATTCAGTCTTTCATTATTAAAAGCAGAAAGATACATCCGTAGCAATGATCAAGCAACGAAGGGTATGCGGATTTAAATATAGATGCGAGCTTCCTTCGAGTCTCCTCGCAACTCTTAATACCATAAGTGGAATTAGCGCCTCGCGGAAGGTACTTTACTTGTTTCCCCGAAGCAAAACTGTTCAGTCAGACTCAGAGAACTGTCTATAATTATAGGGTCCTCGTGACCGTCTTAATTGCAGTTTTCTCAATGAGATGATAAAGGCTTATTTGACGATGGAGGTGGTTTATGTTTACATGGTGCCCATTTCTGTTTACAGACGGTTTGGTACAAAATGTGCGGGATGTTATCAAGGCATTTCTCCCAGCGACCTCGTAAGAAAAGCAAGAAATAAAGTGTTTCACCTAAACTGTTTTACGTGTATGGTTTGTAACAAACAACTGTCGACGGGAGAAGAACTATATATCATTGACGAAAACAAATTTGTTTGCAAAGAAGACTATCTGAACACCAGCAGCTTGAAAGACACAAATTTAAATTCAGGTAAGGCCTGAAGACAGTCCGGGTGTTAAATAAAGCCCATTACTGCTTGCGGAGGGCGGATGTTTTTTTTATTGTTGTCACGTTTCTTCCTTATGGGGTGTCGCTAATTCAAAACGTTCTAAACCATTCCCCCTCATTCAGACCCTGTGCAGTAAAAACTTCGTACAACTTCCTTGTCATTTCTTTCAATTTCCCCCACTCAGTCTGACCACATCCCGCGGGTTTGATCTCTGGAAGACGACATACAAGAAGATGTTGATATAATTTATCACATTCAAATTAGCACTCATCTGAATTATCTCCCCGGATTTTTAATCTGGTTTTCAATGTGATTGAAAATCAGACCACTATACAAATACGACAAAATTTTAACCGTTTGCCGTAGATTTTGTTAGAATTGTTAAACTCCAGCTAGATTACATCAAAATAAAATAAGATAACCCCTATTAACATTGAGTGATAGAATTAAAGAGCTTATAGCCTGAAACTAGAAATTCAAAACTTTAAATAGGTGTTTCGGGAAATCGTAACGATATATAATTTATTGGAAGTATGTTTAAAATTCTGCCAATGATTTTAAATGCTGGTTTGTTTTTATGAGAAGTAATTTCTCTTTAATAATATCTGGCAGGTATTTTCAAATAGTTGTTGGTGGGATGGTGTCAATACTAGTTTTCCCTGAATCCTGTTTCTGACAGATTAATAAAAGGCGGTTATACCTTTCAGTATCTTCGTGCACAGATCGGAGTTTATCGCCTGATATCCAGGATCAGAATATAGACGACACAAAAGAAACGGACAATTCCACCTCGTCGGACAAAGAGACGCAGAATAATGAGAACGAGGAGCAGAGCACGGGCACCAAGCGGAGAGGACCACGGACCACGATTAAAGCCAAACAGTTAGAAACATTAAAAGCCGCCTTCGCCGCTACCCCGAAGCCTACGCGACACATACGCGAGCAACTTGCTCAGGAAACAGGCCTCAACATGCGGGTTATTCAGGTATCAGCTCATTGTTGCTTTATCGTCCCGGATTTAATATATCCAGTCAGCGTCGCCATCACTCCGATTTTTTCCCCCCTACTAGTCCTTGTGTTTTAAGGGAAAATGAAATGAAGACGAATATTTCACGTTCTATTTTTATTTGTACACACAGATATTCTTATTTACTTCTACATTAAATTAAGATACAAATATTCCGAATGGACACGTGACACACAGGTGGTTTTCAAGAATTCGTGTTGAACGTTGAATGTACGACGGGCCGTCCCGAGTGCCGGGGCACGGTCGGGAGAGTGTGGGCACTATACAGACGCTTTGCTATTATTTAATGCCTGGGCTACGTTCCCGTAATCAGCCCGGTGCTTTGTCTGTACCCATAACATTTACAGTTGACGCCTCCTCAGATTGCTCCTGATTAAATCAATTTCCATTTAACCACCAACGTGCAGCATTATGCCATAACCCTTCATTCTCGAACTATTAAGCTTTATTGTTTATGAAAAGCACGGAACTTTTTTTTCCAGCCTTCTGCATTAAAGGCATGTTCTTCGCACACCGCATCGCATTGTTTTAATTAACAGAGATGACGCAATTTCTTGAACTTATTTGCCCGATAATGCAATGTTCAAATGGCTAGATGTGATTAGATGCACTGCTGTATTTCCCTTAAAGAACGGGCCATTGTTTTTTTTTGTTGCCAGGTCTGGTTTCAGAACAGAAGATCGAAAGAGAGGAGGATGAAGCAGTTGAGTGCACTGGGCGCGCGGCGGCACGCTTTCTTCCGAAGTCCCAGGCGCATGCGCCCTTTGGGAGGGCGCTTGGACGAATCGGAAATGATGGGGTCTGCTCCCTACAATTATTATGGAGGTACTTTCATAACATTCGACTTCCAAGACAGAATGGCTACGTTTTAACGACGCAGTGCGTGCACGGTTCTCGACTCTGTAGGTTTACCTTCTCAGGATATGCCGAGAGAGGGAGGCAAAGTTGCCAGCAGACTGCACGTCCCCTACTTTTTTAGTAACTAGAACGTCAACCCTTAGCATGTTGGACAGACCTTTTGTACCTCGGCTGCAAAGCAGGGTCCTGTTATTTTTATTAGATGAGACACTTTTCTGAATATTGGGCTGGTTCATCTCACGAAATTATTTTTCCTGTGCAACCGTCCCACTTTACAAGAAGAGAATGTCCTCCTGCAAAGAATAGTAGTTTCCAAAGTCTTAAAAATAATTCTCACTTCACTTTGGCGGAAGGACAGCTCGGATGTGCGTTAATCATGTTGCGTTGCGTGAGTCATCTGTTTGTGTCACGTCCAAACTCCCTTCAGCAGGAATTATTTTAGTGAGGCCCGAAAATAATCTAAACGTTTCGCTGAAACGGTTCAACAATGCGTTCATTTTGGCGAGCAGTCCGCCCATTCTAGATGTAAGCCAAGTGTTCATTTGAAAGCCGCCTGGTTTACGTTCTGCACCTTCGTAGGATCCGACCTAAGGTGTTCGGTTGCTATGACTTTCCCATTCGGTTTATGGCATCTGCACGGGCATTGAGTGAATGATCGCAGCCTGTTGAGCTCTTTAATCCCCCCCCCCCCCCCCGTAAGAGATTCCGCTCCGACGCTGGCCAAGTTGCGCCCGATAAAGCAATGCATTGTGATGAAGCTGTCTTTTTGAAGAGAAGCCTAACCCATTCAGCCTGCACTTTCTCTTGTGTTTCTGCGAACAAAGCTACAGCTGCAGTCTTTTGTCGGTTATTCACCCAGGATTTGTTCCAATTACCTCGAACTCTTCGAGCATATGGAGGGTCACTTGCAGAGCGCCGCGACTCTGCTCTTTGCTGTTTGCTGCAGCCTTCTGCTTCCAGATTTAAAACAGCATCTTCACCAAATTATCGCTTCACAATTCATGGCCAAGGGAACCTAGTCGTTTTATCCCAAGTACGCCTTTCTTATATACGAAATAAATTCCCAAATATGTCTGGCTCTATTAAATATTAGGATATTAATATACGTACAGTTGTGATGCGATAGCGCTGTTAATGCAACAAGTTATCGTTGCTTTGTAATAGATAGAACGGAAGGAGCTGTCCAAGTTCACAAATCATAGCAATAATGTTTTATTGATACTTCCATAAATCACGACACATTATTTGGAACAGGCGCTGTTATTTTCTATGAGTTGCGTTATAACTCCGATGTAATGTTGCGGAATATCAGACCAAACTGTAGCAGCAACAAAGAAACAGCGCCTTCTGATTTGTCCATGCGTCACCGGCGACGCTGTTTTTAGTGAACCGGAGGTTAGATACTCTACGTTACTGGGTTACTCAACTTTATGGATCAGAATTTGATCCTAGAATACGGAATCATATTCGCCACCTTTTGCTTAATGGTGTAAATGTTACGAACGCTTCAGGTAGGATGAAAACGTTACTGCAATAATGTCTAGTAGGTATACATAAGGAATAATTTCTTTTGCTAGATTCAAATCACGTGTAAAATATTAACCACTATAAAATACAAACCTTACTATTTTCCTTGATTTGTTTATAAACCTTTAAACAAGCTTGTAAAGTATTTTAAAAATCCGCAGCTCTGCGAATAACAGCAGAGTGAAAATACCAACAGGTTTCGCTTAGTAATTATGCATTATATCAACGTTTATTATTTTGGAATACATTTTATCAGATTTTACGGGTTTGTGCACAAAATAGATTTTATAGGTAAACGGACAGCGAGGTCACGTGAACGAATACAGTTCTATATGACATTAGGCATAACTTAATACAGGAAGTATTTCATTGGCTACTATTATTTTGATATCTTCCGACGTTCACTTAAATTAGTAATTGCTCCTATAATGGTTCATACAAATGCTGTTTACGGCTATTATCACACTGTTTGCTTTAGCAATCAGTTTCTCTAGCATGAGAACAAAAGTTTATTTTGTAATGAGGAAGTTTCCATGAGGGAACGAACTGGCTGAAGTGATAATTATAAGTAATGAGCATGAAATCACGAATACTCTTTGCTCTGGCTGCGTAGAAACACGAGACCGATGAGGAAGACCATAATTCTTGCATTTCTCCCCCCAAGGAATTCCAAAACACGCCACGCAGGAATTGTTTATGAACTAAACCTCACTTGAATGGCCCTTGGATTTTGCATGCCGACCAAAAATCGGAAAACTACGGCTTTTCCAAAGTTATATTAAAGAAAAGTCAGTATCATATTTCTTTGAGCCGCACTTGCAAGTTACAGCGTCAACATCACACTCCTGAGAGTGCAGTGAGTGGGATTTAGTTGACGGTTTGATGGATGAGGTGCAACAAAGCCCTCACCAGACAACAATGTCAAGCCACTGCAGTGTAACTGCTGGTAATACTTTGAGCAAAATTCAAATGATATTCCTCTGCACTATATATTCTTTCAATTAAACGTTACTCTTATGGTGGTCTGGCGAGAAAGACTCCTGAATATAAGCTGTTTTTGAATTGGAATTTCATTGTAAAAGCTAAACTACTCTCTTTTTCGTCTTGTGCAGAATATCAAGGAGACTATTACGGTCCAGCTGCAAATTATGACTTTTTCCCGCACGGTCCACCGTCCTCTCAAGCACATTCGCCGGCAGACTCCGGCTACATGCAGTCCTCAGGACCTGGAGCAACCTCACTCGGAGTACTCGAGCCTCCGCTTTCCGGCCACCACCCTCCCACTATCGGTGGCAGCGAAAACCAAAGGTACACGGACATGATTTCCCACCCCGACACCCCGAGCCCTGAGCCAGGTATGACCGGACCTCTGCACCCGCTCCCAGGCGAAGTGTTCAGCGGAGGACCCAGTCCGCCTTTCTCAATGTCCAGTAACAGTGGTTACAGCGGGCCGCTATCACATCCAAGTCAGGAGATGAACGAGACGGCGGTCTGGTAACTCGGCGCAGCCCACTGTGAATCCACGCGGCTCACCTCCCGAACCAGTGGGGAGACCCGCCCCACTCTGGCATTAGGTTACTGAACTTGCTGCTCTATGGGACGATCCCTTCCCCTCTCCCTTTCCCACCCTGCCTTCCCTCGCCCAACCCCGCAGAGGCAGAGATGAAGTGACCGACTGCCAAGTCAGCGACACCATCTCGTTGCAAGTGACCTCAAAGCAAGAGGGGAGGAAGTTGGTGTTGCGCACGCGTACTCGGTGCCGTAGAGACGGCGGTACGCCCGACATGCGCAGTAAACTCTGGGAGAAAAGCGGCCTCTGCCGCCTACTGGAGCAATGGCGGCGCCGCTCCGCAGTAAGTGGGGAGAAGGCACTGGGTATTAATAGTTACTGATTCTGTTGTTAATGTGAATAAATGCGTTTTAGTTTCCACCCGCCATCATCTGACAATCCATGATTCCATCAGTCATAGGAAAAGAACCTGGCATCGATGATGACAATCACTTTTAGTGCTTTGGGTATAGTTAGTTCCCACCCCACCACTCCAGACATTCCCGCGGGACATTTTTTAAATTTCTTTAATTAACTGTAAAGTTGTCCCCATTGATGTTAAAAAGTAAAACCTGAATAAATATCCCTTTTTTTTACAAAGAGTGAATAGAAACCTTTATTTCGGGAGTGTTTCATTATGAACAACTGTGCTAAAAAGTGCATTGGGATGATAAGATTAGTGATAAGTATGTGTTATCCAGAAAAGAAGGGGCTCGACATAGCATGGAGCAAATGGGGTTCGTTTCTGCCGGCCAGAATAGATAATGGTGTTGTCATTTTGGTCTAGACGTCTAAAGTATGCAATGATTAGAAATTAAACACAGGTAGACTTGATGTATAAAAACAGCTATCCTTATAATATGTGGCTTAAGTACACAATGTTGCTGGATATGGTTCAGTTGGCATTGATTATAAAATGGCATTAAACTCCAGAAGATATATTCTGCTAAGTTGCTATTTTACAATATTGCTCCATCCCAACAGAGAGCAAGAGAGCCCTCGATTCCATCTCATTATTTCATTGCATACGTTATTAAAATGCAATAAACGAGAATGCACAATAATTCAGTATTGCATAACTTTATGGACATTGAAAAGGTTTTATACCTATATGCCTTAATATGAATGAGAAATGATATTGCTGCTGACTTTTATAAATTGATGGCAATTTGACCTCAGTTTTCATGATAGTTTGCTAAATTAAGAACTGTGGGTTGACCAAAAAAAAACAGCTTTCTATTGGAGGTGGTTAAGAACTCCTCTCCGTGCTAATCATATACTGCGATTCTAACAAATTAATTCCAAGGCTTCGTCTTGCATCTATTGTCCGAATTACTAAATTGTCGTAAATGTTAGGTTAGCTCAGGAATTGAACGCAATTTCCTTAAATCTCATTCAATCAGCATAGCCGAAACACTTTTTTTTGATAACCTAACTTGATTTAAAAATAAAGTACACGTTGAAAGGTGGTAGAGGGCAGAATTATCGGTTAATTAAAGCATCGCCCCCAGTAAGAGTTTTAAACAACGCGGGTAAAGGGTCTCTCGTGAGAAATAATTAAATGATGAAGTGACTGCTACAAGTTTTTTTCTTCCGATCTTATCGGCGTTTCTCTCAGATCTATCCTACTATAAAGGGAATTTCTCTGACGTGATATACAACTAATAGTATTAAGAACTGAAATAATATGACTGCCCATTGTGAATGTAATTTTTAGTCACAGTGAAGAATAAAACGCCTGTTTAATTTAAAAATGCAGTTCAGAGGCCAACTGCCAACAGCGCCTTGTTGTCACCATTAACATAATCGTTTTTACTGATATTTCTTCACATGACGTATATTTAATATTTTAGTGTAATTTCCTTCAGAATCTTTGCAATCCAGTTTCCAGTTGGACGCATTCATTGTAAGCGTTTAAGCTGTGTTGGGTTTATCATCAATGAGCCATCAATCAAATGAACCCCAATGGTGTGTATGAAAAGGAAATACGCGATAAGTTTTATGAAGACTAATGACTTAAATGTACATTATACAAGTGTCGCATGAATGGTTTGACCCCAAGTTTACAGAGGAAACTCCAACCTTTTTAATGACTAATTTCTGTTGGCTGCTTAGGTATCTCAATAAGTCAACAGTTCCCCTTAACTTTAATTAGTAAATTTATGCAAATCCTTTTACACCATGTAGTCAAGGACATGTCCATAATTGGACGCCTTGGTAGAGCGACATGAATGATATGATCATGTTTTGGGCTGAAGGGAAACACCTACAATTTCTTTCACATTATTAACTGTTAAAACTACAAAGATATATGTAAATGTGAAAGGGTGCAGAATAAATTCCAGATATATATAAACTAAAATGCAAGTAAAAGCAAACGTTGAGACAAGCGTTATTGTTTCTAGTTTGATTTTCAAACTGGTGACATCTCTCTGAAACGGAGTCCACTTTCAGGACACCCCCGTGTGCATGCCTTTTAATACCGATTTGAAGTTATGTCTACGGTACCTCTCCTAGGTTTAAACCGCTCACCAGGTGCTCAGCACGGTTCCGCAAACTCATGCAGATAGTTCCAAAGAAATTCTTCTCCATTTGGTATGACCTTGACTGCTTTCATTGATTTAAAACCGCAATAACAGCTTGCCTGTATTTGTTTCATGTGGCAGAGTGGGGTTGGTAAAGGGGGGTATGTGAGTAAGCCTGTGTGTGTGAGATAGAGAGAGAGTGCAGGAGATAAACGATACACGAGTGTGCTTTAGTTCACGCACAGTGTAATACGTCTTTGCTGTGTACACTGTGCGCATAATGCATACATTTGTACATTTTTATACACTATATGTATGTCCGTATCGGTGAGGACTTTGTGTAAGTGTTTGTACAGTAACTGCAACTGCGCTTGCGCGTGTTTTGAAGAGGCGCCGTTTTAAGCTTTCGGTGAAAAATAGCAGGATTCAGTTTTGTCGACTTTCTATAATTAATGACCTCAGTTGTAATAGGATTTTGCAGCCTTTGGCACTGACTGGAAACACCTTTTTGCATAAGATGTAGCATACAATAGGGAGCTGCCTCTTGATTTATGGGTTCTTTCTCAGGAATGAATCTCCCGGGTAGCTGGCCAGCAAAATTCATCAGAAAAGACATACAGGGCTTTTGTGTGGATTTTTTTTCCGCAGGTACCTGAACGTTGGTACCCACTTGGACTAGAAAAGCAAATGAGATAGGGAGAAACAAAAGTATTTGCCGATATTAATAGCATTACAGCTTTTTTTCTTTGCAATTTATATTGTAAGCTGGAGTCTTAACTCGGTGGAGGTACTCACCTGAACCTGCATCAGTCGCTTGTGTGTTGTGTTGCAGCTGGTACACCACTATGCATTAATCAAATGCAAATCCAAAAAAGGTCATCTGTAATGCCTAAAGGCTGGTTTAAATTCCCCAATATCTGTACTCCTGGGCCGTTGATAGAACTATATTGAAATTTATAGCAAATAAAATTATCCCCCTCTTGGTTGGAGTTCTGTAATTACGTTTCTGGCCTTCCCTTAAAAGTACCTGCAGTCTGAACTCGAATTTGAGACCCCACCCTTCCTCTTAAAAAAAAGTTTTCCTTTGTTGAATGTACTGCATAAATAGGCTTAAACATGACTAGCTTTTGGTTACAGAAGAATGTTATACTGCAGCCCGTTTGTGCTCTGCGTTTCCGAATTATTTATTGCATCTGTTAGATATATGGGAAGTTGTTTTTCACACAACCCATCTGATACTGTTGAGATTTGGCCGCTTAGAAAAGGGACCTCTTTGGTTTGCAGAGAATTACTTTGTAATTGCCTACCTGTGATGCGTTTGTATCTTCAGGAATGGTAAACAAGACGAATAGTGATATCATGCCGGCTCCGTCATGAAAGGCGTTGGTGACTTAGCTATTTACAGTAATATTTTTCAAAAGCTTCATATTGTAATGTTAGTAGCAAATGTTACCGTGAATTCTATATTTACATGGGTCATCGCGTCCTTGGTGGGTTGGTACGGGAGATATAAGCAGTCTTAATTTTTACTTTTTTTCTGCTGTATATGCCACGCATGATTAGCGTAACAAGGATATATAGGTCCTTTTTGTTAGAGTAATTTGTGTTCATTGCTGCAAGGGTCGACTCCACCGTCTTTAGAAGTGGGTTCGTGATAAGTTTTGCGAAGTATGTACCACTGGCCCAACCGTGGTCTATTGGATGGTCACAGTATGGAGGAGCTAATTCAGTAGTGGGATAAACCATTTCCTGTTTGTTTGGGGTGTTTGCTATATGTTGATTGATTCGATCCGTGCAGGTCAGCACAAAGTACTGTGGATAATAAATCATGTAATTATGGCGGATTTCATGGTGAAGCAAATACCAGAGTCCCCATTAATCACTGGTAATTGTTAACTCAGAAAGTTAATGCTTGGATAACCGGACAGCCCGGGCACTTCAACGAGAGTAATTCTCTCACTTATATAGTATTTAGTCAATACTGTGGGAATTTAATTCTCGGAATGAGAATCTTCTCATTTTTTTATAAAGTTCATTTTTATAACATGAATTTAAAATTATAACCCAGAAATTAACAGCACAATCTATTTCTTTAATAAATTAAATGTTTTACTAGGTTGGAGAATAAGTTTCTCCATTGAATAGTTTGACCCACTAACAATTAAACGAGTTTTTCAATTTATTCACGTCGATATAAGCTGCGAAAAGAAACTTGCTTTCAAAAGTGTTTATATTATATGCAAATATGCAGCTAAAATGACTTAATGGAAAATGCAAAAGAGAGAAATCCAATTTATTATGAGTTCCTTAATAAAGCAAATCGCAGTGGTGATAAATTAAACAACGCCACGGGAATTGATAGTTTATTGTATTGTTGGATGATATATAACATTAAGACGGTAGTCATTGGCAGTAAAAGCAAGCAGCGTTCGAAAAAACATATCAGTTCCTTTCCGTCTTGACAATTAATTCAAAATATTAATTGGCAGAATTGTAAAAGTGGAAATTAAGACAATTTTAGAAGCCGAAAGCTTTAACCAATAAATACACGGTGAAATATGCAGCAATAAGTTATGTATTTTATGATTACTGCAGTTATGTTTTATGAAACCTATAGGCACAACCGATTTTGTTTTCAGATCAAACTTAAAGAAATATTATGTATCACCGTGCCCGCAGCATTAATAAATATGTTATTGCTTGTTTCACATACAGTGCTTTACTTAATCCAAACTCAGTCGTGGACGGTAGACTATGGCCAGCAAGGCTACGCTGGGAACATCATAACCTTCTGAGAGATTGCATGTCGTGTCTCCCTCGGATGTACCGTGCAGGACCACGGACAGCTCCCATGGCCCGAAATAACCGCAACATATAAGTACAGGATCCCAGCAAATATGATTCTTCCTCAAAGTACCATTTCTTTCCAGCCACCTTGAGGGGATAAAAAAAGATCATTGTGATTAGGCTAAATTAGGTTTAATTTCTCATGCTTAAATGCACTTGTTCATCTTTTCCTTCACCAGCAATTTTACCATACTTCTTGATAAACCTCGCATTATCCATCTTAGCCAAACCCATAACAGTTTGGAGCCTAAATCCTAAATTGAGATTGCGAATTTTCTCCAGTTGGTTTACTTTGTCGACAAAGTTTAATGCAGGAAGCGTTAAAGTTGCCCCATGTTATTTGAATTGATAGGGCACGTGTATGGAGTTTCTTCCATGTTTACCTTTGGATGATTAAATTGGACGAAAGTCTAGAGCTAATTGAATGGTGGTAATTATCTGTTTCTGTATACCGTAGAAATCTCTGACAGAAAAGCCCAACCCAAGGATGTCATGCTAGCAAGGTTTGAGATTCAATAATCAAAACTGATGAGCAACTTCTCTTGATCAATCCTCCTTGGTCTCTCTGGCACCCTCTCTCTGAGGAAGTTCAACTAAGAATAATAACACCCAATGTTACTATTTTGATGTGCCAGCGCTATTTTAACGAGGAGCTTGTCCATATAATAAGCAAGTGTGAGTCTATTCTGATATAATTTAAGTGCCTATTCAATGTGAGCTATGGAATAAAAACTGTGTTGTCATCCATTAAAACATTCCCGGACACTTTGTGAACATTGGATGTAAATCAAAACATCATGGATGCAGTAAATTCAAAACAAACAGATATTGCTGGAAACACTCTGCAAATCAGGGAGCATACAGTATGTGAAAGGAGAAACAGAGTTAACGTTTCAAAGAGTCTTCATCATTTTGAGCTGAAATGTTAACATCTATTTTCTTTCCTCAGATGCAGTCTGATCTGTTGAGTCCAGCATTTTCTGTTTTTACTTTGTAAGCATTTGAGTTATTTTCATAACATTTGCAAACAATGAAAAGGTAGCAGAGAGAAGCAGAATTCTGTATTTATATTCCTTTGTACAGAAAATCTTTCTTTGAAAGGGAACAAGATCTGCAAGTCATGTAAACACCAATCCAGGATTTACACCTTGAAGAATTTCTTGCTGCTTGGCATTCTGCCTCTTGATGATCACATCTGAATTGTGGTCAGAGTTAAGTATCCACTTTCCTCAACCCTACACCTAAATCACTGTATTCATGCTAAAGGTGCAGTGTAAATAAAGCCACAGAGCTTATGTGAGCCCTTTTTTAGTTTGAAGTTTGGGATGCAATCTGAAATCAGCACAACTGAAGAAAAGTGTAACATACAGTTTTATTTTAGAAGTATAGATTTATGATTAGAACTTAAATTCTTGTTTGTAAAGTAGAGAATAGATGGAATATTGGGCAGTTAAATAAGATTAAATCACACCTAGCATCTCTGAAGAACCCTCACCGTATCAGTCTCAAATTGATAATCAAATGTTGGTTGATTATATGTCATTAAGTTCTTATTTATTTAGTATCTGTTAATATAAAATCAACAGTGTCTGGAAAGAAAACTGGACCACCTTGACAATACCTCACATAAGATGAAAGGAGTTGGGACTAATATGGCAGTTGACTTAGGAACTCATTCTGCATAATGACGAAGCTCACACCTCACCACAATACTCAATCAGTTTTTTTTTCATAATTATGCAGAGAGAACACCAAACTAATGTTGAGAGACTCTGTTATCAATTTAGAATAGATTCCTCCCTTGTTCTTGGACCATTAGGTGAAATGGGTTTGCTGAGAATTTGAACTGCCTTGTGATAAACTTACTCAGCAGATCATAGAATTAATAAGCAACAAAGTTCTACGGGCAGGGCTGTTTAGGGAGCTAATTCATAGTTACTGTTGGTCTGACTCTTTGCACAGGTGATTTATCTGACTATTTATTGCTGCTTATCTTATTTCTAACAACTGAATTGTGACTTTGACTAACAACAATTTTTCTAATACTGGGGTGGAACTGTTTTCCTTCCCAACATTTTTATCAATGCTACAAATGTTCCACTAAGTCTGCCAAGGGTGGGGGTAGGGGGTGCTGCAGTCAGGAAGATTGAGTAGAGTGGTGTAGAGTGATGAGTGCCACCAAGAGATGCAGCTGGGAGAGAAAGACATGGTATGAGAAAGGCAGCCATGCCCAAAGCAAAGTCAACAGGAAGTTCTGCTTGGACCTTCATTTCACAGAAGAGCAACATGTCAGGCTCCATTGTTTACCCAATGATATAATACCTGTGTGAGCCATCAGCTGCAGGCTCACCTCCAGTCTCAAACCAAGGAATGGAAGACACTGTTTGTTAATGTCTTGGGCACTTGTCCTAAAGGGATTTTCTAGGATGCTGTAGCAAGATCACCTGTTTGCTGTGATTAGGAAACTACCAATTCTCACCGTGTAAGGGAAATCATTTTTCCAAAAGGCAGTTATGAGGAGCAATTACTAAACTCTGCTGGCACTGTGGGATGAGAATATAATCAGGTCATTAAACCTGTGCCTGATTTTACAGCAGCTGTCGTGATTCAAGCGTGCTGCACCTTGTTACATCAGTCCTCAGTGTCTCCTAATGATAACCAGGCTATCAGGATGCAACCTGGTTTCTGGGTGTCAAGGAGAATTCCCATCAAAAATAGCTCACATCAACTGTCAACAACCAGGCACCAGAGGTGGCATGCACAGTATATCATCAAGCAGACTGTATGCTCTAGCATTGCCTCTCTTGCTTGAGACATTGCACAGAGCCCTATCTTTGTATCCAATTGTGCAGTTACTTGCTGCATAGCTTTGCCATATTGGGACACTGGACCTTACCTTCACCTGTGCCACCAGCAGGAGCAGAAAGAGAAGAAAGCTCATCCTTCAGTCCTTTGATGTTTCGAACATTTCTAAAGCAACTCAAGTGAATTATTCCTCTACCTTTCAGTAAGAAAACAGTCCTGAAATCTTTATTACCACCAGCATCAAAATGATTCCCTTTAGTCCAGCCTGACGAATCTTCATGCTGATCTATTGGGTCTTGCTTTCACATCCTAACTATTTGTGATCGTCGAATGCTACTTTTCCCGGATTCTTTGTAGTAACACCAAACCAAATCCTGGAAATCTTTACTATCTCTATTCTGTCTGTGATTGTCACTTTACAAAAATACTTCAGGATTACAGGTCTGAAACAATCCAGTCCTGCCTTGGTTGCTGATTTTTCTGTCCTCAAAGCTTCCACAAATATTTTCCTGGAGGAGAGAAGGCTGCCAAGTTGCTTGTGAAGACTCTTCAGATGATTGCTGTGACTGACCTCAAGCAGCTTTGAGTCCTGAGGACTCATGAGGCAGAATTCTGTTATCTTATTGTGTATCTGGGTAGTCTGACTCATTTGATATATGTGGCCTAAAACAACATTCATAGAATGTATAATGTGCAAGCAGGTAGGGCAGCATCCAAGCAACCCAGACCATTTTCCTGATTGGTACTTCATTTGTCTTATTTAAATATCTGTCTATTCATTCCATATCAGATAGAATAGTTTCTTAGCTTCCATTCAGCTTGTTTCAAGTGTTTAGCCCATAAGAGAAGTATTTGAATCTGTGGCAACAGATCCTGTAAACAATCTCATCCTCCAACGAGCAGATACCTGCACTATGTGAGCACCTGTGCCCAGCAATCCACCATAAGCAGGCGCCGACTCTCAGCCATGCATGATGCCACCCACTGAGCAGAATTAAATTGTATGAAACTTCATCTTCTGTGAGGCAACTCTGTCTTCCTATTACAGTGTAATTTCTGTCTCTTGCTGCATCTGAAAGGAAGGAGAGGCTAAGTGGTTGATGAAAGTAGTGGCAGTTTATCATGGAAATAGAAATATAAAGAATAAAATAACAAGGTACAGATGTAAGAAGGTTCCTTGCAGTATTTCTTTTCATTCACCACTTTCCCCCTACTCCCAGCATGTCTTCTTCCAGAGGCTCTGCATTTGGATGTTCTTGGCAGATACTGTGCCCATCGGTGGAAGAAAGGAGGGTGTCTATCAGTGAAAGAAATGTAGGACGTTTTAAGGTTTTTTTAAAAAAAATTGGTTTCTGTGCTGTGTGAAAATTAAGCAGTGAGGCAAAGTAAAATTAGTCTTTGTGAAAGAAGGGAATAAGAATGAGAAAGAGGTCAAAGATGTAAGCGAAGAAACCTACTTAATACTAAGACAGACAAATGTTAAGCAGGAGACACAAAAAATAAGCTCACTTACTTTCTCTGCATTTAAAAATGTATCTCAAGTAAATATTTGAAACTTTGAATATTAGTTGTCAATGATTCCCTTTGTAAATATTTATTTAGCCAGATACAGTATATTTCCCATCAATAGTCGAAAGGATTACAAAAACACAATTCTTCAACACTTGACCATGGCCACAATAAAGTTACAACAGTTGTGTTACTTACTTGTTGATAGTCACTCTCCAAGTTTATTCAGTGGACAACCTGCATAAATCTTTGAGATATCTGCTCCCATTGGATCCTATTGTTCTGTTGCTCCCTAAACAAAGAACATGAAGTCTTCCACAGTTTAATAGGATGGTCATCATCAAGCATTTTTTTTCTTGAAATTAGGACAGAATCACAGGATAGAAGCTCCCAAACAATTATGTACTTATAGTTAAAAAATAAAATGTTGATATTCCGATGTCATCAACCAATGCAGCTAACTTTAAACACAATCACAGTACATAATACTATTATACAAGTTCAGTGCTCATTCAATAAGAAGTAAATTTCATGTATTTGGTCATTGTAAATCATTGCCCCAGATAACATAATTGCCCTTAAGAAGTATCATGTATGTTTTCTTATTTAATTTTTCAACATTACTATTTTAGGGAATGTTAACATCTCAACAGGAACACAAACAGAAAATGCTGGAAACATTCAGCAGATCAGACGGTTAGTGGACACAGAAATAGAGTTCATTATTTAGGTTGAAGCTCTTCATCATAACAATCAAAAAGATGAAAAGAAGTTTGTTTAAAGCTACAGCAAGATAAAGGAAGGATGGAAATGACAAGGGGAATATCTGTGACAGGATGAGACCCGGTCAGATGAGTTCAAGTTGGCTGTTAGGTAGCAATTATGCCTTTGTGTTTGTGTCATGTGTTGTTCATGGCAGGGCTGTCAGATAGAGTGTACTAATGGAGAGGAAAACTAAGGCAATATCACAAACTACCAATTTATGACAGCAAGTTCCTTGAAGTTAGAGAGTGTAGAATTGAGTTCAGATGAACGCTACATGTCCAAACAAAAAAAAATGTGGTGTTGTTCTTCAAGATAGCATTGGGCATCATTGTGGCAAACCACATATAATGATAGTCAGTGTGGGAGTGGAATGGAGATGTACAATACTGTGCAGAAGTCTTGGCACATATATGTATTGAGGGTGCCTGAGACTATTGCATAGTACTGTAATGTGGCAGGCAGTAGAATATTCAACATCTCTCCTTCAAACTCAACACTCTCACTTTACAAAGTAATCACCCAGCCTGTGCTCAGTTTCTCCAGTGACAAGAAGACCAGATGCATGAAGACCAGTCAGGCAAAATCACTGAATTCAGGCCTTGAATTCAATCCATGATAACATAGCCATAGATTAATTCAGCTCTTTAGTAACATTAATGTTTACAATTTTCTCTCTTGTTTTCAAATCCATCCCAATCAATGTAATGTTCTTCTGTTCTATACACTTTTTGTGATTTCTGTGCTTCCCAATTTCCAAACCTCTTGTGTTTCCAGCATTACATACTCAACCCTGTATGGTGCCACCTTGGTTTGAGTCCTAAACTTAGTTCTCCCTAAATCCTTCCTGCCCCTTTTACCTTGAGATACTCTTTTAGCCTCTGCTTCTTTGGCTGGATATTTAGTCACCTGACCTAATATTCTTGTGACATTTCTCAAGTAATGGGACTGGAGCATTTGGGCATGTCAATGGTTCTATGTAAAGGCAAGTTGTTGTTGCATTAATTACTATTGTCTATTTAATAACTTAAGCATGTCGCTCATTGAGTAAGGGAAAGCGAATAAGCCAAAAGCAATGTTTTTCAAATGCTGGAAATCTGAAATGAAAACAGAAAATACTGTAAGTACTTAGCAAGTCAGGTAATGAATGTGGAAATAGATGCAGACTGAAACCTTTAAAGTTAGACATAAAAGAGTGCTTAAGTTACAGAAAAAAAGGGACAAAAGCACAAAAACCAGTGAAGGTAAACAAGGTAAAATACCAACAGTGAGAAGAGCAAAGCTTCATGGTAACATTGCTGGAAGGAAGTAGTAGTGAACTAAACAATAACGCAAAAGAGAAATAACTATAATTGCTAGAAATCCAAAATAAAACAAAATGGAAGAGTAATCATTAGGTCAATCAGCATCTGTGATGACAGAAAATAAACTTCTCAGTTTGAGAATTAATGACAATATTTGATGTAATATTCTTGGTAGACCAATGCATCATGCAAACTAATGAACTATTTACTGCTCTCTATGACCTTTGAGTTCAATAGAAATAAAATTTCCTGGGGTGGTGACTCGCAAACCTTTTGTTTGTAATTCCAGATGGCTAGAAAATTATTACTTGTTCAAGGAGGAGGTCATCAGTTGGAGTGGAATGCACTTTTATTCTTCTTTTTAACTTGAATGTAACTAAATGATGAGTTGAAGTATGTTTAAGAAAAATGAATTTGAGATATGGTTTCAAAAAAGTTATGACAGGGCACACATAATCATATCAGCCAATGGCAAACCTAGACATTTTGGCAAGGCATTCTTCAGCTAAAGTTTGATCAAAGTACAGAATGGAATCACAAATGGCACAAATCAAACATTACTTAAAAAGATATAACTTCAGCATCTAAGAAATTACATAGTCTTTCTTCATAAGTAGCTAAAATTGGGTTCATAGTAATGGAGTTTATGAAATTCTGACCTTCAATGTGTGCTATGTTAGCGAGAGACAATAAACCTGTGGGTGCTAAAGTCAATTATATTTGACATATTGTTCAGGTAAAGTCCAGCAATACATCTCCTGAGTACTTGTCTCATAGCAAGGACTACAGTAGTGAGAAGCAAGCTTACAAATTATAACACGAAATAAACTATGGAAGAGAGTTTATAGATATTTAGTCCTTTGATGACACAAGAGACTGCAGATGCTGGAATATGGAGCAAATGAGCTTCTGGAGGAACTCAGGTAGGTCAGGCAATGTTTGTAGAGGAAATATATATATAGTCAATGTTTCAGGTCAAGGCCCTTCATCTAGACTGCTGGAAGTCCATACAAAGAGTCTTGACCCAAAACATTGATTGCCCATTTGCCTTTACAGATGCAAGCTGACACTCTGAGTCACTACAGCTGCTTGTCTTTTGCTCTTTATCTGGTGTTCCACAACCACTTTGCATTACAAAGCTTTGATGGATCATGAAAACATAGCTACACTTTTTGAAGATCATTAAAAAGTCAGCACTGCTAATTGTCAAGAAACCCAGAAATAATCATATTGACCCATAGTAAACTAGTTCAATGAGTTTTTCTTCAGCATAGTTAGGTCACTGTCTGCAAACACTTAAAGCAAGAACTTACTTCACAGATGATGGCCAACCAAAATAATTCTCAGTGTAAAGTTCATTTTTAATTAGGTTTGGTGGATGTAAAGGCCAATGATTACTAAATAAAAGGTACTATAGCTAATCCAAATCCCAAAATCAAATCCTTCATCAGGGAAAATTATCCAAATGCTGTCAGTCACCTTATGTTCCAAAACTCCTGTGCCTAGCATCACTTTATGTACAAATGTTGTACATAGTCATCTATATTTATAAGCTATCTTACATATTTACTGTGTTCTTTCTCCTATTGTGTTTTTTTTCCGACTGCATCTGATCCTGAGTAACAGTTATTTCATTCTCCTTTACACTTGTGTACTGGAAATGACATTAAAGAATGACATTAAACAATCCAGAGGTGGTTGTTACATTAAATAGCAAAATATACAGTATGATATTTGAATTTTGGATTTAATAGTTGGATTTTAGAATTGAAATGAATTTGGATAATATTTGTATTCAATAACCGTGTGTGTTTGTGTGTGTGTGTGTTTATTATTTGTGTATCTGTATTTTTGATGCTTTTGAATATCATCTCAAGAAAGAATACTCCACATGAAGAATGGTTATAATGAGGTGAACTTGGCTGTAAAACCACAAACTCCAACATTGTCTAAGTTGCCTTTTGTTTTTCGTAAAATAATTATCTTAATCTCTACTGATTTTCAGGATTTTGTTTGCTACTTTTATGGTTTTGGCTATAATCATAGTCCTGTTTCAGTAAAAACAGTACCTTTTCCATATGACGATATAATGAAGTCCCATTCAGAATCAGTATGCTGTTTTTATATTCAAAATAGTGAGGAATAAAACAGTAAAACAATAGATCTACCTGCATTTTCTTTAAATGAGACATTTTTCATAATAAATCATTTCATTGTTCTACTCGTGCTCTCATGAACCTTCAATGATTCTCATCTGAAAGATCAGCTTTTCAAAATTGTCAGCTGACAACACTAAGACCAAAATAGCAAAGAAGTACCGTCTGATAATCTACACAGGCTAATGGTAATGTTTGTGTCACACAAACATGAAGATAATTCTTTTCAACAGTGGGCTCAGTGCAGTACTCAGCCAAGTATGTACATATCATATCAGAGACATTAATACCATGAAAAACAAACTTGTGAACTTTTGAGCCAAGAGAATGCATTGGCTCTGTATGGGTCAACAACTAGTACTGAATACCAGAGCAATGCATTACCCACTTCAAAAAGCATTGTGTCTTTCATACATCATGACAGTGATACTTGTCATTTGTTATGCCTGGCATCCAAAATAACCCTAAGGCTATTTTCTAAGTTGTGCAGTTTGGCCCAGTGAACACAGAAAGCTCTTTCCCTAAAGTAGAATTCCAGCATCTCCTCAGATACACGGCACAGTCGCAGCATCTTTTGTGTTATAGAAGACATATTCCCGCCAAGAAATTGCAATATGAAATAAATCATATTCCTATTCACTTCACAAACATATTGTATAAATATTTGCATTTGTTCAGACTTGAGTCTTCCCTAAAAAAAACGATATGAATGACTGCCATACTGTAAACCTCAGGTTAACTATCTGAATAACCAAAAGCTATTGACTTTATAGCCTCTTAGATTAATTTCCCTTTGAGGGCAAACTCCAGATTTTTCTCATTCACCATGAATAATTAAATTAATAAATTTGGTAAATAGGTGATGCAATAGATTGGAACATCTTTCACCCTTACTCTTTGTAAAAGTGAGATGGTAATCTTTCCCATTGATGAGGTCAATTGTAAATTATATTTTGGCAGCTCCAATCCAGGTTTGAATGTCCTTTGGCCTATAACACAAACTGACCATGTATTTGCCCGAATGGGGAGTCTAATTCCAAGAGATAGACTTCTGCAGAAGTTGTGAAATGCATGTCGCTGCGGTATGGTGGTAGAAAAGAAGAGGGAGAGTTTTACTTCCCATCCACATGTAGTGATCTAAATGTAGGAACTGGGTTTGCAGAAATTCTATTCCCCACATCCATGCAATTCCTTCATTAAAACTATAACTAATTTTTAAAAGTTCATTAGATGCAAACACCTCCAGGAAGCAGGAATGGCCACATCGTTACAGAACTCTATGAGAGGATGTCAGATTCCTCCATTACTAATGTATACAAATATAGCTCAATTTACCTCTGCAGTTTTATCATATGAAGTTCAATGTCTTAAATTAAATATTTGATATTTACTAGAAATTCAGTAGATATAGTTGTTCACATCCCTGCAATTTATTGGCAGCAGGAGTGGTATTCCAGAAATGTGTTTCAATGGAACGTAACTCTAGATGGACATTCTAGAATGGCAGCTGAACTCTAGAATGGAAATTCAAGATTGTCAATTAACCGGCGTGTTTCTTCCGAATCTAGAAAATCGATTGTCGGGGAAAATAGGATTTAAGACGGTCTGGTGATGAATTTTTCAACTGTTTAACCAATTCGTCCACAGTAGCTGGTGTTAAGCACACGACAAGCAATAAATCGGAAATCAAACTTTTAATATATTGTATATTTTCTGCTCATATCCCAAATAGTAAACACTACGCAGGTATTCTTCCCAGAGTCAACTGAAGGTCCTGCATATTAATTAGATGACGTCATTGTACGATACAGTACCCCAAATAAACAATCAGGCGTTTCCATGGTTTCTTTTTACTAATGGTCACTGGTTTACTCGTTGCTTCACGCACGATGAAAGAAGCCAGATAGAAGGTGGCAGGAAATAACAGTTTCTGTGGTAACTGAGTCATTAAATTTAAGAATAAAACACTAGTAAAGTATGATTTTACTAAAGTGTGATTTTACTGTTTACTTGACTTGCAAAAAAAGCAAACACTTCTTTCTGCATTTTCACCTATCCAAGCCAGTCCAACGATTTAAAATGTTGGAGGCCGATACTCATTTGCTAATACATATTGTTCCCCGTTGCAAACATAGTACATGTCCAAGTATCAGAAACTTCCAATACTTACAGCTCAAGTTAGAATATTCGTAGATGCCTCAAAGAACTCTGATAGAATGAGACTCTCCTGGGGGTTGGTCTTTTACTCGGATTGAACTAAATGGTCAATTTCACCTAAACCGCGGAAACTGTTTTATTCTCTTCCGTAGATGCTGCCTGACCTGCAGAGATCCTCCATCTTTCTGTGTGTGTTACTTCAGATTTCCAGCAGAGTCTCTTGTGCTAATGAAATGGAATCCCTCTTCCTTCTTGCGTTGAGTTACCTACTGCAAGCGTTGGGCATGCTTTAAACCTCTTGTCGCACATAGCTGGATTAATTGCTCTAATATTTAAACCCGGAGCACCAAAATGTATTTGGAAGACCCACGCTTTCCTTAATCTAGAGGTTCTTATTTAATCATCACCGTCCTCAAGTGGGTAATGGCACAATTAGAAGCGGAACGTTTGATGATCCTTTCCTTCTCTGGCCATTCCTTTTGTTACATTATTTATCCACAGGGAAGCGGAAGAAATATTAATGCAAGTCCTAAATCACTTATTCTGTAAAATGCTAAGTAAGTATGCGAATGACATACGCATTCTTCGTCAACTTTCGATGATACTGGGCTTTGTTCGTTGAATATTTTGTAATGATACCAGCAGCCGCTTAATTTTTCACAACACTTTAAAAGCGCAGAAAGGTCGCGAGGTGGGCTATCATGAAACTTCTGATACCAAGCTGCATAGGAAATATAAATTCTAACCAAAAGTTTGCCGGAAGAGGTGGATTGCAATGAGCTTCTTCAAGCTGGAAAGGGAAAATGTGGAGAACTTTAGGCACTTGCAAAGCTCAAGGGCCAGAGAAGCTCTGGGCATGATTATTGGTGACGTTCACGTGGCGCGAATCGGAAGAACGCAGATATTTCGAGGACTTGCAGGACAGAGTTGAAATTTAAATCCCTGCTTGAGAAGAATTCTCTCCTCCGGATCTATCCCCTGGCTGGATCTAATGATCAACACACACGCTCTCGGTGTTCAGGGAGGGACAGTGTTGTTTGCATTGCAGGTATCAACAGGGCCGTTAATATATACATAGGGGCGGCTGTCGCTATTAAACACCTGTAAAGGCGCTCGCATTTCTCACCGGAGACAATGAGCGAAAATGACTTCTCCCGTAGGCGGCTCCGGCAAACAACCAAAGAAAATGAAACGGGTCTCCCTCTCCCCGAGAGCGAGCTTAACCAAGGAGGACCTGTAATGCGGGGAGCCGCACTCTGTTATTCCTATTTACAACGGCGTACGGCGGAACAAGTGAATAGCTGTATAGAATTAGTTCGGAATGAGGTCCCTCATATAAAGCATTAGGACTGTGATTTTTATAAAGGTGAATGTTATGGTTATTGATGTGAATGATTGCCAATGAGAACCACGCTCGTCAACTAGTTAGTCAAAGTGTTCATTAAAAGGGCCGATCCCTTCAGAACAATCCGGCCGAAGCTTCAGAATGAGACCAAACCTTACTTTTTAGCGGGGTCCCCAATTATTAGTACTGGAATATTTAAGAGCAGGCGTCCCGATTTAAACGATGCAGCGGGTCTCTCTACCCATCGAGCCTTACCATCAACTTTGAAATCGGGAATTCTGGGATGGAGAGGTTGCAATCTGGGCTCGGCCGCACGTGACCCGCATTATCGGTAAGTTTACACAGTTCTTATCTGCTACAATATTGGGATAAGGCTATTGCCAGGGGAGACAAAGCAAACACCCGGTTATGGTAAGGTGTTCCACAACACGGCAGAACCTGCTTTCTCTCCTGGCTTTTTAACAGCCGCCTGGTCTACCCACCTCTCGTCCGACTGACAGCTGTAAAGCACCGGCGGGCGAAAATCCTAATGTATCCCCAATCTAACCAACTTCTCCAACAAACGCGGACAATATCTGTGACTCCTGATTCACCCGAAGTTCTCAGAGCAGAGTTTATCATAAACACGACCATTTAAACCTTTCTACAAGACCTTTCACACTTATTCAAGGGTATCGGGAAAAAGGTACAGGAACCTTATGGATAAACTCTGGACTCACTTTCAATGACTCTATATGTTCTCAATATTATTTATTAATTAATTTATTATTATTGTATTTGTGCAGTAAATCTTCCCTTGCACATTGGTTGTCAGCTTTTGTGTGTAGTTTTTAATTGATTCTATTGTATTTCTTTGTTCTTGTGAATGCCTGCAAGAAAATGAACCCCAGGATAGTATACGGTGACATATATCAACAATATTATTTACTTTGAACTTTGAAATGTCCTGTATTTGCAGCAGTTGATTTAAAAAATACTGCGGGAAAATATATAATGGAGCATCTCAAAATGGGGTTTCCTATCAACGAGAAGATCTTCAGTTCAGTATTTTGCCGCTTATGTCAATACCCATCTCCCCAGCAACCCACCTCACCTGCTTCATCAAATGATATTCCTTCTATAATAACATTAGGTATGTTCCCTGAACAGGCAGTTAACTGGAGCAGCCCTGGATACCCGGAGCTATAAGGGGCGGCAGGCTGCCTTTGGTGAGTGAATTTACCCCCCCCAGCCCCCCCCCCCGACTCTCAGAATCCACCAGGCAGAAGTCAAGTCCATGATGAAATATTTCCTACCTGCCTGGACAACTGCAGCTTCACTACCAAAGAAGCAGATGTTAAAGTAGGCGATATTACTGGACCCCATCCACCCCAATTAACATTTAATCCCACTCCCCACTATGGTATACTGTAGCATACTACATTACACTAGAAAGGGTGGATGTGGAAAGGATGTTTCCTATGGTGGGGGTATCCAGGACTAGAGGGCACAGCCTCAAAACTGAGGGGTGACCTTTCAGATCAGAGGTAAGGAGAATTTTTGTTTAGCCAGACTGTGGTGAATCTGTGGAATGTTCTGCCACAGACTGCGGTGGAGGCAAAGTCCACGGGTATATTAAAGGCAGAAGTTGATAGTTTCCTGATTGACAGGGCGACAAGGGACATGGCGAGAAGGCAGGTGTACGGGGTTGAGTGGGATCTGGGATCAGCCATGATGGAATGGTGGGGCAGAATTGATGGGCTGAATGGCCTAATTCTGTTCCTATGTCTTATGGTGGCACTGTGTATGATCAATGAAATATTCTGCTATAACATGCCAAGACTATTTCAACAACCGACAACAGGGAAGTGTAAGCCATGTTACCTTCAAGTATGAGCGGAGGTGATGTACAGCATAACTGAAACAGTTGCTGCTCAGACACTGGCCAGTGGAGGAGCTGAAATAATAAATGATGATGTGCCCACATTAATCCCCCTCCAGAAATCCCACTTCCCACTTGTCATGCATTTGCTTCTCTTTTACAGGTTGATGACTCCTCCTCACTACCATCACCTCTCACCACAACCCCACAGTGTGGCCAGCCAAAGTTTGCATAGGCGGCTAGGGAGAAAACGAAGACACATCTTCGTGCAGTTGGGCACAAAGTGCTCTGTGGTCCGGGCACCCCAGCTGCCTGCTTTCGGAGGGTGAGCTCGGGCATTAGTTCAGTTCCAGAGGACTCAGATGAGGATGTTGATAGGGTAGTCGACACAAGTGTGATACGTGGCTGTGATGAATGAGTGCTACCTGGGAAGGACAGCCAGAAACTCGTGTGCAATGTTAAGAAGCACAGAGGAATCTGATGCCAGCCTACTCACAGAGCCTGGAGCCCATTCTTCTGGTTTGAAAATGGCACAAACCTCATCAGCACATGAGAGCTTAATCATTATCCAGCATCCTCCAGCCAGTGGTTTACCTTCCTTTGAGCAGACAATGGCGTCACTTAGGTCTAGGAGCTGCCTCCACATCTCTGGGTGCCTGTGTACAAAGAGCTTTACTGAGTGGTGAAGCATTGCAACACCCTGCCCTCCTCCCACCGTCCTCAAGGACTCCCACCATTCGGGCCATGTCTTCTTGCTCCTTCATCAGGAAGGAGGTCCCACACTATCCCACAACATAAGGACACACTTTCAAGCAGTCTACAACTCACGTTCTCAATATTATTCACTTATTTCATTTTTGTTTGTCTACTATTGCACCTTGGTTCTTTGTCAGTCTTCCTTTGTGCGTAGTTTTCATTGACTTTATTGTATTTCTCTCTTCTACTCTAAATGCCTGTAAGAAAATGATTCTCAAGGTAGAATATGGTGACATATACATACTTTGATAATAAATTTATTTTGAACTTTGAGCTTTTGGACTTTGACAGAAAGTCATTGTCCTCTTTATATAATCACACCACTTGTCAATTCGTCAGTCTCTTGCTGGTGGCGGTCAGCCCAGACTCGCCAGTGTTCATGCCAAGGACATGCAGACCAACTTGATGCTCAGCAAGCCTAGAGCTGCAGAAGGTCCCGCCTACAGGGCCATCTGCAGTCTCCTTCAGTGAAAGTCATCATGGATGCTGCAGCACTGCATCGATCCACCAAGGCATCCAAAGGCACACAACGGTTCAGCATTGAAGAACTGAATGCTGGTGATTAGCTGATGTTGCTCTACATTAAGGCATGCTTCCCCTTATAACCTTGGCTTTGCCTGTTTATTTTGTACTGACCTTTATTTTTGCACTGTGGCCAAGTAGGAGCAGAGGGAAATTAAGATGTGAAAAGATTGGCGAATGAAGAATTTGCTTTGGGTTTATGGTCTACATTCAACTGAGTTGTTCGTGGAGTGCTGGGCAACAGAGGGTGTCCTGTGCAGTCTTTTTCCTTCCTCCCCACCCGCTTTCCTCCCCCCTGCCCACAGCATAGAGCTAGTGGCAACATCTGTCCAGAGAGAGCAGGGTTGCTCCAGAACAATCCAGGTAGTTGAGTCACTGCTACAGTCTGCTCCTTTACGTTTTTTGTGAGAACATGGTTCCACTGGGTGAATAAGCAAATGTTTTGATATTACACTGGAGCCATCAGCCAAATTATCATGGATAATCCCTGTTGCCCAGGAGTCACCTGTGGTTTCTCTGTCGTTGCTAAGTAGAATTGGTGTAACACCTGGGATGGATTCATTACAGCTTCTGCAAGGTTTCTAGACAATAACTCGTACAATGCACATGTCAGCACTCAGCCCCCAACAGCTGGATTTAAAGGGGCTGGAATTTCTTTCACCTGCACTATATCCCAGTGTTGACATGCAACATCCAAGAAGTGGTGTATTTTTAAATTTTATTTGTTTAAAGGTACAGCCCTTCAGTAGGCCCTTCCGGCCCAATGAGTCCACACCGGCCAATTAATTCCATGTGACCAATTAATCTATAAACCTGTATGTCTTTGGAATGTGGGGGGAAACTGAAGCACCCATTTAGAAACGTATGCAGTCAGGGGAGAACATAAACACTTAGTGGCCACTTTATACACCTATACAACTGTTCGTTAATGCAAATATCTAATCAGTCAATCATGTGGCAGCAACTCAATGCATAAAAGCATATAGACGTGGTCAGGAGGTTCAGTTGTTGTTCAGTCCAAACATCAGAATGGGGAAGAAAAGTGACTTTGTCCGTGAAATGATTGTTGGTGCCGGGAGGAGTGGTTTGAGCTATTGATCTCCTGCGATTTTCATGCACAACAGCCTCTAGAGTTTTTACAGAGAATGGTGCAAAATTAAAAACATGCAGTGAGGGTGGTTCCGTGGGTGAAAGTGGAGGTCAGAGGAGAATGGCCAGACTGGTTCAAGCTGACAGGAAGGGGGCAGTAACTCAAATAACCATGTGTTACAACAGTGGTGTGCAGAAGAGCATCTCTGAATGACAACATATTGAACCTTGAAGTGGATGAGCTACAGAACAGCAGACCATAAGCCTACACTCCTTACAGACAGTGCGGTAATACTGTTCTGCTAAACACTACACTACCAGCTCACTCTATAACGTACATGATATAAACAGGGTCTCTGCAATCCCTATGAAGCCACAAGGATGGATACTGGCAAGAGAGAAGGAAATGTAATGGTAAAACATCACCAATCACTATTGAGATTCAGACATTGGAGGAACTTGGAAACCTCCGTTACCTCAGTAGTCACGTCTCTCAGAGATCCAAAATCTACTGTGAGATTCGGCGCAGATCACCTCCCTGCCACGTTTCTACTCACGGTGACCCATGGGAGGATGCCAAAACCTAGGTCGACACGGCAGTTGTCATATTCACAGTTCTCTGCAGATGCATTCTCAGTGATTTAAGGAGAATGGAGCAATTCCTCCAATAATGGCCCTGGAACGTCCTATCCGTCAAGTAGGATTACTTCCAGCTTATCAGATGCCTCACTGGAAACACTTTAGCACCCGCTGAAACTAAAATGCAGCCAGTTACACACCTTGCTGCTGGAAACTCCATAATGAAAATAACTAATAGTTCAGCCTCACTGAAGCCTACACCTTCAGTTTGACATGAGATGCATGATTTTCCAGTTTTCTTTCAACGTGATATTTCTGAAGTGTCATTAATGCTTCTTCCACTGAATGGCAAGCTGTCAGGCCTACCCCTGGAGCATCCTTTCTCTTACAGTATCCTCCTGGGCGCAGGCCTCTGTGGGAAGCCAGTGCCTGCTGTCCAGCAAGGCCTGGAGCCGCACGGGGCATCTCTGAGGCTGTGTATCAGGTGCCGTGCCCAGAATGGCGGACAGCTGGTGAGGGCTCTGCCCCGGGCTCATTGTCTGCCAAAGCTGTCACCGACATTGAAGCTTTATCAATGTCAGCTTGGACGTGTTTTCGGGTGTTTATTTCTTTAATACGCAGACATCCAAAAACATTCAGGTATCACAAAAATATTTTTAATGTCTAGAAACACAACACAAAATTAAAAGCCTCCACACAGATTTAAGTCAGTCAAATTAAATATAAAGGAAATTCTCTTCTACCTGCTGTGCTGTGGCAGCCGTTTCAATGGGTCCAGTGGATGAGCGCCAGGTCCAAACAGGCGACAGCTCAGCAGGCAGATTTCAAAGTCTAGGTGCAGGGAAATCCCCAGCAAGTCTGTGGTGCCCTGCTGGAGTCTGCCGGCACTCAGCAGGAGTGTCGGGACTGGCACTTGGTTGGAGTGGAAGGCTGCACCGGTGTGCACTGGGACTCCTGTGACTCTGCCCAGTTCAATGGGTAAGAACCTGCAGAATGAAGTGAATGTGCCGTCCATTAAATTGAAGATCAGGGCCGCTGTTATCCTACCATTATGCAGCATGGTCAGGAAACCCTACCTGTCTTAGCTTGCTAATAGATACAATCTTATACGTTTTACACCAGTTTGACAGAACCTGTTTTTCTCTGACTCTTACTAAGTGCATTTGGCCGAAGGGCTTGACATAGAAAGGACCGATATTTTTGCGGCACCATTCTTGACATCTGAAAGGGCTTTACAGCCAGTGAAGTCCATTTGAAGTGCAGTCACTGACGTAGCCTGGGAAATATGGCAACCCATTTGCACAGAGCAAACTTTCAGAAACAGCAGCGTGATGGGGATTGATTCGCCTTTCGCCGAGCGGCAATGACCGAGAGGTAAATATTGGCCACCACACCAGCAATATCTTCATTGCTCACGTCTGGAAGTTTGTTGGGTGATCTTGTATCTCCACCTGAGAAAGCAGATGGTGCTTGGCAAGATCTGTTATCTGAAAGATGGCATCTCCAACAGCTTAATGCCTGCAGAGGATGGTACTGGAATACCAGCCTGATAGAGTGCACAAGTCTCAGAGCCAGGAATATTACAAAACTGAACCACACCTTATCCCTCCACAACTTTACACCATGGAAACTTTATACCAGTTTAGACCTCTAAATGTAATACTTAATTTCTCATCTTATTTGGGCATAAAAATGCATTTGCCAGCATCTGATTCTAGTTCACAATAGGTACTCTGTTCATACCTCTGGCATTGTTCCAGCAAAGCTCAATATAAGCTTGAGGACTAGGACTACACCTCATTGAGCATGTTACAGCCTTCCAGACTCTACAATGATTTTAACAATTTTAGTTAATCATTAAAAATTTCACTTTATAAGACAGAAATCTACTCTCTTCATTTGAGATAACCTGGCTGTCACTTCAAGCGTGTAACTACTCTCTGTAGTGACATGCACTGAAGTGGTCAGTTGTATCAAAATAATTGCAGATTAAGACAAAGGTCCATCTTCACAGGGAAACCAAGAGGTACAACAAATGGTAATCTTGCCAGGATTGCCAAATCTTGGCTATGAATAATAATTGGCTTATAATCTTAACTCCAAAAGATGCAAGTCCTAGAATCATTTGTCTATTAAAATGGAAAGACATATAATGTTGCATTTATTTTATACATTCTGGGTAGCCTCCAACCTGATGGCATGAATATCGATTTCTCATTATGATCAAATCTCTACCCCCCCCCCCCACCCATTCCTCATTCTGAGTTTTTACCTCTTCTTGCCCATCTAGTACTTCCCCCTGGGTCCCCTTCTCCTTCGCTTTCTCCTATGGTCCACTCTCCTCTCCTCTCAGTTTCTTTCTTCTCCAGTCCTTTACCTCTCCCACCCACCTGGCTCTATCCCCTTCTAGCTAGCCTCCTTCCCTTTCAACCCTACCTTTTTTATTCTGGCATCTTCCCCTTTCCTTTCCAGTCCTGGGGAAGTGTCTCGGCCCGTAACATCACCTGTCTATCTATATCCATAGATGCTGCCCGACCTGCTGAGTTCTTTCAGCGTTCTGTGTATGTGTTGGACTTCCAGCATCTGCAGACTCTCTCATATTTATTACAGTATATAGGTACATTATTAATTTCTGATTGAATACCATGTAATTGAATAACTTTACAATTAAGTGATATTTCATCAAGGTAAGTGATTAAAAAATAAGATTTTAAATGAGATTAGTATGCCCTTCATCCACCAGTTACAGATATTCATTATTATTCAACTTCTTGAAACGTCACCCAGTCTCTCCGTCGTTTTACATTTCAGATTTGTTTCACTTTTTAACGTTATAGAGGATATAAAGGTTCGTTGTTCTTGTGTTGAGTTAGTCAAACACCCCAGTTCACTCCACAATTTCACCATGCATATGATTTTTCCCCAGAAAGTTAGGAACAGATACTTCACTGAAATGCCATGTTGAATATTTACTTTGCCAGGAAATTATGGAAGAATTCTAGCATATGGAATGAGGAATCAAAGTTCAAAATAAATTTATTAACAAAGTATGTATATGTCATCATATACTACCTTAAGTTTCAGGTGTTTACAGGAAAATAAAGAAATGCAATTAAGTTTTTGAAAATCGATACAAACATCCAATGTGCAAAATAGGTCAAATTATGCCAATAATAAATAAAAAGGTAAATTATTTTGAGAGCATGATATCATTAGAATGGTCCTCCCATCTCCTCCCCCCCCCCAATTCTGCTAAAGATGGTCCCAAGCCCAGCTGCGAAAGGAGGAGGGTTGGGCATGGGGCTAGCAACCCCATCCTGTAAGAACCCAGTGCTACATAAAAGCCATCAGAAGTTCTAAAGACCTCAGCCCTGAGAGAGGAAGGAGAAGTTGGACTACACTTCGGATAACTTGAAAGACTGGCCCAGGACAGCGGACTCTGACGAGCAGCCTATGCCCCAATAGGGGTGATGGGCTGAAGCTAAGCCAGTCTCCTTTCCACTGCTGGGACCTCCCATCACAGGTAGCAACAGAACACATTACACACTAATGATGTCACTCAACATCTCCTACCAGCAAAGCCAGAGAACACCAGATATTAGGAGGGGGAAGAGATGCTTACATTTTAAATGGTCTACAAGCCAAATCCAGCCTTTCACAGACCGAACAATTACTCCGAGCACATGAGCCAATACAAAATTCACAACATTTTAAAGGATTTTGCTGGCTGCTCCAGACCCCCAGCAGTGGGAAACCATGCTGCCAAGGACTGCATCGGCAACAGCCTTATCTCTCTGCTCTTTGGCCACAGAAGCAGGCATCCTGGCCCATTGCTGGGTGTTTTCCAAATGCAGACACCGAGTCTGATCCCAGCAGGTTGCCAGTTCGAGGCTGTAACAAATGAGGCAAAATCCTCTGCATCACCGGATAGGATTCCTATTGGGCTGTAATTTAGTTGTATGGACAGCTGTGAAACCAGTTAGAATCAAAAATAGAACCATTCCATAAGAAAAGAAATCTGGCTAATAAAGAAAATAATATCAAGCAAAAGGCGAAAGGACAAATGGTTGCACAGAATTCATCCCTTTGAGTCATCGGAGAGTCACAGAGACTCACTGGGCTGACTGGTCCTCTTACACTGAGTGGCCTTTTATTAGGTACGCCTATACACCTGCACAACACTCTCTAGAATTTAACAGAAAATGGGCTGGGGAAAAAAACATTCGGTGGGTGTTAGTTCTGTGGGTGAAAGTGCCTTGTCAATGGAGGGAGGTCAGAGGAGAATGGCCAAACTGGTTCAAGCCGACAGGAAGATGACAGTAACTCAAATAGCCACACGTTACAACAGTGGCGTGCAGAAGAGCATCTCTGAAAGCACAACACGTGGAACCTGGAAGTGGATGGGCGACAGTAGCAGGAGACCATGAACATACACTGAGTGGCCACTTCAGTAGGTACCCAATAAAGTGGCCACTGAGTGTACTTTGCAATGGATCGAGCATTAAGTTAGTTGGACAGTCTGTTCAGTCAGAATGTTGGTTTTTTGTAGTCTTAGAAATTGAACTTCCAGTGAAAACATGCAGCTAGGGGACGCGTGCCAGTTTACCAAGTGAAATCACTGGAAGGGCAAGCACTTAGGAGGCATTTAGTCACTGTGCATCTTAGAGACTGGCACTGACCCAAGAGTGGGCATCTTGCCTAACTGAACCAGACCTCAATATCGTAGTCAGGGAGATGACGCACACCCCACACACTCAGGAAGGCAGGAAGCCACCAAGGCTGTTATGGAAGAGGTGGCCAGGGAAGAGCTTGCATGGATCAATGCCAATATCAATACTAATCCTTTGCAATCGGCACTCCTACTTAAACATTTAAATGTACCAGCACACAGTCACATGTTTCGCATCACAGTATATCACACACATCTCGCACTCAATACACACTTGCAGCTGTTCAACAATAATAAGAATAATATTATTTATAGAGCACTTTTCATACAGATGATGTCGTTCAAAGTGTTTTCCAATGGGGTAAATGTACAAATGCGAAAATAAAATAAAAAGATTAAAATTAAATAATGTGAAAATAAAGGATAAAAAGATGTTTATTTAAAAGCAAGGTTAAATAAGTACTGTAGGCTTTGAGCAGTGTTTATATGTGTCAACTGAGTTGGCATCCCTTACAGTTTTAGGTATTGAATTCCACAGTTTAGGAGTGTAGTTCAGCCAAACTGCCAATTACTGTATCTTTGGAAAGAGATTGTTTAAATTTAAGAGAATGGTGGAAGAAGACCCGAGAACTATTACAAAACGAAAATGAGTCTATGGGGTACTCTGGTCCCAGGCCATTACAAGTTTGTAAAACAAGTAAGAGAACTTTAAAATCAATTCTCAAAGATACAGGAAGCCAATTCAGAGTAGCTAGTGTGGGTGTGACATGTTCCCTTATTCTGGTTTTGGTTAAAAGTCCAGCAGTGGCAATCGGACTGAGTTGAAGTTTGTCAATAGAGTGCTTTAAAAGTAAAGGCCAGTAAAAGTGCATTGCAGTAATCTAGTCTATTCAATATAAAGATCTAAATTAGTTTTTCAGCATCATTAAGTGATCTCTGTAATATTTCTTAAATGTAGAAATGCTGCTCTGGTCACATTCTTTATGTGGGATTTAAAATACAAATCTGAATCAAGGGTAATAATCAGGCTAGTTTTTTTTTGATTTTGCAAGGGGAGCCAAGTTCCCACGTTTATCAAGAAGTTTACCTCTTCTGGCTCTGGAACCAACCAAAAGTATTTCAGTTTTATCTTCATTTAGTTTTAGGGAATTATTGCTCATCCATTTGTTTACTGCAGCCAGACCAGAAGTCAGAGAAGATAGAGTATTTTGTCATCATCAGGCTCAACCGAGCAATTGTGTATCATCTGCATGACTATGGAAATGAAGGTTATGCTTGCTAATGATGTCTCCTAAGGGGAACATGTATACCAGGGAGAGTAGGGAACCAAGGCAGCTTCTGTGAGCATCACCAAAAGCTACATCGTATCTCTTAGAAAACTGGTCTCCAAGACAGACAAAAAAAAATTCTCTAACATATATGAGTGAAACCAATTAAGGACACTACCAGAGAGGCCAAGCCGGTTCTCAAATCGATCTCGGAAAATGTTGTGGTCAATTGTGTCTGAAGCAGCTCTTAGATCTAAAAAATTAGAACTGAGAAATTGTTGCCATTAGCGCTGAGCCTAAAGTCATTGACAATTTGGATAAGTGCAATCTCTGTGCTGTGGTTCGCTATGAAACCTGACTGAAACTTTTGTAGAATATTTTTCTCATTCAGAAAGTTACTAAGTTGGTTGAAAATGACTTTCTCAAGAATCTTGCCTAGGAAGGGAAGGTTTGATATAGGTCTGCAGCAAGCTGCTGCCTCACTATCAAGGGTTGGCTTTTTAAGTAAGGGGTTGACAGCCATAATTTTGAAGGCATCTGGAAAACTCCAGTTTCAAGGGATGTGTTAATAATTTTCCTAACAGAATTGCAAACACTATTAAAAGAGTCTTTAAGAAGCAGGACCCCACAAAGGAGCACCAGGCTCTCCCGCACCATCACTAACCTTATCAACTCTGGGGATGTTTTTAGGATCACTTCAGAGTAATAAATCCCCAGGAGAAGATGGTTTTCCTCCTGAGTTTTATAAAAAAATTAAAGATTTATTAATTCCTCCTTTTATGGAATTAATATACCAAGTGGAAAGAATGCCTAAACTCCCACAATCTTTTTTAACAGCGATCATAACTGTACTGCCAAAAAAAGATAGCGATCCTTTAAAACCAACATCATATAGGCCTATTTCTTTGTTGAATACAGATTATAAAATGCTAGCAAAAATTTTATCTAATAGAATATCTAAATATTTACCAAAATTAATACATATGGACCAAACAGGTTTTATTAAAAATAGACAATCAATGGATAATATAACCCAGTTACTTAGTATAATTCATTTGGCACAAAAAAGAGAGGAATTGAGTGTGGCAGTTGCTTTGGATGCAGAAAAAGCATTTGATAGATTGGAATGGGATTTTTATTTAAGGTATTGGAAAAATATGAATTAGGAAAATCTTTTATACAATGGATTAAAATTTTAAATACTAATCCTCAAGCTAAAGTAGTTACAAATGGTCAGATTTCAACACCATTTTGTTTAACGAGGTCAACTAGACAAGGCTGCCCATTATCACCTGCTTTATTTGTATTGGCAATAGAACCATTAGCTGAATTAATTAGAACAGATTCAGATATTGGGGGCTTTAGAGTTAATCAAGAAGAATATAAGATTAACTTATTTGCTGATGATGTTTTGATTTATTTAACAAACCCATTGCAATCTTTGCAAAGATTATCTTTTAGATTGGAAAAATATGGGCAAGTATCAGGCTATTAAATAAATTGGGATAAAAGTGAAATTCTACCCCTTACCAAAGGAAATTATAATCAATGTCGATTAGCAACTCAGTTTCGATGGTCAATAAATGGGATAAAATATTTAGGTATTACAGTTAATAATGATGTAAAAAATTTATATAAACAAAATTATTTGCCATTATTAAAAAAAATAAAAGAGGATCTTGATAAATGGATGATGTTACCAATAACATTAATAGGCAGAGTTAATGCTGTAAAAATGAATATATTTCCTAGATTGCAATATTTATTTCAAACTTTACCAATACAATTACAAGAACTGAATAAATATGTAAGGAAATTTCTTTGGAAAGGAAAGATGTCAAGAATATCATTGGAAAAATTGACATGTAAATTTGATTTAGGAGGGTTACAACTTCCAAATTTTAAGAATTATTATAAAGCAAATCAACTTAGATTTATTGCGTCTTTTTTTGATGAAGAAAAACCGGCATGGATTAGAATAGAATTAGATAGGATAGGAGAAAATATACCAGAAGATTTTATATATAAATGAGAATCCAAATGGATACGGGAAAAAAAAGAATCTCCTATATTAAGACATTTGATTGATTTATGGAATAAGGTAAATATGGACGATGAGATAAAGAAATCTTTACTAGCAAAAAGGACTTTAATTCAAAATAGGCTTATTCCTTTTACAATGGATAATAAACTTTTACATAATTGGTTTCAAAAAGGGATTAAATATATAGGTGACTGTTTTGAAGGAGGTATATTGATGTTGTTTGATCAATTAAAAAACAAATATAAAATATTAAATAACACTCTTTTCTGTTATTTTCAATTAAAAGCCTACTTACGAGAAAAGCTGGGACAAACAATGTTGATGCCAAAACCTAGTGAAATAGAAATATTAATTCAGAAAGGAAAAATTAAAAAATTTACATCTTGTATGTATAATTTGATTCAAAAGCAGACAATTAAATTAGGAATTCATAAATCAAGACAAAAATAGGAATCTGATCTGAATGTTAAAATTGATGGAAAAAACTGGTCAAGATTATGTTCTGATAGTATGAGAAATACAATAAATGTTCGACTTGGATTAATACAATATAATTTTTTACATCAATTATATATACCACAGAAAATAAATAGATTAAATTCAAATATGTCTGACCAATGTTTTCGATGTAATCAAGAAATTGGTACTTTTTTACATTCTACTTGGTCTTGTTTTAAAATTCAATCATTTTGGATTAATTTAAGACTTTTTTTGGAACAAATTATTGGAGTACAACTCCCACATAGTCCACTATTATTTTTATTAGGAGACATTGAAGGGACAATAATGAAATTTAAATTGAATAAGTATCAGAAAAAATTTATTAAAATTGCATTGGCAGTAGCCAAAAAAGTTATCGCAGTTACTTGGAAATCTGATTTAAATTTAACTATGGATCGTTGGAATAATGAAATACATAGTTGTATTCCACTTGAAAAAATTATGTATAATCTAAGAAATGAATATGATATATTTTTGAAAATTTGGTTCCCATACTTACAAAAGATAGGATTAAATACATAGGTCCTTTGAAGATAAAATTATAGTAATTGGGGAAAGTAAAAATAAATATCAAAATTATTTTGAACTCCACGGAGCATGTGGAGATCCTCCGATATCCAGGCAATCTTTCTTTTCTCTTTTTTTCTTCTTTCTTTAGATAAGGGTTAAGGGGAGGGGGGAGGGTTAATATTTTTTCTTACTATTTTATCACATTTATTCTTTGTAATTTCTAGAATTTAATAAATAAATAATATTTTAAAAAACTCTGGGGGTGTTCCTTCCACTGCCACCAAACTCATAGTTCCCTTACCACGCACCTCCCCTTTCCACCTTCTACCCACGATCAATAAACCTGTCTGTCCAGGTAGACCTATTGTTTATGATTGTTCCTGTCCCACCGAACTGCATACCTTCACTCTGTTTAATCCCCCTGGTTCAGGCCCTACCTACCTACATCCATGACACTTCACACGCTCTTGATCTTTTCAATGACTTTAAGTTCCCTGGCCCCAGTCATCTCATTTTTACAATGGATGGCCATCCCTTATACTCCTCCATTTCCCCACCAGGAGGGCCTCAAAGCTCTCTGCTTCCTTCTGGACAACAGACCCAACCAGTTCTCCTCCACCACAACTCTCCTCCATCTGACAGAACTGGTCCTCACCCTCAATAATTTCTTCTTCGACTCCTCCCACATCCTTCAGACCATAGGTATATCCCTGGGTGCTCACAGACGTCCCAGCTCTGCCTGCCTGTTGGTTGCTCCCCAATTTTTCCTACGCTACATCGATGACTGTATTGGTGCTGCTTCTTGAACTCATGCTGAGCTTGTTAACTTCATCAGCTTTGCCTCCAACTTCCACCCTGCCCTCCAGTTTACTTGGTCCTTCTCCAAAATCTCCCTCGCCTTTCTCGATCTCTCTGTCTCCATCTCTGGAATCTTTCATAAACCCACTGACTCTCACAACTATCTGGACTATACCTCTTCCCACCCTGTCATTTGCAAAAATGCCATGCCCTTCGCTCAGTTCCTCTGTCTTTGCTACACCTGCTCTCAGGATGAGGCTTTTCATTCCAGAACTACTGGGATGACCTCCTTCTTCAAAGAAAGGGGCTTCATCCTCCTGCCACCACACCAGGGATAGGTTTCCCACATGATTCTCCATAACTTCCGCCATCTCCAATGGGATCCAACCACCAAGCACATCTTTCCCTCCACTTCCCCCCCCCCCCCCCACCAGCTTTTTCAGGGATCTCTCCCTACGTGACTACCGTGTCCACTTGTCCCTCCCCAATGTTCTCCCTCCTGGTACTTACCCTTGCAAGCGGAACAAGTGCCACACCTGCGCCTACACCTCCTTCTTCACTACCGTTCAGGGACACATGCGGTCCTTCCAGGTGAGGCGACACTTCACCTGCGAGTCCGTTAGGGTCAGTGACTGTATCCGGTGCTCCCAGTGTGGCCTTCTGCATATCGGTGAGACCCGATGTAGATTGGGAGATTGCTTCGCCGAGCACCTTCTCTCCACCTGTCACAAAAAGTGGGATCTCCCAGAGGCCACCCGTTTCAATTCTACTTCCCATTCCTATTCCAACATGTCTGCCCGTGGCCTCCTTTACTGCTGCAATGAGGCGATACTCAGGTTGGAGGAGCAAAGTCTTATATTCCGTCTGGGTAGCCTCCAACCTGATGGCATGAATATTGAATTTTTGAACTGCCAGTAATTTCCAACCCCCACCCCCCCACCCTGTTCCCCATTTGCCATTCCTGTTTCTCTCTCTCACCTTATCTCATGACCTGCCCAGCACTTCCCTCTAGTGCTCCTCCTACTCCCCCCCCCCCCCGCAATTTAATCCCAGCCTAAACATGGGGCAATTTACAACGAACAATTAACCTACCGACCAATATGTCTTCGGACTCTGGGAGGAAACCCATCCAGTCACGGGGCGAAAGTACAAACTCCTTCCAGGGCAGCGGTGGGAATTGAACCTGGGTCTTCTGTACTGTAAACCGTTGTGCTAACTGCTACGCTACCGTGCTATGATGAACTTAGGGAGTCGGTCTGCAGAACCAATGGCAAGCAAGGGACCTGATATGATTGAGGACTGTAGTTCGCTCATCTCTTATCCCCCTTCTTACAATCTAGTTTGGCTGCAACCACGTGGGGCTGTAGGAGAGGTTCTGACACACTGAAGAGAGTCGAACGATGCAGGAAGGAGCATTAGTCGGTGACAGTGTGATTTTGGCCTTGATAGCTTGGGTAAGATGTTTGATGTACTGATTTGCTCAATTGAATCTTTCACGATTGGTGCAAAGGAAATTCTGAGATGATCAGGAATAGAGCAACTTACATCACACAGGGGATTAGGCTTCGAGCTAGTCGTTGTCATTCATGGATGGGGTGTGCCAGGTAGTGAGGGAGCCTCTAGTGGTGAGCAAATCCCATGTTACAGTTATGGGGCCAAAGAGCAAAACCATAGAAAGGGAAGGATATTCCTCCTTTTCAAATACTGTCTGATACATTTGGACCAAAGTGATAGCTTAGTCCCTTTAGATGACAAGAGCCAGGGTTTTCCCCTGTGATGGGGAGGAGGCCTCAGTGAGTTTCTGATGCCAATTTTATGCAGGGAAGGGGTATTATGCAAAGCAACATGTCTGGAGTTGGTATAAATTGCAAATTAGTGTAAGTTTAGGGTGATTCAATGCAGCAGCTTGTTGTAATAAAATTGGGAGTGGCAAATCAGATTGACTTTGTGGAAAGACCCCTTATGGCCAAGGACATTTCCTCAGAATTGGGAATAGCTGCAGATAAACAGATTTTAAAATGCAAAGGAAGGGGGTGGGAAAGAGAGAGTAAATAAAAGGTCAGCAGTAGAGTGCAGCAGAAAGTAAATGAATAAAGGGGCAGCGAGGCAAAGCAGCAGGTAGAAATGCAGAATGATTGATTAACTGCAGTGAAGCAGTGATATAAATCTGCGAAACGTGCTGCATATGCCAGTTATCTGAATTTGTTGAACTGTTGAGTCTGGAAAGCTCTAATGTATCTACTGAGAAGATGAGGTGTGGTGGCAGAGTTTACGCTGAGATTTACGGGGATGCTGCAGGAGGCAGAGGCGGAATGGAGACACACAATAACACTCAGCTTCAGGCTCGTTCCACATGTCTGTGTGTAGTCTCCCCAGCCAAGGGGAAATCACTTACTAAACTTAATACACGAGTAAATTAGTGTTTCATCTGGAAAGAGTAAAGAACTCCTGTCTGTTTTACATGTCCTAGAGTTGCACAAGTGAACGGTCTGTATCCATTTCTACTATTAGAACGTGTTCTGAACTTAAGGTGTATAGCAAAGCATTAACTTCAGCCACCAGTCTTCAGATCTGAATATGGACTGTAGATTAAGTTTGAAACGCAGCTCTGAACAATGGGCTCCTAAAAGCCGTGAACTACAGATAATATTCATTTGGGTGTCTGTAGCGTGGGTGCAAAGAAGGGGGTGTGAAAGATGCACGTAATTCAAAGCAAACATTGTAGATATATTGTAAATATAGAATTGCCCTTTGATCTTTAGCATATAAAATGCCATGTGTTGTTGGGTTGAGTGGACCTCGTCCTCTGAATGCCTGCTGTGTCTCATATCTACCAGTTACTTCTCTCTGGTAATTTTATTCACGTGACAACCACCACATTTGCCTGCATTACCATGAGAATGGGAGTATGAATTGGTGGCAATGGAAGAGTGAACCAGAATAGCCACAGGAGAACTGTCCCTCCACACTGGTGTTGGCGGAGGGGAGTTGAGGATGTTCAGATGAAGAAATCATGTTAGAGGTGTCAGAAATCGGGGAGGATAACCTGTGGAATTCAAGGGCTGGTGAGGGGTAGCAAAGGCAAGAGGGGTCCTATCCTGGTTCTGACAGAAGGGGCAGAATGGAGGGAATGGAATTGTTATGGTGATGACCCTGCCATGTGGGATGTGGAGGGGAATCCATAGAAGACGCATTGAAAGACCTGGAGTCATTCAGGATGCAAAGAAATGGGTAATATAGACTGGTGTTGCAATGGCCTTTAATGGATACAAGTCCTTAATCTTAGCTCTGAAATGGGACTAGAGAAGTTGAGGACCAGAAGGAAAGAATTAGAAGGGATCATGTGAAGGTGATAGTAAGAATTTTGTAGCAGAGATGATAAACTCCTCTCATTCAGAGCAGCTGAAGTAAGTGGTATTAATTTAGTAATCATCATCATAATATTGGACAAGGAAGTAAGATGGGGTTCTGAAGAGGTCTGAAATGTAGGTAAAGGTTCTTATAATGGTGGAAAACTTGTGGAAAGTGCAGCGCTTTTGTAAAGTAAGTGGTTGAGAAGCATGTTGAAGAAGACCAAGCCTTCACTACTTTCTTCCAGCCACAGTAATTAAGTTATTGCCAAGCATTTGAGTAGAACAACATTAACTCGTTATTCATCATTCCAAGCCTGAATGGTGACAAGGGCATGTCATCTTTGGGCAAGGTCTGCCTCTCTGTTTATGCAGTGAACTAGAGTGGAGTCCACTGTTCAATCTCAGGGCTATAAGGTGTAGCCTGACCCGCTTCCAGAGAGGCCCTTTCTAATCCGCTGTCTGTTACTCCTTTTCTTCCCCTTCCAACTCTTCCTTTCTTCTTGCTGTTGTGCATTGGGTGAGAGATGTATCCTCATGGTAGCAAGACCATGGTAGCGAGGTTGTGACTGTATTTCTCCTCCACAGGACAGAAGTCCACATTGCACTGAGGAGCCGAGGACAGGGGGACTACCCGCTGCAGCTGTAATTGGATTTAAGTCGACGGTCTCAAGCAAACTAAGTCCTGATGAAGGGTCTTGGCCCAAAATGTTGACTGCTAACTTCTCTTCCATAGATGCTGCCTGGCCTGCCGAGTTCCTCCAACACTCTGTGTGTTTTCCAAGTGGTTGACATCCACAATGCAGAGCTTCACACGGGTGTAATTTTCCATCCCTTGACTTTTCAGGAGCCCAGAAACCAGAAGAGTGGCCTGGATAAAAGCTGGATAGAGTGGAAATGGGAGAATGTTTGGGTTATTAAGGCAGCCAAGGATCTGAGGGCATAGCTTCAGAATTTCTTCAGCAAGAGGGTGATTAATGTATGGGATTCATTGACGGAGAGCACATTGGAGTGTATATACACTCAGGGGCTACTTCATTAGGGACAGCTCTACATCTGCTCGTTAATGCAAACATCAAATCAACCAATCATGTGGCCGCAACTTGATGCATAAAAGCATGCAGACATGGTCAAGAGGTCCAGTTGTTACTCAAATGAGGAAGAAATGTGACTTAAGTGACTTTTACCGTGGAAAGAGTGTTGGTGCCAGATGTGGTGGTTTGAGTATCTCAGAAACTGCTGAGCCCTTGAGATTTTCATGCATAACAGGCTCCAGAGTTTACAGAGAATGATGCAAAAAACCCCCAGAAAAAAAACATCCAGTGAGTGGCAGTTCTGTGGGTGAAAATGCCTTGTTAGTGAGAGAGATCAGAGGAGGATGGCCAGACTGGTTCAAGCTGACTGGAAGGCGACAGTAACTCAAATAGCCACACGTTACAACAGTGGCATGCAGAAGAGTATCTTTGAATGTACAACACGTTGAACTTTGAATGGATGTGCGACAGCAGCAGAAGGCCACACTGGGTTCCAGTCCTGTACCTAATAAAGTGGCCGCTGAGCGTAAGTCAGAGGTTGATAAGTTCTTGATTAGTAAAGGGGTTAAAGGTTACAGGGAGAAGGCAGGAGGATGGGGTTGAACAAAAATCAAGCTATGCTCAAGCGGCTGAGCAGAATCAATGGACCACGTGGCCTAGTTCTGCTCCTAGATCTAATGGTCTTATGCTGTTGATATTCTCCAGTTAAGGGGAATAGAGGACGGTTTATGCTATTCATGGTTGTCTAGAATGAACTAGACTAGGAGTTCATTGCAACAATCACCTTTGTCCCCACAATGGCAGAGAGGTTCCATGCTGTGGGGCTCTTGTTTAAAGGATAACAGATCTCCATAATCACTGGCTTAAAAATCTTACAGTTGCATGGCTCCCTGAGCAGGTCAAGGCAAGATTCCAATGCCCCGAAGCCTCTTGAAGGACAGGTCCACTTGACCAGACTGATGCACCCTTCCTCCTCCAGCCTGCACCACCCCAGGGTGCTGTTGGAAATCTGGTGAGATCACAGCCAAAGTAGCCTCTGCTTCTGACACAAAAAGACAGCTTCACTTCTAAAATGCTCTCAAACGTCCATCGGTCTGCACTTCCGAAGTGTAGAGGACTGAGCCCAGTGAGCTCTGTTCTACATGATTCAGCAGCAAATCTGCAAGCGATTGATTAGCCCTTTTGGAAAGTAGGTAGAACTGTCTGTCCCTGTTTCACAGTCCTCTCTCCTAGTCTCTGCTGTTCCGACCTGATATCCTGTGGACCGACCACAATGGGTGGTAGGTAATTCCAAGTAGCTGGCAGGGAAGACATCAGTCGTCCATTGAACTAATACCACTCTTGCATGCTCTCCATTCCTTAGGTGCTTGTACCTGATGCATGTGCAGACAAATGATAAAAATATTCATTGCATACATTGTCCTCTGAGGTGACATTATGTTTAGAAATTGATTTTTTTTTGTTTTCAGTTTCATTTAGAAATCAGGCGCTGAGCTATCAAGTCTCCAGATCATGGAATTCTAGAGGTAAACAAATGTGCACTACAAATTCTGAAGGTGCCATCTGAAATTTAATACGTTTTTAATGAGAGTTGACTCAAAGGCCTTGTACCTAGTGGCATAATAGCAGGACCCAGGGATGTAACAATAGCGCCCTCTATTGATCAAAACTAAAACCTGTGCCTGTGGGACGAAATGTTGCTTTGAATCCGAGAATAACCTATCCCTAAGTGGCCAATGAACAGAGCACAGCAATTGTGATCAAATTTACCTTGTTTCATCTGTACAGTCATGGAATAATCCAAAATTAAAAATTCTTTCCCTGATCAGTCACTTTGCCTTTGAACAGGATCTTCAAGAATTGAGACTTCTGAAATCTGTCAAAGAATTTCATGACTGTTTGCTCGAGGAACTTTCACCCCCGTGTTATTTTATATCCTTTTTCATCTCAGACTGAGATCAAAGGACCTTCCAACAGTTAGCCACAATCATAGATTTGTTTTCTTAAATGTTGGAGTTAAGAATGAGAAAAGGATTTATTTTTCTCTTCTTAGAAGAGGAAGATCATCTTAAAGACTAACAGGTTAATAGGGGGAAAGTATAGGGAACAGCAGCAAAATACTAGAAGCATACAGTATTATTTATATTACACTAATTAAAATTCTGATTAAATGCTATTATTTCAATGTATTAGAAGATATGGGAATGCAGGTCAGAAATTGGCTGCTGTAAATAAACGGGCCGGCTGATAGGAGGACAGACTTGGCAACAGAGAAATTGTTATTAGAAAAAGATGCACAGGATAAATAATATTCAGTGATGAGGAGGAGTCGCTGCGACGTGTTGGAGTATATTGAAAAGCCAGAACAAGAATAATACGAGAGTGACATCTGCGAGGAAAGTACATTCAGTTTCACAGGAGGCTCATTGGAAATGAATGACAAGATAAAGGAACAACATAAAAGGGCAGAACAGTGCTGGAAATTAAAAACAATTATTCATTGTATGCCGCTCTGTTCCATGTACTGTACAAGCCGTCTAGATCTGGAACAAAGTCTAATATGGAATGGGAGGTGAAATAGCAATGGGGTGAGGGAGCACAGAGTGCAATGGGAAGATAATCACATGCTGCAATATCATCAGGCAGGACAAGGGCACGGGCTCCAAAACTTCGGAGCAACTTGTTGTAGATTATTCACTTGCCGAAAGAGAGTCAATGAAACCCATTGGGAACTAGGATATTTATAGTACATTTAACCACAGAAGAGAATTAATTTCACTGCTTTGTTGCTGAAAAGATTGCCAAAAGTTACCAAGTGTAATAACATAACATCCTTCCTCTTATCTGTGTCCAACTTTCTAAATTCTTAGATTTGGCAGTCTCACATCTGTATTTCAGGTTCCCCAGATAAGAGGAATGTAAAAATAGAATCTGGTCTGTACATACCGACTGTGTGGTGAAAAAGGCACAACAGTGCCTCTTTCACCTTAGATAGTTGAAGAAGTTCAGCATGAGTACCCAAATACAGTACTAAGGACTTTCTGCAGGGGCACAATTGAGATTATCCTGACTGGCTGCATCACTGCCTGGTATGGGAACTGTACCTCCCCTAATCGCAGGACTCTACAAGTGGTGCGGACAGCCCAGCGCATCTGTAGATGTGAACTTCCCACTATTCAGGACATTTACAGAGACAGGTGTGTAAAAAGAGCCGAAAGGATCATTGGGGACCCGAGTCACCTCAACCACAAACAGTTCCAACTGCTACCATCTGGGAATCAGTACTGCAGCATAAAAGCCAGGACCAACAGGCTCCAGGACAGCTTCTTCCACCAGGCCATCAGACTGATTAATTCATGCTGATGCAACTGTATTTCTATGTTATATTGGCTGTTCTGTTGTGCATAATATTTATTATAAATTACTATAATTGGATATTGCACATTTGAAGAGAGCCATAATGTAAAGATTTTTACTCGTGTGTGAAGGATGTAAGTAATAAATTCAATTCAAATAAAAATCTGAAATCTGATGTAAGGCAAATAGAAAAGTTGAAATGATGAGCAAATTTGGCAATGTATTTTCTATATGCAAAATGGTTTGGCATTCTCTCCACATTTCCTTGCACAACAGAAGCAACATTTTCTGAAGTTGGGCTCATTGACTGGCTCATATTGACTTGGCTCAATGATTTCACTACACAGCTAAGAACGAATAAATAAGCACAAGATACCAAGGATCTCAAAAGCGAGTCAATGAAACCAGAGGTAACTAAGATAATTATAGACACAAAGTACACTGCAGATGCTGGGATCAAAGCAATACGTACAAAACGCTGGAGGAACTCAGCAGGTCGGGCAGCATCCGTGGAAACGAGCAGTCAACGTTTCGGGCCGAGACCCTTCGTCAGGACTGAAGAGGGAGGGGGCAGGGGCCCTATAAAGAAGGTGGGGGGGGGAGGGTGGGAAGGAGAAGGCTGGTAGGTGCCAGGTGAAAAACCAGTAAGGGGAAAGATCAAGGGGTGGGGGAGGGGAAGCAGGGAGGGGATAGGCAGGAAATGTGAAGAAGGAATGTAAGGGGAAAGCACTATGGGTAGTAGAAGGAGGCGGAACCATGAAAGAGGTGATAGGCAGCTGGAGGAGGAGGCAGAATGAAACTGAGATGGTGGAAGGGAGGGGGAGGGAATTACTGGAAGTTGGAGAATTCGATGTTCATACCAAGGAGCTGGAGACTACCCAGACGATATATGAGGTGTTGCTCCTCCAACCTGAGTTTGGCCTCATCATGGCAGTAGAGGAGACCATGTATGGACATATCCGAATGGGAATGTGAATCAGAGTTGAAGTGGATGGCAACTGGGAGATCCTGTCTGTTGTAGTGGATGGAGTGGAGGTGCTCGACGAAGCGATCCCCCAATCTGCGACTCCCTGGTCCACACATCCCTCCCCACGGATCTCCCACCTGGCACTTATCCCTGCAAGCATAAGTGTCCTGTCCCTACACCTCCTCTCTTACCACCATTCAGGGCCCCAAACAGTCCTTCCAGGTGAGGCAACACTTCACTTGTGAGTCTGCTGAGGTAATCTATTGCATCCGGTGCTCCCGGTGCGGCCTCCTCTACATCAGCGAGACCCAACGCAGATTGGGGGATCACTTCATCGAGCACCTCCGCTCCGTCCACTACAACAGACAGAATCTCCCGGTTGCCACCCACTTCAACTCTGCTTCACATTCCCATTCGGATATGTCCATACATGGCCTCCTCTACTGCCATGATGAGGCCAAACTCAGGTTGGAGAGGCAACACCTCATATACCGTCTGGGTAGTCTCCAGCCCCTTGGTATGAACATCGAATTCTCCAACTTCCAGTAATTCCCTCCCCCTCCCTTCCCCCATCCCAGTTTCACTCTGCCTCCTCCTCCAGCTGCCTATCACCTCTCATGGTTCCGCCTCCTTCTACTACCCATAGTGCTTTCCCCTTACATTCCTTCTTCACATTTCCTGCCTATCCCCTCCCTGCTTCCCCTCCCCCACCCCTTGATCTTTCCTCTTACTGGTTTTTCACCTGGAACCTACCAGCCTTCTCCTTCCCACCCTCTTCCCACCTTCTTTATAGGGCCCCTGCCCCCTCCCTCTTCAGTCCTGATGAAGGGTCTTGGCTCGAAACATTGACCGTTCGTTTCCACGGATGCTGCCCGACCTGCTGAGTTTCTCTAGCGTGTTGTACATGTTGCTAAGATAATTATAGTACCCGGTATATTTAACCATAGAAGAGATTTAATTTCACTGCCTTGTCATAGAAAGACTGCAATTGCCAGAAGTTACCAGTGAAGTTTGAGTACATTCGAATAAGCAAAATAATAAATGAATGAAGTATACTGGGCCTGTCTAGACTTAAGGTGGTATCGCTGTTCCTCCTGTGTGTATGGCATAACTACTTCCATATACATACACATTAAATTCAATGGAGTAAAGATTTCAGTCCTTGGCATCATGTAAAATCATCAACTTAAATGTGAGCAGATGGCAACATCTTTGTTTACAAATACTGAAATTATAATTAACATTAACTACTAAATTTGCACTACAACTTTAATAAAAATATCCTTTTGTTTGGTAATTCATTATCTTCATAATCAAAAATCTCAGATTTGAAATAAAACAAACTGAAAACAATTTTACGTTTAACATTTTGCCATTTCCTGTGAAATATTTCACCTTAAAAGTTCAGCTCTATGTTTTGTAAAAACGAAGGTTCTTTCACACTCTCGACCTTCTCTTCAGAAGGCAAGTATCGGGAACGGCTCATTGCCAGTGTTCTGTGTGAGCAGACAGAAGGCCATGGGGTTATAAAGCAATACAGCACAGAAGCAGAAGAGAGCTGAGAGGTCCGGCAATGTTCACTACTCAATATTACCTGTAATTCATCAGGAATAGAAGTAGGACTTTGTGGCAAGGAGATCAGTCAGTCTGTCACCTTTAGCTGCTCATGCCAATGATCTTTGAACAATATTGGGAAATATTAGAGGCAGGATCATTTCAAGGGTGGCAAACCTGTGGCACATGTGCCTAAGATGGCACATGCAAAAAACATTTTGTTGGCACGCGGTATGCAGTGCTTTCCCCTTGGTTCTTTAAACCTCACCCATAATTAAGGATACATAAAAGATTATCTTTACTGCCAACTGAAGCAGCAAACGATATTTTTACAACCCCAGAGCTGTGAGATGTTTTCACAAGAAATGTCTCACTCCGGCTTGTTGCCATCTGGATAGTTGTGAGAACAGGTGACTTTGAGTGATATGTTTTGAAATCCTTGCAGAACTGCAGTCCGCATCAGTATTTGGATAGTAAGCAGTTACAATAATAATACTATTTTCAACTGTCTTTTAAAACAATTAATAATTTTGAATAGATTTTCTAAAATGCTTCATTTATTTCAATCTGTCTCTGTTTTATTAATAGTAAAATAATAAATACACGTAAATATGCAACATAACATCCTTTTTCCTTACAAAGTGCATAATTATTGTTACTAATTCACTAATCAATGATAATCTCTCTTCAAATTTAGATTATCACCAATTTGGGCACACAGTCTCAAAAAGGTTTGCCACCCCTCATACAAGATACAGTGGGGAGGGGGAGAATGAAAAGGAATATGCACATCAAAACAGTTTCTGACTTGAAGCAGTGGGAGTGACAACAGAATTACAACTGTTACATTCTGCTTTGGACCAAGGATGGGAAGATGCTAATGGAATCCAAAGGTGATGAGCAATTTGTTGGCCGCACCTTCCATTATGTTGCTGACAACGGAAACTAAACAGACAGGCGACAATCGGCTGATGTTTATGAGCAAACATACATAGCCAGTCTCCTCAGTATCACATAGAAGAGAGAGCTGTAACTGTACTAGAACAGCATGGCTGGGGAGAGTCCAGTGCCAGGGCACAATTCACAAGCACTAAAACTGAGCTGGTGTTATGCCTTTTCCTTATCTCAGACTCTCCTGATGTTATGTGCAATGAACGAGGTTGCCTTCTATCTTCAGGAGGAGAGCACGTAATCGCCATTCATGAATGAAGATGGCTAAAACACCTCAGCCTCGTCTTCTGAACTCTTGTTCTCCCATTTGAAGTTTAATTGCACATTCACGAATTGATGTGGAAGGCTAGTACAGCCTTGATTGGACCCACTGCCTGTTGGATCGCTGTGCTCAGCCAATAAGCCTGCTGTTGCTTCTGCTGGTTAGCTTGTACTCCTGTGGTGAACCATACTCTTAGCACCTTAATTTTAATTAATGCAGGTACCACTCCTGGTGTGACCTTCTGCTATGCTCAATCAATTAGTATTAGTCTTCTCACTTAAAGTCAAGGGTAGAGTGAAGGATGGACGTCCAGTGTTGAGCCTCTGGACTGGTCAGAATCTGCCTTGATTAGTATTTTGTTAGTTCCACACAGCATTATAGAGACTGTTCTCTGTGTGAAGACAGGACTTCAACTCCACGAGGACTGGGTGGTAGGCCAATCAGGTGGCCTGGGCAGGATGAGGTTAACTGGAATTTCCCCCTTGTTGTTTCTCAAGATTACTAATTTAATTGGTTCATCACCGCATTGTGTGCACAAGGGCCTGTTCCTGTGCTCGAAGTTCTATGATTTATTAACAGCCGAGGCAGGGAGAAACTTTCTCCAGTGTGAGACCTTACTGGCATTTGGGATATTCAAGGGATTTATCATTCAAAAGAGGTGAATGTGGTGATCAGCCAGAAGTTTCCTTTGACCGGATGCCTTAAGCTTCCTAGGGTCTTGGGTCAATGTAGAGGACTTTTAGAGCCAGCGGAGGGAAAAGAGCTACTGGAGAAGAGTTTGTCAAATTGGCTGTGAGGTAGAATGCTGTGACTGTGGTGATAACAGTGGGAAAGAAACAAAGCTCTGATGAAGATCTATCAAACTGAAATGTTAAGCCTGTTTCTCTTACACAAATATCGCCAGGTCTATTGTTTTCTCTTCTTCATTCCAGCAACTTACATATTGTTTCTTTTATATTGTCTTTATCAAAGACTGAATAACCTTACAGGAAAGATGTAGAGGCACCACTGACAGTCCAGAAAAGACTGACAAGTAAGGTTCTGGGACCGAGGGACTAGCTTAAGTTTAAAGACTGAGAATGTTTTCTTTAGTGATGTATATAAAATAACGAGAGGCCGGACAGGGTGGGTGGCAGTAGGCTGTACGTTCCGTTCTTGATGGAGTGGTTATGGGTTGGAGGCCAGAGGTATAAAAGAAAAAAAATTAAGAGTAATTTGAAGGTAATCTTATACGTAGCATTTGATTGGATTTGGAATGCACAGCCAGCAGATGTGACGGAGGAAGAGTTCGAGAGTGAATTGGATAAATATATGGTGAAGAAAAAAAATCACAAGGTCATAGAGAAAAGGCTTTGAAGAAGAACCAGTGATTTGCTCTGGTAGGGTCAAAAGCAGAATCAAGATGATTACCATTGACTTAAATTATGTGAAATTTTAAAAAAAAAATTTTTGGAGCCAAAGGAGTCACAGAAATGAAAGTGTTAACATATTAGGAGAGTTTGATAGTTCAGGACCTGCACTCACTGGAGTTTACATGAAAGAGGAGGGAAATCTCATTGAAACCTACCAAATATTGAAAGGTGCATATAGAGTGAACGTGGAGAGGATATTTCTATTCGGCAGAGAGCCTAGGACCAGAGGGCACAGCCTCGGAATAGAAGGATATCCCTTTGTTACAGAAATGAGGAGGAGTTTTTTAGCCAGAGAATGGTGAATCTGTGGAATTTATCACCACACACGGCTATGAAGGCCAAGTCATTGAGTGTATTTAAAGCAGAGTTTGATAGGTTCTTGATTAGTCAGGGCATGAAAGGTTATAGGGGGAAGTCAGGAGAATGGAGTTGAGAGGGAAAATAAATCAGCCATGATGGAATGGTGAAGACTTGATAGCCAAGTGGTCTAATTCTGTAATTATGTCTATTGGCTTATGGTCAGTGCAGTAAAAGACATAAAATTACAGTAAGTAATGCAAGTAAATAAATAAGCAATAGACAATAGACCGTAGGTGCAGGAGTAGGCCATTCGGCCCTTCTAGCCAGCACCACCATTCACTGTGATCATGGCTGATGTACCCCGTTCCTGCCCTCTCCCCATATCCCTTGACCCCGCTATCTATAAGAGCTCTATCTAACTCTCTCTTGAATGCATCCAGAGACTTGGCCTCCACTGCCTTCTGGGGCAGAGCATTCCACATATCCACCACTCTCTGGGTGAAAAAGTTTTTCCGCATCTCTGTTCTAAATGGCCTACCCCTTATTCTTAAACTGTGGCCTCTAGTTCTGGACTCACCCATCAGCGGGAACATGCTTCCTGCCTCCAGCGTGTCCAATCCCTTCATAATCTTATATATCTCAATCAGATCCCCTCTCACCCTTCTAAATTCCAGTGTATACAAGCCCAGTCGCTCCAATCTTTCAACATATGACAGTCCCGCCATTCCGGGAATTAACCTTGTGAACCTACGCTGCACTCCCTCAATAGCAAGAATGTCCTTCCTCAAATTTGGAGACCAAAACTGCACACAATACTCCAGGTGGGGTCTCACCAGGGCCCTGTACAGCTGCAAATAGTGAAAATAAATGAAATAACTAGTGTGCATGGGTCATGGACCTTTCAGAATTCTGGTGGCAGAGGAGAAGAAGCTGTTTCTGAAAAACTGAGTGTTGGTCTTCAGGCTCCAGCACCTCCTCCCGATGGTTGTAACAAGAAGAGGGCAAGTCCCAGATGGTAGGGGTCCTTAGTGGTGGGCGTCTCCTTCTTGATGTTCTACTTCTTGAAGATATTCATGCTAGTAGGAAAGGCTGTACCCGTGATGGAGATGGCTGATTCTATAGCTCTCTGCAGCCTCTTGTGGCTCTGTCCATTGAAGCTGTAAGATTGCACTCCACCACAGATCTGTGGAAAATTTCAAGGGACTTTGGAGACATACCAAATCTCCTAACAAAGAGGAGCTGCTGGTGTGCCTTCTTCATGACTGTATCATGACTGTTGAGTCCAAGACAGATCTTCTGAACTGTTGACAACCAGGAACTTGAAGCTGCTCATCCTTTCCACCACTGATCCTTCAATAAGGACTGGTGAGTGTTCTTCTAACTGCTCCTTCCTGAACTCCACAATCAATTACTTGGTCTTGCTGGTGGTGAGTGTGCAGTGGCTGTTGTGATGCCAATCAACCAGTGAACTTACCGTACTGCTCTTTGTCACTATCTGTGATTTAACTAAAACAGTGGTGTCATTGGCAGATTTAGAGATAGAGTTTGGATTGTACCTAGCCACACAGAGCATCGAGAAGGTAGAGTAGTGGGCTAAGTGTGCTTGCTTGAGATGCAGCTGAGTTAATTGTCAGCAAGGAGACGTTATTTCCGATCAGCACTGACTGCAGCCTCCCACTGAGGAAGCTGAGGATCCAGAGGCAGAGGGAGGTACGGAGGTGTAAGTTTTGGAGCTTGTTGAGGGGGTGATGGCGTTGAACGCTGGGCTGTAATTGACAAAAGGCAGACTTCCATATGTTTTGCTATTCCAAGGCCGAGAGGTGAAATAGCATGGGGCACGATGGGCTGAATGGCCTTCTGTCCGATCAGTAGTCTATGAGCCTGTGAGCATCTTTGTGATTTCCAAATAAGATTAGAGAAACATATGGAATTAGGATGAAGATTTGCCTGTGTTCTAGGGCTCAATTATGTTATAATAATGACTGGAATATTGTTTTACCTGTTATTATCTTAATGGTAATATGTATAAAATTAAATGTCATTAATAACTGCAAAAGAAACATAAAGGACACAGAATTTAAGACATTGGGAGCGTACTTTCGCTATCTTATAACCATGTGGTGAACTACATATACCTGTCTGGACACGCCCCCCCCTGCTGACTGCTCCTGTGGCTCCTCCCACTGACTGTGGCTCCTCCCACAGACCCCGGTATAAAGGTGATTGGAGCCTGGGCCCTGCCCTCAGTCTCCAGGATGTAGTATGGTGGTCAATTGCTGCTTGTTCTTTCTTCCAGCCAATAAAAGCCTATATCTCGCCTCACGTCTCAGAGAGTTATTGATGGTGCATCAAACCATATAACAATTACAGCACAAAAACAGGCCATCTCGGCCCTTCTAGTCCGTGCCGAATGCTTACTCTCACCTAGTCCCACTGACCCACACTCAGCCCATAACCCTCCATTCCTTTCCTGTCCATATACCTATCCAATTTTACTTTAAATGACAATACCGAACCTGCCTCTACCACTTCTACTGGAAGCTCGTTCCACACAGCTACCAATTTCTGAGTAAAAAAATTCACCCTCGTGTTACCCTTAAACTATTGCCCCCTAAATCTCAACTCATGTCCTCTTGTTTGAATCTCCCCTACTCTCAATGGAAAAAGCCTATCCACGTCAACTCTATCTATCCCCCTCATAATTTTAAATACCTCTATCAAGTCCCTCCTCAACCTTCTACGCTCCAAAGAATAAAGACCTAACTTGTTCAACCTTTCCCTGTAACTTAGGTGCTGAAACCCAGGTAACATTCTAGTAAATCTTCTCTGTACTCTCTCTATTTTGTTGACATCTTTCCTATAATTCGGACACCAGAACTGTACACAATACTCCAAATTCGGCCTTACCAATGCCTTGTACAATTTTAACATTACATCCCAGCTCCTATACTCAATGCTCTGATTTATAAAGGCCAACATACCAAAAGCTTTCTTCACCACCCTATCCACATGAGATTCCACCCTCAGGGAACTATGCACCATTATTCCTAGATCACTCTGTTCTACTGCATTCTTCAATGCCCTACCATTTACCATGTATGTCCTATTTGGATTATTCCTACCAAAATGTAGCACTTCACACTTATCAGCATTAAACTCCATCTGCCATCGTTTAGCCCACTCTTCTAACTGGCCTAAATCTCTCTGCAAACTTTGAAAACCTACTTCATTATCCACAACGCCACCTACCTTAGTATCACCTGCATACTTACTAATCCAATTTACCACCCCATCATCCAGATCATTAATGTATATGACAAGCAACATTGCACCTACTACAGATCCCTGAGGCACACCACTAGTCACCGGCCTCCAACCTGACAAACAGTTATCCACCACTACTCTCTGGCATCTCCCATCCAGCCACTGTTGAATCCATTTTACTACTTCAATATTAATACCTAACGATCTTCAGTTAGACGCTGCGAGAACATGAGAAAAAAACACGAGTAAATCCAACCTTCGTATCCTCTTCAACGAAGATTAAACAGGAATTAACGACATTTGCTCTTTGAATATATTACAGCCTGGGAAAATGCGTCATATTGACTCATTTGGGTAGCGTAGAAGTTTATGGTTTATCTTCCCTTTGGCCGTGGGATTGAATCGGAGAGAGGACGTTGCCCGTGGGTGAATTCTCAAAACGCTCGGTCGCTGGAATACACCAGCTGTCACGTAGTCTTGACAAGAGAGGCCTTGGTCGAGTGGCTGGGAAGCCCAAGACCCGTGGAGACAAGGCATTGCCACACAGACTTGGCAATGGCACACACATACACTGTATACAGACATAGACGCGTGCGCAAGAGCACATCCTCACCAAACATACGGACACAAACAATCTTACTTAAATCCTGTTCCGGCGTCCCTACCATTTGTCACTCCCACCTTATTCCTTCATCTGCTCTCTTAAATGCCTCATTTTGTTCCCCTCCTTTTCTGCTCACTCTCTCTTCACACTTTCCCTCTTAGCCCCTTCTTTTCTCTCTACATTGCCCCATTTCATCAGTCTCTCTCTCCCCCCCCCCACCCCCCATTTCATATCTGTCCCTAAGAATGGACACTCATCTACCTTTACCCCTCACCCTCTTCGGGGCTGCCGTGCGACACCGTTCCACCACTTCGCCCGCCCCTGACAGCTCCAAGATCCACGCCGCCGGTCCCAGAAGCCGGATCTCGGCCCAAGAGCCCCAGGGGAACCTTCAGTCGTCACCCCGACACCAGCAGAGTCTTTCCAAGGGACACGTTTGTTTTTCGATGGGAGACAAACGCTAATGCGCAGCAGCTCCGTGCCGCCACCTCCTGGAAGACGGTAAAGCTGCAGGAAATACTCGCGGGACGGATGATAGATAGATAGATAGATAGATAGATACTTTATTCATCCCCATGGGGAAATTCAACATTTTTTCCAATGTCCCATACACTTGTTGTAGCAAAAACTCATTACATACAATACTTAACTCAGTAATAATATGATATGCATCTAAATCACTAATTCAAAAGCATTAATAATAGCTTTAAAAAAAAAGTTCTTAAGTCCTGGCAGTTGAATTGTAAAGCCTAATGGCATTGGGGAGTATTGACCTCTTCATCCTGTCTGAGTCACGAATAATTTTACATGCTCAAGTTTATGCAGACTTTTTTACCTTAACATTGATGCGGCTATGTAGCAGCAAGTGTACTTTTCAACATCAGCTTTTGGGAAGGTGACGGAAACAGCTTGTTCATTGCAATAACATGCAGCAAATCTGGAACTCACGGCAAACGAACTCCGAGCTCTCGAGAATTTGATTCTCAGCCCGACGGTCTGTGAAATCGTAAGTAAATTCAACCGCAGGAAGTTTAAGTGGAAAGAAAAGAAATGGTGAAATATTAACACAAGATTTGGGTGAGAATGAGATCTTGGAATTTAGGTGAACACCAAAATGGCTTGTATTTTTCTCTATTTTGAGGGCGATTAAATCACTTATTATAAAGATTAGATCTCTTCACCGAAAAGAGCAAGGCACTCTCATAATCCGTGATTTTTAGCTTTCTCAGCAAATATTTTAGAGATTTCTTCTTCAAGCACACTGAATACATAGGCAGAACGGAAGATCTTTGAACCCCGGGGTCCACACTCATATCGAGCCGACGAAGCTTTTTCAACCCCACCCCTCCCGCCCCTACAAAGAGAGAGGACAACAATGTTTTTTAACTTAAGACTCTGAGCAGTCTTCCTTCCGTGTGAGTTGTGTAAGTTTCTATAAGGTAGCAACTTTTAAGATTTAGCTTGTTGCTTTAATGTCAACTTTCATTCAAAGACATACAATTTGTGAAGTGTGGATTGAAACTGTCCTGACACATTTTCCTGTAGTGCCTTTTAACAACAGGGGAAGACCATTATGACTATACTAACCAATTCTGAACTAAATTGCACTTGGATTTACATTGAAAACTATTTCCCATCAGTTCATATCAACGACAATATATAATTTCATCCTAAACATAAATTGCCTTTTCTTCTTGCCCTAAATTATGCTTTTCAGTAAAAAGAATGAAATTGATACATATTGAGCACATGTGATTACTAATTCATGTGACCTTTGGGGACTCCAATATTATCCTCACAGTGGGTAGAAATTTATTTTTAATACAGAAGCTACTAATTGAAAACTGAGATATGACTCCTGCTGCTTAGGCCATTATTATGCTGAGCATCAATATGAATTAATTAGAAATTTTATATTATTCACTCAATAAATGTAGTGTCATCCAACATACTGAAAAAGAAGTTGCCATGATTTGTTGGTAAAAAGTAATAAGTCAGCTGGTTGAAGTAGTTTGTTAAAGTATTTTGAAAAGTTATGTTTCATTGAATTGTAGATTTATAAACATATTTTACCAATTCATGGAGTCTAGAAATTCAGCACATATATTGTTCAGCTAGACCATCTTAATTGAAGCAATGGTAGGGATAATTTCAGTCCTTCCAAGAATTGGTTCACCTGTTTCTAAAAAGAAATGGGATAGTCACCATTGCTCTCTTCCCAATTATTTTCAGTCTTTTTAAAAAGTCTGTAGTGGATTAGCAATGATGGTGATCATCAAGCTGCTTTGCAAACTGCAAGATTGCACCAGAACTGAAAGTGCCACAGCATACTGTTCAGATACTTCAGTGTGCAGTTCAGAATTAAGGAAATGCCAAACTGAATCGTGGTATCAGCTGCCAGTTACCAGCTGCGTTGCCCATTGACGTTACGTAGGTTGTGTTGTCAGATCTGCTTATTTACTCCTGTGTTTAGCTCTCCGCTGCTCAGCAAATGTCTACATACCGTGGCGTCTGTAGGCTCTTTTGTATTGCTGCTTGAATAACATAGAGAGAGCTATCGACAGAACATCTATCCTTATGTGAAAACAGTAACTCTAATCTAAATGGTAGCATCTGATACAACAATGTATCAAAGTATCACCACTGGATACAATCAGTTTTTAAAGCTATACTTACATTTAAGTACAGCACATACACTAAAACATTTTTTTTCAATTAAGAGGATATTTTAATAGGGACAATGAATATTACTGCATGTTATCGTGGGGTATTAGACCTCAGAAAGGACTATCACATATTTACCTTTTTATCAAATGTCTTTCCAGCTTCAGTTCAATGTGCATGAAGAACGATATTGCATCCCTTTGGCAAGGGCAACCTTGTTTTACCCATAAGAGAGTCTAACCTCTCTCTCTGTAACACATTATGTGTGCTTAGCCCACTGCTCTACTCTCTCTATATACCCATGACTGTGTGGCTAGGCATAGCTCAAATGCCATCTATAAATTTGCTGATGATTGTTGGAAGAATCTCAGATGGTGACGAGAGGGCGTACAGGAGTGAGATATACCAGCTAGTTGAGTGGAATCACAGCAACAACCTTGCACTTAACATCAGTGAGACCAAAGAGTTGATTGTGGACTTCAGAAAGGGTGAGATGAGGGAACACAAACCAGTCTTCGTAGAGGGATCAGAAGTGGAAAGAGTGAGTAATTTCAAGTTCCTGGATGTTGGAATTTAACCTGGTCCCAACATATTGATGCAGCTATAAAGAAGGCAAGACAGCGACTATATTTCAATAGAAATATGGGGATATGGGAATATGGCTTTTCACATAAAATACTCGAAAACTTCTACAGATGTAGCATGGAGATTATTCTGACTGACTGCATCACTGTCTTGTATGTGGGGATGCGGTGGGGCTACTGTACAAGATCAAAGTAAACTGCAGAGAGTTGTAAAATTAGTCAGCTCTGTCATGGATACTAGCCTCTGTAGCATCCAGACATCTTCAAGGAGCGGTACCTCAGGAAGGCAGCGTCTATCATTAAGGACCCCCACCACCCAGGGCATGCTCTTCTCATTCTCTTCTCTTCTCATTCAGGAAGGAGGTACTGAAGCCTGAAGGCACACACTCAGAGATGCAGGAACAGCTTTCCCCCCTCTGCTATCCAAGTTCCAAATGGACATTAAGCCCATCAACGCTACCTCATTACTTCTTTATTTCTGTTTTTGCACTACTTATTTTAATTTAACCATTTAATATACTTATTTATTTTTTCCTATATTTATCATGTATTGCATTGTACTGCTGCTGCAAAATTAACAAATTTCATGACATACGCCGGAGATATTAAACTTGATTCTGATTCTGATATATTTTTGGACACTGATCTGAAGCCATCTATGTTCATTTTCTCATTCAGTAATATGGCTGTGTTGTATAACGATCTTTATGGTGAATTGGATTAATAGATAGATAGATAGATAGATACTTTATTCATTCCCATGGGGAAATTCAACATTTTTTCCAATGTCCCATACACTTGTTGTAGCAAAACTAATTACATACAATACTTAACTCAGTAAAAATATGATATGCATCTAAATCACTCTCTCAAAAAGCATTAATAATAGCTTTTAAAAAGTTCTTAAGTAGTTTACTTAAATACATTAAATACAATCAACCCCGGCACTTTAACATATCTTACTCCTGGCGGTTGAATTGTAAAGCCTAATGGCATTGGGGAGTATTGACCTCTTCGTCCTGTCTGAGGAGCATTGCATCGATAGCAACCTGTCGCTGAAACTGCTTCTCTGTCTCTGGATGGTGCTATGTAGAGGATGTTCAGGGTTTTCCATAATTGACCGTAGCCTACTCAGCGCCCTTCGCTCAGCTACAGATGTTATACTCTCCAGTACTTTGCCCACGACAGAGCCCGCCTTCCTTACCAGCTTATTAAGACGTGAGGCGTCCCTCTTCTTAATGCTGCCTCCCCAACACGCCACCACAAAGAAGAGGGCGCTCTCCACAACTGACCTATAGAACATCTTCAGCATCTCACTACAGACATTGAATGACGCCAACCTTCTAAGGAAGTACAGTCGACTCTGTGCCTTCCTGCACAAGGCATCTGTGTTGGCAGTCCAGTCTAGCTTCTCATCTAACTGTACTCCCAGATACTTGTAGGTCTTAACCTGCTCCACACATTCTCCATTAATGATCACTGGCTCCATATGAGGCCTAGATCTCCTAAAGTCCACCACCATCTCCTTGGTCTTGGTGATATTGAGATGCAGGTAGTTTGAGTTGCACCATATCACAAAGTCCTGTATCAGTTTCCTATATTCCTCCTCCTGTCCATTCCTGACACACCCCACTATGGCCGTGTCATCAGCGAACTTCTGCACATGGCAGGACTCCGAGTTATATTGGAAGTCTGATGTGTACAGGGTGAACAGGACCGGAGAGAGCACGGTCCCCTGCGGCGCTCCTGTGCTGCTGACCACCATGTCAGACCTACAGTCTCCCAACCGCACATACTGAGGTCTATCTGTCAAGTAGTCCACTATCCAAGCCACCATGTGAGAGTCTACTCCCATCTCCGTTAGTTTGTGCCTTAAGATCTTGGGCTGGATGGTGTTAAAGGCACTAGAGAAGTCCAGGAATGTAATCCTCACAGCACCACTGACCCCATCTAGGTGAGAGAGGGATTTGTGCAGCAAATACGTGATAGCATCCTCCACTCCCACCTTCTCCTTATACGCAAACTGAAGAGGATCCCGGGCGTGCCTGGTTTGTGGCCTCAGATTCTGTATTATCAGCCACAAGATAATTGCAAAATCTTCAGTTGATATACTGAAGGAAATCGGAGAAATCAAAATCAAAGCATCCAGATAAAAGAATTTTACAAAATTGCCACAGTATGGATCTACAGTAGTGACATGTGTAAACTCGTGTAATTCTGTATTTATGGTTTGCAATACAATCTAGTGTATCTGGGGCTCCTGATGTGGCCTCCTCTACACTGATGAAACCCAATGTAGACTGGGGGACCATTTTATCAAGCACTTTCGCTCCATCCTCCATCCACGGTTCAGAGTTCAATCCCAGCATCCTTGGAAAGAGGTCTGCACGCTCTCCCCGTGGATTGAGTGGGTTTTCTCCGGGCACTGCAGTTTCCTCCCACCATCCAAAGACATGCCAGTTAGTAGATTAAATGGCCATTGTACATTATCCTGTGGTTATGTTAGGGTTAATCAGGGGTTGCTGGGCGGCACAGCTGTAAGGTCCAGAAGTGCCTATTCCAGCTTTTATCGCTAAATAAATTTTAAAAGCAGGATTTCCCAGTGGCCAAGCATTTCAATATCGGTCCCCATTCCCTTTCTGACATGTTGGTCCAAAGCCTCCTCTTTGGCCATGTTGAGGCAAGCCTCAGGCTGGAGGAGCAACACCTCATGGTCCATCTAGGCAGCCTCCAACCTGATAGCCTGAACATTGATCTTTCCAACTTCTTTTTTTTAATCACTATTTTTTATTGCAACACCAACAAATTACATTCGATACAACCAGTTGCCGATTACACCTTGACTGTTTAATCCAGCCACCACCCCCAACCCTCATCCCCACCCTCCTCTCCACCCCTCATCCTCATCCCCACACCCCTCTCCACTCCACCAACCAACTGAATAGTAGTGCATACACAGACAGAGCATTCCTATTTTAACAGATGATCTTTTAAGTTAGATATCAAATTTGTCCACATTAAGATTGTGTTTGGTCGTGCATCATTTACTCTTGCTGATCATAATTCCAGGTGAGAAATGTTCAAAAATCTCTGAAGCCAGTGAGTACTTGAAATATCATGAGGAGGTTTCCAACGCTGGACTACAATCTTCTTAGCTGCAGTCAGGCCTGCCAGCCAGACTTCACGTGTTTTTCCTGTAAGGGAAAGGTGGGAGTCATCATTTAGAAGATGTACAGCGGGGTCCATTGGTAATTGTACCACCGTTAGTTCTGTAAGAGTACTGATAACTTTCCCCCACAAACCAAAAACCCCAGGACATTCCCATACAACAGGTACAAAAGAGCCAACGGTTTCATGGGAGCAAAATGGATTTTTCCAATTTCTGGTAGTTTTTTTCCCCCTTCCTTCCCCTTCCCTCTTCTTCATTTTCCCACTCTGGCCCTCCACTTGCCTCCAATCCTCATCTGCCTATTACCTCCTTCCTTTTCACCCCTGGTTCACTCTCCTCTCTTATCAAACCCGTTCTTTTCCACCTATCATCGCCCAGCTCTTACTTCATCCCTCTCCCCCACCTACCTGACTTTACCTATCACCTTCTACCGTGTGCTCCTTCCCCTCCCCCCACTTCCTTTCCAGTCCTGAAGAAGGGTCTCAGCCAAAAACAGCGACTGTTTATTCACTTCCATAGATGCCGCCTGACCTGCTGAGATCCCCCATCAGTTTGTATATGTTACAGTTCCCAAAGTGTTTGAATGCAGACTGTTTTTTGTAGAACATACAGGAAAGTATGTGGAACAGATATTTAAGGAAAAATATCAACTTGTTGGAAGCTCCAAGTATTACCATAAACATAAAGATTCAAGATTCAAGATAGTTTAATGTCACTTACTGTACACACATGGAAAGAAGAATTAAATAATTGTCACTCTGGGTCTGATGCAGCAGAAAAAAAACAATAATAATAAAAACACAATAAATATAAATACATCAGATAGCTTATACACAAAGATAGATTGTATGTCTATAAAGTAAACTGCTTGCAGTTCTGGTCTTCTTACTTGAGGAAGGATATACTGGCTTTGGAGGTGGTGCAGAGGAGGTTCTCCAGGTTGATTCCAGAGATGAGGGGGTTAGACTGTCAGGAGAGATTGAGTCATCTGGGACTGTACTCACTGGAATTCAGAAGAATGAGGAGATCTTATAGAAACATACAAAATTATGAAAGGGATAGATACGATAGAGGCAGGAAAGTTGTTTCTACTGATAGGTGAGACTAGAACGAGGGGACATAGCCTCAAGATTCCGGAGAGTAGATTTACGACAGAGATGAGGAAGAACTCCTTCTCCCAGAGGGTGGTGAATCTGTGGAATTCTCTGCCCAATGAAGCAGTGGAGGCTACTTCAGTAAATATACTTAAGACAAGGTTGGATAGATTTTTGCACAGTAGGGGAATTAAGGGTTATGGGGAAAAGGCAGGCAGGTGGAGATGAGTCCATGGGCAGATCAGCCTGGTCTTATTGAATGGTGGAGCAAGGTCGACGGGCTAGGTGGCCGACTCCGGCTCCTATTTCTTATGTGACGCTAGGCACAGGAGTGTCTGTACATAAGGTGACTGACAGGAAGTGTTAAAGTGGCTGTGGTTGGGGGTCTGGAGCAGTGGGTTGCTGGGTGGAAGTGTTGATCAGCTTTACTGCTTGGGATAAGTAACTGTTTTTGAGTCTGGTGGTCCTGGAGTGGGGGCTACTAGCCTCATCCCTAAGGAGAGTGTGCCAACCAGGCCATGAGCAGGATAGGTAGGATCCTTCACAATGTTACTGGCCTACTCCCAGCACCTTTCTGTATATACTACACCCTTGACGGTGGATAGACAGGTACTGGTGATGCATTGTGCAGTTTTGACTACTCGTAAAAAAAAAAGTTTTAAAAGAATTGTTAGAAATTGTACAGATCAATGATCGACATCACAATAATGGCCTAAAACACCTCCTGCTTCAACTAACACTGAGGCTTTTCAAAAGGGCCTTAGAGTTATGGCCCAGGCTCTCCTCCCTGCTTAGCAGTGCAAGATTTTTTTTTTACTCCAAGGAGCCTGAGTACAGAGGCAGCAAGCATTTTAAAAGGGAGTAATTGGATGAAGGCTAACTTCTTGGAAGCCTATGAATGAATACTGCTGTAATAAACACTGGAGATCCTGAATAGACGATGGGGACTCTTGCAGGAATTTGACACGGTTTGTCACAACGAGTGCTACCTTTATCATTGATCTGGAATAAAATTGTCTGAACATTGGATGGTGTCTGTTGTTAATGCATGGGGAGTAGGATTAAATCGGGGGATTGCTGGGTGACGCGGCTCGAAGGCTTATTCAGCACTGAATCTCGATAATCGATAATAATAATAAAGCTCACTCTTGTTTCAAGAATTAAGAATGTCAGTTGTGCTAACAAGGACAGTGACATGAGTGCCCAGTCAATTGGCACAATTTCACTCAGACATGAACACTAATCTGATTTACTCCAATAAAATCAATTTTGGAAAGCATCATGTTGAAAAACTTCCCAACTAATTACATTGCTTGGCAAATTTAGAAGAGGTCGTCATTGCTGTAGCTAAGCAGGCTTGAAAACTTTCTAAGAAAAAGCACCTGTGCTTCATAATTAGTCACAGACATATCTTCAGGAAATTTGAATCCAAGATTAAATGTTTATGATGGATTATGAACTGATGGCATAGAGGGAGCACAAAGAAGGTTCACCAGATTGATTCCTGGGATGGCAGGACTTTCATATGAAGAAAGGCTGGATCGACTAGGCTTATACTCACTGGAATTTAGAAGATTGAGGGGGGATCTTATTGAAACGTATAAAATTCTAAAGGGATTGGACAGGCTAGATGCAGGAAGATTGTTTCTGACGTTGGGGAAGTCCAGAACGAGGGGTCGCAGTTTAAAGATAAAGGGGAAGCCTTTTAGGGCCGAGATGAGGAAAAACTTCTTCGCACAGAGAGTGGTGAATCTGTGGAATTCTTTTGAGGCCGGTTCATTGGCTATATTTAAGAGGAAGTCAGATACGGCCCTTGTGGCCAAAGGGATCAGGGGGTATGGAGAGAAAGCAAGTACAGGGTTCTGAGTTGGATGATCAGCCATGATCATACTGAATGGCAGTGCAGGATCGAAGGGCCAAATGGCCTACTCCTGCACCTATTTTCTATGTTTCTATGATTTAGAGTCAGAATTTCATCCTTGAACCTGTAGGTGGCGATATTGTTTCAGTTGATGGCAACAAGATTGTTATCAAAGTGCAAAATGATGATGTTACTTAATGTTGGGCCCACAATAAAATGAGTGGTAATTCCTTTTTTGATAGTGTTTGGCAATACTTACAAAGTAGTTCCTATTTATACCCATTTTATTAAAATGTGCAAAATTCACAAGTGCATTTCGAATAATACTTTGTGGTAGGAAAAAACATTCAAATCTGGAAATAAGAAACATATCTCAGTGAAAAGTTCACACAGCAATATGAAGTCTTTGTTAAATTGTATTCATAGTTCAAAAAGTAAAATTTATTATCAGAGTTTTTACATGTCACCACATACAACCTGGAGATTCTTTTTCTATGGGCATACTTAGCAAATGTATAGGACAGTAACAGTCAAGAGGATCAATCAACAACAAACCGTGCCATTGCAAATAAGTAGCAATAAATAATGAGCATGTAATAATGAGACAAGGAGTCCTTAAAGTGAGACAGTCGGTTGTGGGAACACCAGAAGTAGAATGAGTGTGGGTAACCCCTTTTATTCAGGAGCTTGATGTTTGGGGGGTAGTAACATTCTTCAGCCCAGTGTTGCAAGTCCTGAGACTCTTATACCTTCTACCTGACGGCAGCAGTGAGAAAACAGCATGGCCTGGGTGGTGAAAATCTTTGATGATGGATGCTGCTTTTCTACAGGAAAGTTTCATGACCCATTAAAAGAAGCACTAAACTCTACCCACCACTTTCTGCAAAACATTAAGCTTGGGTAATTATTTCCCTGAATAATTCAGATGCATAAATATCTCAACATATGGCATAAACTGATCAAGTATCTGTCTCCACAGATCTGTGCTCGAGAAGGGAAACTCAAGAGCAAAAGAAACCCTTTCATTCTGACAGCTGGGGCTCTGTACCTGAACATTCACTGTCATTACCTGGACACCTTTAATTAGCAAACATCTGTTCCTGTCTTCATTTGTGTAAGACTGAGCTTTGTCTTTACTTCATATACACCGCTGAAAAAAAGGCAAATTGCTTTTAATTCTTCCAAGGAGACTGTCAACTTTCACACACAAAAACCCTTCGCTGTTGTTATGATGAATTTGCATTACATGCTTAAGAATAAAGTTGCTTAAATCTTCACCTTTACCAAGATTGCTCAAGAACACACTTTCCACCAGTGCTTTCCTTCTTTGTCTTGTCTTAAAATATGATGTCAAATGACAGACAAAAAAGTACTGGTGCTAAATTAGACTGGAGCATTCCTCGTAAAATGTGAACTTTTTAAAAAAATTGTTTTTGGTGGCTCAATATACAAAACGGGTTAAATCTTAAGAAAAAGAATGTTTAAAACTTCTTTCTTTCACAGGAAGCAAACAAATCATTTTCAGGCATAACACAACTATGTAAAAGTAGCGCTTCAATAATTAGAAATGGTCGTTCAGTTTTATTTAATGGCAGTTTCTGAGGGTCCCTGTGATAAAGACTAACCCTTCAATTATTCATAGCCATCATACTTCAAAGTAAATTTTATTATCAAATTACATACAGGTCACCATATACAACCCTGAGATTAATTTTCCTGTGGGGATACTCAGCATATCTGTACAATAGTAACCATAATAGAATCAGTGAAAGATCAACCAGAGTGCAGAAGACAACAAATCGTGCAAATGCAAATATAAATAAATAGCAATAAATAATGAGAGCATGAGATAGAGAGTCCTTAAAGTGAGATCATTGGTTGTGGGAATATCTCAATGGATGGGCAAATGTGTAGTTTTCCCCTTTTGTTCAAGAGGTTAGGGGGTAGTAACTGTTTTTGAACCTGATGGTGCGAGTCCTGAGACTCTTGTACCTTCTGCCTGATGGCAGCAGCCAGAAGAGAGCATGACCTGGGTAGTGGGGATTGCTGATGATGGATGCTGCTTTCCTGTAACAGCGTTTCATGTAGATGTGCTCATAGTTAGGAGGGTTGTGCCAATGATGTACCAGGCTGAATCCACTGCCTTTTGTAGAATTTTTCACTCAAAGACATTGGTGTTTCCATACCAGCCGTGATCCCACCAGCAATCAAAAGGCAGTCTCCCCTCTCCGATAGCAGAGTGATCAAAAGGCAGTCTCCCCTCTCTGATAGCAGAGCGACCAAAAGGCAGTCTCCCCTCTCCAATAGCAGAGTGAACCCCAGTGATCAAAAGGCAGTCTCCCCTCTCCGATAGCAGAGTGATCAAAAGGCAGGCAGCTGACGCTTACCTTCCGTATTCACCTTGATGTTTCAATCTCCTTCGTTGCTTTGATAATAAATGAATGTTTGAACCATAATAACAATTTGTAAATTCACATTGATGTAACGCATTTTTTGGTAAAGTTGTCACATGTTAAAACTATTAATGCTGAAGATGCAACATATCTTGAGAAAAAGTTCATTCCTGAAACATTTTTAATGTCAACAAATTTCTTCATATACAAATTGTGTTTTCTCTTACTTTATAATTTTTTTAAAATATAAGGGATATTAACTGATGCACGGAGACTGGATGCTTCATAATAATGATGTATTATTAATGATATCCCTTTATCAGAGCAGAAGTAATTGTAATATTTAGATACTGTGCATCATTAAATTGAAGTCTGTTACATCAATGTGAATGTATAAATTGTTATTTGTAACAATAAATTAACCTTCATTTATTATCAAAGTATACAATTCTGAAATTATTATTCTCCAGATAGACACAAAGCCAAGAAAGAAAGGCACAGTGGCATTGATCATCAACACCCAAAATCCCTCCCTTCTGTACAAAAGAAAAACAAAAATGGAACAGGCATTTCGTCCCCCAAATCCCCTCCCCCCGCACAAAAAACAAGGAAGACTGGGCGAAGAACAAGGAATGTAAAAGAACTATAAGACTGAAAACAAGTCTATACAGGTCCATATCCAAAACACAGAAAACCTGGCAAACATTCTCCAGGCACAGTGGCAGCCTCTCCCCCTCCGACAGCAGAGTGAACCCCAGTGATCAAAAGGCAGTCTCCCCTCTCCGATAGCAGAGTGATCCCTCAGTGATCAAAAGGCAGTCTCCCCTCTCCGATAGCAGAGTGAACCCCAGTGATCAAAAGGCAGTCTCCCCCTCCGATAGCAGAGTGATCCCTCAGTGATCAAAAGGCAGTCTCCCCCTCCGATAGCAGAGTGATCCCTCAGTGATCAAAAGGCAGTCTCCCCTCTCCGATAGCAGAGTGAACCCCAGTGATCAAAAGGCAGTCTCCCCCTCCGATAGCAGAGTGATCCCTCACCGATCAAAAGGCAGTCTCCCCCTCCAATAGCAGAGTGATCCCTCACCGATCAAAAGACAGTCTCCCCCTCCGATAGCAGAGTGATCCCACCAGTGATCAAAAGGCAGTCTCCCCTCTCCGATAGCAGAGTGAACCCCAGTGATCAAAAGGCAGTCTCCTCCTCCGATAGCAGAGTGATCCCCCAGTGATCAAAAGGCAGTCTCCCCTCTCCGATAGCAGAGTGAACCCCAGTGATCAAAAGGCAGTCTCCCCCTCCGATAGCAGAGTGATCCCTCACCGATCAAAAGACAGTCTCCCCCTCTGATAGCAGAGTGAACCCCAGTGATCAAAAGGCAGTCTCCCCCTCCGATAGCAGAGTGAACCCCAGTGATCAAAAGACAGTCTCCCCCTCCGATAGCAGAGTGAACCCCAGTGATCAAAAGGCAGTCTCCCCCTCCGATAGCAGAGTGAACCCCAGTGATCAAAAGGCAGTCTCCCCCTCCAATAGCAGAGTGATCCCTCACCGATCAAAAGGCAGTCTCCCCCTCCGATAGCAGAGTGATCCCTCAGTGAGCTTCCCATGCAGCCAGCCACCACTCGGTGAATAGAAATCTGAACAGATATTTTAATTTGGTTGTGTCTTGCTATGCTTTTTGACTAGGCAAAATTGCAGTCAGTGGGCTGAGTTAAAGTCTTACATGAGGACAAAATTGAAAAGGGTGACGAATACAGGAATGAAGGTGTTATATTTGAATGCATGCAATATATTGATTAAGGTAGATGATCTTGCAGTGCAGTTAGAGTTTGGCAGGAATGACATTGCAGCCATCACTGAGTCGTGGCTGAAGGAAGATTATATTTGAGAGCTCAACATCCAAGGATACACATGGTATCAAAAGGACAGGCAGGTAGGCAGAGGGGGTGGCATGGCTTTGTTGGTAAAAAAATGAAATTGAATCCTTAGAAAGAGGTGACATAGGATTGGAAGATATAGCATCCTTGTGGTTAGAATTAAGAAACTGCAAGGCTAAAAAGTCCCCGATGGGAGTTAGATGCAGGCCTCTCATCAGTATTCAGAATGTGGGGTACAAATTAGAATGGGAGATAGAAAAGGCTTGTTAAAAGGACAATGTGGGATTCAATGGAGCCTTGTCGAGTTGGCTGTTGGTGACTAGTGGTGTCACCAGGTAGTACTGAAGAAGCAGGGAGGCTGCAGAAGGACCTAGACAGATTAGGAGAACGGGCAAAGAAGTGGCAGGTCGAATACAGTGTTGGGAAGTGTATGGTCATGCACAATGATAGAAGGAATAATGGGGAGAAAAGGGACTTGGAAGGCCCCGTATAGGATTCCCTAAAGCTTCACTTGCAGGTTGAGTCAGTGGTGAGGAAGGCACATGCCATGTTAGCATTCAGTTTGGGAGGAGGAGAATATAAAGGCAAGAATGTAATGCTGAGGCTTTTTAAGGCATTGGAGTATTGAAAGCGGTTTTGGGTCCCTTATCTAAGAAAGGATGTGTTGACATTGGAGAGGGTTCAGAGGAGACTCACGGGAATTATTCTGGGAATGAAAGGGTTATTGTATGGGGAACGTTTGATGGCTGTGGGCCTGTACTCATTTGCATTTACCCACTGACTTTAGTAGAATGAGGAGGGATCTCAGTGAAACATATTGAATGCTGAAAGGCCTAGATAGACTGGATGTGGAGAGGATGTTTCCTATAGTAAGAGAGTCTAGGACCTGAGGGTACAGCCTCAAAATGGAGGGACTCCATTTAGAATGGAAATGAGGAGGAATTTCTTTAGCCAAGTGGTGGTAAATCTTTGGAATCCAATGCCACAGGCAGCTGTGGAGGCCAAGTCACTGGGTGTATTTAAGGCTGAGATTGATCAGTTGTTGACTAGTTGAGAGAAGGTTGAAGGTTGGGCGTTTGTCTAGTGATCTGAAGGTCACTAGTTCGAGCCTTGGCTGAGGCTGCATGTGTGTCCTTGAGCAAGGCACTTAACCACACATTGCTCTGACGACACCAGTGCCAAGCTGTATGGGTCCTAATACCCGTCCCTTGGACAACATTGGTGCCGTGGAGAGGGGAGACTTGCAGCATGGGCAAATTCCATACAACCTTGCCCAGGCCTGCACCCTGGAAACTTTCCAAGGCGCAAATCCATGGTCTATTGAGACTAACGGAGGCCTACACACTACAGTTGGGAGAAGGCAAGAGAATGGGCTTGAGAGGGAGATGAATGAGCCATGATGAAATGGTGGATTAGATTTAATGGGCTGAATGGCCTAATTCTGCTCCTATGTCTTTTGGTCTCATACAGTTCTACGATCCCGTTTTTATGCTTGTTTTGTTACTTATTAAGAGGTAAGTGACAACTTGATAGCATCCTGCATGACTCATGATAATGTGAGTTTATAATGCTCTAGTCATCAGCTTAATGTGTCATAATCAAACATGCTTTTAGCATAAAACAACCTTCAGGTATACTCTGGATGGATCACTTCCAGAAGTACATTGTGCCATTAACCACTAAACATCCTGAAACGGAACTGCATTAGAGGTGTTATAGTATTGAAACAACTGCTAGACATTGAACCCAAAGTCGGGTGTTTTAATTTTAGGATGTCAACAGTGACCTCTACATGAATAAAAGACATTATCTGTCATTCCCATTACAGAAATGTGTTAAAACTTGCAAATAAAAACCAAGGGGAAGTAAACAGGCACTTTTATTTTCTCAATTATCCAGTTTTCAAAAAACTTTGTGTGTCTCTCCTTTTGAGAAACTTGCTCAAGATGCAATAGAGGAGTTTGGGCGTAGTCCTCACAAAGTAACAAATAGCAAATATTCCCTTTACCTGCTTGAAGCAGTTCATCTAATAGTACCATTAAGGTGTAAACGTGTGTGAGATATCACAGTAAGGAAATAACATTTTCTGTTTTTTGCCCTTGGAAGAAAATCTTTGCCGAACATACCTTCTCTAAAAAGCTATCCGTTAAAGGTTACATTTCAAAATATTTTACCTAGAAACTGGAGTTCATTTTTGATGTGCTAAATAGAGGACACAGTACTAACTCTAACTGCAGGAAGAGCAGGTTTAAAGTAAAAGGATCAGGTACAAACACAAGAGATTCTGTGGATACTGGAGCTCCAGAGCAACACTAAATGCTGGAGGAACTTAGCAGGTCAGTCAGTATATATGGAGAGGAAGAACCAATATATGGAGAGGTCCAGATGAAAGGTCACGGCCCGAAACATCGTCTGTTTATTCTTCCCCATTGATGCTGCCTGACCTGCTGAGTTCCTCCAGTAAAAAGGTCAGGCAGCAGTTCAGTTCAGCAAGGGCAATTTAGTGGCCTTCACAAGTAAAAATAACCAAGTTACATTCCCCAGCATTTTATGAGAAATAAGGGAGTTTTAAAGACCCAAATGGTGTGAGGCGTACATTTCCTTCTCTGGACTCTTCCGATCTGGCCTCCACAAGATTTACAAGCTTGCAGATAAAGGTAGTTCCACCAAGTTCGAAGTCGCTCCAAAGCTTTTTAAAAGAATGTTCAAATTGTTATTGAAGTCAAAAGCACTCATCAGCATTCAAAATCCCAATAATCCCATTCCCCTTAACTTTATAATAGTTTAAATATCAAACAGGGTGGCGTTCTTTTGCAAAAATAGGCTAAGTCCCTGACCCAGGAATAAGAAGGGCCATTTTCACAGGCAAACAGACACGATAAGGACACTACGCTCAGTTAAACTGTCAGATGCGTGAGGTCATGCACAACATAACAGGCACTTTCAAAGCAGAACTTACGAACTTGGAAGGATTGATTATTGCACACTGGGAAGTCGATTCCGGCCAATGGCCATAATGGGTTACATTCAGATCATTTAGTGAAACGTACATGTGACTAATACTTAAAGGGAAGCTTGGAAGTGAACGGTGGATGTAGTGACCATCTGAATAGATGGGAACAAGTTCATCCCTCGTCAAAGTCAGAGAGTACTAAGCTGAAACTACAGTTACGGTTAAAAATTAATTGCTGTAATATGTGGTTAGCACACAATGGTCATACTAGAGCAAGTATTTTGTAACATTTTATATCATCTAATCTTTGGCGGTTTCTTGCAATCCATTATCTGTAGCACTTGTGTTTACATTACTTTATGTGTGGGCTTCATTCAGCTCTACTAATTGTGCCGCTCTCCGAGTCCTGACTAGCTTCACCCCAGCTGTACAGGTTCAGGTCAAACTCAAGGAACTCTCTATGTCGCTGGTGCCCAGATGGGAGACTAGTACTGTGGAAGCTAGTAAGATGGTGAACAGCTCATTAGGAAGTGTTAGGGAACATTTCCTCTCCATTCGTTAACATGCTGCTTGTGCGTTTCCTGAACTGCCTCTGCCAGGTTATGCCAGCATTGACTGCTGGAAAGGGAGTTGAATATTAACGTTCAGTCTACAGTCTAGCAGTATTAACGCAGTTCTGCTCTGACGGGTCTCCATAGCCCAAATGGCCCCCAGTCACTGAGAGGGAACATTTAAGGGACCAGTGTTCACAGCAAGGTGCAGAATGGAGATAGGGCACTGACTGCCACCCATGTCGGTGGACAAAACTGCAATGCAGAGTAACGGCTGTGGAAGAATCTAGTCAAAACCTCAATGTCCCAGTGGGGTCATCAACTGCATCTCCACGGTCACCTTCTGCAGAGATAGGCCATCGTTTCAGTGGGAGCTTACAATGGAGGCTGCTACAACTTCTGTTGGTAAGGCCAAAGGGAGAGAACAGTGCACATCAACACCATTCACAAACAGCACTGGAATAGCAGCTGCCCCTCTCAGTGTCCATTCCAATTCCTTGATGACCTGCACCTTCTGCCATGGGTGCCATCATATCCAACCTTTGCGCGTCCATTTTGTTCATTCAACGAAACCTAGGTGCCGGAAGGTCCAATTTCAGGGCTTCTGGCCGTTTCTACCAATGGGTATGAGATTAAGGGTCCACATTCACTTCCCTTTGCAGGCAGCAGACTGAAGAAATATTAGCCTGCCTGTATTGCGTTGAATTAGATCACAAAACAAACTCAGAATTAGAAGACTGAATCCACTGTCATCTAAAAAAAGCATCAAGTCATTAAGTGTAGCAATATCTGTACCCACCATCAGTGACACAAAAGCTTCTGACAGACAAAGGGTCTCAAGTTAAAATACTGACAGTACGTCTCCCTCCACAGTCGCTGCCTGACACACCGAGTTCCACCATCAGCTCGTTTTTTTGCTCCAAGTTCCAGCATCTGCAGTCTCTTGTGATACATTACACGACTCCATGTGGATGTTTAGACCGAAATACTTTTATTCTGTCCATCTCAAAGCAGGTGGTCTTAGAAAGATATCAATTGAAAAGAGAGAAAGAGAGATCACAGTGAGAAGGAGAAAGGGAAAGAAAGAGAGAGGGAGAGACAGGGGAGAGAGAGAAAAGAGGAGGGAAAGAGAGAGAACTGGAGAGAGAGGGAGAGAAGGGAGGAGAGAGGAAGGGGAGAGAGAGAGGGAGGGGGAGGGGGAGAGAGGGGGGAGGGGGGGAAGGGGAGAGAGAGGGGGAGGGGAGAGATAGGGGAGGGGAGAGAGGGGGAAGGGGAGAGAGAGGGAAGGGGAGAGAGAGGAGGAGGGGGTGAGATGGGTGTGAGGGGGTGGGAGAGAGAGAGAAAGAGGGGAGGGAGAGAGGTAGTGAGGAGAGGGAGGGGAGGGAGAGAGAGAGCGAGAGAGGAGAGAGGGGAGAAAAGGGGGAGGAGAAGGGGAGGAAGGAGAGGAAGGAGGGCAGGGAGAGGGGAGTGAACAGCGAGAAAGAGAAGGGGAGGCCGGGAATTGTAGGAAGGGATTGAGAGTAACCTCATGAGAATCTGGTATCGACACTTTGCTAAGCATGGCAGGAAAGATTAGTAAACAGCACAGTAACAAGAAAGTATATTCCAGCTTTTAAACAATTCCAGTTCACATGATTACTCTGCCGGACAGGAATGAATTACAAGGAGAGCACCACGTTCAGAAAAGCCGCTTCACTGATCCCTCTCCAGTTGCGTCTTGTATTCTTGAAGCTGTGCCATCGTGATGCTGCTTCCACCACAGACAATGACAACTATTGACTGCAAGTCCTTGGCCAGCTGCCCCTCCTTCTGCAGATACTGGATGACACCACTGTAAATGGCAGCTAGTGACGCACCACAGGCTGGTTCAACCAATATCCTTTCATCATCTGCAAGAAGAAGCCATTGTATGCAATCAGATCACAAATTCTGATTTGATCATCATCTCAGATTTCAAAGCTAACACGGGGGGACAGAATTACGTTCAACGTAAAACTCCTGGCTTCTGAATAATATATACAGAAGTTTCTAAAGTGGAAGCTAACAACAAAATTATGACTCTAAGTTCAAAATATATTCCTTCCCCTTAAAGAAATGGAGAACATCAGGCTTCAAAAGGGCATTAAAATCCAAAGTGTGTTTTCCCACTCTCCCCATTCTCCTGGTTAATTTTGGACCAACTATTGACGCAACTGCAATTCTTTATGTACCGAACAATATTCACTTTGGGATGGCCAATTTATAGACACACAATGTGTTGACAAAGAGTGCAGAAGAGTATTGGTGTGGTTATTGATAGTTTATAAATACTTAATTATGAAATGTAGCTTTAGTCACATTTGGTTCATTTCCGTAGATGATGGCTGACCTGCTGAGTTCCTTCAGCACTTTGTGTGTGTTGCCCTAACCACCCCTGCCAGTACACACCCAAAATTGCCCATTGAGACTATTCTTTTAATTTTCTCACTTCTTTCTCAATTTCTCCCCAGCTGTCTCCAAACTCAACCAATGGCCACAATGACAGATCAGTAAGTTATGGTGCTCTGCCAAAGCAAAGTTATTGAATACTCATGTTTAACAGACTCACAATGGATATTTCAAAACATACCATTCATGAATCTTTCTGCTTCTTGGCTCTTGAAACTTTGTTGACGTGCTTTTATTAAAAAAAATACTGAAACTGCTGATATCAGTGAAACAGGTCAGTGGTATTATTTAGGATGAATGGAAAATAATAGTCATTTTCATCATTAGGAATCCAAATACTTTTCTTTTTTTTTGCAATTTATTTTTTTATTGAAGTTCATCATCAAACAAATATTTCCATAAGATGTATTTCAGACATTGTAGTACATATATATATAATCATATATATATATCACAAATCTCCACATAGTATTTATCTGAGGTATACACTTATAGAAAAGAGTGGAGAGAACAAACAAGCAAAAGGAAAAAACTATGTACAAGTAGGGAGTGATCTTTTTTTTACAACATATTCATTAATTTGTGAGAATAAAATCAGGCCTATGAGGCATTATGTAGTTAAAACAATTTTCCCAGTATAAATCAAATTGTTCCAGCTTATGATTAACAGATGCTGTTATCTTCTCCATTTTGTAAATGTCCATTGTAATTTCCATCCAAATACTTTACTTTCCAGAGCTCATTTGTGACTTAAGTCATCAGTTCACGCAGCACAGTCAGCAATAATTACTGTTTTTTTGGTAACTTATTCAAAATTTGTAGTTTACTAGATCAAAATAAACAAAAAGTGTGTTTGTTTTCGTCATTGTGCCCTCTCGTATTCACTTACTTTTTTCACATCTGAACCGGTCAGCTGAAGAACCAGCATTTTAGATACTGAGCTCACATGCAGCTCATTGAACTTTGGAACATCCCATATCTCCAGTTAAACAGTGACCATAATTTCATACAGAGTATACCACCTGAGGTATGTATTCATTCAGATTGTCATTTAAAAAGACATAAAAGCTTGTTATTGATATTTCTGAGTACACAAACTTCACATTGAAAAAACTGCATTAAATTCTCACAAACACGAGGAAATCTGCAGATGCTGGAAATTCAAGCAACACACACAAAATGCTGGTGGAACACAGCAGGCCAGGCAGCATCTGGCCTGCTGCGATCCACCGGCATTTTGTGCGTGTTGCTTAAATTCTCACACCTTTTTTTTTGTTAACTCACGAAACCAATTGAAACCATTCTTCCTGGTGAAGGAAAAACGGAGTCAAGTTTAACATCTGACCGCTTTACTGAACCAAGGTACACTGTGGAAGATTCCTGCTGAAAAAGGGCTGTACGAGGAAAGAATCCAGATTACTAGGGGCTGGTACAAGAGGAGTTGGCCCACGGACTCCTCCTGTGCTGAGATGAGGACACCCTCAGGGTGGAGGAGCAACACCTCATATTCCGTCTGGGTAGCCTCCAACCTGATGGTATGAATATCGATTTTTCCTTCTGTTAAAATAATTATTCCCCCCCTCCTCTATTCCCCACTCTGCCTTGTACCTCTCCTCTCCTGCACATCACTTCACCCTGGGTCGCCTCCTCCATCTCTTTCTCCCGTGGTCCACTGTCCGATTCCTTCTTTCTCAGCCCCTTTACCTTTCCCACCCATCACCTTCTGGCTAGCCCCCTTCCACCCCCCCCCACACACATCTTTTTATTCTGGTGTCTTCCCCCTTTCTTTTCAGTCCCGGTCCGAAACGTCAGCTATTTATTCACTTCCATGGATGCTGCCCGACCTGCTCAGTCCCTGCAGAATTTTGTGCGTGTTGCTCTGGGTTAATATTTTAACTGGTCACATGGGTGTAATTGGTGTAATTGGTGTAACTGGTCACATGGGCTGGTTAAGCCAGAATGGCCTCTTACCGTACTGTATCCCTAAATAAAAATTAAAACACAACGCTACACTTTAGGAGGACAGTGAGACAATGAACTGGGTGCTTTAAAATGGCTCCCAACAGGACAGCAAAACAGCACCACAGCTGCAAAGTAGAAATATTTATCTGTTTAAGTAAAACACAATAATAATTAGTTCTGTGTCTTTTTTGGAATGAAGACAATTTCCAATAACATGACTCTGAAAATAAAGGCAGTCTCACCTAAAAATCTCTCCACTGCTTCCAAAGCCTGATGATCACTGATTACTTCCGAGAGGACAGTGTACTCCTGTGTGTTCTGAAAGGCTTTTGCACACACGGTCTTAGCGCCAAGGGTTTTGGCTACACTGGGGTACAGAGAAGAGCAAAGGACAACTCAGAGGTAGGCACCCACACGCTGATAGAAATGGCGTTCATGTACACTTTCAATGGAAATGCAACACTCTGCGTGGCAGCTCTGAAAACAAAATGGTTGCTCAGCCACGAAGGGGACATTAGGACCGGGGTTAAAGGCTGTAATGACTCAAGTTGCAAGCTGGCTCCTAACAGTAGCGCAGTGGCTAAGTTACCAGCTTAGACACCAGAGGATATGAGTTCAAACCTCACCATGGTAGGTGGGGGATTTAAGTTTTATTAATGGAATAAAATTATGCAAGTATTAGCAAGCAGATCACATATGCCACACACTGCTTCTGTATTAATGTTCACAAAATGTAGAGGAGGTAGGTATTTAAAAACTAATAAAGTTATACCACTGTCTATTAATAACTGGATTCCTGGATTTGCAAAACATATCCAGCTGACAGATAATCCATTCCGTAATAGCTAATTGACTGAAAATGTTAATATCATCAAATATGTGCGATATTACAGAAACTGTAAACTCTGTCAGGTGTTCATATAGCACTTTCAGCTTTCTATTAACTTAGCAGCCTAGTTTGCTTTCTCCGAGCAGTCCGGAGGTCCGAGTCCAAACGGTAGGTGGGGGCTTTAAGCCTGGGGGAGAGGCGGTAGCGCAGCAGTTACAGTATTGCTGTTACAACGCCTGCAGCTGAGGTCCAACTTCGCCGCTGCCCGCAAGCAGCTTGCGGATTCTCCCCCCGTGATCTCCAGATGCTCTGGTTTCCTCCCATGTTCCAATGGTGTAGGCTAATTGGTCACACGGGTGTAACTGGCCAGCGCAGGACCTGTTACCGTGCTGTACCTCTAAATGAGAACAGAGCAACACTTCAGGAGGTCAGCGAGACAGTGAACTGTGAGCGACAAAGGTTTCAGTTATGTCCATTGTACATTGGATCCCAAAAGGACAGTGAAACAGGAGCACAGTGGCTAAGTTACCAGGAGTACAAGTTTAAATCTCATCTTGATTTCAAATCCGGTGTCATCTTTGAGTGACAAAGCACTTAGATTATTGGCACAGGTCTCTTCAATATTGATATACTGAAGCTTTTAATCTCTCCTCTCTTCAGCAGTTACTGACATCCCAATGAACTCATGGCGTTTATAGGAGTCTCCTTTCACTGGGCTGCGTTTACCAGAGGCAATTTGTTTCTTCACAGGAATGATGCATTCGATCATGCAGCATAGTTTGATAGTTGGTGGAGTTCTCCGGGTGTTAGGGCAGATATTAATCCTTGCAAGTGGAACAAGTGCTACCACCTGCCCCTATACCTCCTCCCTCACTACCATTCAGGGCCTCAAACAGTCCTTCCGGGTGAGGTGACACTTCACCTGTGAGTCTGTTGGGGTCATATGCTGTGTCCGGTGCTCCCGGTGTGGCCTCCTGTACATTGGTGAGACCCGCCGTAGATTGGGAGACCACTTCGCCGAGCACCTACGCTCTGTCCACCAGGAAAAGCGGTTTCTCCCAGTGGCCACACATTTTAATTCCACTTGGATATGTCCATCCACAGCCTCCTCCACTGTTGTGATGAAGCCACACTTAAGTTGGAGGAACCACACCTTATATTCCGTTTGGGTAACCTCCAACCTGATGGCGTGAACATCGATTTCTCAAACTTCCGGAAATAACCCCCACCCCCCCCCCCCTCTTTCAGCATTTCACATCCCTTTTTCTCTCTGTCACCTTAACTTCTTGCCCGTCCATCACCTCCCTCTGGTGCTCCTCCCCCCCTTCTCTTTCTTCCATGGCCTTCTGTCTCTTTCACCAATCTACTTCCCAGCTCTTTACTTCATCCCTCCCCCAAGTTTCACCTATCACCTAGTGATTCTTCCTCCCCTCCCCCCCACCCTTTAAATCTACTCCTCAGCTCTTTTTCTCCAGTCCTGCTGAAGGGTCTCGGCCCGAAACATTGACTGTACTCTTTTCCATAGATGCTGCCTGGCCTGCTGAGCTCCTCCAGCATTTTGTGTGTGTTATACATATTAACAAGCTGCTAACGGAACGGCACCATTTCCAGTTGCCAGCATCAGATTAGCCTGCAGAAAATGCAGGCTCATGGAGAGAGCCCGAAAAATACAAACATTTTTAACTCTGCAAAGCATAGCTTTAATCAAATGCATTGCAGTCACGAGAAAAAAAAACGGACCTGTTTCTAGTCTGGTAGTTTAATTCGCTGGTATCAAGGTGAAAGTCAGCCCCATGTCATTAGCATATTTCTCAGGGGTAAGGTGGTAATTGGAACATGTCCCAGAGTCAGAGAGTAACACGGCATGGAAACAGCACCTTCCGCCCAACTGGACCAGTCCATGCCAACCACAGCATTCTCCCTGTAAGCCACGGTTCTCTGTGTTCGGCCCAAAACCCTGCAAGTCTGTCCTCTCTACATAGCTATCAAACGCCTCTTACACTTTGCAGTTGTACCCACCTCGACCACTTCCTCTGAAAGCACATTCCAGGTATTCACTACTTCCACATAGAGAAATTACCTCTCAGGTCTCTTTTAGACCTCTCCTCTTTCCCCTTGCATCTGTGCCCTCTAGCTTTGGACTTCCCAACCTCGAGGAGAGGACTTATCCATCCCTTCATAATTTAATAAACACTCATGAGTTTACCACTCATTTTCCTCCACTCGAGGGAACAAATATCCACCATGGCTGGACCTCTCCCTATAATTCAACCCTTCTACTCAAAGCAGTAACCTCATGAATCTCGTCTGCACCTTCTTCAAATTGACAATGTCCTTCCTAAAGCAGGGTGACTAAAACAGTACAGAATACTTCAAGTGCAGCCTAGCCACTGGCTTATGTAACAGCAGCATAATGACTCTACTTGTAAAATGAAGGCTGGCATGCTAAACACCTTCTTCAGCACCCTGTCCTGGAAGAGTTAATTATTCTCCGATCATTGACACACAAGTAAGAAATTGAGAAGTAGGTTTTCCATGCTAAAAACTAATTTAGGGCATCCATTTTAAAGCTATATGTTTTAAGCTCAGATGTTGGACAAAAGAAATGCACTCTAAAGGTACAATGAGTTCCAAAACAAGATGCAGGAGGGTTTCCAACTGAACGGAAAACCCATCAGGCATCCTAACAGGAAGGAAGAACCTGAAACTCAGAATCCCACCAAAGTTGCTTGACTCCCAACTACCAGGTGATAACTTGACCACTTGATTTTTCCTTTTTGGAAGAATCACCTGGCTCTGTTGCACTGTATTCACTCCAAACTGTTTGGCACCGTGAAGCAAGCCCACTGGTCTCTCATCCTCAACAGGGAACACAGTCAAAAGGAGCAAGGGCCAAGGATCAGTTGCAATCCAGTCTTACAGCTCGGCTCCCCATGTAATATTACAGCATTTGGAAAAGAGTACAAAGATATGTGTTTAAAAGGTGTAGCTACCATACCTTGTGATGTCAGGAAGCGTGACCAACTTCCCAGCCTTCACTGCCTCATTCAGACTGTTGGCGCCTTTGGTCTCCATGGCAACTATAGGCACATCACACCAACCCACCTTCTTCAGGCCTTCTACCACTCCACAAAGCAGGCCTCCACCTCCAACTGAGAGAACTATCGCCCCAGGTTTGGACGGAAGTGCCTCCCAAAGCTCCATCACAATACTGGCAACTCCTTCCCTGAAAATTAAATGTAAGATTTAGCATCCAACAGGCTTCCAGCTTCTGAAATGTGATGTTCGTGTTGGAAAGATGAGGCTGAATGTACTGCTATTTCTATATTCGCTCTCAAATGCTGAAGCATCAATTATGAAATCTAAAGGGATGGAAACTACATCAAAGGAATTCAACATGATTTTTTCTGCTCTGATGCTCATGTTAAGTCTTCTGATCTGACTTTGAGTGTTTGTAGAGATACCCCAGTACTGAGAACACCCACTTGAAATTTGCTTACATCACACAAGTAAACATTACGTCCAGTGAAGCACACCAACTCCATATTTGTCGACAGTGTCGAATATTGGATGAAATGTTAAGATTACACTCATTGGAGGTCTCTGTTGTGCTAATGGTCACTACTGCACCTTGGGAAGGATAAGAAATACATGGAAAAATAGTTGACATTTCGGGCCGAGACCCTTCAGCAGGGTCTCAGACCAAAACATCTACTATACATTTTTCCATAGATGCTGCTTGGCTTGCTGAGTTCCTACAGCTTTGCATAATCCTGTGGCCTTACCTGAAAGCAAATAATCTATGGGATTTTTATGGGTTTTACAGCCAGAAGCTGATCCAAAGACTGGTTAACTTATAAGGGATATCATCTAATTACCACTAGTAAATATGTTTCCTAATTTAACAAGCTCTCATTCATCAGCAATACCTGTCAGATGTGGGGTTCTGCTGCTTCTAGAGAAAGTACATCAACATAACCACAGTCTGATCAGCTCCTACAGCATCAAATTCACTTCACCTGCCATAAAACAAGTCCAGTACCAGCTATTCCATCAACCGTTTCCACATCTTGTCAACGTGTCACTCTTTCATTTCACATTTTGTTTTGGACTTCTAATGCCTTTATCTTTAACCTTTAAAAATATGTGAATCGCCTGGGATATCTTTTAAAACTTTTTGTCCTCTAATGTGGCTAATAGGAACTTGATTGACACTACGGATCTCAATGCCTCAAAAAAAGAGACAAAGTTTTCCTATCCATCTGTCCTGGAGACAAACCCACAGCCCTGAAATAAAACAGAAAATGCTGGCGATACTCAGCAAGTCAGGTAACATTTGCAGAGAAAGTGGCAGAGTTGACACTTCAGGACAATGATCTTTATCAGACTATGAAAATATAAAGACAGAGGAAGAGTAGGGAGTCTAAAAAAGGGTGGGGAACAGAGAAACAGAATGAGAGGAGTGATTGTGATCCCTTCTGACCTAGTGACCTTCACAGGACAGTCTGCAATGAGGGCAGTGATACATGCCTTAAAGATTAGGATTGGTTTGTCATTGACACACGTACCAAGATACAGCGAAAAGCTTGTCTTGTGTCCGATTCATCCAGACAAAATTATTACACAGCTAAACTGTAAAGAGCAAGAAAGAGTGCAGTGCAAGTGAGAGCGAGATCAGAACAAGGTGAATTGTTAGGTCAAGAGTCTGACAACAATGGGATAGAAGCAGTCCTTGAGCCAGGTGCTTTCAGGTTTCTGTATCTTCTGCCCGAGGGGAGAGGGAGAAGAGAGAATGCTGGCTGCTTTATTGAGGCAACAAGGAGTATAGACATTGAGGCTGGTGCCCACAATGTGCTGAGCTCTGTCCACAACTCTATGCAGTTTCTTGTGCTTATTTATTTATTGAGCTACAACGCGGAATAGGTCCTTCCACACCTGCCAGCTGCACTGTCCAGCCGCTGTCAATTTAACCCTTTACAAAGACCAATACACCGCCCAGCCACTGTCAATTTAACCCTTTACAAAGACCAATACACCACCCAGCCACTGTCAATTTAACCCTTTACAAAGACCAATACACCACCCAGCCACTGTCAATTTAACCCTTTACAAAGACCAATACACCGCCCAGCCGGTGTCAATTTAACCCTTTACAAAGACCAATACACCGCCCAGCCAGTCAATTTAACCCTTTACAAAGACCAATACACTGCCCAGCCGCTGTCAATTTAACCCTTTACAAAGACCAATACACCTACCAGCCGGTACATCTTTGGACTCTGGGTGGAAACCGGAGCACCCAGAGGAAACCTATGCAGTTAAGGACAGAACACACAAACTCCTTACAGACCGTAGCGGGAATTGAACCCAGGTTACTGATAGTGTAAAGCATTGTGCTAACCTCTACACTACCACATCACCCTATGTGCAGGGCAGTTGTTATACCAAGCCCGGTGCATCCAAGCAGAACGCTTTCAGTAAAAACTGGTAACAGGTATAGCAGGGGGCACACCGGGTTTCTTTAGCCTCCTGATGAATTATAGATGATGAGCGTTTTTGGCCAAGTCATCAACATAGTTGGACCAGTGATGCACCATCAATAACTCTCGGAGACGGGAGGCGAACGATAGGCTTTTATTAGCTGCAAGAGACCACGACTAGCAGCAAGAGAGCACCACACGACATCCTGGAGACTGAGAGAGGGTCTGTGGCTCCAATCGCCTTTATACCGGGGTCTGTGGGAGGAGCCACGGTCAGTGGGAGGAGCCACAGGAGCAGTCAGTGGGGGGGGCGTGTCCAGACAGGTATATGTACGGTAGTTCACCACAACACGGACAGGCCTTTGATGAGGTTCACACTGAGGAACTTGAAGCTCTCAACCTCAACACCATTGATGTAAACAGAAGCACCCCCTCCCATCCCCTTCCTGAAGTCAAAGACCAGTTCTTTTTTGTTTTGCTGACATTGAGGGGAAGATCGTTGTCATGACACCAAGTCACTAAGCTCTCTATCTCTTTCCTGTACTCTGACTCATTTGTGATGTGCTCCACTGCAGTGAAGGCAATGCTAGGCATCTTTAGCAAGAATTGGTTCAATCCAGGAATATCAGTATTACAACATTTACGTGTTTTTCTATGCCATTTGATTTCTATTTTAATTTACTAACTTCAAACTTTCAAAACTTCTTAAAGATTTCATTTACGTGAAAGAGAGAGAGACATAGAGAAAGAGAAAGATATAAAGAGAGAGAGAGAGAAAGAGAGGGAAATAGAGAGAAAAAGAGAGGGGGAAAGAGAGAGAAAGAAAGAGAGTGAAAGAGAGAGAGGGAAAGAGAGAGAGAAAAATAAGAGTTTGGTGGAAATTACTGCATTTATTAGAGAAGCTAAAAACAACTTAAACCGTAATAAAATGGTAAAATAAAGCTTATCAATCATAACAGGTGTAGGTGCCAAATGCACAGATGTTCTACCCAGTAGGTTTCCTAAAGAAGATCAGTAATAACAAGCAGGAAATCAGGTGAGGTGGTTGTCATGCTGGGTATGAGAATAATTAGGAAAGGAGGGGTCTCAATTAGGTTATATTTGTCATGTTTACTTAGTAGTCTACATGGCTACAGTACAACAGCAAAGGAGACCATGCTAGTAATTGATCAAACCTAGAATGGGAAGAGAAGTTAATGGACTGCAGTAGTCTGTGTTGCACCATCGATCACCAACAGTGTTTGCTTTTACTGGGTGAGTAAGCAAATACTGGAGACCAAGACATGCCAAGTGGATGATTGATTACATCAAACAGCAGGCCTTGAAGCAGGGCACCTTATGTAGCAATAAAGCATTGTGAGAAATGTTGTGAAAAGCCATTCTGTGTAAATCCCTCCTTTGGAAAGAAAACCCAGCCGTATCATTTAGCGGGCAACTGCGGGGAAAAAAAAAAATCATGATTTATTCTGCAGAATCAGTGGTGACCAGTGCGGACGTGGTTGATACATTTATCTTTCTCAGCCCTGCGATTTTGAAAAGGTTAAACGGCACACTTTAAAGCTGAAACGTACTTTTGAAAGGTGCAACCACTGACCCTTCAGAATGGGTACAGTCAGGAGCCACTTATAACTACTTGATGTTGTGACTAGTTTTCAAAGATACACAAAACGAAGACGGTGGAAATACTCTGCAGATCAGCTGTACCCCTGCAGAAAGAAACGGAACTGACAGCTCAGGCTGATGTCCTTTCAACAAAACTGGAGGCCGGTGGCCTGAAGCATTAACTCTGTTTCCCTCTCATCTCCTTCTGAGATTTCCCAATATTTTGTGCTTTGGTTCATTTTGTTTATGGCTCAAAAATCACATCCTGCTCTGGAAAATATTCTCCCTTTAGTAAAAATAACCCAGAATGATTGATACACAAATACAGCTACTATTCGAAACCAAATGTCATTTACTTACTACCTGTCAGTCATGCAAGTCTCGGGTAGAGACTCAGGAACACTGTCGCATGCAGATGGAGAAGGATCCTTCGTTTCTGTTTCTATAACAATTTTGTTTTACCAGTCAGGGTTGTTCGGCCTGAGCTGAACTCCTAAACCTGAAGGCCCGGTGGATGATTCTTAGTCTGACCTCTATCCTTTGACCTGTTTGGCATGGGTGACCCCACCGACAGCCAAAACATAAAACCCTGACTTCAGCCAACATAGCTGTCCAGGTCATTGGGGCATGCAAGCCTCCAAACCACAAGGTTACAGTCCTCTTGGGGGTTATATGATATTAGTGCCATAAAGATCCTCATTTGAAGTTGGTTGAAACAGTTCAACACTGTATTGGCAACTTTGCACTTTTTACTTGTACAATACTGCACGTGACTTTTATCACGACTGGCAAAAAAGTTCACTCGGTTGAATGCAATGTCACATACTTAACACTTCAGTTAGGTCGGCACACATAGTTTATTAACCAAGAGCACAATTTAAGTAGATTAGAAGCAGTACACCAAATCAGTTGTCTTCCAGGAGCACCACCGAGAATGTCCTGACCAGCTGCATCACTATCTGGTACGGGAATTGCAAGGCATCTGACTGTGAAGACCTTACAAATGATTGCGAGCACTGCTGGGAGGATCATCAGGGTTTCTCGTCCACCCATCAGAGATATTTATCATGAGAACTGAGTACACAGGGCCCATGGTATTGTCAAAATTCTCTCCCAAACATCCAACAATTTCTTTGACCCCCCCCCCCACCCCCCCACCATCAGGCAGGAGGTACTGTCCCATTAGGACAAGGACTGTTAGGATGGGGAACGGATTCTTCCCCAGGCCGTGAGACTGCTGAACTCCCTGCCACCTCCCAGGTCTCATCGTGTTTGAAGTGCCAGTAGCGTTGCACTGTTCACTTTTTGACTTTTGTCTTAAATGCAGCTTACTATGCACTAAATTATTTGTGGCAATATTACTCTATGTGTTGCGTGTGAGTTATATGTACTGTGTTGTGCACCTCGGATCAGAGGAATGTTGTTTCGTTTGGTGGTATACAGGTAAACTTGAACTTGATAATGACCGACACAGGAGACGGTTACATCGTAGAATTATCGAGCTATTCATGCTGATCAAGGGGCCTTCCTCAGTTCATCAGAAACACAAGAGATTTTGCAGATGCTAGAAATGTTGAGCTAGACATACAAAATGCTGGAGGTACTCAGCAAGTCAGTCAGCATCTCTGGAGATGAAGAAACTGTTGGCGCTTTGGGCCAAGACCCTTCAGCAGGACTTACACATCTGTTGCCTTCCTCGGCTAGTCACACTTGCTTGAATTTTGCCCATTGATAGATAGATAGATACTTTATTCATCCCCATGGGGAAATTCAACTTTTTTCCAATGTCCCATACACTTGTTGTAGCAAAACTAATTACATACAATACTTAACTCAGTAAAAAATATGATATGCATCTAAATCACTATCTCAAAAAGCATTAATAATAGCTTTTAAAAAGTTCTTAAGTCCTGGCGGTAGAATTGTAAAGCCTAATGGCATTGGGGAGTATTGACCTCTTCATCCTGTCTGAGGAGCATTGCATCGATAGTAACCTGTCGCTGAAACTGCTTCTCTGTCTCTGGATGGTGCTATGTAGAGGATGTTCAGAGTTATCCATAATTGACCGTAGCCTACTCAGCGCCCTTCGCTCAGCTACCGATGTTAAACTCTCCAGTACTTTGCCCACGACAGAGCCCGCCTTCCTTACCAGCTTATTAAGACGTGAGGCGTCCCTCTTCTTAATGCTTCCTCCCCAACACGCCACCACAAAGAAGAGGGCGCTCTCCACAACTGACCTATAGAACATCTTCAGCATCTCACTACAGACATTGAATGACGCCAACCTTCTTAGGAAGTACAGTCGACTCTGTGCCTTCCTGCACAAGGCATCTGTGTTGGCAGTCCAGTCTAGCTTCTCGTCTAACTGTATTCCCAGATACTTGTAGGTCTTAACCTGCTCCACACATTCTCCATTAATGATCACTGGCTCCATATGAGGCCTAGATCTCCTAAAGTCCACCACCATCTCCTTGGTCTTGGTGATATTGAGACGCAGGTAGTTTGAGTTGCACCATATCACAAAGTCCTGTATCAGTTTCCTATACTCCTCCTCCTGTCCATTCCTGACACACCCCACTATGGCCGTGTCATCAGCGAACTTCTGCACTCTATATCCCTCTATCCTATCCATGCACCTGTCCGAGTGTCTTTTGAACATTTAATTGTATCCCCATCGACTACTTGATCTGGCAGATGATTACATACACCCACCTCTCTGTGTGAAAAATATACTCCTAAAGTCCCCTTTGAATATTTCCTCTCTGATCTTAAATCTATTTCCTCTAGTTTTAGACTCCACTACTCTGGGAAAATAAAGTTTTCTATGCTCCTCATAATTTTATAAACTATTATAACGTCACCTGTTATCCTCCCTCTCTCCAGGGAAAATAGCCCCAGCCTCATTCTCTACTCACACCTCAAGCCTTTCAGCCCTGGTGACTTCCTTGCAAATATTCCCTGCATCCTCCCAACGTTCATCACATCCATCCCATTCCATGGCAAACAGAACTACACACAAGATTTCAAATATAGTCTCGCCACCATCCTATGCACCAGTAACATAGTATTCCAGGCCTTGTACTCACTTCCCTGTCCAAACAAGACCATAAGACATAGGAGCAGAATTAGGCCATTCAGCCCATCGAGTATGCTCCACCCTTCCATCATGGCCGATTAGTTATCCCTCCAAACCCCATTCTCCTTTCTCTCTATAACCGCTGATGCCCAGATTAATCAAAAACCTATCAACCTCTGCCTTCAATATATCCACTGACTTGGCTTCCACAGCCGTCTGTGGTAATGAATTCCACAGATTCACCATCCACTGGCTGAAGAAATTTTTTCTCATCGCTGTTCTGAATGGATGTCCCTTCATTCTGAGGCTGTGCCCTCAGGTCCTAGACTCTCCCACTATAGAAAACATCCTCTCCACATCCACTCTTTCCAGGTTTTTCAATATTCAATAGGGTTCAATGAGATCATCTCTCATTCTTCTAAACTCCAGAGACATGTACTGATTCTGTCTTATCTACGTACACTTTTCAGCTTCCCAAGCACCTTCTCCTTAGTAATAGCAATGATCCTCACTTCCCCCCATCTGAAATTCTTGCATTTCTCATTTTCTGTTAGTGCCTTCCACAGTGAAGATTAACACTAAATATTTATTAAATTCATCCACAATTTCCTTGTCCCAAATTACTACCTCTCCAGCATCATTTTTCAGCGGTCTGACATCCTTCTTCATCTCCCTTTCACTCTTTATAAATCCGAAAAAACTTATTGTATCTTCTTTTATAGTATTAGCTTGCTTACCTTCATATTTAATCTTTTCTCTCCTTATGGCATTTTTAGTTGCGTTCTGTTGATTTTTATAAGCTTTCCAATCCTCACCACTAATTTTTGCTACGTTATATGCCCTCTCTTTTGCTTTTATGCTGTCTTTGACTTCCCTTGTCAGCCATAATTGCCTCATCCTGTCTTTAAAATACTTCTTCATTTTTGGGATGTACTTTTCCCATGCCTTCCAAATTGCTCCCAGAAACTCAAGCCATTGCTGTTCTGCTGTCTTCCCTGCTAGTGTCTTCTCCCAGTCAACTTTGGCCAGCTCATACCTCTGCAATTCCCTTTACTTCATTATAACAATGCTACATCCAATTTTAGCTAAAGGTTCCTTTACCATCAGCTCCCTAATCAAATCTGGGTCATCAATAACACCCTAGTCCAGAATAGTCATTCCCCCAGTGGGCACAACCACAAGCCACTCTAAAAATCCATCTCATAGGCATTCCATAGATTCCCTTTCTTGGGATCTAGCACTATCCTGATTTTCCCAATCTACCTGTGCATTAAATTCCTCGTGACTATAATAATTTTGCCCTCTTTCTAACTCCCATTGTAATTTGTAGCCCACATCCTGACCTCTGTTTGGGGGCCTGTACACAACTCACATCAACTTCCTTTTCCCCTTGCAGTTTCTTAACTCTACCCCCAAGGATTCCACATCTTCTGATCCTACGTCACCTCTTTCTAAGGATTTGATTTTCCACCTCTTCTGCTATGTACCTGTCCATTCAATACAAGGTATATCCTTGGATATTAAGCTCCCAACTATGATATTCTGTCAGCCACAACTCAACAATATCATACCTGCCCATCACTATCTATGCTACAAGATCATCTACCTTGCTCCGCATTCAAATACAACGCATTCAATCCTGTATTCATCGCCCTTTTCACCCCCTGTAACACTTTTAACTCATCCCACCAACTGCAGTTTTGTCCTATCAGCTGCCTGTCCTTCCTCACAGTCTCACTACACACTGCATTTGGCTGTATACCAACTGCCCCATCCTCAGCCCAGTCATTCCCGTTCCAATCCCCCTGTCAAATTAGTTTAAACCCTCCCGAAAAGTTCGCGCAAACCTGCCCGCAAGGACATTGGTCCTCCTCAAGTTCAGATGCAACCAGCCCTTTTTGTACATGTCATACCTTCCCCATATGAGACTCTAATGATCCAGAAATCTGAAATCCTGCCCTCTGCACCAATTCTTCAGCCCCGCATTCATCTGCCAAATCATCCTGTTCTTTCCCTCACTGGTACGTGGCACAGGCAGCAATCCAGAGATTGCTACTCTGGAGGTGCTGATTTTCAGCTTTCTATCCAGCTCCCTGTATTCTCTCTTCAGGACATCCTCCGCTTTTCTATCTATGTCGTTGATACCAATATGTGCTAGAACTTCCTGCTGTTCACCCACTGCCTTTGGACTGCTGTGGACCTGATCTGAGACATCTCTGACCCTGGAATCTGGGAGGCAACATACCATCTCGGTGTCTCTTTTAGGTCCACAGAATCTGCTGTCTGCTCCTCTAATAATGGAATCTCCTATCACTACTGCACTCATTTTAACCCCTTCCATTCTTATCCCTAGAGAAAGACTCAGTGCCAGACGTCAAGTCGCTGTGGCTTCCCCTGGCAGGTCATCCCTGCCAGCAGTAAGCAAAGCATGCATTCGCCTTCTTCACCACTTCATCTACCTTCATCATCACTTTCTGGGACCTAGGTACTTGTATCCCTAGACCTCCACAACTTTTCCAGGGCCCTGTCATTCATCCTGATGCTAACTGTGCAAGTCCTGCCTGATTCAATTTGAACTTACAGAAGTTAGATTTTATTTGCTAATTCTCGGCTCATTTTATCAGTTAATCTAGTCCCTGTTGCAGCTTTAGATAACCTTTTTCACTGTCACCATACTACCAAATTTGGTGTCTTCAACAAACCTGTTAATCATGTCACCGATATTCTCAATAAGCAACGGGAGATCCAGCACAGAGTCCTGTGGCCCATCACTGGTCCCAGCACTCCAATCTGAATATACTTTGAACATACCGTAATTCATCTTTTAAGAATAAAATATAAAAAATGAATTACTTATGATTGACATGTTGCTGTTGTAGCAAATAGCAAACTAGAGTTTTTTTTAAAACAGTGATAATATCTATAGGCTGGCACAGTTCATACCTAATATTTTGTAACAACTAAACAAGCTGAATTTTAAGTTTCTTTGAAGAGATTTTACCAGATCAAGGGATGATCAAACGGAGGAACATATTCCCAGCCATCTTTTCCAGACAACTTTAATGCCTGTTCATTAGCATCATCCCAAACCTAATAAAACAATAAAGGTGTATAAGTGCCTTGATAATCAAGAAATGAACATATTGTATCATTTTTGACAAACCAGTATCAAGTTTGAAGAGTGAGGAAAACCTTCACCATTCACAGCAATTATTAGTCTCCACAGCTTTCAGGCTTAGAGATTTATAACCAGGATTACAACTGTGTGAATCAGCACAAAGGCAAGCTGCTGATTCACACAGTTGTAAACCTCTCACTGGGGCTCGTATATAAACTTGTTTCATTCGCTGACTCTGTTAACAGCCACATGACTAAGTGGAGAGAAAGCCTCCTTCCATAAGCAACACACGTCTAGGGTCGATGGTTCAACAGGAAAAGTTGGAATGTTCCGGGGAGGAACATTAATCAGAGTTATTGCTTGCCAGAAAAATAACAGGTGGTACACTGGCATAAAATTACAAAGGAAGTATACTTACCAATATTTCAACTTTAACAAACAGTTAACAGAAAAGACAAGAAAAACAAATGGGACCATTACAGTTAAAAACAATCCAAACATGCACATAAACATTGGAGCTCATCCCTGAAGTAGTTGGGTACTATTCAGGAGCTGGATAATATTTTTCCCCCCAAAATGTTGGCAACACACAACAGAATGCACATTTTGAACTTCCCATTGCACCTCAAAGAAATCCCTCTAATTATTACCTCACAAAATGAACCTCTTTCCAATAAAGGTGGCATTTCATGCCATTATGGTGGATAGCAACCAGAGACTCTTTTAACTGTCATTCCATAAATTTAACCCTCAAGATAAAGAAGTTTCCTTGACTAAGATTGGGGATATGAACCAGTAGAGGAGTTTGAAGGCACAACTGAAGATTATTTGACCTAAATGTTTTCTCTAACCTTGGCTTCTACAAACAAAAAAAAAAGTAAGGGAGTCCAAAATTAAGAGGCCACAAATAGAATAAATCTGTTGGGGAATTCAGGAGAAACGTCTTTACTCAGTGTATAGGATGTGGGACTCATAAAGACACATAGTTGATGTAAGTGGCAGATGCAATTAAAGTAATGATAGGCAAGCACAAGAAGAGATGTAAAGAAAGATCTATAAATAAAACTAAGATCTGGGATCAGGGGAAGTTTGCGCTGAAGCAAATGACCTATTTCCATTTCTGATTGTGCATTAAAAAAGGGAAATTGATCACTCTGAATTGATGGCTTATTTAATCCTAAATGCTTTAGATATACATGCTGTGCAAAAGTTACACGTATATATATAGTGAGGGTGCCAATGCCTTTTGCACAGTACTGTATTTGTCCACATGGAGTGAGAAAGCAAGTCCGTAAATCTGGCGGGAGCAAAGGATGTTGGGAATGGCGAGGGTGAAGCACCGCAGGTTTGATGGGATAGGTGGCAGAGAGGGAGTGTCAGGGGCAAGGGGTGATGGAGGTGCACCCACACCCAGCCCTGAGACATCAGACAAGGTCATTTGATTCCAAACAACTGGCTTACTGATCATTACAGAATGTCCCTCTGGTCCTTCCAGCTCCCTTCCCTCACTTGTATTTGCCTGTATTTGTGAGATCAAACTGAAGTTGTAGTGTGGATTTTATTTTATAAAATGTTTCCTTATCCCTCCTCTCTTCTTCTATTCCCCACTCTGGCCTCTCACCTATTCTCATCTGCCCTACACCTCCTCTACAACCCCCCTCCTTCCCTTTCTCATATGGTCCTCGCTCCTCTCCTATCAGATTCCTTCTTCTCCGACCCTTTACCTTGCACACACACCTGGTTTCACTTATCACCCTCTAGCCACCCTCCTTCCCCTCACTCCAACTTTTTATTCTGGCCTCTTCCCTCGTTCCTTTCCAGTCCTGAAAAAGGACCTCAGCCCAAAACACCGACTGTTTATTCATTTCCATTAATGCTACCTGACCTGCTGAGTTCCTCCAGCATTTTGTGTGTGTTGCTGTGGATTTCCAGCACCTGCAGACTTTCTTATGTTTTTATTTCATACGCTATCCTCTATAACTCCAGCAAGTTAAAATTCAAACTCATTTTAAATTTTGAAAGTAATTCTTCTGTTGTAACTTGCAAATTTCCACAATCCCAATTTAACAAGTTTCCCCTATGCATCCTACACTGAGCCTTCTGTTCCTCACACAAAGCCAGACTGTAAACTCACATGGAGCGAGTTTTATGGTGTAATCTCTGCTATCATACCGAATTCAACTAAGATGCCCAAACTCACTTTACTAGGACCTACAGAGTGAGCGGTGGCACGTGTCTCAGCCTTTTCCTGATGTGAGCTGAAAGAACAGGAAAAGAACACTGCGCGCCTCACACGACTAAAATACCCAGCCCTCCATCGTGGTGTGTGACATAGTGAGGTCACGCTAAATGTCATCAAAGACGATTTTCAGGTGATGTTGGATGCAATTCTTTTTTTTTAGGTCAAATAGTTGATTATAACGTTCACAACAAAGTCACATCGTGGATTCAGAATGGGAGTGCTTGCGGGCCAAATAGCTTCACTCACAGTACACTTTACTACCCTCTCAAATGGGGGCACTGGAATGAGATTCCGCCTCCTCGTCCCCACTGGTGAATCCACTCATCTGTCGGAGTCACGCACAGAAAATGATCGAGGTAACACTGTACGTGAGCAACAGAAGACACCACTTCCATTAAAAAGTGGGGAGCATGAAATGTTCACGAGTATGATCAGCACTTCAACCTTCTGCCAAACTTTTACAGTAAATAGCAGGTGTTGGCAGAAAATCCCCAGCTGACAGAATCATCCTCATTGACAAGGCTGCTGCCAAGCAGGTAACGCTTGCTCCCGGGGCTGTGTGGTCCAAGTCGAGAGTGCAGTGCCTCGCAAGCACTGTCAGATTCCAGCTGCGCATCAACAAATCATCAGCCGCTCGGTGGAGCATTTGGTTCTTAAAATAATGAAGGAAGCGGATACCTGGCTCAGTTACTGCGGCTCTGAGACAGCGGCGTTCTTCATCCATTTTCAAACATTATTCTAGCGCAGATAAACAGAACCCGACAGATTGGCTTTGTACCCCACTGCCTTCTCTGCTCGTCAGAGTTTTATCGTATAAAGACCGCCACAGACGACAGGCCTCAGAACCACCATATTGTAGTGAAAACATCCAATCAAAATGATTGTTGAAAGCAATGTGAAACACTCAAAAAAAAACACCCTGCAAGAGGAACGATATAGAATTCACCGAGAATGTACTGCTGAGGCTTGATAAGGCATTAGTCAGGAAATACATTTGGACCCCATATCTAGGAATGGACCTGCTGGCATTGGAGGGAGCCCAGAGGGAGGTTTACAAGAATGATCCCCAAAATGAAACAGTTAACATGGGAAGAGATTTTCATGGCTCTGGCGATTAACTCACTGAAGTTTAGAAAAATGACGGTGGGGCGGGGGGGGTCAGGTGGAATCTCACCGAAACCTGCTGAGACAGACAGACAGACAGACAGACATACTTTACTGATCCCAAGGGAAATTGGGTTTCGTTACAGCCACACCAACCAAGAACAGTGTAGAAATATAGCAATATAAAAACATAAATAATTAAATAATAAGTAAATTATGCCAAGTGGAAACCAGTCCAGGACCAGCCTATTGGCTCAGGGTGTCTGACACTCCGAGGGAGGAGTTGTAAAGTTTGATGGCCACAGGCAAGAATGACTTCCTATGATGCTCAGTGTTACATCTCGGTGGAATGAGTCTCTGGCTGAATGTACTCCTGTGCCTAACCAGTACATTATGGAGTGGATGGGAGTCATTGTCCAAGATGGCATGCAACTTGGACAGCATCCTCTTTTCAGACACCACCGTCAGAGAGTCCAGTTCCACCCCCACAACATCACTGGCCTTACGAATGAGTTTGTTGATTCTGTTGGTGTCTACTACCCTCAGCCTGCTGCCCCAGCACACAACAGCAAACATGATAGCACTGGCCACCACAGACTCGTAGAACATCCTCAGCATTGTCCGGCAGATGTTAAAGGACCTCAGTCACCTCAGGAAATAGAGACGGCTCTGACCCTTCTTGTAGACAGCCTCAGTGTTCTTTGACCAGTCCAGTTTATTGTCCATTCGTATCCCCAGGTATTTGTAATCCTCCACCATGTCCACACTGACCCCTTGGATGGAAACAAGGGTCACCAGTGCCTTAGCCCTCCTCAGGTCCACCACCAGCTCCTTAATCTTTTTCACATTAAGCTGCAGAAAGTACTGAAAGGTGGAGGGAGAGTAGATGTAGAGAGGATATTTCCAATAGTGGGAGAGACTAGGGCAAGAGGGCACAGTCTCGGAATACAAGGACGCCCCTTTAGAACAGAAATGAGGAAAAATTTCTTTAGCCAGAGGGTGGTAAATCTGTGGAATTCATTGCCACAGATGGCTGGGAAGGCCAAGTGATTGAGTATATTTAAATTGCTGATTGATAGGTTCTTGATTAGCCAAGGCATCAAAGGTGATGTAAGAAGGCAGGAGAATGGGGTTGAGGGGGAAATTGCCTCATCCATGATGGTATGGTGGAGCAGACTCGATGGGCCAAATAGTCTAATTCTGCTCCTACACCTTACTGTCTTATGGTCTCGTGGTCTAAAACCAGACTAAGTCCAAGATTTAATGCTGTCATTGCTCAAGACACAATGCTTTCCCAAAATAATGTGTCATATTACAAATAACCAGGGGGTCTTTTATGCAAATAAGGTTCATCATCATGGAAGTAAGGAGCACTGTTATGCAAATGAGCAGTCTGCTTTGTTGGTCTCAATACACGGGGCAGTGGCACGTCTGCGGCAAAAAGCAACAGATGGCTTTGCACGGGGGGGGGGGGGTGGGGGGGGACCAAGGGGAATACAGTGAAAGGGTTAAAACTCAACCCCGGACTTCACTTATTTCATCCAAACCGCTGATGCATTTATTTCACAGCATTACCGGCAGGCTCAGCGACAGCTCTGGAGTTCGTCTGAGGTAGAGTGATTGGTTTGCGTGAAGTGGCGCGTGGGAGTTGGAGGGAAGGGGATGAAGCAAGGTCTATGGGGAGGAAAGCAGCATTCAGGGGCAGCTTAATCAATAGCAACAGAAGAGAATCATGCTGATCACATAACCTTTACTGTACTTAGACAATACTAGGGTTTCAAACTCAATGTGCCTTCCCAAAACATCATGGTAGGACCAAGAACTTCAAAATATCTGACTACCAATGCGAGAACAGGAACAGGTCAGGGATTCTCAAACTCCTAAGTTCCACACTATTCCAAGCAGCCGTAACTGATCTATATCTTCTCTCAGGTTCAGGCAGCAATAAAAAATACCCGCTGGGCAATTTGCTCTCCCCTTCAGGGCACAGCTCCCTCAACGTACAACCAATAGTCGGTCAGGTAAAGAACTTCCTCGTGATTAATGCAATGAGTTCAGGAGTTGACATCATACTTTTAATTTAAGCCAGATCCCACTGCTTCCTTTTGTTCCAGGACTGCAGTTTTTAAGGGCAGAATTTAGGAGGTCTGACCCTTCCTTACTTGGATTTTGAGACAGAGCTGAACGCCACTGATGTCTCGCAGGGACCAACAAGTGGAGAACATTACCGGGCAAAATTCTACTCTCTCCAACAGTCCAGGAAAGTGCCCCAAAATTTACGACACACACAGAATGCTGGTGGAACACAGCAGGCCAGGCACAGATGCTGCCAGGCCTGCTGTGCTCCACCAGCATTTTGTGTACGTTGTTTGAATTTCCAGCATCTGCAGATTTCCTCGTGTTTGCTCCAAAAATTTATGAGGCAGGTTTCAATGTTCTGTCATCACTTGCGGCTAACTGACTCAGCCAGCGGGAGAGCTCAAAATGCAGAGTAAACGTATTATCAAAGTATGTACATGTTGCATCTCGTACCCTGAGATTCATTTTCTTGCAGGCATTTCAGGAAAAAGGAAATACAATAGAATTTACGAAAAAAATATACATAGACAAAGACAGACAAACATCCAATGTCCAAAAGAAGACAAACTGAGCAAATAAAAATAAGGCTGAGAACATAAGTTGTAAAGTGCTCTTGAAAGTGAATCCGTAGATCATAGAATCAGTTTGGAGATGTGGTGAGTGAAGTCAACCATGGTGGTTCGGGAGCCTGTTGGTTGTCAGTAATAACTGTTCCTGAACCTGGTGGTGTGGGGCCTCAGACTTCTGTACCTCAAGGCAAGAAGGGAAGAGGGCATGGCCTGGATGGTGGGAGGCTTTGATAATGGGATGCTGTTCTCTTGTAGCAGTGCTGCATGCAAATGTAGCCAGTGGTGGGGAGAGCTTTGCCTGTGATAAACTGTGACGTATCCACCACTCTGCAGCCTTTTCTGTTCCTGAGCCTTCGTGTCTCCATGCCAGGCCGTGATGCAACCAGTTAGGATACTCCCCACTGTGCATCTGTAGAAGTCTGTCAAAATCTTTGGTGGCAGCCCGAATCTACGCAAATTTCTAAGGAGTAGAGGCACGGTTGTGCCTTTCTCCTGATGACAATTAAGTGCGGATCCCAGGGCAAATTCTCTGGTGAGCTCGCATCAAGGTATTTAAAGCTACTGACTCTCTGCACTTCCAATTCCCTAATGAGGACCGGCTCATGGACTTCTGGTTTCTTCTTCTTGTAGTGCCCATCATCCTCCAGCACAGGAGGTGTGGTCGGAAGTAGTGTCCGCGGTGATAGCAGAAGCGCAGTCACTCGAGTGGAGTATGATGTTCTCCTAAGGGGTTGTCTATTGGTGGGTCCTCAGGTTGCCGTAAAATTAGAGTGGATTCCCTTACTGGAGAACGCACCGCACTTGACAGATTGGGGTCACGGCCCAGTAGCATGGACTGCAAGATGACTGGAGACCTTTCAATGCTCGCAGCCTTCTTCCACCTTCACTGTCGTTGTGATACATCATCATCTTCTGTCAGGTCCTGGTTAGCTTGCTGTTGGTCAGGAGCATCCCCCTTGACCTTACCACCATGGATGACCCCACCAGGAGTTAAAACTCCAGACGGCATTGCCCTCGAGATCTCAGGAACCGACAAGCCTCTCCACCACCACGAGGTGACGACCCTTGGAGAAGTGGATTGGCCTCCAGTTCAGAAGCGAGATGCATTCAAGCCAGCGAGATCTTCAGGATGAATTTTCTGATTTTTGTAAACGTATGGGCAGTCGGCACAGGATTTTGAATCATGAATTTAAACATCTGTAATTATGCTGCCACATCAAAACATACCGCTGATTTCGTTCCTTGTTTTGCCCTTGTGATGCTCTTGAATTGATTCCCTCTGCAAACACACATTCTTAATTTGTATAGTCTACACTAGCTTTTTATCTCCCCAAGCTGGAGACAGACTTTTTAAAATGCGAGTTTCTCACACTGATGTGCTCCAGGTGATGCTCTTCCACCTCTCGTTCTGATTGCCTTCTCTCAAGTGGTCTATGCTGGTGACCTACTGCTCAGCTCATTAACCCAGTCAGTAATGGGGCAGCACAGACGTGGTCCTGAGTTAACTGCTGTTACTGCCACTGTCGGTACAGAGGGCATCCAAACGTAGGACAGACATCAATTATGTATTCTCCACCCAACCAGGCTGGAAGCCAATTTTTTACTAAATATGCAAGTTACTTGAACCTATTTCAGACACAATGACAAGCAGATGGACAGAGATAACTCAGTATGAATCCCTTGTAGGCTTTACTAAAATTGCATTGAAGGCCGGCTGTTAATACATTATTATTAGCTTTGTTTTTCGCAAACTTTGATTTTTGTCAACAACTTCAGAGTCTCCAGTTAAAAATGTTTACTCTCCTGCCACAATGATCCTTATGTGCATAACATTTCTTTTGTAAAAGAGTCAGTAAATAGAAATGTATGGATAATATCTGCCCAACTGGGCAAAGTGTTGAGTGGCATGTAACGTTCACTTGGAGCAGTGAGCCAGGAAATTCAAAACGAACCAAATGGGTAGGCAAAAGCCACAGAACCCAGTGAATGCAGTGGGCTGGGCTCCTGTGAACCAGTGCTGAGATTAATCTGAACTGGAATTGTGGCTAACAGCAGGACTCAGCAGGTTTAACAGCAGACTCATTGAATCTGAACTGGCTGTCTCAAGCCACTAACTTCAGAATGCTTTTGAAGTGCCTCAGAATACTGGCACAGCTGTTGAGTTAAACTACCAAACGCAATGTACAGAAACAAGAAAAACCAAAGTTGTCTGTTCTAACATCTGCAGAGAATTATCAAATTACTTATTCATTTCATTCATATTTCAGTAAATTACTTTTACGTGCCAATACCTTGAAGTACCAAAGTGCAGAACTACAGTATGGAGATTTATTCATAAATTTTACAGTCAACCTTCAATCAAATAACTACTTGTCAAGAGGAGGTATATCTTTATCTCCTCAGCAAGTTTGTTCCCATTTTATTGGGGTAGATCTTGCTGAAGTTTTCATATATTGGTTTGATGTGCTCAAACCAATATGACAGTATGGAATCACATTCAAGGGCTCTTCATAATATGTACTTGGTATTTATCGTTTATTTATTATTATTCATTTGTATTTGCAGAGTTTGTTGTCTTTTGCACATTGGTTGTTTGCCTGTTCTGTTGCGTGGAGTCTTACTTTGATTCTGTTGTGTTTCTGGGATTTACTCTGTATACCTGCAAGGGAATGAATCTCAGGGTTGTACATGGTGATATATATGCAATTTGATAATAAATTTACTTTGGTAGGGTTTATGCATGCAGTTTACTTATCCAACAAGCTGAATGGTTCTGAATTTTCTGCTTTTGCAATATACGAGGGGTGATTGATAAGTTCATGGCCTAAGGTAGAAGGAGTCAATTTTAGAAAACCTAGCACATTTATTTTTCAACATAGTCCCCTCCTACATTTACACACTTAGTCCAGTGGTCATGGAGCATACGAATCCCTTCTTTGTAGAAGTTGGGTGATTGAGCAGTGGTGAGCAGGGGTGATTGATAAGTTTGTGGCCTAAGGTAGAAGGGGATGAGTTATTAACTTCAAACTTTCTGCATTATCACTCAAAGAGTTGACCTGCACGTGCATGTAACGAGAGTGTCTTGGACCTCCAGGTGGTCCACAGCGGATGATTGATAAGTTCGTGACCTAGGTAGAAGGAGATGAGTTATACAGCTCTCGTTACATGCATGTGCTGTTCAACTCTTGGAGTGATTATGCAGAAAGTTTGAAGTTAATAACTCATCTCATTCTACCTTAGGCCATAAACTTATCAATCACCCCTACTGTGGACCATTTCTGGAGGTCCAAGACACCGATTTCTACAAAGAAGGGATCCGTATGCTCGACCGCTGGACTAAGTGTGCAAATGTGCGAGAAATAAATGTGCTAGGTTTTCTTAAGTTTACTCCTTCTACCTTAGGCCACAAACTTATCAATCACCCTTCGTATGTTAAAATAGAAAGACTGAGAGTGAAATAAATTATTTTCCCAATTTTCATTAATAATTCAGGATGCCCCACTAACTTTGTTGAAGGTGGGAAGGCAGAAGCACGGAAAGCCGCCACACAGTCTTGGCAGATTGGGGTCAGGGTCCATTCGCACGGAGTGCAAGGTGACTGGAGATCTCTCAATGCTGCAGGCTTCACTGTCATTATGATAAGTCCTCATCTTCTAACCAGCTCCATCGTTGAGGTCCTGGTTAGATCGCTCTTTGTCTAGAGCATCCCCCTTGACCTTACCACCATGGATGACCCCACCAGGTGTCAAACTCCGAACGGCATTGCCCTCGAGATCTCAGGAACCGACAAGCCTCTCCACCACCACGAGGTGACGACCCTTGGAGAAGTGGGTTGGCCTCCAGTTCAGAAGCGAGATGCATTCAAGCCAATGAAATCTTAAGGATGCATTTTCTGGTCTTTGTAAATGTACCAGGAAATGATGGGCAGTAGGCACAGGATTTTGAAACATGAATTTCAAATCTGCAATGTCTACTAAAATAAAAGATTTTCCCAATTTTTCATTAATGATTTAGGATACCCCACTAACTTTACACCCTATAATTTAGGACACCCCACTAACTTTACATCCCACACTGCCACATCGGTCAAATTCCAGATAACTGGCAATCTCTCATAAAACACTGTAATGTAGACCTACCTTACCAACCACATCTACAAGTGCTCCATATTCCTTCAGCCTCTGAATGGTAAATTCGGGTGTGCTATTGGGCACCAGAATGGTGGCAGGAATCTGCAGCTTTTGAGCAGCGAAGGCAGCAGCCAGGCCAGCGTTCCCTCCTGCAGAATGAAGACCCCCACAGCCATTAGAACAATGCTGACCACAGATCACTTTCACCCAGTGAGTGCACTTCAGCATGCTTTTGCAGAAAATTCAGCAGAGCCTTCCCTTGTAAGTTTGGTCTTAAGGGGTTCAGTGATCATCTGAAAAAAGACTGATTGCTTTTCAATTTAGTGTGGGGCAAAGTAAAACTAGTGCACCTCACCCCTTCACTGCCCCCCGAAACAGTCACAGAGCTTGTTATTAATAGGAACGTTGCAACAACTCCCCCCAGGAAGGGATGAGCAGCGACACCATCAATTACTTCAAAGCCCCTTTGCGGGTCACCCTTGACATGGACAAATGGTGCCACCACTCTGTCACCGAGACTACAATCACTCCCAACTACGTTGTGGCAACTCGGGCCCACGAGGTTCAAATTAGTTACCTTCTGAAGGTGGATAGTGGGTCGCTAAGGACTGGCCGAGTGAAAATCTGGCACTACGAGCATTGGCATCTACAAGACAAGTAACAAGCATTGTCCACAGCTCATTTGAACCATAAACCAGCAAGATTCAGCACCGAGACACTTCTTTATGAAATCAGCCAGTTCCTTTTTTTTGCTGCGAGCTCTGTATCTGTTCCCGTTTTCTCCTCAATGACAGTCAAAAGTAAATTTATTATCAAAGTACTTCATATCACCATATACAACCGTGAGATTCATTCTCTCCCTTAATGCTGTCAGATGGTGGTGCCAGAGTTTCGGGTCTCAGGCGAGGTTCAATTGATGTGGTTGTGGACTGGTCTCCGTATGATGTGTTTCTGACTTGCTGTTGCTCCTTTTATCATCGGGGCAGCCTGCAGAAAACGAACATTGAGCTGAACTGAACGTGCCTGGAGTCTTGTGTTTTATATTCTGTGCTTCTCACTCTTTTTTTTTTGTTGCCGTTTGCGCAATTTTTTTGCACATGGGGGGGCTGGTTTTGATGGGGGTTTTTTTTTTACGGGTGACATGGGTTTTCTCTGTTTTGTGGCTGTTTGTGGGGAAGACGAATCTCAGGTTTGTAAGCTGCATACATACTTGGATAATAAATGTACTTTAAATCTTTGAATTTTCTTGCAGGCATTTATAGGAAAATAAAGAAATAGAATAACATTTATGAAAAACTGTACATAAACAAAGGCTGTCAATCATGCACTGAGCAAAAGAAACCAAATTGTACAAAAAAAAATACTGAAAACACAAGCTGTAGAGTCTTTGAAAGTGAGTCTACAGGTTGCAGAGTCAGTTCAGAGTTGAGATGAGTGAGTTTATCCACGCCGGTTCAGGGACTTGACGGTTGTAGGATAATAATTGTTCCTGAACCTGGTGGTGTGGGACCTAAGGCTCTTGTACCTCCTGCCCAATGGTAGTAACAAGAAGGGAGCATGGCCTGGATGGTGGAGGTCCTTGATGATGGATGCTGCTTTCTTGTGGCAGCGCTCTGCGTAGATGTGTTCAATGGTAGGGAGGGCATTGCCTGTGATGGATTGGGCAGTGTCCACCACTCACTGTAGACTTTATAGAAATTAGTAATTTAATAGTCATTTAAACTATTAAATATTATTCTACTCTGTAAAATGTAATATATTCAGGCATCTGAAAGAGCTGTAGTGTATCACATCAAATTCCTGGAACCATTCCTACTAGGATGCGCTGCTTTAAGACGAACTGTGCTGCAAATGCACTTACAAATAATGGCTTTGGATTCAGGAATCCAGGCTCAGCCACAAGGGTTGAAATTAGAAGCAGCCCGAAACGTCGATTATACCCTTTCCATAGATGCTGCCTGGCCTGCTGAGACCCTCCAGCATCTTGTGTGTGTTGCATGGATTATATAGGCAGGCACAAAGGACAAACAGAGGAACCTGCGACATCTTTGAAGGATCGTCCAGCTGAGCAGGAAGGTCATTATTTGCTTGTGACAAAGGTGAAACAGGGAGTACCAAACAAAGCAGAAGAAGCATAGAAGAGAAGTGAGTCATATACCCTCTCAAGCCTGTCCTAGCATTGAATATCATGAGTGAACTCAACACCAGCTTCACTACATTCAAATCCTTAACTGACCAAATCTGATTGATCTCCATGTTGAACATCAACAGTCCACTTGGGTGGAGAGTTACAAATGTTCATAGAACCTTGGGTGAAGAAATGCCTCCTCATATTAATCCTGAAAGGCTGAATTCCTTCAGTTTCTTTCCAATCAGAGAGAAGCCCCAGAGTACCTAATTCATCACAATAACTCCAGAAGGGAAGTGAAAGAAGACACTTTGGCTTTTAATTCCTGTAGGAAAGTACACGGCCATTAGTAACTACAGGGATAGGATTCTGCTATAATGAACCATACAATATATAACTAAAAATTAATTATGAGCACCACTTCAGAACTCCATTATCAATTGGTCTTTGAATTCAATTCTGATGTCCTACGCGTCTTATTCACAGTGTGAAGATGGCTGATGTGGACTCCAGGTCCTGCCTGCTTTCGGCACCTGATTAAACATTGTCGTGTCGCAACACATCATGGAAAATACTTATAACCTTTGACTGTTTTATCCTCTCGGACTGAATCCAAATTTCTCTAACTCTTGCCATCTCCAACGGGACCCCACCACAAGCACATCTTTTCCATATCCCCCCCTCCACTTCCTGCAGGGATCACCCCCCACGCAACTTCCATGTCCATTCGTCCCTCCCCATTGATCTCCCTCCTGGTACTTACCCTAGCGAGTGGAACTGGTGCCACACCTGCCCCTACACCTCCTCCCTCACTACCATTCAGGGCCCCAAACAGTCCTTCCAGCTGAGGCGACACTTCACCTGTGAGTCTGTTGGGGTCATATACTGTGTCCAGTGCTCCCGGTGTGACCTCCTGTATATTGGTGAGACCCAGCATAGATTGGGAGACCGCTTTGTCGAGTACCTATGCTGCGTCTGTCAGAAAAAGCAGGATCTCCCAGTGTCACCCATTTCAATTCTACTTCCCATTCCCATTCCGACGTGTCAGTCCATGGCCCCCTCTACTGCCGCGATGAGGCTACACTCAGGTTGGAGGAGCAACGCCTTATATTCCGTCTGACTAGCCTCCAACCTGATGGCATGAACATTGATTTCACAAACTTCTGGTAATTGCCCCCTCCCCCCCCCGCCTCCTTCACCATTTCCTTCTCTCAAATTATCTCCTAACTTGCTCATCATCGTCCTCTGTGTTCCTCCCCTTTCTTCCATGGTCTTCTACCCTCTCCTTTCAGATTCCCCTTCTCCAGCCCTGTATCTCTTTCACCAATCAACTTCCCAGCTCCTTACTTCACCCCTCCGCCTCTTCTGGTTTCACTTGACTACCTTGTACTTCTTCCTCCTCCCCCCTCCACCTTCATGCTCTGACATCTTATCTTTTTGTTTCCAGTCCTAATGAAGGGTCTCAGCCCAAACCGTCGACTGTTTACTCTTTTCCAATAGATGCTGCCTGGCCTGCTGAGTTCCTCCAACAGTTTGTGTGTGTCGCTTGGATTTCCAGCATCTGCAGATTTTCTCGTGTGAATCCAAATTAAAATGTTTACACTGCTGAGTAAAATGATGACCACCATTCAGTTCAAATTCCACAAATCAGCAACGTCTACACAACTCATTTTAAGCAAGTTCTTAAATCACACTGGATCAAATTTAGATTTTAAAACTTATTTTTATTTATTGAGATACAGCGTCCTTCGGCCTTTCAAGTCGCCCCCCCCAGCAACCACTTGATTTAACCGTAGTCATGGGACAATTTAACCCTAATCATGGGACAATTTACAATGACCAATTAAGCTACTAACCGGTACAGAGGAAACGCATGCACTCACAAGGTGAATGTACAAACTCCTTACAGACAGAGATGGGAATTGAACTCGGGGTCTCCGGTACTGTAAAGCGTTATGCTAACCACTATGCCACTATGCTGCCCCATTTAGTTCTGATTATCTCAAGAGGCATCAGTACAATTACAAGGAATTAAATACTCACTAGTAACTTGGTACTTACCGGAAGAACATACGAAATGTTTGCAGCTTTCCTCTGCTGCCTGAAAAAGGGAAGAACAGTTTTATTTACAACCCAGGCATGAATATAAATTCAAAATGCCTTTTCACATGAAACAGAATTAAGGCTGCCTACTTAGGTACTGCTTACCTTTTGACACAAATGTCCTATGCCTCTTATCTTAAAGGATCCTGCTGGCTGCACATTCTCGAGTTTCATGTAGACTGTGGTCCCTGCTACCTTTGAGAGAGCCAGGCTTTTATGCAGTGGTGTGCAGATGTGGAAGCCTTTTTGGTCTGTTGATGCCATTACCTGCCAAGTGAACATTAAAGTCAACGAATTAACAACCTTTCCTAAAGCCAGAACTATAACTCGTTGTCTTTTCAAATTCTTTCAATTCTAATCTTTGTCCCCTGCTTTTACACAACTTATTCCAGCTGTGAGGGCAAGAGAAAGCCTTATGCATCCCCTCCTGATGAAACGAGACTGAGGACAGCCTTGGCGATGCATGGCTTTCTCCACACTCTCTGCACTAGTTCAACGACAACTTCCCCATTTCGATCTTATGTTCCACTAAGCAATTCGGAGCACATAAATGAGCAAAGAGACAGTATCATACAAACTGCTGCAGGCATTTCAGAGAAAGCAACACCAAAGGGAGGACAAATGATTAAAGACAAAAATCAGGTTTAAAACAAAGTTCTCTTCATTCCTGCTTCAGAGTGCTCCCCCAGTGCTTCCCTTAACCTCGTGTGAATGCTTAAATTCATGGTAAATACAGATATAGGACATGCAGAAGTGAATCATATGTATTTATCGAACATTTAATTGTAAGACCATAAGGCACAGGAGCAGAATTAGGCCATTTGGCTCAAAAAAATATCTACTCCACCATTCTATCACGGCTAATTTATTATCCTTCTCAACCCCATTCTCCTGCCTTCTCCCCATAACCTTTGACACCCTGACTAATCAAAAACCATCAACCTCTGCTTTAAATATATCCAGTGACTTGGCTCCCACAGCATCACATTCAAAAGAATTATGTATATCAAGAATATTATTATGACAAAGAAGATGCAAACCTTTAAGCCTATCCCTGGAGAATACAACAAGCACAGTGCCAAAAAATCACATCCCTTTGTTTAATCTGTACCACCTCTTGGGACCAAAAAGAAAGACATTTAAGCACGGTTATTCTTTAAAATCGAGCAAATATAATATCCTGCTTCAAAGACCAGATCATTTGTCTACGGCAGAATATTGTCCAGGACAACAAAGCTCAAAGTAAGTTTTATTATCAAAGTACATTTATGTAACCCTGAGATTCATTTTCCTGTGGGCATACTCAATAAGTCTACAGAATAATAACCATAACAGAATCAATGAAAGACCACCCAACCAGGGTGTTCTACCAGAGTGCAGAAGACAACAAACAGCGCAAATGCAAAAACAACAACAATAATAAATAAATAAGCATCGAGAATGTGAGATGAAGAGTCCTTGAAAGTGATCTGTTGGTTGTGGTAAGTTTTCTATCACGGAGCAAGTAAAGTTGAATGAAGTTATCCCCTTTTGGTTCAAGAACCTGATGGCTGAGGGATAGTAACTGTTTCTGAGCCTGGTGCTTTGAGTCCTGAGGCTCTCGTACCTTCTTGCTGTCGGCAGCAGCCAGAATAGAGCAAAGTCCTCCGATATTGTCTTTTTAATTCCTTCTCACAATAATATCAAAACAAAGCAATAACACACTCCCTAAACACAGCACAGAGAGTCATCCAATTAAGCACTTTTGACGCAGCTACTATTTGCCAATGTTGAAATAGCAGCATTGGCAACAAGCTGAGATCTGACACAAAGCTGTGTGAAAGTGAGCATATTATTTGTTTTTGATGATGACAGATGAAATGCTGTTCGCCAGAGACTGGGGAAAGCTCATCTACCCTTCTTGCCAAGAGTGACAACGAATGCTGCATTTTTTTTTTTCCGCATTCACCAGAGCAACAGAGAGAATCTGAAGTTGAATAAATCATCAGGATGTCACTTTGAACAATGCAGATGTCCCTCGGTAATGCTGAGGTTTTGAGTCAACCCATGATATTATCACTCGGGTAAAAAAATGGGCAGTGCTGATACAGTGCTCATCTACTGTGGGGAAATGTGGCTTTGTAGCCACAAGAAAGTTTGCACACTTACTGTAGTAGGTGTGGTGAACTACATATACCTGTCTGGACACGCCCCCCCCCCCCACCACTGACTGCTCCTGTGGCTCCTCCCACAGACCGTGGCTCCTCCCATGGACCCCAGTATAAAGGCAATTGGAGGCACAGCCCCGGCCTCAGTCTCCAGGATGTTGTGTGGTGGTCACTTGCTGCTCGTTCTTTCTTCCAGCCAATAAAAACCTATATCTCGCCTCACGTCTCCGAGAGTTATTGATGGTGCATCAGTAGGCAAGAAGTTGGAGCAAACAATTCTATGGAAGTTTTCAAAAGTACAAAGATGCCACACATTGGGCTATATGCTTTGCATTCAGAATAACTTAGTGTCGATTCCTACTCTCTAACCCAGGTGAGGGAGACTGTGTAGCTAGAATACGATTTTAGTTAAAAATCCCCTTTAAGAGTACCGTTTGCAAGCAGCAGTTTGCAGGTTACTGGGGCCTGCGCCTTTAACACTTACAGTAAGTGCTTATAGACAGAATCTACCTCTCAGCTTTAAGCTTGGACAATAATGAGCAAAACTCAACACTGCTACAACAATTCTGCAAATTTTCCTAAGGTAACTTTATGCTGCTGCGTCATGTTGGACTTTGCGGAGGTAAAGAGAGATCTTAGTTATTCAGTAATCAGATTCCCCTTCAAGATTCAAAGTGCATTTATTATCAAGGAATGCATAAATTATACAACCCTGAGATTAGTTTGCTTACAGGCAGCCACAAGGCAAGAAACCCAAAAGAACCCAATAAAAAAAATTAAAGACCAACCCCCAACCCTTTGCGACCATAGAAAGGGGGAAAAAAACACAAATCACGCAAACAACAGAAGCAAGAAATAACAACAGCATTCTGAAACAAACTGAGTCCTTAGATCCAAATCCTGGAGTAGGCCCAAAGCCTTAGTATTCAGTTCATCAGGTAAGCAGGGCAAATAGCTGCAACATTCACAGACATGAAGCACAGTAGCTGGAGACAAACTCAGTGTCACAGAGAGAGGAGGCCTCAGTCTATCCAAGCTGGTACTTAAATTGTCCGAGCAGCAGATCATACCTCACGTTAGGACCCAGACTCCGCCACGGTGAATCACTCTAGAGGGGCTTAGATTTTGCTGCAGAAGAAGCTGTTCTCAGCCTCCCCTGCACCCAGGCTTGTTGGGTGGGTATCGAAACCACTCTGCCCCGTCTTCCCCTCTCCGAATCGCCCACTCCAACCAGCACGGCTCCGACTCCAAGTGCATCCATTTTGCAGCGCATCAGCAGGGCACATCTCTCAAGTTCGGTTTGCCTTCGCTCGCCTCTTCATTGTTTGCGGTGATAGTTTACCACAATTTACTTCAAAAAAAATGTGTTATTAGTAATGTTATGAATCAAATTTCTTCGCTTTCGAACCACCAGTAAGCTGTCGCACAGCTTCAGTAGCGCCATCTCAAACCGGGTAATGAGTGCACAATCAAAGGGTTTTGGTTTGGGGGCTAAAGATAAAACACTGGCCAAGATAGTCATGCTAATAAAACCCTGTTTCGACACCTCTAGCGATCTGCACCGTACCGCGAGGCAGAAGTGGGCAACCTGACTAGGCGCTCAGACCGCATCAGCAGCGCAGGGAGCTACGGAGGCACCTCAGCGCCGTGCAATTCCCAGACACCGGCTCGGCCCCCAAACCCTGCAGTCTCGAATTTCATCAAGTTCTAACGTCAAATAGCAGGCTGACATGCATTTATTCTTCAGGTGGAGGACTTTTCTCGAGGAGCCATTGAAACGCTTACCTGTGCCTTGGAAACATATCCAGTGGAAGATCACTGTTTGACCCTTGGAATCGAGTGGGATGACCCAGAGCCTGTTTAAATTCTTGCTATTGGCCTGGGCTAAGTCGAATTTGGTGAGAGGCTTGGGTTAAAGTCTCACTAATTCCTGGGCCGGGTTAAAGTCTGGCTTGGTTACCAGTCAGCATTAAAAATCTGTTCTGGCCCTTTAACGTCTCACGTCCGCATCCCAAAGGCTGTCAGGATGGGCAGTAAGTGCCAACCTCTCCAATGCAATCACACCTGTACTGTAGTGTGCTGGCCTGAACTACACACTGTGATGAACTAAATATACCTGTCCGGACTGCTCCTGTGGCTCCTCCTACAGACCCCTGCTGACTGCTCCTGTGGCTCCTCCCACAGACCCCCTGCTGACTGCTCCTGTGGCTCCTCCCACAGACCCCTGCTGACTGCTCCTGTGGCTCCTCCCACAGACCCCCTGCTGACTGCTCCTGTGGCTCCTCCCACTGACCCCCTGCTGACAGCTCCTGTGGCTCCTCCCACAGACCCCTGCTGACTGCTCCTGTGGCTCCTCCCACAGACCCCTGCTGACAGCTCCTGTGGCTCCTCCCACAGACCCCTGCTGACAGCTCCTGTGGCTCCTCCCACAGACCCCTGCTGACTGCTCCTGTGGCTCCTCCCACAGACCCCTGCTGACTGCTCCTGTGGCTCCTCCCACAGACCCCTGCTGACAGCTCCTGTGGCTCCTCCCACAGACCCCTGCTGACAGCTCCTGTGGCTCCTCCCACAGACCCCTGCTGACAGCTCCTGTGGCTCCTCCCACAGACCCCTGCTGACTGCTCCTGTGGCTCCTCCCACAGACCCCTGCTGACTGCTCCTGTGGCTCCTCCCACAGACCCCTGCTGACAGCTCCTGTGGCTCCTCCCACAGACCCCTGCTGACTGCTCCTGTGGCTCCTCCCACAGACCCCTGCTGACTGCTCCTGTGGCTCCTCCCACAGACCCCTGCTGACAGCTCCTGTGGCTCCTCCCACAGACCCCTGCTGACAGCTCCTGTGGCTCCTCCCACAGACCCCTGCTGACAGCTCCTGTGGCTCCTCCCACAGACCCCTGCTGACTGCTCCTGTGGCTCCTCCCACAGACCCCTGCTGACTGCTCCTGTGGCTCCTCCCACAGACCCCTGCTGACAGCTCCTGTGGCTCCTCCCACAGACCCCTGCTGACAGCTCCTGTGGCTCCTCCCACAGACCCCTGCTGACTGCTCCTGTGGCTCCTCCCACAGACCCCTGCTGACTGCTCCTGTGGCTCCTCCCACAGACCCCTGCTGACAGCTCCTGTGGCTCCTCCCACAGACCCCCTGCTGACTGCTCCTGTGGCTCCTCCCACTGACCCCTGCTGACTGCTCCTGTGGCTCCTCCCACAGACCCCTGCTGACTCCTCCCACAGACCCCCTGCTGACTGCTCCTGTGGCTCCTCCCACTGACCCCTGCTGACTGCTCCTGTGGCTCCTCCCACAGACCCCCTGCTGACTGCTCCTGTGGCTCCTCCCACAGACCCCCTGCTGACAGCTCCTGTGGCTCCTCCCACAGACCCCTGCTGACTGCTCCTGTGGCTCCTCCCACAGACCCCTGCTGACTGCTCCTGTGGCTCCTCCCACAGACCCCCTGCTGACAGCTCCTGTGGCTCCTCCCACAGACCCCTGCTGACAGCTCCTGTGGCTCCTCCCACAGACCCCCTGCTGACAGCTCCTGTGGCTCCTCCCACAGACCCCTGTATAAAGGCGATTGAGGCCTGAGCCCGGCCTCATTCTCCAGGATGTAGTGTTGTTCATTCTTCCAGTCAATAAAAGCCGATATCTCGCGTCTTATGTCTCAGAGTGAGTTATTGATGGTGCATCACACACAATACCCTGAATGTCGTTCAAACAACATTTAATACAACTGTGAATACAAATGGCAGCCTTCTTCTTAAACTTAACACGGGGTAAATGAAGGCAGACATACCATCCACCTTCCTCACACCCTGCCTATCTGCATTGCCACTTTCAGGGTCTAATGCATTTGTACCCCCTAAGTCTCTCTGTTCAGTAACACTCTCCAAGCCCCTGTAATTCACTGTGTATATCCTGCCCTGATTTAACTTCCCAAAACACACCCCTTTGCACTTGCCCGAGTTAAATTCTAGTCCTGATGAAGGGTCTTAACCCGAACCCTCAACTGTTTAAAGTTCAAAGTAAGTTGTATTATCAAATTACATTATGTTACCATGTAAAACCCTGAGATTCATTTTCCTGTGGGCATACTCAGCAAACCTATAGAATAGTAAGTATTCCTTTCCATTGATGCTGCCTGACCTTCTGAGTTCCTCCAGCATTTTGAGTGTGTTGCTCTGGAGTTCCAGCATCTGCACAACCTCTTGTGCCATTCTCTTGCCTGCTTTCCCAGTTGACCTAACACCCTATGGTAACCGTGGACAACCTTCTTCACCGTCCACGATACCACCGACTCTTGCGTCATCGTCAGACCTTGAATCATGCCCCCTGCATTCTCATCCACATTTAAAGCTCTTCAAAGCAGATTTTCTAACACTCGCTGGAGACCAGAGCACGACCTTCAAAATGATATTTTTGGCTTAATTAATTTCTTCAGGTCAGACATCTCCCCGATTGTTCTCTGGATCCTTGAAAGAGCATCTGCCGTTTCTCTGTATTATTTCCAGCAACTGTGGCCAATTCGACTAAAATTCCTCTCTCCTGCTCCCTGTAGGAGACGCTGCTACCACCTGATCATCAATCCTATAATTTCTCAACCTCGGAGTGTCCAGTCCCTGGCAGCGGTATTTGCGATATCAAAACGCTCCGCGCCACTGCTGGGATTTAGATGACATATTAGCAGGGCTGACAGCTGCTGGCCCTCATTACTGGAGGTGCTGCTCCATCGGCCAGCCTGCTGTTTGACCAGTACAATACCCAGAAACCAGCAATCTGCGAGGCTAATGGGCTCTCACGGCAAGTCTCAAATTCCTTAAGCAACGCTCAGTTAACCCTTAAACAGTGGCCCGAATGCAAACACTTGGCTTATTGTTGCAAGTTATAGTAATCATTAAATTTGCAAAGGAAAGCCTAAGCTGGCACCCTTCCACTTTTAAAACCATCTGCTATAAATGATGAGCTTGGCAAAGAAGCAAATGCACTCCATGAGAAAACTATCATTGCCAACTTCAGTGGATTGCCTGGTTATCATGGTCTTTCTAATTTAAACTCTGAATAAATCAGATGTAAATCTGGGCTCTTCTTCATTTTCATTTATATCATCTCTGATTCAGAGCACACAGTGTTACGATGATGTCAGACTGCAGTAAATTTATAGCACATTCCAAGAGACTGTAATATACAGGAACATCAGCTCCGTGAGCTTTCAGTCTCACAGATTTATATAAAAATGCCAATATAAGTGGACATTATCTCACGAGAAACATGAGCTTCAGACTCACACTATTAACCCCTGATACACTTTCCGTCTGTTCCACTCCATGCATGGGACAGTATAATTAACTTTCATGCTTTCACCTCTAATGGGTTGAAGATTTCTCCCCTGTACTTGCAGAAGTGATGCTGTATCTTGCTTCCAAGCTGCTGACAGTAATGTAACAATGGCTGAATTCTTAGATAATGACATATGTTTCTTGAACCAAAGGGGATAACTTCATTTGCCCCATCATTGAAATGCCTGATTGAAATTTTTTGAGGATGTGACTAAACTCGTTGATGAAGATACAGCAGTAGATGTAGTGTATATGGGTTTCAGCAAGGCATTTGATAAGGTACCCCATGCAAGGCTTATTGAGAAAGTAAGGAGGCATGGGATCCAAGGGGACATTGTTTTGTGGATCCAGAAATGGCTTGCCCACAGAAGGTAAAGAGTGGTTGTAGACGGGTCATATTCTACATGGAGGTCAGTCACCAGTGGAGTGCCTCAGGGATCTGTTCTGGGACCCTTACTCTTCGTGATTTTTATAAATGACCTGGATGAGGAAGTGGAGGGATGGGCTAGTAAGTTTGCTGGTGACACAAAGGTTGGAGGTGTTGTGGATAGTCTGGAGGGCTGTCAGAGGTTACAGTGGGACATTGATAGGATGCAAAACTGGGCTGAGAAGTGGCAGATGGAGTTCAACCCAGATAAGTGTGAAGTGGTTCATTTTGGTAGGTCAAATATGATGGCAGAATATAGTATTAATGGTGAGAATCTTGGCAGTGTGGAGGATCAGAGGGATCTGGGGTTCCGAGTCAATAGCATGCTCAAAGCAGCTGCACAGGTTGAACAAACACGAGGAAATCTGCAGATGCTGGAAATTGTGTGTGTTGCGCAGGTTGACTCTGTGGTTAAGAAGGTGAATGGTGTATTGACCTTCATCAATTGTGAAATTGAATTTAGGAGCCGACAGGTAATGTTGCAGCTATATAGGACCCTGGTCAGACCCCACTTGGAGTATTGTGCTCAGTTCTGGTTGCCTCACTACAGGAAGGATGTGGAAGCCATAGAAAGGGAGCAGAGTAGATTTACAAGGATGTTGCCTGGATTGGGGAGCATGCCTTATGAGAATAGGTTGAATGAACTCGGCCTTTTCTCCTTGGAGCGAAGGAGGATGAGAGGTAACCTGATAGATGTGTACAAGGTGATGAGAGGCATTGACTGTGTGTATAGTCAGAGGCTTTTTCCCAGGGCTGAAATGGTTACTACAAGAGGACACGGGTTTAAGGTGCTGGGGAGTAGGTACAGAGGAGATATCAGGGGTATGTTTTTTACTCAGAGAGTGGTGAGTGTGTGGAATGGGCTGCCGGCAACAGTGGTGGAGGCGGATACTATAGGGTCTTTTAAGAGGCTTTTAGATAGGTACATGGAGCTTTTTAAAATATAGTGCTATAGGTAAGCCTAGTAATTTCTGAGGTAGGGACATGTTTGGCACAACTTTGTGGGCTGAAGGGCCTGTATTGTGTTGTAGGTTTTCTATGTTTCTATTCTCAACCAATGGACTCACTTTCAAAGACTCTACATCTCATGTTCTCGATATTTACCGCTTATTTAGTTATTATTCTTTTGTTTTGCATTTGCACATTTTGTTGTTTTCTGCACTCTGGTTGAACATCCAAGTTGGGTGGTCCTGCATTGATTCTGTTATAGTTATTATTCTACAGGTTTATTGAGTATGAGCGCAAGGGAATGAATCTTAGGGTTGTATATGGTGACATATGTGTACTTTGATAATAAATTTACTTTGAACTTTGAAGGCTAATGAATAGGTACGGAAAAAGCTGCAGAGAGTTTTAAACTTAGCCAGTTCCATCATGAGCACTAGTCTCCCCACCGCCAAGAACATCTTCAAAAGGCGATGCCTCAAGGCGGTGACCCTCCCCATCCAGGACGTGCCCGCTTCTCATGACTACCATCAGGGAAGAGGTACAAGAGCTTGAAGACACACACTCAAAAGTTCAAGAATAGCTTCTTCCCCTCACCCATCAGGTTTCTGAATGGACAATGAACCCATGAATGTAACCTCACTTTTTCCACTCTTTGTTTTGTTTATATTTCTTATTGTAACTCATAGTAATTTTTATTGTAACTCCTACTGCATCGTACTGCTGCCACAAACAACAAATTTCACGACATATGTTAGTGATAAACCTGATTCTGACTGGATTGAATTAAAGGAACTTCCTGTTTTCTTTATCACTTTGCAAGGATTTTGCCAGGACTGAGGGGATTGCGTGATGGAGAGAGACTGTGTACATTGGCACTTTTTGGGACATAGGAGACTGAGGGCTGATCTTACAGGGGTGCACACAATCATGAGGGGCATAGATTGGATCATTGCACACTGTCTTTTGCCCAGAGTACATTACAGGACATTGGCTTAGAGTGGGAAGGGAAGACTTAATAGGGACCTGAGGAGCAATTTTTTTTCTCACCCAAAGGGTGGTCAGTAAATGGAATGAGCTGCTAGAGGAAGTGGTTGAGGCAGGTACCGGTATATTAGCTACATGTAAAAGGAACTCGGATGGGTACATGGATAGGAAGGAACATTTTGGAGCAGGGTTTCCCAAAGGTTTTTTTAATGCCATGGACCCCTAACATTAACCGAGGAACCTGTGGACCCCAGTTTGGGAACTCCTGGTTTAGAGGGACATTGGCCAAACACAGGAAAAGACGAGCATCTTTGAGAATCTTAGTTGGGCCAAAGGGCCTGTTTCTGTGCTGAATGACTGTAGCTACTTTAAAAGAGGCTGCAAAAGATGACATTTCTATGGCTAGCTGGAGGGAAGATGGATGGGTAATTCTAATGCCAGTCAAGCTTGATGTAAGCATCCAGCAATGATTTTACTGCCACCCATCCTTCAATAACAGCATCCTCAGTCGCTCAGTGGCTGCACGCTTGTGTGGGTCAGAAGCTGATTCAGTTCAGGGATTTGATCTAGACAGTTAAATCAGTTCAGAACCAAGGGAGTGCTACATCATCAGAAATTAGTATAAACATGAGACATTAAGTAAACCTGTTCTTTAAGCAGGATGTAAAAGTGTTCATGGCATAATTCAAAGAAGGAAAGGGAATCTTCTCGTGTCCTGGATAAAGCAGCCTTCAAACAAATCAGTGCAGTTGATGGACTCTGATCTGGAAATTCACCGAGGTGTGGCTCATTGGCTGCCCAATAAACCCAGAGGCATTTTGGTTCTGGGCTTGCTACCTGTCAGTGCAGAAGTGCACGAGGTCCAACACTACATTTACCACAGATTCCCTCACACAAGCCAAGACCATTTCCTTTGTACAGTGCATGCAAAGGCAGGTCAGGAACTGGTTCTAGTTCAAGGTGGCGGGCGGTCAGAGGGATAGGTTGAATTGTGGGATTGTTGGGAAAGTGTTAGGTGCCGGCAAACAGGAATAGGGTAACTGGTCAGTTAGTGAGAGCTGCAGTCGGAAGTGAGGAGCAAGACGGGGGCATGCAATCAGTGGTTGGGGGACAATTGTACAACGGTCGTCCACGTGTACCAACATGCTGCAAAAAGCTTGCCTTGTAGACTGTCCATACAGAGCAATCCATTACAACAGTGCCTTGAGGCAGTACAAGGTAAAACTGTAACAGAGAAACTGCAGCATAGGTGTAAGGTCATAATAAGGTAGACTGTGAGGTCAAGAGTCCATCTTATCGTACTAGGGAAACATTCAATTATTTAATGATAGCAGGTTAGAAGCTGTCCTTGAGCTCGGTGGGAGCTCTGTCCGATGGGAGAGGGGAGAATGTCCAGGTGGGGTCTTAGATTATGCTGGCTGCTTTACCGAGGCAGTGAGAAGTGTGGACTGAGTCCATTGAGGGAGGCTGATTGCTATGATAACTCTCTGCAGTTTCCTGTGGTCCTGGACAGAGTCGCTGCCATTCCAAGCCATGATGATCCTGATGGGATGGGATTGTACATGGATAAAAATTGCTGGAAGACACAGGAGAAGTGCCAAATTTCCTTACCCTCCCGAGAAAGTAGGGATGCAGGTGCACGTTCTTGCTTGTAGTCTTAACATGGTTGGACCTGGACAAGCTATGAGCGATACTCACTCCTAGGAACTTGAAGCTGTCAACCCCCTCAATCTCAGCTCTATTGCGGAGGTGTTGCTGGGTTATCTGAATCAGAATCAGGTTTATGGCATATGTAATTTAATTAGTTACTTTGTGGCAGCAGTACATAGCAATATATAATAAAAACTAAAAATTACAGTTAAGTAAAGTAAATTAAATAAGTAGTGCAAAAAGAGTGGGGGAAATACTGAGGTAGTGTTCAAGGATTCATTGTCCATTCAGAAATCTGATGGTGGAACAGAAGAAGCTGTTCCTGAAACGTTGAGTGGGTGTCTTCAGGCTCCTGTACCTCTTTCTTGATGGTAGCAATGAGAAAGAGAGCGTGTCCTAGGCAATGAGAATCTTAATAATGGATGCTGCCTTTTTGAGGCATTGCCTTTTGAAGTTGTCCTGGATGCTGGGGAGGTGAGTGCCCATGCCGGAGCTGGCTGTGTTCACAACTTCCTGCAGCTTTTTCTGATCCTGTGCAGTGGCCCCTCCATACCAGACAGTGACGCACCCAGTTAGAATGCTCTCCATGTTATGTCTGTAGAAATTTGTGAGTGCCCTTGGTGACATACCAATTCTCAAACTCCTAATGAAATATAGCTGTTGTCGTGCCTTCTTTGTAACTGCAGTGATGCTTTGGACCCAGGATAGATCCTCAGAGATATTGACACCCAGGATCTTCCAAATGCTCACCATTTCCTCTACTAATCCCTCGAAGAGAATTGTGTGCGTGTTCTCCCAATTTCCCCCTCCTGAAGTCTACAATCAGTTCCTTAGTCTGATTGACTCTGAGTGAAAACTTGTTGCTGAAACACCACTTAACCAGCTGATCTATCTCGCTTCTGTACACTTCCTCATCACCTGTCACCGTTTGAAATTCTGTCAACAATAGTTGTGTCGTCAGCAGATTTGTAGATGGCGTGTGAGCTATGCCTAGCCACACGACCATGGGTATAGAGAGAGCAGAGCAGTGGACTGAACAATCGTTCATGAGGTGTGCCGGTGTTGACTGTCAGCACTGAGCTGTTATGTTATTTCCAATCCACACAGAATGTGGTCTCCCGCTAAGGAAGTCAAGGATCCAGTTGTAAAGGGAGGTACAGAGGCCCAGGTTTTGGAACTTGTTGATTAGGACTGAGGGTATGATTGTGTTGAATGCTGAGCTGTGGTCAATAAAGAGTAGACTGATGTAGGCATTGCTATTGTCCAGGTGATCCAAGGCCGACTGGTCAGCCAGTGAGATTGCATCTGATTGTGGCGATAGGCAAATTGCAGCAGGTCCAGCTCCTTGCTTAGGCAGGAGCTGATTCTAGCCATGACAAACTTCTCAGTTGATGTGAGTGCCACTGGCCGACAGTCATTGAGACAGCCCACCCTGCTCTTCTTGGACACTGGTATGATTATTGCCCTTTTGAAGCAGGAGGATACGACAGTAGTGAGAGGTTGAAGACGTCCTTGAACAATACCACCAGTAGTTGGCAAGGTTTTCAGAGCCCTACCGGGTACATCTTGTGAGGGTTCACCTTCTTGGAAGATGTTCTGAAGTCAGCCTCTGAGACAGAGATCACAGCTGCAGGGATCTGCTCAGCCGTTGTTTTATTCTCCTTTTCAAATCCATACTGATTGCACCCTATTGTTTGGGAAGTCAAGGCTCAGGTTGCAAAGGGAGGTGTTGAGTCCCAGCTCCTGGAGGTTGGAGATTAGTTTGCTTGGGATTATAGAATTAAAGGCAGAGCTGTAGGTAATACACAACAGTCTAACTCAAGAGTCTTTACTGTTCAGATACTCCACAGACAAGTGTATGGCCAAAGAGATAGCATCTGCTATAGACATCTTTCAATAGTAAGTGAATTGTAGGGTCAAGGTTGTCTGGGTGGCTGGAGTTAATGTGTGCTATGACCACCCTCTCAAAAGATTTCAGGATGGTGGATGTCAGAGTCACTAAGGCATGTTATCTAGTTTGTCTTACTATTAGGATGATATTGGTCTTCTTGAAGCACGTGGGAACCTCAGATTGAAGCAGAGAGAGCTGAAAAATGTCCGCAAATACCCCTGGCAGCTGAACTGGCCTCTGCCAGGGAAACCATCTGGGTCAGATGCTTTCTCTGAGTTCTCTCTCCAGAAGACCAACCTTTCATCTCAAGTAGGAGCTGTAGATTCAGGTACCCTGGAGGCCGTCAGGGTAGGTGGTGACATGCCTTTTCATCTCTGTTCAAAGTGTGCATAGAATTAAGCTCATCAGGAATGGATATACTGCTGCTGGCAAGCCCACCTGTCTTCATCTTTTAGTCTGTTATATAATGCAATACCTGCCATAACCATGGCTGGTCTGGGACACAGTTTTGGACTAACTTATCTCTTGGTATCCCGGTTGCTTTACAGGAGTCATATCCTGATTTCTCGTAAAGATCAGGGGTCCCCGATTTGATGGCTACAGACCTAGACTTCAGTAGGGTGTGGATCTTCCAGTTCTCCTATGGTGTCCAGATGGCCTCTTTGGGACACAGTCCTCCACACACTTGCTGATGAGCCTATGAAGATGGTGACATACTCATCTAGGCTGGCTCGTGAGTCTTTGAACATTTCAGGCCGAGACCCTTCTTCAGGATTTCCAGTATCTGAAGACTTTTTCGTGTTTCCTCTCAATACCTTGTTGAGCCCTCAAAGAATTTTGCATGTTCTAATGAGGTCAGCTTTCATTATTCCAGAACTCGCCAAGGCCTACCCACTGTTTAATTTCTCTTCAAATGATACACCTGGCATTCTAGGAAGCAGTCTGGAGAACCTTTGGTGCACTTCCTCTGTGAAAAATATATCCCTTTTCAGGTAAAGAAACCAAAGTTATACAGCCCTCATTACAGCTGGAAGCTCCAGAAGAGTCTATTCAGAATACATGTTTTTTTTTGGTATTCAAAAAGCATCCTATTGTTTTCTTTGGAAAGGGACTTCATAGGTGAACTTTGTTTCTGCTTGCCCTTCCTTTTTCCTTTTTATTCTTCATTACCCTCTCATTCCTAGTCTTCTCCTCACCTGCCCATCTGCTTTCGCTCCTTCTTCCAAGGTCCACTTGTCCTCACCTATTTCCTTCCTCTTCAGTCCTTTAACTCATCCCCCTATCCCCCTCACCTATTTCCTTCCTCTTCAGTCCTTTAACTCATCCCCCTATCCCCTCTTACTTCATCCCACCTCCCCCAGCTTGCCCCTTACCTGGTCTCACCTATCACCTGCCAGCTCGTACTACTTCCCGTGCCCTCACTTTCTTATTCTGGCATCTGCCCCCTTCCTTTCCAAACCTGATGAAAGGTTTCAGTCCACTCCATTGATGCTCCCTGACCTACTGAGTTCCTCACGGTCGCCAACCTTTTTAAGCCCAAGATCCCCTACCTCGGCCTTAGTGAAAGGCAAGATCGACCTACTAAATCGTTTAGAGAAACAACAGCTCAGATTGTACTTCCAACTTGAAGCCTTTTATTTGGGCTAATTGTATTTGAATTACATAAAATTATTTTGTCAAATTTTCAAATTAATTAAACCAAGAAAATACTGTAACTAGCATATCAAATAGGCCATAGCTGTCTTTAAGAATATTACAATACTTAAAAACCTTTAGTTCTAAGTTTCTTTATTTAATTTTATTTCAACACGAAAAATAAATGAAGAATTATTAATGAATAAATATTGGTGACTTACACGAAGTGATACTTCAACAGCAGCCTTATTTTGAGCAGCATGTTTTGTGAAAAACGATTGCTGGGCCTTCAACCCCGATTTCAGCTCCTCAACTTTCCTGACAGCGATTGCGCTCTTTGGGGGTTAGGAGTCTTTAAATTTCTGGTGGTTGGTGTTGTGGTGCCGCTCCAGATTCCCTCTTTTAGTCAGTGCTTGTGTTTGGTGGCACAACGTACACACACACACTTGTCTTTCACCAAGGTAAATAGAAATTCCTCTTCCCATTCTGCATGGAATTTGTACGTTTTCGCCTTCTTTCGTGGAGCCTCCGCCATGCTAGCTAGCTACCTTGCAGGATATCACCAGCAAGTGCCCTATATTGATGTTCGCGACAGTCTGTACTCTAATTTAATTAGTCACTTTGATGTAGCACAACTACGCTGAAAAAATACAACAGCTAAATCAAGAGAGAGGCGCTAACTTTTCAGTAAAAACGAAAATTAATGCTAATTACTAGCACACTATCCAAAATGCTAAACATGAATTCACGCTATCAAAGGCAAAAAAGTCGAAAGAAAGAGCAGTACAACTGATCAAACTTTTGCATAACTGACGTAATATAAATAGCAATTTAGAGTCAAAACCGATTAAAGTTGATCAAATTTTTGTTAAGTCATGAGACATTTAAACCCACACGTGTTGTTTTCTCTCGCCATTGGACAGTTTGCCCGTTTGTTCGTTTATGTTTGAGATAAACGAAGCTCTTCCCCCGCTCCAAGGAATTTTGACAGACAGCGGCAATAGTCACACGATGTCAGCACACATATGACACGCGACGCTGGGCAGTGGAAAAAGAGAACCGCAAACACCGTAAGTGTGGGTTAAAAACGACTCACATGTGCGTTCTAGGGGTAAAATTTGCTTTTGCATCAAAAGGTTTATCAGGCATAATGTAAACGTGTATTTATTTTTCTTTTTTTTTCGGGATCTGCTGGGAGAGTCTCGAAGATGGACCGGCCGGTCGCGATCGACTGTTTGGCGACCACTAAGTGGATTTCCAGCATCTGCAGAACCTCTTGTGCCTATGAGAAGCTAACTTGTTTCTTTTTTTTTTGGCCATCTATAACGACTTTGACATCACGCAACTGTCGCCGTCGACTGGTTTCTGTTCTGAAGAGAAAACTTTCACCCCAGAGCTATATCCCAATAATAGATATAAAACCATTTTTGTTTTTATACTCATTTGGTGTCAATACAAGTGCTGTTTTGAACATGCTTTTAAAAGTTTTGCCTTAGTTCCTATTTACTGTGGCTGCATAAACTGCATTCTGTAGAGCAGATACCACTTTGCTGTACACCTCAACTGACTGACATAGCAACAACATAAATGCAAAGGATTTTGGCAGGGCCATTATTCCACATGTGCTAAAATCTGCATTAAAACGCCATTTACAATCGGTGACCTTATTATTTTGTCCACAAACAACAATGATTTTCAAGTGGCTAATCTCTCGCTGCTCTGCACAGCAGCTGTGCGACCTTAAATTCCAATCACGTGGTACTTCACACTGATAGCAGGGACTTCAGCCAGTGCGTGTTGTTATTTGGTAATCGGGTTAGTTCCAATCCTTTATCTTCATAATCATTACAATCTACATATGCGCCATTTATCTGCGCACAGAGAACAAAATTATTCTGCTTCACTGCATTTTATTGCTCCGTGTTTTTGCTCCAAGGTACATTACAAAGCGTTGTCTTTGATTTTCCCACTAAAATGTTTACGCGATCTCCACAATACATTTTGCAAATGTTTTTCCGAACTGTTTATGCCAAGCTAGAAAACATTTGCAAATTTATAAACGCTGTAGACAACAGGACAATGTGTTTGTGAAGAAATAACCCGATTAATCAATCTTACCACTAAAACTGGTCCAATAAGTCGTGACGATACGTCTGACTATATCTTCCGGCTCGAAAAGCACACACGGGCAAAATGACCGGGTTAACGGCCGGCGTGTTTTCCCTGGTCTCAGTGCGTCCCCTCCACAGTGAATCGCCACTGAAACTTCGCTGCCTGCTTTTGCAGACTGGGTTACAACAGATGGTTGGGCAACAATGTTTGAAACAGTTCTGCCGGTCCTCAACATCGGAACTTCCTGTTATGTAACAGGTATACAGGTCCCTCTGTGTTTTGCGTTTGTGAAGTTTCTTCACCTGCCTCAGGTTGCCCAGTTATAAGCAAAACGCCACAACAGCGAGCCACCCACTCCTCTCGGACAGTGAAGTGTTCTGAGGACAGGTTATTAAAGTATTTTCAAAATCGCGATGGAGGTGGTTTTCAGTGGAGGAAACCAGAGATAATCTTGCCTTTACGGGGATTCTAATCGCAAAAGCGACAACACTTTGTCATAGGCTCAGAGCAAGCAGATAATCGCACAGCAGACAACGATGTCAAGTTCGGTGCTGGCGGGAACATAACCTATGTAGTAGGAAACAACATCAATGTCCCCATCCATTTTGTCCACAGATTGGAGGTTACAACACAGGTGGCGTGTGCAGCAGCAGCAACACTACAGCACAGAAACAATCTAGTCCATTCCAAACTGTCATTCTGCCAAGTCCTATCGACCCCCACTGGGCCATTTCCCTCTATACCCTTCCCATCCACATACCTATCCAAACTTCTCTTACATGTTGCCATCAAACGGGCAGCTCGTTCCACACTCACACCACCATCTAAGTGAAGAAATTCACCCTCAGGTTCCCCTCAAATAATTCACCTTTCACTCTTAACTTATGACCTCTAGTTCTAGGCTTCAAGCAGGGAAAAGACTGCTTGTGTTTACCTGATCTATACCCCTCATAATTTTCTATACCTCTACCAAACCTCCTTTCATTCTCCTACACTCCAGGGAATAAAGTCCCAACATATTTCCCTATAACTCAAGTCCCTAAGCCTTGACATCACCCTTGTAAATTTTCTCTGTACCCCTTTAGTCTTATTGATACTTTTCCTGTTGGTGGGTGACGAGAACTGCGCACAATGCTCCAAATATGTCCGCTAATGTCTTACACGTCTTCAACGTAACATCCCAACTCCAATACTTTGATTTGTGAAGGTCAATGTGCCAAAAGCTCTCTTTACAACCCTATCAACCTGTGACACCACTTTCTAGGAATTATGGATCTGTATTCCCTTCATTCTACTGCATTTCTCGGTGCCCTCCCACTCACTGTCCCAGTTGGTCCTCACACTTGTCCGAATTAAATCGCACCTGCCATTTTCAGCTCATTTTTCCAGCTGGTCCAGAGCCCGTTGCAATCTTTGATAGCCTTCCCCGCTCTCCACTACGCCCCAATCTTGGTGCCTGTTATGTTTTGTAACTCCAAAAAATAGACTAATTTTAAAAAAACTCAGGAGCTGGGAGATGGCTCATGTGTGTTTGTTTTTTTTTACTTTAAGTGTGTATGACATGACAGCATAATGATGCATGCTATTTACATACTTTTACATGTAACCCTCAAGGCATTTTGTAAACAACAAAGAATGCTTAACTCAAACAATATATTTACAATATTACTCAAATATTACTGAAATACACAACAATGTCACCTGCAAACTTACTAATCCAGCTTAGCACATTATCATCAAAGTTATTAGTCTATATGAGAAACAGCAATGGTCCCAGCACCGACCCCTGTGTCACAAGCCTCCAATCAGAAAGAGGCAGCCATCTACTACCACTCTCTGGCTTCTCCCACAAAGCCATTATTGAATCCAATTTACTACCTCATTCTGAGTGCAAGCAAATGAACAACTTCAACATGAATGCCAAGTTTCTCGGTGCTCTGTCAATACTGAGCAAAGCTTTGCATTCAGACTAAACTGGGTGCCTGGGAGCTTCCCCTGTTGCAAATGGTTTTTGTTTCACTAGCGCTAGAATGATCACACAGGAGCACACAAAAATTATGCCCAAAATCAATAAAACCTTCCCTTAGCGCTCACAAGTTTGGAAAATCCATGCTTTTAGAGAGACAGTTCAGTCACAGTTTTCAATGTAGGCAAAACTTTCCATCAGATTGTTTCATAATTTGCTAGTTAATTGCATTCATTTACTGCAAACCTATTTATCAGCTCAAATTCAGATAGCAATGCAATTCCTCAAAATGTTAACCAAAACATAATGAAGTAAATTGGCAAGTCAGCGAATGTGGGGAGGGCAGTCAATGAAGTTTGGATTCTGAGGGTTGAATTAGAACTGGGGCAAGTATCACAGAGGGAAGGGGGTTTAAATACAGCACCATCCAGGTAGTTGGACATACCAGCAGCCCAGGTGGTGGGGTGTGAAAGACAGCTCAGAATAGGAACAGGAACAACAGGAATGCAGCATGTCAACATCAAGGCTGTCCCCTTCAGAGTTAGACACCACATCCCTTTCCTATAGCTCCTGCCATACACCTGCGTTACTGAGAAGGTGCTGCACTGTCAGAGATGTTGCTTTTCAGCTTCCCTCTGGGCAGGCTGGTTAGCTGTCATCCACATTAAAGCCATGGGGGTGGGTGTTCCTTTCAGTTGAGGGTGGGCTCTTGGGTCACAGTTCAAGCCAACTTTCAGCTTGTTGGGATGTTAAACTGAAATGGTCATTGCCTTCTCAATCAACCTACCATGAAGACCTTACCAACTGCCCTACCAAAATTAATGTACATAATATCGACTGCCTTACCCTCATCAAGCACCTCAAATTACTCATTCAAGTTTGCTAAGGGATAGTCGCCACTTTGTGCAGTGCAGATTGACCGAGGGCCTGTTTCCTTACACGTGTTGAGTGGAAGACCCATCCTTTCATGTGCTCCAGCGAATGAGTCGACATTGTCTGTGAACTGAACGTGACGGTTGTGCTTCATGGCTCAGGTGTGATGAGAGAATGAGGAGTCCCAAAGCGTTTGTGTCGGTTGTCCGTCGTTCCCGACGATGATGTAACCTGTACAGGAGGAGTTTCATAGTGAGAGGGATGTTGCACTGGGGCAGTTCCACTCTCTCGGCCTCCAACGGTAGGAAAATCGTCACGCCTGGAGCCTCCCAGTTGTCTTCTGTGCCTTGTCAGGCCCCCTCGCTCTCCACGAAGCGTTGCAGCACCGCCTTTGTGGCCGTTGCATCTTGTGGCCGATCCCATCCGCCCAGTCCGCCAGAGATGGCCTCGCATGCCGGGGTAGGCGTATCCCTATCTCACAGGGGTTGGAGGTTCCTGGCTACCCTCACCTGGTTTAGCCTGCCTGTTGAAGCGGGGTACCGGGGTGTGGCCACTGTCGCATGCAAATAGTTACTTGGAGCCACAGGTGAGAGCCGGTGGCAGGTGGGGACCATAAGTGGAGGAGCTGCCCCTGGGCGGAGCACGACAGCCTCCCACCAGAGGTATAACCCCTCTCTGGACACCCCATACACCCCCTCCCAATACATATACAGACAAACTTTCTGTTGGGAAGGCGATCTTGACTCTGTGGTTTATTTCAGTATTACTTCTGTCAGCAAGCTGATCACTTTAATGATTGTCCCCATTCTACCTTTACAGCTCATTATTACCTCAGTTTGAAAGGGATCTCACTATGGCACCAAGATGGCGATCTGTTATTAACTTTAATATACATTTCAATATATCACAGACACGCAATGCAGCAGGTCAGGCAGTATCTGTAGAGGGAAATGAACAGCCAACAGACCCTTTAGGGTCTTGGCCCAAAATATTGAATGTTTATTTCCCTCCATAGATGCTGCCTGACCTGCTGAGTTCCTGCAGCATTTGTGTGTGTTGGTTCTGTTTTAAGGCATTCTGCTGTGTACAAGAAGATTTGAAAACTCCCTTACTGGTATATTCTTTATGACAGGGACATCTGCAACCCCCCCCCACACACATCCCCCACTTGTTCTTTCCCATGACGGTGACAAACAAACTAGAGTATTTCATGAACAACTGGTTTCAAATCTAAAGCTGCCCTGTTTTGAATTAGCTTGCATTTGTACTGACAGGCATCGCCACCTGATGGTCACTTTGCAAAATGTCACCTCTTTATTCCCAACAATGGTTGACAATACATCACATTATAACTCAACACTGGATTCCGCAAACACCCAGGAGTATTGTTCAGTTTGCATAAACTGAATGCCCAACGGGATTTGAAAAGCTTTAAAATGGAAACTTCCAACGTGTCATTACACATGCTACAGGGTTCTGCCGTATCTGTATATGGGACAAGAAATAGGTTCAATAATCAATTAAATTAGATTGAAACCTCGAAAAAAGGGGAAATATTTTTGAAACGGTATTAAGAAGAATTCACAACTATTCAGAATATTCCAAGTATGTATGAACCAGAATTGTACACTCCTACTTGTAAAATTAGTCAGCTCCATATGGGTACCATCCTCCATAGTATCCAAGACAATTTCAAGGAGCAGTGCCATAGGAAGGTGTTATCCATTATTAAGGACCCCCATCACCCAGGACATGCCCTCTTCTCATTGTTACCATTGCAAAGGAGATACAGGAGCCTGAAGGCACACACTCAGCGATTCAGGAACAGCTTCTTCCCCTCTGCCATCTGATTTCTAAATGGATATAGAACTCAATGAGCACTACCTCACTATTTTTATTTCTGTTTTTGTTTTGTACTACTTATTTTAACTTAACTATTTAATAGATCTATTTAAGACCCATTAAGACTACTTAATAGACTTCATGTAATTCAGTTTTGTTCTCTATATCATATATTCCATTGTACTGCTGCCGTAAAGTTAACAGTTTTCACAACATAGGCTGGTGATATTAAACCCGATTCTAATTCCAGAGACTTGAAGACAAATTCTAGGTTGGAATTTCTGTGCAGCAGGAGGGAGTGCTGCTCTGTCAGGGATGTCATCGATTGCCAGGCTTAGATGAGGAGGCAGCGTGAACATCAAGTATAACAAAAGTACGACGTATCGAAAAGCAGCACACCCAAAGTGCTGGAGGAACTCAGCAGGCCAGGCGGCATCTATGGAAAAGAGTGCAGTCGACATCTCAAAAAGCAGCAGAGCTCCCGGCAAACCACGGGCTATGCAGAATCATTCAGTAGATGGGTCCCAGGAGGTCAAGATTTTAATAAGCCAACAATGATGCAAAGCAGCTCATCTGACGTCACCCAACAGGTCAAATCCCATGTTATCAATGCTGCCTACACATGGGAAGAATACAAGAACCTTAAGAATACAAGAAATACAGCAACGTTATTGTCCCAAGAGTCACAGGACTGATTTTACATTACTTTTCTAGCTTTTACTTTGCCATAGTGTCTCTGTGTCGAGGCTCCTGCCCCGCTCATAGAAAAGCTTGTCCACCTCTCCAGCTGCACCTTTGATAGTGCTCTTAACTTTGGAATCCTCTCCCTATTATCCATATTCCTTTATCATTATTTACTATATTTACACATTCTTATAATGTTCACATTAGATCAATGTGGCATTAACTCTTCATTCCCAAATATTCCATCAGCAAGAATTTAAGAAATGATCATATACAACCTAGTACCCCCAAAAATTTTGCCACTCTGCCTCTCCTTCACTCCTAAAACCTTCATCTATAATCAAAATGTTTATCGATGTTCCTAACATATCCTCATGAACAACACACACAAAATGCTGGAGGATCTCAACAGGTCAGGTAGCATCTATGGAGGGAAGTGGACAGTTGATGTCACGGGTCCAGACCCTTCATGGTCTTGAGGACCTCAGCCAAAAATGTCATTGACCTGAACTGGAAAAGATTTTCCAGTTCTGAATGAATAAGTCTTAACCTGAAACATTGACTGTCCATTTCCCTCCATAGGTGCTATCTGACCCACTCAGTTCCTCAAACATTTTGTGTGCGTTGCTCCAGATCTCCAGTATCTGCAGACTCTCTTGTGTCTCCATATCCTCACAAAACCCAGTGTCAAATTTCCACTGTGGAAATCTCTTTGAAGTACATTCGGATATTTTATTTGATTAAAGGGGCCATGAAAATGAAAGTTTTTATTGTTGAAGACCAGTTGTTTATTTTTTAAGAATTTTCTTAGATTCACTGCCACTTTTACTGATAACAGCCTTTCATTTCCAGTACAAATATTCAAAACTGATTTAGTCTCCTGTGGTAGATTGTTTGTCCACCTAGCTCTGTAAGAATGGTACTGCCCTTCCATAGCCCTCAGATCAGTGAAGGAGGGAAAGTTTGTGTTCTAAGTAAATGGACAATGATAGAATAAGACGCATTTCCTTATCTGTATTGATTTTGTGAGTAATAAATTTCACTAATTCCAACTGGACTCTCTTTACCTACCCTGTTTGCTCAGATAATTATGATACAGCTGCTTGATGTTGTTTATTATCTGATCTGTAGATGAATCACTTCCGTTTACTTTAACGGGTTGGATCTCCCAACCTGCCACCCACCACAGTTTCGTCAATGGTAAGAGCGCTGCTCCACAAATCCATTCAGACTGGGCTGAAGTACAGCAGAGTCCTCCTGCCCACCTTGTTGATTGGGGGCACCATCGTCATGTGCTCAGGGCCATTTACAGGGAAAAGTGAGGGTAGGATTGCTTTTAAGAGCTTTCAGAAATATGAGACTCCTAGCAATGAAATAATCAGCTGACTGAAAGAGGCCCAAGGCCGCTGGGAGACCGGCAGATTGATCATGTTGCACGTCTATGCTGACACACCCAAAAACCAGGAGAATTCTGATAGTTTCTATTGGTCTCTGGTTCAGAAAAACAGGTCCATTGTAATTCCAGCGTTACAAGGCTCCTCACCTGCATTCTGAATGGACGTCCCTCTATTCTGAGGCTGCACCCTCTGGCCCTAGACTCCACCACAATAGCAAACATCTTCTCGACATCCACTCTTTCTAGGCCTTTCAACATTCTATAGGTTTCAATGAGATTCCCCCCAGTTTTTCTAAATTCAAACGAGCACAGACCCAGAGCCATCAGGCCTCATATGATAACCCTTTCATTCCCAGAATCATTCTTGTGAACCTCCTCTGAACCCGCTCCAATCCTTTCTTAGATAAGGGGCCCAAAAATGCTCAAAATACTCCAAATAAGGCCTCACTAGTACCTTATAAAGCCTCAGCATTACACACTTGTTTTTATATTCTAGTCCACTTGAAATGAATGCTAACATTGCATTTGCCTTCCTCACCACCGACTCAACCTGCATATTAACCTTCAAGGAATTCTGAATGTCCATGGAATACAAGTTCCTCTGTACTCTCGGATTTTTGAATTTTCTGCCCCTTTAGAAAACAGTCTACATTATTGCAACTTCTACCAAAGTGCCTGACCATACACTGTATTCCATCTGCTACTTCTTTACCCATTCTTCCAGCCAAAATCCTTCTGCAGCCCCCCTGCTGCCTATCTTTGCGTCATTCCATAACTTTGGCTACAAAGCCATCAATTTCATCATCCAAATCATTGACATATGATGTAAAAGAAATGGTCCCAACACTGATCCCTCTGGAACATCACTAGTCACTAGCAGCCAACCAGAAACGGCTCCCTTTGTTCCCAGTCTTTGCCTTCTGCCAATCAGTGAATCCTTTATCTTGTTAAGCAGCTTCATCTGCGACTCCTTGTTGAAAGCCTTCTGATAACTCAACTACACAACATCCACCGATTCTCCTTTGTCTATCCAGCTTGTTATTTCCTCAAAGGATTCCAACAGATTTCCTTCGGGACTCCATGCTGACTTCAGCCTGTTTTATCATGTGCCTCCAAGTACCCTGAGAGTTCATCCTTAACAATTGACCCAACGTCTTCCCAACCACTGAGGTCAGACTAACTGGCCTATAATTTTCTTTCTTCTGCCTACCTCCCTTCTAGAAGAGTGGAGTGACATTTGCGACTTTCTAGTCCTCCGGAATCATGCCAGAATCTACTGATACTTGAAAGATCGTTACCAATTACCAATACACTTTCCCCTCTATATTACTCTTTATATATCTGAAAAATCATTTGGTGTCCTCTAGATATTATTGAATGGTTTACCTTCATATTTCATCTTTTCCCTCCTTATGGCTTTTATTTAGTTGCCTTCTATTGATTCTTGAAAGTTTCCTAATCTTCTAAATTCCCACTCATTTTTGCTCTGTTGTTTTTGACTTCCCTTGTCAGCAACGGTTGTATTATCCTGCCTTTGCACTATTCCATCTTCTTTGGGATGTATCTATCCTGCACCTTGCAAAAAGCTCCCAGGGGCTCCGGCTGTTGCTGTTCTGCTGTCATCCCTGTTAGTGTCGTCTTCCAGTCAACACTGGCCAGCTCCTCTCTCATGCCTCTGTAATCCCCTTTACTCCACTGTAATACTGATACATCTGACTTTAGCTTCTCCCTCTCAAACTGCAGATGAACTCTATCATGTTATGATCACCGTACCCTAAGGGCTCCTTTACCTTCAGCTCACTAATTATCTGGTTTATTACATAATACCCAATCTAGATAGATAGATACTTTATTGATCCCAAAGGAAATTACAGTGTTCATAACTGGGCAAAAGAACTCTGTTCAATGCAGGTTGGCACTGCCATCGTATCCTGGATAATGAACTACCTGACCAGCAGAGCACAGTCTGTGCAGCTTCAGAGCTGTGTGTCAGACGTGGCTATCAGCAGCACAGGAGACTGTACTGGTTTCTTTCCTGTTTACCCTGTATACTGCAGGCTTTAGATACAACATTGAGTCATGTCATCTGAAGAAATTCTCTGATGACTCAGCAATAGTTGGGTGTATAAAGGGAGGATGGAAGAATGAATACAAGGTTCTGGTGGAGGATTTTGTCAAATGGTGCAAGCTGAATCATCTGCAGCTCAACATCAGTAAGACAAAGGAGATGGTGAGGACATGGATGTGGTGAGAACTTGGGGGTGCACCTGGATGACAGACTTGAGGGGTGCAGCAACACGGAAGCTGGGTACAAGAAGGGCCAGAGTCACCTCTACTTCCTGAGGAGACTGAGGTCCTCTAGAGTATGCAGGCCTCTCCTTCATATGTTCCACCAGTCTGTTGTCACCAGGACAATCTTCCGTGCGGTGATGTGCTGGGGCAATAAACTGTTTAGAAAGGCTGGCTCTTTTATAGGAGTCAAACAGAACACACTGAAGGCTGTGGTAGACCCTATGGAAAATCCTGGCAATTCTGGACAATGTTTCTCACCCACTGCATGCCACCTTGGCTGAACAGAGGAGCACTTTAAGTAATAGGCTAAGAAAACTGCGCTGCTCCAAAGAGTGTGATATGAGGTCATTCTTACCCTCGGCCATTAAGCTCTAAAATAAGTCAGGGAAGTGTTGACCTTCTCCTGTTAGACTGTTTTAGGTAACTTTTTCTTTATTCTTTCTTACTTCTAATATTTGCATATTTGTGTATCTGTGCACTTGTAATGCTACTATGACACTTATGGTCAATTTGTAGTCAAACAATACTGTACAGCTTGTCTTCTGTTGAGTGGACACCAGGGGGCAGTACCGACCCCAGCTTGGATGCCGCGCCACTGCCTGGGGCACTCTATGTATCTTCTATATTTATATTTGCAGATTTCCTCGTGTTTGCGTTTTTATAGCTATCGGATTTTTTATTTTATTTTATTTTTATCTTATTGTGTTTTTTGTGCTGCACTGGAGCCAGTGTAACAATTATTTCGTCCTCCCTTATACCTGAGTACTGGAAATGACATTAAAACAATCTTGAATCCTAAAGAAGGATCTCGACCCGAAGCATCGACTGTCAACTCTTTTCCAGTGGTTGATTCCTAACCTGCAGAGTTCCTCCAGCATTTTGTATGCGCTGTCTTGAAAGATGGTGGTGCCTTTGCTTTGAGAATTTCCCCGATTATTTAAAATAATCCATCCCTTAAATTACTGTCTCTGGCTGAATATTAACCTCTTCAGTATACTAATGAGAAGGCAATAAACAACATAATCTGTGGAAATTTCAGAAAAATAAAGGGATAAATCTAAGAACAAATATTTTTTCGACACTTCCTATCGTTGTATGATATGTATACTGCAGCTCCTTCAATCCTGTAAGATAGCAATAGGGAGTTTTGGGGAAATGTAGCCTGCTCCGCCACCTAATTTAACCTAAGTCTGCGCTTTTGCCCATTTCTTTCACACCTGATTGAACAAGAATTTCCCCCGTTCAAAAATTTAACAATTACCCTTGAATCGACTGGCATTTGAAGTTAAGAATTCAAAAACACTAACTCCATTTTCATATAAAATTGTTGCCTAATGTTACCCCAGGAATTGTGACACTGCTTATTAGATTGCGTAACCAATGGACATATTATTGATGTCACCAATACCAATAAGTCAGAGAGGAGGAAGGAGATAAAGGTGCTAGTGACATGGTGTCTTGACGACAACCTTTCTCACAATACCAGCAAAACAAGAAAGCTGGTCACTGGCTTCAGGAAAGGGGGTGGTGTGCACGTGCCTGTTCATGTCGACGACGCCGAGGGCGAGAGGGGTTGACAGCTTCAATGCCTAGAGTGAACATCACCTACCCTGACCCAACCAAGTTGACACCGTGTTGAGGAAAGCTCGCCAGCACCCCTACCTGCTTTCTCAAGAAGCTGAATCAAGTTGGCTTTTCTCCTTTGGCCCGCACCTATTTTTATCGACGCACCACCGAAAGCGACCTGTCCAGATGCACCGCGACTTGGTGCAGATGCTCTGCACGGGACCATAGGGAACTGTAGAGAGCCGTGGCCACATCACAGAAACCAGACTCACCTCTGCGTACTCCGACCACGCTTCTCACCGCCTCGGTAAGGCAGCCAGCCGGCATAATCAAGGACCCACCCGCTCCATTCGTCCTCTCTTCACCAGGCAGAAGATCGAAAACCTGAAAGCACCACGATCAGGTACAACTTCCAGCCCACTGTTAAATCGCTTCCTATTTGTAACCTCGCAGTCTTCCTCATTATGATCTCGCACTTTACTCTCTGCTTGCCCTGGACTTTCTCTGTAATTGTAACACTTTATTCTGCACTCGGTTATTGTTTTACCTGGCACCACCTCAGTGCAGTGTTGTAACGCATCGATCTGTATGTGTCGTGTGTTAGACAAGTCTTTCATTGTACCTCAGCGCGTGTGATAATGAGAATTTTACCGATTCCCATTCATGTTTTGAAAATATCAATTAATTCATCCCTTGCCTTTTTGAGACAGTAAACATAACTTCAGTTAATGTTATTTACTTTGTAATTTAACTCAAGGTCTGGGTTTCTTCTAGGATGCAACACCGCTATATCATATTTCTCTTTCTCCCGGCCCAATACACGGTTACCTTTCTGTGCTGCCATCGATGGACATTAGCTATATACTCACTGCCAGCCAGGACAATGTCAGTCTCATCAATCATTCAGAGTTGTCATCGCCACTCATCCACGCCAAATCATTCTGACCATAGACCTTTCCACAAGTTCTAACCAACTCTAATTCTTCAGATGCTCCTCCAGTAACACGTTAGGGGGTTTCCTGGTGAATGACTTGGAGCCAGTGAAATTCAAGGTAAGAATACACTTCTGCAGAGAACCCTGACATTCAAAAGACACCCAGATTGCTCTGTCATAACTACATAGAATTGATAGATTAAAATTCGTACAGATCATTTGTAGCTCTGGATGGTTTTTTTTTAAGACTAAAATTAACCAAATTCATTTAACTTTACCCAAATTCAAACTCCAAACCAAAAATGGAGTATACTAACAACAAATTATACTCATGAATAAAATTTCTTACACAAACACTAATCAACAGAGCAATCACTTCCACTAAGCAAACAAGTAACTAACAAATACATCTGTTAACAAGAAATTCAAAAAAAAAACGAGATGCTGTAAATCAGAAAATGCCGAAAATACTGAACACTAGTGAAAAAGAAGAAACCCTTTAACTCTGAGTGGAGTCATCGGGACGCCGTCGTGACGGCGTTGTTTTTTTTAGCGGGCTTTCTTGTTTTTACGAGGTCAAGTTGCTAGCTCAATGCTCAACCCAGCACGGATGGAAAGCGTGCAAGGGAGCCTTTGCTCCGAAGCCCGGCGCAGATTAGTCAGCAATTGAAATTTAACCACAACTTCCCACTGATCTCAGAATCAACATCAGTAATATATTCTTATTTTATTGAGATTCATTGTGGGGTAGGCCTTCCAGCCCTTCGAGCTGTGCTGCCCAGCAATCCCCCGATTTAACCCTAGCCTAATCACAGGACAGTTTACACTGACCAACTAACCTGCCAATCGGTACGTCTTTGGACTGTGGGACTCTGTTATGATGTCTTTTTTTTTTTAGTTCTCTTCACCCATACGTCAGTGTAAGCCATTGGATCGCCTGCAGTCCCCTTACGCCTGGGGTTCACTGTCCCCCTCAGTTAATGGTAAGGCTCCATGGCATAAAAAAGGTTAGCAACCCTTACCCTGTGCTGTTTCCTGAGAGTTGCATGAACATTTAATACATTTAAATTACTTTTATTACTAGACTGAAAGCCAAATATTCACAGGGATGATGTGAAATTTGAATGGCCTCAAGCTCTTGAAGTGTAGATGATAGGCAACAGGCTAGGAGGGTAAACACGAGGAAATCTGCAGATGCTGGAAATTCAAACAGCATCACACACAAAATGCTGGTGGAACGCAGCAGGCCAGGCAGCATCTATAGGGAGAAGAGCTGTCGACGTTTCGGCCGAGACCCTTCATCAGGAGGGTGTTGCATTAGTCACGTCGGGGGTGGGGGGGGGTGGAGAGGGTGACAGAAAGACCATAACACACGGGAGTAGAAATAGGCCATTCAGCCCATTGAGTCTGCTCCACCATTCCATCATGGCTGATTCATTATCCCTCTCAACCCCATCCTCCAGCCTTCTCCCTGTAATCTTTGACACCCTTACTAACTAAGAACATATCAACGTCTGCTTTAAATATGGCAAATGACTTGGCCTCCACAGCCGTCCCTGGCAATGAATTCCAAAGATTCACCGCCCTTTGGCTTAAGAAATTCCTCCTCATCTCTGTTCTAATACTGAATGTTCTGATGATGAAGCATACAGTCTCAACAATGGGCGGACTAATTCAAGAACAGCCCAGTCAACACTATAGGGGACTGTGACAATCAGGAGGATAATGATAACCTACAAGGAGTAGAAGAGAGGTGAGTAGGAGGACAGTGGAAGATGACAGTGAATGCAGAGAAATATGGGGTTACGATCTTGAAGGAAGAATGAGAAGAGACTATTAAAACTAGAGGTTTATTCTAAAGGGGGCAACAGAGCAGAGGTCTGGAGATGTGTGTGCAAATATCATTGAAAATGCAGAGCAACAGGCGCACAAAATGCTGGAGGAACTCAACGGGTCAGGCAGCATCTATGGAGGGGAATAAGCAGTCAATGTTTTGGGCTGAGACCTGTTATCAGTACTGAAAATGCAGAGCAGGTTGAGAAGGTGTAAATTAGATCCCAAGGAAGTCAATTTAAACCCTGGTTTAGCCACAACTGGAGTTTTGTGTCCAGTTCTGGGCACTATGAGCTAGTAGGGATGGGAAAACACGAGAGAGGGTGGAGAAGAGATTTACAAAGACATTTCAGGGAGAGGAACTTCATTGTGTGGAGAGACTGGGGACTGGGGTTGTTGTGCTTGCAACTGGGGAAGGCGTGAGGTGGTTTAATAGAGATAGTTAAAATCATAGGTGTGGGCGGAAACTGCTCCATTAGCGTAGGGATCAATATCAAGGGTCATAAACTGAAGGTGATTAGCAAAAGGACAAAAGTTGCCGGTGAGGGGTGAGGGTCTGAAGAGTCTGAAGCAGTGAAGACAGATTCGCTTGTCGCATTGGAAAGGGAGCGGGATCACTAACAGGAGGAGGGGGCTTGCAGAGCAGAGTGGGTGCAGAAGCCATCAAGGCCCCCTTCCTTGCCCTGATATGAACCGCAAACACGAGAAGATCTACAGATGTTGGAAATCCAAGCCACACACACAAAAAGCCGGAGGAACCCGGCGGGTCGGGCAGCAGCTATGGAAACGAGTCGACGTTGCGGGCCAAAGCCCTTAAGGGTCCCTCCAACATTTCGTGTGTGTTCCCTCATAGGAAGTTGGTTCAGGATCAAACAGAAGATGAAAAATTGCATCTTTATGTCCAATAATTATGTCCACATAATCCCTTTCTCCAATGCATGGATTATGTCGAAGAACGCGGTACTGTATTTAGATTTCATCCTAAAAGCATGTGAGCAGCAGGACCCAGAGGGATCCTTTACGGAAGCTTGACACTGCACTCGGATTCCGCATCGTGAAAAGGATCAGAACACGGGTGTGCCAGTTTCGTCGTCCGGGGCTGGTGACTCTGTTGGTCCCGAGGGGAAAACGATGGGATCATCTCCTTCACTGTCTGCCAGGGAAACTCGCAGTCTTTCCGACTCGACCGGCTGTAAGTCCAGGCGCATGTTTCCAGTTCAGTTGTAAACGCGGAGTGTCGATTGCACGGGAGCCCTCGGCAAATTCCTGGCTTCCCTGGGAGCGGGTATCAGCACTGGGCCGGTACGGGGTTTCTTTGGTTTCCCTTTAGTCGCAGTTCAGGGAATTGATGAGGACTCTCTCCCCTCCACCCACCTCCAGATCTGTGTGTGTGTGTGTGTGTGTGTGGTGGGTCCCTTCAAACAAGCAAAAAGTTCTCTGATCCATCTCCCCACCTGTCACGCGAGGCTCGCTGGCGAGCGCCCACCGAGTTTGGGGGCTGCGCAAGTGGACAGTGTCCGCAGCCCCCGCACGCCACCACCCCCCCCCCCCCACATTACCGGGTGGTGACCCCGGGGGGAAGCTGGCCGAATTCCCCTGCTCAGCGAAGAGGAATTGCGTCGCAGCCACTGTGCGGGAGTGAGATCGCGTCAACCGGGCACCGAACCGGAGCCCACCGGTCTATAAAGTCCATCACAGTGGAACGGCTCGCAGCTGCTTCCAGTTAGTACACCACAAGATACTGGAAGCGCTTCTGGTCAGGCAGCGTCCGCCGAGGGAAGAATCTTTCAGCGGTTCCAGGCGGCTGCGGGAGTCCCACAAACCCATCGCCCTGATTTCGCGCAGCAACTTTCTCTGAAATATGCCTTGAATTACGAGTGAAGCCCGCCGATGCTAGCTTTGTTAACTATGTGTGAACTCTGAGTGTGGCGTGTCTGCGCGTACGTGTGTATCTGTATACTGTATAAGGTGCCTGTATAAGACCAATAAACCACTCGGCCCATCGAGTCTGCTCCGCCATTCCATCGTAGCCGACGCCCTGGCTAATCAAGAACCTGTCAAACACCTCCAGCGAGTTCGGGCCCAAAGCCTCATACATTAACCCTTCCATTCCTAGAATCATTATGGTGAACCTTCTCTGGAACTTCTCCAATGTCTGCACATTGTTTCTTGATAAAAGGCTCAAAACTGCTCACTACGCTTCGAGTTCTGTCTGACCAATGTCTTATAAAGCCTCGGCATCCCATCCTTGCTCTTATTCAGTGGAGTGCAAAAGTTTGGGCACCCCTGGTCAAAATTTCTGTCACTGTGAATAGCTAAGCAAGTAAAAGATGACCAGATTTCCAAAAGGCATAAAGTTAAAGGTGACACATTTCTTTAATATTTTAAGCAAGATTACTTTTTTATTTCCATCTTTTACAGTTTCAAAATAACAAAAAAGGAAAGGGGCCCAAAGCAAAAGTTTGGGCACCCTGCATGGTCAGTACTTAGTAACAGCCCCTTTGGCAAGTATCACAGCTTGTAAATGCTTTTTGTAGCCAGCTAAAATTCTTTCAATTCTTGTTTGGGGGATTTTCACCTATTCTTCCTTGCAAAAGGCTTCTAGTTCTGTGAGATTCTTGGGCCGTCTTGCATGCACTGCTCTTTTGAGGTCTATCCACAGAGTTTCAATGATGTTTAGGTCGGGGACTGTGAGGGCCATGGCAAAACCTTCAGCTTGCGCCTATTGAGGTAGTCCATTGTGGATTTTGAGGTGTGTTTAGGATCATTACCCTGTTGTAGAAGCCATCCTCTTTTCATCTTCAGCTTTTTTACAGACAGTGTGATGTTTGCTTCCAGAATTTGCTGGTATTTAATTGAATTCATTCTTTCCTCTACCAGTGTAATGCTCCTTGTGCCACTGGCTGCAACACAAGCCCAAAGCATGATCGATCCACCCCCATGTGTAACAGTTGGAGAGGTGTTCTTTGCATGAAATTTGACACCTTTTTTCTCCAAACATACCTCTGCTGATTGCGGCCAAAAAGTTCTATTTTAACTTCATCAGTCCACAGGACTTGTTCCCAAAATGCATCAGGCTTGTTTTGATGTTCCTTTGCAAACTTCTGATGCTGAATTTTGTGCTGAGTTCGCAGGAAAGGTTTTCTTCTGATGACTCTTCCATGAAGGTCATATTTGTGCAGGTGTCGCTACACAGTAAAACAGTGCACCAGCACTCCAGAGTCTGTTAAATCTTCCGGAAGGTCTTTTGCAGTCAAACGGGGGTTTTGATTTGCCTTTCTAGCAATCCTACGAGCAGTTCTCTCAGAAACTTTTCTTGGTCTTCCAGACCTCAACTTGACCTCCACCATTCCTGTTAACTGCCATTTCTTAATTACATTACAAACTGAGGAAACAGCTACTTGAAAACGCTTTGCTATCTTCTTATAGCCTTCTCCTGCTATGTGGGCATCATTTATTTTAATTTTCAGAGTGCTAGGCAGCTGCTTAGAGGAGCCCATGGCTGCTGATTGTTGGGACAAGGTTTGAGGAGTCAGGGTATTTATAAAGCTTTGAAATTTGCATCACCTGGCCTTTCCTATCAATGACTGTGAACAAGCCATAGCCCTAACAAACTAATTAAGGTCTGAGACCTTGGTAAAAGTTATCTGGGAGCTCAAATCTCTTGGGGTGCCCAAACTTTTGCATAGTGCTCCTTTCCTTTTTTCTCACTCTAAAATTGTACAAACCAAAAATAATACACTAATCTTGCTTAAAATGTTGAAAAGAATGTTTCATCTTTAATTTTACGACTTTTGGAGATCAGTTCATCTTCTACTCATTTAACTATTCACAGTAACAGAAATTTTGACCGGGGTGCCAGAACCTTTGCATGTCACTGTATTCTCATCTCTCAAAATGAATACCAACATTGAATTCGAACTACACTGTATTTCATCTGACACTTCTTTGCCCATTCTTTCAATCTGCAGACTTCCTGCTTTCTCAACACTACCCTCCATCTATCTTTGCACCATCTGTAAATTTGGCTACAAAGCCATGAATTCCATCATCCAAATCGTTGACCTGTAACATGAAAAGAAGCAGTCCCAATACTGACCCCTATGGAACTCCATAAGTCACCGGCAGCCAACCAGAATAGGCCCTATTTATTCCCATTCTTTGTCTCCTGCCTTGTATTCATCTATCCATGTTAGTATCTCTCCTGTAATACCATGGCCTTTTATCTTGTTAGGCAGCCTCATGTGCAGCACCTTCTCAAAGGCCTTTTGGAAAGCCCAGTAAACAACATCCACTGACTCTCCTTTGTCTACCCTGTGTGTTATTTCCTTAAAGAATTCCAACAGATTTCTCAGGCAAGGTTTCCCCATGCTGGCTTGAGGCCTACATTATCATGCGCCTCCAATACCCCAAAACCATATCCTGAGTAATAGACTCCAACATCTTCTCAACCACTAAAGTCAGCTTAACTGCACTAAGAATTCCTTTCATCTGTCTCCCTCTCTTCGTAAGGAGTGGAGTGACATTTGCAATTTCATAGTAATCTGGAACCATGCCAGAATCTAGTGATTCTTGAATGATCATTACTGATGCCTCCACAATCTCCTCAGCTACCTCTTTTAGAACTCTAGAGTGTAGTTCATCTGGTCCAGGTGACTTACCTTCAGACTTTTCAGCTTCCCAATCACCTTCTTGTTAATAATAGCAACTATACTGATTTCTGTCCCTTCACACTCTCAAAATTTTGACAGACTGCTGGTGTCTTCCACAAAGAAGACTGTTGGAAAATGCTTAATATGTCTGTCCACCATTTATATGACCTCATTACGACCTCTCCAGCACCATTTTCTAGTAGTCCAATATCCACTCTGACCTCTCTTTTACTTTTTATATATCTGAAAAAGATTCTGGTATTCTCTTTTATATTACTGGCTGGCTTACCTTTCATCTTTTTAGTCCTCATGGCGCTTTTTTTTAAGTTGTCTTCTGTTGGTTTTTAAAAGCTTCCAAATCCGCTAACTTCCAACTAGTTTTTGCTATATTATATACCTTATTTGATCCCTTGTCAACCACAGTTGCCTCATCCTCCCTATCATCTTTGGGATATATCTATCCTGCACCTACTGAATCGCCTCCAGAAACTCCAGCCATTGCTGTTCTGCCATCATCCCTGCTAGTGTCCCCTTCCAATCAACTTCGGCCAATTCCTCTGTCCTACCTCTGTAATTCCCTCTACTCCACTGTAATACTGATACATCTGACTTTATCTTCTCCCTCTCAAACTGCAGGGTGAATGCTACCATGTTCTGATCACTGCCTCCAAAGGGTTCCTTTACCTTAAGCCCCCTAATCAAACCATTAGTTCATTGCACAATCCGCAACTGTTTTTCCTCTAGTGGGCTCAACCACAGGCTGCTTTTAAAAAGCCAACTCCTAGGCATCCTGCAAATTCCCTCTCTTGGGATCCAGCACCAACCGGACTTTCCTAATCTACCTGTATATTGAAATCCCCCATGACCTTATTACATGCCTTTTCCATCTCCCATTGTAATTTATATTCCACTTCCTAGCTACTGTTTGGGGGCCTGCATATAACTCCCACCAGGGTATTTTGCAGTTCCTTACTTTACCCATGAGGATTCTACATCTTTTGATCCTATATCACCTCTTTCTAAAGATTCAATTTCAGTTTTTACCAACAAAACCACGCCACCCCCTCTGCCTACTTGACAGTACTTTTGATACAATGTGTATCCTTGGATGTTAAGCTCCCAACTATAATCTTCCTTCAGCCACAAATCAGTGATGTCCACAATGTCATACCTGCCAATCTCCAACTGCACGACAAGATCAGCGACCTCGTTCCATGAACTGCGTGCACTCAGATATAACATTTTCAGTCCTGTACTCATCACCCTTTTCGATTTTGTCCCATGTTACACTTCATCTCATCCCTCTGACTGGAATTTTACCGCATCATTTGCCTGTCCTTCCTCACAGTCTCACTACACACTGTATCGACGTGTATGCCAACTGCCCTATCCTCAGCCCTATCACCCTGGTTCCCATCCCCCTATCAAATTAGCTTAAATCATCCCCAAAAGTTTTAGCAAACCTGCCCACAAGGATATTGGTCTCCCTCGTGTTCAGCTATAACCTGTCCTCTTTGATCATATAGTTCCTTCCCCAGAAGAGATCCCAGTGATTCAGAAATATGTTTGTGTGTGTGTGTCTGGTTTGTTTTTAATCCTTACTTTCCTGTAAAGAGCAAGCTTTTGTCCACCTCACTAGCCTCCCCCATCAATATTTCCTCCCCAAACCTCCTCATGCTCTCCCTTGCTCTGCAGTCTGACACTAAGCCCAGCCCACTGTCCCTGAGCAGTGTCCCCTCAGGAACGGGCCAGGCTGGGGCGTGGGGCGCCTGAAACCAGCGGCTTCAAGGGCAGCTCCCTGGTTAAAGGCGCACGGGCTGAGACACGAGGAGGATGGGCCTCCCACACACTTGCGCTGCACAGCCTGTGGGGAGGGCCCACTCCCTCCCTTCCCTTTCCACTCCCCGGAGACTGGGTCAGTTTATTTCTGGAACAGAGGAGATTAAGAGGGGCCATGCTTGATGTGTATAAAAACATGCTGTTTTGTGGCAGCGGTACAGTGCAGGCTTAACAAATCGTTACCAGACACAGCAGCAGACAGACAGATTGATAAATAAAGCATGTAGGAGAGGAACAGTGAGGTATTGTTCATGGACTGTTCGCAAATCCTATGGTAGAGGGGATAAGAGATCTAGAGGGGTGCTGTGCAGGAGATTGTCACCCTGAGAGTGGTGAATACCTATTATACTCACAGTCTGAGAGCCTGGTGGAAGCAGGGTCTCTGTGAGCATTTGACAAGTGTCTCGATGAGAGCACTTGTTGGTGACCGAATGTGTGGCGACTCTTGCAGGCTACCCCAGCACACCCTCGGGGGTGTCGATCGTTCACGCAAATGACACACTTCAGTATGTTTTGAAGTACACATCATAAATAAACTTGACTCTTGGATCACCTATCAGCCAAACACCAGGCAAAAAGCCTTAAGCGGATAGATCCCCGCTGATTTCCGTGGCCTGTTTCCATGTTCCATAATTCCACTGCACATCCCGGCCCACTCCACTCTCCTTGATCACTGACAGAATACAGTAGCATCAACACCAACAGCTCCTGCACTCAAATTGCGTTGTACAAGTTGGAGAGACCAACAGGGACAGCGGTTTTCCCATCATCAAAACTCCCACCCAACACTCGGTACTAACAGTAATAACAGCACCGTTACAAAGCTTGTTCCTCACCTGGACCCCACAAATAAGTGGTTTTACTTTTTTTCTGCTTCCTTACATAAAATTCATACATATTACCTAACTATCTTCGAAAGTACAGTGGTTGTTCCAAGCTTTACTATTTAACTGGTGACACACAAGTGCCAACTTCGCCTTTTTTTATTTAAGCACAAATTCCAGCACCCCAACAACTAATTACTGAGAAGAGAAACCCCTCTGTAATTAACAAGATAATTATCTGCAGAACTCTTCAGTCAAACATGGTGCTGCTAGCCCGATAAAAAACAGGTTGTTTTAATAAAAATGGTTAGGAACTGTGGAATCATCTAAAACAACACAAACTGCTGGAGGAACTCAGCAGGTCAGGCAGCATCTATGAAAAAGAGTCAACCGTCGCCATTTTGGAACGAGATCCTTCTTCAGGACTGGAAAGGAAGGGGAGGAAGCTGGGGGGGGGGGGAGGGGGTGTTGGGGGAAGGGAAGCAATACAAGGTAGAAGGTGATTGGTGAAACCAGATGAGGGTGGGCGCGGTGAAGTGAAGAACTGGGAAATTGATTGGTGAAAGAGATGAAGGGCTGGAGAAGGAGGGAATCTGACAGGAGAGGGTGGAAAACCATGGGAGAAAGGAAAGGGGGAGGAGCACCAGAGAGAAGGTGTGAGAGGGAAGTGGGGAATGGTGAAGGAGAGGAGGGGGGAGGCATTACCAGAAATTTGAGAAAGGAATGTTCATGCCACCAGGTTGGAGGTTACCCAAAGAGAATGTAAGGTGTTGCTCCTCCTACCTGAGTGTGGCCTCAATGTGGCAGTAGAGGAGGCTATGGACTGACTGTTTACTCTTTTCCGTAGGTGCTACCTGACCTGCTGAGTTTCTCCAGCATTTTGTGTGCGTGTGTTGCTTTGGATTTCCAGCATCTGCAGATTTTTTTCATTTTTGTGGAATCATCTAGTTTTCATTTTGGTTTACGTGAACTAAATCTCTGAAGTCCTGCAGGAGGGCATGGCTGTATCATATTTCATTGGCAGTGTCCTCCTAGTTATTTAAACTGAGATCTAAAATAATAGATTGAGATTAATGAGCAATGCAGTGAATGCTGAAGGACCTCAGCAGATCAGGCGGCATCTATGGAGGGAAGTAAACAGAGAATTATGGGTCTGCAATTACCCGGTCAGTTCTACAATGCAGGAAACCACACAGGGTGTTAAGAATGGGATTGTGGCTCTGTGGCTGAGAAGTTTCATATGTAGAATTTCATTCTTTCCAGTTTCTTCAGAGCAAATTGAAATTCTCCATAGAAGGTTCTTACACCTATCTGATGGGAGGCCTACAATGAGGTAATATATTCTTTGAGAAAATTATCATCTTGTAACAATCTTTGTATTGGAAATGTTCCCAGATCAGCTGCATATTCACACAAAGTACCTATCCACTTTATGCTTACAGCAAAAGTAGCTTTGACAGCATTCAGGATTTGGACAATAATCCCATTAAGTCAAGAATCGTCAATGCATTTTTTGATGGGAGGTAAGTATTCAGCTTTATAAAATAATGTTAGTTACAGATTGCTGCCTAATACAACCATTAATGCACTTTGGTAGGCTGGTCCACGTTCATTTCATTCCGTTACAAATCAAATGCATATTAGTAGAATGGAAGTCTCCCTAAACTCTTAAATGTTATGCTTTTCCTCTCTCTGCGTTTGGGCAGCAGCCTTGATGTCTCTTTCGTATTTTGTCCATTTTTTGCAAGGCCACATTGCTAGCTCAACGCTGAACAGAGGGAAGGTGTGCAAGGAGCTGGCCGGATTTAAACCCAGAACCGCTCACCTCGAAGCCTGGTGCTGATGGCACCACACCATCTGCCAACCCAAACTCCTAGATACTTGTAATCAAATTGTAATAGCATTAAGAATATGTGAAAATACAGAATAAAACTGAAGATCTTATAGAAACCACAAAAATGCAACACAGAAACAGCATACTCTGCAACTTTGGTTTGACCTTGGGATTGAAAGGGAGAATAATGGGTGGTTAAAATGGGGAAAAACTCATTTCCTAGGACAAAATTTGTACAACAGCAAAAAAAAAATCGTAAAATTTAAAAATGCTGCAAATCCTATGACATAATAATTTCACCCTAACATTTTGGTATATCTACTTAGAAATCTGGGCTTAACATCAAAATCAGTTGATGAAATCACATTTGAAAACTTTCTGACCACGTTATCATATTTCCAACATATGGACGAGGATCATCCAGCGGAGGATTTAGAACAATGCAAAATGAAAAAATTGAAATGTAAGTCCTAACAAGTTGTATTCTCTGTGTACTAGTAAATGTGAACTATACATTTTATGGAGTTATAAAGTATTATTAAAACAGAGAACAAGAAACTAAAAATACTAAATGAACTAACTTGGAAATCTGTAGACTGCTAGAGCTGCTTCATGCCTGCTGTACTGGGATGTATTTTTAGACACTAGTGCATAGCTGTCAATTCTGCGATAGCGGTGCTTATGAAGTGTGCCTCATATTTAACAATTAAATGTGGAGTGGTCAAGTGAAGAGTTCAAATTCCACACATGTGCGTCTGGCCCTGTCATTGCTGTACGAAGCTTCGTAAGGCAAAGAGAGCTACAACACAGAACAAGCCCTGCGGCCTAACTCATCCAAGCTGAAATGAACGTATACACAAATGCCAAATTCCTGCTTTTAGACCTTATCCCTCTCTTCCTATTCATGTACGGCCTTGGTCCTTGGATGTGTAGTGGAGAGTGTATCCGCTACATCATGACCTGGTATAGAAACACCAATGAGTTAAACAGAAAACCCTACAAAAGGTAGTGGATATGGCCCAGTCCATCATGGGTAAAACCCCTCCCCACCATCAAGAATATCTATATGAAATGCTGTTGTAGGAAAGCAGAATCCATCATTAGGGACCTCCACCACCCAGGCCATGCTCAACCATCAGGCTTGTGATCGAAAGGGAATAACTACACTCACTTGTCCATCCATTGAAATGCTCCCACAACCAATTAACTCACTCTGAGTACCTGGGGGTGCACCTGGATGGCAGACGTGAGTGGAGCACCAACACAGAGGCTGTGTACAAGAAGGGCCAGAGTCGCCTCTAATTCCTGAGGAGACTGAGGCCATTTGGAGCATGCAGGCCTCTCCTTCACACGCTCTTCCAGTCTGTTGTCACCAGTACTTCTATGCGGTGGTGTGCTGGGGAAATGGCTTCAACACAGGTAATGCCAACAGGCTCAATAAACTGATTAGCAAGGCTGGTTCTGTTAAAGGAATCAAACCGGACATACTGGAGGCTGTGGTAGAACAAAGGACCCTATGGAAAATCCTGGCAATTTTGGACAACATTTCTCACCCTCTGAATGTCACCTTGCCTGAACAGGGGAGCACTTTTAGTAATAGACTAAGACGACTGTGCTGCTCCAAAGAACCCTATATGAGGTCATTCTTACCCTCAGCTATTAGGCTCTATAATGAGTCAACCTATATCCAGGGAAGTGATGACCCCTCCTGTTAGACTGTTTGAGGTAACTTATTTTTTATTCTCTCTTACCTCTACTGTTTGAATATCTGTGCACTTGTAATGCTGCTGTGACACTGTAAATTCCTTGGGGATCAATAAAGTTTCTATTTATCTATCTTTAAGGACTCTTTATCTTGCTATCTCTTGTTCTTGTTGTTTTTTGCTATTTATTTATATTTGCATTTGCACAGTTTGTTGCCTTCTGAGCTCTGGTTGATCTTTCATTGATCGTGTTACAGTCACTATTCAATTTGCTGAGTATGTCCACAGGAAAATGAATCTCGGGGTTCTGTGGTGACACATCTGAATTTTGATAATAAATTTACTTTGAGCTTTGAACTTACCTGTCCAAATGCTGTGATTGTATCTGTCTATACCAACACCACTGGCATATTCCAATTACCCACCACCAGGCATGAAAAACATGCCCCTTTAAATATTTCCCCCATCATTTAAACATATGAACCCTTCTTTTAGACTCCCTCCCCTTGGAAAAAGAGTGGCTATTTCCCCTGGTAATTTTATAAAACTTTTTAACGTCAGCCCTCTGCCTCTTGCACTGAGAACATTCCCAGCCTGACTGATCTCTCCTTGTAGCTGAAACCATCCATTGCAGGCAAACATCCTGGTGAATCTCTTTAGTGCTGTGAATGTATTTTCCCACTGAAAAGGGATCTAGTGCCTTCCTGAAGTATATGACAAAATCTTCTCGGGCTTCCAGCCAGGTACAGGTATTGATTATAACCAACTTTTCAATGGCAAACTATGCCACCTTCATCATCCACAAAATGCTGGTGGAACACAGCAGGCCAGGCAGCATCTATAGGGAGAAGCGCTATCGACGTTTCTGGCCGAGACCCTTCGTCAGGACAAACTGAAAGGAAAGATACTAAGAGATTTGAAAGTAGTGGGGGGAGGGGGAAATGCAAAATGATAGGAGAAGACTGGAGGGGGTGAGATGAAGCTAAGAGCTGGAAAGGTGATTGGCAAAAGGGATACAAAGCTGGAGAGGGGAAAGCATCATGGGACGGGAGGCCTCGGGGGAAAGAAAGGGGGAGGGGGGAGCACCAGAGAGATATGGAGAACAGGCAGAGTGATGGGTAGAAAAAGAGAAAAAAACAAACAACTAAATATGTCAGGGATGGGGTAAGAAGGGGAGGAGGGGCATTAACAGAAGTTAGAGAAGTCAATGTTCATGCCATCAGGTTGGAGGCTACCCAGCCAGTATATAAGGTGTTGTTCCTCCAACCTGAGTGTGGCTTCATCTTGACAGTAGAGGAGGCCATGGATAGACATATCAGAATGGGAATGGGTCGTGGAATTAAAATGTGTGGCCACTGGGAGATCCTGCTTTTTCTGGCGGACTGAGCGTAGGTATTCAGCGAAACGGTCTCCCAGTCTGCGTCGGGTCTCACCAATATATAAAAGGCCACACCGGGAGTACCGGACGCAGTATACCACACCAGCCAACTCACAGGTGAAGTGTCGCCTCACCTGGAAGGACTGTCTGGGGCCCTGAATGGTGGTGAGGGAGGAAGTGTAAGGGCAGGTGTAGCACTTGTTCCGTTTACAAGGATAAGTGCCAGGAGGGAGATCGGTGGGAAGGGATGGGGGGGACGAGTGGACAAGGGAGTCGTGTAGGGAGCGATCCCTGCGAAAAGCAGAAAGGGGGGGAGGGAAAGATGTGCTTGGTAGTGGGATCCAGTTGGAGGTGGCGGAAGTTACGGAGGATTATACGTTGGACCTGGAGGCTGGTGGGGTGGTAGGTAAGGACAAGGGGAACCCTATCCCGAGTGGTGTGGCGGGCGGATGGGGTGAGGGCAGATGTGCGGGAAATGGGAGAGATGCGTTTGAGAGCAGAGTTGATGGTGGAAGAAGGGAAGCTCCTTTGTGATGGGCACACTTCACCTGTGAGTCGGCTGGTGTGGTATACTGCGTCCGGTGCTCCCGGTGTGGCCTTTTATATATTGGTGAGACCCGACGCAGACTGGGAGACCATTTCGCTGAACACCTATGCTCGGTCCGCCAGAGAAAGCAGGATCTCCCAGTGGTCGCACATTTTAATTCCACCTCCCATTCCCATTCTGATATGTCTATCCATGGCCTCCTCTACTGTCAAGATGAAGCCACACTCAGGTTGGAGGAACAACACCTTATATACCGGCTGTGTACCCTCCAACCTGATGGCATGAACATTGACTTCTCTAACTTCTGTTAATGCCCCTCCTCTTTTTCTTACCCCATCCCTGACATATTTAGTTGTTTGTTTTTTTTTCTCTCTCTCTCTCTGCCCATCACTCTGCCTGTTCTCCATCTCCCTCTGGTGTTCCCCCCTCCCTCTTTCTTTCTCCCTAGGCCTCCCGTCCCATGATCCTTTCCCTTCTCCAGCTCTGTATCCCTTTCGCCAATCACCTTTCCAGCTCTTAGCTTCATCCCACCCCCTCCGGTCTTCTATCATTTTGCATTTCCCCCTCCCCCCACTACTTTCAAATCTCTTAGTATCTTTCTTTTCAGTTTGTCCTGACGAAGGGGCTTGGCCCGAAACGTTGACAGTGCTTCTCCCTATAGATGCTGCCCGGCCTGCTGTGCTCCACCAGCATTGTGTGTGTTGTTTGAATTTCCAGCATCTGCAGATTTCCATCTTCATCATGCCTGGGCATGTCTAGTTCAGTGATATTTATAACATCATGGCCTGTCGCTTCTGATTGGTTAGTCCTCATCCAATCAGGTTTCCACTCTCCCCCCCCCCCCCCCTTGTTTACAATCAATTTCCAATTCCAGTACCATTTTCTCACTCTTTGCTCATACCACCTAAATGTCAATTATCTGTCGATCTAGGCCTTGGATATCTTCAATGACCCGCACGATTGAAACTTTCTAGTGTAGAGGATTCCAAAAGTTCGTGAGCACATGAGAGAAGAAACTTCTCCTCATCTCCCATTTTAACTAGGAGAAACCACTTTTCTGACTATTTTAAAGATGAATTGCATTGTTTCCCAATGTCAGACATCAGGCTTAATCACCTACATTTCTCTACTGTCTGACTCCTACCTTTCTTAAGGAATGAACAAAAGATTCAAAGATTCATTTAAAAAAATCATTGGAATCTTTGATCTGTCTCCTACCTCTCCTGAAGAATTTATTTGCAGTTTCTCAATGCTTTGAGACCCTTCCTAAAGCAGGAAATGTCGCAATCAACACATCCATTATCTCACCAGGCACCTTCTTACTTGCAGGTTCAGGACTTCAGAGTCTTAGCCAGCTTTAGCTTGCCAAGGGCTTCTTTCCTTGTGGTGGAGATGAAGGGAATCATGGGATTTAGGATTAATATTGCAGAGTAGTACTGAGATAAAAGATCAGCATGACTCATTGAAATGCCTACTCTTTGGAATCACAATTGAGGGAAATGTTTGGAAGGAAAGTGAGTTTATCACAAAAGAGAGGGCATGCCGGCTTTATTAAATTGTCCTTCTGCTACAGAATTTCTCAGTTCAGGATGCACGCGTGACGTTCCTCTTATACTAAGTTTAACGCCATAGCAAAACTGCTTCAGACACAATAAGGGTCAACGCAGTAAAGTTAGCTCGGAGTTTATTTTTAAAATATTTATTTTTATTAGGTGTGGATTCATTCCTTTATCTCAAGCAAACAATATACCAGCAGTGGCAAGGGTAACCACACTTCAATGCTCACATTTCCACTCAGGATAGGTTAGGTCACACAGGGACTTCCCATGAGAAGCTGGTTAGTTTTAGACAAGTTTTGTCTCCTATAAGTGGGTTCAGTGACATGATCCCCGGTGTAGAGTAATGCTGAGAAGTGTGCATGTCCAATATTTGTGTGGCAACAGCTGTAAGATCTCCAAATACCATCCCACACAATCATCTGTTATTCAGGGTGGCTGCCCAATGTTTACCTTTTTACGTTAGCTAGTTTCTCTTGTTCAGAGTGACTGGTCACTCACATAACCGGAATATGATTCATAGCTGTTCACTATCAAGCAATAGAAATGTCCAGAAACAAAACAAAAGCTCTTATTTCCTCTGTACACCATTTACAGGAAAGTACCACCTTCTTGCACACAATTCTTCTCTCATTGGAAGAAGGCTTAGTGTATCTATAACCAGACTGAACTTATTTTATGTGAGTAAAACGGGTAAATGAACAGTAAAGGTATAAAAGTAAATCACATATCTTTTTCAGCACATAAATAACTGATCAGACTTTATTTTTCTTTCAATGTATAAGGAAGCTATTCAGTTCATTGAGTCTGTATTTGTACGTATCAGTTTTGAGTTTTATATTCTGTTTGTCGCTCGTTCTTTTTGCGTGATTTTTTTGTACGTGGGGATGGGGTTTGATGTTTTTGTTTGAACACGTTCTTTGTTTCATGGCCATTTATATGGAAGACCATAAGATATAGGAGTGGAATTAGCCCGTCGAGTCTGCTCACGGCCGATTCAACTTCCCTGTCAGCCCCAATCTTTCCTGCCTTCGTGCCCTGACCAATCAAGAATCTATCAACCTCAGTCTTAAATACACATAAAGACTTGGCCTCCACAGCTACCTGGGGCATAGAATTCCACAGATTCACCACTCTTTGGCTAAAGAAATTCCTTCTTATCTCCGTTCTAAAAGGACACCCCTCTGGTCTTAGAGTCTCCCACCACAGGAAACATCCTCTCCACATCAACTGTGTCAATGCCTTTCACCACTCAATAGGCTTCAATGAGGTCACCCCTCATTCTTCAAAATTCCAGTGAATACAGGCCCAGAGCCGTCAAACGCTCTTCATATGCAAGTCATTCGATCCTGGAATCATTTTCTTCAACCTCTTCTTAACCCTCTCCAGTTTCAGAGCATCCTTTCTAAGATAAGGTGCCCAAAACTGCTCACAGTACTCCAAGTGAGGCCTCACTAGTGCTTTATAAAGTCTCAACATTACATCCTTGCATTTATATTCTAGTCTTCTTGAAATGAAAGCTCACGTCCGTCAGCTCCCCCAATTCTCCTGCCAGTCACCCACACTAAGGTGGAATTTCCAAAGGCCAAATAACCCAGCACATCAATGAGATTCGGGAGGAAGTAGAAACCTACGTGGAGAATATCCAAACTCCAGACAGAAATCACCCGAAGTTAGGATCGAACCCAGGAACCAAAGTGGTTGAGCTGCACCACTAGCAGTGCTCACCAATATTCTCTCCAAACACCAACTTTGAAACCTGAACTCATTTTGTGTTTTCTGAAACACAACCTCAGAGCTAACTGCACTGCAGCTGCTGATCCGACTAACTGCAAACTTAGGGCTCTGTCCTAGATTTTATCTAACCAACTTAGGCTGTCCCCTATCAAAGGCAATCCCAATTTCTCCTGGTCACACAAAGCTCACTGGAGTATAGCATGCCTGATATTACATTGGAGCAGGAGCCACTTGTAGAAGGCAGGATTTCCCTTACGTACTGATGGCAAATATTTGTCGGTGGAAATGAACTATGTGATCAAATGCAATGACTACTTTAAATCATTTGTCCCCTGGGTATCCTGTTGCACTTGCCTCAGACACAATACTGCACCTTATCCAGCCATTGCAGCATCCGTCAGTCAACCAGAGCTGATAGGTTTTTTCCTGAAAAGTACCATGTGACCTTGATTTATCCATTGCAGTTGTTTCCTGCAATATAAAATCCAAATCACAGCTTTCAACGTGGTCAACAAGATCATCTTTGGTGCAATTACTTATAAAACAATTCACCTAAAAGTATTAGCCATTTAACTGTATTTTGTGGAATGCTGCCCAAGCTAAAATGTTTATTTTGTGTGATTAAATGGATACAAATTGATCATGGGTTATTTCCTTCTTTTGGGAGATAACAGATGAATAAAATTCAATCAGGTGAAAACAAATCCATTTGCCGTACTGCACCACTTCCTGTTGTTTGATAATGTTTCACCCATCTTCGCTCAAGCAGCGTGTTGCAAGGATTTTGTCATTGCCTGGGTACATGGCCTTAAACAATAAACAAAGGAGCAGAATCAGGCCATTCGGCCCATCAAGCCTGTTCTACCATTCAATCATGGCTGATTATTATCCCTCTCAACCCCATTTTCCTGCCTTCTCCCCATAAATTTTGAAACAAGCACCTGTCAAGCTCTGCTTTAAATAAACCCAATTGCTTGGCCTCTTGCAGCTATCTGTGGCAATGAATTCCACAGATTCGCCATCCTCTGGCCGGAGAAGTTCCTCTTCATCTCTGTTTTAAAGGGACATCCGAGGCTGTGCCCTCTGGTCCTAGACTCCCCCACTATAGGAAACATCCTCTCTGCCTCCACTCTTTCTAGGTTCCTTCAATATTCAAGTGCGTTAGCCAGTGTAGAGTGGCTGATATTGCAAGGTTGTTCATAGCTCAACTGAGATTATAACATTCAAATGTGTGGGTTTCATACAAGGAATGATCTACTCTACTACTTTGTGACTGAGAGATATTACGTCAAACACAATGTTTACCAGTTCACTCACCAATTTTGCAATATACGTCCTCCTAGGTTACAAACCTATGGACATCCCCTACACACAAATGCGGGTTCGGGAGTCCGAGGGGATGGACGAGGATGGACCTGCTATCCGCTGCGGGGCTGCAGGCACCTTTGGCGGATGTGAACAGGGCGTTTGCATATGCCTTCTCTCCTTCCCCACCCACCCCCAGCCCGAATCACAGCCGTCGGAGGCCGGGTGGAGCTGAGCGGGCTCACTCGCTCTCCGGCTGATCTCCCTGCCCCCGCTTGCTCTCCCGTCATTGACAGCCTCTCTGATCCTCTCCTGTCCACTGTTTTTGTGATCCTCCTCCACCCACTGTTTGTGCTCATTTCTGACCTTTGAATAGTTCAGGCTATGAATAATATTCACGATTGGAACCCTACAACCTGGCGCCTGACTGTAATCTTTTACCCATTCAGTCAGGAATAGCACTAATTATTTTAAAAACAGATAGAGACCTACTTTTTAATTAATGGTCAGAAATAGAGAAGATAACTATAAATTAAAGACAGCACAAGATACAAGAGTCTATGTCGGTTTTCCTTTATTTGGTTCAACTCCGTCAGGGATTCTTTCATCATTTTGAGAGTTTAAACTGTTGATATAAAAAGGACGGAATTCCTGTTCATAAAGCCAAATTCATATGGAAATCTCTTCCACTGCAGTGGTGTTGGAAGATATCCAACTGTGATACTGGCAAAGTCAAAGTAATTTGCATAGTAGTGTGACAAGGTGGTGGGAGGTGAATGGAATGTAACCCGGTTTTTCGTTTCGACGCTCTGCATATTTCCCTCAGCTCTCTCGAAGTTTTTATCTTCCTTGTGCACTGATAAACCACTGATTTGAAAATCAGTCGTTGTTATATTGCGGTATTGGAACAAGGTGGAAAGAAAATCTGGAAAATAGTTCAGATAGGTGTGGCCCCAAAGTTGGAGAAACTCAAGCTTATTGCTGATGGATTGTTTTAATGGTTATATAGTGTATCATTCAGATCAGCTATAGCACTGGTGTACTGCCCTCTTAATTTAGCAAAGCACAAGTATGTAATATGAAAGACAAATTTTTGTTAAATAGTTAAAGATAACTTGTGATCTGGTCTTCCCTGACTCTTCTCCATTATCTTCACCACATCAAACTCACACCCCACGGGCATGGGATGGGAACCAGCCAGGTCAGGTATTTCTGCAGTTTTGCACATTAGCACTTGTATCATTATTCTCCTTTAATTAGTTCCTGAGGTTTGGCATTGCTGGCATGAGCAGCAATTATTGTCGTCACTGTGCTTGATGGTCCATCTTTCTGAAGTAAGTGATTATTCCACAGTGAGGTGGTGAGTTCATGGTGACACAGTGGTTATTGGGGAAGTTTGATGGCTCTGGGATTGTACTAGCTGGAGTTTAGAAGACTGGGGAGGTGTGTGCCTCATTGAAATTTATCAAATATTGAAAGGCTCAGACAGAGTGTAAGTTGAGAGGAGATTTCAATGGTGGGAAAGTCCAGGGCCAGAATAGCCTCGGAATAGATAGATGTCCCTTTTGAAGAGAGATGAGGAGAAATTTCTTTAGCCTGTGAATCTGTGGAATTCATTCCCACAGGCGGCAGTGGAGGCCAAGTCATTAGGCATATTTATTGATAGATTCTTGATTTGCAAGGGTGTCAAAAGTTACAAGGAGAAGACGGGAGAATGGAGTTGAGAGGGCTAAGAATCAGCAATGATGGAACAGCAGAGCAGACTTGATGGGCCAATTGGCCTTATTCTGCTCTCTGTGCACTAGGGTCTTACTACTTCGTTACTACAGATGCTGAGTCATGTGCGCTCATACTGTCCCGGCAACTAGGAAATTTAAACCAAAGAAATTCAATAAAATCTAGAGTTTTTTTTTTGAAAAAGAGCTGGTCTCAGGAAAGGTCGCCATGAAGCTACTGAAAAAAACCCCCATCTAGTATAGTAATGTCGTTCAAGGTAGGAGATCAGCTACCCTTACCTGAGCTGCCTTATATGTGACTCCAGGGCCATCAGCGTGCTGGGTCCCTGAACCGTCTCCTCAGTTCTGGGATGATGAGGGAAGGGGGAACAAACGCCTGCATTGCCAGTAATCTTCTCATCGTGAGAATAATGAAGATGAATCACCAATGAATCTCGAAGGAAAGACGCTGGTGATTTCATGTTTGTTTAGCTGTAACTGAGTTTTAATGTCTTCAATGTTTTGCATCATCGCCAGATGTTCAAGACATGCAAATAGTGGGAATGGTTCCAAATCTGGATAGCCAACAGACTTAGAACAAATGTAGAACAGTACAACATGGTACAGGCCCTTCGGCCGTCCATGTTGTGCCAACTTTTTAACCTACTCTACGATAATTCTAATCCTTCACTCCTACGTAGTCCTCCCATTTTGCTATCATCCGTGTGCCCATCTAAAAGTTTCTTAAATGCCCCGAATGTATCTACAGTGCTGTGCAAAAGTCTTAAGCGCACGTACAGCCAGAGAGCTGAAGACTTTTGCACAGTACTGTATTCGTCAACATGGAGCAGAGAGTGAGGTTGTAAATCTGGGGGAGCAAAGGATGTTGGGAATGGCGAGGGTGGAGCACCATGGGAGGGGTGTGGGACAAGCAGAGAAGGAGGGCCTGGGTGGGAGGGTGGTGTGGGTGTGGACACACCCAGCCCTAGGTCATTTGATTCCAAACATTTGGTTTATTGATCATTACAGAATGTCTCTCTGGTGCCTCCCACTCCTTCCCCTTTTCCCAACTATGATTCCAACTCTAAGTCCACAATAGAGACCCGTATCAGAATCATTATCACTCATATATGTCATGAATTTTTTTTGCAGCAGCATTACAGCAGAATACATAAAATTATTACAGTACTGTGCAAAAGTTTTGGCTCCCTAGCTCTCTCTCTCTCTATATATATATATACACCTAAGACTTTTGCACAGTACTGTAACTCTATCACCATCCCTGGTAGAGCATTCCATACACCCATTATTCTCTGTGTAAAAAAAAGCATTTACCTCTGACATCCCCCTATACTTTTCTTCAATCACCATAATATTATGCCCCCCTTATATTAGTTGTTCCTGCTTGTAACATAATGGCGTGAGAGTGTGGTTTCTTGGTATGGTGTGGATCGAGGGTTAGTGCACTTTGGGTGGAGTAGCAAGGCGCTACAGAACTGGACACCGGAAGGCAGCTTTGGGGTCTTAAGAGTAGTTGGAAGCAGAAGTTCCGGGATCTGGGAATACTGAAAGCAGTACTGAAAACAGATGTAGTAAGTGCTGCAGTGTAGTATTTGGTGGAATGGAGTCTTGGGATGTGGACATACATAGAAATTTACAGCACATTACAGGCCCTTCGGCCCACAATGTTGTGCAGACCATGTATCCTACTGTTAGGAGAGTTAAAAAGTCAGGAAATGTAATAACAGAAATGCAGTGTCTTTAATATTTCAATAATATTTATGTAATCTTGTATATATATTGTTTAATCAAGCATTCTTGTTTATTTAATTAATTATGAGTAATGCATAAAAATATTTAAATTCCATTCATCATCATGCTACCACATGATGCGTGCACGCTTCACTTAAAGTAAAAGACAAAGTTACACCTGCATTCCCAGACCCCTGGTATTCCTTTGAATTAATTTAATGTTTTGAAATTAAAGAACATTACATTGGCAACAAGGTATTTTTAAAACCAACCCAAGATGGTTACCCACCTGTTAAAACAGAGCGAGACGTTGCTGCGAGGAACAGTCAAGTCTAAAAGGAACAACCCAGCACATGGAGAAATGGTTGAGTTTAAAACAGAAGTAGCAAGCACGTGAAAGGAATACACAACTGAGTTTTTTTTTTAAAGTAAGATAACATAAGAATTTGCAGGTTCATTAAGAGTGAGTACCAGGTGATAATAATCTTTTTTTAAAATCAGAAATGGCTGGCTACATCAGAAAGATTGATGAGTTTGACTGCACAATGGATAATTGGCTCATTGGAACAGTATTTTGAAACAAACAAAATAGCCAATAAGAAGTGATTGCCAATTTTGCTGAGTTTATTGGGTTTAAAGGCATACAGTTTGCTTCAAAAGTTTAACTGCTCCAACCAAACCATCAAAAATGAGCTTTGCTACTATTGTAAAAGTGATGCAGGAACACTTAGAACTCAAGGTATTGTGGAATGCAGAATGTTTTATACTTCATAAAGCAGAATCAAAAGGAAGGGGAGTCTATTTCAGCGTATGAGGCTGAATTGAAGAGATTGTCTGAACATTGTCAGTTCGGTAAAGGCTGAATGATGCACTGAGAGGTTGTTTAGTCTGTGGAATCTTGCAACAAAGCATTCAAAAAACAGCTCCAAACTGAAGCACAGCTTACATGTAAAAGAGCAGAGGAAATCACTGTTTCAATGGAAACTGCAGACAGAGACATGGTTGAGTGGCAGTGAAAGTGAGCTTGAGCAAAATTGCATCGTCTAAACAGAAACCTACATGGGCGAACAAATTGTGTTAAGAGTTGTGGCAGGGGCTCACATACACCAAACAAATGCAGATTTGAAGGCAAAACTTGCAGAAAATGCAACAAAGAGCATGTCAGGTTGACAAAAATAAATGGTCTGCACAGGTGAAGAGAAAATGCTAAAAAGCCAAGGTGCAGTTTCAGAAAGAACACTAATCTGCATCACACACAAATGCTGAAGGAACTCAGCAGGCTAATTGAGGAAAAATCATGCTGCATGCTATTGATGAAAAATCTGATAATGATGAGAGTGACACAGGACTGTGTAGCCTTGAGATTAATAGTGTGAAAATTAACAATAGACACGCAATATGGCTTATGCCAGAAGCAAACAGCATATTCATTTAATGATATCAAACTGAAACCTGAAGATATTCAACCAAGAACTTATACAGGAGAATAGATAACTTCTATGGTAATGACATCCATAACTGTGAAATACAACAACCAACAAGCCACATTGAGCTTGTATGTGATAAAACAGAAGGATCAGCATTGTGGAGCGGCTGAGAAAACTACAACTTGATTGGAGATCCATCCAGCGTTTGCGTTGCCACATCCCCTGCAATAAAGTCAACTGAGAGTAAATTAAGAAAGGTACTGGATGATGCCATAACTGTCTCCATGCCAAACATCACGAAACGTTGCCCAACGGAGGGCGAACATGTGTTGGAGCCAGCATCTGTGCCTCTGGTTGGAAGCATATTGGGCCAAGGAAGGACCATGCTGCTCAGAGGAAAGTGGCAAAAGCAGACTACAACATATCTGAGAAAGCTCCTGCTATGATAACTAGGTAGCTACTTGTGAAATGTGGCTTGGGTTTAAGTTGGAAGAGAGTTCAAGGAGCATCAGAATACTAGCAAGCTTTTGGCTTTTGTCAGTATAAAGAACCAGTATCTCTTGTGCGTGCATTAAGCTTATTGCATGACTTCAAGTGGGAGAAAAAGAGCTGCTTGTAAAAGTAGGTGCAAAGATCAAAGCACAGCTGGATGAATTGAAGGCCAAAAAGGTGTCAATGGAGATACGAAAACAGGATTTGTCAGATGATGTTGCGGACGAGGAAACCATGAGGAGAGATCAGATTGTAAAGGGAGCAATAGAAGCATTAATAAGAAAATACTCCAGTGAACTAAATGGACCTTCCCAAGATCAAGTTGCACAAAATAGAAGAAGAAAAAGGAGGGAACAGATGGAGGGAAAGAATGTGAACGAGAAAGAGAGTGGTGGGAAAGACAGAAGGAACGTGAGAAAGAGAAGAAAAGGGGAACAAGTCGAAGTAGATCCAGAGAAAGAAAGGGAGAAGAAAGGTGGCTACCGCTTTCAGATCCACTGCCTGCAAACTCAGAGTCAACTCTTACAGCCACCACAGAGGAGGCCCCAAAGCCTGAGATTGTTTATGGTCACAAAGCGAAGCAGAGTGATCCCCCTTGTCAGGAAAGAATTATCCCTCAAGAGTAAGAACTCCTCCACAGCAATTAAATCTTTAGGCCTGACTGGGACAACTTAAAATTTACTATGCTGTGGATGTCTGTATAGTAGTTGTATTATATAGTTGAGGTGCACTCTTTTATTGAGTTGGAGTACAGCTAAGCAGGGAGGAGTGTTCTGTATTTAGTATTTCAATAATATTTGATTACTCTTGCACATATATTGTTTAATATATAAATGAACATCCTTGTTCATTTAATTAATTAATTATGGGTTACGTGCAAAAATACTTTAATTGCATTCATCATTATGCTAGCACAGGATACGCACATGCCTCACTTTAAAGTAAAAGATGAAGTTACACCCACATTCCTGGACTCCTGGTCTCACTGTGTGTTAATTTAATGTTTTGAAATTACAAAATATTACAGGAAATGTTGTCTAATTTGAGTGCACTGGGAGAATGTGAGGACATTGCAACACTGCAGATGGATAGTAGTTAACCCCTTGGCCACAGCCCAACTGACAGTCACAAGTTCTTGAGGAGATTCTGGATGTCACTGTGTTGTTTGTGAAGCAAAATCTTGGATGTACATTACCTGAAGGAGGATGAAGCTGGTTGCCAAGCTACTGTTCAAAATGCAGTAGTAGATTTTTTTTTTCTGCCGCAGAAAGGCTGAAGTTCTTGAACAGGAAACCAGAACAGCAAAAAAAAAATGGAGAATAGAAAGATCTGGAGACAAGCATATGGCAGAGAGAGAGAGGGGGGGTGGGGAGAGAGAGAGAGAGAGAGAGAGTGTGTGTGTGTGTGTGTGTGTGTGTCCGTGAGTGACAGAGTGAGAGAAAGAGTGTGTATGTGCACGCAGAGGAGGTCAAAGTTAAACGAGAACATTAAGTTTTCATCATTTCCCCTATTTCATTTGCAAAATAATTTCCCCATTGCTGAACTCTGTTTTTAACAGATTTTTAGAGACTGCCAACTGTATATTGTAAATATGGAGGAAAGAGTTTGTCATTGGAGACTCCATTGTTTAAATGAGAAATGCTAAATATAAACATTCCTTTGATAAAGTAATATATTTCGGCTTTCCTTTAAATCATACGACAGAAACTGTTTAGAACTTCTTGCCCATCAAAAACAAACTATTAATGTGGTCAAACTTCCTATTCGGAAAGTTACTGTTCAAGTTTACCCTCTGTTACTCAAACAACCCACATCACTGAAAATTTAGGCAAGGCATTAGTTCATCCGGGCCTGAAAGATGAGCTCTTCAAATAAGACAGTATTGAAGCCATTGACAGCAATAAAAATAACAGATAAATGTAATTATGCTTGCATAAAACAAGTCATTTGAAAACTTCTATTTCCTGGACAGCAACATGTCAACACAATAAAATAAAATCGGACATCTCATTGAATGATTTGTGAGCAAAAGTTAATATTGGAAAATCTGGATCTGCTGTTTATAGAAGGAAATTGTGATGGAACATAGCAACAGCAAGTAGGGCTCAGTGGACAGAAATCGCAGAAGGTTGTGAACTCAGTCTGCTCCATCGTGGCACTAGCCTCCGCAGCATCCAGGATATCTTCAAGGAGCAATGCCTCAAAAGGGTGGCATTCATGAGTATGGACCCCCATCACCCAGGGCATGCCCTCTTCCCATTGCTACCATCAGGGAGGAGATACGGGAGCCTGAAGGCACAAACTCAATGATTCAGGAACAGCTTCTTCCCCCTGCCATTAATTTCTGAACGGACATTGAACCAAAGAACACTACCTCACTACTTTTTTTGCACTTAAATATACACAGTTTTTATTATTATGTTTTGCAATGTACTGCTGCCACAAAACAACAAATTTCACAACATATGCCGGTGATAATAAACCTGATTCTGATATTAGGAGATACGCAGATGACTGTGGCAGATCCTTCTCTAGGTCTACAGAATATTATTATTGGCATTGGCTAATTTTTGGTACATGAACCAGGATACAGTGAAAAGCTTGACTTGCATACAGATCCAATCTTTACACGGTGCACTGAGATAGAACGAGGAGAAAGAATACAATGCAGATTAAAGTGGAAATTCTACACAGAGGTGCAGTGCAGGTAAACAATAAAATGCACAATCATAATGACGTAGATTGTGAGGTCAAGAGTCCATCTTATCATAGAGGAGGTGCAATCAAAGCTGTCCTTGAACCTGTATAATGTATACATACTTCGATAATAAATATTCTTTGAACTTTAATTTTTTAAAATTTCCTTTGTATGAGGTAGTATTTATGCATAAGTATGGCACCTTTTGAGGTCTCAAAATCATAGTTACACAACATGGAAACAAGGCCTCCTATAGGATGTATGGATCATTCCTGTTTTATAGAAATCAAAACTGCACAGTATCAGAATGAGTTTTAATGCAGCAGTCATGGGCAACAGAGCTGTTTTTTTTGTGAATATTTCATTGAATAATACCTAAAACTACTGAATTCAGTTCTATGAGTGCTCTTATATCATAAGACCATAAGACATAGGAACAGAATGAGGCCATTTGGTCCATTAAGTCTGCTCTGCCATTTGATCATGGCTGATTTATTGTCCTTCTCAACCCCGTTCTCCTGCCTTCTCCCCATAACTGTTGACGCCCTTACGAATCAAGAACCTCTCAACCTCCACTTTAAATGTGACTGACTTGGCCTGCACAGCTGTCTGAAGCAACGAATTCAAGCTGAAATTTAAGCTGAAGTTCTCTGTGAAACTGTTCTCCCAAATCCATCGTTTTCTTCACTGCACAAAGTTAACTTCCATTTAGAGTATAATTGGTGAAGTGAATTACTGGTGTGATCCCCTCCATCCCAATATAACCTTTCCCCACCATCTCTGTTTTGGTTCCCCCAAACTCTGTACTGCAATCCCCACACAACTCCAGCTGTTCTATTGTGGCCCCTAATCTCCCTCCCTCATGTCAGGAACCAGCAACAACACCACATACTTAAAATAACAAGAGAACTGTTGGGAGAAACAGGCTCCCATTTTAAAATGGCAGCTTTAGCTCTGAATGCAGTGTTGTTTCTTCTATCTAATCACTTTGCAACCCTGAAGAATTAACACTTGATCTTCCAAATTCCAGTAAACTACTCTCTCATTATTTCCAAGTAACATGCTTTCCCAATCCATTTCTCTAAAGCAGGGATGCCCAACCATTTTTTTAGGCCTTGGACCCTTACCATAAACCAAGAGGTCCATGGACGCCAGGTTGAGAACCCCTGCTCTGAAACGTCTTGCTAGCCATCAGTCCTCTTGTTTCTTTTCACCTGCTACATTGTAACCTATCTCCCAGCGTTTTGTCTTGCACCTCGCTCTTAAACTGTACCCCCACGTTAGAGGAATTTTGGGGTTTAGGACATATACATTTAGCAATTGACTTTGACTACCAGTCTTCACATCTGAAAATGTATCGTGGATTTAGTTTGGAGTGCAGCTGTGAACGATGAAGGCAGTGAATCCCAGACCAGACAATGCCGATTAAAATTCAATTGAATGTCTGTTGTGTGGATGCGAATCAGGAGGTTTAAAGGTTGTATGTGGTTTCAAAGAAAGCATTGTGGATACATTGTAAATACGGAATTGTCCTTTGAAGTTTGGCACATTAAATATCAAGCCCCATGTTGGGCCAGCAGACCTTTTGACCGAAAGCATCTCCGTATATTCCCTGCTGTACCTTGTTTTGTTGAATAAAGACGCTGCTTTGTATCTACCAGTAATTTTCTCCGGTGACTTCATTCACACAACACCCCCCCCCCACCCCCTCACAGTTATGACGAAGGGTCACTAACCCAAACCTTTGACTAATTTCTCTTTCCACAGATGCTGTCTGACTGGCTATCTTCTTCCAGAATTTCTTTTTTAGATGACAACGTTCAGTTTTATTTGTTTGCCAGCACATGATTTTAAAGATTATAAAATTGATTTTAGCAATAAAATCCAGCGCAGAACTGATTAGCACTCTGCTTTGAGCACGGCACATGAGGTGACCTTGATTATTTTGTGCTTCCAAGATCTCGCTGTACCCAAACACAGATCCTGCTGGGCGTGCGATGGCGATATCAAGCAGATATTGCTGCTTCAAGCGTGGAGTGTGAACAAGTGTGAAACAAATTGATCCTCAATGGGAAAAGCAGACTTTAACAGAAGGTCACCTTTGGCTTTCCTTAAAGAAAGAGATTTTAGCTGTGTCCTTGTTGGAAGTCCATCGTGGAAGGAAATGATGGATCTGAATGGACAATAAACTGGACTGGTCAAAGAACACTGAGGCTGTCTACAAGAAGAGTCAGAGCCGTCTCTATTTCCTGAGGAGATTGAGGGCCTTCAACATCTGCCGGACGATGCTGAGGATGTTCTACGAGTCTGTGGTGGCCAGTGCTATCATGTTTGCTGTTGTGTGCTGGGGCAGCAGGTTGAGGGTAGCAGACACCAACAGAATCAACAAACTCATTCGTAAGGCCAGTGATGTTGTGGGGGTGGAACTGGACTCTCTGATGGTGGTGTCTGAAAAGAGGATGCTGCCCAAGTTGCATGCCATCTTGGACAATGACTCCCATCCACTCCATAATGTACTGGTTAGGCACAGGAGTACATTCAGCCAGAGACTCATTCCACTGAGATGTAACACTGAGTGTCACAGGAAGTCATTCCTACCTGTGGCCATCAAACTTTACAACTCCTCCCTCAGAGTGTCAGACACCCTGAGCCAATAGGCTGGTCCTGGACTTATTTCCACTTGGCATGATTAACTTATTATTATGTAATCATTTATGGTTTTATATTGCTATATTTCTTCACTATTCTTGGTTGGTGCGGCTGTAACGAAACCCAATTTCCCTCGGGATCAATAAAGTATGTCTGTCTGTCTGTCTTCTACTGCCTCTGATGAGGGAGTTTCTTGAATATTAAATCCACTCTAGTATCATGCTGTCTGTTCAAGCATCAGAGAAGCGAGGTGCCTGTTCTATTACTGTTCCAGTGTCTGTACTGTTAGGTCACTAGAGCATCCCACTATCTACAGCTGCCACTCTTGTTGAAGCTTGTTCGTTCAATATTCAATAGAATATTGCATAAGTAAGTTGCCACTTGGCATGCAACTGTGGAATTATGTTGTTAATGGGATGAAATTAAGTCACAAGTCTCACTGTCAATGTCAGTGCCAAAATCACATTCCTAATTTCAGGCATTAAGAATGACAGGTTCCCCTCAGTGTCACTCTAGCATGCCTTTCTCCACACAGTAACATTTCTAAGCACATTATCAAGCAGAGGAGTTCTATCTCTGCAATGTGCACAAAATGCCAGAGGAACTCAGCAGGCCAGGCAGCATCTATGGAAAAGAGTGCAGTTGACGTTTCGGGCTGAGACCTTTCAGCAGGACTTGTGTGTGTTGATAGGATTTCCGGCATCTGCAGATTTTCTCCTGTTTGAGTTCTATCTCTGAATTAGTTTTTATCTGTCTTACAAAGCTATTTCAAATATGCCTTTAACTTAGCTGGAGAGTACTTATTCAGGACTTTTTCATTACACTTTGCAACAAGTTTTACCCTGCAAATAACACTAGGAAATAGAGCACTGGGTTACTTACATTTTTTTCTGCTTGTGGGATGTTGTTGTGTTTTTCCATATTAATCATAGAAAAAATAAATGAAGCAAATTGCAACATTGTGGCATTCTGAAAAGTACTATATAAATACTGTTTGTTTCTCTCTTATCTCACTTCGCATTGTCTCAGGTAATTTGAGTTAAATTGCAGGAAATTACATTTACTAATATTCTGGAATGCATTCCAGAATCAGAATCAGGTTTAATACCTTCGTCATACGTTGTGAAATTTGTTAACTTAGCAGCAGCAGTACAATGCAATACATGATAAAAATAAGAAAAAAAACTAATCAATCGATTGCAGTAATTTTTAATATACATACAGTATATTAAATAGTTAAAGATAGTGCAAAAACTGAAATAATTAAATAAGTGAGGTGGTGTTCATGGGTTCAATGTCCATTTAGGAATCAGATGGCAGAGGGCAAGAAGCTGTTCCCAAATTGCTGTGTGTGTGCTTTCCGGCTTGTGTACCTCCTTTCCATTGGTAGTAATGAGAAGAGGGCATGTCCTGCCTGGGTGAAACACCGCCTTTCTACAGCACTGCTCCTTGAAGAAGTCTTGGATACTCTGGTGGCCGGTATCCGTAATGGAACTGACTAATTTTACAACTTTATGTAGCTTCTTTCGATCCTGTGCAGTAATGCCCCCACCCCATACCAGACAGTGATGCAACCTGTCAGAATGCTCTCCATGGTACATCTGTATAAGTTTTTGAATGTACACGAATACATTTCATGTTATGCAACAGTAACTACACCGTTAGTTGAAACTGATTGACCTGTTGAGTTTTGTACACTTATGTGTACTTATGTACATACATATATATATACATACATACTTACATACACTTATGTACACTTTGTACACTTACATTTATGTACAAAGCTACATAAACGCACTTTCTATATAAATGCATTTCTTCTTTTTAAGACAGAAAGCATGCTTAAAGTTATTTTACATAGCCATTTATGAAGTTTATTCTATGATGAAATCCCCAGCTACTTTGTTAAACGTTTTCCTTTTTGACATTAGTATTGTCCCTGAATTTTGATTGACACCATTCATTTATCCCAGGTAATCCATTCAGGGACCCTTGTCTTTTACTAGTCCAGGGTATATGTTACTTCTTGGGGCATCTCTAATAGTCTAAGTCAAAAACTAGCCAGAAAAATGGAGTTCAACCTGGAAAAACATGTGATTCACTTTGAAAGGTCAAATTTGAAGGCAGGATTCATAGCAGTGTGAAGGAACAGAGGGATCTTGGTGGTCTGCATCTGTAAACCCCTCAAAGTTGCAGTGCAAATTGATAAAGTTGTGAAGAAGTGGGGATGGTGTGTTGAACTTCAGTAGATGGGGGATTGAGTTCAAGAGCCACAAGGTGCTGTTGCAGCTCTATAAAACCCTGGTGAGACCACACTTGGAATAGTATGTTCCGTTCTGATCACATCATTATAGGAAGGATGTGGAAGCTTTAGAGAATGCGCAGAGGAGATATACCAGGATTAGAGAGCATCTCTTGTGAGGATAGGTCAATCAAGCTAGGGCTTTTCTCTTTGGAGCGAAGGAGGATGAGAAGTGATGATAGAAGTGTACAAGATGATAAGATTCATAGATCGAGAGGATAGCCAGAGAGCTTTCCCCAGGGTAGAAATGGCTAATATGAGGGAGCATAATTTTAAAGTGATTGGAGGAAATTATAGGGGATTGTCAAAGGTAAGATTTTTTCATACAGTGGTGAGTGTGTGGAATGGATGATGGTAAAGGCAGATACATTAGGGACATTTAAGAAACACTTAGATAGGTAAATAGATGGCTGAAAATAGAGGGCTATGTAGGAGGGAAGGGTTAGATTGATAGAGTACATTATAAGGTTGGCATGATGTAGAGGGTCTGAAGGACGTGCTGTTGTGATCTGTGTTCTATTGCATCTAAACTTTAGTTTATAAGGGCATTCTCACTGAGGCCCAACACATTTCCTCATGTGCTGGTCTTCTAGCAGTAATACAAAATACGTGATCACAGTGCTTCCCTTCTCTACTGCACATAAACAATCTGCAGCAAAACAAGAAGCAATTTGAAGCATGCTCCAACGCAGCACCACTATCAGCTGATCAACCGCACCATAGCCCCAGAGATAAAAATGTTGGCAGACATCTCAGCTATTGATATCTCAAGGCCCCTCCCTATTCTGAATTTCACTTCCATGTTAAGATGGTGCTACTCATAATGATGATCAGTGTGCGTCTTATTAAATATTACTGAAAATGTTTTAATCATATTTCATTCTTGAGCTTGAATACACCAAGAGAAATGTCAAGTAGATCAACTAGCAAATACTCCACTATAGCCTCAACCTAACCTCTCTTGCGTAACCATATATTTCTCCTTCCCTATAGAATGGTTCAATATCTTGTGTATGCCAACAATTACAACTGGGAGATACATTAGAGGCAGAGGGTAGGGACTGATTTACACATGTAGAATTTGATTCCTGGAGCATTTCATTTTTGCATTTTCTAGCAGCTGTTAAAATCTAGGCATGACTTGTTTTCACTCTATTTAACATGGTTGTTTGTGTAATTAAGTTATTTTCAGATGTTTTACATCCATTTATTAACTGGTCAGTTATTTAAGAGACAGAGCACTCAAAGAATTTCCTTTCTAATACCAGTCATTTAATCATGACGTTTGTGTGTGTTATCATTGTTTTTGTGCAGGGGAGAGGGTGGGGGGGGGGGGGTTGATGTTCTTGTTGCAATTTGTGCAGGGGAGGGGGATCTGGGGATCAAAGTTCTTGTTGCATTTTTGTTTTACGTTTTTTTTGTGCAGAGGAGGGGATTTGGGGCCCGATGTTTTTCTGTGCGGGGAGGGGTGTGGTTTGGGCAGGTTGATGATTGTGTTGCTGTTTTTCTTGTTTGGGTGTGTTTGCTGTTTCTTTTTGAACTGACTTCCATAGTTTTTCTTTGTTTTGTGGCTATCTGGAGAAGAAGTATCTCAGAATTATATACTGCATACCTCCATACTTTGATATAACATGAACCTCTGAACCTTATTTTGAATACACAGAGACTTTACACTACACGTTGAGGCTCTGGTGGGCAATTTGGAATTTAAATGTGTTTTGTGGATTACATTGTTTGAATTTTCAATTTTGAATCTCTCCTGTAAAGTTCCCTCACACTAACTGAAACTATCCTCTCTTCCAGTTTTATTTCACATGTATGACACTGATAGAGATGGAAAAATCACCTTGGAAGAATTAAGAGAGGTTGTATTGTCTTGCTTTTAAATCTGCAATCTGTGCCAAACAAATGTTAATTAAATGCACATCCCAACAAACATCCATATAGAAGTCTAACATTGGAATAAATTATGCAAACCAAGCTTGTGTTGAATTATAATATTGATGAACTCACAGTTCATAAGACCATTAGACATAGGAACAGAATTAGGCCATTTGACCTATCAAAGTCTGCTCTACCATTCCACCACGGCTGACTTATTGTCCCTCTCAACTTCATTCTCCTGGAATCTTTGACACCCTTACTAAACAAGAACCAATCAGCCTCCGCTTTAAATATACCCAATGTCTAGATCTCCACAGCCATTTGTGCCAATGAATTCCACCGATTCACTACCTTCTGGTGAAAGAAATTCCTCCTCATCTTTGTTCTATAGGCTCGTCCTTTTATTCTGAGGCTGGGTCCTAGACTCCCCTCCTATAAGAAATTCTAAGTCCCATTTGATGATATAGATTCATTTAAGTGGGAAAATTTAAATGCAACAGCTGGATTACCAATATCCTTTAGGGAAGGAAGCTTATTGCCATTGCTCGGTCCACACCAGAACAATGTGGTCAGCTGGTAATTACCCTAGGAAATAGTCCAGCACGACCTTGGTTCAAGAACAATTGGGGCTGGGTGATAAATACTTAACTTGCCAGCAAAATTTGCATTCTGTGAACAACCTTTTGTGAAATCCTGCATCCTTATCACTTGGCACGTAACTCCCATTACTGGTTTAGGGTAAAACTCACCTCTGAGTTACGGTATTCAAACTTGCTGCTGTGTTTGCCTATATTTGAATGATGACTTACCGGCTGCAAAATTTCCACCTTGCAACAGTCAAAGAACATAGCAAAGCATAGCTCAGGAACAGGCTCTTCAGCTCAGAATTATTTTTTTAAAAAAAAATAAACTGCTCTTTTCAATGTAAAGAAAAGTGACAATTGCAAATGAGTTAAAACCTGCCATTTGGTCTGTGGGTTCAAGCATCATTTTGAATCCGTTAGTGAGGGTCTCATGATATGGAACATCTCAATTTACCTTCTACCTTAGAGAATACTGTTGATTTTCATTATCCTCTGTGATAGATATAAATCAAATTTTCCTTTTTTTTTCCAGATTGTAAAAGAACTATTATCCAAGAAATGTTCAACAGAGAAAACTTCCTCATCAATTGCAGATGCTGCAATGTTGGAGGCTGCAAACGTCTGCAAAGGACAAATGGTCTGTAACATTTCAGATTAATTCACATAGTTAAGATATTTCTCAGAATATTTGATTCCATTTCCATCAACTCCAATCTGCTTATAACTAAAAACTTGAGAACTTGAAGGCAGAGGAAGTAGGATACATACAGTAACTTCAGTGTGAAAAAAAAATTGCTTTTATAATGGTCCCCCATCAAGGCTGAATAAGGTTATCAAATCATAAGCTCCAGTTAGAATTATTCTGTTTACGAGTGGTACTTGGTGTTCCGTCTGTGAGATCCTATCTGTATGCATCAGTACCATTTAAAAGTTGCAGATGAATTGAATTTGATCATTAAGATGCAGAAAGTATATTATCATTTAAAAAGTTTTGATAATTGTGTAAACTGTAACTACAGCTTTGCACATATTATAAACACAGCTTAGAGCAAGAGTTAACCACCAGCATCAGTACTACTTCATCAGTATGCATTACTTGCCCTGGTGTTAAAGAGCTATGCTGAATGCTTTCATATAGAAGGTCTGAATGAACCTATAGAATTTAATTTTATTTGTCGCATGTGAAAAAAAAGAAAATCTAAGCAAGTTTCACTGGTTTTGCCATCAGTACACTGCCTTCTTGGTCCAATAATCTAGCTCCTCCATGTATTTTGGAGTGTCCTCCCCCTTACATTCCTGATCATAATCTTAGATCTGTGAATTCCAGTTCGCTTAGTGCTCCTAGAGCCAAGCACATAAGAACTGTGTCCTGACGAAGGGTCTCGGCCCAAAACATTGACTGCTCGTTTCCACGGATGCTGCCCGACCTGCTGAGTCCCTCCAGTTTGTTGTACGTGTTGCTTTGACCCCAGCAGCTGCAGTGTACTTTGTGTTTACATAAGAACTGCTGCTGTGGCCTTTTGTTCTTATGCACCAAAAATCTGGAATACTCTTCTGACTGAGATACACCAGGTAAGTATTGTGGAACTTTACAAAACACTTTCAAAAACCTACTTTTTCAATTTGGCCTGCTTATAGGATTATTTAATTACTTATATAATTTGGTATATTCAATTATATTTTATTCTATATAATATTATGATTTTTAATTTGGTCTAATTTTTATGATTTATCTTTAGTTTATGTAAAGCACTTCGAGACTGCATCTTAATGTATGAAAGGTGCTATATACAGTAAATAGTTATTATTATCACGTGTATTGAAATATACAAGGAAGTGCATCATTTGCATCAACGACCAACGCAGCTCGAGGATGCGTTGTTACCTTAAGAACAGGAGACTCTACACGCTTGACTGCATCATTCTATTGTAGGGAAGTATTGAGCACATTGATGACGTATGGCACCCATCTGGGACAAAATGCCAACAATGTCGAGGAGAGTATTTCAGATGTTTTAGTGCTCACCCAGGTGTTAAGACCATAAGATATAGGAGCAAAAGTAGGCCATTCGGCCAAACAAGTCTGCTCTGCCATTCAATCATGGGCTGATCCAATTCTTCCAGTCGTCCCCACTCCTCTGCCTTCTCCCCATACCCTTTGATGCCCTGGCTAATCAAGAACCTATCTCTGCCTTAAGTACACCCAATGACTTGGCCTCCACAGCCACTTGTGGCAAAAAAATTCCACAGATTTACCACCCTCTGACTAAAGTAATTTCTCTGCATCTCTGTCCTTCAATCCTGAAGTCGTGCCATCTTGTCCTAGACACGCCTACCATGGGAAATAACGTTGCCATATCTAATCTGTTCAGTGTTAACTTGCAGTGATTTACCACTTATAGAGAAGTTGTAGAGGGAAATTAGTTTAGAAATTGGCAGAGTTTTTTTAAAATAATTTTGATTTAACTTAAACAAGTGTTATGTTGTTAAACTGTATCATCTATAACTGAAGTATTGTACACATACGTGGAACAAGAATGCTGAATACATCACGTGTTAACTAGTAAAGAAGATGAGCGGCAATTCAACCAATACATTGTGGATTCAGCTGAGGGAAAGACTGTGAAGCAAGTTCATTAAGGTGAACATGATTCTGTCAGGGATTGTTGGAGCAGGTGCCACCTCCCAAACTTATTCACAAACTCCAAACACCTCAAAAACACAATGAGTAATATTCTCGGCTGCACAAAAAGGAGAAGTGGATGAAATGTGGAAGGGTGTGTGACCTGAAACATTAACTCCTTCTCTTTGCACAGATGTGGCCTGACCTGATTAATCCAGCATTTTCAATTATTGCATTAAATTCTTGGTATCTTATGTGCCCCTCCCATAAAGTTCCTCACTGCCTTCAAAACATTCTGGGTGGAAATCCTGCAACATGACGCATGGGAAACGGGGAAAGAAAGTCACAATGCAAGAGCAATGGGGTGGTAGAGGAAGGGAGATGACAGGTGCAACTGCATGGAGAGGGGATAATAGGCAAGTGGGAGGATAGCATGGCAAAGGTGTGAGTGCATGAGAGGCAAGTATTAGGGGTGTGTCACTCCCACACCAACCTGTCAACTCTCCTTCACATTCACAAACAAGATAAGATCTGCAGATGCTGGAAACCCAAGCAACACACACAAAATGCTGGAGTGCATGAGAGGCAAGTATTAGGGGTGTGTCACTCCCACACCAACCTGTCAACTCTCCTTCACATTCACAAACAAGACAAGATCTGCAGATGCTGGAAACCCAAGCAACACACACAAAATGCTGGAGTGCATGAGAGGCAAGTATTAGGGGTGTGTCACTCCCACACCAACCTGTCAACTCTCCTTCACATTCACAAACAAGAGAAGATCTGCAGATGCTGGAAACCCAAGCAACACAAAATGCTGGAGGAACTCAGCAGGCCAGGCAGCACCTATGGAAAAGAGTAGTTGATGTTTCAGGCTGGGACTTCTCTCACTGACCCGCTGTCTACGTTTTCCATTGCCGTGGAGCATCTAATGTTTTACTCAGATAGCTTACACCACCATGGTGTGAAAATTTAATTCTCTAGTCCACATCCACTCTCCTCCCACACTCATTGCCCCATCCATCTAAAGTTCCCCTCCCTTTGTTCATCCTGCCCCATCCCCTTTCTAGCATCATCCCCTACCTGTCTGTTTCCACCTATTATCTACGAGCCCCTATCCCACCTCCCACCCTTGGATTCAACGACCCTTCTTTGCACTGCATCGGAATCTGAGTGGGGCCACAGCAACAACCTCTCCCTCATGTTTCAAGCCAGCACTTACCAGCCTCTGTCCCAACCCCATCATCCCAGTCTAATCCCCCACCCCACTCTCATATTTTTCCCTTTTCCCTCAGTCCTGATGCAGAGTTCAGGCCTGAAATGTTGTCTTGTACTTTTTGTCTTCATGGATGTTGCTTGGCCTAGAATTCTGCTTCTCTTCCCACTGATGCTGCCTCGCCTGCTGAGTATTTCAAGCATTTTGTCTTTAATTAAAATCCCTTACCTAGAATTTGTTTTTGCAAACTGAGCAAAGTGATGTAGCCTATTAAATCTGTGTTTAAAGGGCAACACTCCTTAATATGGTTCGGTGAATTCCTCTAAACCTGTTTTTCTTGTTCTTCCCATTCTAGTCTGATTGAATTTACACAACACAGATAATTTTAGTTGACCATTATCCAGCATTTTAAGTATATTCAAGATTAAAAATTGTTTAATGTCATTTCCAGTAAACAAGTGTAAAGAAGTTGGAAATAATTGTTACTCCAGATTCTGATACAGCGCAAAGAAAAAGCAATAAGGAACACAATAATTATAAATATGTATGATAGCTTAATTTAAATGAATTGATTGTATGTACATAAAGTGATGCTAGGCACAGGAGAGTCTGTACATAAGGTGACTGACAGGAAATGATCAAGTAGTGGTTGGGGAAAGCAGCTGTTTTTGAGTCTGTATGATTAGCTCCCTGCTGTGCTCACTTTATACTGATGACCATGAGGCTAAGCACAGCTCACTGCCATATTTAAGTTTACCAGAGGCACCACTGTCCTTGGCTGAATCAAAGGTGGTGATGGCTGAATGGTGCCACAGAAGCAAACTCTCGCTTGATGTCAGCAAGACCAAGGGGATGATTACTGGTTTCAGCAAGAGGAAACTGGAGGTCCGTGGATCAGTCCTCATTAGAGGATCAGAGATGGAGAGGGTCAGCAACTTTAAATTCCTTGTTGTTATCATTTGAGAATATCTGTCCTGTGTCCAGCATGTCATTACGAAGAAAGCATTGAAGTACCTCTATTTCCTCCAAAGTTTGCAAAGATTAAGACATTAAAACTTCATCAATCTTCTATAGATGTGTGGTGGAAAGTATAGTGACTGGCTGCATCACAGTCTGGTATGGAAACACCAATGTCCTGCTACAAAAAACAAGTGGATACAGCCCACTCTATCATGGGTAAAGCCCTCCCGACCATTGAGCACATCTACACAGAGCACTGTCGCAGGAAAGCATCATCCATCATCAAAAAGCCCCACCATACAGGCCACTCTCTCTTCTTGGCTCTTGCCATCAGGAAAAAGGCACAGCCGCCTCATGACCCACACCAACAACTTCAGGAACAGTTATTACCTCTCAGCTATCAGCCTCTTGAACCAGAAGGGATAACTTCGCTTGCCCCATCACTGAACTGTTCACACAACCTATGGACTCACCTTCAAGGGCTCTTCATCTTATGTTCTCAATACTAATTCCTTACTTATTTATATTTTTTCTCTCTTTTTGTATTTACAGTTTGTTGTGCTTTTTATTATTGCACACCGGTTGTGGTCTATCCGTTTGGTGCAGTCTTTTATTGATTCTATTGTGTTTCTTGTATTTATTGTGATTACCCACAAGAAAATGAATCTCAGGGAAGTATATGGTGACATATGTACTTTGATAATATAGCTTCTTTAGTCTCTGCGTGGATGCTACGTAGCCTCTTCCTGATGGGAGTGGGACAAACAGTCCATGAGCAGGGTGGATGGGATTCTTCATGACGTTACTGGCCCTTTCCCAGCACCTTTCTGTATATGCGTCCTTGATGCAGTTAGGCTGATGCCAGTGAGGTACTGGGCAGTTTTAACCACAATTAAAAATTAAACTCAGGATAGCCCTTTTACACTGGCATAAAGTAAAATGAGATCAGTTTAGTAAAATGAAAAATGATACATTAATGTGAATATGTTTTACAACTTCTATCAATACACTCCATGGAACCTTCTTCCTTCCAGCAAAATTAGTTCCCCAGCCCAAGATTAATTCACAAGAGCCTACACTTTCAACTGTATTACTACAATAAGGGCAGTTATTCAGCAATAAGTTAGGATATGACAGATTGAGTTCAGAAGATTTTAATTCCCAGGAATTCTACTTACATTTTAGCTTGAAAGTATATTAGCTATCAATACCAAACCCCTCACTCAAGGATTGTATACTTCCTCAATGCACATGAAATTTCTTGTATGCTTCTGCTTTTAAAAAATATTCTATAGACACAAACATTGGGATTGCAGTGCTTTTAAGAAAGATGTCTACATACGGTATCTGAATTTTTCATATAATTGTTCACTAACATAAAAATAGGCATATTAAGGATAACAACAATTCAAAATTTTTGCACAGGAGTGTATTGTTTTATTGCAGTGTTAATTCTAATTACAAATTGCAACACCAAAATGATGCAGCAGGTATAGTGGACAAGGTGCACCATCAAGTCTTGATGGTGTTTCAATCAAATACTAAATGTTAATTAATCACAAAAACTATTCAGCATTAGAAAACAGTTTGCAAAATTGTTTCTGCAATACTTGGAGTTTACTCTAAATATAAAATACGTGCTTAACGAAGGGATTACTTTTCATTGAAACTAGATTTATTCCTAGAGCATGATAGGGTTTAATGTGATGAAACTAACATGAGAATTGTCTGGTGGTATTTAAAGGAATTTAGAAAAACAGGAAAAGTCAGCATACTCAACGAGTCAGGCAGCATTTGTGAACAGAGAGAGAGAGAGAGAGAGAGAAGAAAGTTTCAGGAAGGACTTGTTATTTAAAGCAGTTAAGTGATCAAAAGCCAGTATGTTTTTGGCTGCAGAGAGGGATGGGGCAGAGTGAACAATAGGAAATGTATGTGATTAAATGGAGAGGAAATTTCCCCGACACCTTTGTTTTTAATGCAGCTCAAGAGATGAAATTCAATGTGTTAATCACAGTTGATTTATCTGGAGGACTGTACACTCAGTGGCTGCTTTATTTGGTACCTTCTTTACATAATAAAGTGGCCACAGAGTGCATGGTTGTGGTCGTCTGTTGCTGTTGGCTATTCATTTCAAGGTTCGTTGTATTGTGCGTTGAGATCCTTTGCACACCATTGTTGAAATGCAAGGTTGAGTTACTGTTGCCTTCTTGACAGCTTGGACCAGTTTAGCAATTCTCCTCTGACCTCTCTCATTAACAAGGCATTTTTGGTCACAGAACTGCCACTCACTGAATGTTATTTGTATTTCACACCATTCTCTGCAATCTCTAGAGCAGGGGTTCCCAACCCTTGATTAATGGTAAGGCTCCATGGGATAAAAAAGATTGAGAACCTCTGCTCTAGAGACTATTGTGTGTGAAAATCCCAGAAGATCAGCAGTTTCTGAGATACTCTTACCACCCCATGTGGCACCAACAATCAAAATCACTTAAATCACATTTCTTCCCCATTCTGGTGTTTGGTCTGAATAACACCTGAACTTCTTGACCATGTCTGCACACTTTTATACATGGAGTTGCTGCCACCTGATTGGCAGAGTAGATATTTGCATTAACAAACAGGTGCTGCTAATAAAGTGGCACTGAATGTAAATAGGGAAAAATGAATGAGAGCAGTTTGAAAGAAAAATTGCAGGAACTGTGAGATACAGAACGCCTCAGACACTGGATATCCAAAATGGGGAAAAATCTGGAAATATTGAGCATATGAGATAGTGACATGAAAAAAGAAACAAAATGGGTCGATGTTGCAGTTGGAGAACATTCGTTCACTGACAAACTCAGTCCAGACTGGCTATTTGAAACTGCTGAATTTAATATCAAGTCCCAGGGGTGCAACACACTTACACAGAAGACCAAGTGTTGTTCCTCAAGCTTACATTGTAGATCAGGAGGCCAAAGATAGAAAAGTCAGGGTGGATGCGGGCAGGAGACTTTTTTTGACTCTTGCAGATGTTCTTTAAAGAGAACCAATCAGTATTTGGTTTCTCCAAAATAGAAGAAATCAGAACACCATAAACATTAGATGCAGTGTACTATATTGGAAGAGATGCAAGTGAAATTGTGTTTCATTAGGAAGAATTTTTGGTTGTCTTGAAGGTGGAAAGGGGCAAGGTAAAGTGACCGGAGTTGTATCTCCTATGTTTGCATGGTCAATTGCCGTGGGGAGAATGATTGCCAGAGATGGAAGCACAAACCAGGAAGTCTAATCAGGATGCTGGGGGACAGGGGGAGATGTAACTCATGGTGCAATCTCTGTAGATAGTGGAAATTATACATGATGATCCATTGAAGGAGGAGGTTGATGGAGTGAAAAGAGAATCCCTATCCTTGTCCTGGCTTTATAGAAGGAATGAAAGGGCAAGTCCAGTAAATAGAAGAGGGAGACGAGAGCCCTGTCAATTATTTTAAAGGGAGACCTGGAAATGGCGAAGTGGTTAAATCTTATTCAAATACATTAGAGGTCACAAAGGGAATCACTTCCATTGATAAAGAGAAATTAAAGTCGGACAAAGTCTTTACTTGAAGTTCATATGTGCTAAATGCACGGTGATTTATGTTGACCTAAACATTTAACCCTAGCATCCATCCTCTTCACCACCAGCAAACAATAAGGCTTCTTTGGCAGTTTCAACACTCTCCAACAAGGGCAAGTGGCAAATAGAAACATCTCAACCAAGTCATACTTGATCCCGATTTGGAAATAATCATCTTTTCTTCAGCAAAAACCCAGAACTTCATTAACTAATAGCAACCCCATTGAGAACAAAAGTTTTTTAAAAAAATGTGCATAAATTCTATAAATATAGGCATGCTGCATATTTGAAATGTTTGCAGGCATACATTTAATAAGATTCATCACATAGAAACATAAATATAGAAAATAGGTGCAGGAGTAGGCCCTTCGAGCCTGCACTGCCATTCAGTATGATCATGGCTGATCATCCAACTCAGAACCCTGTATCTGCCTTCTCTCCATACCCCCGATCCCTTTAGTCACAAGGGCCATATCTAACTTCACATTTTTGAAGTCTTAAGAAATGCATTCACTTTTATACATGTCTAATATTTCTTGTTAATTTTTGTTTGTTTATTCTTCAGGAACCTAATGAAGTGTATGAGGAAATAAACTTACAGGACTTCCTTCAGGTTTGTGTTTTTCTCAACAGGAAGTGAAAGTAGGCTTCAATATTGACCAAACACTTCAGTAACATCACATGAAGTGAATAAATGCTGATCATTTTAAGTAGCTGGTTTTATTAGTTTTCAGCAATGTTGTGATTACAATATTTGAGAAAGCCATTCAACATCTTGATAGATTCAATGCTCTTTTGGATTGGTGGGGGAGGGGCAGGAAGAGCATTTAACACAAGCAAGAGTTTCCCCACAACTGGTACAGGGTTATCTGCCAATATTCTGCAGGGTTCAGGAATGATTTTCAGGTGCCTCTATATCAGAATCAGACTTAATATCACCAGCATATATCATGAAATTTGCTGTAGGCATCTTACATATTTTAAATGTTTACAGGCATAAATTTAATAAGATTCATCATATTTCCTGAAGCCTAACTGATGTAGAAATTTGTTGTCTATAATCACTATTATAGCTTTCAACTGACTTCCCCAGATGAGCAGATATGGATAGGATGTTCCTAATTGTCAAGTAGAGTAATAAATTTCTCATGACAATGTCTTCACATTGGTTATTTGAGTTTCCTGTGTCCTTACCACACAGAACTATTATCAGTGGGTGATCTTAAGACATGCACTCAGCCTGTCCCAACCAAGTCCGAGAAATATTTAAGAGCTCATATCTGTATCAGTTCTTTACTATATAGAACCCCAAAATTAGTAACTTGTTTAAATGTAAACAAGTGTTAGTGGTCAATTGTTTTAAATTGAGTTTCAGTTCCACATTACTTCCCCATCCCTACCACTTCATACATTTATTCTTCACGCTTAAAGTCCCAGCTATCTTTATCTTTTGCATTGTGGCTCCCACCATCTATGTCAGAGAACATTTTATTGGCAAAACCACCAGTGAAAACAAATTGAAAAAAATAAAAGATAACATCAGACATGTATCCATAACAGCAATTCAGTAACATCAGTTTTTAAAAAAATGGCACTTTGGTTAGAAGTGCTCTCCTTTTGCAGGCAGATGACACTAACAATCACAGGATCTGTACACTAGGTACAGTTTTTTGTGGCCCTGATAGTAGTTGCACTAACAGACTAGGGTTGCCATTAAGCATTAACTGCTTCATTTAACCCTTCACAATCCCAGTTCCCTTGACCCCTCCATTCTTGCTATTTTCGCATGTCCATGACATATTACAGGCTATCGGGAATGTTCACTGACAAGCTTCCCAGCAATAGTACTAAGAAGAACACACAAACCAAGTTCTAATTGTATATATGAAAAAATACATTAGCAATTATTGAAGTGCGAATATGACCATACTTAGTACTTTATTTTGATATTAACCAGAAAGTATTATATTGATTTTTTTTTCACTGATTGTCCTATGTTGATTTGTATTGAACACATTAGAATATGGCTAGTATTTCCTAATGGCATCTAAGCATGTATGAATGCAAGAAAAAGTTTGTGAACCCTTTGCAATTACCTGGTTTTCTGCATTAATTACTCATAAGATGTGGTCTGATCTCCATCCAAGTCACAATAATAGACAAACACAATCTGTCTAAACTAATAGCACACAAACAATTGTACTTCTTGTCATCAATACTGAGGACACCATTTAAGCAATCACAGTCTAGGTTCAAAAAAGTATGTGAACCTCTGGGTAATGCCTTCTGCACAAGCTATTTGGAGTCAGGTGTTCCAATCAATAAGATGAGATTGTTGATGAGGGTTGCAGATGTGCCCTGCCCTATAAAAAAAAGACACACAGGGTCAGGTTACTGACAGAGCCTGCTCTACTCAAGAAAGATCTGTTTATGTGCACCATGCCTTGATCAAAACAGCCTTCAGAGAACCTTAGAAGAATTGTAGAGATGCAAGAAGCCAGAAAAGGCTACAAAAGCATTTCTAAACACCTGCATGCTCATCAGTCCACGGAAAGAGAAATTGTCTACAAATGGAGGAAATTCAGTACTGTTGCTAGGAGGAGGCATCCTGCAGAGATCACACTGGGACCATGATGTGTAATGCTGAAGGAGGTGAGAAAGAACTGAACAGTAACAGCAAAAGACCTGTAGAAATCTCTAGAACTTGCTAAAGTATGTGAACCTCTGGGGTAATGCCTTCTGCAAAAGTTCATGTGTCTACTATAAGAAAAACACTGAACAAGAATAGTGTTCATGGAAGGACACCATTGCTCTCCAAATAAAAAACACTGCTGCACATCTCATTTGCAAAAGATCACCTGGATGTTCCACAATGCACCTGGAACAATGTTCTGTGGACAGATGAACTTTTTGGCAGAAATGCACACTGCTATGTTTGGAGGCAAAAGGGCACTGCACACCGACATCAAAACCTCATCCCAACTGTGAAGCATGGTGGAAGAAGCATCATGGCTTGGGACAGCTTTGCTGCCTCAGGGCCTGGATAGCTTGCAAATGTTGAGGGAACAATTAATTCTAAATTGTTTCAAGACATTTTACAGGAGAATGTTAGGGTAGTGGTCCATCACCTGAAGCTTAATAAAAGTTGGATAATGCAACAAGGCAATGATCTGAAATACAAGAGTAAATCAACAACAGAGTGGTTTAAAAGGAAGAAAATCGTGTTTTGCAATGGCCAAGTCAGAGTCCAGACCTTAACCCAATTGAGATAGAACCATAAGATATAGGAACAGAATCAGGCCATTTGCCCATTGAGTCTGCTCTGCCATTTCATCATAGCTAATTCAATTTTCCTCTCAGCCCTAATCTCCTGCCTTCCCCCAGATCCCTTTATGCGCTGGCCAATCAAGAATCTATCAACCTCTGCCTTAAATACACATAAAGACTTGGCCTCCACAGCTACCCATGGCAAAGAATTCCAAAGATTCACCACTCTCTGGCAAAAGAAATTCCTCATCTCCATTTAAAAGGACAACCTTCTATTCTAACATTTCCTTTGCAGGAAACATGCTTTCCTTAACCACTCTATCAAGGCCTTTCACCATTCGATAGGTTTCAATGAGGTCCCCCTCATTCTTCTGAATTTCAGTGAATACAGGCCCAGAGCCATCAAACACTCTTCATATGACAAGCCTTTCAATCTGGAATCATTTTTGTGAACCTCCTTTGAACCCTCTCCAGTTTCAGTACATCCTTTCTAAGATAAAAGGCCCCAAAACTGCTCACAATACTCCAAGAAAGGCATCACTAGTGCTTTATAAAGTTTCAACAAAACATCCTTGCTTTTATATTCTAGTCCTCTTGAAATTAATGCTAACATTGTATTTGCCTTCCTTACCACAGACTCAACCTGCAATCTGACTTTTAGGGAATCCTGCACAAGGACTCCCTGTGGCATGATGTAACATGACCTGAAGTGGGCTGTTCATGTGAGGTATCCCAGAAATCTTGATGAACTGAAACAGTTTTGTAGGGAGGAATGGACTAAAATTCCTCCTCGCCATTGTGCAAGTCTGATCATCAGCTACAGGAAACATTTGCTGGAGGTTATTGCTGCTAAAAAAAGGTTGTACCAGTTATTAAATACAACAGTTCACATACTTTTTCTAGCCTGCATTGCGAATGATTAAACAATGTATTGAATAAAGACATGAAAAGTACAATTGTTTGTGTGTAATTAGTTTAGGCAGATTGTGTTTGTCTATTACCGTGACTTTGATGAAGATCAGACCACATTTTATATAATTAATGCAGAAAATCAGGTAACTGCAAAGGGTTCACAACTTTTTCTTGCAATTATAAGTTTAATGCAACACCTACACATAAAATGTTGGAGGAACTCAGCAGGGTCAGGGAGCATCTATGGAAGTGAATAAACAGTCGATGTTTCAGGCTGAGACCCTTCATCAGTGACGATGCCAGAACAAAAAGATGGGGGAGAGGTAGGATAGCTTTAATTATAAATATCAATTTTTAAAGTATTGTTGAATTGTTGACAAGTAAACTCCTTTACTTTTCAGATAATGCAGGACCTCAAGATAGAATCCAAAATGCACGTGCGTTTTCTACAGTTGGATACAACAGCCATGTGCAGATAGTAAAAGATTCAGTAGGGAACAGCCACAAAAAAATTTATGGATGGTGAATGAGATAATGCAGTACAATTCCAAAGTGACTCTACTGATCTTCAATTTCTGTAACTAAGTTTTGTACTTTTACCCTTGGAGAAAGTTCTTTTTATTTTTCCCCCCCAAAATTTAGAAATAATGCAGCTCCTTCTTGAAGTACTGTACCACTATTTCAGAGTTCTTTTTCTTCCCTTATATCAGTCAATTATACAGTAAAAGCTACATTGCACAATTTTAATTAGTTCTCAGACATCTTCTGAGGATCAAATCGGATGGGGCCAATTTTAAAGCTCCAAAGCTCAAGAAATATAGTGATTTTCCTCTTAATGAAAATCTATTTCCTAACGTAATTGATAGGTTACTGTTCAGTTTAGTGAGCAGATGAAATATCCCAACAAGTTTATAAATGAAACCCCGGTCAGTCAATACAAAAACAAAACTCCTTTTTCAACATTCTTTTCTGGGTATTACTGTAAATTCATTTCAACACGGCTAAAAGGTTTAACACAAGCTTTAGGGGAATTGGTGGATTATCAAAATGCTGATTAAAACTATTCATTTCTTATACAATAAATAATTTTTTGTTGGACCTACCCCTTACTACCCTTCTAAAAATCAAACCTGAAATACGCTTTCCTGAGTCTCATATCTTCAGTGAACATTATCAGAATCAGGTTTAATATCACCAGCATATGTTGTGAAATTTGTGTTATGTGGGAGCAGTACATTGCAATACGTAATAATAAAAACTGTGAATTACTATATAAATAGTTAAATGAGTAATGCAAAAAAAAAGTGAGATAGTGTTCACACGTTCGATGTGTATTAAGAAATTGGATGGCAGAGGAGAAGAAGCTGTTCATGAATTGTTAAGTGTGTGCCCTTAGGTTCCTGTACCTCCTCCCTAATGGTAGCAATGAGAAGAGGGCATGCCCTGGGTGATGGGGTCCTTAATAATGGATGCCACCTTTTTGAGGCATCGCTCCTTGCAACTAATGCAGTTGCATGCACCATGTATGATTTCATTCAAATTTTCCATCCTCTATAGATTTTCTTCTAGTCTCAAGGACATGCAACTACCTCCTGAAGGTATCTGTTTTTCATCCTTACTACTGATTCCCAGGACTTTGATCAGTACTTGTGCCTTCAGAAATTACTTTAGCAATACTGCACTGCTGTGAACCAAGAGCAATATAATGTCACTACTACACTATTAAAACAATTTGTACTTGTATGTTTTATTGTAGTCATGCTCCTTTAATTAATAATTAGACTGTCAATGCAGATTATTAAAGAAACGCTAATGATTCTACCTTAAAATTAAGACAGTATTGACTGCATTTTCTGGCTGCTAATCACAAACTTTTACTTTTCAGAATGTGTGCACTGTTGGCAAAGCCTTTGTCAAACAGCTTGAAAATGGAGCAGAGAGCTGCCTTCATAAGGTGTAGTCCTTCAGCAGGAGGTTCTTTCTTTGTAATGTGCAATGATTTGCTGAGGTTAGGTATGGATCAGTGAAAGAACAGTAATATTTAGCCAAGGCAAGATGGAGTATATTACCTTTGCAGTTGCAAGCTTAGAAGATGGTGACAATAGCTGCATAGCATGCTTTAGGTCTGTGATTCTCAACTGTTTTTTGGCCACGGCCCCCTTAGGAGCTCTTCTCAGGTACCAGGGCCCCCCTTTCAAACAGGGATACAACACGAACAGATAGACAGAAAATCACTTATTACTGAACACCAAGGAAACTTGAACATTCCAACATACTGGACAAAACTTAAAAAAGACTGTATGAAATCAAACATCTGTCAGGCCTAATGCGATCCTTGAGCTTGGTGCTTTTTTGCAAGTTTCATGATATCAGGCTCCAAATTAGACAATGACAGTCGGAGGTCACCTCTTTTTGCGATATCAATTCTGTTCCTGGATTTAGTCAAGGAAGCTACCTTGCAGAATCCGCCCTCAACTAAATAGGGAAAGGCAATAAAAAAATCTTTGAGCTTCTCACAGTTTTCAGTCGGTGGCCCCCTTCAAATGTGCCAGGGCCCCAAGGGGGCCATATGGCCCCCGTTGAGAATGGCTGCTGTAGATGACGTACTCTGCAGCCATGATGGACAGTGTTAAGCAAATGGACTGTTGTGGCCTAAATCCTTACTACATTGGCGGAGTTTCACTCATTCAAGGAGGTACAGAGGGATTTCTACCTCTAATGCCCTGTGTCCTACAGCTAGAGATGTCAGCAAGTAAGACACTTGCTGCAGAATACAAAGCTGCTGGCCCAGTACTCTTGACTTGTGAAACTAAAGTCCTGTCTTTTAAAACATGGCTTACACAAAGAACTTCAAACCATCTTAATCCCCAAATTAACATTGTTACATCACTGCAAAATGTGGCAATTTGTGATGCAAAGTTTTTTGTCTTCAAAACCCATAAGACCCAAAAGCAGAATTAGGCCATTTGGCCCATCACGTGCGCTCCGCCATTCTATCATGGAATTCTTATCCCTCTCAACCCCATTCTCCTGCCTTCTCCCTGTAATTTTTGACACCTTGATTAATCAAGAACTGATTAACCTCACCTTTAAATATACCTAATGACTTGGCCTGGATAGCCATCTGGGGCAAATTCCAGATTCACCATACTCTGGCTAAAGAAAATTTTCCTCATCTCCATTCTAAACGGAGAGGCTCTGCTCTCTTATCCTAGACTCCCCCATTACAGAAAACATCTTCTCCACATCCTCTCTATTCAGGTCTTTCAAAATCACATAGGTTTCAATGAGATCCTCCCCCCCAACCCCCCACCTTTTAAACTCCAGCGAACACGGGGCCGGAGCCATCACATGCTCCAATGTGAACCCTTTCATTCCTGGGATCATTCTCCTGAACCTCCTCCGGACTTTCTCCTTTCCTAGGATAAGGTGCCCATAAACTGCTCACAATACTCCAAGTGTGGTCTGACCAATGGCTTGGAAAGCTTCAGCATTATATCCTTGCTTTTGTATTCTAGTCCACTCAAAATGAATGCTAACATTAGGGAATTCTGCACAAGGACTCCCAAGTCCCTCTAAACCTCTGATATTTGAATTTTCTCCCCATTTACAAGATAGCCCACACCTTTATTCCTTCTGCCAATGTGCATTCCTACATTATACTTCATCCGCCACTTCTTTGCCCATTTCCACAATCTAAGTCCTTCTGCAGACATCCTGCTTCCTCAACACTATCCGCAAACTAGGCCACAAAGCCATTGATTGCTTCATCCAAATCACTGACATACAGCATGAAAACGAACGAAACAACGAAACCTGTGGCACACAAGTTACCAACACTCAAGCAGAAAAGGCCCCCTTTATTCCCATCTTTGCCTCCTGCCAGTCAGCCACTCTTCTATCCCACCAAGACTCAAAGTTGTATCTCCAATTGATTGCCACCCAGGAACAGCTGATTTTAAACAAGCATTCTCAGTTCAGTGACAAACCAAACATTCAGTTTGATCTGCTTCAAGGACAAACCTTCCTTGTGATGCTTTCCTCCATACAATGCAAGTATGAATCTGCTGACAAAATAGCACAATCAGAAATGAATTTTATTGTTTTACAGGATTTCACACTAAAATTAGGAAACTTCTAATAGAACATAGTTCAACTTACACAATGCTATACTGCAATTTATTATTAGCAAATCAACTGCCTCAGGTTTGGCAATAAAAATGATTTATATTTGCATATTTTTAATATACACAGATTCTCAAAGCCAGTAATGTGCATAAAATTACATTTATATATAGTGCACATGATGTCCTGAGATACTTACAGCTGATTTCCAAGTTTATATTGATAGAATTCACTTGGTTTGTCCTGCTCGTTAAAGACACACCCAATGTAGCACTTTACCTCTTCCCAAAACAAAGAAAATCATTCAGGAACAGTCATATACCTTCATCACGAGCTGTGATGTTAATACTAAGTCATCTGGGTACTGGATCTGCAATTCCTCATTTGCAACGTAGTGTGTACCACAAAATTCTGAAAAGTAGCGACCAACTTCTTGATGGCTTATTTCCATTGGTGATGAATGATAAATAAGATTTTCTGTAATATTAATCAGGACACAAACATTTCAAATGACAAAATGTAAACACATTTACTTTATACATAACACACACTAAAGGTCTTAAACAGCATCTTTCTTTATTCTGGTGTTAAGAATTGCCATTTAGAAATGGATCTTCTTTTGCAAAACACATGGGCATGGGCAAAAGTATAAAGTGCATCGTCTGCTTTTCAATTTATTTAAAGTTTAGAAACCACGCAGAATATATAGCTTAAAGATACACCAGCAATCTGCATGTAATAAACTGATCAGTAGTCAAAGCTAGGCTCAGAATTTTTATGATTTATTCAACATTTTGAAAAAAAAATCACTCCATTTTAATTTTACAAAAACTATTTCAAAAAGGTACTATTTCAATTCAAATAAGGTTTATTTTGGCAATGCACTACTATTTTTGCCATGATGCTATTCATCTCAATTTTGTGGTGTGTGATTAATCTGTCAATTACTAACTTTTACCCAAAAAGAATTACTCTTTCTAAAACTCAGCAGTGCTGGAGTAGTTCCAGATAATTCAGCAGCCAATTTGCCTATCCTCTTGGCCAATGCTCAACATTATTCCCTGAGCTGTAGCCCAACAGCCAATTTGTCACAAGGGGAGTCTCTGTGCACAAGTTAATATTTTTAAACCACACTCTTGTATAATTTATTGTATCATCTTGCAGCATTCAATATCAACAGGTATGAATTATCCTACAAATTAGCCAGACCACAGAAAAAAAGTGAGTTTACTTACCTTGCGCAGCATATCTACACGAACCATCTTGAACAAGGACGTTGTAGAACGGCTGATCAGGCCCATGTGGTAGATTATAAACTCCCATCGTTCTCATCCAACCTAACCCCATCATACACTTAGGATCCCATCCGTATATTACACAGTCATATCCATACCTGAATTCAGACAAGAAGGCATTTTTAAAACAAGCAGATTATTTTTAACCATAGCTATTAAGACATACTATTGATTATCATGTTGCATTAACTGGAATTTACAAGGTGAAAGAAGCAAATGGTAAAAAAGACACTGAAGTAGCATGTGCTCTGTACATCAAAGTAAATTTATAATCAAAGTACATATATGTTACTATATACTACCGTGAGATTCATTTTATTGCAGGTATGTGCAGAAACAGAAAATACAAATGTATTTATGAAAAACGACATCAAAAACACTGACAATGTGCAAAAAAAAAATAATACTGACAACATGACAGAGAACAGATCAGCACAGGAACAGGCTCTTTGGGCCACAATGCTGTGCCAAATTAATTAGATTAGTAATCAAATTGGCATCTTTTCTGCCTACAGAATGTCCATATTCCTCCATTTCCATCACATTCATGCGCCTCTCTAACCAGCTCAGAATAATTGATGTATCTGCCTCTACCCCCACCCAGCCAGTGCGTCCCATGCACTCTCATAGAAGGAATAAAGGCGTGGACTATTTTCTAAATGGGGCGAAAATTCAAAAATCTAAGATGCAAAGGGATTTGGAAGCCCTTGTGCGGGATTCCTTAAAGGTTCATTTGCAAGGTTGAGTTGGTGGTGAAGAAGACAAATGTGATGTTAGCATTAATTTTGAGAAGACTAGAATATAAAAAAAAAGATGTACTGTTGAAGCTTTATAAGGCACTGGTGAAGCATCATTTAGAATATCGAGAGCAGTTTTGGGCCCCTTTTCTAAGAAAGGATGTGCTGACATTGCAGAGGGTTCAAAATCATTCTGGGATTGAAAGGCTTATCATAGGAGCTTCTGATGGCTCTGGGCCTGTGCTCACTAGAATTCAGAAAAATGAGGGGGGAAATCACACTGAAACCTACTGAATGTTGAAAGGACTCAATTGAATGGATGTGGAGAGGATGTTTCCTATGATGGGAGAGCTACGGCCAGAGGGCACAGCTTCAGAATAGATGGATGTCCATTTAGAACAGAGATGAGGAGGAATTTCTTTAGCCAGAGTGTGGAATTTGTTGCCACAGGCAGCTGTGGAGGTCTAGTCATTGGGTATATTTAAGGCAGGGGTTGATAGATTCTTGATTAATCAGGGCATGAAGGGTAGCAGATACCAACAGAATCAACAAACTCATTCGTAAGGCCAGTGATGTTGTGGGGGTGGAACTGGACTCTCTGACGGTGGTGTCTGAAAAGAGGATGCTGTCCAAGTTGCATGCCATCTTGGACAATGTCTCCCATCCACTCCATAATGTACTGGTTAGGCACAGGAGTACATTCAGCCAGAGACTCATTCCACCGAGATGCAACACTGAGCGTCATAGGAAGTCATTCCTGCCTGTGGCCATCAAACTTTACAACTCCTCCCTCAGAGTGTCAGACACCCTGAGCCAATAGGCTGGTCCTGGACTAATTTCCACTTGGCATTATTTACTTATTATTATTTAATTATTTATGGTTTTATATTGCTATATTTCTACACTATTCTTGGTTGGTGCGACTGTAACGAAACCCAATTTCCCTCAGGATCAATAAAGTATGTCTGTCTATTTGTTACTGGGAGAAGGCAGAAGATTGTAGTCCAGAGAAATGGATCGGCCATGATCAAATGGAGGAGCAGACTCAATGGGCCAAATGGGCTAATTCTGCTCCTTTATCTTATGCTCTTATGAAATTATCAGCGTCGTGTTTAACAAGCTGTAGGAAATGGTAGCGAACAATGAAAAGATGATTGCTCTCCAAAAATGCTTGTTAGCTGTCAGACAGGTCCATCACAAGATAGGTCACATGGGTTCTTAGGCAGAATGAAGTTAAAGTAACGCCCATTTTGGAGCAAAGTACGTGTTTTCCACCAGTCGTCGTTACTGGCAAACTTGATCCAGAACATATCTTTGTAATGTTTGAACCATGATTCAAAAGTAACTCCCAAAGCTCCATCAAACTGGAAGCTGGTAATGTCCGCAACAACTGGCTCGCACAAATTCTATTCAGTGTTTGACACCAACGTCATGGGACTCACTAAAAACCTGCTGGTCAAGGTTTCAACTAACTGCAGCTAGTCCACCTCAAACTGAGCTTGCTGCTGTTTTAGGATCGTGCATGGCTTCTGCTGAAATAATATAGCATCTCCATTCCAATTTGTTGAGTTCACCTGCTATAACCACTGATGAGACCCAAAGCCAGGAAATAAAACAAAGCCCAAGTGAACATTTGTTCAGTAAAACCACATAACTACCACAATTTCAAAGCTGAAACTTCAATAGTGCATCCCAAAGCACGACGACTTAAATGGTTAACCCATAAGCATTCAAGATGTTGATAAGAACAGTGACCAATGAAAGCCAGCCTGCGATTGGTTGTCAGATGACCGAAAGGCTTGGTTGTTTCAGCTCACCATAACATTTATTGTTAAATGACATTCACCATGGTGGACAAAAGCTGTATAATCACTGTATGTCACATCTAAACCTTGATCAATAATTTATATTAACATCCCGAAGAAGGGTCTTGGCATGATACATTGACTGTTTATTCATTTCCGTAGATACTGCCTGATCTGCTGACACACCAGCATTTTGTGTGTGTTAATTATATTAACAACTTTTCTTCTTGTTTGCAGTGCAGCCTCACAAAGTATCTCCTGTCACCAGGTGCCAGAGGGTATTTGCTAATGATGACCATGTACTGTAACAGATCAATGGAAAGTTGCCAGGTTTCCAGGTATATATGCTGGAAGATTTGATTTGGAAACGATAAGGCTACAGATATTGTAAACTATTGCAACACACACACACACAAAATGTTGGAGGATCTCAGCAGGTTAAACAGCATCTATGGAAATGAATTGACATTTTGGGCTGAGACCTAATAGTGTCAACCATAATTCGCTTTAATTATCTGGATGTATAAATTCAGCACAGTACTGATTGCTATGTTAGATTTCACACACTCCTACTACCTGGTCACTCCCCATGATCCTTGCCCATCTTGCTGGATGTGAAGGGTTGAATTTGTGACCTTTAATATCTAGGGGGCAACTCAAATTATTATAGAGTCTAAGAGCATCCTGAGTCTTTATGGCCTCAGTACCTGACAAATGCTGTCAACCTTCAGCTGCAGCAAGCAAAATTCAGCCCAAGTATTTCAGGTGATTTAAATAATTACTGATCTGAATGTGCAATAGAAACATGTACACATTATGAAAGTCAGATTCTTGGTATATAAAGATACCTACTTTACATCTAGATAAAATTAATGCATGGCACAATGAACGAATAATAAGCATGGCAAAATAAAACAGGAAAATTTCATTTTTCTCAACTGTCACTTATATCCAAGTTTTAAAAATGCTTGTGCATCTTAACAGTCTATCTCTTCACAGGTGCTGTTCGACTTGCTGAGCATTTTGAATATTTTATATTTAATAAAGACACCTGATACTTTTATTCCTATTGCTGTTGATGTCATTATCAATCCAAACTTCAACACCCCCATCCCCAAACCTATTTTTAAACCCGTATTTGACAGATGGTAAAAAAATGAAGAAACAACTTTTAGCATTTGCTCAGCTGATTACCAGCATTAATTTTTAAAAAATCTATAAAGAAGTTTTTGTCTCATGGGGCGATTAATTTGAAGAAGATCTATTTTATCAGCATTAAAAACAGATCATTTGTCATTACTAACTTCAGCACAATTACTACCAAATAATAGTAACACCACAAACCTCGCTAGGTGTTAAGAGGGCAATTTGGACACATCTGAATTGCAGTGACAGCATTAACACTGGAGGTACCTTTTGTGCCTCATAATGAGTCCCACTGAGAACTCTATTCCTTTGTGCTTCTCATCTGTATGCCGTTTCACTTGAACTTCAACTGTTTGGTTCTTGCGAGCAATCTGCTCCATGGTTAGCTGAACCAAGTGCCCCACCACACCATGTTGTAAGGGATCCACTGCCTGTATGTGCTGAAGAATGTCCAATACCTATGTAAAAGACAACAGTGGAATAAAATGTTTATTGATACCCTAAAAATTACAAAATCAAAAACGCAGAGATCCAAATACAGTATGTGGTAAAAATCCCAAACCTTGAATAGCCTTCAATGTACCAGACCCTCTGTTTTAAATATGGATTCAAGAACTGATTTGCAACAGGCTAATGGATTGTGGTTCTTTACAAAATTATTCTGCTTGTTCTGAATGTTCTTATGGTATAGCTTCATAGAATTATACAGCACAAGATGTCAATTAGCACATCGTTTCTGCTCTCAGAGAACCGTCAGTTACTACTGAGGTGCTCTTTACCCGTGGCCCTGCACATTTTGAGTTCCAATTCTATTTACAGATGTACATGGAATAAATGTTACTTGCCATTTATCATTCCATGACTAAATGCTGTCGAGCTGTGACTGCTTGTAGGCACGGGTGGTTTCATTTGCTGGAACCGAACACTGTGCACTCACTGAATATTGCCATTTCTGACCAAGTCGTTGATGAAGCAGCTGAAGATAATTGGGTTCAGTATACCCTCCTGAGGAACTCTTGCAATAATGACCAAATTCCAATAACAACAATCATTGTGCAAGTCATAACTCTAACTACTGAACTATTTCTTCCTTTGGTACTCACTGATTCCAGTTTTACCAGGGTTCCTTGATACCAAACCTGGTGAATGCTTCCTTGATGTCAAGAGAAATCACTCTCACCTCTCTTACAGAATTGATCTCATTTGCTCCATATTTGGACTGAGGCTCTGATGTGCTCTGGAGTCAATTAATATTGCATTCCGCAGCCCCTTTAACACCCAGATGTAGATCTAAATGAGACTGAGCTTCACCAATTACCTTTTCTGGATTGATCCCCAGATGAAAGTAAAGTCTAGCCTGAAGCATCAAGTATTGAACATCATCAGGAGCCAAGGTAAGATATAAATCAAGAGCATTCCGTAGCAATTGGTAAGACTGGTCACTGTCCTCTCTGCAAATCACAAAATTAATTTAGACAAGTGCAACAAAAGAATTTTCTATAAATGTTTCTTTTCTTAAGTTCTTCATTTTTGTGTTCTAATTTGATGTAAATGGCTTTTTTTAAAATATACAGTATGAGAAGTGTACATCCCTGACACCTTTCACCCAGAAATTCCCAAAACATGTCATTGCTAATTATATACAGTCTAAAATGTGGTCAATGTTATTAAGGTGCAAAGTGCACAAAAGATTCCAAAGCACAGCAAATGAATGCAAAGACGAATTATTTGTTTCTTTTGAGTCAGGGAGAAGTGATAGCCAGAATATCAACAAAATTCGCTGACCTTCTTCAAATATCACTCTATCTTTTTCATTAATTCATACAGTACAAGGCTTCAGTTTAATGAATGTCTTATTCAATAGCAAGATCTTTAATAATAAAGCATCGTTTGCACTAAAGACAATCTATCCAGATTATCAGCTTAGGTTGTGGTATATGTCTTTGGATTTTTAACCTTCTGACATTTGAAAACTCATCATAAACAAATTGAGAATGAAATACTTTGCTGCTAGAGAAACTGCAAGTAGAAAATACAAAAACCTGAAAGCATACCACCAACCTATAAGGCAGCTTCTATCCCATTGTTACTAGACTCTTGAAGAAAATGGACTCTTGTAATCTACCTTGTTACAATATTGCACTTTATCGTTTATCTGCACTGCCCTCTTTCTGTAGCTTTTACACTTTGCATTGTTATTGCTTTACTTTATTCTAGCTCACTATAATAATTTGATCAGTATAAACAGTATACAAGTTTTTCCACTATCTTGAAACATGAGACACTAATAAACCAATAATACTAATAATAAGCCAATAATATTTCCTACAATGCTAACTGAAGTTACATAAGATGACATGGATTGAATTAATATTTCATTAGATAATATACACTGAACTTTGAATGACTAACTAGGATGGAAGGGCTAGATTGATCTTAGAGTAGGTTAAAAGGTTGGCCTAACACGATGGGCCAAAGGGCCTGTACTGTGCTGTAATGATCTATGCTCCAATATCTGCACTAGCAATATTACTTAAATTTCTCTGGAGTAATGTAGACAGATAGCGAGTCAGGTTTAGCGATTCTCCAAACATTTAATCAAACACAGACAGGAATCAATCATTATTTTCCACACACTGTCAAAACTTTAAAATAAATGCAGTGTTTTAGTGTTGAAATAATTGAATATTTTTCAATTTTAAATTTATATTATGCAATTTGCATTTTGAAGCCAAATTTTTTGTACCTCCATAATTCCATAACCAACAGGCCTGTTCAAAATCATAAAAGTCCTACATCCTTATGGACCAACAGGCGACCTTCTCCGAAACAACTTCCATTGTTATTCTTGCCGTGAAATCAGGAATCATACAAGAGTAGCAAAGCTGAAACATGCCATTTGATTTGTGCCAGCATGAATGATCAATTATTTCCTGTTTTTCTGAAGTGAAAATATGGTTTTGAATAAATGTTATTCCAATTATTTGGTAACATTCAGGCGATATCCATTCACATACCTCTTTCCCAAGTGGAACAGATTTGTTACCATACGGAAAAGCACATCCTTTATAGTTACAGAACAGTAAAAATTCGCTGCAACTTTCTGACCACTCAGATGCTCACATTCCTTTGCCGTACAGCGTTTCCCATTGTTAAAAGCATCAATGTAAATATAGTCCAACATGTTAGTACTCCTGAGAAAAAATATACAAAAAGATTCAACTGTAGACATGGCAACCCAGAACAGAAACCATTATATAATAGCAAATAATAGAACTTTAAAGAAATGAATCAAAATAATTGGCCGATTTCTGGGATATGTCCTCGGTAGTAACAAACCATGTTTAAAATTACATCTCTTGAACAAGTTTTACCAAGAGCCCTTGCATTGCAAAAGGACTATAATCTGTGCACAATTCATCTAGTAATTTTGCTCAGATTTTATTTGACATTATGCTCAATTTTAAAAGCCTCATTATCAAAATACAATCTATATTAGAGGTATGTATTTTGTATTGAAGGCAAACCTGTCCTTTAAATGATCACAGACCAGATCTTTCCTGAAAATAGGTTGTGTAATCAAATGACTAAATCTGACAAATGATTAGCTCTGACATGTAGCTCTGCAGCATTCAAATTATCTGACACTTAATTTTGAGGCACAACCTTTGTAAAGCTATCAGGGATACCAAGAGGCAATATCAGACCAAAATCAAGTCCCAGACAAGCCGTCAGGTATGCAAGGCCCACATGCTTTAAAAGACTACAAAACAAAGTCAGGCAGGATCACCAACATTAATACATTCTATGCACAAAATGGGAAATGTCCCAAAAGTCTCCAATGCACCTGAACCCACAGTGACCACTGCAGACATCAGATCAGTCTTCCAGAGAGTGAACCTGCAGCCTGGATAGACCAAAGCCATGTCATTAGATCCTCAGCAGTTCCACTGGGGGGTGGTTATCTGCAGACATTTTTAACCTCTCCCTGCTTCAATCTGAGGATCCCACCTGCTTTAAGAACGCCCTATCATCCTGGTAATGTGCTTCAATGACTATTGCCTGGTAACTCTGACACCCACAATCATGAAGTACTTTGAGAGGCTAGTCATAGCCCACATCAGTGCCACCTGCAAGACCACTCAATCTGCTGCCTATCACTAAAACAGGTCCACAGTAGATGTCATCTACCTGGTCTTGTACTCATCTTTAGAGCATTTTACTGGCCCAACAAGGCTGCAACCTCAGCCCTCTATTCTACTCCCATACACTCATGACTATGTGGCCAGACTCTGCTAACTCCATCTACAAGTTTGATTCTCAAATAACAACGAGATAGTCGACAGGAAGGAGACAGAGGTTCCAGTATGGTATTAAGACAACCACCTTCCCTTCAATGTCAGCAAAATAGATGGTTAGTGACTTCAGGAAGTGGAAGTTGCACATGCTCCTACTTTCATCACTGGCTCTGAGTTGGAGATGCTCGAGAGTTCCTATGTGTAACCATCACCAATAGTTTGTCCTAGGCCAACCACACAGATGCCAAGGCTAAGAAACCTCACCAGTATCTCAGTACCTCTATTTCCTCAAGAGGTTAAGGAAATCCAAAAAGTCCTCATTTGCCCTCACCATTCTTCATCTCATCCTGACACATTACAGCTTGGTATAGTAACAGCTTTGCCCAAGACAGCAAGAAACTGCAGAGTTATGAACACAGATCTTCCTCATAAAAACCAGCCTCCCCTCCAAAGACGGTGTACACTTTTCACTGCTTTGGAAAACCAGCCAGCATTATCAAAGGCTCCTCCCAACCCACACATTCTCTTTTAGCAGACAGAAGATGCAAAAGCCTAAAAGCAGTCACTATCAGGCTCAAGGACACTGTTATAAGACTAGTTCATGGATCTCTTGTAAAATAGAATGGACTCTAACCTCACAAACCAGCTTGTCATGCCCTTGCACATTAGTGCATTCAATGTAACTGTAACACTTCATTCTACATTGTTACTGCTTTGAAATGTCCTTAAGCAAACAGGGTCATGTATAATCCCAAGATATTTTATATTTATTTTACGAAACAGAGGATAACTAAGGAGAGGGTAGGTGCACTTAAGGATAAGAAGGAAATATAAGCTTTGAGTCAGAGCAAGTGTCTGGGGCATGAAATGAATACTTTGCATCAGAATTTACCAAGGAGAAGGAATTGGACGAGTAAAAACAGACTATATATGCCAATACAGAGATTGAAGAGGTAATACTGGATGTTCTGAAAAGCATTAAGGTAGGTCTCTACCCAGAGCCTGATGGCATTTATCCCATAAGCATGGGAGGAGATCGCTGGGTTCCTGATGAGAATCTTCGTATCCACTCTAGCAACAAGTGAGATCACAAAGATTCTTGTTGAGTTGTTCCTTGTTCAAGAAGGGAAACGGATATTCCAGGTAACTGTAGGCCAGTGACCCTCATGTCAGTGGCAGGGTAACTATTAGAGTGGATACAGAGGGATAGGAAGTATGCACATTAGGAAGGCATGGCCTGCTTAGGGGGAGTCAGCATGACAGGACATGCCTTACGAACTTGATTTGAGTTTTCTTTGAATTAGTGACAAGGGTGCTTAATTAGGGTAAAATAGTGGACATTATCTGCATGGAATTTAGTAAAGCAATTGACAATGTACCACATGGAAGGTTGATTCAGGAGATAAAAAATGCATGGGATCCAGGGTAATTGCAAGATTTGATTCAGAGTTGGCCAACTATAGAAGATAGTGAGTTGAGGGTGGAAGGCCATTATTCTGGCTAGAGGGTATTCACCGGTGGTATCTGGCAAGGATCAAGGCTGGTACCTCTGTTGTTTGTGATATTTATCAATAATTTGGATGAAAATGTAGATGAGTTTGCAGATGATCTATCTTGGTGGAGTAGTGAATGGTGTAAAGGATTAGCAAAGAATACAGTAGGATATAGATGAATTACAGATATGGGCAGAGAAGTACAGATAGCGTTTAAACCAGCCAAGTGCGGTGTGTAGTACTTTGGAAGATCAAATGAAAGAAGAAAGTATACAGTAAAATGGTCAGCAATAAGGTACAGAGGAATCTTGGGGTCCAGGTCCACAGCTCACCGAAAGTAGCTATGCAAATGTATAAGATGGTAAAGAAGGCATTATGGAACGCTTACATAAAACTTTGCTATATAAAGCTATACAGCTATATAAAACTTTGGTCAGAACACACTTGGGAGTGTTGTGTGCAATTCTGATCATTCCATGGAGGGAAGGATGTGGAGACCCTGAAAAGCATGCAGAAGAGACTGCCAGAAGTGTACACGATGCTCCCTTGACTGGACGTATAAGCTATAATCAAAACTTGTGTAGTTCTCTCTTCACCATCAGATACCACGCTGAGGACATGATAGGAATTCTTAAATTAATGAGATATGTAGGTAGGTTAGACATGCAGAATCCTTTCCTCAGGATAGAAATATCAAATACCAGAGGATATGCTTTTAAGGTTAGAGGGAACAGTATAAAGGCAACAAGAGTGGCAAGTTATTTTTTAATTAAATGCAGAGAAGGGTAGGTGCCTGGAATGGTTTACCAGAGGTAATAGAAACAGACAGTTTGGTGGAGTTAAGGCGGCTTTTAGACAGATATATGAAAATGAAGGGATTGGGGGGGGGGGGGGGGAGATATGGGTGATACATGGGAAGAGGACATTTAGTATAACTTAGCCATTAAGATTGGTACGACATGGCTTGTCCAGTGCTGTACTGCTCTATGATGCATTGATATGGTGAAATAATTTGTACTGATGGCAAGTTTTTCCGCTGTACCTTGAGACCTGTGGCAATAATAAACCAATTCAACTATTCTCAAACAAAAACAGATGCCATACTAAAGAAGGAAATTAATAGAGGTGACATGGTGTTTAAGGCTGCTTCTTTAAAAGAGAAGTGAAAAGGTAGAGGTAACTCATGAGTACAGAGCTCATGTCTTATATTTGAGGAGCAATTGATTAAGGATGCTAAAAAGCTATAATAAGTGCTGATGAATACTAGCTTCTTCTATCATCAAACAAATGAAATCAAATCATGTTTCAAAACCACTTAGACATTATTACCCTTCAGGTTTCTGGCACCATCTTAAGAGAAAGTGACCAGGAAAGCTGACTGGCTCCAGATGTATACCCAGGCTCTTGCTGATTGTTGAATATATCACGCAAAGAGTGATGGGAATTCCTTTTTTTTGTCTGAGCACCTTGATGCAAAATTAAACAGAAAATTACTTTAAGCATTTACTTCATAATTAGACAAAACAAAGAAATAATGATTTTTAAGTACAATAGATTCTGCTTAATTGGGCCATATAGGTTAATCAGGGCAGCCACTTATTTGGGTCAACTCTTAAGGAACAAAAGCTGATCCAGAAAATATCCGGAATTTCCATCAATAATCTGGTACACTCTGCCACTTAACTGGGGTGGGAGACTGCTGCCGAGCAGCTTCTAACTAACATCAGTCATGTACACTTGCGTGCCCATTAGACACTGTGCTTAAAGCGGACAGTTTTTAAATAGTGTCAGTTGCGTGTTTGTGTTTAAAATGTGGTGATTTTCATCACTGATAGTTGTGAGCAATAAGCTGTAAGAAATTCAGAACTGTTTTTGCTCATTGCATTTCCAAGCATTCAGGCTTGAAGATGCCAGAAATGACTGAGAATGAAAATGAAATGATTTCACTACTTCAGGTTAGGAATTATGAAGGTATCAACAATTGTCCTGAATGTTACAATGAAAAGGAAGATTTGGAGGTTGCAATCATCGAAAGGATTGTATGAAGGCAGTCAATTACCTACACTAGATGTCTGAACTGATTTTGTTCGTTTACAGTCAATCAAAAGAACACGACACCACACTCTGGATTAATTCTTCTGGCAATAACTATTAGGAACTAATACACAGCTTTATAATATTGTACTAGTATTGATGGTGTTCTAATTTGTTCTGTATTTCATTTAAATAACGCAAATTGTTACCCAGATACATGGCAGTTTTTCTTTTTATACCTTACCTATTTCCATAAAACTTAGGCTAATTGGGGAAGTCACTTAATTGGGCCAAAATGTACTGGCCCTGGTGTGTCCCAATTAACAAAGATAAACTGTATTTAATTTACAATTGGACAAAGCTTCATCTCAAATGTAATAGACCTGGTGTATGTAGGAATTCATGGGATTGTAGTAATCATCCTCATTCCCTTTGAATTTCAGTTGCTTGTACAAGACAAAGTTCATAACATCCAGAACTTCTTGTTGAAGTTCTAAGTCAATAAATACGCCATCTGAAAAATGAACCGACAAAAGTTTTGCAAATCAAATTATGTAAATTGTATGAATAGAACAATGCAGAGAAACTAAGAATTCATGTTAATTTTTCATATATATATTAGAGTACGTGTGGATTTACTATGAATAATCAGGGTGCTTTACATTTAAAATAAAAGATATTCTGTTCCCATCCACCAAAGGTTATTTTGTTACCAGTGATATGCCTTCAATCTAGTTGCTCAAAGACAGATGTACACAAGGAAATGTCGTTTCCAAAAATTGTGTACATAGAAACAGTTCCTAAAATATGCCAGATTTTGATCATGGCTGTTTACATAAAACCATCTGGAGTACAAGTTCTAACGTTGATCAAGTTCAGGACACAACCTTGTTTCTCCAAATGTAAATACAAGCCTACAGAGTGTCTGATGTTGGACTTCACTGTACCCTTGAAGACTGAAGTTAAATTAACCCAAGAATCAAGCTTACTTTTTAAAGATAAGTACCTCTTTCTGCAGTTATACTTGGATGAGATGATTTCATTAAACTCAGAACTTTCTTCACCTCCTCTGTTATATGGCTCAGCTGCAACAGGATATCCTCCCGTGAGGTATCTGCTAAAGGGTTGCAGTACTGGTCTATGAGCACCACACCTGATAAGATGATAAAGTAAACTTTAAGCTTACATTCAGAGTTAGATATTGTGCAATTACTTTTTTTTAAATATGTTAATACCTCTATTAACACTGCAGGAGCCCCAAGTATAGATTAGCTGCTTACTCTGTCATTAATGAATGGTACGTTTAGGGAGACAATTTAAAATTGATATTTCACATGCAGCATTCTTTTAGCTGACCAACTTCTCAAAGCATTACCTTTCTAATTGCAATCTTAGTATTGAGAAGCAAATTTATTTGCATAAACATCAGATAAGAATTCTGAGATACATAGTTATTTATATATATTTTTTTTTAAAAAAGATTTACCTTCTATTAACTTTTGTTGTTCTGGAGAAGATGAAAGAAACTCCTTCAATTTTTCCATTATGTTCTGCTGGCGCAGAAAGCACAATATCTTCCGAGAATAATATTTCCCCGTCAAGTGCTTCCTGCATTATTAAATGTTATTTGTAAGCATCCAACACTTGATTTTCTATTTATATGTGGGAATTGGCTTTCTAGAGTAAAATGCTCCTGAATTTTTTAAAATCTCTAAATCATTAATCATTTACGCACCTTCCATCTTCATTTAGGATGGACAACAATTCATCTTCAATAAAATAAAAAGGACCACCCAAAGCCTCAATGTCTTTAAAGCCATCAATAGGAACCTGCAACAAAATACCTGGTTACAACAATGCCATAGGAGCGCCATCTGCTGGCAATGAAATAGTTTAAAAGTTCTTTATGACAATTATAAACTGCAATATAGTCATGTCTTATGAATTAATTCTGTTCCATATTCATGCAGAGATAAACACCACTAATGCATACATATGGTTATTGGTAGCATGCAGATTTCTACAGATGCAATGTGGAGGGCATTCTAACTGGCTGCATCACCATCTGGTATGTTGGTGGTGGTGGGGGTGGGGGGCTACTGCACAGGATCAAAATAAATTGCTGGGAGCTGTAAACTCAGTCAGCTCCATCATGGCACTAGCTACCACAATATCCAGGACATCTTCAAGGAGTGATGCCGCAAACACATAAATCAGTAAATAAAATGAAAGTACACCAGTGTCAGAATCAGGTTTAACATCACTGGCATAAAAGCTGTCAATTACAGTAAGTGTGTGTATTTATGTGTGATATATCACACATAAATACACACATTTCTTACTGTTATTTAGTTTTTATTATTAGGTATTGCAATGTACTGCTGCTGCATAACAAGTTTTAGAACATACCATGCCAGAGATATTAAACCTGATTCTGACCCTGATGTACTTTTTCCAGTAAAAATTTCCTCAATAAACTATTTATCAAGTACAGTATATTCAGATTATTTTCTGTTTACATAACCACTGTCCTTTTTCTATAAAGAATCATTTGTAATTCAAAGTGGCCTCAATCTTAGGGAAAATTAATGTGGACACTGATGCATTTCTAATTATTCTAAAAACATTTTAGTACATGTTTAATGAGAATGAAACATTAATTTTGATTATATCCATATCAGGATCAATGACACAACTACACAGTAAGGCTATTTAATAAAATAATAAGAATGCATCAAGCTTGTTGAAATGCTTTTCAGTTACATTAGGAAGCTAGTGTCATGAGCCTTCTGTCCCAAGCAATTAAAATAGTGAAGTTAAAACAAGAAGCAATTGATTGACTTCTGTCAAAATTAAAACAAATTATTCTGAAAACACACTATTATTTGTGATGCAGTAATGACATGGATTTGCAGAGGTTGTGTTAAATAATGCTTTGGCAACAAGCATCCCAATAGTTATTGCTGGACTTAATTGAGAGGTTAAAGATCATCAACATAAGAATCCACAGATTTTCAAAGTATGTAGCAAATGCAATCACTAACAACCAGCCTTTTCTCTATTACATCCTTCAAGTGCAGGAATTCAGGACTTAGTAATAATACCATGCTCTGCAGGACATACAACACGGCCTTTCACAGATTAACTCACTGTGACATGATTACATGCATGGCCAGATACCATGTTCTATTACACAGTCTTATTCACTCATCTTTAAAATTCCAACCTCTTTTGTGAAAAATCGCTTTGAAAAGGAATCCACAATTTCCCGCACTTTCCAGCCAATAGTGTATCGTGTTCGGTATTCTTCTCTCCAGTTGTAATTTCCTGTTGTGCTGCAGTATTTTATTAGTCTTGGCCACCTGTAAAATTACATGCATCATATCCATATTAATGTATTTTTTTTAAAAGTATGACTCATCCTTGGAGGCTAATCTTTCCAAATTCTTTACTTTGTTATTCCCCACCTGACCAATGAATTTGCTTGCTCCTGCACTTCCATAACTTTAGATGGAGCATTATGTGTTTTCCAAGAGACAACTAAGTTCCATTCTAGCAGCAGAACGTGAAGTTATAAAGCTGCAAACTGCGTCATAACTACAAAGAACTTTTGGTGCAGTTAAAGTAGAGATAACACTGTAATCAATTTACACACAATGACAAACAATAATATTCAATAAATAATTAGTTTTAGTCATGTTGGCAGGAGAGATAAGTATTCCCCAGACACTGAGGAGAACTACCTTTCTCTAAGTTGTGCTATGGATTCTTTTGTATTGAAATGGAAGGAAATAAAGTTATTTTTTAAAACAGCGCTTTTTAGCAACATAGCACTCCTACAGCTCTGAAGTATTGCACAGGCAATACATTTGTTTCCAATTCGAACTGTCTGAAAGGAGCACGCCCTCCCCATGATCCGCGTGGGTTTCCCCAGGGTGCTCTGAATTCCTCCCACATTCCACAGACGTAATAGTTAGTAGGTTAACTGATCATTGTAAGTTATCCTGCAATTAGGCTAGCATTAAGTAGGTGGTTTGTTGGGCCAGAAGGGCTTGTTCCACGAAGCATCGCTAACTTTAGAAAAAACAAAAAATAAATTTGAAGGGACAATCACTTGAAAACTGTCACTGAGCTACAGCTGCGTCGACTGACCAATAAGCACATACCTTTGCTTTGAAGCTGTTGCGTTAAATATAGTCATGTTCTGAGTTCAAAGTAAATTTAATAACAAAGTACATTTAAGTCACTATCCTCAGATTCATCTTCTTGTGGGAATTCACAGTAAATACAAAGAAACACAATAGAATCATTGAAAAACTGCATACAAGACAAACAAACTGCAAATCCAAAAACAAACAATGATAAGCAATAAATATTGTGATCATGAGATGAGTCCTTGAAAGTACTCATCTTTGGTAGTTCTCATCATAGGTTGTGGGAACAGTTGTGTTGGGATAAGTGAAGTTATCCCATTTGGTCCAAGAGTCTGACAATTGAGTGGTAATATCTGTTCCTGAAACTGGCTGTGTGGGTCATGGGGCTCCTGTACCTCATTCTTGATAGCAGCAGTGAGAAGAGTGCATGGGCTGGATAGTGGGCCCTTGCTGATGAATGCTGCCTTCCTGTGATAGCACTTCTTGTAATGTACTCAAGGTGGGGAGGGCTCTAACTGTTATGCAACCAGTCTGTATACTCTCCACCACACATCTACAGAACTCTGTCAAAGTTTTAGATGACATATCGATCTTTGCAAACTTCTAAGAAAGCAGAGGCATTGCCCGTGCCTTCCTCATAAAGAGAATTACATGCTGGACCCAGGAGAGATTCTCTGAAATGACAACATTGAGGAATTTAAAGCTGCTGACCCTCTCCACCTCTGATCCCCTGATGAGGACAGGCTCATAGATCTCTAATATTCTCCTCCTGTAGTTAATAATCAGCTCTTTGGTCTGCATGACATTGAATGAGAGGTTATTGCTGCGGCACCATTCAGCCATCTTTTGAATCTCCCTCTTATATGTTGATTCGTCGCCACCTTGGAGCTAGCCTACGAAAATTGTGTCATCGACAAACTTAAATATGGCATTGGAGTAGTGCTTTGCCTTACAGTCCTAACGAAAAAGTGAGTAGAGCGGGGAGCTAAGCATACAGCTTTGTAGTACACTTGTGCTGTTAGTCATTGTGAAGATGTTGTTGCCAATCCAAAATGACTGGGGTCTGCAAGTGTGCAAATTGAAGATCCAGTTGCAAAAGGAGGCATTGAGCTTATTGATTAGTTAAGGAGATGATAGTATTGAATGCAGAGCTCTAGTCAATGAAGAGCATCCTGATGCATACATTTTAGCTGTCCAGCTTTTCCAGGGTTAAGTGAACAGCCAATGAAATCACATCTACTGCAGAACCATTGTGATGGTAGGCAAACTTGAGCGGATCCAAGACACCTTTCAGGCAGTCACTGAAATGTTTCATCACCAACCTCTCAAAGCACTTCATCACTGTGGATTTATGTCCTACTAGATGACAGTTATGGAGACAGGTTACCACGTTTTTAATGGGCACAGATATAATTGAAGCCTGCTTGAAGCAGATGGGTAGACTGCCAAAATGGGAAGTTAAAGATATTAGTGGACATTCCAACCAGTTGATCAGCACAGGTCTTCAGTACTTAGCCAAGTGGGCCAGATGCTTTTGGTGGGTTCACCCTCCTGAAAGATGTTCTCACATCAGCATTAGAGATTGAAATCACAGAGGTCAATGGGGGCTGTGGGAGTTCAGGAAGAGCGCTCAATGTTTTATTGATCAAAGTGAGTTTAAGAGGCTTTGAGCTCACCTGGGAGTGACACCTTGTTGTCACTTGGTTTTATTTTGTAGAAGGTGATAGCATTCAAGCCCTGTGATGGCTATCTGAAGGTCATACCTGGATTTTGTGAATTTTACTTGGTTGCCAGATCTGAACACCACTGACCTGGCCCTCAGCAAATTGCAGATCTCTTAGTTCATCCTGGGCTTCTGGTTGGGGAAGAGCCTGAATCAGGAGTTCCTAACCAGGGCTCCAAAGACCTTTGCTTAATGATGGACCAACACTGGCAAAAACCATGGCATAAAAGAGGTTGGGAACCCCTGCTCTGAATGATTTTGTGGGGCCACGTTTGTCATGACTGACTTCATTAAAGTATGTGACAACTTTGGCATATTCAGAGTTTTAATTCATTTTAATTATGTATTGCAATGTAAAGCTGCCACAAAACAACAAATTTCACAACATATGCCAGTCATATTAGACCTGATTCTGAATCTCTGACTAGTCCTTGAACATGTCCCAGTCCAGTAACTCGAAGCAGTTCGTAGCTTCTCCACTGCCTCCTATGCATATTCAGTCATGCGTTCCCACTATCAATTTTCATTTAAGTCACTACATAATATTAATTCCTTTATCCTGTAATGGTCTTTCTCTGAAACACCAAACCTTATCTCTTTATTACTGTCAACAGCTCTAAGGCACGTGCAGAAGCTACCCAGCTTAATTAGGTCCCTTCCTGACACAGGGTGATGCCCAACTCTTGACCTAAATCAACAGGTTAGAACATGGCTCATGATGAGGAACATGCTCCTGCACTCAATCTCCTGTATTTAATGCAAGTGAAATCCATCCAGGAATACAATTCACCCCAGTGAATGCTTAAAACATTGAGTAATTCAATAACAATGATACCAAATTCAGTCATTTCACTTGGCATTTGGCATGCTCCGCAGTACTGTCCGAGTCAGTGTGGTAATCTATAGTTACAATCCGAGTACAGTCAACCTTCACTAATCCGACTACCTGCAATCCAGTTCCTTCGATAATACGGCACTGATTTCAAATTTTCCGCGTACCAATCTGCTGCGCATTGTTTTGGTTGTGCTAGATCTGTTCACGTGTTGGTGCGCTCTTGTATGCACAGACAGGCAATTCCTGCTTGTTTTCCTGCATTTATTAATACCATTTGCTCCTTTTTTAGCCCCAATTACGGCCCCAGTGAGTAAAGGAAATGCACCTCATGCTGTGAAGCGAAAACACCGCACACTATCCATTAAAGATAAGGTTGAACTCTTGAAAAGACTGGACAGTGGTGTATCGGTGAAAAGCTTGTGCGAGAGTTACAACATTGGCTCTTCCACAGTGTACAATATAAAGAAACAAAAAGAAAAACTGCTACATTTTTTTTGCTGATAGTGGCTCAAAGAAACATGTGCGTAAGAAAAACAATGAAAGACGGAAAAAGTTCAGAACTAGATAAAGTGCTGATAACGTGGTTTAATCTTCCTGTAAGTGAAGGTGTTGAACTATCTGTATATGGTGAAGGAACAAGCAAAAGTGTTTCATGAAGAACTAGGACTAGATTATGAGTGTGACTATAGTGAAGGCTGGCTTCATCGGTTCAAGCAGTGTCATGGCTTACAGTTCCGTGCAGTGTGTGGTGAAAAACGTTCAGCAGACAAGGAAGCAGCAGCAGAGTTTGTTGACAAATTCGCCAAGTTAGTCTCCGATGAAAAATTAAGCCCCGAGCAGGTGTACAACGTTGTGCCAGTTTCAGCACCACTTCCTGATGCTTCACTCATTTTTCAAGATGAAGATGTTGATGATCCTGACAACCCCACATTTGCAGACATGTAACTTTGCCTGAAGGTATATTAAACATCTCACTTTAGAAACGGAAGTGCTCAACTTTACTGTACAAGTTAATTCTTGTACATTTACCTGTACCCTTCATTTTATCTGCACCTGTACAGTATATTACCTTATTAAAATTTCACTTGCTACTCATTTAATATTTCTGTTTCATTATTATCTAACTTGTACTGATATACATGACATTTTAAAGGTATGATGAGGCGGTTAGCTACTGCTTAATGTGATCCTTCTGTAATTCGGCATTTTCACTAATCAGGCACTCCTCAGGTCTTAATGGTGCTGGATTAGTGAAGGTCGACCTGTAGCAGCATCAGTAAAGTGGGCCTTGTGGTGAGAAATGAATCAGCACCTATTTTGACATGTAAATACTCAAAGACAATGGAGACAAAATATGGTTCCCTCTTCCAATGACATTATGTACCTTTTTCATTTTGCCACTCTTCCAAACACTCTAACATTGATAAATAGAAAATATGGGTAAAATTATTGGCTAATAGTCCCTGACACTATAACGATTATTTTTTTTAAACCCTCTTTGTGTAATGCTGAGAATACAACATGCAAAATGAATCACAGACTAAAATGCTAACAGGACAGAACAAGAATCTCAACAGTTATAAGGAATAAAGAATCATTTTACAAATTTAAACAACTGGAATGTTTTTGGAAAAAAGCTAGAATTACGATAACTATATTGCTAATCATATTCTTCGCCCAAATGGATTACAAACAATTAAGAGTTTGATATAAAATACTATTTCTTATTCTCTCTTTAAAGACACTACCTCATCTGTTGAATATTTTCAGAGATTTCCATTTTTATTTTTGACATGCTTGAGTATGATTAGCTGTGTCTTCAGAAGACAAAATATGCTTTAAAAAGGGACTGCTGCTTTAAAAAGTGAAAAACAAAAATCACTGGGAAAAGTTTCAGGCAAACTTCTGCCAATGCTATAATCTCTTATAACTCAGTATGGGCAATGCTTAAGAATTTGAAGAATTACTGCCTTTTAAACATGTACATATCATTCTAGCTGCAAAAAAAATAAAAGCATGGGTTACAACCTTGAATTATTTGCTCAAGAAATAAAACAAACAGAAAAACACTGAACAGCTGCACTTGATTATGAAAGCATGCTGGGAAGCTAAAGTTTGAAAGTTATCAATATTTATTGCTTTTTGTGTTAGTCTTGGTAAAGCATTTTTTATGTAATTTGAAGAACAGCAAAGACAGCAGTTTACTTGATCAGCAAACACAAGGAAATCTGCAGATGCTGGAAATTCAAACAACACACACAAAATGCTGGTGGAACACAGCAGGCCAGGCAGCATCTATAAAGAGAAGCACTGTCGACGTTTTGGGCCGAGACCCTTCGTCAGGACTAACTGAAAGGAAAGATAGTAAGAGATTTGAAAGTAGTGGGGGGAGGGGGAAGTGCGAAATGATAGGAGAAGGCCGGAAGGGGTGGAATGAAGTTAAGAGCTGGAAAGGTGATTGGCGAAAGTGATACAGAGCTGGAGAAGGGAAAGGATCATGGGACAGGAGGCCTCGGGAGAAAGAAAGGGGAGGGAGGGAAAGCACCAGAGGGAGATGGAGAACAGGTAAACAACTAAATATGTCAGGGATGGGGTAAGAAGGGGAGGAGGGGCATTAACGGAAGTTAGAGAAGTCAATGTTCATGCCATCAGATTGGAGGCTACTCAGCCGGTATATAAGGTGTTGTTCCTCCAACCTGAGTTTGGATTCATTTTGATAGTAGAGGTGGCCATGGATAGACATATCAGAATGGGAATAGGACGTGGAATTAAAATGTGTGGCCACTGAGAGATCCTGCTTTCTCTGGCGGATCGAGCGTAGGTGTTCAGCGAAATGGTCTCCCAGTCTGCGTCGGGTCTTACCAATATATAAAAGGCCAATGGGATCTCACTACCAAGCACACCTTTTCCTCCCCCCCCCCTTTCTGCTTTCCGCACGGATCGCTCCCTACGTGACTCCCTTGTCCACTCATCCCCCCGCCCATCCCTTCCCACCGATCTCCCTCCTGGCACTTATCCTTGTAAGCGGAACAATTGCTACACCTGCCCCTACACTTCCTCCCTCACCACCATTCAGGGCCCCAGACAGTCCTTCCAGGTGAGGCGACACTTCACCTGTGAGTCGGCTGGTGTGGTATACTGCGTCCAGTGCTCCCGGTGTGGTCTTTTATATATTGGTGAGATCCGATGCAGACTGGGAGACCGTTTCACTGAACACCTACGCTCGGTCCGCCAGAGAAAGCAGGATCTCCCAGTGGCCACAATGATAAGGCTTCATTTTTATATGAAAGTGCCGTGCATTTGGATACAACATCAATTTTAAACTTCTATCATTTTTACTTCATTTGGTTTTGTTCACTGATTTTAGATTTTAGACCTCCTTCTACTCCAGGTTTCTGAATTATGGGGTGGCTAAGATTAGTGAGGAAAAACAGACTTCCGTAGATGGAGTGGAATGTGCCTGATGGCAGCTATTGGGATAGTCTCTGAAGTGTTGCAGAGCTTCCACCATTTATGCTGGGTTTCCTCAGCTCCCAATCCATGGAGATGAAATGAAGTAAAAATGATAGAAGTTTAAAATTGATGTTGTATCCAAATGCACGGCACTTACGATGCCTTATCAATTCTGATTTTGTAAATTAAAACATGAACAGATGAATTATACTTGCAGAAAACTTGACTTTTAGAAAAGACAAATGAAAGACAGTAGCCTTGATAATAAAGGATGACATAAAATAGAGTATAATGACCTTAGCTCAGAAATAAAAGATGTATACTTGGAATGGAGATAAGCGCCATGACAAAAATCAATGCTTGGTATGGTTTTCATTTGATCAGATTGTTATTTATTAATGGAATGACTGCATTACTGCAGAGGCCAGCAGTTAGTTCCCATCCCTGAAAGACCATGAGAAGGGAGTAATCTGCTGCTTTGAAGTACCACTATCAAATGCAAATTTCTCCACTTAATCCTTTTCTGAAGGAGGTACAATATATTTTCACATCAAAATGGTGAGACTTGAGGGGAAATCTGCGTCAGGGAGCGGCCCATGTACTGGTTGACACTGTCCTTCAAAGAGTAGTTTACAGTGCTGAACAAAATGGTGTCCATAATAGTTGCACAGGATTTGTTATTTATTGTATATGTCCTACCAGAATCTGAAACAGGTGGGCCCCCCCCCCCGTTTTTCGAACGTTCGCTTTACGACAGCTTGCAGTTAAGAAAGACCTACATCAGTACCTGTTTTCGCTAACCAAAGAGGATTTTCGCTTTTATGAAAGAAAGACGCCCGCTTTATACGTGTGTTTACCCCGAGAAAGACTACCATGACCGTGAAGCCTTGTGCGGGCAGTTGTGTGCGCATGCGTGTACAACATATGCGTGAACATGCACATGCGTAGACATGCCGATTTTTTTTCTCAAAATCAATTTTGGCTCACTGTCTTCCCGATTTTGATAAGTGAAACTACACCATACATACAATATTTCTACTTTATATAGGCTGTATATTCCTGCTTTTACTGTATGTTAGTGTTATTTTAGGTTTTATGTGTTATTTGGTATGATTTGGTAGGTTATTTTTTGGGTCTGGGAACGTTCAAAAATTTTTCCCATATAAATTAATGGTAAATTGCTTCTTCACTTTACGACATTTCGGCTTACAAACAGTTCCATAGGAACGCTCTACCTTCGGAAAGCGGGGGAAACCTGTATCCACCGAACATTTAGCTAGATTCCATCTGCTTCCAATCCACCCAATTCAATAGCCGATCTATATCCCTCTGTATCATTAAGCAACCTTCACTATCTAAGACTCCAATTCTTACAACAGCAAATTTAATGGTTATATTTACATTCTAATCTAAGTGATTGTCAGATATTGTACATTTCTGTATATACATATGACAAAGAACAAAGGTCACATCGCTGATCCCTACAATATACAACTGGTCACTGACTTCCAGTCAGAAAAGCCATCCTCCATCACTACTTTATCTCCTATTATTAAGTTAGCTTTTGATCCGGTTTGCAAGTATGCCACCAATCGTTTATTTTTTAACTTCTGGACCAGCATGCTCTGTTAGTATTGGAGTTTTGAGAATTTAACTAGTAGCGTAGCAAAGTAGTAGAGTAGTATTCACATGTAAGACATTAGTGGGCAAAATGACAGTACCTAGGATTGGGGAAGAAAATATGGGCATAGATTGAGAACTAGTTGACAGCTGGAGAGTAGGACTGGAAAACTGAAAATACCTCTCTTTAAGGAGGGAAGGAGGCAGAAGAGAGGAAATTATTGGTCAGTTAGCATGACTTAGAGGTTGAGAAGATGCTGGGGTCCATAATTAAGTTTGAGGTCTTGGAGTGCCTTGGACGCACATGATAAAGAAGGCTTTGGTTAGCAAGGCTTCCTTAAGGGGAAATGTTACCCGACAAATCTGTTGAATTCTTTAAGAAAATAACAATCAGGATAGATGAAGTAGTCAGTGGATGTTGTTTACTTGGATTTTTAGAAGGCCTTTGACAAGGTGTTGCACATGAGGCTACTTAACAAGATAATAGTCCATGAAATTAAAGGAAAGACACTAGCATCGATAGATCATTGGCTGACTGACAAGAGGTAAAGGCTAGGTTTGTGAACAAAGGAAAAGATAACGTTGAGGAAGCAGGGGGTCTGCAGAAGGACTTAGATAGATTGGGAGAATGGGCAAAGAAGTGGCAGTTGGAATTTTGTGTAGAGAAGTGTATGGCCATGCATCAATAAAGTTGAGATTATTGTCTAAACAGCAAGAAACTTCTATAATCAGAGGTGCAAAGGGACTTGGGCGCAGGATTCCTTAAAGTTAACTTCCATGTTGAGTTGATGGTAAGAAAAGCAAATGCAAAGTTAGCATTCATTTTGAGAGGAGAATATAAGAGCAAAGATGTAATATTGAGGCTTTATAAGGCAATGGTTAGACTGTACTTGGAGTACTGTGAGCAGTTTTGGGCCCTTTATGTAAGGATGCGCTGGCATTGGAAAGGGTCCAGAGGAGGTTCATGATGCTGATCCCAGGAATGAAAGGGCTAACATTTTAAAAGGACTTGATGGCTCTGGGCCTGTACTCACTGGAGTCCACTCTGACTGTTCACGATTGAATGGCTGTCTAACAAATATATGCCTCTACTTATGTTTAATAGTGTCACCTTCACCCAGAACTACAGTTCAAACCTGGAGCCAAAGAGTCAGGGAAAAGGACAAGAATCTTAAAAAAATGGTATTAACTGTAGCAGAAATCATTCCAACTTGGATGTCAGCAGAGCAGCAATGGTGTGCGTTTCTGGGAAAAATGAGGAAGGTGCAGGAAGGTGTATTCCAAAAAAATTAAGAAATACTCAAATGGTAAAGTAGTACAATCATGGCTGACAAGGGAAGTGAAAGCTATTGTAAAAGATAGTTACAAAACTACTACTGTACAACAAACTCTGGCTTATATACAGATATCAGTATCATATACCTAATAATCTGAGATAAGATTGGTTACCACTATTTTGCTCTCTTTTTGCACTGCTTATTTATTTTTTGTTCAAGATTGCTTAATGTCATTTCCTGTACACAAGTGCAAAGGAGAATGAAATAATTGTTACTCAGTATCCAATGCAGCACATAAAAAACACAATTAAGATTAAAAATAAGATAATAATAATAATAAACAAACACAAATACAAATACATATTGTTACGAATGTGGAGCAACTCTGAGGGGCCGAAGGGTGCAAAGTCGCCCCCTCCTTTTTGAGAATCGCAGGATCGCTATTATTTTGGGTCTGAGACCTAGGAAATGAGAGAGATACACATCATACCCAGGAAACGAGAGAGAGAGACGCAGAATAGACAACCCGGTGGAATGTCTCCTGACATAAGCGGAAAGGAACCACTGATTACTGCTATTGTCTCTTGGAGAAGGAATTGTGTATTGAGTACTGTACTATTCATTGAAACCCCTCAGGGGACAACCAGAGTGGTCTGGTTGAGGGATTGCATCATCCCAACCTGATTGACATCTGAGACCCCGTGAGTGAGGATAAAAGACGGGTCCGGGGAACACCCCTTTAGACACACCAGGAGAAACGCTAGAAATCCAGTGACAGCGTTTTATAGCGAAGCCGGTGAGAGCTCGTGTATGTCCTTCCTTGCCTGGGTGGTGGGCTCATCACAGAAGAACGGTTTAGCTAAAGGAGAGGTCACACTTGAACGGCCACAACAACGAGACACCGACGGATCGAAATCATAAAGGAAGGTTGGCAAAACCCTTAGCGGTAACTGTTCCCATTCTCCTATCTCTCTCTCTCTCCAACAACTGCAACACAGCGACAAACAAATGACAGCAGCCTGTGTGAACTGAAGCGAACTTTATATTTCCATCGGACAATTCATTATCCCCTAAACACCAATAGAGCTTATTTCTTATTGATTATTATTATACCCGCACTTTTAGGTTTAGTATTGACGACGTATATTATCTGCATATTTACATTGATATTATTTTTGTGTATTTTTACTAATAAATACTGTTAAAAATAGTATCACCAGACTCCAACGGATGCCTCTATCTTTGCTGGTAAGTAACCCAGTTACGGGGTTCGTAACAATATCTTATACTGTATTAGACAGATTAATTATATGTTCATAATGTGGCACTCGGCACAGGAGAGTTAGTACATAAAGTGATGATTTTAAAAAAGTGGTGGTTGGGGGTACAGAGGCATGGGTTAGTGGGTACAAGTGTTAATCAGCCTTACTGCTTGGGGAAAGTAACTGTTTTTTGAGTCTGGTGGTCCTGGCGTGTGTGCTGCATAGCCCCCCCCCCCCCGATGGGAGTGGGACAAATAGTCCATGAGCAGGGTGTGTGGGATCTGTCGTGATGTTACTAGCCCTCTTCTGGCATCTTTCTGTATGTATGTCCTTGATGGTGGGTAGCTTGGTGCTGATGATGTAATGGGCAGTTTTGACTACATAAAAATTACATATACTTACTGCAATTTATAATATATGTATTGTACTGTACAGCTACTACAAAGCAACACATTTCGTAACAGATATCAGTGACAATATACCTGATTCTGATTCTAAAACATATGATATTTATATATTGGTCTAATTTATAGAGTTATTGCACATTACTAATGGAATCAATTTCCAGCCTTTCCTCCCCCACAAACCCTTCAAACGTCTGCACCTTACTTGGATAATCTTACAGATATCAAAGGCTGTATATAGAGTAAATCAAACCACTGTTAGTAAAAATCTATTTTTAATGTTTAATGAAGACATATTTGTCTTTGCAGAGAATCAATACCAAATGTTCCACTGCTACACGGTCAAGGTCCAGTTAAGAGTGAACAATATTATGAAAGTTCTATAATGTGGTCTCATTCCTTTAAACGGTTCATTCCATATTTCAAAATCTAAAAGTGGGTTTCTTCGCAGGGTAAATCTAAATTCAGCCCTTCCAGAAATCGCAAATTCCCACCTCATGCATCCCTTCCTAACCCCCTACCTCTGCCCCCTCCCACAAATTGCTACATACCCCTCACTCCAATAGTGACCAACGCATTCATTCACCCCAGCCCTAAAGCCATCTCATTCCAGACATCCCCCCCCCCCCCCGACCCGATCCCGCACCTCCCCTCCCCCGCCTCAGTCACCTGTGCCTGAACTTGTGCTTCCAGACGGTGCTCCGGCCCTGACACACCTCATGCAACTTCCTGCACGTCTGGCAGACGCTGACCACGTCCACGTAGCTCAGCGAAGGGCAGCAAAATATCTGCTCCAGCACCTCCTCGGGCAAATCCACCAAACCACCGCCCTCTCCCACCGTCGTCGCCATCTTACTTGTTTTCATGGCGACCCGACCCGGCTGCCCCAACTTCCGCTTCCGGTGCGCGAAATTCAAACAGTTTGTAGCACCGGTGGTGCCGGAAACCACAGTCTACCACAACAGCTCCGGATTACTGTACTACAGTCCCACCACCAACACCCAGAATAATAATTTACAATCAAATGCTTGGCACTGAAGATACACCAATTTGGATGTTCAGGCATCATAACGACTGGAAACTCTCAAATTCGGCAGTGCATTGAAATTCATCTTTGTCTCAACGCTTGTTCTACAACATGCAAGCTGTCATACTAACCTGTGGGTTCTAAAACAGAATTACACTGCACTGGGAGACACAAGAAAGTGCAGATGGTGGAATCTGCAGCAAAATACGAACAGCTGAAGGAACTCAGCAAGTTGATAAACACAGTGCAAGATCTTGAGCCAAGATATCAACCTTTCCTTTGCCTCTGCAGATGCTGCTGACCAGCTGAGTTACTCCAGCTGTTTGATTCCTATCCTCAGTGACGACTGGGGTCAAGCAAGGTGTTAACTTTGCCAATACCATGAAGCAAGGGGTCCATTGGGAACCCCTATCTTATAAGATCATACTTGACTGATTGCACTGTATAATGGACACTGCTTCGCACAGGAGCAGCTGCTCTCAAACTAGTCAGAAGTTTGTTGCGACAGTAATAACTCAGGCAGCAAATGACTGGTTTCAGAAGACAATTACTGCTCATGTTTTGCACATTTTAAAGTTCTAAGTAAAATTTATCATCAGAGTACACGCATGTCACCACCCTGAGATTTTTTTTCTGCGGGCATACTCAGCAAATCTGTAGAACAGTAACTAAACAGGATCTGTAAACATCAGGAACTGTAAACTGCAAATACAGATAATAAATAGCAATAAATAATAACCATGAAATAAGATAAAAGAGTCTTTAAATGAGTGCTTTGTTCAAGAGCCTGATGGTTAAAGGGTAGTGACTTTTCTTGAACCTGGTGGTGTGAGTCCTGAGGCACTTGTACTTTGTACCTGTGGCAGCAGCGAGAAACGAGCACGGCCTGGGTGGTGACGATCTTTGGTGATGGATGCTGCTTTTCTATGGCAATGTTTCATGTAGATGTGCTCAATGGTCAGGAGAGTTTTACCCGTGATGTGGCGGGTGGAGTCTACTACCTTTTGTAGGATTTTCCACTCAAAGGCAGTGGTGTACCCATACTGGGCCATAATGCAGCCTGTCAGCACACTTTCCACCTCACATCTAGAGAAGTTTGCCAAGGTTTTTGATGGCATGCCGACTCTCCGCAAGCTCCCGAGGAAGTAGAGGCACTGTCGTGCTTTCTTCGCAATTATATTTATATGATGGGTCCAGGACAGGTCCTCTGAGATACTGTCACGCAGGAACTTAAAGTTGCTGATCCTCCCCACCTCTTATCCTCTGATTACTTGCTCATGGACCTCTGGTTTCTCCTTTTCTTAAAGAATTCCAATGAAATATCAGGCAAGATTTCCCTTTAAGGAAACCATGCTGACTTTGGCCTTTTTACCATGTGTCACCAAATACCCCAAACCCTCATCCTTAATAATGTACACCAACCACTAAACTCACAGTGTCAACCACTGAAGTCAGGTTAACATTGTATAATTTCCTGTCTTTTTAAAATGTGGAGGAATATTTGTGATTTTCCAGTCCCCCCGAACCAATCCAGAACCTAGTGATTTTTAAAATATCACCAAAGCCTCTCTAATCTCCTCAGCTAGCTTCTTCAGAACCCTGGGTTTAGTCCATCTGATCCAGGTGATTTATCTACCTTTTGACCTTTCAGCCTCTGAAACACCTTCTCCTTAGTAATAGCCACTCTGCCTCCTGACATATATAAAACTCTTGGTATTCTCTTATTTTATTGGCTTGCTTACTTGCATATTTCATCTTTTCTTTCTTTATTTTTATTGCTTTTTGTTAGTTTTTAAAAGTTTCCCACGGTAGCACAATACTAAAGACTGGGGCATCAGAATTGAATCCTGGCATCCTCTGTAAGGAGTCTCTGTATGTTCTTCCTGTGGAATGAGTGGTTTTCTCCCAATGCTGTTTTCTTCCCACAGTCCAAAGACCCACCGATTAGTAGGTTAGTATGTCACCGTAAATTGTCCCAAGATTAGGTTAGGGTTAAAACAGGGTTGTCAGGGGTTGCTGGGCAGCAACACTCAAAGGAGCTTTTTGATTTATTGTAAATAAAATAAATAATTTTTGCGACATTGTGTGCCCTCTCTTTTGCTTTTATGCTCATTGACTTGCCTCGTCAGCCACGATCGCCTCGTCCTCCTCCCTTTAGAATGCTTTGCTTCTTTCAGATAAACTGATCGTGCATCATTTGAATTACTCCAAGGAACTCCAGCCACTGCTGCTCACTATCAACCCCAAACAGCGGTTCTAAGTGGCAGACTGAATCTGCATTTCCCCAGCGGTCCCATTGCGCTTGCATGTTCATGCACAGATTTGGTGTTTCTAAACAAGTTCGAAATTCCCAATTTTTCTGAATGAAAAATTATTGGCAAAAGACTGTGCATGGCCTGACAATACCTTCAGTGAAGGCACAACGCAAAACATTATCTTGCTCTCACACACAAGCTCGGAATTCAGGAAATGAGGTGGGAGTGGGTTTGCTATGCTTCGGTTTATGGTGTGATCACAAGGTACTCGTTCACTAGGATCCAGAATGTATTATTTTGTATAAAATGTTTTAATGTTACACTGCCTGAGCTGTAAGACAGTTCCATTCATGTATAGTGAATCTATAGTGCAAGTCATCAGTTATAGCATTAAGCTTATGAACATCTATCACATTCCCTCAGGAATACCTGTAGAAATTTCCTTCGGCGTTCAACAATATCACTTGAAAGTATGCCAGATAGATAAATATTATATACGTACGAAGATAATTTATACATATTTGCTTTCAAAATATTTAGGATGATCTAAGTGTAATTACATTCTCTTGCACTTGGTGACGCTGTAACCAAGCCTAATTTACAGGGAAACATCCAGGCTTCAACAGCCCAAATCTTCTGTTATTAAATTTCTAAAATTTTATTTTAGCTATTGAAAAATCATTTAAATATATTAAGATCTGAAGTTAATTTACATTAAGAAATTAAGTTACATTTTCAGGACTAAAAGTCATAAACCTCTTGCTTCACCTGAAAACTCTACTCTTCAGAAGCTTAACCTTATTTCTCACAGGCAGCATCTGTATTGATCAGCACTAGCGGCGATTCTGCGGTAAAACTGCACAAAAATCGCAAGTCAGGAGATAGAAAACCGACTAGATCACAGGATGAATGGACTGTATTCCAACTTAGCACCTCATCTATTCACTAAAAAGTATTTTCATGTTTGCTTACCATTAGCAAGGTGTCCTACCTGCTCCAGGAAAAACTGGAGAATTTGCATTAACTGTTCCTGATGTTAAAGCAGGCCACAAAAGGTCTGATGCAGTATTATTTATCACCATTTTTATTCAAATATCAGAATCCAGTACAGACATCATCCTCTGTACCCAAACATGAAACACCATATTTGTGTTTAATATATCCTGTGTATAATAGTCTATATAAGCTATACATGTAAAATTTAAGAAATGTGAAAACAAAATCTCATTTGCAAATACTAATACCAGCCTGGTTGCCAGCAACCACTGCTTGAGTCTGGCAGTTAAATTGGCCTTAAAGTTACTAAACATTGGCAATCAGTCATTTGGGAACATGAGTCACAGGAAGATGTGTCCAGTCTCACCCGCTGTGTAACAATTCTAACTTTGACCATTATTTGATTCTGCTGTTGGCCAAGAAGGGAAAGCAGGTTTCAGCTGCTCAGCTTGAGGTCAGGGAGATTATGGATCATTTGTCATACATAGTGATGCACAGCTGTATCAGGTCACACGACGTGGAAAAAATGTAGCTTTATAGGAAGTGAAATTTTCCTTTGCTGACAAGCCAAGTATAAAAATGCAAACACGAGGAAGTCTGCAGGTGCTGGAAATTCGAGCAACAAACACAAATTACTAGTACATCTATAGGAAGAAGTACAGTCGACATTTCGGGCCGAGACCCTTCGTCAGGACTAACGTTAGCCCTGACGAAGGGTCTCGGCCCGGAACGTTGACATGGCTTCTTCATGTAAATCCCGCCTGGCCAAGCACAAAAATATAGTCTTTCACAGATAACGTGCTGTAAACATATTAGCTCAGAAATTCCTGCAAGTTTTACTGTATGAGCTTGTGATTTAGTGTACTAGGTGCATGAAATTAAGATTTCATTCACAAATAAAACTTCGGTAAGAGCTGGTAATCATTGAGGAATCTACACCAGCATTGTGATTTAAAAATCACTCTCATTTCATAAATTAGATTCACACAAGTCGTCACAGTGATATTTTAAATCAAGCAGAATATCAAGATAAGTGGCATGATCTGATTTTAAAGTACTATATTTAATTGTGTACACGTGCCAAGTGTTCACTTCCATTCCACCCTTACTGGCAGGAACTTCCAAAGATCGGGATGTCCCAAGTGCACAAGGTTTCTGAATGGAGATTTGCTCCACTGAAACGCCGGAACCTGGTCCCACGTTGGGCCGCTCACTGCAATCATTTGATAGGCCTTGTGCAATTCAAATGAGGTAACCTAGGCATAACACAAGTTAAACAACATTATAAGTGACTTTATAAAGAGTCAAGAGTCACACAGCACAGACACATGCTCTTCAGTCCACCATATCCTTGCTGACCATTAAAAATCTATCTATATCTTCTTCGTTTACCTTGGGTCTGTAGACTTCTGTAGCTTGACAGGTGAAGTACTTGTTCAGATATGTGTGACTATCTGCCTCCACCATTCTCACAGATAGCACATCCCAGATTGTAACCATTCTTTTGGTGGAAAATTATTCCCTCAGATCCTTTCTTTCTTACTCCTCACCTTAACCCATGATGAAAAGATTCTCACTATCCACTCCTATCAAGAGTATGGTTCCGTCTTAACTATCTCCATTACTTGGAAGACAAACACAGCCTTTAGTCGCCCCTTACAACCGAAACGGTCCATCTCAAGCAAAATTCTGATAAGCCTCCTCTGCACCCTCTCCAATGCACTTACATCCTTTCTGTTCTGTGGAACTGCACAAAATATTGCAGCTGAGGCCTAACCAAAGTTTTATAAAGCTGTACCTTGATTTCCAAACTCTTAAATTCCATACCCTGGGTAATAAAGGCCAGCATCCTGCATGTCCTGTTCACCGCCCTACACTACGCGTGCTGCCATTTTTTAAGCAAATCATGTATACAAAATCCCACTGTTGTTTAGAACAACTCACTCTGCATGTCCTTGGCTTATTTGGGTTGTAGTTGAGATAGATACAATTACAATGTTTGAAAGGTACAACGTTTGTATTTGGACAGGTATTTTGATAGGAAGCATGTCAATGGATGCAGACCTAATGGGAGCTAGTGATATTAGTATATATAGACACTGTAGTCAGCATGACTTCACAAATCACCTCACACTTGAAGATTAAATTCCAGCTGCCAGTGTTTTGCCCAACATTATCCTGTCTCAGTCCATCCCCCTTCCTATCAAATGACAGACAGTCCCCAAGTTATTATGGGGTTCCATCCTGAAAATGGTTCACTACTAGCTGCTCACAAGTCAGAAAAGGACAGTGTGTGGGAGAAACAGCTGTAATGGGAGAGCGAGCGGGCACAGGAGTGGCGGCCACCAGTGGCCTCAGTGAGAGGGGGGTGGGGAGAAACCACTCAGGGTGCCCAACACTTCCTGCTGGGGGGAGAAGGCACTTGGAAATGCCCTGTTCCTGATCAGCAAAAGATGCTTTTGTAGTCCCGCAGAAAAAGGCAAATTCACCCCCGCTCATCCTGACAAGTATGAGGTGATGCATGTTGGAAAGTCAAAGGGTAGGTACAGATCTGCTGTATTCACTAAATAATAGGGTCATAAGGAACGCCGATGAATGCAGAGACCCAGACGTTCAAGTCCAATAGCTTCCATAAGATGGGATTGCAGGTGAAGGCAGCAATTGTCAGAATAATAAAATTAGAATTTTACAAAACACTGTTAGACAACAACTTGAGTATTATGCACAGTTCTGGTTGCCACACTACGAGGAGGATCTGGTTGTTCTCTGAGCTCAGAGGAGATTGAGCAGGATGTGGCTTGGATCGGAGGACTTTAATTATGGGTCTCCTCATAATGGCTGTGCTTTAAGGGCTGTGGAAGGAGGAGACGGAGGAGCGATCTCAGAGATACAAAACGTTAAGAGACAGGATAGAGTAGGTAGTGGAAATCCTATTCTATGAGTATCCGAAACAAGAGGGCAAGCTGTTCAGAGGAAAAGGAGCCTTAAGAGGATACAAGGTGAAAGTTTTTCTTTTTAAGTACACTTTGGTTGACTTGCTACCACTGGTGGTAGAATGTACATTTAAGAACATAGGCACTTAAATTAACACGGTACAGAGGGTCATGGATCTAATACAGGAAAAGGGATTACGATAATGAGTATAGACATAGTAGGCTGAAGGGCAGTTCTATGCTATACAACTCGACAATAGTGTACATCTCAAACTTAAGGGTACACGACCACTTCAAAAGATGATCTCCATTACCCTTGGAGTGAACTACATCTGCAGACTCCTTATTATATGCACAAGGACTGAGTATGTTGTGCAGTAATTATGTGAGCTATAACATAGCAAAGCAAATCAGTTCTTTAATTAAAAAATTTGATCATAGAATGCCATTGCTTTTCTTTGAATCCTGCCATTGAAACTCTGAACTATGCCATAGGACTGTTAATCCTTTCCTGCTTAAGCATAAGATTACTAGAAGGGCAGGACCTCAGAAAATATGATATCTCTGTAAGGTAGATTTTCAGAGCAGGAAGTAAACCCCAGAGAGGAGCAACATGACATACATGTAGACTAAAATACCAAAAGTGAAGGTAACAATTATCACTGCTGATTAATGTCTTATGGAGATATTTGCTTTATTCATTTTTTACCCTCTGGGCCTTAATTTATTGCTCATCCCCAAGTATCCTTTAGGAGTGGTGAACAGCTTTCTTGAACAGCAGCCAACCTAATGTTGTTGAAGAGGGAGCATATATACATTCATTGGTTCATTTTTAACATGTCTCTTAACAAGTGCTGAATTAAAAAAATATTCATCTGAGGAAAGCTAAAATTGGGGATGCACTATTTAAGCACCCCAGTTTGATTTTCTAGTTGTGCTAATATATTGATCACCATTAGATTGCAAATCCACTCAACAGAAGACTGGAAAACTGAAAGATCGCTGGAAAAACCAAAAATAAAAGTAAACTTACTTGCATGAAGAGAATTAGAAAAGCTGGGAATCTAAAGTAGAAATTACTGTAACTGCTCTGCAGGTTAGTCAGAGCCTTAACAGAAAGGTGCAGGTACAATTTATCATAAATCTGCTTTCCTTTATGAAAAGTTACACCCAAAGTGTTAACTAATCTTTCCCCTTTCATTTATAGACCAACCACTGTTTTAAACATTTTCCATTCCTCGCAAGCCTTCACGCTGCAGAACTGCTGTCTCAGTACATCTCACCTTCATATCTGTGCCTCCATGTGATCGCAAAGCTAATGCAGAAAATGGGTAACTTCCATTGGCTGGATTAAGATCAGACCGGGCTGAGATTGCATTCTCCCCATTGGGCTTCGGAACACACTGCTGACACGCCGACAGAGGATCGTGCATGAAGTCATTATACCTGAAAGTAAAACAGTGAGTCAAGAAATCCAAATTGTATCTTAAAGTTGACTTTGAAGGACACAAGTACAATTCTAAGATCTTAAGGTGCGACTGTTGACTACACATTGAGTTAAAACCAGAAGATGATGGAAACACTCAGCAAATCGAACAGATGTATGGAAATGGAGTTGGTAATGCCTGACAGGAAAGGAATAGGGGTATAGTTTGCAAGGTGGTGTGCTCCAGCTCCCAGCAGAAAAATGCTATCAGTCCGTTTCTCTTGTCCTGATACACACGCAACCAATTCTTGTACATAACAATACCTGTTTGACTATTTTGACATTTACCTATACTTAAGGATGATTTACAGAAATTAATTAAGTTTAATTATCATTCAACCATACACGAATACAGCCAAAAAAAACAAGCACTTCTTCGTGGACCGACAGTTATACAAAACAAACATAAACTAAGTCCCCGAGTGACATGTCCTGTAAACTGATGGTGCCTGTTCTTCTTGTCGGCAACAGCAAGCCACTCCCCGCGGATGAACATATGCACAATGCAGTTTGTCCTCCACCGAGCGCACACTGGAAGCAACACCGATTGGAGGAGACAGCCGCCAATCCAGCACAGACACTGCGCCGTACCGCCTCCGGCTTCTCCACTTCTAGATTGCTGCAGCAGGCAAGCCCACAGCACAAGGCCTAGTCCTCGCTACAACCGAGGCCACACAGCTCCCCCACGGCTGGGTCTCGCTAATAAACCAGTGAAGTGAACTTGCAGTATTTTACATTACCAATGCCCAAGAGGGTCTTGCAACCGCAAGAAAAATGCCCCCTCGCTGTTAAGACTGCACACTGACTTCACTCACCGGGTCTAAAGCCTCTCTGTAGCAGGTAGCAGCATGGTCCGCAACAAGTCCAGCTCCTCTGTCAACGTGCAGCTCACTAATGAGGAAGACCTACAGTACTTTAAGTTCTTAATGCCCAGCATTGTCTTGTAAAAACAAAGAAAGTATCTCTGGTTGGCCCTGGAGTGGAGATTTTGGAGGAAACCAGAGCACAAAGACACGGGAAAAAAATATGCAAAGTCCACATAAGAAGCACCTTGGACAAGGATCATATAAAATTCCCTGGAGCTGAGGCAGCAGCATTAACTGCTGCCTCACTACTTTGCCCTGTTGCAGGTCCATTTGCTTGGATAATGGATTGCAAGCCATCATGAGGCAAATGCTAGATGGGGAAAAGTATTGCTGGCCAGCCAGTTTTGAGAAAGCTCCACAGTGCCTCCTTGTTAATGGAGTCAAAAGGCCTGGGTGAGGTCTGAAAAGTCCACCATGTTCTGCTTCCTCTGTTTCTCTCAGGGTTATCACGAGATGATGCTCTCGGTGGATGGAACCCACACAGTGGTTTGAAAAGCAGAGCTTTGCCTACTTCAATTTAAAACAGAAGTTGGTAAGTTCTTGATTAGTAAGGGCGTCAAAGGTTTTGGGGAGAAGGCAGGCAAACGGGGTTGATAGGGATAATGAATCAGCTTTGATGGAATGGCGGAACAGGCTTGATGTGCTAAATGGGCTAATTCTGCTCCCATGTCTTATGAAAACCGGTTTAGGACACTTGCAAAGACATTCCCTGTGGCAGACTGCAAGAAGAGGCCTCTTTGTTTACCGCAGCGGTCAGGAATGTGGGCATGGTGGGGCCAGAATTGAGAGCTTGGTAGGAAGAGGCCCAGGGGCAGCAGGAACACAGACCACATGTGCAGCAAAGACTGGGGTTGGAAAATAGATCAGGAGCGTGACTGGCAGCAGGCTGTGCAGTGACCGCTGGGGACAGCGCCAGGCATTGGCTTGGACTGGGAGCTGAAAACTGGGCTGCAGTCAGGACCATGGATGAAAGCTCCCCTATTCCTGTACATGAAAGTGCAAGTAGACATACACGGGGCAGAACCCGAATCACAAAGCGGGTAAACATCAGCATCAGTATGTGAAGGGTCGTGGCCTGAAACTTTTTATTCCTTTCCATAGCTGCTGCCTTAGCTGCCAAGTTTCTCCCCCATTTTGTGTGTATTTCTCTGGATTTCTAGAATCCCTTGTTTGTGATCACATAATAGAGCCTGGCTTCTTGTCAGTTTGCTAACCCACCACACCCTGGTCCACCCAAATCTGTTGCTGCCGGATCAAGGGAGGATATATCGGAAGTAATAAAGCACAGAAACATTGCAAAACAACATCCGAGGCTTAACATATGAAGAAATGCATTAAAGATTCTTTAAGTTAAAAAATGACTACATTAAGGATTGCAAGAGGTTAAACAGGAAAAAATAGAGTTGACTGAGGGAAGCTATTGTTCCTCTTAAGTTCCTGTGCTCTTACCCCACTTATTTTGGCTTATAACCACATTTGTTACACTTCATCGGCTATAATGCACATTGGGCATGCAAACAAATGCTATACTAATTCAAGTCGATTGCTTCCTGGAAACAAATTGGTTGTGAGGTGTAGTTCACACGCAGGAGTAAACAGCCAATTAGTTTTGCACTTCAAAGTTGCATTTAAAAGCAAAATGCAAGGAAACATTTTGTGTTATAATTCAGAGTGATATCCAATGCTTACTTCTATAAAGAGCACGGGCTGCATGATAGTGTAGTGGTTAGCAGAATGCTTTACGGTACAGGTGACCCAGGTTCAATTCCCACTGCTGCCTGTAAGGAGTTTGTAAGTTCTCCCCATGACCGCGTGGGTTTCCTCCCACAGTCCAAAGACCCACCAATTGGTCACTGTAAATTGTCCCACGATTAGGCTAGGTGGCATGGCTCGAAGGGCCAGAAGGGCCTATTCAACACGATCTCATTAAATAAATCAGAGCAAGAGAGAATTATAACAACCATTGATATAGTCCAGGTACCTCATTAATTTAATGATTGAAGCCATGTCTGTAACCATGGTCTGATTTCGACGGAATATCAGAGCTCGAGGACTCTTGTCATAACTGAACCAGTCTCCATATTTCTTAAACAGGTCTAGTTGACCACTAGCATTAAAGATCTCTTTGAAATACCTACAAAAATGGAAGCACAACTTGGAGTTAAAACATCTGTTAAAAATAGTTACTTGTGCAACTCTTCTACCGAATGGACTATGCTGAGTGAGAAATGCTACAGAGGAGCAATAAAATCATAAACTGGATAGAGTACTGTATCCGATTTTCCTTCCCTTGGGAAAGGGTACATTCATCTTGAGGAGCACATATCCTGGAAACCGAGCAGTGCAGCATTGTGTGAGAAATAACTCTGCAGACTGTTGCCAGCTGAGGTTTGAATGCTATGCCTTGTCTACGAAAGGCTCCCTGCTCTTTTCTGAATAGTCACAGACTAATGTACTTTCCTTGTTTCTGTGTCTGACGCTTTCATGGCAATGATGGGGAGGAATAGGAGAATGGTTCAAATTTTACAAAAGAAATTGTATTCATGCCGTGTCATAATGTAAGAAATCTGATTAAAAATCCGCTCAAATCTGATTAACTTCATCGCAGCTAAATTGGTGGATTGTCTGTGATAGTTAGGATAACTTGCTGAAGGGCTTTGTATGTCAGAGGGGTTGACCCAAATTTGCATAAACTGTAAGGAAGGGCGGCAAGTGTGATAACGGAACGAGAATTAAAAATTAAAAGAGCAAGGCAGGTCATGGGGATTGTTTCTGAGGAATGCATATAAAAATTTTATCAAGCTGTCAGGGTAGCCTAAGGAGAAACAGGAGAACAAGCTTAGAACAAATCACAGTACTGTGCAAAAGTTTAAGGCACATAAATATAACAAGGGTGCCTAAGACTTTTGCACAGTACTGTATTTGCCAATGTGGAGCACAGATGAAGTTTGTAAGTCTGGCGGGAGGAAAGGATGTTGGGGATGGCAAGGGTGGAGTGCTGTGGACATGGCATGGGGCAGGTAGCAGAGGAGGAGTGCCAGGGATGGGGTGTGGCGCAGACTGGTGTAGACATATCCAGCTCTGAGATATCAGGCAAGGTTATTCGATTTCCAAAGAATTGGAATATTGTTCATTGCAGAATGTGTCTCCGGTACTTCCCGCTCCTTCCTTTTTCCCTAACCATGATTCCAGTCTCCCTGCCTCCTTTCCACTCTCTGTCCACAACAAAAATCCATATCAGAATCAGGTTTATCATCATTCCCACATGTCATGAAATTTGCTTTTGTGGCAGCAGTACAGTGCAATACATAAAATCACAACAGTACTGTGCAAAAGTCTTGGGCACCTAGCTATATACATGCTCCCAAGACTGCACAGTACTGTAACTAGAATTCATCACAGTCTATACTTACGGTATGTTGTAGCTGGCCCAGTAACCTCTCTGCATCAGCTCGTCCGTTTTATCGGCAACAACTATTTGGCCCCTGCAATTGCTCAGAAGTTAGTTTTGAGAAACCATGAAATACAAAACAGTAGCAGCACCCAAAACCAACAGTCCACAGCCATTCTCACCACGTAGGCAAGAATCAAAAAGTTGCACAATATAAATACAAACTGTGTAAATGACTCATCCAGATGGCACAGGAAAGTCAAACAATCCGATAAACCAAAAGCATCACATTCACACTTACGGTATTTGCTCCAGAATCGTCAACAAGTTCTTGCTGATATTCAGTTGGCCTGGTGTAAAGAAATTATAGTCCACGATCATCCATTGATTATTGTATCTGTAACAGAAAGAAAATCATGATGTTTGGTTATAGTTCTCCATTTATGCCACAGCCAAGAAAATTCACTAGTACCACTGCTTCCTCAGGAGGCCAAGGAAAGTTGTCCTACTTGACCCTCACCAATTTTTTTTTAAATATAAAATTGGTGGACCATTGACAGCAATTACCTAGATACATCACAGCGGTATGGCAACCGCTGTGGGCAAACCGCAGAGCTGTGGACACAGTTTGGCTCATCACGGAAACCAGCTTCCCCTCCATGTACCATCTATACTTCTCCCCTCTTGCTCGTTGGTGATAGAGAGCCTGTGGCATGTCGAAGTGTGGAAATATGGACTGTGGTTTTTCACAGTCTCTAGATCATGGACTCTTTGGAGGCTTTGCTATTGCTGGTGGTGGTGGGGGGGGGGGGGCGGTGGGGTGATGCTTCCTGCTGGAACCAGTGGGGGGGGGGGGCTTTGGAGGTTCTAACATTTTTCTGTCATTCATTCTTTGGGGTTTCCTGTTTTGTAGATGTCCGTGAAGAGTAAGAATTTCAGCTTGTATACCGCATACATTCTCCGATATCAAATGGAACCAATGAAAACAGTTAGCGTAAAATCAGAAACCCCACCTATTCCGAACGTTCTCCCCCCCCCCCCACCTGTGGGACAAAAGACAAGTCTCAAAGCATGTACGACCGTGCCCAAGGACAGTTTCTGTAAGACTATTGACTGTTTCCCCAGTACACTAAGATGGGCTCTTGACCTCAATCTACCTCGTAGCTTTGCATCTTAACGCCTACCTGCACTGCATTCCCTCCGCACGCTTTCCTCTGCATTGTTATTGTTTCACTTTGAGCTCCCTCAATGCACTGTTTGAATAAACTGATCTGCATGGACGGCATGCAAGACAAGTTTTTCCACTGTCATTACATAACAGTAATAAATCAAATTTACTGACTTGCAGGAGTGCAACAAGTTATTACAGTGGATAGAGAAGCCTATTGACCAAATATTAAACACAGAGAAAACATCATCAAGAATGTACACCAAGAAAAAAACTGATTATAAATAGCCCAGCAAAACCCGATCTTCAGACTAACACGTACTCTGCCCACATACAAGAACACAACACCCTAACTGGCTCGTTTGGATATGATGTTATCAGATAATAAAGCTTATACTAACATTACTAAAGATTATGCTCACTGTTTCAATTGGTGCAGTCTCTCTCACCTCTTTCGTAGGAATTTGCAATTAAACCACGTTACTTTGAGTGGCTCAAAATGAAATTAAAGCCTAGGCCTTCCAGAGTTTTTGCTGCGATGCCTGGATCAGCTTCTTTTGATGAATTGGACAGAAAAAGTACACCATTCACTCTCATCCCCTATCACATCCTACAAATATACACTGTATTAGTGTCCTAAAAGAAAACTTTAAACATTACATGACATAAATTCCTGTGCCTGAAGCTTTTAATGGCAAGGAACCAATGTTTATCAGGAAGCCACGCACCCCACTAACTACCACCACTGGCGTTTGGGGCCGCACGAAGTCCTCCATCTCTGGTGTTCCGGGCTTCCTTCATCGCATCAGTAGCTCGGTTTTCACTACTGTCAAGCCCCAGGTGGAGACCCAGGAATACCGTCACACTCAGATGTTTCCAAAACAATTCTGTTTGCCAGTCAGGGTTGTTACCCCGGAGCTGAACCCCCAGACCGGTGACCCACTCTTGTTCGTGCCTCCACCCTTTGACCTGTTCGGCATGGGTGACCCTGCCAAGAGCCAAAGCATAAAGCCTCGACTCCAGTCAGCATAGATCTCAGGGATTTTGAGGCATGCAAACCTCCAAGCCCTACGACAAGGGTGTAATCCTCTTGGGAGAGCAGCCCGCTAAGCTGGTATTCAATTGTCTATCAGCTTACGTCTACCATTGACTTATCAGCAAATGCACATCAGGAAGCCAGAGCTATGATCAAAGCTATAAACGTCCCACAATTGAATAAGTAGCAATGATAAAATGAGAGAAGAAACACTACAAATAGAAATTCAAGATTCACATTAGGAAGTAATTCTAGGGAATGCAAATCCACTTAATAATTTCAGTTGTGAGTACTCATACCACAAGGCAGCTAAATATATGTGAAACACAGTTTTAAGTATGTTGGTTGCAGATTAATATATCAGTCCATGTGAGAAATTAGCCTGACTACAAAAGTAAATCTGAAAATGTGATGAAAAATTATCCGCTCACATTTACATTTCAGATGGTCAATATTTTTACCATCAATTCCCAAACAAAGAAACGCTTAAGAAACCACGGAGTCTAGTGAAGTAGGGCACAAATCAAATCAGGTAACAATTTGAAATCTAGTCCTTCTACAAAAAAAAAATGTCGTGCAGCAGAATCGTGCATTATGTTGTTAAAGAATGCACTGTTTTCAAATCAAGCCATTTTGATCGTGTACATCAGTAAGTGAAGGTCGAGCATACATTTCCAGATTTTGAATGTTAGTGAAGGATTAATCTTGTCGTAGGTTTTGGAGGCTTGTGTGCCTCAATGACCTAGAGAGATATGTGGGCTGGCATCAGGGCCTTGTGCTTTGGCTGTTGGTGGGGTCAACCATGCCAAACAGGTTAAAGGGTAGAGGCCAGACTAAAAATGGTCCGCCGGTCCTCCACGTTTGGAGTTTCAGCTCAGGGCTAATAACCCTAACTTGTTAAAAAAAAAAAATTGTTACAGAAAGAGCAATGAAGAATCCTTCGAGAAAGACAGATGGATGACCCTCGTTGCTGCACTCAAAGCCAGCAGTGTTATATGGGCAGTATCTACATCCGTTTAACATTTATCGTAAGAAGGTACTTACATAGCACGTGAATATTTATCTTCCCAGGAAAATATTCAGTAATGATTTTTATTCTTACCTGACACCAATAATAACGATGGAGAATCAAACTGGGCCTTCAAAAAGATTTGTTAGATACTTGAGGGAAAAGAACTGTAAAGGTATGGAGAAAGGCCTGGACAATGAGATCAGTTGCAAAGAGGTAACGCAGACTGAATGGACTGAAAGGCTTCCTCGTACGTTTATGAATCCATATATATTTGATGATCACTTGTGAGATTCAATTATGTACAGTATCTACATCGTCAGAAAATCTCTTTGCAAAATATAGATCCTGATCTCCTTAAGGTATTCACAGAAAAAAAAATCAATTATGATAACTAAGAGTTATTTTGGAATTTTAGACTACACTAAACTCCAGGTCCAGAGAATGGGGTACAGATCATAAAATGGCTTACACATCAGTCACAGCTCCGGGCTCCAGTAAGAAGTTTTGAAACTGACAGAACTCACGTGCCACTGTTGAATTTCCTAAAAATTGCAGCCCATTCTGCACCACTTCTTGCAAGTCGATTAGCTACGATGTTTCTCAACCATTCCATCACAGAACCAACTGGCTTGACAAAACTCCATAACTGTGCATTATTATTACCGATTGTGGTTTCCAGAGTAACCTACAAGAAAGAACATTAATAACACATTTGCTCTACTTTCAGGACTTTTATGTTAAAATTACATTTTTTATTTCAGAATCAGATTCAATTTCACTGCCATGTCGTGAAATTTGTTTTTTCTCTCACTGATTGCCTTTTGCTTATTTGTTTGTATGTCTTTATAATGCAAAGACACAGCAAATCTTTCTCCTCCACTTACATTGTTCCCCATATTCAACTAAATTATATTGTTTTAAAAACCACAACTTCTGCTTACATATTAATGCATCTTTCACACACGAACCCAAACTCTTGTTTCCACATCAAGTTTTGGCAATCTATCTGGAGGTGGAAAATGATACAAGCCTGTTCTGTTCACAGAAGGTGGGACAACATGCATCCAGAACATGTTGGAAAGGCCAAGCAACCTCTTTAAAAGGAGAAACAGTCATGTTTCAGGTGAAACACCACAAAGAGTTGCCCTCTTCTCATTGTTACTGTCTGGAAGGAGGTACAGAAGCCTGAAGGCACACACTCAGTGAATAGGAACAGCTTCCTCTCCTCTGCCAACAGACTTGTGAATGGACACTCAACCCACTCAACCTCACTTTTTTCCCCCCATTTCTATTTTTGCATTTAAAATTTAACTGTTTAATATACATTACTTACTGTAATTGATTTACTTTTTTTCGATATTATCATGAATTGCATTGTACTGCTGCCAGTTAACAAATTTCACGACATATGTTGGTGATATTAAACCTGATTCTGAAACTGAAGTGTCATTTATTGAACACATCTACACAAAAGCCTGTCGCAGGAAAGTAGCATCCATCATCAGGGATTCCCCATCACCCACAACATGCTCTCTTTGCAATACTACCAGGAATAAGATTTAGGAGCCTCAGGACTCATACCACCAGGTTCAACAACAGTTATTACCCCTCAACCATCAGGCTCTTGAACCAAAGGGGATAACTTCACTTGCCCCATCACTGAAATGTTTCCACAAACTAGGGATTCACTTTCATCTCGTGTTCTTGATATTTATTACGATTTCTTTCTTTTGATTTTCAGTTTGTTGTCTTTTGCAGAACGTTTGAATGCTCAAGTTGGTGCGGTCTTTCATTAATTCTGTATGGTTATTATTCAATGGATCTATTGAGTATGCCCACATGAAAATGAATCTCAGGGCTGTATGTGGTGACATAAACAGCCTTTCATTTTTTTTTCAGCCGAGTTACCTGTTTCACTTTCCACAGAACCAGCCTGTCCTGTTGTGTTTTTCCAGCACCTTCCGCTTTTATTTCAGATTTGCAGTATCTGTTATTTTTCTTTGTTTTTCACAAACCCAGCCCAGCTAATTGCCACTCCATCTATCTACTCTGAGGAGAGTGCCTGTAAGTGTCATTGGGAGTTTGTGAGGGGAATTCGTTTGTGTGAACCTGCTCAACGATGACCATTTTGAATCATGCAAGGCCACTTAAATCGACACAGCACATTTCAAACGTGGACAAAAGTACCCAATTCCAGAAATGAGGTAACAGTGTCTGACTTTGACATCAAGGAAACATTTGACACTTTCAGCTATCAGGGAGCTCTAATAGAAATGGGTATCTGGGGGAAAGCTTTCCATTGGTGGGAGATGCAAGTTGTGAGAAGGAAATTGGTTGCGCTCGAGGACAACATCTGAGCACTGAGATATTGCTGACCCACTGAGTTCCTCCAGCATTCTGTGGTACTGAGATGTTGCTCCTTTGTTCAATCACCTTCATCAATTCCATTAATGACCTTCTCTCCTTCAAAGTCAGAAGTGAGGATATGCACAATGATTCCAAGTCTTCACTTTCATCTTCAATGCCTCAATTAATGTGTCAAAGTGAAACAAATTCAAAACAACATTCTGGTTTCCATAGCAACATGCACACAAACTGCTGGAGGAGCTCAGCAGGTCAGGCAGCATCTATGGAAAAGAGTACAGTTGACGTTTCAGGCTGAAACCCTTTGGTAGGACTGGAGAAAAAAAAAACTGAGGAGTAGATTTAAAAGGTGGGGGGGAAGGGAGGGGTGAGAACCACCAGGTGATAGGTGAAACCTGGAGGGGGAGGGATGAATGCAAGAGCTGGGAAGTTAATTGGTGAAAGAGACAGAAGGCCATGGAAGAAAGAAAAAAAAAGGGGAAGAAGCACCAGAGGGAGGCGATGGGTGTGCAAGGAGATGAGATTAGAGAGGGAAAAGGGGATGGGAAAAGGAGAGGGGGGTAGGGGGCATTAGAGGAAGTTTGAGAAATCGATGTTCATGCCATCAGGTTGGAGGCTACCCAAATGGGATATAAGGTGTTGTTCCTCCAACCCAAGTGTGACCTCATCACAACAGTGGAGGAGGCCATGGATGGACATATTGGAATGGCTTTCATATTCCATCAACATTGTCATCACCCAATTCTCCACCATACGTGAACCTGTGGGACTTCTGCGTGTCAGGGGAGGAAACCTAACTGGGGCAGTTGTTCCAAGAGCTGCTCAGCTGTGAGCAGTTCACAACCCAACTGCGCAATTCTTTTCTGCAATCTACAAGCCTGCCAGAAGTGCGAGAGAACCGTCTCACCGGGCTGGAAGAGGGAATACAATCACATCCAGTTTCCTCTCAACAACATGCACCACTCAAACCTGGAAAAAGTCATTCTCCAACCTTTGTGAAAACACCCAGCTGCAAAATTGGAAACTGACAGTGAGCTACCATCTGGAGGTACAGTGACCACCTTCCAGGGCAGTTCATTGGCAAGCTATACATACCAGTCTTACGAGTATATGCCCATCCTTGGAATAATTCAAAATGTTCATGCTCTAACATAACTCCACTGATGCTCCAACAGATAAGTAATATCCAAAGATATTTACATATTTGTCAGGCCAGTGAAAGTAAGAAAGTTAAAAACTCAGCAAGAAACTGCTCACCAATCCACTACTCAGGATGTAAAAATCATCACCAGAAAAGATCGTCCCTGGATACGATGAAAAAGCTTGCACCTCTCCTGGTATTAAATCACCTATGTAGAACAGAAGAGAATGAAAAAAAAGTTAATTTAGTTCCTTAGATTTCCAGTAGCTTGTGAACCTAAACTCATTTATTTCATAAAAGAATCATTGTTTACAGCTGATGCACTCACTGCAGAAAATATTTAAATTTAAGCACCTCATCTTGAGTGCCAGGGTACAGGACACAATTCCTCTGGATGGCAAAGGGATCAGCATCTCTGTGGACAGATGCAACTTTAAAAACTGTTTTAATTCAATAAATAAATTGCCTTTGCACAAATGCACACTCCCATTTAGCTCAGTCACAACACATCAAATTATTTACTTTTATATGCCAGGACCAAGTCGTCAGGAAATATTCCCCATATTCTAATAACCTGCATACAAAGAATACTTTTAACCAAAGAAGATGGAATAATTCAAACAGATCCCAAATGTGATAGGCAAATGATAAAAATTGCAAGGGCATATTATCGAAATCTAGTCATCTAAGCTTGGTTCTTCCAAGACCTAGCAAAAGCAAGATTTTACTGTCCAGTTAAGGCCTCCAAAGAATACTGAAATTCAACACTTTTATTCCCTGATAATGTGCACACCTATACAAATCACAAGACAAAAAATGCAAAGTTCGTTATTTCTGCTTATTTGTGATCTAAAGTTTTATACAGTGGGATTTCACAGCTGTTAAAAGTGCTGAATTGTATTTGCAACACATATACCTCCTGGGAAGGACTTGAAGGACAGCTTGTACTTTTTGATAATTCTCAGCATTGTCTGATAGTTGTTCCAGGTGTCATGAGAAGTAAACAGCTCCTTATTGCCTGGCATTAGCTTGATGAATGCAGAGCAGGATCCAGAACCGAACCTCTTTGAACTGTCTGATTTATTAAACACACTTTCTAGATCTTCCAAGTCACCGGACATCTGAAAGAGTCTACAATTATTGAAAATAATTAAAATGATTAAGTAAAAAGTGTGATCAAAAGGATAATAAGCCGAGTTATTCTGCAAGAAAATCTTTAATTGTCACAAGCTTCTCAGGCCAATATCAATCTCTTTGCAGGAAGGTTGGGCCCAGAATAAATAGCTGTGGTGCAGAAGGAAATGAAAATGCATAATAGAAATACATAATTAATGTTAACACAAGGATCACAAATAGAAAACATATCAATGTGCCTTAAAAATCTGAACTGACACCACCAGAAACTATTGTGACACACAAAAAAAAATCCCTTCTCCTTCACTGTGAAAACACAGCAAAACAGTTTCACAATTTACTTCGTTCATTGGAGGCCCACAGTAATATCTGAAACAGAAATAAAACAAGTGGAAGAAAATGGAGATTGCTAGACCTACTGAGAGCACAATGCCTCTCAAAGTCCAGTCCTGCGTCCCTGCGTAACAGGTGGAAGTGGACAAGGCTGGTGAAGCTGTATAGACTGATCCCCTGCGCAGTGGATGCAATGGATTACAGAAGCATTGGTGAACTCCAACTATACCATTGACTTTGGACAACGAAGACCGGAGGCCAGCAATGGCCTATGCTCCGCTGAGAGCCAAGGGCCCAAGAAGGAGAAAACATAGAAGCATAGAAACATAGAAAATAGGTGCAGGAGTAGGCCATTTGGCCCTTCGAGCCTGCACCGCCATTCAGTATGATCATGGCTGATCGTCCAACTCAGAACCCTGTACCTGATTTCTCTCCATACCCCCTGATCCCTTTAGCCACAAGGGCCATATCTAACTCCCCCCTAAATATAGCCAACGAACTGGCCTCAACTGTTTCCCGTGGCAGAGAACTCCACAGATTCACCACTCTCTGTGTGAAGATGTTTCTCCTCATCTCGGTCCTAAAAGGCTTCCCCTTTATCACCAAACTGTGACCCCTCGTTCTGGACTTCCCCAACACCAGGAACAATCCCCCTGTATCCAGTCTGTCCAATCCCTTTAGAATTTTATACAGAGTATAATCACAGAAGATTCAACATGATTACATCCATTGGAAAGGAGAAGTGGTCTATCCCATGTCTGGTGTTTCAACAACATTACTGAAGTAGTAAAGCTGCTTGCTGAGACTTTAGCAGACTCAATACTCCACAAGACCCAAAGTAACACCGAAGATGAAAAATTAGTGAACTATTTAACTGAAACATATCAGGGGAAGTTGTGGTCAAACTTAGTGCTGTGATAAAACAGAATGGCCTGGTTAGTTTAGCAGAGGCAGCTCGGTTAAGAGTCACGAGTCAGACTTCCAGCTTAATAGGTCCACATTATTAGTAAAAACTGAAAAGAAACCTCCATGAGTTGAGAGGTCTTCAAGTTAGTGATTTTATATAGAAATTGCTCAAAAGCAAATAAGATACAATAAAAACCAGCAAAGAAAAACTTAATACAAACATTAACACAAATGTACATAAAAGGAAAATCTAGGAAAAGGTAAATTAATTTAGCCTGTTCCATTGCTGAGATGCCTTATGACAATACAAGTCTTTGTACTTAGTCAGACTGTAATTGTCTGCATCAGACAAGAGATTAAAACACCAAATCCATTTGGGAGGAAACAAACATTGTTCTAGATGCTTTCCAAGTCCCACGGAAATTGTCACCTTAAGCAGTAACAGCGCCACTTCTCGACAGAATATAGTGTAATGCCCTGGTTCACATTTTTACTGTTATGCTGTAGGTAATTCACTTAGCAGCTCTGCTCTGCTTTCAGCCTTTTTGGATTATTGTTGAAGATAAGGGATGATGAGGAATGTGTGTCGTCCATTAGGATGCTGGAACTGGGGGGGGGGGGGAGGAGATTTTTTTTGGGGAGGGATACTGAGATTGGTCTTGGGTTTTTTTTTGCTCAGCAGGAGATGAAGAGAGAAGGCTCTGGGGAGAGCCGGTCGCAGGATAGGACCCAGTGGGAGACCCGTTTGCTCAAGATGGATTGCAAGCGACGTTCAGAAGATGCTGTGAGCTTTCATGCAGACTGACAGCCTAGTGTACGAGTGACCAAGAAGTTCAAGATGCGTTCCAACTTGTGCACATTTGACTGTTTAATTAAAATGGAACCTTTTCTTTTTGTTTTCCTTACTGACCCTTAAGTTAAGATTCATATCAGCCAAGGAAACCAGGGGGTTTCAATAGAAATCAGCATTTACAGTCGGGAAGGAACTATTTCAGCTATGTTCTGGGAAACGCAGCTGACAGGTGCAGTGTTCCTTTTACAAACCCACAATATGGCGTGAAAGAAACTCAAAAGCAAAGATTGATAATGCTCAGATTGGGCAGCATCTGATTGGGAGAAAGAGTTAATATTTCAAGAGTAATGAGAAAGACCTTAAAAATCATTTAGCAAACAAATCAATGCTTAAATGGTGGTTTTTCAGCATTTTCAGTCACTCGTTATTCTCTTATGAAGGAAAAATGGAGATAGGTTTTTATGGGACTCTGAAGTGCAAAGGTAACAGCAGAGGGAGTGTGTAGAACACTGAAAAAAAGGACAAGTCAGATCAATACAAAGAGTGTCAATTTAACATATCTGCAGTTTATACTAAATATGAAAATAGAAGTTTAGTTCGGAATATGTAAGTGCACGAGTGAAGGAAAGGTCAAATCCCATAGTAATACTTCTGGTTTCCTATCTACATATATGCAACCATTGTGTTTTCTCCCCCGCTGTTAGCCACAATGAGTAATTTCTGTACAGAGTCATCAAGTTGCGCAGAAAGTTACATTACAACTACTTATCATTTCAATTTATTATTAATTGGGTTGAGTTGTTCTCCAGTCTCGGCAATTCACTTGCAAGTGCACGGCCAAGATTGGAAAACAACTCAGCCCAATCACCAACTGCCCGAGCAGTTTCCAAATTCGTTCCATTTATTATTAAAGTCCACGTAAAACACTGCCAATGTACTCAAAGCTGTTGACAAATAGGCTATACTTTATTTTTTCAGGAGAGTGTGGACTCTGTTATACTTGAAGTCAGGCATATCTGCATGAGGGAATGAAACACTTTTCTACTTGGTGGTGATCAGCGTCCCACTCCAGGCGTAAAGACGTCGAGCATACCACAGAGCTCTCTGCTTTCGTTTTCATAATCTATTGCAGCCTCCACTTCAGAGAAATGTACTCAATTGCACCAGTGCTTTCAAGTTCCTTCATGAATAATCTGTGCCTCGGGGGTTCCCAACCTGGGATCCCCGGACCCCTCGGTTAATGGTAGGGGTCCATGGCATTAAATAAAAGGTAGAGGAAGACTAAAATCAAATAAACACATTCCAGCCACTGAAGTTCCTCTCTGCAGAGCTGCATGAAAAGTAATTACTGGCATTTTAGAATTTATTGCTGGCTTAAATTATTTAAAATTCCCTCAAAAGTACCCAAAGCTAAATTTTGTTCAGGATCGTTATAGCAGGTGTAAAGAGACCAACAATTGGTATAAAGAGACCAGTTCTCTGTGGACTGGTTTCAAATTCAGAACCATGAAGTGATAATACGGGAATAATTACATCATTACGTGACCTCACATAATTGTACTTTTGCTTCCAAGTTAGAAAGTTGCTGTTTGTAAGGATGTTAGCACATCCCAGGCTGATAGGATGTGCTATCCTATCAGCACATAGGATATGCTGATAGGATATCAGCATATATCCTATTTCTGTTTTGTCACAGATACATCCTTACAGTTGTTATACTAAACAAGGCCCTCAAAAAAAACCGGTCCAGGTGGGTGTAAAGAATCATGTTGAGAAAAAAAAACAGGTTCTCTTAAACTGTGGCCAGTGTTTTTAAACTACGTCCAAAATGGCGAGAATTATTTTTGGGCACGTAACTGGTTGCCAGATTTTCCAGAGTATATCCCATGAGTAACACATTGGGCTGATGCATGTTGAGATGGGTATAGCACAAAAGGCCTGTACAAATGTCTTGCAAGGACACGCTACAGATGTTTCTACAGCTTTAGCACTCGTGTGATAATACAAATCAAGGCAGCTCTTTCAACCCCAAACCACAATTTCCACATCCCAACACTAAGCTCGTTCCACATCAAAAAGATTATGGCAAACAGTACCTCAACCCCATTTGCTAGCCATAGAATCATAAGCCTTGTCACATAACAAAAATGTAGAAGCCCGACACTTGAAATTTGATGAAGCTGAAAAAAATCAGAAGCAACAATCATAAACCAGAAGCAACATCCATTTATTTAGTCAAAGGAGAATGAGATTAATGGGAATAAATCAAGGTAACTGCTTTTGGACGGCAGTGTGTGTGACTTATAAAAAGTACTTACATTAATCCAAAAGGCTGAATGTTCAATTTTCTGGTAGGAAACAGAATATCCTCATTATATCCATCCTCCAGTCCTTGCAGCTGCAGTAACGCCAAATGCACCTGATGAATTTAAAGGAAATTTTAACATCCTCAGTCATACATTCTTGGTCACTAGGGGAATAATCTTGACCATAGACTACTTGAACAGCTTTCATTTTTAATTTAACAACATCGAAGTAAATCTGTTTGGCATGCTCATACTTATTTATTTAGAGATACAGCACTAAAACAGGCCCTTTTGGACCAAGGAGGCTAGACCACTCAATTACACCTACATAACCAATTAACTATGTGGGGGTAACCCAGAAGATTCCCACGTGGTCATGGGAAGAATGTACAAGCTCCTTTTAGGCAGTGGTGGAATTGATGCCAGGTCATTGGCACTGTAATAGCACTTATTGTGATACAGTGTGGAATAGGCCCTTCTGGCCCTTCGAGCTATCCCGGTTAAATCCTGATTTAATCCTAGCCTAATCACCGGACAATTTATGATGACCAATTAGCCCACCAACCGGTATGTCATTGGTCTGTAGGAGGAAACCTCACACAGGCTGCGGTGGGAATTGAACCCTGGTTGCTGGTACCATAAAGCGTTGTGCTAGCCACTACACTACCGTGCTGTCCTCATCTCCAAAACCAAATGATTCTTCTAACAGTAAAAAAGCACCAGGCAGGAAATCTGAATTAAAAATATTATTCTGCTGAATTTGATTAAGAAGGAAGATTAAGAGCTATTTGGAAATTTAGCTTTAGCTTTCCAGTTAACATATTCATGAGCCAGCCAGTAAGCTACAAAATTTTGTTTTTATTTTGTTGAATGTACATGAAAGCTGAAGATCAGTGCATAATACAATCACTGAAAGCCTTTTTTTAAACCAAACTGCATTCTATAAGATTAGATAATTTTGCTTAATTGCCCATCTTGCAACACAGAGGAGAGATAATCTGGATATTTAAATATATCCACGCAAACTGTTTATTCTGAATGCATCTGGGCCAAATGTGGCTGCCATTTTAAAAGTCACTTTAAAAAAAAGAATCTCTGAGAGGTTGGATTTTTTTTTTGTTTTAAATTTTTTCCCATACTGTTCCTACTCCCTTATTTCATAAATAGCAGTGCCACTTGTTACCACAGAACCATGACATTAACAAGCTAAGCAATACTAAAAAAAGTCAGCTGACTATAATGTGCAAGGAGAATTATTTTGGGGAAACTATAATTTAAACGCTTCCATGCCAAGGTCAACTGCTGACATTTCTACCAGTATAAACGCCATTGCGTGAATAAGTCTGCTTTCAAACCGGAATGTGATTCATGGAACTAAAAGTGAAAACTCTAAAATTAAATCCTGGATTTACTCAGAGTACAATACTACAAGACTATAAGACGCAAGAGCAGAATTAGGCCATTTGGCCCATTGAGTTGCTCTGCTATTCCATCATTACTTATTTAATAATTTTATATATTATAGCACTTTTTGTAATCACAATTGATGCAAAGAACTTACCAATATAGTCATAAAAATAAGAAAAAATTAAAAATCAGAAAACATTACATCGAATAAAATGTAATTAAATATATCGAATTATATAAATATAATCAACATCAACAGACATTAAGCAATTCTATAAGTAGGCCAAACTTTTAAAAAGGTTTTTAAGAAGTGTTTTGAAATGTTCCACTGTACTATCCTGGCATATCTCAGTCAGAATAGTATTCCAGATTTTTGGTGCATAAGAACAAAAGGCTACATCACCATATATAGAACATATAGAATAGTACAGCACATTACAGGCCCTTCGGCCCACAATGTTGTGCTGACCCTCAAACCCTGCCTCACATATGACCCCCCCCCCCCACCTTAAATTCCTCTAGTTTTTACATTTGTATATGCTTGGCTCTGGGAACACCAAGCAAACCAGGATTCACCGATCTAAGATTATGATCAGGGATGTAAGGGGAAAGACACTCCAAAATATACAGAGGAGCTAGATTATTCAGAGCCTTGTATACAATTAAGAGCATTTTAAAATTGATCCTAAAAGACGTAGGCAGCCAGTGTGTAATGATGCCAAAACTGATGAAATGTGCCCAGATTTTGTTATTTTGGTTATGATTCTTGCTGCTGCATTTTGAACAAGCTGCGGCTGAATTACATCCCTTTTTTCAGCCAGTCCTGAAAAGACTGCATTACAGTATAGTCTAAAAACAAAAGCATGGATCAATTATTCTGCATTTTGAGTTGTTATAGGAAATCAAACTTTTGCAATGTTCCTAAAATGAAAGAAAGCATCCTTAATAATATCGTTTATGTGATTTTTGAAGTCTAGCTCATGGTCAATAATGATGCCTAAATTCTTCATGCTGGGCTTGATTTGAAAGGCCAGCTGATCAAGTTTATTTCTAAGATTAACACTTTTTATTACCAATAGCCGAAGTTTCTGTTTTTTGTTTATTTAGTTTAAGGAAATTTGAACTCATCTGTTCTGTAATGCTAGTAAGAGACCGGACCGCAGGGTTTAGAGATCCAGGTCATTTGTCCTAACAGATGAGTACAATTGCCTGCCATCTGTAAAACTCTCAAAATTCAGCTTGTATTTTGAAATAATCTGACCTCATGGGAGCATGCAGAGCCAGAACAATGGGCCAAACGTTGATCCTCGTGTCACAGAAAACACATTATCATGGACTTTAGACACACAATCACCACAGCTAACAAAGAATTTTCTTCCTGTTACATAATTATCCCTCTCAACCTCATTCTCTGGCCTTTCCCCCATAACCTTTGATGCCCTGATTAATTAATCAAGAACCTGTCAATCTCTGCCTTAAATATATCCAATGATTTGGTCGCACAGCCATCTGTGGCAATAAATTCCAGATTCACCACCCTCGGGCTAAAGAAAACTTTCCACATCTCTGTTCTAAATGGATGTCCCTCTATTCTGAGGCTGTGCCTCCAGTCCTAGACTCCCCGACCATAGTAAAGTAGAAAGAGCAGTAAGCCTTCTGCGACAGTGCAGTTTTGCCGATCTACAATTTGCCAAATCATATGGATTTTAAACTCTGCATTGCCGCATGTTCAAAAAATTGCTATGGATGCTGGAAATATAATATCTGAACAGAAGCTGGTAGAAATATATAGCAGACCAGGTTTAAATTTCAGCTCAATCACCTCATTTGACTGTTCGCTGACCTGTTATCTCCATCTGTCTCTGCATAGATGGTGACCACCCTGACGGGTGCTATGTTTAGATTCATTGCCCTCCCATTTTCTTATAATTCAAACTTAGAAATTACACCCATTGTTGACAGGATCTTAGATGGTGACGAGAAGGCGTACAGGAGTGAGATGTATCAGCTAGTTGAGTGGTGTCGCAGCAACAACCCTGCACTCAACGTCAGGAAGACGAAAGAACTGATAGCCATCTTCAGAAAGGGTAAGATCAGAGAAACACACACCACCCCTCATAGAGGGACCAGAAGTGAGCAAATCTAAGATTCCGAGCATCAAGACCTCGGAGGACATAACCTAGACCAAACGTATCAATGTAGCTATAAAGAAGGCAAGACAGCGGCTATATTTCATTAGGAGTTTGAGGAGATCTGGTATGTCAAAGACATTCGCAGATCTTTTACAGATGTACCGTGGAGAGCATTCCAACTGGCTGCATCACCGTCTGGTATGGTGAGGGAGGGGGGGTGTGCTCCTGCACAGGATCCCTGTTAAGCTGCAGCAAGTTGCACAACTGGTCAACTCCATCGTGGACACTAGCCTCCATAGTATCCAGGACATCTTCAAGGAGCGATGCCTTAAAAAGGCGGCGACCATCATTTAGGACCCCCATCACCCAAAACATGGCCCCTTCTCATTGTTACCCTCATGAAAGAGGTACAGGAGCCTGAAGGCACACAGTCAAGGATCCAGTAACAGCTTCTTCCCCTCTGACATCCAATTTCTGAATGGGCATTGAACTCATGAATACTACCTCACTACTTTTTAAGTAGTACAAAAATAGTACAAATTTTATTTGATTTAACATATATTCATACTGTAATTCAGTTTTTTTCTCTATTATGTATTTCATTGTACTGATGCTGCAAAGTTAACAAATTTTATGACATATGCTGGTGGAATTAAACCTGATTCTGATTCATTAACAATTTTGACTTCAAGTCCTTTTGTACCTAGATTTGATCTTACCTGATGCCAATACGCTTTATTTTCTTTGTCCGCCAGTGAAATTTCTGCCAAGTTTTCTTCTATCCATTTCAGATTAGTCTCAATGTAATTTTTAAGCTTGCCACAGTAGGGCGTCTGATATTTGAAGGATCCACAGTAGTTAAATAATGTATTCATCCAATGCTTATAAATATACTGGAAAACATAACAGAATCAGAATCCTTTATTATTGCCAAGTACGAGGACACATACAGGGAATTTGATGCTGGTAACAATTAAAATGTTACAAGAAAATCTGTTTCAAATTGTAATCAATCATTACTGAACTGGGAAGCAGAACATAATCAAGTCCTGTTTACCCACTTTAATACATGTTGACTTAAATTGACCCATAGTTAGCAACACCTCTTCTTTACAATTCTCAACCTTATTTTCAAAGTTCACATTGTTGCCATTAGAAAGGGCAGATGGTGGCATTGGAACCACCAGGTTCAGGAACAGGTATTACCTCTCAATCATCAGAACCTTGAACCAGAGGGGACAACTTAATTTGCCTTATTATTGAACTGTTCCCACAACCTAAGGACTCACTTTCAAGGACTCTTCATCTCATGCTCTCAATACTTATTGCTTATATTTATTATATATTTTTTTTTCATTTTGTATTTGTTACCTTTCGCACGTTAGTTGCCTGCCCTGTTGTCGCAATCTTTCAGTGATTTCATTATGGCTATTGGATTTATTGAGTATGCCCGCAAGAAAATAAATCTCAGGGTTGTATATGGTGACATACATGCACTTCGATAATAAATTTACTTTGAACTTGAAATTTGAACTTTGAACCTCATTCTCACAATAATTTCATCCAAATCCCCAAATTGTCTAGGTATACATGTTCTGGTTGCTCTACCATCCTCACTTGTTCCCGATTTCCTTCACCTCGTGTCCACACTGACTTTGCATCTACGTGGAGGGCCTGTCTCACCAGCACTTTGCATCCCCAAGACCAACACTTTGCTTTCAATGTCTGTGGGGACCTCAGGTGAGAAAATCTCCAAAGTGCCCGATAGCCTTTCAAAGCCAGCAAAGCTGGGTGGGTCTTTGCTGGTGGTAAACATTAAATTGAGTTTTAAAAGCTTTCACTATCCAACTTTTAGAGACATTTATAAACTAACAAAAAAAATACAAAAACTAAAACTCATTTGAACTAAATCTTAAGCACAAGACTACAAGATACAGAAGTAGAGTTAGACACTCGGCCCCTCGAGTTTACTCCACCATTTGATCACGGCTGATTTATTATCCCTCTAAACCCCGTTCTCCTGCCTTCCCCTTGCAACCTTTGACACCCTTACTAATTAAGAAACTGTCAACTTCCACTTTAAATATACTCAATGACGTGACCTCCACAGCCTTCTGTGGCAATGAATTCAACAGATTCACCACCATCTGGGTAAAGAAATTCCTCCTCATCCTTTTTCTAAAGAGCTGTTCTTGTATTTGAGGATGTGCCCATTTGCCTCATAGTCCTACCTCACAACCCTCATCAAAATCAATGAGCCGCTGATCACTTCTACCCAGCCATGCTCACAGCACCTGAAAGATACTGTCATCTATCTCCTCAAATCCTATTTCCACATCCTGCACTTGCTGACTCCCACCCATCTACCTAGATTGTTGCCTCAACCTGTAAACAAGAATAGAACTTCCTCTGTGATCTCCACTCCTACCACACACAATGCCTAGAGCCCAGCACAATATCCAAACTGAGTTTGGCATGCTAAGTATTTTGCATTGACAATGTTACCGTCCTTTGCAGTGGACATTAATTGAAAATTAAAAGTATTCTAAAAATGCCAGAGTACAATTCAAAGGAAAACAGATTTCTTCCTTACCAGATTACAATCAATTTCTCAATTCTTATGCAGAGTGTGGTAATTTCAGCGCTACTTTTGCTTCTGTACCAGTAGGCACAGTGCAAAGGTACAATGCCTATAGATTTGCAGAAAATGATTAATTTGCTTTGTGCGTGGAACTGCATCACAGCCTAGTATGGAAACACCAAAGCCTCTGAGTGGAAAGCCCTACAACAGGGAGTGGATTTGCCCAGTACATCACTGAGTACATCTACATGAAACACTGTCATACAAAAACAGCATCCATCAAAGATCCTCACCACCTAGACCATGTTTTTTTCCCTCGCTGCAGCCATCACAAGAGCCTCAGGACTCGCACTACCAGGTTCAGAAAACAGTTACTACCCCTCAACCTCGAGGCTCTTGCACAAAAAAAGAGGATAATTACACTCATCTACTGAGATGTTCCCACAACCAATGATCTCACTTTAAGAACTCTTTATCTTGTTATTTCATGCTCTCGTTATTCATCGCTATTTATTTATATATACTTGCATTTGCACAGTTTGTTGCTTTCTATGCTCCTGCATCGATCCTCTTTCCAGTTACTGTTCTGTAGATTTGGTGAGTATGCATGCAGAAAAAGAATCTCTGGGTTCTATGTGGTGGCATGTATGTACTCTGATAATAAACTTTACTTGGAACGTTGAACTCCAAATGATCCACCACTCTACTTAGAAATTTCCCATTTCAATACTAAATGGCACCATACTTTGAGATTGCGATTTTCTGGTTCTGGAATCCCTAACCAGGAAATTACTCCCCTCTAACTCCAAGACAATGAGCTCTCTAAGTATTTTCAATGTCCCAATGAGATCACCATTGATCCTTCTCATCTGCAGAAAATAGAGTGCCAAGTTCATTCATAAATATGCAGCCATACAGACCATAAATTATAAGATTCCTGGTTTGCTGGCTTTTTGATCTCCCTGCTTCTGTCAACTTTGGCTCGTAAACATCAAATGCTTATTTGGTAATAACCGTCCAAACAGAAAGTCAACATGTTTGGGACAGGTGTCAGGGTCAGATTTAGTTTCAATACATCACACCGCAGAATAATCTAATAGTCTAATTTATAAAGAACTGTTAAAGGGTAAAAGCAGGGAGATCTTTCAGAACAAAAGTGACATGCAGAGTAGGTTGGAGAAAAAAAGTTTGCATTGGTTATAGCAGTTCATTGGTATTAAGATGCCAAACAAAATATCTGATTTATTCATATTTAAAATGAACAATTTATAACAAAGATATATCTAACATTTTCGATTTCCAGTTACAATCTAAGATAGTTGCCCAATGCTTTGAATGTGAAATAACTATTGGTACACTACTCAGCTTTTTTCTGGTTATTACAATTCTTGAAGCACTTCTGAATCCTTCTTGACATCTTTTCTTTCACGGCAAACTAGAATCTGAGAGCAATTAGTAAAGCTTACTGGACGTGTGACCTCAGCTTCCACCACTCCTGCAGCATAAGCCTGGACTTTATCATCATACGTTCCATTGGTACCAAGTTCAAGATAGGACCAGCTACGGAGGACAGAAAAAGTAAAATAAATGGAAGCTAAACATACTGAATGAAAACAGAAAAGTTAATGAATCATCAACACTTGCAAGATGGGCAAAAACTTAAATCTACTATACTTTAGGAAAGATAAACACATGTCCTTAATGTTAGAGGTTAAACATATGCATGTATGTTTAACCTCACATAATATTCCTTATTTAGAGATTATTAAGAGGATTTGTGGAAACCGGCACAGTTAATTTATAGTAAGTTGTCAGTCTTCCTCTTTTCATTCATCAACAGTAACACTCTCCAGCACTCTTCCCATCTAGACTTATCCTGTCCCCTTTCCCCATCCAGCCTTTTGCCTCCAAATGGATCCCTCTCCAGACCCCCGAACACCCATCTCTGCCACCCCCACCCCAGCCACGCATCTCCCACCCCACCTCCCCTGCCCCCGACGCTCACCCCATCTCACCTCACTTGCTCCCCAGTATCCATTCCCCAACCCAACACCCATCACCACCATGCATCCCCTGCTCCCAGGCACCCATCCGCGACCCCACCTGCCCTGCCCTCGGGCACCCATCCGCCACCCCACCTGTCCTGCCCCTCTGCCCCCAACACCCAATCGCATCCACCTCCCCCTCCTCTGCCCCCGACCCCACCCCTCACCCCCATCTACCTACACCTCGTGACCCTACCTGTACCCGCAGCCCACCTGCTATATACTCTTCTTGCCAACCTACCCACGCCCCCGGCCACCTACCCATCCGCCACCCCACCTTCCTTCCTCCCACCGTCCGTACCCTGTGGTTTTGATGTTGTCTGTGAATTTGGCCCACGCGATCCCATCTTGCCGCAGCCCCCGAACCACTCTCAGCCTCCCAGTACGTTGATCGAGCACGACAGAGCGGCGCAGCGTCTCAGGAGCCGCCAGAGGCACCAGTACCAGCAGCGACAACGACAGGACACGATAACAAGCAGCCATTCGGCAGAAAGACCGGCATTGGATGTAGGACCAAAGTCCCTCAGAGTAGCTGACCAGCGCCATGTTGTCCCTAGCTCGCATCACGTGACTGGTACATCAGCTGACGCCGGTGCGTATGATTGACAAGTGCGGGTGGAAGTCCAGCTCTTCACTATATTTGCCAGATGTTAGTCATTTGCATACATGTGCTGTACATTTTATCGTCATGTGAATGTGTATGATGATTTGCGTGTGCTTTCACGGAGCGTTATAGCAACATATGGAATATTTCGAGTAAGTTGCGCATTTCTATTCGGAGATACTGATCTCGTTGATTGGAGGTCCGTGAAATGACCTTTCAAACCGTGTCTGCTTCAATGCGTGATGGGTTCACGTTGGACCGGACCGCAGATGAGAGCACGAACGGAGCCAGTGCTTCTTCTTTCACTGTCTTCTTGACCCTGCGCATTAATTGGAACGAACTGATTTAAATAGGGGGAGGAAGAGGAAGTAATGAGTTGATTGAGGGTTATTAGTGTTTTTTTTTGGGAGTGTGGAGTGGGTTGGAAGGCCAGTACTCCTGCTACCTTTCAGGAAGGAGGTAACAACATTGCGTATGGAGAACAATTTGCTCAAGGGATAGGGCTGTTCTGATTTACTGGATGTAGAAATGTGAACCTGGAAGATTAAATTTCCCCTTTACTTTTATTTGTTGTATTTACTTCCTGGTGTAAGTACTGGGGTTTCAGAGTGGAGCTGGAGCATGGTTTTATTTTTTAATGTCGTTTGAGTAATTTGAATATGTCAGCTGTTTCTAAGCTCGCGATTGATAAGTTCCCTGGGTTTATTTATGTTAGGATAGCGAGCGTTTCTTGAGCGACTTCCTAATCTGCTGGATAATTAATGTAGAGCGGTAATCGCAAACTGAAAGAGCGCTGATTCGTGTTCTTTTCTTTAGACTGACCCACGGCCATGAAGGTGGGCTGTCTCACTGTGATCGCCTGGCTTCTGTGGCTCAGGACTGCGAAGGGTTACGCACCTGAGTCCCCCGGGACTCCCGATTCACGTCGCTTTGAAAACGTTTCTGGAATAATTGAGCTCCATTCGTCTGAAAACATTCTTAATGCAAGCTCTCTTGGTCTACTTGAAGCGACTGGTCGGTCAACTGAGGTATGTCTTATCTGTCTTGACCTAAATGTAATGTTGGGTATCTTGCTTTTAAATGTTATCTCTTTGCAATATTCTTTAATGGGTTAATTTCGTCAGTTAGTAGTCCCCATCTCTAGCTTGCTTTCTCTCCATTCTGATTTCATAACCTAATAGAAGTTGGAAATGAGTTTTGATTTCTTACGAGTAACCGCGTGATCCTTTTTAGATAGATAGATACTTTATTCATCCCCATGGGGAAATTCAACATTTTTTTCCAATGTCCCATACACTTATTGTAGCAAAACTAATTACATACAATACTTAACTCAGTAAAAATATGATATGCATCTAAAATCACCCTCTCAAAAAGCATTAATAATAGCTTTTAAAAAGTTGAGTCCTAACCCCGGCACTTTAACATGTCTTACTCCTGGCGGTTGAATTGTAAAGCCGAATGGCATTGGGGAGTAATGATCTCTTCATCCTGTCTGAGGAGCATTACATCGATAGCAACCTGTCGCTGAAACTGCTTCTCTGTCTCTGGATGTTTTTGAATATCCTCCCCTGTTAATGTAAGCAGCAGCCGTTTCCTCCAGTTTTGCTGGGTTAACTGTATGGTAGTGCTCTTCCCAGATGAGAAAAGATCAGAAGTCTGTCACTTCAGCGAAGCGGTGAGGATGAGTTTTTATAAAGTGTTCTTTGAGTGGAGGCATTGAAAAGGGCTATTTGCAGAATGAGGGGTGCGTGTCCTGCTCAATGTCCTCCACCGTCCATGCCCTGCTCTCTTCTGCTACTGTCATCTGGAAGGAGGTACAAGAGCCTTGAGTCCCAAGCCACCAGATTCTGGAATAATTATGACCTTCAACTATCAGGCTCCTGAACCAGCACAGAAGAATTCATTCACCTCAACCCCGAACTGATTCCACAACTAATGGACTCACGTTCAAGAACTCTACAACTCTTGTTCCCGGTATTATTTAATTTTAATATATGCGGTCTGTTTTCTTGTGCACATACACGTATTAAATCTAATGTATTCTACTGTGAACTCCTGCAAGAAAATGAATCTAGGGGTGCCATATCTGTGAACTTCGAACTTTGTTTATGGTAGTCAACATTTCCAAATGGAGGATTTAATCTTGTATTGAGGGTGTGGTGAATAATTTAGCCTAAGGCATTGATTAAACTAGGTTTTCTTAATCCTCACAATTAGTGACCAAGTCAATTATTGTCACTAATGGAATATATAAATATTAAACTATTTTATCTAAAGCTTGTAGTGGGCAGAGAGCAGTATACCAATAATGTTCTCAAAGGTTTAAATTTTGTAAGCATCCTGGTTGAATACTGTCAAAACACTTTCTTTTCTTGGTCATGATTCTTTGCAAATGTCCTAGACTGTTTAGTTCTTGACTGCCATAAATATTCCAAACTCCACTACTCAGTGAGTCAAACTAATAAACAAGTTGACTTTCTCTTGAAGTAACGAGGTAACTTGTTAGGTCTGGTTCTGAAAAGTGTTTATAGCTGCTTGTTATCTGCAAAAAAAAAGTTTGCCAGTGATTAAGCAGCAGCCTCATTCCAGTAATTTTCCTTTGTTAATGATCAGCGTATTAAAACAAGTCCTTCTGTAACCTATCTTCCTTCCACTCCCCTTGGTTGGGTGAACTGTGCAGCTGTGTTACGTTACTTTGCTCTGGTTGTACAGCTGGTTCACAGCTCCAGCAACTTCGGTTTGATCCTGACAGTGCTGTCTGTGTATATTCTCCCCAAGTGCTCCCTATTCCCCTCGCTTCCTTTAAAAACTTGTATGGTTAGTCATTGGATTTGGGTTGGAGTTGATTGGCATTTATATCAAATTAATTAATGTGCTGGTTTCCTAGTTTAAGAAATCTGATTAGCGTGTAGACAGCTGGCCATATTAATTATGCTAAAGAAAGAAATGTCAGAGCTAAATTGTATGTCATCCCGGAAAGTTTTTTTTTCTTCTTGCAAGTTTTAGTATTTCAATGTCTGTTTGGAGTTATCCAACATTTCTGTATGGTGTATTTTTCTTAAATCTTAATTGGTATCTTTTCTATCAGAGTCCTGATTTGAATGTCCCATTTGGTTAAAAGTAACCAGTTTGTTGCATTTTTCTCGGCCTCTGGGCATTGGCTGAGAATTATTTTGCAATGAAGTGAAGTCTGGCAGTTAACTTTGACACAACAAAGTCCCTCAAACTGGAATAAATTTGAATAGGATATATCAGCTGGTTGAAGTCCACCCAACACTTATCTCTTTTTTTGATTGTTGTTTGGTCTCCTGGATATTAACTGAAGGTGAAAATTCACCTTGCTTTTCTGTCAAAGGTCTTCAAACCCTCGGTTGCTGCACTGAAGTCACCTGCTGAAAGTATTTGAAGTGAAAATTCTCACTGGTGTAGGAATATGATGATTTTAAAAAATGGGTGCATTTTGGGCAAACTTGTATTTGACCAGAACACCTGTTACGTGTCAGCTTTAAGGAATTCAGCAAACTGTCTTGTCCTGCTCTTTGGGGAGGCAGGGAAACAAATCCAAACTCAAATCCTGTTGTCTGAGCACAATGATTTGTAAAGTGGAGACTTTCTATATGGACAATATTTAACTTGAATGTATGTAAAGGTCCCTAACTTCTCTCTGATATTATTAAGTGCCTCTATCTTTTTAGCAACATGGTTGGCAGTCAAAGTTGACAGCAAAGATGCATACATCAGGATGCTCAGCATTTAAACCATCGTATAAATATTATCGCGAAGAAACCATGACTGCGCCTCTATTTTCTCAGGAGTCTGCGGAGGTTCGGCATGTCAGCAAAAAAGCTTGGCAAACTTCTATAGATGTGAGGTGGAAAGTGCACTGACTGGCTGCCTTACGGCCTGCCACGGGAACACCGATGCCTTTGAGTGGAAAATCCTACAAAAGGTAGTGGATTCGGCCCAGTACATCACGGGTGAAACCCTCCCAACCATTGAGCACATCTACATGAAACGTTGCCATAGAAAAGCAGCATCCATCATCAAAGATCCTCACCACCCAGGCCATGCAGTGGTGCCATCAGGTAGAGGGTACAGGTGCCTCGGGGCTCGCAGTATCAGGTTCAAGAGCAGTTGCTACCCCTCAACCATTCGGCCCTTGAACAAAAGGGGATAACTACGTGTTATTTCATGCTCATTATTTATTGCTACTAATTTGTATCTGTCACTGTTTGTTTACAGTTTATAGTTCCTGACGTTTAGTTAAGTTACCGTTCTATAGATTTGCTAAGTATGCCCACACAAAAAGAATCTCAGGGTTGTATGTGATGACGTGTATGTGCTCTGAAAATAAACTTTACTTTGAGCTTTCAACTTTTGAACATTTAGAAAGCACTGAGCAATAGAATGAATGGTATTTTCTTTAGAAAATAATGTTGAATAGAACTGAAGCTGCTAACTTACTTGGTTTCCTTTCTAGTGTCATAACGTGGTGCAGCTGAATGGATCCCAGTGGTGTTCATTTGTAAAGTCTACGGAAGACTGCAAATTTGGAAGTGGCTTTATTGACTACCTCAAGGGCGCTGTTTGTGGGTTTTACCACAATCTGCTACCGTTGGCTATCGTTCTTTATGTAAGTATTGGCTATTTTGATTAAACAGAGTAAATATAAAAAAAACTGTTAAAATATGGAAGTCCCAAATGTGTTAAATGTTCTTGGCTATCAGCTTCCTGCCTATGCTTTAATTTCTCTTTTTGGTTTCTATTTGCATAAAGTCCAGAGACAAACTCTTTAAGCCTCCAGCATATGTAACCTGCGTTCTGGTTGGACCTGGAGCATTTACAATTGAATATTGTTGAGTGGAGATAAGTGGCTGTGGGGTCTAAGGTGCTAGTTGAAGTTTAATTTTTCAGCCTTTCCTTTCTTTTTAATTGTGTAACTACACATCAATGCTGTGGTCTTGTTAGTAGTCCAAGCCTGGTCTTAAGATGGAAGTTTTGGGAGGAGGGAGCTATGACCTGTACGGAATTTAACAAAAAGAAAAAAAAAAGTAGTTTCCATCAATATGTGTACCATTGCTCCGTGCCATCTCAACTATCTTTCGGTCTCCCAATCTGAACTTGAGCCTTTAGGACATAAATAACGTGCCTCATGTCTACCACTCCAACTCGCCTTAAACTTGCACCCTCCGGTATTTGACTGGACATCTCGTTGATGCCTTTTGTAATTTTGTAATCTTCTATCAGGCCTTCAATGCTCCAACATAAAAGAAATCTGAGTGTGTCTAACTTGTAATTGATACATTCCAATCCAGGTAATATACTACACTGGTGAACCTCTTCTGCACCCTTTCTAAAGCCTTTACATCCTCCATGTAATGTAGAAACCAGAGCTACACACATGGCTCGACAGAAGTTTTAAATAGCCACAATGTGAGTCACCAACCTTTATGCTGGGTGCCTTGAATGATTAAGGCAAATGTGTCATATGCTTTCGTTACCATCCTATCCACTTGTGGCCACCTTCAGGGAGCTAAGGATGTGCACCCCAAGATTATTCGGTATATCAATGCTCTGATGGATCCTGTCTTGTCTTGCATTTGACCTCCAAAATGCTTTGCATTACTCTTGTCTGCAGTAATCTCCGTCTGCCATTTCTCTGCCCAAATTTCTAACTGATCAATATCCTGATGTACCCTTTGGCCCCTTCCTCAATATCCAGCTAATCAGACCACTTGCATTTTTCATCCAGCCGAGAGGTACTGATCCTTGTGGAACACCTCAGGTCAGAGTCCTCTCCCTTTCCGGAGGGAGGGCGGGGAGAGGGTGGAATCCTCTGTCACTACATTCCCTATTCGGTGTCAAGCAGATCTTGGATTCTGTTTAATAACTTGTGGTGGATCCACCCCCATCTTGATGAATACTGCCAGAAGTTATTCTTTAAGGATATCACCCACTTTCTCTAGCTCCAAACATAAATTCCCTCCTTTGTCATTGAATAGACCCATTCTTTTCCCAAATTTGCTCCCAGTATGTGTTTAAAATGCCTTTGGATTCTCCTTGAACCTCCTTGCCAAGGACATTTCATGGTCCCATTTAGCCCTCATAATTGGTATAATTTCTTTCCTGCTTCTATATTCCTCAAGTGCCTTGTCTGATGTTTAGGTTCATCATAAGCCTTCTAAATGCTTCCTTTTTCTTTTTGCTGGAACTTTTCTTTTCATCCAATGTTCTCAATCCTTATCAGTCTATCCTTCATCCTCCCAGAAACGAGCTGGTGCTGAACTCTGGCAACTAGCTTTTAAAGGATTCCCAAATGCTGGAGGTGCGTTTACTCTCAAACGGTCGCTCCCAATCTATTTCTCCACTTCCAGCCTGATATTGTTATAATTGTACTCCCTCCACCAATTTCGCACTTTCACCAGAAGACTGGACTTATCCTTCAATACTATCTTAAAAATGTTTTTGAAGTTGTGGGCTCTGAACTGAAATCTCTCCCACTGAGCATACAGTCATCTGGCCCGAGATTTCCCAGTACAAATACAAGTATGGCTCCTTCCCTGATTGCACAAACTAAATATTGTTTCAGAAATAGTCGTGATGCAGCCTAACTTCTGAGCTGGCAAAGCCCCTGATACAAAGGGAGGCCCAATAAATATCAGGATAATTAAAATCCCTCATTACAATAACCTTGTTTTTAAATCTTTTCATGAGCTGCCTGCATATTTGCTCCTCGGACTTTTGGGAGACCTTCAGTATAATCCTTTCATAGTGGTTGCACCTTTCTTATTCCAGGTGTCTACCGGATGAACCCTGCACTGCGTCTTCTCTCATTGTAGCTGTAGCATTCTCCCTACTCAGTGTCGCAACTCTGCTATCTGTCATATCTGCATCTACTCTGGAATATTGAGCTGCTCATTCTGCCCTTCTCTCAGCCTTTTTATCTGTAATACCCAGAGCATGGTGGATCCATGTGCTAAACCAGACTCCATACTCACCTGCTCTTTTGAAATAAGGACATTTTAGATTGTCATTCCCAAAGTTTTCATTGACTTGTCTCTAGTTGACTTGACTTGACCTAACCTCTACCTTCCCCTCAATCCTTCCACTTGGTGATTCACAGCCTGTTCCCTGCCCCACTCCATGCTAGTTTAAACCCTCCCAAGTACCACTCGCAAAGCTCACTGCAGCAATGTTGATACCCCTCCAGAATGGGTGCAGAGTGCCCTCGAATAAGTCATCTCCCTGCCTTGGAATGAATCCCAATGATCCAGGTATCTGAAGCACTCCTTGCATTTTCTTATTTCTGCCCTTGCTAGCAGCCATCTTTTCAAAATATTTAAGGATTGTATGTTTGACCCACTTTGCTATGGGTCGTGCTTTCCTTGCTGTTTTTTTTTTCCAATTTGAGCTCCAATAACTCTTGACTAATTGTACACAGTTTCTTCAGGCCTCAACTGTTAATTTGTATTGTACAGAAAATGCTGGAGGAATTTGGCAGGTCAGGCAGCATCTATGGAGTGAACAGCAAGTTGATGTTTTGGTCTGGAACTCCTCTTCAGTCCTGATGAAAGGCCTTTGTCTGAAATGTCAACTGTTTACTCTTGCCATAGATGCTGCCTGACCTGCTGAGTTCCTCCAGCATTTTATGTGTGTTGCTTTGGGTTTCCAGCATCTGTAGAACTTGTGTTTATAATCTGTATTGTGTTCATGGCTATTGCCCCTTAATCAGTAATTTGAATTATGAACAGATGTTGCTTGGATTGATACAGTAGTCCACACTTTCTGAAAATGGCTGCCTAGCCCTAATCTCATCTTGTGAAAATTATTTGCAATGATCACACATATGGTGTAGATACATGCTGTGTGAAAAATAGCAGATCAGTCGGTGTCGTGAGTTTTAATGCACAAATTTGTGATGTTCAGAAATAACCCAATAGTGAATTTATCGGTTAATATGGCTGCTTAATGTACAATTATTAATTGATCTTGCTGTTGATTATGTGATTTGCTGTGTGCAATCATTTGTAGCACTGCAGGTTTGCAAGATTTGCATTAAAACCTTGTCGGTTCGATTTAGAGTGGCATAAAAACTATTTAAACCACTTCTGCTTCCCTTTTGTGTTGTGTTTATCCTCAATGCATTCTTCTCTTAACCTATTTTTAGCAGAAGTATTAAATCAATTTTTTGGCTTTGCACTAGTGTCAGTGAACAAAATACATGGGTTGTAAAATAGTCTAAAATGTAGCTGATGGTATTGATTTGTTGTGGGCTATGGATTTGAATTTTTGCAAATGTTTGATATCAAATTGTAATGAAGGCATTGAATGAAGCACTTGACTGAATAACATAATTTATACTTTACACAGGCTGTTTGGTTGTTCTACCTATTCATGTTCCTTGGAATAACAGCTGAAAAATTGTAAGTTTTGTCTTTGGGTACTTAATCTTGAATCTTTTACTGACACTTGCCTAAGTTCTCAAAGTAACTGTCAATTTTGCTCTCTATCTATTATTGAAATTGATTCTGATTTGTGTCTTTACTGGTGTTCATGCTTCATTTTCTGGAAAAATGTGACTTTCCCACCCCTTTTAAAATAAAGATGCAAATGTAGCATAGTTGAAGACAATTGACTGAAGTGAGGTATCTGAAGCTACTTGGACTTCAAAGTAGAGATGTCCCTCCAGCCCAATGCAAGTTACCACTGCACAGAATTTCCAGGCTCTAGAATATGAAAGACAAAGTCCTTTATGTTAGAAAATGGTACTCGCTCCATGTTCTGAAACTTGTGGCAGTGAATTCTTAGCCAATCATTCTAGATTTTGGTGAGATTGCAATCCATTTCCTTCACACTGGTCTTGTCTGTTCTGCAGCTTCACAATGCTGAAGTAATTGAAGTAAAGGGGGAGCTGAAATTTCTGCTGAAGCACTCTGTCTCTCCTTGACCTTCAGTAATAAAGTGATAAAATGTGTAGTCATACCATTCTGTATTTGGCATTTTCATCAGTCTTTCTGTGCTCTGCAAATATTCTGATTATAAATAAACGAGAAGTTGTTTTTCTTGGAATATTCTTGAAGTTAAATCCAGAGTGACTGGCACCATAACTTTCCTGTAGTTAGTTGGCACATAACAGCTAGTGCTATTTTATGAAAATATGGATTCTCCCATTTTCCCATACACTAGGAATTTTTCAATGTTATGATCATAAATTTCCAAAGGCAAGTATAATTATTTTGCTTCTCTTCAGCTTTTGTCCGAACCTGGCTGCCATATCTACAAGTTTAAAGTTGTCACATAATGTGGCAGTATCCTTTATGCCTTGAATATATTTAAATATTTAATATGTGATAATGGTTTTATTGGGTGAGCACAATCTTTGAATGGCATGTTAAGCTAGAACTAACTTTTGTGTTCTAGCTGGTAATGTTGTCATGCCTACATGTCTGGATACTTGCATTTGTATAAAGCAAATAGAATCTGACAGTTCGAAGAATGAATGATCTCAAAATAGAGTTTATATTTGGGGTTCAAAATATCAATATTACCTGATTCTTGGCTCAGATTTGATTTGAGAATTTTGCTGTTTTTTTTTAAACCAGTTCTTTCACTGGAGCACTGTAGGGTTAATAAAAATACTGTGCATTGTTCAAACACGAGGAAATCTGCAGATGCTGGAAATTCAAACACCACACACAAAATGCTGGTGGAACACATATAGATGCTTATATGTTATAGATGCTTCCTGGTCTGTTGTGTTCCACCAGCATTTTGTGTGTGGTGTGCATTGTTCAATCCTGCTTTGCACTTGAGGAAGGGGATGTGCTTCCATCTTGAATTTCTGTCTGTGGCAAATGTATTCAAGAATATTGTTGGAGAGGAAATTTTCTGGTCAAAGAAACTTTTGAGCTGGTGTCTGACTTGGGCAGATGTTTAATAATGTTCTTTTGGTTGGTTAAGGTGAGTTTGCCAATTGTTCTGCATGTTTTAGATGCTGCACTAGAGTAATTATTTACAGTTGTATTGTCCTGAAGATTCTTTACTGCTTTGTTACAGCAATTTCCATGTTTTCTAGGCAGGTTTCAAGAAATCCATTGCACTCTCAGTTTGTCATTTTGACAGGTGCGAAGGCTTGGGTATTGTATTTTTTCTAAAGAATATGCACTTCTGGCCGTGATTGCCATTTCGGAATCAGATTCAGGTTTATTATCACCCACGTATCATAAAATTTGTTAACTTAGCAGCAGCAGTTCAATGCAATACATAATATTGAAGAAGAAAAAATAAATCAATTTACAGTATATGTATATTGAATAGATTAAAATCTTGCAAAAAACAGAAATAATACATTTTTTTAGAAAAAAGTGAGGTAGTGTTCACAGGTTCAATGTCCATTTAGGAATCCGATGGCAGAGGGGAAGAAGCTGTTCCTGAATCACTGAGTGTGTGCCTTCAGGCTCCTGTACCTCCTACCTGATGGTAACAGTGAGAAAAGTACATGCCCTGGGTGCTGGAGGTACTTGATAATGGATGCTGCCTTTCTGAGACACCACTCCTTGAAGATGTCCTGAATACTTTGTAGGCCAGTACCTAAGATGGAGCCAACTAAATTTACAACCTTCTGCAGCTTCTTTCGGTCCTTTGCAGTAGCCACCCCCCCCCCCCACCCCACCCTTGTCTTACTGATGTTGAGTGAAAGGTTGTTGCTGCAACAGCACTCCACTCATTGGCTTATCTTGCTCAGTCTGTGACTGAGCGGTCACACACAGTCTGTACGGATTGGTGATAACATATCCTCTTCACTGATGATCAACACTGGCGTACCTCGGGTGTGTGCTTAGCCCACTGCTGTACTCTCTGTATACATGTGACTGTGTGGCTAGGCATAGCTCAAATACCATCTACTAATTTGCTGATGATACAATCACTGTTAGTAGAATCTCTGGTGATGAGAGGGCATACAGGAGTGAGGTATGCCAACTTATGGAATGGTGCCGCAGCAACAACCTGGCACTCAGAGCTGATTGTGGACTTCAGGAAGGGTAAGACGAAGGAACACATACCGATCCTCATAGAGAGATCAGAAGTGGAGAGAGTGAGCAGCTTCAAGTTCCTGGGTGTCAAGATCCCTGAGGATCTAACCTGGACCCAACACATCGATGTAGTCATAAAGAAGGCAACACAGTGGCTATACTTTATTAGGAATTTGAAGTGATTTGGCATGTCAACAAATACATTCAAAAACTTCTATAGTTGTACCGTGGAGAGCATTCTGACAGGCTGCATCACTGTCTGATATGGAGGGGCTACTGCACAGGACCGAAAGAAGCTGCAGAAGGTTGTAAATCCAGTCAGCTCCATCTTGGGCACTAGCCTACAAAGTTCCCAGGACAGCTTTCGGGAGTGGTGACTCAGAAAGGCAGTGTCTATTATTAAAGACATCCAGAAGCCAGGGCATGCCCTTTTCTCACTGTTTCCATCAGGTATGAGATACAAAACCTGAAGACACACACTCAACAATTCAGGAGCAGCTTCTTCTCCTCTGCCATCGATTCCTGAATGGACTTTGAAGCTTTGGACACTACCTCACTTTTTTTTAGTGTACAGTATTTCTGTTTTTGCACATTTTAAATGATCTATTCAGTAAATGTAATTGATTTACATTTATTATTATTTTATTTATTTTTCTCTCCCTGCTAGATTATGTATTGCATTGAACTGCTGCTGCTAAGTTAACAAATTTCACGTCAGATGCCAGTGATAATAAATCTGATTCTGATCTGGTTAAGTTTCTGTTTAACCACTTCCACTCTGTCACTCAACACTCTCTTAAGTTGAAGGTTGCCTTTTGAGTATCAAAGGTGTTTAGATTATGAATGATCTCGCTCCTGGTATGTACCACTTATCCCGTTTAGCCCTAATCTTGTAAGGGGGCATCTATCCAGAGTTGCAAATGTTGTCTGTGTGAGAGGGAGAAGGGGCATTGTCGTGGCGCTGAGATGACTGGCTTTCAAACATGAGCTTCCTTTGTGCATCCAGCCAGGGGGAAGAGGCTTCTTTCTGTTCCTAATACCCTCATTCAAATACTTCCTTAACCCTGAAGGTACTGAATTTCACACTGCTCAGTATCTTGTACCAAGCTAGCAATCTGAAATGGAGCTGGCCCTACCCACAAGGCAAGTTTGAGAAGCATGTTAACATCAGAAGGTATTGGCACACATTTGAACCCTTCCAACAGAATTGTCACTTGTGTTGGCCATATCTCCTGGTTTATTTATTTATTGGGGTGTACAGGAAAGGTATCAAATGCCAGTACTTCAGCTAAAATGGAACAACTTGGCTAAAGACTTTAACATTGCAGCTGGATGCTTTCCCATAGGCATTTTATCAAAGTTAAAGTAAATTATTATTAGGTATGTATGTGTCACCACATATTTACCTTGAGATTCATTTTCTTGCAGGCATTTACAGAAATACAGTAGAATTTTTTTTGAAAAACTAGACAACTAAACTGGCAAACCCAATGTGCAAAAGAAGACTTTTACACACATTCTCCTTGCACAAATAGTTAAGTGGAGCATATTTACCATGGGAAAGGAATTGAAAACTATTAAAGTGAATAAAGTATGATGTCCTCTTGATTATTTTGGCTCTTCCACCTCCCCATTTTTTTTTTAAACAGCTTTGAAGGTTCCCATTATCACTAATGTCACTAAAACCCCAGAGGGTACTAGGAATACTTGGGCCAGGCACCATTTTTGTAGAGTGAATGCTGCTGTCTGGACTTGAACTTTTGGGAACTCAAAATGTTGAATTTTTTTTGTTTCCGCTCCCTTTCTTTGTGTCTGAATATCTGAAGGTGGAGTCAGACTGAATTCCACAAGTGGTGGGGGCTGATAAATGGTGTGAAGATGTAAAAATCAGATTAATACAAGACTTTGCCTTTATTTTTTCTGCACCATGAACTTGTTATTCAGTCTGTCTTTCTCCCTTTCTCAAACTAATTACTCCACATCTACTCTTGCCCCTTCAAGGATAAAGTTAGCAATCGAGCAGGTTTTTTGTTAGTGGGAAAATCATTGTGCCGAAGCATTAATTCTGTTTGACTGCTGAGTGTGTCCAGTACTGTTCCAATATTTAATTACTATTTTGCCATTTGATCAATGTGTCATTGTTAATTGTTAGAATTGTTCTACAGTTTAGAAATTGCCCAGTCCATGATCCAAACCATGTTCATTCCTGTTTGCATTGTGACCGGGTGTAGAAACACCAATGCTCTTGAACAGAACACCCTCCAAAAAGTAGTTGACATGGCCCAATCCATCAGGGTAAAGCCACCCCCCACCATTGAGCATATCTACATGAAGCGCTGTCACAGGAAAGCAGCATCCATCATCGGGGGCCACACCGACTTGGTCATGTTCTCATCTCGCTGCTGCCATCGGGAAGAAGGTACAAGAGCTTCAGTGCTCGCACCACCATGTTCAGGAACAATTATTACTCTTCAACCATCAGGCTCTTGAACCAGTGTGGCTAACTTCACTCATCCCATCGCTGAGCTGTACCCACAACGTATGGACTTGCTATTTATTTGTATTTGTGCAGCTTGTCTTTTGAACATGGATTGTTTGCCCATCTTTTTGGGTGCAAGATGCATTTCTGGTTCTGGGATTTGCTGAGTATGCCCACAAGAAAATGAATCCCAGGATTGTATATGGTAATATTTATATACTTGATCATAAATCTACTTTTGAACTTTGAACATGTTGCCTCTCCTGAATTAGCTGTCTGTCAGCAAGATTTCTGATAACTTGCTTAGCTGGCAAGTTGGCTGAACTTGGCTGAAGAAGTTAGAGAAAGTTTTTCTTCAGTTTTGTAATAATCAGTGCAGTTAAATATTTGTCCAATATCAAATGCCTTGTATCACTTTGGAATCAATTCTTCTCTTCTCATTTAGGACAAGCCCTTCTCAATTAATGAGCAAGTGGGTCAAACATCTGTGTAGTGACTGTTTTGAATGGATAACCTTGAAATGAACCTTCAATTTACGATGTCTTTGGTATCTCCGATGTTAAATGTGAATTGTTACATTTAAGTAATTTTAAAATTGTTCCTATTGGACTGCTGTCAATTTTCACTACTAACTTTTTTTTTGCTCAAAGGAACACTATTCAACTATCGTGGGTTTTTATCTTAAAGATATTTGACATGTGTATCACTTATCCTTGACTGGTTTTATTTATGGTGTAACTTTCCTTGCCCTTGGTAATGGAGCTCCTGACCTATTCAGTGCAATTGCAGCCTTTTCTGATTCAAGAACAGCAAGCCTGGCAATTGGAGCTTTGTTTGGTAAGTTGCCTATTTTGTTTTCTGCATTACTTTTTAATTGTTTTATTGATCGGTCGTCATTGCCTTTATAAAGTACATTTTGCTTGGCCATGATGTCATCTTTGCTGGGAAGTGACCAAATGGATCATGTATCAGAGAGGGAAGCAAGCTGGATATGTCAGTGGTTATGGAAAAGGGTGTAGAGCTTACTGTCAACCATAGTAAATGTCTTTCTTTGCAGAAAGGCCATTTGATTAGGATGGTAACAGACCGGAGTCAGAAATGGGACTCTAGGATCAATGGGTCAGTGGACAACTAGGGGTGGACAACAATTGCAAATATTGCTCCCATTAACAAGTGTAGAGACTGGCATTATGTTTTGTAACTCCAAAAGAAAGGGGGTGAAAATCACAGGTGCTAGGATACTTGTGTGTACCTATTTTCACTTTAGTGAGGCAAGCAGGTATGATGTGGTGACGTAATGTGTGTCATTCATGTACTCTTACATATAACCAATGAGTTATGTAAACAAAGAATGGTTAATCAAAATATTTTATAATACTAATTATTAAATACACCATACTACTCCTTTCTTAGCTATAACTCCAATACAGAATTCATTGCTCACAGTGCATTCTTTAGACTGCAGACAAATATTTCTGCCAGCACAACACACTACATTGACACTGAATCAGAAGCTTGCCAATTTCCTCCTTGCATATCACAACGTAGCACACTCTGCAACTGACAACTCACCAGCTATGCTGTTCCTGGGTCGCCCCTTGTGCTTAAACTTGGATCTTCTCAAACCCAGTCTCAGGAGGAGTACGCAGGACAAACAGCTGAGGCAATTTGAGGGCTCCTCAAACAAGATTTAACCTTTAAAGAGCTCACACTTGTCGCATCATGCTCTTTTTAAAGATGTCTTGAGATTTCCGAAATATTCCTGAACTCTCACTGCTAACGATGTCATCTACTGAGCAACTAGGCAGCCTTGCAGCTCCTGATCCATAACTTTCTGCCAGAGTACAGGTGCAGATTTTGCTCCAAAAATAAGCCTATTATGGTGATTGTAGCCCTTTGTTGATGTTGAGAAGCATTTTGGACTTCTCCATCTCCGTCTGTAGGTAGGCCTCGGCTAAGTCTACTTTGCTGAAGTGTTCCCCTTCAGAAAGATTTGCAAAGATGTCCTCTATCCTGAGCAGAAAGTTGATCTACTTTCAGTACTGGGTTATTGGTTTCATTAAAATCACTGCAGATCCTGACAGACCCATCTTAGCTACCGGAGTTGTCCATGGGCTCCACTCAACCTTGGAAAGAATTCTATCAGCCTCCATGTGATCTAGTTCTAGTTACTTTATCATGGATGGTGTAAGGAACTGGATGTGCTTTGTAAGACTTGGATGTGGCATTTTCACGAACTCTTTCTAAAAACAAAAGTGTTAAGAGGGACTGTAGACTGTTGCAAGAAACATCAGGTTGTTTCACTAGGTGATTGTAACTCTCCACATATTGACCGGGTCCATACTGTAAAAAGACCAGATGGGGTAGAGTTTGTCAAATGTGTTCAGGAAAGTTTCCTTAATCAGTACATGGAAGAGCGATGAGAGAGTGTGCAATACTTGATCTGCTATTGGGGAATGAGGCAGGGCAGCTGACAGAGGCTTGCATTGGTGAACACCTTGCATCTAGTGATCCTTTTGCCGTTGGTTTCAAAGTAAGTATGCAAAAAGATGGGTCTGGTCCTTGCTTTGAGGTTCTAAATTGGAGAAATGCCAATTTTGATGACATCAGAAAGCATCTGGCAAATGTGGATTGGGACAGGCTGCTTTTGGGCAAAGGTGTACTTGGAAAGTGGGAGGCCTTCAAAAGTGGAATTTTGAGAGTTCAAAGCCTGTATGTGCCTATCAGAATAAAAGGTAAAGATAACAGGTATAGGGAACCTTGATTTTCAAGAGTTATCGAGGCTCTAGTTAAGGGAAAAGATGTACACTGTAAGTATAGGCATGTGGGAGCAAATGAGGTGCTTATGGAGTATAAGAAATGCAAGAGAACATTTAAGAAAGAAATCAGGAGGGCATCTGGAAGATGAGAATGGTAATCCATGTGTGGAGCCAAAAGAGATCTTAAGTGCTGTTTTCATGTGTATTTACTCGGGATATGGACACAGTCTATAGAAGTGAGGCAAAATGGCATCAACTTCATGGATAATATACAGATTACAGAGGAGGAGGTATTTGCTGTCTTGAGACTAATTAGGGTGGATATATCCCCAGGGCCTGACAATGTGTTCCCCTGTGGGAAGCAAGCGCAGGAAATGCCAGGGCCCTGGCACAGATATTTAAATCACCTTTGGCAATGGGTGAAGTGCTGGAGGATTGGAGGATAAGCAATGTTGTTCCACTGTTTAAGAAAGGCTCTTTAAAAATAAACCAGGAAATTATAGGCCAGTGAGCCTGACATCTGTATTGGGAAGTTAGTGGGAAGTATTCCAAGGTATCAAATGAGTATGTGGATAGATAGGGACTGAATGGGGATAGTCAGCGTGGTCTTGTGTGCGGTAGGTCATGTCTAACCAATCTTTAAGGTTTTCAAGGAAGTTACCAGGAAAGTGGATGAAGGCAAGGCAGTGGATGTTATCTACGTGGATTTTAGTAAGGCATTCGACATGGTACATCATGGGAGGTTGTTCAAGAAAGTTCAGTCCTGGCATTCAAGATGAGGTAATAAATTGGATTAGACATTCTCTCTGTGCGAGAGGCCAGAGAGTGGTAGGAGATGGTTGTCTGTGACTAGTGGAGTGCGGCAGGTATCAGTGCTTTGTCCGTTGTTTATTATCTATATCAATGAACTGGATGATGTGGTAACTGGATCAGCAAATTTGTGGATGACACAAACATTGGAGGAGTAATGGACAGCGAGGAAGATTGTCAACACTTGCAGTGGAATCTGGACTAATGGGCTGATGAATATCGGATGGAATTTATTGAAGACAAGTTCAAGGTGTTGCACTTGGGAGGGACCAACCAGGGTAGGCCTTGCGTAATGATTGGCAGGGCACTGAGGAGTGCAATAGAATGGGATTCCGGGAATACAGATCCATAATTCCTTGAAAGTGGTGTTACAGGTTGAAGGGGATTGTGAAGTTTTCTGGCTCATTGGGCTTCATAAATTTAAGTATTGAGTATGGTACGTTGAAGTTGTAGTTTTTAAAAAAAAATAATAATAATTGTGGCCTAATTTGGAGTTTTATGTGCCATTTTGGTCACCTACCTACAGCAAAGATGTAAACTAGGTTGAAGGGTAAATTTTCAAGGATGTTGCCGGGTTTGGATGACCTGAGTTATATGGAAAGATTGAATAGGTTAGGACTGCATTCCTTGGAATGTAGAAGATTGAGAGGAGATATGATAGAAGTATACAAAATTGAGGGGTATGGATAGGGTAAAAGCCAGCAGTCTTTTGCCATTGAGGTTGGGTGGGACCACAGCTAGAGGTCATGGGTTAAGGGTAAAAGGTGAAAAGTTTAAAGGAATCACGATTTCAACATTTAAGAGAAGTTTGGATAGATACATAGATGGTAGGGGTATGGAGGGTTATGGTTGATGGGACTAGGCAGTTTAAGTGGCTGGGAATGGACACGATGGGCCAATGCACTCTTTTGTGCTGTACTTTTCTATGACTCTCTATGTTTGACTTTTGCAATTCCAACCTTGATCACTGCTTTGGCATCATCCAATACCTTAACTTTTAGTTGCCTCTATTGTAGGGGATGTGGCTTGAAAATGAAGTATGGATTTCCAAGCAAGTTATAGTTGTCTCAGGCAGTTGTGACCACACAATGCTAGGCGTCCTGTACTTAACACACACGTGGCTTGTTGGTTGTTGTATTTCACTGTTATGAATGTCATTCCCACAGGAGTTGTCTTTTCTCTAGTGTCTTAGTTCAGTATCTGCAGGTTTCAGTTCAGTATCTTTGAAATGTCATTCAAATTCATTTTGTGGACTGACAAACAGCTGAGCCAGTGCCCAATTACTTTTTAATTAATCTGCCATTCACTTATGGTGTAAGCTATTTTGCTTGTCTCCTGTTTTCACATTTTAAATCTCAAGACTATCCAGTCCTGTGTCACTCTCATCATTATCAGATTTTTCGTCAACAGCATGCAGATTTCTGCTTGCTTTTTTTTTTGAAACTGCTTGACTTTTTCTCTTCCATTTATTTTTGTCTGCCGACATGCTCTTTATATGTGTGCTACTTTGTTGCATTTTCTACAGTCTTTGTCTTTAGACCTGCATCGGTCTGGTGTATGCGAGCCTCTGCCACAATGGTAACACAATTCGTTTGGCCAGGCAGATTCTTGTTCAGACGTCGCAGTTTTGTTCGCGCACTCTTTCATTCCTGACTGCTACTCGATGGCATCTCTGGCTGTTGTTTCCATTGATACAGTGATTTCGTGTGTTCTTTTCAATGAGTGTGCTTCAGTTTGGAGCAGTTTTTGAAAACTTTCTTGTAAAGTTCCACAAGCTAAATGATCTCAGTGCATCATAAGGCCCATCACTGAACTGACGATGCTCAGACTATTTCCTTAATTCAGCCACATAAGCTGAAATGTACTCCCCTTCTTTTTGATTCTGCTTATGAAATCTTAAAGTATTTTGCAATCAACAATTGCTTCAGTTCTAAATGTTCTTCCATTATGTTCACAAGATCAACAAAGCTCAAGGCTGGTTTTGTTGACCCTCAGTAACATTGGCACACTCTTCTCATTGACTGTTTTGCTTCAAAATACTGCTCAAATCATTCAGTATACAATATTCAGTTATCTCTTGTGCAATCAATTGTGCTAATCTTTACGATGTTGCCAACTATTTCTACTTTTATTTATTTGTTGTTATAACCTGGTACTCTGTTTATGAATGTGAATTTTGTCTGTTTTCTGCCTTTTTTTAAAAACTTGTCTGTCTCCCCTTCTGGAGAAAAATTTGCTGTGTTTTAAAACTATACTGTGGAGTAATGCTGTATGTAAACAAACAATGCTTGAACAATATATTTTCAATATTACTGTAATAGTAAATATGCAATTGAGCAGTTTGGACATGATGGTGAAGAGAGCGAATGAGCACTTGGAGAAGTGAATTGATTTGGAGAAAGGCATCATGGATGTACTAAGCTTTTATTAGACAACTTTTTTTTAGTAAGCAGATCAATGAAGGATATGTGATGCATACGGCTATTTCTATCCTTGGGATAAATATTTGATAGTGCCTCAGGAGAAAAGGCCCTTTCCTTTTAAGCAGTCTGCCACCACTGTAGTCCTTGTACATATCCAGAACAAAGAAGCAGACAGAAACGATCATTGTAGACGCTACCCATCCTGCAAGCTGCCTTTTCCCAAAGCTGCTTTCTGCAAAGTGCTAGAGGACTAATAGAAGTTAAAATATAATGCCCTCTTAAAAGTTGCTTCTCCCAGGCAGTTAGTCTGATCAACCATTCTAGTCATCAACAGCCCCCCCCCCCACCCATTAACCCAGTCAATGCACTGTACGCAGCTTTTAAACCACTTTCTATAATGCTGTTTACAGTGTAAATGCTGGCATTTATGCACATTTTATTCCCTATCTGTACTCTATTTTCATAGAATTCTTTATAATTATTGAACATTGTTGATTTTTTTGTTGCATGTCACACCCACACACGACAGTAATACATGTCTGTGATGAATTAAAAACTGATCCCTGGTGGGAGAGTGAAGTGTGAGAGGGAGAAAGAATAGAAACAGGATAAATGGGGCGATATTCTAAAAGTAGCGTAGGAACTGTGGTGATGGGGTGGGTGTTGTTGAGGGAATGAGGAATATTGCAGCTTAAAACAACCCAGGGTTCCAACTGAAATTCAGGTGCTGTTCGTAAAGCTGATCTGACCATGGTTGAGATGCGTTCCTTTCCGCGTGTCACACTTGAGCGTAGAAATGAAGGATTTTGATCCATTTGCTTTTCTGTCGGTGAAAGAAAGTTCATGCAGCTTTTTCTCATCCTGTGCAGTGGCCCCTCTGCAGCAGAAATTTGCTAGAGTCTAGGGTGATGTACTAATGAAATACAACTATAAAGCTTCAGACTTTTCACTGTTTTGCAGGTGCTGGTATATTTGTCACCACGGTTGTCGCTGGAGGTGTTGGCCTAGCAAGACCATTTATAGTCGCATCCCGACCCTTTCTTCGAGATGTAATATTCTATATGGCTTCAGTTTTCTGGGCTTTCCTAGTCATCTATTATGGGCGTATTGATTTGGCGCAAGCACTTGGTGAGAAACTTGCTCAAATTTCAAGAATAAATGTTAGTTGATTTTAGCTTCTGACAACTTGTCAATTTAGACATGTAGTAATCTGTTTTCAAATGAATTTTGCACATGATCTCCACAGGTTACTTGGCACTGTATGCAGTTTATGTGTTTGTGGTCATTGTCAGCAGTATAATTTACAAGAAGAACAAAAGTCGGCTACAAAATTCTCTTTGCAACAGTCTTCCAGAAAGTAAGTGAACTGCTAATCTTGTGCTTGATTGAGTTTAAAAATTTTAGTTATAATCTCAGAATGACTATCTGCAGTAGGTTACACGGAGGTTGTAGCCATGTACAGTACTGTGCAAAAGTCTTGGGCACGCATGTATAGCTAGGGCGATTAAGACTTTTCACCATGCTGTGTTTGTCAACGTGGAGCAGAGTTTGTAAACCTGGTGAGAGCAAAGGATGTTGGGGACGGTGAAGGTGGAGCGCCGCGCGGAAGGAATGTGGGACAGGTACAGACGCCCCCAGCCCTGAGACATCAGACAGGGTCATTTGATTCCAAACTATTGGTTTATTGATCATTACAGAATGTCTCTCTGGTGCTTCCTGCTTGCTCCCCTCTGCCTTCCCCTTTTCCCAACCACAGTTCCCCTCTCCAAGTCCCCTTCCCACTCTCAGTTCACGCTAGAGACCCATATCAGTATCGGGTTTATCATCACTCGTGTCATGAGTTGTTTTTTTTGTGTGTGTGGTAGCAGTACAGTGCAACGTGTAAAATTACTGCAAAAGTTTTAGACACCCCTGGCTGTCAACGTGCTGAAGACTTTTACACAGTACTCTAACTCGCTGGTGGGGGAGGAAGTTGGGTTCCTTTATCCTTTTGAAATGCACATCCTCATCCCACACTATAAATATAGATCTTGCCAATTTTAAGAAGGCAGAGTTTGTGTATGGATTACTGGTGGCTTGCTTTGTGTTTAAATTTTAAATTGCCTCATTCTGAAAGAAGGAACGTGATTTCTGCTTTTGGTGTCGCTGTATAGTCTCCTCTGTGACTTGTGACATGGTACATTGTGTGGAAGAATTGGCAGTAAACAGCTGCTAATTGTTCTGCTTTAATAAACTGATATTGTTTGGAAAAATATTCCCAGCCTAGCGCCACATAAATCATGAGATTTGCATGTTGTGTTGGATGTAGTAACCAAAGTAATTGCTGTTTTTCCAGTTTGTGATAATGAAGATGCAGTTCCTACATGTACCAAGAGGCTCATACATGAAGACTGTAAGCACTTTCTTAATCTAAAATAGATTTGTGCTATCTTTTATTCTTGCAAGAGCCCTGTAGAACTTTGTGCTATTTTCAATTGTATAATGTGCAGAATTTATTGTTGAGCTATTTCACTGGCCTGCTTTGCATGTTGGCATGTGGCAAGGGCGGATTCTTTCTTGGGCCGTTGTTGTGTAGTGTACCTCAGTGATGGGTCGATTGGATTTTGCTTTTGTCTTGGTAATGCTTCCCAACTGCTGCAGTCCAGACCGTGAGCTTCTGACCAGAGTTTTATTTCCTCAGCGAGCGAATATCAGTCCTTAATTGAAAATGAAGAACCCAGATCTACAAAATCTATTCTGGTGGACGCCCTTAACCCCATCGACCTTCAGAAATGGAGGAGGAAGCGTCTGCCCTGGAAGATTTTCAAATGCCTGAAGGTGATTTCTGCTTGTTTATAAAGTGTAAGAGCAGAATCAGACCTTCAGCTCATCGAGTCCTGATTTATTATCCCTGTCAACCCCATTCTCCTGCCTTCTTCCCATAAGTTTGACACCCTTACTAATCAAAAACCTATTAATCTACATTTAAAATTATGTTCATAAGGAGACATATATTTGGTGAAGGGGGTTGAGAGGAGGTGGTATTAATACTACCCTAAAATTCTGAAATGTTCATATTCCTGGAGATGCGAGTTAACTTAATTCATTAGATTTCATCCTAATTTTTAATACATTCTGCCCTGAGCTGCTGAACTTCGCTATCTTACTATTTTGATCTCTCATTCAAACAAAGGAGAAATGTTTTTATCATTGGAAATGCTACATTCTGGATTGTTAAGGTTGTCGGTTAGATGATTTTGATGTCCTCAAATTTGGGACGGCCCAGTAGCATAGTGGTTAGCACAATGCTTTACTGTACAAGTGATCCAGGTTCAATTCCCACCGCTGCTTGTAAGCAGTTTGCACGTTCTCCCTATAACTGCGTGGGTTTCCTCCCACAGTCTAAGGTACTGTACCGGTTGGTAGGTTAATTGCTCATTGTCCTGTGGTTAGGCTAGGATTAAAATTGGAGGGTTGTTGGTTGGAAGGCTGGAAGGGCCTAATCTGCACTGTACCTAAATAAAATATTGGGCAACTGTTTTAGCTGCTCCATATATATATATTTTTAAAAAAAACACAATTGAGCTGTCTCTCCATGATCCCAGACATTTGACACTTCAGCGTGCTAGTTAGTCATTGCTGGACAAACCAGAGATATTTTCCAGAACTGAATTTAGTGAATTTTCCATTAGTCACTTGATTCTGGTTTGTTTGTTTTCTTACCCCACCCCCTCTTCCTGCCACCTGTTTTGGTTTAGTTTTTTTTCATTTTTAGACTGGTAGGCTATCTAATTACAATAATGTACAACTGCTGTCAACATTCAGCTATAACTACTGTTTTCTTTCCCCTCTCTTTCAGCTGCCAATAGAGTTTCTGCTTCTGCTTTGCATTCCCGTGGTTGATTTTGACCAAGATGACCACAACTGGAAGCGGCCTCTGAATTGTCTGCAAATAGTTACTGGCTCGCTTGTCTGCATCCTGGTATTTAAATCAGGCTATTGTAAGAATAATTCGCCTTAAACCTTGTTAGCATAGTGATCCAAGTATCAAAAAGACATCTTGGAAAGGGCAGTCCGAACTGGAGTGGTTCTGGGTGAGATTTGACATCTCATTGAGAAGTGCGGTTGGTTCTCAACCTTGAACATTTTGAACTAATACTGTCAGGGGAGGGGACGTTAATAATGGAGTCATCTGCCTTGACAGTTTTTTTTTATGGTCCCAAAATGAAACATCTGTGCAATGTGGGGGGTGGGGGGGAATGAATTTGCGCAACTAATGCTTTCGTATTTTGCTATTGGTTTTCCATCCTCACTGCTGACTCATTGAGATAATTCACCCCAGATGTTCATTTTTTTTCCAGATGTTTTATTGTTGTAAGTGTAGGGGATTTTTAAATTATACATAACAACAACAAAAATGTTGGTCTGTAGTTTGGCCGTGTCAAATTGCAAATGTACTTTGAGCATGAATATTGAAGTCATTGGACTGATTTTTGGAAAGCGCTAATGCAGGATTTGGAAACTAGCTGGTTTTGAATGTTGCTAACAGATAGACACGGTAGTGTAGAGGGTGGCAAATGCTTTACTGTATAAGCGACCCAGGTTCAATTCCCTTCACTGCCTGTAAGCAGTTTGTATGTTCTCCCTGGGTTTCCAGGGGCTCTGGTTTCCTCCCAGTCTAAAGATGTACTGGCTGGTAGGTTAATTGGTTGTTGTAAGTTGTCCCATCATTGGGCTGGGATTAAATAGGGGATTGAAGATCGGCGTGGCTTGAAGAGCCAAAAAGGCCTGTTCCACAGTGTTTTAATGAATAAAAATTTTTAAATATAGCTGCTATAAAGTTTTTTTAAAAAAATCGCAGTTGAATATCTGTGTGCCATATTGTTCTATATCGTTGTCAATTATTTTAAAATGGAAACATTTTGAATGGAGACTCTGCTGAACTTCACGGCTTAATGCTCTGTTGGGCAGCAGAGGTATTTAGATCTGACAAATAGTAAATTCAAATTGTGGTTTCTTGTCTTATCTCCATTTTCAGTGGAGAATAAAATGGGGTGAGGTCACCTTGCTGATATCCATTAGGTAAATAGTTATTTTTCCCTTTTGGACACTAAACGTTTGGTCTTGACACAAATACATTCTGGGCAAAATAAATGTGAAAAGTGCAAGAGCAGCACCGTGGTGCAGTTAGTAGAGTTGTTGCATAATTCAGAGATCAAGAGCCAATCCTGACTTCCTATGTGGAGTTTGTTCTTCCCCTGACTGGGTTTTCACCAGGTACTTTGGTTTGCTCTTTTATCCCAAAGACATGGTTTGAAAGGTTAATTGCCTCAAGCGTGGGTGGGAGAATCTTAAGAGGGGAAGGGCGGACTGATTTTGTGGGAAGATGGGTGAATAAAGTGGACTATGTACGTGGTTGGCATGAACCTGTGGTCTTAAGGTCTTGTTTCAGTTTCTTTGATTCTGCTCTGAAACAAATAGAATCCTTTGCCACATGAAGTAACACATGGGCTCGTGTCAGATTTGATCATGGCACGGAGTCACTGTCCCTGCTTTATCCTGGATGCTGTCCTTTGCAGAACTTTTCAATGAATGAATTCTCATTTCTGTAAGGCTTATTGGGGAATTTTTGTATGTTCTGTACAGCAGGAGGTGGGGACTGCCTTGGACTTGGCAGGGTGGGTGGGGCTGGGGGAAAATACGTATTCCCCAAAAAAAAGGGGTTTGCATGGCATATTGATAGAGGATTGGTTTAGAGCAAACTGGAATAACTGGTCACTTCCTGGTGGGTACAGCATTTGGTAGTGTACTGCAAAAGTGTACATTAGGGTAAGCCTGGTTTACTAACTTTATTTGGAGAAGGAAATTTGACCACCTCATTGAATTATGTAATTCGAGACCTTTATGTAATTAACACTCAACACCTGAGATCTCAAAGGTAACTTGACTCAAGGCAAGGATGTTGTGACAGCAACAGTCCTCTTACTGCAACGAATTGACTCTTCAGGATTAACACAGTTCTCTTACACAGAGCTTTAAGATGACAGCTGAAGTACCGTTTGGGCTTCTGTGTCTGAAGGACAAATGTGTCTTTTGGGCTTGTCTTGTGTGTTTCATGGTTTTTAAAAACATAAATTTACCCTCTGGTATACAAAATTTGCCTGTTCAAGGGTTTGCCCTATGAAGAGTAAGGCGGGCCCACAGCCTAATTTGGATTGTAAATTTCTGAAACTATAATCCTGAGGTCTGGGAAGGCTTGGTGAGTATAATCAAAACAAGTTTGGACACTAGAGGATCTGAACACATGATTATCAGATGGAAAGCTGAACACGAGGCAAGGTTACTTGTACAATAGGAAAACCGGCTTGGTTGGGAATGGGGAAATGGGTGTATCTTGTGGCCAATTGCTGTTTCTTCTTGCAGAAATAAAATGGCATTTTCTCATTGAGCTTTAATATGCTGCACTTGTTATATTAATTGTATGATCCATTTCTAATTTGTATATTCTTAACAGCAGTATTGTTTTCACGTGAGATCACTTAACTTTTTTTTCGTTAGATGGATTACTACTCATCCATGGCCAGTATCCTGTATGGGGTCTTACTCTGATGATTTCGTTGCTCTTGGCATCTATAATTTTCTTCTTCACAAAGAATGAGGAACCACCAAAGTTTCACTGTGTAAGCTATCAATCCAGATTTTATAAAGCTGCTTTTTGAATGATTGTATATTTTACAATACTGAGGCAGTATTTGATTTCCATGTTGGGACTTGGCTCCAATCTAAACATCCAACAGATGGCTTTACTAGTGTGTTCCCAATTGCATTCCAAAAATTCCTTCTCTGTTAAAGGAAGTCAGTACAATCTTTACAAACACAACCTGAGGGTCCCTGCCTGAAAGGTCAGCAGTTTACTCCTTTTTTTTTCCATGGGTGCTGCCTGGCCTGCTGAGTTCCTCTAACATTTTGCATGTGTTGCTTTGGATTTCCAGCATCTGCAGGGTTTCTTGTGTTTGTAACACAATCGGTTCCTTGCTGGAATCTGGAAATGCCTGCAGTTCAGGAAATGGGCTCCTTTATTTCTAGATGCATGCATTAAAGCATTTTGAATTGATGAGCTGATGTGTGAGCTGAATGGAAAAGCTGTTATTTACTTCTGTATTTGACTTGTGTGACTGCAGTTGGCTATGCATCAATTAAATCTTGTAATTACAATGACTCGACTACTGCTTGGTGTTGGGGAGGCAATGAAGGTCTTCCATTTCGGGCGGTGATCAGGGCTTCCTTCACTGTGTCAGTAGCTCTGTTTTCACCACTGTCAGTCATGCAACTCCCGGGTGGAGAATCAGAAATAACGTTGCATTCAGATGTAGAAGGGTTCTTCATTGCTGTTTCTGTAGCAGTTTTGTTTTACCGGTCAGTATTGTTAGCCCTGAGCTGAAACCCCTGAACCTGGAGGACTGGTGGACCACTCTGTCTGACCTCTACCCTTTGACCTGTTTGGTATGGGTGGCTCTACCAAGAACCAACGCATAAAGCCCTGACTCCAGCCAATATAAGCTCTCCAGGTCATTGACGCACGCAAGCCTCCAAACCCTGCGACAAAGTTGTGGTCCTCTTGGAGGGAATTACGATGACTTGGTGGCAAATTTTTGTAGTGCAACAATTTACCTTGGTATTCATTGTTAATTCATTTTGTCCTCTATTCACTAATGTTGTGTTACTTTATCTTACATTACAGCTTGATTTTTCTCCACTTTAGTTTGGACAGATTCTTGGTTTGTAGGTTTTTTTAGCCCTCCAGATATGTTATTCTTAACCCAGTCCTTGTATTAATTATCCTCATGTCTTTAACCTTTTGAAAACTTAGTTTTTAATTTATTTCATTTGCAAATGTTAAATTCAAATATCCATTTGATAAATCTTTTGGTATGCATTTGACAGAATCAAACTCTGACTTTCTATCGCCACTCTTGACATTGTGCTTTCATTTCAAATGTTAAAATTCATGATTTTGGTTGGAATTGGACATGGATCAGTGATAACATGAGTGTAAAGGCTAATGTGCTAATTGCATTGCTCTAAAGTTGGCATTCAGTACAGCGAGATCTGACAGAAATTTGTTTCCTTTCAGGCATTTGCTTTTATTGGGTTTCTCTTCAGCATCATATTGATCAACGGCATAGCCATTGAGATTGTCAACCTTTTGCGCTCCATTGGAATAATTTTTAACCTAAGTAATACAGTACTGGGATTGACATTACTTGCCTGGGGAAACAGTATCGGAGGTATGTTTAGTCTGGTTGGGGAGGCAATGGTGGCCAATTTACAATGGTCAGAATCTGATCACTATATCTGTAGCATGGTGGGGTGGGGGGGGGGGTGCGAGGACAGAAGTTCTTGAAGTACACAGCATCTTAAATATGGAATAAGGTGATTTAAGCCAATTTTTTTTTTGTGTATGTGAGGCTGGGGGGAAGTTGCCCTTTAACCGTGGACTTGTACCCTCCCAGACACTTGCCTTTAGGTAAGGCAGTCGGATGAGGAAGAGGAATTGCATTTTTTTTTTGTGCTTGTGGTTTCATTTCTTGGGGAGGGGAATAATGCACAGATGTTGAATTTCTCTAACGCCACAGTACGTATCAAATTTGAATTTTGTATGTTTGTGGGGGGGGGGGGGGGAGAATGAGCTTGAAACTGGTTTCCTGTGACATTTTCTTATTTTTCAGATTTGTTCTCTGACATCACAGTAGCCCGACAAGGATATCCACGTATGGCTATTGCTGCGTGCTTTGGTGGGATAATATTTAGTATCCTTTTTGTTTTGGGGGCATCTGTATTTGGACAGTCGGTTCAAAGTTGTATTGTTCCTTAATTCAATTGTAGATATGCTGTTTGGTATAGGCCTAAGCTCTCTAATTCAAATGCCCTACAACAATAATATTCTTGAGGTATGTGTCAATTCCTGCTTTGAACGCACCTTGTACCTTGTCTCTATGCTTTTGAAAAGACAATGTAAGCTGGTTTTAGCCTTCTCACATTGTCTTCCATCATAAATTTGAAACTCTTGTATGCATGAGGTAGAATCGATAGGTATATAATAGGAGGGGAGATATGAGCAATGGGCTGGTCAAAATTTAAAACAACTCAATTTGGGATATTTAACATTCAGGGCAAAATTGGATTAGGATCAAGTGGGTACAGGACTTCCAAACTAGGGCAAAGAGCAAATGGGAAGTGGTTTGGAATGAAATGTGGTCAGTCGCATTCAGTTGAGTATGGGATGGAAGTCATGATCCCAGTGGTATCCTCCAGGGGAATAAAAGTCACTTGAGACAAGTTTTTGTGTTTGCCAAGGTATTAGTATTAAAGAATGTGTACCAAAGGACATGGTTAGTAGCCCTGCTCTAGTTAAAGCTATTCAAGGTAAGAGCAGTGAACTGGAAAAGGAGTGCTGATTGGTAAGTGGCTTCTGGAAATGCTTCCCAATAGATTGATGGAAGGTTAAACAAGGCTAGATTTGCAAAAGCAGTCAAAGAAAGGGGAGAGCTAGGTATAATAAAAGCTGTTCCCATGACTTTGGTTGATGGAAGTTTTGTAGATGAGGGGTCAAGGGTGAAACAGTTGTGAGTGGAGTTAATGGAGGAAGTGGACATTAATGGAAGTACTATGTCTAATTAAAAATGGAATGAGCAAAGGTGGACAATATCAAACAGGTCTCGAGTAGCAATTGAAGTAAGCAGTCAAAAATATCTTGATCCTATAGATTAAAACTGTGGATTAAAATGAATGTTATGACCCTATGGATTAGGTGTGACATTCAAAAGTGTTGGTCCCTGAACTTGGGGTTGACAATATAATTCACCTTAACATGACCGATTCATTTCAAATGGTTCAATTTAATATCAGAATGTATACAGTATACAACCTGAAATTCTTACTCTTCAGAGATGTCCACAAAACAAGAAACCCAAAAGAATGAATGATGGTAATATATCAAAGCCCCCTCCCATGCACATGCAGCAGAAACACTGACCCTTCCCTTCCCCCTCACCGCCACCCCACTTGCACCAGCAGAAACACCATCACCCCAGCATGCAAACAATAGCAAAGCCCCCAAGGAGGCCTGTTCTTGAGTCCATCAAGAGCTACAGTCCATAACCAAGCACTCTGGTATCTCAGCCGTAGTTGCTTGCATCAGTTGGAATATTGCAGCTGCATTCACTGTATGGTTTCAAAGTTAGATGCTGGCAATAAATTAAATTTTTAAGCGAATGATGTGTCTTTAAATTTGGTAGATTTGAAATGGCTTATTGCCTTAGCTGTCAATTGCTAGGACTTTTGTATCGGATAAACATGCTTAATAACCACGTCATGATGTCTCTGGCAGAGTTCCTTGTAATGAACAATGATCCATAAATTTGGTTCAAATCCAAAGGAAAATATGATTGTACATTAAAACATCTTCAACAGCCTAGTTATAGTAGTAAACTTTGGCAATAGTAGAAATTCATGTAATTCATTTTTCTCCCTCAGATCAAACGTGACAGCCTCCTGGATTGGATTCTAGTTGGATCACTAGGCTTAAGTCTTGTAATGTCATTTGTATTAATTCCACTTCAAGGCTTTAAATTCACACGGGCATATGGCATTGTTCTTATTGTATTTTATATATTATTTGTTATAGTTGCACTATTGACTGAAGCTGAAATTATACATATTTAAAATAAGGCTTCCCTTGAATGAGATATTGTAAATGTTCTAGCACATATTGTACACAGATTTGTTTAAATTATAGTATTGTCAGTTAACTATAAATGAAAGGTGAATGGGAAAGATGCTAAATGGAATTTGCACATTACTTTGACTTCAAATCTCTTGTTCAACAGAATTGCCAGTTTTGATTTTTCTATGTCCATGAGATTTAAGAGAAGTAAGTTCAGGTATTCTATGAAATAAGGCTGCTTCACTTGGTTATGGACCATAAATCACTGAGCACTAGTGGAATGCAAGGACCCTTGCTACCTTTGCAAAGCTTAAACAGTTTTTCTACCCCCTTACAGAACATCTGCTTTCACCACAAGCCGTTATTACTGGAGCTGGAATTCAGTCACTCGCTTGGATTCAGTGAGGGGTGGGGGGGTGGATGGGCAGATCTCCCGATCTTGCAGTTCACTAGCTGGTGAACTCTGGTTAATCAGGCACATTTCTGTTTGCACTATTGTAGATAACTTTTTTTTTTAAAAAAAGCTTGACACTCCCTGACATTTCAAAGGGAAATGATTTTTCACGTAAGATTTTTCTGTAGAGCAGGGGTTCCCAACCATTTTTTAAAAATATGCCAACGACTCTTGGCATTAACAGGAACCCGTGCAGTATAGAGTTTGTGCAGTCTGTGCACCATGCTTGAATTCAGTACTAAATTTCATGATAAATTGTTGTACAGTTTTTTTTGCTTGTGAAATAAATGTTATTATTTAAGTGTTTCCACATAACTACCAGTTGGTGTTCAATGCATCTTTATTTTCTATTTCTGTAAGATAAGGTGAATTCATTTATTTTTAAACAAAGCACTTTAGATTTCTGGATTTTGGAGCCTGGATTTCCACACTGCTTTTCTTGAATAGTTAGATATAAGATCACAACATAATGCTACGGGTGGTGTAAACTAAATTCTTTCACTCTTTCTTCCACCCCACCACCACCTTAATTACACTAATGGGATGGTTGTCTTTTTAAAATTTAATTGCTGTTGTAAGTCTTGAAGTGTGGTTTAAGATATTGTAGATACTCAGTCATTATCTGCAGAGAAAAACAGTAAATATTTCTGGTCAACGGCATTTTTTTGGTGTATGGTCGGTGAATTTTGGGTTGCTTGAATATTTAAATCTAAGTGGCTTAACATTTGTGCAAGAAACTTCAAAGTTTCAGACACGGTTGATTCTTGCTTTCCATAATTTGGCTAATGCTTTGTTGTATAAAGCATTAACAACCACTCTGGGATGCATTGTTTGGTTTAGGTAATTGGTATATACCACTGTGCACAAGTCTCCAACCAAAATATTAGTTATCAGTTCCCGTCTAATAGTTTTCATAATATTCCACCTCCTTTTCCAGCAATCCTTGCTAATAACAGTACTTGGAATCCCAATTAGAATGGTGGCTGTAAAAGCATTGGAACATAGCACTCTACCCAGATTTATTTCTTGCTTATTCTCACTTTCTGGAGTGTTTCTGTCCCTCTTCTTCACTCTACTAATGCTGATTTCAGCACATAGTGGCTTTCCCTCTCCAACAGTATAAATAATAAAATCTCACCATTTGAATACAACAGTCATTCATTAACTAGAACCAGCCTGTATGAACCCTTGAGCTTTGATTGCTGGCCTGCTAACAGGCATTTTAAGATTTGAGATTTTCTTCCAGGAAGGTAGATGGAGAGAACATGTTTTCCCCTCTCAAGTCCCCCTTTAATTATGCTGTAACATTGGTAATAAAATCACACAATAAGTTGAGTTACCTTCCAAATGTGCAGTATCAATATGCTGCACTGTCTTTTTTTAATATATAAGTAGGTGCATATTGAAAATCAGGTGGGTATCCATTCTCAGATCTATATCCCTGATAAAAGTATTAACAAAAAATTTTACACTGAACTTCAAGGAGACATGAGTGAAGATTGACCAAATTTATGGCTGTGATATAGTTTTCAGGAACCTCTGCAGGTGGAGGGATAAATTCCAGTAGGAAACTGGATTGCAAAGGGACAGTCTAGTTAAGCCATAGATGCTAATGGCAGAATGTTTAAATTATTGTTTGTAGTCATGAAATTCAGCTGAGCTTTACAGGCTTGTTACGTTAGATAGATTTTTTAACGGATGAAAATGAGGAAACTGACTTAAGAACACTTGGTAGAGCATTTTTATTTTGAATGACAGTACTTTGAAATCTAAATTACAAATTCAACTTAATTGCAGTAAAATACAGCTTTAATAAGCATACCAAATTTGAATGAGTGCAGATAAAGGAAAATAGGCAGCATAGTATTTTAATATTCTGGATAACCTTGAAAATAAACCAAAACTGTTAATGTCTAAGGTTATCGTTAATATTTTGCACATCTACTTGAATCAATCTTTCTTTCTGGCAGCATCTGCCTGGCCAGATATTTCTTTCTATATGTGCAGTGCTACTCCAGGTTCAGACACAGTGTGTAAGTTTAAAAATTGAATTTTCCAACTCAGTGCTGGTTTGAACTGTCACATTGGTGAAAATATTATGGTCCAGGTTTATGGCTGTTGCCTGTTTTTGATGTAAATTTGGGAAAATACTATCGGTCCCTGGGATCTTGAGTCAACTAATGCTCGAGTATTTTTTTCTACTTTGCTGCGTTTTTGGCAGGCTACAAGAATATTTTGTTACTACTACTGTCATAAATTTCCATTGTTAAGTAGAAAATTATGCCTACAATAAGAATTAAACTGAAATTTAAATGTAAGCAGAGAACACTGAAGAGAAATTACTTAAAACACAGTAGACAAAGTCAATTCAAATAATCTTCTGTTTTCTCCTTTTGAAACTACAAGAAGTAACAACTCCTTGATCCCTAAACAAATGTTGTATATTGATGGACTATAATTATTCATGGGACAATCTAACTATTCTATTTAGCCATGCATGATCAAGCTTTTAATTCACTCTGGAAACCTGAGAAGAGGAGCTCCAATTTACAAAAATAAACTTTAATTACCTTCTGCATAAAATTAGTGCACTTGTTGCTTTGTTTTATTACAAAAACATAACATTGGAAATCTGAAAAATGCAGGAATTAGTTTGGTCAGCCAGGTTAGATTAAGTCCAAGTTTTTTTTAAATGAGATTGATGGCCTAATCTAAAAGATTAATTAAAATTGAGAGAATGAGCAAATGTGAATAGTTCAACATTGCAATGGTTGGTCTGTCAAATGCTGATGACTTAGTATATTATATGAGAAGTGTTTGAGGGCTCTGGGTCTGTACTCAGTTTAAAAGAATGACGGGGATCTCATTGAAACTTTTTGAATATTAAAAGAACTAGAGTGGACACAATGAAGTTTCCAATAGTAGGAGAGTTTAGGACCAGAGGTCACAGTTTCAGAATAGAAGAACTTCCCTTTCGAACAGAGATGAGGAGGAATTTCTTTAGCCAGAGGGTGTTTAATTCATTGCTACAAATAGCTGTTGAGCATGTGTCATTGGGTGTATTTAAAGTGGAAGTTGATGGATTCTTGAATAGTAAGCAAGTCAAAAGTTACAGGGAGAAGTTAGGAGAGTGACTTAAGAGAAGTTGGGTTTGAGAGAGAAAATAAATTAGCCATAATCAAATGACAGAGTGACTCGGCCTAATCATGTTCTTGTTTTGTTCTTATTAAACTCCTCAAATAAAAACTTTAATTGTTATCACTAAACTATACCACACATTTAAATGCTTAATATGTACAAACCCAATTCAGTAATTTTAAGGAATAACCAGACAATTATTAGAATTGTGCTTTTTAGTTTAGTGTGGGGCTAGCCCTCTGACCTTGGGTCAACTTTTGCGAGGCCTCATTTTGGTTCTCTGCAGGGGAAGAACAGTCTGGAAATTAAAATTTGATGTATGCAAGTACATATTTAATTAAATAGCATTCTTTTACCACTGAAATTTTGGTTCAATATTTAAAGTTGTATTACGGCTAAACTGATGAATTGATCCTTTCAAGTGGCAATATACAATGTTACTTTGGGACTGCTGACATAGACAATGACTGGATTAATACTTAAGGTTAATAGTTTAATATCTACTGATATCAACAACAAGTACATACTACAGCAACTTTACAATGATGCTTAAAGCAGTGTTTATCATATGGTGGATAAACTACAAGGGTAGTTTTAATCTGTAATGAGTTCCTATTACAATAATTTAAAATTGAATCATTTTTCCAAGAACGGTATAGATGGATTAGGCAGACATAAATCCTGTTCCCCTTAATGCAGGGATCAAGAACTTGAATATAGAATGCAAGTGACTCTCAAATGTGACATGAAGATTTTACATTGAGAGGTGAGAGACTGGAATCTGGAATACAAAACCAGGATTAAATGATTCAAAAGGGAATTGGTAAGTTTCCGAAAGGGAGAACAGTTGCAGGGCCATGGGGATAAGGCAGGAGTGGGACCAACTAAGTTGCTTTTGCTCGGACTCACCATAGTTCTTAACTAGATCAACAAAACTGTTGATGTTGGTGCCTGGAGTCTTAAAAATAAAACAAAAAACTGCTTGAGGGACTCAGCAGGGTAGCTAGCATCTGTGGAGGCAAAGGAATAGTCAATGATTCAAAGTTGAGTCCCTGTGTCAGGACTGAAGGAGGAAAACTAGCATAAATGGGAGAGGGACAGGTGAGGCAGTGGCTAGTATGTGATGACTGGAGTAAGGGATGGTGGGCAGATGGAGCCATGTGGCAGAGGGATAGAGTTGGGAGACTGTCTAGGGGTGATAGATGGAAACAGACAAAAGAAAAGGGCAGGAAGATCTTGTTTGGGGATGGGTGAGGTAGAGTCAGAAGCTGGATGCACAAGAAGTGTGAATACTACATAATTGACATCCTTCCTGAAACTATAAGGTTATTCTTGGAAGACACCCTTTTAGTGTTTTTTTTTTTACTATATGGCAGGAGAATTTGAGTAAAGAAATTAGACCCGCATCATTTTCTTAAAAAAAAGTACGTCTTTGCAATTACAATTTACATTATAAGGCAGTGGTCAGACCACCTTTGGAGTACTGTGAGCAGATTTGAGCCTCTTATTTAAGAAATGATGTGCTGGTATTGGAGAGGAACTGGTGGAAGTTCATGAGAATGATCCTGGGAATGAAAGGGTTTATGTGTGACAAGTGTTTAATTGCTCTGGGCCTATGCTTGCTAGAGTTTAGAAGAATGGGGGGGGGGGGGGATTTCATTAAAATCCATTGAATATTGAAAAAGCTGGACACGTAGAACAGGCATTCCCAACCCTTTTAATCCCATGGACCCTAGTTTGGGAACCCCTGGTTCAGAGGATGTTTCCTGTAGTGAACCTGAGGACATGGCCTCAGCATAGATGGATAACCCAATAGAACAGAGATGAGGAGGAACTTCTTTAGTCAGAAGGTGGTGAATCTGTGGAATTCATTGCTACAAAGGCTGTAAAGGCCAAGTCATTTGGTGTATCTAAAATGGAGTTTGACTGGTCCTTGATGAGTAAGGGTGCCAAAGTTGCAAAGATAACGTAGGGAATGGGGTCGAGAAGGATAATAAATCAGCTATGATGGAATGAGTAGACTCGATGGGCCAGACTAATTGTGCTCTTAGGTCTTAAGGTTAATATTTTGCATCAGAAATCAACATAAATGATTAATATAGACCGTAAATTTGAATTCATAATTCCAGATTTGAAAATTATATTTATAGACCTCCTCCCATTAAATGTGACTTGTTTTTTTGTTAATATTGACAATACTGTATGAATAAATTAAGTCAGTAATTGCTGCAGCCATCTAATTTACAGCTTATGGCATAATACTGTATGTTTTGAATTGATAAGAGATTACATTTTTTTGTGAACAAACACAATTCTCCTTGATACCCACACATGGAACTGAATTCAATTATTTATTATCTATGGAATTTGCTGTCATAGTTTAGCAATTTACTAAACTGTCACCAAATTATTGTCAAAAGGTAATAATGTTTAGATTTTTATCATCACATTATGTCTAAATCTTAAGTTCACAAATAAAGATGACAAAAAATGTCACTTTGCTTGGTCATTTTCAAACTTAACACAATCTGCACCATTGTCATGATATATCACCCTTGTTATTGGGTAATGCAAGACAGAAAATTCCTTCATTAAGACCATAAGACATGGGAGCAGAATTAGACCATTTGGCCCAAAACAAACAAAACTGTCTGCTCTGCCACTTCATCATGGCTGATCCATTTTCCCTCTCAGCCCAATCGCCTGCCTTCTCCCTGTATCCCTTCATGCCCTGACTAATGTCAATGTCCAAATCAGACAAAACTCTGGAAGACCATTTCACTCCTATAATGCCTTAATTCATTTCTGGTTTCTGCCCCTCATGTGCCTTCAGAATGACCTGTAGAATATCTGATCATGTTTTCTATTGTTACTTCATCAAACAAATTTGCAAAAGGTTTATGCTACTACTGTGAAAGGCCTTCCATCCTTTCTCTTGAACAGTAAATAACCAGTTCAGCATTATCATTTTATCATTCATTACACTTTTGGTAGCTGTAAATGGCACTTTGTACCCAAATGAATAACTTAACTGGGTTACTCCTGTGAGCTTCACTAATACACTATAACATTATAAACATAAAAACAATAATTAAGGAAGCAATTCTTCAGGTAACTCAGTAGTAAATCTGATCAACTAATTTAAGACAAATGAATCAGAAACAGCGGAATGTTTACACAAACAGAATTTTGCAAAAACACGTGTTACAATCAGAGGAGCACTGCAAATTGAAAACTGATTTGATGTGCAGCACTAAGCAGGCTTGAATTTAGTGTAAATTTATAGAACAATTAAATAAAAACATAACACTATCACAGAACTTTCAAAAAATACAAATTGAAACCTTAGTACAGTATATATTCCCAGATGTAGTGGCAACAGTCTCTGAAGTCACACCAGTTCAATATTAAGGTTAGACTAATGTTCCATTTAGGTTCACCTTGCTCCCTGTTTTTAATACTATGGCTTACAAATAGAAGAACCGCTGAGAATTAGATTTCTCAGGCAAAAGAATGTTTATGTACAGTACATTTTAAAGACATACTGAGAATTGATGTGATTTTTAAAAAAACACTGGTTGTGGGGGTTTTATATTAAAATACTGCTATCAGCTATCCACAGAGTAAGATTATAAAATCCAGTATGAAATAAAACTGCTATAAGCTTAATATTAATGTAATGTTAAAGACTTAACAGTACATATCTTCTGACAAATAGAACTTAACCACAGATGAATGTGATCAGATCAGAATTTTTGAGTAATGTGGCTACCATATCCCTAGCAGTCTAGCCCCTTCCAGAAATCGGGATTCTGCCAACGCAGAAGGTCAAGTGCATACGTGCAAATCACTAGATACAAAATAATACTGAATAATTATTGCATAGTGGACAAGTTGGTTATGTTTTTAAGTTACAGTCTGAGATCGTTGTCGTAGTTCTGCAGAAGGCAGATGAGTGCTAGAATTCAAAATACATTCCAGTGGCTGGTCACGCTGTGTTTGGTTTACTCGAGCATGCTCTTCAAACCATTCCTGTGGAAATAGATATATTTATTGTTTTGGATTGTATAAGAAATGAGCTACTAAAATGTTGACATAACTGAATAGGTTGGTAACTAATGTTGTGTCCTTTTTACATACAGAAGCCTTCATGAAATTAAATTGAGTAACAAAACATGTTTATCCATTTGAAGTTCCATGGATATTTATTAGGCAAAAGCTATCACGTACCTCTATCGATCTCCACACTTCCTGAATGAAATAATTCTTTACTGAAGAGTATTCCACAAAATTACTCCCATTTTAAATATGTTTTAACAATTCAAATGATCTAATGGATTTGCTTATGTGACAAACACAGTATAGCTTACAGCATGCTATGATTCTCATACCTGAATTTCTTCTTCATACATTTTAATACTCAGGTCACTTTTAGTTCTTAATCTTCTGCCAATGAAAACCATTTTAAGTTGCTGTAATAAAACAAGAAATCAATTAAATGAAACATTATTACAGTTTAAAATATCCCCTGGAAGAAGTTTGAGGTGTTATGAAACCAAAATATGTGGATAACGTATAATTATAACAACACATACAAACAAGCTGGATGAACTCAGCTGGTCGGGCAGCATCCGTTGAAATGAGCAGTCAATGGATGCTGCCCGACCTGCTGAGTTCATCCAACTTGTTTGTATGTGTTGATTTGACCACAGCATCTGCAGTGTACTATGTGTATAGTTATAACAGGTTGGTCAATAAAGGTCATGGTAATTATCTTCCTCTTGACCTTTGGCTGTATTAAATGCCATTTAATACTCCCATCAAAAAGTATTAAGGTAATTTTATTCTTGGGGGCCAACTTTCAAAAAAATTGAATGGTGTTCTTATCATTGTGGGAATTCCTTTGCTTTCAATTTGCCCTTCTCTATTGGGCACAGCTAAAATTGGGTTTCATTAACTCGTCTACTGTAGATTTGAGTTAAAGTCATAAAAACATAATGAGCAATGGTAATTAGGTTGTTCAAACCTTATTCCTCCAGATAATGCTATTATGTTAAACATTATATACATTTGCGAGTCTGGAGAGTGAATTTAAGTAAAAGTCTTCAATTCCAAGAGAAAAGAGTATCATAGGTAAAAGGGATCTTGACTCTCACCAGAATCCACACGAGTTGGGGTGGCATGGTGGTGTGTTAGCACAACACTTTCTGGTACCAGCGACCCGGGTTCAATTCCCGCCGCAGTCTGTAAGGAGTTTGTATGTTCTCCCCATGACCATGTGGGTTTACTCTGAGTGCTCCAGTTTCCTTCCACAGTCCAAAGACATACTGGTTGATAGGTTAATTGGTCATTGTAAATTGACTAGGGGTTGCTGGGCAGTACTGCTCAAAGGGCTGGAGGAGCCTATTTTGCGCTATATCTCAATAAATAAAATGTTCACTTGCAGTAAAAATGTTCGGATTCAGGAACTCCGTTTTTATTTTGCTTTGGCTAACTGTAATGCCTGAACTACAATTAGATAAGAAATGGAATTTAAAATCCTGTGACAATACTCCTCAGTGCTTCCTGAGTAAAATTTCTGAACCATTGGGGCAGTTAAAAATAAATTAATGGAAGAAAGTAATGAGTACATAACCTAGAATATTATCCAAGTGTAAAAACTGTGATAGGAATGTAAGTAAACTAGTCTTTAATTTTATTCGTATTCAGATTTGTGAATTGTGAATTATCATTACATTTTATATAACACTATATACTGTACATATAAAAAAGCAATATCATGGCGGTACACAATTGGAAAGGGCTCAGTATTTTCAAGCTATTTAATGGTTCAATATTCATATGAAACAAAAGAATTTATAAATATTTAGCAGCTTGGGCTGCATCAATGTAAAACATTATGTTTCGTTGCCTTTTCAGTGTTGATTGATTTGAGATTTCTGCTTTTGATTAAATAATGACATTCTTTTATTTTGTGATCGTTTAAGTTTGTTGTCACTGATTTACTGGACTCCGAAACTCACACGTGTTCCTCAATCACACTTTATGTACTCGTGCACAAAGAAAACATGGCCTCTGTCATCAGGCTGTTCTGAAGTTTGAACAAAGAAATAGCACTTTTATACAAAAAATGACCAGTAGATATACTTGCATATTGACTAGTTGGTAACCTTATGTATGTTCAAATTCCTCATTCGCAAAATCAATCACCATTTAAACTAAGGAATCCATATATTATTAGCCAATAGAATCTCCATGCTAATGACCAATAATACTCAACAATTAGGAAAGTAACTGACCAGTAGTGTCACCCTAGAATCCTCTCTGGTCCCCTGCTGTACAAAGGAAAGCTGTGTTCTTCAAAGACCCTCCTTCAAAGGTCTTTCTTGCATAGATTGTCCGCACATTACCTGTAAAGTTATCTTTGCCTGGACATTACCTTAACCCCCGTCTTCCACAGCATCACAATCCACTCCACCAATACAGAGCAAACAAACTTTTCCTGCCTACCCTGAATTTGCAAGAAAACTGTTGCCTCATAAAGGACAGTGCTAACTTCAGGTAATATTAATGACAAGTTGTTGAAACTGAATGAAAAATAACCAATAAATGAAGAAGATACGAATACATACATCATTCTTTGCCATTCTGGATGACAATTTAAAAAGCCCTGCGATTTCAGAAGCTGGAGAACCATTCTGTTTGTTGAATTCAAGAAGTCTATCAATCTCCACTTTGTCCACCTCAGTTTCAAAAACAATTCCATTTTCATCTGAAAGAACAAAAGTCCAGGAAGATTATCTCAACCAGCTACAACCATATTTTATGCTCCAGTTGCAGCTCACCTCACCTTTCATCTAATGATTTCAACATAACCTTCTGATCTCTTCTCATTCTTATCTAGCGTCCTCTCAAAAATATTCACATCTGCTTATTTGATTTCCTGTCATATGAGTAAAAATAATCCTTTCAAACTGCCTTTCAAAAAATTATGAAAGGCATAAAATCATGAAATATGAATGCCATTGGTAAGACAAGCTATTCCTGACTGTCCTTAATCGTCTTTGAGGTGATGGTATGACAATTCCCTGAATACTGCAGTTTCTCTAGTTAAAGTTTGCAGGGAGTATCAGGATTTACTCACAATACTAATAAAGAAACTGTTACTAGACTCCCCCAACTGTGCCAGCTTCTAGAGTTTAGATGCCATAACTCTCCAGGGTGTGGCTAGCTAGTGTGGCATCTTTAAGGCTTCAGGACCTTCCCACTAATCAGCAATCATGTCTTGGTGTAAAGAATTCAGTATTTAAAGAGCACCTGAACGGAGCCTCAATGCTCAATCGTAAGCCCACGAGACATATCATCTCGTGTTTTGTTTGTGCTCAGTTCTCATTCCATTACAGTGAGAGGGTTTCCAGATGGACTCTGGAGATTCATGACCTCCAGGTTGCTGTTTGTCAACTTTCGCAAGGAGGAAGCCAGAGTCGCTCAGGACAGCCAGTTGGTCATTCTGGGGAGCCAGAACATTTTCCAATCCTAGAAAGATTCATTGGTGACCTGGGTTCTTGCCGTGGCTTCCTCACCCAATTCTCATTAGTATTTGATCTCCAGCCATCCTGGTTCCCTTCGGAGCACGGAAAGTTGACCTTCATAACTTCTCTTCTGACTGGAAGAGTCCTGGCCTGGGCCACCACGCATTGGGAACCAAGGTCAGAGATTTGCTCGGACTCGGAGGACTGCATGGCGGCATGGCCCCGCAGGAGGTGTTCCATCATCCCGCCGCAGCCAGCCAAGTGTCAGACTGCTTGATGAAGATTCGACAGGGTGGATGGTCAGCGGCCGACTACGCTATTGAGTTCCGGACTTTGGCCCAAGAGAGTGGTTGGAACAAGGAAGCCTTGGCCACTCTATACTGCCACGGACTTTGGGACAAGCTCAAGGATGCTATCACTTTGGGACAGCCAGCATGGGAACTTAGAGATCCTCACTGACCAATCCACCTGCCTCAACAACTGTCTGGCAAAGTGTAAGAGGGATCATATTAAGAGGCTGAAGACAGCTAGCCCAAACCCAGCCTCAAACCATCCTGATTCTACACCACCCCCCCGCCAAACTCGGACCATGACCAACCCTCCTCCCGCTAGGGACTCGGTCAAGCCATGCAGCTCGATTAACTTTCCGCCGAGAGGTCGTGGCATCAGAATGAAGGCTGCCGCTGTCACTGTGGGGAAGCAGGCCACCTGTGGGCCAAATGCCTGAAGCTGCAGCCTTTGGGAGAACTGATAAGACTGTCCAATATTGGGAGGACTGTGACAGAAGCAGACACCACTCCCAACTCTATGCACTTGGGCATCATGATGAAGGTGGAGATCTCCTGGGGTAATAACAGGTGAAACTTCTGTGGACTCTGGGGCAGCTGGTAATTTCCTGGACTTGGGAGCTGCCCGTCAGCTCAACGTATTGTTGTGAGAGTTGAGCTAGTCCACGCCCACATCTGTCTTGGACGGCCAATGGCTAGGTTCCGGCCAGATTCAGCATCAGGCTGTGGTCTTGCAGATGAGGATAGGGGATCATGTGGAGGACATTAGTTTCTACATCACTGACTCACCACTCATACCCCTGATCCTCAGGCACCCTTGGCTGTTTCAGCATAACCCATCCGTGGTCTGGAGGGAGGGAGAATCATTGCTTGGTCCAGTTATCGTAAGAGGGTATGTTTGCGGCATGGTGTTCCAAACCCCAGATTCTCCCTACACCACCAACCAGCAAGGGGACAGACTTCAGTGCAGGCTAACCTGAAGCCTAAGGGATCCAACTGTAAGGTCCCGACTAAAGGAAAGACTCCTAAATGAAGACCCTTGGAGCCTGTTCCCAGGGGCGCAAGAATCATCTGTAACACCTTGTTGCCGTTGCCTGAGGACACAACGGAGCCTAGTGAACCTAGGGAGGTGACTTGGAGGTCAGTTAAACCACTCCTCCCACCTACAAAGCCTCAGGAGTCGACCTTGAGGGAGGGTTCAGAAGAACTTGCAACACCCAGACCAGTCAAAGTTCCTTCCATATACAAGGAGTTGGAAGAGGTCTTCAGAAAGGGAAAGGCCTCGACTCCTCTACCACACCAACCCTACAACTGGCTATAGATCTTCTGCCTGGTACTTGTCCTCCTCGGGGTTGATTGTACACAATGGAAGAATATATAAAGGAGGCTCTCGCTGGGCATTCCAATTACTGTTAAAACTGCACTCCAGAAAAGGGAAGTATATTCTGCCATATCCTAATATATACTTTCGAAGTTGGAAAGGCTTTAGGAAACTAGGAAGTGTGTCAATAATGCAAAGTATCCAAACGTTGACCTGCCCTTGTATTCTACGTATTTATTAATCATTCTCCTTTGTATTAAGTCAACATTTTGACAGTGAAGAATGCATTCCCTGAATACTCTTATTATTAAGTGCATTGAAATTCGATCACCTCTCATTTAAAAGGATTTTTACATAGGCACAGGGATGTAAGAAAAATGGAGGGGTATGGGATGTGTAGCAGGGAACAGTTAGATTGATCATGGAGTAGGTTTTTATAATCTAACTCAAATCATGGCCTGATGGGGTCCTGCTGTACTGTTCTATGTTCAGATAATTACTTACGCCAATTTTGTTTTTCGTATCTCCGAAGATTTCATTTGTCTCTTACTTGCATTGGGTAGGGATATACAGTACATTTACCACCCTCTTTCAGTTGATGTAGCATTATGTTGCTCAATCTTTTCAGGTCTCATGGACCATTCCTTTTAATTTCTTCGCCCTTACCCCTTCCCTTGTGGTAAGTGGGAAATGGAATAAGTTTTAGCTTTTCACAGTTCTGATGACAGGAAATTGACCTGAAACATTTTCTTTTACTCTCCACTGCCAAACCTACTGAGAATCCTTGCATTTTTGTGTTTAATTAGATGTCTGGATCATACAATATATCATACCTCTTGATTTTTTTATACCGTAACATCAACACTATAAGAATATACTTTTTAGATGAGATTCTTAAGTAACACACAATACTCATTTCTTAAATGACCATACTAAAATACAAAAAAAAATGAGCATCAGGAAACTAAATACTAAATTACAAAAAGAAAATATGGAATGGATAATGGTGGATACATACCTTCCTCATCTTTATTTTTTCTACTATAGTTCATTCGAAACAGAAAGGCATCCAAAATAAAGGCAACAATAATAGTAAGCACAACCTAAATAAGAAACAATAAAAAAAATCACAACTGAGAGTTATGAAAGATAAACTGATTTTTAATCATTTAGAAAATGATTTTATAATTTAGAATATCACTTGTTGATGTGATTCTTTTAGAATGTGATAATTTAATTTTGGTTGAAAGTAAACATATTAAGATGGTGACATTATGAAATATTAAATGTCTACATCTAAATAAGAAATTAAATTCTAAATGTATTAATTTTTGAACAAAATTACTTAATAAATATTTTAAGGCATCAAAAATCCTTCCTAATATGAATTGCACATTGATAATCACATTTAGAAGCTGAAGGTGCAAGTGGAATTATAGAAATCATCATTATTTACTCAGACAAGTGCAGTTCTTCGCTTTGGGATCGGAATACATTTTTCACATTGGCAGGTTTTTTTCTTTCTCTTTTTCTCCCCCAGTTGACATTAGAAAGCTATGCACCCCAGTAGTTCTCTAAATACACAGACTGCATTCGCAGGAATCAGACTGCTCATGAAAGCAATAGGAGTTACTGTAGTCTTATATAGAGAGAAATGTATTATTGATAACAATGTTTCCCACTGCTGCACCAAGACCCCCACCTTCCCGATGCTGCATGTCCAAAATATATTTGAGACAACTTCCATTTGGACATCTTTTACCGCTATGTTTCATAACGCAGTGTCACTGAGTCAATGGAAAGAGGCAATTCATGCCACTGTGTCCAAGCCAATGAGCGGGGTCCCATCCATATGAATCCCATTTTCTAGCATTTAGCTCATAGCTCTTTATGCCTAGGGAATTCAAGTGCTCATTTAGCCACTTAAATACAGGAACTTTCCTTCCTCGACACTTCCATGCACTCTATTCCAGGTACACACTCCTCTCTGAGTGAAAGAGATCCCTCAAAGATCCCCTCTAAATCTCATACCCCTCACCGAAATCCTGAATTCAGCCTTCTGAATTCCATATACCCATACGTCAAGCCATTGCTTACCCAAATCCCACACAGATGAAAGAGGGTCAAACAAGTATTCCCATTTAATTGAGGGTGTTGGCCGGGAACAGTGTACAAAACCAACATGAAGCAGTGATACATAACATTTCAACACAGTAATTTGTTATCCAGATTCTTGAAATGAAGAGGAAAACTTAGTTTAAAAGGAAAGTAAGTTCATTTCTTTTTATGAGAATAAATTTTAGATAATTTCTATCAGATTTATGATTGTAAGCAATTAATGAATATAAGATAATTTTATTAATATTGTTCATTAGAAATTATCTTTAATATTCTAAATTATGATGACATAAATTGTAATACAGAAGAACAAAGCTACTCCACTTACCATTGTTACAATATAAAAGGTCATAAAGTAAATACGGCTCCAATTAGAAGTCTGAGACACCACACCTTCCTAAAGAGAGAGGGATGTAGTTAGCTCCCTTAGAAATTAAAATTATAGACTTATTATTATAAAATAATAATATAGATAAAATTATTATCATTGGGAAATATCCAAAGATATGAAAACTCACCATGATTATATACCAATTGTTTACGACAGTCAACTCAAATAAAGTTACTGAAGAAAAGAAATAAAAAATACATAATTATTTTCAGAGCTCTTAGTGTATATTGCCCTAGACAGATAAATAACACCCAAATCTTACTCACCAAAACTGTTCAAGATGTTATTGAAGTTATTGAGATAATAATAGCCCTGTATCAATGTTCTGTTGCCAACAGTCCGATTTTCCCAACGATAGGAATCTGCTACCATGCTATTACTGCAAAGAATGGGGTCATATTAGTGGGTCACAGAAGCTTACTGTATGTGACATCAATATGAACTAAAAGCACCCCAAAATCTAATAATTTCATTGCATGGCAACTTAATTCATAGAATTTTATTTAACATAGTAGTAACATTCAAAGATATCTTGCTAAAATGAAACATCCCTAACTCTCTGCTAAGCTACATTCTGGCTCACAGAGTAAATCAAACAGAGTTGTTAACCTACCACCAATAAGTTATTTGTTTTGTTTTAAAGGTAAAAAAGAAACTGAGTTACAGAGAAAGGTGTATAGGTTAGGACTTTATTCCTTGGAGCGTAGAAGAATGAGGAGAGATTTGATAGAGGTATATAAAATTATTATGGGTATAGATAGAATGAATGCAAGCAGGCTTTTTCCACTGAGGCTTGGGGAGAGAAAAAAAACAGGACATGGGTTAAGGGTGAAGGGGGAAAAGTTTAAAGGGAACTTTGGGGGGGGCTTCTTCACACAGAGAGTCGTGGGAGTGTGGAATGAGCTGCCAGATGATGTGATAAATGCAGGCTCACTTTTAACATTTAAGAAAAACTTGGACAGGTACATGGGTGAGAGCTGTATGGAGGGATATAGTCCAGGTGCAGGTCAGTGGGACTGGGCAGAAAAATGGTTTGGCACAGCCAAGAAGGGCCAAAAGGCCTGTTTCTGTGCTGTAATGTTCTATGGTATACTCCTTATCCCATTTAACTGCTTTAATTCATAGGGTATCACCAAGATGGGCATTTGGATCAACTTGTGAAAACAGGGTGCAATCATTTTTTTCCCTTAGCTATAAATTATAGTGTGCATAGCTCTTTTCTATTTCTCTATAAGCTATCTTAACCTAATGCATAAAAAACTTCTAATTATATAATTCTAAAGTGAAAATTTTAAGTTTATTTTAAAATATTTAACCATAGATTGTTTCTACAACTAAACTAGAACCTGTCAGGAAAAACCACTAACCCCAAAATTTCTCTCTTGAAGGATTATACCGAACTCTGATTCTGAAGGAACCAATCACCACACATTAAATCAGCAGACAATGCTATTGAGCCAAACCAGACATTGCCCTCAGCCAAGATCCACACCCTCACACTTTCCGGCATGGCTCATGATGTATTAATCAGCTGTAAAAACACAAGTTGATATTTTCCTTGCCTATATGAAGAACATGGAAACAGCTGTAGTATCCAAACTTATACTAATTGAGATCAATTAACAGCACAGGATGGGAGTCAAATCTGAAATGTTCTTGTCTGAGTAATAAATGCCGCAAGAATGCACTGAAGTGTACTAGGTATCCAAAAGAAAAATCCTAGTTTTTAAAAATCTATTACTTTTTGGTGACAACTGTACTTCTCAGTTTCTCCAGTAGGTGGTGTAATCATTTCACTGTAGTGCCTTGGTTGAGTGATACAGCACTGAACAGGCCCTGCTGGCCCAATGAGCCGAGCCACCTAGCAATCTGTCTATTTAACACTAGCCTAATCGCAAGATAATTTACAAATTGCAAATTAACCTTCTGATTGGTATGCCTTTAGAATGTGGGAAGAAACTATTCATCACCACGAGGAGAAGGTACAAACTCCTTACAGATGGCGCCAGGAATGAACTCCGAACGCCAAAGCATCCAGGACATCTTCATGGAACGATGCCTCAAAAAGGTGGCGTCCATTGTTAAGCACCCCCATCACCTGGAACATGCCCTATATTCATTGATACAATCAGGAAGCAGGTACAGGAGTCTGAAGGCACACACTCAACGATTCAGGGACAGCTTCTTCTCCTCTGCTATCCGATTTCTGAATGGACTGAACCCATGAATACCACCTCACTACATTATTTTTATTTTTGAACTACTTATTTAACTTAACTATTCAATATATATATACTTAGTATAATTAAGTTTTTTCCCTCTTATTATTGTATTGCATTGTACTGATTCCAAAATATAACAAATTTCATGACATATGCTGTGATATTAAACCTGATTCTGACACCCTAAGCTTTAATAGTGTGTGAATTGCTTGAATACTGTAGTTGTTTCAGCAAAGCATCAAAGTAGATGACATGGTAGAGCATGTTTTATGAACTTTAAATAATGCTTTATTTTTATTCTTCTCAGTCTGAATCTTTGGTCTGTCCTGTGTAATTATTGAGTTTGCTTTGAAGATAAGATATGTACTTTTGAAGTGCAGCTGTTGGTGTAATACGAGAAGTCTTCATGGCTCAAATGCACACAAAGAGCTCTGTGATAAATAACTAGATAACCTGCCTAGTGACACTAGACGAAGAATACATGTTAGCAAGGATTTCCTGAAATGGGTTGTTTTATGTCTTTTTGAGATGGGAGATAAGACCTTCAAACCCACAGCACTTTCAGTACTGTACTTGTACAGTCAAAATTAGATTTCACTATCATTTGCCCCAGACATTCCAGTGTAGCCATGCTGGTAACAGTGGCACGTTACTAGAGTCTGCCACTGCAAGCTGCAGTGGAGGTCCAGAGTATCAGGAGTTACTGAAAGGAGGATGTAACTTTATTGTGGGGAACTGAAGGGGGTCAAATCTGGATGACGAGTGTCAGGAGGTAATAGGCCTCAAGGAATAAAAGTAAATATGGGACATAGCTTAGGGAAACTCAGTCTGGTGCTCCACTGTGAAATTAGGCTGTCCCAGAAAGGAGTCATCAAGTCTGAAATGGGACTGTCTCTTCACAATGGACACTGGAAAATATATGCATTTCAGTATGGGGAGAGGAGTTTTAGAGTGAGATGTTTCTGAGAAAACCAGTGTAAGTTACAATTACATTTCCTCAATCTTACAGATATACTTACTTGCAACAGTTACGGTAGAGAACACCAGCAAAGAACTCCATTCCCACAATTGCAAATGAATAGTAGAATATCAAGAGAGTTAACCCTAAACTGGAAGGAGAGAAAATAAAAACAAATTACTTGGAGCAGGAGAAATAATAATTTTTTAAAGATTAAGAATGCCAAGTTATTGAGTCTACCTGGCCATTCTAGGAAGCAATTCAAACATTGTGTCCAGAACATCTCTGTATCTTCGTTTAATCTTAAATAATCTGGAGAACAGAGAAAATTGTTTAACAGATCACGTCTTATATTTCAGATGTCACAGTCAAAATAAAATTTATTAACAAAGTACATGTACATCACCATATACTACTTTGAGATTCATTTTTTTGTAACAAAGTAAAGGGATACTACAGAACTTAGGAAAAAAAATTCATAAATAAAGCCTAACAAATAACTAATTTGCTAAGGAAGTCTGCTTGTGCAAATAAAAAAAAATACACAGAACATGAGTTGTAAAAAGTCCATGAAAATGAGTCTGTAAGTTGTAAAATCAGTTCAGAGTTGTGAATTAGTAAGTCTGCAGACAATATGAAGATTGGTGGTGTTGTGGCTAGCATGGAAGACTGGTAAAGGATACAGTGGGATATCGATTAGTTGCAGATATGGGCAGAGAAATGGCAGCTGGAATTTATCCCAGCCAAGTGTGACGTGTTGCATTTTGGGAGATCAAATGCAAACTGACAGAAAACTTACAATGGTAAGACCCTTACTAGTGTTGATGATGTCTTGGGGTCCAAATCGTTAACTCCCTGTAAGTAGCTAAACAGGTTGAAAGGGTGGTTAAATGGCATAAGGCATACTTGCCTTTATTAATTCAAGAATTGAGCTCAAGAGTTAAGAAGTTATATTGTAGCTTTATAAAACTCTAATTAGGCCACATCCACTGTTTGCACTTGTTCAGTTCTGGTCACTCCATTATGTAAAGGATGGTACAGCTTTGGAGAGGGTGTAGGTGAGGTTTACCAGGATGAAGCCTGGATTAGAAGGCGTGTGCTAAAAGGAGAGATTGGACAATCCTGGGTTGTTTCCTCTGGAATGGTGGCTGACGGGGAGATATCAGGTGTTTATAAGATTATGAGGGAGTAGACAGCTGTTCCAGAACATAAACTAATTGAAAGAAAAACACAGAGCCAGAAAATACGTGTGATTAGTTTTGTATTATTTTTAGTGAGGCGCAATCATATGATGTGGCAGCATAATGATTTATGCCATTTACAAACTTTTACATATAACCCATATTTAATTATTTCAACAACAAATAATGTTTAATCAATTATATTTACATTAAATACACAAGACTCCTCGCTTACCTATAAACTCCAACCCAATATAGAATGCATCTTATTTTACACACACACACACACACACACACACACACACACACACACACACACACACACACACACACACACACACACACACACACACACACACACACACACACACACACACACACACACACACACACACACACACACACACACACACCTGCTATAGACATCCACTGCATAGTAAATTTTAAATTGTCCCATTCACACCTAAAGCTTTAATCACTGAGGAGGATTCCTTACTCTTGTTGGATAATGTCTTTCCTGATAAAGGAGGTCACTCTGTTTGGCAGGAGAAACTAGTGGCTCTACAACAATCTCGGGTTCAGGGGCCTGTGAAACAATATCAGGTTCCGGGACCTCCTCTCTGTGGTGGTGTAGTGCTTGTAGGAGTTGACACTGGGGCAGCAGGAAGTGGTTTTAACAGTTCTAGACACTTTTCTTCTCTAACCATTGACTCTTCACCCTTCAACCGATTGATGTGTCATCTCCAGATAATGTCAGACACAATCTGACATCAAATCCCCTTGTTTGAGGAGCCCCCAATTTGTCCTCCAAACTCGTTCTGAATATGGGTTTGAGGAGATCTAAGCATGAGTGGAAGGGACCTCCTGGAACAGCTTGGCTGGTGAGTTGTTGGTTAGTGTGCTGCATTGCAATATACAGGGAGAAATTGGCGAACTTCTGATTCAGTGTCAGTGTAGTATATCCTGTTGACATTGCACACAGTGCATTCTTTAGACTCCAAACAAATTTTGTGCCTGGGTGGTACGGTGCACAGTTAATATGTCTTATTCCATTCATTTTAGGAATGACTGAAATAGTTCTGCAACAAACTTGTGGTCCATTGTCACTGACTAAGTGTTCTGGGACACCTTCCTTGAGCAGAGGCTTCTCAACACACTAACAGTGTGCAAGACTGTAGTGGAGGCTATTGGGAACACTACTGGCCACTTTGTAGCAGCATCCATTAAGACCAAGAAATTTGTGCCCATGAATGGTCAAACAAATTCCACATGAATCCTCTGCCAAAGTAATCCAGGCCATTCCTAGGGATAGAGAGGTGAGATCATGGCATTTTTGAATGTGTTGGCATCCTGAACAGTATATAACAAACTGCTCGATCTATCCCAGACCACCAGACAAATGCTTTAATTTTGATCACACCTAGATGACCAGAGGTAGCTCCTCCAACACTTACACCCTCAGCTTGGATGGTACAAAAACTCTCAATCCCCAATTAAGGCAAACTCTTATCAAAGGCAAGTTCAACCTGGCGCTGATAAAAATAAGGGGGAAAAAAAAGTTTCTGCTGCACATTCCAGCCATTTTAGGTGGTCATTTAGACCTGAGACAGTGTGGGAATCATTTCTGCCACAATAGGGAGACTTTCGATTTGCATTTGGGAGAACCCATAAAAAGCAGTGTCCTCTTTTGTAAATTTGTCAGGTATTTCCTTTTCCAAGGGTAAATGGGACAATCCATCAGCAATTCCAGGATGTGTGCTGCTGTTAGTGGAACACCCTTCTGTGGATTGAAAATAGACACTAGTAGTTGATGATCAGTTATGAGGGTAAACTCTCTCCCATATGAGTAGTGGTTAAAATGTATTACACCCTAAACCAGACTCAAGGCCTCTGTCAATCTGTGTGTAATTTTTCTCTGCAGTGATAAGGGAATGTGATGCAAAAGCTATGGGGGATCACTTCCATCACTCATAACATGTGACATGACTGAACCTGTACCATAAGGTGAGGCCTCACAGGTAAGCTTCACTGGACGATGTGGATCATAATGTGTGAGTACAGTGTCTACCGTCACTATTTCCTTTACCATTTGGAAAGCCACCCCACACTGTTTTGTCCACAGATATTTCTTCCCAATCTGTAGTAATGAGTTCAAGGTTTCACAAGAACCTGTTATAATAATTGCCTCATCTTAAAAATGACTGCAACTGTAACACATCCTTTGGCCTTGGAGCATCCACCACTGCTTGAAATTTTCTCAACACACTTGTGTAATTCTTGTGCATCAATGGTGTGACTACAGTAAGTGATGCTTGGTTAAAAGAATTCATACTTGTTGCCTCATGCTCTGAACACATAATCTTCTAATCTTGACATTTTGAAGAAATTGTCATTCTGACCAGTAACAATGAGTTACCTAGGTAACAATGTCTGCCTGGCCGCCTTGCAGCACCTGGTCCATAGCTTTCTACCAGAGTGCAGGTGCAGATGCTGCTCCAAAAATAAGCCTATTATAGCAATAAAGCCCTTTGTGAGCATTTAGGGTGAGAAACACTTCGGATTCTTAGTCCATCTCCATCTGTATGTAGGCTTCAGCCAAGTCCACTTTGCTTTAGTGTTTTCCTCCAGAAAGGTTTGCAAAGATATCCTCTATCCTGGGCAGAGGGTTTTGATCAACCTTCAGTACAGGGTTCACAGTGACTTTAAAATCACCACAGATCCTGACAGACCCATTCTTCTTGACTGCTGTGACCACTGGTGTTGCCCATGGACTCTACTCAACTTTAGAAAGAATTTCTTAAGTCTCCATGTGATCTAGCTCACTAGCTACTTTATCATGGATGGTATAAGGAACCGGATGGGCTTTGTCAAACCTGGGTGAGGCATTTTCATCTAACACTATTTTACCCTTCATATGTTTGATTTTTCCAATGCCATCCTTGAACACTTCCGTAGCATCATCCAGTACCTTTCTTAATTCAGTTTCATTTGACTCTCTTGCACAGGATGTGGCATGCAACTGGTGGATGGATCTCTAATCAGCCACTCACAACTCCACAATACTGGCCCTCCTGTTTTTACCACATACAAGCCCATGTGGCTTGTTGGTTGTTGTTGCTCATGGTTATGAATGTCATTCCCACAGATGACATCTTTTTACCAATACAAATTCTTAATTGAATATCTGCAGGCTTCAATTCAGTATCTTTGAAATACTGTTCAAATTCATTTTCATTTTCTAGAATGACTGAAGCAGCCAAGCCAGTGTCCAAACGCACTTTAATTAATTTGCTGTTCCCTTCTGGCGTAAACCACATGGCTTGTCTCTTGTTAGTTTTTACATTTTAAAACTCAAAGCTACGGAGTCCTATGTTGCTCTTATCAGTCTCAGATTGTTTCCATCAACAGCATGCAGACTAGTGCTCTTTTTAAAACCGCAACTTGACTTTTTATCTTTATCCCTTCCCCTGTGCAGTTCATTTATTTTTGTCTGCCTGACATGCTCTTTGTATGTGTCATAATATGTTGCATTTTCCGTAAGTTTAACCTTTAAACCTACATGGGTCTCGTGTATGTGAGCCCCTGCCACAATGATAACCCAATTTGTTCTGCCGGGAAGGTTTCTGTTTAGATGCTGCAATTTTGTTCAAACTCAAATTCCTGACTGCAACTCAATTGCACCTCTGTCAGCTGTTTCAATTGACAGAGAGATTTCAACTGTTGTGCTTCAGTTAGGAGTTACTTTTGAATGCTTTCTTGTAAGACTACACAAACTAAATGCTCTCTCAATGTATCATTGAGCCCAGCACTGAACTGGCAATGCACAGACAATCTCTTCAATTCAGTCTCATAAGCTGAAATGGACTTCCCTTCCTTTTGATTCTGCTTACAAAAACTAAAGTGTTCTGCGATCACAGTGGTTTTGTTTCTAAATGTTCTTGTATTAGTTTCACAATATCAGCAAAGCTCATTTTGGCTGGTTTGGTTGGAGCAGTTAAACTTCTAAGCAAACTGTACGCTCATCCGCGAACAGCATTCAGCAAAACTGGCATTTGATTTTCATTGGCTATTTCATGTCCTTCAAAATATTGCTCAATTCATTCAGTATACATCATCCAGTTATCTCATGTGCAATTGAATGCATCTATCTTTCCGATGTAGCCAGTCACTTCTGCTTTTAAAAAAATTCATTATCACCCAGTATTAACTGTTTATAAACCCAAAAATTTCATCCGTTTTCTGTGTTTTTTAAACTCAAATGTCTCACTGCACTTCAACAGGTAGATAGTCATCTCGGATTCATTTAAAACTTTATTGTTACCACTAATTGAAAGAAAACCATAAAGCTGGAAGATGCATGTGCTTAGTTTCATTTTACTTTTAGTGAGGCGTGCACATATGACGTGATGGCGTAATGACGTATGCCATTCATGTACTTTTACATATAAGATAGATAGATAGATAGATAGATACTTTATTCATCCCCATGGGGAAATTCAACTTTTTTTCCAATGTCCCATACACTTGTTGTAGCAAAACTAATTACATACAATACTTAACTCAGTAAAAAATATGATATGCATCTAAATCACTATCTCAAAAAGCATTAATAATAGCTTTTAAAAAGTTCTTAAGTCCTGGCGGTAGAATTGTAAAGCCTAATGGCATTGGGGAGTATTGACCTCTTCATCCTGTCTGAGGAGCATTGCATCGATAGTAACCTGTCGCTGAAACTGCTTCTCTGTCTCTGGATGGTGCTATGTAGAGGATGTTCAGAGTTATCCATAATTGACCGTAGCCTACTCAGCGCCCTTCGCTCAGCTACCGATGTTAAACTCTCCAGTACTTTGCCCACGACAGAGCCCGCCTTCCTTACCAGCTTATTAAGACGTGAGGCGTCCCTCTTCTTAATGCTTCCTCCCCAACACGCCACCACAAAGAAGAGGGCGCTCTCCACAACTGACCTATAGAACATCTTCAGCATCTCACTACAGACATTGAATGACGCCAACCTTCTTAGGAAGTACAGTCGACTCTGTGCCTTCCTGCACAAGGCATCTGTGTTGGCAGTCCAGTCTAGCTTCTCGTCTAACTGTACTCCCAGATACTTGTAGGTCTTAACCTGCTCCACACATTCTCCATTAATGATCACTGGCTCCATATGAGGCCTAGATCTCCTAAAGTCCACCACCATCTCCTTGGTCTTGGTGATATTGAGACGCAGGTAGTTTGAGTTGCACCATATCACAAAGTCCTGTATCAGTTTCCTATACTCCTCCTCCTGTCCATTCCTGACACACCCCACTATGGCCGTGTCATCAGCGAACTTCTGCACATGGCAGGACTCTGAGTTATATTGGAAGTCTGATGTGTACAGGGTGAACAGGACCGGAGAGAGTACGGTTCCCTGCGGCGCTCCTGTGCTGCTGACCACCGTGTCAGACCTACAGTCTCCCAACCGCACATACTGAGGTCTATCTGTCAAGTAGTCCACTATCCAATCCACCATGTGAGAGTCTACTCCCATCTCCGTTAGTTTGTGCCTTAAGATCTTGGGCTGGATGGTGTTAAAGGCACTAGAGAAGTCAAGGAATGTAATCCTCACAGCACAACTGACCCCCTCTAGGTGAGAGAGTGATTTGTGCAGCAAATACGTGATAGCATCCTCCACTCCCACCTTCTCCTTATACGCAAACTGAAGAGGATCCTGGGCGTGCCTGGTTTGTGGCCTCAGATTCTGTATTATCAGCCGCTCCATGGTCTTCATAACGTGCGACGTCAAGGCAACAGGTCTGAAGTCATTCAACTCCTTTGGTTGTGGTTTCTTCGGTACCGGGACAATACATGATGTTTTCCACTGTCTGGGTACTCTTCTCTGTTCCAGGCTCATGTTGAAGATGCGCTGTAGTGGTTCTCCCAGCTCAGTCGCACAGGCCCTCAGTAATCGTGGGGAAACTCCATCCGGTCCAGCCGCCTTGCTGGTACAGATCTTCCTCAGTTGACCTTCCACCTGTGCAGCCGTAATCCTGGGCGTGGGCAAGGTCTCCTGTGAGTGGCTATTTTCCTTTGAGGGAAGTAAGCCTGGTGTGGATTTCTGCGGTGAGGATGAGATTGAGCTGTCGAACCTGTTGAAGAAGTTGTTCAGCTGGTTCGCTTTCTCCACATCTCCACTTATGTTCGCCTCCCGCTTTGCACCGCATCCGGTGATGATCTTCATCCCATCCCACACCTCCTTCATGCTTTTTTTCTGCAGCTTTTGTTCTAGCTTCCTCCTATACTGCTCCTTTGCCCCCCTTATCTGTACTCTGAGTTCCTTCTGAACTCTTTTAAGCTCCAACCGATCACCATCTTTAAAGGCCCTCTTCTTCTGGTTTAGGAGGACTTTGATGTGACTAGTGATCCAGGGCTTATTATTGGGATAGCAGCGAACAGTTCTAATAACCCATAATTATTTAAGTAACAAAGAATGCTTAATCAAAAAATATATTTACAATATTGCTCATATATTACTGAAATATTAAATACACAACAACATCTAGTATCTTTTTCTTAGCATTGAAATGTCTAATATTAAGGGCCATGTATTTGAGGTGAGAGAGAATAAGTTCAAATGAAACGTGCAGGAAAATTATTTTTTACACCGAGAGCGGCAGATGCCTGCAATGTGCTGCTTGGGTGGTGATGGAGGCAAATATGGAGAGCTGTTCAAGAGGCTCTTAGAAAGGCACATCAATGTGCAGGAAATGGACAACTATGAACATTGAAATTTGTTTAGTTGGGTATTTGATTATTACTTTAATTAGTCAACAATGTGAACTGTGGGACTTGTTCCTGTGCTGTAGTGTTCTATGTTTTGACTTTATAAATAGTCAGTTATCCTTATATCACTTTCCGTGTCTTCCGTCATAAGCAGTTTTCAATGCCAGTTTTACATTTTAGTGCGAAGACAACAATTTGTGCTGAAAACTTCAAAGGATGTACAAATATCACCCCCAGTTTTGGCTATAATTTGTGTTTATAGTTCAGACATTAAGAATCCAAAAGCAAAGTTAAAATTACAAAAAGAGATGCTAAGTGCATTAATTTCAGAAGCAAGCACGTTTTGTTGCAGTCTAGCTAGATTTTAAAAGAAACCGGACCAGAAAAGTTGTCTACCCGGAAAAGATAAATACTGTACAAAGAAATGGTTACTGACCTTAGCAGCTGAAGTGGTCTCAATACGACAATGAAATAGAATGGTTCCATATCAAATGCTAGAACCACTATTCCAACAAAAGCAAATATGGTGACCAGGAAATCAAACCTAAAATATGAAAGACATATGACATCAATTGCTGAATGTATACCAAATAAATTTTATTTCAAGGCAAATATCATCTCAAAACCTGTAGGAGGTATACCTTTATGCTCAGCAGATGGCAACTGCATTATCACTTACAGTGTATCAGTAATTTAGAAAATGGGATTGGGAAAAACTGGGATTGATATAAATAAATCTGTTTCTGCACAGATGAAAATCAATCTAATGTCAAAGAGATAAATAGTCTGCTTTTAAAGCAAATTAGGATATGTAATGTTAAAAAAAAGATTTTTATGGTAGTAAATTGAAAAGCAGCTAGTACTTAAACCTGCTGAGTTGCTTCTACATTAGATTCAAAATTAGCCCAAAAAACTGAACCTAGCTTCCTAACAAATGATGATTATGTTTACTTGGAATACATATTTTCTGCTGAGCACATGTGATTAGTGCAATTTAACTGAACTCTCAAGACAGCATGCCATTTAGCAATGTGCCAACGCCATATACCTAAGGTACATTTAAACTATGTCCTCACCTGGCACCCACAGTGTTATCCAGCGCTCCTTCTCCTACACTTACACAAACATTTGGCCTCGTTAGTAGTTAGAGCACCAACTCAGATACAGGTGTAAATTGAGATAAATACTTAAAATGACATGTCAAATTAAATTAGATTGTAAAGTATATTTCCAAGGAATGAATAGTAAATTTAAAACAAATTAATCTTTTTCATATATGGTAATTATTTGTAATTGCCTTCTAAAGAAGTAAAACTTCGTAGAATATTTAAAATCATTTGGATACTGGATTGGCTGTTTTGACAAATACAGCTTGATGGACTAAATGGTTTTAGTCACAATGTTGAGGAAGGCCACTTTGAAACTCCTCTCCGGAAGAACTTAAATATGTAGCATCTAGCAGCAATTTCTACTGCTATGCGCTTTAAAACTCCTAAAATGCTAATCAAATAGCATAATACTTTCATGCATAAACTTAATATGGAAGGATAAGTGAAAGAAATTCATCAGTATACATTTCACCCCAAACAAAGCTTCAGATGGCACAGCAGAATAATAATGCTGGTGCATAGCTGCAGAAATTTCACCACCTTATTGCTTTGTATGAACGACTTTTATCAGCTGTTCATACATTGATAAAAATTTCAAGTTTAAAAACCTGTTTATATAAAGTAATCCTGTTTACACTTTTACACCAATCTTTAAGAAATTGGATCCAAACTTTCTGGACTGAAGATGATTACAGATGTTTCATTTTGTATGTCGCTTGGTATTTCTTTCATACTCACAGATTCCATCCAGACGTAAAATATTCAGATGGTCCTAGTCCAGTAATTTTCAGCAGCATTTCAACCCCATAAACTACACAAAACATAACATTACAACCACTGTATGAAAAAAGTATGGCAATACTGAGAATAAGTTTGAATGCAAAAAAAATGACCAGATCAACCTGAAGTTTGAAGAGTCATTCATAAGTTTTCATTTTTGCAAATGTTTTAGCAGGAATGCCACTATTAAACCAATATAGGTATCAAATTACATTACTATCCTTTTAGCAGGTTAATTTATAAATAGAAATAACTATTTCCTTCTATGATTTTCCTAATCTTCTGTCCTTGTTGCAGCTTAGAAGTTTACAGGCGTGATCTAAATTTCAAATTTTCTAATCTGAAGTGGATTCTCAACCATAATCACATTGAATGATGGAGCAGGCCTGAAGGGTGCTTTGAGAATCCTTGCTTTTATTTTCTATATGTCGTTCCATTATTTTCAAACTCAATCCCTCATGTTTAACACCAATGCTTTCAAATGTATCTAAGACTAACACACCAGTATCACAATAAGAGAAAAAAGGTATAATAAAATAATGATGTCGTAAGATAAATTACACTTACTTTTTTAAAAACTTTTTTTATTGTGTTTTCAAATAGTTACAGAATAAAAGTGTGTGAAAAAGAAAATATGTGTTACCCATCCCCCCTCCACTTACTTGTGAGAAATACAATGTAACTCCAGGGCACAATTCTAAGGAAAAAGGCACCATCTACAAATGAGAAAATGCCATCATTCCATAAGGAAACAAAAGAAGGAGTATAATTTCAAACACACAGTTGTATACAAAAGAGACAAATATTCAATATTCAAGAAAAATTTAAGTCATACAACCATAGAATTGTACATCATAGAAACAGGTCATTTAGCCCAATTTGTCCACATGGACCTTTGTATTAATCCCATCTCCCACAATGTGGTCCGTATGTAGCCTTTTATACTCAGGCAATTCAAGTGCTCATCAAGACACTTCTTAAATGCAGTCAGGGACCCATCCTGGAAATCTCTCAAAAATTTCACCTCCTCTGAGTATTTAACATTAAGGCAATCCTATGTTTGGGAAATGGAAATCCTCCAGTATGATAATCCTAATTTAATTGCATCTTTCTGATATTTGCCTACATGTATGTTCCTCTGTCTCTTGTTGACTGTTGGGAGATTTGTAAACACCTTCAGCAAAGTGATGACTCCCTTTTTGTTTCTAAACTATATTCAAATGATCTCATTTGAGGATCTTTCTGAGGTATACCCTCTCAATACTGAAGTAATGGAATCTGTAACTAAACAGTGCAATACCTCAACCCTTTTCATTCTCCCTCCACCTTGCCTGAAAAAGATATATCCTGGGAAACTGACTGCCTGCTCTGTCCTTCCTTAGTCAATATCTCGGCCATGGAAACAATAAAAGAGTTGTATACTGCATACATACTTTGATAATAAACAAACCTTTGAACCTTTGAGACAATTATTAATTAAAGTTTTGAGTTCATCTACTTTACCATCATAATAGATGCAATTTAGCTTTGAATTTTCTTGATGTACACCAATTTCTAAAAATAAATGGATTTCTTACCAAATTAACTTTTTTGTATATATAATTAATGGTGCTAATCAGCCATCCATAATGAAAACATTTCTATTGAAACCTGGATTTCTGTTAAGAACTGAAAATCTAGGTGCTAGCTTTATGCACCAACTGTCAAGTCAAAGATTGATCCCATATGCAACAAAACAGGTTCAATAGAAAAGTCTACTTGATCATCTAACTCTTTATTTAGTAATCCTTTCAGGTTAACTGGAACAGATGTTAATGTAATCTTCCAGTTGAGCAATAGTTAAGTACTTGGATAAGGAACATAAGCCAACAATTATCCAGGATTCCAACATGATCCAATCTTTTCTGAAGACCAGTGATAGTCATTGACCATACAGAGGTGTGGATTATATGATGGAACTATGATACAGCTCTGTGAATAGACTGCTTAAAATATGTGCAATGCTGACAACCATATTAAGTGGCTAAAGGGATCGGAGGTATGGAGAGAAGGCAGGTACAGGGTTCTGAGTTGGATGATCAGCCATGATCATACTGAATGGCGGTGCAGGCTCAAAGGGCCGAATGGCCTACTCCTGCACCTATTTTCTATGTTTCTAAGAATGAGCATGAATACAAGGTGCTAGAGAATACCTAGGAACTGTAGTGCTTTTGAAGAAAGAAAACTGGCACAAGAAATACACACAAAGAATTGCAGTCTTAAGTTTATATATTAAACTTAATTGGATAGTCTGATCACACTTATATATTTTCTGTCAACATGAATATTTGTGTTTAAATACAAAGCAAAAACAACAGGCTGTTATTGCAATGAATCCAGTCCATTGCTCAGGCCTGCCTCCAACATTGCCTGCTCATCAGCACGTACCTTTCCTAGGCATGGTGGACTGAATGACCTAGCCATCCACACCTATTAAGAGTGAGCTCTGAGAGTTCACCAGGTTTTGTGAAGTGCGCTGCTGAGGTTCTGCTTCCGAAGATTTTTGAATGATATCAGCATATAACCTGAAGCACAAGAGGTCCCAACACCTGAGAACACAGTTATACTAAGATAAGGAATGCTTACTGTTCCATGTCCAGACTGCATTTTGGTAAATCTGATCACTTGGTTGTCATTCTTCTACCTGCATACAGGTAGTAGCTAAAGAGCAAAGCTCCAAAGATTAGGACAATAAAATGGTGGTTAGGGGAGAAAGAGGAGTGGCTACGGGATTTCATCGAGTTGGTGGACTGGGCTGTGATCAAGGGCTCATCTGTGGATCTGAATGAATACACCACGGTTGTCACAGACTTTATTGAAACAGTTGTAGATGAGTGCATCCTCACAAAATTATTCAGAGTCTTCCCCAATCAGAAGCCCAGGATGAACCAGGAGATCCGCAATCTGAGGAGCAGATCAGAGGCATTCAGGTCTGGTGACCAAGAAAGGTACAAGAGAACCAGGTATGATCTCCGGAAATCCGTCTCATAAGTGAAGTGGCAATTCTGGACTAAACTTGAATTAACAAAGGATGCTTGACAGTTGTTTCAGGGCTTGAATACAATCACCTCTTATAAAGTTATATCTAGTGAAACAGGCGATAACAGAGCTTTGCTTCCAGATGAGCTCAATGCCTTCTATAATTACTTTGACCATCAAACCATGGAGGAATCTTCACGAACTCCCACATCCCCCAGTGATCCTGTGATTTCAGTCTCGAGGCCAATGTGTGAGCAGCTTTCAGGAGGGTGAACCCATGAAAAGTGTCTGACCCAGATGGGGTATGAGACCAAGTACTAAAGACTTGTGATGATCAAGTAGTTGGAGTGTTCAATGAGATTTTTAACTATACCAGTGCCTAAGAACAACATGGTAACCTGCCTCAATGACTATTGTCCAGCTGCACTTACATCTACAGTAATAAATATTTTGAGAGGTTGGTGATGAAACATATCAACTCCTGTCTGAGAGGCAACTTGGATCCACTCCAATTTACCGATGACAGCAAAGGGTCCACAGCAAATGTCATCTCATTGGCTCTTCACTCAACCATGGAACATCTGGATAGCAAAGATGCATACATCAGGATGTTCTTTATGGACTACAGCTTGGCATTCAATACCATCATCCTGTCATAACTGATCAATAAGCTTCAAGACTTTGGTCTCAATACCTCCTTGTGCAATTAGACCCTCAATTTCCTCACTTGCAGACCCCAGTTTGAATTGGCAACGACATCTCCTCCGCAATCTCCATCAACACAGGGGCACCACAAGGCTGTGTACTTAACCCCCATTCTACTCACTTTACACTTATGGCTGTGTGACTAAGCACAGCTCTAATGTATTATTCAAGTTATCCTACGACAACACTGTCGTAGGCCGAATCAAAGGTGGTGATGAATCAGCATATAGGAGGGAGATTGAAAATTTAACTGAGTGGAGCCATAACAACAGCTTCCTACTGTCAGCAAGACCAAGGAGCTGATTATAGACTTCATGTGAAGGAAACCAGTGGGCCATGACCCAGTCCTCTTCAGAGGATCAGAGGTGGAGAAGGCAGCAACCTTAAATTTCTGTGTTATTATTTTGAAGGACCTGCCCTGGGCCCAGCACATAAGTGCAATTATGAAGAAAGCATGGCGGTGCCTCTACTTCCTTAGGAGTTTGTGAGGATTCGGCATGACATCTAAAGGCTTTGACAGACTTCTATAGATGCATCTGAGGCCTCTGTCAGTCAGAGTTGACCATAGATATTGTGTCCTAGCTGTCTAGATAAGCTCTTGAACCAATCAACTTCACTTGTCTCATCAGTGAAATGCTCACACAATCTGTGAGCTCACTTTCAAGGACTCATTCTCTCATGTTCTCAATATCTATTTCTTACTTATTATTATTATTATTATTACTGTTATTATTAATACTATTTTGTCTTTCTTTTTCTATTAGCACAGTTTGTTGTTTTTTCACACTGGCTAAACACCCAGGTTGGTGCAGTATTTCATTGATTCTATTATGGTTATTATTCTAATATTGATCTATTGAGTATGCTTGCAAGAAAATGAATCTCAGAGTTGTATATGGTGACATATATGTACTTTAATAATAAACTATGTCTCCAAATGTCATTATTCTAGAAATTAACAATTATAAAAAAATGAGCCAGATTTTCAATTTGGCTTAATATACATTACTGTGCAAATGTCTTAGGCTAAGGTGCCTTAGGTGCCTCGCCTAAGACTTTTGCACAGTAATGTAGTAATTTTATGCATTGCAATGTACTGCTTCTGCCACTGCCGCTCCTTCTCTGCTACCTGTCCCACACCCCTCCCATGGTGCTCCACCCTCGTCATTCCCACCATTCTTTGCTCCTGCCAGATTTACAAACTGACTCTCTGCTCCACGTCGACAAATACAGTACTGTGCAGAAGTCATAGGCACCCTAACAACTAAAATCATTGAAGTAAAGTAAAAGAAATTCCAACACTTACTTGCACTGTCATCTTCTTAAGAGTCGGAAACTCCACTCAAATGAAAGAGGTAGCCATTTTTACCTTACTCATCCCTGACAAGAAGTTGAGATGCTGGGTATGAATTGTCCCAACCTTTTCCTATTATGATAGTCTGAAATGAGCTGAGCTATTAATAGTAGATAACCACCAGTTGTATATAGAACTGCTAGTTCTCACTCAGCTCAATTCAACTCATTAAACAGTTCTGACTAAAGCAGTTACAAAGATCCAGGATCAGAGTAGGTCTTGATACCTTTAATCATGAGTGTCTCTGCCAGTATCCAAACTCCATTTACAGCAATTACAACATCTGTAATTGAAAGACAGATTTATTTTAATCAAATCTTCATAATTGCACTTTTTCAGAAAGCATGTAATTAATTCTGTAATGAAGCTTGGGGGATTGGCTAAAGATTACAATTCACTCAAAAGTAGTATTTTGAATAATATCTGTAATTTTTATCATGTTATAATGTTAATACAATGCAGAAAAGTCCTTTGCTCTTTTTTTCTAATTATTCTTTCTGAAATCAATAAAAATATTTGGAAAAAGATTAGAACATGAAAGCATCATAATTTAGGTAGGATCAACAAATTTCATTTATTCTGTGACAATGCATTCACATTTCCACAGATGAAACATATCTGCAATCAGAGTTTTGAGAAGAACTTATTTTGCATCATGAAGATAGTTTTAAATACAAATTATTCAGCGTGAATCAAATAGTATAAACTGAACAAGGAATATATCTACTCACACATGGCATATTGGAATGCTTTGGACTTCACAAGGATATTAATACCTATAAAAACAAAGAAGATTTATCATTCACAGCACTCATTCATTTATCAGTCTCCAGATAATAAAATGACACATGGCATATTGGAATGCTTTGGACTTCACAAGGATATTAATACCTATAAAAACAAAGAAGATTTATCATTCACAGCATTCATTTATCAGTCTCCAGATAATAAAATGACATTTGCATTATGATTTGAGGTTAAAACTATTCAAATTATATTAAAAATTACTACACAGGAATTGTAGGATCATAGCAAGTAATGATATAGAAGGTCATTTGGCATACTATATCACATGCTGGTCTGAAACAGTTATTCAGAATGAAAAGACTTCCCCTTCCCAACTCTCTCTCTGACCTCTCCAAATTCAGCCACTTCAAGACTCTGCACTGATGTTACCTGACTCATCAGATATTTCCAGCATTTTCTGTTTTTAAGACATTTCAAATATTCAAAGAGCATTTTTCAAAACATAACAAACAGTTTGGTCTTCAGCATTGTTTACATGAAAATGTTGTTCTGAACTCTACTTTGATCCTCTACCGATTACCTTAAATCAGTGCCCTGATTAGGGAAATGGGTCCTTTCTGTTAATCCGAACTAGGCCTCTAATAATTTGATTGCATCTTGGCTCCTGTACTCTAATGGAAATAAGCTCCAGTAATATTGTACGTTAACTTTGCAGGATAACAAATTTTGGGTAATAAATGCAATTTAATTTAATGAATGCAATAAATAATAGCAATTTTAACAAATTCTAAAAGTGAAATCTTTAAAAATGCAAAATGATATTTATTTATCTTGGGCTGAGATATTTATATTAGACATAATATTTTAGTGATTAGCAACTATTATGTAAACAATGAGACCAATCTACAGCTTCATAATTCATTATGATCTACAATATATTTACACTTGGAAGTAAATTGAAATTAAATGAACTAAAGGTTCTTAAAGATTATGTGATAATCCTTGTATTTCCAAAATATAGGATATCCAACAAATCTAATATCAATAGATCTGCCTCAATAAAAGTTACCTTTAAAAATAAGAAATGGAGTATGTGGGAGGTCATAAAACCAATAGTCTCCACTTCTTTTTGCCTAGTGGTGGAAAAGCAATATCAAACTGTAATCAATTGAAGTACATATTTGTTTTACATTGTTTAACAGTAGCTACTGTTAAGAAATATAATAAATAAGTGATAACTTATTGAGCTATGGATAACAATTTCACATTCCCAAAAGCTTATGTACAAAGAGTGTGGGTGGAAGAAGTGATTGAACTATGTAATGAATCTAACGCTTGACTTGGGCTTTCTTCCAACCAGAGCAATGGGAAATATATTCCATTAAAAATGACGGATTGAAAATGCTACAATATAGTACTGTGCAAAAGTCTTGGGCACACGTGTGCGTGTATATATATAGCTAGAGTGATTAACACGTTTGCACAGTACTGCATTTGTCTATGTGGAATGGGGAACGAGTATGTAAATCACTCCCCGCTTTGCTGGTGGAAGCAAAAGATGTTGGGAATGGTGAGGTGGAGCGCTGCGAGAGGGGTGTGGGACAGGTGGCAGAGAAGGAGTGCCAGGCGTGTGGGGTAGCACAGGTGCAGACACACCCAGCCCTGAGACATCAGGAAAAGTCATTTGATTCCAAACAATTGTTTGATTGATCGTTACAGAATGTCTCTCTGGTGCTTCCCGCTCCCTCCACCCTCCCATTCCCTTTTCCCAACCACAATTCCCCTCTCCCTGCCCCCTTCCCACTCTCAATAGAGACTCATATCAGAATTAGGTTCATCATCACTCAAATATGTCATGAAATTAGTTTTTTTTTATACATGCAACAGATAAAATTACTATAGTACTTTGCAAAAGTCTTAGGCATGATAGCTATTTATATGCACCTAAGACTTTTGCATAGTATGTATTTCAATTAAATAAGGCACATTGTATGTCTACTAATTTAAAAAAAGGAGCCAAAAATACATAATCTACCCAGGGTCTTCCTATTAGATAAATTAAATATTTAACTATAAAATATAAAATTGTTGATTAAGTTTATAGCACATTTTGGGAAAACAGTAAGACATCAGCACTCTATTATAAGCTTAATAATGTAAAAATTGGATTTTACACTGATTTTGCATCACTTTGTTGAAGGTTAACTATAAGAATTAAGTTGTAGTGTCGGTAAGATGCACATCTTTACAGTTTTCCAACATAAACAATCATCCAGGTCAGAGCTCAGTTCAGAGCGACATAAAGGCAAATTATATAATTTACACAATACTTACTTTCCATTTTAATCCAGTAACTTCATAGAAGTTGTAAAAATCTTCTATTCTGTAGAATATATATATATTTAAACAGATAAATTGTTCATATGCTTGTAATCTTAGCAGGCATAGTTGATACAGTACATGTTATAATATGGCACTGATTTGGAAAAAGAATCAAATATTCAAAAAAAATTTAAAGTTAGGACATAATTCCTGAAAGTCCTTACCCAAGTAGCTCTGTATTGCTTTTCTTCAGTGCTTTGAAAAGGAGATATTTATCTCTAGCACTCATTCTTGGATTATAGAATCTCATCAAGCCCTCAAACTGTTTGAAGGAAATGCCACTAGGCCTCTGGAGTAAAGAATATAACATTAAAATATATATGATTTATGTCCTTTACTGTGCACTGAATTTCTCTGTGAGGCGTTGACATATAAAACTTTAAAGATCCATGTTCATTCTTCATTCTTTATGATGTTCAAGATCTCGGGAGACAAGCAGCATTGAACACTGAAGGTGCTTTCACTCCCCCTTGGTTGGTTATGAGCAATAATCTTCAATTGCCAAGAAACACTTCTTCATTTAGAAAGATTATATGGATATGATCAAGGCACTTGCCTAAATAATAGGCACATAAGTATAAGAATGGAAGATATGCTTGCATGGAATTGATCATTGCTTACAAATGGTACTAAGCCACACTTCTTTTTCTTTTTTATAAGATTTTTACTTATCTCTCTGATGAAAGTTATTGGTCATGACAAGACCATGCGTAAAGCAGGAGGATGTCTATACAGGGGGGTTAGTTTATGCCCCTCAGAGACTCGGCCGAGGACTTTTTAAACAGGGCAGAAACTAGTTTGGCCTTTCTCATTGTTTCAGGATTAGATCACTGGTGAGTGGAAACATGCTGGTTCTGTATTAAGCTGTGAGCTCAGGGATCACAGGGGAGTTAGTGAGATCCAGACTAACATGTTCTTTACAGCAAAACTCACACCATAAAGACTGTGCTCCTGTTTGGCCTTCTAAATAAAGGAGTACCCGCTACATCACTTATTTGCCTCTGTGAGACTTGATAGCCAGGTCAATGACAAAGTCTGAGTTTCTGAGCCACAACAACAGAGCAACATTTGGGATTATCGTTACTGCAATTGTTTGTTAAAGATCCTGCCAAGCCAAATCTCAAACAACATGCAGAGGAATGCAAGCTGCTTCTGTATGACTTTAAAATGGGATCGTGGCTGCACAGCAGGTGCCACACAGGCTTGACGGAATTAGGGCACAGTCCATTGATACAGACATTAAGAATAAGTCCTCCTCAGCTATATGGCCACCACTATACTCACACCTATTAACTTATGCATTCAAGTTGTTTCAGGTACAGGGTGTTCTTGTTTACCTCCTCTGCCTCCTTACCCAATCCATTCACCCATTTTTCCTCTTACCCTTCACTGCTCCATTCCTGAATATCGTTTTCTTTGGTGTAACCTCCAACCTTTAATTTCCCACTTCCCCCACCCCCTTGTCCCGCCAATCCTTTATCTCTGCAGTCATATCTTAGACTTAGACCATAAGACATAGGAGCCGAATTAGGGTATTTGGCCCATTAAGTCTGCTCTGTACTGAGTCTTATCACTTAGTCCCCTCAATCCATCTTGGTCCAGACACCCTTCCTGTATCTTTCCTCTGAATCATTGTGCCTTCTCTCACCACCACTTCTACCTACCAATCCAAAACCTCTCCAAGCTTTCCTTTACAGTCCAGCCTTGTGAAAAGCTTGGGAGAACTTTATTGTTCTAAGTGGATTGAATCCTTGGGTAGAATTTTGGCTGGTGGTGCCTGAAGATGGCTGAGCAATTTCTCCTACAGTCATGGGGCTAAACAGACTGAGGCCTGCAGTTTGGCAGGGATCACTCCTGGGCTTCCTCCAAAAGCTTTGCAAAATTTGTGGACACCTGTATGAGGCTGCCCGAGGTTGGAAGTATGCGGATTCCTACATTACTCTGGGTGATTTTTGAGTCCCTGTCCACGTCACCCTGGCTGACAAAAATTGTTTTCTCCTGGTGAAGCAATTCAAGACTCTGTCATGAGCAGAAATATTCATTCAGCATTTTAAAAAGCTGTTCTAATAATGATAGGTACAAAGTATGCAAGCCCTATGTGCACTATTCATTTTTATATAGGGTACCATTATCACTATGAACTACTTTTTTAAATGTAAAATACCACAGACTTAACAAAGCTGACCGCAAACAGTAATTCATTATATATGACCCCAGTTGGGATATTTCTGAAAGTATTATACAGAACTTCTCCAACACTCTAATACTTAATCTACAGATGATACTGCACATTGGCATAAATCCATTAAAATGAATTTTAATATTCTATTATTACCATCACTGAAATACTGCCTCTTGGTATGAATTTTTGTGTCACTTGGTTGAAAGTAACAAAAGAATTGCAAGTGATTTATATAGGGTTTATGTACAATAACAAAATAGGTTGGCCACTTCCTGCAGGAATATGTTTACAGATTTGTGCTAAGATTTTCTACAACAATTATATTGCTAAATTATAAGATTAATCTTCAGATATATAAGAAATCTTTCAGTTATTTATGTATAAAAGTGCTTGTACAGCACTTACCCGTTTGCTGACCAGAAGGTTGAAGGCGTGCTCTATTGCTAATCGTTTGTGCAAAAGCAGTGATTTGAATTTCTTCTTTTCAACATCATTAAATGTGTCAAACACCACAGCAAGAAGCTGGAAAATTTTGGTCAAATTACAATTTTAAGACAACTTTTATAAATCAAACGAGTGCTGTCTAACAAATTCACAGTTTGCTTTTCATGTCTTTTGAACTAATATTATTCAAAACATACCAGATTCATGATGAAGTAGAGTTCGATGGATAAGTACACAATAAAAAATACACAGGACCAAGCATTTTTGGAATAAGCTGGCATCATCACATCTGGAAAACTACAGAATTAGTTATGTTTAGTAGAGGTAAAAGATGACTGTTTTACTTTTAAATTTAACCCCACTTTTCTCCTTATTTCATCCCAGGAATAAGTGACTGTTGATAGTTCAATTAAAAGAACACATACTTGTGGAATATACAAAATAGTTCGCTTTGATGGTTGATTCTGGATTGTCTGATGTTATTTAAATGTAGAGGTATTGTAAACTTTATCTTTCTTTCTCCTGAGCACACACTATTTCATTCAAAATATTCAAAAGAAAGCTTTCCATCCTTAAGCAAAGGAATCTTGAATCTCAGTCTAGCATTCTCACCACCTTCCTAACTGAGACAGTAGTTAGTACAAGCCTGAAATTAAACCTCAGACCTTTCCAGTTTGTCAGGCTGAAGACCATGTTCTTATGCAAGAAAAGGAAGGGAATTTTTCAATTTTACAAAGCTAAACATAGATCATAGAAATATTTAAACCACACGGGACGTATGCGGGTAATTTCTTAAGTTACTGTGAAAAAAATTGGTTAACAGGGTGGAGATACGTCTCTACCAAAAGAGGTGTACGGCACACCTTCGCTCCTTTATCTTTCAAATCACCCTTGGGCAAGGTGTAGCACCTTCTTAGCCCCCTCGATCAAGTCATGTGAAGCCATGGGAGCAGGTGGTGGACGGTTGTGTGAGCGGTTTGTACATATCACAAGTCATGATTATGTGACCACTGACACCAGGCATTCTCTGAAGAGTATTGATAATGACTGGGGACACCCCTCTTGTAAAGGCAATGGCAAACCACTTCTGTAGAAAAATTTGCCAAGAACAATCATGGTCAAAGACCATGATTGCCTACGTCATACGACACGGCACGTAATGATGTTGACTGTGAAAAGTCTTGCTTCAGCTGACTGAAATACCTTAACAAATTATGCTTCTGGCTTACACTGAGAAAACATTTGCTATGATATTAATTGACAATTGTTCACTTAATATGAATTGAACTAGTATCTAGCAATGAAAAATAAAGCTTCTTTCTCTACATGACACATTTCCCTGTGAGTAATAGTGTTGAGAAATACAATTATTTCTATTCTGCTCCAAGTTGAGTTGGTGCATTAACGTAGACTCACTTAGCTGTAGTTAGAAGAACGAACAAGCTGACAAGGCTGTCTTCTGGAGTACTAAAATACTGTAAGCAAGAAAAAATAAAGCATCATCTGAGAAGCTGAATCCTATATTTACATTATAAAAACAAAACTTCATAATTTTACATATTCTTTTCAGTTTCATATAGTCCATGAAGAAGGAGGTCTGGCAAAAGAATATGTGCCATACATAGAAAAAAGGTACCAGCTTAGGTGGACGGCTTGGTCAGCATAGATGAATTGGCCCAAAGGGCCTGTTTCCATGCATGACTCTGTGACTCTCTAACCCATGAGCAGGAAGGTGGTTGTGGGGACTGGGGCTTGGGACCAGGTTAAGCAATTCAAGAATTGAAAGCTCAGGGGGAAATTGAGGATGAGTATCAGAGGAAGCATAATGGTGAGGGTGTGCGACTTGCAGCTAAATACGAGGGGTGATTGATAAGTTTGTGGCCCAAGGTAGAAGGAGTCAATTTTAGAAAACCTAGCACATTTATTTTTCAGCATAGTCCCTTCCTACAAGTACACACTTAGTCCAGCAGTGATGGAGCACATGGATCTTGGACCTCCAGAAAGTGTCCACAGCAGGGGTGATTGATAAGTTCGTGGCCTAAGTTAGGAGGAGATGAGTTATATAGCTCTCTTTACATGCACATGAAGGTCAACTCTTTGAATGATTATGCAGAAAGTTTGGTTAATAACTCATCTGCTTCTACCTTAGGCCACAAACATCAATCACCCCGATGAGTTATTAACCAAACTTTCAGCATAATCACTCAAAGAGTTGAACTGCATGTGCATGTAACCAGAGCTGTATAACTCATCTCCTTCTACCTCAGGCCACAAACTTATCAATCACCCCTGCTGTGGACACTTTCTGGAGGCCCAAGATCCGTATGCTCCACGACCGCTGGACTAAGTTTGTAAATGTAGGAAGGGACTATGTTGAAAAATAAATGTGCTAGGTTTTCTAAAATTGACTCCTTCTACCTTAGGCCACAAGCTTATCAATCACCCCTCGTATATTTGCAGAACCTACCTGAGTCAGCTTCACAGCACTGGACTGTGGCCTGCTCAGGAAAAAAAAATTTTAAGTTGCATTTCTACAAAGAAAGTATTGCAATGAAAATTGGTAGTTCTGAGACCACCAAGGATAGCTACACCTCAAAACCAGATGGAAGAATTCACCCTACAGTACAATAACTGAGTTGTGCATGGGATGTGAAAGTTGACAAGAGTGATTTAGAACCACATGTGGCCAGAGATCAGTTCAGCAACATTCTACTTCATGGGGAAAAAAAATTTTCAATGCCTAGCATGGGCAAATAAAATGTTATACATCATGTTTCTAGGTCAGAGGATCAGAACACTTTGAAAACGTTTGCTTATCTGAGAAGTCTGATTTAATTTTGTTTTGAATAGATGCCCAAAGTTGAGGATAGTGGTTTTGGAAATAAATGTTATTTATTTGGATTTTCAGAAGGCATTTGATAAATTGCTTCAAAGTAGACTGACAGCTCAAATTGAGCCTTGTGGAAGTGGAGACAAAATATACAGTTGGCTTGGAAACTGACTGCAAGGATCAGGGAGAACAGGGAGAAAATATAAATGACATAGATCTGACCTGAGGCATTGCACAGGATTTGTCACAATCATTAAAGAGGTGCTAAATCTTCCAATAAATAAGCATTAGATGGCATTGCAAGTAGTATAAATGGAAGTGTAGAATAGAAAGTAATAATGCAAGAAAGGGGGAAAACTGCAGCAAATAAATGTCAGTATTGTGAATAAAATTAGAAATGCTGGATACACTATCAGGTCAGGAAACATTTGTAGAAATTTCATCAATTCCAATGCTACCTCAATTTCTTTCTGCTGTTGCTCCTTGACCTGAAGAGCATTTCCAGCATTTAGTTTTTATCCTGGATTTTAGGTATGTGCAGCATTTTTCTTTTTAATAATGGTGATCAAGAGGTCATCCACTGGACCTAAAATGTATGTCAGAGCATTTTTATAATTGCTACAACCAGGGAATATCCAAAGTGATTTAGATGTCCATACCCAAACCATTAAAATTCAGAGATGCTTTCAGAAGATACATTTAAAATAAGAATGAAATAGTGATCTCAATATTTGATCTGGAGTCAGAAGATGCAAAGCTGTACAAGTGCTGGTTAGTCCAGATAGTTTCCATTGTTGTGTGTTCAATTTTTTTAGATGTAAAGGGAAGTTGATAGGATAAATAAAATAAATAAATTTTCAAATGTTGGAAAGTATAGGATGATGACGTACAACACAAAACTCAGAGCTATCTTGGTGAGGAGATGATTCTATAACCAAAGGGTGCTAGAGGTTTGTTAATGGCAGTTGCTTAAAATGGTGGAACAGCAGTTAGTTCTGCCTCTGCTGTACAGTTCCAGCCATCCAGAAGTGATTCTGACTAGGCACTGTCTGTGCGAAAAAGAATAAACAGTCAATGTTTTGGGCGGAGACCCTTCTTCAGGACTGAGAAGGAAAGGGAAAGAAGCCAGAATAAAAAGGTGGGGGGGAGGGAAAAGAAGTTAGCTGGAAGGCGATAGGTCAAGCCAAGTGGGTGGGAAAGGCCTCCTCCACCTTTTTATTCTGGCATCTTCCACTTCCTCCTTTTTAAACACATAGTAAAAATATGAAACAATGTAGGTCAAGTTATGACGAATCAAAAAAAAAGCTCAGGGATCTTTTTTTAAACTAGTGCAATATAGCTATACAATCCTGAGAACTAACAGGCAATTTGACAATATTATAGTAATTGTACAAAAGTCACCAGGATTATTCTACTAGAATGTTAATCATAGGCACAGCTAGTGTAGCGTACTTGAATAAAAAATACAGAGGAGACTAACAAACATTTTTGTCATTAGCTACCATTACTTACTGGATCCAATGGATTGGCAGAAAACAAATAAAAACCTATAGAAAGAAAAGATATGGTGTCACATTCTGGAAGACATAATAATTACAGACTCGCATCCTGAGATGTAAACATATTTGCAGGATGAAGGCCAAAAGACTTCATGCACTTAACGTTTTCCCATTCTTATTCTTTCCTTGCTTTCTACATTATGGTGGCAGGTACAAACAGATTTGAAGTTAGCTGCACTGGAGCTGGCTATGCGACAGAGATAGAGCTTCTTCATTCATTTGGAATATACTGTAGAAATCAGAATATTAACATTCACAGCTGTTAAACTATCTCTTCGCATTTTGAGTTGTTGTACCTATACGTTATTTCAATTTCTGAAAATGTTCAATTTACAGTCCTGGAATTCTACCCTTTTATAAACCACAATTAAAGATTTCATTCACCGTAATGACTCAGATTTTTCTCATTCACATCAGATATCTTACTGATTTAATTCCAGATCTAACTACTACTTTATCATGGTAACATTATATACCTGCATATTACATGCCTGCAAATGAATCAATTCCATAGATAGCATCTCTGTCATCAGTCCACTATAAACTTTTTCAAGTTTTGCAAGATTCCATAACTTTGCTGAAACCCTATACAACTTATACTTCAATCCTTATCCACTTATCTTCTTTAAAGTGGAAAGAAAAGCTAACTAAGCCATCATAATTTCCCAATACATTTTCCCTGCATAGAAACCAGTCAACAGGAGCTTCAACATGCATTAAAAGCTCCACCCATAAGTGATATTATCAAGTACATCCTGGAACATTTTCAGTACTGATTAAGAGCTTTTGCTATAATGCTACTATGAAATCTGCAAAGGATTACGATTGATTCTTTCCATAGAATATGAAACTGCTATACCGACAATCCCCTTGTTACAGGGGTGGTGTTTGTATTCTTAAGAAACAGTGCATAACATAATGCAAATCTGTGTCATCTGTGCATTCACCAAATATAAATTTGAAATAAGTAAGTTTTGCTTATTTGTGTTTTAATTTAATTTTATTTCACATAAATTCTATGAGATTGAGTATTTGGTAGTATTTGTAAATTCTGGAAAGTCAAATTTCCTTTATATGAATGATTGTAACACAGTGGTCAACTGTATATTTTTGCTAAAACTAACTAGAGATTATTTAAATTGGTGTCAGGAATATTGATGACAGGGGAAGCAGTTAAATGACACCTAGAGTATCTTCTTAGAAGACCTATAAAAATCTCAGACACTTCTACACTTTTTGAAAATAAAAAAATCAATTAATGTTCATTGGTTGAAAATTCATTTTTTCTTCTGAAAAAGGCTCACTTTTCTTGCAAGAATCTTGCACCTCAGTCTCTCAGGTAAGTGTCACTGTAATCAGTGAAATCTGATTACATTTAGTAACTTAGTTTTGGTGTTATTACAATTTAACAATCACATGCAACAAAGAGATTGCAAATTTCATCCTCACTAAATGACACACCTTCCATTCACATATATTATTGAAGTTTGTCCCAATCATCTATTGAATATTTTGAATGAACATCATATTGTTCTTCAGTAAAAATTCTCACATAGTTGCCACTCAGCCTCGTTAATTTAATTCCTCTACTGTTTAATTTAGCTCTTCATTTACCAAATAGCTTCTCTATATATGCTGTTGCACAAAGTGGATAATTTCTTTAAGATCTATGCTTAATAAAACTTTTCCCAATCAAAATTCGACAATTAAATGTCTGATTAACACGTACAAACAAGCTGGAGGAACTCAGCAGGTCGGGCAGCATCCGTTGAAACGTTGACTGCTTGTTTCAATGGATGCTGCCCAACCTGCTGAGTTCCTCCAGCTTGTTTGTACATGTTGATTTGACTACAGCATCTGCAGTGTACTTTGTGTTTATTAAATGTCTGATTAATTATTCTTCATATTTTGATACTCAATACAAATAATGTGTGCTTAACATACTGTACTTGGATTGCATTAAACAAAACAAAGATAGAACATTAATAAAATAGCTAAGAGCTTACCTAAAACAGCAAAAATGACCATGAAGAATAGTAGGAGTGATAAAATGTCGATAAAGGGAGGAAGAGACTGGAAGATTTGGCGCAAATTTCTGGAAAATCAGAAAATAAAAATATACTTAGAACTGATTGTACCTTACGTATAATTTTAAATAAAGAATTTATGCAGGACCTTAAGAAAGATCAATTAACCAATTTGATTTCAATAAGATGTAGACTGATTTTATCAAGAAGGCACAATCATTAGAGATATGACATGTTATTCAAACGGAAATTTCAAAGATTATATAGAATGTTATAACTTCAATATAAATACATCCTCCTTCTACCCTGTGAAGCAATTCACCTCCATTAATTAAATAAAGCTTTTAGTACTTTAACCCATCTGGAAGAAACAATGATGTTTTATAGATTACCCAATTCAAATATAGATTGACGAAATCTGGCTTCACTTTATGTACGTATATAGCTCATTATAATAGTTAATGTTAACGTATATAATATAGTTTCATTTTATGTAACCTTAAGACACATTAACTTGTACAATGTAATTTTAACACATAACAAAATTGGTTCATACTTCACCAAATTTGTTCAGTTGTTACGTTTACTCAGTTTCAGCAACTAAAACAAAGATAAGTTTTAATTTTGTTAGCCAGAAAGAACTACAATCTATAAATCAGTGAATTCAAATGAATCAAGGATAGTGGAAGTAGACAACCAATTGTCTTTGTTTTTGCCATGTTGTTGAAGAATGGAGACTGCCATTTTGTGAAGCTGCTCTGTAACCTCCATTTTGTGAGTTGTCTTGTGAACTAGTTTTGCTCAATAATAGGTCTATCAAGTGTGTTAAAGTGGACACATTGATGCACCTGATAAACTATTGAACTAATGATCATTTCCAAATAAAAAGTTATTTGTGAGGTGTTCTTTGATATGATAGAACATGCAAGTTTATGAATACGGACATCTGTGTCTGACTTGAGTAACTCAAGCCTAGTAACAGCTGGTCTGCTCTAATTCAGAACATAGAAACATAAATTACAAGTTGCCATTTGTGAGAAGGGCAATAGAATGATGCTGGCTTAGACCAGAGCCAGTGGGGCGCTAACACATTTTAGCCAGATAGGCCAGAGCCAATGAGATGAAACACAACATTTCAACTGATAAGGAGTGTATAAAAGTGAGAGGCTTTGAATATAAAGCAGTGACAACTCTCTGGAGACCAACATCATGGATGTGGAGATCACACTGGGACCACAAGGAATGCCTGGATAGTGGTGACACTTTTTTTTAGGTATTACCTTTTCTCTTCTTAGACTGCTCATGAAGGGTCAAGGAAACTTAGAAGGTGTGCACACAGGTATTCATTTGTGTAAATTCACATGCGAGCCAATAAAGGTACTTGCTAATAATACAAGATTCTCTATGTGCCTAACTGACCATTACTATTGGGGGTTAATCCTTGTAACAATTCAGATAATCCTTGTATTGTTAGAGAGAATCATGTGCCAATTCTAACCTTAATGCAACATGAATAATTCAGAATAGCTGAAGCTCACAAACCATTTCATATACCTAAATAAAAGCTACTACAGGATCTTGGGCACAGTAGAACAAGTGAATTAAATGAATTAAATTTAATTATATATGAATTAAACATACTTACCATATTCCCTATGATTGCCATGTTTACTTTGAATGATCAGAATTAGAGAAGAAATGTAAAAGGGGAATTCCCTTGGAGTGTATCTTTGCAGTACATACAATGCAGGGGTCTCACAATGCTTTCTTCCTAGACAAATTACTTGCTGTTTCTTACTTTCTCCTCTTGTTTTTACTTTATTTTCAACCAATTATCGTGGCAGGAAAGCAGAAAAAGATCAAGCCTGAACTTTCACTTGAATCATCAAAATATACGAATACTACTCAATACCCAGGTGCCCAACAACTCAAGGTAACCATTATTTCCACTGTTTCTTACTCCGTCTAGTTAATTAGAGTTCCACATAAATCCAAAGGGAATCCTTTAAGTCTGAACTTCTATTTGATTGAATATATTTACTTCTTGCCATTTTCTTATATTATAATTCTATCTTTTATGTATTTATAAAGGAAACTCCCAAAGTAAACAAAAATAATGTCTTCCCTCACTAATAACAAAATAAAAGTAAGTAGTAAATGAGTAACTTTAAAGTGGGAACTAAATTATATTCATAAGGTTAAGTCTAATTACCCTTGCCCTCTAATTTTAAATCACCTGATTACTGACTAATACAGACTGATGTTGAAGCATCTGCTTTCCAGGATTTTGTTCTAGTTAACTTTAATGACCATATTTAAATATAGTGAATCATCTCTAAGGGACATCAGGTGATTACACTGATTTAATTAAATTTGATCATTCATAAGAAACAAAACATTATCATTGAGAATTTGTGAGCTGTCTCTATAGTTAAAGTTTGTAAAAACAAAGACATACACTAATGACTTTGAACTTACCTTCTCACTGCACCACAATATCTGCAGTCTACCAGAAAGATAGGTCGCAAAGCTCGTGTCACCCGGGCATGTGAGGTCTGTCTGATTAATACCACAATGACTTCTACAAACTGTACAAACAAGACTGCACTCTGGAAAAAAATACCACATTGGAAACAAGGTTAAATATCTCAAAGCAGAGAAGCTAACAAATAAATAATTTTGTGATTAATGTAGTAACAGCATTTACTAAGTTCTTGTAAGAGGGGAAAAAATTACTCCATTTTTGCAGTGTAAAGTCCAAATCTACTGGAAAACAGTAAAGTAAAATATGAAGAAATACCAATTTGGGAGTTATGTGAAATATATGATCTTTGACAAGTTAGCTCTATAACTGATCAGTCTTGAATTTCTTTGAGATATCCTTACACAATGACAGGAGATTTGGGGCTATAGGTCAGGTATTACTGGGAATTTATACATTAGAATAATGCATGCTGTTACGCATCATTATTAACCTGTAAAATGTAGGCAACTTGCAGGGTGAGAGAAATCTGCCAGAATTTCAGCCTTGTAGATGATGTTGCTTCCCCATTTACCAGCAATCACTTGTTCTCCCCATGAGGCTTCTCACAGAACTTAATGCTGGCTGTGAAATTGATGAATTCTAGACATTATTGGTCCATATCAGTCCATGGCCTCCTCTAGTACCATGCTGAGGCCATTCTCAGGTTGGAGGAGCAACTCCTCATAGTCTGTCTGGGTAGCCTCCAACCTGATAGCATAAATATTGCTTTCTCTAATATCCTGTAATTTTCACCCTGCCCCTTCCCTCTTCTTCCATTTGTCACTCTGGCTCCCATCTTATCTTTTCTCTTCTCCTCACCTGCCTATCACATCTCCCTGGTGCTCCTCCTCCTTCCCTGTCTACCATAGTCCACTCTCCTCTCCCATCAGATTCCTTTTTCTTCAGCTCTTTACCTTTTTCCACCTATCACCACACTCTCCCCCCAGCTTCACACTTCATCTCCCCTCCCCCTTTCACCTACCTTACCCTCAGCTGGCTTCACCTATCACCTTCTAGATCGCATTCCTTCCCCTCCCCCTACCTTATTATTCTGGCTTCTTCCCCTTCTGTCCTTATTATCCTGTCCTGATGAAGGGTCTCACCCTGAAACGTAGACTGTTTATTTCTTTCCATAGATACTACCTGACCCGCTGAGCTCCTCAAGTACTTTGTATGTGTTAGTTTGTGTCTAGCTTGCAATCAAAATCCTGGCAAAGATGTGATTTAGAATCCTCAGTTCTGGAAACCCATGAAAGGAATATTTCAAATTATGGAGTAAATTATACCCAGAGGTTAGCTATTTTTGTAATCTTAGTAGGTGATATATTTATGTCTATTTTGTCAACTACACTCCTGTCAAGTCAGGAGCCAATAATTTTGTGAATATAACCAGCCTCAGCGCCAAGCATTGGACATACACATCAAATGCAAATTACACAGATTTATTTTAGAACATCACAATTTGGATTTTGCTGAGATGACACAGCTTGGGCCTATGTGAGTTTCTATAATAATACCTTTGAACATAACCATTTATTTCTATTTCTGCCATCAATTCATCTATCTTGTTATGAATGTTGTATGCATTCAGATATAAAGCTTTTATTTTTGTTTTTAAACATTTTTTATTCAAACTTTATTTGTAGGTGTATTCTTCAGTCTGTAGGAGTTGCATGCTCTGTCGTTACTTGTCACACTTCGGTTACCATTAGCCATGTTGCTAACCTTCACCATCAACTCGAGCTTAACTTTCAAAATTGTCCCTTATCTGAGCCCTAATATAACATCAAATAAGAGAAAATCAGCAGATGCTGAAAACCTGAGCAAACCACACAAAATGCTGGAGGAACTCAGCAAGCCAGGCAGCATCTATGGAAAAAAGTACAGTCAACATTTTGAGCTGAAACCGTTCGGCAGGACGCCAATAATATCACTAACTATTCAATTTAAAGCTTTACAGAACCTACTTATTTGATTAACCACACCACTAGTCCTAGCTTGATTCAAGCAGAACCCATCACAATGTAATAGCTCACTTCTTCAACGCACTGGTGCCAGTGTGTCATGAAACACAACTTATTTTCCCCCACCAGTTTTAATCCACATACTCTCCGATCCTATTGAGTGCAAGCCAATTTATACATTGTTGAAGTGATAATTTGAAATTATTACCTTTTCATTCTGGCTTCATAATTTAGAACTAGTTGCACAAACTCTCTCAAAAAAACTTTCATATTCACGTCAAGTTCATTGTTACCCATGTCAAGCAATAGAGGAAATGGCTATAGTGGGGAACTGGAACTAGCTTAAGTAGGCTTTTTTTTTGTCTGAGGCATGGGGCCAAAACAGACTAAACAGTCTCTTCAATGCCAGAATTATTTTACAATTTGAAAATGTGCTTTAATTTAAGTTGCAATGGGATGTAAGATGACTTAGTTTACCAAATGGAAATTATAAAACACAAACATACAAGTGTACATGATCTAAGAAATAGTCTGTTATTGCTGCCTATACAAAGCAGTGACCACTAAGTTAGCATATGTCACAAGGGGATTGAGACATAAAAGCATCTGCAGATGGCAAGCCCTAGAGTTATCACTATAGAAAAGAAACACTTACTTTCAGCATAGTTCTTTTATGTCTAATAAAGGTATGAAAACCCAACCACCTCATCTTCATAGCAAGCTCAAACACCACTGTGAGAAGTGCAAGTAGCTCCAGTGTGGCATGCACCTAATCAAACAAAACAAATTTTATTTATATAACATAGATGGTAGGTTTATGTAAACAACATTAGTTTAATAATTGCACAATTATATTCAATACTGGTGCTCTGTAAAGCTATGTCCTCAGCCTTATACACTCCCTATCATTTTAATCCTTATACACTGTGAGGCCAGATTCTACTCTAACTCGATCTACAATTTTGTGGGTGACACAAACGTAATGGGCTGAATCTCAAAAGGTGATGAGATGGAGCACAGGAAGAAAATAAGAAGGCCCAGTGGCATGGTGTCATGCCAACAACCTTTCCCTCAATCTCAGCAAAATAGAAGAGCTGCTTGTTGGCTGCATGTATCCACAGTGCTGAGGTGGAGATAGCTGAAGAGCTGTAACTTCCTGGGTCTGGACATCACCAGTTGCTTGTTCTGGTCCAACCAAGCAAGTGTCATGGCAGAGAAAGCACACCAGCACCTTTATTTGCTCAGAAACACAGCATGTCCCCATTGACCCTCATCAGTTTTCATAGATGCATCAGGGTTTGGTATGGTGATTACTCTGCCAAAGAACATAAGAAATTGAAGGCACACTATTTAGACCATCATGGAAACCAGGGTCTCCTCCACGGACTCTGTTCACACTTCTTACTGTCACAGAACAGCAGCTATCATAATCGAAGACCTCTTCACCCTCCTTCCATCAGGCAGAAGAAATAAAATCTTGTAGACATGTCTGACCAGCTCAGGAACTGCTTCTATCCTATTTGTTTAAGACTCTTGAACAAACTTCTTATATGTTAAAGACGAGCTTGACAGCACAATCTACCTCGACATGGCTCACACAGCTTATTGTCCACCTGCACTACACTTTCTCAATAAATGTAATACTGCTTTTCCCTTGTGCTATATAATGTACTCATGTTTTAAAATTACCTGTATGAGCGGATTGCAAAACTAAGCTTTTCACTGCATCTCAGTACACGTGACGAAACTAAACCAATGCGAAAACAAGTACTTAATAAAAAATCTTGAATAAAAAAATTAAGGCAGAACTTCTGAGCAAATACTGAAAAGAAATAGGAAATTAATATTCTGATTATTCTGCAGAATGAGTTTCCATACCATACTACATGAAACAGGATTCAAAGTTCCCTGAATAGCATGAACATTAAGAACAAAATGTTCCTCATAGGACACCATCAGAGCCTGGACTCTTTTGTATGCATCAGTGTCCAATTTACAGTGTGTTTTCTCAGAGTTGGGCTATATTTGATTTCTGTATATGAAGCCTCAAAATTAGGAATGCCATTAAACTAAGCACATGCTGTCCAAATCAAAACCAGCATCATTTTGTCAAAGACAAAACCACAGAGTCAATGTAAAGTCTGAACATGGGACAACGTAACTAATGTATTTGAAGAGGAAGATAAAAATCTATAATGAAAATGGAAAATGCCAAAAGAAATCAGAAGGTCAGCATCTGTGTGGAGGATAAAGCAGCACTGTAGTTGGGTGAACATCCATGGAAGGCACTTCCAGAAAGCAGGTGGAATCTGTATACAGATCCTGTGCCAGGTCAGATCTGTTGCCGAATGCACAAGCTCATTCGTTTCAATGGAAGTTTTACAAGTGTGTGGAGCATAGGCAAAAGTAGGGCAAGTTATAAAGTTTATTTCAATTATTTGTGTTTGAAGCAATGTTCGAAATGGTTTATGATTTTATGTGCTTTAAGATTTAAAAAAAATTCTACAATTGTAGTTATCTTTCATAATCATAGAGTGCTTTTGCATATCAGAACAGGAAGTATTCCAAAGATTTGACAGATGGCAAAGCTAAGTGGGTGTAGCTATGTGATTATCAGTGGTGTCATGGATATGGCCTTATCTGGCCTGCACACTTAAACTGAGTATGTTGAACATGGAAGTGCCAATCAATGTACAGGGTTTTGCCAAATGGATCACACTATTCTTTTCTCCAGCAACTTCAGCCTTATACATTCATACTAATGGACTATCTAGAGTGTGAGCACAGGCAATAGACATTAAAACCTGGGCCATTCAGTTTGGAGGCATCACTATTACAAAGGGAAACAGATTGACACGAATGAGCAAAATGGAGCTTTATCTGGGGATATGCAACTCCTCCTACTTTTTCCAATAAAATTAAGTCAGATTAATCCTTCACCAAAGAGAGCAAATACTCTGGAGTACAGGGGGTTTAGACATAATTAGTAAGAGCTGATGCACATTCAAGAAGGTGTTTACGGTGCACCTCCACCAGTCTCCTGATGTTGGTGGTAAGTAGACAGCTGAAACGCAAGGCGGCACATAAGCAATTGATACACCAAGAGAACTTCCTTAGTGATCTTATTTAAAGCAGAATCTGAGTTTAGGCTGAAACAGGCTAGATATGGGATTATGTAGCTTTTATCCTCTCTGCTTTTTTCACTGGTCTCTCTGTTATTATGTATAACTTCCAACTACAACTTCATTGCTGCATTTGATTGTTCTACTTGCCTCTCCTTAAAAATGTTGCTTTAGTCATTCAGCATGGAATTGGTACTGGATCTTTTATAGGGATCGCGTTATTTTCTTCCTGCCTTCAGCCTAAGAAGTCTCAGAATGAATGTAATGTCCTGTGACTCTGTTATGTAGTCTCTATAATGAACAAACCTCATTCTCTCATCAGAGGCCTCCTTAGTTTAATTGTGATCCAACCTACTCTAATCTAACATTCCCACTAACTTACAGTATCCTTTAATACTCCGCCATTCTAATCTCTATGTCCCCATTTTCCTGGATATTTAATGACCCTCCCAGTCTGCTCATCCCTCACTCTGCACAAATAGTGTGAGACTCTTGGAGGGAGACCATTATTGCGCTGTTGCCTCCACAACCTGCTATTGCAGCTGCTGCCTATTCTGGAAGTCTAAAAGGAAACATCTGTCAAGGCTGAGAACACTCCTGATGTCCTACTATCATTAGATGTAGGACCAGGACTGGATAGTCCTACTTGCATGAGGATTTGGTTAGACCCCATCCCTGTTATTGTGAACAGCACTTTGGCCTACAATATTTGTGCTAAACATGATGCCAAATTAAATGAATTGTTCTGTCTGAATCTGACCCATATCCTGTATTCCCTGCATATTCATGTCTCTCTATCAGCCTCTTAAACACTACTGGCTGCTACCACAACTCCCACCAGTATGCAGTTCAAGCACCTAATACTTTCTGTGTAAAACTTACTCCACACATTAGCTTTGCACTTTTCCCCTCTTACCTGTCCTCTAATATTTGAAACTTCTACCTTAGGAAGAAGATTCTATCTACCCTACCTATGCTTATCATAATCTTATAAACGTCAATCAAGCTACTGACGCTCCAGAGAACACAACCCAATGTTCAACTGTGCTTAGGCTTGGAATGAAAACTCATAAAAGACATATTGATTCTGATGGGATGCAGTGCAGATTTCAAGCAATTAAACTATGAGAACAGGTTTTGATTGCCTACAGGATTGAGTAATAACTTAAAAAAACACAAAGGTATCCCCTTCAGCTCTTCATGCCTGTTCTACCTGTCCAGAAGATAATGGCTGACCTTTTACCTCAGTGCCACTTTCCAACACTATCCACATCCATTGTATCCCTTCATATCCAAAAATCGATTGATCTGTATAATAAAAATGAACACTCTATTTCAGATCCTGGAATGGGATTCAATAGAATAGCTGGTGAGGGAATCCACAAAAAGGAAGTATAATCTTAAAATTATAATAATCTTTAAAAAAAAAAGTGTCTTTTTACTTTAAATCTAAGTTTTCTACAAAACTCCTCTTTCATTTGTTCCTTTGGTTTTCTGCCTAGTCTGATTTTCTTTTTATTTTTGCCCATCAGTTTTTGTCTACTCAAAGTTAAAGTCTGTTCTTAAAGGCTCATCAGGCCGGTGCTTATACCAGTTTCCGTGGCGTGAAGCGACTGAGAGTACGAGACTCCCCAGAGACCAGATAGGATGGCAGTCTATCACGAGGTTAACCCCCAGCATTTTCAGCTGGGTGGACTGGAACAGTGTGTTGTTAAGTGCCTTGCTCAATGACACAACACACCGCCTTGCTGGGGCTTGAACTCATGACCTTCAGATCGCTAGTCCAACATCTTAACCACTTGGCCACACGCCACACTTTGTCTACTCTGTACCTTCTTAAAACAATGCATGTTGAGGTATCTTCTTGTATGCAATATTTGTGTTTGTGTATTGCTATTTCCCTTATGTTCTATAAAACAGAACAAGTTATTATATTAATTATGTTTCAAAGTCATGTTCTCCTCAATTCCCATTACTGTACAAAGTTAGGTATCTCAGTGACCACAAAAGACAATTGATAGTTCCATACCACTATCTCATACAACTCGACTGAGCCAAGTTTATTTGTATCATTTAACATAATATGTTTTACTAATAAGAGAGATATCCTGCATAAACAATTCAAGCATGATAAATCAATAATGAAAAAGTATGTATAAAATAAAACTGAACCAATTGTACTTTACAAGAAAACATACATAAATGTCCAGTCGGAGTGAGGGAACAGCTGGCGCCTCGCACATTGAGAGTATCAACAGCAGTAATCCAGAAATCAACTCCATCACGTAGAATGTGTGATTATGCACAAAGAGGTAGGCTCCAAGGGCTTTTTGATCTTTTGGGTGTGTGAAAAACTTGTCATTATTTTCTCCCTCCTGAAAATGATAAGAAAAGAGTTGTGAATAACTTGACATGTTCACAAACAAGAGAAAATCTGCAGATGCTGGAAATCCAAGCAACATACAAAATGCCAGAGGAACTCAGCAGGCCAGGCAGCATCCATGGAAACCAGTACAATCAACGTTTCAGGCTGAGTTCTGCCGAAAGATCTCGGCCCGAAATGTCAACTGTACTCTTTTCCATAGATGCTGCCTGGCCTGCTGAGTTCCTCCAGCATTGTGTGTGTGTTAATTTGATATGTTTTCCAGAAGGGGTGCAAGAGAAAATAGAACTCCTTATAGCATTACTACCAGGTGATATGTAAGCTGCACCAAGAACTTCAACCTGAAATATTTTTCAGCAGTTACCCATCACAACTAAATATTACCTTTACTTGGGTTTGGTGCCAAGAAAACTCAATATATAAAGTCAAGACAAGTCAAGTCACTTTTATTGTCATTTCGACCATAACTGCTGGTACAGTACATAGTAAAAATGAGACAAACTTTTTCAGTACCATAGTGTTACATGACACAGTACAAAAACTAGACTGAACTACGTAAAAAACAACACAGAGAAAAAACACACATCAACTACACTAGACTACAGACCTACCAAGGACTGCATAACGTACACAAAACAGTGCAGGCATTACAATAAATAATAAACAGGACAATAGGGCAAGGTGTCAGTCCAGGCTCTGGGTATTCAGGAGTCTGATAGCTTGGGGGAAGAAACTGTTACATAGTCTGTTCGTGAGAGCCCGAATGCTTTGGAGCCTTTTCCCAGACAGCAGGAGGGAGAAGAGATTGTATGAGGGGTGCATGGGGTCCTTCATAATGCTGTTTCCTTTACGGATGCAGCGTGTAGTGTAAATGTCCATGATGGCGGGAAGAGAGACCCCGATGATCTTCTCAGTTGACCTCACTATCCGCTGCAGGGTCTCGCGATCCAAAATGGTGCAATTTCCGAACCAGGCAGTGATTCAGCTGCTCAGGATGCTCTCAATACAACCCCTGTAGAATGTGATAAGGATGGGGGTTGGGAGATGGACTTTCTTCAGCCTTCACAGAAAGTAGTAACGCTGCTGGGCTTTCTTTGCTATGGAGCTGGTGTTGAGGGACCAGGTGTGATTCTCCGCCAGGTGAACACCAAGAAATTTGGTGCTCTTAACGATCTCTACCGAGGAGCCGTCGATGTTCAGCGGGGAGTGGTCGCTCCATGCCCACCTGAAGTCAACAACCATCTCTTTTGTTTTGTTCACATTCAGAGACAGGTTGTTGGCTCTGCACCAGTCCGTTAGCCGCTTCACCTCCTCTCTGTAAGCTGACTTGTCGTTCTTGCTGATGAGACCCATCACGGTCATGTCATCGGCGAACTTGATGATGTGGTTCGAACTGTGTGTTGCAGCACAGTCGTGGGTCCGCAGAGTGAACAGCAGTGGACCGAGTATGCAGCCCTGGGGGGCTCCCGTGCTCAGTGTGATGGTGTTGGAGATGCTGCTCCTGATCCGGACTGACTGAGGTCTCCCAGTCAGGAAGTCTAGGATCCAGTTGCAGAGGGAGGTGTTCAGGCCCAGTAGGCTAAGCTTTCCAATCAGTTTCTGAGGGATGATTGTTTTGAATGCTGAACTGAAGTCTATGAACAGCATCCAAACGTATGTGTCTTTTTTGTCCAGGTGGAGGGTGATGGCAATGGCATCATCTGTTGAGCGGTTGCAAAAGAGAAAGTGTTGAACTGATTAATCATCCTGACCTTTGTTCAAGGTATTGCCAAGCTTCGTTATTTTTATAGCTATTTTTAGATTAGGACACTTAAAATTGATTATCTAAAATATCTACATTTCAGAATCCTGGTTCTTACATCAAATACACTGAACTTGTTGATGGAAGTTGGTTTCACAGCCAGTTTTTCTGATGTCTGTAGGCTTAGACTTTACATTTTTTACCATTCCATAAATTAGATTCAATGTTTCATATACTAGCATACCACTGTGTTGAAGATCTGTCATCTTAAACTGAATAGTCTATATCACGGTCAGGATTAGTCATATGGCAAGTTATTGTGTACACAGTAACATAATGAATGATAATAATAAACTAGCTTATTGCACTAAATAGGGCATTATTAAAGTAAAATCTACATGCAACACTGATGAACATTCTGTAGTCTGATGAAGACTTGCACTGTAGTTATTTTGTATGTTGTAATAGAATGAATTAGTTTTGTAAATTAAAATTGCAACACATCTGTTAGTTGACTGTTCTCATGTATCTCATTCTATGATGTATACTTCATGTGTGTTTTTTTGCACACTTCAACTAGTACTTCCTTCTTCACGACATTGCGAAATGTTTTTCGTCAATTCCAATAACATCAACCAACATTGTTATATTGTTTTATCTTCCCTTTTAATTAAAATTTAGAACCGTAATTATCTGAGGATCAGCACCCTCAGGTGGTGCCAGGTTATCAGGTTTTCCATGCCGTTGAATGTTATTACTACTAATATCCCAATGCACTTTTATTCCCCTTTTTTCAAACATGTTGCATAATAGTATAATATATTTTTCATGAAGCCAGTGAGCTTAAAGGGAGCAGCAGGTCAAGAAGAGGAAACATTCAAGCATTACACACCCTGGTTCTGCCCAAAACCTAAGAATTGCATCCTTGTTCCTGGTGTCAACACTGACTCCAGGTGACCTTTTAGTTACACTCAAGTGGAAAACTCTGTTTCCGTGAATATATTTGCCACTTTCTCTCCTGCACAGATACCTGGGTATCTTTACAATAAAGTGGACAACTTGTTCATTCAATTCAAAGGTCACTGCAGGGAAAGCTACCAAACTTTCTTTTTTCAATTGTTTCTGCATTTCCAATTCTACATTCTCTTCCACTCCTCCTGTAGCTCTTTCTTCTCATTACAATTGCTCCTGAATGTTGCTTCGCCAATCTTAATCGCATACTATTTTAATCTGCATCATCTTTCAAAGCTTTCTAAGTAACAAAGGGCATTGATTGCCTTACAATTATACTACAGTAAGGGTAATTTAATGAAGGTGTCATTTATACATCATCTCAGTTCTGCAGTGTCCTTTAGTTAATAGCAAAATCAAATACACATATCCTTGTATGATTTACGTATCAATACACTATTCTTTAATCTTTAATTGATTAAGCTGACCTTCCATCATGCCTTATTATTACAATGTTGTAACTAATTGACATAACAGCACTATTATGGATTTCATGAAAGGAAATATCTACGAGGACTGGAACCAGGGGTTTGATCAAATTTTGAGAAGAGGGGAGGGAGTCCAGTTTGGTTGCAGCCAGGGAATACTGAGGCGCATAGGAGAGCCAGTTGGGGCCACGGGGCTGGTCAAACTGGAACCTTTTGAACTGAATGGATCTGAGGAGTTGTTTAGGTCAGGTTGGTTGGAAGCTGAGGTTGGAGGGGTTGTGGATATGGACATCCTGTGATATGAGAGAAGAGTGGTGCCTGCTGGGGAAGGAGGGGTCAATAAATAATTGATAGATAATTCAGGGAAAGAAACTGAGGAGAGCCAATAAGAAATTAAATTGAAAGTAATCTATTTGGGTGTGTACAATCACAAACAAGAGAGAATCTGTAGATAATGGAAATCCAAGCAACTCACACAAAGTGCTGGAGGAACTGAGCAGGCCAAGCATCATCTTATGGAAAATGAGTATAGTTGATGTTTCAGGCCGAGACCCTTCATCAGGACCGGAGAAAAAAAGACGAGGAGTCGGAGGTAGAAGGTAGGGGGAGGGGAGGAAGAAACACAAGGTGATAGATGAAACCAGGAGGCGGGGAGGAGTGAAGTAAAGAGCCAGGATATTGATTGGTGAAAGAGAGACAGGTCTGGAGAAGGGGGAATCTGATGGGAGAGGACAGAAGGCCATAGAGGAAAGAAAAGTGGGAGGAGTACCAGAGGGAAGTGATGGTCAGGTAAGGAGAGTAGGTGAGAGAGGGAAAAGGGAATGGAGAATGATGAAGGCAGGGAATTACCAATAGTTTGAGAAATCGTTGCTTGTGCCATCAAATAGGAAGCTACCATTCAAGGCTACAAACAGTCCTTCCAGGTGAGGCGACACTTCACCTGTGAATCTGTTGGGGTCATATACTGCATCCGGTGCTCCCAATGTGGCCTTGTATATCGGTGAGACCCAACATAGATGGAGAGACAGCTTCACCAAACACCTATGCTCCGTCCACCAGAAAAAACAGGATCTCCCAATAGCCACTTTATTTTAATTCCACATCCCATTCTGACATGTCAATCCATGGCCTCCTCTACTGTCGTGATAAAGCCACACTCAGGTGGAGGAACAGTACCTTATATTCTGTCTGGTTAGCCTCCAACCTTTGGCATGAACAACGAGTTTTCAAACTTTCGGTAATTTCCTCCCTCCCTCCATTCCCCATTCCCATTTCTCCCTCTCACTTTATCTCTTTACCTGCCCATCACCTCCCTCTGGAGCTCCTCCCCCTTTTCTTTCTTCCATGGCCTTCTGTCCTCTCTTATCAGATTCCTCCTTCTCCAGCCCTGTATCTCTTTCACCAATCAATTTCCCAGCTCTTTACTTCACCCCTCCCCTCCTCATTTCACCTATCACCTTGTATAAATGGGTGTTTCTCCGGTTGGCAATCAGTGGTGAGTGGAGTGCCGCAGGAGTCGGTCCTGGGCCCGCAGCTGTTTACCATTTACATTGATGATTTGGAAGAGGGGACTGAGTGTAGCGCAGCAAAATTTGCTGCTGACACTAAACTGAGTGGAAAAGCAAATTGTACAGCTGATGCGGAGAGTCTGTAAAGGGAAATAGATAGGTTAAGTGAGTGGGCCAAGGTCTGGCAGAAGGAATACAACGTTGGTAAATGCGAGATCATGCACTTTGGAAGGAATAATAGAATAGCAGATTATTATTTAAATGGTGAAAGATTGCAGCATGCTGTTGTGCAAAGGGACTTGAGAATGCTTGTTCATGAATCGCAAAAATTTGGCTTGCAGGTGCAACAAGTTATTAAGAAGGCAAACGGAATGTTGGCCTTCAACGCTAGAGGGATTGAATTCAAGAGCAGGGAGATTATGCTGCAACTATACAGGGTACTGGTGAGGCCGCACCTGGAGTACTGTGTGCAGTTCTGGTCCCATACTTGAGGAAGGATATACTGACTTTGGAGGCAGTGCAGAGGAGGTTCACCAGGTTGATTCCAGGGGTGAAGGAGTTAACCTATGAGGAGCGATTGAGTCACCTGGGACTGTACTCTCTGGAGTTCAGAAGAATGAGAGGAGATCTTATAGAAACATACAACATTTTGAAAGGGATAGATAAGATAGAAAGCCGTTTCCATTGGTAGGTGAGACTAGAACTGGGGACATTGGCTCAAGATTCAGGGGAGAAGATTTAGGATGGAGATGAGGATAAACTGTTTTTCCCAGAGAGTGGTGAATCTGTGGAATTCTCTACCCAGGGAAGCAGTTGAGGCTTCTTCACTAAATATATTTAAGATACAGTTAGATAGATTTTTACGTAGTAGGGAAATTAGTTTATGGGGATAAGGCAGGTAAATGGAGCTGAGTTTACAGAACAGCCATGATCGTATTGAACGGCGGGGCAGGCTTGATGGGCCAGATGGCCTACTCCTGCTCCTATTTCTTATGTTCTTATGTGTTTCTTCCTCCCTTCCCCCCACCTTCTAATTCTGACTCATCATCTTTTTTTCTCCCGTCCTGATGAAACATCGACAGCACTCTTTCCCATAGATGCTGCTTGGCCTGCTCAGTTCCTCTAGCAGTTTGTGTGTTGCTATCTGGGTGCATGGCATGTTAGGATTTCCTCAAGAAGGCCTCTTTAAAATGTTCTGTTATCTAATTAAAACCTACTTGTTCCAGAAATGTAACATATAGGTGGACCTTCGAACCTATAAACTAATTTCCCATGCAACTTTCCAGGAACAGCACTATTTCCTGCAAATCATCACTTGCACAAGGGTAATTCCTGATGGAAAGTGCCTGGCTGATTTCACTCAGTATTATATTATGTTTGGGGCAGCTTTTTGCATGTAGAGTAGGAATCTGTCCTTGATTGAATGTTCAAAGGGCAAATTTAAAATGTAGCGTTGAATTCTATGACAAAAATTCAATTCTTTTCAGTTCAATAAAATTGAATTCCAGAAAAGGGGTTCAATGGCCCTCTGGTAAGTTAAATTCATCGCACATTTCATGTATGTAACAAAGGACAATATATCTGCAAATCAACAGCCTTAGATTTCAAATTATCATGGTGAGGTATATTAAATAATCAAAAATCAGAAAGACTGGTGTTGACCACAAGGAGGTAGAAATTCCAGGTTAGGTTACTGCAGTACTGCTATTATACAAATTCCAGGTTAGGTTACTGCAGTACTGTGAGCATTTCTGGGAATCACATGTGAGGGGTACATCGAGCATGTAAGGTAGACTTGGCATAATAATAACTAATCTCTAATTCTGAACCCCTTATGTTATGACAGGAGATTACAGGAAACTGAACTGTACTCCCTGTAAGTTTAGAAAATTAACTATTCATTAGTTTCAAGGTTTTAAGGGAAATGAAAAGATAAGTAGATAAATTTCTGTAAGTCTAGCAAGTCTAAACCAAGTGGGAAAACTCTAAAAATCATGTCTAGGTATTTCAACAGTGAAGTTAAGAAGCACAACACCAGAAGTTCAGAAATTCCTTTTACAAATAGCTGTTGACACGGTGTTCCAGTATGTATAAGCTTATAAATTACATACTTCTACAATCAAGTTATTGCCTCTCTGGGCAACACATTTGCTGTAAAGTAATGATACATTAACACTCTCCATGCATAAAAATAGAAATATGCTGTTTCAAAATATCCATAATCCATTTGACCAAATCTTGCTCAAGGAAACATTTTCCAGGAATGCACTCCTTTGTAGACTGAGGAATGGGTATGCATATTTTAAATATGAAACTGGTAATATTTTGTGTTTCAAAGGTATTAAGGACAAAAGGGCAAGGTTGAATGAGGGGAATTTAGGTCAGAAATCTGCTATTTACTCCTGCAATCTATGTTATATTCACAGATTTCAGTGAATACCCCAGCAATCATAAAGGATGAAATAGGCTAATTCAGTCTAATTCAGCTTCAATACTGTTGTTCAGATGAAAAATGTCCTTCAAGCATGCTTACAACAGGCAGCATTAATATAGTGCTAGTTTCTATTGCAGCAAATACAAGGCTCACAAAGTCAATAACAAACTCAAACTTGACTCACCAAATTCACCATTTCTGCCACCAGTATGCAATAACATTCATGAATTTACTGTGAAATGAGAGCCTCTTATGACTGCACCTTCTACTAGGAACAACAATGCTTAAGGCATAATGATAAATATAACAAAATACATAAGGAAACTTTGTTCTTAACTAAGAGCAAACAGTAATTAACAAAAAGGCCTGGAAATAACAACTTTAAAATTCGCTTCTATTCATATGATGATCCCACAAGCAAATTGAGCTCCACTTTGGAAAATTGATCCCAATGAAATTAATGAACTAAATTACAGAAACAGGTTTCAAATACAAATTTACTACTATTCTTGTTGAGTGCACAATCCAGTGGAACAAATTTTCCACAGTAATGGAAAACTTGAACAAAGCAAGGACGAACGCAGATGAAAAAATATCAAAATTAGGGAAATGTTGTTAACTGGAATACAACACAAAAATCAAATAATACTCATGCCTGGTCTTTTAATACTCCTACACATTTGAATTCCATCTATTAGATACTAATCACATTTTCTTAAGGATATACCTTCATTTCTAATGTTCTACAATGAACTTCAGAAAATCAAGTATTTCTATGACATTGAAATTAAGCTAAGTAATCTATCAAAAGCAGTAAAGAAGTGGAATCAGCATTGCAAGGATTAATTGCAATATTTGATGAATAACAACTATAATATGAATTTTGCATCTAGCAGCAACTCCAGCATCTTACATCATATACATAATTTATACCAATCTACTCAATATTGTTTCTTTTTAACAGCTTGATATAAGCAAGGTTATCAAATCATAAAAATCACCATACCTGCAAGTAGATTGCTGCTTCCTGATAGTTCATCTCCCAGACTTGTTTCAAAGAACCATAGCATGCTCTGTAGTCTCGAACATCTGGTGTCGCCACCACTTCAGCATTGATAATATCATATCTTCCTCCATCTATTAAGGGGAGAGAAGATGGATGGTTCAAGTAGCAGAAGGCCAAGTGGGTCAAGCATTATCCAAGAAAATGTGACTTGAATTTCATTGATCGTGCATTAGTGACAGGGGATGTCATCACTTTGTCTTACAAATACTAGAAGCAGATGACCTACAGCTGTTTGCTGTTTTTTTTTAAAAGCAGGTCCTTTTTTATTGCTTCCAATGGGGAAGAAGGAAGATAAAACATTGGATAATATGTTTCAACAATGATATATAAATTAATGTTTAAAAAAAATTAGCACTACTCAGTTAGTTTGATCTTGTGTGGAACAGCATCATTATATAGAACTTACTTGCATATTCTTAGTTTTGTTTCAGTTAAGCTCTAACTTGAATCTAAACATTTGACTTTATTTCAATCACACACAACAATGGGGGCTTCAATGTGGTAAAATAACTCAGTTTTTCCCTGAAATAAGAATCAAAGGTAACTTGATGCAATATTGTGCAATATTACAGTGCAATATTGGGAGAGGTTACAAAAATACTTGGTTAAAGTGTGTTTCGGGGAGGGTTTTAAGGGGAAATCGTAAGCGCAGAGATGAAGGATAAGTTGCACATTGCATGGTAGAATATGGATAGAATTGTTTCAGATAACCTGCTGTTAAAGATGATAGAAAGTGACGCCAAAGTGTGAATCTGCTACAACAAAAGTACAGATGAAGGGTTTGATGATCAGATGGACCTACACAAGCATGTGTTGAGGTGATACAGAATAAATATTAGGGTATACGTAGGAATCTTCGCTCGAGATTAATTGTAAGTATTTTGCCTTAATCAGTAGTGGAAGAGAATTAAACTGGTGATACAGTTGTGAAGGTTGACAGGAATTTCAAAATGTTTGATGGTTTAAAGACGAGAGCTTGGAAATGCATTATACCCATTTCTGGTGTGCTAAACAATGCTATGTTTAGCACCAATAATAAATTGGGATCCTGTGAAAAACAGGGAAAGGTTGAACAAGTTAGGACTTTATTCTTTGGTGCATAGAAGGTTGAGGGGAGACTTGATAGAGGTATTTAAAATTATGAGGGGGATAGATAGAGTTGACGTAGAAAGGCTTTTTCCATTGAGAATAGGGGAGATTCAAACAAGAGGACATGACTTGAGAGCTGGGGGCAAAAGTTTAAGGGTAACACGAGGGGGAATTTCTTTACTCAGAGAGTGGTAGCTGTGTAGAATGAGCTTCCAGTAGAAGTGGTAGAGGCAGGTTTGGTATTGTTATTTACAGTAAAATTGGATAGGTAAATGGACAGGAAAGGATGGAGGGTTATGGGCTGAGTGCGGGCCAGTGGGACTAGGTGAGAGTAAGCGCTCGGCACAGACTAGAAGGGCCGAAATGGCCTGTTTCTGTGCTGTAATTGTTATATGGTTATAATTATGAAGTTTGTCAGGAACATTCAAAAAGGACATAGCTCAATTCAGCAGAACTACCAACATCTTAGTGTGTAGCAATCATACAAAGTTGTTAATCATTAAAGGTACATTGCCTGTGGTAACATGCACTATGGCTACCAAAGACGACATAGAAAGCCTAGATATACTCAAACAGACATTGGAGTCCTAAAATATGAAATGGAGTTGGCCTGGAGACCCAGCAGTACTACCATTAAAACTGCCCAGTAGAAGTCAGGATTCTGATGGAACAATACTGGAAGAAATTTCATGATTTCACACGGTATGCTAAGATAGAGCACGAAAAATAATGCTCTCTTCTACAAACACATATATCGAGAAACAAAACTACAAACAAAGTGCTAATCACACTATTACTCTACCAACACCCTCCACACATCTTAGCCTCTCCTACACTACACCTCATCTTCATCCTACTGATGCTATCACACACAAGGGTTAAGCCTCCTAGGATAATGACATCATTGCTCAGTGTCTTTGATGCCCTCCATTTAAGCTAAGCCAGTGGGAAACTGGAGGAAGGTCACCCTAAAGTTCTAAGCTCAAATTAAAATTTATCACTAGAGTACGTATATGTCACCATATACAACCCTGAGATTCTTTGGGCATACTTTGCAAATCTATAGAATAGTAACTGTAAATTGTAAACATTAGGAAATGTTAACACTAAAACTGTGCAAAAGTAGATATGACTAATAACGACCAAGAAATAACAATATAACAGAGTTCTTAAGTGAGTGTAGTTATCCTCTTTTGTCCAAGAGCCTGATAGTTAAGGGGTAGTAAATGTTCTTGAACCTTGAAGAGGCCAAATTTGGAGTATTGTGTGCAGTTTTGGTCACCTAATTATAGGAAGGATATTAATAAGGTTGAAAAAGGGTGCAGAGAAGGTTTACAAGGATGTTGCTGGGACTTGAGAAACTGAGTTACAGAGAAAGGTTGAATAGGTTAGGACTTTATTCCCTGGAGCGTAGAAGAATGAGGGGAGATTTGATAGAGGTTTATAAAATTATGATGGGTATAGATAGAGTGAATGCAAGCAGGCTTTTTTCACTGAGGCTAGGGGAGAAAAAAAAAACCAGAGGACATGGGTTAAGGGTGAAAAGGGAAAAATTTAAAGGGAACATTAGGGGGAGCTTCTTCATACAGAGAGTAGTGGGAGTGTGGAATGAGCTGCCAGTTGAAGTGGTGAATGCAGGCTCACTTTTAACATTTAAGAAAAACTTGGACAGATACATGGATGAGAGGGGTAGGGAGGAATATGGTCTAGGTGCAAGTCAGTGGGACTAGGCAGAAAAATGGTTTGGCGCAGCCAAGAAGGGCCAAAAGGCCTGTTTCTGTGCTGTAATATTCTATGGTTCTATTGTTTCTTTCCTGGTGGTGCAATTCCTGAGGCACCTGTACCTTCTATCTGATGGCAGCAGTGAGAAAAGAACATGGCCTGGGTGATGAGGATCTTTAATTATGGATGCTGCTTTTCTACATCAAAGTTTTATGTAGATGTGCTCAGTGGTTGAGAGGGTGTTACCTGTGATGAACTGAGCTGAATCTACTACCTTTTGTAGGATTTTCTGCTCAAAGTTATTGGTGTTCCTATACCAGGCTGTAATGCAGCCAGTCAATACACTTTCCGCCACACACCTATAGAAGTTTACCAAGTTTTTCGAAAACATGCCAAACTTCAGCAGAACCCTGAAAAGTACAGGCATCTCTCCATACTGTTGGAAATGGGTGGGTGGATCACAGAGTCCTGAGGCAACTCATTTATTAAAATTATGTGCAATATCTAAAAAAAAATTGAACTAAGTTTGTTGAAATATTAACTGGTATAATATTTCACAATCTAGAAAATTTGGGAGCCCAGCACCATCAATAGCAGCTTATCTTCTATGCTGTCTTTAACAGGTTATCAGAGGAGTCTCCTGTTTCCCCTCTCCACATCATGAAGAAACACCACGCTAGAGAAGTAGAAGGGAAATAGGACATCATTGTATAATATCTGTTTACAAGGGATGAGCAGAATAGGTGAAAATGATACATAGTGAGACACACAAGGCACTTGCAGGTTGGAGTCTGGCACTAGGCATAAAGAATCTTGTGAGCGGACTTGCTTGAGGGAAGTTCAGCAAATCGACATTGCCCCAAGGATTCATATGAAGACCACAGTTTAGACGCTTAAAAGTCAAGGCCGATGTACATATATAATATAATCAGTAGTATGTTGTCAAGCTGAACGCAGGAGATGAGGAGCCTAAAGCAGTCTTTCTCTGTTGCAGGAGGTTGTTTGGAGCTGGGAGACCAGCTGCTTAGATTGGGCAGCATGCAGCTCATCACAGATGTTGCAGGCCTATACTGTAGTGTGTTGCTGGACTAACCAGATAGGAGAATATCATTTTTCAAGACCAAATCACAAGATAACTGTTGTTCAAAAATGGTAGCATGTGGGTCATGTGCTGGAACATAAAACCACAGGGAGAAATCCAAGCCAAAATCGAAAGTACTTGAAGCACTCTGTAGTTAGGTAGCATCAGTGGAGAGAGAAACAGAAATGATGCTTTGGCCAAAAAATGGAAAAGTGGGAAAACAAGCATATTTTAAGAGATAAGGGTGATTTTTTTTGTACTCCAGGAGCGTGACGGTGGTTGAAAGTAGTGGTAATTACTCAATAAGAACATGTGCAGTGGTCATTCTTCTAATCTATTCCCAAAACCAAGAATGCTACACCTAAAAGCACATGAGTATTGGGTACATAAGAACCTGCATAAGCAGCTTTTCCTCTTTGTCTCATGCCATCATAATTTGGAAATGCACCTCTTCACTGTTTAAATCTGGACTACGAGGACCAAAATCTTTCAAAACAAAAGGTTTACATAAAATGAGAATTACAGCAATATCCTGCTGTAGATATTTAATAGAAAAGCAAATTTACAACCTGTTTATTACAAATTGCATGAAGACTGACAGATTTTTGTAAATTGAATATAATTTTTAAAAAATGTATAATTTAATAGGCGAAGCAGCAGCAAGGTCGTGGACCCTATACAGTTTACGGAGGAGGAAGTCTTTGCTGTCATGAGGCAAATTAGGGTGAATAAATCCCCAGGGCCTGACAAGGTGTTCCCTTGACCCTGTCGGAGGTTACTGCAGAAACTACAGGGGCCCTAGCAGAGATATTTAAGACATGCTTAGCCACAGGTGAGGTGCCAGAGGATTAAAGGATAGCTAATGTTGTTCTGTTGTTTAGGAAAGGCTCTAAGAATAAACCAGAAATGATAGGCTAGTGAGCCTTATATCGTTCGTAGGGGAAATTATTGGAAAATAATCTAAGGGATTGCATATGTAAGTATTTATAGATAGGAACTGATTAGGGATAGTCAACATGGCATTGTGTGTGCTGTGTCTAACCAATCTTATAGTTTTTTTGAGGAAGTTACGAGGAAAATTGATGAAGGCAAGGCAGTGGATGTTGTCAACATGGACGTTGGCAAGACCTTTCACAAGCTTCCGCAGGGTCTCACAAACGACTGAACCTTCTTGACCAAGAGGTTTGTCAAAAAGGTTCAGTTGCTTGGCATTCAAGATGAGGCAATAAATTGAATTAAACATTCAGGAGAAGCCAGGAAATGGTAGTAGATGGTTGCCTCTCTGACTGGTGGCCTGTTACTAATCGTGTGCTGCAAGAATTGGAGCTGGGTCCATGACCTAGATGATAATGTGGTAACTTGATCAGAAAATTTGTGGAGGACACCAAGACTAAGGATGGAGCGGACAGCAAGGAAGACTATCAAAGCTTGCAGTGGGGTCTGGTCCAGCTGGAAAAATGGGCTGAAAAGTAGCAGATGGAATTTAATGCAAACAAGTATAAGGTGTTGCACTTGGAAAGGACCAACACGGTGAGCACGACATGGGTACTGATGAGTGCGGTAGAACAGAGGGATCTGGGAATATAGATCCATAATTCCTTGAAAGTGGTGTCATGGGTAGATAAAAGTCATAAAGAAAGTTTTTGGCACATTGACCTTCATAAATTAATGTACTAAGTACAGAAGTTGGGATGTTATATTGAAATTGTATAAAACATTGGAGAGGTGTAATTTGGATATTGTGTGTAGCCATGGTCACCTACTTACAGGAAAGATGCAAATAAGATTGAAAGACTGCAGAGAAAATTTACAGGGATGTTGCTGGGACATGAGGACCTGAGTTATTGGGAAAGATTGAATACGTTACGACTTTATTCCCAGAACTCAGAGGGAAGATATAATAGAGACATACAGAATTATGAAGGGTATAGAAAGGGTGAATGCAAGCAGGTTTTTTCCCCACAGAGGTTGGATGAGACTACAATTAGAGGTCATGGTCTGTTGTCAAGAAGAAAAGAAGAGCTTACAAAAGGTTCAAAAAGCTAGGTAATGATAGAGATCTAGATTATAAAGCTAGCAGGAAGGAGGTTAAAAACAAAAGAAATTAGGAGAGCCAGAAGGGGCCATGAGAAGGGCTTGGCGGACAGGATTAAGGAAAGCCCCAAGGCATTCTACAAGTATGTGAAGAGCAAGAGGACGAGACATGAATGAATCAAGTGTGACAGTGGAAAAGTGTGTATGGTACCGGAGGAGATAGCAGAGGTATTTAATGAGTACTTTGCTTCAGAATTAACTACGGAAAAGGATCTTGGTGATTATAGGGATGACTTACAGTGGACCAAAAAGCTTAAGCATGCAGATATTAAGAAAGAGGATGTGCAGGAGCTTCTGGAAAGCATCGTTAGATAAGTCACCAGGACTGGATGAGATGTACACCAGGCTACTGTGGAAGGCGAGGGAGGAGATTGCTGAGCCTCTAGCGATGATCTTTGCATCATCAGTGGGGACGGGAAAGGTTCTGGAGGATTGGAGGGTTGCAAGTGTTGTTCCATTATTCAAGAAAGGGAGTAGAGATAGCCCAGGAAATTATAGACCAGTGAGTCTTACTTCAGTGATTGGTAAATTGATGGAAAAGATTCTGAGAGGCGGGATTTATGAACATTTGGAGAGGCATAATATGATTAGGAGTAGTCAGCATGGCTTTGTCAAAGGCAGGTCGTGCCTTACGAGCCTGATTGAATTTTTTGAGGATGTGATTAAACACATTGATGAAGGTAGAGCAGTAGATGTAGTGTATATGGATTTCAGCAAGGCATTTGACAAGGTACCACATGCAAGGCTTATTGAGAAAGAAAGGAGGCATGGGATCCAAGGGGACATTGCTTTGTGGATCAGAACTGGCTTTCCTACAAATGGCAAAGAGTGATTGCAGACCAGTCATATTCTGCATGGAGGTCAGTCACCAGTGGTGTGCCTCAGGGATCTGTTCTGGGACCCCTACTCTTCGTGATTTTTATCAACGACCTGGATGAACAAGTGGAGGGAAGGGTTAGTATATTTGTTGATGACACAAAAGTGGAGCTGTTGTGGATAGTGTGGAGGGTTGTCAGAGGTTACAGTGGGACATTGACAAGATGCAAAATTGGGCTGTGAAGTGGCAGATGGAGTGCAACCCAGATAAGTGTGAGGTGGTTCATTTTGGTAGGTCAAATATGATGACAAAATATAGTACTAATGGTAAGACTCTTGGCAGTGTGGAGCATCAGAGGGATCTTGGGTTCTGAGTCCATAGGACACTCAAAGCTGCTGCGCAGGTTGATTCTGTGGTTAAGAAAGCATATGGTACATTGGGCTTCATCAATTGTGGGATTGAGTTTCGGAGCTGGGAGGTAATGTTACAGCTATATAGGCACTGTCTACGCCACCCTGAGCTACCTGCCAGCCTAGTCATCACATGGGAGCCCAAGCATGGGAGGATAAACCCTGGGCACCCTCCCAAGACTATGGTCAACACGCTCCTAGGAGATAGTGGTGATAATGTAGATGAACTGAACACATTGATGAGGGAGGAGGAGTGGAGAGTCTGTCATCACGCCCGACGCTGGCTCCTTGGGCCTGAGTCGACGTAGTAGTAGTATATAGGACCCTGGTCAGACCCCACTTGGAGTACTGTGCTCAGTTCTGGTCACCTCACTACAGGAAGGATGTGGAAACCATAGAAAGGGTACAGAGGAGATTTACAAGGATGTTGCCTGGATTGGGGAGCATGCCTTAGGAGAATAGGTTGAGTGAACTCTGCCTTTTTTCCTTCGAGTGACAGAGGATGAGAGGTGACCTGATAGAGGTGTATAATATAATGAGAGGCACTGATTGTGTGGATAGTCAGAGGCTTTTCCCCAGGGCTGAAATGGCTAGCACAAGATAACGCAGTTTTAAGGAGCTTGGAAGTAGGTACAGAGGAGATGTCAGGGGTAAGTTTTTTTAATGTAGAGAGTGGTGAGTGTGTGGAACGGGCTGCCAGCGACGGTGGTGGAGGCGGATACGATAGGGTCTTTTAAGAGACTCCTGGACAGGTATATGGAGCTCAGAAAAATAGAGGGCTATTGGTAACCCTAGGTAATTTCTCAGGTAAGGACATGTTCGGCACAGCTTTGTGGGCTGATGGGCCTGTATTGTGCTGTAGGTTTTCAATGTTTCTATGTTAACGGTGAAAAGTGAAATGTTTAAGGAGAATATGATGAGGAAGAACTTCTTCACTCAGACAATGGTGAGAATGTGGAGCAACCTGCCAGCTCAGGTGGTGGATGCGGGTTCAATTTCAGCATTTAAGAGAAATTTGAATAGGTACATGTATGGGAGTGGTAAGGAGGGCTATGGTCTGCGTGCAGGTCAACAGGACTAGGCAGACTGATAGTTCGGCACAGACAAGATGGGCTGAATGGTCTGTTTCTGTGCTGTAGTGTTCTCTGACTTTATAATTTAATATTACTGCCAGAAAGCCATAGCATCACAAACATTTTCATGAAATCTTTTGACATTTTAATTAAATCACCAAATACACTTTCTTTGAAATACAAAATTTACTGCAAGTGTTCTAATTCGTCATCAAGATTTTTTTTCTGGGACTAGTGTAACTGGGTTTAAAGTTGGCAATCAACCAAGCTGCAATATTTTTGAAGTGAGATTCCTAGTGCATCAAGGTGTCCTGTGCTGCACTGTCTGTAATGACCTTCCTTTTAATCTTTATTTCATCAAGGTCAGTCACTGCTTTATCAAGTAGTTTTTACATTCTAGCAGGCAAACAGTTTTTAGCAAGGCCAATAACATCACAAGAGAGTTACAGTGCAATGAACATTGGATGTGAGCTCTTTTTAACTGGAAGTTGAATTCCCATTATTAAAATACAGTCAGTTTGTCTAACCATCGAAAAACACAGAAATGTTGATCAGCAAGACTACAGCCTAACCTGTTGGTGATGACCACCCTGACTTAAGCAGGGACTGTGGTAATTCTGGCCTCCTTCAACTATCCCCCATCTCATTGCTACTTAATGAATTTTGCTGGAAATTTACAAATGGACTTCACATGAGAAAATGATCTTTGTCTTGCAATGAACTGGAAATATCTTTGCTAAATTATTACAATCAAGCTTATTAAAAAGTCACATCAAAAACATTCTGAATAGTTAGAAAATCAGTATTCATTTTGCTGCATTACGAATTAATTCCTTTCCCCAATCTTCTATCCTGAATATGCAGATCCACGTTTAAATCACTTACAAAAGTAGCAGTATTTCCTCTTTTTGTAAGAATGTTTACACTGGCTAGTGGCATATCATTTACTTGGATGGGAATGGTTATTTTTGGAGGTTGAGATCACTGCGAAACTACACTTATTGTCACATGATGACTGGAGAGCTATCAGATAAAGGCAGCTCAACTTATTGATCTTTTTATCTCAAGAAAACACACTTAAATGATGGACTGAATAAAAGCCATCAACTCTGCAATGAGAAATTATCAAGCCTGAAATATTGAAGGACTGCATAAGAGAATACCAAACTACTCGGTGCATTTACATTCAGAAAGATCACTTCTATGAGTGCGTACTAAATCCAAAAGTGAAATACTACTGAATTCAAAATGAACCATGAATTTCCTTCTTTTATAGTAAAATAATAATGTTAGAGGAAAAATCCATCCAGTTAAGGGACTCAACCTATTGTAGAAAAGTCTGCATCTAAACCTGGGTCTATTAGTTGTGGGGAGACAGTAAGGGATCAGAAATTTAGGGCTGCTGGTCAGGGCTGATCAGAGGGTAACGATGGCCATGAGCATAAAAAAGTGTTGGGTTACGTGGTTCACAAAAAGATTAAAGCAGGGATCAGCTGTTGGATAGTGGTCGAGGGTGAGGAATAAAATCAGTATCTGGGTGAACAGGTATTTGGATAATTGGGAAGGGAGGTGGGTAAAGTTCACTGATCCATTGTGTATTTGAGCTGACTGGTTCAATCAATATATTGTTTACCAATTTTGGACAAGATAACAATAGAAAAAAAAGTGATTTTACTTTACTAATCCAAAGAATACAATCTATCCTTCAATACATTGCTGCTTAATTAAAATTTTGTTATAATTCTATTTTACTGGTACTGTGCCCACTTTAATATTTTACTTGTATTGGTAATTCTGATTAATATTTCACCATTCTTAAAGAGTAAGAGTAGATATTATTTAATATCCTTTGGAATTTTCTTCCTCTTCAAACTGTTTATTCAGTATTATTCATGCACTCAACACAAATTTATGAAACATGAATACTTTAGAAGGCTAGAAAAAATGATAACACTTCAAATAATACATGGTAAATATTTTATAAAGCAGGATTAAAAGAAAAATTACAAGACTGAAAAATACTGTACTGTTCACTCAATTAACACTCAGTTACACAACTAAGAAGCTAAATACATAATAAAGATAAATCTACCTAATTATGTCAAGTGAAATCATGCACATACCATTTGTCTGAATTTCCCAAAAATAGGATGACTTTTTCAAAGGACTATGATTAAATTGATCGGAGCAGAGACCAGTTATGTTTGCAAGTTCCATTGATACAGAAGTGAAAGCAAGGCCCTGTGTACTTCTGCATTGCTAAGGACCAGAAGTTATATCATCCAATTCCACACAACCCTCATAACCACATAAAAACCAAACTTCTTTTTATTAATTTGTACACAGAATTACAATAGACGTAAATTCCTACTTCAGCCTGCTAAATGATTGAAACCTCTTGTTCTGCCAGCTGTACCATGCTAGGCTAAAAGTTTGTGATGTACTGATACATTTGATTTTGGCTGAATGATACAAATTGGAAATTCTGCTAGTACAGCTTTAATATATTTTTCTGGAATCTATTTAACATGAAAGGACTACATACAGCTACTCATAAACAAGGAACACATTAACTAACAAAATGTTGGTTCCTTGCAATTTGGCTTATTCATTGACTTAAGGGTTAAGCAAGTTAAGACAGAGTAGCATACAGAAAACGGAAGTGTGTGCCCAGTGGTATGATGCATAGCATTCTAAATAGTGGTTGTAAGTTTAGCAGCTATTATTATTTTAATATTTGTAATATATACCATCAAGCTCATAAATATAGCAAATTTAGATTTATTCTTCAAGGGGTTTCTTCTTGACTATTCAAAAACAATTTTTCTTCATTTTGTCATTTCATTAATAGTACAACACGCCGTAAATTCTGTTACAGTGCAAACATTATATCCAAAGTACCTGAAATAATATGACTGAAATATACAAACTAGGTTTTGCAAATGAGAAAAACAAATTGATTATTCCTATCCACAAGTACTACTGCAGACTTCCAGTTTGTTAACCTTTTGCTAAGAAAAACTATGATGGATATTTACTTCCTTGGCTCATTGGTTGTTTGCAAATCGCGCTTTCTTAACACAGCAGCTGCATTTGTATAATGAAACACTTGTAAGTAAACTTCCAACTAACAGTTTGCTTAGTTTCTGGTCATAAATGGGAATCAGTCTTTACTTCTCAAAATGTAAATGTCAAACTGTAATCAGTTTGAAGTTAAACCAAAGTATTGTTTATAGAGCTGCTTTGAAGACTCTTTGCAGTAACCTCACCTGGCTTATTACTGCTGAATAATGTTTGATTTAGCTTTTCAAAACAGACAATGCTGACTAAGTTGCTTAGTTCAAGGAACCTTGCAGACCAGATGGAAACAAACATTTACCACATCAATAACTAATCTATTAATGTTGGGAATTTTGTGAACTCAAGGAAGATAGCTTTATAGCATTAACCCTAACCATAATGAGATTAAAAATGCTTTTAGATCTTTTGTGTTAAAAGAACATCTAAGGAAATAACATACATGTGTGAAGTCACCCAAGTGTTAGAAAAAGGGTATAAATGTAGAGAACAGTTCAGGCTTATCTGAAAATGGGATAAGAAATATCAAGAAATAAGAAAGAAACACTGGGGTGAACTAGAGACCATTCCTCTGTCTTTGATTTCTAAGACAGATAATTCTTACATCTGCAACTCACGGATACGTCTTTTTAGGTTATATATAGGAATTGAACCTGTGTTTTGAAATCCTTTGTCCACTGTGCTTTGTATTTTGGAAATGGTTTGTGTTTAAGATAGAAATCCTCTGTGAGTTTTAAATGTGGTTTAAAAGTGTTGTTGGATTTAACTGTCATTGAAAATAAATGAACTGTGTTTTAAACTATTAACTGGAAGTATTTTCTCCTTGGTAGGGAGAGGGGACCCACCAGTTGAATAGTGGGTATTGGCAACTAAATTTGCCATGGAGAATAAACAGAGAAGTAAATTAGTCTTTAAAGATTGGACAGTTACAGATTGGATAGTTACAGTATAATCTCCCTTTAGTGAGAGAACTCACTTAAATCTGGTAAGATATCAATGGTTATTTATATCTGGTAGGTCTTTGTTTGCATTCAGAACTTTGTGGTCAACAAACACAAAACCATCACAATACTAGGATTTCAGAAACCAGGAGCTTGGAATGAAGGAGCAAAATCCAAGAAGGCCTACTGCTTCCTTGTGCTTGGGTCAAGGATGACTCTGTGTGCCTTCTGGACATTCTGAAGGAGGAGGGTGAAGAGTCAGTGGTTGTGATGTATGTTGGTACCTAAGTCATGGGGGGGGGGGGGTTTGGGAGGATGAGGTCTTGCACAGGAATTTAGGGAGCTAACGAGCCATTTAAAGAGCAAGACCTCAAAAGCTGTCATTTCTGGACTGCTTTCAGTGCCATGGGCTAGTGAATGTACAAATAGAATGATAAGAAGGATAAATGTAATAGGCAAAGTAGGCAGGTGAATACACATCAGCAAAAATCAAAGCTATATTACATTTATTTTAAAATAAGGAATCTAACAAATAAAGTGGATAAACTCCAAACCTTAATTAACACATAGGACTACAATATTGTTGCCTTTACTGAGACAAGGCAATGCAGTAAAGCAGAGTACAGAGTTTTCAGACAAGGCAGAGGTGTTGCAAAAGAAGAGATGGTGTTGCACTGTTAGTCAAGGATTGCAGTATTGAGGGAAGATATCCTTGAAGGTTCCTCAACTGGGGTCATGTGATTGGAGATTAAGAACAAAAATGATATTATCACTTTGCTAAGAGTACATCACAGACCTCCTAACAGTCACTTGGAGAAACAGATACATAGCTGATTCAGAGCGATGTAATAGATATTGGATTTTGTACCACAGGATTTCAATTCCCCAAATATTCCACGAGGATTTCCTTAGTGTAAAGTAGCTCAGAGGGAGCAAAAATTTGGAGATTTTTGATGTGGTAAGCAAATAGACTGCAAGGAAGAAACATTCAACACACACAAAATGCTGGTTGGGGAATGTATTGGGTCAAATGGAGAGCAGGTCAGTGGCACAGCATTTTGAAGACAGCAACTACAACTTGATATACAGCATTTCAAAGTGAATACAGAAAAAGTTAGGAATAAAAAGACAGGAATATAGGTCTTACATTGGGGGCAAATTCCTTTAAAATTGATAAATTGGTTTATTATTGTGACCTGTACCAAGGTAGATTGAAAAGCTTTGTTTTGTATGCCATCCATATTGATCATTTCAATGGAAAAGTACATTGAAGAGAGAATAACAGAATGCTGAATAAAATGTTATAGGGAAAGTGTTGTGCAACAAAGAATAAGGTGCAAAGCCATATTGAGGTAGTTTGTAAGGATAAGAATCCACTTTATCATATCAGGGGACTGTTCCCTCCTTGAGCGTGGTGGTATGTGCTTTTAGACAGAACCCGGTAAAGACAGACAGAGAGCATTGACTTAAGAGTTCAGTCTACATCTGCAAAGAGGGAAGCATTCAAAGGAGAAACAGGGTGAGCTTACATATCCCCTATAAGAGTGAAAGCCAAGGGTAAAAAAATGCAAGGCTGTTGAGGGGTACTGAAGACTGGATAAGGGGAAAATAGGAACAATATGGCAAGTGTAGAGGATTAATGAGGGGCCAATTATCAAAAGTATAAAAAGAAAAGGGGTGCTTAAAAAGAAAACTAGGAAGGTAAAGAGGAGTTATGAAATATCACTACAGAACAAGATTGAGGCAAATCCAAAGATATTTTATAAGTATCTTAACATAAAAAGAATAACTATGGAATGAGTAGGGTCCAGTATGGCCAATTTGTGCATGATGCTGGAAGGTAGAGCAGGATGCTAAATTAATCATTTTAATCAGTGTTCACAAAAGAAATGTAGGTGGAAGATTCAGTGAAGAAGGAATGGATATACTAGTGCAAATAAAGAGGAAAATCATATGTCTTAGTGAGCTTAAAGGTGGATAAATCATCAGGATTGGTTGGCCTTCATCCCTGGCTGTTAAGGGAGACAAGAGAACAGTTTGCTGGGCTATGACTGAGGTTTTAAAAACTTTTTAGCTACTAGTTAGATAACAGATTACTGCAGGACAAATATGGTCACCCTTTCAAGAAAGCCATCAGGGAGAGTCTGATAATTACAGACCTGAAACCCTATTATCAGTAGAAGGGAAATTACTGGAAAAAAAGACTGAGGAACAGGATTAGTGGTCACTTGGAAAGGTAGAGAAAAATCAGAGACCAGCATGGCTTTGTCAAGGGCATGTATTATTTTACCAATCTGATTGAGCTTTTTAAAGAAGTAACAAAGTGTATTGATGAGTACAGTGGTTGACATGGACTTCAGTACGGTCTTTGACAAGTTCCTGCATGGCAAAAGGTTAGAGTTCATAGATTCCAGGGTAAGTTGGTAAATTGAATCCAAAATAAGCTTAGCAATAGGAGATGGGGTGTTACAAGAACATTATTTTTGGGATTAGATGCCTGTGACTAGTAGCGTTCCACAGGGAATGGCACTGGGAGTCTAGCTGTTTGTGATGTATGTAAATGATTTGGATGTGGACACAGGAGGCTTGGTCAGTAAGTCAGCAGATGACACAAAGGCATGGAGTGGATAGTATGAAGAATCATTTTCGGCTACAGGGTGAAATGAGCTCAGAAATGGCAAACACGAGGAAATCTGCAGATGCTGGAAATTAAAGTAAAACACATAAAATGCTGATGGAACGCAGCAGGCCAGGCAGCATCTATAGGAAGAAGTACAGTCGACGTTTCAGACCAAGACCCTTCATCAGGACTAACTGAAAGAGAGATAGTAAGAGATTTGAAAGTGGGAGGGGGAGGGGGAGATCCGAAATGATAGAAGACAGGAGGGGGGTGGGGTGAAGCTGAGAGCTGGAAAGATGATTGGCAAAAGGGATACACAGCTGGAGAAGAGAAAGGATCACAGCACGGGAGGCCTAGGGAGAAAGAAGGGGGAGGGGAGCACCAGAGGGAGATGGAGAGCAGGCAAGGAGTTGATTGTGAAAGGGGCAGAGAGAAAGAGAGAAAAGACAAAAAGGGGGAGAAAAATAATAAATAAATAAATAGATAAGGGATGAGGTAAGAAGGGGAGAAGGGGCATTAATGGAAGTTAGAGAAATCAATGTTCATGCCATCAGGCTGGAGGCTCCCCAGATGGAATATAAGGTGTTGTTTCTCCAACCTGGCCACACTCAGGTTGGAGGAACAACACCTTATATTCCATCTAGGTAATGCCCCTTCTCCCCTTCTTACCCCATCCTTTATTTATCTATTTATTTATTTATCTATCTATCTATCATCCTCTTTTTTTCCTCTCCCTTTTTTCTCTCTCTGCCCCCTCACAATCACTCCTTGCCTGCTCTCCATCTCCCTCTGGTGCTCCCCTCCCCACTTCTTTCTCCCTCAGTCTCCTGTCCCATGATCCTTTCCCTTCTCCAGCTGTGTATCCCTTTTGCCAATCAACTTTCCAGCTCTTAGCTTCATCCCTCCCCCTCCTGTCTACTCCTATCATTTCAGATCTCCCCCTCTCCCTCCCACTTTCAAACCTCTTACTATCTCTCCTTTCAGTTAGTCCTGACAAAGGGTCTTGGCCCGGAACGTCGACTGTGCTTCTTCCTATAGATCCACCAGCATTTTGTGTGTGTTGCTCAGAATGGCAGATACACTTTAATCCAGATATATTTTGGGAGTATCAATAAGGACAGGCCATATACTGTGAATGTTAGAGCTCTAGGGAGTTTTGAGGAGCAGAGGGACCTTGATATACAAGTCCATAAGTTCTCGAAAGTGGCAGTGCAGGTAGATTACATGGTTAAGGCGGAATATGGAGAGCTGGCCTTCTTTAGTCAGGGCGATGAATACACAAGAGATAGTGCTGGAGAGGCTGCAGATGAGGTTCACCACGATGCTGTCTGAGGTGAAGCAGTTCATTTATGAGGAAAGAGTGCAAAAGCTATGTCTGTTTTACCTGGAGTGGATGAGGTTAAGCAGGGACATGACTGGTATATAAAATTATGAATGGTATTAATAGTGCTTACTGTAGGAAACCATTCTCCATATCACATAGCGATAAAACTTGAGGGCACATTTGGGGTAAATGGTAAGAGATTTAGAGGGCATCTGAGGGGTAGCCTTCCACCCAGAGATAACTGGAAAACACTGCCTGAGAAAGTGGGGGAAGCAAAGTTGCTGGCAGCACTTAAAAACTGTCCAGATATGGATTTGTAAATGCTTGGGTACAGAAAGCAATGGGCCAAGTGCTGGAAGATTGGATTAATAATGAGATTGGTCCCCTCGGTCATCATGAATATGGTGGATCAAATGGCCTGTTTTCAAGCGGTATGGTTCTTAAGGTATGGGTGTTTGAGTTGGTGAATCAATAAAACAGCATCAATAAAGATATATCTATGTATCTAACAATCCTTACTAAATTATTGACTGCAAACATGTTCAAAGAAAAGGTCATCTGCAACTAATTTGCAGAAAATGCATCTTGCTGCTTAAACATTGCCATCCTTAAAGATAAAAAGGAACAAAACTGTTATGCACAGTACACATCCTTCCCTTGATATCAGGCACATAACTCTGCCAAAATGAATAGCTTTTGATATTTACCTCTACGTTGTTACAGGAGACCTTCCTTTGATTAAAAAGATGTGTTATCTTCCTTTCACTAACTGCAATACATACTGATCTTATCCCTCCTGAAACTAAAGAGATGTTTTTTTTCATTAGGCCTACAAATGTCATTGTTCAAAAAAACCCACAAATTATAATGAAACAACAGGAAATAAAAATTTCACAATAACTAATCTGTTAAGGCAAGAGGTGCAACACTTCATAAAGTTAATTAATACCAAAGAAGAAATTTAGAGAATATAGTGATTATAAAATTATATATGCTTAGCAATTTCAAGTGAATTTTCTTTTTATTTATTCATTTTCAGGAAGTGAATGTCTATGACAATATACATTCATAACTACCTTTGAAAAGGTTGTTGAACTTCCAGTAAAGGAACTGCTACAATCTGTATTTTAAAATCAGGATGGTGTGTGTCTTGGAGAGAAATCTCAAGGTGATAATATTCACTGTGCCTGTTGCCCTGTCCTTGACGGCAGAAACTGCAAATTTTGAAGGCGTTGTCAGTGTAATCAATGTGAGGCTCTGCATTGCATTTTTAAGCACTGGTGTTTCCATATCAGGGCACTCTCCAACTCTGCATCTATAGCGATTCATCAAAATTTCAGGTGACATGCCAAATCTAGACAAACTTCAAAGAAAGTAGAAGTACTGTCATGCTTTTTTTTGTGATGGCACCTGCACACCGTTTCCAGGGCAGAGTCTCTGATACGGTAATGCCAAGGAATTTGAAGTTACTGACCTCCACCTCTGCTCCCCTGATGAGGACTGGCTCATGGACTTTTGGCTTCTTTCTACTGTAATCAATCATCAGCTCTTTGATTTTGCTGACGTTGAGTGAGGAGATATTGTTGTGATATCATTCAACCAGATTCTTATTCTCCCTCCTATATATCGATTCGCCAGCATTTTTGATTTGGCTAACAACAAACTTAAATATAGCACTGGAGCTGTACTTAGCCACACATTCATAGGTATAAAGCGAGTAGAACAGGGGGCTAAGCACACAGCCTAGTGGTGTGCCTGTACTGATGTTGATTGTGGAGGAGATATTGTTGCCAATCCATACTGACTAGAGTCTGCAGTGAGGAAATTGAGGATCCATTTGTACAGGAAGATATCAAGGCCCAGGACTTGGAGATTAGTAATGAGTTTTGAGGGGATGATAGTATTGAATGCAGAGCTGTAGTCAATGAAGCGCATCCTTATGTAAGCACCTTCATTATCTAGATGTTCCAGAGCTGTTCCAGAGTGGTATCTGCTGTTGACCTGTTGGGAGGATAGGCAAATTGAAGAGATTCCAAGTCTCTGCTCAGACAGTAGTTGATATGCTTCACGACCAATCTCTCAAAGGACTTCACTGTGGATGAAATGCTACAGGACAATAGTCATTAAGGCAGGTTACCCCATTGGGTACTGGTAGGATTGAAGCCTGCTTGAAGCAAGTAGATACTTCACACTGCCAAAGCAATCTGCACTTTTTTCATAAGATTAAGCTCCTGAAAGCATTTTTGGGATATATTAATACATTAAGTGAACTATATAAATAGGTCTGTGTTTGGAATTTCATTTTCACTTGTGAGGCTGAAGGCACACAATTCAGTTTTTAGGAACAGCTTTTTCCCTTACGCCATCAGATATCCGAACAATCTATGAGCCCATGAAAGTAGTGAAAGCTATCGCCCTGAAGGTATTTAAAATAATAGATGAATTTTTGAAAGATCAGAGATCCGAGGGCAATGGACATCTGGCCAAAGAGGAGGTGAAGCCTGCAGGGCCGGACTGAGGGGTAGATAGTTTACTCCTACTCTTAGTTTTCTTGTAATCTTGTGCTCTGTCATTATATTTATTTCCAGCATCTTATTATGCAAAGGAATATTGAGTGACATTGGTAAGACTTCACGGTAATGGCAGGGACCACCGTGACCAATGGTAACATCCTTCAGGCAGCTCACAGAATGACTTCTACTTCTTCTTTCAAGTGTGCTTCTTCTGCGATCAATTGCTACCTGTAAGTTCCATTTCGTTATTGTATTTTTGGGTCGACTGAGCAATCTGGCACTTTTGCTGCCTCCCAGAGAATTTAGCGAGGTTGAGGGCGGAGTGTGTGACCATCATTTCTTAATGGCAGAACACGAACCCATTACTCCTTGCTGAATAAAGCTGTGAGCAAGACTGAAATCGATGAGGACGAGAGCGTAAGATGAGTGGGTGGTGAGTGCCGCCTGCCTGTGTTTGATCGGTCTCTCTCTTGCTGCTGCTGGAAGAGGGTGCAGGTTCGATCACCTCGACGGTGTGGCTTGTGGCTTTTTCAGGGGACTTTGCAGTTTGATATTTAATGTCCTCAGTACTGAACACGTTCCACGGTTGTGCAATCATCTTTGGAGAACTCTGCGATTCATGTTCCATGTCTTTCTGGTTACTTCTTTTTGCCATTTGCATGATTTGATCAAGGCGGTTTCACCCAAAACTGGCTCTGTGGCTGAGGCCTGCAGTCATTGCAAGACAGTGACTATACTTCAATAGGAGTTTGAAGAGATTTGGTATGTCAACAAATACACTCAAAAACTTCCACAGATGTACCGTGCAGAACGTTCTGACAGGCTGCATCACTGTCTGGTATGGGGGGTAGGGGAAGCTACTGCACAGGACCAAAAGAAGCTGCAGAGGGTTGTAAGTTTAGTCGGCTCCATCTTGGGTACTAGCCTACGAAGTACCCAGGACACCTTCAAGGAGCAGTGTCTCAGAAAGACAGCGTCCATTATTAACGACATCCAGCACACAGGACATGCCCTTTTCTCACTGTTGCCATCAGGTAGGAGGTACAGAAGCCTGGAGGCACACACTCAGTGATTCAGGAACAGCTTCTTCCCCTCTGCCACCCGATTCCTAAATGGACATTGAACCCTTGAACACTACCTCACTTTTTAAATATATATTATTTCTGGTTTTTTACATGATTTTTAATCTATTTAATATATGGATACTGTAATTTATTTATTATTATTTTTCTTCTTCTTCTATATTATGTATTGCATTGAACTGCTGCTGCTAAGTTAACAAATTTCATGAAACATGCCGGTAATAATGAAACTGATTCCAATTCATTGACGGCATTAAACTGAACTGCCTTGGTGGCTGACACTCCTAGGCTGTATCAGGGATTCTGCGGTTTTATGTTTAATATTCTGCATGTTATTTGCTTGCTTGTGCTGTTTGTGTGATTTGTTCCTTTCCTTGCGTGGTGGGTGTTTAATGTTTTCTTCAAATGGATTCCGCAGTGTTTCTTTGTTACATGGCTGCCTATGGGAGGACGAATCTCAGGGCTGTATACTGTATACATACTGTGATAATAAATGTACTTTAAAACTTTGAAACCCTGATATCAGGTCACAAGTTGTTTAACGGTTGGGGGAGGCATGGAAAGCGATAGTGACAGGATGATTGAGAGAAGGGATTAGGAAGGAAAGGGACATAAAAACATAAAAGATTGAAAGTGCTTTGAATTAGAAAATACTGTATATTGTGGTGTCAGTGAAATGCTTAATTTAGAACATGTTTTGTTATCTAAAAATGGCTATTAATCATACTAAAGGTATGATTTCTCCACAGTTTTGCTGAGCTGATTACAATTTGTTTGCTGTTGCTTTGAGCTTATCCTTGTGTTATTAAATACACAACACAACTTCTAATATCACATAAACAAAGTCACTCCAATATCAATCACTCCTGCAGATAAACAATGGGAGAGGATGAGAGTTTCACAAACAGATATCATCACCCTTTATAAAATGTACATTTTTTTATATACATAGAGGACATATGGACTTTCATTTATAAAGCTAACCAACAAAGAGGAAAATCATGCTAGTTATAGCAAGCACAACTAAAAATATTTAAGAATTTAATTCAGGAAATGTTTTGCTTTTGTATGTTTATCTGATGAAACTTACAACAAATTGACATAAAATTTGCAAAATTATAACATCAGTAAGATACTATTTAAATACAAAAATACTAATCTTATCCTTTAAAAGATACAAAAATAGTTTTTCTAGGGCTGTGACTATCCTGTAAACTGAAATATGAATATACTAAAATTACTGAGTGATGAAACTATCACAAACAGCATTATGCAGTGACAGAAACTGATCAATAACTCTGACACTGAAGCCAAATTTGAGTTTTGCCAGAAGCACACAGCTTAGACGTCAACATATCCTTGGAATAAACAAGGAACCAAAAAGTGAATTTCAGAAGTGAGGCTAGAATGGCTGCCGCTGACATCAAGAATGTATTTGACATCAAGGCATATGGTACAACTGAAGTCACTGGGCATCAAAGAGAAAACAAATCAATGGCTGCAGTCATATGCAGTCACTAATGCACGTGACATTTGATTTACTGTGATTAACTCTCTCCTTCTCCTCTTCTGGATCCATATGAATTCTCAAAAGTGCAAGGCAATGGAATCTGCAACAAGAGAGAATTGAATCACCTACCCTTAAAATTCAATGGCACAATCATTGGCAAATCTCCATCAACATCTAGAGGGGCACCATAAACCAGAGACCACAGGACCAGTAACATAAATAAGGGCAGGTTGTAGACTGAATATACTGTGACTCGGCTACTGATAGCCCATTGGGTTTCTACCATCTGCAAGCACAAAACAGGAATTTGTGTTCTAAATTTACTTTGAACTTTGAATGCCATGGAAAGTTCTGCACTTGCCTGGAATAGTGCAGCACAAGCAACTCTGTACCAGAACAGAGAGGCCTGCTTGAATGATATCCCATCAACCACTTGAAACACTCATTCTCTCCACTTCCATGGCACACTGGCTGAAGTGAATGCTAATTACAAATTCACTGGAGCTATTCTGCCAGCCTACAGTCTCTGCCAAGAATGACAGGGGCTGTAGATGTGGGAACAGCTTTACCTTCAGATTACCCTCCAAGTATACATCCTCCTGACTTGAAAATTTAATCCTGGAATCTGGATCTAAATCCTGAAATTTCCCACTCATTGGCAATTATTACGGAAAATTAGGAATAGACCATAAATGCTGGCTTTGCTGGCAGCATCCAGTTCCCAAAAATAAATATAAAGAAAAACAAACATTTATATCACAAGTTATGTTATTCCAATTACTCAATATTAGCACATAACTGACTATCATTCATCTAAACCTCTGAGCAAATAGTTCATGCGCTTTTAATGCAGATTGCAACCAATTAATGTGCAATGCCAGTAAGCCCTTAAACTGAGTCCTTGCCCATAGATTCTTTGCAGTGACTGCACTAAGCTTTAGTGAGTCCTTCTGCACACAGTCCTAGATTTTAGAGTGTGCCAGTCAGAAATTTAATCATGAAAACAAGAAAGTCTGCAGATGCTGGAAATCCAAAGCAAAGCACACAAAATGCTGGAGAAACAAAGCAGATCAGGCAGCATCTATGGAAAGGAATGACCAGTTATGTTTCGGGCTGAGACCCTTCTTCAAGACTGAAGAAGTTAAATCCTGCAGGTCATATTAACAATGAGCTTTTTAATATAATTTCTCAGCTCTTATATCTTCCAACACTAAATCCAGCTCCCAGAAGATTTAATTTGGCAGCAAAACCAACGCTGGTCCTCTGCTCATGCCTCAGGTTAACTTTGTAACTGAGTGCTCATATCATCAAGGGAACCTAATTTGCATAGTTAAAGAAAGATACTTCTGGCTTCAGTTGGACGTCTATACCATCACAATTTTAATTGATAGATAGATAGATAGATACTTTATTCATCCCCATGGGGAAATTCAACTTTTTTTTCCAATGTCCCATACACTTGTTGTAGCAAAACTAATTACATACAATACTTAACTCAGTAAAAAATATGATATACATCTAAATCACTATCTCAAAAAGCATTAATAATAGCTTTTAAAAAGTTCTTAAGTCCTGGCGGTAGAATTGTAAAGCCTAATGGCATTGGGGAGTATTGACCTCTTCATCCTGTCTGAGGAGCATTGCATCGATAGTAACCTGTCGCTGAAACTGCTTCTCTGTCTCTGGATGGTGCTATGTAGAGGATGTTCAGAGTTATCCATAATTGACCGTAGCCTACTCAGCGCCCTTCGCTCAGCTACCGATGTTAAACTCTCCAGTACTTTGCCCACGACAGAGCCCGCCTTCCTTACCAGCTTATTAAGACGTGAGGCGTCCCTCTTCTTAATGCTTCCTCCCCAACACGCCACCACAAAGAAGAGGGCGCTCTCCACAACTGACCTATAGAACATCTTCAGCATCTCACTACAGACATTGAATGACGCCAACCTTCTAAGGAAGTACAGTCGACTGTTGGAAACTGGTGTGTTTGCCTCTATCAGTTGCGATATTGACAGCTGGAGGTTAAAATGTAGCCCACAAGCTCAGGGGGAAACTGATAAAGGATATAACGACTAGTCCCAGCTCTTTCATTCGTATTTAGCATAATATTCCATGTTCTAAAGTACCATTTTACAGTCACAGAAGGGACTGCCAATTTATTTCTGATATAACATTGGGTTTATTTTTGTTTGCAGTATCTAGATACAATGTAGACTTAGATATGAGAATTAAAATATATTGATGACGCAGAGTAGGAAATCTAAAAAAAATTATGAGAAAAATTACAGATGACCCCAGGTTGTCAGTGTATTAATCTTTGCCATGCCATCACTCCGAATTTCCATGACTGTAGGTCCCTCCAAATTTTCTAACATAAAATTTCAATCATTTCATGGCAAAGTCCCTCCTTATCCTGTAACCTTTTCTAGTCAGCAGCTTGCCAAAAATTCTGCATCTCTATTGCATCAAGAAATCTCTTTGTCAATGTTAGAATGAATTTCTTTAAGCTAACATTGACATCTCCAACTTCCATTAACTAAGTTTTCAAGAGTCCCATCTTTTTTCCACCTTTCTCTACCTAATTTGACAAAGCTATTAGTTACTATTTTTAATATCTTTCAGCTTTGTCCTGGTGCCATCTTTTTATCCAATATATCTTCGTGAAGTGTCATAATTGTTTTCTACATGAAAATTGTTATGGAAATATCAGTGCTATTTTTCAGAAAGACACATTTAGCTAATTGAATGGGATGACAGGCAGGTGCAATTTAATGTGGTTAGCTGTGAGAATATAACTTGGGAGGAACACATAGACATAAATAGGAAGATACTTTAGGATGTAAGTCAGAGATACCTGAGTGACAAATACTTAATTCCCTGGAATATTGATTACAGACTGATAAAACTAACAAAATGGCAAATAAAATTCATAGTTTTATAAATAAAAATAATGTAAATATACAAAAAATTAAGAGTATCCTGAAAAGACGAGAAAAAACGCCAGTGTAAGATGTTAAAAATACTGAGAAACTGAAAATTCTCTAAGATAATATCAGAGATAATAAACTGCAGTTGAAATAGAGATACGAATAGGATTTCCATGTAGATAATAAGTTTACATGAAAGGTTTCAACTGCCAAATTATCAGATGAAACAGTAACAAAGTTATCATTTCAAAAAATACAAAAAGCAATATTGTCATTTTCTTTTGGTTTTTGTACATCACAGCCTGAGAAGGAGGTTCCAGTCCACAGGGAAACTGCAGAGGGTTCTAGACTCAGGCAGCTCTATCATGTGCATAACCCTCCTCACCATGGAGGACATCATCAAGAGATGGTGCATCAAGAAGTTGGCATCCATCTTTAATGACCCTCACCATTCAGGCCATGCTTTCTTCTGGTTACTACAATCAGGGAGGAGATACAGGAGCCTGAAGATCAATGCTTAATGGTTCAGAAACAGCCTCTTCCTCTCTGCCATCATATTTCTCAATAGTCCATGAACATATTTCAATATTCTTTTTTAAGCTTATTTTGATACTTCATAACAATTATAATTTAATGTTTCGTGTTTGCTTGCTGCTGCAAAACAAAGCAACATATTTCATGTCACATATGACAGTAATGATAAACCTGATTCTGAGTCAGATTTTATCACCAGGGAGTGGCTAGCAAAGACTGCAATTCATGCGGACAAATCAGAATAAAACATTCAAAGCAATTAGGAGTGTGCGAATCTGTGGGACTGGTTTGGAAAAGTTTTAGCAAAGAGCTAGCGTGAAAAAAACAGACTCTTTCTCCACCTTATTTTTTTTTCAACATTTCACTTTGTCAGTTGTCTGTTCAGACTCAAGTCAGATTGCTACTCAATGTAAACACTTACTGAGCATTTTCTCAGAAGTAAAATTTACTTCTTTTAAAAATAGTTATGCAATTGTTCTTTAATCTATGAGAGCTAATGATTAATAGAAAATTACTTCAGAAAGTGAAAGAACAGGGATGACAGGCAGGAACAAAAAGATCAATGAGACACAATAAAACCTCACCCCATCTATTAATAACAGAAAAGAGTTAGATTGACTGGGCCTCACTGTCCTCTGAGTGAAGAAATTTCTTCTCGTTTCAGTCTTAAATAGTCTTAGTTCAGTCTTAAATCTTTTGAATAGTTCTTGACTCCTTGGCCACAGGAAACATCCACTCTATATGTACCCTATCAAAATCTCTAAGAATTTCAACGCAGTAACTTCTAACTTCTTGAGAATAGAGGCCTCTTCATTGAGAGACCAGCCATCCCATGAACCAATCTCGTGAATCAGCCTATGTCCTTTATATAATAATCATTTACTTTCCCGATTGCCTGCTGCACTTGTATGTCAACATTCAATAACTGCTGCACAAGAGACACAAATGTCTTCTGAACACTAACATTTTCTAAACTTTCCCTTAAGACTCATCATTTGTTTTCTACTGAAATCGATAACCTCACACAATGTCTTATTATGCTGATATAAGGTTCGTGGTTTAAATGGACATTTCTTTTACAAGGTGGATGGACTACATAGTCCCTTAATACGCTGATGCACAGCAACGCTCCCAAATATCGCTCTGGGTTTCATAAAAGTGCATCTTCAACTCTTCCACTCACTGGCTCGGCATCATCAGATCCAGCGAAAGCCAGGGACCTGTACCTCTAACCCTCTCTCCACAGAAGCTGGCTGACCAGATGCTGCTTTTATTTGCTAACCTCTTACGATGAGGCAGATGGTCGCAAGTTTTCGCACCATCACAGCGAGCAGCGTGACAGAGCACTGCTTTCAATGAGATGTAAACATATCTCGGCTTCCCCGCACAGCTCAGGGTGCACCGGCTGCTCGGGGACAACCCAAAGTTGCGCCGCTTAAGATTCGGACATTAAAAGTATAAGCGATCACATTTCCTACTTTCGTTGGGGATATCGTCTCTGATAGAGTCGGCGCTCAGCCCCGAGTTGTCGTCTGTCAAGATTAAAGGGACGTCATCATCGACAGGCAGCGCCATCGCTAGCTCGTCGCAGCCTCCTCTCACGCCGCTCAACCCAACTTCACGCTGCAGATGGAGGGTGGGTCCTTTCCTCGCTCCGGACTGCCGATTGGTTGAAACTGTCAGCAGGCTGGGCGAGGCCGCCGCGAAGGAACGTCAATCAAAGCGCAGAGACCATCACGTTTGGTCGCGGTATGCTTCCCGTGCTCGTCTTTTCCTCCGTCCCGAACGCGCGGCTGAAAAGCCAAGGCGGGGGCCATGGGGTCAGAGGGGAAAGGTCACACGTCTCTTAGCAACGGAAGAAGCGCATTTAGCAAACAGAAGCACCGGTTGTGCTTTCTCCGGATTTCGAGCTTCCTAACATGTAAAGAGTAAAGGACCGGAACCAGGCTGAACACTGGGGGTGGAGAGATCAAGTAGCCGGTCTGCCGAGTGGCGCAGATTTGTGTTTTCTCCAACTGAGGAGCTTATGAGGTGTCTGTGGGAGCAACGGTTCTCTTAACGCGTGCTCTGAGAAAAATGTAAGGCTGTCGTCGTCGTTAAAGTATTTTTTTGGGTGATTATCGCTGGCTGTAGTAGCAAGTTGGTCAAGTGTAGAAACGACTGCATCTTAAAAGAATAATTGGTTGTTAAAGCAGTTTGGGAGGTTCTGAAATCATCAAGGACGCTATTTAAATACAATTCAACCATGTTTTGTATGATTGAGATGTCAATAGGGAGGGTTATTTGGCTAACCAACAAACATTATCCTTGTAAAGGAGCTAAATAGAGAAATATTGGAAACGCAGTAAACTGCAAAATTCTGTGTATATTTTTGTTACATTACGTTCTAAACAAACGCAATTGACATTTTTTTTCAAAATGAATACATCAAGTTATGGTTTTTACATTATTTCAGTCGGAATATGTCCCATTTACCAAACACCAAACTTACATTTATTTTGTGCATTTAAAATACCACACTGAAACAATTTGATGGAATTTGACCTTAAATCACATAAGGAGATATTAATAAAGATATAATTTTAGGGAATAGCTGAAAGGATAGAAAGATAGAATAGTTTAGGGAGGGACATCTCGTGCTTGCAGCCCAGTGAAAACACGATCTCCGTTGTTGGAATTTTGAAATTCAAGGACTAGAATTGGAGGAAAGCAGAGAACTGAATACTTTCCATGGATAAATGAGAATTTTAAAATTGGTGCATGTGAGATTCAAAATTAAGATGTGCGTTTCTGAAAGAGGTCTGGGTTAAAGTCAGAGGACAAATGTGATTTAATTATGTCTGGGTTAAAGTCAGTAAACAAATGTGATTTAATTATGAATGCAGAAGCCCTGACAAGATTAACTGTTTGTGGAATCATTGAAGTCCTGAGATATGGACTATTGTTTTACAGAAATGTGTAAAAAAAAAACAACTCCAAATATGGAATGGGAAAACACTGTGTACCTCCCGAGTCAGGGAGGGGAGGGGTAAGGAAGAAGGATAAAATCTGCTGCCCTGTAAGGTTCAGGGTTCTCTTCTCTGAGGGGGCCCAGCTCTGCAGAACTGTTAATAAACTTTGTTTCCTTGAATTTGTCTTGAAGCCATTATTCGGGAGCGTGGCTCGTTTCTGACAGTGCATTAGTCGAATTCCTGGTTCAGTAAGAAATGGAGGAAGCCAGTTAGGATTCAAACAATAATTTCAGACCACCTTGAGTTTATAGAGAAAGAGGAATAATCATAAAAATGTTGATTTTAGTTTTTATATAACTAACATATTTTTATAATTGTAATTCAATAGAGCAAGTTATTCTTGTTCATTTTATCAATTATTTCAAATAATATCTTTTTATAACAACTATTATGAGATCAGTAGCATTTGATAAAATATGATATAAAACATATGTTTTCTTTGTAGATGCAGGTATTTAAGACACTCCTCTGCTTTTGCATGTTTCTGCAATCATTTGTTACAGTCCTTGCATATTTCCTGCTGGTACCCTGATCTGTTGTGTCAACTACAGCCCAATGGTAACACTCTTTCTCTAATTCAGAAGGTTGTGAGTTTAAATTTCACTCCATGAGTGTGAATTCTAAAAGTAAATTTTACTTTTTAAACAAAGGCAAATTTCAGAGTTGTATACTGCCTACATACTTTGATAAGAAATGTACCTTGAACCTTAAATTCTAATGCTGTGCTCAAAGAAAATGTTAAACTAATCAATATCCCTTTTTTGGATGTAATGTCAAGCTACCAGCTCATTCAAGTGGATGTAAATGATCCCCTTTGGAAACGCAACTTTTATCATTGTTTCTAGATCTATAGCAGAAGTTCCCAACCTGGGGTCAGTGGATCCCTCAGTTAATGATAGGGGTCCATGGCATAAGAAAAGGTTAGGAACCCTTGAATTATAGAGAGATGTGGCACAGAACCAAGTCCTTTGGCCTATTAAGCCCATGCTGATCATTAACTATCCACTTACATTACACTAATCTTACATTAATCAGTTTTCAGTAGCCAATTAACCAACCAACCCATATGCTTTTGGGATAAGGGAGGAATCTGGAGGAAACAATCAGACAGGTGAAGTGCAAACTGAGTTTGTGGTGCTCTGAAGTAGCTATTCAACTGCGCTGCCCTTTCACTGAACCAATGCTCTTAATTAATACACATAACTTGTTTTTAACTGACATGTGGCTGTTGTGTTTTACTATTTATTGTTATGTTTATTATTTAGTGTTGCGTTTGTTATGTTATGATTGCACTGCTCCTGGGAAACGCTGTCTCATTCTGCCTTGCAGAGCTGATGTATGGTTAAAATGACAATGAAGTTTTTGAATCTTGAATCTAATACTATATTACTCAACAAAACCTCTGATTATTAGCATATTTTCTTCATAAACAGAACTTCTTACTGCTGTGTAGTGTTTTGTGCTGTGTAGATTGTGATTATCTTATATAAATGCTTCTTTCACCATGTGGAAAAAAAGTGAGGTTATGAAGGGAAAATAAATGTGAAAGAAATCAATGAAGATCAAAATGCTGCCGATAGTGAAATCTAAAATAAAAACAAAATTCTGGAAACACTCAAACAGCCAGGCAGCATATGTTATGTAGCAAGATATAAGTAGGGTTAACATTCAAGAGTTTTTATCAGAATTGGAAGATGTTGAAGATGAACAAATTCAAACAGACACGGCCAAAAAGAGAAAGCAAGGGCTCTACTAGATTGAAGTTTTGAGCTGCTTAAATGACAGAAACAATGATCATACAGGCAAAAGGAGACAATAGTTAGACAGATATGGAAAGATCATCCATGTAAACGATTAAATGACCAAAGCATCAGTCTCATTGGTTCTGATACAGCCAGCCCCCAAAGTCCTGGATTTTTGCATTTTGTAAGCACAAAGGTTTTGGTTTGCTAGTGAATGGTAATAGTGGTATTGGTAGTCAGAAAGATCCCTAAGGTTGTGAACTGAAATTTCCTGTTGTGGCCACAGTAAACTTCAACTATTAACATCTGCAGCTTAAATGTGTTTTAAGTGTGACTTTGTTTAAACTCTCTTCTTTAGAAAGTAAACATTTTGATTTTATCACATTAAATGAGTGTAGACATTGGATGTAATTTTTGACTGCTGTAGCTGAATCACAGTTGAATAATTTCACTCCATAATTTGTCTCTCAATGGTTCCAAGGACAGATTTTGATAAAAGTGCTGCTTCAATATTTAGAAAATATTTTTTGTGTTTCAGCAATATAACCCATTGAAGATCTAAAGATCTCAAGAGCAATACTTCCTGAAGAAAGAAACAATGGCAACTGAAGCCATAGAACAACATCAGAAAGATTCCACGAACGTTGAGACTTTTAGCAGAAGAATGATTGATTATGATCTGATCACCCAAAGAATGAGTCCCAAAGCAAATGCTCTGCAAATCTTAGAACCATTCAGAAGAAAGCTTGCATCAATTGAAGCAGAAAGAATTATTTCAGTACTTAAAAAGACCATTGAGAACTTGGAAAGAGTTACTTTGCTTCCCCACATTGCCTACAACCTCAGCAGATTCAGTGTTGCTATCGGTTTAGAATTAACATGTGCTTTCAGGGAATATGTTAGAATAGAGCAACACCTGCATTTTGCTGTTAGTAAATTGAATGAGGAAGAGTCTCCTGAAGAGGAAAATCAAGATGGAAAGCACAAAGTAAAAACCAAAGAGGAGAGAGTAAATGATGTCAAACTCCTTAAGCAGGCCCTTGGTAGCTCAGTTAAAAGCATCCTCCGGCTCTTACAGGGAAATCCTTCAGCATGTCAAGTCATTCAAATGGAATGTAAAGCTCGGAAACCACCTTGTGTAAGTCTCATTCTGGCACTTATGAAGCTGAAAGACTTGGTGTTTGGAAAACTTTTGGTATCACCCATGGAAGATGAACAAAAGTCTGAGTTTGTGGAAAACATCATTTTGCAAGATAAGCAAAACGTAGAAATTATTGCCACTTTGGAGGCAGAACTGGCAGCAGCCATCCAAGATAAAGAAAATGAGGTAATCCTTATGCCTATTATTAACCTGATATCTTACCCTACCTCAAACAACGGTATTGTTTATAAGTGGCCTGCTTCTTCTTGCGTCTTTAGGTCCCAGTGGAGCATTGGCCACCAATGATTTCCCTGTGGAATTCATCAATGTTTCTGTAATCTATTTTATCCATTGTATAGGGGATTTGCATATACAGCTTCACCAGAGCCCTGTTGGCCAGCTTTACCAATTTCCACCTCTCATGACAGAGACAAGGGATTAGACTTTGAGAAGTATTGATTTTAAGTGGCTATGTATAATTCAACAGATTAATTAAAAGTAGATTTTCAAATGCATCCAGGAACTTGTACACCAGGCCTTTATAACAAATTATAATGCCAAGTATGAAACCTTTCCAAAATAGGCATTCAGTTTGATACCTTTTAGCTAAAATATAGATTTATGAATATTAATACATTATAGATATTTTACATTGTGCAAAAAGGTTAAAATGGCAACTTTTACATGATTTGCACAACATTTCATTATTCTTGCCTAACTGTTATTAAGACTAGCATTATTAACAGAATATAGCTGAGGTTTGGTTGGCAGATATTGAAAGTACATCCTGTCTTTCCTAATTAAATATTACTCTCTGAATGAGAGTGGCTATTTATAAGGGTGAAATAGTGTGGGAAGGAGGAGAAAAAGCTTAGGGAATAAAGTTGAAAATTGTCTTGTTTGCGTTAGTTTTGATCTTTTGCAGCTGCCTGCTTTGTTTAGTGGTTAATCATTCCCTTAAGTGGTTATGTTGCCTTTCTTAAAATAATAATAATAATGATACAATGAATTATATTTGCAAGTGCAAAATTCATACTCAAAACCATAGTAGCACAACATCATTATCTTTACCATATTTTCAATTGGTCATTAAAGGTGGGCCAAATTTGATATAGGCAGTGTGGCTTGGTTCACAAGATTATGTGACCTTGTGTTCAGAATAGTGTGATGTAATCTTTATCAAAATAATTGGACACAGTTACTGAAATATTCAACATGTATGGCGTCTCACTTCGGCAGACCCTTCATTTACAGAAAATTCACTTGATGCTTCCAGCTGATTGTATTCCTGCCTCCAGCCACCACTAACTTTCAACTGGTGGTGAAAAATCCACAGAAATCAAAGAAGTACATATCAAAACAAGCTGATAGATATGTCAGTCAAATTTGGTTAAAGAATGGATTTTTGTTTTGTGTCTTGTACAAGATTATTAACAATCCACAGTAAAAATGATCTTAAACACCACCTCCCATCATGAGACATTTGGGAAACTACTAAGATTCAGAAAGTAAGCTTGTGCAAATTAATATTACTTATCGTTATACTCTGAGAAGCAAAAAAAAAATCACTGAGCTAGATTGGACTTCTGCGGATATTTTTGGCTTTCTTATAGAAATGTACATTGTTAGGATTCATGTAAATTTATATTTTGTTTCAGAATATTTAAACAGGATACAGCATATTCATACCTTGGTACCTTATTTCTAATTTTGTAATGGTTTCAGCCTCATTAGAGAGCAATAACTACTACTGATTCATATTGACTTGTGGGAACAGTTTGAAACTGCCTCATTCAATGTAGCATATAGAGAAGCTGTATTAAATCAATGGCTTAGTAGAAAATAAACTGTTGCTGTATTATGCATACAGAATCTCCTTGAATGACATCAGATGTTCATCCATAACAACTCTCAAACTAAATTCAATTTCATGCAATGACATATTTTTAAGAAATATCTTAAAAAAGAAGTTAATGTAGTAGAGGATGATAAATCACTAGTTCGGTATAATTCCAAACATGTACAAAGTAAAGCAATAAAAGCATCTCAATCTAGGAACCATCTGATCAACAACCCATTTTTCTGTACTATCAATGAAGACAGCAGAACTTAATCTGCACTGGGCATCATTCATCCCAGACTGCTGCAACTATAGAGAGGAATTAGGGATGTTACTTTCAAATCACATTCTCCCTTTTCAAAAAAGCATTGATATTGTTACCAAAGCAAACCCACTGAATATAAATTCAAGTTCTTTGTTTTTTATTAAGTAACCCAGTGTGCTTTGGTGCTGTTATAGCTATTGGATTCATTTTTGCTATCCCACACTTGTTCAGAACTTTGTGAAATATACTCACAAGCAACAAGAATGTGGCTCTTTTTTATTATAGAATCAGTGATGCAGCACAGCAGGGGAGTATTCAACATATTATGCCTCAGTCAGCTCTTCGGAAGAGTTATTTGGTTTAACCTAGTCTGCTGCCCCATAACACATGCCTTTATTAAGGTCATATCACGTGTTACTGCCATGATATCATAATTGTATGTGGCTGATAATGCATGCAATACAACAGTTATATATGACTTCCTGGATTTGCATGTGTGCACTCTAAACCTACTTTAATCTTTTGAATTGCCACTCATCTTCCACTCTTTCATTGGATAAGAGTTTGCCTTCAGAAAGGTAGTAATAGGAGAAAAATCAGGTAAATGAAACATCTTAAATCCATTCTATTTAAGGCACCAGTGACTTTTATAAGGATTACTTCAGCTTTAGCTATTTGAGTAAGAAACAAGATTTAAGGTAAAAAGGACATAGATTACTCAAGTGTTCCTTCTGCAGCAGCTAAATTTGCAATTACCAACACGGTACCTAAATATGAAAACTGATTCTCTTAATCATAGTGCAAGAGAAACTGGGGGACTAATATCAGACTGCATAATTATAATATACGCAGACTGGCTCTTAGATAGGCACATGAATATATAGAGAATGGAATGATATAGACCATGTGCAGGCAGAAGGGATTAGTTTAATTAGGTATCATTAGCTTAATTAGTTTGGCACAACATTATGGACCAAAAGGCCTATTCCTGTACAGTACTGTTCTATGTTTGAAGTAGCCGTGTTGATATAGACAAGTAGTATATTTAAAACAAATCCTACTTAATATATATCAGTAACAATATCTTAACATCAAATATACATTCTATTACCAGATGTTGAAGAAGAACGAGATAATTCGAAAACTTAAAAACAACCTGCTTCAACTTGACTTATTCTCAGAAGATTACATTCGTCAAGTTAAGCAAGATGCGGAAAAACAGCAACAAGCTGATCAGAAAGATTCAGAAGGGAGAGTGGTCAAGTTGCAGGAAGAAATATCTCAGCTTCGAACCCAGCTGAACAATTTGATTACAGAGCACAGATCATCTGAGCAAGCATTAAGAAGGGTACATATACATATTCTAGTAATAGCCTGATATTTCATTTTTTCATTATCTATTAAGTTGCAAAAGAACATAATATGTGCTGCATTTCTTGTGAAAATGCACAATTATTTCTGTTGGTCAGAAATAAATTAACCAAGTTTAAAAAATATATAAATTAGATTGGATTTGGTTGAGTAGGTGAACACTGAACTCTATATTGAGAAGTTACATTTAAACTTCATATTGCCCTGATTTCAATGGTAAAATTTAATATCAGAGAATGTATACAGTGTACATTGTGAAATTCTTATTCTTTGCAGACATCCACAGAACAGTAAAAACATCAAAGAATGAATGACAGAAAACATTAGTACACCGAAGCCCCCTCCCTCCTCCCACACACAAGCAGCAGCAAAAGCATTGACTCTGCCCCTCCCCCAACTTGCCCCAGTGAAAGCACTGATCTCCTCCCCCCAATACGCAAGCAATAGCAAAAACCCCCAAAGAGACCTTGATCTAGAGTCCATCAAAACCCATAGTCCATCCCAACACTTTGGTATCTCAGACAGGCTCTCTCTCACTAGCAAGATCACTCTTGCAACAACAAGAGCGGGAGACCAACCACTCGCTGTTTCGATGTTACAGTCTTCCACATTGCTTTTCTGAGTCTCCTGACTCGAGGATGGACAGGCTCTCACTCACCATCAAAGAGAGAGAGAGAGGATCGCTCAACTACCAGGGCCTTCTTCCGAACAGCAGCATACACTGCCTGCTGTCTCGACGTTTCACTCCCCCACGATGCTTCAGTCGGCGATATTGGTCATCCTAAGGTGCATGTCTTCCAGGCCACTCCTGGAGATGTCGAAATGCCAGCCTCGCATAGTACTCATGGAGAACCGTAGTGTGAGCTGCAGCTGTAGATCAAGGATTCCAACAGCGCCCCAGCCACCTTGAAAAGAAATGAAAGATGTGATAAAAGAAGAATAAGCTGTTTTGCGGGTGAACTGGAAGAAGTCACCTAGGTCTGCAAAAATATCTGATACCATTTTTCTAGTACAAATACTGGTGAATGGAGGATGATCCAAAATCCCTGTTCCTGGTTGTGATTTGTTAATTACTGTAATGCTCCCTGTAGTTTAATAACACCTGACACGAAAACTAAAGTCTCATAAGTCTTGACCTAATTAAGTCTTAAAAGAAAATTGTTGTTTATGACTAAGAGGGGAAGCAAGATTATCACAAAAAGGACACAAAAATATGCAAATGTACAGTATAACATGAATTCTTAACAATGGTGATAAGTCCTGCAACTCTGAATGTATTTCTATATTATGTCTTCACCAAATAAATATTAATATCTACAATCCTGAAAAAGAAAGAAGAAAATGTTCAGAAGTTGTAGACTTGAAACAAAATTGAATGTGCCAGAAATATGACAAAATCTTTTGTGGCTAGGCTTAGAATAAAACTGAGGCAAAAAGTAATCAAACACTACAAATTAAGTATTAAGCCAATTAACAAATAGTATTTAATATTCTGCATTTGGCAAAGATCCAACCGAACCAGCAAAACCAAAGATAGGTATCATTCTGGATAAGTTTAGGATATACCCATGTTCATTGAATTCTTTTCTCAATAAGAATACAAAGCAAACTGCTATCCTTTGTACACATGTAAATGTTTTTATCAATATTCCAACACTTCTTAAATACATGCATAGTTCTTCACAAATGCACATACCTTACATTTTAACTACGTGCATTCCAAAGGTCAGTGGTCATGGTAAGCAAGAAAATAAACACTTATCTTAGAAACATAGAAAATAGGTGCAGGAGTAGGCCATTCGGCCCTTTGAGCCTGCACCGCCATTCAGTATGATCGTGGCTGATCATCCAACTCAGAACCCTGTACCTGCTTTCTTTCCATACCCCCTGATCCCTTTAACCACAAGGGCCATATCTAATTTCCTTTTAAATATAGTTAATGAACCGGCCTCAACTGTTTCCTGTGGCAGAGAATTCCACAGATTCACCACTCTCTGTGTGAAGAAGGTTTTCCTCATCTCGGTCCTAAAAGGCTTCCCCTTTATCCTTAAACTGTGACCCCTCATTCTGGACTTCCCCAACATCGGAAACAATCTTCCTGCATCTAGCCTGTCCAATCCCTTTAGAATTTTATACGTTTCAATAAGATCCCCCCTCGATCTTCTAAATTCCAGTGAGTATAAGCCTAGTCGATCCAGTCTTTCTTTATATGAAAGTCCTGCCATCCCAGGAATCAATTAATTTCTATCTCTGCCAATATGATAGCAAATTAAGAACTATGTGATGACTGACACTATTTTAAATTTGTTTATGAGAATCAAAGCTGATTGTTTAACTTACTGTAGTTACATCAATCAGGAAAATTGCATTTTATCTACAGTCTATCCACTGGGGATTTTCCAGTTAATTTATAAAATAAGTATTTAGTATTAATTGCTGGTAGTAGTTTACAATTAATTTCTAGATTTAATGGTAAGTCCTCTTTTGCTGTGAGGATTGATTTAAATTGTTGCTAGAATCTGATATTTCATCCTTATAACATATTCCAGCGCAAGTTCAAAACTGAAACAGAGATTGAAAACTGGATCCAGAAATATGATGCTGACATACAAGAAAAACAGGTATGTTATTTGGCAAAAATCACTAGAGATTCCAAAGAACTGTTCTTATTTATATTTGTACAGAAATTGTGAAGCTTCAAGGGAATTGGGCTGAATAATAAATGCCAGCCTTACCAGCAATGCCTATGATCCGTAATTGGGAGCACTAAATTGAGTTATAGAGTCATACAGCATGGAACTAGGATGTCTGCCTAACTCATCATCTGAGCTGTGTTTGGCTTATATCCCTTCAAATGTGCCTCAGCCAGGTACCTATTCAAATATCTTTTAAACATTTTCATTGTACCCACTGTTACCACTTCCTCTGGCATCTTGATCCATATACCCATCACCTGCTGTGTGAAAAAGGTGCTCCTTCAGGTCTTTCTTAATTTTTTTCACACTCAGCTTAAATAGCTTCAGACTGCCCTATGATGGGAAAAAAAGGACTGCAACCATCCATCTTTTCAATGCTCCTCATGAATTTATAATCCTCTAATAACATCACCTCTCAGATGCCTCCATTCCAGGGGAAGCATTCCCAGCCTATACACTTTACTTACAGTTCAAGCCCTTCAGTTCAATATTCCAGTCCAGTGAACCTTCTCTGCACCCTGTCTAGCTTAGTCACAGCCTTCCTATAATAAGGCAACCATAAGTGCATCCAATACTTCCCTGTACTGCTTCATCAACATCTTATACATCTGTAACATGACGTCCCAACTCTTATACTCATTGATAAAGGCTAGCATATCATAAGCTTCTTCACCACCCTAACTACGTTGCCACTTTTAGACAACTACCGTATGTATTTATACTTGGGGTCTCTCAGTTCTGAAGCATATGTCAGTCACTGTGTATGTTCTAGGTTGATATCAATTTCAAAAAATGTATTACTTCACATTTTGAGTTCAAAATGCAACATTAAGTCAATATACTTTAATTTTAAAGATAGGTTGTGATGTGCTGCTATTACAGATGGAATATCTTTACTGAGTGGGGGATCCAGTTCCAGCACTGGAAACATAAGATAAAATCATTTGAATTGGAATATATTCAGATTGTAGAAGACAGAAAAAGAAAAGCAGAGGAAAAGACAGCCAGAGTGGAGTAAATATTCCAGCTAGAAAAAGTAGATGTTACTGTCCAGCCATTCTGGAAAGGTTACAAAGTCCATCAATCAAAATCATTCAGGGGTCAGCCTTGTATGTGAAAAAAAAAGCAAGCAAAACAATAAGCATTTGGGAATTTTGCTTTGGCAGTTCTCTCACTATACTCAATTCTGGTAAATGCAGGATAGTAGGAATTTTCACTGACCTTGCATGAACGTCCTTAAAGCATTTATCTTTCAACGAACCTCTGCCATAACAGGAAATAATTACTGAAAAAGAAACTAAGTTTGTCTGCGAAACAAATTAATGTGATGCTGACCTTGGGGAAACATTTTCAAAATCGTGTTCCTCTGAAAACCTTGTATTACAGAAGGAATTGTAGAGAGATTGATCCATTTTTATATGAAAGTTGGTGAGATATCCATTAAAGATCTCAGATAATCAAAATGAGCCGGAGTTTAAATTTGAAACTTACAAGGACTCATAGAGGACATTCCTTAAAGATGGTTCAAGAGATTGCAACCAGAGGAAAATAATCACATAAAATGTCAATAAAGTATTATATTTAGAAAACAAATCAATGTTGAATGCAATACTAATAATGAATAGGTTATCAAAATGTATTAAAATTATGTTCTTCCAGGATGAATATGAACAGCTTGTTAAAATCAACAAAGATGAAGGTGTTCTGCTCCTTGAGTTAGAACAAAAGATTGAATTACTTGAGTCAGAATATATTCAGATTGTAGAAGAGAGAAAGAGAAAAGCAGAGGAAAAGAAGGCCAAAGAGGAGCAAATGTACTTTATGGGAAGAGCAGCTGTTATCATCCAGGCATTCTGGAAAGGTTACAAAGTCCGCCAATTGATGAAATCATTAAAGAAGAAAAAGAAAAAGGGGAAAGGAAAAAGGAAGTGAAGAGCACCTGATGGAGAGAGAAAGTTCCAAAAAAATGTTTTGCAAATCATTGTTTTCTTCACTAATGCTGTTTACACAAACATCTTGTATTTTACAAAAATAAAAATAAACTCTTAACCTTGTGGTCTCAGTGTATGAGTGTGTATATAACACACAATGGGCTGAAATATACTCATAAAAATGTAGAATACTGATAGCACTCAGTAGCCCAAAGAATTTTGAAAGTGTAAGTTGACATAAAAGACTCTGTCAGAACTGCATCTTTTGTCTCCACAGATGTTGCTTGACATGCTGTTCTTCTAAGATTGCTTTCTCCCCCCTGCCCCCCCAGATTCCAGCATTTAGTCTTTCTGTCTCCTCAAATGATACTCAGCCATAAACGTTGATGTTTTCATTGGAGGGCAACTTACCTGTACCTCAGATTCTTTACCTAGAGATCAAGGATCTGGGGATCAAGAGCGTTTGCTGAGCTCCTATACCACCATTAGATTCATGACGATGTTCGGGGGCAGAGTACAAATATGCTAAGTTGTGGGACTGTACTTTGCAACAGGCCAATTACAGCATCATGAAGTGAGTCATAGTGCAGTCCTTAAATGGTAGCTTCTCCTTCCAATTAGCTACTTTATTTTTAATTCACCACCACCATGTTAGAGAAAAGCAATTACAAACTACAGTTCCACCCATTAGTATTTTGGCAAGTAAAGGGTACCACAGTCACAGAGTGGTTAACAGGGCACTATTACAGCTTGGGACATTCTGGAGTTCAGAGTTCAATTCTGACGCCACTCTGTACATCTTCTCATTGGAATACATAGGTTTTCCCTGGGTGCTCCAGTTTCCTCCCACAGTCCAAATACGTATCAGATAGGTTCATTGGTCATTCTAAATTGTCTGTGATTAGGTTAGGGTTAATCAGGGTTGTGGAGTTGCTGGGGCCTGAAGGGCTGGGAGGTCCTACTCCATCCTGTATCGCGAAATACATAAATGCTTTCTTAGACAGTCATCACAGGTTTTTAATAGCCATGTTATTTTAATTTGGCAAATACTGAAATTGCAAAATCAGCATTAAGCTCTGAGAAATGAAGCAGGGAAATAAATCATTTAAAACTATAATTATATGCTAATCATGTACAAGAGCTGGGCTTATATGCAAAGCTTCAGCAAGAGATCCAAGTTCCCAGACTTAATCTTTTTGTTTGTAAATGAGCCAATCACCAATCTATTGAGCAGTGAACCCCATGTCAATGAGGTAGCCATCTTCATACCAAGCCATGATCTGGTTTCCACAACAGTCCATGGGCACACTTGATTTCTCAGCCAGAAAATCATTCTGTGAATATAGATGGATTAAAGGGAAACTGAATATAATGTTAGCGGATAGAAGTTGTGCAAGTCGGGTAATATGCTGTCATTTTTTTAAATGACAACTGGTTTAAGGGGTTAAAGGGCTGTTCTTGCTTTTTTTATGTTCTTAAAGAGTTAATGAATTCAGTATACGCACAGATTTTTTGGCTTGTAAACACAAGATGATAATGAATACAATACACCAAACAAAAATGATTTAAGTATCTCAGTTTATTGTGTTAATATATGTTAGATTACTTCTGTCAATAGCTCATGATTTGAGAAATTTAATTCTTAATCATATAAATGATATTGAGCACAAGTATGAATTCCTTTTGATTAACATAGGCAAACAGCAAAAAATTCATAATTACAAATACTTGAATAGGAGTAAAAGGTTAACATTATACTGTAGCTCCATTATAAAAAGTACAGGTAGGCTACAAACATTGAATATGATTTAAAAGAATAAAGTTAAATTTAACTTTGAATTTGAATTTTTTCCTTGTGCCAATCTTGCAAAATGTGTAATCAATGAACCAAGACGACTTAGCAAATACATGCAATAAGGCCCTTCAAAACAGTACTCTGATAAATATCAACCACAAGAATTACCATTCTTATTTGCACAAGACCTTGGCTTTAATGTCTTTTTTAAAGTAGTTCACCACTGAATATGCAGTTTTTCCCATCAGAAAGGCAATAAACACTCAGCTTTAATTATAAGCTCTGTTCTGCACCAGAGACTGATACTTTTCTCATAGGCAGAAGAACCTTTGAAAAAACATAACTATAAATTGATATGGTAAGAAAATTAAGCAAGGCTTGTCTCTTTATTTAGGACAATCCCAACCAGTCTTATTTCCCCACAGTATGACTGCTGGACAGCATTTACCCTACACTGCATTATGGTAAAGTGTTAAGATTTAATTTGGCTTTGGAGTTTTTTCCATCCAGAACTTGCAGACTGGAATCTGCTGTAAGTGTACCAGTGCAACCTGGGTTTTGACAGGACATTCCACAATGAAAATCCATCATATGGGCACAGTTGGTATTTTCTTCCAACATGTCTTGATTTTTTAAACACAACTCTGGACAGGCTCAGGTAAAACTGTATCAGAATGATTATCTGATATCTTATTTGAATAGTGTAAACCTGATTTTAGACATCACAGCTAGATTAACTTCCGCTCCACATCTATCTTGTCAAACCTTGTAAGAAATGTTAACTTCATATCAAACATTAATAGGCTAACACTCCAGAAGATCCAAGCCCATTCCTACTCTGCCCTTTCCCTATAATCCTTAATTCTCTTACTGATTAAAAGTCTATCTCAGCTTTAAATATACACAAGAATTTAGCTTCAATAGCGTTCTAGGGCCATTCACTCAGCTATCCTTATCAAAGTTTTAAATGGATGCTGTTTTATTCTGAGGGCATGCCTTGTGGTCCTAGACTCCTGGTGAACCTTCTAATAACTACCTTCAGTTCACAGTGCTCTAGACATGAACTCACCACTGTCTTAGTATGAACTTTCTACTTTTATATATCAATCTCCTAAAAGAATGTATGCATTTTTAAAGCTTTATTATCACCTGTACCTATATCATTAGCTTTATTTCACAAATGCAAAATCCCTTTACGTTGCTCACTTTTCCTTCCAAAGTGATCTTACTCAATCAGACTCTACTTGGCATCTTTTTCCCTGTTCAGAGGGAAGGAATTTTTCTCCCAGAAGCTGGATGGAATTTAATCCATATCTAGAATACTGTGAACTGGAGTCAGACTTCCACTTTCATATATATGTGCACAAAAAAGCCAAAGCTGCCCTTGGTTATGAAGAGTAGTTTTGGTGAGCACCGTCTGTTTAACTTACACCCTAAAACAGCAACTTCTAGCTTTCCATTATTAAGAATTTTTTTGAATTTGTTCTGGTTTGGATTTAAGTTGACACTTGGTATTTTCTTGGATTTTAAGGATCTGAAAATATAGTTCCCTTCCAACTCCAAAACGGCTGCAAAACATCTGCTCCAGCTTCCAAAAGCAAAACAACCTTAGTATTTCCAGGGTGGGTTCAATTTGGCAGAACTTGGCTTGAGTCGATTGGCTGCAGCAGAATTTGACAAACTATCTGACCTTAGTCTAAAGCCTGAGAATCCAGCAGAAACTGAAATTGGTCTACCCTGCAACTGTTTTACAATCCTGGAGCCATTCTGTATTGAATCTTCCTTCACAGTCTCTTTTATAGAACTGTGCACCCTAGTCAAAGACTGTGCCCTTCTTCGAAATGGAGTTCCATTAGGGGAGGCATTATTACTATCTGGCCGCTTCCAGTAATCAGTTTTGCCTTTATATTCAGTATTAAAGTCAGTAGAAGTTTCTTTAGTGGTTGGACAAAATGGTTTCATTGGATTTCTTTTGGCAGATGGTAACTGGTTGCTGCTGGAAGGAAATACATTTGAACTAATTTTGTGCAGAGAAGGAGTCCACAGAAGTGGACGAATCTTAATTTTGTCATCCTTTGCAGTCCATGGTGCCTCCCAGCTTGCATCATTTTGCCTTGGGCCAAAAAGAGACTCATCACAATAGCTGGGTTTACAGCACTTCAACCTAAGTTAAAGAAGGAAATGAAAAGAATGACTATAATGCTAAATATAAAAGAAATCGATTACTTTTTTAAAAAAAATACACTTTATAATACTACTTATGCTTGGGTCAAACTTAAATGGAATATATTATTGTATCTTTCCATTTTGCAATTAATTATGCAACACTGAACTCATTTCAAAATCAGTATTTCTTCATGTATTATGAAGCAAGTTCCACTCTTTCTAATTAAAGAGAATTCTCCACAAAATTATTGCTTCAGGTCATCTAAAAGTTTGACAGAACCATTAACAACACAAGTGCTGTGTTAATGAACTACATAATGTGGCAAGACTGCTCAGTGTGACTCCCCTCAGACATTACAATCTATTGATACGATAAATCAAAGTACTCAGTATAAATGGAGTTCATATGGTTAAATTAGCAGAATTCACTGCTGATACACACAAGCAGCTATTCAACTATGATAGCCACATTATATTACACATCATCCTTGGACAGGGTCCTTTTTTGGCAGGAGGCAGTGGGAAAGGGTAGGAGACTGGAAAAATCAACTAATGGAATCATACTTGAATCACATGATGTACAAATCACCACAACATATAGTATGGCAAAACTACCAATTTTTTTTAATGTAAAGATTAAGTTTTAATCCAAGAAGTAGGTAAAAATGTTATTCTATTTTCCCCACTGCTTATGCTTTTATAATTACAAAATGCATTGAGAGGACCTAAACCTGACCAGAAAATAAGTTATTCAATCAATCTATAGTTATCTCATCATTTCACAGTTCAGGTGCATACACCCAAACTTACTGCTCACATACACTAGCAACGATACAACCATGTTAACCACATACATTGCATGACATTTATTGACCGATTTTATTTATTTGGAGAAGATGTGGGTAACAGGAAGCCACAGTTAAAAACGAGAAAAACAAGTCACCCTCAGAAGACTGTGGAGGCCATTAAAGGAAGGATAATCAATTTATTTTGCAAGCATTTCAGCATGCTTCAGTTTATAAATTTGAACTGAAATTTGCATTTGCAGGTGACTTTTAAGTTTGCATTATTGCTCAGAGCACAGTGATGGTCAATGTGAAATGGTAAGGGATATGAGACTTTTGGTGAAAGGGACACAGTGGTTGATGTTCCTCATTTTGCCCACAAATAGTCACACAGAATCACAGAACTACAGACAGCAGTGTTGCTTTCTCTTGCTTTTACTCCAGTTCCTGTTCTATATGCTTCCTCTTGCTGAACTTCTCACCTATGGGTACCAGACCACATACAGTTGCATGTTTTGAATCGTAACAAAATATTGGAAATACTGAGATCATCAGGCAGCATCCCTGGAGATAAAAAAGAGAGGATGTACGAGTACATCTATCTGAAGCAATAAATGTATTCTTTTAGTTCAGATTTCCAGCATTTATACCATTTTACTTCAGCCGAGTAGTGAGAACCCCATCAATTAGCTAAAATTTTGTTTTAAGAATGTTAACTGATACATTCTATATTGTTTATCCTAGCAGCATGGTTTTTATTGTAGACCTGCTGTATGTGTATATATGTCCACGGATTATGGAATGGGGTCATATACTCTGTTAAAAGTGAATAACCTTTGTAACAGTTGCCACATTTGACATGCCATTTTGTTTCAAAGCAACAGGCAACTACCATTGAATAAAGGAAGGGTGCTACTGCCAGAATTACAGATGTTCACTTGCAATGATGCATTGTACATTGGCTAAAAACTTCAGTTGCTTTTAGTTCAGGAAAATAGCAGACAAGATAAACAAAAGGTATGCTTAACCTGCAGTTTACAGAACTTTGCATTTTTAGGTGGCAAGCTAGAGATACGTTTCTACCAAAGGCAGTGTAAGGCGGTACTTCCCTCCACTAGCCTGCAGGTTACCCTTGGTCAAGGTGTAGCACCTGCTTAGCCCCCCACCCCTCGATCAGGGTCACATAAAGCCATGGGAGTAAATGGTGGATGGCCGTATGAGCACCTGATGCATATCACAAGTCCAGGTTACGCGTCTACTGACACCAGGCAGACAATCTCTGAAGAGTATTGATAATGGCTAGGGTCACCTGTCTTGTAAAGACACTGCCCAGAAGAAGGGAAGGGCAAACCACTTAAGTAGAAAGGTTTTCCAGGGACAATCATGGTCAGGACTATGATAGTCCCAAATCATACAACACGGCACAGAATGAATGAATTAATTTTTTCTAACATCAGTCTACCAGCTCCAGAATCTATTGGCAATTGTTTGATGCTTATGTCTGAACTACCAAACAAGATGGTGCCGATCACTTCTAGGAATTCTGGATCTTTTAGAGGTCAATTGATACCTTAAACAACATACATGGTATATCTGATCTTTTCTCCAGCTGATCTCTAGAATAGAAACAGTCATTCGGCAATGAAATAGGATCCTCAACCTATTAAGTCTAAGCGAACCACCAAACACGTCTTTAAACTAATTTCTTTTGTACTTCCTCCTCATTCCCATACACTCATCTACACACAATTAGCAGTTAGACTTTACTTAGTTCTACAGATCCATTTTGTGATCTGGAATCATCTCTGATCCACAAAGTATATTGGGCCACTGCATAAAGGATGTGCTTGCACTCTTCAAGTGGACATATTTTAGTCATTCACACATAATCTACAAACCCCATTTCCAGAAAAGTTGGGATATTTTCCAAAATGCAATAAAAACAAAAATCTGTGATATGTTAATTCACGTGAACCTTTATTTAACTGACAAAAGTACAAAGAAAAGATTTTCAATAGTTTTACTGACCAACTTAATTGTATTTTGTAAATATACACAAATTTAGAATTTGATGGCTGCAACACACTCAACAAAAGTTGGGACAGAGGCATGTTTACCATTGTGTTACATCACCTTTCCTTTTCATAACACTTTTTAATCGTTTTGGAACTGAGGATACTAATTGCAGTAGATTTGCAATTGGAAATTTTGTCCATTCTTGCTTGATATAAGACTTCAGCTGCTCAACAGTCCGTGGTCTCCGTTGTCTGATTCTCCTCTTCATGATGCACCATACATTTTCAATAGGAGATAGATCTGGACTGGCAGCAGGCCAGTCAAGCACACGCACTCTGTGTCTACAAAGCCACGCTATTGTAGCCCGTGCAGAATGTGGTCTGGCATTGTCCTGCTGAAATAAGCATGGACATCCCGGGAAGAGACGTCGCCTTGATGGCAACATATGTCTCTCTAAAATCCTAATATACGCCTGAGAGTCAATGGTACCTTCACATACATGCAACTCACCCATGCCGTGGGCACTGATGGACCCCATACCATCACAGATGCTGGCTTTTGCACCTTTCGCTGATAACAATCAGGATGGTCGTTTTCATCTCTGGCACGGAGAACTCGATGCCCGTTTTTTCCGAAAACTAGCTGAAATGTGGACTCATCTGACCACAGCACACGGTTCCACAGTCCTTCGATCCATCTGAGATGAGCTTGGGCCCAGAGAACTCGCTGGCGTTTCTGCATAGAGTTGATGCATGGCTTCCTCTTTGCGTAATACAGTTTCAAGTTGCATTTCTGGATGCAGCGACGGACTGTGTTAAGTGACAATGGTTTTCCGAAGTACTCCCAAGCCCAGGTGGCTATAATTGTCACAGTAGCATGACGGTTTCTTAGGCAGTGCCGCCTGAGTGCAAGGAGATCACGCGCTTTCAACAGTGGTTTCCGACCTTGTGCTTTACACACTGAGATGTCTCCGAACTCTCTGAATCTTTTCACAATATTATGTACTGTAGATGTTGAAAGACCCAAATTCTCTGCAATCTTGCATTGGGAAATTTCCTTTTGAACTGACTAACAATTTTCTCACGAATTTTGTCACAAAGGGGTGAGCCACGACCCATCCTTGCTTGCAAAGACTGAGCCTTTGATGGGCGCTACTTTTATACCCAGTCATGATACCTCACCTGCTACCAACTAGCCTGCATAATGTGGAGTCTTCCAAACCGGTGTTACTTGAATATTCTGTGCACTTTTCAATCTTATTTTAACTCTGTCCCAACTTTTGTTGAGTGTGTTGCAGCCATCAAATTCTAAATTTGTGTATATTGACAAAATACAATTAAGTTGGTCAGTAAAACTATTGAAAATCTTTTCTTTGTACTTTTGTCAGTTAAATAAAGGTTCACGTGAATTAACATGTCACAGATTTTTGTTTTTATTGCATTTTGGAAAATATCCTAACTTTTCTGGAAATGGGGTTTGTATTATGCAACATCAAGTATAACACAAGAATTCAATAATGTTTGCCCAACATTACCTATATTTGTTCTTTTTCATTGGTGTACCTCCAGACTTGAGAGGGACTGGAATCTGGCTGGTATCTCCTCCCGCCCTTGCGTGTACACTTGCACTCCACAGCAACGGTTGTTGAGAACAGGATTGGGATGTAGAAGCCCATGGTGGATCAAATTCATCCACTGAATTCTGAAGCTTGCTAGACTGTCCAAATAATGTTTCATCCACATACGAGGTCTTTGCTCCAACTCTGTATCGGCTGCGCCCCTTATGACTTGCACGACAGGGTTGAACAGCAGTAATTGATATATCAGCCGACATGACAAGGGCTCAAGAAAGATTGCTGAGTGTTGATTAGTCTTTGCCAGTCTGGTGAAGTCACTCTAAAGACAACAATATACAAGTTATTTTTCTTTTCAAAAGAAGCTGTCTAATCTACTTAGATTTCCTTGAATTTTTTATTTACTCTATATTCAGCACATGTAGAATCTATCATCCCTCAAGCTCACTGAACTTGCTCAACTGCCAACAATATATTTATTCTTCCTATGCCCTACAAAACTATTATACTGTTCCTTTTGGACCAATACTTATCCAGACGGACTTACACTGAAATAGGGAATCTCCTGTGGGCTAACTGATTTTTCCTTGTTCTCCTTGCGCCAGGTACAATGGTCTTGTGATAGTTGGTCCCCCCAGAGTTCTTGCTTGTTCATCTTATTCCTCCCTCTATCTCTGAAAACCTTCATTATTATACCTTTCCTTTATTAGTTTTGCAATGTTCTCATTTATTTTGTTGGCTCTGATTCATTGGGACATCCGATGTCCACCTCATTAACCCTGGTGGAAGACTACAGGTGGCACCACCTTGGCGATTATCTGATGTTAATTAATTATTTAGTGCTGAATCAGGCCCTTTCAAACTGAAGCAACACACACAAAATGCTGGAAGAACTCAGCAGGCCAGGAAGCACCTATAGAAAAGAGTAAACAGACGATGTTTCAGGCCAAGACCCTTTATTAGTCCTGATGAAGGATCTCGACACGAAACGTCAAATATTTACTCTTTTTCATAGATGCTGCCAAGCCTGCTGAGCTCCTCCAGTATTTTGTGTGTGTTGCTTTTGATTTCCAGCATCTACAGATTTTCCCATGTTTGCATTTCACACTAATTATAGCTAGTTCAAGTCAGACACTGGGGTCAGGCCACTTATGTTCACAGACACAGACAACTCTTATAAGCCCATTTTCTTCTGCTTTAATCAAAGAGCATCCTGCAAATAACTCATTTGGAAATGATCTCTGATTAGCAGATAATTGATCGGCCTTCGTTATGTCCATTTACAAGTGCTTTAATCCATAAAGAGTTAATTGAAGAAATAACAGACTTCATGTCTTCCACCACCCGGCACGAATTAAAGACATTTGTTTGGTCTACTCATTCACCGTCCTTGACTTGTTCCATATACCTGTTCCATAGATTTTTAATTTCTTCAGGCCAACAAGATATGCCAGCCATGTCCAATTCAAAGTCAATGGACCAAATACTACGTGTTTCTTGCCCCTTAGCTCAGCTGGCTATGCTTTATCAGGGCCTTCTTGCTTCAGTGGAGAGCCAGAGATCAGATGCACTAACTTCAGGCATCCCTTCCGGATACCCCTACTTGAGCATCTGATTAAAGAAGAACAAGATCTGAGCCCTCCAAGCACAGAATGAATATCACATTTCAATAAACAGTAATTCAGAAACAAATTTATAGCTTAAAAATGAGTTGGCAAATAACATGATGTTGATGTCTCAAAGTAATTGGATAAGTTGAACATGCACTCTACCTGGTGGTGATGTGTGTAGCTGCAGGCGTGACTTTGTGACAGGCACTATTGTGGCAAGTCTCCATCAGTGAGTGGAATGATAGTGATATCCAAAGGATATACATGACAAATGTGGATTAAAGTCGTAAGTCTGATAAGAACGCATCTTTTCTTAAAAGCTAACTCTGAAATTTCCATTTAGTTTTCTTCTATTATTAAAAACACAATTAATGGAGCATTTATTTTTGTAGCAATTAATGACAGATTGTTTCTCTAAAATGCTGTTCCAGATGGGTCATGATTTAGTATTAGAAAATGTATATCTTTAAGATTTAGTTTTTAGCAGGTTTTTTCCTATGACAATGATATTCAATTGCAGTAAAACTCTCTTGATGGTCCATTATTCACTCTATTTTCAACTTAACACAAATCTGAAACTGCTTGGTTTTCTTGAGTACATGTATAATCACCAAGAAAACAAGTATTCAATTAAGGTGAAACTTCAGCATTGTATTTGTAATTCAAAAACACTTTCCAAATCTTCACAAACAAAAACCATATTAAACAGTATTTTAAGACATATAGAAAGGTAACTTTAAGGATTCTGCTATATATTTTAAATCAACAAATTAAAATGCCAATGTGAAGGTTTAATTTTTTTCTAAAACAGGTTTTGTATTAAATCCGAATTAAGAATACATTAATATTATAAAATGTGTAGTCTCTGGTTTCCTCAGCCAGACAATAATTTGCAAACATCCAACACTTGGAATCAGAATTGCTAAGAGTTTTCAAGGAAGTGAAAGGAAGAAAATCAATTTTAAGGATTTTATTCTTTTGCCAAACTGTAATTCTGCTTCAGATATTATTGAGCACCAGATATCAGACATAATCCATCCTCCAAATATGTACAATTGGCAACTACAGTAAAAAATGAGATGAGAAGCAAATACCACATATCAAGGTCAAAACCCAAGACTAACTCAAAATATTGCAATTTTAGTGGGGTGTTAGTAGAAGAATAAATCTTTTTTGTGAGTCCCTCAAGTTTGCAGATGACTGGTTTTGCAATAATATTTGTGGTTAATGGGGCTATTAAGGGATACAGATGCTTAGACAGATGAGGTAGATGGATGCAACGGAGCGTGTAGCTTGTGAGACAAAACTGCATGAACCTGATGTTGGATCTTGAGGTTCTCAGGACTATCCTAAATGGTCCAGTTAGAGCGGTGTGGAACAGAGATCTCCAAATATCAGAAGATGCTACAACTCAAGGAGGCTTTAAGTACATTGTCATATCTTTTACTCTGTCTGATACTTTATGACAGAGCTCAGAACAGAATGTCCATTTAGGAGTCTGGTATCAGGCATAGTTTAACTGACTAATTCTAACTAGGCTCTCAATAATGCGGAAGAGGACCTCAATGTCGCATCATTTTCCATTTTAGATAAACTGTAGTTCATCCGGTTCAGAAGGATGTCACCCCAAAATATTGATTGTTCATTTCTCTCCACAATGCTACCTGACTCTGAGTTCACCAGCAGCTCGATGTAATACATGGAAATTTTATATTCACTCACTCATCAGCCATCATCCACCCTGCACGAATTTGTCAGTGTACATTCTGTGCTCCAGTCAAAGATAACTATAGGTTCAGTCTGTTGTATTTCATCAAATTCAAAAGCCTTAGAGTCTCCTATCTGAGAACATCAGTCCAAAGATTACATGCAGAAACACAATTATTGGTTAAAAGATCTAGTTTGCAAATGATATCAATGCCAGACTTGGGTTAATGAATAGCTCAAAGAATTAGTGAACGTTTCGAGTCAATAACCTCTCAAGAAAGATTGCTTTTCTCTCTCTCCCCCCACGGACGCTGCCTGACCCACTGAACATATCCAGCATCCGCCTTCGTGTTAAAGCGCTCACAGAAAGCATCAGGAGGCAGTGAGGAATGGGGGTCTCACCCAAGCAAATACCAGCACGCCAGACTTTGCAGGACTCGGTGACCGTGCAGCGTCCAGTGCGACCGGTCACTGTCAAGCCAAACACCGGCCGCGCCGCCGTCCGTCGCCCCGCGCGCGTCCTCGCTCCCTGCACCGTCAGCCCTCCCCCACACCTCGCGCGCGCCCTCGCTCACGACACCGTCAGCCCTCCCCCTCGCTCCCGGCACCGTCAGATTTCACTTCCCCCCCCCCCCCCCATTCCGCGCGAGCGCTCCCGTCACGGCCCCGCCCACTGGCCGCCCCGTTACGATGGCAGCCAAACATCAAGCACTGAGAATACCATCGCCCTTCAGCAGGAAGAGGGGAAACAGATGCTCAGGTACATATTACGCAAAAGTATCTAAATATAAGAAACATGTTTAGATTCTACACGATTATTTTGAAAGTATTTTAAAAACGTCCCTCGTTCGAAGAGCCGCTTGAATGCGGGTTGACAGTGTGGCTCCATTTCCCCCCCCCCCTCTTGTTTAACCCAGGTTCTGTCGTCCAATGACCTCTGACGTAGAACGCGGGTCGAGAACATGGCGGCGCTGAGGGCGACTTGCTAACGAGCGCGTGTGTCCACCGCCGGTTGGGTTTGAATCTACGAGGGGCCATGGCTCAGAAGAAGAAGCGACCGAACAAACCCAGGAAGGCGCGCATCCGCTCTCAGGGCCATCGGTGGGACGTGGAGGTCGAGAGCGATGGCGGCGAGTTCGATTTGGTGCCTTCGATAGAGGAGGATTCGTCGGGTGTCGGCGAGGTTGGTGCTCCAGTCTTACATAGTCGGGTTGGGAGATGAGTGAAGAGTAAAGAGAGAGGGCAGGATCGAGGAACATTGGGAAGTTGTGTTGTTCGCGGTGTTTGGGGGTCGTGGAAGGGGCAGGAGTGGTCTCTGTTGAATGAGGTCTGAAAGCCTTAAAGATGTTACCGAGGATGTCAGGCCGCGCAGCTTCACTTTCACTGGGCAGTAAAGTGTTGCGGGGAGTAGTTTCTCAATTTGTTCACCGATTAGGGGAGAGGATGAAGTGGGACGTGACAGTGGTCTTTAAATATTTGTCGGTTGCAAAGAGTAGAGAATGCTGGAAATACACAGTAAACAGGACATCAGTAGGCAAGCGTATCTTCAGAACTGGAAAGGTCAGCATATAAATGTGCTAGTTCTTGAGAGGGGGAGGGGATGAAGAGAACAGATGACATGTCTGTCAAAGGGTACAGATCAAAAGTTGTCAAAATTGAAGCTGAAGAAAAGCAAATTGAAATGAAAGACACTAATATCGGTTGGGGAAAGAAAACGGGTGGTTATTATTCCATGTTCTCATCATTATAGCAATTGCTGGATAGGTTTACAGCAGATGTCATCTCATTGGCTCTTCACACAACCCTGGAATATCGAGACAGCAAAGGTGGATATATCAGGATGCTCTTTATCGATTACAGTGCAGCACTTAATACATCATCCCCTCAAAACTAATCAGTAAACTCCAAACCTGCGCCTCAATACTCACCCTTAATCCTGGATTTCCTCACTTGCAGACCCCCAGTCAGTTCAGATTGACAAAAACATCTCCTCCAGAATTTCCATTAGCACAGGTGCACCACAGGGCTGTGTGCTTAGCCCCCTACTCTTCTCACTTTACATCTATGACTGTGTGGCCCAGTACAGTTCCAACACCATATACAAGTTTGCTGATGATACCACTGTTGTAGGCCATATCAAAGGTGGTGATGAATCACCATACTTGAGGAGACTGAAAATTTGTCTGAGTGGTGCCATAACAGCTACCTGTCACACAAGACTTCAGCAGAGGGAAACCAGAGATCCATGAGCCAGTGTTCATTGGATCAGATGTGGAAGGGTTAGCAGCTTTAAATTCCTGGGTGTTACTATCTCAGAAGACCTGCCCTGGACCCATAATAGAAATGGAACTGCAAAGAAAGCACAACAGCATTTCTGTTTCCTTGGGAGTCTGCAGAAATTCAGTATAACTTCAAAAACCTTGACAAACTTCTATAGATGTGTAGTGGATAGTATATTGACTGGCTGCATCATGACCTGGTATGGAAACACCAATGCCTGTGAATGGAAAAATCCTACAAAAAGTAACGTATTCAGCCCAGTACATCAAGGGTATAGCCCTCCCAACCATTGAGCACATCTACATGAGATGCTGTTGTAGTAAAGCAGCATCCATCATCAAAGGATCCTCACCACCCAGGCCATGCTCTTTTGGTCTTTGCCATCAGGTAGAAGGTGCAAGAGCCTCAGGACTCGCACAACCAGGCTGAAGAACAGTTGCTACCCTTCAACCATTAGGCTCTTGAACAAAAGGGGATAACTACACTCATCTATTGAGATGTTTCTACAACCAATGATCTCACTTTAAGGACTCTTTATCTTGTTATTTCATGCTCTCATTATTTATTGCCTTTTATTTATTTTTGCATTTGCACAGTTTGTTTTCTTCTGTACTCTACTTGACCTTTATTGATCCCGTTACAGTTACTATTCTGTAGATTTGCTGAGTTCGCCCACAGGAAACAGAATTTCAGGGTTGTATCTAGTAACATATATGTACTCTGAAACTAAAATTTTCTTTATTTGTTTTTATTTGCAGTTGTTTTGGTTCCCTGCACAAGTGAGATGATCTGTATACCACCCCAATTCTTTCATTAAGGCCTCTGTCAGTCATTGATCACTTCTGCCCCTGTTATCTGTCTTTGTTAAGAATAGATCCCTACCCTTTTATCAGCCTCTGCAAAAAATCCATGCTCAGTGCTGGATGTGTGGTAAGAATTAGATTTTTATCCTTTTTCACAAAAAATTCTAGGCTCCTTGTGCCAATGTTAACCATTATTATTTGCAACTTCTGTTCTTCATGTAGACTTTTTTGTCCTTTTTAAAATTGTTTAATGATTCAACAGGGTCATAGAATCATTAAATTATTATAGAATAGAAGGAGCCATTCATCTCAGTGAGTCTACCTAAGCTTCCAGTAAAACAATTATCAAGCTTGTTCCCTTCTTCTATGTAGCATTGCAAATTATCTTCTCTCTTATCTGGTTCCCTCTGAGTTAGTGGCTTGTTAATGTTATTTTTTAATATCAGATCTGACCCTTTATTATCTACCCATGTTGTGGACATTTGGGGACAAAATTCCTCTCACAGGTATACTACTGTTATCAAATGTGGTACCTTTCAGGATGTTTAAATAGCTTTCATAATTTGAATGTCCTGTAAGAACTTGTGAAGTAAAAGTCCATTCTGCCATTGTCATTTTTAAGGATATTCTTTGAAGATTTTACATTTAGTTTGAGTGGATACTGTGAGGATTTAAACTAACTTGGCAGGGAGGCAGGAACTTGAGTGGAGGGAATGTATACAAGTAGTTGCAGCGTGTAGTGAGACTGAGGAAGGACAGGCAGATGCTGAGGTTTCAGGGTACTTGGAGGCACATGATAAAATAGGCCAAAGGCAGCATGGTTTCCTTCAGGGAAACTCATGCCTGGCAAACCCTTTGGATTTCCTTGAGGAAATAACAGGCAGGTTAGACAAAGGAGTGTTAGTGGATGTTGTTTACTTGGAGTTTCAGAAGATGTTTGACAAAGTGCTGCACGTGAGGCTGCTAAACAAGATAAAAGCTCATGGTTTTACAGGAAAGTTACTAGCATGGATAGAAGATTGCCTGACAGGCAGAAGGCAAGGAGTTGGAATAAAGGGGACCTTTTCTGTTTGGCTGCTGGTGACTTGTGGTGTTTTGCAGGGATCAGTGTTGGCATTGCTTCTTTTAACTTTATATGTTTATGATTTGGTGGCTTTGTGACTATGAGTACAATACAAAGAAAGGAGGAGGGGCCATTTATTTTGAGGAGGCAGGGAGTTTGAAGAAGGACTTACAGTTGCAAGAAAAAGTTTGTGAATCCTTTACAACTACCTGTTTTTCTGCATTAATTACTAATAAAATGTGGTCTGATCTTCATCAAAGTCACAATAATAGACGAGCACAATCTGCCTAAACTAATAGCACACAAACAATTGTACTTTCATGTCTTTATTGAATACATTGTTTAATCATTCACAGTCTAGGCTGGAAAAAGTATGTGAACCCTTGTAGTTAATAACTGGTAGAACCTTCTTTAGCAGCAATAACCTCCACCAAACGTTTCCTGTAGCTGCTGATCAGACTTGCTCAACGGCGAGGAGGAATTTTAGACCATTCCTCCATAGAAAACTGTTTTAGTTCATCAATATAAGGTGGATGCCATGGAGGGATTGTGCACGGAGTCTCTGTGGGTGGAGGTTAGGAACAGGAAAACCTTACTGGGTGTTTTTTATAGGCCGCTCAATAGTAACAGGGATAGGGAAACAGATCCTAGAAAGGTGTAATAATAACAGAGTTGTCATAATGGGAGATTTTAATTTCCCAAATATCGATTGGCATCTCCCTAGAGCAAGGGGTTTAGATGGGGTGGAGTTTGTTAGGTGTGTTCAGGAAGGTTTCTTGACACAGTATGTAGATAAGCCTATAAGAGGAGAGGCTGTACTTGATTTGGTATTGGGAAATGAACCTGGTCAGGTGTCAGATCTCTCAGTGGGAGAGCATTTTGGAGATAGTGATCATAATCCTGTCTTCTTTACAATAGCATTGGAGAGAGATAGGAACAGACAAGTTAGAAAAGTGTTTAATTGGAGTAAGGGGAATTATGAGGCTATCAGGCAGGAAATTGAAGGCTTAAATTGGAAACAGATGTTCTCAGGGAAAAGTACAGAAGAAATGTGGCAAATATTCAGGGGATATTTGTGTGGAGCTCTGGATAGGTATTTTCCAATGAGACAGGGAATTATGGTAGAGTAGAGGAACCGTGGTGTACAAAGGCTGTAATAAATCTAGTCAAGAAGAAAAGAAAAACTTACAAGAGGTTCAGAGAGCTAGGGAATGTTAGAGATCTAGAAGATTATAAGGTTACTAGGAAAGAGCTTAAGAAGGAAATTAGGAGAGCCAGAAAGGGGCCATGAGAAGGCCCTGGTGGCCAAAATTAAACCCAAGGCATTCTACAAGTATGTCAGTAAGTCACGAGCAAGAGGATAAGACATGAAAGAATAGAACCTATCAAGTGTGACAGTGGGAAAGTGTGTTTGGAACCGGAGGAAATAGCAGAGGTACTTAATGAATACTTCAGTATTCACTATGGAAAAGGATCTTGGTGATTGTAGTGATGACTTGAAGCAGACTGAAAAGCTTGAGCATGTAGATATTAAGGAAGAGGATCTGCTGGAGCTTTTGAAAAGCATCAAGTTGGATAAGCTGCCAGGACCGGATAAGATGTATCCCAGGCTACTGTGGGAGGTGAGGGAGGAGATTGCTGAGCCTCTGGCGATGATCTTTGCATCATCAATGGGGACGGGAGAGGTTCTGGAGGTTTGGAGGGTTGCAAATGTTGTTCTTTTATTCAAGAAAGGGAGTAGAGATAGCCCAGGAAATTATAGACCAGTGAGTCTTACCTCAGTGGTTGGTAAGTTGATGGAGAAGATCCTGAGAGGCAGGATTTATGAACATTTGGAGAGGTATAATATGATTAGGAGTAGTCAGCATGGCTTTGTCAAGGGCAGTCCGTGCCTTACGAGCCTGATTGAATTTTTTGAGGTTATGGTTAAACACATTGATGAAGGAAGAGCAGTAGATGTAGTGTATATGGATTTCAGCATGGCATTTGATAAGGTACCCCATGCAAGGCTTATTGAGAAAGTAAGGAGGCATGGGATCCAAGAGGACATCGTTTTGTGGATCCAGAACTGGCTTGCCCACAGAAGGCAAAGAGTGGCTGTAGATGGGTCATATTCTGCGTGGAGGTCGGTCACCAGTGGTGTGCCTCAGGGATCTGTTCTGGGGCCCTTATTCTTTGTGATTTTTATAAATGACCTGGATGAGGAAGTGGAGGGATGGGTTAGTAAGTTTGCTGATGACACAAAGGTTGGAGATGTTGTGGATAGTGTGAAGGGCTGTCAGAGGTTACAGCGGGACATTGATAAGATACAAAACTACGCTGAGAAGTGGTTGATGGAGTCTAACCCAGGCAAGTGTGAAGTGGTTCATTTTGATAGGTCAAATATGATGGCAGAATATATATAGTATGACTCTTGGCAGTGTGGAGGATCAGGGATCTTGGGGTCTGAGTCCATAGGACACTCAAAGTTCCTGCGTAGGTTGACTCTGTGGTTAAGAAAGCATGCGGTGCACTGGCCTTCATCAGTTGTGGGATTGAGTTTAGGAGCTTATAAGTAATGTTGCAGCTATATAGGACCCTGGTCAGACCCCACTTGGAGTACTGTGCTCATCTCTGGTCACCTCACTACAGGAAGAATGTGGAAACCATAGAAAGGGTGCAGAGGAGATTTACAAGGATGTTCCCTGGATTGGGGAGCATACCTTATGAGAATAGGTTGAGTGAACTTGGCCTTTTCTCCTTGGAGCGACAGACGATGAGAGGTGATCTGATAGAGCTGTATAAGAAGATGAGAGGCATTGATTGTGTGGATAGTCAGAGGCTTTTTCCCAGGTCTGAAATGGCTAGCATGAGAGTGCACATGGTGCACTAAGGTGCTTGGACGTAGGTACAGAAGAGATGTCAGGAGATGTGTATCTTTTTTAAAGGGCAGGGCATGTCTACAACCCACACCTCCAATTTCATCTCATTGATTGGAACATCTGGCTCCAAATAGGTTTTGTAGAAGGCATAACCACATAGTTTTTTGAACCCAGACTGTGATTGTTGAAATGGTGTACTCAGTGTTGAAGAGAAGAAGTACAATTGTTTATGTGGTATTAGTTTAGCCAGATTGTGGTTGTCTAGTACTGTGACTTAGATGAAGATCAGACCATATTTTATGAGTAATTAATGCTGAAAATCAGGTAATTGCAAAGGGTTCACAAATTTTCTTGCAACTGTAGATTGGGAGAATGGGCAAAGAAGTGGCAGATAGAATATAGTGTAGGGAAATGCATGGTCATGCACTTTGGTTAAAGAAATACTTTCTAAAAGAGGAAAAATTTCAAAAATCAGAAATACAAAGGGACTTGGATGTCCTTGTGCAGGATGGTTAACTTGCAGGTTGAGTTCAGTTGGTGAGAAAGGAAAATGTAATGTATCCATTCATTTAGAGAGTTCTAGAATAAAAGAACAACAATGTGATGCTGAGGCTTTATAAGGCGTTGGTCAGACTGCACTTGAAGTATTGAGAGTAGTTTTGGGTTCCTTATTTAAGAAAAATTGTGCTGGCACTGGAGAGGGTCCAGAGAAGGTTCACGAGAATGTTTCCAGGAATGAAATGGTTAACATTGGACCATCTGAGGCTCTGGGACTGTACTCGCTAGAGTTTAGAAGAATAAGGAGGGATCCTAATGAAACTGATCAAATATCGACAGGTTTAGATAGAGTAGGTATGGAGATGATGCTTCCTATTGTGGTGGAATCTATGATCAGAGGGCACAGCTTCAGAATTGAGGGATATCCAGTTAGAGCAGAGGTGAGGTGGAATTTTCATTAGCCAGAGTGTAGTGAAAAAGACTGTTGTGGAGGCCACCGTTTTGGGTATATTTAAAGTGGAGATTGCTAAGTTCTTTATTAGTCAGTGCGTCAAAGGTTAGGGGGAGAAAACAGGAGAATGGGATTGAGAGAGACAATAAATCAGCCATGATGGAATAGTGGAACAGACTTGGGCCGAACGGCCTATTTCTTCTATGTCTTTTGGTCTTGTTGTTATGTATCCCCGTAACTGGGTCACTTACCAGCAAAGATAGAGAGGTCCACTGAAGTCTGATGGTACTATTTTTTAAACGTTTTATTTTTAAAGGGGCACAAAAGTAAGTAAATACAAACATTCAGATAATATACGTCGTCAGTACTCAATCTAAAGCGCGGGTATAGTAATCACCAATAAGAAGTAGCTCTATCGTTGGTCTAGGGGTTAAACTATTGTCCGATGGAAATATAAAAGTCTCGCCAGTTCATGAAGGCTTTTTGCCGTTTGAGGGACCGCTGGGTGTTCACGGGTTGGAGAGAGAAAATAAACTTGCCAGCCTTCTGGACTCATAGCGTGGAATCGGGAATGGGAGTTCCCCGTTGTCAGTTCGGAATCCTTTTCGGGGTTATTAGCCACTCGATTCCCTAGCTAGGGGATCCAAATCACACGTGGCTCCCAAGCAGCTTCCCGTTCTTACGGGAACGATGAGCGATGGTCTCCGTCTGGGGCGTCACTGGAGTACCGCCTCCTGCAGTCTCCTTTTTATCATGGCTGGCAGATTTGTAAATGTCAATCAAGGTAGGGTGATACAATCCCCACAACACATTGCCCGAGGGTGTCCATGTCCCTGATAGCTGGCACATACTATAGAGTTGCAATTCACACAGGTGCCTCTAAGAACAATTGTCAAATCCGTTGCATTGTCTCTCACTTCCTGGGTCCAAGACCCAAATTAATAGTGATCTTGCGATTCTCCGGAAGGAGGGGGCTGGTCCCGCACCCTTCGGCCCCTCAGAGCTGTGGTACATTCATAACATTATAAACACAGGATGTAACCAGTTGGTAATTGATAATTGGTCATATGTACTGAGATACAGTGAAAAGCTCTTATGATAATGTACAGAAATATTCCTTGCACAAGTATAAAAGGGGAAATAACAAAATTCATGATATAGTATTAGTTACCGAAGAAGTACTGGAACTAGGATAGAGGTGTACAAGATAATGAGAAGCATTGATAGTGTGGATATTCAGAGGCTTTTTCCCAGGGCTGAAATGGCTAGCACGAGAGGGCATAGTTTTAATGTGCTTGGAAGTAGGTACAGAGAAAAGTTGCGTAAGCTTTTACGCCGAAAGTGGTGAGTGCGTGGAATAGGCTGGCGGTGGTGGAGGCGGAAACAATAGGGTCTTTTAAGAGACTCCTGGATGGCTACATGGAGCTTAGAAAAATAGAGGGCTATGGGTAAAGCCAAGGTAGTTCTAAGGTAGGGACATGTTCGGCACAGCTTTGTGGGCCGAAGGGCCTGTATTGTGCTGTAGGTTTTTTACGTTTCTATTGTACTAGGCTGTGTTCACAACTGTAATTTCTTGGGCAAAGAAGTGAAGGTATTTCAGAAAGATTTTGTTCCATGTTTCAAAAACATTTTTTTTTATCGCTTATAAAGATATTTGTTGTTGTTATTTATAAATGTTCACAAATACTATAAATCTAATTTTACATTTGTGGCTTTATTGCAGGTGGTTATATCCTTTACATTTGTGAATTGGGCAACAAGTTAGACATTCTGTAATCTGTTCCTCTTGTCCCTAGTTGCATTAGAGAGAAGTTCTACCTTTCTTTGGTACATCAAGTCTCCACTTGTGCCATTGACCTTACAGGTTTATATGGAAAATATATAGCTGGGACTTACTGCATCAGATCCTCAGATATTTGTTTGTGTCTTAAATGCTATGAGTTAATCTACTTTTATTTACTTCCACAGCACTATGTCAAATGTTTACCAAGCTTTCCTTCAGCTGATTACCAGTCTGATGTGGAACCCGACACTCGAGAGCTGGTCCGGGAACAGAATAAGAAGAAGAAGAAATCGGGTGGTTTTCAGTCCATGGGTACGCCCAACTCTGCTAATACTGCAATCACTACTTTGGTTATTTGTAACAAATTGCTGTCTCTGATGGCCAAAGTTGTAAACTGCGTACAACACATTCTAAAAGTAAAGTACGGTACTTCAGATGCTTGAAATGTGAAATAAAAACTCGAATAGCTGGAAATAAAGAGCAGCTCATGTAGTATTTGTGGAGAGTAAAAGTTAATATTTCAAGTTGATGACTTAATTAAATGAAACTATGTTATATCAATACGACTGAAAAGTAATACGTTAGTAATTTTATCTATTACTCTGGATTTTATAACATGATAAAAATCAGAACTTGTGACATTTTGGAGAGCAGGGAATTGGATTGGGACAAGGGTGAAAAATTGAGGTTGGTTTTTAATGCTTGTGCAAAATGGTTGTCAGAAAATTAATTTTGTTTTATTTTTCCATAGGTTTAAGCTTTCCTGTTTTTAAGGGTGTCATGAAGAAAGGCTATAAAGTGCCTACTCCGATTCAGAGAAAGGTGACCTGTTGTAGCATTATCGTTAATTTGTTGCTCCGTGAATTTTCCACGTAAATTAGCATATCTGGAACTATGAATGTAAGAAAATATAGTTGTGTTTATTGTGTGGCAATGGCACCAAGAAGTGATTATTATTACTGGCCTTAACAATTAGTTAAAATAATATTTGAAAGTTGATAATTAAGGACTGTAAATTGTGTGAGAGAGAGAGAGCGATTTAAGTTGTTATTTTCTATTAATAGATAATTGAAACTTTTTAATGTGTGCAAACAGTTTTAATGTTTGTCATGTTTATATTCATCTCAGTGTAAATTTGCCAATCAGGTTGACGTAATATAAGTTGCTTTTTCCTCAATGTTATTTCCTCTCAGCAGAGAGGTCAGACAAACAGACTCCTCCCTGATCTTTGACAGTGGCTGTCTTAAGCTTGTAAGACTTAAAGGTGTAAGAGAGCCCTGACTAGTTCAGCTGATAATTTTAATATGGACCAACCCTGAGCAACAAATATGTTCGATATTTACAGACGTTCATAAGTTGATCTTGTGCATATGTCAGAAAATATACAAAAGTCACTTGGTATGGTAATTGTTCCTCCATGGTATTGTAATGAATGGCATCAAAGAACACAAGTCTGAAAAGAAAGAGCAATTGCTAAAAGTGGAGAGAGACAGGAAACTCATTTTGCTGATTGTAAGGATAAACATATAAACATAAACAAACATATATGTATGTCAGACTTTTATTATAAGAGCTTATTCATATGTATGAGCATTAATAATACAAGCATTTGTGATCTGCAGATAAAACTTCTTCGGGTAGTACTAATGTCCTACAATGATAGCAAGGGATAAAATTGATCCTCTTAAAGATCAGAGTGGTCATCTCTACATGGAGCCGAAAGAAATGGGGGAGATCTTAAATGGATTTTTTTTACATCTTTAGTTACTCGGGAGATGGACACAGAGTCCATAACCCTGTTGCTCTGTAGAAATGAGGCAAAATAGCAGTGGGGTTGTGAATCATATACACCTTACAGAGGAGGTGTTTGCTGTCTTGAAGTAAATTAAGGTGGATAAGTCCCCAGGGCCTGATAAGGTGTTCCCTCAGGCCTTGTGGAGCCTAGCGTAGAAATTGCAGGGGTCCTAGCAGAGGTATTTAATATGTCCTTAACTACAGTTAAGGTGCCAGAGGATTAGATGATAGCTAATGTTGTTCTGTTGTTTTTTGAAAGGGTCTATGAATAAGCTGAGAAATAATAGGCCTGTGAACCTGGTATCAGTAGAGGGTAAGTTATTGCAAGGTATTCTAAGCGACTTGATATATAAGTACTTAGATAGACTGGAACTAATTAGTCATAGTTAACATGGCCCTGTGTGTGGTAGGTTGTGCCTAGCCAACCTGATAGAGATTTTCAAGGAAGTTACCATGAAAGTTGATGAAGGCAACATCCACTGCTTTTTACCTACTTAAACTTAAGAAAGGCCTTTGACAAGGTCCTGCTGGTCAACGTGGCTCAGTCACTGGGCATTCAGAATGAGTTAGTAAATAGGATTAGACATTGGCTTTGTGGGAAAAACCAGAAAGTGGTAGTAGATGGTTGCCTCTCTGACTGGAGACCTGTGTCAAGTGGTGTGCTCCAGGGATCGGTGCTGCATCCGTTGTATATCATCTGTATCAATGACTTGTAGTAAACTAGATCAGCAGATTTGCAGTTGCCACCAATGTTGAGGCATATTGAACCGTGAGGAAGGCTATCAAAGCTTGATACTGTATCTTGACTGGCTGGAAAAATTGCAGATGGAATTTTAATGCAAGCAGGTCTGAAGTATTGAATTTTGGGAGGACAAACGAGGTTAGGACTTCAACGGTGAGCAATAGGACACTGAGGAGTGTGGTAGAACAGAGGGATCTGGGAATACAGGTCCATAATTCCTTGAAGGTGGTGTCACAAGCAAGAGCTTATGGTACTTTGGCCTTCATAAATCAAGGTACTGAGTACAGGAATTGGGGTGTTATATTGAAGTTGTATAAGACATTAGTGAGGTGTAATTTGGAACATTGTGTGCAGTTCTGGTCACTGAAAGAGTGCAGAAAAAATTTACAAGGATGTTGCCAGGGCTTGAGGACCTGAGTTATAAGGAAAGGTTGAATAGGTTAGGACCTTATTCTGTACAGCGTGGTAGAATGAGGGAAGATTTGATAGAGGTATGCAAATTATGAGGGGTATTGATAGGGTAAATGCCAGCAGGCTTTTTCCACGGAACTTGGGTGAGACTAGAGCTAGAGGTCATAGGTGAAAGGTGAATGATTTTAAGGGGAACATGAGGGGGAACTTCACTCAGACTGGTGAGAGTGTGGAATGAATTGCCAGTGGATGTGACGGACTCAGGTTTGATTTCAACGTTTATGAGAAATTGGATAGGCACATTGATAGTAAGCGTGTAGAGGGCTATGGTCCAGATGCAGGTTGACGCATCTAAACAGATTAATGGTTTGGCGTGGACCAGATTTACCAAACGGTCTATTTCTGTGCTGTATTGTTTATGACTCACCTTCATACAGGACCTTATCACCCGGTCAGATATGGTAGCTTGGCTAGATGGGAAGAACTGCGAACTGGAAAGAAAGTCAATGACCTTGGAGTTTACACATTTTCCCTATAATGGTGTAGAGTATTCATAGTGTTCTCTGCTTTCTTCCCGCATCTGTAAGACAGACTGATGGTTAATTGATTGCTGTAGCTTACCCTTTAACAGGTAAGTGGCAATAAGGAGCTAAGGGAAATTGATAGCATGTGAGAGAAAGTAAGGAAAGGGAGATTGGGACCAATGGAATTGATCAGCTGGAACTGCTATTGACTTAATGGGCTTAATGGCCTGCTCTGTGATATAATACGTATGCGAAGAATCACTGCAAGAGCTTCTGAGTTAAGATCTTGTTTTATGTTTTAGACAATCCCGGTGATACTCAATGGAAAGGATATCGTTGCCATGGCCAGGACCGGCAGCGGTAAGACTGCAGCATTTCTTATTCCTTTGTTTGAGCGGCTGAAGGTACATTGTGCCCAGACAGGAGCAAGAGCTTTAATTCTCAGCCCAACCAGAGAACTTGCATTACAAACCATGAAGTTCACGAAAGAGGTAAAATGTTTCTGGTTTTTTTTTCAGGATTTGTAGATTTGTGTTAATTGTAGAGTATAGTCAGTACTGCACTTACACTTATGATGTCCTAAATAATTTATTACATTTATATTATTGTAATAGAAGACAAGTTTTTTATTTTATTGTTAAGCAGCTTTTTAATAGTATTTTGAAATACTTTCAGCTCTAAAGCACTGAAATTACGTATGTATAATAAGTTATGTGTAAGTGAAGAGCAAAATGTGAGTACGTTAGCAATAATTATATATGTTTTACCATTAGCAGCTTCCCAGGCTGCTTTATCATAGAAAGCTACAGCACAGAAATAGGCCCTTCAGCCCATCCAGTCCATGCTAAACTATTTAAACTGCCTTGCCCCATCATCCTGCACCCCGACTAAAGCCGTCCATCTCTCCCATCCATGTACCAACGAAACTCTCTTAAACATTGAAATCGAAATTGCATCCACCACTTGCCAGGCAGTTCATTCTAGACTGAAATTTTCAGGATTATTCCTATTTCCCAACATTTTCTCCGCATTTGAACTGAATATTCAGTCAATTTATTTATTTATCTATTTGGCAATCAAGCATGGAGTAGGGGCTTCTGACACTTTGAGCCACATCACCCCAGTAACCTTCAACAACACCGATTAACCCAAACCTCATCATGGGACAAATTACAATAACCAATGAACCAACCCAGTACGTCTTTGGACAGTGGGAGGAAACCGGAGAACCTGGGGAAAACCATGTATTCCATGGGGAGAACAGACAGAGGTTCCTTACAGATGATGCTGGAATTGAACTCTGAACTCCGATGCCCCGAGCTGTAATAGCGACACGCTAACATTACCATAGGTGAAAATGGGAGCAGGTGGTGGATAGTCATATGACCATCTGGTGCATATCTGAAGTCCTGGTTATGCAACCACTGACGCCAAGCAGACAAATTCTGAAGAGTATTGATAATGGCTGGGGTCACCCTTCACGTAAAGACACTGCCCAGAAGAAGGCAATGGCAAACCACTTCTGTAGGAAAAATTTGCCAAGAACAATCATGTTCATGGATAGACCATGATCGCCCATGTCATACGATGCAACACATAATGATGACTATTTAAAAAAAATTAAGGGCTGACTATCTCCAAAATAAGTTAATTTTCAGAGTTAGAGTGGTTCTTAAGCATTCCCGTGCAATTAAAAATTCAATTATACTTCATACGGTAAACAATAATATTTTACAGCAATGACACTTCATAGTTCACCTGATTCTGCTGAATAATCTTGTGGGAGTTAAAAAGCAATTCTTAGGAAATCATCAATGGTAACTTCTAGATCTCTAGGTTGTATATGCGGGTGCTGTAGAAGTGGTGTAAGTTTTGAGGTGTTATGATGCATCTACAAAGTCCAAGTTACTTTCAGTACAAAGGCAATCATGGTTTGGTTTTTTATTATTGTTGCATGTACTGATGTACAGTGAAGAACCTTCCAGGCAGGTCATGTCATGTCCCATCAAGGTAGTTAAAAAAACAAACAAAATGTTCAAATGCCCTTGAGGTCTATGTATTGTATGTTTAGGACTGATCATTTAAATGTTATTTTTCATCAGAGCCTCTTGTTAAATTAAGCTTTATTCCTAGAATGAATAAATATGCCTTACAATTTCAAATGAAGTTAAGTAAAAACCTGTCATGAACATAATTTTCTTCATTACTTGATTTTGTAGCTTGGGAAGTTTACTGGCTTCAAAACAGCATTAATCTTGGGTGGAGAGAGGTGAGTACGTTTTCAAGTGGTAATCTATAGTCTTTAATAGTGTAATTTAATTGAATCAAGTAACACTAAATATTTAACGAGATGTGTGGTACTTATTTTTAGAATGGAAGATCAATTTGCAGCACTTCATGAAAATCCCGATATGTGAGTTAACATTTTCTTAATGTAGTCTGATTTATTATTAGTCTTGAAGATAATTTCTTCATGCAGTTTTTTTTTTACCTCTTAAAAACATTCTGTGAAGTGTATCTTCTAAAATGTCTTTAGTGTTTCAGATTACTTTGTAGGACAATGTTCACATACTGAAATTCCTTTTGTAAAACAACCTATTTAATTTTGTTATTCTTAGAATTATTCTTCAAAGAATTGGATAGTTATAAGAGACTATAGATCAGGGGTTCCCACCCTGGGGTCTACAGACCCCTCGGTTAATGATAGGGGTCATTAAAACAGCTTGGGAACCCCTGCTGTAGATACTGTAATCTGAAGCTTAAAAAGACAGCTGAAAGAACTCAGTGGGTAAGACAGCATTTGTGGAGGCAAAAGGTTAAGAACCTGCATCAGGATTGACGCACAGTTTCGACATGAAATATTGACCTCTCCTTTGTTTTTACAGATGCTGTCTGATCCACTCAGTTCTGGATTTTTTTTTTTGCATTTATATAAGTCTGTTTTACATTTAAATATTTGTTTTCCCATTACTGTTGGAAGAGGATACAATTGGAAAGACTGAGTTAATTTTGCTGTCTGTGGTATCTTGGGGAGTGGTGGAAAGGGAAATAGAAAAGGATGTGAATAGTTCTGTGCAATTGGCAGTTTTAGTTCTATTGGATGTAGTTAATTATATTTAATCATTGTGTTCTGATTGTTGGAATATCACTGTTCAAAGGTATAGGCTAAGATGAGGAATGATTTTATTGGGGCTGAACAGAGGCAGAGTAAAATCTAAGGATATTTTCAAACTTGAGCAAAACGCACAAAATGCCTGAGGAACTCAGCAGGCCAGGTAGCGTCACTGGGCCAAAGTTTCGGGCCAAGACCCTTCGGCAGGACTGCCAGCTCTTTTCCATAGATGCTGCCCGCCTTGCTGAGTTCTCCCAGCATTTTGTGTGTGTTGCTTGGACTTCCAGCATCTGCAGATTTTCTCTTGTTTGTGATTGGATTACAAACTTGAGGTAGTCTTTATGTGTTGCATGAGTGGGAGTTAGACGGTTGCTTTGGGACAAGCCAACTCCTTTTGATTTAGCATCAAAAAGTACTTTGGGCAAAACAATTTATTATTTAGGAATAATATGCCAATAAAATAATGGAAAGCATATTAAGTTGTTTGAGTAATTTCTTTCTAGTCTCTGCATCAGGATTTCTAGCTAACTTATTTTATGAATGTAAATATAAGTTTAGACATCTACTTAGTTGATTAAGTTTCTTAAGTCTCCTAAATACTATATTGTTTAGAAGTTAAGTACATTATGTTTTGATATGGACTTTGCATGCCATTTAAACTTCACCCCAGGCATGAAACAGTGAAGTCTTGAATTTTTATAATTGAATATAATGATCCTAAAGTGCAAACTGCACAGCAATGCTGCCTGGGACTTCATTTGGCAAACTATTTACCTTTGGGACTGTGATGTCTAAATAGTTAGATTATTAATTTTTCCAAGTAGTATATTAGTAAATGCAGAATCAGAATTGAATTTAATATCACTGGCATATGTTGTGGAATTTATTGTTTTGCAACGGCAGTACAGTGCAATACATAATTTTAAAATCACTACAGGTTACTATATATGTATATGTGTGTATGTACATGTGCACACGTGTGTGTGTGTATGTATGTATAATTTAAAATATGTAATAAGTAAGTAGTGCAAAAAGAGAGGGGGGGAAGAAAGAGTAAGATAGTGTACAGGGGTTCATTGTCTATTCAAAAATCTGATGCGGAAGGAACATGCTGCTCATAAAACGCTGAGGGTGTGTCTTCACGCTCCTGCACGCCCATCTCCTTGATGGTAGCAATGAGAAGAAGTCATGTCCTGGGTGATGAGGGTCCTTACTGATGGATGCTGCCTTTTTGAGGCATCGACTTTTGAAGATATCCTTGCAATTGGGCCCGTGATGCAGCCTGCTGGGTTTGAAATTTTCTGCAGCTTTTTCAGATCCTGTGCTGTAGCCCCTCCATACTAGAGACAGCAAATGCCAATGTTGAAGGAATGAGTTTATTAATGGTGTACATTGTGCAGTAGAGTCATGGACTGAATTGATCTATATTCTATATGTCTTCTTTACAGTATAATTGGCACACCAGGTCGATTAATGCACGTTATAGTGGAAATGAACCTCAAGCTACATAATGTTGAATATGTGGTCTTTGATGAAGCTGACAGGTAAAGTTTATAAAGATACACTTATTGTATTTGCTGATGTTTACACATGATTTTGGACTATATAGTGAAAATGTAAGTTTTAAAGAAAAAGTAAAGAACTAGAACTTATGAAAAGCTTTTCAGGACATCCTAAAGGATATAAAGTGAATTTGAATTGTTATCACTCTCATAATTTGCATCCAAGTTCTTCATGAAAGACAGAGAGATATATGACCAGATTGCATTATAGATGTAAACTGAAGGACAATTACTGGATTAGATGTTGGAAAAACTTTCTTCGAGTGCTGTCTTAAGAATATCTATACTAACCTGAAAGGGCAAAGTTAGCTTTGATTCACAGCTGTAAAATTCCTCAGCTAATGCTGCAAAGATTTGGTAAATCAAAACATTAGTCTAGATCAGGGGTTCTCAACCTTTTTAATGCCATGGACCAACACCATTATGCAAGGGGTCTGTGGACCACAGGTTGGGAACCTTGGTCTAGATTATGGACTGAAATGGGGCACTAAGCCATTATCTTGCTTGAAATTATAACATTTTTATAAAGCAGGGATTGTATTGTTCCATTGCTAAAATTGCATCTGTTGTATGTGTGAGTTGTTCTGTAGGTTTTAAGTGTAACTGGAAAGGCCAACTTTTATTGTCCATTTGTCATTGTACTTGATAAGCTCGTGATGGCATGCATCATGTGATGAGGCAGGTAGTCTCCCAGTACCGTTTTATTAGGGTGGTCTGAAGAGGGCTTGATGTTGTTCCCACTCACCTGCTCTATCCTCTAACATTGTTGATGAATGAGATGCTGTGCAGAGATGGTACATCTCCGTTTTATGTTTGCAGTGGTGGTTCAATTTAGCAAGTGGGAAGTTCGGTTTATTGCCATTCAAAAATTCACGTGTGTACAGCTAAAGAAAATAGCATTCCTCCTGGGCCAAGGTGCAAAACACAGAATGTACTGTCACACACAGCACATAGAGTCAGTTACAATCCAGCACTTAGAGTCACAAAATAATATTAACGTAAGTACCATCAATGGCATCGCCTGAAGATTGACAGGTTGACATAAAGTGTGAGGCACAAGTTTATGTAGGACAGTATAATTTTACTGGCACTATTATGATAAAACAGACAGTAGTATAAATATGTGAAAGAGATGAAGAGGTGACCAGAGCTGGATGAGAGTGTTTCTGTGAGTTGGGTGTGCAACAGGGCATTTAGACAGGGTGTACGTATGTGCTGAGTGACAGCAGGGGCTTTGTCCTGGATCCCAGCTTCCACTTTAGGACAAATGACTCTGTATTAGCACTCTGAAACAGCAAATGGAGGAGAATACAAAGAACTGGGAGTCTCTCCTAATGGTACCCTGGTGAAAGTATTGCTATGCATCACAATTTACTATAAATCATGCATAATCGGGAATTGAGAAAGTGGAAGCTTTTATTATTGCACCTCAATTAGGTGGATAACTGTCCTTTCAGTTGATTAACATGCAGATATCGATAAATGACCCTATGTGTAAATGTACCAAAGTCAAAATGATTTGTCCTTTCTGTAAACCAAAAGGGAATTAAACTGCACTTTCAGCTGGTGACCAACTGATTTTTTGTATAAATGTTTTTCTTCCAGATTGTTTGAAATGGGGTTTGCGGAGCAGTTGCAAGAGATTATTCAAAGGTTGCCAGAATCCAAACAAACCCTGCTATTCTCAGCCACATTGCCCAAGCAGTTAGTGGAATTTGCACGTGCTGGTATGACTTCTAACATAGTGTGTTATAAAACTGCAGTAGTTTATAATGCCATTAATGTTGTCTGCATTGTTTTTATATAACTAACCGGAGACCACAGTCACTACAGGTTGATGGTAGTATCTTTTCCTTGCTGACAGTCAACACAGGGATACCTCAAGGATGCATGCTTAGCCCACTGCTCTGCTCTCTGTACATTCATGACAGTGTTACAAAGGACAGCTCAAGTACCATCTATAAATGCGCTGATGTCTGTAAAATCTTTGATGGCGAAGAGGTGGACAGGAGTGAGATAGATTGGTTGGATGACTGGTTTTGCAACAGTAACTTTGCACTCAATGACAGCAATACCAAAGAATTGATTGTGAACTTTAGGAAGGGGATGTCAGGAGAACGTGCACCAATTCTCATTGAGGGGACAGCGGTGAAAAGAGGAAGTCCCTGTCGGAGAATCTGTCCTGGCCTCAACTCATTTCATCCAGTCCACAAGCAGGCATCTTGTTCAGCCAGCAGATCTACATCATGAGGAGTTTGAGAAGATTCGATATGTCACTAAAGACTCTTGCAAATTCCTGAAGATGTATGCTGGAGAGCATTCTGGCTGGTTACAACAGACAGGATTTCCCGGTGGCCAACCATTTTAATTCCACTGTTTATTTCCATCCTAACATGCTGATCCATGGCCACCTCTACTGCTATAATGAGGCCGTTCTCAAGTGTAGAAGCAACACCCTAAATTGCATCCGGGTAGTCTCCAATCTAACGGCATGAGCATTGATTTCTCCCCCTCTCCCTTCCCTCTTTTTCCATGCCCTATTTTGGCTTCTCCCTTATCATTTCTCCTCACCTGCCTAATACTTCCCTCTGGTGCCCCTCCTCTTTCCTTTCCTCCCATGGTCCACGACCCTCTCCTCTCAGATTCCTCATTCAGCCATTTCTCTCTTCCATCTCTCACCCCACCCCCCCACCCCAGCTTCTTACTTAATACCCCAACTTGCACCCACGTACCTTCTTGCTAAGCTGAAATCACTTCTTACCAATTTGTACTCCTTCCACTCCTCCCACTTTGTTACCCTGGCTTCTTCTCCCTTCATTTCCAGTCCTGATGAAGGGTCTCAGCCTGATGTGTTGATACTTCATTCCTCTCTATAGATGCTGCTGGATCTGATGAGTCTCTCCTCGATTTTTTATATATATATGAAAAATGTCTTCTGTTTTTCATCAATATGACTACCAAATTTGATTTCCCTTATGTGTTCCAAAAAAATTGCAAACAATTCAATTATAGTTTGTTATAATGGTGATATGTAAACATATCTTCACTTGCACTGTCTGAGACTATATTTTTAGTGTGGTTTAAATATGATATTATTACATTTTCAGTAAATATTTTTGGACTTATGGAAAAAGTTGTCCTTGATATTTTACCTAAAATTTTAATTATATTTTTGCTACTCATTTTAAGTGTTAAAATTTTTTCATAAAATTTTAAAAGATTACCCGTTAGTTTCCCATTAATTATGTAAATACATTGAAATACTTGCTAATTAGTTTTATTTTCTGCAAAAATCTGCCAATGCATCTGTGCAGAAGATGCAAATGTCAAATTGGCAGGTCAAAGTTGACCTAGTGTTCAAGGCTTTGGAACTTTAAATGTACACCTTTTACTTGTAAAATAATCTCCTCAAAAATGAAGCATTGACTACCTTGCCTGGAATCACCAGCTTTTGTTCAAGTTACTAGGTCTGGACGCAAAGAATCAATCATGTAGACTCTTGGTATTCCGAAGTCCAGCTGTGTGGTCTGAGCAGCAACAGGGTCTTATTTCATCTACCTCAATTTTAATCACATTTAAATGTCTTGGAGTATTGATGGCATCTAAAAGCTTAATCAGCATAACTTATAGTTTTTAAATGTGTTTTGCTATTCCTGTAAAAACTGCAAGTGTTATTTTAATTTTTTAAATTTCTCTGACATTCAGACCATGTCCCATTCATACCTGGAAGACAGTCAGTGCTGTTATAAATTGCCTGTAATAATCTCTGAATTGTCAACGTTTCCTGTTTGTAGGTTGTAGGTCATTAAATTGATGTTTAATGCCACAATAAAACTGAAGTCAAATGGAAGGAGCTAATATCAAGGACAATTGAGGACAGTTAAAATGGATCAAAGCTTTTAAAATAATTTAATCTTATTAGAAATAAAATTAATGGCAACACCCAAAATATTTTAAAATAATATTAAACTTTAAATGATGGACACTGGATTGTCGGCCTGAACTTGGAAGGGCTTACTTATGTACTCTTTGACTCTAAAGCAAAGTAATTTTAAAGGAAAGCAACTTATCTTTTTGACTCCTGACCTATTGTTTCTCTGTTCTTGTAAGGACAAAATCAAAGGAGAAATCTTCAATGGTGCGATGTTGGAGAATGTTAGCAAAACTGGGTTCTGAGTAAACTGACAGTTTTAGCTTTCTGAATCTCAGTAGTTTCTGGTTTTCTACATTTGATGGCATATGCTCAGAATTCTGGAAGTGCTGCAATTTGAGTGCCTAACACCAATAGTTAAATTGCAAACTGCCAGCAACTTTTGTAGATTAAGATCAAGTGATCTGCTTTTAGTTCTTAAGGTTTTAAAAGCTACTTAATGAATTTTTTAAAAAACACTTTGTTGTAGGTTTAACGGAACCAGTACTAATCCGACTGGATGTAGATACTAAGCTGAATGATCAGTTACGGGTAAGAATCATTTTATAATTGTTTAAGTATAAATGTGTATTTAATCATAAGAGTAGAAATACTATCAGGCAGTACATATTTGTGTTTCTTGCATGGTACTAAATATTTTCAGGTGGGAGTGTGTGTGTACGTGTTATACATTAATGGAAAAACTTGCATCTTCATAATTGGTTCCTTCTATTTGACTAAAATTCATTATCACGCCAATGGTAAAATGATTAATTTGTCTTCATTCCCAGTGAATTTGAAATGTTAATAATTCAGAAGATTGTTACAGGGAGATCTACACTAGCTTGGGCAGTCTTACAGTATTGGATGTGTTAAATATATAAATTATTTTATCTGTGTTTTATATGATTAAGAATTACCAAATTTAGCAATCAGGTTTAATATCACCAGCATATGTCATGAAATTTGCTGTTTTGCGGCAGCAGTACATGGCAAGACATGGTAATAAAAACTATAAATTACAATAAGTATACAATGTATCTGTGTGTGTGTGGTGCATTGTTCATTCAGAAATCCAATAGTGGGGGGAAGAAGCTGAGTGTGTCTTCAGGCTCCTGTACCTCCGCCTCGATGGTGGCATTGAGAAGAGGGCATGTTCTTAATTATGGATGTTGGATGCTGCCTTTTTGAGGCATCACCTTTTGAATGGTCTGATGCATACTTTTAAAGTTTTAAAAAAACGTTGTGGACGTGCATTAAACATTGTGTTCAATTTGTTACAGCTGGCATTTTTTCACGTGAGGTCTGATGACAAGGCATCTGTTCTGCTCTATTTGCTAAGAAATATTATAAAACCTCAAGAACAGACAGTTGTTTTTGCAGCTACCAAACATCATGTGGAATACTTGAAAGAGGTTTGTATCAAATATAAAGTTGGTTAAAGATCGTTGAACTAAATCCTATCCTTAGCAAAAGCAATAACGGACATCTTTTCATTTTATGAAAAATGTTATTCAGAGTGATTCTATTCCTGTCTCTTTTTTAAACAGTCTCTGGGTAAATAAGATTCAAAGGTGACTTTGTCAAAAATTACCTGAGAAGAGATACTGATTTTACAGTTATAATGTGTAGGTTCAGATTCAGTTTCAGAATACCAGAGTTATTGTCCATTATTTTCTTGGATGCGCGGTGTGTCATGATTTTCATAGATTTTTGTGTTCTTGTAACAAGATCTGTTTCCTTATTGAAGCAGTACCCTTAGAATATTATACACTGTAGCAATGAACAAATAATATGGGAAATGTTTTCCTGGCCATGGACTTCGATGTTACTTAGTAATTTTCATTTGCTGACTTTCGTGAAGACCACATTAGGTGTTCAGTCCTTATGAATTTGCTGCATGTGTAAGTGCCAAGTATGGCTGACAAGATGAGAGTTATATTGGGATTTGTCTTGTCTGCAGTTCATTGCTGTATAGTAATAAATATGGCCGGCGGTGTAGTGGCATATGCACCGTACTTCAAGGTGAGTGGTCCCAGTTTTGAATCTGGCCGCCTCCTTGCGTGCTTTCCATCTGTGCTGGGTTCAGTGAACTCAGCCTCGTAAAAAACAGATAAATTTCAAAAGAATGGCAAGGTTGCTGCCCGACGTGCCCAAAGGCACAGAAAGGAACAACAACAACTATAGTATTAAACAGATGCTACTGTTGAATGGATTAGTATTAGTATACTGTGAGATAGTCCCACGGAAGACTTGTCTTTAATCTGTCAGGAACCTGATTTGGACTTTAAATAATATTGCCACTTTTAAGCAGATGTGGTTCAGGAGTTGCTTCGCAATGCCTAAGATGACAGCTTCCTCAGCATCTGTTCACTTAACATTTGCACATAGAATATGGCATATAGATTGTACTTCATAAAATAGTCAGTGTGTTTTCAAAGTTTTGTTTTTATAAATGCAAAGTGAAGATCATTTTCCTGAAATTGCACATACTTAAACTGATTTCTTTTTGTTTCCACCAGCTAATAACCAGACAGGGCATTGATTGTGCATACATCTATAGTGCTCTGGATCAAACAGCAAGAAAGATCAACATTGGGAAATTTGTCCATAGAAAATGTATGGTGATGATTGTTACTGATGTTGCAGCTCGTGGTATCGATATTCCCATGTTGGATAATGTCATAAACTACAATTTCCCATCCAAAGCTAAACTTTTCTTGCATAGAGTCGGTAAGAATATTGACAATTTCAGAGTTGAAAGAATTGATGGAACATGTCAGTGAGGGAGGACTTAATATATTCTAAATGAGTAAAATTGTATATGAGCATCTAACTGCTTTCTGTTCATTTTCATAAATGCAATCTTTATACTGATTAGTCTGGACAGAATATTGGACATATTTTGTCGTGTATAACTTTACAGTAAATGATGCATGCTTAATTTAAACGTGTGAGGAAATACACTGTAGATGCTGGAAATCTGAAACAAGTATGAAATGCCGGAAACACTTAGCAGGTCAGCCAGCATCTGTACAAAGTAAAATAGAGGTATCGCTTGTCTTTGTCTTGAAAGTTAACAGTTTTACTTTCTGCTGATGCAGCCTGACCTGATTGTTTCTAGCTTTTGCTATTTTTGTTAATTATGGTAAACTTGTTTCCAAACCAATTGGAAGCTCTTTTGGATGACTAAACAATATTGTTTATTTAGTAATAGTTGACATGTAAAATTGTGTTGTGAACTAGGTCGAGTAGCAAGAGCTGGTAGAAGTGGCACTGCTTATTCATTAATATCTCTGGATGAAATTCCATATGTTTATGATCTGCATTTGTTCCTTGGACGACCTCTCAAATTTGCAGGCCAGACTGAGAATTCCGATGGTAAGTTTATGTTATCAGCATTTGGCAATATCTCTTTTTCTACTTTACTATGTGCAATGCATTTTAAATAAAATTCTTCCTTTATTGTTTTCAGCTTAGATTTTTAGAGAAAGTTAACACTTGGACTATAGACTTATTTAATCTTTTTAAACTGTGTTCTTTCAAGGAAAGACTTCCTAATTAGATTAGATAGATAGATAGATACTTTATTCATCCCCATGGGGAAATTCAACTTTTTTCCAATGTCCCATACACTTGTTGTAGCAAAACTAATTACATACAGTACTTAACTCAGTAAAAAATATGATATGCATCTAAATCACTATCTCAAAAAGCATTAATAATAGCTTTTAAAAAGTTCTTAAGTCCTGGCGGTAGAATTGTAAAGCCTAATGGCATTGGTGAGTATTGACCTCTTCATCCTGTCTGAGGAGCATTGCATCGATAGTAACCTGTCGCTGAAACTGCTTCTCTGTCTCTGGATGGTGCTATGTAGAGGATGTTCAGAGTTATCCATAATTGACCGTAGCCTACTCAGCGCCCTTCGCTCAGCTACCGATGTTAAACTCTCCAGTACTTTGCCCACGACAGAGCCCGCCTTCCTTACCAGCTTATTAAGACGTGAGGCATCCCTCTTCTTAATGCTTCCTCCCCAACACGCCACCACAAAGAAGAGGGCGCTCTCCACAACTGACCTATAGAACATCTTCAGCATCTCACTACGGACATTGAATGACGCCAACCTTCTTAGGAAGTACAGTCGACTCTGTGCCTTCCTGCACAAGGCATCTGTGTTGGCAGTCCAGTCTAGCTTCTCGTCTAACTGTACTCCCAGATACTTGTAGGTCTTAACCTGCTCCACACATTCTCCATTAATGATCACTGGCTCCATATGAGGCCTAGATCTCCTAAAGTCCACCACCATCTCCTTGGTCTTGGTGATATTGAGACGCAGGTAGTTTGAGTTGCACCATATCACAAAGTCCTGTATCAGTTTCCTATACTCCTCCTCCTGTCCATTCCTGACACACCCCACTATGGCCGTGTCATCAGCGAACTTCTGCACATGGCAGGACTCCGAGTTATATTGGAAGTCTGATGTGTACAGGGTGAACAGGACCGGAGAGAGTACGGTTCCCTGCGGCGCCCCTGTGCTGCTGACCACCGTGTCAGACCTACAGTAATATAATTACATTGTATTATAAGACATTTAGAATATTCATTTGATTTTCTTTGGAGAGAATTCTTTAATTTTTCTAATCTCTGGTATTAGGGTTAGGGCTTTGGGGCCAGCTTTTTTTTTACAACCTCTGATAAGTGTGTTCATGTTCATCAAAAAGTGGAAAACAACCATTGTTAGCTCAGCAGTAATTGAAGAGAAGGTACTTCTGTGTAATAGGAGATGCAACTGATGTCATGGTAGTCTCTCAGTAACATTATGTCATTTTCTGACCTCAACCTTGTTTTTAAATTGTTTTGGCATATTCAGATACAGATGGAATATATGGCAGAGTCCCTCAGAGTATTATAGATGATGAAGAATCATTACTTATGGCAAATCACAGAGCTTCACTAGATCTTCAAAATCTGAAGAGAGTGTCAGAGAATGCTTACATTCAGTATCTGAAATCAAGACCCCCTCCTTCTCCAGAGTCAATAAAGAGAGTTAGAGAATTGAACTTCATGACATTGGGCATTCATTCTTTATTTGGTAAGTTAAATCTGTTTGCCTTGTATATATCACACATGTCAAGACGAGATGGTCTCCATAGTATCCCAACAAACTGATTTTTTTTCTCTTTGTAACTAATCAGTAACATAAAAATAGCACAATTCCTTTAAATCACTAAGTGACGCAGCAAGGTCACTTGGGGATAGGCAGTAATTGTTGCCCTTGCCTGCTGTGCCCATTTATCCACTTGTTTTTTCTTCAGACAGCATTGAATAGTAATGAGCCATTGATTAAAAATAAAAGTGCACTTTTATTTTTGGTTGCACAGTCAGTTGTACTGAATCTGTCTCTCACAAACCAACTGTTTTAAGAACAGATGGTAATTTAAAGTAATGAATGAATGGCTGTTAAAGCAGCACTTTAACAACCACCCCAACTACTGCAAGATCAGTATGTTGTCTTCCCACTGTGAGGTGAGCCCGATTTAATCCCCAGAGCTGTATACTTTAGTTAAATCCTGTTTTTAAAGCGTTATCTGGCTTCTAATTCATCATATTTCAGAATGTTTCATTCAAAGTAACTGAATTGTGAAAACTGGGTCTTGGTCTCTAGAGGTTCAGCCGATTACTACAAAGTTAACGTAGAAACATAGAAAACCTACAGCACATTACAGGCCCAGTGGCCCACAAAGTTGCGCTGAACATGTCCCTACCTTAGAAATGACTAGGCTTACTTATAGCCCTCTATTTTACTAAGCTCCATGTACCTATCAAAAAGCCTCTTAAAAGACCCTATTGTATCTGCCTTCATCACTGTTGCCGACAGCCCATTCCATGCACTCACCGCTCTCTGAGTAAAAAAACTTGCCCTTGACATCTCTCCTGTACCTTCTCCCCAGCACCGTAAACCTGTGTCCTCGTGTGGCAACCATTTCAGCCCTGGGAAAAAGCCTCTGACTATCCACATGATCAATGCCTCTCATCATCTTATACACCTCTATCAGGTCACCTCTCATCCTCCTTCGTTCTAAGGAAAAAAGGTCGAGTTCACTCAACCTATTCTCATAAGGCATGCTTCCCCAATCCAGGCAACATCCTTGTAAATCTCCTCTGCACCCTTTCTACGGCTTCCACATTCTTCCTGTAGTGAGGTGACCAGAACTGAGCACTGTACTCCAAGTGGGGTCTGACCAGGGTCCTATATGGCTGCAACATTACCTCTCGGCTCCTAATTTCAATTCCACAATTGATGAAGGCCAATACACCATACGCCTTCTTAACCACAGAGTCAACCTGCGCAGCTGCTTTGAGGCTATGGACTCGGACCCCAAGATCCCTCTGATCCTTCACACTGCCAAGAGTCTTACCCTTAATAATATATTCTGCCATCATATTTGACCTACCAAACTGAATCACTTCACACTTATCTGGGTTGAACTCCATCTGCCACTTCTCATTCCAGTTTTGCATCCTATCAATGTCCTGCTGTAACCTCTGACAGCCCTCCACACTATCCACAACACCTCCAACCTTTGTGTCATCAGCAAACTTACTAACCCATCCCTCCACTTCCTCATCCAGGTCGTTTATAAAAATCACGAAGAGTAAGGGTCCCAGAACAGATCCCTGAGGACTGACCTCCATGTAGAATATGACCCATCTACAACCACTCTTTGCCTACTGTGGGCAAGCCAGTTCTGGATCCAGAAAGCAATGTCCCCTTGGATCCCATGCCTCCTTACTCTCTCAATAAGCCTTGCACGGGGTACCTTATCAAATGCCCTGCTGAAATCCATATACACTACATCTACTGCTCTTCCTTCATCAATGTGTTTAGTCACATCCTCAGAAAATTCAATCAGGCTTGTAAGGCACGACCTGCCCTTTACAAAGCCATGCTGGCTACTCCTAATCATATTATACCTCTCCAAATGTTTATAAATCCTGCCTCTCAAGATCTTCTCCATCAACTTACCAGCCACTGAGGTAAGACTCACTGATCTATAATTTCCTGGGCTATCCCTACTCCCTTTCTTGAATAAAGGAACAACATCCGCAACCCTCCAAACCTCCAGAACCTCTCCCGTCCCCATTGATGATGCAAAGATCATCGCCAGAGGCTCAGCAATCTCCTCCCTTGCCTCCCGCTGTAGCCTGGGGTACATTTTGTCCGGTCCGGGTGACTTATCCAACTTGATGCTTTCCAAAAGCATCTTCAAAGAGCACATCCTCTTTCTTAATATCTACATCCTCAAGCTTTTCATTCTGCTGCAAATCATCACTACAATCACTAAGATCATTTTCCATAGTGAATACTGAAGTAAAGTATTCATTAAGTACCTCTGCTATTTCCTCCGGTTCCATGCACACTTTCCCACTGTCACACTTGATAGGTCCTATTCTTTCACGTCTTATCCTCTTGTTCTTCACATACTTGTAGAATGCCTTGGGGTTTTCCTTAATTCTGCCTGCCAAGAGGGTCAATAAGTTACAAAATGGATTCTGGAGTTTGTCTCTGAATTTAAACCTCTGGAATAATGGGAAAAACTGAGCTCCCTGTCTGAACAACTCAATTTAGCCCTTACATCACGAGCCTTTCTACAAAATTAAGCTTCGTGCAGAAAAGATTACTACTTTACATCTTTTCACAGCAGCAGAGTTCTTATAGTAAAGTAAGTTTTCTAAAGGAATTGGTAGTATTAGTGTTTTAAATATTTAGTTGCACTATTTTTGATGTAACTATAGTTCAAGATTTTTTTGCATTTTAGGTACTAGCCTGGAAAATACAGAACTTCAAAGACTGCAAGTTATCGATGATATCAAAAATTACAAAGCAAAATCTGTAAGGAAACCTTTTCAATGTACTTAAGTAAGCATAATTCATTTTGTGAGAGTGCTCTTAAGTTATAAACAATAGTTCCTACCTAATTTATTACAGACTATTTTTGAAATAAATCCTACAAACAAGAGCACGGCAAGTGAAATCATGAGGATGACACGAAATAAGCAGCAACACATAATCCAGAAGTTTCAAAAGTTGAAAGAAGAGAAGCAAACAAGTGTATCCAGGAGTGTGCCAAGCTCAAAGGATCCCTCTGCTGGGCAGGAGGCTGATGATGAGAACATTGAGGTGAGGGAATTTTTGAGATTACTGTAAACTGCAACTTGTGATTTATTCTCGTCTAAATGGAAAAGAAGCACAAAAGAATGGATGATGTTAGCATGCAGTCTAAATTATTGGATGAGCGATGAGGAAGCTTGGTGTAATGATTTGGAGTAGCAGTTATTTTCAACCTTGGCTGCAAGGGGAGTGTGCGTTCTTGTGTTAATCTGATGTGTAAGACTGGAATCACAGTGGCAGCTATGAAACTAACAGTGCATCTGTTTACTAAAGTACTTTAATGAAGTAAATTTGATGTCTGACACATATATGACTCCAGACCCATAGTGATGGCACTCCTATGTGATACAGCAAGGTCAGCTGAGGATAGGCAGTAATTGTTGCCCATATACCCACATGTATTTCTTCACACAACATTGGGTAGTAATGAGCCTTTGGTTAAAAATAATAGTGCACTTGTATTTTTGGTTGCACAATCAGTTAGTTGTACAGCAACTGCCTTTCACAGACCAAAGGATGGATTCTGTCATTCTGAATGCAATGATATAAAAACTTAATGCACTACATCTACCGGTTTGAGCCACGTTTACTGATTATGGAAGGAGTTGATGAATTGCCTGGACGATGAATCACATTTAACTACAAAGGCTGAGAATTTGTTCTTCCCTCAGGATTTGGTCCTATGATGATAATAGCAGGCTTTCCAAAATCATTGTGGCTTTTGCTAAAAGATCCGGATGAATTATATTCTCACAGTGTGACTAGAATCTTTTTTTGTGTTTGTTGGGGTGGAATGGCAATCAGATATACATTACCATGTTTTTAGACCTATTGGGAGCTTCATAGTTAAGAGGTCAGTTACTTTTAAGCAGTCGATGCAGCTGAATGTCTTCATGAAGAAAGAAAGTGCCGACACTTCAACACATGCTTTTTATGTGTGATACCTAATAAGGTTTTTTAATGGTAATTTTCATTATAATGTTTGGATATAAAATGTTGGTAGATGTGTGAAAATGACAATTTTCACTAGATTTATCTTTTTTGTTTTAGAAAAGCCTTTTAAATTTGTACCAAACCAGAAACTATTCTCTATATCTAACCCTCCAGATTTTACCTTTTTCAGTAACATTGTTAACTAATCGTTACTTGCTCATTGACAGATCGTGTTCTCGGAAGTTGTGGGAAGGAAGAGAAAGAATAAAGAACCCTCTGATCACCTGCCCAGAAAGAAGAAAGAGTGCAGCAAGGATGATCAGTTTTACATTCCTTATCAACCAAAGGACTTCAATTCTGAAAGAGGGTAAATAGGCTGAGCTGGAATAGTTGAAGTCTTACATTATCACTACTCTATATTCCTGCAGCTCTTCTGTGTTGTTCCCAGTAGTAGATGGTCCACAGTGTATATTTGGAAGTGTAATGGCACATCTGTGTAAGAGGTGGTATGATTTAAAATAATCCTGGGAACAGTAAGCAACCACGGTGAATAGTTAGTTTCTAGGCTAAAGACAAGTTGACAGTAGCGTTCCCCCTCCCCCACCCCCAAGGGTCAGTGTTTGAATCACTGCTTCTTGTGATGACCTAAACATACACAGCACAGTTCCACAATTTGCTGATAACACAAGCTTAGAAGTATAATAAGTGGGCAGTACGATAGTGGTTGGTCAAATAGGCAACCACATGGCAGAAAAAAAACAATGTGGAGAAATATTAAAGAGGTATACTTTGGTTGAATATGAAGTAAAACAACAGAATATAAAGCATACCTTTCATGAATGGAGAAGGAAAGTGGGTATAGTGTACATGTGCACAGATGTTTGATGCTGGCAAGATAAATTCTGAATTTGTTTTTAGAAAGCTGCTGAAATCCTGGCTTTATCAAGGAGATTGCTCTAAATCTCTGTTAGACACTATTTGCCTTGTTATGAGAAGGCTGTGTGGAACGCAGTGACCTGCAGAAAGATTTAGTAAAATCATGCTGAGGATTAGTGACATGAATGGATACAGTGGGAAAACTGACATTGTTTCTTCTGGGGAGGGGGAATTAAGGGATGGTTCCTAGACACACTGGTGAAACGGCCAAAGAACCTAAAGAAAAGCTCTCTCATGCAGCAGGTAATTGTGATCTGGAATTCATCTCAGCTGCAATTTGGAAACAGATTTGATTTCAAAATGGAATTGATGTTGATGAAAGATCTCCCATTACTCCCATCGCAGATGTCACCTGACCTGTTGAGTATTTTTAGTATTTTGCATTTATTGCTAATTTCCATTTGGAAATCACTAAGTGATGTGCTTTTAGATCCTAAACAAAATTTAGCTACTAGTAAATCAGTTGACTAATTGAGGAGAAAGAATAAATGGGTAAAGTCTGCAGATGCTGTAAATCCAAAGGAACTCACACAAAATGCTGGAGGAACTCGGCAGGCCAGGCAGCATCTATGGAAATGAATAAACAGTCGATGTTTCAGGCCAAGACCCTTCTTCAGGATTGGAAAGGAAGGGGGAAGATGTCAGAATAAAAAGTGGGGAGAGAGGAAGGAGAATAGCTAGAACATTGTAGGTGAAGCCAGGTGGGTAGGAAACGTAAAGGGCTGGAGGAGGAGTCTGATAGGAGAGGAGAAGCGGCCATAGAAGAAAGGGGAGGAGGGGACCCATGGGGAGGCGTAAGGCAGGCAATAAGAGGCCAGAGTGGGGAATAGAAGAAGAGGGGAGGGGGGAGGGAAAAAATCTTTCTACCGGAAAGAGAAATCGATATTCATGCCATCAGGTTGGAGGCTACTCAGATGGAATATAAGGTGTTGCTCCTCCATTCTGAGGGTGGCCTCATCGTGGCACAAGAGGAGGCTATGGACTGAAATATATTGACACATACAGCATTTGAGGCAAATAATTCTCACTTTAAGTCAAAGTCAGAAGGTATGCTGATTGGAAGGCAGTGTGCAAATAATTGCATACACCATTTTGGCTATTAGATGATCTGGGTAATTAGAAAATCTGGAATCTATATTGCTATCTAGAAATAGAATCCATAATGATGTTCTGTCCTTATTACTCTGCTTTTCAAACTGATCTTTCCAGTTGTGCAGTGCACTGCTGAACAAGATCTTTATTTAAACAAGAACTCTTTTTTTTCCCATTTGAACCCAGGTTAAGCTTAAGTGGGGAAGGTACCACCTTTGAGCAGCAGGCATCTGGTGCAGTGTTGGACTTGATGGGGGACGAAACAGGAGATATGACAAAGCAGAAACAATTGTTGAAATGGTAAGAATTATAAATGATGTAATTTTGTAACCATAACCCTGTCTCGTTTTGCGTAATGCCTTCAAGTGAACTGTGTGAATGACCCATCTCAGCTCCTCCTCACACTTCCTGCAGAGAAACTTGTCTTCAACCAGTTCAAGTTAGTCCATGTGGTATCAAGAAAAACTGAAGAGCAATGAATCCAATAAGAGTGATGGTGGACATGGGTGGGGGAAGAATGACATCCCGGCTATGGTGCTGAAATCTCCCCATGCCTCTGGCTTAATTGATGCGGTATAGTTATAAATACTGGGAACTGTGTTCATGTATGGGGTGACATAGCATAACTGTTAGTGTAACTCTATTACAGTGCCAGTGACCTAGGTTCAATTCCACCTCTGTCTGTAAAGATTTTGAATGTTCTCCCTGTGACTGTGTGGTTTTCCTCCCATATTCCAAAGAGATACTGGTTAATTAGTCACATGGGTGTAACTAGACAGCAGGGCCACCTTGGGCTGGAAGGACCCGTTATCGTGCTTTATCGCTAACCAAATAAAAATAAACCACCCGATCTGGCTGATTACCGTAGGTCTGTTTTCACTTGTGTAGCAGTGGGATGGAAGGTGACATTCAGAACTTGCCCATAACTAAGTGACGCTCCTGGGTTCTGTCGGGACGACTGAGCTGTAGACCACCTTAGGGCTTTGCTGAGGACATTGTAAAGAAGATGAATTCCACAGCAGCTGCCTTTGACACTGAAACAGCATTTGATGGAGTGACCCAGGTGCTAGTGGCTGGAGTGACAGAGCAGAGCAGAAGACGATTGTGGTTGCTGGATGTTAGTCATCTCCGCTCAAGGGAATTAATGCAGGAGGTCCTCAGTTCAGTGTTTTACCTGCACTCTTCATGCATTTCTTCATTCTGTTACTGTTTTATCTTGCACTGCCTCAAAGCTCTGTTGAAATGTATTGATCTGTTTAGTAGTCCTCCTTTAGTCTCGATAGACCATGGATTTGCACCTTGGAAAGTTTCCAGGGTGCAAGCCTGGGCAAGGTTTTTTTGTATGGAAGACCGGCAGTTGCCCAAGCTGTAAGTCTCCCCTCTCCATGCCACCGATGTTGTCCAAGGGAAGGGCATTAGGTATTGATCTGTATAAATGGTATGTGTGACAAGTCTTCCACTGTACCTTGGTACATGTGACAATAATAAACCAATATACTCATTCTCATCCACTTTATTAATGGCTTTCCTTCCACAATATGCCTAAAAATGAGACTTCAATTTCGGTTCATGATCCTCTGCGAACAAAATAAACTGTAACTACCTGTAGCAAGAGTTGGGCAATATTCTGGCATGGGCAGAAAAGTAACATATAGTCAGGCACTGCTAGTCTACAACACACATGATTCTGACTGCGCTAGACATTGGTGACGTTACTGTGTCTGAATCTCGATCACCTGTATTCTGGAGGTCAGCATTTACCAGAAACTTAACTGGGCAAAGCACTTAAATATTGTACAAGTCAAAATAAGGGTGTCCAGCATTGTGGCTCACCTAAACTCTCCATCATCTGCGAGGTCGGATGTATGACGAAACACTGCACTTCCTCATTGATAGCAATGAGAGGGCATGTCCTGGGTAATAAGGGTCCTTAATGACGGATGCCATCCGTTTGCGGCATCACCTTTTGAAGATGTCCTGGATGCTGGGCAGATTAGTGTCCACGATGGAGCTGGCTGTGCTTACAATTTTCTGCAGCTTTATCCAATCCTGTGCAGTCCGTCCTTCATACCAGACGGTGATGCAACCAGTTAGATTGCTTTCCACAATACATCTGTAGAAATTTGTGAGTGCCTTTGGTGACATACCAATTCTCTTCAAGTTCCTACTAATGAAATCTAGCTACTGTTGTGCCTTCTTTGTAATTGCTTGGATATGTTGGGCGCAGGATAGATCCTCGGAGATGTTGACTCCCAGGAACTTGAAACTACTTCTGTGAAGACTGGTGTGTGTTCACCTTAACTTCCCCCTTCAAGTCCACAATCAAATCCTTGGTCTTACTGATGTTGAGTGTAAAGTCTTGAATTTAAAGTTGGTTTTAAATGCTGATCTCATCTCCATTCTTTTAATTGTGTAGGGACCGCAAAAGAAAGCGATTTATCAGGGACACTGGCAAACAAAATAAGAAAATAAAGACTGAAAGTGGAAAATACATCAATGCTTCATATAAAAAGAACATGTATCCTTTTCATTTGTGTTTTGTTTTTCTCATATTGGAGTGACTTTAATCTGTTCCTGTTGAACCTGGCTCTGCGGTGGGGCCTGCAGCCATTGGGCTCCTGGACCGGCTGCAGTGCTGAACTGGCCATGTGGCTGTGGACTTGCAGTTCATGTTCTGTGTTTGTTAGCATTTTTATTGTTTGCACAGTTTTTCGCACATTCGATGCTTGACTGTATGTGGTGTGGGAATTCTTGTTACTTTGTGGCTGCCTGCAAGACGACGGATCTCAAGGTTGTATATGGTATACAGGTGTTTCCCCCCTCCCCCTTTACAAAGGTAGAGCGTTCCTATGAAACCTTTCTTAAGCTGAAATGGCGTAAAGCAAAGAATCATTAATTTGTATGGGAAAAATTTTCGTAAAAGCGAAAATGCTCTTTGTTAATGCGAAAACCGGTTACTAATGTAGGTCTTTTGTAAACCAAAGTGGCGCAAACCGAACATTCGTAAAGCGGGGGTCACCTGTACATACTTTGAACTTTGATATTGCTGTGCATTGTGTTGCACTCAACATAAAGAAAGGTAAACTGTACTCTGCTGAATTCAGAAAGTAGTAGTTTTGTTGTACAAAATTTGATCAGACTTGAGCACCTATCCTTGGAAAAGATAAATGTGCCTTGAAAAGGGTACACTGGAGGATGTCCAGTCTCTGTGATACCCCTTCTATATATATCAGTAACCTTTTTACGTTACTTTCCCTCCACTGTGATCATTGGTTACAAAACTTATCCTCCCCCTCCCCCCCCCACCACACTTCTTTTCTCTGTAAAATTTTACCATACCTAATGCACACCAGTTTGGGCCTTGTGAACAACTCCTGTTTTAATCACTGCACCCTAGACAAACAGTGGCCATGCCTTCAGTTTACAATGTCCCAAGTCTAAAATTCCCTCATTAGACATCTCTTCTTCACAGAAACTAAAGTGGATTCTGGTTAATTAGGACACATTTTGGCCTTGCTAAGCAGCTGCCCCAACTTGCCAAAGTTTCTTGTAAATAGTTGAAAAGGTGTGTGTGTGTGTAAAGACAAACTAATGTTTAACTGAGCAACAAATTATGTATTTAAATGAAATACAGAACCAATTATATAACACTATCATTACTACAGTACTATAAAACTGTATTAGTTCCTAATGATATCAACAGAGGCATTCATCCAGTGTACCTTACGCTGCTGTGTTCTTTTGGTTGTCTAATCAACCAAATCAATGCAGACACCTTGTGCCGATAAAGGACTGCTTTCGACGATTGCATCCTCAAAATCTTCATTTTTGTTATAACATTTGAGATGATTGTCAGTACCTTCAAATTCTTCATAGTTCCTAAATTGTTGAAGTGGTGAAATTGTTTCATTTTTACTCCTGGGCATTTCTCGCATCTCCAAGTCTGAATGCTTGAAACCACAGTGAACAAAACTCTTCTGAATTGTCTTAATGTTTATTTCTTGCCAACTATATTTTTGCTGTAAGCACATTGTAGTGTCCTAACAGCCACACAAGCACACACATCTGACACTAGTTAGAAACTCTTGTGCAACAGTCTGCTGCCCCAATTAAGCGGCATAGTGTCCCAAATAAATGAAGTGAATCCTGGCTATTTTTTCGATTAGTCTTTTTACTTTGAGTTGTCCCAAATAAGCATCTGCCCAATTGCCCAATTAATCTGAATCTACTGTAGTAAAGCTGCTGCTTCACAATGCCAGACACTGGCATTAATTCATGACCCCAGGAGCCTCAGTGCACATTGCATGTTCTCTCCATGACCATCTCTGTTTCCTCCAGGTGCTCCTAATTCCTTCCACAATTCAAAGGCTTTTGGATTATTAGGTTAATTGGTCACTGCAAACAGTGTCTAGTGTTTAGATGAATTGTAGAATTTAGGGAGTTGATAAAATGTAGGGAGAATAGGATTAGTATAAATGGATGTTAGGTTCTCATTTTTCTATGACCCTATGACCTCTCTCATTCCTCTATGATGATGTTATGTAAAACCTACATCCCTAGTTAAATGTCAGCTTTTTTACTTAAGGTCAGCCTTTGGTGGTTGATGCTCCAAAGTCACTGGGAGTGCTTGTTACCTTGTTAAAGTTGCTGGAAAAATACATGATGCACATGCACACCCATTTGAAGGTGGCAGGCCCATTTGAGAGGCACATCTAAAAATAAAGCCTTGACTTTAATGATAGGATAATCGTATATAAAAACAGATGTTATACTGACTTTTCATAAAGTACTAGTTAGATCCAGCTATAATCTTGACATCAATTTTTCAAAAGGATGGTGAATCTTTAAAAGAGGAAGGGGAAGAGATTTATGGTGTGGTTGATAATCTTGATGGGTTTTGAGACAAGAACCATTTGGAGGAATTGTAGTGGCATCTAGGAACCTTTGGGCAAAGACTTTAATCACAAAAAATCAGATAATTTCAGGAAACTAATTCTTACACAGAGTAGTGATCTGAAGCGATAATAGGGGAAATGAACTCAATACTAACTTTTCCAAAGGAATTAGATATATACTTGAAGGGGAATGGAATATAGTTAACAGAGGAAGTACAATGGTAGAGGTTATTGAATGGCTCCATCGAGGTAGGATGTCTTGGAATGACTTCCTGTGCTATTTTGTTTATGATTCAAGTCTATATATTGGATTAATTAAATGTAGATGGTGATCTTGGATAGTTTAAAAACTTACATCATTAATGTTGAAAATAAAAATCTAATAACTTGCACAAGGTAGGCGAAGAAAGAGCTGGAATTGTTTATATTTGATAAACTTGTTTTATGTTTTGCCATTTCTTTATCTTGAAAGTGGTGATAAGTTAACACTACAAAATGTATGATTTTCCATAACTGGCAATATTTAGTTATGAAGAATGGAAGAAGAAGTATAAGATAGATGAACGAGTTTCTGATGATGAAGCTGAAAATGAGAATAGTAATCACAGGGGCAAGAAAGGTGGCTATGGTAAGATCATTTGTTAAGTTGATAATTTAATAATCAGTGCTTGCAATTCAGTGTTACACTGAACAATCCATTCAGCGACTGGCTTTATTTCTCTGCCAAATATTAGTGAAGAGCTAACTGCATAAATCTGTAACCTTACAAAATGTATTTCGCATGCAGACTTTTTCTCTATCCAAAATGTTTGCAGTTTTGGTCAGAGCTCTGCTATTGATCACGTATGGGTGGAAAGTTTGTTGCAGTCACTTAACTGGAAGTTTCAACAAATGCCATAAAATGTTACTGGATATTTAAAGGAAATTATCCTGCTGAATCATAGCTGCCATTGTTGATCACTGCACAATGGTCACTTAATTAACATAATCTATAGTGAATTTAAATAATGGACTAACTAAGTAAGCAATGAAGACAAGATGTGTAAGAGTCAGTTAATGTATGAGTCATTTAGTGTTTTGATCCAATAGTTGAGACTTTCTTTGTTAGTACCAGCCAGATCGCTGACTTAAAATAACATTGGAATTTATATAGCAAAGGAGGTAGTATTTAAAATTAAGAATGATGTAATCTGAATAAAGGGATAATTAAAGGACAAAAGCAAGTTTGTTGAATTATTTTAAAAACAACGATCACAGATCTGCTGGGATATTTTTGGGATTCACGGCAATTCTGGATCTATCACAATTATGGCTGTTCTTTCCACAAAAAGAAATAGATAGAAGTGTTAAGGGAATAATATCAAAATTTACTGATTACCAGATTACTTGGTTTAATTTCAATTTAATACAAAAGATTAGAGAGGTCATATCTTCAGAAGGACGTGATGTTCCATTTATCAAAAGTTTTTTTTCCCCCAAGGGAGCCAAGGAGCAAGCCACTGTTCACCTGCAGTTTTCTGTCATCTTGCTATTATTTTGCTGCATAATACCAACCATCAAAAGATTCTTTAGCCAAAGTTAGTGTTCTTGCTGTATACTCTTGTGAGAAGTTTGCGTATAGTTCAAAAGGGAGCTGATCACTTGATAAAAGCAATGTTTATAGAGAGTGGATAACAAACATTTAATTATATTTAGAGTAGCGTCTCGTGAAGAAAAGTGCCAACACAGACACTGGACCAGATTTAGCTTTTGCCATTTACAAAAATCCAATGTACAATCTTGCAGGTGGAAGAAGAAACTCACGGTTTTCCTCAAGAAAACCGAGTCAGCAACATGGAGTACGATCAGAGCTTAAGACCAAAGCTGAAATTCTTAAGGAAAGAAGGAGAAAGGAAAAAATGCAATTCCTGCAACGGGGAGGAATGAAGAAGTTCAAGAAGAAGAATCGGCAACATGTGAGAGAAATGAAGACCATGGCGTTTGGCAGAGGGAAAGGGAAAGGGAAAGGGAAAATGAGGAAAAAAATGTAATACAGAAATGCACTATTTTTGCCATTTACAATAATAATGTGGTTCTGGCTAAATTTAGCTTAAGTCCACTTTGCCTTCCCTTTATATATACTGGTTATGGAATGGAAGTTTATTTAGAATGGAAAGAGGTAATGATACCTGAAGACTGTTTGAAGATATTGATTTTTGTACAATCTGCAGCATAAAGACTGTTTATAATGAAGATTGTTTTATACGAAGTGTACTGCCTTCATCAAAATATCTCAGAATTACTATAGTCCAAAGACAGACATAATGCACATTTAATAAAGATAGCTCAGAATTTTTTTTTGGGGTTTATTTTTTAAAATAAATACCTTCTCAGTTATATGGTGAAACATGTTTTATTCAAACCATTTTGTTCCTTTGCTAAACCGTGAAATTATATTGTTAGATAATGAGGGTGTCAGATGCTTTCATGAAAATCCCCAAGAGTGTGTCCATTGTGAATTGTGTGAAAAGTTATTAAAATTATGCAACTAAACAAATGTGGGCTAAATTCTGCGAGTCCAAGTTTTTTCTCCTCTGCCTTCTCTCTCCTCTTTTTCCCCACCCCTCCCCAAACCCCCAACTACACACACCCAAAGGACTAATCTCCAAAGTCATTTGACATGCCCTCGGCAAAGGAAGCTACCTCCCCGTTCAGCCTCTATCAGCTGACAGAGCTTGGAGCAGGGTTTTGCTGGCAGTAGAAGATGTAACTGATTTTTCAAATCTTAAATTTATCTGCTGGAAATATTTATGTTCTGGTTAATTTTAAAATAACAAATAATTTCAAATGCAAAGAATTCAGCAGGGTCTTTGATTCTGCCCTAGTGTAGAATCCAAGAGGCAATCTCCTTGGTGTATGCTAAAGCATTCCAATGAGAGACAGCTACAAAATTTTGCCACGTGATTCAAATAGATTCCATTCCCTCTGATGTGCAAATTTCTGCACTTTCTATAACTGACAGTCCATTCTGATTGGATCCTTGGAATAGACAGTGAAACCCTGAGATCCTGCTCCATATTTTAATAATTAGAATGAAATATTCCAGCCTCATGACAATAATTGTAATCAGTATAAAGCAATGCACTTGTGTGAGCAGGATTTATCTTTTGAGCTATACTTACAGAACAGTACAGTAGTGGATAGGGGATTCCATCCACGATATACTGATTCAGTAATACAATTACTTGTAAAATCTATATGGTTGATGCAGAATGAGTGTAATTGTGATCATCTTAAAAAGTCTGATGGCATTCATCCTGGTCACTTGCATATTTTTGAGTAAAAGTTTTAAATATTACAGAAGGATTTCTGTTCTTCCTTTACGCTGAGAGATCTGAATTGTAAAATCATGCATTTTTAGCTGACCATAATAGTAAAATAAAGAATGAAAATAATGCTGAAAGTAATTTGGCAATTTCAACAAAACCTGTTTATTGTGGTTAAAACATGGTATCAGACATCTTCAAACTGATTGTGCATGAAGAGTTATCAGTACCGTACAAGAATATGACAGCTTATTACCACTGGTAATTGAGAATAACTCATCTGATGGTGGCTGAAGAGGAAATGCTGGTTGACTAATGACATATGCTAAAGTTGTTTTTCATCTACCAAGATACAGAGACATACTTATTGACTATTTCATCCAATGGCTTTCATCTGCAATAAAGAAGCATTCCATTGATGTCAGCTTAAGTTTAGTACTTAAATCCACAACTGAGATTGCTACCAGTTTACCATGTTGATTTCAACATTCACATTATTTTAATCATAACAATTTTGTTTAATGTCTTTCATCACCCAGCCTTTTCATCAAATAATAACACACCAGTTACATAACCTCTGAAATATTATATTGCAAAGATGATAGTGAAGGAATCCACTTTTAGCTAAAATTTAAAGTTCTTGGAGTATGTAAAAGCTGTTATATGATTGTCCCAAGTTTTCAGAAGTTACTGAGGAGAGCTATGGAAAGTTTCAAGAATGCTTTTGCGTTTTTTTTTCTCTGATTTGTTCGATGGCTATTATTTTTGCACAGTTCTATACCTGTCAGTGTGAAGCGGAGAGAGAGGAAGTTTGTCAGTCTGGTGGGTGCAAAGGATGTTAGGCATGGTGGGGGTGGAGCACTGTAGGAGGGGTGTGGGACAGGTGGCACAATATGTCATTTTTGCAATCAATATAGTTGCCTCTTAGTCTGGTAGCCTTGATGAGGGGAAATAAAAGCCCTGCAAGCCCTACATCGTATAATCAGGAATTACTTCAACAAGCAAAAAGAAGCTTGTGTCACTTCATACAACTAAAGTGAACTCCATGCAGAGTGCATACCAAGTCCAGTTTGCTAAATCTATTGCGCTAACTGCCATTATAGGATTTTCACTAATCTTCATGTGGAATGTGCCCATTCTAAGATAATAAGACCAAAACTGCGCCATCAATTTTTGAATTATTTTGCTGTGATAATTATACATTACTATCAAAAACCATTTCAGATAAATTTACTTGTAATATTAAACATTTGCTATTTCCAAAACATTTACCTTTTTCAGATATCTATCCAGCTCCATTCTGATAGCAACAATTAACTTACCTCCACTGCACTGACAATTCATTCAAAACTCTAAAACACACTTGTGTGTAAAATAAAATTGTTTATCACTTTTAGTTCTTTTAATCCCTTAGCTCTTAGGCTTTCTAGCAAAATAAACTGTTTCTCTCCATCTACTCTAACTATACCTTTCATAATTTTATATACCACCTCACAGATTCCTGTTATTCCAAGGGTATGACTTTAGCTTTTTCCCTCTATCCACATAATCAAAGTCTCCCATCACTGGAATTGTCTGCACTCCCTCCAAAACTTTCACATTCTATTCTAAAATGCATTAGAACTGGACATAATTCTTCAGCTGTGGCTAAACCAGTATTGATCGTGACAAATTCCCTTGCTCTTTATGCACAGAACTGTTTTACCAAGATGCAGCCTGGATTAGGGGGCAAATGCTTTAGCAAGAGGTTGAAGAAGCTTGGGTTGTTTTGTCTGGAGCATTGCAAGCTGAGGGGAAGGACTGACAGAAGTTCACTCGTGGGTATGTATTTAAGATGAAAGAGAGAAGTTCAAAGGAGATGTGCAGGCCAGATATTTTATACAAAGAGTGGAGGGTGCCTGGAATGTGCTGCTGGGGTCTTGGTGGAGACTATAGATACAGACTTTTTTTAACTTTTAGTAGTAAATACTTTTTTAAAATTTATATGATTCTATATAAAAATGTGGATTTTTACTATGTTCAAAATCACTTTCCTTGCCTTGGCACTTCCAATGAACTATGCCCATTATTTGATTTCTGTCGTAACTCCTTCATATGATGCCTTTCGATCTAGTTTGTTTCTCATTTTCCTACCAAAGCACAAGACTTCAGAATTTTCTGCATTAAATTTCATCTGGATATACATGTTTGCTCTGGCTTGTCCTTTTATTCTTCGCTGTTCAGGTTTCATGTTATTTGCAAATTTGGAATTGTGTCGTACAAATACAATTCCAAATCATTTACATTAGGAAGTGCATTGATCTTAAGTGTCTGACCCTTCAAGAGCTCCTCTGACAATTTCTTCCTGTCTGGGAGAATAGCTTTTCCACACTAATCTGTTCCTGATACTAAGCTGGTTTTCTATCCGTGCTGCTACAGCCCCTTTTATTGGATGACCTTCAAAGCCGACTACGCAGCACCTTGTCAAATGTCGATTTATACCTCAGCAACCATATTTCACTGACTCTTTCTGTTCCAGCACCAAAAACTTATTAGTTACACATAACTTGTCTTTAACAGATCCATGTTGACTTTCTCTAATGAAGCCACACTTGATTGCGAATTCCCTCCCTGACTTGTTTCAAGAATTTTTTCCATCACTAGGATCAAACTTATTTCCAGTGTTTGCAGCCTCTTGTGTTTCACTTGATCACACACTCTTGTTGCAATTCCAATGCAGTACCGACGAAGGGTCTCGGCCCGAAACGTCGACAGTGCTTCTCCCTATAGATGCTGCCTGGCCTGCTGTGTTCCACCAGCATTTTGTATGTATTGTTGTTTGAATTTCCAGCATCTGCAGATTTCCTCGTGTTTGCTAGTTACACATAACTTGTCTTTAACAGATCCATGCTGACTTTCTCTCATGAAGCCACACTTGATTGCGAATTCCCTCCCTGACTTGTTTCAAGAACTTTTTCCATCACTGAGGTTAAACTGACTGATATATAGTACTGGTTTAAGCGGCCCCATTTTGCAGCACAGCTGACACAAGCTGTAGATCTTACAAAGATGTGAACACTGGAGAAATACATTCAGTGATAGTTTGAGTTTTACCTATATGTCCTTTAAATACAAAAACTTCAATTTATTTTCAATTATAGACATATGTAAAACTTGATTTTTCATTCTGTAGTATTTTCTAACCAATAACAGTTTAAAATAATTTGCAATTTACTGCAACTGAAGGTGAGCTAACTGTTTTCCATTCTCTTGAAATCCTGCATTATCTCCCTTAATTGCATAATGTATTCTTGTACCTGGAAAAAAAATCCAAAAACAATTAGTAACTTTGTGCCAAATTGCATTCAAAAGTTTTTACCTATATACAGCACATCTCAAGGTTTGCATTCAGAATAGAAATAAACACGACCTTAAAGTAATAGACAACTTACTACGGTAAGCTGTGCATCTGTGTCTTCTGTAACAGTGTCAATATCCATGTCTATGTTCTTTACATGTGTATAAAGGTTAAAAATGGCCATTTTTATCATGCCCAAGTCAAGCGTTCTTTTTGCTGCTGTATTTTGGATATGTACCCATGTGGATTCCTGTATAATTAGAAAACAGTACAATTATTTATTTTCATCGAACATAGAACAGTACAGCACAGTACAGGCCCTTCGGCCCACAACATTGTGCCAACCCTTAAACCCTGCCTCCCATATAACCCCCCCACCTTAAATTCCTCCGTATACCTGTCTAGTAGTCTCTTAAATTTCACTAGTGTATCTGCCTCCACCACTGACTCAGGCAGTGCATTCCACACACCAACCACTCTCTGAGGAAAAAACCTTCCTCTAATATCCCCCTTGAACTTCCCACCCCTTACCATAAAGCCATGACCTCTTGTATTGAGCAGTGGTGCCCTGGGGAAAAGGCGCTGGCTGTCCATTCTATTAAGTCCATTCTAGATATTCCTCTTAATATCTTGTATACCTCTATCATGTCTCTTCTCATCCTCCACACAATTCACCACACAACTATACTATTCAAAAGAAACATATTTTTGTCTATGGAGCCTTAATCTCCTAAAATGTCTTTTTGTTAATATTGGCCCATGTTTTGTGGTCAATGCTAAACAAGTGAAGCTCGAAGATTTGCTCACAGACTGTCCCCAGGATTTGGCAAGGCCACCTGCAGTAACATGAGATCAGGGATTCCTGCCTGAAAAGTTCAGCATACTATTAATCCACCGAAATGAAGAACCTTTATTAAAATACCAAAAGGCCAAACTAGTGAACGTAACAAACAAACTCCTCTAGGGCTTCCAGCCAGGTACAGGTACTGATTATAGCCGACGTTTCAAAGACAAACTCTGCCACCTTCATCTGGAATGATGTCTAGGCATGTCCAGTCCGGTGGTATTTATACCCTGTAGTCCATCCCCCACTGAGTGGTAAGTCCTTATCCAATCAGCTTTCCGCTCTCCCACCTCGTTTGCTACTTTCACCCTGCTGTTAGTGGGGAACCACACAAGTTACTGTATATTGGCAGGGAACAATGACTTCTAAGTTACTATTTAACATATTTGTTTTGTGTGACTTGAGCACCTCCATATGGAGCAGGCAGACTGCCGCACAGCAAAATGTGGGTGAACGGAACTTCGTTCCAGCTTTTTCTGAAACCCTGGCATATGTGGTTCACCTCATCTTCACTGAGCACACCTCAGTGAAGAGAGCAACGTACCACAAAATCACAGGCATATGATATCTGGTTGCTTTATGGCTAGGCTGGTGTGCCGCAAGTCCTTTTGTAACGCACCATCATGTAACAATTATTTGGAAGCTCCCACGTAATACTACCCTAATTCATTGTGTCCTTTTAGATTAAATCGTTGCTGAAAATAATTTTTATTAGTACTTGCTCTATACTCATATAACCAGACTTTAAAGTGAGATATAACTTTTTATAAATAAGCTTTTGGTTCCTTGACCAAGTTACCAGCTCAGATTTTTGTATTAATTATTAAGATTTATTTTCCTGACCGTTACCAATACACCTGAGTGAAACTAGGCAGTTAATTTTACCAACACTAAAGCACACTAGTCTGTCTTCCTAGCAATAAATCTCACTTATACACATAGTGTACCTGAGTAAAATTAAGCATATGAATTTTATAAAAATAATTAATCAGTAAAATAGTAAATATTAAATTTACACAGGAGTATATGCAGGGAATTTAAATTAATACCTTATTGTTATGTGCAAGGGTGCATATGGATCCATAATCATATTAGACTTTAATTATTGTGGGAGGCGGGGAACTGTGTACGTTTAGCAAAGTTGCATCACGGCCTGGTATGGGAACACCAATGTCTTTGAACGGAAAATCCTACAAAAGGTAGTGGATTCGACCCAGTACATCATTGGTGAAGCCCTCCCAACCACTGAGAACATCTGCTTAAATGTTGTCGTAGGAAAGCAGCATCCATCATCAAAGATCCTCACCACCCTGCTGCCATCAGGTAGAAGGTACAAGAACCACAGGACTCACACCACCAGGTTCAAGAACAGTTACTAGCCCTCAACCATCAGGCCCTCAAATAAAAGGGGATAGCTAAACTCACCAATCAAGATGTTCTTGAGCCAATGATCTCACTTTGAGAACTCTTTGTCTTGTTATTTCATGTTGTCGTTATTTTTATTGCTATTTATTTATATTTGCATTTGCACAGCTTCTTGTCTTCTATGCTCTAATTGATCTTCCACTGATCCTCTTTACAGTTACTATTCTATAGATTTGCTGAGTATGCTTACAGGAAAAAAGAATCTCAGGGTTGTATGTGGTGATAAGAAAATTTACTTTGAACTTTGACTTGCACATCCCTCTGAGTCTAATTAGCAGGTATTCACCACTAGCAGTTCAGTTAGCCAAAATCTAGGATATCAAGTCTTGGTCCCCAGGTGACACATACCCATTTTAAGGTTTTAGACTTGGCTGCTTCCAGAGAAATTTTCAGCGCTGCCAGCTTATTCTGGTATTTCATATTTTCATTGCTTTTCTCTGTTATGAAGTTATTAAGATCCATCTTAATTGTCTTCATGATTTCTTGGTTTCCCTGGTATTTTTGTAAGAGCGTATCATATGCATGAAACAAAGCCTCAAAACGATGATTCACCATCTGGATATTCTGAAACTTGAAGAGAATTGGAATACAAATACAAACAGAATTGGAAACAGTTTTTTGAGAGAAAAAAAAAGAAAATGTCATTATTAAAATAATTGAACACTGCTGTTTTCATCTTCTGTATTAATTCTGACTGCTTTCAACATCCTTGGTAATGTTCAAGAAGATCCCCATCCACCTTTCTATTGATTTCAAAATGCTTTCTATCATCAACAAAGCCTTCAGCAACTTGGGCTCTTTTGCAACTCCTCCCCTCCCCCCCCCCCCAAGTTTAACTGCACTCCGACAACTGAGACTTTATTCTTGAAGAAAACTAACTTGTTTTTCTCCCTTTCTCAGTCCTGACTTAAGGTGTTGCCTGCCTGAAGTGCTGAGTGTTTTTTTTTGTTTTTATGAACAGAATCCACCCCTTTCACACAGCCTTCAGTACCTGTACCTCTAGCACCACCTTTTAGCCTCAGTGAAAACTTTGAGAATTTAAATACATTGGGTGCGCTAATGAAACACAAGATTCTATTCCAAAAGTAGTCCACTTGAATTACAACATGTATTTATATAAGTGTACAGCATTACTCTTTTCAGTTACCTCACTTGATACTTTTATTACTTTCTCCAAATATTTTGGATAAATGGTGTAAGCCTCCACTTTCTTCTTTAGGTCTTCTCTCTTCCTGATCAGCAAATCCTGTTCGTATTGTAGTTTCAGAATATCTTTGTCTTTTTGTTTTATTAGTTCGGTTTCAGTAACTCGTTTACTCTTAGCTCTCATTTTTTTGGCATCATTCTCCTTGGGAGGGAACAGGAATAAAATCATGAACATTAATATGCTGATTATTTTGTCTATAAGTATATATTTTGAGTAGGTTGTATTCTCTTGCAAGACAAATAATTCATATCTATGACTCGGGCCATTGATAGTCATAAAGTCAAAGAGTCATAGAAAAGTACAGCACAGAAACAGGCCCTTTGGCCCATGCTGAATCATTGAAACTTGCCTAATCCCATTGACCTGCACCAGGACCACAGCCCTCCATACCCCAAGCATCCCAGTACCTACCCAAACTTGTCTTAATCATTGAAATCGAGCTCGTATGCACCACTTGCGCTGGCATCTCATCCCACACTCTCACGACCCTCTAAGTGAAGATGTCTCCCCTCATGATCCCCTTAGGTGTTTCACCTTTCACTCTTAACCCATGACTCTGGTTGTAGTCCCACACAGCCTAAGTGGAAAAGGCCTGCTTGCATTTTTCCTATCTGTACCACTCATAATTTTGTCCTTTCTCAACTATTATACTCAGCTTATTCTTTCAGCTGAGCATACTCGAGTTAGTCCCCTTCTCCAGTGATGCTCTAATGGCGTATTTCTAGCAACTATTTACACACAATGCTACCAAACTGCACGTTGCCACACGCAACTTGGCATCGTCAGGTCCATAAGTGTGGACGGAAACGTCTCAGATGGATCAGGCCAAAATCAAGTCTTTGACATTAGCTCACAGCTCTCTCTGGAACGTCTGTTTGGCAGCCTAACCTCACTGAATTACAAAAATGCAGAGATAAATATTGGGAAACTCCACACAAATATTCAAATCAGAAATTATGCTGAAAGCAAGATACGTCTTTGGGAAATAACGTGGAAGGAAACTGAGCACCCAAAAGGAAACACTGGTGGAATACAGACAATGCCCAAGGCCAGAATTAAATCCAGGCCACTGGAAGTGTAAGGCAGCAGCTGTACTAGCTGTGCCAGTGTACGGCACCAATGTTCTGCTGCCCTCGAGTAAAGATTTCCTTATTGTTCCCACCACAAACAGTAAGCTATTTTGTCTAAAATTCTCCTACATCTCCCTTCCTAAAAATAGGAGGAATTCCTGGTCCTGTGGTATTAGCTCTTTTCCTAAGTAAGTTTTATATTTACCTGACAATGCCTCTGTTAATATTTCCCTAAGTTCCTTCAATGTACAATCTGAACCAAGGATTTTATTCTTTTGCATCTTGCCTTTGCAAATATCTTAACAGCTCTTTTTAATCCTGTCCCTAGTGCTCCTCCCCACCTACATATTGTTAGTTTCCCTGGTAAACAATGAGGCAGAGTAGTTATTTAATACTTCTGAAGTTTCACTGTCACCATCAACTTGTTCATCATCTGATGGTCCCTATTTTCCTTTTGCTGTTTCTGCTCGCTAGAGTATGTTCCATGATAGATACTTTATTTTGAAACCTTTTCCCTTCCCTTTGTCATCTTCTTTCCTAAATCTTATTGTCAGCCTTCCTTTCAAGTCCAAAGTTAACAAATTTCACAACACATGCCGGTGATAATAAACATAATTCTGATTCAGAAGTTCAAAGTGATTCCTTTTTGTTTAATTTTACCCTAGCATTAATTTATCTAGTTTTCATTTTTAGTTTGTTAGTCTTTAAAATGCAATACATTTTCCCTAAACCTTTTTGATAGTCTTTTCAAATATTTCCCATTGCTGTTCTAGCTTTCTCAATAATTACATTAATATTCTGTGGAATATCCCCGAAGTTCAAAGTATAAAGTTCATTTATTATCGAAGTATGTATACATTATACTTGAGATTCGTCTCCTTACAGGCAGCCACTAAACAAAGAAACCCAAGAGATCCCATTAAAAAAAAGACTGTCAAATACTCAATGTATAGACGGAAAAAAAGCTAAGTATCAAACATTAAAAGTAAGCAAATGGCATTCAGAATGAAAGCGAGACCACAGACATGAAGCCAGAGCAGTCCGCAGCCTCAGTTCAGTGCAGAGCTGAGTAAACGTCACAGAGCAGCGAGCAAAACTGGTCTGACCCTCGCCTCTGGCCCTGACGCCCTGCCTTTTCAGTCAGGCCCAGCATTTAAATGGTCTGAACATCAGGCCGTTCCTCACTCTAGTACCATTGATCGATTCTTTCTTATAGTTTAGCTCAATTCTTATGGTTTATGTTAGGACCGAAAGAAGCTGCAGAATGTTGTAAATCTAGTCAGCTCCATCTTGGGTTCTGGCCTGCAATGTACCCAGGACATCTTTAGGGAGCAGTGTCCCGGAAAGGCAGTGTCCATTATTAAGGACCTCCAGCACCCAGGGCATGCCCTTTTCTCACTGTTACCATCAGGTACAGAAACCTGAAGGCACACACGCAACAATTCAGGAACAGCTTCTTCCCCTCTGCCAACCGATTCCTAAATGGACATCAAATCTTTGGACACTACCTCTTTTTAAATATACAGTATTTCTGTTTTTGCACGTTTAAAAAAATCTATTTAATATGCATAATTGATTTACTTGTTTATTTACTATTATTGTTTTATTTTATTTATTATTTTTCTCTCTGCTAGATTGTGTTTCGCATTGAACTGCTGCAGCTAAGTTAACAAATTTCACATCACATGCAGGTGATAATAAACCTGAATCTGATTATCAGTTACTTTTACTACAATGCAATCTTTAATTAACACTATTACCCCATTTCTACTTCCGTCTCTGTGTTAGATCCCATAGTATTTCACCACTTGCCCTGTCCTTTATATGTTAACTGTAAGTTTCAGCTCACCCAGTATATCAGATTAATATCTTCAATTTCCCCAATATGTTTTTGAAGTTGTGCACATTGCTGTACAGATAAATTATAGTTATTAATTGTTAATTTCACAATTTTTTAAAACAGTAATTTCACGATCTAATTCTGTAGGCCCATCTGATCCCTAACAATTACCCCTATTCCTTCCCTTGGAAACTATCAGATCAATTGTTTCTTTAACTTGCTGGACTACGTTACTTTCATTGGATTCCTGCCTCCATTTTCCTACTTTACAACATCTTTAACACTTTCTCGGAACTCTTGGCCCTCTATCGTTCAGAGGTATCGCTCTTCTCTGTCCCCATATTGGTATTTTCTCTCATGAAGTTATTCTTTTCCGACCCTTCTTTCAACATGCTCTTTCAGGAGTACATTGCAGGACAGTAATCTATTTTCCCTCTGACTTTTGATCATCTCCTGCTCTACTATGGTTATCATTCTGGCAATCTCCCTACCTGCATTCATCCTAATCCTCACAATCCCCTAGATGAGAACAATGCCTGCAGGATGGCCGATTAACAACTTCTCAAAATGTAAGTAATGCACTGTGTAACTTCACTTTCAACATCACTTATTTACTTCTCCGTATTTATTATGTATTTATTTACACTTTAAACCTTGGCCACTGCCATTAACAACATAGCCCAAAGCTTGACTAATTAAGGTTTCAATTCAATTATTATTATCCACAAATATTTTTTATCTGACACCCAAAAGCCAGCTAAAATGATCCCAATGGTTTCACCAATCCAAGCACCATTTACCTTTAAGAATTTGTCAAATTTCTGTATGGACTGTTTCAGCTCCTCTTCTTTCTTCATTAGGTCCTCTCTTCTCTGCTTCAAGATTTTGCATTTCACTTGGAACTCCTGCAAAGGAAGCAGGGTTTAATAAAACTAAACATATACAGTAAGTTCTCAGAATACTAGATCTCATTTCACTGGTCAAATTTCTGGGAGAATATTTTATTCACTCTCAGTTATAAATTCCTTTTTTAATGGTTATCCCTGGAAATTAACATGCACATTAAAGAAAAGTACTTCCAGTAGCGGTAGCAGACAAATGATAAAGTTGCAATTTTCAGTTCTGTCTCAGACCCATGGGAAAAGAACTGGGCTTACACAAAATCACGTGGCAATGCATTGACACAGTGGATTTGAGAAAGACACTCTGTATCAAACCAAGGAGCTATGGTATAACGAAACTGGAATTCCAGTGCACTGTAAACTTGACTGTGTGAACCCAGGTGTTTGGAATTCTTAAGATGGATTCAAAGCAATCTTTTTTAATCAGTACAAGAAAGGCCGTACTAGATTTAGTAGGACCAGGCCAGAAATCTCCATTTCTGGGCCAACAAGAATGTCAAAGAAATTAAAGACAGAAAAAAAGGAAGCTTACGTTATGCACTTAGAATTTAATATTGCTGTTAAGGTGCTAGAGTTAGGAGCTACAGAAATTCAATAAAAGAAGAAAATAAGAACGCAAGGAGTTAAAAAATAGTGGCAGCTGTTGTCAAGGAAAGAGAAGAATATGTCCCATTAAGAGACTTAAATAATAGTCTGTGTGTAGAGGTAGAAGGAATGTATGGTTTGAGATTTACACCTTGTATATGTCTTCCAAAGACTGACATTAATGAAGGTATGGTGTGATGGGGGGGGGGGGGGGATTGAGAGAGGTAGGGGATGAGTGTGGGGGAGTGAGTGAGAGAGGGGGTGAGTGAAGGAGTGTGATTGAGGGGGTAGGGAGAGAGAGGGGAGAGGGAGAGAGATTCATTCATTTATTAAGATGCTAGATCTCTCTCTCTCTCTCAATAAATGGATGAATCACCAAGCCTAAATAAAATGCATTAAAAAAAAACAATGGAGTAAACAGCACAGGAGTTGATGATTGGTCTTCAGTTTGTAAAATGGTGACCATGAGACATTCACATATGTAACCAGTCAACACTAAGACAATGGGTTTGGCTTGCATCAAACCAGGCAATATGGCCTCGAAAAAATTCATTATTCAGTTCTTAATTCGGATCTAAAGTTCCATAAGATCTGGGGACCTTTTATCGAGTACTTTCATAACCTTCCCCTTGACTAGGGTTTTTTCTTTTCTTTTTTTTTCTTCTTTTCGGTCCCTTGCTTTCAGTTCCCTTTTTTTTTCTGGTAGCAGGCATTATTATCCTCTGTTGCTAAGTGTATTCACAGTCTGGGAGTTTGACTGTCCTGACCTATACTCTTTATATTGTGTTGTGGTCGGTCTAGAGTTGTTGTTTTTTTTCTTGTGTTGTGGGGCTTGGGGAGGACATTAAGCTTACTTGTCTTTAATTTAGGTGCTTTTTTGTTAAATTCTCTTCCTTTGTAGCATATTGTTATTGTACGCTTAATTTTGCACTGTATTAATGCTCCTCATTGGGATTTGGGGTTTTTAATTTGTAAAATGTTTTGAAAAACTAATAAAAAAGTTTTTTTAAAAAACAAAAAAAAAACAAAAAACCAGGCAATATGGCTGATGTTGTCACTTAACACATCAAAAATGGCCATAGGTATAGGCAATCAACACCTAATCTATTGGTATTTTGATGTCTGGCTCTCTGTCTTCAGAAGTTTTCAGAATATCTATGTCAACAGGGATATTTGAACATTCAATGGTATCACCCACTGTAGATATGTAATTAGAAGGAAGCATTGTCAATCCAAAATATTTAAGTAAACTATGTCATCGTGACTGCTGAGATTGTATTAAATCACCTGCTGTTATCTTTGATCTTAATGGTATAAAATGTGATGTACTTTTGTGATTGTGAGCCTCTACTTTAAGTGCCTCCAAGAGATTATGTATTTGTTGTGGTGAATAACGACTCCCATATCACCAGCTTCAGCATCTCTCAATGACTTCGACACAGTCACAACAAGGATGAACGCTCTGGGCAGCTGGAAGATAATCGAAAATTGGAAAGATGGGCACAGTGGCCAATTGAATTTTAAGTGTGAGGTGATGCACCTGAGGAGGAAAAACAAAGCAACAGAATAAATGATAAGAAATGTATTGGAATGGAGAGAACTTGGATGGAAATATCCATGGGAGAAATGCATAAGAAGGCACAGAGCATGCTTGCGTTTTTAGCTGAGGCACAAGAGAAAGCAAGGAGGTCATAATGAAACTGACAGCTGGAGCTCTGTTTACGTTTCTGGTCACTAGAGCAACCAGAAAGACGGAAAAGCATTACAGGGTGTACAGAACAAACATATTGGCAAGTTATCAGGCCGGATGATTGAGGCGGGGCTGAACAGTATAGGGTTGCTATCTTTGGAACAAGAGGTATGATTTAACAGGCTTTTGTGTAAAATTATAAGAGACCTGGACAGAGAGAACATGCAAACTCCGAGAAGCACCAGAGGTCAGGATTGAAACCAAATCACTGAGGTGTAAGGCAGCAATTCTACTAACTGCACTGCTGTGCTAGTCATACAATCATCATCATTATGTGCTGTGCCGTATGATGTAGGCGATCATGGTCCCATGACCATGACTGTTCTTGGTAAATATCTCCACGGTGGTTTGCCACTGCCTTTTTCTGGCCAGTATCTTTACAAGAGGGGCGATCCCAGCCATTATACTCTTCAGAGATGGCCTGCCTGGCGTCAGTGGTCGCATAACCAGGACTTGTGATATGCACCAGCTGCTCATACAATCATCCACCACGGGCTCTCGTAGCTTCAAGTTACCCTATTCAGGGGCGAAGCAGGTGCTACAGTTTGCCCAAGGGCCAGTGGAAGGAAGAAGTGCCTTACACCTCCTTTAGTAGAGCCATATCTCTATCCCGCCACCCAAATAATGTTGAATAATAAGCCCTACATCCCAACTGGTCCATGCCAACCACAGCATCCTCCTTGCATGTGTTCCACCCATAATATTCCAAGCCCCTCTCCTCAAAGAACTTACCCAAATGCTTGTTAAATGGTACCATTGTACCCAACTCGACCACACCACTCATGATTTTATAAACTTCTATGAGGTCAGCACACATACTCCAGCACTCCCGGGAAGAAAACTATCAGTCTGGCTGACTCCCCTTATAACCCCGGCTCTCTAATCCAGTTTTGCTGCCTACACTGAACTTGTGCTGGCCCAAGAATCTTCAGTTATGCAGTGAGGTGTGTTATGGATCTGTCCCATATTGTTGGAACAACATTGGCAACCCCATCATCAGAAAGCCACCTCATGAAGAGTTTTGACAGTTCTCAAAAGATGTGGCACGTCACCTAAAAGAGGATACAAAAGAAGTTTTTCAGATAGATAAAGTGTAAAAGAGAGGTGTAAATGGATATCAGAGTGCAGGAAAATAACACTGGAGAGGCAGTAACGGGGGACAAAGAAATTTGTGGAAGAACTTAAAATAGTATTTTGTGACATACACTGCAGTATGTCAGAAAGTTGAGAGTGTCTGGGGAAAGAAGTGAGTTCAAATTCTTTCAATAAGGAGCATTCTTCTTCTTCAGCTGTCCATCGATTTTCGATGATGACTGAGGCCTGGGCAAGGTTGTATGGAAGACCTGCAGTTGCCCAAGCTGCAAGTCTCCCCCTCTCCACACCACCGATGCTGTCCAAGGGAAGGGCATTAGGACCCATGCAGCTTGGCACCGGTGTCGTCGCAGAGCAATGTGTGGTTAAGTGCCTTGCTCGAGGACACAAACACGCAGCTTCAGCTGAGGCTTGAACTAGCGACCTTCAGATAACTAGACCGATGCCTTAACCATTTGGCCACGCGCCACGCTTGGGAAACTGAAAGGTCTGAAGGGCCTGCTCCAGCTGCTCTGGGGGCAGATCTGGGACTTGGTCCGGTTCAGGATGCTTTTGGCTTGCTTCTATTTTTTGCGTGATGTGTGGGTTTCTCTCTCTCCCCTTCGCTGAACAGTGGGTTTTGGTCCTCTTTTTAATTGGATTGTTCAATTTCTTGCTATGTGGCTGCCTGTAGGCAAACAAATTTCAAGGTATATAATTTATATATTCTTTGATAATAAATGTGCTTTGAATTTTGAATCTTTGAATCATAAATAAGTAACCTGGATCAGATGGACTACACCCCAGGGTTCCAAAAGAGGTAGCTGAAGAGATTGTGGGGTTGTTGGTAATAATCTTTTAAGAATCACTAGATTCAGGAACGGTTCTGGAAGACTGGAAAATTGCAAATGTCTCTCCACTCTTTAAGAAGGGAGGGAAGCAGAAGAAAGGAAATGATAGGATAGTTAGCCTGACTTCAGTGGTTGGGAAGATGTTGGTGTTGATTGTTAAGGACGTGGTCTCAGGGTACTTGCAGGCACATGATCAAATAGGTCAAAGTTAGCATGGGTTCCCTAAGGGGGAATCTTACCTGACAAATCTGTAGGAATTCTTTGAAAGAAAAATCGGGCAGCATAGACAAAGGAGAGTCAGTGGGTGTTGTTCACATGAATTTTCAGAAGGCCTTTGACAAGCTGCTGCACATGAGGCTGCTTAACAAAATAAGAGTGCACGGCATTACAGGAAAAATACTAGCATGGATAGAAAATTAGTTGTTTGGAAGAAGGCAAAGAGTGGGAATAAAGAACGCCTTTTCTGGTTGGCAACAAGGGGTTATTGGTGTTCCACAAGGGATGGTGTTGGGACTGTCTCTTTTCATGTTAAATGTCAATGATTTTGATGACGGAATAGATGGCTTTGTGGCCAAGTTTGTAGACGATGCAAAGATAGGTGGAGGGGTATGTAGGGTTGAGGAAACAGGGAGACTGCAGATGGTCTTAGACAGATTGGGAGAATGGACAAAGAACTGGCAGATGGAATATAGTGTAGAAAAGTGTATGGCCATGCACTTTGGTAGAAGAAATAAAGGTACAGACTACTTTCCAAAAGGGGAAAATATTTAAATGCAAAGGGACTTGGGAGTTCTCATGCAGGATTCCCTAGAGCAGGGGTTCGCAGCCTGGGGTTCACTGACTCCTCGCTTACTGGTAAGGCTCCGTGGCATAAAAAAGGTTGGGAAATCCTGCCCTAGAGGGCTAACTTGCAGGTTGAGCTGGTGGTAAGGAAGGAAAATTCAATGTTAGCATTCACTTTAAGAGGACTAAAACAATAAAAGTGAAGATGTAATGCTGAGGCTTTATAAGGCATTAGTAAGACCACACTTGAGAGTATTGTGAGCAGTTTTGGGACCCTTATCTAAGAAAAGATGTGCTGGCATTAGAGAGGTCTAGAGAAGGTTGACAAGAATTATTCCAGGAATGAAACGGTTAACATATGAGGAACATTTGACGGCTCTGGGAGAAGGCAGGAGAATGGGCATTGAGAGGGATAATAAACCAGCCATGATGGAACAAAAGAGCAGACTCGATGGGCCAAATGGCCTAATTCTGCTCCTATGGCTTATGGTCTAAATCACATCTTTTAATCTTCTACAAAGAAATATTGATAATTAAGGGGCATGATTGTTTTTTCTTAGTAATAGACAATTTTGGAAGAAAGGGCAAAACATTTCAATGTTCCAAACTGAAGATACGATCTGATCTTCTCCCAGCAGAACATGGTTACTCTACTATTACTTTCTTTGATGCCACACATAACTTTAAGGTCACCATTTCAAAAGACGATTGTATTTGTGCTACTCAGTGATGCTGTGATTCAATCACATCACTCTTCACAAGGTTCTTACAGTAAATATCAGTATGATTTCAAATACATTAATGCACAACCACACGGCTTAAACTCCTAGGTCTGAATAGTAACCTTCATATTGTGTTCAATGGTGATGTAGATTTAACGATGAAGAGAACAGATATTACAGAATTAAACTACATCACAGCATACAAGAATATGATTATATAAATTGGAGGAATTATGCCTTTTTTAAAAACACTGCTAATTTACTGAATGATACATAATAAAATACTAGCTAATTCTCAATCAAAACGAAAGATTAATCAGTAAATTAAACCTTTCAGCTATTAGTTTATAAGTGGAATAATGAATGTGTTCCACTTCCAGAATTCCATTTATAAGCTAACTTAGGAATACTCTGTGGCTACGTCCACACTAGACCGGATAATTTTGAAATTGCTGGTTTCATGTAAAAACGATAGGTGTCCACACTAGGTGTTTTAAAAAATATCTCTGTCCACTTTAAAACGGATATTTCGGCAAATCTCCTCACACTGCGCATGCGCAGGACACAACTACCGAAAACAAGTGACATGTTTGGTGTCAAATCTCACCGTGAAAGACTTGGTGCACGTTTGTCTAGTTACAAAGAACAGTACAGCACAATACAGGCCATTCGGCCCACAATGTTGTGCCGACCCTTAAACCCTGCCTCCCATATAACCCTCCACCTTAAATTCCTCCATATACCTGTCTAGTAGTCTCTTAAATTACAGACTAGAAAAACTTAAACGACAGACATCTGTTGGCTCTCGCGCAGGAGGATTCAAAACTAAAAAAAATACTGGAGCATATGGAGGCAACCGACAGAGTTCATGGACAGTATGACCCGGCTGATGACGAACATTGGAAAACTGACTAACTCTGTTACATTAATAAAGCCCCTTGTTAAATGTATAAAACATGTCTGCATCAGTGTTATCTTGTATTTCCATACAATGTTACATTAGGCTGTTACACATCTATTGTCAGAGAAGTACTTGCATAAATAGGTAAACCACCTTCATACGAGCAAGGACAGAAAACAGGGCAAGGTGAGTATACTTTTTTTATTCAGTAAGTTATGGGTCAAAGTATTTGGTGAGCACTTTTCTAATTCTTCTGGCTTCAGTCTCGTTGCCGTCTGTTCTGAAATTGTTAGGTTGCGTTCAAGAAAACAATGAAATAGCGCGCTGCCGCCAGCATCTGTTCCACACATCATGACAGCGTTTTCAGAAGTCTCCGATTACCCCGTCCACACTGCTCTGGCCAATCCAGTATTTTCAAAATTACACACTCTGGAGAGCGTTTCTGAAAATCTCCGTTTTCGGGGACAAAAACGCCGTTTTAGTGTGGACAGAGGGTAAAAATGAAGAGGAAAAACTTCAGTTATGGATTTATCCGGTGTAGCGTGGACGTAGCCTGCAACACACACAAGATGCTAGAGGAACTCAGCTGCTGGGCTGGCTGAGTTCCTCCAGCATTTTGTGTGCGTTGCTTTGGATTTCTGGCATACACAGATTTTCTCATGTTTGGAATATTGTGGAATAAAGCAGGTCTCAAAGGTATAAATGGCAGTGCTGCTTAATAAAATATGATAGATGTATTGATTATAGATATCAAAATGAGTGATCTGGATTACAGACTATGTGACATGGAGCACTTTCCAACTTGTGCACAGCTTCCTTTGTGAGGTAGGACAATGGCTCTTTCGGGAGAAACGTTAAAGCAAATAATGCAAATCACATCTGTATGTTTATTCTCTGAACCCATATTTATATGTTTAACTTTGAACCTTTGTCATATTGGTTATTTACCTCTTTTTGGTTTGCAAGATCCGCTTCTACTTCAGCTAATTCTCGTCTTTTCTCCAATAACTGCATTGCACTTGTTGCAAATATGGTTGCTTGGCTTGGCATTTCACTTTAAAAGATAAACAGAAGCTTTATTTAAGTTTAATTTTACTTGTTGCCATATTTGATCCACACATTATTTTTATATCTGCAATATGCTAATTACTCCTCACTCTCAACCTCACATCACACGATCGTACATGCTACAGAGATCATGAAAGACAAAGTCGAGTTTATTGTCATACACACCTGTATGCACAGGTGCAATGAAAAAACTTACTTACAGCACCATCTCAGACCCACAGCACCAGACAAGAAACACTCACAACAAAACATAAACATAAATTACACACATTTTTACAACAATTTAATTAGAACAAAAAAAATCTATTGGATGCAAAAGTCCATTTTATCCTCATATAAATGATTGTAATGAAATCTTCAATGGATGGGTTAGTGGGTAGTTTAAATGACTGGCAAAGAATACAGTGGGATTTAGGTCAGTTTTGGGCAACGAAATGGCAGATGGAGTTTAACCCGGCCAAATTTGATGTGTTGCATTTTGAGAGATCAGATATACAGAGACAGTACATTGTTAATGGAAAGACCCTTAACACTACTGACGTGCAAAGGGATCTTGTGGTCAAGTCCATTTGTATAATCCAAGTGAGTAAGTATTTTGCGTCCTCAATGCCAGAAATTCGAGAGACGGGGGACCGATGTGAATGTAGTGTTATGATACCAGCCCCCTCCTTTGTGAGAATCGCAAGAGCCCTAGTGAAGGGGGGGGGGGGGGGGTCAATGACCCAAGAGAAGAGAGAGACGTGCTGAATACCGCGTTCCACCGGGATGCAGAATAAGGCGACCTTGACTATTGTCTCATGAAGACCACGTGTAAAGCCCTCGGGCAAAGTGGGCTGGTTGAGAGAGAGATTGACACCTGCGATCCCATAAGGAAGTATAAAGGAGGGTCTGGGGGGGGGGACCCCTTCAGACGCACCAAGGAGACACGATAGCGATCCCGTCGTAGCGGGAAGCCATTTTGAAGGAAGCCACGTGCATTAGATTCCGAATCTGGAGTCTGTGGCTGGAATCACGGACAACCGCTTTTAACTAACAACAGGGAAGCCTGCTCCCCTGATTCCACGGCTTCGCTTCATAAGGACCTGTGGTGAACTAGATATACCTGTCTGACTGCTCCTGTGGCTCCTCCCACAGACCCTGCTGACTGCTCCTGTGGCTCCTCCCACAGACCCCTGTATAAAGGCGACTGTGGTCTGCTGCTCTCCCTCATTTTCCCAGGATGTAGTGTTGTTCTTCCAGTCAATAAAAGCCGATATCTCACTTCCTAAGTCTCAGCGTGAGTTATTGATGGTGCATCAGGACCCGGGCAAGTGTTCCTTTTCTCACCAATCTCTCTCTCTCTCTCTCCAACACGGGAAACCCAGCGGTTCCCAAAAGGCTGAAGCCTGCAGACTTCTGAATGACTTTTATATTTCCAAATGGACAATATATTATCCCCTAGACAACGATAGAGCTTATTTCTGATTGATTATTACTATACCTGCGCTTTAGATTGAGTATTGACGACGTATGTTATCTGAATGTTTGTATTAACCTTACTTTTGTGCCGCTTTATAAATAAAAACGTTTGAAAATGGTACCATCAGACTTCAGCGGACCTCCCTATCTTTGCTGGTAAGTGATCCAGTTACGGGATACGTAACAGTAGTCACTAGTTCCAAGAAGGTGCTTAGGAAGCTGAAAGGTCTGAAGGCAGATAAGTCACTTGTACCAGATGGCCTACACCCCAGGATTCTGAAAAAGGACTAAAGAGATTAGGGAGGCATTAGAAGTGATCCTTCAGGAATGACTAGATTCTGGTAGTGAATACGGTTATGCAGGTTGGTTTAAGGACTGAATGGCTGTTCTTGAAGCTGGTTGGTATGAGTCTTCAGGCTTTTGTACCTCCTGCAACAAAAGTAGTTGCGAGAAGATGGTACAGCCTCAATAGTGGTGATCACTGATGATATGAGTTGTCTTCTGCAGATACTTCTGCTTTGATCTTGTCAGCTGTGACCAGAAGTCCTTCAGCAGCATCCAATACAACCCAGTGGACTTTGCAATCAATTGAAATCACAGCCATGACTTTGTCTTCATTTTCAGTAACCTGCTGATTCACAAGTTTGAACAGAGCATCTGCCTGAACAAGTTTCTGGGCTGACATGTAACACATTTCAAAATTCCTAGCTTAATAACATTGTCACCCATCTTCAAAGACAGTGGAATGCCTTTCTTGGACCCAGAGATGGCCAGCAATGCATTGTGATCAGTAAGCAAACTGAATCTTCTGCTAAAAGCATCTGGTGGAATTTCTCCACCACAAGGATGATTCCCAGTCTTCCTTCTTGATTTGTCCAGATGTCCTTTGTGCTGCTGTCAGTGATCGGGCTGCATGCAGGAGTTTTTTCTGGAACCATCAGGTAAGACATAGGATATGACAGCTCTACCCCATAGTTGAATGCATCCATTGTGATGATGATTGGCAGCTCTGGGTTGATGTGGATGACAGTAAATTCTTCACCTGATCAAAAGCCTCTTAGCATTGTTTGGATCATTTCCATGTGCTACCCTTGTTGAGCAGGGCATTGAATGACTCCATCAGCAGGTACGTTGCTGGAGGAATGCTGAGTAATGACTGATAATGCCCAAAAATGATTGTAAGGTGCTAACATCTGATGGTGGAGGCATTTTTAAGATAGTAGCCATGTTTTCGGGATCTGGGCGATGACCATGTTCATCTATGACATATATGTCAAACTCAAGGCCCGCGGGCCAAATCCGGCCCGCGGTGGAATTATCTTTGGCCCGCGAGATAATATCTAATTACTATTAAAGCTGGCCCCAGTAATCGAAGCGCCTATGGCGTATGATATGGCTAATGCTGAGTTTATTCAGGTACCAGGTTTTCAGGGTTTTTAGTGTTTATTCGGCAGTCTTGCTCGGCAGTCTTCTTCATAAGAAACGGAATTTGTAAAGTGCAACACTTTGTAGTTATAGCAGAGACTGAGACACATGAGAGCAGGCTGAAAAAACGGAGGCAACGAAAGCTGCATTCGCACGCGTCCGACTGATCCGGCCCGCATGAAGCTGCATTTTGCTCAATCCGGCCCGTGGCCTAAAATGAGTTTGACACCCCTGATCTATGATGAATCCCAGATACTTGATTGAAGAGGTCAGAAGGCTGCATTATTCTACCAAAATCTTAGAGTTTGTTCAGAATGCGGTCCAGGCATTGGTCTAGTTCTGTCCCATCCAGACCCGTCACCATGATATTGTCAAGGTAAGTGGCAACACCATCAACCCCACTCAGCATGGTGTCAACAACTTGTTGAAAATTGGAGGGGCCACCTTTACCCTGAAAGGCAGATGGAGAAAGGAAGCAAACCCCTTATGTGATGCAATGGTGAGAGGCTCCTGTGAATTTTCTGACACTTCTAGCTGGAGGTCGGCTTCTGCCAAGTCCAACTTCACAAAGTAGCGATCACTGTTCAGTTTTACGAAGTGATCTGCTGGCAGCGGTGTGCCTCCAGAGCTGCATTGAGACCAGTTGTAAAGTGCACAACCTCACTGTGCCATTGTCTTTCTTGGTAATGACTACTGGAGTGGCCCAATGTGAGAATTTGACCAGCTTGTTGCAGGCGATCCAGCTCTTGTTCCACAATTGGTTAGCCTGAACAGTATACGGTACCGGACTTTTGGGTCAGAAGACTGGCTATGCATCTGAATGGAGATGGGATTCTGCTTGCAGTTTGCTGCAGTGATCTAAACTACATTGATACACTACCGCATAGCGCTGATGCAAGTGTTGTTCTATGGTCTCACACACTGATGGTGGTAAGATGTTGAATGATGTGATTTGATTGGCTAATGTCTTTGAACAGACCTCATCTAGAGTGATATTCTAGAGATCAAACTTGATCATCCAGGCAAAGCCAGGGATGCTCAGATCTGGCTGCTCTATGAGGTAATACACACCGCTGACTTGGATACCGTTCAGCTTCACCATTCAGTGCAGATCGCTAATCAGCTGCAAGGTTCCACCCAAAGCACTGCAGGCGGAGTGATGAGCTGTTTGGACTGGTGGAGACCCACGTATCCACCACGTGTGTTTGGAGATGATGGCGATGTCTGACTTCATATTGAGTTGTAGTTTGACCAACTAATTAATAAACACATTGATGTACTGTCTGCTGGTGACAAAGTCAACTTTGAACATGACCATTAAACTCCTCGTAGATTTTGACAGCTCTTGAGACTTCTTGCCCTTGTGCTTCACTGGCCTAGGATGGGAAAAGCCTTCTTTCTGACCACAGTGCTGGCATTTGCTCCAAATGCATTTCTGCAATTGGCAATTTCTTGCAACATGCCACGTACCACAGTTCCAACAGGATTCATTGGCTGCTTGGAGACCTGCTGAGTGATGACATCTGGGCCACTGGAAACTGCATTGACACAGTTCTGTTTGACCCAGATTTTACTCATGTTTCTGGCTGATCGAATGCTGGCATTCTCCAGTGACAGCTTGCAGTGTCTTGCTCCAGTCTGGCCGGGGGCTGCTTGCAAAAATCTGTACCGCCAAGTGCCTGAAGTCCACAAATAAAATTCAGACAATTGAACTGTTTGTCATTCAGTCATGTTACCCAGCTTGAACTTCTCGCATACGAGATGGCAACACTGGCATATGTGCTGAAGTCATCAGCGTTGTTTTTAACAAGTTTTAGGTGGTGGTAGTGGATACTGAAGAAAGACGATTGGTCTCAAAAAAATGCTTGCTAGCTGTTGGACAGTTTTGTCAAACGATAGACCATGTTTAGGCAGGATGAAGTTGAAATAATGCTCATGTTCAGCAGTTCCGAATTTTCAGAGCCGAGTACATGTCTTCCATAAGTCATCTTTACCAGCGAATTCGACCCAGAAGATATCCTTGTAATGTTTGAGCCACAATTCGAACATAACTCCCAAACCAGAAGTTGGTAATGAATGTAAGAACTGACTCACGTGAGTTCTGTTCAATGTTTGTCACTGAAGTTGTTGGAACTCAATGCTAACCTGCTGGTCAAGGTTTAGATTAACTTCAGTTGGGACCCCACAAACTGAGATTGCTGCTGTTGTAGAATTGCATGCAAGTCTGCTGAGATTGCCATGTCACTACGATACAGCAGCTCGCCACCAATTTCTTGTGCTCACTCACCAAACCCAGGAGATAGAACCCTAGCATTAAATAGACCTTTATTCAGTTAAACTAAGCAGCCAAGATAACTCAACAGTGCATCCAGAGCATAACTCTTTAAACGATTACTGAAGTACATTCGCGAGGTCCTTAGGAACAATGTCCAAACAGTGAAAATCAGCCTTGTACTGGTGTTGGTTGTCTCTTAAGCTTCCCAAATGTCTTTGCTTCTATCCCCATCCCTGGCTGCAAATTCCACACATCCACAACTCTCTGTGTAAAATACCTACAGTACCTCTAACATCTGCCCTATAATTTCCTCCAATCACTTTAAAATGATTCCCTCTTGTACTAGCACTGGGAAAAAGTTGCCAGCTGTCCACTCTATTTTACCTCTCATCATTTTATATACCTCAATCAAGTCTTCTCTCATTCTACTTCACTCCAAACAGAAAAGCCCGAGCTTGCCCAACCTAACCTCATAAGACATGTTCTTTAATCCAGGCAGTACCTTGGTAAATTGATGTCAAAATGGTTGTTGTGACGTGTCTAGTGTGTAGTGTAGTGTGTAGTGCTTGTCACTCTCACTTTCAGTTTCCACCATTGGCTAGCAGTCTTGCAAAAAGGTGAGCTGAATATGTACGTCTCTCCCCGCCAGTACACGGCCTCTCCCACAGCAAGCCTCATGTAGTGCCTCCTCGCTGGTGACACACATAAACTGAACTCCTTTCGGACTCAGGCTGAACTACAGAGGGCAGGGAGGAGGTCTGGCCCCTGCACGTGCAGCACGCAGACCCATGGTGCAAGAACATCCCCTGGTGCTCATGAACCGGATCCCCAGCTATGAGTAAACAGCCCCACTGCCTTGTGGGCAGCGTCACCAGAGATGGGAGTAAACCCAGATAGCAAATCTGGAGTGAAGCCCCTAGGGTGGTTGGACGTCACTGAACATCCTTCGGGCAGCTCCTGCAGCCAAGCTGGTGCCAAACATATGGCTTCATAAGCTTTCCTTTGGACTACACTGGTGAGCCTAGAGGGGGCTCTTGACAACTGGGCATCTCAGGATCTCCATACCTTCTGCCCAGGCTTGTGGTGATGATAATGATCACCCATTGTCCTTCGAGACGGATACCAACCATCTTGGCAAAACTCCTCTGCGCCCTCTCTAAAGCTTCCATATTCTTCCTATAATGAAGCCATCAGAACTCAACACAATATTCCAAGTGTGGTCTAACCAGGGTTTAATAGAGCTGCAACAACACCTTGTGGCTCTTGAACTGAGTCCTCAAACTAATAGAGGCTAACCCACAATTAATAATCCAATCAACTTGCAGAGCGACTTTGAGGGATCGATGGACACGGGCTGCTTTCATTGCGCAGTTCCACCAAAATCCACCTGCTGCCAATGAGGGTTGTGTTTCCTGGAAGTTTCATCTCTGTGTTGGTAAATGACAGTGATCCTCTGATCCAGGGAAGAGTCCAACAGTGTGGGACACTGTGGCGGACTGGATGATGAGCTTCCATATTGAAAGTGTGCCTATGTGGCTTTGGCAACTGTGTTGCGATGACAAGCTGGAAACTTGATAACCGTACGAGGCAGACGCCTACCTTATGGCAACAGTGATGCTGGCTGTTATCTGGCAAAGCCAGAATCCCCTTGAAGAATGCAGATAAACAGCACTCAAACCATGACCCCGTCCACCAACACAGAGCCAACATCTCCTCCACTGTCACAGACCTCAGCACATCAGACCTCCCCTCCACACCTTCCAACCCAACAGTGTCTCAGCCCCGTACTTCCCCCTTCCACCTCTTGATGCAGGGTTTCAATCCAGAATGTTGATAAATTCCTTTCACCCTACAGATTCTGTTCCATCGCCTGAGTTCCTCCGATAGATTATGGCTCCAGATTCCAGCGTCTGTCATTTCTCGTGTCTCCACCTGCCTTACCTGTCAACTGAACAAGGGTTCATGTACACGAGCCCCACCAACAACTTCGTCATAGTATTTACTGGATCTATCACGTTTGAAGCCAGGTTTAATCTTTGTATCTATCTATGACTTTAGGCCTCCCATGCTCTGAAGCTGTCATACTGTTAAGACCCCCAAAAAACGTACCCATAAATTGCCCTGACCATACCCATTGGTCATAAATACCACTCTATCATTTTGAAAGGCTGCAAATCACATGAACTTTAAAATAACACACACACACACACACACACACACACACACACACACACACACACACACACACACACACACACACACACACACACACACACACACACACACACACACACACACACACACACACACACACAAAATGCCGGAGGAACTCAGTATGTCAGGCAACATCTATGGTGGGGACAGGACTTGGCCCGACTGTTCGTCCCTCTCTACAGATGCTGCCTTAAAATCTCCAGGCATCTGAAGTATCCCGAGTGTTTTTAAACTTTAGAATAAGTCCATAAATCTAACGGTGTAATTTTAAACCCCTAACTAAAAGAAATTCGTTAAAGCCCAGTCAATACAGAAAGGCAGACTGTTGCAAAACACTCCATAAGCTTACAAAAAGTAGTTTGGCTTACACCATGAGTTTTTCTTCGAAGAAGTTTTTAAAGTAGCCTTCCATTTTTTTCCTATCTTTTTTCACTCTTTCGGGGTTTGACTAACTTTGCGACAAGTGCGTCCCACTGCAATCAGAACACTGGCCCGCACCCGGCTCGGGTTACCATGGGGATCGCCCGGCTCGTTACTTGGGCAACGTGACCCGCTTCCGAGTCGCCCTCTCGTGGACAAAGGCATCGCCTGAAAGCAACTATGCGGTCAACAAGTTAATTCATGCATCGCTCGACCGCACATCATGAACTCACATCTGCTAACTGGGCCGGGCATTACTCACTTCTTGAACACTTCACCGAACGGGAGGGACACTAGCCGGGCTATTTGGACTAGGACTTGACCCCGTCCGAAATGTAAACCGCGCTGTGGTCAGAGAGCAGGAGATTCCTGCGAATACCGTAAGCCTGCGGAGACAACATTTCATTACTGTGTGAGGACTGCTGAAAGGGTCTGGGTTTGAAATTCTAACTGTCTCTCTCCGTACATACAGTTTTTGTGTGATTCTCCAGAGTGGGATTAACAATCGGTCCTGATACAGGTAATGGCAGGAACTCAGAGAGCAGAGAACCGCCGCTGTGCGTCTTTTAAAAGAGCAATCATGCTCCGCTAAGTCATCCTTGGATTTTGCCTACGATTCCATAAGTTCCTTACCTTCAATACCTTTCATTCAAAATCATTTATGCAGCCAGCTTCCTGGCACCGTGTCCTATTCAAACAGATTAAAAGTAGAGGAACAGAATGAGAAACCGGCCCCAAAATACCTGCAACAGGCGGAATATGTGTTGGAATTCCCATGATTTCACATAAAATAACCCAAAAAATACACGGCAGTTGAGCTAACAGGCATTAAACACAGATGCCTTGTGCAGGAAGGCACAGAGTCGAATGTACTTCCTAAGAAGGTTGGCGTCATTCAATGTCTGCAGTGAGATGCTGAAGATGTTCTATAGGTCAGTTGTGGAGAGCGCCCTCTTCTTTGTGGTGGCGTGTTGGGGAGGAAGCATTAAGAAGAGGGACGCCTCACGTCTTAATAAGCTGGTAAGGAAGGCGGGCTCTGTCGTGGGCAAAGTACTGGAGAGTTTAACATCGGTAGCTGAGCGAAGGGCGCTGAGTAGGCTACGGTCAATTATGGATAACTCTGAACATCCTCTACATAGCACCATCCAGAGACAGAGAAGCAGTTTCAGTGACAGATTACTATCGATGCAATGCTCCTCAGACAGGATGAAGAGGTCAATACTCCCCAATGCCATTAGGCTTTACAATTCTACCGCCAGGACTTAAGAACTTTTTAAAAGCTATTATTAATGCTTTTTGAGATGGTGATTTAGATGCATATCATATTTTTTTACTGAGTTAAGTATTGTATGTAATTAGTTTTGCTACAACAAGTGTATGGGACATTGGAAAAAAGTTGAATTTCCCCATGGGGATGAATAAAGTATCTATCTATCTATCTATCTATCTATCTATCTAAATCATTGGATTGGATACTGTATTCTATCGTGCATTTTACAGTTTCTTCCATACTGTAAAATAACTAACTACTGTATTCTGGGTACAAATGGCACTATCAATCTAACACATTCGAAAAGGCAGTAATAATTCGCCATAACGCAAGTCTTAAGCATCCAAATGCATTTCAGAAGAAATAGGTATTTTGAAAAAAGTCACGTGCATACATAAACAAAATGAGTTTTTTTTTTGTTTCAAGATGCAGACAAGACCAGTTATTACTCGTCCCATATGGTGGTAGAGAATGACTGATAATCTGGGTTTGTTAATGGCAGGGGTGGGAGGAAAACTTGCCTACGTACTTGAGAATTGCCTCCATTTCTTTGAAGACGAAACCAATGTTTATCCATTTTTAATCCAAATTGAAACCTACTTTGAAAGAGTGAAATAATGTGTCAGGTGGTGTTCACATAAGACTAATAGTCTTACCAAGTGTATTCTTTGTGCAAATGTAAATACAGGCTACTGCTATTGAAATGTTTCCCGCTCTAAGGCTTTCTCTGCCACAAGATAACAAGTTGATATAATTATTTAGCGACTTTCACCAGTGAAACATGGGCTCAAATATCAGTAATCTGTAGGGTCCAAATGTAACAATTGTCAGTCGAACTCCAGGCAAAATGATCCTACAATACAAATGACGCCAACTTACACTAAATAATATAAATTAGGGTAATTTGTTAGGCAGTGGATGTCGCAAGGCATTTGATAAGGTCCTGTAGGGGAGGTTGGTCAGGAAGGTTCAGTAACCTGGCATTCAAGATGAGGTAGTAGACTGAATTAGACATTGGCTTTGTGGGGGAAGCTAGAGAGTGGTAGTAGATAGTTGCTGCTCTGACTGGAGGCATGTGACTAGTGGAATGCCGCAGAGATCAATACTGGGTCTGTTGTTTGTCATCTATGTCAATGACCTGGAAGATAACGTGGTTATCTGAATCAGCAAATTTGCAGATGACACCGGAGTTGGGGTGTAACGGACGGCAAGGAAGACTATCAGAGATTGCAGCGGGATCTGGACCCGCCTGAAAGATGGCAGATGGAATTTAAGTGTGAGGTGTTGCACTTGGGTAGGACCAGCCAGGGTAGGTCGTACACAGTGAACGGTAGGGCACTGAGGAGTGCAGTAGAACAAAGGGGTCAGGGAATACAGGTCCGTAATTAATTGAAAGTGGCGGCAGAGGTAGATAGGATCATAAAGAAAGCTTTTAGCACATTGGCCTTCAAAAATCAATGTATTAAGTACAGGAGATTGGATGTTATGTTGATGTTGTATAAGACCTCAATGAAGACAAATCTGGAGTATTGTGTGCAGCTTTGGTCACCTACCTGCATTAAAGATTAAATAAGGTCGAAAGGGTACCAAGAGAATTTACATGGATGTTGCCGGGACTGGAGTATCTGAGTAACAAGGAAAGTTTGAAGAGCATTCTCTTCAAATGCTCTTCTGTGGCAGAGCATTCCACATATCCACCACTCTCTGGGTGAAAAAGTTTTTCCGCAACTCTGTTCTAAATGGCCTACCCCTTATTCTTAAACTATGGCCTCTAGTTCTGGACTCACCCATTAGCCGGAACATGCTTCCTGCCTCCAGCGTGTCCAATCCCTTAATAATCTTATACGTTTCAATCAGATCCCTTCTCATTCTTCTAAATTCCAGTGTATACAAGCCCAGTCGCTCCAATCTTTCAACATATGACAGTCCCGCCATTCCGGGAATTAACTTTGTGAACCTATGCTGCACTCCCTCAATAGCAAGAATGTCCTTCCTCAAATTTGGAGACCAAAACTGCACACAATACTCCAGGTGGGGTCTCATCAGAGCCCTGTACAGCTGCAGAAGGACCTCTTTACTCCTATACTCAATTCCTCTTGTTATAAAGGCGAGCATGCCATTAGCTTTCTTCACTGCCTGCTTGCTTTCATTGACTGATGTACAAGAACACCTAGATCTCGTTGTACTTCCCCTTTTCCTAACTTGACTCCATTTAGATAGTAATCTGCCTTCCTGTTCTTGCCACCAAAGTGGATAACCTCACATTTATCCACATTAAACAGCATCTGCCATACATTTGCCCACTCACCCAACCTGTCCAAGTCACCCTGCATTCTCATAACATCCTCCTGACATTTCACACTGCCACCCAGCTTTGTGTCATCGGCAAATTTGCTAATGTTACTTTTAATCCCTTCATCTAAATCATTAATGTGTATTGTTAACAGCTGCGGTCCCAGCACCGAACCTTGCGGTACCCCACTGGTCACAGCCTGCCATTCCGAAAGTAAATGTTTTATTTTTAAAAAAGTTTTATTTTCCTAAAATCAAAGAAGACAGAAAGGAAAAGGCAAGAGCTTCTGCACATACTGAAAGTCCAGAGCAACACACACAGAAAGGTTAATTGATTGGAATGCTAAAATTGTGAACATGCTCAATGAAGTATTTGTCTAGAACATATTTCAGTGCTGGACTCTACCTGTTGTATTTGACATCAATGATTCTGATGAAGGAATCCAAGTCCAATTCATCCAAGCGTGCTGGTAATACACACCTGGTGGCATTGTGGGCCGTCAGGAGCACACAGACACGTTGCAGTGAGTATAGATCGTTTTAGTGAGTCGGCAAGGACATGGCAGATGGTAAGTAGTGTGGAAAAGTGTGAAATCATCCACTTCGGTAAAAAAGAAATGATTCTCTAAAATGACGATAGTTCAAAATTTATTTGTTCGGAGGGACCTCAGTGTCCTTGTACACGAATCTCTTGAAGTTAACATGCAGCTACAGCAAGTGGTTAGGGAGGCAAATGAGCTGCTGGCCTTTCTAGGAGGAGGACCACAGTACAGGAACTAGAAAACTGTGGACAGGTGTGCTCTCGCTGCCCAGGGAAGTACATACAAAGCTTCTTATGATTCTTGGGATGGGGTGGGCTATCTTGTACACGATCTTATTAAAAAATGCAACTTCAAAGAACTCAATGACCAGCCTAACTAGAACCAGATGTCACAACCCTAATCTAAGTGGTCCACCATTCATGCCAGGGATGAGCAGAGAGTAGTGAATCTTTAGAATTGGAGGCTCAATTGCTGAGTATATTCCAAATAATGGTAACTATAATTTTTAAATTTTAAAGGATTCAGGGAATTGTGGGGTAACAACCATAGGCACAAGTGACCAAATGGCTTACTCCCGTTTCTAATTCTTATATTTTTATGAGAGTACAGAATTCTAGGACAAAGAGCAGACACATTGAAAGGTAATCCAGGTGTGTGCATGAAGGAATGGGAAATACTGATTAGGTGTTATGAAATAGAATTCAACATAAATATCAGAATGAGCTAGTTGGAGTTGAATGTCTTAATTTTGTTAAGTATAAAATTATCAAAAATCAGATAGAAATATCAATTCCTCCAAAAGCACCACAATTTTGTTGTGGTTTGGAGGCTGGTGTGTCTCAATGACCCATAGAGCTGTGGATAGGGTCACCCATGCCAAACAGGTCAAAGGGCGGAGGCCAGTCTAAGAGTGGTCCACAGGTCCTCCAGGTTCGGGAGGTTCAGCTCAAAGCCAACTAGCCTGACTGGTAAATCAAAGTTGTTATGTTAAAAGTAATCTGAGTGCGACAGTATTCCTGAGTCTCCACCTGGAACTTGTATGACTGACAGTAATCTGAGAGGAAGCTATTGACATGATGAAGGGTGCTGAGAACACCACCAGAGATGGAGGACCTTCAATGCTGCCATAAATACAGGAATATCAAGGCGATGTGGTTCAAGACTCTCAGGATAAGATTATATCCAGAAACTTTGGTTACCCGCAACCATACAACTTACATGTGATGCAAATTTTCTACATTTTTAAAGTGTATGATCAAAAATGGTATTTCATAAGTTGCCAAAGCCTCCATATAAGAATGATTTCTCCTTTAAATGCAACAGCAGTGAAACATTAAGCTTACAAAATACCCCAAAATGTATACTTTTAATTGGTTACATCATTAAAATTTATATTTTTAAAAATACATCACAAACATTAATCACAAAAAAATTAACAGCACAGTCATAACTTCAACTGTAAACAGATTGTGAAGTAATTCAAGATTCATTCGATACCTGATGCATTAAACCATGTCCCATCACATTAGAAAATCACTCTAAGTTCAGCATCAGTCACATAAGCAGCTTCAATTAGAATTTTTTAAAAAATGCTCCTCGACTTATTGCAGTATGAAGTATTGTTTGCAACATCAGCGAATTCCTGTGCCATGTTTAGTAATCTGGCTTTCTGATGTTTACACTTGGAATCAATCACCTTACTTAATGGAAAGGTGGATTTGTACAAAATATCCATTAAAAAAAGGGGGAACATATCAAGGAATTAGGGAAGGTGTAAGAGGAATAATATTGTGGGTGATTGACACCATTTAAAGTACCATGTATTTCAAAATTATCCACATGAACCACGAGGCGATTTAAGAATTTTAATACAAAGGTCCTTTTTTTTAAAAGTGAACAAGGTGTTCATTTTCTTGCCGTCAAATGTTGCTAGAATTTCGAAAGAACTGAGAAAAGCACCAGTGATCGTCTACATTACACACTGTCCCTAGAGATTGATAAATGACCACACTCAGTAAATGTTAACAACAAATAATATCATCCCTTCAGTTTGGAAGTAGCCTACCTATGTGCCAATAAACACACTTGAAAATTGATACATCAGAGCATTACAAAAAGTGGAATTAATCCAACATTATTGGAATATTCTTAAATGGGATGTAGTTAATTATTTGTTATATTATGCTTGTCCTGGGATCATCCATTGGGAACAGACTGACATTTCCACATGGCATGATGAAAATTGTGTGATTTGGTTAAAGTGCAACCTGCTACTATGTATCTGGTAAACATCAATCTTTCCACAAGAATGGATACATACATAATTGGTTGATGACTAAGATCTGAGGAAACACTGATGACTATATTGAATTTGTGCAGCTTTTACATCCAACTGGGAAACATGTAGCCAAGTAAAGAAATGGATCGTCACTGTAAGGTGGAGACTTTCAGTGGAATCATAATCCTTGATTCCATGTTCCGGATCAATGGAACTGTAGGAATTGAGATAAAGCAGAGTTATCCATTTCATCACAAAAAGATCAATATAGCATTTATTCTCTGGCACTCAGTATACTGTGTACATTCTAATCTTAGTGAAATCTAGATAGGTTACCAAGAATACCAGATTGAACTAGTCGAGGAATTGTTCGATCCTTGCACCTAAGCGGAACCAAATGAGGTGAAGCAAGTTTAGATAACACAGGTAATTTCTGTACGGGGGTGGGGGGGAGGAGGGTTGGGATTTGATGTTATCACAGTTTGCCAGATTTGATTGTCTGGTGGTGGGGGTGGAGGAGGGTTGTTAATCTTGCCATGGACGTGCGATTTAAATTTGGTGCAGTTTGGATTGAGATTTGATGGGTTTTTTTTACAGAACTTAAAAAATTTATTTATATCACAACTGCCCAAGGCACAGGCATTCAGTACTTACATGACAGTGAGTACACTCAGATTAAAATATGGTTACCAGCGTCTTTTAGACAATCAATACTCCAGAGGGGCCCACTGCTCCCGGAAGTCCCTCAATGTGCCTATTGTGCATACTCCCTCTCCAAGGACAGCTGGGCACGGACATATCCTCGGAAAAAGGGCAGGCAGTCGTCCCAGGCAGCGCCCTCCACCTCGACTTGTGAATGGCCATCTTGTCCAGGCCCAGGAGCAAGCCCACCAGGAGATCCTCTTCACCACCTGCCCCCTTCCGAATTTGACATTCTCGGGGTTTGACTGTTTTGTTCCTCTGCATGGGGGGGGGGGGGGTATTTGCTTTGACGCCCTTGTTGTGCTGTGTAACTTGTGGTTATTTGTAAGTGCTTCATTGGTGCAGGGGAAGGTTGATGCTTTTTCTTTCAATTTCCTTGGCTTTCTTTGGCTTCACGGCTATCTTGAGAAGATGAACCTCAAGAGTTGTATACTGCATACATACTTTGATAATAAATGAGGCTTTGAGGTTAAGATTTTATATCATGGGCAGTTAAAATTCAGTCTTCCAGATACCTTAGCATTTAGTAACAACCTGCTGGGTTCCGAGTGCACCCTATCTTTGACCAAAGTTCCACCAGCTACCAGCATTCATCTGTGCACCAGAGCTCATGGTATTAGGGGATGTGTTTTAGACTGGTTTGAAGATTGGTTTTCGTAAAGACAGAGAGTCAGAGTAAACAGGTATTTTTCAGGCTGGAAGGATGAGGTGATCAAAGACCATTTCTTGGCCCTCAGTTATTTATAATTCATATTCATTCCTTGGAGAGCAAGTTTGCCAGGGAGCTCTCTATAATGGAGTAAGACTGTCCCACACAAACACAATGCAGGGAAGTGTTTGAGGCCACTCTGTCTGTCAAAAGAGTAGATGTCTGTGCCACAGTGTGGAACTGTTTTCTCGGAAGCTAGCTCACCAGTGTACTTCGAGGAGGGCTTTTCCAGCAACTGGAGATTTTTGCTGTTCAGCTGCACTTTCTTGGAGGGGCAGAGATCACTCTCTAAAGAGAGTGACAGCAGCAGAGAATGAATCTTAGCCTAGAAATCTAAGTATTCATCACCTTGGCCAAATGGAGGTGGGCTGCGCTTCAGGACTTGGTATGTTATGTATCTCAGTGCGGAAAAAGAATGTCATCCCTTTAAATAGGACAGTTTCAGGTGAAGTGGACTTTGTGACAGAGCATTATTCTGTAAATAAATAAGAACTACTGCCTTTCAGAGCAAGATGAGAAGGGACATTAACTTCATTAATTGCACTATTCTTGATGGTATTTGGGGTGTTTACTGTAAATAGATTCTAGCAGTAACAAGGGGTTGAATTTCCTGCTAGGCATCAGTAGCCCAGAAATTGTGGCAATCTTGCTCTATGCTTTGCTGTTGCCCCTCTCCGCGACCTGTGGCAAACGTCAGGAGGCAACCTTGCTGTTTCTTTAGCACTTGTTTGTTTTACAAGGCCGAGTTGTCAGCTCAACACTCAACCAAACACGGATGGAAAGCGTGCCAAGAGACAGCCGGATCTGAACCTGGGACCACTCGCCTCGAAGACCGGTGTGGATTCCTCTACACCACTGGCTAACTAATACTTTATGCTTATTTAAGCTTATTTTCAACTGCAAAACCCTTTTTTTTAATAAAAAAAAAGAGATGTGCAAGGGAATTTCAAGGCCAACATACCTAAGACGTTAAGAAAATTAACTCTGAAGCAAACAATGAAGTATTAAGATGGTGACTGAAGTTTTGATCAAAGCCACAAGACTTTTGCTTAAATTTGGTATTCGTTCACTGACATTTAAAATTTAAAATTTCCATCTTCATATTTAAACCCCTCAACAGCCTTGCACTTTGTCAGAGTCCTCATCTGGTTCTACAGCTCTGCAATCCTCGCTGTCTCATTCCCACGGCTCCACCCTTAGCTGTACATTCAGTTCCGGACCACAGGCTCTGCAATAATCCCCCTAAACCTCTTCTCCTTTCAGGCCCGTAAAACCCAACCCTTTACACAGGTTTCTGCCCGCTCAAATCTCCGCACGGTGAGTTGCTGCCTGATTCAGCTCCTGTGAAATCCTATGAGGTTTATTGCATTCTTAATTAACATTACTGTTTTTTTTAAAAGAGGGTGATGTGGAGAGGTTTAAGAATTCCATGTACAGAACCAAGACTTCCTGGTTATTTTCCACTGCATACAGAATATTATCTTTCGCAAGGGTGGTGAATCTGAGGAATTCATTTGCCACAGACTACTGTGTATACTTTGGGCATACTTAAAGCGGAGGTTGATAGGTTCTTGATTAGTCAGGGCCTCAAAGGTTACGTGAAGAAGATAGGAGGATGGGTTTCAAAGGGATAATAAATCAGCCGTGATGGAATGGTGGAGCAGACTTGATGGGCCAAGTGGCCTAATTCTTATAGTCAATATTTGGAGGAACAGGAATGAGGAATAAAGGCATTGGGGATATGAATTTTTGCCATGGGGGAGGTGGGGTATCAATTTGAAAAGCGTGGTCATGGTGTTCGAGGAAGGGGACACATTCAGTGAGCCATTTAATTCAGTTTGTATCTGAGCGGGGTTCATCACAGCCAGGTCTCCTGCGTCGATGTCACAATTGTTACCAGGATAGAGCAGAGCTCCTCTCCTTCAGGGCATTAGTTCAGAAGCTTCAGAGAAAGCCCGTAATTGTGCCACCTCAATAGCCCACAGCCCATTGCCAAAAACAAGACAGCCTCGTAAATATGGACGTATTTAAATATCTAAAAAATAGGGGAAAGATCTTCATTGATACTTACAATCACTAAATATCTGTCCGCCCTTATTCTGACCTTGGGCTACAAATAATTATTTACTGGCAACTACCAGTTACAGAAAGCCTTTAATATATAAGAAAATTAAACTTCAGTTTTCTCTGTGTTTCCCACTTAATTTATTAGAAGCTCCTAAAGCAATATTATGGTAGTTAGGTTACCTGTATAATAGACACACTCATCCCATCCAGCCTTCTGCCAGGCTGCATTCCTTGTTTCATGCCTGGACTGAAGGTCTTTGTAAGCTAGATTAATTAACGACATGAAAAAAACATCATTCATTCATTGTTCATATTAAGTTTGAGAGTTTTAGTACGAGGAATAACAGCTTGCATTGGACGCATTATCAGGTGACAGAATTAAGAACTTATTTATAAAATGAAACAAACTTTTATTATCTGGAAGGCACTATCTGAAAATAAGACTTTACAAAGGGGAACTGGACACATGTTTAAAAAGAGTGATTTGCAAGCCTGTGGGGGGGGGGTGGGAGGCAATGCCAATTAATTTCATAAATAGCACAGCCTCACTGTGCTAAATGACCTTCCTTCATGCTGCATAATTCTGCAGACTCATGTTCAGGGGTATGAAAAGAATGTTTCGATCGCATCATCAAACCCTTTAGTAATTTAACCTCAGTTAGTTTGTGTGTGGTTTATCTGAGATCTCAGCAGTTAAGACTGACGACAACTAACTGTTGTGTTATCTACTGCCATGTCAATTTATTGTAAAGTATGTGGAGAAATTCAATATTTGATTCCATCCGATCAATTATACCTTAAATATTCAACAGCAGAAAACTACTTCCCAGAAGGCAGTTTCAATTTATTGCTCAAGTATTATGTAATTGGAAATCTGTTCAGCTAATCCACAATGCAATTTGTCCATTAGTGCAAGGTGTTGAACTTTGATAGGACCAGCCAGGACAGGTCTTACACAGTGAATTGTGAGGCACTAAGGAATGCGGTTAAACAAAGTACTGGTCAACAATTCATTGATGTGGCGTCACGGGTAGATAGGGTCGTAAAGAAAACTTTTGGCATGTTGCCCTTCATAAATCAAAATATTGAGCACGGGATCTGGGACGTTATGTTGAAGCTTTATAAGACATTGGTGAGGCCTAATTTGGAGTATTTAGTGCAGCTCTTGCCACCTACCTACAGGCAGGGTGTAAATAAGGTTGAAAGAGTACAGAGAAAATTTACAAGGCTGGTATCAGGTCAGGAGGACCTGAATTATAAGAAAATATTAAATAGAACTATAGTCCTTGGAACATAGAAAATTGAGGGGAGATTTGATAGAGGAATACAAAATAATGAGGGGTATAGATAGGGTAAGTGCAGGCAGGCTTTTTCCACTGAGGTTGGGTGGAAGTACACTTAGGCTAAGGGTGAAAGGTGAAAATCTTAAGGGCAACACGGGGGAAACTTCTTCACTCAGAGGGTCATGAGAATTTGGGAAGAGCTGCCAGAGCAGGTGGTGCACACGATCTGGAATTCAGCGTCTTACAGAAGTTTGGGTAGGTACATGGATGGCCGGGGTATGGAGGGCTATGATTTGGGTGCAGGTCAATGGGACTAGGCAGTTTAAATGGTTCAGCATGGACTAGATGGACCAAACGGCCTGTTTCTGCACTATACTTTTCTTTGGCTCAAATTCTGTAAAATGCCTGGGAAGCAAACTGAAAATATAGCCCAAACACTATTGTAAGATATTTCATTTAACATACCCCAAATATGATGGACCACATAGAGGTCACCAACCAGTGAAAAGAATCCACCAACAGCTTCATTGTTTTCCTGCCGGAACCGGATAGCTCGGGCCCTGAGGACAATCAAAGATCGACAATTATTTTAAAAAGCCCAAGTTGCATTAGCTTTTGTGCTGACTGTTGGTCAATCAAAGAAAAAATGGGATGAGTTATTTCTGTTAATGGTTTACAATCATTTTTCCCTAGCCGTCCACCTGAAACGTTTGCACTGTTTCCATTCCCACAGATGCTGCTTGACCTGCTGAGCATTTCCAATATTTTCTAATTTTATTTTACATTTCCAAATGGGTATGGAGGTTATTACACCCTACAGGAAAACAGAGTTTTTTTAAAAAAAATCTAGAAACAAGAATACTAACGAATAGTAAAACTGAGGGTTTCAGCAGCTCATGATCTGAGGCGAAGTGTGACGTTACAGAATGGAAGACCAGTCTCACCACCCTCACAGTGAAGTTACCCCTTGTGTTCCCCTTAAACTTTTCAGCTTTCCCCTTAACCCGTGACCTCAGTGGAAATGGTCACAGTCAGAGGCTCATTTCAGGGTTCAATACAAATTAAAGTGTGCCTTCAACAAGACTGCACTCCGCAAGAAGGCCGGTGACCGTGAGCGTGGTTCTGCTTGATTAAATCTGTGAAGAATGGGTGGAATCTTCTGTCAGAGAGTGTAGCCTTGAAATTGGCAACGTGGGGTGGATTTTCTAAGTACGTTGAATGCAGGATGGTTGCAGATGCAAAGCCTAATCCAAACCAAAACAATGCTGAACAAACAGCTGATGGGTGTTTTACATAAGGCCATTTGAACCCAGCCCTGTCAAAGAATGCCTCGAAGGTACAATTAGTAACAGGTGTAAGCACTTGTAGGAAACAAAGTATGTACATCATACCCAGTCATCACCCTATCCCCGCCACAAGCTACAGACGTTCTTTTGTTCATTTCTGCATTCATGCCAAGGTTGCCTGGGCTTTGAACCACATCTGAGAAAGGTAGAGCAGGTGGAATAAAGATTTCATGATTTCAGATTTCAACCATTTTGGCAATAGGCTCAGGGAACTTGGGCGTAGTCCAATTCTTGCTGCTACATTCACTGAAGGTCACCTCCACCCTTCCAGGGGTCAGTCCTCTGCCTCACACATATCATTCCACAACTGACAGATACATCCCTCCAGATACAGCAAATGTGCAACTTTATACAACCTAAACCTGCAAGTCCTCCCCAAATAAGATTTTCCCATTTATTCAGAAAATAAACTGGAGTCCAAGCCTGTGTGCGCCCATTTAAAACAACAGCTCTGTAACTGTGCTGTGATGTGTGATGAGCAAACCAGGCGGAGATGGGGGCCAGAGCTGACCCCCCCCCGTGAACTATGCTGCTAACGAGAGAAGAAGAGGGGGGAGGCCTCCTGCTGCAGATGCTGATAATGAGAGAGTGAGAGAATGATTTAGTATTATGGCTTCTTTGATAATTGTTTACTTTTGCTCCAAGGACACTTTTGCTTGCTTGTGTGGATTCCTGCTGAGACAGCAAGGCGGTGCCAGGTGATGGACATGTGATGGATGGCTGGTACCCCGGCAGGGGAGGTAAAAAAGCAGGTCTGCTGAGACACGGGCAGACACGCCACGGGACACTGAAAGAGCGTTGTGCACCCACAGGAAGGTGGGGGTTTGGAGGATCGATTCGGGGGAATCGATCAGGGGCTCACAGTGTGTGAAGGCAGACCGGTGGGGGCTTGTGTGTGTGTCCACCCTCGCCTGGGTGACAGGCTCACCACTGAAGAACGGTCTGGCCTGGTACGGAGGGGTCACAGTCGGTGACCGCAACAGGACAAGAAGACAACAGGTTTGCCTGCAACTGCATCACCTCTCGCTCTCTCTCCAACGGTACCACAGCAACTATCTCGACTTAAACTAAACTGAACTGAACTCTGCATCATCTTAAGACTATTCATTTACCCCTGACTTTGATAGAGCTTGGTTTTGATCCCTATTTCCACACTTCTGTATATATCATTGCTAACCTGTTTTATATTTGCATTTTATAGTACTGTATTACTTAGTTTACTAATAAACACTTTTAGTTACAGTACCACCAGACTCCAACATATTATTCCATTTCTGCTGGTTTGGTAACCCGGTCACGGGGACGTGACTGTGCTAAATGAGACTTTCTGGGTGAGGGTCCCCCCGCAACAGTCCAAGTGCCCCAGTCAGCAGCACTGCACAGGTCAGCATTTTACTGACCTTCGCACCTGCACATCACAATATGGAGGACAGGAATGTGCTGGAAGCCAGACGCCGGCAAGCCTCGCCTCCCACATTCCACTGTTTGACTCGGTACCAAGTGTGGGAATCAGGCTCAGTACGGCCAACACCTTCCATCTGAATGCCTGCAGTAATCGTGCACAAGGAAGAGTCTGGGTTGGGCAGGATTCAGCCTTTTAACTCTGTTAGTCTCTCCCAGGATGCTGCCCGACTTGCTGAATATTTCAAGCATTTTCTCTTTCATTTCAGTTTTATTTACTTATTGAGATAGGCTGTGGAATAGGCCCCTCCAGCCCTTCGAGACATGCTACCCAGCAATCCCCTGATTTAATCCCAGGACAATTTGCAATGTCCAAATAACCTACCAACCAGCGTGTCTTTGGATTGTGGGAGGAAACCGGAACATCTGGAGGAAACCCACGTGGTCACGGGGATAATGTACATACTCCAGACAGGCAGCGGTGGGATGTCCGACCTCATTTGGCTTTTTGATCATTTCATACTTCGTGGTGTAAATGCACTGGAGGCCTGGAGGTCAGTCAGTTTACAGCTCTCATTGCCAAGACATGGTTTGTAAAAGTTCATAAAAACCCCTTGGCTCCTTCATTATTAAACGTAAGGCTTCATTGACTGCCACTTACTATCTTCAAAAAAAAAACATTTTGTGGAGAATTCAAATACAACAGAATAGTCTTTTTATTAAGACCATAAGACACAGGAGCGGAATTAGGCCATCTGGCTCATGGAGTCTGCTCTGCCATTCAATCACAGCTGATCCTTTTTAAAAAATCTCCTCCTCAACCCCAGTTCCCGGCCTTCTCCCCGTAACTTTTAATGCCATGTCCAATCACGAACCTATCAATTTCTGCCTTAAATAAACCCATTGACCTTGCCTCCACAGCTGCAAGTGGCAGCAAATTCCACAAGATCACCAGCCTTTGGCTAAAGAAATATCTCCACATCTCTGTTTTGAAAGGGTGCCCCTCTATCCTGAGGCTGTGCCCTCTTGTCCTAGACTCTCCCATCATGGGAAACATCCTTTCCACATCTACTCTGTCTAGGCCTTTCAACAGTTGAAAGGTTTCAATGAGATACCCCACTCATCCTCCTGAATTTCAGCGATTACAGACCCAGAGCCATCTAACGTTCCTTGTACGATAACCTTTCATTGCTGGAATCAACCTTGTGAAGCTGCTCTGGACCCTCTCCAATGCCAGCACATTTCGCTGTAGGTTCTGATGTTTCGGTGTGCATAAAACTACCCTCAATCTGAACGTTATTATATCTTGAAATCGGCACTTTATCTTCCTGGGGTTGACTAATCCAAAACTGTAAGATTGTAAGCTGTAGTGTAGGAAGTTTTATTCCCTTGGTTGCAAAATCTCTTCCCACAATCCCGCCCATCACAGACTTTTGAAAAATGTACGGCAGTTAGGCAACAATTCTACATCATCACTAATCTATTTAATTATGCGATCATTTATACCACCATTAAAGTATTAGCAGAGTGGCCTAGGTCCATGAGCAGAGGACTTTGTATTTGAACAAGACTTCTGTGGGTTGGGCATGATTAGCAAGATTTGGGATCATTTCAAGCATGTGGTGGACAGGAAATGTGAGGACAACAAAGCAAACAAAGTCAAATAGTTAAGTCTAGAGGTATCAAGGGTTGGATGAGGGTGTTCAGCTGATCCAGGAGATGAATTAGGCAGAATTGAAGTTAGCGAGTAAACTGGAGTACTCTTAAGCAGTATTGTACTGTAAAGTGTTGTGCTAACCATTATGCTACCATGCTGTCCCATTGATATCATTGAAAAGCATCCAACGAGTATTATTTTGTATATTTAACTACTGCTAGAGCACATTTTACTTTGTTCATATGCAACTTCTGTCTTCCACGTTGTTGATGGGAAGCTGGTTCCATCATTGCTAAACTCTCTTGACTGAGTGACCATTAATAAAAACCAAATCCCAGCCACAGCGGTCTATTTAAATCCCACTTGACTCCATTCTGATGTTATCAGGAAGGTATTGCAATTGGACACTGTTGGACAAAAAGCTGAAACAGACTAGTGTAGCATGCTGGGCAGTGATCCTTACTTGGCTGCATCCACAACATGCTAAGGCCCAGATCAGATGCATTCAGGCCTGGCGACCAAATAAGAGAAAAGAGGTCCAGGCACAATCTCCAGAGAGCCACCTCACAGGTGAAGTGGCAATTCTGGACTAAAGTTGAATCAATGAAGGGTGCTCTACAGCTGTGGCAGGGCTTGAATGCTATTACCTGGTACAAAGTGAAATCAGACGATATTGGTGGCAACAGAGCTTTGCTTCCAAATGAGCTTAATGTCTTCTGTGCTTGCTTTGACCATCAAAACATGGAGAAACCTTCACAAACCCTGATGTTCCTGTGATTTCAGTCTCTGAGGCTAACGTGAGAGCATCCTTCAAGAGGGTGAACCCATGGAAAGCATCCGGCTCAGATTCGGTGCCTGGACAAGCACTAAAGACCTGTGCCAGTCAATTGGCTGTAATATCTTTAACCTCTTGCTTCAGCAAACTAAGGTACTCAGCTGCTTCAAGCAAGCCTCAAACTTACTGGTGCCTAAGAAGAAAATGGTAGCCTGTCTCAATGACTATCGTCTGGCAGCACTTAAATCCACTTGTGATGAAACACATCAACAGCCTGAGAAGGCCTTGGATCCACACCAGTTTGCCCACCAGCACAACATGTCCGCTGCAAATGCCATTTTATTGGCTCTTCCCTCAAACCCAGGACATCTGATGCTCTTTAGCAACTACAGCTCAGTATTAAAGACTATCATTGCCTCCTAATTAATCAATAATCTTTAAGACCTCAATACCTTCTTGTGCACTTGGATCCTTGATTCCTCACATACTGACCCCAGTCAGTTAGGATCTCCTCCACAGTCTCCATCCGAATAGGTGCGCAATGAGGCTGTTGTGCCTAACCCCCTGCTCTACTTGCTTTACACTTCTGACTGTGCGGCTAAGCACAGCTCCAGCAACACGTTCAAGTTTGCTTACAGCACCATTGCCATCAGCCAAGTCAAAGGAGGTGACAGATCCGTGTACAGGAGGAAGACTGGATATCTGGCTGAGCAGTGTGACAACAACAACAACCTCTTACTGAATGTCAGCTAAACCAAGGAGCTGTTCATTGACTTTAAGAAGAGGAAACTGGAGGTCCATGAGCCAGCCCTCAAAGGGAGACCAGAGACGGAGACGGTCAGCAACTTTAAATTCCTCTGTATTATCATTACAGAGGACCTTTCCCGGGTCAGGCATGCAAGTGCAATTATAAAGAAAGCATAGTAGCATCTCTACTTTCTTAAAATTTAGCAAAGATTCGGCATGACATCTAATACTTTGACAAACCTCTATAGGTGTGTGGTGAAGATTAGTCGCATCCCAACCTGGTATGGAAACACTGATTCCCTTGAAAGGAAAATCTACAACAAGTAGTGGATACAGCCCAGTCCATCGCAGGTAAAACCCTCCCCTCCATTCAGCACATCTACACAGGGCACTATTGCAGGAAAGTGGCATTCATTATCATGGACCCCCAGCACCCAGGTCACGCTCTCTTCTTGCTGTTGCCATCAGGAAGAAGGTACCGAAAACCTCAGGATTCACACCACCAGGTTCAGGAGCAGTTCAAAGGTTCAAAACGTTCAATGGTTCATTTTGTTGTCAAAGTATGCACGTACAGTAAAACTCTGATTTTTGTCTTCTCCAGACAACAGATAGAAAAAGAAACAAAACTTGCAAACTGAAAAATCCACCACCCCCTCTCCCACAGAAAAAAAACAGCGACAATAACAATCCCCGACCCCCTCACTCGCAGAAAAATACAGCAACAAATCCCCAACTCCACCCCCGCAACAGCGACAATAACAATCCCCGACCCCTCCCTGGCTGAAAAAACAGCGACAATAACAATCCCCGACCCCTCCCTGGCTGAAAAAACAGTGACAATAACAATCCCTGGCCCCCTCACTCACATAAAAGAACAGCAACAGTAGCAACAAAACTCCCAACCCCCCCACTCCTCCCCTACACACTTACAGACCACCCACCCACCAATCAGCCATGAAAAGAAAATGTCGAAAACCCAAAGGAGACCAGTATAAATTGCCGTTATTATCCCTCCACCATCAGGCTATTGATAATTTCACTCAACTACACTTGCCCATCACTGAACCTGTGGACTCACTTTCAAGGACTTATTCTTACTATCTGTGGTTTATTTATTATTATTATTATTATTATTATTTTCTCTTTTGTATTTGCACAGTTTGTTGCCTTTTGCCCGTTGGCTGTTCCTCCGGCCAGCTGGGTGCGGTCTTTCATTGACCCTACCATGCTTCTTGGACTTACTGTGTATGCCCACAAGAAAACAAACCTCTGGGCTGCATATGGTGATATTTGTGTACTTTGATAATAAATTTACTCTAAACTTTGAACTTTGACCGCAATCAACTCTGAAGGTTGGAATGGGAACTATGCCTTTCAATTACTTACCTAAAATCTATTTTACTTACAGCAACTGCCATTGATTATTTCATATAGAAACAACAGGGAGAGCCAAAGACAAAGTACATTTATTATCGAAGTATGAATGCTTTATGCACCCTTTGCAAAAGTTCACAAAAGCGAGTTCACACTGTTCAAAACACAAAAATACAACTACAAATGCTGTGGATCAAAGAATACGTTTACAGCGCTGGAAGAATTCAGCAGGTCAGGCAGCATCCGTGAGAAAAGAGTAGCCAATGTTTCGGGCCGAGACCCTTCTCTGTGATGGTTGCAGGCCACAACCACAGTTCAGTGCAGAGATGAGCAAACCCCTCAGAGCAGCAAATTGAACCAGCTCATGTCCTGCTTCCTTTTCAATCTGGCCCAGCCCTTAAATCGTCTACAGCCTGCTCTCGGATCTGGACCCTGCCGCTTTATACGCTCTTGGGCTGGTGCCCTGCCACCTCAACTTGGCCCGTACCCAACTCTTCCAATTCGGCTCGGCATCTAAATCGATCAAATATTGGGCCCTTCCTCACCCGCAGGCCCACGTCTGGGCCCCGCCGCCTCGACACTGCATCGCCTCCCTTGGTTCTGCCAAATCGAATTGGCTCATTCCCCTCTCTCTGGCCTGGACCCCACAGCCTATACACACCACACCGCACACGTCCTACACCTTCGAGACTTCAGTTCCCACAGCAAAAATGCCAGGTCACACAGGCAGTTCAAAAGCTCAACTCCAACAGGGGAGTTACAATCTATTGTCTGCAGTGATCGTTTAACAGAAAAAGTGTCATTAATGAAGTATTTAGTTGTTTTCTTTGCTACCAGCAAGCAGTCGTTGAGCTTCACGAGGGCCACCTTAAACCAGAGTAGACCTACAGCCAGTCATCACATTAAAATTATCTTTGCAGTACTTTCAAAAATGCTTTCACATTAAAAATAGCAACCTGCTTCCTTTAATTTCTCCAATATAGAATTAATTGGAAGTGCACGCCAAGGCTGAAAATCAAACAGGATTTTCCACTGCTCTATGAACTACTCATCTTCTCCATGTCTTTGTTTAATGCACTTAATGAACCATGGTTATTTTTGCTCCATTTATTCCAGTCCCATTCTGCCCTGTCTCAGACTAGTTAACTTGGTGACTTGGTTACCAATATCCCTTCCAAAATGACAAGAATACAACCTGGCAAAGACAACTCTGAAATTGGGAACTCAGATACATAATCTGTGACACTAGTCTGCAGCGGAGTAAACCTACAGACTACTATATGTTGTAATATAAGTAGCTATTTTCCTATACACATTCAGTGGCCACTTTATTAGGTACCTCCTGTATCTAATAAAGTGATCACTGAGGGCATGTTCATGGTCTTTTGCTACTGTAGCCCATCCACTTCAAGGTTCAACATGTTGTGTGTTCAGAGATGCTCTTCTGCACACCCCCGTTGTAATGAGTGGTTATTTGAGTTACTGTCACCTTCCTCTCAGCTTGAATGTGTCTGGCCATTCTCCTCTGACCTCTCTCATTAACAAGACACTTTCGTTCATAGAACTGCTGCTCACTGGATGAGTTTGGTTGTTTGCACCATTCTCTATAAACCCTAGAGATTGTTGAGCCACTGAGTGTATGTTTCTGCTGTTGTAGCCCATCCCTTTAGGGTTCGAAGTGTTGTGCATGCAGAGATGCTCTTCTGCACACCACTGTTGTAACGTGTGGTTATTTGAGTTACTGCCCCCTTCCTGTCAGCTTGAATCACTCGGGCCATTCTCCTCTGACCTCTCATTAACAAGGCATTTTGTTTCCCCACAGAACTGCTGCTCACCTAATGTTTATTTGTGTTTTTCACACCATTCTCTTTGAACTCAAGAGATTGATTTGCGTGTGAAAATCCCAGGAGATGAGCAATTTCTCAACACTCAAACCATCCTGTCTGGCACCAATAATCGTTCCACAGTCAAAGTCACTGAGATCACGTTTCTTCCCCATTCTGACGTTTTGTCTAAACAGCTACCGATCCTCGTGACCAGGTCTGCATGCTTTTATGCACTGAGTTGCTGCCATGTGATTGGCTGATCAGATACTTGCATTAACAAGCAGGTGTATCTAATAAAGTGGCCATTGGATGTAGTGATGTCTGATAATGAGGATCCAAATAGCATCAGATATTGTCCCCACAAAAGAACTACTTACAAAGAATTGGGGGAGCATTGAGGGCAATTGCACACTTAAATTAAAGGAGTGGGGTGAGTGCTTACTTCCTCCATCATCAACAGCTCATAACGGTTGAGGATGTCAAAGTTCTTTAGTAGTTCATTGCATTCCATAGCGGGAAATATAACTAGGATTTCTTTAGTGCTTCTTTATAGGCCTATAATCTGTATAAGGTATTGAAGAATAAAAGAGCTGACATATCGATGTATTTAATACAAGGAATTTAGGAACTTCATGCACACACACACTAGAAGATAAAACAAAAATTTAGAAAAGTTTTCCCTCTCCATTTTAAAATGCTTTTAGAGCATTTTATAGAATTACTTTTTTGAAGTGTGGGCGCTGTAAAATATTAAATAAAAAAATTTGAAATGAAATTGGGCAACACAAGTATCACTTTCTAATGTCACCCAATGTATTAATACTCCTGAAATATCCTAGATTTTTTGACAGCCAATATTCATGCTGAAATTAGATCTGTTATATTTGACACACATCTCGAGTCGCTCAGCTCAATACCAAACAACACTAGAACCCATTTAGTAGGCCTATTAAAACTTACTTACCAGTTGTTACCCCATTCAATCATGGTCCCCGGCTAGAATAAAAGAAATGTGTTAGATATTAGATTCACTGCATGGCTAAACAAACATCACTGCAATAAAATATATCCTGTAACAAATTAATTCTCAAAAGGTTTGGACATGATGCCACACAGTAAAGGAAGGATGGTGGTCACATAATACTCAGCTAAAGGATTGAGATGAGGAGCTCCCTCTGAACCAATATAAACATATAAACTAGAATAGAGGCAGAATTTTAAAAAGTGTACACACACACACACACACACACACACACACACACACACACACACACACACACACACACACACACACACACACACACACACACACACACACACACACACACACACACACACACACACACACACACTTACTTACTTATTTATTCTGTTTATCTTTTCTATGTTATCATGATAAGCCAGGACTGATGAAGAAAAATTGATCAAAGAAACAGGATGTCAATAAGGGGAATTAAAAGGGTAGGTCTAGGACAATATTTCCATCTATGGATGAGACCAGAACTGGAGGCCAAAGCAAGAGAACACACTCCAGTGAATGCAAGGTGATGTTCAGGACATACTTCTTGACCCATAGTGGTTGGAGTGTTGAATTTTCTACCACAGGGATACCTGTGATGAAAGGCAGAAACTTACCTAAAGGGATCCTGGATAAGAAATTGAAGGATTTTCACTGATGGGAGGAGCAGAGATCCAAAGACTCAAAACCCCACTTTCAGAGAAAGGATTTCACCTCACCAGTGCCTTAAATGGGTGAGGTCAGGTTCTAAATTTCACCACATGAGGAAATAACCTCCTCTAAATTCTGCCAAATACAAGTCCAGCTGCCCAACTTTTCCTCACAAGACAATCAGCCCATTCCAATGCTTCTTTCAAATTAAAACTCTGAACCTCTTCCAACACATTCTGTAAATATTTATATTAAACTATTATGAAACACAGTACTTGATGTGGTTTCTACTGTGTAAACTACAACTCCTACCTATGTACTTAATTTCCTAAAATTAAACAATAACATTCTGTCAGCTTTCTTAATTACCTGCAGTATCTGCAAACTAGATTTTGGAAAATCACACACTAGAACATCCTTAAACCTCAGAGCTCTGTAGTCTGTCCCAATTTGGATTCATTCCTTCATTACGTGCTGGGTCGTATAGCGTAGGCGCTCATGGTCTTTTCAAGACCGTGATTATTCTTGGGAATTTTTTTCTGCAGAAGTGGTTTGCCATTGCCGCCTTCTGGGCAGTGTCTTTACAAGATGGGTGACCCCAGCCATTATCAATACTCTTCAGAGATTGTCTGCCTGATGTCAATGGTCGCCTAACCAGGACTTGTGATCTGCACCAGATACTCATACGACCATCCACCACCTGCTCCCATGGCTTCACGTGACCCCGATTGGGGGGTTAAGCAGGGGCTACACCTTGCCCAAGGGTGACCGCAGCCCAGAAGAGCGAAGGAGCATCCTACACCTCTTCTGGTAGAGACATATCCCACACTGCTGCCCAACCATTTGAATTATGAGCTTTCTTTTTCTCAAAATTTTCTTGCCGAAATAGAGAATTTTACATTTTCCCACATTATATTGCATTTGCCAGAGCTTTGTCCACTCTCTTATCTATATCAGATTAAAGCCTCCCTACGTTCTCTTCACAAATTACTTCCTTATATTTACTTGTGTCAACAAATGTAACAACCAAATCTTGGTGCCTTCATCCAAGCTGTACGAAACTGAGGTTCTAGCACTGATGTTTGCAATGTACTCCTCAATATATCTTGCTGGCTGCAGGAATATTGATTTTTGCCTGCTCTCTATTTCCTATCTCCTTTTTAGTTGACAGGAGGGACTGCAGATGCTGGAACCCGGAGGAACAAACAGTCTGCTGGAGGAATTCAGTCGGGCGAATATCTGTGGGAGGAAGGGAACTGCTGGTGCATCAGGCCTAAATGTGGAGAAAGAAGATGACTAATAAATAGGTAGTAAGAGAATGGGAGTTGAGCAGCAACCAGAGTTGAGCCAAGGTGCTAGTGAAGGGGAAAGGGGGATGGATGACGTGCAGATTAGTCTAGGTTGGGGTTGGGGAAGGAGGAATTTGGGTCAGACAAAAAAAAAGGCAGATGGAGCCAGATGGGGGTGAAGGGGAGGAAGAAGGGTGGGGAAGGTGTTCATGTTACCCCCTACACTGTAGTTATGGGGATTTGATTGAACGGCAAAGGTAGCTGGTTAGCCTTTTCCTCACTGGATGTGGTTATTCTGCTTCAGTTTTGAAGGATTGCAAGTGGAATTCAACACTTGTGAACTTGCCCACTTCTGACCTACACTGGAAGGAAGATCATTGCTACAGTCACTGAGGGCCCCAGAGCACCACTGGTAAGGATTCCAGTTCTGACAACCACAAATGCCTTCCTCTGAGGTGAACTACTGAGGGATTTTCCTCATTCATTTTATTTTTTGATCCAATTTACCGCTGAATGTGTACTGATGTCATTCCTGCTTCAACTCTGGAATTAAGCTGTTTGATCCAAACTGTGCACTGCTAAGCACGTAATCAGTGAATTAAATGCCATTTGGCAGCACTGCTGACAACTCCTTCCAGCCCTTTGCTGGCAATTGAGGGCAGATTTACTCGTTGGTGACGAGCCAGCTTGGATTTGTCGTGCTTTTTGCATACAAGACACAACAAGACAATTTTTGAAGTTGTCATGTAGATGCTAGTTTTGTTTGATACTGGAAATTGCCTGCCCAATTCTAGACTGCCCGTCTTTGAAAACACCGGTGCCTGATCCCTCCGTCTGTACTATTTCCATCAATCTTTTTTGAAGAATGGGTGAACTAAATTCAGCTAAAGAGTGGCTTCTGTAAAAAATGGAGACTTCAGAAGTAAGCAGCTAATGACATTCAGCGTCTCACAGTCCTGGTTAAAAACACATTTATTTTTCCCATTCCAGTCATCTGAGGCAAATATAAGATGGAAATTATTAGTCTGCAAATATTTAGTTTTTGGTTAAGAGTATGCATCAAAAGAAAGATTTTATTTATGTATGTATTGAGATACAATGCAGAATAGGCCCTTCCGGCCACTCCAGCCACACCACCCAGCAATCACCAATTTAATCCTAGCCTAATCATGGGACAACTTACAACCAATTAACCTACCTTTCCTTTAAAGCTCTTTGTATCACAAAGTGTTTCCTGCTGGATCTGAGCCTAGGCTGATTATCATACATAATCTGACAAATTATTATTTCCCAAAATTATTTTCTTCTTATTGTTAGTAAGATTTCCTTAAGGAAATATGTTTTTTTTTTAAATTTATTGAACCTCTGAATTTGTACTATCAACTGGGAATCCAAGGAAGCTTATTCCCATAGGATGATATTAGGCATAGGAATGAAAGGAATGAGCTACCCCGGTCACCCTCATAGAAAAGAAGATCGGAAAGGTAACAAATATACATCCATGGAGAAGCTATACCTGAGGATGAACTAAAAGGTGCTGCATTACATTGTATCCACTGTAAAATATCAGCATAGTTAAAGCAGACTGATCTCTTGTTTTTAAGACACAGTTCCCTATGTCCAACTGATATGCTTACTTACAGATTGGGAATTTATATATATTCCCGCCACAAGAAATTGCTTATTGGAAACTCTCAGGAAATTCAAAGAACATTTCCACCCAGAGGAAGCCATTCCGTCCTTTGGATTTTTGCCAGTTGCCTGAACTAACTAACTACTTTGAAAAATCTGGAGCATCACTATAAGAAGTTGGACACAAAGTTATCTATTACAGCAACCTACCTTTAAGTAGTATGTCCTTAGCTCATAGATATTAGGTCCTGGCCTTGGGAGTGGTTCATTCCAGAAACTGAATTCCAAGAGTATTTGGTTCTTACGAGACAGCAACATCTTGCTTCTTTCCTTTCGGAATTCCAGGTATTCCTGAAAGCATGGAAATACAGTATATATTTACCGCTGTACCATTGAGAGCATACTCACCAACTGCATCTCAATGTAGTATGACAATTGTCCCGTATCACTCCAGCGTGTGGTGAAAACTGCCCAGCGGATTATCGGCACCCAGTTGCCCACCATTGAGAACATCTACCATAAACACTACCTGGGCAGGGCGAAAAGCATTATCAAGGATGCATCTCACCCTAACCATGGACTTTTTACTCTCCTCCCATCCGGTAGGCTCTACAGGAGCCTCCGCTCCCACACCAGCAGGCACAGGAAGAGCTTCTTCCCTGAGGCTGTGACCCTGCTGAACCTCACATCACAACGCTAAGCTGAATTGCATCCATATTGTACTGTCTCAGTACTTTTATATTTGTGTGCTGTAGCACTTACTTTTTATTCACAGTTATTTTGTAAATTACACTATTCTTTGCATTTCTGGTTAGATGCTAACTGCATTTCATTTCGCTTGGTATCTGTACTCGGCACAATGACAATAAAGTTGAATCTAATCTGATCTAATATAGACAGCCAATATCCTACTGAATGTTCGAGAAGGCACAGTATGGCCCACCTCTTCCTTCAAATTCATATTGTCTTTCAAAACAGTATAGGATTCAAAACCATTGTTCAAAGGAGTCAAAACCCGATGCCGAGATCTAGTTATTTATTTATTTACTGAGATACAGTTCAGAATAGGCCCTTCAGCCCATCGAGCCACGCCGCCTGATTTAATCCGAGCCTAACCACACAGCAACTTACAATGACCCAGCAACTGGTACATCTTTGGACTGTCGGAGGAAACCAGAGCACCCAGAAGAAACCCACACAGTCAGGAGGAGAACGGACAAGCTCCTTACAGGCAGAGGCGGGAATTGAACCTTGGTCATCTATACCGTAAAGCTTTGTGCTAACCACTACGTTACTGTGCCGCCTCTAAGAGTGAAGATGCCGGGGATTGAACCCGGGGCCTCGTACATGCAAAGCATGCACTTCACCGCTGAGCTACATCCCCTACCCATTATACTGGGAAAAAGTTTCAAAGTTTCCATAGTATTGACTGTGATAGCAGTCTTTTTTGAACAAACGCAGACTGTAGTTATCTACTTGTTGACAAGTTGAATGGAGGACACAAAGAGTGAGCAAATGGAGATCGACTGGTTCACAGAATAGGCAAGAAGTTTGCAGCCAGCACATACATTAATTTTAGAAAATGTAATTTCACGAAAGCACATTATTATTCACTGTGACTAATAAATATTGTGGTACAAAGGGATCTGGAGAGGTCATAGTACATGAAACAAAAACTATTAACCTATACCTACAGCAAGGAACTAAGAAGGTTAATAGAATGTTGCTAGGGGCTTGGAGCACAACAGAGGGCTCATTTTGATGCAGCGTTAAAGGAGGTCATACCTGGAGTATTGTAATCTGTTTTGCCCTTCATATTTCAGGGGTGATGCACTGGCACTGGATGCAGTGGAGAGAAAAGGACACAAGGATGATTCCTGGGAAGGCCTTTGATGTATGGAGAAAGATTGAGTAAGTTGGGCCTGTATTCATTGGAGTTTATAAGGATGACAGATGATCTTATTGAAACGTGTAAAGTCTTGAGGGGGGATTGACATGATGAATGCTGACATGATGTTTTCCCTGCTGGGGTACTCTAGAAACAGGGTACGTAATTCAAAGAAAAAGGAGTCACCCATACATGACAGGGGTGAGGAGGAATTTCTTCTCTCAGGCTATAAGACCATTAGACCATAAGATAGAGGAGCAAAATTAGGCCATTTGGCCCATCGAGTCTGCACCGCCATTTCATCATGGCTGATCCAATTTTCCTCTCAGCCTCAATCTCCTGCCTTCTCCCCGTATCCCTTCACGCACTGACCAATCAAACATCTTTCAATCTCTGCCTTAAATATAAAGACTTGGCCTCCACGGCTGCCTGTGGCAACAAATTCAACAGATTCACCTCTCACTGGCTAAAGAAATCCCTCCTCATCTCCATTCTAAAAGGACACCCCTCTATTGTGAGGCTGCGTCCTCTGGTCTTAGACTCACCCACCATAGGAAACGTCCTTTCCACACCCACTCTATCAAAGTCTTTCACCATTCGATAGTTTTCAATGAGGTCACCCCTCATTCTTCTGAGTTCTAGTGAATACAGACCCAGAGCCATCAAATGCTCTTCATATGACAAACTATTCAATCCTGGAATCATTTTTGTGAACATCCTTTGAACTTTCTCCAGTTTCAGCACATCCCTTCTAAGATAAGGGGCCCAAAGTTACTCACAATACTCCAAGTGAGGCCTTAACAGTGCTTTCTAAATTCTCAACATTACATTCTTGCTTTTATATTCTAGTCCTCTTGAAATGAATGCAAACATCGCATTTGCCTTTTTCACCACAGTATCAACCTGCAAATTAACTTTTAGGGAATCCTGCACAAGGACTCCGAAGTTCTTTTCGTTTTGTATTTTCTCTCCATTTAGAAAATAGTCAACCCTTTCATTTCTTCTATCAAAGTAAATGACCACACACTCCCTGACAGTGCAATACATCTGCCACTTCTTTGCCCATTCTCTTAATCTGTCTAAGTCCTTTTGTAGTCTCTCTACTTCCTCAAAACTAAATGCCCCTCCACCTATCTTTATATCATCTGCCAACTATGCAACAACGCCATCAATTCCATCATCCAAATCATAGACATAGAACGTAAAAAGAATCAGTGCCAAGACAGACCTCTGTGGAACACCACTAAGCACAGGCAGTGAGCCAGAAAAGTCTCCCTTTATTCTCACTCTTTGTCTCCTGCCAATCAGCCACTGATTTATTCATGCTAGCATCTTTCCTGTAATACCATGGCCTGATAGCTTGTTAAACAGTCTCATGTGTGACACCTCGTCAAAGGCTTTCTGAAAATCCAAGTACACAACATCAACTGACCCTCCTTTGTCTATCCTGCTTGTTTTAGGTATTTCTTCAAAGAATTCCAACAGATTTTGTCAGGCAAGATTTTCCCTTGAGGAAACCATGCTGACCACAGCCTATTTTATCATGTGCCTCCAAGTACTCTGAGAACTCATCCTTAATAATCAACTCCAACATCTTCCCAACCACTGAGGTCAGACTAACTGGCCTATAGTTTTCTTTCTTCTGTTTCTCTTCCTTCTTGAAGAGTGGAGTGACATTTGCAATTTCCCAGTCTTCCAGAACCATTCCAAAATCCAGTGATTCTTGAAAGATCATTTCTAATGCCTCCACAATCTATTCAGAAATCTCAGGTATACACCATCTGGTCCAGGTAATTTATCTACTTTCAGAACTTCCAATTGCCCAAGAACCTTCTCCCTAGTTACGGTAACTTCACACACTTCATGACTCCGATACCTGGAATTTCCACCATACTGCTAGTGTCTTCAACCGTGAAGGCTGATGCAAATTACCTATTCAGTTTGTCTGCCATTTCGTTGTCCCCCATTACTTCCCCTCTAACATTGTTTTCCAGTGGCTTGATATCCACTCATGCTTCTCTTTTACACTTTATGTATCTGAGGAAACTTTTGGCATCCTCTTTAATATTATAGGCTAGCTTACTTCCATATTCCATCTTTACCTTCTTAATGACATTTTTAGTTGCTTCTGTTGGCTTTTAAAAGCTTTCCAACCCTCTAAGTTCCCACTAATTTTTGCTCTATTATATACCCCTCTATGGCTTTTATGTTGGCTTTGACTTCTCTTGTTAGCCACAGTTGTATCACCTTGCGTTTGGAATACTTCTTCCTCTTGGGGATGTATATATCCTGTGCCTTCCAATTGCTTCCAGAAGTTCCAGCCATTGCTGCTCTGCTGTCATCCCTGCCAGTGTCCTTTTCCAATCAATTCTGGTCGACTTCCCTCTCATGCCTCTGTAATTCCCTTTACTCCACTGTAATACTGATATACACCTGACCTTAGCTTCTCCTTCTTGAATTTCAGGATGAATTTGATCATACTATGGCCACTTGCCCCTAAGGGTCTTTTACCTTCAGGTCTCCAATCAATTCTGGTTCATTGCACAACAACCAATCTAGAATAACTGATCTTCAAGTGAGCTCAACCACAAATTGCTCCAAGAAGCCATCTTGTTGGCACTCCAGAGACTCTCCCTCCTGGAATCCAGCTCCAACCTGATTTTCCCAATCTACCCGTATATTGAAGTCCCCAATGACGATTGTAACATTGCTCTTTTGGCATGCATTTTCTATTTCCCATTGTAATTTGTAGGCCACATCCTTACTACTGTTTGGGAGTTTACATATAACTCCCATCAGGGCCTTTTTGCTCTTGCAGTTCCTTAGCTCTATCCACAATGATTCAACACCTTCTGACCCTATGTCACCTCTTTGTATTGATTTGATTTCATTTCTTACCAACAGAGCAAAACCGCCCCCTCTGCCTTCCTGCCGGTCCTTTTGATACAATGTGTATCCTTGGACATTAAGCTCTTCTTTCAGTCATGATTCAGCGATGCCTACAACATCATACCTGTCAATCTGTAACTGTGCTGCAAGATCATCTACCTTATTCCGTATACTGCACACATTCAAACACAACATCTTCAGTTTTGTATTCACCCTTTTCAATTTTGTCCACCTTTTACATTGCAACTCATCCTGTTGAATGAAATTTTGTCCTATCATCAGCCTCTCCTCACTACACATTGCCTCTGCTTGTAAACTAGCCGCCTCGTCTTCAGCATTATTATTTGCCTTTCCTATGATACTCCTTGCATTTAAATAAATGCAACTCAGGGCACTAGTCACACCATGTTCAACTTTTTGATTCCTAACTTCGTCTGAGGTCTTACCAACATCTGCCTCCACTATTTCTCCATTAACTGTTCTGACAGTCTGGTTCCCGTCCCCCTGCAACCCTAGTTTAAACCCCACCGTGCAGAATTAATAAACCTTCCTTCTAGGATATTAGTCCCCCTCCAGCTCAGGTGCAAACCGTCCCTTCTGTACAGGGTGTATCCTCCCTGGACGAGAGCCTATTGATCTAGAAATATTATGCCTTCCCTCCTACACCAACTCCTAAGCCATGTATGTAACTATATAATCTTCCTAGATCTGGCCTCACTAGCACTCAGCACAGGTATTAATCCTGAGGTCACAACGCTAGGGTCCTGCTGTTTAACTTAGCACCTAACTCCCTGAACTTCCTATGCAGAACCTCGTCACTTGTCCTACCCATGTCATTGGTACCTACATGGACCCTAACTTCTGGCTGTTCATCCTCTCACTTTAGAATGCTGAGGACTCAATTGCCCACAAACATCCTGTCTGTTCTCTTAACTAATGAATCCCCTATCACCACAGTGTGAGATCTTCTCCCCTCTTCCCTTCTGAGTCACAGAGACAGACTCAGTGCCAGAGACTCGCCCACTGTGAAACTCCTCTGTTCGGTTACCACCCCCCCAACCTCCCGACAGTAAACAAAGTAATATACTGTTGTTGAGGAGAATGGCCACAGGAGTACTCTGCACTAGCTCCTTAATCTCTTTCCCCTTCCTGACTGTCACCCAGTTTCCTGTATCCAGCACCTTGGGTGTAACTACCTCTCGATATGTCCTATCTATCGTCTCCTTAGCCTACCGAATAATCCGTTGTTCATTCAGTTCCAGCTCTAACTCCTTAACGCTCTGCTTATTAGAAGGGCATAAGTATTTGCACAGCTTGCTAAATTTCAAACTAAATTTCATCATTTCATGCTTTGTGTTTAAAGATTGTTTTCATTTATTACCTTGTTTTCTTTTAGCTTCTCCATTGCATCTTTCATAGCAGGATAACCACCAGAAAACCTCCATAAATGCACTGTCCAAAATAAAAGGATGACAAAAATTGTAGACTAAGCAAAAATGCCAATTCTGCATGCAAGACAATGTCTGTACCTTTTCACCAGTAAGTTTTATGCCACAGGCATTTTAGTCTCATGATAATAATGAAACCTTATTCACTGTACTGCCAAACGACAAATTGCATATGTCAGTGATAATAAACCTGATCCTGATTCTGCGGGATCACCTCGGGATACCGCAGTCTCAAGCAATTCTTATGGGGAGGTGGCAGTCTGGAGTTCATTGTTCATTAACATTAAACACAGAAAGTTAAGGGTTCTCTGTGTGTCTGATTCCACTTAAGTTATTGGAGCCGAACATGTGGAGTTGAATATTTAACTCACAACCAAAATTCTAAAAGGCCTATTGAGATAAAGATAGAAAGTCTATTTATATACCTTTGAAAACAGAGAGCATTCTGCATGTAAACACGTTTCTTTTAAATTAGGAAGCCAAACAGAACAGGAGAGCTATGTGCCAGTAAGCAGAGTACTTCTTCCAGAGTTCAGAATGCCAAATTTGACAATTGGGAGATTTTTGGTGCAGACGAGGAAGGGATGCTTTACCAAACCAGGAGCAGCCTAACAGGACACAGGGAGGTCCAAGAGCCAAGGTCCAAAGGAATTGATTTAAAATTTTGAACAAGATACCAATTATCTTCTGAAAGAGGCAAGAGAATATTTTGTAAGATTGATTCACAATTCAAGATTCAAGATCATTTAATGTCACTTCCTGTACACAAGTATAAGAAGACCCAAATAGTTGTTACACCAGATCCAACACTACACAAAAGTACTCAAAAGAACACAATAATAATAATAAATCACACAATCAATATAAATACAAAAGAGCTTATATACATAGATTGATTGCGTCAATAAAGAGACGCTACACTGTACATAAGATGACGGGAAATAATAAAGTAGTGTGTTGATCAGTCTAACTGCTTGGGGAAAGTTACTGTTTTTGAGTCTGCCAGTCCTGGTGTGCATGTTACTTAGTCTCCCACCTGATGTGAGTGGGATTTATGATGTTACTGGCCCTTTCCCAGCACCTTCCTGTATATTTGTCCTTGATGATGGGTAGGCTGATGCCACTGATGTGTTAGGCAGTCTTAACCACCCACTGGAGAGCCCTCCTGTCTGCCGCAGCAAACTTTTCGTACCAAGCGGTGATGCAGCTGGTTAGGATGCTCCTAACCGTGCATCTGTAGAATGATGTAAGTGTGGATGTGCAAAGACCAGCTCTCTTCCACCTCCTCAGAAAGTTGAGGCATTGGTGAGCTTTCTTGACTGTGTAGGATGTGTTCTGGAACCATGAGATGTGTGTGATGTGCACTCCCAGGAGTTTGCAGCTGCTTACAGTTTCCTTATCTGTGCCACCAATGTAAAAGGGGTGTGGGAGTGGTGAGTTCTCCTGCAGACGGTAACCATCTCCTTTGTCCTGTTGACATTGAGGATGAGGTTATTTGCCCGGCACCAGGCCTTGAGCTCTTCCACTTCCTCTCTGTAAGCCGTCTCATCATTGTTGATGATGAGCCCCACCTCTGTCATATCATCAGTGAAATTGGTGACGTGATTGCTCGGGTGGTCGGCCGTGCAGTCATGTGTGAGCAGAATGTACAGCAGTGAGCTCAGCAAACAGCCAGGCGGGACACGGAAACAGAAAACCTACAGCACAATACAGGCCTTCGGCCCACAATGCTATGCCGAACATGTACTTACTTAGAAATTACTAGGCTTACCCATAGCCCTCTATTTTTCTAAGCTCCATGTACCTATCTAGGAGTCTCTTAAAAGACCCTATTGTATCTGCCTCCACCACCATTGCCGGCAGCCCATTCCATGCACTCACCACTCTCTTGAGTAAAAAAAACTTACCCCTGACATCTCCTCTGTACCTACTCCCCAGCACCTTAAACCTGTGTCCTCTTGTGGCAACCATTTCAGCCCTGGGAAAAAGCCTCTCACTATCCACACGATCAATGCCTCTCATCATCTTATACACCTCTATCAGGTCACTTCCCATCCCCCACTGCTCCAAGGGGAAAAGACCTTGTTCACTCAACTTATTCTCATAAGGCATGCTCCCCAATCCAGGCAACATCCTTGTAAATCTCCTCTGCACCATTTCTATGGTTTCCACATCCTTCCTGTAGTGAGGCAACCAGATCTGAGCACAGTACTCCAAGTGGGTTCTGACCAGGGTCCTATATAGATGCAACATTACCTCTCGGCTCCTAAACTCAATCCCACGATTGATGAAGGCCAATGCACTATATGCCTTCTTAACCACAGAGTCAACCTGCACAGCAGCTTTGAGTGTCTTATGGACTCAGACCCCAAGATCCCTCTGATTCTCGACACTGCCAGGAGTCTTACCATTAATACTAAATTCTGCCATCATATTTGACCAACCAAAATGAACTACCTCACACTTAACTGGGTTGAACTCTATCTGCCACTTCACAGCCCAGTTTTGCATCCTATCAATGTCCTGCTGTAACCTCTGACAGCCCTCCACACTATCCACAACAGCACCAACTTTTGTGTCATCAGCAAATTTACTAACCCTTCCCTCCACTTGCTCATCCAGGTCATTGATAAAAATCACGAAGAGTAGGGGTCCCAGAACAGATCCCTGAGGCACACCACTGGTAACTGACCTCCATGCAGAACATGACCTGTCTACAACCACTCTTTGCCTTCTGTGAGCAAGCCAATTCTGAATCCATAAAGCAATGTCCCCTTGGATCCCATGCCTCCTTACTTTCTCAATGAGCCTTGCATGGGGTACCTTGACAAATGCCTTGCTGAAATCCATATACACTACATCTACTGTCCTATCATCATCAATGTGTTTAGTCACATCCTCAAAAAATTTAATCAGATTCCTAAGGTATGACTTGCCCTTGACAAAGCCATGCTGACTACTCCTAATCATATTATACCTCTCCAAATGTTTATAAATCCTGCCTCTCAGGATCTTCTCCATCAACTTACCAACCACTGAAGTAAGACTCACCGGTCTATAATTTCCTGGGCTAACTCTACTCCCTTTGTTGAATAATGGAACAATATCTGCAACCCTCCAATCCTCCGGAACCTCTCCTGTCCCCACTGATGATGCAAAGTTCATTGCCAATCTCAGCAAGGCTCAGCAATCTCCTCTCTTGCCTCCCACAGTAGCCCGGGGGAAATCTCGTCTGGTCCAAGAGACTTATCCAACTTGATGCTTTCCAAAAGCTCCAGCACATCCTCTTTCTTAATGGCTATATGCTCAAGCTTTTCAATCCACTGTAAGTCATCCCTATAATTGCCAAGAATCTTTTCCATAGTGAATACTGAAGTAAAGTATTCATTAAGTACCTCTGCTATCTCCTCCGGTTTCATACACACTTTTCCACTGTCTTATTCTCTTGCTCTTCGCATACTTGTAGAATACCTTGGGGTTCTCCTTAATCCTGCTCACCAAGGCCTTCTTATGGCCCCTTCTGGCTCTCCTAATTTCATTCTTAAACTCCTTCCTGCTAGTCTTATAATCTTCTAGATCTCTATCATTGCCTAGTTTTTTGAACCTTTCATAAGCTTTTCTTCTTGACCAGGTTTTCAACAGCCTTTGTACACCACGGTTCCTGTACAACTACCATCCTTTCCCTGTCTCATTGGACACCTGAACTGAGGATGATAGAGAGGGAGGAGTGGTTGTGCGCCTGTCTATCTGAGGTCTGTTGGTTAGGATGTCCAACGCTCAGTTGCACGGCTGTGCGTTTAGTCCAAGGAGTAGGGGTTTGTTCACCTTGGACTGTGGAACAATAGTGTCGAATGCTGAACTGAAATCCAGAAACAGCACAAGTGTCCTTGTTTTCGAGGTGCGTCCGATCCAGGTGCACGACAGATGCTATGCCATCTGTTGTAGAGCAGTTCTGTCGGTAAGCATACTGGTTAGTATCGGATTGGCAGGAATGGAGTTTTTGAAGTGTGCTCTTGCCAGCTGTTCAAAGCACTTCACGATGATCACAGCCAGTGCTACTGGGCGGTAGTCGTTTTGTTCTGAAGGTGTAGCATTCTTTGTTACAGGGATGAAGGTGGCAGATTTGAAACATGGGAACAGCAGCATGGGTGAGTGAGGGGTTGAAGAAGTCCGTGAAGACATCAATGAGCTGGCGTGCACACTCCCTGAGTACCCGGCTGAGATATTGTCTGGCCCGGCTGCCTTGTGAGGGTTCACTTGCTGCAGAGCCGTTCTCATGTCTGCTGCTGTTACACAGTGGCAGCTCCCCTGGGAGGAGAGAACCCTGCATGGCCGGCATTGTGTTGCATGCCTTGAAGCGTGCATAGAGGTTGATTAGGACGTCAGAGCGGACGTTGTCGCTGGTACAGTCAACGAGGCTTTTCCTTACACAGTCAGTAATGTCCTTGATCTGCAGCCATGTACACTGGGGATGATCATCAAACAGGTGTTCCTGCATTTTTGTACATAGACAGTCTTTGCCCTCTCAATGCTGAAGATGAGCTTTCTTCTGTCTGGTCTGAGAGTTCCCTGTCACCAGACTTGAAGACAGTGTCATAGGCTTTTGGTACGGAGTGCACCTCTGTGTTAAGCCAGGGATTCTGGTTGGGCCATGAGATAACCTTTCTTGAGGTACCAACATTGGCTAGACACATACTGATGTTTCCGATGACGGATGAGACACATTCCTCACGGTCTGTGTCTACCCCTTCTGGTGGCCTCCATGAACACCTGCCCATTGGCATGTTGAAAACAGTCCTGAAGCATAGAGATTGCCTCATTAGACCAGACAGTGATGGTCCTCGTGACTGGGTTCTCCATTTTTAGCATTTATGTTGGGATTAACATTATGGAGATGCAGTCAGAGAGATCAAGATGAGAGTGAATGTATCTTCACTCTCCAGTCTGTTTGTTCTCCGAGTGGCTATGGTGATGTGTTGGTGGAATTTGGTCGAATGTCTTGCAGGTTAACATGATTGAAGTCTCCTGCAATTATGAAGAGACCATTTGGATGCTTTTCTTTAGTAGAGAGCTGATGGCACCGTAAAGCTCTCCCAGTGCGACCTTGACATTCACCCTTGGGAGGGGGGAATGCAGACAGGGGTGAAGAACACAACAATAAACTCCCTGAGCAGGTAACGTGGCTGGCATTTAATTGTAAGGTGCCCAATTTCCCTAGAACAGTGACTGCTAACTACAAGTGAGTTTGTGCACCAACCTTGGTTAATGTACACACGTATTCCACCACCTTTGGATTTCTCCGATGAGGAGTTCCTGACTGTGCGGAACAGAGTCACCCTGTCAAACTGAAATGCCGAGTCAGGCTTGAGGTTGCTTAACCATGTTTCAGTGAAAATGAGAACGCAGCAGTTTCTCATCTCTCTCTGTGCGTTCATTCACAGTAAGTCCATTTTATTATTTAACGGGCGGGCGCTGGCCAGGATATGTGACGGTACCGCAGGCCTGATCGGGTGAGCACCCAGCCTCACTACTGCCCTACTGTTTCTACTTCCTCTCACACACCACCGCTTAGGCCAGATCGCTGTCAATGGGTCTGGTGACCGTTCGGCCCCGCTGTTAACTCTGCAGCCGGTGGATTAAACGTAATTTTGTCCAAGAGTTCAGCAGAAATCCCTGACTAGAAACTTTGAAGCACTATCTAAGAATTTGAGGCTAGCACCATTAGTGGGAGCTAGAGGAGTTGTTGCTACTATCGTCACTGGCAGGAACCCTGAGACTGGTCAGCCAAGACCTGTTTCTTACAATTGCAGCACCATGTGGGAACTACGCTTGTCCTGAGGAAGCACACCTAAAGGAGTAGCTCTGGTATTTGAGCTAGAGTTCAAAGCTTCCCCCACTTACTTACCTTCCCCCCCCCCCCACTTGGCTTCAGTGTGTACTCTTTCCTCTCCCCCCCACCTTCTTATTCTAGCTTCGATCCCACTTCCTTTTCAGTCCTGGTGAACAGTCACAGCTCAAAACGTCAATTGTTTTCTTCCTTTTCGCAGATGCTGCCTGACCTGCTGAGTTCCTCCAGCATTTTGTTTGTGTTGCTCTGGAAATACTTGGGAGTCACCACAAAATACAAGGAAGAATGGTAGCTTCTTGATCTTATGCTCCAGGAAAGAACTACCCAAAAAGGCAAAGTTCAGGGTAGCAAAAGAGATGCAAGAACAAGATGTTTATGGTTAAGAACATCTCATGGTGCTTGTTGATAAGAGATAGAGAAGCAAATTTGCAGCTAGGTTATGGGGATGTGCAATATCTTTCAAGTGGTGATATTATTAGACATTATTACTTAAAGGTCATTTGGGACAACAAATAAAGGGAAGAGAAAATGATAAATTGCTAAAGCATGTTCAGGAGAATTCTTCGAGCAGTGCATTTTTATTCTAACCAGGAATGAGGCATTGCATGGATGAAGACAAGTGAATCAAGGGGGTGATAAAGAAGGCAGACAGCATTCTTTCCTTCACTGGGTGGGACATTGAGTATAAAAGTTGGTAAGTTATATTGCAGCTATATAAAAATTTAGTTAGGCCACATTTGGAGTAAAGTGTGCAGTAGTGGTTGGTGGCTTCAGGAAGGATGTGGAGGGAGTGCAGAAGAGATTCACCAGTATGTTGTCTAGATTGGAGCATATTAAGCTATAACGAGATTGGATAAATTTGGACCGCTTTGTCTTGGAGTATCAGAGCTGAGGGGCAACCCCAAGTATCCTTCTTCCAGGTGGGAGGGATTTAAAGGTGGTGGTGGGGGGGTGCAAGCTGGTATGATATATATAGTTCTGAGGCATTTAGAGGGAGACGTAAGCAGGCGGGGACTGTGGGGGGACAGGGAAGGCTACAGGCCAAGTGAAAGCAGATGGTATTAAAATGCACACTGACATCATGGGCCAGAAATCCTGACTTAAGCCTAGCCTAGTCACAGGGCAATTTACAATGACCAATTAACCTACTAACCAATATGTCTTTAGATTGCGGGAAGAAACAGGAGCACCCAGAAGAAACCCGTGCTTTGCACACAGAGGACACCAGGATTGTCCTCTGAAGCCCCAAGCTTTAATAACACCGCGCAAACCGCTGTGCCCGTCATGGCGCCCAAGGGCATTAGCAGAACACCAAGGTCGCTGGAGTCGGCTTCGGCTTCCATGAAGATAGCGGGGTGGAGCATTACTTTGCTGTCAGGCTGCGAAGACAGCTCTGTCAATCATTGGTCAACTGTGACACCACGTTATGCTCGCCCCCGTGGGCATCACCTGAACGAATAACTAGCCAGACTCCACAGTGATCGACTGAGTCCCAGCTGTAGCTTTAGGCTCGGTCAGGAAGATGAGCGTCCACCCAAGGTCAGGAATGATTATGGAGATCCAAATATGATAATTAAACCAAAGGTGAGAAGGAAGGTTAGGACGAACTAAATTAAGTCTGGGTAGTAGAATTACCTGCTTGATCCTGCTCACCATACCATGTATTCCAGCTTCCCACAATCTCACACGGGTAGTCAGGATCATTGTGTAGCTTTTGCAATATTTTCTCCCTGCGGTTATTAACAAAAGGTTTTATTTTTAACCCAATTGCAAACAATCTAGATCTGTGCAAATCAAATGCTTCTTTAAGTAGACTTGTACATAAACATTAATAATTCAATACAAAAATATGGAAAAAATGTAATGTACATATGTATTGATTAGGTTATAAATTTTACAATCAACCCAATGTTTACCAAAAACATATGTTGGCTAGCATTAGAGAGAAAATAGAAAGAATACTGCTAACCCTTCAGAGCACAATGTTACCTGCAAATAATTTGCCAGGACCTGAAGGGTTTAGTGGCCCAAAGAGGACAACCAACGATGAAGAAATATTTAAAAACACAAAATGCTGGCAGAACTCAGCAGGCCAGACAGCATCTATGGGAGGAGGTAGTGACGACGTTCTGGGCCGAAACCCTTTTCTGCATTGTTGAGTTTAAGCTATTGAAACTCAGCAAGCCAGGTTGGAAAATTTTGTGGATTAGGAGCTGAGTGTGGAAAAACTTATGCAGTTCTAAGCAGATAAATTTTCTACCAGTTTACCACATTTTTTTTTTGCACTTGCTCAGAAAGAATTAGGAAATAATCCCATTTAGATTTTGAAATGATTCACGGCTGGGTTGTCAGAGCAGCTCGCTACTAATTTCCTCGGCTGGTTGCTGCAAGGAGTTTACATAAATTTTGTTCTGTGTGAATCATAAAGAGTGAGTCAAGCAGAAGAGATTAGACAAATCCTGCACAACACCAAACACAGCTATGAGTGGCAAAGGTCATTGGGATCCACTTGACAAAAGCCTAGCTATCCAATGATTGTGCAAATCCCAACACTGTAATTGTAAAAGCTGCTGATATGTGGGCTATCTTCCATAATATTATGAAAACATAACTGCCCTACATATGCCTTTTGCTTGGCTTTATAAAATATAATCCAGATTTAATATATCACTGATGTTAAATATCCTCTGCTTTTGTTTAGAAAGTAACCAAGTTCTAACACAATGACTTAAAACAAAATAGGAAGAGAAAAGACAGAATGACTTGAGTACTTCATCATCAGCTTGAGATTCTCTGCCTCCCGTCACTGAAAAAAAAACATTATCACAACAAGGACAAAACCTTTTCAAGGAGGCCAAATCTTTTCAAGGCATCTAGGAATATGAGTTTAAAATTATCCTGTCAGTATTGCTGGGAACAAGTATATTTTACAAATTACAAAACATCTAGGGGAAAAGCAAAACCGACCTTAACCTGCAGGTGTTTGTGAGTATGGGTTTTTTGGACTGCATACATTATTCAGCAGTCAGATGAAATCACTCACATCGCATAAAACTAGGTAAACAAAAAGATGTACATTTAGGCGACATGCCAAAATTATAATTTACACACAGTTCTGTGCACTCTGGTCAAGCCAAGTAATCATTTATATTTTATATGAATTTATATAGAATTATACAAACAGATAGTGGTGAGTGTTTTTGGAATTCGAAGGAATCACCTCTCCTGTTTCAACAAGCACTATCTATAAGGATTCCTTTGTTTAATAGAAGTCAAAATCAAATCTTCATAATTGTAACAAAAAATGTTGTTTACAGACTGATATCTCTTAAGGACAGTTTTAATTGAGACTACCAATGTGAAACATGTCTGGACTTGACCTACTAAATCTAGTTCCTCATCAAGGGGAAATTCAACATCCCAACAAAGAAATGCACTCATGATTCTGCAAGCAGAGCAAGATCGATGGATGATTAAAAACTGGGCCAACATTCATTTGTAATCTGACCAAAAGAAGTGCATGCAATAGTGTATCCGATTGTTCCACTATTTCCTGTAAAGGTGTATATCATCCAAATAAGCATGCAGGGAGTAGTCTTGTGCTGGGGAATTGGGTTAACTGGAAAATAAAACTGCAATTAATTTAAATTTAAAGAAAATGCCCATAACATTGATAGTGAGGAAGAGAGATTTGGACTGCAGAAGGATTCAGCTGGTGTGGTCGGCTGTACAGAAACGTTGTGAGTGGAATTTAGCTCATCAAAGTGTCAAGTAATGCACTGAGGGAATATTGTAAGAAGATACGTGTATAAACAATAAAGGAACAAAAGAAATTTAGAGCACATGTTCAGCCAACCTTACATGTAGCCAGTCAATTCAATTAAAGTGGAATGCCTTTTTTTTTCAGTATGGGCATAGAATACAAGATTAGGAGGTTGTGAGTACTATGTTCAGTCTAGTCAAAATGTTGCAGGGAAGAAGTCATTTTTATAGGAGAGGTGTTATGAAAATTTACGAGATCATGTGTGGGACTGGAAAACTTTCATTCAGGAAACATTGACAAGCCGGCCTTGTTTCTTTTGGACCAGAAGAGACTGAGAACAGATTTAATTGAAATGTACTAAATGATGAAAGGCCTCGAAGATTAAAATGCAAGAACTATTAGGGTGTTCAAAAACCATGGGGCCATAGAGTTAAAGGATTTGGTGGAAGGATTAGAAGGGAGAGGAGCCTGGACTGGAGCTCAATGAATGAAAAGGCGGTAGAGGAAAAACCATTCATTATGCTCCAGTGCAAACTTGAGGAGCTCTGAACAGACCTAGAGTTGTCTGCCTCCCGGGCATTAGCCCATTTATCCCAACCGACACCGACATGATTGTCTGAATGAGCTTTTGCTGAGTCGTGTGTTATCTCAGCACCAGCACCAATAGCAACAACTACCTGCATTTGCATAGCATCATTCAGTTGATGGAATATCCTAACGTACTTCACAGGCGCTTTATTTAACAATATTTAACACCGAGCCACTCAAGGAAATAGTATGGTGTATAACCAGAAGCTTTGATTGCTGGGGGGAAAAAATAAGGGGTCTTAAAGGAGAGACTAGAGGCTGAGAAAATAAGGGAGGAAATTCCAGAACTCAGGATCTCAGCAGCTTAAAATGTGGTGATTAAAATGGGGAATGCCCAGAAGACCACAATTAGTGTGGCTCAGAATCCTCATAGGAGAACAGAGATAGACTAATTATAGACACAAACAGTGGTGAGAATATGTAATATATTCCAACGTGGAGGAATCCTAGTGTGAAAATAGTAAACAAAATGCTACATCACTCTTTCAAAGATCATGGGCACTGTCTGAATAAAATCAACTGATTTTCAAGAGATTGGAACTTACGATAAGCTGTTGTAGGCATCTAAACATTCTGGCTTCACATTATGAACTAAGACAAAAACAAAAAATGTTTCAGTATAATTTGAACAACCAATTGACTTTTGATAATAGTGAGTAACAAGCATCGGCAGAAGCATTTTCACTTACATTGCATTTTGTACAAATTGCTGGTTTCCTTCTTGGAAAGGAGATTAGAGTGGGCATCCTTTCTTTGATTTACTCTGTGGACAAATAACGATCGAAACCACCCTTTGTCATTTTTCTCTTCTTTACTACTTGCCCTGTAAAAGCAAGAAAAATAAATAAATCAAACATGTGTTCACATACTAGGAATGGTGAAGCCTAATTGTGGAGTGATTTTGCCCAGAGGCCAGTGTCTCTCTCCCCCTATTCCTTCATGCCCTGACTAATCAAGAATCTATCAGCCTCTGACACATCGAAGTGGAAAATATTTCAGCTTCTTTGTGCAAATGAAGCACGGTATTCCACACATTACTTAGTAACAGGGCTATTTCCAGGCTGTGGCTGAATCAAAACAGAGGCACAGCAAGGACAAATCACACAGATGCACATTAATCCTCCCTCTTCAAAGCTACCCTTTGATGAGTATCAGATGGCCATCTTAAATAGGCCTTGGCTGTCACTTGCAAGATAGCCTACCAAGGACTGTATCTTTCCTTTATCATTGAAAGGTCCTTTGATCTAATAAAATAGAATTTTGCAAAACCCAAAAGAAATATAAACTTTCAAGTGAGCGCAAGCTTTGGTTCTAAGGGGTCAGGTATCTAGTGAAGAATCTGGCAGCTGATGGGCATCAGAAATTCACTATGTAGTTTTCAGGACACAGTAGGATTAAAGCAAATCAAGTATTTAGTTATTTTTGGATTGTTTGGAAAATGTGTCTGAACTTTACAATAATGTATCTGCAAAAAATAATTATTGTGATATTTAAGGAAAAGATGGCAGAATATCTACCAATTTGGTGATACTTAATAATACTAAGTAATTGCTGTCCACTGGTGAACTTGCCATATTTTCCATGGTAAAGGAAAACAAAATGTGCTAAATTCTGTTTCAGTCTTTCCTGAATTCACCATATCATCATTGATATAATCAGAACAAAGGCTTCAAAGAGAACAAAAACATAAATTAGATAGCAATAATCTAGTCTGATTTTGAATGCAGAGATAATCTGAATAAAAATTAAGACCGAGATATAGGAGCAGAATTAGGCCATTTGGCCCATCGAGTCTGCTCTGCCATTTCATCATGGCTGATCCATTTTCCCTCTCAGCCCCACTCTCCTGCCTTCTCCCCTTATTCCTTCATGCCCTAACTAATCAAGAATCTATCAATCTCTGACCTAAATATATCTAAAGACTTGGCCTCAACAGCTGCCTGTGGTAATGAACTCCACAGATTCACCAGTCTTTGGCTAAAGAAATTCTTCCTCATCTCTGTTCTAAAAGCACACCCCTTTATTCTGAGGCTGTGCACTCAGGTCCTAGACTCTCCCCCCATAGGAAACATCCTCTCCACATCCACTCTATCAAGGCCTTTCACCACTCGATAGGTTTCAGTGAGGTCATCCTCATTCTTCTGAATTCCAGTGAATACGGGCACAGAGCCAACAATTGCTCTTCATATGACAACTTTCAATCCCAGAAAAATTTATTAAATGGTTCCGTGTTAACCTATTTGATGCATCAACTAAAAAGAGAATATTTATCAAATAATTTGACTTAAAAACTATTTAATCAGAAAAGCAAAAATACAAGAAGTCTTGACCTTTACACCACAGTGTTTGCATTACAATATTTTTTCTATAAACCACATTGTAAATATTGTCATAGTTCACACAACAAAGTTGTGTTGCTATTAATCAAGTGGTTATTATAACTTAATACTAAAACCAACCAAAGCAATGAAATATTCTACTAAAAATGTCTATCCTTGAAATTTCTATTACTTCTTCAACATTAATGTCTGCTCACAGGCACAATTGAAAATGCAGTCTAGAAAATGATTAGTCTAAAATGTGGCATTAAAGTTTTGAGAATATATATATATATATATATGCCCTGACATATGCTTATTATTATGTTCATCTAATTGTTATCTTAATGTTAAGAAATTGAGATATTTTATCCTAATATTAGAAAGATTTCAGAAGCAAAGTATTTTTGAACAAAATTAATGGTTGCTCTCTGCACTCCAATACTTAGCATTAAAAGTGAGTAAAGTTTTCAAGTCAAGTTCAAGTTTATTGTCATCTGGACTGTACAACCAAATGAAACAACTTCCACCCCAGACCACAGTGCACCCATAAATACATACATCACACACAACACATCAAATATTACCCCAAATAAGTTATTAAATTATAATTCAAAATGCATGTAAGTGCACAGCAAAGATAAACAATAAACATCCATCCTAGTGATGAGACTCAGTGGTGGCAGAAGGCGTAGAGGAAGAAGCTGTTAACCGGTCTTGCGGTCCTAGTCCTGATGCTCCTGTACCTCCTTCCTGATGGTAGTGGGTGAAAGAGGTAGTGGGATGGGTGGTAAGGATCCTCAACAACACTTCGAGCCCCTTGTATACAACGCTCCCAGTAAATGTCAGAAATAGGGGACAGGGAGAACTACACTTTGGAAAAAAAATCAGCAAACACATGTTAAGAATTAGACATGTTTTCTTTTAATATTTCTTTATTATTATCAGAGTAAAACCTTGGGACCTAATAACGTTGATTATTAACAGATATGGAGCTGAAGTCACTCAAGTGCAAAAGCCAACTAAATTCTGTCAACAAGCCACAACATACTCCGATCACAAGTGCTTCAGCAAAAACAGCTTTTTATCAGAACCCATAGCTCACTGGAACTGCTTGTCAACATGCAAGCAATTAATTCAATCATTCTCCAAACATCTTTTCCCTAAAGAAGAGTCTCCAAGGATTTGAAAGTATATAGATCACACACTTTAGATATGCTAGTTGAATGTGATCTTAGCCTAGTTATATCAACTATTACCACAGAAACATGCATGAAATTTCAAACTAATGATTATGGATTAAATGGCAACCCCCTCTCATTTCAGAAATGTTTAACATTAATGTCTGAAATCAGGATACATTTTCACTTTAATTAACTTTGGTGCCACAAAAAAAAACCCAGTTTTTGAAACAAAACTCCAGTTACATGTGAATGCCTAACCAGTTCGAAACAATGAAGAGAATGTGTTTATTTCAACAATACTTCTCTTTGTTTTGAACATCTTTGAAAAGTAATCAGTTTTCACTGCCAAATAATCATAATTAAAACCTCAAAATAGTAAAGGATAAAATGTCTAAGCACCACCATAATTACACCAACTTAAATAAATTGAGAAAGTGAGAGAACCCCGACTCACATGCATAAAACTAAGTTCCCACTGGCAGGCTACTAAGTAAATGCGCCTGGCTTTGGGAGAAACTGGCCACAACCGTGACAGTGTATCAAAGTACCAACTTTAATTGATTACATTTACTCCCGGTGTTCTGAAACAGAATGGCAGCGACATTTTATCTGAAGAGGACACACAAGGAAGCGGGCGACAGTGATTCCAGGAGCGGAGCTTTCGATCGGACCTGTTCCGCACAGTCCTCTGGCAATGGACAGGTAACATGGGCAAGTCGGGGACCCAGGCCACACAGCCCCACACTACCTGGTGAAAGTCAGCGCCACCGAGCTCCGCGTTAACAACGTCGGCGATTTCCATATCCGAGCAGGCCACATCGCCGCCATCTTCCTGTCTTTCTGGTGGAAAGGTCGGCGTTTGTGTGTGTGTGTGTGTGTGTGTTTTTTTTTGCCAAGGTCTGCCAAAGTCCTCTCGGCGAACGTCGTTCAGCAGGGAACGTGAGCGCCACAGCTGTGCTCATAGGCAGGAAATGCGAAATGCTCTGCTCCTGTTCCCGTCTAACGATCGGTAGAGGTATAATGCTGTGTGATGTTTGATTTGTTTTGAAACCCAATTGTTTAATCCCTACTGCATGCTTTTCAAATCCATCTTAACGATTTTTGAATCTATTAACGTAAATTTCAAGTGTGCATTTCTGTGAATGCTGAAATAGGAACAATTGTGGTGTTTGATATTGGGCCAGATTTTTTTTTCATGATGTGATAGTGGTGCTCAGTACGATTGAATAGGGCACACAACTTCAGATGCACATTAAATTTTTTTAAAAAATGCTTCTTGATTCGTGGAGAAACTGGATATTGCGATCAAAATGACGATGGGATTCTCTTAATGTTTGAATGCAAAGATTTGTCTCCATCTTGCATTTCCTCCATGAAAGGGTGGTAAAGGGGTTTACTTTGCTGCTGCTGTTGCCGTTTCTTGTGCTGCTCTGCTCCACATCGTGGGCATGCTATGTTGACACCTGAATCTGTGGTGACACTTGCATGCTGCCCCCCAGCACATCGTTGGGTGCTCAGCTGCTTGCCCAAATGACACACTTCACTACAAGTTTTGACAGGTGTGTGATAAATAAATCTGAATCAATACCAGACTTCTGGCAGGACCACCTGGGAGCAGAACCCTGCCTTTTCAGGCAGTTCCCTTACTGTGTCTTGATCACCTGGCTGTGGGAGGGCTATCCTCTCTCTCCGACTTTCTCCAATCAGATATCCTTTGCTGCTGTTTTGCTCTCCCCCTCAGTGCATTAACCTGATTACAGTGGTCCTTCACATCTCCACATGGTCTTACTAAACTGGCTTCTTCCTCTTCAGTTTCTGTCTTTGCCCCATGATCTGCTTACTCATTCCATTTCCGCACTTTCCTCTCCCCTTTCTGGTGTGTCTTTAATTGCTGCTGCCCCTGCAGGCCGTTGCACTAAATCTACTAGCTCCTGACTGGGGTTGGCCCTTACCCTTGGGACCTTCTGACATGATTTATGACTATTGTCCCAGCTCTTACCCCTGCTTGGGGCTGCTGTCTCTCTGAGCCATGCTGTCTGCTCTGGAGATCATACATGTTCACTGTCCATGTTATTTCTCCTTTTCCTGAGTCTATGACAGCACCTGTCTTATCTCCAGACGCATCCTGCCCCTGCCTGGAGCGGCTACACTTTGGTTGTTTGTCCATCCTGTTGACTGCAGGCGTTCATTGATACTATTGTGTTTCTTGTATTGACTGTGATTCCCTGCAAGAAAATGAATATCAGGGTTGACCTGTACCTACTTTGACAATGCATTTATTTTGAACAAACACTTTATTTTGACCTTAGAAGAAATTGCTAGGCAGACAGAGAAATATTCAAAATCTCCTTATTAAAAACACATATTTTACATGGCCCCTTGGAGGATTTCTGGCCCATAATCACTCAGGGTGGAGAAGGAATATCTGACCTATTGTGGAACCCATTCAGTGGGAGCATGGATAAATCCTGTGTGAATAATAGAGTAAGCACACCACCTCTTAAACCGTTCCCCCTTCAGAAACAGCCCCACCCATCAGTGGCAGGTCTGCAATCTCCAATTTGGCTTTAACAGCCACCTCGGGGTCCTCAGAATCTGGATGAATGGGGGGTGCCATGAACTCAAGGACTACCTAAAAGGGAAAAGAAGACCATTTTCACAATTTCTGCTAATTGACTACTTAAGCTGTGAAAAATCTCTCATTTCAAGTGCAAAGTCTAATTGTTGGAAATATTAAAAATCACTTTTAAAAAAAAAGGTAACTTTCTGTTTCTTCTTTCTCCTTTGATGTGTTTTTCCCTTTCTTTGCTGATGTACCTGATTAGACAGTGAATTCACCTACTCTAACGTTCTTCTGTCTCAAGTAAAGAGAAATCAAGGAAGTAAAAACAAAACACTTTATGAACTTTCCAGCAATGAGAATGTACTTGAGATGGTTGTCATTTTAAAAAAAAGTATTTACTCTTGAAATGCACAGATGTGCACAGGGGTCAGTGTGGACATGGTGGAGGATTACAAATACCTGGGGATACGAATTGACAATAAACTGGACTGGTCAAAGAACACTGAGGCTGCCTACAAGAAGGGTCAGAGCCGTCTCTATTTCCTGAGGAGACTGAGGTCCTTTAACATCTGCCGGACGATGCTGAGGATGTTCTATGAGGCTGTGGTGGAGAGTGTTATCATGTTTGCTGTTGTGTACTGGGGCAACAGGCTGAGGATAGCAGACATCAACAGAATCAACAAACTCATTCGTAAGGCCAGTGATGTTGTGGGGGTGGAACTGGACTCTCTGACGGTGGTGTCTGAAAAGATGATGCTGTCCAAGTTGCATGCCATCTTGGACAATGACTCCCATCCACTCCATAATATACTGGTTAGGCACAGGAGTACATTCAGCCAGAGACTCATTCCACCGAGATGTAACACTGAGCATCATAGGAAGTCATTGCTGCCTGTGGCCATCAAACTTTACAACTCCTCCCTCGGAGTGTCAGACACCCTGAGCCAATAGGCTGGTCCTGGACTTATTTCCACTTGGCATGATTAACTTATTATTTAATTATTTATGGTTTTATTTTGCTATATCTCTACACTATTCTTGGTTGGTGTGGCTGTAATGAAACCCAATTTCCTGTGGGATCAATAAAGTATGTCTGTCTGTCTGTTAAACAGCCACGATGAGATTAACGTATGGCTATTGTGCAAGTACACCAACCATCTACCTTGATGGTGCCAAGATGACAAAATGCTATTTCTGCCAAACAACTGGTGGAGTAATTTAATTTTTATTTATATTTAACTGAACTCTGTCATTTACCCAAGGGTGATTTACTGTTTACTCAAGTATGTGGCCCCAACTTGAAATTCAGGTCAGTTGCCTTGTCTGTAATTAAGAATGACTTAATTCTGCTCTTGCGACAGCTCACCTGTTGCCAAAACCTTCCTCTAGTTGCTTTGAGGCAGATAAATCAAAGCACCGTAGGGTGGAATGAATCTTTCTCCCATCTACAAACTTGAGTTTTATCAGAATATTGCTTTCTAAATCTTTACACGCATTGCGCTACATTTACCGATTACAATTGTCCTGATCTTGGTTTTAATTTAATAACATCTTGATTTTTAAATTCTCAGTTTTGTTTTAAAATCTCCCCATTTTTTAATTACATCCCCTTCCTCTAATTTTCAGCAGTCCTACAATATCTTGAGGTATCTATGATTGTCCATTTCTGGTCTTTTCATATTCCCAAACTAAGGAGAGGGAGAGAGATGTACGTGATGAAAATGAGACCAGCGCTTGTGTAAAACTTGGAACACGGCATTAGTTTTGCTGCCAGTGTCCTTCCTGAAGAAGAGAAGAATAGTCCTTAATTCGGCAGTGGAGTTATCGGGGCACCATCTTTTTGACTGTGTTCCCATAGCAAGCTACTCTTGTTTTTACAAGGCCGAGTTGCTAGCTTGATGCTCAACCTGAACTTGGATTCGAACTCAGGAACCTTCGCTCCGGAGTCCGGCGCTGATATCATTGCGCCACCAAGCAGGACAATGTCCTTCCTGTTGTCATCTTTTAATCTTCCATCTCCAATAAATGCTTATCTGGATCTTTCTGTCTCCACCTGAAAGGACAAGTTAGTGACTGTTGAACAAACTCACTGGAGAGACACTGAAGCTAACGGATACAGAAGTGTTGTATTCAACAAAATGAGACACTCTCAGAAGCAGAGGCATTTTTCTATGCTAAAGGTCGAGGTAACAGCAGGACAATTCTATAGTTACAATGTATCTACAGTGCTTCCTTTGAATTACACACACTTACTTCTTCGCACCCACACTCTAGATACCCAAAGTAAATGTTAATCAGCATTGTCTGGTTTGCAATCAACTCCAGTCGACAGCTCCGGAAAACTATTGTTCAGAGCTGCATTTTAAACTCAACCTACAATCCGCATTCTGGTCTGAAGATTGGTTGCTGGTGAAGTAAATATTTGCTATATATCCTAACTCCAGAATACGCCCCAACAGTAACAAACACCAGTTATGTTGGTATATATGTATACTTTCTACCCCCACAAAAATAATTGTGAACATTACCCACCCAGCAAAATCTTTTCCCAAAACCTGGGATATTAAAACAAAAGCTTTATGCAATCTTGGAAAGTTTTCCACACAGGCATTTAACCTGATCAACCATTCTAGTTACCCCCCCACCACCTTTATTTATTAACCCCCACCCTCACTGCACTGTAAACACTTTAGACCACTTTTTATAATGCTGTTTTAATGTAAACATTTATACAGTGTTGTTAAGAAGGCGTATGGTGTGTTGGCATTCATCAACAGTGGGATTGAGTTCAAGAGCCATGAAGTAATGTGACAGCTATATAAGACCTTGGTCAGACCCCACTTGGAGGGCTGTGTTCAGTTCTGGCCACCTCACTACAGAAAGGATGTGGATACTATAGAGAGAGTGCAGAGGACATTTACAAGGATTTTGCCTGGATTGGAGGGCACAGCTAATGAGAATAGGTTGAGTGAACTTGGCCTTTTCTCCTTGGAGCGACGAGGATGAGAGGTAACCTGATAGAGGTGTACAAGGTGACGAGGGGCATTGATCGTGTGGATGGTCAGAGGCTTTTTTCCAGGGCTGAAATGGCAAACACAAGGGGGCATAGTTTTAAGGTGCTTGGAAATAAGTACTGAGGGGATGTCAGGGGTAAGTTTTTCACACAGAGAGTGGTGGGTGTGTGGAGTGTGATGGAAGTGGATACTATAGGGTCTTTTAAGAGCCTTTTAGATAGGTACATGGAGCTTAGAAAAATAGAGCGCTATACGCTAGGGAAATTCTAGGCAATTTCTAGAGTAGGTTACATTGTTGGCACAACATTGTGAGTCCAAGGGCCTGTAATGTTCTGTATATTTCTATGTTTACATTATAAATACATGTTGCTACTGATGTACATTTTATTCCACATCTGTACTTCTAACTTCATTTTTATGTAATTATTTTTTCTGTATAATTGTCTATTTTTTTTGTTGCATGTCTCACCACACACCAGAGGAAATCCCTAATGCTTGAAAAATGTATATGGTGAATAAAGTTGATCTTCTAACCTTCCTGCTCCTGTGTGTAAGTTTGGGGAACAGCCCCTCCTCTTCCGTCTAGCTATACTTCTGGGCTCAACATCAAATTCAACAATTTCTGTTAACTGGCTTTTGTTAGGGAATGGGAACCAGTCTTCAGGAAATAAAAACTGGACACAATTTAAGGTGGCATCCTGATCTTCACCTTCCCTATGTAGTTCCAATGGGACAATAGATGATTGCTCCTGCTCTCAGCACACTGCAAAAGGTGTATCTCTGCCACTTAGTGCATAGGTCAAGTAGGGCGTTTCGTCTCATAACCTTTTGGGTGGTTGTATAATCATGGAGCCATCTTTCAGCACAAATAAAAGAGAAAAAATTTAGGTTGGATGGCGGGGTGGTGATGTGCCTCTACCAAAGGAGGTGTAAGGCACTCTTTCCCTCTGCTAGGCTGCAGGTCACCCTTGGACAAGGTGTAGCATCAGCTTAGCCCCCCCCCCCCCCCCAATCAGAGTCATGTGAAGCCATGGGAGCTCGTGGAGGATGGGCCTATGAGCTGCCGGTTCATATCGCAAGTCCAGGTTGTGCGACCACTGACGCCAAGCAGACAATCTCTGAAGAGTATTGATAATGCTGGAAGTCACCCGTCTTGTGAAGACACTGCCCAGAAGGCAATGGCAAACCACTTCTGTAGGAAAATTTGCCAAGAACAGTCATGGTCATAGAAAGACCTCGATCACTTACGTCATATGACATGGCACATGAAATTTTAGCTCAAGTCAAGTCACTTTTATTGTCATTTCAACCATAACTGCTGGTACAGTACATAGTAAAAATGAGTCAAAGTTTTTCGGGACCATGGTGTTACATGACACTAGTACAAAAACTAGAACAGTGCCGTCGGGCTTTTTGGAATGGACACCAGAATTGAATATTCAAAGGGGTTCTGCTAGTTGGGATGTGCTGCCATTGTAAAAAAATAATTCTGTAAATTTACCTGACTACATCCCAAATGATCCTATCAAGTAGCAATTGAAACTGTAGTTAATTGTTTATGTTGAAATTGTGTCAGGAGATTGAGATTCTCTTTGATCCGCCTGGACTCTTTGTCTCCTGTGGGTTTGCTGTGTAAATAAAGACTTATGTTTCCCAGTTACAGCTTCTGTGTGTCCGTGTTGTTCAGTTTTAGTCAGTCACAACAGCTTTCTCTTTGTATCAAAATCCAGTTAGTTCAGTTGCAGGTTATCCATCAGTAATATTAACTCAGGTTTTCTTCTCTCCACTAAGGCTGTCTAGCGTGCCATAAGACCATAAGACATAGGAGCAGAATTAGCCCATTCGACCTTTTGAGTCTGCCATCTTCACGGCTGATCTACTTCCATCTTAACCCCATTTCCTGCCTTCTCCCCATAACCTTTCATGCCCTGACTAACCAAGGACTTATCACCCTCTGCCTTAAATGCACCCAGTGACCTGGTCTCCAAAGCAGCTCGCGGCAATGAATTGCACAGATTTACTACCCTCAGGCTAAAGAAATTCCTCCTCGTCTCTGATCTAAATGTATGTCCCTCTAATTTGAGGCGGTGACCACTGGTCCTGGACTCCCTAATAAAAGGAAGCATCCTCTTAACATCCACTCTATCAATGAGAACCCCTCATTCTTCTAAACTGCAATGAATACAGGCCCAGAGTCTTCATTCACTGTTCATATGATAACCCTTTCACTCCTGGAATCGTTCTCATGGACCTCCTCCATGCTCTCTCCAATGTCAGCACATCCTTTCTTAAGCTAGTGTGTTGAAATAACTATTAAGTTTAGATTTGGAAGTCTCTGATCTCAACTACTCAACTAAGTAGTTTGTTCCATGTGTCAACAACCCACTGAGTAAAGAAATGCTTCCTGTTATTAGTCTGAAATCTCTCTTTAACCAGTCTCCACCTATGGCCCTGAGTCCTTGTTGATGGATTAATTTAAAGTAGCAGCGGCCATCCACCTTATTTGTGCCCTTAATGATTTTTTAAAAAATTATTTATTAAATTTTAGAAATTACAAGGAATAAATGTGATAATAAAATAGTAAGAAAAATAATGTTGACCCTCCCCCCTCCCCTTAACCCTCCCCCCCTTAACCCTTATCTAAAGAAAAGAAAGAAAGAAGAGAAAGATTGCCTGGATATCGGAGGACCCCCACATGCTCCATGGAGTTCAAAATAATTTTGATATTTATTTTTACTTTCCCCAATTACTATGATTTTATCTTCAAAGGACCTGTGTATTTAATCCTATCTTTTGTAAGTATGGGAGCCAAATTTTCAAAAATATATCATATTCATTTCTTAGATTATACGTAATTTTTTCAAATGGAATACAACTATGTATTTCATTATTCCAATGATCCATAGTTAAATATAAATCAGATTTCCAACTAACTGTGATAACTTTTTTGGCTACTGCCAATGCAATTTTTATAATTTTTTTCTGATACTTATTCAATTTAAGTTTCGGTATTGTCCCTTCAATGTCTCCTAATAAAAATAATAATGGACTATGTGGGAGTTGTACTCCAATAATTTGTTCCAATAAAAGTCTTAAATTTATCCAAAATGGTTGAATTTTAAAACAGGACCAGGTAGAATGTAAAAAAGTACCAATTTCTTGACTACATCGAAAACATTGGTCAGACATACTTAAATTAAATCTATTTATTTTCTGTGGTGTTATATATAATTGATGTGAAAAATTATATTGTATTAATCTAAGTCGAACATTTATTGTATTTCTCATACTATCAGAACATAATCTTGACCAATTTTTTCCATCAATTTTAACATTCAGATCAGATTCCCATTTTTGCCTTGATTTATGAATTCCTAACTTAATTGTTTGCTTTTGAATCAAATTATACATACAAGATATAAATTTTTTAATTTTTCCTTTCTGAATTAATATTTCTACTTCACTAGGTTTTGGCATCAACATTGTTTGTCCCAGCTTTTCTCGTAAATAGGCTTTTAATTGAAAATAACAGAAGAGTATTATTTGATATTTTATATTTATTTTTTAATTGATCAAATGACATCAATATACCTCCTTCAAAACAATCACCTATATATTTAATCCCCTTTTGGAACCAATTATGTAAAAGTTTATTATCCATTGTAAGAGGAATAAGCCTATTTTGAATTAAAGTTCTTTTTGCTAATAAAGATTTCTGTATCTCATCGTCCATATTTACCTTATTCCATAAATCAATCAAGTGTCTTAATATAGGAGATTCTTTTTTTTCCGTATCCATTTGGATTCCCATTTATATATAAAATCCTCTGGTATATTTTCTCCTATCTTATCTAATTCTATTTTAATCCATGCCGATTTTTCTTCATCAAAAAAAGATGCAATAAATCTAAGTTGATTTGCTTTATAATAATTCTTAAAATTTGGAAGTTGTAACCCCTCCCTTAATGATTTTGAACATGTCTGACATGTCTCCTCTCATACTAGGTATACTTAGGCCAAAAAGATTTAATTCTTTCAGTTTAGTCCTCTTGAAATGTATGCTAATATTGCATTCGCCTTCCTCCCTACTGATCAGCCTGCAAATTAAACTTTAGGGAATCCTGCACAAGGACACTAAAGTCCCTTTGCACCTTGGAGTTTTGTGTTTTCACCCCGTTTAGGAAACAGTCTATGCTTCTATTTTTTTCTACCGAAGTGCATGATCGTGTAATCCTAACATTGTATTCCATCTGCCACATCGTTGCCCATTCTCCTAATCTGCCTAAATCCTCCTGTAGCCTGTCTGCTTCGTCAACATTATCTGTCCCTCCATCTATCTTCGTATTGTCTGCAAACTTCGCCACAAAGTCATCAATTTCATCATCCAGGCATATCCAACAACTCTAATCTGCTCTCTTGTATTTTGCATCTTCCTTTTTTTCTAGAGCTGCTCTTATTAATCTGTCAACCAGATGGTGTCATGAAGAGTTTCACACCAATGACAATCCTGGCTTCTCCTTATCAGATATATTACACGCAATTGTTGAGCCACTGTGCCTTTCCCTCCAAAATCTTGCTTTTATTTGTCCCCAAAATTAAGCTTCAAGGAATCCTGTAAATTCATGCACGACAATGAATCTTAACCAGTATATGCACCATTCCCTCTAAGCTGTGCAAGCGCCCGGCCGCACGGTAACTGAAATGTTCTGACGCGTGGAACCTTTGTTGCTGCGCAGTTGGAGTTTTCTTTTATATAACCACAATATAATTCTGAAATTATGCTAATATAATTTTGAAATCTATGATAATATAATTGTGAAGTACCCTGTAATTATGTAACCAGAAATTTTCTAAATAATAAATATACCACAACCTTTGAAACATTTCAGGGCTTCAACATTTTCACGTTGTCAGTGTTTCAAATTACCACACTGTTACAATTTGTAACAGTAAACACAGAACGGAAATCGGTAACTCTCTGTTAATGAATTGCTGCTCTGCTAAATGCCGATGCCATGTAAAGTGTTAAAAATTTATGAAATGTGAAAGATTTTCTTTGTTATCCCTTCAATTAATAAATAAAATCAAAAGTAGGTGATTTTTTTTCAATTTTCATTCTAAATATTCAGAGCATGCATATTATAAAAGAAATTTTTAAAGAGCTCTGCAGCTTTCAGGCCATTAAAAAAAAAGTTACTGCTCAGAGCAATGGCTGGTCTGGCAGCTGTAAAAAAAAATTAGAGGGAACATTGAGGATAGATGCTGTACTTGGGTAATAAATATACTTTGAACTTCAAGGCAGTAAGCCTTGCTTCTTTATCTCTGCATTTTTTGGGTAGATTCTTATAAAGGCTCCATTTCATTTGGACCGCGTGAAGCTGCTTTCTTTACCAAGAAAGCAAATGGGTTATTCGATTTCCATGATCTTCTTTCTTAAAAGAATTTGAAATTCCCAAATTCCCAGCAGTTTTTTTTCCCCCCACGGTCTCATTTCTGGAAAAGTTGCATTCTGGAATAAACACAGACTACTAACACCAATATGAGTGGATTGAATCAAACCCAAAGATTTTTTTTTAATATACCTGTACTGACTAATACTAACTTGCAGATAGTTGAGCTTCAGATGTTGCAATTAGGGCCAGTATGAATAGAGATCTCACTGAAAAGTTGTATTCTGATAACTTGTTTATTCCATCTGACATAAATGCATTTTTGTCTCCCTTTGAAAAAGACAGAACATATCAGAGACATTTCCCATTGTCTGGAAGTTTATACAATCTGCAAAAGTTTAAAAACAATCAGACATTCTTTAGAATCCTACCTTATCATATAAGACAACATTCTAAAGTGGTATATGCATTTCTGGGTTAATAATTTATAAGATAGCACTAAATTCCTTCCGGGACAGATAACCCTAGACATCAAGTTCCAAAGAAATCCCAGGAAGAGGCATTCAGCAGAGTTTTTAGCTTTACTCCCTAGTGTCCCCACATAATTTCAAGCTCAAAATGCACCTGTGCTCTTCGTCCCACTTCTTTTGCCAGCAGGCTTCACCCCAAATGGTGAACCCGTACATCATGTTCACGACTTCTGAACCATTTGGACGTCTTCCTCTTCATCTCCGTAACTATTTAGTGAAAATTGTTGCTGTGTCAATGTCCACTCACTCACTGAAATCTAACTCTCTCTTACAGAGTTGCAACATTCTGTTTAGTAGGAATAACACCAACATCTGATTTAATCCACTTCGCAAGGTGGTTCGTTGGTGTTTGGAGAACAGCCCACTATTTTAGAGACATTAAATGTCAATGCTCTTACAACTCCCTATGCCTCCTTCTTGACTATGTAAACATTGTGTGTCGGGGGGCCCATTGTTTCACAGCTAGTTATCAACATTCCTTCTTTTGGAGACTTCCCCTAACCTCATAGTCTTGCAAACAGACAAAATCCCCATGTGGCCTCCACATCGGTGAGAGCCAGCAAAAATTTGGGGATCACTCCATCGAGCACCTCGGCTCCATCCGCCACAAGCAGGACTTCCATTTCCTGCCTGGCAATTGCTTCCACATTGAACAGCTTTCCTTTGACACTATTTATTTCCACTGAGTGTCATGTGAAATGGGATAGGTCCAAACTATGAAAAGAAAAACAAAATTCTAAATTTTGTCAGCAAAAGAGGAACAGTTTGAAAAAAGCATTATGCAGCAAGTGGTGAGAAATTGTAGTGATTTGTATATCCTTGCACACAATACACAAGGGGAACTACATGGATACTTTAAGGTAATGTTATTTATTCCTAGAGGGAATTAAAGAGAAATGCAGGTAGGTTATGGTTGTATTGTATTGCGCATTAGTGAAACAATGAGCTAGAAAACTACAATATTCGTCATTTTGTTTAAGAAAGGTTACAATGCAGTGGAAACAGCTCAGACCAGATTACTGAATGGTCAGATATGACAGATGTTTCCGGAATGTGAATACAAAAGTGGTCTGCTTCCTGCAAATGTCACTTCTCTCTGGTGCCATCTCATTTTACTTTTTGTGTGTTACCTGCCCTATATGCACACAATGCTGCTGAAAGCAAGATTTTCGTTGCACCTGTACCTCACTGTACCTGCTCGCCTGACTTGCAAAGATGCCCGAGTGTATGTTTGTATCTGCTGGAATTTGAAGAATGAGAGGATATCTGATTAAAACACAAGATTCTTAGAGAGCTTAAAAGATAGGGTATGGAGAGGATGTATTGTCTTGCGGTAGAATTTGGAACCTCAGTAATGAGGCAGTATTAGTTGTTGCATTATAATGTGGGTCCCTCTAGGAAAAAAGTTCAAAATCAAAATAAATTTATTATCACAGTACACGACTGTCACCGTATTCTATCCTGAGATTCATTTTCTTGCAGTGTCACAAAGAAACACAATGAAAAACTGCACATAAAAACAGACAAACAACCAATGTGCAAGAGAACACATTGTACAAATAGATTCTAGATTGGGTGTTGTGTGATGAAATGGAATTGATTTAGAGAGCTTAAGGTAAAAGAACCCTTGGGGGAAGTGATCGTCATGTGATTGAATTCACCCTGAAATTTGAGCAGGAGAAGCTAAAGTCAGATGTATCAGTATTACAGTGGAGTAAAGGGAATTACAGAGACATGAAAGAGGAGCTAAACAGAATTGATTGGAAAAGAACATGGCAGGGATGACGACAGAGCAGCAATGACTGGAATTTCTGGAAGCAATTCAGAAGACACAGGATATATACATCCCAAAGAGGAAGAAGTATTCTGAAGGCAAGATGACACAACCGTGGCTAACAAGAGAAGTCAAAGCCAACATAAAAGCCAAAGGGAGGGCGTATAATAGAGCAAAAATTAGTAGAAAGTTAGGAGATAGGGAAGCTTTTAAATACCAACAGAAGGCATCTAAAAAGTCATTAAGAAAGTAAAAAATGAAATCAAAAGTAAGCTAGCCAATAATATTAAAGAGGATACCAAAAGTTTCTTCAGATACGTAAAGTGCAAAAGAGATGCAAGAGTGGATATCAGACTGCTGGAAAATGACGCTGGAGAGGTAGTAATGATGGAGAAGAAAATGGTGAACAAACTGAATAAGTATTTTGCATCAGTCTTCATGGTGGAAGACACTGGCAGTGTGGTGGTAGTTCCAGTGTCAGGGGTCATAAGGAGTGTGAAGTTACCATTTCTAGAGAGAAGGCTCTTGGGAAACTGAAAGGTCTGAAGGTAGATATGGCACCTGGACTCAGACACAGTTCTGAAAGAGGTGGCTGAAGAGATTGTGGTGGCATAAGTAATGATCTTCCAAGATTTACTAGATTCTGGAATGGTTCTAGAAGACTGGAAAATTGCAAATGTCACTCTGTTCTTGATGAAGAGAGAGAGGCAGAAGAAAGGAAACTATAGGCCAGTTACACACACGCAAAATGCTGGTGGAACACAGCAGGCCAGGCAGCATCTATAGGAGAAGTACTGTCGACGTTTTGGGCCGAGACCCTTCATCAGGACTAACTGAAAGGAAAGATAGTGAGAGATTTGAAAGTAGTGGGGGGAGGGGGAAATGCAAAATGATAGGAGAAGACCGGAGGGGGTGGGATGAAGCTAAGAGCTAGAAAGGTGATAGGTGAAAGTGATACAGAGCTGGAGAAGGGAAAGTATCATGGGACGGGAGGCCTCGGGAGAAAGAAAGGTGGGGGGGGGGGGAAGCACCAGAGGGAGATGGAGAACAGGCAAACAACTAAATATGTCAGGGATGGGGTAAGAATGGGAGGAGGGGCATTAACAGAAGTTAGAGAAGTCAATGTTCATGCCATCAGGTTGGAGGCTACCCAACCGGTATATAAGGTGTTGTTCCTCCAACCTGAGTTTGGATTCACTTTGACAGTAGAGGAGGCCATGGATAGACATATCAGAATGGGAATGGGACGTGGAATTAAAATGTGTGGCCACTGGGAGATCCTGCTTTTTCTGGCGGACCGAGCGTAGGTGTTCAGCGAAACGGTCTCCCAGTCTGCGTCAGGTCTCACCAATATATAAAAGGCCATACTGGGAGCACCGGATGCAGTATACCACACCAGCCGACTCTCAGGTGAAGTGTCGCCTCACCTGGAAGGACTGTCTGGGGCCCTGAATAGTGGTGAGGGAGGAAGTGTAAGGGCAGGTGTAGCACTTGTTCCGTTTACAAGGATAAGTGCCAGGAGGGAGATCGGTGGGTAGGGATGGGGGGGACGAGTGGACAAGGGAGTCGCGTAGGGAGTGATCCCTGCGAAAAGCAGAAAGGGGGGGGGGGGGGAAAGATGTGCTTGGTAGTATAGGCCAGTTAGTCTGACTTCAGTGGTTCAGAAGATGTTGCTAATCTCCTGAATTACCCCAGATTATGGTATGATCCCATTGGAAGACAGAACATGTGCTACCAGCATCCGGGGGGGGGGGGGGGGGGGGTGGGGGAGGGGAGAGAGAGAGAGAGAGAGAGAGAGAGAGAAAATGATGGAACCGATTGCTGAAGATGTGCTCACTAAGAATGTGGCAGCTTTAGAGAGAGTGCAGAGGAGATTTACCAGGACAGCATGCCTTCTGAGGATAGATTGAGCAAGTTGGGGCTTTTCTCTTTGGAGAGAAAGAGGGTGAGAGGTGACTTGATAGGAGTGCCCAAGATGATAAGAAGCACGGATCCAAAGTACAACAGAAGCCTTTTCCAGAGCAGAAATGGCTAATACGAGAGAGCATTGTTTTACGGTGATTGGAGGAAAGCATAGCAGGATGTCAGAGTTAAGTTATTCTACACAAAGAGTGGTGGGTGTGTGGAATGCACTGCCAGGGTTGATGGAAGAGGCAGATACATTAGGGACATTTTAGAGACTCTTTGATAGGTACGTGAATGATAGAAAAATGGATGGCTGTGTTGGAGGGAAGGGTTAGATCGATCTTAGAATAGGTTAAAAGGTCAGCACAACATGATGGACTGAAGGGCCTATACTGTGCTCTAATGTTCTATGTTCTAAGGTAGATATGGAAAGGATGTTTCCCTAGCTTAGGAGTGTAGAATGTAGGTGGCCAGTCCACAAACTAAAAGGTAGCACTATTAGTAACAAAATGAAGGGAAATTTCCTCACTCGTATGGTAGTGGATCTTAAGAATTCTCTTCCCCAGATAGCTGCCGGTGGTTATAAATATAAAATGGCACGGAGTAATTGGGAAGTTCAACCAATTTCAAAAGTGTAACTTAGAGCATAGAACAGTCAAGTACAGGAGCAAATTCCTTGGCCAGCGATGACTGTGTTGAGCATGTTAAGCAGCATGGTAGCGTAATGGTTAGCACAACGCTTTACAGTACAGGTGACCTGGGTTCAATTCCCACTGCTGCCTGTAAGGAGTTTGTATGTTTGCTCAGCCACTGTATGTGTTTCCTCTGGGTGCTCCCGGTTGGTAGTTTAATTGGTCATTGTAAATTGTCCTGTGATTAGTCTAGGATTAAATCGGGGAACAGCTGGGGGGTGCGGCTCGTAGGTCCTGAAGGACCTATTCTGCACTATAGCTCAATAAATACAAGATACAGCAATAAACTACCCACGTCTGACTGCAGGACCCTCCATTCCCCACATAGCTATGTCTTGAATGCCACTGTTGTATCTGCTTCCACTAGCATCCCTGGCAGCACGTTCTAGGTACTTAGGTACAGTATATAAATGAAAATTTGCATCTCACATCCCCTTTTCACATCCCCTTTTAAACTTTCCCCCTCTCACCTTAAACCATAACCTCTAGTGTTCAGTATTCCTATTCTGGGACAGAGATTCTGGCTGTCTAGACCACAAGACCATAAGACATAGGAGCAGAATTAGGCCATTCAGCCCATCGAGTCAATCATGGCTGATACTGAATCCCACTCAACCCATACACCTGCCTTCTCTCCATATCCTCTGATGTCCTGACCAATCGGGAAACTATCAGCTTTCACCTTATATATACTCACAAACATGGCTTTCACCAGAGTCTGTGGCAGAGCATTCCACAGATTCGCTACTCACTAGCTAAAAAAAATCCTCCTTACCTCTGTTCTGAAAGGTCGCCCATCAATTCTGAGGCTATGCCTATGGTGGATACCCCCACCATAGGAAATATCCTCTCCCCATCCACCCTATCTAGTCCTTTCAACATTCGGTGGGTTACAATGAGATCCCCTCGCATCCTTCTAAATTCCATTGAGTGCAGGCCCAAAGTTGCCAAATGTTTCCAATATGCTAACCCCTTCATTCCCAGAATTATCCTTGTAAACCTCCTCTGGATTCTTTCCAATGATAACACATCCTTTCTGAGATATGGGGCCCAAAACTGTTGACAATTCTCTAAGTGTTGGCTGACCAGTGTCTAATAAAGCATTATCTCCTTGCTTTTATGTTCTATTCCCCTTGAAATAAATTGCATTTGCCCTCTTGGAGTCTTGCACAAGGAATCCTAAGCCCCTCTGCACCTCTGATGTTTGAACCTTCTCCCCATTTAGATAATAGTCCGCACTATTGTTCCTTTTACCAAAATGCATTATCATTCATTTACCAGCAGTGTTTTCCATCTGCCATTTTTCATTTCCCCATTCTTCCAATTTCTCTAAGTCCTGCTACAATCGCATTGTTTCCTCAGCACTACCATTGGTGAACATTGTGTAAAGTTACGGTCCCAATACTGACCCCTGAAGAACACCACCCTGAGGCAGCCAACCAGAAAAAGCCCCCTTTATTTCCACTCGCTACCCGCTGCATGTCAGCCATTTCTCTATCCATGGCAGTATCATTCCTATAACACCATAGGATTTTATCTTGTTAAGCAGCCTCATGTGTGGCACCTTATCAAATGCCTTCTGAAAATTCAAGTAAATGACATCCACAGCCTCTCATTTGTCCACCCTGCTTGTTACTTCCTTGAAGAACTGTAAAAGATTTGTCAGGCAAGATTTCCCTTGACAGAAACCATGTTGACTTTGACTTATTTTATCATTAGTCTCCAAATACTCCAAAACCTCATCCTTAATAATAGACTCCAACTCTTTCCCAACCACTGCGGTTAGGCTAAATGACCTATAATTTCCTTTCTTTTGCCTTCCTCCCTTCTTTAAGAGTGGAAGTGACATTTGCAATCTTCCAGTCCTCTGGGACCATGCCAGAGTCAAGTGATTCTTGAAAGATCATGACCAATGCATCCGTTATCTCTTCAGCAACCTCTCTCAGAACTCTGGGGTGTAGTCCACCTGGTCCAGGTGACTTATCCACCTTAAGACCTTTGAGTTTGTCTGGCACTTTTTCCTTTGTAATAGCAATGGCACACACTCCTGTTCCCTGACACTCACGGACTTCAGGCACACAGCTAGTGTCTTCCACAGTTGCAGATTACCCATTAAGTTCATTTGCCATTTTTTTGTCCCCCATTAATATCTCACCTGCATCATTTTCCAGTGGTCCAATATCACCTCTCACCTCCATTTTACTCTTTATATACGGTAGCTGAGAAAGCTTTTAGTATCCTGATTTATATGCCCTATCAATGCCTCTGATAATTTAATAAACTTGTGTCATTCAGCCTGCATTCAGTCCCCAACGCTCCAGCGAAAGCAATCCATAACAAGCCATCATCTGGGAATTATTATTTTTATTTAAATTTAAGTATTTAAATTCACAGCTTGTGATGGTAATATTTAAATTACATAGTTTTCAATCAGTTTTTAATTGCATTGCATCACATTTTACTATTTAATCCATTTACAGTGTGCAAAATGCTTAGGCAAACACTCTCTCTATATGCCTAAGACTTTTGCACAGTACTGTAAATCTAAACAATGCTTAAAATATGAAAAGACTATAATAAATATTTAACCAAACCATCAACCCAATCAGTACATGTTTACCGTGTTTTGTTTAATGCCCATGGCATCTGCTTTCCTTCATATTCTGATATTTGGGAGTCAGACCTTACAAACTTATATTCTCTTTCTTTTCTTTTTTTTTTAAAAAAGGTCTTGGACAGGGTCCTCCTCTCGATATGCTTTCCCATTGCAGTTTGTCTTTGCCAGTTCCGCTTGCACGTGCTATGAGGCAGTAGGTGAAAACTCAATTATATTTGACCCACTGAAACGTGACAGTTTGAACGTGACAGTTTGAATATTGGTGCACGGTAGCATGACTTCAATGGTGAGGCATGCTCCCTCAAAGAGCTGTTATGAACAATGGAAGATTATTTTGGTTTATGTTGATGCAGAAGACATTTAATTTGCTAATAACACTCATGCTGATATGAAGTCAAATGTAATGTGACCGGGTGATGTGACCCTAGAGTGTATTGAAGCGACAGGTCCCAATGTTTGGATGACTTAAGCATCGAACCAGATTGAAAAGGTCAGGTTGTCAGGACCAGAGGCAAGGGTCGAGCCGGTTCAGCTCATTGCCCTGCGACATTTACCCTGCTCTGCACTGAACTGGGGCTGTGGCCTTCTCCAGCTGCACTGATGCCTGGCTTCGTGTCTGCGGACTCACTTGATAAAACTTCAGTTCTGAATGCTATTTGCTTACTTTTATAGTTTGCACGATTTATTTTTTTGTTTCTCTGCACAGTGGGTCTTTTTTAAATGGATTCTTCTGGGTTTCGTTGTTTTGTGACTGCCTCTAAGGAAATACATATCAAGGTTATATAAGGTACTAGATATAGTTTGATAATAAACTTCGAACTTTGAATTCTGTCATTTGGAAGCTGTTCATCCGTGTGAAATTATGTAAGGACTGTTTTTGAATATCTGCCTTTGCATTTTCTGCATAGGTATAAGGTGACTGAATGCTTGCCTCTGACCCTGTCTCTTGCTGATGTTCTGTGCTCTTTTCTAAAAGAAGGGGCGAAAAGAAAGACAAGAGAGCTTGTTGGTGGTGATCCTAATCGCAGAAGATATGGATTGAAGTCACTTTCCGGATATTTTTGTACAACAGCGCCTTCCCCGTTACTCTCTCTCAGGTGGGCAGAAATGGATCGAATGGCACAACTTTCATTGAGAACGGGGTCGGGAAGTGGGTGACATATCACACTGACCTGGCCACCAAATAAAGCTACCGTACTTAAACAAATCTGATTATTATCAAATTGCTTATTATGGTGCCAAGTTTCCTAAAGAGATCCTTTTGGGATGTTGTGAAAAGAATTTGAAAGGCATTATATAAATTCAAGTTTAAATTCCTTACTTAAAAACTGCAGAATTAGTTCTGGGTGTGGTACAAACAGCCTGCCACTGAGTTCCGTGCCAACGTGTAGCCAAACCTTGTTGGGTGTCATTGCAGGGAGGATAATCTCATATGCCCTTGAGAACTCCAGGGTGACACATACCATGGAAACACCAAAACAAAGCATAACAATTGACAGTCATTATTCAATTGTCTCAATTCCCTGAGCGATGTTTCAACCTTCAGAGTCAGGACTGCAGTGTCTCCATAAACTGTGGAGCTGAAACTGACTTTTTGGATTAGCGACGCACCACCTCTGCTTAATTGATTTCAAAATATGGAGGTAGCCTAACAGTCTCTAGGTTAAAAGCTATTGGTAGCCATTTTTAAAAAATGCTTCCAGATTGCTTTATGTCACTATACAGCCACAGCTCCAAGTGCTTCAGAGAGTTTGACCCAGTATCCACAAATCTTCATGAGTAACCACAAGGGGGCAGTCATTGAAAGGAATTAAAATAGGCTCCATTTGAGGATGTAGTTTTCAGTACTAACTTAGTAAAAACACACAACTTCTGACCTGCTGTTCAAAATTGGTCTAGAGAGTACTGCACTTTACTCATTCTGTCCTCTAGTGAAAACCTATTGAGAGGAGTTTAAAATATCTATATTTTTTTACCTCTTGAAATACGTTGACTAGGCACTCACTTAATATCTTGGCAGAAGCAAAGCACATTTTTTCTGAGAACTTGTTCAACAGCACCCATATTGATATTTTCTTTCTGCCTTGATTTGTGTGGCTATCACGAGGAAATCTGCAGATGCTGGAAATTCAAACAACAACACACACAAAATGCTGGTGGAACACAGCAGGCCAGGCAGCATCTATAAGGAGAAGCACTGTCAACGTTTCGGGCCAAGACCCTTCGTCAGGACTAACTGAAAGGAGAGATACTAAGAGATTTGAAAGTAGTGGGGGGAGGGGGAAGTGCGAAATGATAGGAGAAGACCGGAGGGGGTGGAATGAAGTTAAGAGCTGGAAAGGTGATTGGCGAAAGTGATACAGAGCTGGAGAAGGGAAAGGATCATGGGATGGGAGGCCTAGGGAGAAAGAAAGGGGAGGGAGGGAAAGCACCAGAGGGAGATGGAGAACAGGCAGGGTGATGGGCAGAGAGAGAGAAAAAAAAAACAAACAACTAAATATGTCAGGGATGGGGTAAGAAGGGGAGGAGGGGCATTAATGGAAGTTAGGGAAGTCAATGTTCATGCCATCAGGTTGGAGGCTACCCAGCCGGTATATAAGGTGTTGCTCCTCCAACCTGAGTGTGGATTCATCTTGACAGTAGATCTCTGAGGATCTTTCCTGGGCCCAGCTTATCACTGCAGTTATAAAGAAGGCATGACAGCGGCTATATTTCATTAGGAGTCTGAGGAGATTTGGCATGTCACCAAAGACACTTGCAAATTTCTACAGATGTACCATGGAGACTGTTCATCACCCTCTGGTATGGGGGAGGGTGGTGGGGAACACTGCACAGGATCAAAATAAGCTGCAGAAAGTTGTATACTCAGTCAGCTCCATCATGGGCACTAAATTCCCCAGCATCCGGGACATCTTCAAGGAGCGATGCCTCAAGAGGCGGCATCCATCATTAAGGACCCCCATCACCAAGAACATGATCTCGTCTCATTGCTACCATCAGGGAAGAGGTACAGGATCCTGAATGCACACACTCAACAAATCAGGAATGGCGTCTTCCCCTCTGCCATCCAATTTCTGAATGGACATTGAGAACATTACCTCACTACATTTCTCCCCCTCTCTTGGCACTATTGATTTAATTTAACTTTTTAAGTATATGTGCTTGCTGTAATTTACACTTCTTTTATTATTAGATATTGCAATATATTGCAGATGCCTATCAACAAATTTCACGACATATGCCTGTGATATTAAACCTGATTCTGATTTGAACGCAGGGATGAACATTGTAGTACAAGAGATGGTAGACCAGGTCATTTTGTATGATTTTGAAAGACGTTTTGTATGATCACCTTTTCAGATCCAGTCCAACATTTAATAGCCCAGCAACTGGCAAAGTCTGGATCTGCCATCCCTTTGATTTCAATGTAGACTGAGGATAAGACAGCAACATGGAATAATTCTGTAATATTAAATATTAAAAGTATTGTGTTTGATGTTTTACAGTCCTTTGCAAAGCTCTTAGACACATATATATAATTAAAGTACCTCAGACCTTTGCTCAACACAATACTGTATTTGTCAACATGGAGCAGGGAGTGAAGTTGTAAAATGGTGAAAGCAAAGGTTGTTGGTTATGGCGAGGGTGGAGAGCTGTGGGAGGAGCACGTGACAGGAGGCAGAGAAGGAATTCCAGGGAGGAGGGTTGGCATGGGTGCAGAGACACCAGGCAAGGTCATTTGATTCCAAACAATTGGTTTATTGATCATTAGAGAATGTCTCTTTTGGTGCCTCCCGCTCCCCCCTTCTTTTCCCAGCCTTGATTCCCCCCTCTCTGTTCCCTTCCCACTGCCAGTCCACAATAGAGACCCATATCAGATCACTCACATATGTCATGAAATTTGTTTTTCTTTCAGCAGCAGCACAGTGCAATACATATAATTGCTATTGTACTATTCAGATGTCTGAGGGACCCTCACTATATATACAGTAGGTGCCTCAGACTTTTACACAGTCCTGTATGCTGATTTTATGTGTTTTACTTATAATACTCATGATCAGCAGTAGATTTGACTTCGTTATAACGTACTATACCCACGGGGTCAAATTCAAAGACTCAAAGCACATTTATTAGCAAAGAGCAAACATAAGGAAATCTGCAGATGCTGGAAATTCAAACAACAACACACACAAAAGGCTGGTGGAACACAGCAGGCCAGGCAGCATCTATAGGGAGAAGCGCTGTCGACGTTTCGGGCCGAGACCCTTCAGTACGTCTGCACTGTGCTACCCTGAGGTCCGTCTTCCCACAGACAGCCACGAAACAAAGAAACACCATGGAACCCCTTCAAAGAAAAAAAAAATCAACCCCCCCCAAATGCAAAGAACAAATTGTGCAAATGGCAGAAGTAACAAGCGAGAAGCAAAGAATATGAAAGCACTAACCCAGGTGTATTGAGTACAGCTGAGTTTAGTTCGATATAGCGCTGTGTTGCTCGTTATTTGCAGGCTGCCCTGATCAAGATCGCACAAAATGGCAGCACAAAGAGGAATGACCAGAAACACATCATCGCGTGAACTACAGAATCCAATCTACAAACTGCGTTGATCAGGCTATTCCCAAGACCCAGGACTCCAAGACACAATCCTCCAACAGCACCAAGAGGGACAGAGAAACCATTTGAACAGAGGGGCCTTCCTCTGCGAGCAGCAAGTGAGAAAGAGAGACCGACACATGCAGACATCTTCCTCCGGTAGCAGCGAGCGAGAGGCTGGTAGATGGTGCTGAACATTCACCCGCCATCCGCTCTCATCCTCGATGATCTCAATCTTCCTCGATGCTTTAGCCAGTGAGATCGGTGAAAAGTGGAGTCGATCATGGTCTCGCACCCAGTCTCCGGGCTTCTTAGCCTCGAGGCTGCACGTTTCGCTCGAAACCTCACCGAACTCCCTCGGAGACAGCAGAGCGCCAGATCGCTCAATTGGCCTGAAAACACACCCACCAAAATGTAGATCACCCAGCTCCAACAGTAGCAGAACCGCACTTGGAAAAAAAAAAGACATCAAAGAAATAGTTTTGTGAACTGTCTGGAGAATGTGGCCCTTGGTCGTGTTGGTCACTGGCCCCATCTTCTTCCTTCAAATGGAGCTATACCTACCTTTCAGTTGATTCATGTGGTTCAGAAGCACCTCCGCCTGTTAGATGCTCCATCTCAATCTGCTAAGAGTGTGACTAATGCCTGTTAAGCATGTAGGTAGGAGCAGTCATAATGTGATTGGATTTTGCATTCACTTTGGGGAATGAAGAATGGCTCTAAGAATAGTATTTGAAGATTAAGTAAGACCAATTATGGGTATGCAGACAGAGTCAGCAAAAGGGAATTGGCAAACTGGATTAAGGGATGAGTCAATTTGGTGCAGTGGAAGATATTTAAGGAAATCTTTCAAAGTATGTGTAGTATACATTTCAACAAGTAGGAAGAGTCCCAAGTGGAGAAACTAAAATAATTTTTAAAGATAATATCCAATGTAAAGTAGAGGAACATAATTTTGTTAGCACAAGAAATTTTGCAGATGCTGGAAATCCAAAGCCAAATGCACAAAATGCTGGAGGAACTCAGCAGGTCAGGCGGCATCTATGGAAATGAATAGTCGACGTTTTATGTCAAAACCCTTCTTCAGAACTGGAAAGGAAGGGAGAAGCCACCAGATTGAAAAGGCATGGGAGGGGAAAGAAGATAGCTAAAAATGATAGGTGAAGCCAGGTGGGTGGGAAAGGTAAAGGGCTGGAGAGGAAGGAATCTGATAGGAGGGGAAAGTGGACCAGAGGAGAAAGGAAAGAAGGAGGGGACTGAGGGGAGGTGACAGGCAGGCGAGAAGATGTAAGGATGGGGAATAGAAGAAAAGAGGAGGGAGAAGGTATTTTTTATTACCAGAAGGAGGGATCAATATTCACACCATCAGGTTGGAGGCTACCCAAATGGAAATTAAGTTGTTGCTCCTCCACTCTGAGGGTGGCCTCATCGTGGCATGAGGGGGCCATGGACTGTCATGTTGGAATGTGAATTTGAATTAAAATGTTGGGCTACTGGGAAGTTCTGATTTTGGCAGAGAGACCGGAGCCGCTTAATGAAGCGGTCCCCCAATTTGCGACGAGCCTCACCAATACAGAGAAAGCCACACTGGGAGCACCAGGTACAATAAACAACCCCAGCAGATATGCAGGTGAAATGTTGCCTCATGTGGAAGGACTGTTTGGGCTCCTAACGGTGAAGGAGGAGATAAATAGGCAGGTGTAGCACTTTGGCCACTGCAGAGATAAGTGTTGGGAGGGAGATTAGTGGGGAAGGAAGAATGGACAAGGAAATCATGGATGGAGTGATTCCTGCAGAGAGCAGAGAGTGTGGGAGGTGAAGATGTGTTTAATGGTAGGATCCCTTTAGATATGGCAGAAGTTGCAGAGAATAATGTGGGATGTGGAGGCTCGTGGGGTAGTAGGTAAGGACATACATTGGAAGATGGGGTGAGCATGAATGTCTGAGATCATCAGACATTCCTCCATCAGTAGTGGAGGAAGGGAAACCACCTTCTTTGAAAGAGGACAGATCTGATGTCCTGGAAAGGAATGTTGCATCTTGGGAACAGATGCGGCAGAGATGAAGGAACTGAGAAAGGGGAATGACATTCTTACAGGAAACAGGTACAGTCAAGGCATCCGTAAGAATCAGTAAATTTATAAAAGATGTTGGTTGACAGTTTCACCAGGGATGGAGACAGATTGAGAAAAGGCAAAAAGGTGTCAGAAATGGACAAAATGAATTTAAGGGCAGGGTGGAAGTTGGAGGCAAAGTTGATGAAATTGATGAGCTCAGCATGGGTGCAGGAAGCAGCACCAATGCAGCTGTTGATGTAGCAGAGGAAGAGTTGGGGAATATTACCAGGGAAGGCTTGGAACATGAACTGTACTACGCAGCCAATGAAAAGGCAGGCCTAGCAGGGGTCCCATGTAGGTGCCTATGGCTGCCCTTTGAGCCTAGTGGAAGTAGGAGGAACTGAAAGAGAAATTGTTGAGGGTGAGAACCAGTTCTGCCAGATGGAAGAAGGTGATGGTGGAGGGGAACTGGATGGTTGTTCTGTTGTGAAAGAAGCAGCGAGCTTTCAGGAAATTTTGAAGTGTACAGGAACTGGACATCCATGGTGAAAATGAGGCGGTCAGGGCCAGGGAGTTGAAGTGATCGAGAGCATGAGAAGTGTCGTGGATGTAGGTGGGAAGGAAATGAACCAATTTTGTTAAGCTGGGAGACAGATAAGGATATCAGATAAATGTTTGAAAAAAATAACTAGAAGACCAGTAACACACACAAAATGCCAGAGGAACACATCAAGTCAGGTAACATCTATGGAGAGGAATGAAGGGGTGGGCCTTTCATCAGGACAAATTAAATAATTTGAATATGAGACAAAACTAGCTAGAAAGAAGATATTTAATAAAGGCAATAACATTGATCGTATAGAAAGTGAGTGTGGGAAATTAATAATGGAAATATGAGGACTAAGATAAATTATGCATAATAATTTTTCGCAGAAGAGGATACAAGTGCCAATGACATCCTAGAAGTTGCTGTAAACTTGCTGTTGCAAGGGAGGAAGTGACTCAGAAATATTGTAATCTCCAGCGGAGTGGTACTGATCAGGTTGTTGGAGTTGCAGTTTATTTTCGTGATTGTCTTTAATTCCTTTTCAAATGCCTTGTTGAAATTGAGTTCTGGCATATTGATGAGTTTCCCCTATCTCCACAGCACGAACTGCTTCCTCAAAAATGAAGCCATTAGATTGACATCTCTTTCACAAACCCTGTTATTTTCCCCCGGAGAAACTTCAAAGAAATATTAACAAAAGGACTGCAGAATAACTCAAGAATTTGAGATCATCGTTTTGGGATTAGTGAGAACATTAGAAATTTCCTTAGGATACAGAAAAGTGCTCTGAAAGACTGAGAATGAGAAAAGATGTAGTCTTGTACTGTTTGAAGAATGAATCTTTACAATAATACAGTATGTATTAATAATACAGGTTTATTTTTAATGTTAAATAACTAAGTTTCAGACAGGGATGGGGAAAAATGATTTGCATCATAATTGCTGAATGAAATGGTTTGAAGTTCATTTTGGGATGTCCAAGTTTGAAGTTGGAGGAGAAAACTAATCTTAAATGATTAGTAGATTTTTTGGCAGAAGGCAAATTGAGTAGATCTTGGGGGGAAAAAACAGATTTTCCCCCCCAAAAAGTATACAGTTTTGAGCAGAGGTGAAATTGGCTTTGATGTTGGTCGTGGTGAAAGGATTGGTTTGCCTGCATCCTTGTGCTGTGAGTGATGCAGATGCTAAAACATTGTAATGGCAATTTTGAACACACTGGGATTTGTAAGGTCAGCAATAGAAGATTTAAGAGCAGCTTGCAAAACTGACTTATTGAGTTATAATGGAAGTACTACATCTATTGTTTGTTATTCTTTCTAGATGGGGAAGCCATCATTTTTTCATACATTAGACATCTGCAGATAACACGTCATGATATAGCTTCATTTTGAACTACTTCACCTTTTCAATTGACTGAGTCGGGTTCAATCCCGACTTCCAATGCTGTCCTTATGTTTCCCTATCGGCACTTCTCCTCCAAGTGCCCTGGTTTTAATCAAAAGTGTCAAAGATATGCTGGTTCACACGTTAATTGGTTATGGGAATGGGATTGATAGTTGTCTTCTGAGAGCCAACCCAGACTCTAGGCCAAATAATGCCTCTGTGTTGTGACTATTATGAGGAAGAGCATTCACAAATGGACCCAGTTTTTGGCTTAAAAATTCGACAGTACAAAAGAACAGATGTTTTCTGTATTATTTATATTTTTCAAAGACCAGCCCGAAGGTGAGAATCTATTTAATGTTAATTTTGTTTCTCCAAATCTAACTTGTTATTTTGAGGGAATTTCTTCAATCGGTCTTCTGACCCATTTTAGGATGTTTCAGCTTCTGCAGTAATCTGTGCTACTCATCCATTTTTGATCTATGTTCCACACATTAAAGAAAATCTCACAAGGAAATTTCACTCTAAAAGGATTAAGTAATTGATCACATTTCAGACGAGAGGCAAGTCATGAAAAATGGTCGAGTCAGAGTTGATGAGAGCAATTTGTAAAAATGAAAAACAACTTATTTCAAATTTTGGTCTGGCATCAGAAACATCCAGTGTGTTTATAGCTTCCTTTTGTTTATCCTGTGCTTTCAGTACTTGAAAATTTTTTGTGCTGTGTCTATGGATAATGGAATATTGCAAAGGTGACTACGTACTGAGAGGAATTGAGGGCCAGGCTGTTCAGAGAGGGGAAGGTTATTGTTGTGTAGACTGAGCTAACAAAGGGATGCCGAAATTGAGTGGAAATGAGGGAAGATAGGGCAAATTTAGGGAGAGCAGAAAAAAATATATTGTACAGCAAATCATAAAAATGAAAGATATATAAACTGCCTTAAACAGAAATGAGATTCGCGGTTAATATTTTGCTGCATTGCCCATTGTCTGGGAATACTCAAGCTGGCAGCATTAGTGCAGAGAGAAACAGAATTTATATTTCAGTTCAACAGCCTTTCTTCATAACAGGAAAATGTTAGAATTCACAGATGTATTGTGTTGTCGACACAGGAGAGATCAGAATCAGATTTAATATCACCAGCATATGTTGTGAAATTTGTTAACTTTGTGGCAGCAGTACAATGAAATACACGATAAATAAATATAGAGAAAAAATCCAGTTACATTAAATATATATTGCCTATTAAGTAGTTAAGTTAAAAAGTGTTTGTGGGTTCAACATCCGTTTAGAAGTTAGATGGTAGAGGGGAAGAAGCTGTCTCTGAATCACTGAGTGTGTGCCTTCGGGCTTCTGTATCTCCTTCCTGATGGTAACAGTGAGAAGAGGGCATGTCCTGGGTGGTGGGGTCCTTAATGATGGACACTGCCTTCCTAAGGCACTGCTCCTTGAAGATGTCTTAGATACTTCAGAGGTTGGTACCCATGATAGAGCTGACTAGTTTTATAAGTTTCTGCAAATTATTTCGGTCTTGTGGAGTAGACCCCCATACTGACAGTGGTGCAGCCAATCAGAATGCTCTCCAAGGTACATTTGTAGAAGTTTTTGAGTGTTTTAGTTGACGTACCAAATCTCCTCAAACTCCTTAATGAAATATAGCTGCTGCCTTGCCTTCTTTATAGCTGCATTAGTATGTGTTGCGTCTTCAGAAATATTGACAACCAGGAACTCAAAATTGCTCACTCTCTCCACTTCTGATCCCTCTGTGAGGATAGGTTTGTGTTCCCTCATCTTGCCCTTCTTGAGGTCCACAATCAGCTCTTTGTTCTTACTGACATTGAGTGCAAGGTTGTTGCTGTGACACCACTCGACTAACTGGCATATCTCACTCTATAAAATGCCCGTTACCCTACACTTGGAACATTTTATTCGTGAGGCACTGATATCAGTACCTGATACAGAGCGAGTTGTTCTGTAAGGCCCTACTATAACTGGCTTGGACTTGTGTTACAAAAAATCAAATAACTATGACTGCAGATGAGTTTTTAAACGAAATTGTAGCAGGGAGCTTTTTTGACAAAGGGGAAAATTTAAAGAGTAAAGGAAAAAGTGACAATGCAAGTCAGCAAAATGGGTGAAGATAATCAGTATCAGATAGGAAACAATGGAGCATACTAACACCTAAGTATAAGACCAATTATAGTCAGAGCAGGGAAATACAAAATGCAAAACTGAAGGTTTTTTAACTGAATATAAACACTTGCAGCAAGCTGGGTAAATTAATGGCAACAGATAAAAATAAAAAGGTATAATTAAAAAGCAGTTATTGAGACATGGCTGAAAATCGGTCATTGCTTGGAATTTAAACATCGCTGGATACTTCCCTTTTTAGGAAAAAGATTGGTAAAATGGAAAAGGATGATGAGAAGCCCTAATAATAATGGAGTTAGAGAGTGTGGTGAACTAGATATACCTGTCTGACTGCTCCTGTGGCTCCTCCCACAGACCCCCGCTGACTGCTCCTGTGGCTCCTCCCACAGACCCCCTGCTGACTGCTCCTGTGGCTCCTCCCACTGACCCCTGCTGACTGCTCCTGTGGCTCCTCCCACAGACCCCCGCTGACTGCTCCTGTGGCTCCTCCCACAGACCCCCTGCTGACTGCTCCTGTGGCTCCTCCCACAGAACCCCTGCTGACTGCTCCTGTGGCTCCTCCCACAGACCCCCGCTGCCAGCTCCTGTGGCTCCTCCCACAGACCCCTGTCTAGACTGCTCCTGTGGCTCCTCCCACAGACCCCCTGCTCCTGTGACTCCTCCCACAGACCCCTGCTGACTGCTCCTGTGGCTCCTCCCACAGACCCCTGCTGACTGCTCCTGTGGCTCCTCCCACAGACCCCCTGCTGACTGCTCCTGTCGCTCCTCCCACAGACCCCTGTATAAAGGCGACTGTGGTCTGCTGCTCTCCCTCATTTTCCCAGGATGTAGTGTTGTTTGTTCTTCCAGTCAATAAAAGCCGATATCTCACTTCCTAAGTCTCAGCGTGAGTTATTGATGGTGCATCAGAGAGGTAGAGGTAGAGAGGGAGAGGGAGGGAGGGAGGGAGGGAGAGAGAGAGAATGAATGAGGATGAGGATGAGGATTTTGGCTCAGAAAACCGAGACATGGAGTTACTTTGTGTAAGTTTAAGGAACAGAAGCATTGTTGAGAGGTGTCTGTTCTCCTTAAGTAGAATTATACTGAGAGGAATGATATAATACAGGGAAATGGTGGGGAATGGAATGAGGGTAATATGGTGTTTATGGGATACAGTACTTTAATGTGCCTCACAGCCAGTCAGGGAATGAGCTGTTTCAAAACAGCGTCTCAAAAAACAAGGAAGAACAAGGTTTTGGCCCAACATGTCGACTATCTGTACACTTCCATGGATGCCTCCTGACCTGCTACGTTCCTCCAGCATTTTGTGCGTGTTGATTCAGGACTAATGCTGTGGAATGAGAAAGGCTTATTTAATAACCTGGTGTTTTGAATCTTTTGGCAAAGCTTTGTATGAAGATTAAAAATGATTTAGTTCAATCCGAAGCCAAAATTTTAAACCTATTCAAAGCAAGGCATGAAGGTATGAGGTGTCAGGTATCTGGAGTAGATCAGGCGCTCTTCAGGGTGGCAGGTGGCAGGGTAGCACACTGCTTTACGGTACCAACGGCCTAGGTTTATTTCCTGCCACTGTCTGTAAGGAGTTTTTATGTTCTCCCCGTGATTGCATGGGTTTCCTCCGGGTCCTCTGGTTTCCTCCCACAGTTCAAAGACATACTGGTTGGTAGGTTAATAACACAAAATGCTGGCAGAACTCAGCAGGCCAGACAGCATCTATGGGAGGAGGTAGTGACGACGTTTCCGGCCGAAACCCTTCATCAGGACCTTCTGATGAAGGGTTTCGGCTCGAAACGTCGTCACTACCTCCTCCCATAGATGCTGTCTGGCCTGCTGAGTTCTGCCAGCATTTTGTGTTTTTATTTATTTCTAGCATCTGCAGATTTACTTGTGTTGCTGGTTGGTAGGTTAATTGGTCTTTGTGTATTGGCTCATGATTGGGCTAGGGCTAAATCAGGGGTTGCTGGGCAACGTGGCTCAAAGGTCCAGAAGGGCCTATTCCGCCTTGTATCTCAATAAATAAATAAAATAAATAAATAAAATGTGACTAAAAAGAAATGGCCATTGTTTAAAAATTAATGCATGGTTCACCACAAATAAATAGAATCTTAATTTTAGGTAAATTTAAAAAAATATTGATGAAACAGAAGTAGAATAGGAGAATAATCTATCGAGAAACACAAAGACAGATCTTTAAGAGGCTAATACAGTGTAGCAGGTGCCGGAAGGTTTGTAAAAAGGAAAAGCTAAGTAAAAGTGAATGGAGGTCCCTCATAGACTAAGAGAAATGAAATTATGTTGAGGAATAAAGAACTGGCAGATAATTTGTCTACTTTCATTGATTACAGATGGTGCCCTTCATCAAATGCTGGCAAGCGGGGTGGAATAAAAAATGAGCAAAGAAAAATGCCTCCGTGTGGAGTTATTTGCTGGTTAATCTGTCGAGGATTATAATTCTGATTTCTCAAATTGTTTGTACACTCAGAAATAATGTGTCATTTTTTCTCTTTATGATTTTGTTTTGCACTTTCAGCAAGAAAAGTTTAACATTATTGCTTGTTTGTGCAGTCGTCAGGAAGAAGTTACAGAAGCCTCAGGATTCACACCACCATGTTCAGGAACAATTACCCCTCAGCCATCAAGCTCTTGAATCTGAGGTGATAACTTCACATGACGTCAGTTTGCCTCATCATTGAATTGTTCCCATAATCTATGGACTCACTTTCAAGGTCTCTTCATCTCATGTCATTGATATTTATTATTTATTTATTTACAATTATTTGTGTCTTTTTATATTTGCACATTTCTTGTCTTTTGCACACTGGTTGAATGCCCAAGTTGGTGTGAACTTTCATTGATTTTGTTGTAGTTATTATTCTATTATGGATTTATTGAGTGTGCTTGCAAGAGAATGAATCTCAGGGTTGTATTTGGTTTTTGAACTTACATCCCTCTCCCTTATCCAAACCATTTGTAGTTACTTACTACAGCCAACAGAGGGACCTCTCATTTCATCTGCAGTAGATTCAGACCTAGTTTTCATTGAAGTGTCTGAGAACCAAAGGTTGTGGACAGTATAATTTTCTGACTTGATTTACATGGTGAGTAGACGGCTTCATTTAGACTGCTCTATATCCTAAAATTAGTTTATTGATCAACATTTCTTCAGCTCTAGCATTTTCATTATTTTTTGTAAACATTTAATAATGTGCAGGTGTAATCTTAACCTTAATAGGAATGCTGATAATATTCAGTGTAAAATAGAGGTTTTAAAATTAATTCAAAAACAGTTGTATATTGCTTTAGAAATCTAACTTACATTTGATGCTTAAATTATTTTGTACAGAATTTAAAAAATCATTAACTTTCATTCAGTGGACTTCAGGTGAAATGGGAGGGCAAAGATGTTTTTGATTTGCTTTGTCAAGCAATTGGTTTGAGAGCATCCTGTTTGTTGGCATGCAGTGTGCAGTGAAAGACACAGTTGCACGGTTGAAAATGGATAAAAAGGTACCTTGCATAATGTTATGTTCTTGTGTATTAAAATGCTTTTGCAAATGAACTGTTCAGGTTTAAAATCAAGGATTAAACTCTTTATCTTTTGGATAATAGAGCATCATGTTTCCAAAGGAGAAACCATCTTCTTTGGATACATCATGTTCTATAATCTAAGATACAGGTATTCTATCCTATAATCTAAGATACACTCAGTGGCCATATTATTAGGTACCCCCTGTACCGAATAAAATGGCCACCAAATGTACGTTTGAGATGCTGTAGCCCATCCACTTCAAGGTTTGACGTGCTGTACATTCAGAGATGCTCTTCTGCACACCACTGCTGCAACGCATGGCTATTTGAATTGCTGTCACCTTCCTGTCAGCTTGAACCAGTCCGGCCGTTCCCCTCTGACCTCTCCCATTAACGAGGCGTTTTCGCACACAGAACTGGGCGCCATGGTAGCATAGGGGCTAGCGCGGTGCCATTACAGGTTGGGGCGTCGGAGTTTGGAATTCATTTCAATGTCATCAGTAAGTAGTCTGTGCATCCTCCCCATGCAATGTGGGGTTTTCTCCAGGTGCTCTGGTTTCCTCCCACAGTCCAAAGATGTACCAGTTGGTAGATTAATTGGTTTTTGTAAATTGTCCTGTGATTAGTCTAGGGTTAATTAGGGGTTGCTGGGTGGCAGAGCTCAAAGGTCTGGAAGGGCCTATTCCATGATGTATAAAATAAATAAATAAATAAACAACCCAATAATCTGTGTTCATTGGATGATTTTGTTTTTCGCATAATTCTCTGTAAACTTTAGTGACTGTTGTGTGCGGAAATCCCACGAGATCATCAGTTTCTGAGATACTCAAACCACCCTATCTGGCACCAGTAATCATTCTACAGTGGAAAGTCACTTAGCTCACATTTCTTCCCCATCCTGAAGTTCGGTCTGAACAACAACTAAACCTCTGGACCATGTCTGCATGCTTTCATGCTGTGAGTTGTTACCACATGATTGGCTGAGTAGATGTTTGCATTAACGAGCAGGTGTACAGGTGAATCTAATAAAGTGGTCACGGAGTGTACAGAAGTTCTATCCTGAGAATGCAGAACCAGAACTGGTACAGGAGATCCCCCAGCATTTATTTTTTCCTAGAGGTACTAAAACGTATGGAATATTATTTGTACAAATTCAATATGGTAGTACATTTTGTACATTGTTTTCATTTTGTTTTTTTGCATGAAACAGTGTCTAGGTGGATAACAGAAGAAGCATGTAAGTATACTTCTGTCTGGATGATGTGATTTTAAGGGGCACATCTTCAATTGTTCTGACACCATTTTGTTCCCACTCAAGTTCGAGCCTTGCTATACACAGCTGGATTCCTCTTTTTTTCTGCGGTTAAGAGAAATTTTACTTTGGTGTTGTTACAGCTAAGTACCTGCTTTTTGAACAGACCTGTATTCTGTTACTTTTTCTGTGATCAGCAATTGTACTTCAGCAGGGATTAAAGATAGTACTTGAAATGGGATATTTATTGATTGCATTATGGTGCTGCCCATCATGGGTCACCTCCTGACTTGGTGGTCTTATAGAAGTAATGACAAACACCAAACACCAGCCTTGAGTTAATTATAAGGCTGGGCAGAGAGTCAGAATGGGAATGATCGGGGGGTAATGAGAAAATGTTTCATGGATGAGAATCCACAAGCAAGTGTTTATTGCTTACTTATTAATGTGTTTTTAAAATTATTTCTATCTGCACTATTTGTTGTCTTTTGCCAACCAAATTGGTCTGGTCTTTCATTGATTCTATTATTGTTATTATTTATTATTTTATTGTGGATTATTGAGCAGGCCTGCAAGCAAATGAATCTCAGGGTTGTATATGGTGACATGTATGTACTTTGATAACAAATTTACTTTGAACTTTGAACATCTTAAATGTCTTGAAGTTAAACCCAAGATTCTTCATAGACTATTTTCATCAACTTTGTAGTTGTTGTTAGATTAGAGGTGGGGGGGGGGGTTAGGGTTGGAAAATTGTCAACAGAGTTGGTTACTGGACACCTGGGGTTGGGAGTGAGTTCATTAGTAAGTATTTATGGAAGATGAACTGGGTAGTGAGACGAGTTCTGGACATTGGGAGTCTTGAGGGAAATGTTTGGTATCTTTAAATTTAGTGTTTTCCCCACTAAAAGGTGGTTTGGAAAATCAACTTTATGAGACATTAAGGGGATACATTAGGTTTTATTAGTGATTGAGGCGTTGGGCTTACTGGGAAGTAAATTAGATTTCATGGGTTATAGGAGTCAGGCAGTCTTGAGGTTCCAATCATGTTCAGGTAAGCTTATTGAAGCTGGAGGAAATACTTCTGCTCTTCTTGGTCCATGAAGGATGTATTGCCCAATTCCTCCCTGAATTAAAAACAAAATTGATTGGGAAGAAAGAAGAGTCAACATCTCCAAACAATGCTGATCTTACTCTTCTGACCTGCTAAGTATTTCCAACACTGTTTTTGTGTAAACATGAGAAAGTCTGCAGATGCTGGAAATCCAAAGCAACATATACAAAATGCTAGAGGAACTCAGCAGGTCAGTCAATGTCTCTGGAAATTGATAAACAGTCAATGTTTCAGACCGAGACCCTTCTTCAGGAATTTTTATGTGCTTTTGCAGAATTCTCCATCCAGTTCAGCTTCCTTCAATATTTTCTATAGAATTCACTCCCAAATCCCCATCCCAATAATCAATTTTGTCTGTAGCTTTTTGCTTATTTTCACTTAAAATCCTCCAAGATACTTGCCTCCACATCATAATTTATTTCTAATTCTTGGAGGAAATCAAGGGGAAAAAGGTGGATCTGCCATGCATTCTCTGGACCAGAAATTGCTCACTTCCAAAGAATAATTAGTCACTCTGCCTGCCCCTATTCTGCCATTACACTGGAAATCTGTGACCTTCATTCCAGTTTAAAAAAATTTAATCAGTTAAAATTCTTGATACACCAATCCTTGAAAGCTGAAGTCTAATAAATCTGACATTGGAAAACGGCTGGGAATACTGTTTGGGAATTACATTTTCTACACTGTCAGAAGAAAAGATAATCAAACCCTGGTATTTCCTACTTTGGGTTAAAAAAAAGTTCTCCCAGGTGGGCCAGTAATGTGTACTGTTTATTTTTGTTCCAGTGTAACTGAAAATCAGAGGAATTCACCACCATCACTTTCAGTATTTTGACAGCCGTCCAAGAAAGCAATAAGTGAAAGTGAGTCAAATGGTGCCTGTCCTGAATTTAACTCAGTCTGCTTACAGAAACAGGTTAAAGGAGCGTTCTGAGCTTTGGATATAGGAGACCTAATCAGGATTGTAGTGAATGCTTTCCCCACTCTGCTGCTGCACCCCCCCCCCACCTTCTGTGGCCACCCCCCCCACCCATCTCATGCTCTCCCTCCCCCTATATACCATCGTGGTGCACCATTAAGTGCAAGTAAATATATTTGGATGGATATTAGTGAATTATTGGACAGTCCCAAATATGATTTATCTAGCACTATTAGTCCCCATTGTTCTCTTCTATAACAGTTCACTTCTCTAGAGGCCTCAGATAATAGAATAATTGTTGCTGCTTTTAATGCAAGCTGTTTACTTGTACCCCTTCATGTATTTCTTTCACTATGATCTTCAAAACAACTGTTCACTATAACTATCCCTGTTCTGCACTGGAATTCTCACCTGTTCTGTCAGCCCTCGTGTCCCATCCAAACTCACCAAAACATACAAAGGTTTGTAATCCATCAAATCTGTCATCTATTCTACCTTCTTTCCTCCTCAATTAATCATTTTTGTTAAAAATTCTTTCTTCCCTGGTACATTGTCAACGTCCTTTCAATCTACATCCTCACCTTTCTCTAAAAAAAGAACAAACCCAGGACTCTGACCTTGCACCTGAAGTCTCCTTCCTTTCCTCGTCTTATGATCTGTGTCACTGGCTCCCAACTTCAAGCTCACCTTTTCCAGCACTCCATAACTGGGTCTCTCCAATCAAGTTTCTGCCTTTGCCACAGACGGGCTCACAACTTGGAGACATAACCAAGGCTGATGTGAATTTCCTGCAACACAGCCCATCATCGCTAGTCCCACAACCCTCAGTCATTGCTAGCCCCACATCCCCCTGCTGTCACTGATGCCTCATTGCTGTCACCTTAACACCAGTTGAAGATTTTTTTTTCCACTGATGGTGTAGTAGGGATCTGGAATTGTTTACAAATGTGAAGAAGGCAAATTTATCATTTCTATTTTTATGATTAAATTTATCCCATTTTTATTATAGTATTACAGTATTTATCTAGATGGGAAAGTTCTACGATCAAGAGTTCAATGTTTGGCTGGCGTGAGAACCTAAAATATAGAAGAAGCTTCCTTCTGTGCCAGAGATTTCTATGATTTTTTAAAAAAAAATGGCATTGTGTAAGTGCAAGCTGATTCAAGTGAAGTGACTGACTAACACCACTAAATTCAACCAAATATGAGGCAGATTTGAAAGAACAAAATTGCTCATCTTTGGATATGCTCGGTGCTGCAGGCTCCAGAGGCAATCTGACACATCTACCCTATGTGTCAATTGAGCTATCTTGCAGTAATGGTACTTGCCAGTTATCTTGACTCGAATTAATGAATAACTGGAAGAGTGAATGAAAGGGAAAATGAATTATTGATTGAATGAATAATAATCGTTGTGGTCTCATCTTCCCACGTGTCCTTTTTGAGTTTCTGCAAAGACAAATGTTTTGCAAGGCAAGGCAAGATATCAGATCAATGAGCTAGCTCATTTCCTAGTGCACAGAGGCATCTGGAACAACTATTATGATAATTTCTACAATTAAGAGTCATTGCAACATGCTGTGCTTATCTTCCTTGGCATGATATTGTCTGAACAACTTTATGGAAAGCACAATGCAGAGTCATCACTCTGAAAGCTACTGGCACTGACTAGTAAAAAATAATCGTTTTTCTCATACCACGTCAATTTCAGCTTAACATATTTTATCCTTTGTGGTTTGCTAAAGTTCAGCTAAATTTCTTCTCAGTCTGCTCGATTTTTGCATATATTATGCTGTGTGCATTATGTTGCACAATATTGGACGAGAATATTTTAACCTAAAGGCATGACATAAACGTTCGCAAGTTGAAACTCAGATTGTTTTTCCCAAACGGCAGCGTGGGTTGACATGTGTGGAATACAGAAGGAAAATTCAAATGTACTCTGACTATTCAATTCGACAAAGATTATAGTCTCTTATGAATACAACTTGGGAGTTGGTTGATATTCCTACAACTATTGTCCTGTTAATTATGTTGGTTTACTTGGCAATCAGCCTTTTTGTAAGATGGGAAGCCTTTCTATGTTATGAAGAAAATAATAACATTAGCCTTAATACAAAATAAATCATAATTGAATAGCATACTGTTCTATTTTATCATGATAAAACCTGTTAGTTCCTCCAGAACTTAGTCAAAATGGATATTAAAAATTGTCTATTTAAAAAATATACTTATTTTATATTGAATAGATTCTACTCTGGGAATTAGCTCATTACCTTAAGCTGCTTTCTGTAATCTCTTCTAGCGTGCAGCCCCCTTAGTAATTCATTTGCTGGAGTATAAAGTTACAATTGAATTTGTTTATTTAGAGCATACTTTTGCCAGAGACTGGAATTGTCACAATCAGATTTACGATTCACTGGCAAAAACTGGTTTAAGAAACGAAACAAGGTTGCTGACTTCAATTAGCAATCTAGAAACGGAATGCTCCAGATATTCAGGCTTTGGCAGCACTTTTTACTGTTGGGCGAGACAGAATTTAGAGAAAAAGAAGTTGTTTCAAGGCTATAGATAATTTGAATGGTATATTTTTGATGGAACTCAAAAATAAAGGTGGGAATGCCTGAAGCATTTAAGTAAAACATATCTCCTGTAGGTGATAATGTGGCCACTGAGTGCACGTTTATGATCTTCTGCTGTTTTAGGCCAACCACGTCAAGACGCCACATGTGGTGCATTCAGAGGAGCTCTTCTGTACACCCGTATAGTACAGTGCCGTGAGGTCATTTGAGTTACTGTCGTCTTCCTGTCGGCTTGAACCACACTGGCCATTCTTCTCTGACCTCTCTCATTAACACGGTGCATTCATCCACAGAACTGCTGCTCCCTGGATGTTTTTTTTTGTTTTTGGCACCGTTTCTGAAATACTCAAACCACCCCGCCCGACTCAGACAATCATTCTACAGTCAAAGTCACCTAGAACACATTTCTTCCCCCTACCCCCCAATTCTGATGTTAGTCTGAACATTAACAGAATTTCTTGACCATGTCTGCATAAGAACATACGAACTTAAGAAATAGGAGCAGGAGTTGTCCATATGCCCGTCGAGCCTGCTTCATCATTCAATAAGATCATGGCTGATCTGGCCATGGACTCATCTCCACCTACCTGCCTTTTCCCCCATCAACCTTAATTCCCCTACAATGCAAAAATCTATCCAGCCTTGTCTTAAATATATTTACTGAGGTAGTCTCCACTGCTTCATTGGGCAGTGATGCACCATCAATAACTCTCGGAGACGTGAGGCGAGATATAGGCTTTTATTGGCTGGAAGAAAGAACAAGCAGCAAGTGACCACCACATGACATCCTGGAGACTGAGGCCGGGGCGGTGTCTCCAATCGCCTTTATACCGGGGTCCATGGGAGGAGCCACAGGAGCAGTCAGTGGGGGGGCGTGTCCAGACAGGTGTATGTAGTTCACCACAGGCAGATAATTCCACTGATTCATCACTCTCTGGGAAAAGCAGTTCCTCCTCATCTCCATCTGCATGTTTCTAAGCATTGAACTGCTGCCACGGGATTGACTGAATAGATATTTGCATTAACGTATGGGTGTACCTAATAAAGTGGCCACTGAGTGTAAGACTGATTATAAATACAGTCATTGTAGAAAACTGTTACATAGCACCTGCAATTCAATAATACCATTCTTGTTGCATATAATAAAAATAAGTCCCACAACGAAGCTGTTTATCAAAACATTCTAAGAATTTTTCTCTGAGTCTTAAGTGTGCAGTAAGTGTTATGTTTTTGTTCAGATTCACCACTAGACTGTCAGAATATGATTCTGGATAATTAGGTGCTGACCAGGCTTGGGTGAAGAAATCCCTGATACTTTGGACCTCCGTTTCCGCATGTGTGCGCAGACGGCTACACCATTTTCTTCGTTCTTGCCGGCTGGTAGCCATGTCGATGAGGATGAGAGAACTGGTTAGTCCAGCAGTTGTAGGCTCCTAAGCAAGACACAATCTGCTGGAGGAATTCGGCAGGTGGATCAGCATCTGGAGGAAGAAAGGAATTACTGACATTTCGAGTTGAAACCCTGCATCACAACAGTGATTGGTTCTTGTTGTGCCTCCTTGCTATGGTTTTCTGCAAGGTGGGTGGATTCAAAAACTGCCTTAATGACGATATCCTTATCCCTCCCTCCCTTAATGACATTGTTTAACTGATACCAACACCTGGATCGTGGGTGTGGTCATGCAGCCTTGTACCTGTCTCTCTAACAGAACCACGTTTTGAAGTATTTTGTCTGTAGCAAAACTCTTGTTAGTTAGGTACCTTTACTCCTTCCTGTTGGTCCCACCGCCTGTACTGCAGCCTTCACTATCTCACTGAATGCCTTCTGAATTTTATTTGAAATTACAGATGCCATGATGTCTTTGCTTATAAGTAATATGTAATTGTGATGTTTATATTTAATTTGATGTATTCAAATCAGACCTTCCAGAGCTGGCTTTCATAGCTTATTGATTTAATAATGTATTTTTTTTACCCTTTTGAAGTCTCAGCATCTTTAATTACCGTGACCTAATTTTAGTCTGTGCTTGTTCACCAATGCATTTTTAGAATACTTTGTGAAGCTATTTACTTGCTTCAAAGTTTTGAAGTATTTCAGTCACACAGCATCTGATCTTTAGCATCACAAACAAAATGCTGGAGGAACTCAGCAGGTCATGAAGCATCTACGGAAATGAACAGCCACTGTTTCTGGCAGAGATCATTCTTCAGTACGAAGGAGTCTTGCTTTGGATTTTCAGCATGTGCAGAATTCCTTGTGTATCTGTTTCCTTATTTACCCTTCTAACTCTGGAATATATTTTAAAGTTGAGTGAGGCCTGATGAAAGAACATATTGGAAGTGCTCTGCTTATTAACTGAAGCACACTGCAGCTTTGGCACTGGAGAATTCTTCGTAGCATTTAAGTCATTTCATAAATCAGAAATTGTTGAGAAAAAGCATAACTAATGGAAATATAATCTAAGCCGCTTCTTTCTAAACAGAGCATGGGATCCAAGTTAGAAAGGCAGGCAACTCTAAATCACTAGTTGCCTGAACACATTTAAACATAAAATTGCATTTCTAAACAGTGATGGATTGAGTAGAACAATATATCAATGAGCAGAGCCAGACATTAAGGCAGTTCTTGAATCCACACACCTTTCAGAAAACCATAGCAAGGAGAGACAGCAGAAGCAGATGCAATAACAACATTTAAGAGGCATTTGCACAGACATATGAACAATTAGGAAATTCAAGGTAAGAGACCACGAGCAGGCAAATGGCATGAGTTTAATTTCGCAGAATGGTCGGCACTAACGTTGTGTGCTGAATGTCCCATTCCTGTCCCATGCTAAACTGTTTGATGTAATGGTACAATTATAATTTTATGATACCTGGGAAGAGCGATTGTGAGGTTTATTATCATGCAAAAAGAAAGTTTAAGAATGATCTACTGAGCTAATTTAAAGATTTTGAGAGAGTTAATAGTAGAAAATTATATCTTTATGTTTAACACGAGAATCATAAGAAAAACTTGGGATTTTTTTTCATGTAGGACTTATAGAATATAGGGCACAACACAACTGGATACCAAAGCTGGGTCAATCAAAATCAAAAGCAAATTGGATAAGTATTGTGTAAAATATGGAAAGGAAATGAGATGTAATAAAATAACTCCCAATTGGATGTACTAGCTTGGTAGATTGATTGTTAAAATTTGTGATTTTTTTATTGAGGTTGTATTACACCAATTTCAAATTGGAAAGAATAGCATCTAGAACCTGCCATATATCATGTGATAAGTCCCATTGTATTGTTTATGGAATTGCATATGCTCTATTATCTGGTGTATAATTTCATTTTCAAGATCAACAGTTAGCACTCTGGCTTCTTCGACAGAATCCTTTCTGAATTTTGTCATCTGCAAGTTTATTGCTTAAAGCACCTGCATCTGACGCACCTGATGTGTCAGAATGCGAAGGGGCATTTGTTGGTTCAAGACTCAACTTGGAATTAACACCTTTTTCTAACAGTGTTGTGCATAGAATTACAAAATCAAAGAAAGTTTGTTGGAGATACTGAATTGCTTTTTAACAAAATAAGTTAATTACACACAAAGCTGTATCAGTTCCTAATAGTTACTGAAGGAGGAATTCATCTACCGCTTTCTTTTGATTGACTGTAACTGAACAAAATCAGCGCAAACACCTAGTACTGATGATAGACTGCCTTCATACAATACTTTAGACAATTGCATCCTCCAAATCTTCATTTTCATTGTAACACTCAAGATGATTGTTGATACCTTCATAATTCCTACCTTGAAGTAGTGAAATAGTTTTATTTTCTCTCCCGGCCCTTTCTTGCATCTCCAAGTCTGAACGCTTGAAACTGCAGTGAGCGAAACAGTTCCAAATTGTCTTACTGCTTACTTCTTGCCAACTATCAGTGACAAAAACCACTGCTTTTTGAATGCAAGCACACAGAACTGTCGCTATTTAAAAACGGATCACTCCAAGCATGGTGTAGTGTCTAACGGCCATACAAGTATATGTGACTGACGCTAATTCGAAACTGCTCGCTAAGTGTTTCCTGTCCCAATTAAGTGGCATATTGCCCAAATAAATGAAAGGAATAAATGGCTATTTTCTTTATTTAGTTTTTATTCTTTAAGAGTTTCACAAATAAATGACTGCCCCGATAAACTGATGGACCAATTAACCAGAATCCTCTGTATTTTGAAACTTTTAAGATACAAAAAATTGGTAATAACCAACTTTTAAATTTCCTGAACAGGATTCCTGTGCATTTTGAGTTATCATTTATTTTTCATCTTTGTTGGTAATGAGATATTTAAATATGTTTGCTTGTAATTTACAGGAAAATTTTCTTGTGATTAGTACACACATTGTTCAGTATTTTGTTACCACAAATCCTTCCTTTCTGTTTTTTTTTGCCAGTTACTAATGTCCATACAATAACATTATTGGATTTTATTTCAGAAAAGGAAGGATCTTTTAAGGTGCAACTACAATGATAATTGATCTTCCCCACTCCGCCCATCTCTTCCTCTGTTGTCACAAGCTGTAATCTGTTTCCTTCCACAATCTGCCTCAAATTGATTGCCAAATGCAGACTTGCAGCTAATAATTGGAATGCTCCCAGCCAACATTCTCCCATGTGCAGCTCCTGGCTTCTTGGTTCCCTAATTTTAATGGTCCCATTTAATACCAGAGAATGTATACAGTATACAACCTGAAATTCTTACTCTTCACAGACATCCACAAAACAGAAGAAACCCCCCCCAAACACGAATGACAGAAAAACATTAGAGCCCCAAGGACCCCTCCCCCCTCCCGTGCACAAGCAGCAACAATGCATCAACCTTCCTTCCTCCCCTCCCCCCACCTGCCTCCACCACCCACCATATACTCCATCTTTTATGCTTGCCCCATACTCTCTTTCCTGGTCTTGCATGTGACTATGGCTTATGCAGCAGCTTAAGCACGTGTGGGCTCCTGATAAGCTCTAGTTATTGAATGTATTAATTTAAAAAAATATAGTTTTGATGTGATTAGATATTATATAGAGCATATATGTCAAACTCAAGGCCCGCAGGCCAAATCCGGCCCGTGGTGGAATTATCTTTGGCCCACGAGATAATATCTAATTACTATTAAAGCTGGCCCCAGTAATCGAAGCGCCTATGGTGTATGATATGGTTAATGCTGAGTTTATTCAGGTACCAGGGTTTTCAGGGTTTTTAGTGTTTATTCGGCAGTCTTGCTCGGCAGTCTTCTTCATACGAAACGGAATTTGTAAAGTGAAACACTTTGTAGTTATAGCAGAGACTGAGACACATGAGAGCAGGCTGAAAAAATGGAGGCAACGAAAGCTGCATTTTGCTCAATCCGGCCCGTGACCTAAAATGAGTTTGACACCCCTGAAGAGTATCTTTTCAATATTGAAGTTCTTCATCTGAACAATACTGTTCCAGACCTCCAAGTTCTTCATATAGATATAACTTGTAAAACACGGGTATAAAATCTCTGCCATGTTGACACTGTTCACATTGCTACGTGCAAACATTTACCCAAAGTATAGTGTAATTGCATGGGGAACTTTTAGTGCATAAATTTAAATGATTTCAGCAGGTCTGGAATTTGGAGCTGAAAGGCTTAAAATGAATAGCAACTCATAAGTTTGTAGAGTTTAAAATTACAAACACATTTCAAAAATGTGCTTATGCCGTGACTTGGCATGAGAAATATTGCAGAATCATTTGACATTCACTCTTCTCAAGGCAGAAACATGTAGCAATACTCCAGAACAACCCAAATACAATTATATCAGTTTATTTATTGATTTGTCTTAGCAGCATTTATTTAAAAATAACCTTCAGCATTTGAAGCAATTAACACTGTCTTTTGAAAGAACATGAATAAATTGCTTTTTATTTTCCCTTGAGTAACGTGAAATGAATTAAACAACTGCTCCAGGGAACCATTTTCTGCAAAATGGACAGTACAAAATAAACTAATTCCATAAGTGTTGTATTCACTGAGCCACATAATGGCAACTGATAAAAGTGAAAGGGAAGGAACCTGTACACTTTTGGGACACAAGACGAAAGTCAAAGTCAAGTTTATTGTCATACACACAAGTACATGAATATGTAGGTGGAATAAAAACCTAGCAGCAGTATCACAGGCACACGGCATCATATTAGCTGCATTCACAAGAAAAACATAAACTAAACATAAATCAGAATCAGGTTTATAATTACCGGCATGTGATGTGAAATTTGTTAACTTAGCAGCAGCAGTTCAATGCAGTACATAATATAGCAGAGAGAAAAATAATAATAATAAACAAACAAGTAAATTAATTACATATATTAAATAGATTAAAAAAACTTGCAAAAACAGAAATACTGTATATTTTTTAAAAAGTGAGGTAGTGTCCAAAGCTTCAATGTCCATTTAGGAATCGGATGGCAGAGGGGAAGAGGCTGTTCCTGAATTGCTGAGTGTGTGTCTTCAGGCTTCTGTACCTTCTACCTGATGGTAACAGTGAGAAAAGGGCATGCCCTGGGTGCTGGAGGTCCTTAATAATGGATGCTGCCTTTCTGAGACTCCGCTCTCTGAAGATGTCCTGGGTACTTTGTAGGCTAGTACCCAAGATGGAGCTGACTAGATTTACAACCTTCTGAAGCTTCTTTCGGTCCTGTGCAGAAGCCCCTCCATATCAGACAGTGATGCAGTCTGTCAGAATGCTCTCCACGGTACAACTATAGAAGTTTTTGAGTATATTTGTTGACATGCCAAATCACTTCAAATTCCTAATAAAGTATAGCCGCTGTCTTGCCTTTTTCATGACTACATCGATATGTTGGGACCAGGTTAGATCCTCAGAGATCTTGACACCCAGGAACTTGAAGCTGCTCACTCTCTCCACTTCTGATCCATCTATGAGGATTGGTATGTGTTCCTTCGTTTTACTCTTCATGAAGCTTTTTCGTCTTATGGACATCGAGTGTCAGGTTGTTGCTGTACACCACTTTTTACGTGAAAAAACACTTAGGTTCTTTGCAGCGATGGGACCAGCTCCCAGAACTCATCAACCGTCCGTTTTGCGATGTCCCAAGGATGCAGCCTAGAAGGTGAGTATGCCTTCAGCTTTCCGAGATATGGCACCCAAGGACGAGCTGACTCTATGGCAGTGCCACCGACTGAAGTGTCGCAGGAGAAAATGGAATATCGGAAACAGTGGGTCAGCTGTAGAGGATCTGCACTTGGATCACACTCTCTCTCTTTCTCTCATTGGTGGGGGAGAGTTTGCCGCCGATTCTCGAGTGGGAGAACTCAGGCAAAAGTGACGTGGCAGACTTTAACACGTAAATCCGCGAGTTGTTCTGTTTACGTCTCCCCTCTCGCTGGTTGACACTGCTCTGCCCCTTATTAAGGAGAAAGAGAGAGCCCGCGGTACGTTGAATTATTGGATGAATGATTAGGTTTTTTTGTACTGCAGCCCTTGGGGGCTTTGCTATTGCTTGCTTAGTGGGTACAGGGTGCTAATGCTTCTGCTGAAGTAAGTGGGGGGGGGGTCGATGCTTCGCTGCTGATTGTGCATGGGAAGGGAGGAGTAGGGTCTACAGGGATCTAAAGTCTCTTACTGTCATTCATTCTTTGAGGCACTCTTCTGTTTTTGTGGATGTCTGTGAAGAACAAGAATTTCAGGTTGTATATTTTATACATTCTTTGATATTAAATTGAATTGTTGAACAATTAAGAACAAAAATAATTAATTTTATTTCAAAGTGATCAAAGTGGTATGATGTTCCACCATGTAAGTGCATTCAGTGCCATTTTGGTTCATGCATCTAGTTGTTGTCCTTAGCGCACACTGCACCAGAGTATGAGTCCTAAGTCTGATAATAGATACCTTGCCCTTGAAATGAGATCCTGTTTTTTAAAAAAATGATGTTCTTTGTATGGCTTAGACTTTCTTTAATACACTGAGGTACACATCAAGTTGAGTTCATTCAGGAAGCAATCTCATGTTGAACCCTGCTTCTATCAAGATGGATTTTGGCTTAGTTGTTTAGCTTTTTATGGTGCTTTCAGATCAACATCTCAGAGGATCTGGCCCCAACATATTGATGTAACCATCAAGAACTCATGCTAGAGGCTATACTTCATTAGGAGCCTCAGATGATTTGGTATGTCACCAAAGTGTCTAACAAATTTTTACAGATGTGCGGTGGTGTGCAGTCTGAATGACTGCATCACCGTTTGATATGAAGGCTCCAAATGCACAAGATCAAAAGAGGCTTCAGAGGGTTGTAGACTCAGTTAGCTTCACCATGGGCACGAGACTCCCCACTTAAGGAAGTAAATGAGCTGCCATGCTTTCTTCGTAATTGCACTTAAGTGCTGGGACCAGGACAGGCTTTCTGAAACAGTAACACCCAGGAATTTAAAGTTGCTAACCCTCTCCACCTCTGATGAGGACTGGCTCATGGACTTCTGGTTTCCTCCTTATTTCCAGTTCCGTGGTCTTGCTGACATTGAGTGAGAGGTTGTTGTGGCACCACTCAGGTATATTTTCCATCCTTCCTGTACGCTGATTCATCACCACCTTTGCTTTGGCCTACAACAGTGGCGTCATTAGCAAACTGGAAAATGGCATCAGAGCTATGCTTAGCCACATGCTCATGGGTGTAAAGTGAGTAGAGCAGGGGGCTAAGCACACAGCCTTGTGGTGCACCTGTGCAGATGGAGATTGTGGAGGAGATGTTGCTAATGCAAACTGACTGCGGTCTGCAAGTGAGGACATCGAGGATCCAATTCCACAAGTAGGTGTTGAGGCCAAGGTGTGGGAGCTTATAGATCAGTTTTAAGGGGATGATAGTATTGAATGCTGAGCTGTAGTCAATAAAGAACATCCTGATGTATGCATCTTTGCTGTCCAGATGTTCCAGCATTGAATGAAGAGGCAATGAGATGGCATCTGCTCTTGACCTGTTGCTCTGGTAGGCAAACTGGAGCAGATCCAAGTGGCCTGTCAGGCAGGAGCCGATATGTTTCATCACCAACCTCTCAAAACACTTCCTCACTGTGGGCGTAAGTGCAACCAGACAATTGTCATTCAGGCAGGTCACCACACTCTTCTTGGGCACTGGTGTAGTTGAAGGCTGCTTGAAACAGGTGGGTACCGCACGCTGCCGAAGCGAGAGGTTAAAGATCTCGGTGAACACACCAGTCAGTTGGTCAGCACAGGTCTTTAGTGTGTGGTCCGGTGCCCTGTCTGGTGCTAATGCTTTCCGTGGATTCACCCTCCCGAAGGCAGCCCACGCATCAGCTTCAGAGACTGAGATTGGAGGATAATTGTAGGACGTGGGGGTTCGCGATGGTTCCCCCATGTTCTGACGTTCAAAGCAAGCATAGAGGCCATTGAGCTCACCTGGATACGGAGCCCTGCTGTCTCCCATGTTGCTTGATTTAATGTCGTAGGAGGTGATAGCATTCAAGCCTTGCCACAGCTGTCGGACATCCCTTGTTGATTCAGATTTGATCTGGAATTCCTGTTTCGTTTCGTCTGTGAGATGGCTTTCCGGAGATCATACCCGCATCTCTTGTAATTTTCTTGGTCTCCAGACTTGAACGCCTCCGATCTGGCCCTCAGGAAATTACGGATATCATGGTTCATCCAGGGCTTCTGACTGGGGAAGACTAAATGATTTAGTGGGGACACACTGATCTACAGCCGTTTTAATAAAGTCTGCTACAACCATGGTGTATTCATTCAGAAATCTGATGAGTGCTTGAGCATGGCCCAGTCCACAGACTCAAAGCAATCCTGTATTTATTCCTCTGCCTCCCATGATCACCTCTGTTGCCCTAATCTCAGGAGCCTTGCTTTTAAGGCTCTGTCTGTATGCAGGTAGGAGCAGGACAGCCAGGTGACCTGATTTACCAAACTCCATCCTGGGCAAGGAGCGGTAGGCATTCCTTATCGTAGTGTTACAATGGTCTAGTATGTTGGGATCTCCGGTGCTACAGGTTTATGCTAGTGATAATTGGGCCAGGGCATCTTCAAACAAACCTGGATGAAGTCTTCACTGAATTCATATCTTATATCATATATCACATACCATGAGGTGGTGCAGCACGGCAGCAACGGCCTTTCAGACCTGGTGTTACTTTAATTTAATTTTCTAATTTAAGTTTGATACACAACTTTCAATTAGGGCACGTGGATAACAGAGCGGCTATCTACCATCGCCAGATACTACTACAATACAGAGATCGCCCAAAAACAAACCACAAGGATCTGCTGGCTGAATTATGCAACCTCGGCCTACAATCCTCGGACTCGCCTGATGCTGGCGGCCGGAGATGGAGACGCAAGTGAGGCAAGCGGGCAGGGGTCCGTGCCAGGCTCAAAGCGAACCCTAGCCGGCCGGCTCTCCCATCCATTCTGCTCTCCAATGTCCGCTCCCTGGACAATAAACTGGACTACATCCAACTGCAACAAAATACTCGGCGGGAGTACAGAGTTTGCTCTGCGTATGTTTTTATAGAAACGTGGCTCACTGAGGGAATTTTGGACGCTGCCATTCAGTTAGACGGGCTCGCCTTGTTTCGTACGGACAGGGATGCAGCTGTCTCCGGTAAGACTCGCGGTGGCGGTGTGTGTATTTACATCAACACGGAATGGTGTAAGAACTCTGTGCTGGTTTCCAGACGCTGCTCATCACTAGTGGAGTTTGTGGCAGTTCGATGAAGACCATTTTATTTGCCACGGGAATTCACCTCTGTCCTTATATTCGGTGTGTACATTCCCCCCAGTGCTAATGCTAAGGAGGCGCTCTGTGAACTGTACGGGGCTATTAGCGAACTGCAGAACACACACCCTGATGGACTGTTTATTGTCGCTGGTGATTTTAACCATGCGAACCTTATGTCAGTGCTCCCCAAATTCCATCAGTATGTGGACCTTGCAGTGAGAGGGGAGAACACGTTGGATCTTATTTACACAACGCGTACCGGGCAGAGCCCCGCCCCCACCTCGGATACTCAGACCACATCTCTGTTATGCTAATCCCAGCATACAGACCGCTCGCCAGGCGCTCCAGACCAGTTCAGAAGCAGGTGAAAACCTGACCAGCAGGAGCCATCTCTGCTCTTCAAGACTGCTTTGAGCACACTGACTGGCACATGTTCAGGGAGGCTGCAACCGATGGCGACTCTACCAACTTAGAGGAGTACACGGCATCAGTGACCAGCTACATCAGCAAGTGCATTGATGATGTTACTCTGTCCAAGACTATCACTATACGTGCCAACCAGAAGCCATAGATGACCGCGGAGGTGCGTGCGCTGCTGAGGACCCGCGACTCCGCCTTCAGAGCAGGCAACAAGGCAGCCCTAACAACAGCAAGGGTCAAAATGTCCCAGCCCATCAGAGGGGCAAAGCGTGCACACACCCAGTGAATCCACAGCCACTTCCAGGACAGCGGTGACATGTGGCTCATGTGGAAGGGCATTCAGGATAACATCACCTGACTGTGCAGGTGATGCCTCCCTCCCAGATGTGCTGAATAACTTCTACGCCTATTTTGAGGCGGAAAATGATGTGGCGGCGAGGAAGTCCACCCCTCCTACAAATGACCAGGTGCTGTGTCTCACCGTGGCCGATATGAGAAGAACCCTGTGCAGGGTCAACCCACGGAAGGCTGCTGGACCAGACAACATGTGGTAGAGTGCTCAGAGGATGTGCAGACCAGCTAGCAGATATTCTCACTGACATCTTCAACATCTCCCTGAGCAGTACCACCATTCCAACGTGCTTCAAGGTCGCCCACCATCGTCTCCGTGCCGAAGAAGTCTTCAGTGTCCTGCCTAAATGACTACTGTCCCGTTGCATTCACATCCATCATCATGAAGTGTTTCGAGAGGCTCGTCATGAGGCACATCAAGACCCTGCTGCCCCCCTCACTGGACCCCCTGCAGTTTGCATACCATCCCAACCGCTCAACAGATGACACCATTGCCATCACCCTCCACCTGGCCCTAACCCATCTGGACAAAAAAGACACATACGTTCGGATGCTGTTCATAGACTTAAAATTTAGCATTCAACACAATCATCCCTCAGAAACTGATTGGAAAGCTGAGCCTTCTGGGCCTGAACACCTCCCTCTGCAACTGGATCCTAGACTTCCTGACTGGGAGACCTCAGTCAGTCCGGATCAGGAGCAGCATCTCCAACACCATCACAATGAGCATGGGGGCCCCCCAGGGCTGTGTGCTCAGTCCACTGCTGTTCACTCTGCTGACCCACGACTGTGCTGCAACACACAGCTCGAACCACATCATCAAGTTCGCCGATGACACGGCCGTGGTGGGTCTCATCAGCAAGAGCGACAAGTCAGCTTACAGAGAGGAGGTGCAGCGGCTAACGGACGTGCAGAGCCAACAACCTGTCTCTGAATGTGAACAAAACAAAAGAGATGGTTGTTGACTTCAGGAGGGCACGGAGCGACCACTCCCCGCTGAACATCAATAGCTCCTTGGTAGAGATCGTTAAGAGCACCAAATTTCTTGGTGTTCACCTGGCGGAGAATCTCACCTGGTCTCTCAACACCAGCTCCATAGCAAAGAAAGCCCAGCAGCGTCTCTACTTTCTGCGAAGGCTGAGGAAAGTCCATCTCCCACCCCCCCATCCTCATCACATTCTACAGGGGTTGTATTGAGAGCATCCTGAGCAGCCGCATCACTGCCTGGTTCGGAAACTGCACCATCTCGGATCGCAAGACCCTGCAGCGGAAAGTGAGGTCAGCTGAGAAGATCACCAGGGTCTCTCTTCCCGCCATCACGGACATTTACACTACACGCTGCATCCGCAAAGGAAACAGCATTATGAAGGACCCCATGCATCCCTCATACAATCTCTTCTCCCTCCTGCCGTCTGGGAAAAGGCTCCGAAGCATTCGGGCTCTCATGACCAGACTATGTAACAGTTTCTTCCCCCAAGCTATCAGACTCCTCAATACCCAGAGCCTGGACTGAAACCTTGCCCTATTGTCCTGTTAATTATTTATTGTAATGCCTGCACCGTTTTTGTGCACTTTACGCAGGTCTGTAGTCTAGTGTAGCTTTATCTGTGTTTTTTTTAATGTAGTTCAGTCTAATTTTTGTACTGTGTCATGTAACACCATGGTCCTGAAAAACATTGTCTCATTTTTACCATGTACTGTACCAGCAGTTATGGTTGAAATGACAATAAAAGTGACTTGACTTGACTTGATATGTATCATATCATATATCATAAACCCAATTCTGATTGTGATTCTGTTACAGATTTATAGATATTTCTATTACATCAGTAAGACCATGAAGACCAACATTTGCAAAAACTCAAACTGTTTGTTTTCAGTAGAATATATTCTTCACTGTGAGAATAATGTGTCACACTTGTATAAAGCTTTAGTGTCTGCAGTGTGCTATTCTCTCTATTATTGTACCCTGTTGAGATACTTCCCTGTGGATGGAAAATAGGAAGTGGGACTTTTTGCAGATTAATCAGCAGCCCTTGAAAAGGCTTCAGACTCCTCCTGGCCTTTGAATACCTGCACACTACTTGGTCTTGGCCTCAGTCAGAGCAATCTGGCCCAGTTTACGGCTTGGTAACTGTAAAAGTACTGACATCAATTCTTCAAAGTTCAAAGAAAGTTTTCTATGAAAATACATATGTCACCATATACAGTACTACCCTGTGATTTATTTTCTTGCATGCATTCACAGTAGATATTTAAAAAACACATTAGAATCACTTAAATCTACACACAAAGATAGACAAATAACCTGTGCGCAAAAGAAGACAAACTGCAAATACAAAAAAAAAGGGTAATAAATAATATTGAGAACATGAGTTGTAGAGTCCTTGAAAGTGAGTCCATAGGTTGTGGAATCAGTTCCCTGTTGGGGTGAGTGAAGTTATCTACACTGGGTCTTACTGAAGGGTTTTGGCCCAAAATGTTGACTGTACTCTTTTCCATAGATGCTGCCTGGCCTACTGAGATCCTCCAGCATTTTCTGTGTGTTACTTGGGTTTCCAGCATCTGCAGATTTTCTACTGTTCTTGGGTCAGATTTTTCAAGTTTGAACCTATACCGGCAGCTGAGAGAGCCAGTGTCACTGAACTTTGTAGGAGGTTTGCAACATTTTCATTTGAATAGGCAGCCTGTCTTTCGAAAATTGTGCCTGAGGAGTCCATTCTGAAAGCTTGTTGACTTTTAAAAACTGGTGAACAATAAACAGCTCTTTACAGGCTGCTGTTAGAGAAGTTACTGGCCCCTTGTTCAGCTGAATAAAAGTGGAAGCATAATCCACCGAGTGAGTGGTCACAATAAAGATGGCTTTTAGTCATAACCCATTAGATTTGTTATGGCATAAGCTATAATGATCTACTCAGTGATAACAAGAAGTACAATTGCTAAAATAATCTCCGTGTGATAAGTGATTTCACCCTCTTGGGACTGAATGTGGAAAAATGTGACCAGACTTTGAACAACACCACTTGTTAAATATATGAGCAACTGATTAATATCCTATTAAGCTTGTCTGCAGATGGGAGTAAGAGAGGCAGCCAAAGGCTTTTGCAGCATTGTTCAGAAACCATCGCATGATGAATCTGTAGCTCTGAAATGGGTTGAGACAGCTGTGGTATGTAAACTGGCTTGATTGTCAAATGCTTTTTCTGCGGCTGAGAAGGTGCTGATGGCATGAAAGTTCTTTTATGTGAAGAGCTGTCTCATTCCTTGAAATCAACTATAAATCAGTCGGCAGTGGGAAGCAGAGGGATGGAGATGGGTTGCTTTTATCACAAGAGACCCATAAATTCCAGCAGCAAGGCAGCTTGTTCTGAATAGAGTCTGAAAAGAACCGGCCTTCATTATATGATCTATTAAAACACTTACTATAACTGGACAGAGAAATATGCTTGTATTTAAATAAAAAATCCTCAATCATTAATATTTCAATTTTCTCTTTTGCATTTTGAATGATAATTATTGTACCATCTGCTCATTTAAAAATACCAAAGTACAGTAGTTGATATAGCTTTGAAGACATGATTGTGCCTTTGATATTTGTGCTACGGTTCTGAAAATCAGTTGCCTGGTTTTATGTAGCAGTTCGAAACGTGAATTGCAGTGGTCTTGATAGTTGCAGATTAATTTAAATTGCAGTATTATGCTAGATATCTTTAAATGACTAGATGTTATGTTTCGAATGTAATAACATTCATTTTCACCCTATGAAAGAACTCTATTTTTACATATTTTTACTGTATCATATGAAATTAACTTTGTCCATTGAGAAAATTCTCAAGATCCTGCTTGTCATGTTTTAAAATCAATTGTTGCTTTACTTTATTAATTGCTATATTCACGTATGCTTATTTTAGGGAAAAAAGTAAAATTTTGTGAAGTTGAAACTTTGCGATTTCTGTGGTAACATAGTAGTTAATGCGGAGAAGGAATGAATTTCAATTATTTATGTCCCACATAAAAAGTCTGAGAATCTTAATGCCATTAATTAAACCCATAACTACTGATTAGCAGAATACCCTGATCTTAACAATTCTAATATATATTCTAATTTTAGTACAGCATTGGCCAGACCACCCTAAAGCTTCATTTTGTACCACTACCTGTCATTAGATTTACTGCATATATTGTCCTCTGGCATTCCCTTTTACATCAATATGCAGTAGTTGCTTATTCCTTACATCAAAACAATGCAACAATGTCTTGTTAGATTTTATTTTACTTGTTGCATGCTACTTAGATATTCCTCTATTAAATAATAATTCACCTGATAAATAAAGATTTTACATATTTAGCAGAAACTTATTTATTTTCTAAACTTGAATATATAGGATATATTAATCTGTAAAAATCTAATGCTGCTGATTAACAATTTGAACATAAAAATGAATAAAAGCAGTTAACAGAGTAGTTTTCTTTTTCTGCCCTCTTAGAATCCGTGATTCCATCTAGAATAATTCTTGTCAGTTTCTGAATTAAGGATTGATTTAGCAGTTGTCAGTATTTCTATCTTAAAAAGATTTTTTTATATGGGTAGTCAGTGTGAATTACTGTGCAAATAGTACTGTAGAGAGGAGGATCTTTCTTCCAAGAATGTCCAAAAATGTACATTTAATTTTGAAATGCCAGTTTTTATTAGCAGTTGGCTGTTCGTGTCTTCCCTTTCTCCAGTTCAGAGAATTGTCAGTCAGTCACTGATATGTTAGAAGTATCCAACCGAGCATCTCTGTGTGCACTGAAAATTTCACTATTGGTTTTCTTGCTGAGAAATCTATTTTAAAGCTGTAGGCTCCCATCTTGTTCTCTTCTACAACTGGCAAAATAGTGTTGAAAGTTCTGCTATAAAGTCTCAAAATCTGCATGGGAGCTGGTTTCATTTCCAGAGGAGGTAACATATGTGGAAGCATGTAGTTCTTGACCTGTTAAGGAACAAATAATTAGCGGAATTTAAAATTTCAGCCAACAGACCTGAGTAGAGCCATTAACTTCCGGTCAGGAATTGGGCAAACTTGAGTGATCTCTCAGTAAAATTCTCGGAACAGCTTAAATAAGTACACGAGTCGTTGCTTCTGACAATGTGTAATATGCCTAATGATAGCTGTCTATGGCTTATTTCACATTTTAATCCTTGAGTGGGAACATTTCCAAATTGAACCCTTTAAATCTAAATCCACCAGAATACACAAGAAGAAACATAAGAGCATAAGAACATAGGAGGTCAATTAATTTTGACTTGAACCTAGATGCATTTCTATTGAGCCCTTTATGCTGAGGTAGCTCCCACCTTGCATCTCCTGGCTCATCCATTTCAATCATTCCATTCATTTCCATTTTAATTTCTCTCTCTCTCTCTCTCTCTCTCTCTCTCTCTCTCTCTCTCTCTCTCTCTCTCTCTCTCTCTCTCTCTCTCTCTCTCTCTCTCTCTCTCTCTCCTCTCTCTCTCTCTCTCTCTCTCTCTCTCTCTCTCTCTCTCTCTCTCTCTCTCTCTCTCTCTCTCTCTCTCTCTCTCTCTCTCCCCCCCCCCCCCCCCCCCCCCCCCCCCCCCTTCTTTTTGCCTTACCCATCTTTTGACAAGCACTTCCTTATCATGTTTTGCTCTTTTATCCTTTTACATCTGCATCTTTCTTCATCCCTTTTGACTTACTTATGAAGGTCACAAGAGATTGACATTGTTTTTAATCATCCTGTTCCTAGGGTTCAGTTGATAGATCACATTAGGTAGGCATATTTCCAGGAGTGTGATTAATGGAGATAACTAATTGAGTTATTTAAGATAATTTCTTTCTATTACATTGTTAAATTATTTTGGTGGTAGCATATAGTGATATTGGGAACTTTTTTTATTTGGGGAGGGAAGTGTATTTAGCTTCCAAACCATTCTATTTGACAATCCAGTAATTTAATGATCATTTATGCATTTATTAGATTTTATTGGCAAATCTTTAAAAACAAGCTAAGTTTAATTTCTCCAATTACCCTGACAGAACTTAAACTTTTACCCTGGTAGATCTTGTGAGATCAGCCATCCAATTATTTCATCACTGCAGTACTGCACCTTGCAGTTTGTTGAGTATTGGAGACACAGGAAATCTAGAGCAACACACACAAAATGCTGAAGGAACTCAACAGGCTAGGCAGTATCAATGGAGGGGAATAACAGTCGATATTTCAGTCCTAGACCATTCATCAGGAGAGATCAGTATTTTGGTATATTTGATTGGTTTTTTACCTGGTTCAGCACAACATTGTGGGCTGAATGCCTGTTCCTGTGCTGTACTCTTCTATATTCTATGCTTATCAGGACTTTAAAGGGATAGGAGGCCAGAATAAGAATGTGGGAAAGGAGTACAAGTTTGAAGGTGATGGGTGAAGCCAAGTGAGGGGGAAGGGATGAAGTGTGAAGCTGGGAGGTGATAGGTGGAAAAGGTAAAGAGCTGAAGAAGAGAGAACGAGAGTGGACCGTGGGAGAAAGGGGAGGATCAGAGTGTGGTGATAGGCAGTTGAGCGGAAGAGTGGTGGTAAGAGGGGAACCGGAATGGGGATTGGAAAAAGAGGGAGGAGGGAGAAATTAGCGGCAGTTGGTGATCGATGTTCATGTCATCGAGTTGGAGGCTACCCAAATGGAATATGAGGTGTGGCTGCTCCAGCCTGAGAGTGTGATTATTTTAGCAGTAGAGTAGGCCATAGTTCGTCATGTCGGGATGAAGAGTGGAATTAAAATGGTTGGTTAATGGAAATACTCCCTGTTGAGGACGGAGTGAAGATGTTTGACAAAGTGGTTCCCCAATCTATGTTGGATCTCAGAGGGGGAATTTTCTCAGTTCCCAGGATGAGGCTTTCCTTTCCAAAACATCAAAGATGTTCTCCTTCTTCAAAGTACGGGGTTTCCCTTCCTCACACAATGATGCTGCCCTCTCCCACATCTCCTCTGTTTCTCAGACATCTGCCATCACCCCATCCGTTGGCCGCCTTGACAGGGATAGAGTTCCACTTGTCCTTACCTACCATCCCATTGGCCTGGGCATCCAACACATCATTCTCTGAACCTTCTGCCATCTTTAATGGGATCCTACCACCATACACGTTCTTACCTCCCCATGCTGTCTGCTTTCTGGATTCCCTTGTCCATTCGTCCCTCCCCACTAATCTCCCTGCTGACACTATCACTGCAAGTGGACAAGTGGGACACCTTCCCATTCACCACTTTCCACACCTACATTCAGAATCCCAAACAGTTCTTCCAGTTGAGGCAACACTTCACCTGTGAGTCTGTTGGGCTCATCTACAGTATCTGGTATACCCGGTGTGAACTCCTGTACATTGGTAAGACCAAACATAGATTGAGGTTCTGTTTTATTGAGCATCTTTGCTCCAAATGCAACTGGGAGAATTTCCTGGTGGCCAGCCATTTTAAGTCAACTCCTCTTCCTATTCAGACGTATCACTCTTAGGTTGAGGAGCAGCACCATCTATTCCAGCTGGGAACCTCCACCTCAGCAACAAGAACATCGATTCCTCCAACTTCTAGTAATTGCTTCTGCCTCTCCCTTTTCTCCTTTTCCATTTCCCATTCTGGCTCTGCTCTTAACCCTTGCCTTCTCATCTGTCTATCACCTCCGCTGCTGTCCCTCCTCCTTCCCTTTCTCTCATGGTCTACTCTCTTCTCTTATCAGATTTCTTCTTCTTCATCTCGTTACCTTTCCCACTTATCGCCTCCCAGCTTCTCACTTCAACCCCTACCCCACCCACCTACCTTCCCCCTCACCTGGCTTCACGACGGAGGATGAGAGGTGACCTGATAGAGGTGTATAAGATGATGAGGGGCATTGATCCTGTGGAGAGCTAAAGGCTTTTTCCCAGGGCTGACATGGCTAACATGAGGGGGCATAGTTTTAAGGTGCTTGGAAATAGGTAATGTCAGAGGTAAGTTTTCACAGAAAGTGGTGGGTGTGTGGAATGCACTGCCAGCAATGGTGGTAGAAGCAGATACAATAGGGTCTTTTAAGAGCCTCTTAGATAGGTACATGGAGCTTAGAAAAATAGAGGGCTATGCACTAGGGAAATTCTAGGCAGTCTCTGGAGTACCTTACATGGTTGGCACAACATTGAGGGCCAAAGAGCCTGTAATGAGCTGTAAATTTCAATGTTCTATGTTCACCTATTATCTTCCAGCTTGTACTCCTTCCCCTCCCCTACCTTCTTATTCTGGCTTCTCTCCCCTTTCTTTCTGGTGCTTAGGAGGGATCTTGGTCTGAAGTGTTGACTCTTAATTCCTCTCCGCAGATGCTGCCTGACCTGCTGAGTTCCTCCAGCATTTGTTTTGTGTGTTACTCAGTATTAGCGAATTGTGTCCTATGACTGAAACATTGCTGTAGGCCGTAGTACTCGGATGAGATTAAGATTTTGCTCAGAAAACAAAAGGTGCTGCAGCTGCACTTCAGTGTTCTGTGAGAACAGAAATAGCTTTAACAATGTTTGTGCCTGCGGCATTTCCCAGATGATATCACTGTCTGAAATGTTAGCTGGGTCATGGATAAATTCTCATTTCAGTCGTCCATTAGTTCATGAAACAGGTTTGCACGTGCAGTACGTCAGCCTCCGGTTCCCACTCATTCTGAGTTAAAGTCCCACATCCATGCTTAGTAAAATTTGCATGCTGCCTCCTTCTTCCCCCCCCCCCCCCCCCACCCCCCCCAAATGCCTCATATTTTCACCGTCTTCTCAGTTTAGGAAGAACGGACTATCCTGGGGACTGCAAGTAGGCCCAAACTGTGGGCAAGCCCAGTCTAGCATGCTAAGCTTGTACGTCTTGTGAACTAATTTCTTTTCAGAATTACCTTCAATTAGCCATCTTAGATTGTTGGATTGATGCCAGTACATCCGGATATGACTGTGAATAGACACTTCAGTTTGGAATATTTAATAGTTGTTTCACATTTGCAATTCTGACATTTTGATGATGCGTTAGAGAAAATTTGATGCAATTTATACTTGTTTTCCTGACATTGGCTTGGAACAATCTGTCAGCGTTGAGCTCACAATTTCATTGCTGACATGACCGTGAAGTCTCCAATTTCATTTAGCAGGTCCTCCTGTGAGCACTTTGCTAAAGATGCTCTTCCAATTGTCCCCTTCAAGGCCCTACTCAGCAGAGTGCCTTTGGAACACAAATGCCATTGTGTCATGGGGCCATTGCTGTGTACAGCAGAATTAATCAAACTAGTTTCTTTTTAAGAAATAAAAGCTTAAAATGCTGAACTGCTAATTAAAACAACGTTAATTCAAAGGAATACATCTTACTTAATGCTACTAGAATAGAGTCATTAATCTTGCATTAGATCTAATCTGGTATCTTAAAGCCTTTAAAACTTAATGACACAAGCAATTTAGGATTTCTGCATTTACTGGGAGGCCTATTATTTTTTCGGGATTATGCATTGATTTCAAAGGAAATTCAGGCCACTGTTTCACTTGACTTCATTCATGTCCTAAAATGTTGCACCACAGTTGGCATTTGGGATTGATTAGCAAGAACAAATTAAAGGAAGGCAAGGCCAAGCACAGCGGCCATTGTGGTAGCAGCCGTAGTTGTAGAGGACAAAATGAGAATGGTGAGACTTTGGCTCTTCGAGACTTCAGCGAAGAGAGTCTTCAGTCAGAGAAGGCCAAAAAGAAAAGCTCCAAGTGAAGTATTTTGTCCCTTTCCTTCCTTACATCTGCCTAGTTAAGACAGTAGAGAGGCCAGGCAGGATAGTTGACTGCTCCTCTTGTGGGATGTGGGAAGGCAGGGAGACCTCCAGTGTTCCTGATGACTACAACTGCGAGAAGGGCTTCTAATAATCCATGTTAAGGAGTTGGAGCTCGGACTGGTTGATCTCTGGATCATTCGGGATGCTGAAGTGGTGATAGACAGGATATTTAGAGAGGTAGTTACATCCAAGGTGTACGACACAGGAAACTAGGTGAAAGGGGTTAAGGAGATTGTGCAGAGTACCCTTGTGGCCATCCCCCTCAACAGCAGGTATATCATTTTGGATTCTGGTGGGGGTGATGACCCAACAGTGAAAAGTCACAGTGGTCGGGTCTCTGGCACTGATAACTGCCTCTGTGACTCTGAAGGGAAAGGATGGGGGGGGAGAAGAGGCATGCTGTGGTAATAGGGTATTTCTTAGTTAGGGAAACGGACAGGAAGTTCTGTGGGTGAGAATGAGATTCCTGGATGCCAGGGTCCAGGACATCTCGAATCAAGTCATCAGTATTCTTACGTGTGAGTGTGAACAGCCAAAAGCCGTGGTCCATATTGGTAACAATGACATGGGGAAGATGAATGACGAGGTTCTGCAAGTTAAAGGGCACAGCCTCCAGGGGTATAAGCTCCAGTCTGCTACCTGTGCAACGTGCTAGTGAGGCCAGAACTAAGAAGATTATACAGTTTAACACATGACTAAGGAGTTGATGTAGGAGGGACGCTGTAAGATTTTTGGATCATTGGTCTCTCTTTCAGGGAAGGTAGGACCAGTACAGAAGGGTCAGTTTACACCTGAATAGGAGGGTGATTAATATCCTAGCGGGAAGGTTTGTTAATGCTGCATGGTGGGTGTGAATTAGAGTTACAGGTGTATGAACAGTTAGTGGAGAGGTTGTGGAGACTTCAGACAAAGTCAGGAGTCAAAAGGTTGAGCGTGGTGCAACTTGAGTCCTGGGCTGTGTATATTTCAGGAGGGCAGGGGATCTCAGGGCATGAATCAATATCTGGAATTATGGTGTTGTAGCCATTAGTGAGACTTGGTTGCAGGAGGGGCAGGACTGGCAGCTCAATATCCCGGGGTTCCGTTGCTTTAGACATGACAGAGTAGGAAGGATTAAAAGTGGCGGTACGAGTCAGGGAAAATGTCACGGCAGTGCTCAGCCAAGGTGGACGGGAGAACTTGACTCGTGAGGCATTATGGGTGGAACTGAGAAATAAGAAAGGTATGACCATGTTAATGGGGCTATCTTACAGACCACCCAGCCCTCCTCGGGATTCAGAGGAACAAACTTGTAAAGAGATCACAGACTGATGCAAGAAACATAAGGTTGTTATAGTAACAACACACACAAAATGCTGGTAGAACACAGCAGGCTAGGCAGCATCGATAGGGAGAAGCGCTGTCGACGTTTCGGGCCGAGGTCCTGACGAAGGGTCTCAGCGTGAAACGTCGACAGTGCTTCTCCCTATCGATGCTGCCTAGCCTGCTGTGTTCTACCAGCATTTTGAGTGTGTTGTTTGAATTTCCAGCATCTGCAGATTTTCTCGTGTTTGAGGTTGTTATAGTAGGTGATTTTAACTTTCCACGTATTAACTACGAATCCCATAATATAAAAGGACTAGATGGGATCAAGTTTGTCAAATGTGTATAGCTGAGTTTCCTTCATCAATGAGAGAAAGTGCAATATCGGATATGTTATTAGGGAATGAGACAGGGCAGGTGACAGAAGTAGGGGAACACTTTGCATCCAGTGACCACACTGCCATTAGCTTCAAAATAGATAGATCTGGTCCATGGGTTGAGATTCTAAATTGGAGAAAGGCCAAATTTGATGGTATCAAAAATAATCTGGCAAATGTGGATTTGAACAGGCTGTTTTCTGGCAAGTGTGTACTTGGTAAGTGGAAGGCCTTCAAAAATGAAATTTTGATAGTACAAAGCTTGTATGTGCCTGTCAGGATAAAAAATTAAAGGTAAAGTTAACAAGTGTAGGGAACCTTGGTTTTCAAGAGATATTAAGGCACTGGTTAAGAGGGAAAAGGAGGTGCATAGCAGGTACAGGGAGGCAGGAACCAATAAGGTGCTTATGGAGTGTAAGAAATGCAAGAGAACACTTGAGAAAGAAATCAGGATGGCTAGAAGAAGGCACGAGGTTGCTCTAGCAGACAAGGTGAAGGAGATTCTACAGATATGTTAAGAGCAAAAGGATTGCAAGGGTCAAAACTTGTCGTCTGGAAGATCAGAATGGTAATCCATGTGTGGAGCCAAAACAGATGGAGGTGATCTTAAATGAATTCTTTGCCTCTGTATTTACTCAGGAGATGAACACAGGGTCTATAGAAATGAGGCAAAGTGGCATCAACTTCATGGACCCTGTACAGAGGAGGAGGTGTTCGCTGCTCTGAGACAAATCAGGGTGGACAAATCCCCAGAACCTGACCAAGTGTCCCCTCAGACCCTATGGGAAGCAAGTGCAGAAATTGCCAGGACACTTGCAGAGATATTTAAGTCATCCTTAGCAACAGGGGTGGTAGCAGAGGATTGGAGGTTAGCCAATGTTGTTCTGCTATTTAAAAAAGGCTCTGAACATAAACCAGGAAATTACAAGTCAGTGAGTCTGACGTCAGTTGTGGGCAAAGTATTGGAAGTAGTCTAAGGGACTGGATATACAAGTATTTGGATAAACATGAACTGATTAAAGATAGTCAGCATAGCTTTGTGCATGGTAGGTCATATCTAGCCATTTGTATAGAGGTTTTCAAGGAAGTTACCAGGATGAGGTAGTAAATTGGATTAGACATTGGCTTTGTGGGGAAAGAGAGTTGCCTCTCTGACTGGAGGCCTGTGACTAATGGTGTACCGCAGGGATCGGTGCTGGTTCCTTTGTTGTTTGTCATCTATATCAATGATCTGGATGATAGTATGTTTAACTGGATCTACAAATTTGCAGATGACACCAAGGTTGAGGGTGCAGTGGACAGTGAGGAAGGCTATCATAGCTTGCAGAGGGATCAGCATCAGCTGGAAAAATTGGCTGAAAAATGGTAGGTGGAATTTAACCGCAGTCAAGTGTGAAGTTTTGCACCTCGGTAGGACCAAACCTGCTTGGTCTTACACTATGAACAATAGGGCACTGAGGAGTGTGGCAGAACAAAGGGATCTGGGAATACAGGTCCATGATTCATTGAAAGTGACATTACAAGTAGATAGAGTCATTAAGAAAGCTTTTGGCACATTGACCTTCATAAGTCAATATATTGAGTACAGGAGATGGGATGTTATGTTGAAGTTGTATAACACATTGGTGAGGCCTAATATGGAGATTGAATAGATTAGAACTGAATTCTTTAGAACAAAGAAGAATGAGAGGGGATTTGATAGCGGTATACAGAATATGAGGGGTATAGATAGGGTAAATGTAAGCAGGCTTTTTCCACTGAGGCTGGGTGGGACTACAGCCAGATGTCAGGGGTTAAGGTTGAAAGGTGAGAAGTTTAAGGGGAACATGAGGGGAAATTTTTCACTTGGAGGGTCGTGAGAGTGTGGAATGAGCTGCCAGCACAAGTGGTGCGTGTGACCTTGATTTCAACATTTAAGTGAAGTTTGGATGAGTACATGGAAGGTAGGAATTGGAGGGTGCAGGTTGATGGGAGTAGGCAGTTTAAATGGTTTTGACATAGATTAGATGGGCCGAAGAGCCTGTTTCTGTGCTGTACATCACTACAATTCTATGACACAACACAGCTCATGATTTTTAAAAATATAGTGGGAAAATAGTTTATTATTTCTTGAGATATAGTGCAGCCTCAGCAACCCCCCCCCCCCCCACTAATTTATTTCTAGCCAAATCACAGGACAATTAACAATGACCAACTAACCAACCAGCCGGTATGTCTTGGGACTGTGGGAGGAAACTGGAGCACCCGGAGAAAACCCATGTGGTCTTGGGAAGAACGTACAACCTCCTTACAGGCAGTGGCAGGAATTGAACCCAGGTGGCGTGTATGATAAAACGTTGTGCCTTACAGGCAGTGGCAGGAATTGAACCTAGGTTATGCTAATCACTACACTAAGATAATTTAGCAATTTACACAATTATGTAATTGTACTTTTTAAAAGAAAATCTTGAGCATAATTGACATACAGTGCACATGCAGTGCTCTTCAATATAGAATCATGTACAAAAACACTTTGGCTTATTGCTTCTGTATTAACACTGTGTCTGAGCTGTTGACTTTGTCGATAACCTTTCAAAATTTTATTTCTATTTTTGACATTTTATCATCAATGTAATATCAAAAGCTGAAGGAATTTTTGACAAACAGATTTTACCAGTTCAAAATATTGATCTTTATATTTATTTGAAGTATCAGAATATTGTAAAGCAGGACTGTTTCAAGGTGACTGAAAAAGAGAATAATGGTTTAGCATTTACTTAATTTACATTGGAAAGTTTAATAATGGCAAGTGCCATTCATTGATCAACTTGAAGTGATGATGAGAGACTTTTCTAGATTGTAAATCACCACAAGAGGACAATTACCATTGTCTTTCTGTTACTGTAGTCAAAAAGGCAGCTGACCTTCAACTTGTAAGCTGGCTAATTTTGCTAAATATACACATAGATTTTCAATAAAACTCATGGAAGGAAGGATAGAAATATACAATACAGAAATGGGGACCTTTCAGGCTAACTCATCTACAGTACTCTGCAAAAGTCCTAGGCTCATATAGGGTGCCTAAGACATATTGCACAGTAATGGCGTAATTTTATGTATTGCACTGTACTGCTGCCAAAAGAAAAAGAAATTTCATGTCACATGTGAGTAATGCTAAACCTGATTCTGATATAGGTCTCTATTGTGGACTGAGAGTGGGAAGGGGGGTAGGGAAAGGAGAATCGTGGTTGGAAAAAGGGGAAAGGAGAGGGGAGGGAGCAGGAATCACCAGAGAGACATTCTGTAATGATCAATAAACCAATTGTTTGGTATCAAATTACCCTGCCTGGTGTCTCAGGGTTGGGTGTGTCTATACCCACACTATACCCCTGCCCCTGGCATTCCTTCTCTGCCACTTGTCCCTCACCCCTTCTGTGGTGCTCTACCCTTACATAGAAACATAGAAAATAGGTGCAGGAGTAGGCCATTCGGCCCTTCAAGCCTGCACCGCCATGCAGTATGATCATGGCTGATCATCCAACTCAGAACCCTGTACCTGCTTTCTCTCCATACCCCCCGATCGCTTTAGCCACAAGGGCCATATCTAACTTTCTCTTAAATATAGCCAATGAACCTTTCTCAATATCCTTTGCTCCGGCCAGATTTGCAAACTCACTCTCTGCTCCACATTGACAAATACAGTACTGTGCAAAAGCCTTAGGCACTCTAGCTATATACTGTATATGAGCCTAAGACTTTAGCACAGTACTTTATGCCGATCATGATGCCTATCTGCACTAATCGCTTTCCCTTGCAGATCTTCCCTGTCTTAAGTTTTGTCCGAACAGCTTTTATACAATGCATTGTATCCACCTCTAGCCTATCCTCGGGCAGCTTGATCCAGAATTCCACCATCCTCTTTATGGAAAAGAACTTCAGCAGACCATGCCTCTGAAGATGGTTGAGGTTGTTAGAGATTGTTCATCCCAGACACAGTTACCACTTACTCAGTGCAGTGTCCTGAGCCCTACTATCTTAATTTACTTTGTAACATTGCTTCAATCGCTAAACCAGAAAAGGGATCATCAGCTGATATTATACAATGCTCAGATTCATTTGTAAATCCACAGCCAATGAAGCAATCTTTGGCTACATCCAGACTCCATTACGAACATGCTCGTAAATCACAAAGAACAATCAGGAGTTAATAATGCCAAGCAATGATTACCTCCAAAAAATGGAGTCTAGACATCTGCTCTTGACATTCAATAGTATTAACACTGTCAAGCCGCTACCTTCAATATTTTAGGTACACCCATTGATTAGGAACAAAAGTAACATAACTACAAAAGCACTTCAGAGGATGGATGAGTGACCAACTTCCTGACTACCTTAAACTTTTCCTTGTTAATGTAAAGACTCATATTCCTATAATATCATTCAATCCTTCCTGCTGAGAACTGGAAGCGTTCATACTATGAAGTCTATCTGCCCCTGATCAGACTCCTCCTTGAAAGTTATTAATTGTTTTAAAATTCTTTTTCTTTATACCTCCTTTCCCCTCTTAGAACAATTATCATTTTCCATTCTTAATTTATGGACCTCAATTTGATTTGAAATCAATGATTTCCCATTCCTTTACTTGTACATTCCTGGTCCTTCAATGTCCCGGGTACCAAGGTCAGGGACATCGCAGATTGAGACCACAGTATTTTGAAGTGGGAGAGTGAGCAGCCAGAGGTTGTGGTCCACATTGCACCAATGACATAGATAGGAGGGGTGGTGAGGTCCTGCAAGGTGAGTTTAGAGAGTTAGGTGCTAAGTAAAAGGATAGGAACTCCAGGGTTGTGATCTCCGGATTGCTCCTGTGCCATCTGCTAGTGAGGCCAGAAATAGGAAACTGATACAGTTTAATATGTAGCTAAGGAGATGATGCAAAAGGAAGGGCTTCTGATTTTTGGATCATTGGTCTCTCTTCCAGAGGAGATGGGACATGAACAGAAGGGAAGGTTTACACCTGGACCTTAGGGGGTCTAATATCCTAACGGAAAGGTTTGCCAGTGCTGCATGGAGTGGAGTGGGGTTTAAACTAGAATTGCAGAGGGATGGGAACCAGAGTGCCAGAGCAGATAGTGGACGGGTTGTGCAGAAAGCTATCAATAAGCCTACACAAAGTGGGAAGGATTAACGAGGAAGGAATGGCATAATTAGACAGGGAAAATGCCATGACAGTGTTCAGACAGGGCAGACTGGAGTGCTTGTCTAGAGAGAAACTTTATGGGTAGAAATGAGGAATAAAAAAGGTATGACCACGTTAATGGGATTATATTATAGATTACACAACAATCCACAGGATTTAGGGGAGAAAACTTGTTGAGAGATCGCAGACAGTTGCAAGAAACATAAAATTGTGCTAGTAAATGATTTTAACGTTGCACATATTGACTGGGTCTCCCATACTGTAAAAAGGCTAGGTGGGATAGAGTTTGTCAACTGTGTTCAGGGAAGCTTCTTTAATCAATATATATAAATCCCAACAAGAGAGTATGTGATACTTGATAAACTATGAGGGAATGAGACTGGGCAGGTGAAAGGAATTTGTGGAGGGGTTTTTTCATCATTTAGTTACAAAGTAAATATGGAAAAAGATAGGTCTAGTCCTCGGGTTGAGATTGTACATTGGAGAAAGGTCAATTTAGACGATATCAGAAAGGATCTGGCAAGTGTGGATTGGGACAGGTTGTTTTACTGGCAAAAGTGTTCTTGGTAATTGGGAGGCCTTCAAAAGTCAAATTTTGAGAACAGAGTTTGCATGTTCCAGTCAGAATTAAAGGCAAAGATAGCAGATTTAGGGAACCTTGTTTTTTGAGAGATATTAAGAAATGAAGCAGCTGCATGCCACATATAGGCAGGTAGGAACAAATGAGGTACCATAAATGCAAGAGAACACTTAAGAAAGATATCAGGAGGGCTAAAAGAAGGCATGAGGTTGCTCTGGCACACAAGGTGAAGGAGAATCCTAAGGATTTCTACAGATATATTAAGAGCAAAAGGATAGTAAGGGGAAAAAATGGTCTTCTGTAAGATCAGAGTGGTAAGCTACACGTGGAGCTGAGGGAGATGGGTGAGATCTTCAATGGATTTTTACATTTGTATTTACTCGGGAGATGGACACAGAATCTATAGAAGTAAGACAACAGTGAGGTTATGGGCCAGATACAGATTACGGAGGAGGAGTTGTTTGCTGTCTTGAGGCAAACTAGGGAGAATTCTTAGGGCCTGTCAAAGCGTTCCCTTGGACCCCATGGGAGACTAGTGCAGAAATTGCAGGGGCCCTAGCAGAGATATTTAAAACATCCTTAGCCACAGGCGAGGTACCAGAGGATTGGAGGATAGCTAATGTTGTTCCATTTAAGAAAGGATCTACGAATAAACCATGAAATTATAGGCTGGTGATCCTGACATCAGTAGTGGGAAAGTTATTGGAAGGTATTCTAAGGGACAGGATATATAAGTATTTGGATAGTCAGGGACTGATTAAGGATAGTGGCTTTGTGTGTGGTAGGGCATGACAAACCAATCTTATAGAGTTTTTCGAGGAAGTTGCCAGGAACCTTGATGAAGGGAAGGCAGAGGATGTTGTCTACACAGACTTTAGTGAGGCCTTTGACAAGGTCCTACAAAGGAGGTTGGTCAAGAAGGTTCAGTCACTTGGCATTCAAGATAAGGTAGCACGTTAGATGAGACCAGCTTCACGGGAGAAGCCAGAGAGTGGTAGTAGATGGTTGCCTCTCTGGCTGGAAGCCTGTGATTAGTATTGTGCCGCAGAGATGGGTGCTGTGTCAATTGTTGTTTGTCATGTATAACAATGATCTGGATGATAATGTGGTTAACTGGATCAGCAAATTTGTGGATGACACCAAGATTGGAGGTGAAGTGGATAGCGAGGAAGATCATCAAACCTTGTAGCACGATCTGGACTAGCTGGAAAAATGGGGTGGAAAATGGCAGATGGAATTTAATGCAGACAAGTGTGAGGTGTTGCATTTAAGGAGGGCCAACCAAGGTAGGTCCTACATGATATGTGGTAGAGCACTGAGGAGTGTGGTAGACCAGAGGGACCTGTGAAATCAGATCCATAATTCCTTGAAACTGGTGTCACTGGTAGATAGAGTTATTAAGAAAGCTTTTGGCACATTGGCCTTCATAAATCAATGTATTGAGTATAGGAGATCGGATGTTATGTTAAAAAATTTTAAGACACTGGTGAGTCCTAATTCGGAGTATTGTGTGCAGTTTTGGTCACCGACCTGCAGGAAAGATGTAAATAAAATTGGAAGTATGCAGAGAAAATTTACAAGGATGTTGATGGGACTTGAGGACCTGAGTTGTAGGGAAAGGTTGAATAGGTAAGGACTTTATTCCCCAGAATGTAGAAGATTGAGGAGTGATGTGATAGAGGTATACAAAATTATGAGGGGTATGAGAATATAACTGGAGGTCAAGGGTTAAGGGTGAAATGTGAAATGTTTAAGGGGGACATGAGAGAGAATTTCTTCACTCAGAGGGTGGTGAGAGTGTGGAACAAGCTGCCAGCGTAGGTGGTGAATGTGGGTTCATTTTCAACATTTAAGAGAAATTTGGATAGGTCCATAGATGGGAGGAATATGAAGGGCTATTGTCTCTGTTCAGCTTGTTCGTGAGAGAGGTCAGAGGAATATGACCAGGAAGTTGACAGTAACTTAAATAAACACATGTTACAACAGTGGTGAGAAGAAGAACATCTCTGAATGCACAACATGTCAAAGCTCACAGTGGGTGAGCTCCTGAGGCCCTCCGTTGGTCGGGCTTGACAATGGATGCTATGTCCCAGCTGTCTACATGATACACAAGCCAGGGCAGTACTTAGAGCAAACTATTGCCCATAAAACAGGCTCCCCCTCTCCATGCAACTGATGAATCCAAAGGAACGGCGGAGACCGATACAGTTTGGCAACAGCAGCGTTGCAGAGGTTGCCAGTCAGCTTTGAACTCAACATAGGACTACGTTAGGGACTCCAGCTCAGGATTATTCCTCATGGTTTACTCCCAAAGCCTTCCCATGAGTGGACATAGCCGCAAGGCAGCGGACGTTTGAGATCGGTCTTTTCCTTCTCCTGGATGACCACAGCTGACGAGCCCATCTGCCTGAAGCCACTGGTTTTAAGTCACCAGTAACTCGCCTTTTCTCCTTCTCCTGTCAGTAGAAACGGTTCCACTGGGCTTAGTAGCTAAGCCACACATGAAGGCCGGCAGCTGGATTTGGTTGTTAAAAGGCTATTTGAGATACACACCATTGGGAGCATTTAGTAGGAGGTGAGAGCTTATCCCCACTACCACAACTGGCTATAACAGCGTTAAGGAGCCAGTGGATGGGCTACAGCAGCAGAAAACCACAAATATGCACTCAGTGGCTACTTTATTAGGTACAAGGCTGTCCTAAAATGGCAACTTCTCCCACAAGTGCCCTAACCCCCCCCCCCCCCACCCCACTGAAGGGTAAGTATTGAAGGTGGATGGGAGCATAATACATACAGATTCTTCAGTCAGTGCTATCCCGAGCCACCCTGACTCGGAATTAAATGACCATGATCACCTGCTGTCCTTCACCGTTGCTGGGCTTAAACCCTGGAACTCCACGCCCAACAGAACTGTGGAGAAGCCCCTTCTCCAAAAGGATTGCAGCAATTCAAGAAGCCAACTTGCCATTTTTTTTACAGGGCAATTAAATTTAGAAATAAATATTGACCTTGCCAGCAATGGCCTGATCTTGAAAACAGATTAAAAGGAACCCTTGTCCTACTGTTCACTCATTGATAACCAGGCGTGTAGAGGCAGGACACTGCAACTCAAGCTCTGAGGTTATGCAATGACATGTTGTAATTTAATATTTGGTATTTTGTGTATTTTCTATACAAAATGCAGTGCATCAGTGAAGATGATTGTTCCCGGTACAATATACAGCTAGCTCAGAAGTTCCACCCAATTTCCTGGCCCACTTGATGTTTAATTGTGGTGGAAAATGTTCTGGGATATAATCTGGTATCTAATGGTTCAGTTTAAGTAAAATGAAAATTTGGAAAAAAAATGTAATTAAGAAGTGCATGAATGGTTTTTAATCATCTCTTTCTATTACAGTATATGGTGATTACAGGGGCACCAGGGTGGCATAGCAGTCACTGTGAAGCTATTACAGCTCAGGGTATTGTGTTTCAGACGTCAATTCTGACAGCCTTTGTAAGAAAGTTTGTATGTTCTTCCCATGTGCGCATGAATTTCCTCTGGGAGCTCGACCAAGGATATCCTGGTTCGTAGGTTCATTGGTCATTGTAAATCATCCCGAGATTAGGCTAGGGTTGAATTGATGGGTTGCTGGGCAGCACAGCTCGGTGAGAAAATGGCCAGTTTCATACTGCACCTCTAAATAAAAATAAAATAATGATCCAAAGGTACACACAGTTGATTTTCTAGCACCAGGGGAGTTATTACCAAAAATAGTAGGTAAAATCAGTGCATCAGTAAAGATGATTGTTCCTGGAAAATCAAAGCATGTAAATGATCAAATGGTACATAATTTGTTGTGATAAAATATACAAGCCAAATCATTTAATACAGATATAATGTACCCATGATGAGACTTCTAGTTATACTCCATTAGCAGTAAACTATTAAATAACTTAATACACATATTTTTGGTGAAGATAAACTTTTTCGTACATGTTGGATATTAGAACTGCATGTTGAAAAAGACTTACTAATGTTTTGCAATTTCTTTAGGCAAGTACAATTCAATGTGGTTACTGGCTGAGATCGAACATAGAACATCAAACAGTACATCACAGGAACAGACCCTTCGGCCCCCAATGTAGTTCCAAACCAATTAAATTTATAATCAATTGCCCAACTAAACTAATCCCTTCTGCCTATTCAATGTCCGTATCCATCCATTTCCCTCACATTCATGTGCCTATCTAAACATCTCTTAAAAGTCCCAAATACATTTACCTCTACCACTACCCCAGGCAGTGAATTCCAGGTGCCCGCCTCTCTCATAGTTCAAAAAGAAACTCTCCCCTCACATCTCCTTTGATCTTAATGCCTCTCCCTTTAAACACATGTCTTCTGGTATTAGATATTTCAATCCTTGGAAGAAGATATTGTTTTTCTACTCCATTGTTGGGAAAAGAGAGAGAGAGATACCGCTTCTACCTCTTCCAACGATTCTGAGTGAGGCACGGAGAGATCTGTATTTACTGACAATTACCTTTATTGTTCAAACTAACAAATACGTGAATTCATACACTAAATACCTTGTGCGCACACCTGCTAAGTATCCCTGACTCTCCTGGATAGTCAAAGAATAGCAAAGGTATTACCCGGGCGGAGGAATTTACGCTGGCCAGGTGCTCCTTGTTCCTCGTGGTCCCGACTCACTCTCCACGTGATCACGCAGGATTCTTCTCGCTTGTGTCTGCGATGGTTATTCTTCGAAGTTACCGCCACCGGCACACACAAAGCATCCACTTTTATATCCATTTCTTATCAATTCAAATGTCGCATTCCCGTGTCATTGGCCGCAGGTCATGTGTCTGGCCTTTAACACCTGGTCATTGGCTCTGGTCCAAGCCAGCATCCATCTATTGTCCTCTTCCCATCAAGGGACAGTTGCTGACTCATGGCTCTTTGTTCTCAGTCAGCAATGAGCTCGAATCACCTCAGGCATTCACAATCCTGCATGTTATAGCCAATCAAAGAACACCTCACAATCAACTCCTTATTTGGAAATGACCTCCAGTCCAGCAGATTACCTGAAGAGTCTTTGTGCCTTCTTTAAAACACTAATCAAGTCCAGCATGTCAAGCTCACAAAATGGAGAATCGAGTGTCTTCACAAAATGGCAGCCTCCATCCCCCAAGCACACGGCAAGAACAAAGACAGCTTCCACTGTCCTTGATTCATTTGAATTCACTGATTTGAAGATTGTCATTCTTTCTGGCTGTGGTGAACTAGATATACCTGTCTGACTGCTCCTGTGGCTCCTCCCACAGACCCCTGTATAAAGGCGACTGTGGTCTGCTGCTCTCCCTCATTTCCCCAGGATGTAGTGTTGTTTGTTCTTCCAGTCAATAAAAGCCGATATCTCGCTTCCTAAGTCTCAGCGTGAGTTATTGATGGTGCATCACTGGCCAACACCATCTATGTCTCTCATAATCTTATAAACCTTTATCAGATCTCCCCTCAGCCTCTGACACTCCAGGAAAAGCAATCCAAGTTTATCCAACCCCTCGTTATAGCACGAGCCCTCTAATACAGACAGCATCCTAGTAAACCTCTTCGACATTCTCTTCGAATCCTCGCTGTCCTTCCTACAATGGGACAACCACAGCTCCGGATCTAACTAGAGTTTTATAAAACCGCAGTATAACCTGCTGACTTTTGAACTCAATGTCTCAATTGATAAAGGCAAGTACACCGTATGACTTCTTAACCACCCTATCAATCAGTGTAGCGACTTTCAGGGAGCAATGAACTTGGATTCCAAGATTCCTCTGTTCATTTGAACAACCAAGGTGCAACGCTTCACATTTGGCCAGCTTAAACCCTATCTGCCATTTTTCCACCCATATCTGCTGCTGTATTCTTTGCCAGTCTCGTGCACCATCCACAACACCACCAATTTTTTGTATCATCCGCCAACTTACTAACATACCCATCTACATTTTCATCCAAGTCACACAGCGATGAACTGTTGAATACGCTTATTGCATTTGGTAGGAAAGATTTTCTGTAGCGATCTTTCTGCCAGCGGATCTGAATGAGTCCGTTTGAAAGTGTGCTCCACTGCTTGTTCAGCAGGTCATGGAGGGGATGTGACTGATCGTCTATAATGGATAGCAGTTTGTTTAGTGACCTCCTCTCCACCACTGACTCAGAAGAGCCCAGGTTGTAGCCAAGGATGGGTCTAGCCCTTTTGAAGGATATTTAAAGGGTATTTTCACTTCCAGCAAAACTGCAGGTGTTAGCTGCACGTGACATCTCTGCTTTATATGGAACTGAACATCAGTCTGGCAAGCTGGTCATTTCTTTTTACTTCATAAAAGATTACACTTTGATATTTGTCATGTGCAATGCATACTTTAGTGGAAATGTGTTGGCTTTCCACACAACTAGTAAGAGAAGGCTGAAACAGAAAGAACTACCCCTCCCTACATCAAATGTCTAGGGGATGTGAGCACAAGTTCAGTGTTTAGCTGAGGAGCAACAAATCCAGAGACTCAAATTTTCAAAAGGTGTAGCAATCTAACACCTCTTGTACATAGGTGCTGGAATCATACTTTGCAATGTACATCTGCATTCCCCATATTATCGTTGCTATGCCTTGATACTCTTCCTGTTCCACTCATACTGCTGAATCACCGTGTGTGGATACCCTTTCTAATCTTACCAGCAGTACATTTGCAATTGAAATAACTGAACAAGTGCCTGCAATTATCATCTAGAGCAGAGGTTCCCAACTTGCAGTCCACAAACTCCTCAGTTACTGGTAGGGGTCCATGGCATAAAAAAGATCTAGAATGACTATTCATAGTGGTTTAGTGGCTCAGCTTTGTGCAGAGGGAGGTTTTGGAGAATCAGCAAGGGAAACGAGGCAAGCAGATGATCATGGTTTGGAGAGAACTGTCTGTAAGGAGCACATTTAGCATAGACTAAAGAGAGAATGCTAGATATCATGGAGTTGGCTTCAGGAAATATTGTTACCAGCAGCTGAACAGAGATTGTGAAAAATGATAACACATTGATGGCTAACACTTTCAATTCAAAAGCAGTTTCTGCAAAGTCTGAGTGAGTGGAATATGAGGAAGAGAACTAGAACTAATGTATTTTCACCTTTCACAATCTCTGTTCATCTACTGGCAACAGTCTTCCCGGAAGCCAAACCCATGATATCCAGCATTTTCTGCCTAGTCTATGAGAATTTTAGAGCCCGTCATTGGTCACCTAGTTTCCCTCATTTTATTTTGCAAAGCACCAAGAAGAATGATTGATTGATTGATGCAGTTGGTGCAAGTGATTACCTGCATGTGTGTATGAGTACACTGGAATTGGTAAGATTGAGCAAATGTGATTGATGGTGTGTCGTTGTTAGGCAGGAAGCTGCTAGGTGTGTCTTAGAGGTATGGTGCATGTAGCAGTGAGTAAAGCCATTGTAGAGGTGCTTGTGAATGGGATTTCTTCATGTGTTCATTGACCTCATGTGTGGTCAATGGATACCTTCAGGCACTGTCTTAATTCTTTAGCCATAGCTCTGGCATTGACTTAGAATGAAGTGACATAGTATTGGAATATGTTGAGTCCTTGTGGGTAAACTTAAGAAACGTCAAGGGTGAGAGGACCCTGATGGGAATTATGTACAGGCCTCCAAACAGTTGCCAGGATGTAGACTACAAATTAGAATGTGATAGAAAAGGCACGTAAAAAGGGCAATGTTGCGATAATCATGGGGGATTTCAATACGCAGGTAGATTGGGAAAATCTAGTTGGAGCTGGATTTCAAGAGAGGGAATTTGTAAAATGTTTATAAGTTGACTTTTTAGAGCAGCTTGTGGTTAGCTCCACTAGGGGAATAGTAATTCTGGACTGGATGTTATGTAGGAAGCTTAAGATAAAGGAACCCTTAAGAGGCATTGATCATAGTAGGATAGAATTCACCATGCAGTTTGAGAAGAAGCTACAATTGGATGTATCAGTACTACAGTGGAGGAAAGGGAATTACAGATGAGTGAGAAAAGAGCTGACCAAAGTTGATGAGAAGAGGACGCTAGGAGAGATAACAGCAGAACAGCAATTACTGGTGTTTCTGGGGGAAAGGATACAAAGTTGAAGAGGTATTCTAAAGGGAGGGTGAGACAACTGTGGCTGACAAGGGAAGTCAAAGACAGCATAAAAGCAAATCAGAGGGCATACAGCATGACAGAAATTAGTGCGAAGGTAGAGGACTGGGATGCTTTGAAAAACAAATAGAAGGCAACTACAAAAGCCACAAAGAGAGAAAAGATGAAATATGAAGGGTAAGATAGCCAATAAAATTAAAGAGGATACAAAAGGTTTTTATAGATCTGCGAGGAGTAAAAGAAAGATGAAAGTGGATATTGGACTGCTGGAAAATGATGGCAGAGGAACTTAATAAGTATCTGGCATCAGTCTTCACTGTGGAAGACATTAGCAGAACACTAGAAAAGGGAGAGAGCTGGGAGCAGAAGTGAGAATTGTTGCTATTACTAAGAAGATGCTTGGGAAGCTGAAAAGTCTGAAGGTAAGTCACCTGGACCAGAGTGGACTACACCCCAGAGTTTTGAAAGAGGTAGCTGAAAAGATTGTGAAGGCTTTAGTAATGATATTTCCAGGGTCTGCTCCAGTGAAGCATCCCTACAGCACGATGCAGTCACCACCATGCTTCACGATAGGGATGGTGTGTTTTTGATGATGTGCGGGCTTTGGTTTACACCAAATATAGCTTTTAGTCTGATGGCCAAAACGCTCAATTTTGGTTTCATAGACCATAGAGCCTTCTTTCAGCTGACTTCAGAGCCTCCCATAAGCCTTCTGGCAAACTCTAGTTGAGATTTCATATAAGATCTTTTTCAACAGTGGCTTTCTCTTTGCCACTTTCCCCATAAAGCTGTGACTGGTGAAACACCCGGGCAACAGTTGTTGTAAGCGCAGTCTCTCCCATCTCAGCCACTGAAGCTTGTAACTCCTCCAGAGTTGTCATAGGTCTCTAAGTGGCCTCCCTCACCAGCCCCCTGTTGCACAGTCAGTCAGTTTCTGAGGACAGCATGCTCTAGGCAGATTTACAGCTCTGCCATATTTTTTCCATTTCTTGATGACTGTCTTAACTGTACTCCATGGGATATTCACTGACTTGGAAATGTTCTTGTATCCGTCTCCTGACTTGTGCTTTTCAATAACCTTTTTGCAGAGTTATTTGGAGTGTTCTTTTGTCTTCATGGTGTAGGTTTTTCCAGGATACTGTCTCGCCAGCAGTTGGACCTTCCAGATACAGGTATATTTTTACTACAATTAATTGAAACATCTTGACTGCACATGGTGATCTCCATTTAACTAATTATGTGACTTCTAAAACGAATTGGCTGCATCAGTGATGATTTGGCGTGTCATATTAAAGGGGGTGAATACTTATGCAATCAATTATTTTGCGTTTTATGTTTGTAATTAATTTAGATCACTTTGTAGAGAGCTGTTTTCACTTTGACATGAAAGTGTCTTTTTCTATTGATCAGTGTCAAAAAGCCAAACTAAATGCACTGTGATTCAATGCTGTAAAACAATAGAACATTAAAACTTCCGGGGGGGGGGGAGAATATTTTTTATAGGCATTGTAAAGGTAGTTGGAAAGGCAGGTAGTGTTGAGGAAGCAGGGGGTCTGCAGAAGGACTTAGACAGATTGGGGGAATGGGCAAAGAAGTGGTAGAGGGAATATAATATGGGGAAATGCATGGTGATGCACTTTGGCAGAAGGAATTAAGGCATGGACTGTTTTGTAAATGGGGAGAAAATTCAATAATCAGAAGTGCAAGGGGACTTGGGGGTTCTCGTGTAAGATTCCTTAAGGGTTAATTTGCAGTTGATTCAGTGGTAAGGAAGGCAAATGTAATGTTAGCATTCATTTTGAGAAGACTAGAATACAAAAGCCAGGATGTGATGCTGAGGCTTTATGAGGCATTGGTCAGACCGCTCTTGGAGTATTTTGAGCAGTTTTGGGCTCCTTATATAAGAACGATGTGCTGGCATGAGAGAGAGTCCAGAGGAGGCTCACAAGAATGATCCCAGGAATGAAAGGGTTAACGTGTGAGGAGAGTTTGATGAACTTGCTGAAGTTTAGAAGAATGGGGGGAGGGGGTGATCTCATTGGAACCTATCAAATATTGAAAGGTCTGGATAGAGTGGATGTGGAGGTTGCTTTCTGTGGTGGGAGAATCTAGGACCAGAGGGCACAGCCTCAGAACTGAAGGACGTCCATTTAGAACAGAGCTGAGGAGAAATTTCTTTAGCCAGAGGGTGGTGAAACTATGGGATTCGTTGCCGCAGATGGCTGTGTGGGCCACGTCGTTGGGTATATTTAGGGTGGACGTTGACAGGTTCTTGATAATCAGGGCATCAAAGGTTGTGGGGAGAAGACAGGAGAATCAGGTTGAGAAGGATAATGAATCAGCCATGATGGAATGGTGGGGGCATACTCAGTGGGCTGAATGGCCTCATTCTGCTCCTAGGTCTTATGGATTTCCTGGAAACTTCGCTATAGAAATGATACAACTCGACTCAGAATCATTTGCTGGTACTCCATGTGTGCTTGTGGTCTCTCCTGGCTTCCATCTCTTTGATTCATACATCCAATTTAACAAATGAAAGTTGATATGCCCACTCCAATGTTCCAGCAAGCTCTCCCAAGCACAGCAGTGATTGCCTGTAGAATTTGTCAGCAGTGACTTCAGTCGGTGCCACTTACAATCAGCTGGAGCTGGAGTTTGGAAAGTAATTCAGTTATTGTGCACTTTTGTGAAAATGAGTGCAATTTCTGCTGTTTAAATACATTAATCATTACATGAGTCAGATGTACGTTTTAGCTCCATGTAATATGGGAAGCTAATGTGAAACCCTTGAGTAATGTTATCTTAATGTTGGATTCCTAAGCATACATAATTTTCATTATCAACCTCAACGATATTTCAACAAACTAAAATTATTCTTGCATTGTTATTTTGCATCTTTAAGCAATCTTCACAGCAAACTGATCTTGCAGGTTACAAATTTATATCAGTTGACCCCTGAATTACATGAGGAGAGAATAGCCAGCCTGGAATTCAGAGTACAGGAGCCAAATAAGGTACGATATTGAGATTTCAATAAATAAGTAGTAACGCAACATATCTGATCATAAACTATTATTCAAGAAATTATTTGCATTTGCATATAAGATAAGCATCCTAATATTGAAACCCAATGCATGACAAGATGGCGACAATTTGCAGGCAGCTCACATAACTACAAGGTACTCTAATAGAGTTCTTCTGAACGGACATCGCTGCAGTCTGCAGCCTGAATTTCTCTTTTGAACTGACTAAACGATCAGACTCCTGTGGGGTTCTTCCTCCTGGGGATGCAGGTACGGCCAGGGTGGCCATCGCTGGGGTTGGATGTTGCGTCGAGACCTGGTGGTGGACGATGACCCTGTGGTCCATTACTCCATGCTGATTAAAGCGTTGAAACAGTTGAAAGACTGAAAGCGCTGAGAGATTAAAACAGTTGAAGTTGTGTGGTGAACTACATATACCTGTCTGGACACGCCCCTGCTGACTGCTCCTGTGGCTCCTCCCACAGACCCCTGTATAAAGGCGATTGAGGTCTGAGCCTGGCCTCTCAGTCTCCAGGACGTAGTATGGTGGTCAACCACTGCTTGTTCCTTCTTCCAGTCAATAAAAGCCGATACCTCGCCTTTACGTCTCAGAGAGAGTTACTGATAGTGCATCAAGTTGAAAGTGGAAAATCAACAGGTACTCAGTGCTGTCTGCCTGTGTTTGACTGGTCTCCCTCTCTTTACGCTCCTACTGTCAGGCAGGCGGTGCAGGAGGCTTGGATCCCATTTGCCAGGTTTGGGAACAGTTGTCGCCCTGCAGCTATTGGCCTCCTGGATGGGATTCTGTAACCTCAGCACTGAATGGGCTCTTGCAGCTGTGAACTCACTTAAGGCCAAGGTTGAAGAAAGAACTGGCGTTCAGCTCACTACTCCCCGAGGTTTATTCACTTTAGCACTGAATTAACTCTGCAGGTGAGCTTGCAACCATCAGTACTCCCCTCATTGCTGAACTGGCTCCATGACTGTGGCCTGCAAACATTGGACTCCTGGACTGGCTTCACTCGCCCCTGTGGCTGTGGACTCACTTCCAGCGACTCCGCGGTTAATGTTCTGTCTGTCTGTTTTTTAAACTTTATTATTTGCACAATCAGTTCTTCTTTTCATTCGTTTGGTGTTTGACAGTCTTTGTTGTGTGTGATTTTCTTAAATGGCTTGTGTTGGGTTTCGTTGTTTTGTGGCTGCCTGGAAGAAGTGAATCTCGAGGTTGTGTACAGTATAGGCACACACCTCAATAATAAATTAACTTTGAACTTTATTGGACTGCTTTCTTTGAATGCAAAGTGATACATAAATGAATGCTGTGCTTTCCTAAAACAATGGAAGCATTGTGTGCTGTCAAATACTACTCAGCAATACTCAGATGCTCAGTTTAGATTCTGCCTGGTTCCGGACCCAAGGACCAAGGAGCTGATTTCCGGAGGTGACATGAGAACAGCAGACTTTATTATCAAGTCAGCATTTGACCAATTATGGCCGCTGAATCAGAATCAGAATCAGATTTCACATCAGCGGCAAATACATCGTGAAATTTGTTGTTTCGCGGCAGCAGTGCATTGCAGTACATGTTAATAAAACTATAAATTGCAGTAAGTATATATAAAAAGCAAATCTAACATTGCAGAAAGAGGGGAAAAGTACTGAGGAAGTGTTCATTGGTTCATTGTCCATTCAGGAATCTAATGGTGGAGGGGAAGAAGCTTTTCCTGAAATGTTGAGTGTGTGTCCTCTTTGATGGTAGCATTGAGAAGAGGGCATGTTCAGGGAGATGGGGGTCCTTAATGATGGATGCGCCTTTTTGAGGCATCATCTTTTGAAGGTGTCCTGGATACTGGGGAGGCTAGTGTCCATGATGGAGCTGGCTGTGTTTACAACTTTCTGCAGCCTTTTCTGATCCTGTGCAGTGGCCTCTCCATACCAGACGGTGACTCAACCAGTTAGAATGCTCTCCACAGTACACCTGAGGAAACTTGTGAGTGTCTTTGGTGACATACTGATTCTCCTCAAACTCCTAATGAAATATAGCTGCTGTCATGCCTTCTTTGTAATTGCATCAATATGTTCGGCCCAGGATAGATCCTCAGAGATGCTGACACCCAGGAACTTGAAACTGCTCACCCTTTCCACTTCTGATTCTTCGAAGAGGACTGGTGCGAGTTCCCTCAACTTACCAATCAATTCCTTGGTCTTACGACATTGAGTGCAAGGTTGTTGTGGCGACACCACTCTACCAGCTGATCTATCTCATTCTTGTATGCAGCCTTGTCAGCATCTGAAACTCTGCTGACAATAGTTGTGTTGTCAGCAAATTTGTAGGTGGTGTTTGGGCTGTGCCTAGCCACACAGTGGTGGGTGTAGAGAGAGCAGAGGAGTGGGCTAAGCATGCACCTGAGGTGCGCCACTGTTGGTTGTCAGCGAAGAGGAGATGTTATTTCCGATCCACACAGACTGTGGTTTCCCGGTGAGGAAGTCAAGGATGCAGTTGCAGGGGGAGGTACAGAGGCCTAGGATTTGGAGCTTCTTGATTAGAACTGAGGGTATGATTGTGTTGACTGCTGAGCTGTGGTCAATAACAGCAGCCTGATGTATGCATTACTATTGTCCAGGTGATTCAAGGCTGAGTAGAGAGCCAGTGAGATTGCATCCACTGTACACCTATTGTGGCAGTAGGCAACATGCAGTGGGCCCAGAGCCTTGCTTACGTCGGAGTTGATTCTAGCCGCGACCAACCTCTCAAAGCGCCTCATGGACAGTGGAAGTGAGTGTGACTGAGCGGTAGATTTTGAGGCAGCTCACCCTGTTCTTCTTGGGCACTGGTGCGATTGCCGTCCCTTTGAAGCAGGTGGGAGCTTCTGACTGTAGCAGTGAGAGATTGAGGATGTCCTTAACACTCCCACCAGTTGTTGGCACAGGTTTTCAGAGCCCGGCCGGGTACACCATCAGGTCCTGATGCCTTGTGAGGGTTCACCCTCTTGAAAGCAAACCTGGACAAAGTTCTGCCTTGGGTTGATAAGTGACCAGCAATATTTGAATTACACATGTGTCAGGCAATGCCCAACATCATTAAAAAAATTTTGTTAATGTTGCTGGTAAGAGCATTTTTAGTGCACAGACACTTATTGACCTTGAACTGTTGGTGAAAGTACACCAACAATGCCATTGCACCTTCAAGGTTAAAACAATAATCTGACTTTCTGCACATGATGTTTAATGGTATAGCCATCATCAAATCTCTCTGCATCCTTATCTTGGGGTTATTAATGACCAGGAACTGTAATTACAGTGGATAAAGGGCAGAAGCAGAGTAGGATGTTCTGCCGAAATTGTCTCAACATCTGGCTCCCTCAGAAATACCTAACATAGTTAGGCACTTCTGAATGTTCTGCATATCATGAAATTAAAATCGTGGAATTCCCTCTTTAATGGTACTGAAGAAATACTTCCACAGCTTGGAGTGCACCAATTTAAACCGTCAACTCATCACCTTCTTGTGGAGAATTGGAACTGGTCAGCAGACACTTACAGCGTTGACAGTCCACAATTGTAAATGAAATTTTAAAAATGTAATTTACTTCAAACAGCCGCTAAGTATATCGTTTAAGTTACTTATGTACGAGAAAGCACTGAGCTGTCTGCTGCTGAAGTCTTATTACATACAAAAGAATTTATACCTTTAGTTCATAGTATTACTTCAATTTGCCTAAATTATTAATTCCCAGCTCATTCAAGAAAAACAAATGTCTTGAGAGCAAGTTGTCTTGATTCTAATGTAATCATTAACATGGTTTTAATTATGTAGCTAATTATTGGATAATAATGTCAAATACTATTAATTATATTGATCAAGCAGGCTATGCTGTAATTGCACATACTTGAAATTTATTTTTGTGAAATACGTAGGGCACACAATGTCATTTGTACGCCGTGCAGAAACCAAAAGGGATTTGACTCCCTTAGCACTCGTTGTATGATTATTTAATTACTTAAGATGTAATTATAATGCTTTTGTCCTCTTCCTGTCGACTTTACCTCACTAAACCAATGGTGGGAACTAGACCACAAGGTATATCTGTTGATGAGATGGTGATAACTCCTGTGCATATCCCGTGCGATGTGTATAGAGCAAAAGTCACATTATCTTCCTTCCTGGTGAAGATGTCACTTTCTCTCTCCAGAGGCTGTCCAGTTCTTGCTTCATTATCTGAGGAGTTTCCTGTAAGAAGGGCAAGTTTTACACTCACAAGCTCTTCCTCTTCTTACATCCTGGGTAACAAGTCATCGATAAAAAAGCTGAAGTAACACACCCAAAATGCTGGAGGAACTCTGCAGGTCAGGCAGGTTTCAGCCTGAAGCATTGCCCCTGTATTCCTCTCCACGGATGCTGCCTGACCTGCTGAGCTCCTCCAGCATTTTCTATGTGTCACTCTGGATTTCCAGCAACTGCAGGATCTGTTGTGTTTAAAAAGCTGAAGTTGTCAGGGCCTGGGATACTGTCCTGATGATTTCCTGACAGGACAACTGGGATTTGAGGTATTCTGACATCCACAACATTACTTAACATTAGGTATGACTTAATCTAATGGAAACCTTCCTCTTTAATTCACAGTTATAATATCAATACAATAATCAAATGGAAAATTCAGCCATTTGCTTTCTTGGTAAAAGGAAAAATTTCAAAATTAATTTACTATCAGAGTACATATATATCACCATATACAATCCAGAGATTAATTTTCTTGCAGGCATTCACAGAACATACAAAAAACACAATAGAATTAATAAAGGGCCAGGACAAGCAAATAACTAACGTGCAAAAGGCAACACATTGTGCAAAGATAAAATGAAAGAAGTAATAATGAGCAAATAAACAATAAATATCAAGAACTTATCTCACTCCTTTATCCAATTTAGCCCAGTTCAGTGATGAGATTTGCCCCACTCTGTGATGAACGGAGACTGAGCCTGTGGGCCTACTCCAGATGCTCCGGGCTGTAGGTCAATGGATTTACTTTGGTTCGGAATGTTGTTGCTTGCTTTTGTTGTTTGCACGATTTGTGTTTTTTTTCCCCCTCTTTCTCTTCGCATTGGGTGTTGATCTTTTATTTTAATTGGGGTCTTTGGGGTTTCTCGCTTTGTGACTGCCTGTAAGCAGACAAATCTCAAGGTTGTATAATTTATATGTTCTTTGATAATGAATGTACTTTGAGTCCTTTGAGAAAATGAGTTGAGTAAGCTTGGCAAAGCCTAAACTGGGCATCAGCAAGAAAGATATTGGACAATAAATGTAGGTTGATCTGTTACTTTGCAAAGGACTGAGGAATAGGTGAGCACAGTGCACCAGGAGAGATTTCTGTATTGTTGGTTAGCTGCCAGGATTGTTAATGTACCGAAACAGCTTGGCTAAAGGCTGGCTACTTCTGAAGTCCAGGTCTTTATTATTGCAAGTTGGCTCATAGTCTGTGCTTAATCTTGTCCCCTCAGCCGCTTCTTGATACCATGTGGGTTAAGACTGTGGGAGAAATTCATAATGGGATTGTCCAGTCAGTACTGATGATTAGAAGTATTTCAGCTTATACTTTGTCATTTATAAGACCAGAAGACCATAAGATATAGGAGCAGATTTAGGCCATTTGGCCCATTGAGTTTTCTCTGTCATTTCATCATCGCTGATCCATTTCCCTCTCAACCCCAGTTTCCTGCCTTCTCCCCCATCCCTTCAAGCCCTGACTAATCAAGAATCTATCAGCCACTGCCTAAAATATACCCAATGAATTGGCCTCTACAGCCACCTGTGGCAACAAATTCCACAGATTTGCCACTCCCTGGCTAAAGAAATTCCTCCTCATCTCCATTTTGGAAGGACACCCCTCTATTCTGAGGCTGTGTCCTCTGGTCTTATATGTCCCGCCATAAGAAACATCTTCACAACATCCACTCATTGAAGCCTTTCAATATTCGATAGGTTTCAATGAGGTCATCCCTCATTCTTCTGAATTCTAGTGAATACAGGCTCAGGCCATCAAACACTATTCATATGACAAGTCGTTCGATCCTGGAATAATTCTTGAGAACCTCCTTTGAACCCTCTCCAGCGTCAGTACATCCTTTCTAAGATAAAGGGGCCCAAAACTGCTCACAATACTCCAAGTGAGGCCTCACCAATGTTTTATAAAATCTCAACATTACATCCTTGCTTTTATATACTAGTCTTCCTGAAATGAATGCGAATATTGCATTTATCTTCCTCACCACAGAATCAACTTGCAAGTTAATCTTTAGGGAATCTTGCACAAGGACTCTCGTCCTATTGCACTTCAGACTTTTGCATTTCTCTCCATTTAGAAAAACGTCTACACTTTTATTTCTTCTACCAAATGCATGACCATACTCATCCCAACAATGCATTCCATCTACCACTTCTTTACTCAGTCATCTAATCTATCTAAGCTCTTCTGCAGCCTCTCTACCTCCTCAAAACTACCTGTCCCTCCACCTATCTTTGTATTTTCCACAAACTTTGCGGCAAAGCAATCAAATCCGTCATCCAAGTCATTGACATAAACCGTAAAAAGAAGTGGGTCCCAACTCTGTGGAACAATCTGTCACAATTGAGCATGCAAGATGTTCTTCAGGCTTCTCCCTCCATTTTTGTGCTTCTTAATGTGCAGAGTTTTGATATGAACCTTGACTGTTGGATCTGGTGAATCAAGCAATGCTTGACGCTCGCAGTGTGATTCGTAAGATAAAGGGTTCTTGGAGGTCCTCTGGTCACTACTGTCCAATTGATCTCCGATGTTGTTTTGTTTCATTGCTTTCTGAGCAGGAGGCATTTGCCTGCTTTCCTCCACCTCCAGCAAATCCTGGAGCCCCTCTTCTGTGTTGTTCTGTGCTTTGTTTCCCATGCTAGACTCAAATGAAATATTTGCCAGTGATTGTTTACGTTATAATGTACCTCCCTATTAAGAAGAGGCTGCTTTAGGCTAGCTTTAACTGCAGGACATCATTCACAACATCCCCACTCTAATCTCTACTATTGGAGTTTTGAATGGATGACCAGCATGGTAAGTGCTAGAGACATTGTAATTAATAAGCAGGATAGAATTGACATACAGCCTGCATTATATTGCATGGACTTGCATACGACTCTTCATTTTGCAGGGGCTGTTGACTTTAGCTCCGAACAATTAATCTTAACTTGCTTGAGAAATTTTGAAGTGCCTTCAAATTGTTAGCAATTAAGAGAGAAAATTGTTTGTTTCACAGATACTAGGTTTATTGTGTGTCTGCTTCAGGTTTCTAATGTAAACAAATGATGCATTTTTGCTTGGAGATTAATCTGAAATGGAATACCTAAAGGATACACACCATTTTGAAATGTACGGCATGAACTATTTTCCAAACAGAATAAGTGTTTTACAATGTTTCAGTGTAATCTGTGTAGCAAGTCAGATATTTTCAAAGTGAAAGAACTCTTGTGTAGATCTATAGTTTCCTTTCCCGTTGTCACTTCGTCCCCTCCAGTCTCCTCATTCCTCACCAAGCCACCTCTACGACTACCCTGAATGCTTTGATGGCCATTCTCCAGGAGGGTCATGCCTTCTTCATGATTGCAACATTGAAGCTTCTCCTGGTGACAGGAGGTAGAAATCCTCTCATGTGATAGTTCACACATCACTTGTTTTTTTACTTTGCCCAGCATTTCAATTCCTTATTTTAATGCCATGAGGTCTTTCAAATGTCAATATCCAGTCATCCCTGAGCTTAAACCCACATCAGAATGGCACTCTCCTAAGTTTAGACCAGTTTGGAATAATTGATTATGCCTCATTATTTCTATTAATTTTCTTGTTATGCAAGTCTTGTTATGCAGTTTTCTTTGAAAGTTTCCTAACTAATCCCAATAAGATGGTATTAAGAGTTTCATGGTAACTTTCTTTTTCTATTGATGCCTATGACAGAGTGAATCAGCACATCCACAAGCCATCATGACTTCTCAAGAGCTGTATTGATTTAATAATGACATGCAATATAAGAAATTAAGAATGTGGCATATAATTTTATTCATAGGGTGCATACACTGTCTAAATTGTTTACTTTCAAGATTGAAGTGTCGATTCTTTTCTATTTTTTTTCATAGATGCCTGATATTACTGAATAGAGCAATGTAATTAAATAGGCTCCTTGTGCTGAATAATGTGTTCTGGGACTAATTTGATCTCACTGATCAGTCTCAATTTTCATTAATAAAAATTGAAGTACTCCTAAACTGTGGCAAAGTGTAGCCCTTGAAACTAGATAATAATCACAATTACTCATTAAGTGAGACGAACTCAGGACACATTTTGCATCAATGTTTGAAAGTAATGCAAATTTAAACACACATTGAGCATTCTGAGTAAAGCAGATATGGTTCCAGCACAGGAACAAATGATTGTTGACCATTAAATTCAACCTAACTTTGAAATTAATAATTACTGTTCTTATGAAAATTAGGTTTTTAAAATTTGATGACTTCTATACCTTTGGCATATAAAACACTTTGTTTAGAAATTGTTTAGAATAACTGCTATTGTTGGGGGAAAAATATTGCTGGAATCTGTATCAGAATTGTGGTGAAATCTATCTTGTCCTGAAATGTTAAAATTTGATAAGACTTCAGCTCTAACCAGAGGTCAATATGTAGCTGCAATGAGTTAGCCCCCAACCACCTAAACAATCGCTGTGACTGTCCTTCTCTAATGTGTGTTTATATCAACTTGTTGCCTATTTAGGACCCCCTTCAAAAGGTTAGCTTTCCCTAAGCATCCTAGTGTATTGAGACGATCATGGCTTTGCAAGTGTTTGAAAGAGCCTGCCTTAGTAAGCCACAGCAAACAAGATGTGGAAAAACAAAACTGTTCATGGTGGAAATCCAAAGTAAAAGCAGAACATGCAAGGAGCTCCAAGTTGGTGACAACTGCAGGGAGAGAAATAGAGATCCCACCACCAAGCTCATCTTTCAGCTTTCCACAGAGATTGCTCCTTACATGACTCCCCTGTCCTTCCAGGTGAGGCGACACTTCACTTGTTGAGTCTGTTGGGGTCGTATACTGTGTCTGGCGCTCCCGGTGTGCCCTCCTGAATATCGGTGAGATCAAACGTAGATTGGGAGACTACTTCTCTCAGCATCCATGCTCCCATCTACCAGAACAAGTGGAATCTCCCAGTGGCCACCCATTTTAATTCCACTTCTCATTCCCTTCCAATATGTCAATCCATGGCCTGCCCTACTGTCACGATGAGGTCACACTCAGATTGGAGGAACAACACTTTATATTCCACCCAGGTAGCCTCCAACCTGATGGCACGACCATCATTTATTCAAACTTATGGTAATGCCCCCCCCCCCATCCTTCACCATTCCTCATCTCCTTTTCCCTCTCTCACCTTATCTCCTTGCCTCCCTCTGGTGGTCCTCCCTCCTTTTCTTTCTTCCATTGTCTTCTGTCCTGTCCTATCAGACTCCCCCCTTCTCCAACCCTGTATCTTTCATCATTCAACTTCCTAGCTCTTTACTTCATTCCCCCCCCACCACCGGCTTTCACCTGTCACCTTGTGTTTCTCCCTCCCTTCCCCCACCTTTTAAAACTACTCCTCATCTTTTTCTCTCCAGTCCTACCGAAGGGTCTCAGCCCGAAACATTGACTGTTTACTCTTTTCTGTAGATGCTGCCTGGCCTGCTGAGTTCCTCCAGAATTTTGTGTGTGTTGTGGAGAAATAGAGATAATGTTTCCCTGAGCACTATTGTAGGAGGCAAAGGGGCAGAGTGGACTTGGACTGGAGAGCTACAATGGCAGGTGACTGGAAGCTCAGCGTCATCTCAGTGGACTGGTATTGGACAGGGTTTTCTGCAAAGCTGTCAGCAAGGAAGTGAGGCTCAGAGTTGTATGTGGTAACGTGTCTATACTAATTTGACCTTTGAACCTTTCCTTTGGATATTGATACAGCCTCACCAGTTCCTCATTTACCACGGCAGTCTACCACCCCTCGTCGCTCACATTGATTCCATAGTATCTCCTATGTAGAATTCCAATTTTAATATGGTAAACTTTCACTTGTTCTCCTTGTACTTTGGAACTGGACGGAAGGAATCCGTAGAGGCAAATAAGGTGAATATAGCAACAATTTCTGGACAAATTATGGATTTGGATGGCATAACGTTTTAACTATTAACAATTTTCTTTTGTATTTACACCATGCAACTTGGACCATGATCATAAATGGTAGTCAGCAGATAAATCTTAAAGGCAAGAAAAAGTTTTTCAACCTTATTGTGGACTTGCTACCAATTTTTTTGAGGAACATTGACCCAAATTTTACTGTTATTGATCAATGTCTGTCATTCTTTGCTGACTACAGTAAACGAATACCTTTAGTAATGTTCCCAGTTTAAACTTTGTCCAAACACTGGGTATTTTCATTACACTGTAAAGGTGTAACAATGGTGTTACGTCGAGTGGTGGAACCCAGCTCACAAAATCAGTAAAGTTTTGTTTGAATCACGTCTCCCCTTGATGATAGGAATTTAGTATTTAAACTTGCAAAAACAGGAGAAATATTCTGAAAGTTAAACTTAAAACTCTGATGTATGCTTAAGAAGTTAATTAACAAACTATTGGAGATATTTTTTCAGTTAAAAGTAAGTATGCAAGATTTTAAAAGGACTTGACAAGCTGCTTTAAATTTGCTATCTGAGTGGCTCACAGCTGTTCAATTCTATTAAAATCTGTTATGGAAAAGCACTTCTTGCAAAGCCTCGTATCTAGTGGAGACTCATCGGGTGACTTAACTTTTAAGTGTTGGATAATTAGCCCAAACTCTCAGTCCCTTCTGGAATTCCATGTTGATTTCAGTACGGAGTTGAGTCAAATAGCTAATGGCCATTGATGGCTTTCTGCCTTTGAATATGCATGTATGGTAATTCCAAGGAGTAATATTGGCGAACAACTAGTTGTTTTACTGCAAAATCCAGACCATTAATTCTCTTCCTTTATCTTGCATGGAGAATTAAATTCTCTCACTGCTGTTTATAAGTGCAGTTTTGCACCAAATGTAACTGCGCAGCAACCTGTCTTTTTCCTTGATTGACCAATCAGACTTCAGCAAAAGTATATTGGCTCAGATCAAGAATTGGCTCATAGAGTGAGTTATATTTATGCAGTGTGGTAAACAAGTTATTGCATTTTTAACAGGCACAATAAATATGATTGAATATACTTAAGTTTGTCTTGGAAGGGAGACTCAAGAAAAGTAACTCCAAATAATGAAGTACTGTTAAATATTGATTATTTTGTGCTGCATATATACACAAAAACAAATTAACGCAGTGACATATCTCTAGAGCAAGATGCAATTCTTTATCTATAATTTCTGCAGTGAGGCACATTACAAAATACTTGATAAAATTGAAACTAAATAATTCAGTGGGATTTAAAGTAAGGGACGAAATAGGAGTTTTGCAGCCATGATGATCTGACATTCAGTGAAAGATGTAAATAAATCTTCAGAGTCGGTTTACCTCAAATAACGAGAGATGTGCAAAACTTGAATTCGTTGCATTCAGAGGCCTTAAAGTAGCACTTTACTTCATGTTGGTGTAGTAAGGTCCCTTGTCAGAGAAAAGACAGCCCAGAAACAGGCCCTTCGGTCCATCTAGTCCATGCCAAACCATTTAATCTGCCTCGTCCCATTGACCGGAATGGAGATCCCCAGTTCTATCAGGCTTTTCAGACCCATGCATGTTTGAACATTGCTTCTCCGGGTTTAAATAAAATTGGCCATGCTTCCCCACTGAATGTGGATTAAAGAGTGTTATTCTGAAAATGTCAATTGACTGACATTCAAGAGCTTAACAGAATACTCTTATTTTCTTTATATAGATATAATTGCAGTTATCATTAGTAAATCTCTTCCATAATGTACCATTTGTACATATGTCAATTATGTCTTCTTTGGTGTTTTTTTCAAATAAGAAGGGAACAGGTTTGGTGCTTGGGAGTTGATGCCTTTGATCTTCATAATTACGCTGCTGACACCTAAAATATTTTTTATGGTGGAGTGAAATTCCTAACATTGCTTTTAGCAAGTTATTGCTTTGTTGTGGAATATAGTGAAAATTTTAACATGGGCTATGGTCTTGAAAGTTATTTCTGAATTTTAAATGGACCACTTCCAGGTTCCATAATTGATGTTCTCATTTTGCTGCAGCACTCCAGCTCTGAATTAGATGTTACAAAATTGGTTCCTGGAATCTGATCTAGGGGAAAGAACACATGAAGAATGAGGAAGCAAGTTGAGTGACTCTACAGAAAGGAAAATTGATGGATATTCCAAACAGATTTGACTTTTTATCTCATGCCAAGCCCAGGTATACCTTCATGTATTCCAAAGGTAGACTAGGCTTTGGCAACAGCATTACCCATTAATTTTTGTTCCATTTGCACTGGAGAGTACTTTAAATTGAGACAGAAGTATCAGTGTGTGTTGCTATATTCCCAATCTATGGCATACTAAATTTAATTAAATGTATTAAGGCAATACTTAAGTTCTAAGGCTGAATGCCACATTTGCTTTTCTAAAATTCTCCCTCCCATTTGAGCGAGGAGACTGTGGGAAGCATGGCTTCTCCATTCATGCAAATGTACTAAGGATTTAAAATATACCGTCCAGTCCAGCAAGCTGAAATAGCTCAGGATGGCAAGTAACCATTAATCATAAAAAGGCAAAAAAAAAGTGTTTCACAGTATTTCAGTCCTGAAGAAGAGTCTCGGCCCAAAATGTCGACTGTCTGTTCATTTCCAAAGATGCGGCCTGGCCTGCTGCGTTCCTCCAGCATTTTGCGCGTATTGCTTTGTTTCAAAGTATTTGAGTTCATTTTTGCTTTAGTTTCTTAGAATTATATTCCTAACAGTTATTTTTCCTTACAATGCTGATTCTTTGGATACATTATGAATCTTTCTCTTCTTGTCTTATTCCTTGATTACCTCTTCCTTGCGGCTGGTTTGACTGATTTTTTTCCCCCTCTCTAACCTGTTCTGACTTTCTGTATATCGTATCTCCTAGCACAGTCTGTGCCATGTTTGTTAGTAACGGGCAAGATAAAGGGGTTTCTTGTTATCACATAATCATTCATTTGTTTGACATGTAATTATCATACATCAAGTACTAATTGAGGGTCTAATGAGGACAGGAAGCATTAGAGTAAAATGCTCAACAGAATTCTCTGAAGTATTGATGTTATAATAGGGCAAAATATTTTTTTAAAAAGCTTCACATCCTAACCTATTGTTGCATTTTCTAAGCAACTCATATCGTTTTTCTCATTAGTCAAAGATTGGGAGCAGAGATGATATTTTTAGCTCCTAACTGACCTATTTATTTAGGGATATTGTTCAAGTTCTCAAGATTGCATGTACTTATGATTTTGCCAAATGAACTAGATGCCAGCAAATTGCTCATTTTAGGCTCTTCTTCATCTTCTTTCAAAAAATCAATGGAGTATATTTGCTCTGGCTTCTGGAGGCACAGTTAATTTTGCATGCAGATTCTTTTGTATGAATGTCCCTTCCTGTACTTACTCTGTTTTTAAAAAATATCTTTTCCTGCATGGGTTAATTTTGATTTCATTTGAAGCACACGCTGGAAAGTCATCTATCTCCATCCTCTCCTTATTTGCCCGTGAAACAGTAATATCTTTTCACAAGTAAGATCTCTTTAAAAACCCTCAAGAAAGCTTCTTGTGTAATTTTTGAGAAGGCATTTAACTCACTGCACAGCTTTGTATATATGCACTTCGGAGGGCAGGAGTGTGAAAAGATGATTTGTCTTCAAAAGCATTGCCCGTGGACTGGAGACATATCTGAACTCTGCATGTGACAATGTCAGCTTCTGACCTGAGCAACATTGATTGCCAAGACCTAGAAGTGAGGTCAGAATGTGGCACATCTATCCCGTATTCGCTACGCTGGAACAAATCCGGGATTCACGAAGCTGCAGCACGAGCCCCACTGGAAGTGAAGCAGCAAGAATGAGGCCAGCTTAGGCTAGATGCAAAGTTGAGATTCAAACAGAGAAAGCTTGCATAGACATGGTGAAAACCCCAATAGACATGGAGGGAGCACTTTTGCCATGAAGAGAGCGGGTGTGATGGTTGCATTGAGTGAGTTTAAGGAAGAATGTGAAGCTGCCACTGCCTCAGCAGAGGGAAAGGAGTATGAAGCCATGGCTGACATTGACAGTGATGGGTCGATAACCAGATTAGTCATGCTTTGTCATCACTACAGCCAATGCAGCTTACTAAAGAATATGTCCAACACATTTTCCCGATGAGAAAGACAGTGCTCCAGCAATACAAGGAGAAACTGTCCACACCATTGAGACAACTTTCACACAGGCCAGGTATTGAGAGTCGAGATCTACATCAGCAAAGACCCACAACACCCCCTTCTGCAGTTTCATCAGAGCAAGATATCAGTCAAGAGTTGCTACTGATGTTAATCCCATCTACACAGACATGGACAAACTGAACTTCCATCTATCCCAGGACACACATTTGGCAAAAACAATCTCCGTAAAGCCCTCATTCAGGACCACAGGTGCATTAGATTTGATGTGGTATCTCACTCATTGAGACCTTATCACAACAAGCCTAAAAGTGTTTGTCAACTAGTTTGCCAGTAATTTGTCCTGGGAGTCAAGCTTTTGCAAAGCTGTGGAAGGACTAAGTCTCAATCCTAGTGAAGAGCTAGACCCTCTCTGTAAGTGGCCTGATGAGGAGCCACTGCAACACACAAGCGGGGATAGAGCAACGTACATTAATAATCCAGCTAAGAGTTTCCAAATCCTGTGGCAGAGGCTGGAAAAATGTTAGGCAATTGAGGCAATTGAAGAATCTCTCTTCAGCAGAGTCGATAATATTCCAATGCTCTTCTAAAATGCACAGAATAGAATCCTACGCGTAGCCTATGTACTGCGATGAGGCTACGCGATTGACCAGTCTCTGAGGCTATGTCCACACTACACCGGATAAATCCGTAACCGAAGCTTTTCCTCTTCGTTTTTACCCTCCGTCCACACTAAAACGGCGTTTTTGTCCCCGGAAAACGGAGCTTTTCAGAAACACATTCCAGGGTGGGTACTTTTGAAAATGCTGCTCGGGCAGATCAATGTGGATGGGGTAACCGGAGAAATCTGAAAACGCTCTCAGACGGCAGCGCGCTATTTCATTGTTTTCTTGAACACAACCTAACAATTTCAGAAGAGACGGCAACGAGACTGAAGCCAGAAGAGTTAGAAATGTACTTACCAAATACTTTGACCCATAACTTACTGAATAAATAAGTATACTCACTTTGCCCTGTTTTCTGTCCTTGCTCTTATGAAGGTGGTTTACCTATTTATGCAAATACTTCTCTGACAATAGATGTGTAACAGCCTAATGTAACATTGTATGGAAATACAAGATAACACTGATGCAGACATTAAAACATTTATATATTTAACAAGGTGCTTTATTAATGCAACAGAGTTAGTCAGGTTTTCAATATTCGTCATCAGCCGGGTCAATCTGTCCATGAACTCTCTGTCAGTTGCCTCCGTACACTCCAGTATTTGTTTTTTTAAACTTTTAAGTTCTCCTGCGCGAGAGCCAACAGCTGTCCAACGTTTTAAGTTTTTCTAGTCTGTAACTACACAAACTCGCACTTTTACGGCAAGATTCAACACCAAATGTGTCGCTTGTTTTCGGTAGATGTGTCCTGCGCATGCCCAGTAGGAGGAGATTCGCTGAAATCTCCGTTTCAATGTGGATAGAGATATTTTCAAAAATGCATAGTGTGGACGCCTATCGTTTTTACGCTAAACCAGCGTTTTCAAAATTATCCAGTCTAGTGTGGATGTAGCCTGAGACTATCCTCCCTATACCAAAGAGTTAATAAAATGATCATTTGACTTCTGTTCCAATAGTTAAGTTTGATGGCCTGTGGATGCAGGTGGGGAATGTTCTGGCCTCTAGAGGCACAGTTCATTTCATATATATTCATTTTGTATGAACATCACTGACTGTTCGTAAACTGTTTTTTATAAATAATTTCCTGCATGGGTTAATTTCAATTTCATTTTGAAGCATATGGTGGAAAGACATCTATCTCCATCCTTTCTCTATTTGCCCATGAAACAACAATATCTTTTCACAATAAGATCTCATTAAAAACCCTGAAGGAAGCTTCTGTCTCAGGTGGTATTTGAGAACGTGTTTAACTCACTGTATAACTTTGTATATATGCACTGTGAGGGCAGTAAAATATTGGTCATTCATTAGGCTTTAATATAATGTGCAAAGTATGTGAGTAAATGTGATTTCTTTAATTTTGTGGTGACAATTTTTTAAATCAAAGGTTCAAATGTTCACTTATTGTCGAAGTGTGCACATACAATACAACTCTGATACTCATCTTTTCCAGATAGCCATGAAATGCAGAAAAGAGAAAAGACATCAAACCCCTCCCTGCAAGGAAAGGAAAAAGAAACAAGACTCGCAAACCTCAACACCCCACCCCCCCCACACAAAAGCTAACGGATTGCCCACACGGAAAACGGCGGCTGGAACATCAAACACCAAACCCCCAACCCCCTCCCTCACAAGAAACAGTAACGTCAAACTCCCAACACTTCCCTCATAATAAAACAGCGACAATAGCATCAAACTCCAGCTCCCTCTCTCATACACAATAACTAACAGATCACCCACGCTGAAAAAAACAAGAACATCAGAGCCCATTTCCCCAATCCCTTCGTCTCACAAAAATATATCACCCACCCGGAACCCCAACCTACCAGTCAGCAGCAAGGAGGAAAACACAGAAAACTGAAGGAGAACGATATAAACTACAGCCCAATAATCACATGAATCTTAGAATTTCGGAAACATCCTCCTGTCAGAATTGAACTCCGTCCACGAACAGCGATCGCCGTGCTATTTTTGTTTTGATCACGTGAAGTTTCTCAACGAACGGATCCAATCTGAGTACCTAACTTAATAAAATAGAGTCAAGCTCTTTTGTAAACTCTTATTAAAATGCCTGAAATAATACTGAAATCTATAATTGCATTGCATAACCTAACATAGTTATATTAATTAACCAGTTTAATGTAATTATGTTAAAAATGACAAAGGTCTCATGTTACCAGTTCCTTTGTATTTCCTCATTCATTTACGTTCTTTTCCAATTCGCCATCAACCCCTTGAGCAAAAATACTGATGCTTTTAACTTTAGTTCTTCAAAATTGTGGGTCAGGAAACATGTAAGTAAAATGACTAGTAGCCCAATATTTTTTGGGATAACAATATAGATTATGAGATGAAAATTAAGTTATAAGATTTACTTTTGGGTTGACTTTACTCAAAGTTCCAACATGAGATTGAAGTTTCACCAGAGCTCACCAATGCCTCTACTTCCTCAGGAGGTTAAAAAAATTTGGCATGTCGCCATTGACCCTCACCAGTTATTTTTTCAATACACCTCAGAAAGCATTCTGTGTGGATGCATAATGGCGTTTCACAGCAAACGCTGTGTATGTGACCGCAATTCCAAATATGTAACAGCAGGACAGTTGATGTCTCGGGACCAGATTTTATGATGCATTTTTGCAATGGATTGAAACAGTCAATCACAATTGGCTCTGGCCCCTATTCCTATACTGGTTCAGGTCTTGCATTTACATGGTTGCTCTTCGTAGTCACTCCCATTCAATTTTCTCCGAACTCCTATTCTCTATGCCCTAATTTGCACTGCCCCTTTTGCCATCACCCCCTAAATTTGTGGCGGCTGACAACCAAATTCAAGCAATCTTGGAGATTCAAAGCAACACACATAAAATACTGGAGGAATTCAGCAGGCCGGGCAGCAGCTATGAAAAAGAGTAAACAGCTGACGTCTTGGGATGAGATCCTTCATCAGGATTTCCGGCATCTGTAGATTCTGTCCTGATTGTGAATCGTGGAGATTGATGAGTTAGGGGATTTGGGAGTATTGGTGATGAGAATAATAGTTGCCGGGAGTGTCAATTGCTCATCTACAATTTTTTTCATAATGTAGAATAACACAATGGCTGAATATGATATTATGATGTTTTTGCAGACTCATTATTGGGGAGTGAATTTTGGTTACATTCACGTATTTTTACTAGGCCCTCCACTGGCTGGAATCTGTGTTGGCTGATTTCAATGGAGGGGGAAGGGCAGGATTAAATCTGGATTGCAGGTTCTTAAAGCCTCCTCCCTACTTTTATTTAAAGCAGAGGTTCCCACCTTTTTTATGCCCAGGATCCCTACTGTTAACCGAGGGGTTCGTGGACCCCAGGTTGGCAACCTCTGATTTAGAAGGTGACTCAAAGTCAAGTGTAATTCTTTAAAACAGAAAAAAAATTATTTTCTTATCAAAGCCGTTTGGGAACTGCAATGTTAATGAACATAATACCATTTAATATTAATGTTGGCATTGAATGGAAAGGATGCACTGTGAATTATCTCAAATATTTAATTATGGTCCTTGGTCTGAAATGTTGATTCTTTGTTCCTTTCCATTGATGCTGCTTGACCTGCAGAGTTCTTCCAGCATTTTGTGCATGTACTCTGGATCTGCAGCATACATAACAACATAAGAAGTAGGAGCAGGAGTAGGCCATCCAGCCCATCGAGCCTGTCCCGCTGTTCAATAAGATCATGGTTGATCTGTCCGTAAACTCAGCTCCATCTACTTGCCTTTTTCCCCATAACCCTTAATTCCCTTATTATGTAAAAACCTCTCTAACTGTATCTTAAATATATTTAGTGAAGAAACCTCAACTGCTTCCCTGGGCAGAGAATTCCACAGATTCACCACTCTCTAGGAAAAAGTCTCTCTCATCTCTGTCCTAAGTCTACTCCCCTGAATCTTGAGGTAATGTCCCCTAGTTCTAGTCTCACCTACCAATGGAAACAACTTTCCTACTTCTATCTTATCTATCCCTTTCAAAATTTTGTATCTACAGAATCTCTTGTGTTCCAAGTATTTAAGTGTTCCAACTGAATAATTTATGACTATAAAATTATTTTGATATTTAAAATAATTTAAACTGTCCCCATAAATCTTAATATATTGCTTGGTTCTCATGCAGAAGTTAAATTGGTAACATCAGTCTCTATAAAATAAGTCACATTCGAGTGAGTAGGAAGAATTATTTTAAATCTTTGTTTGTGGTCAGTAAACATCTAAAGTGAACAAAAAATCACTTATGCACACCAATTGCATTTCAAAACATGCTTGTTTAGTTTGTAGCTAAATGATAACAAAGCAAAGGACATTGCACCTATACTATAACCGTGACACCTGCACGTTATGGATTGCAAACGAGATGAATGAAATATTTCAGTCAAATTGAGATTAATGTAGGTTATGCCATATTTATAGCTTATGCTGTTTATATGCCATTAATCTTACTCATCTCCACTATTGCCTGAATTTTATTAAGCATTATTATGACTGATTATCATAAGCCATTTGAAGTGATTTTTTGACATTTGTCTTGAACATGTTAGTAATTCAGCATTTAATTTTATTTAATTTATTAGTAATAGATATACATTGATGCATTCAGTGCTATTTTCCTTTACCCTTTGGTAGATGTATTTGTTGGCATTGTAATGATTATTTTAGAGTTCTATAAAAATGTTATATAACACCTTCAACATAGCCAGGAGTTGCATAGCACTTCACAGGAGTGTTATCAAAACAACATTTAGTGCTGTGTCATGTAACGGCACATTGGAGTAGATGAGTAATGGTGCTTAAAACATTAGGTCATAAGAAGTTCTGAAGGAGGTAAGTGAGGAGTGAAGAACATGCTGTGAATTTTGGAGATGAGGGCATATGGCTGCCATTGACCGAACAATTGCTTTTGGTTTTGAGACTGGAATTGTAGGTGTATAAACATTGTCATGGGTTGTAAGGCTTGGATAGGTCATAGATATGGGCAAGACCAAGGAGAGATTTGGAAACCAATGTGAGATTTTTTAAAACAATAAGATTCTTAATTTGGAGTCAGTGTAAGTTGGGATAATGGGTGAGCCTGACCTCCTGCTCATGGGCAGTGTTACAAGGTTACAAAGGGAAGGACAAGGAAGGGCTTGCTAAAATCCAGTCAAATGGTTAGTCTAAAGTCAACAGATGTGCCTAGGAGTTTGTGCACCAATAGAAGCCAGTGTGAAGTGGGGCAATGTCATGCAAGCAAAGGCCTTGACCATGCTTAGGGCTTCACTGGAGATCAGTGAGACATCAAACAGAGAGTCCTCCTTCCCTTTCAGGATGTTTTTTGGAAGAGGGATGGAATGGGCTGTTTGTTAGTGTTGTGCTGACAACAATTTCCTTTGTCATTATTTACAGTAGTTAGTAATATAAAATGTAGCAGCTAATCTTAAAGGTTTATTTTCTAAAACACCACTTTTATAACTTTTTTAAAAAGCTCTTGTTTTATTAATCAATTTAAACATGCATTTATTCAATTAAATAATTCAAGAGAACCAATGTTCCATTTCTTCAGCATTCATTGAATAATAAAATTACATTTTCATTTAATTTATCAGTCATGGATATACATTGATGCATTCAATGCTATTTCCCTTTACCCTTTGGTAGACGGACTGACAAAGTCTGCTGGGGTTGTCTATTGTGTCTGTAACTCCCGATGTAGCTTCCTCTATGTTGGTGAGATCCATCATAAGTTGGGGGACTGCTTCGTTAAACTCCTCCATTCCATCTGCCAAAAGTGGAACTTCTGGCTGGCCAAACATTTTACCTCCGATTCCCATTCCTGTCCTGACAAAGTTGGTCCATGGGTTCCTCTTGTGCCAAGAGGAAGTCACCCTCAGAGTGGAGGAGCAACACCCTATCAGACATCCCACCCTGCAAAAACTCATTTCAGGGAGGTAGCACTTCCACCTCCACCCCCCCGCAACCCCATATCCCACTCCCCTCCCCCACCCCCGGTCGACCTCCAATGGTGTATGTAATACTTTGTTTAGTGATTTTGTCTAATCTGTAAACCAAGTTGGGTATATGCAGAAAATGTGACATTGAAATATGTACTTATATTATCATGGAGTCATTTTTTTATTCTATTACAACTTTAAGCAAGTCTACAGGGAGTTTGGCCTCATCAGGTAGGCCATCAATAGAGTAGTTCCTTAGCAGCCAGCCAGCTAGCTTAAATAACATTAGCTATGCTAATGAACGAATGACACCTGTTAAACTCACCTCAACATGTCTTTAACATTTTAACCCACCACGGGCAATAGAAAAGTCACTGTTGCAAACAGTGCAGCGAGCAACACTGTCATTATTTTTGACCCCTATTAGGCAGGGGTACACTTTAGTGTAGTCTGGGGTAAAGTATGTTTATATTTTCTTTTTTTTTGGAACGCTCTGCCATGGCGCAGCAGGACACTAAACTGAACTGATGGACGATGAATGAGAGAGAGGTCGACTGTAAAGCCCGCCCACAGAGAAAACTGATAGGTCTACTTAGCACAAAGAGAGACCAATCAGGATGCTCCCTCTTGCTCTCGCTCTTCCGCTTCCTCTCCCTCTCAAAAAAATCGATTTCCGGAATATTGTATATAATTTGCGGGCGTCAGGGAGCTGCTATCAATATGCAGGAGACTCCTGGAACTTCCAGGAGAGGTGGGATGTCTGCCTTATATTCCATTTGGGTAGCCTCCAAACTGATGGTCTGAATATTGATTTCTCCTTCCGATTAAAAACATTCCTTCCTCCTCCCCTCTTCTATTCCCTAAGCTGGCCTCTTACCTTTTCTCACCTATCTCCTCTTGCTGGGCTTCCTCCTCCTTCCCTTTCTCCTATAGTCCACTCTCATATCAGATTCCTCTCTCTCCAGCCCTTTACCTTTCCTACCCACCTAGTTTCACCTATCACCTTCTAGCCATCTTCCTTCCCCTCCTCCCACCTCTTCATTCTGGCACCTTCCCCCTTCCTTTCCAGTCCTGAAGAAGAGTTTTGGCCTGAAAGATCAACTGTTTATATATTTCCACAGCTGCTACCTGACCTGCTGAGTTCCTCCAGCATTTTTTGTGTGTTGCTTTGGACCGTCAAAGGCTTCCACAGGAAAAACAGAAGACGGAGGAAGCAGAAAGATCAACTGATGAGCTACAACACTGATTATTGCAGTTTTAAATGAAGGACATTTGGCAAATGAAGCTTTGGTAATCAACATTATCGGTAGATAAAGTGATCGAATTCAATAAAAATCTCAGCTTCTTTTACTTATGGATAAACAGCTAAGAATTATATCTCAGGAGTTGTCCGTCATTAGCTATCTGAAGAAATCACAGACTTCCTCGCAGAAAAAGTTCAGGTTGCAGAAGAATAGCCAAGTATTGGCCCAGAAGGCATCAGCAATGGAGCAAGAGAGACATAGACTGAAGATTGCAGTTTTGAGGACAGTGGAAGCAAAAAGACTGATGCAGCACAACGTCTCAGAGGACAAGATGCTTATGCTCAAAGTGGTTGAAGAATTGGAGAGGTGGTAAATGTTTTGATTGTGATAATGTAATCTGTTTAACAGCGGTGCACATTGTCAGAATATGTATCTGCAGAATCAAATCTGAGCAGAGGTAATTAATCTTAAGCTGCACTTGCATCTAATGGGTTAGGTTGATTGGTTGTAATGCCGGGAGCTGAAACCTAATTGTGGTGAACTAGATATACCTGTCTGACTGCTCCTGTGGCTCCTCCCAAGACCCTGCTGACTGCCCCTGTGGCTCCTCCCACTGACCCCCTGCTGACTGCTCCTGTGGCTCCTCCCAAGACCCTGCTGACTGCTCCTGTGGCTCCTCCCACTGACCCCCTGCTGACTGCTCCTGTGGCTCCTCCCAAGACCCTGCTGACTGCCCCTGTGGCTCCTCCCACAGACCCCTGTATAAAGGCGACTGTGGCCTGCTGCTCTCCCTCATTTTCCCAGGATGTAGTGTTGTTCTTCAGTCAATAAAAGCTGATATCTCACTTCCTAAGTCTCGGCGTGAGTTATTGATGGTGCATCACTAATCCTGCAAGCATTTAACTGAGATCTGTTCACCCTCCCTATCTCAGTCCATTAACTGTGAGCTCATCGTTTGCAGTGAAAACCACTGCACATTTTTCTTTCAATTTAAACAAAATAGCAGCATGTATAAAGAGTAGAACTAAATTCTGTTACCTCTCAGTTTTTGTCATCTATGTTTTGGCTACATTTACCTCCTTTCATGATGGGATGGACTTGGTTATTCAAAACAATGGCATTGGCCTAGACATTAATTTCCCCTCTGCAGGCTGAGAGTTAATGGAAATGCAGAGAAATTAAATCAGGGAAACAACACTGCAACATGAAATAAACATGCGCGCCAACTTGGAAGTGAATAGTGTTGCACAGATTTCCCTGGTGTTTATCTCTTCCCTTCCAGAATCTCCGTGCTTTGGATTGCTGGAGTCACACTGTTAGCTGTAGCAGTGTGCTGCTGGTCAGACTACCTTTCCCACCACAACCTGACTGACCCACTGACCTCTAAGTGCCAACCACACTGTCTACAAAATGAAAACGAGAGGTTTGCTAGGAGCTCCATGTGTTTGGCCTTCTCATTTTCTTCCTGAGAATATTGTCATGTTGTTGCTTGTTACCAATGGTTTCGTAGATTTGTAATTTATTGTGATGTAGTCCTGAGATGTCGACGGATCATGTGAACTGAGGCTACTTTTGTTGTAATGCAATATTGTTAATGAATAACTTTCTTTGTATCTATCTTTCAAGTTCTTAAATAATATTGTTTTGTCATTTTGTTCAATGCAATACATGCTTAAAATGAAAGATCAATTACGTTGTTTACGTAACCAGGTGACCTTTGAATATTATTTTTTATATTGTTAAAGTGCATGAATGTATTCACCTTGGTAATGCTAAAATAGCTACCTGTGCCTTTAAGAGAAAATGGTGGTGCCATTTTGCACAAGTGGATTAGAATGAAGAGTTGCCATGTTCCGGAGAGAACAACGTTCGAGTGCTTTTCCCAGGTTTCGTGAGGAAAGGTGAATAATATTTGATAAGTTTGTTTACACTTGTTTGTGAATCTGGAATATTGGTAATTTGACATGTTTTACATGTGGATGCTTTAGATTTTCACAAGTAAAATTAAATAGCGTGGTTGGGTGACGTTCCTTATCGGCCTAGAAAGTTAGTCTTTTTAGTAATTCAACTACAAGGCAATATATTGTAAAAGTCCTTGTAGAAGTTTATTTTTGTCTCTTTTTATTTCTTCTTGACCGAATGTGAATGTAACGGAGTAATGTGAATGTGTTAATCTCTGTTCACGTAGTGTGAGCGAGGGGAACTCGTTTCAGGGTCTAACCTTTATGTGTTTGGAAGTTAAGCACGTGTGTGCCAACGTGAGCATAGCTCTTGGTTAAGATGAGGTGTATTTATTCATATTTTTGATGTTGGGTATAAGGTACAGGATTGGTGGGATTCTAGTGTTATTTGCATTTTTTTTTAGAACTGCCACTACTGTATTGGTTTTGTATATTTTGTTTTAGTTATTTTCATACTGCATATGTAACAAGGGTGTGGTCTGAAATTAAGCTGAGATTGTAACAGCAGGAACTTTTTTTTATTATTCATTTCATAGTTTTTATTTCGATACCCTCTTTCTGCATTAAAACATCTAAAACAGATAAAGGAATTAAAGACCGGAAAAAGTATTTGTTGGCCTGCGTGTGTATTTTTCTCCAGGCTACAAAATTGACCCATGTCATCTCTTTGCTTTCTTTTAAACTGAGACTGAGCAATTGAAACAAGATTTGAAGGATGTACGGGAATCTGAGCAAAGATCCAAACAAAAACTCGTGGAGGTCACTAGCATGTCTTTATATATGGTACAGTATTGATTTATTATTTATTTATTCATAATGTTTAATTTAGGTTGAATACCTCCAATAAACATTGCACTTCACTGCAAAATCAACATTGGGTGCAAAACCAAAACAGGATCTTGCCCCTGAATTGTTCCCATGCTGTGCAATTGCATCTCCATTCTTTCGGGATCTAAACCACTTACTCATCACGATACAGTAAATATTTACACTTACTTCAAGTTGGAGTACCTGTTTCATGAATTTTGAGGTCTCCTTTGCAACGAGGAGACCAAATGCAGATTGGGTGAACCCATGCACAATTCTACCATGAACTTCTGGTTACCGGTGACCTCTGAGTCCTATATGATTTCTCCGTCTTCATCTGCTCCAAAGAAACTCAACTTCATCACAAGATTCAGCAAGTCATCTTCTGACAAAGCAGGTACAGCCATCTAGAAGGCACTTTGAGATCTATATATTCAGACATTGTTCTGTGACTTCCAGATATTTTTGGTCAGTGGCAAAACTGGGACAAGGGTGACTTGTTTCCATTCTAGTTCTGTGATTTTTGGAAGTGTTCTGTTCTGGCTGGTGTGGGTCCTTAATGAAGGATGCTGCCTTTTTGACACACTGCTCCTTGAAGGTGTCCTGGATACTACTGAGGCTTGTGCCCATGATGGAGCTGACTAATCTTGCTTTGCTTTGCAGCTCGCTTTGATCCTGTGCAGTAGTTCCCCCCATACCAGCTGATGGTGCAGCCAGTTAGAACGCTCTCCAACTGTAGAAATTTGCAAGTGTTTTAGTTGACATATTAAATTTCCTCAAACTTCTAATGAAGTATAGCTGCTGTCTTGCTTTCTTTATAGTAGTCAGATTCCAAGTACTGGTAACATTTTTTGTAAGACATTTAGAATATTTTCAAAGTATTTTCTGCATTCTCTAGGAAATACCTTGCCTTGACAGAACTGTTTTATTATTAATATCTTGATGAAAAATCATTGATTTATTCCTCTCTGCAGAGCTTCTTTTTAATCTACTGAGTAGTTTCAGTATTTATATTTTTAGTTTGTATTTGCAGATCATCTTTGATGCATTTTCAGGATATCTCAAAGCATTTTTATAGGCAATGTTATATTTTTAAGGTGTTGCTGTCACAGGACGTATGGCAGCCATTTTGGGCGATTTACACAATAAATAATGTGAAGAGCTCTCTTGTCTATAGTTATCCCTAGACTTCTATCACTGAAACAGGCTGCTAGTAATCTCATTCCTCCTTCTGGGAACTCATCCAATGTTTTTTCTCACTACATTCCAGAAAACCTTACAAATACTCATTTGGCTGAAAAGCAGTTTAGAACTTAACAATATCATGTTAGGCTTTCTTTGGTAGGTATATGTGATCCTTGAGGCAGAAAAACAGGGCATCGTAGCCCATCATTTCAATGCTGGCAGTTAGTAGACAAGTGCAATTCCATTCTCCCACACTTTCCTTGCAGCCCTATAAATTTGCGTATCTTATTTGATTTTTTGAAAGCCTTGATCAACTCTGCATTCAGCACCCCTACACAGTAAATTCCAGATTGTTGCAGCCTCTCAGTGTCTTAAAAGATGATATTTATTTGCATTATCTTGCCTTTTGCCCATCAATTTGAATCTGTCCCTCCTGGTGTTTGAACCATATCGGTCCTTCCTTTGGTCAGGGTTGACCGGGGATATTGTATTCCAACTCTCTGGATATGCGATGCCGGGCAGTACAATATGGAGAGCAAGCTCCCCTCCCCATGCATCTGATGAACCCAAATGAACGGCAGAGACTGATGCAGTGTTACTGGAGTTGCCAGTCAGTGTTGAACTCAATGTAAGACTGCCTTAGGGGCTCCAGCTGTGGCTCTTTCCCTCGGGATTTACTCCTGAAGTTTTCCCCATGAGTGGGTGTAGCCACAAGGCAGTAGAGGTTTGAGATCAGTGTTTTCCTTCTCCTAGGTGCCTTGCTATCCACAGCTGACAGCCCATCTGCCCAAAGCGGCTGGTTTTAAGGTGCCAGTAACCTGCCTTTGCCCCTTCTCCTGTCAGTAGGAATGGTTCTACCAGGCTTAGTAGCTAAGCCGCATGTGAAGGCCAGGAACACACACAAAATGCTGGTGAAGCACAACAGGCCAGGCAGCATCTATAGGAAGAAGCACTGTCGATGTTTTGGGAGCTGGACTTAGTTATCAGAGGCTATTTGAGGCACATGCCATTGGGAACATTTAATAGGTAGTGGGAGCTTGTCCTCATTACCATCCTGGTTATAACAACCATAAAGAACCATATAATATATAATAATGGGTAAAGCTACACTCTACTTACCCTATCTAAACCAGTTATGATCATGGACACCTATATCTCAAACTTTTCTTCCTCCAAGGAGAAAAACTATAGCATCTTCATTCTTTGACTTAATTCCTTCATTCCCGGAATCATTCAGCTGAATTTCTTTTGCAGCCTCTCCAGGCCATTTAGAAGAAGATCCCCACAACTATTTTGCCTACACTTCCTTCTTCTCCATCCTCACAGCATCCCCAGCTCAGCTGTCTTTTGTCTGATCAACGCCTCCCTCACTTCCTGTTGCTTCGGAGATGAATTACCTGCTACTTTGCTTCTGGACGTGCACCATCCATGAAGAAAGAGGAGAATGGGGGAGAAGCATGAGAACGTCTGGAAATCCAGAGCAACACACACAAGACGCTGGAGGAACTCAGCAGGTCAGGCAGCATCTGTGGAGAGGAATAAACAATTGATGTTTTAGGCATACTTTCAAAGCAAGTACATCCTTCCTTTGCTGCTGTGACCAGATCTGCAGATTTCCTTACTCTAACTGTCTTGGAGTAATAGTTCAAATACAACTTGTGCTCCGATCTGCTTGAACTACCTGAATGTTATCATTACTACACTTCGTTAATTGACACATCAGGATCTCCCTTTGTATTTTCTAGTTGCAGTCTTACCATTTAGAAAATACTCTATTTTCAATTACTCATACCAATGTGAATAATCTTCCTGTGTGACAGAGAGCACTCGGTAAACACGCACACACATTGCCTTGTCATTGAGCTGAGTGACACACTCATCAATGTCTTCCCCGGTATATCCTCATAACCCACTGTTTTTCCCTGGCATTGCTACATTCATTCAGAGCCAGACACCAAAGTCTAACTTAATTTCATTCTCTATTTGTACTTAACTGTAGGCGTGCGACTGTATTGAGCATTCTCCTGTTTCACGCTATTGTCTCCCGGCAGTTCCATAGCGTGCACAAGCTCCTAAACTGAGCTGATGCACTCAAGTTGGCTTTATAGTGCCTTTCCCGCCATGCACAGTGGAATACTCCATTTCTTTAGTAATAGGGATATGTAAGTGTGTATCTGTTGTTCGTATAATGTATTTAATGTAAATACTTCTGTTCATTTTGTAAAATGATTGTAATTACATTGTGGGGTGCATCATATTCTAATTCATGTGCAGTCTTAAGTTAACGTTGTTGGTAATTAAAGATGGTATGTCCTAGTGCCTATAAAAGGAGCTCCTCGCTCTCAGTACGGTGCAGAGATAGGAGTTCCCACTGGACAAGAATTAGTACAGATCTATTGTGTATCTTTTTGTAAATATTGGCTTTTCTTTTTACAATTTTCACTTATTTTTGGGAGTTTGATATTTTGACACACCTTTGCACTAAAGTGCTAAGTGACTTCAGACATTTTTTCTGTGGTAAAGTTAAAGGTAATAACCCATGTTTTTAACACTCACTTTTCCACACATTATACTACTCAGTTTTTGTCTTTCTGCAGAGTCTGGGATCTTCCTGGTAATTCACATACCCAGCTAACACTGTGCCACAACAACTGGCATTGTACGTGGTTTGATGTCACCTATGACACTCAGGGTGCTTCATGTATAGCCCTTCACATTCTTGGAAGTTGCCCGCGAAGAAGGCATTGCCCACAATGAGAAAGATAAAGCTGCACTCATATTTTGCAATAGATTTTTCTTAAAACATGAACACAAGGGATTCTGCCGATGCTGGAAATCCAGAGCGACACACACAAAATGCTGGAGGAACTCAGCAGGTCAGGCCGCATCCATGGAAACGAAGAAACAGTCAATGTTTTTGACTGCGGGTGAAAAATAAGAAGGTGGGTTGAGGGGTGGGGAAGATGACAGAAGTTGTGGAGAATGAGGTGTTGGATGTGGAGGTTCGTGGGGTAGTGGGTGGGGACAAGAGGAACTCTATCTCTGTTAAAGTGGCAGGAAGATGGAGGAAGCATGGATGCCCAGGAAATGGAGGAGATGTAGGTGAGGGCCTCCTCTACATCCTCTACCTGTCACCTCCCAGATTTTACTTCATACCCTCTCCCCCATCCACCAGGCTTCACCTAACACCTTCTAGTTCTTCTTCCACTCACACCTCCCTTCTTTTTCTGACATTTCCCCTTTCCTCTCCAGTCCTGATAAAGGGTCTCAGCCTGAAACATAGACTATATCTCCGTTCATTTAAAACCTGTGCTTACTGACTAATTTTCTGGACCCCAGAACCAAGTACCATGGTATATTCAATGTAGACTTCAAACTGAAATCCTTTCACAAGGAAATCTGCAGATGCTGGAAATTCAAGCAACACACACAAAATGCTGGTGGAACGCATCAGGCCAGGTAGCACCTATAGGAAGAAGCACTGTCGACGTTTCGGGCCGAGACCCTTCGTCAGGACTAACTTACAGATGATTGTGAATCTTTGGATTTCAGTACTCAGGAGTGTTATGGAGGTTAGATTGCTGGAGGCATTTAAAGAGAAGCTAACTTTTGTAAAAGATCAGGGAATTGAAGGCTATGGAAAACTGGCACAGAAGAGAAGGAGTTGCCAGGAGCAGATGAGCCATGTTTATACTGAATGGTAGGCCAGGCTTGATGGGTCAAGTGGTCTACACCTGCCCCGAGTTTCTTATGTTCTTATCTACCTAGACTGGGAAAAAGAGGGAAGTTTCACAGAGATTGGTGTCGAGCCCACAGTTGTTCACAATTTATGCTAATAGTCTGAACTCTGAAATTTGAAGTAACTGCAGATTAATAATTGATACCTATTTGAGTGTAGTTATCGAAGAATTCAACAAAATCCAGGGTGCTATTAGTGTGTGTAGAGTTGCTATGCAAGTGGCAAATTAATTCTGTCATTGTACTTTGGAAGGAAAGATGAAAATGCCTCCTACTGCATAGAAGGAAGGAGCTGAAGATTGTTGAAGAAAACAAATAATCTAGATGCAAATATGGAGATTACTTAGGTTAATAAGGCAATCGTAAAAGATGACAAAAGGATACGTTGAGAAATGGGAAGTTACATAGAAACATAGAAAACCTACAGCACAATACAGGCCCTTCGGCCCACAAAGTTGTGCCAAGCATGTCCCTACCTCAGAAATTACGAGGCTTACCCTTAGCCCTCTATTTTACTAAGCTCCATGTATCTGAAAGTCTCTTAAAAGACCCTATCATGTCCACCTCCACCACCGTTGCTGGCAGCCCATTCCACGCACTCACCACTCTCTGAGTAAAAAACTGACCCCTGCCATCTCCTCTGTACCTACTCCCCAGCACCTTAAGTGTCTAGAAAAAGTATTCAACCCCCTTGGAAGTTTTCATGTTTATTGTTTTACAGCATTGAATTAACAATGGCTTTAATTTGGTTTTCTTGACACTGAACAACTGAAAGAAGATTCTTTTGTGTCAAAGTGAAAATAGATCTCTACAAAGTGATCTAAATTAATTGCAAATATAAAACACTAAATAATTGATTGCATAAGTATTCACTCCAAATATAACACACTAAATGATCACTGGTGCAGCCAGTTGGTTTTAGAAGTCACATACTTAGTTAAATGGAGATCACCTGTGTGCAGTCAAGGTGTGACAATTGATTGTAGTAAAAATACACCTGTATCTAGAAGGTCCAACTGCTGGTGAGTCAGTATTCTGGTGAAAACTACACCATGAAGACAAAAGAACACTACAAGCAATTCTGCAAAAAGATTGTTGAAAAGCACAGATGGATACACTAATATCCCTTGGAGTGCAGTTAAGCCTATCATCAAGAAATGGAAAGAATATGACACAGCTGTAAATCAGGCCTTGTTCACAAACTGAGTGACCATGCAAGAAGGGGACTCGTGAGAGAGGCCAGCAAGAGATCTATGACAATTCTAGAGGAGTTATAAGCTTCAGTGGCTGAGATAGGAGAGACTGGACATACAGCCACTGTTGCCCGGGTGCTTCACTAGTTACAGCTTTATGGGAGAGTGGCAAAAAAAACTCACATGAAATCCCAGCTAGAGTTTGCTGGAAGGCATGTGGAAGACTCTGAATTCAGCTGGATGAAGGTTCTATGGTCTGATGAAACCAAAACTGAGCTTTTTGGCCATCAGACAAAATGCTATGTTTGGCATAAGCCAAACACCACACATCTTCAAAAACACACCATCCCTACCGTGAAGCATGGTGGTGGCTGTATCATGCTGTGAGAATGCTTCACTGCAGCAGGCCCTGGAAGGCTTGTGAAGGGAGAGGGTAAATGAATGCAGCAAAATACAGGGAAACCCTGGAGGAAAACCTGATGCACTCTGCAAGAGAACTACGACTTGGGAGAAGATTTGTTTTCCAGCAAGACAATGACCCCAAGCATAAAGCCAAAGCTACACAGGAATTGACTTAAAAACAACAGAGTTAATGTCCTGGAGTGGCCAAGTCAGAATCCAGACCTCAATCCAATTGAGAATTTGTGACTGGACTTGGAAAAAGCTTTTCACTCATGATCCTCATGCAATCTGGCTGAGCTTGAGCAGTTTTGCAAAGAAGAATGGAGAAAATTGCAGTATCCAGATGAGCAAAGCTGATAGAGACCTATCTACACAGACTCAGGGCTGTAATTGGTATCAAAGGTCCATCTACTAAATACCGACTTGAAGGGGGTGAGTACTTGTGCAATCAATTATTTTGTGTACTTGTAATTACCTGTAATTTAGATTACTTTGTAGAGGTCTGTTTAGACCTTAACACGAAAGAATATGTTTCTGTTTATCAGTGTCAAAAAAGCCAAATTAAACCCACTGTGATTCAATGTTGTAAAACAATAAACATGAAAACTTTCAAGGGGGGGTTATTCCTTTTGTATAGGCAATGTATATAACCATATAATGTATATGGAAATGAGACAATCGTTCTTTGAACCAGGCTGTAAAGCAGAGTAGTACACATAACAAATATATCACATGATAATTTACGAAGGTAAGGATAAAATCTACAGATGAATAATGCAAAAATAACAAATTAAAGTGTATTAATATTAAATATTGCAAGGTCCAAAACAGGTTAACCAGTGACACGTCAAATATAATGCGGCAGGGAGTTCAGAAACCTAATGACCAGGGGATGAAACTGCTTCTCATTCTAACTGTTCTTGAATTTATCCATTGTAGTCTCCTGTCTGATGGTAGAAAGTCAAAGAGGATGCTGGATGGATGGGTGGGATCCTTAATAATACTAAGAACCCTGTGTACACAGCACTCCTGATAAATGTTTCGATAGGGAGATCCCTATGATCCTCTCAGCTGTTCTCACAGTCCTTTGTAAGGACTTCTGGATCGATGATCAACTGCTCCCATATCAGATGGAGATGCAACTTGTCAGGATGGTCTCAATGGTGTCTCTGTGAAATGCAGCTAAGATTTGGGGTGGGGGGGGTTGGTGGGAGACTTGGTTGCCTCAATCTTCTTAGGTTTGGGGGTGCTGTGTGTCTTCTTGTGTGTGATGATGGCGTGGGTACATGGAGGGTGGGTGTAGGGTGGATAATGAGAGCTAATGTGATAGATATTTGCTTTTATGTCATGTTTGCTAAGCTTGCTTTCTAAATAGCAGCTGCCATTTGAAAGGTCACAAACAGTCATAAGTAAACTTTCAACTATATTGTTTTGTTTAACTTTTAGTTGTAAATGGAAGTCATTCTTCAGTTTTTGAAACATAGATGGAAAGCAGTTTGAAGTTTTAAAAAAAACACCCTGTATAGAATAGCTCTGCAAGTAGGCTCTGTATTTTGAAGATGCTCTGTTTGTAAAGAGTCACTGTATCTGTTCTATTATTGCTCAAGAGTAGAGTATAAGACAATGGGTTGTTTCAAACAGACCAGCTGGCTCGTAAGTTTCTTAGTTCAAGAAAGCTTGCAGAACCAGATGGATAATAACATGCAATATAACAATACTGATGGGTTTATAGCTGGAAGAGTTTTATGTACTGTGAAGTTAGCTCTACAGCATTAATAGTAGCTAGTCAAGATCTATGTTTCCCAAAAATGCTTTTGGACTGTTTGTGATATCTGAGGAAATATCACATATTTGTGAAGACACTCAAGTGGGAGAAAAGGTGTATAATATTGAAAGCAGTTCAGGCTTATAAGGAATAGAGTAAGCATGGAAGAACTAGAATCCATCTCTCCAGCTTTGGTTTATGTAACAGACCACTTGAAAGTCTTCATTTGAATTTAGAATTTCAAGTAAGCAAACCCAATGCTGTCACAATAAATAATTCCCAACCATGAAAAGTCTGACTAATTTTGCTAATTATCAAGTTGTGAATGTATAATATTAAAAAAAATGAAGTATGAATATATATAAAGGAAAAATCTAATTAAAACAAAATGTGATTTTTCTTGTACTTTCTTCAAAGTCAATTTATTGTCAAAGTATACACACCATATACTACCAGGAGATTCATTTTCTTGCAGCCATTTATAGAAAAATAAATAGAATAGAATTTATTAAAAAATGATACATAAGCAAAGACTGACAACCAATTTACAAAGGAATCAAAATTGTGCAAATCTTTTCTCATGCAACATTCTTTTCCAATCCAGTGAATGGATTTACATTCATGTTCCAGATTTATAATTGGTCTAGGTTCTGCAAGTGATTTTCCCCTACATCTGTGTATATAATCAAATAATTGGGCAGCTGCAATTAATCCAAAATCCACAGTGGACTCCACGAGCATTTGAACTCGGACTGCAGCCCAGAAATCACAGGCTGTTACCTGGCCAGCAAATTCAAGACTTCTGAGTTTATGACTGAATAACAATCTGATTGCAGCTGTGTGCAATTGCCAACAATTTGATATGGAACTACTGTAAAATCTTGGTAAGTTTTGACCCTATCTCATCTTCCTAATTAATTAACAATAACCACAGACGCATTCTACGAAGACCTCTTCAAAACTGCCTCAACCAACTTGACTCATCCAGATCATAAGCAAGGGAAAGTTCCCCATGTCAGCAACTGTTCCCTTCTTATTTGCTTCAGATATTTCTTGGTTTATTGCCTTGGCCACTGTAATGTTATTAAAAGTTGAAAGATTGCAGCAAGCTGTCGTGCGGAGGGATTTGGGAATGTTTGTACATGAATTGCAAAAGGTTGTTTTGTAGGTGCAATAGGTTATCAAGAAGGCAAATGGAATGCTGGCCTTCCTTGCTAGAGGGATTGAATTTAAGAGCAGGGAGATTATGCTGCAACTAAACAAGATGATGTTGAGGCCACACCTGGAGCGCCAGATGTAGTTCCATTCTCCTTATTCGAGGAAAGGATACTGACTTTGGAGGCAGTGCGGAGGAGGTACACACAGTTAATTCTGAAGATGAGTGGAGTTATCCTATGAGGAGAGATTGAATCACCTGAGACTATTATCATCATCATTATTATGTGCTGCGCCATATGACGTAGGCGCTCGTGGTCTTTAACCTTGATTGTTCTTGGCAAATTTTTCTACACAAGTGGTTTGCTTGTGTAAAAAAGGCCTTCTTCTGATCTGTGTCTTTATAAGACAGGAGACCCCAGCCATGATCAATACTCTTCAGAGATCACCTGTTGTCGCATAACCAGGACTTGTGACGTACACCAGCATACACCAGGGATATTGAGGAGCAGATAGGGAAACAGATCCTGGAAAGGTGTAATAATAACAGAGTTGTTGTGATGGGAGATTTTAGTTCCCCAAATATCGATTGGCATCTCCCTAGAGCGAGGGGTTTAGATGGGGTGGAGTTTGTTAGGTGTGTTCAGGAAGGTTTCTTGACACAGTATGTAGATAAGCCTACAAGAGGAGAGGCTGTACTTGATTTGGTATTGGGAAAAGAACCTGGTCAGGTGTCAGATCTCTCAGTGGGAGAGCATTTTGGAGATAGTGATCATAATTTTATCTCCTTTACAATAGCATTGGAGAGAGATAGGAACAGACAAGTTAGAAAAGTGTCTAATTGGAGTAAGGGGAATTATGAGGCTATCAGGCAGGAAATTGGAGGCTTAAATTGGAAACAGATGTCCTCAGGGAAAAGTACGGAAGAAATGTGGCTAATATTCAGAGGATATTTGTGTAGAGTTATGTATAGGTATGTTTCAATGAGACAGGGAAGTTATGGTAGGGTACAGGAACCGTGGTGTACAAAAGCTGTAATAAATCTAGTCAAGAAGAAAAGAAAAGCTTACAAAAGGTTCAGAGAGCTAGGTAATGTTAGATGTTAGCAATTATAAGGCTACTAGGAAGGAGTTTTAAGAAGGAAATTAGGAGAGCCAGAAGGGGTCATGAGAAGGCCTTGGTGGGCAGAATTAAGGAAAACCCCAAGGCATTCTACAAGTATGTGAAGAGCAAGAGGATAAGATACGAAAGAATAAGGCCTATCAAGTGTTACAGTGGGAAAGTGTGTATGGAACCGGAGGAAATAGCAGAGGTACTTAATGAATACTTTACTTCAGTATTCACTATGGAAAAGGATCTTGGTGATTGTAGTGATGATTTGCAGCAGACTGAAAAGCTTGAGCATGTAGATATTAAGAAAGAGGATCTGCTGGAGTGTTTGGAAAGCATCAAGTTGGGTAAGTCACCGGGACCGGATGAGATGTATCCCAGGCTACTGTGGGAGGCGAGGGAGGAGATTGCTGAACTTCTGGCAATCATCTTTGCATCATCAAAGGGGACGGGAGAGGATCCCGAGGATTGGAGGGTTGCACATCTTGTTCCCTTATTCAAGAAAGGGAGTAGATATAGCCCAGGAAATTATAGACCAGTGAGTCTTACCTCAGTGGTTGTTAAGTTGATGGAGAAGATCCTGAGAGGCAGGATTCATGAACATTTGGAGAGGTATAATACAATTAGGAATAGTCAGCATGGCTTTGTCAAGGGCAGGTCATGCCTTACCAGCCTGATTGAATTAGTTAAGGATGTGACTAAACACATTGATGAAGGAAGAGCAGTAGTGTATGTTGATGTAGTTTACATGGATTTCAGAAAGTTATTTGAAAACATATCCCATGCAAGGCTTACTGAGAAAGTAAGGAGGCATGGGATCCAAGTGGACATTGCTTTGTGGATCCAGAACTGGCTTGCCCACAGAAGGTAAAGAGTGGTTGTAGACAGGTCATATTCTGCATGGAGGTTGGTCACCAGTGGAGTGCTTCAGGGATCTGTTCTGGGACCCTTACTCTTTGTGATTTTTATAAATGACCTGGATGAGGAAGTGGAGGGATGGGTTAGTAAGTTTGCTGATGACACAAAGGTTGGAGGTATTGTGGATAGTGTGAAGGGCTGTCAGAGGTTACAGTGGGACATTGATAAGATACAAAACTATGCTGAGAAGTGGCTGATGGAGTCTAACCCAGGTAAGTGTGAAGTGGTTCATTAAAGATAGGGTCTTTCAAGGGACTTTTGGATAGGTACATGGAGCTTAGAAAAATAGAGGGCAATGGGTAAGCCTAGTAATTTCTAAGGTAGGGACATGTTCGGCACAACTTTGTGGGCCGTAGGTCCTGTATTGTGCTGAAGGTTTTCTATGTTTCTATGATCATGTGACCATCCTCCACCTGCTCCCATGGATCCACGTGACCCTGATTGGGGGCTAAGCAGGTGCAACACCTTTCCCAAGGGTAATCTGCAGGCTAGTGGAGGGAAGGAGCCCCTGGCACCTCCCTTGATAGAGACATTATCTCCATCCCGGTACTATATTTGCTGGAATTCAGAAGAATGAGAGGGGATCTTATAGACACATATAAAATTATGAAATGGATAGATAAGATAGAGGCTGGAAAGACTTGTTCACTGGTAAGTGAGACTGGAACGAAGGGACATCGCCTCAAGATTTGGGAGTGAGGAGAAACTGCTTTTCCCAGTGAACAGTGAATCTGTGGCATTCTCTGCCCAGGGAATCTGTAGAGACTACCTCATTAAATATATTTAAGGCATAGTTAGATAGATTTTTGCATAGTGATTAAGGTTTATGGTGAGAAGACAGGTAGGTGAAGATGAGTCCATGGCCAGATCTCCACTGATCTTATTGAATGGCGGATTAGGCTTGATGGGCCAAATGGCCGACTCCTGCTCCTATTTCTTATGTTTTTAAACTAGCTAATCTAATTTACATGCCAAGAATACATTATATTTCATCCTTCTATTCATTGTAACTCAGTTGTCAGATCTAGAGGTTACCTGCCGCACCTTTTATCTAATAAAATGTATGGAAACTGAAATTGTCTCCGTAGAAATCAGTAATCCAAAATCTGATGAAACACCTGTCATGGCAAGAGGTAATTAGTTTATGGACAAAGTTGAATTAGCATTTGATGATATGAATGAAAATTAAATTTCAGCTCCTGCTTGTGGTTGAAATAGTGAAGCTGGCAGACCTCGGTACCTCAATGGATTAGCAAACGTTTCTTCCACTTCTAATACCTGGGTCACAGAACAAAATTGATTTGACAGATTTTGGCAATTTCCTGAAGAAGAGCCGGTGTGAAAAATGAGCAAGGCGCTTTGCTGCAATAAAAGGGGCTCTTCAGTGAAGGAGGCTGTTACAAATTGTTGGGAGAGGGATGAAGGATCTTTACTGTCACAACACTGAATGCCAAAAGCGGAATACAGCATTTCAGCGCTTCACCTTAATGAAGGCTGTGCCATTAATATGGGTGCAGCAAGTGTTTTTGTCTTGTGATCTCGTCAGAATAATTGCTATCTAAGGTTATTAATTGAAGGTTATTCTACAAAGGGGGAGGCATTATTTGAAGATTAACAGTATATGACAGCATTTCTGCCAATTACTCGTGAAATTCTTTGCTACAGATGTAAAATGTTGGTGATTAAAGCAGACTTCACTTCATCATTTGGAATATAGTAGATCAGATAGGTGCTTGGAGCAAAGGAAGCCGGATTAAAATGGGAGGGGAGGGGGGAGGTTGGCACAGGCACCGGTCCTGAGACACCAGGCAAGGTCATTTGATTTCAAACAATTGGTTTATTGATCATTACAGAATGTCTCTCTGCTGCTTCCCACTCCCTCCCCTCTCTTTTCCCCTTTTCCTAACCATGATTCCACTCTCGCTGTCCCCTTCCTACTCCCAGTCCACAATAGAGACCCCTATCAGAATCAGGTTTATCATCACTCATATATGTCAGCTGTACAGTTCAATACATAACATTATTTCAGCTTTAGGCACCATTGCTCTATATGTGTGTGTAAGATTATTGCACAGTGCCTCATATCGTGTTCCCCGTATGCAACATTTGTGGTATAGAGGGACCCATTTGACAACTCTGTTTCATCAATCGGGCAGCTTTTAATTCAATAGTCATCACAGTACTCTTCTACAGTAATACCTGCTACCTAAAACATTGCAGTAATAGTTTTTACCAATTTCCTCAAGGGTATCTTTTTATGAACAGCTTTTAACTGAAATGAAGTGCTTTCTGTTGGACTCTATAGACCAGAATGAATTTTGATTGAAGGAGAATGTGAAATGTTTGAGATCCCATTTCAGGGGCCCAATTAAATGAAGTAGTTCTTTGTAGTGTAGTTAGCAAGTGTTTGCAGAATCACATCACTTGGAGCCTAGCCACTTGACCTGAGCTGAGGGAATTTGTCAGAGTTGGGTCGGATCTGTATTCCACATTCAGGTTGGTTTGGGCTCTGTGGTGATCGGTCAACCTAACTGAGTACTTTATCCAGGTTTATTTCTATTTAAGTCCAGTATTATGGTAGCATAAGCTGGACACTTGGCCAAGGAGTGGATTTAGCCCTTAAGCTGAGATAAACGGGTTCTCTTTAGGTGTTGTTTTCAGGTTTGTCAGGTAGGAGAAAAGGCAGGTTACTTGTGAGTTGAGGGGCATTAGGCGGGAGTCAGAGGTAGCAGTCTTTGGTACCACAGGATCACATGGGTAGAGTGGACAAGGGACTTCAGTCAAGTTTGGATGGGAGAATCCCTTAATTAAAAACACTAATTCTTGATTGTAGAGTATCATACATGCAGAAGCACTCTCCTCATATCCTGTCTATCAGGATTATTCGAGTATTTACAGTATATGTTTCAATTAAAATCCCACTCCCACACTTCGGTAGATGCAAGTCCAGTCCTCGTTCATTCCAGGCATTAGGTTACTAAGCCATCTTTGAACTGCGTCTAGTGCATTCACATCCATTGTTAAATAAGCAGACCATTACTGTACATAGCATTTCAGATTGGTCTTGCTAATGCTTTATCTAGCTGGAGCAAAAGTGAGGTAGACATCTGTGTTCAATTCCCCAGCACAAATAAACAAGAATATTGTTAACTTTCTTAATTAGTTGCTGTACTTGTAATCTAACTTTTTGCAGATAAAGCATTAGAATATCCAAATCCTTCCATCTCTCACCACTTAGATAATGTTTCTTCATATTTCTTGCCAAAATAGACATTTTCACCATTACACTCCATTTACCAGGTCTTTGCTAACTTTCTAGCATCTTTTTCCCATTGTAGTCTCCCTTTGCCCTCCACAACTTATTTTCCTGGGTCAGCAAATTTAGTAATTATACCTTTTGTAGCCTGGGGATAAGTACACACTCAGGACAACAAATATATTTTCGGGTTTTAATTCCTTTATATGTTTTAGATGTTTTAGTGCCGGAAGAGGGTCTTAACACAAAACGAACAACTTTACAATCAGTTCCTGCCGTTACAATCTCAGTTTAACCTTCGATCCACACCCTTGTGTATCGATGGATTGCATATGCAGTATAAAAATACATAAAGAAAACCGCACAAAACTAATATGGTACTAATATGGTAGTGGCAATTCTGAAGAAACACAATACAAACAACATTAGAATCCCCCCAACCCTGTATCTTACACACAGCAGCGACAATGTAAACGAATACATCTCATCTAAGACGTCTACTCCCGCACGTGCTTAGCTTCCAAACAGAGACTGAACATTCACGTTACGCTGTTACATTCACAGTCAGTCATGATACAATAAAGTTAGACAAAAGGTACACTTTGGCACAACTTTTACATGATATTGCCTGGTAGTTAAATTACAGGAAGACTGACCTACTTGGCCGGTGAGGAACTTAGCACAAGCCACACTATCCATGCTGATGTCTTGACTCGTGGAAATCTAAAGCATGCTATGAGATAGACAGTCTGTGAAATCTGTTTATGGGCAAAGTAAGACTAGTGTGGATTTTTAACCAAAGGATTTATGATATAGAGTATATTTAAATGTCAAAGAAGCAAGAGGACCACTTGTCAGCAGCCTTACCTGGATGACCCAAAATGTAAGGAAGAGGCTCAAGGTGAAAAGAAAATACGGTACAAAACTATATGGACTTTGACAAAAAAAAACCAAGCTGCAGAAAATAACAAAAGGTGATTAAAATTTTGGTCAGAGCTAAAACAAAAGATGTATGAAAAGAGAGTTACAAGGGATGTAAAATCACCAATGGTTTTGCAATGGATCATGGCTAGAATGAACATAGGCTCCATTCCAGTGAAATTAAAATTGAATTTGGGATGGGCTCACCAAAATTAAACAAAGTAACATTTATGTGGAAAATAATGCACTAGTCCAGGTTGCAGTGAGTGGCCCACTCAATGGAGAAGATCCTCTGCTGTCAGCCACTGACATTAAGAGACCTGCTCATCGCCAGAGGGAAGAAAAGAGCTGGAAAAATTTCTGCTGACTCCACCCATCCTAGCAGTCACCCATCCACCAAATTCCCGTCAGGGAGATGTTACAAGTCCATCACCACCAGGACCACACATCATCTCTGAAGCTTCATTCCTGTAGCTATCCAGCTTTTCAACAAAATTCCGTAACTGCCCCGTGCGACATCTGTTAGATGGTCTTTCCACTCTCCTTGTTCTGCTGATAATTATTTAATCTGTTCATATCAAGTCAAGTCACTTTTATTGTCATTTCAACCATAACTGCTGGTACAGTACACAATAAAAATGAAACCATGTTCCTCCAGGGCCATGGTGCTACATAAAACGACACAAAGACTACACTAGACTACGTGAAACAATACATAACTACATTAGACTACAGACCTACATGGGACTACATAAAGTGCACAAAACAGTGCAAGACAATAAACATTACTTTAAGTTTGATTATTGATATTTGCGCACATGACCATTCTGCTAACTGTTGAAAGCTCATGGCTATTTGCAATTTTTTTTCCAAAATTGTCAGTTGGTATTGTGTATCTGTTATGGTATTGTCCTGTGTTTTATGCTGGGCACCAAGCCACAATCAATTCTAGTATGTTTCATCTACTGGCAATAAAGTGATTCTAGTTCTGAAGAGAGGCGAATTCCTAGGATCAAACAGTTTACATTTGGAATAAGGTTTTAAAAAGATACATGAACATATTGCACATGGACTATCTATAATTTGAAAAAGTCCTCTCGATTCACTAGTCAAGCCTGTTGATTAGAAAATGTTGCATGCCACAGTGCTATTTAAGTAAGCTTGGTGAGAGTAGTCAGAAACACTGAGGATTTTGCAGCCATCTATTTTTGGAAATCATTTGGTTACAGCCATTAAACGCATTACATTTGTGGCTTATCAGAGAGAATCTGTCAGAATTTGTAAAGGGTCATTCAAGCTTGATGAACCTGATTGAAATTTTTGAAGAGTTAACCCAAGTAGTGAGCAGTCAAAAGCATAGTGATATTATTTAAACAGCCTCCCAGAAGTCATTTGAGAAAGTCTCTCATGAGAGTTTTACCCACATTAAAGCTTATGGAATTGAAGGCATAAATTAATCTGGTTAGGAAGCAGGCAGATTGTCAGGAGAGTGAATTAATGGATAAGCACTGAAATGTCCAGGATCCCATAATAATCGGATACAATAGGGTCTTTTAAGAGGCTCCTGGATTGGTACATGGAGCTTAGAAAAATAGAGGCCTATGGGTAGCCCAAGGTAATTTCTAAAGTAAGTACATGTTCAGCACAGCATTGTGGGCCAAAGGGCCTGTATTGTGCAATTTTCTACTTTTCTATGTTTTTATGTTTTGTGTTTCATCTTGTTTAGAAGCAACTTGGAAGCAAGGATAGATAACTAGATATCAATGGCACGTGTGTGTGTGTCTTTGGAACCTGTGGTGATAATTATCATCATACACTAATAAATGAAAAGTAAGAGAATTGCATTGTTAGGAATTGTAATTATCAATTAGGAATTATCAATTCTGGATTTGGAAAGTGCTCAATTCTGCCTTTTTTATATATGTAGTTGAGGTCAGGAGACACTTTATATGTTTACATTATTAATGAGTCACAAATGCTATTTAGATGTTGGCCTTTATGCTTGGAAAGCCATAATTTAAGTTAACTGACGACAATGCATAAGATAGGTTGGCATTGGAATAGGGTGAGATTCTCTCTCAACATTATGTTGGCCTCGTAATAAGCCACCATTTAGTGAGCTAGAAAAATAGGAAGTCAGCAGAGGGGGGCGGACATAGGTTTAAAGAAAATTGAAAAATCTTGCTTTTTTGGTGCACTTTCTTGTAAATCTTTGTGCCAGGGTTTGGGCTGGCAGCCCTGGACCCAGATGCGGAGGAACAGCAGATTCTCTGTCACAGTGGTCGCTGGCACCAGCTCAGCCCAGGAGTGGACGACTGCAAACTCTGTCACGGTGAGTTTTGGTGACTACTCAACCCAGGAGTGGATGAACAGTGGACTCCCCATGCAGAGAAGGAAACAAGCAGTTAGGCATAGCAATACCAGCAGAGCATTGGAGACACGACCGTCAGCGACTCCGTGAGATAAGTCATTCTCCACTTACACAACACCTCGAGAGTCCCCTTTAAATAATCACAGAATGTGAGAAACACAAGTTGGTCACAATCAATCCGACAAGAGCAACACATAAAGCACCCGGGCTTAACGGCTGTAACAATGAGTAAATACAGCTGCTCAAGAACCCCAGAAGCCCAAAGCTCAATAGCACGCCACAGAAGTCTAAAAGGCTCATGATACCATGGCTCTTTGGAAGCTGTTAATGTAAAACACCAGCCATTCCTTTTTTCACACAAATGCTGCTTGACCCCCTGAGTTCCTCCAGCCAACTGTTCCTTACTCAAGCACTTTGGAACACTCAGTGAAGTTCTTTTGAAGTTTGGTCATTATGCTAAATAGGAAATGGGACAGATAATTTGAGTAAAGCAAAGCCCCACAAATAATGCAGTAACGATGAGATATTCCGTGCTTTCAGTGATAAAACAGATGCATCATATAGGATCTTTTGTACATTTTCCTGATGGAGCAGACAGCATACCATCCAAAAGAACACTCCCCACCTTTGGAGCATTCCCTCAGTGAAACGGTGGGTATCCGTTTAGATTGTTAGGGCATGCTTTCCAATTCAGGCTCATGGACATCCGGCCCCTCCAATCTCCAGTGGACTTGCCGACAATGGGCTTCCCACTTTCCCAGTGGACTTCAGACTTGCAGACCCAGGGCTTTGAACATCGGGCTTCTGATTGACCTTCAAGTTTCAGTCTTTGGTCGATCAATGTTCCCCTGTGGCTTTTCACCAGATGTGATCAGGGTCTTTGGAGTTGACAGCTCTGCAGGAGTGCTCCAATGGAGCCAGGGTTGATCGTTCCAGATGGCAAAATGCCCAATGAAAGGTAACTGGTTGAAAAGTTGACTTGGGTTTTCCTTCCACAGAGATATCTTGGCCTGAAAAGTATTTTCAGCACTTTATGGTACACACAGTGTGTATTGTTGATAATGTGTATGTGTGTGTTGCTTGCTTCTGTTCTGATTTCATTGTCACTTATATACCTATTATATACTCAATTACATTGTTTGCATTGTTCGCAGTGTGGAGCGACTAAGATGCATTATTACAGATTTCTTCTCTTCAAACACTTACAGAACTGAGTACACGGAGAAGAGTAAACATCTCCATGAACAGTTAAATGAACTGAAGATTGAAGCTGAAGAACTGAAGCTGAAAAAGCAGGAGGCTCCTTTGGATATCATACACAATGAGAATATGGATACAGTGGAAAACAAGTACAGTACTTTGAAAAAGGGTATAAATTCAATATTTTCTGTTATAACAATATTGCACAACTGAGAAGCCATTGAACATACAATTTAGTTTTCTTTGCTGTATAGCTTTATGATTGAAACACAGTGTGTTATGAATGAATTTACCATTGCTTCCATCCAGAAATAATCCTTTTTTATGGTGGCTTCAGAAGTATGAACACAATAATTTAAACGCTGCTGGTTTGAAGATTAATTTGAAAATGTTGGCTAAAAGGTTACTGATGTGATCTGGGTACTGAGCATACACAGAAGGTTATCTTCTAATTGTGTTGACGTGTGGCTAAAGCTATGGAGAAGGAGGTTAGCAAAGCCAAACACTGTCAAATTGGCTACTTGCTGATATTCTCCACGGTCGCTGTCACCTTCATTAACAAATTTAAATTATATTAATAGCTGCATTTTGCATCTTGATGTCATGATGTTTGCAGAACATCAGAGATTTAACTTTTGTACCTCAAATTAGCAGTTTTTATCATTTGTTTTGTCAAAAAGATTTAAATATTTGATATTGATATATACCCAATAATATAAGGATTTAAATAAGCGTTCCTTCCCAGAATTTTCTTTGAATATTTTTATCACATATTACAAACATAATTTTGTCTTGTTAATATTCCTGTAGAAATGGTAAACGAGTCATTGCATGAACTTTCTCAGATACATAATCAAAAACACCATTAATTTGAGGAAGCAGCTTATACGGCATTACCTTTGATTATTAGCGATACAGTAATTATTAAGAATACTACTCAACGGCGTTGCATAAAGAGAGAGTGCATGCCAGGAGAAGGTTAATGATTAATTATTAACGAGAAATCCCAATATGGAATAATATGGATCTTTGCAGACATTAGTGAGTGAAAAGTACACTATAATTATTTTGATGTGTAAAGCAAAATTGGAAAGGTCCTCTGAATATTTCCCAGTTGCTTTGTGATACTGTAAAGCATAATCAGTGATTTTAATTTATTATAGCATAACTTGTTATTTTTTAAATTACTAATTCTGAAATAATTTCAAGGCAGAAATCTTCACTTCAGTTATTTTCATGTATGTTACCAGAAGATGGTGGTCAGGATACTTAATTAACAAAATAGAGAAAGGTCCTTGAACTAGTCATTGCTGGTGTATAATGGTTACTGCAAGAAAATGAATATCAAGGTAGTATATGGCGACATATACATACTTCGATAACAAATTTACTTTAAACTTCAGTGTTATATACACGAAAACTTCTACAGATGTACCACAGAGGGCTTTCTAACTGGCTGCTTCACCATCTGGTATGGGAGGGTGGGGGGAGGGGGGCTACAGCACATGATCGATGCAAGCTGCAAAGAGTTGTAAAATTAGTCATCTCCGTCATAGGCAGTAGCCTTTATAGTATCCAAGACATCTTCAAGGAGCAGTGCCTCAGAAAGATGGCATCTATCATTAAGGAACTCCACCACCCAGGACATGTCCTCTTCTCACTGTTACCAGAGAAGCCTGAAGGCACACACTCAGTGATTCAGGAACAGCTTCTTCCCCTCTGCCATCCAATTCCTGAATGGACATTGAACCAAAGAACACTACCTCACTACCGTTTTTTAAATTTATATTTTTGTGCTACTTATTTTAATTTAACCATTTAATATACATATATACTTACTGTAATTCACGGTTTTTTCCCATATCATCATGTATTTCATTTTTACCGCTGCCACAAAGTCAATAAATTTCACGACATATGCCAGTGATACTAAACCTGATTCTGATTCTGATTTTATTCCTGTTCTATACTTCCAATAATGATGTGGAATTGTCCTGCCTTTTTAATTTTAATGTAGCTTCAGGATTGTTCCAATGCACATACCATTACAAAAGCATTATACATTACCAACTTGCTAATCTGGTTGTGCAGTGAATTCAGACCAAATAGGTTCAATAGGTGCATTTAACTGTCAGAGAAATGTATACAATATACATCCTGAAATTCTTTTTCTTCACAGATATCCATGAAAACAGAAGTATCCCAAAGAATGAATGACAGTTAAAATGTTAGAACCCTAAAGCCCCCCCCAACTCCCCCCACCCACGCACAATCAACAGCAAAGCTATGACCCCTTCACCCCCACCAGCTAAAAAAGACCAAATTATGTGTTGCTGAATTTATTATTCATAAACCCACATGAAGAACTGTAGTCTCTAATACAGGGTATCACCATTGATTTTAAAAAAAGCTGTGGTGCATCAAGATGCACTATTTAAGTAATGCAGTGATAGAGCTTTGAGCAGAGACCAATTTAGACATTGGACGTTTAGTCTTACCATTAATATTAAGTTCTGTCTTCAACCCAGATAAGTGCAAAGTGGTTCATTTTGTTAGGTCAAATTTGAAGTCCATCTGCCACTTCTCAGCACTGTTCTGCATCCCATCGATGTCCCACTGTAACCTCTGCCAACCCTCCAGACTATCCACAACACCCCGAACCTTTGTGTCATCAGCAAACTTACTAACCCATCCCTCCACTTCCTCATCCAGGCCATTTATAAAAATCACAAAGAGGAGGGGTCCCAGAACAGATCCCTGTGGAACACCACTGGTCACTGACCTCCATGCAGAATACAAACTAATTACAACCACCTCTTGTCTTCTGTGGACAGGGCAATTCTGCATCCACAAAGCAAGGTCTCCTTGGATCCCATGCCTCCTTACTTTCTGAATGAGCCTCGCATGGGGAACCTTATCAAATGCCTTACTGAAATCCATGTACACTACATCCACTGCAGGTTGCAGAGTTAGATGTTAGTAAGACTTAAGACAAAGTTAGGAATCAAAAGGCTGAGTATGGTGCTACTAGTATCCTGAGCTGCATATATTTCAGTGCAAGAAGTATCATAGGAAAGGCAGATAATATTGCTAAAGATGAGGTAGCTGGTTTCCAAACAGAGGCAATGCGTAGTGAGAAGAGGCTGGCGTTAAGACAAAATTACAGTCAACAGGATGAGTTGCAAAGTAAAAGGCAGAGAACATTGAAAAGGTTGGATACAGGACTGAAGGTGTTGCGTTTGAATGCGCACTGTATATAAAATAAGGTAGATGAATTTGCAGCACATTTGCAGATTGGCAGGTATAATGTTGTAGGCCTCACTGAATCATGGCTGAAAGGTTATAGCTGGGAGCTCAATGTCCAAGCATACACATTGTATTGAAAGGATAGGTAGGAAGGCAGAGGGGTTGCACTGTTGGTTTAAAAAAAAATGAAGCCAAATCATTAGAAAGAGGTGACATAGGGTCAGAAGATGTTGAATCATTGTGGGTAGAGCTAATGAACTGCAAGGGTAAAAAAAAAACTGATGGGAGTTGTATACAGACATGCAAATAGTAGTAAGGATGTGGTCTACAAATTACAACAGGAGATAGAAAATGCATGCCAAAAGAACAATGTTACAATAGTCATTAGGGACTTCAATATACAGGTATATTGGGAAAATCAAGTTAGTGCTGGATTACAGGAGGGGGATTTTCTAGAGTGTCAATGAGATGGCTTTTTAGAGCAGCTTGTGGTTGAGCCCACTAGAGGATCGGCTAATCTCGATTGGGTGTTGTGCAATAACCAGTATTGATTAGAGAGCTTAAGGTAAAAGACCCTTCGGGAAAAGTGAATACAATATGGTCAAATCCACCCTGAAATATGAGAAGGAGAAGCTAAATCATATGTATCAGTATTACAGTGGAATAACAGAGGAATGAGAGAGGAGTTGGCCAGAATTGATTGGAAAAGAACACTGGCAGAGATGATGGCAGAGCAGCAATGTCTGGAATTTGTGGAAGCAATTTAGAAGGCACAGGATGTATACATCCCAAAGAGGAAGAAATATTCTAATGGCAAGGTGACACAACCATGGTTAACAAGAGAAGTCCAAATCAATATAAAAGCTAAAAGGAGGGCATATAGTTAAGCAAAAATAAGTGGGAAGTTAGAGGATTAGGAAGCTTTTTAAAAACCAACAGAAGGTAAATAAAAAAAAGTGATTAAGAAGGTAAAGATGGAATGTGAAAGTAAGCTAGCCAATAATAATAAAGAAGATACCAAAAGATTCTTCTGATACACAAAGTGTAAAAGAGAGGTGAGAGTGGATATTGGACCACTAGAAAATGATGCTGGAGGGGTAGTAATGGGGGACAACAAAATGGCGGATGAACTGAATAAGTATTTTGCATCAGTCTTCACTGTGGAAGAAACTGGGAGTATGTTGGAAGTTCCAGGTGTCGTGGGGAATGAAGTGTGTGACGTTACCATTAATATGGAGAAGATTCTTGGGAGACTGAAAGGTCTGAAGGTGGATAAGTCACCTGGACCAGATGGTCTACACCCCAGAGTTCTGAAAAAGGTGGCTGGAGACATTGTGGAGGCATTAGTAATGATCTTTCACGAATCTAGATTCTGGAATGGTTCTGGAGGACTGGAAAATTGCAAATGTCACTTCAGTCTTCAAGAAGGGAAAGAGGCAGAAGAAAGGAAACTATAGGCCAGTTGGTCTGACCTCAGTGGTTGGGAAGATATTAGATTCAATTATTAAGGGTGAGTTTTCAGGGTATTTAGAAGCACATGATAAAAAAAAGGCCATTTTCAGCATGATTTCCTCAAGGGAAAATCTTGCCCGAAAAATCTGTTGGAATTCTTTGAAGAAGTAACAAGCAAGATAAACAAAGGAGAATCAGTTGATGTGTACTTGGATTTTCAGAAGGGCTTTGACAAGGTGCTACACATGAGGCTGCTTAACAAGCTATGAGCCCCATGGTTTTACAGAAAAGATTCTGCATGGATAAAATTGGCTCATAGGAAGTTGGCAAAGAGTGGGAATGAAGGGAGCCTTTTATGGCTGTTTCTGGTGACTAGTGGTGTTCCACAGAGGTCTGTTTGGGACTGATTCTTTTCACATTATATGTCAGTGATTTGGATGATGGATTTGATAGCTTTGTTGAAAAGTTTTCAGATGATATGAAGATAGGTGGATGGGCAGGTAGTTTTGAGGAAGTAGCAAGGCTATAGAGAAACCGAGACAGATTAGAAGAATGGGCAAAGAAAAGGCAGATGGGATAGAGTGTCAGAAAGTGTATGTCATATACTTTGGTAGAAGAAATGAAAGGGTTGACTATTTTCTAAATGAAGTGAAAATACAAAACACTGAGGTGCAAAGGGACTTGGGAGTTCTCATGCAGGATTCCCTGAAGGTTGGTTTGCAGGTTGAGCTGTGGTAAGGAAGGCAAATGCAATATTAGCATTCATTTCAAGAAGAATAGAATATAAAATCAAGAATGTAATTTTGAGACTTTATAAAGTACTGGTGAGGCCTCACTTGGAGTATTGAGAGCAGTTTTGGGCCCCTCACCTTAGAAAGGATGTGCTGAAACTGGAGAAGGTTCAAAGAAGATTCACAAAAATGATACCAGGATGAATGGTTTGTCATATCAAGAGCGTTTGACATCTCTGGGCCTGCATTCACTAGAATTCAGAAGAATGAGGGGTGACCTCATTGAAACCTATTGAATGATTAAAGGCCTTGATAATGTGGATATGAAGAGAATGTTTCCTATGGTGGGGATCTAAACCAGAGGACACAGCTTCAGAATAGAGGGGCGGAATTTCAGAGCAGAGATGAGGAGAAATTTCTTTAGCCAGAGAGTGGTGAATCTGTAGAATTCGTAGCCACAGGCAACTGTGGAAGCCAAGTCTTTATATATATTTAAGGCAGAGGTTGATAGATTCATGATTAGTCAGGGCGCGAAGGGATAGAGGGAGAAGGCAGGAGATTGGGGCTGAGAGGAAAATTGGATCAGCCATGATGAAATGGCAGAGGAGTTTCGATGGGCCAAATAGCCTAATTCTGCTCCTATATCTTTTGGTCTTAGCTATAATAAATGAAAGTATTTCAACCAACCCATTTATTTTTCTTCAACATTTAAATTTTTCAAAATAATGTCTGACTAAGTGATAAAAACCAACGATGGATAAGGGTAATTTTACAAAATCATGCTTCTAGCAGAACTTCCCCTGCCAGGATTACAAATTTGGAACACGCGGATACACTGATTTTCTGTTTGATAAAATTAATTGTTGAATACAATGTGGGCCACACACATTTCTAAAGTGCTCTCAGCAGTTTAGTCTCTGCTGGTAAAATTATAAGGCTTTCCTTATAATATCAGGGCAGCAAGAATCTTTGCCAAATAAAAAGACAGTGAAAATGCATTCAATAAGAACATAAAATATAGGAGCAGATTTAGTCTATTTGGCCCATCGAGTCTCCTCTGCCATTTCATCATGGCTGAGTCAATTTTCCTCTCAGCCCCAATCTCCTGTCTTCTCCCTGTATCTCGTCATGCTCTGATTAATCATAAAATCTATCAACTTCTTCTGTCTTAAATATACATAAAGACTTGGCCTCCATAACTGGCTGTGGCAACAAATTTCACAGATTCACCACTCTCTGGCTAAAGAAATTCCTCCTCATCTCTGTTCTAAAAGGACGCCCCTCTATTCTGAGGCTGGGTCCTCTGGTCTTAGACTCTCCCGCCATAGGAATCGTCCTCTTCACATCCACTCTATCAAGGCCTTTCACCATTTGATATGTTTCAATGAGGTCACCCCTCATCCTTCTGAATTCTAGAGAACGCAGGCCTGGAGCCTTCAAACACTGTTGATATGACAAGCCACTCAATCATGGAATCATTTTCATGAACCTCCTTTGAACCTCTCCAGTTTCAGCACATCCTTTCTAAGATAAGATTCAACAAAGTTAAGCCTGTAGTAAGCCTTTTCATGTGGCTTTTAAAGAGACACAACATGCAAGGCTGCTTTGCATTTAAGAAGCCACAAAAGCTGCAATTAATCTTAGAGAATGTTCTTTTCCTTCATGTCTGCTACGTAATCAGTATTAATTCAAAATAGAATGATGTTGTTTACATTTTCTGTGTTGACATCTTTTCTTTCAGACATACCAAATAAATTTTAATATGTAGTGGAGAGGAATTGGGGGTCAGGCTGGGGTTAAGAAACAGGAATGTGGGAGAATTAGAGGAGAGGGTGGAGACTTGAGTCTCTGCTCCTTTTTGAAGGCTAGTGACGTGGGTGGGGGACGTCTGTGAGCTAGGCCTGGGTGGAGGATGTCTAGCCAGATGTCAGACTGACCGAGCAGCATGGTTGAAGGCTGGGGCCGCATCACCCCCAGGGCCAGCACGTTGTCGGAGGGTTCCAGAGTCAGATTTCCATGGGGGCAAGAGGAATGGCTCCGATGACCCCTCGGGTTCATGAATCAGTGACAGCAGAGTTCGAGACCTGGTATTCGGAGCCCCACCATTAGCAAGGACTGGTTACTGGCAGGTCCGCAGTCGATGCCAAGGATCAAGGCCTGTCAGCCAGAGTCTGCTGGTGTAGTTGAAGGTCCAATGTCTGCATGTAGGATTTCCAAATTCAAGTCCACCCGTGACTAAAGGCTTTGTCAAAAGATAGGTTTTAAGTAAGATCCACAGCACGGGGTGAAAGAATTTGAGGCAGTAACTCCCAGAGCTTGAGGACCCAAGAAGCTGCCAAAGGAAATTGGGAGATGAACAAAGGACCAGAAAAGAGGAATCCAGACATTTGGGTTACCAAACTTCTGTTGTAGACCAGATAGACCATTACAGTGAAATGCATCGTTTGTGTTTACACACCAAAGGATGTGCTGGGAGCAAACATAAGTCATAGGAGCAGAATTAGGCCATTCGGTCCATCGAGTCTGTTTCGCCATTCCATCTCGACTGATTTATTATCCCTCCCAACTTCATCCTCCTGCCCTCTGCCTGTCACCTTTGACACCGTTATTAATCAAGAACCTATCAACATCCACTTTAAACGTATATAATTGTTATGCTTTATAACTCCAAAATATAAAAGATAATTTGCAATAAACAGACGAGAGCCCAGGAGGTTACTAGTGGAAGTTTTTTATTTTAAGCAAGTCGCGCACGTATCACGAGGTGGCATGATGATATATGCCATTACGTACTTTTACGGATAACTCGCAATGCATTATGTAATGCACAGTGAATGCTTAATCAAACAATATATTTACAACATTATTCAAATATTGCTGATATATTAAATACACAACAACGATGACTTGGCCTCCACATCTGTCTGTGATGATGAATTCCACAGATTCACCGCCTTCTGCCTAAAGAAATTCCTCTTCATCGCCGTTCTACAGAGAAGTCATCCTACCCTGGGTCTGTGCCTTTTGGCCCTGGACTCCCCCACTGTAACAAACATTGTCCGCATGTCCACTCTATCTGGACCTTTCAATATTTAATAGGTTTCAATAAGATCCCCCTTCATTCTTCTAAACTACTGTATGTTGACTATGTTAAGGGGTAGCCTTATGTGGAATTTCTAACCTTGATTAAACAGTGGAGTCTGATTAAGTTTTCCCTCAGTCATTCTGTCCATAAAACACTCTGAATTTTGCCATGCATACCCAAGGAACACTGATTCCCTTTCCTCAAGAGACTCGGATTTCTACAGCACAGCTCATATTACAAGAGTTTCTAAAAAAAAAATTAAAAGTTGCAGCAATATATGCAATTTGGCAATTGTTGATCACAAATAAGGAAAACTATTTAAGCTTGAGGACCATACTAACGGTAAACGGTTCTGTTACAGACGCAAGAAAGGAAATTACTGATGACTTCCTCTCTTAAGTATGCTCTTCATGAAACTGCATATTTGATGGAAGCAAATCCATCTCTAAGTAAAGAGAATCCTAGAAATTAGATTTCACTTATTTGTTTAAAACAGCACTGCTTTTAGTAGCAGCACCAGATTAGCTCCCCTCAGTAACTGTGAAATTTGCCAGAAAAAGATGTTTGAACAGCCAGAAAAAGAAGTGCAAAAGCCGGATCTGCATGCCTCCCAACAGGATTGTCCTCATTTTATCATGGTTTGTGATGCTTTGCTGTGCAGCAGAGGAAAGCTTCTGCTCTGGTGTCACACTTAATGTATCAAAGCCCTATCAGAGTAATGGTGACCGATGATAAGAGAGAGGTTGCAGGGGAGTGGAAGGGTTTCACTGCGAAGAACATTAAATTCCTGGCGCATGAAATTCCGCATCGCACTCCAAAGGTCAGTTGAAGGTCTAGATCACAGCCCATTGGTCGATTGGAGGTCCAGATCGCAGCCCACAGGTCGATCAGTAGTCAGAAGCAGAGGCCCATTGGCCAGAGTCCTGAGTCTGCAAATACCTGTGGGTCCACTGGGGAAGTCGGGGGCCCAGTGTCTGCAAATCCAGGAGTTTGCTGAAGGGTGGAGACCAGGACGGCCTGTCCCACAGTTAGCAGACTGTGTATGTGCATGGTTTGTTGGCAGGGAGGGAGGCCGGACTGGAGCTTATTTCACTGCTGTAGTTTTGTTGCTTGGTATATTCTGCTTTGTTGTGTTCTGTCTTGTTCTGCTGAGCACTGTGGGCGTGCAAGACTGGCACCGAGATGTGAGGTGACACTTGCGGATGTGTTGGCTTTTTTAATGTAAGTGGGCCATTTCTCTGTGTGTTTTAATGTACGTGCATATGATAAACCTGAATCTGAATGGAGATTCCTTCACTCCTCTGTGGTAGTTTTTATCTATATGAGGTACTGAAAAGATTGCTCCATGGCTGCCTCTTCAGTTTAATATCAGACGTGAGAGAGAAGTCCACGTGCACGACTGGAGAGAGCCCCTTCACAAATTCAGTGCTTCTCCTGACTGGGGAAGATGAACCTTCTTCTCACGGTGCATGAGGAGCATCGCACAGTGGAGCAGCTGGTAGTACAGCTGTGTCAGAGCTCTAGCAACCTAGCGATCTGATTTTTAATGCTGTCTATATGTACATTCTGCCTGTGACTTGGCCTGGGCTTCCAGTTTCCTCTTCCAAACAAATGATAAGCAGGATGGCTTGCTATAAGTTGGCCCTGGTCATGGTGAATTGGGTGAGGGTGAGGGGTGCTGATGAGCGCACGTGAGATGAAAGAATGCTACCTTGGATGACACCTTCCAGAACGTCCATGAAACTTTTTTCATTTCTTTTAAGTCTTTTTCTTTCAAATGTGGTTCTGGTACTAGTGGAGACTGTGATATCCAGTTTTTGGACCGATTGAACGATGAGGCACTTTGCTGCCTCTGAGAAAGTTCTAGGAGGTGAGTGGCCTTGAGGCCAAGAAGCTTAAGAGGCGGGGTGCAAGTTCATGATCGACTCCATTTTTCACCGATCTCGCCTATTAAGACACCGAGGAAGATTGAAATATCAAGCCGAGTGTTCAGGTGTCTGTGTGTGATGGTCTCTTTCTCCCTCAGTGCCATCGGAGGATGGTACTGAAATTCTGGGTCTGCGGTTTGTGGATTGGACGGTAGTTTGAATGGACTTTTCCGATTTCGTGTTTTTATATTCTGTATTTTTGCTCGTTCTTTCTTGTTGCTGCTTGTGAGATTTGTTCGTTTTTTGTGTGTGGTGGGTGGAGGGGTTGGAGTTTTTCTTTGAATGGGGTCCATGGTTTTCTTTGTTTAGTAGCTGTCTGGAGAAGACGAATCTCCGTTGTACACTGCATACATACTTCAATAATAAATGTACTTTGAATCTTTGTGCCCCAAGTTTCTGAACTGACTAGGCAACAATAATGGAGTACTGGCAGATGACTGTGTGTGTAGACCTCCGTTAGTCTCGATAGACCATGGATTTGCACCTTGGAAAGTTTCAAGTCTGCAAGTCTCCCCTCTCCATGACATCAATGTTGTCCAAGGGAAGGGCATTAGGTGTCGCCGCAGAGCAATATATGGTTAAGTGCCTTGCTCAAGGACACAACACACAAGCCTCAGCCAAGGCTCAAACTAGCGACCTTCAGATAACTAGACGAACGCCTTAACCACTTGGCCATGCACCAACACGCAGATGAGTAACTACTACAGAACACTATTGAACATCTCAGCAGCTGTTCAATTAACATCCAAAATAAACAAGGTTATAAAATATCCAGATTTCTGGCAAATGTTTGGTTGTACAGTTCACATTAGTATTCTGTAGCTGCTAACCAAATTGACTACAGCCACAGGGCAAACGAAGGCATTGAGGTTTTTTTCCTTTGCCTTGAACAGGCCTACTGAGCAATCATGGGAAATGATAGTTGTTATGTACATCCTGTGTTTGAAAAGTCAGTTATTGCGATGAAAAGCTCGACAGAATCTAGTGATCAGTTTAGACCGTCCAGGCAGACCGAAATGCACTCTCGAATCGGTTCGTGAATTTATATTAGTTGTAGCATGCCGTTTGAGTTACTACCTTGGAAAACGACAATGCAGCAAATGTCAGCCATTAAAGGTAAGTGAAGACATTGTACAGCCCATTCGCACGTGTGATTTTTGGGTCACGATGAGCACACACCTGTTTGCTGCATGCTAACAGCATGTCAAACCTGTGCAAAAGCGGTGGACCTGATTTTTTTTTTGAGTGGTAGGTGAAAACGAGCCGTGTTCAGTGCCGCCCACCTGTGTTGGACTGGTCTCCCGGCTGCTGCCAGTGTAAACTGCAGGAGTCTCTGGTCCCACGCAGCAAGTTTCGATCACTTCGACGGCTCGTGGGTGTGGACTCACTTTCGGCTGTGGTTTGATGTTTAGCGTCCTCGGTGCTGGGCACACTTTACAATTTGAGCGACTTGATCGAGGCACTTCAGTGCAGAACTGGATCTGTGGTTGTGGCCAGCAGCCACCGGCACAGTGCCGAACCGAGAGACTCTGTGGCCATCAGCTTCTGGACCTTGGTGGCTCATCACTGTGGACACACTTTTGGGGATTCTGTGGTTTGATGTTTAATGTTCCGTGTTGTGGTGAACTACATATACCTGTCTGGACACGCCCCCCCTGCTGACTGCTCCTGTGGCTCCTCCCACAGACCCCGGTATAAAGGCGATTGGAGGCACTGCTCCTCCCTCAGTCTCCAGGATGCTGTGTGGCGGGCTCTTGCTACTAATCGTGGTCTCTTGCAGCTAATAAAAGCCTATCTGGACTCACGTCTCCTGGAGTTATTGATGGTGCATCACGTGTGTTGATTATGACTTTCTGTTTGCGTGATTTGTTTCTTTCGCACATGATTGCTGGTCTTGTTGTGTGGGGGTTTCCTTTAAACAGGTTCTATGGTGTTTCGTTGTTTTGTGGCTGCCTGTAAGAAGACAAATGTCAGGTTGTATACTGTATAATGTTTTGGTAATAAATTTAAACTTTGAACTTTGAAGTGCTACTTAAAGGCACAATGCACCTCTTAAGGAAAGGTAGATGATAAGTGCATGAAGTATTGGGAATTTTCTCCAACCAATCTAGGCTATGATTCTTTGAGAGTTCCATATGTAGACGAGGGAGTGAGCATCAAGATTATCAGTGTTTCAGCAGCCACCATCTTACTGGCTTTCAAATTCAAAGTGCAGAGGACTACTGCAGACTGCAGGCCTTGTGACTACTTCCAGGCTAATAGCATTTCATCTGCTGGATTTGCAGTTCATAGTCGCTATTCACTGAGCGAGCTGAATCCCTTTGAGTTCTTGAAAGTTGATGACTTCTGTTTATAAAAAAAAAAAGATTTATGTGAGACTTTAAAAAGCCTGAAGTCAATGCAAACAATTTGGTTTCCTCTTCCTGCTTGCCTTTGGCAGCAGCCAGTGTGGGGAGGCTGTCTCCACATCCATTGCACCCTCCTGAAATGCACAACTGCTCTGCAGCTCTAAGACATTGCTTTGGTCTTCAGCAGTGTTCTAGGAAAAGTCTGATAAAATAGAAAAATAAGCACCACAGTCACTAAGATCTCAGTGAGAATTTGGAACTGGCTGAATTTGAAGCAGGCACCCACAAATGATGCTGTCCATGTCTGAGGTAATGTTTGATATGCTTGCAGCAGGTGTGCGATTTTAGTTACTACAACTTTTGTGAAAAGAAGACCATTCAACTCTTTGTCCTTGCTGAAATGAGATAAATATATTCTTTTATCTCTGGCAATTGAATCTCTGTCTGTCCCCCATCCTACCTTCCACCACTGACACCCCACCCTTTCCTTTCCAGGTGGTTTCCCTTGTTCCGCTTGGCATCTTCATTCGCAAAGTCATGCCCAATTCCCTGAGAAAACCCCACCTGAATATCCATGCCTGGAAAGATCTTGTCAAAGTTTCAAATAATAGAAGTACTCCATTTCCAGTTTCATCATTCAGACTTTCAAACTCCAGTATGGAATGGCCTTTAGATTGGGCACAAGACCATAAGAATAGGAGCAGAATTAGGCCATCTGGCCCATCGAGTCTGTTTCACCATTCAATCATGGCTGATCCTTTTTTTTTCTGTCTCCTCCTCAACCCCAGTTCCCGGCTTTCTCTCCGTAACCTTTGATGCCATTAATTTCTGCCTTAAATACACCCATCGACCTGGCCTCCACAGCTGCATGTGGCAATAAATTCCACAAATTCACCACCAAGGTACTAGCATCCAAAAGAAATAATCCAGCAACCATCTTATAAACACTTCATGATCTTTGTAAAGAGTACAGCAAGGGTCCTTTATTTTACTTACTTGGCATAGCCTCAGGATAGAAGGGCACCCTTTCAAATCAGGGATGAGGAGAAATTTCTTTAGCCGAAGGATGATGAATTTGTGAAATTTGTCTTATGGTCTTATGAATGAGGTTAAAACACATTATAAGTTGGTGTAGGATATTTCTTATTAAGCTATGAAAAGGTTTGTTTTCCAAAAAATACTAAAATACTGAGAAATTGTATTTAAAACATTAAAAAAAATTTCTTCAGCTTTTTTGCCCTTTCATTTCCCTGATAATCTAAATTATGGCTTGAAATATGATATATAAATATTCCCTCTCCTACTGTGTGGGAAAAATTCCAGATACAGATACACAGGAAGGGTGAATATCCATTAGAAGACACAGTAGAGATCTTAGGGTAACAGGCTAATTGATAATCACCACTTTGTCTCGCAGTATTTTTGAATAAATCAATATGAAACAGGCATAAATAGTTAGAATTAAGTCATCAAGAATCCTGTAGGGAAGAATTAGTTTTCTCCCTACAATAAAGGGAGAGTCGTATATTAACATTTGATTGCCAAGTTTTAAGACAACATTTTATCGACTAACCATTCACAGGAGATTAACTTCTATTCTACTGACAAAAAGCTGATTTCAGTTAACCAGCCTTGTAAGCTAATGCAGTCAGCTCTCCATTTCGTGAACAACCAGGTTTTGTAAAATTATGTCTTGCCAACATAAGAACTTTCTTACAAATCACATCAAATAGTTTAAAAAATTTTTTTGCAGAGATGCTTGTGGTTGAAAACTCGAACGTGACAACAAATGGCAAACCATGAGACAGTTGATGTGTTTGGTGGAAAACAAGAAACAGTTCCTACAGGAGCAAATGAAGCTTATTGTAGCACAGAAAGCAGATTGAAAATAGCTCAGCTTCTTTATTTTTGAAATCTGGTGAAAAGGATTATATGGTACCGTTGTAATTGGACCCATTATATATTTAATTTGTACAAATCATTAATTGCGGCATCTCCAAAGGCTTAGAAAGAAAAAAAGTAACATTTCAAAGGAGATCATTCTTTTTGATATTAAGTCATGGCAGTAGGATATCAGATTGTATCATGACAGGAAATTGTTGTTCTTGACATATTTTATTCATTTTACCTCTTGTGTTCACTGTAAAATATGAATTTCTTGTGTCTCAATTCATCTATCCCTACCAGTCAGTGGTGGCACTGTAGACAGCAGAGAGACAGGAAAGGCAGATATCATTAAAGTCTGCATGTCATGCACACAAGAAGATTCTGGAAATCCAGAGTAACACACACAAAATGCTGGAGGAGCTCAGCAGGTTAGGTAGCATCAATGGGAAGGAATAAGCAGTTGGCATTTCGGGCCAGGATCTTGCACCATGAAGAAGTTGTGATCTATTCTTTGGGTCATGAGTTTCCTGCAGGACCTTCAGGAGCAGGGGAGGTAACTTTATCATCTTCTGAGGCACTGACTGAGAGCTATGGCCATTAGCAATGTCTGAGCAACAGTTCCAAAACATGGCAGATCTGTCACTAATGGTGGTAGCCTGTAATACCAGTGATTTGCAATGAGATTTGGGCTTTCATATTTATCCAGTTTCTACTTCCTGGGTCCATATTCTAACAGCAATAATGCAGTTGGTAGGTCCAAAAATGTAGATACTAAACAAGCAGTAAGCACTAGCTACCCCGAACTTCCTCAAAACTTTCTGAAAGAGTGAGCACAACTCCTTTGAAGAAGTGCTTCCACAGAGGACATCAGGAGAGCAGCTGTGAAGTTGAATTATTTATTGTGGGATTGCATTGTCACCTCTTTGGCTCCTGTATATCGCCCATCTGCTCTTTCCAACATTTCACTGATGATAGTTCGAGAACTCAAGAATTCAGAAACCACCGTTAAGGCGGCTGCTTATAAATGATTAATGTACTTAAGTGATCAACTAGCTTTCTTTTGGGCAGTGGAAGGTGGAATCTCAATCAGTTGCTGCTCTATGCATTTGTATTCTGTTTAGAATATTACCTCTGTTGTTTACCCTGCCCTCTAAATCCCGACCAGCAAATTCCCGTCACCAGCTAGCTGACTCCCTGAACTACGCTAGATTTTCCAGCAGTTTTTTGGGGTTTTATTTCATGTGACAGTTGATTTACAGATATGGGCACCTAATAAGATACTGTTGGAAAGCACTTTTAAAAAAAATAATACTTTCTATAAGTTTGTACTTTTTAGCAAACTCATGTATTTTTTAACACTCACTGGCAGAAAGTGGTATAGCAGTTAAACCAGTGTAATGCCCTGGGCAAGATATTACTGCAATGCTGTAGGCAATTCATTTTAGTAGTTCCATAAAAGCAGTTTGTTCTGGTTTCAGTCTGTTTAGGTTTGAGCTAAAGATAAGGGGCTTTGTTGTTCAACTTAGGAATGTTGTGTCAGCCAATCAGGTTGGTGGAGTTGGGAGAAGGTTCTAGAGAATGCTGGGCAGAGAGGTTTTGGTGGCAGACACTGGTGTGGGTCAAGGTCTTTTTGGCAGGAGCTAGGAGAAGACAGGAGGATAGATGGCTGAAGTATTTTGTGCAGATGAATGACTCCAAGGAGGAAAGACCAATACTCCTGTGAGACACCTCTTTGTTCAAGATAGATTTCAAGCAACAATCGGAAGGTGGTGTGTGCTTTTAAGCAGATTGTGTGACCACCACGTGAGTTAAAGACAGCTTCAAGATGAGCTTCAAATTATGTGCACATTTGTGTTGTGTTCTTTATACATACCGTGGGTTACTCATAAAGACACATTCTGGAAGAACATAACTAGAACTTTTATTTAACAGCAAATGACAACCACGTCTTAACATACAAGCTTCTTGATCATTTTGTCAGTTCTGCGCATGCTCATAGCTCCATCCAATCACGTTCTTACATGTGACATGTGATATCACCACATCTTCCTTTCCTTAAAAATAGAAACAATTAGCAACATTAATCAAAACAAACACATAATTTAACATGTCTCTATCAGTCTCTCTGGGGGTTTACGAACACGAGTAGACCTTTCAAGTGGTTTGCACAGTTCTTGTGTTTCATTGTTATTTCCATGTTTTGTTTGGTCTGCATTGGTTAATTGAAACTCTGAAGGTGGCTCTTGAGGTCTTTACCATTTCTTCTTAACACTGCTCCTTCCTCTGTTTGGACCATGTATGATCTGGGTTGTACTTCCTCAAGTACTGTAGCTTTCTGTGTCCATGTGTTCACTTTGTCTTGTATCCTCACTTCATCTCCTTGGTGCAGTTCAGGTAATGGGCGAGAACATCTGTCAAAGTATGTTTTCTGCTTTGCTTTGTGTTCATCTTTCCATCTTTTCACTTGTTCACCTCCCTCTGTTCTCAGAAGGCTCTCATCTATTGGCAGATTGGATCTCAAACGTCGTCCCATCAAGAGCTGAGCAGGTGAAAATCCACATTCAAGTGGAGTACTACGATAAGCTAACAAAGCTTTATAAAAATTACCTCCGCTATTTTTTGCTTTGTGCATTAGTTTCTTGATAATTCCTACCGACCTCAACTAATCCATTGGACTGAGGGAAAAATGGACTAGATGTCATATGGACAAAGCTCCATTCCTGATCAAAACACCTCATGCATTCACCATTGAATTGTGGACCATTGTCTGCGAAAACTTCATCAGGTACAACATGTCTGGAAAAAAACTCATTTCATGCATGCAATTACATTGTCTGCTGTTGTTCTGCCCAAACCACACACTTCAGGATACAAGGAGTAGTAATCTGTTATTAATAGATAATCTTTGTTGTCAGTTACAAACAGATCAATGCCTACCTTCTGATAAGGTCTCTGAGGACTAGGATGTGGGTGCAGTGGCTCCTTAAGGTTGGTACTTAAAGCATATTCGACAAGAAGCCACCAATTCTGCAATTTCTTGATTCATCCTGGGCCAAAACATCACTTCCTGTGCCCTTCTCTTACACTTTTCAATACCTAGGTGGCCTTCATGAATTTTCCCAAGCATTTCTTTTTGGAGACTTTTAGGAATTACAATTCTGCTACCTTTGTACAATATCCCATCCACAACAAAAAGTTCTGATCTGTGGTTCCAATATTCTTGTACTTCTGAGGTACAGTCATGCCTATTATCTGGTCATTCATCCAACACCACTTGTATTACCTGACTGAGAATTTTGTCCTTTTCTGTCTCAAGATGCAGCAGTTCCAACCTTTTTTGGAGCAAAATGTACAGTTTCTATGACCATATCAATGAATACCTGAACATCACTAATGTTCCTGTGACTGTCTTATGTTGTTGGATCCACAGCTCTGGAAAGTGTGTCAGCCGTGTACATGAATTTTCCAGATGTGTATGACACGTTCAATGCATATCTTTGCAATTTGATTATCATTCGCTGAACTCGCGAAGGATAGCCACTTAAAGGTTTGTTAAACAATGCAATCAGAGGCTTATGATCGGTTTCAACATCAATAGATTACCCTGACACAAACTGATGAAATCTCTCACAAGAAAACTGAATACTGAGCAATTCTTTTCCAACTTGGGCATACATTGTTTCTGGATCAGATAACGTACGAGATGCATATGCCACTGGTAGCCATTCTTGATCATGTTTTTGCAGTAATACTGCCCCTAAGCCTGCTTGAGATGCTTCACATGAGATTTTGATGGGTCTCTCCGCATCATAGAATTTCAACACATGTTTTGGTGAACACTTTCTTGAGATTTTGCCATGCCTTCTGTTCATGGTTCCAGCTCCATTTGTTTTTCTTTTCTGTTAGCTGTCTCAATGGAGTAAGCTGTTCCGAAAGATTGGGTATGAATTTTCCCATGTAGTTGACCATTCCCATGAACCTTTGAACATCCTTTTTACATTGCGCTCTTGGCATGTTCTCAATAGCAGAAACCCTCAATGGATCAGGACGCACACCCTCTTTGCTGATGATATCACCCACAAAGGTAAGGTCAGTCACTTCTAGCTGACACTTGTCTTTATTCAGCTTCAGGTTTGTCTTGCATGTTGCCTCTAAGTCTTGTCTAAGTCTGGTGTCATGCTCTTGTTTAGATGATCCCCAAACAATAATATTGTCCATGTAAGTAGCCACACCCCCAATCTGCTCATATAACATGTGAATGGTTTTATGGTACACTTCAGGAGCTGATGCAGTTCCAAACAGAAGCCTAAGAAAATGGTATCTGGCAAAAGGAGTGTTAAAGGTACACATCCTTGAACTCAGTTCATGTTGTTTAAGATGCCAGGATCTAGAGGATACATTTAATTAACTAAAGTACATTGCATTAGCAAACTGTGACATAATTTCTTCACGAGTAGGCAATTTGAAATGTTCTCTTTTAACGGCTCAATTCAAGGCTCTTGTTTCCAAGAAAATCCTCAGTTTTCCATTTTTTTATCAACAATAACAAGCAAATTGACCCATTCAAACGGTTCATCAATTTTTTATATGACTCCTAACCATTCCATTCTGTCAAGCTCTGTTTTCAGTTGATCACGTAATGCAAAAGGCACATGGATGTACTACAGGTGGCACTGTGTTGTCAATTTTAATCGTGTGCTCTCCTGGAAGACAATCAAGCTCTTTGAACAAGTCCTCATACTCTTTCATCAGGTCACTGTATTCTGACTCTGTGTCACTGTCCAGGACTAAGAGTCTTTTCACCAAATTCAGTCTCTCACAGCTGATAAACCCAATATTGACTGTACATTCTTAAACACGACCACAAATGAAAGCGTGTGCACCATATTTTTGTGTGATACTTTTGCCACACGTTCCTTTAACTGGAATGTCTGCACCTGAATACCCAGTCACTTTTATATTCATCTGATGTAACTTTGGTCTTGGCTTTAATGCATTAAACTCAGATTCTGCAAGAACATTTACTTGTGCTCCAGTATCCAATTTAAACAGAATAATGTTTTGGTTCACTTGCAATGGCATAGTCCAGTCATTCTTATTTTGTTTGTTTTCACAAAGCACATCAATATAAAACTCCTCACATTCATTTTCAAGCACTGCATTTACTTGTTTTATTTCCTTTATACTACTGCAACAGCGTGAAAGATGATTACTCTGACCGCAGTGATTGCAAGTTTTTCCATACGCTCGACACTTTTTAGGTCAGTGCTCCCGCCCACAGTGATCACAAAGTTTTTTTCTTCCAGACGACGTCTTGATCTCTGTTGGTTTCATTGCCGCTTCATTATATTTTCTAACATGTTCGCGATTATTCACAGCATGTACGCTGCAGTTCTTAATAGCCTGCGACGTCACGGTCTCCAAAGCTATGCAGAGAATCAAAGCTTTTTCCAAATTTATGTCTGGTTCTCTTACGAGTATTTCTCTCAGCCCATTATCTAGAATGCTGCAGACAATTCTGTCTTTAATGAGAGAATCCGTCAGCTCTGCAAACTCACATGTTTTACTGTGGTTTCTCAATTCTGTAACAAATTGATCAATCGTTTGACCAGCTCTTTGTCGACAGGTAAAGAATTCTTACGTCACATTGCACTTCGGTATACAAAATGCGTCAACTTTGTCCATTATCGCTTATAGATTCAAAATATCTCCATTCTCAAAAGTAAAATGGTTATATACCTCAAATGCGTCATCCCCAGTCATGTGGAGTAAAATGGCAGCTCTTGTTTCTTCCAATTTTTCATCTACTCCGATCACCGATAAATAAATTTCAATACACTGTTTAAATCTTTTCCAATTTTCAGCTACGTTTTCAGTCAGCTGAAGTGTCGATGGGGATTGCAAAGCTTCCATTTTTAAAGCTGTTATCAAACAATGAAAAAGTTTGCACTTTTTTTTTCAATTACCTTCTTCTCCCCATTAGCGAAATGAATTATTCTTCCAGACCGACTTCTGACACCATGTTGTGTTCTTTATATGCACTGTGTATTACTCATAAATACACATTCTGGAAGAACATAACTAGAACTTTTATTTAACAGCAAACAGCAACCACGTCTTAACATACAGGCTTCTCAATCATTCTGTCAGTTCTGCACATGCTCATAGCTCCGGCCCATCACGTTCTTACACGTGACATGCGATATCACCACAATTTGGACTGGGTTAACTGTAATGGGCCCTTTTTATTATTTTTATTTTTCTTTTCCTATTAACTGTTCTATAAAGCTGACATTTGTAAATATACCTTTATATTTGTATGCATTGTACAATCTGTTATTTCTTGCTGACGGCTAATTGCATGGGGGCAGTCTTTGCACAGTATTACTACAGATCAGGGTACCGGTAGGGGAGACATCCCAACTTCCTGGTTTTGGTGGGACCCAAAACCCATTAACCCTAGAGTACGGGGTCCGAAAAAGGTTATTTTTATCACCGCAAGGGGCTAACAAGCCACATCTCTAAAGTTGCTCGGTAAAAAAGGGGATTCACTAACAGTTTATCACCTTTCTCATTTTTCATTGGCTAAGTATTACCCGCATGATGTAATTGTGTTAAGTCTGCAGCCTATTAACCAATGCATTCCTATCTAAGGAATTTTCTTTACCTCACCTATAAAAGTGATAGATTTTTCAGAAGTGCCGTCTTTTACTACTTTTATTCCTTTGTCTGAAACCCCTTCATGTTAATTCCTCTCTTGGCATCGTTTCTCAGATCTTTATTTAGTTTGCTTGTTATTTCTGACTCCTGGAAGAACTCTAATCAGAAACTGAGGAGAGATCCAACAATATACACAGTATCTCACTATTATGTTGTTTTATGTTCAGACTTCCAAGTTTAACTCTAATTGCATTTTTCCTTCCTTACCGCTTACTCGACAAACCAGTGAATCTCGAGTCACCTTCTTTGGAGGATTATAGTTTCAAAACTGCACACTTCACTGCCCTAATTCTGCCCAGGAGTCACTAATTCTGATGTGAAAAATTAGTTGTGCATGAATCTTAAGCTTGAACTGACCAACAAACATTGCTGTTCGCTGTTTCCCAGAAATTTGTGCTCTCGATGTTACAACATTTTATTTATTTGATTCGTCCCCTCTCATTTGTATGACATCGGTGCTGTTACCTGTCATGCACCAATGAATGAAGCTACATATTCATGATGATCTTGTTTTTATTTGCTGCTGATTTTCACTTCATGTTTGTGCACTATCATAAAGTAAAATGTTATTCTTATTTATTGAGATACAGCGTGGAATATGCCCTTCTGGCCCTTCGAGCTGTGCCACCCGGCAATCCCCCTATTTAACCCAAGCCTAAACACAGAACAGCTCACTCAGTGTAAAGCTGCATCTGAAGTCTGATGGTACACACTAACAGTAGAAAGCTGCAGGTAAACCTTGCATATCCATGGCATTAATATTTGCATTTTTGCCAGCGTTATAAATAGTTTTTACCACTTAACATAAATAGCTAAACCCTCCAGAAGGACCATAACCTTTGGAGGCTTGCGTGCCTCAAAGACCCAGTGAGCTATGCTGGCTGGAGTCAGGGCTTTATGCTTTGGCTCTTGGGAGGGCCATCCATGCCAAACAGGTCAAAGGGTAGAGGTCAGACTAAGAATGGCCCACCAGTTCGGGGGCTCAGCTCAGGGCAAACAACTCTGACAGGTGAAACAAAATTGTTATGCAAACAGCGAAGAAGGATCCTTCTATATCCAAGTCCATTTGGGACTTGTGTGATTGACAGGAGTGAAAACTAAGAGAAAGCTACTGATATGATTCTTTATTCTTTGGAGCGTAGAAGGTTGAGGGGGGACTTGATAGTGGTATTTAAAATTATGAGGGGGATAGATAGAGTTGACGTGGATAGGCTTTTTCCATTGAGAGTAGGGGAGATTCAAACAAGAGGACATGAGTTGAGAGTTAGGGGGCAAAAGTTTAGGGGTAACACGAGGAGGAACTTCTTTACTCAGAGAGTGGTAGCTGTGTGGAACGAGCTTCCAGTAGAAGTGGTAGAGGCAGGTTCAATATTGTCATTAAAAAAAAAAAATTGGATAGGTATATGGACAGGAAAGGAATGGAGGATTATGGGCTGAGTGCAGGTAGGTGGGATGAGGTGAGAGTAAGCGTTTGGCACGGACTAGAAGGGCTGAGATGGCCTGTTTCCGTGCTGTAATTGTTATATGGTTATATGATGAAGGAAGCTCTGAACACCATCAGAGATGGAGGACCTTCATTTCTGCCCTAAATGCCAGTGATGTAATTGACAGTAAGTAAATATATATAACTAAATACTCCTTGATCAAAGTGAACTTTTAAAGCAAATTTCATGGTGAATTTTGTAATAATTTTTCATAATCAATGAAGTTGCAGCAGTTATATTAGTAGGGAACCCATCCCTTCAGCCCCAATCTTATTTTCCCTCTTGCATCTCTATTAACTCTGCCAGCCATCTACACATACACAACAGCCAAATAACTTACCAGATAAACATACAGTAATTGGGAGGAGGGTGGAAACTGGAGCTTGGAAAGACAAATGAGTTGTTGCAGGGAGCCTTAGGACCCGCTTCACCAAGCCCAGGAACAGCTATTACCCCTCAACCATCAGGTTCTTGAACCAGAGTGGATAACTTCACTCATCCCAACAGTGAACTGATTCCACAACCTATTGTCTCATTCAAGGACTCTACAACTGATGTTTTCAATATTATTTATTATTTGTTTGTTTTTGAGTAATATTACATTGTTCCTTTAGTTAATTTCATGAAGACTACAAATTACAAAATAGTCAACCTTACAAAGTTTTACTAAAAAGCATATCTTTAAAGTATCCTTTATTTGAACTATGATGATTATTTTACAAGCTAAGTTATTGTGTATTCAGTGGTGTAATTATCGTTATACAAGGCAAATTTGCTGTAAAGCAACGATGTCAAACCAAACAACTTTCAAAGTTCACTTGAATTTGATTAATTCCAAATAAGAGAAAGATAAATATCACATGAGATTTGCAGCACAGAATGAGGGCCATCTGGCCCAGCTGCTCTGCACTAGTGTTTGAATTCTATAGGGGCCTCCTCACACTCGATTGCATCTCATCTTATTATCCTCTCTTTATATGCCATTTTCCCTTACTACATTGCTTCATAAATACATCCATCCTATTTGTCTCAAGTACACTCGTACGTTGATGCTGCATCGATCTAACCATACCTCACTTATCGGCACCACTCTTTCTGGATTGTCAACTTGTCAGATACCCTGTTCTGGATGAGCACGGGTTTTCTTCAACTCTCTGAAAGTGAACCAGTCTGGATCACATCCTTACCATATTTGTTTCTGAGCCGAGCCTTGTGTGTCCAGCGGGAATGGATCAAATTTTGAAAGCTGCCTGTGGTAAGATTGTAACCATAATCAAAGTTGCGTTGGCAAAACAGTATGAAAATATCTATTACTGCAATACCACATTCATTAAAAATGTATTTTCTGAAACTGAGCAGACTGATTTAAAAGTTGCTTGTGGATTCCATTTGGAAGTTTGGTCTGAGATGTTAGTTATTATGAAATCTGATTTTCTGAAACTTATTTCTTCTGAAACTGCTATTTTTGTCAGGTATGGATGTTTTTGGACAAGTACATCTCCACTTAAAGAACAAGATTTAAAAGGAAACCTAGAGTCTACTACTTCTATACACCATTTTTATGTAATAAATGGAGCTAGCAATTGCAAGAACCAGCTTCCTTATACCTGTAAAACTGCAGATAAAATTTGAAGATATCCCACCAATCAGAATGGCTACAGATGCTGCTGTTGTGGTGTTGGTGTAAGATGTCCTGCGGGAGCTCAGAGATTAATATTAGAGATGAAATATTTTTTATTATTTGTTTTTGAGTTTCATTCAGATTCCCAGCACAGAGTTAAGTGATTAATCATTCCGTGTTTAGGATTCTCTACTTGAATTTAATGACATATTTGTTATGAATATGAAGCTGGTAGGAGAAAACCGACTGATTTCAATGATCAAAAGAAAGTAAATTACATTTGGGCCTTTGGCTCTTTTATACGTACAGTTGCTTTCTCATTTGAGAAGGAGAAAGACGGTATAAGAAAGACCAAGAGGGTTATCTTATTAACTTCAGAAATGCACTTAGTTACAACCACTCTATCACTTGTCCTGAAGAGGCGATCACATAATAATATGGTATAATTTTCATGCATCCTACATTTAATTAACTTAATACATTTCAAGCACTTTGCAACTGCAATGTGACATCCAGTCAGTTTAAAACCTAACAACTGAATAATTTGTATAATTGACAAGAAAAAGCTCATTATAACAAACAATGTTGACAGCTTAATATTATTTAATTGACTTACATGATGGCTGTATTTATTGTAGCTATGAAAATTACTTTAGATTAATGGAAAGAAAATCCCAAAATTCAATAAAGTACCTTCTCAGAGCACTTCCTGCAAAGTTGGAAAAACACGTATTTGGAAAAAGAATGGAACCTGCATCAAAAATAGATTTGTACTTCTCCATGTCTAGTTAAAGAATGAAACAAACAATTAGAAGAATGCTTCTGCTAAGCAGGAATATTAATCCCATTCCTTTTATTACAGTTTTGAGTTTTAAGTTTAACTCGTGCTTGGCTTACATTTCCTTTTCAAGTTGCAATACACTTGCAGAAGAAAACTTCGCATCAATTCTCAACTCAATGTAATTTTGGAACATTAAGAAGAGTATCATCTTTTCCAATTACCCTTGGAATCAAGGATGACATGCTTCTGTTCTGGTTCTCCCCATGAGCATTTTAAGCCTTTGCCCAGTAACTATCACATAGAGGATTCAGCGGCAAAGACATCCAAGACAAATGGAGACACAACTTAACTACAAGGAATGAGCATGTGTGTCTGGGCACATACTTATGTTCTGAACACAAACAAACATCCTCTGACTGTTGAGGCACAGTCATGCCACACACTGTGGCACACTTCATTTGCAATACTTTTTACCTCATCCTCTTCCTTCAGCCCTACCCTCACTCAATACCCCCTTATCTCTTTTCCTCCATCTGCTTCTGTCAGATTTCCCCTCCTATAGTCCTTCCATCCTGTCAACTCAAGATCCCTCATTCACCCCTGCTTTCCTCCTTGGCTCCTTCTCTCTTTTCCTCACAATTTCTGCCCCATTTCCCCTCACTCTCTGGCTGCATACTGCATGCACTCTACGGGAATTCGGCTTCCAGCCTACAACCATTGCAAACTCCCTTCATATCCAGTTCTCAGTTTCCAGTTGTATAGACCTGGTCCCACCAGCAGCTTGTAGCCCAGCCCAATCTCCCAGGAAACCTTGGGAGAAATCATTCATCTTGTAGGTTTTCGCAAATAAAATCAAGTGAGGCGTTTTATGTTTAATAAAACCAATAACACATTTTATTGAACTCCAGAACCTAAACAGAATAAAAATCTTTACGTAATCACATCATCACATCAGTCAAGCCTCTTAAAGCGAAACCCCAGCTCAATGTTGGTGGTTGTGAATGATGTACATTTCACCTAGTTATGTTACCCTAGACAGGCCCCCCTCAGAATTCACTATAACCAGTACTGTGAGCCTGTCTGGAGCTCGGGTCCTGTGTCCCATGGGTGGAGGAATGACAGGTGCCTCTGGCTCATCCAGAGGTGTGTTGACACACTCGTGGTCATGTTGCGATGCCGGGGGCATGGGGACAGAATACGCCAGATCTCAGTGGGTTGGTTTAAGGTGATCTACCAAAATACGTCCTGTTTTACCCCTCTTATATATAATAAAAGTCTTTTCTCCCCATTCCAAAACATGGAACAGTTCACTGTAAGGAGGCCTAAGGGGATGTTGGTGTGCATTATGGCGGATGAAAACAAATGAGACAGAATATAGGTCAACAGCTAACCAAGCAGACTATACGTCATGATGGGAGATAGGAATAGATGAAAAGGAATTGAATTTACTGAGGAGGGTTGAGAAGCTGATCAGGTGGTCGTGGCATCAGGAATGAAATCATCTGGCCTATATATGAGCCCAGCCACAGACAAATGAGGCCCTCTGTTGGAGCTGTTCCGAACCCCAGCAGGACCCATGGGAGATGATCATCCTAACGCTCATCAGTCAGGGAAGCCCTCAGAGCAGCCTTGAAGGAGCGGTGAAGCTGCTCGCATAGGCCATTGGGCTGCAGCTGATATACCGTGGTGTGATGTAGCTTAATGCCAGGGTTCTGGCCCATCACAGCCCAGATGCCTGATTTGAACTGGGAACCACAGTCAGAGGAGATATCAGGTAGGGTGCCAAACCGAGCAACCCAGGTGCTGACGGATGCTCAAGCCGTTTCTGCGGCCGTCGTTGATGCTAGAGGGACAACCTCTGGCCACCTGGCGGTGCGGTCCACCGTGGTAAGGTGCGTGAAACTGCAGGAGAGGGGAAGAGGACCAACAAGGTCCACTCTGACATGGTTAAACCATTGCTCAGGGACCTCAGAATGTGCCAATGGTGTCTGAACATGATGGTTAACTTTTGCCCGCTGGCACTCCAAAACAGGCAGCAGTCCATTCACAAATGTCCTCAAGCAAATTTTAGTTCAATCAGTTTCTGTGAGGTGTTATGTACCCAAGTATCAATTCTTGGGGCGGTACGTGACGTACTGGAAATCTGTGAGTTTGTTTCTGTGAGTGTCACGCGTTGACCTACCCCAACAGTATTAAAGGAGCAGTGCAGATTGCTCCAGAGAGTCGAGTATGGTTTCAATCATGGAAAGACGCCAGTGAGTGAGGTCGCTGGTTAAACTCTCCAAGTAGCCCAAAGAGGTGAGTTAAGATCGATCCAGAGTGTTGATAAATGACTCTCACGGTTGCTGCAGCTGGAGGTAGTTGCAGAGAAGAGGGGAGAGAAAAGGTTTGACACAGAAGAAACCTAGTGACAAAGAGATCACCATTTGGACTCTCCCAGTAGCCCGTAGGGGTGAGTTTGATTCCATTCAAATATGAAAGTGTGGTTGTCACATCGTTAACCCACAGGAGGGGGTTCTCTGGTGAGGGGAAAACCTTTGTGAATACCACGTGTGTGTTAATCCTTGTCTGGATGTGGTAGTTCACTGTAGAAGGCACCCCTGTGGCAAATCACTGTTGGAGTCACTTCGTATGTTGTGGAACTGGATAACCCAAAGTGGATTTTTGGCACCCACTTTGGTAAACCCCTGCAAGGTCTCAGGTGCGTGGTGACCAGCCCTGGAAAAGGGTCGTCTCCTGTCAGTTACGTGGCGAAATTCTCACTTTTTGGGTACTGTGTGTCTGCAGAATTGCCTTCAGAAAGGTACGGTGGCCATTCCCGGTGGGAGTTGCTTCTTTGCTGTATTTTGAATCTCCATCTTCGAGATCATCTCTTTGCTACACTTTGAATCTAAAAGTCTCCTCTCAATTCCCCCGTGAATCCCTGAAACTTTCTGAACTGACATTCTGAGACTGTGCTCCAGTAAGACTCGTTAAGAATTCTTTCTTAAGTTTGACTGTTTGGGAGCTATAGACACATAGCACTGTTAAGTTCATTTTAAGTTAGTCGCTTGTTTAATTTTCTATGTTTCTGCTTAAATGTTAATAAACTCTGTTGTTTTCCAATGATATCCTGACTCCATTCCACATCTGTTATTGCTGGTTCCAAGTAACAGATGCAAGAGGCCTGGCCTCTCAATCCGTCTCCAGTTTGCAGGCCAGGGCGACCGGTTGAGACATCGCACAAGAGAGAAACACCAGCTTCCCCGAACTTGAGGTCAGCCAACCGCAGGCCTATGTTCAGTAAGCCTGGATCTCTGGGTCAGTAACTTGGTCAGCTGCCATGCTGGCATAGCCAACCCCTAAGTGTACGGCCTCAGTGGCTGGCCATGAGAGGCAATCAGACACGGCATTACTTTTCCCCTTGATATGCTGTGTATCAGTTGTGAGCTCGGATATGTAGGCCAGATGGCATTGCTGAAATGCTGACCAAGGGTCTGATAGTTTGACCATCACATGCATGAAGGATTTGTGGTCAACGAGCACTGTGAAATGGTGACCTTCTAGAAGAAAATGAAAATGGCAGACAGCGAGATAGAGATCGAGGAGCTCATGGTCAAACTTGCCGTACTACCTTACGGTGGGGGGGGGGGGGGGGGGGATGGAGAACAGAGCTGCTGGCTGAAGAAGGCAAGTACGCTTCCACACTACTGTTCATGCACAGTACCCACAGCTTAGTCTGAGGTTTCAGTGGGAATGGCTAAAGGTGTGCTAGAAAGAGCTCGTTTGGTATCATCAACTGCCTTGGTCATATCCGCTGGCCAATCAAGTTGATGCACAGGACACATTTCACTGTATGTTTCAATGTCCATATGACAAATGAAGATAGTCTTTAAAATCTCTCTTTAAGAAGAATACAGAGCAAATATTCTGCTCAAAACATAACCAGCTTGTTTAAATGAAATAAGATTCTGTGCATTGCAATAGCAAATCCAATTTGTGTATGTCATAACTGCTTTTGATTTGAGAATTTATCTTTTATTTCCATCCTATAAAGGCTGAAGCAATGAAAATATTAATACTGACAATATTGTGGAACGATGTAGGAACTGCTTGGACCTAAACCAGTTCTGCTTTGAGTGCCTACAATTTATTGAAATGAGGAGAAAAGTACAAAAGCTTTTATTATGGGTCTTAGGACAGAATAAAGAGTAACTGGGAAGCGAGCAGTCAGGTTTGCCGAAGTTAGTAAGGTTTAACTGTTTGGCAGCTGTTGTGCATTTAGAATTTCAATAATATCTGAGAGAACCTGTCTATATATACCTAGTTTGATTAAGCATTCTTGTTTGTTTGAATGATTAATTATGTGTTATATGTAAAAGTATATGAATTGCCCACATCATCCAGCTACCACGTAACATGCGCGTGCCTCGCTGAAAGTAAACTTGAATTACGTTCATATTCCTGGACTCTCGTGACTCCTTTGGATTAATCTAATGTCTTGAAGTTACAAAACAACAGCAGCTGCAGAGATTAGTGAAAGGAGAATGATTAGAAAGTAACCCTAATGCTGTGAAACAGAGCGATACCATAGGCAAAAGGACTGCGTTATGATACTGAGATCCATCCTAGGATGCGCCGGGACACATCATCAGTGATGCAATCCATGCTCATCAGATTTCTCGGGTCTTTCCACCCAGGTGGCCCAGCCAGGGTTGACCAAGCCCCAGCTTGTGTCCCAGCAGCATTGGTCCACAGGTCCCACCTCTTGATCCATAGCCATCTGGAGGCTCGCTCAGCAACCGCTGAGATGGCCCTGATAGGAGAACGAAGGAAAAGGAATTCTGATGTTGTGAGATAGAGTGAAACCAAAGGCAAAAGAGCTGGGTTATAGTACTGAGATGTATCACAGGATGCGCTGGGACATATCATCAGTGGGGTGATAGGGCGTTTCGGATCTTTCAGCATCAAATACTCTTGTCCAGGTCACCGAACCAGGGTTGATCATGTGCTGCATTGGTCCATGGGTCACACCTCTTGATCCACAGGTCACATCTCTTGGTCCATAGCCATCCTTTGTGCAGCAGCCTCTGTGACTGTCCTGATGGTAGAATGAAGGAAAAGAAATCCGGATTCTGTGACATAGAGAACTGAGTTACATACAGTATAATCAAGGGCCTTGCTTGTCACAGATAAGGGCCGACCTTGCCTTTGATGTACTACCTGCAATGCTACAGAATATCGTCGCCTACATAGCAGTTGCCTACCTGCAGTGCCTTGTTAAGCCTGGATAATGTTTGAAATAACAAGACCTCTGCATAATATAGACTTCAGCACTTGATGCATCTCACAAATAAAATTTGCCAAGAGTGGGAATGAGAAATATGGTTGCAATACATTGTAAATCTTTTAAAACATATTCCAACAATTCAATGTGGAGTACCAGATCAATGTAAATATCATTCACACTGTACAAGAATGTACTGAATATTAAAAAACCACTCTGCTACTCATTCGGTCATTTCAAAGCTCAAAGTAAGTTTATTATCAAAGGATATATGCATTACTGTTGGCTACATTGAGATTGATTTTCTTGCAGGCAATTACAGGGGAAAAAGAAATACAATATTTTTTGCGAAACTAAATAAAGAAAGACTAACTAACAGTAATGTGCAAGAACTTACACGTGATTTAGATTTAATTGTAACAACGAGTGGCATTATTCTAAGGGCTCCTACATTTTCTTCCAGTGAAAGGTGTGGATATTATTCTCAAAATTTGACAATCTGACCATTCCTAATAATATACTTCCATAAAGGATTTTAAAAGCATTTTTAAAGATGTCCATTAGCTATCTAAGTTGTAGCTTTTTAAAAATCTTTTTCAGAGTGTAAGGACTTAATACCTTGAATATATTTGAAGGGTGAGTGAGAAACTGGCAAAGCAATGATTTCCTCATCGAGGAAACCAGGAAATCTAAAACTAGGATAAAAATTCTTGCCGTTTGTCAACACAATAACAATATCAATGAGCTTTGAGTCACCCCATCTGTGAGGCAACTCTTTTGTTTTGCTGATCACTTCATACAAAAGGATGATTTAATGGCTGCCAAAAATTTCAGGAAAAGGATTAACCAAACTTCAATAGTTCCATTTAATGTCAGAGAAATGTATATGATATACATCCTGGAATTCTTGTTCTTTGCAGACATCCACAAAAACAGAAAAGCACCCCAAAGAATGACAGTAAAAAAGTTAGAACCCCAAAGTCCCCCCTACTACCCCCCCCCACTCACAAGGAACAGCAAAGCAATGACCTTCCCCCACCCCTACCTACTTCAGCAAAAAGCATCAGCACCTTCCACCCATCAAGCAAGCAAAGCCTCCAGGAAAGGTCATGATTTGCACATTAACAAAAACCAATCGTTCACCCCGACAATCCGACATACCACAGGCTCTCTCTTTCTCCCTAATAAAAGCACAGAGAGGAGTCACCCTTTCACAGTGAGAGGGGAGACGTAGCAGAACAACTCGCTGATTTTCTGATTTCTGAGTTCTCTGACTTGAGAATTGGCAACAAGCTCTCCTCCAGTGAGAGGGAGTGAGGGAGAGAGAGAGAGAGAATGAGAGTGAGAGAGAGAGTGTGTGTGTGTGTGAGAGAAAGAGAGAGAAAACAAGTATGATTTTCCGAGTACAGAGTCCTTGAAAGCCTATCTGCTGTTTCCGATGTTCTGCTTCCTCCTGTGAGGCTTCAGTTGGCCACACCAGCATAGAGTTGATTCGTCCACAGGGTCGCTAAACCATCATGGCGTGCTGGTCTTCCAGGCCTCATTGTTGTGATTTCAAAAAGTGGCCCCGGGGGTGGGTCCCATCACTGCAAAGAACCGAAGTCTGACGGTAACTCCAGGTCAGGGTCTCCGACAGAACCACATCCACTCTGAAAAGGGAAAAGAGACACACCAAAGGGAGAACCTAAGCTGTTTCCACAGGTGAGCTCAAAGGAATCACTGCTGGGTGCCATTGTAGCTTCGCCCCTCTTTCTCTCCCCAATTATCCCTCTCATTTTACAGTTTGGGAGAAAATCTATTGTGCCTTTTGACCTCACGACAAGTAATAGACATCTCAGAAGTCTGTGGTGTCATTAGTGGGTTCTGCTCTTTGAATCAACCAACAAGTTGGCTTCAGCAGTAAGAAGTGACTGTTAATACGAAGAGCAGAAACAATTTGACAGCTTTAACCTCGAAAATTGTTCCAAAGTATAAGTGAAATATTGTAAGCCAAGCCATTATGTTTCAGTGAAAATGAGTAACATAATGATCATATGATATAGAGTTGAAAACATTATAAACATTTTTCATTGTTAACACTGATTAAGTCTCAGGTAACTGTAAAATTAATGTGTTTGTATTAATGACTGTTATCACACGTCAAAATGCTTGAAACTATCATTAAAGAAAGAATAGTGAAACGTCTGGTGAGAAGGGGTTCTACCAGGCATGGTTTCGTAAAGGCCAGGTGCTCCTGACAAACTTACCAAAGTTCTTTGAGGGTATGACGAGTGCGGTGAATGGTGAGGAACAGGTGCAGATTGTACACTTGGTTTTCTGGAGAGCTTTCAGTAATACAAGAAGAGTTGGGATAAGGTATTAGCGTGGAGAGAGGACTGGTTAACCACAGAAGGCAGAGAATTCAGATAAAAGGGTGTTCCTCTGGTTGGCAGTCAGCGGTGAGCAGAGGACTGATTTCTGGGTCTGTAACTGTTCACAATGTTCTTTAATAATTTGGAAGAGGGGGCCAAGTGTAGCATATCTAATTTGGCTAATGACACTAATCTGAGTGGAAAGGCAAATTGTGCAGAAGATGTGTAGGGATATATATACATATATTAAAAAATATATTATTATACATAATATATTTTAAGCAATATAGCACAGAATAAGCCCTTCCAGCACTTTGTCACCCCACCAAGCAACCCCCGACAATCCCATATTAACACTAACCAAACCATGGGTCAATTTATAATGGCTAATTGACCTGTCTGATATGTCTTTGGATTGAGGGACCTGGAGAAAACCCATGCATTCTACAGGGGGAACAGAGAGAGACTCCTTACAGGCGATGCTAGGATTGACCTCTGAAATCCCGCACACTGACCTGTAATAGCGTCACGCTAACTGCTATGCTATCGTGTCTTAATGTAGATAAAGTTAGTGGGGAAGGGTCTGGTAGATGGAATGCAACATTGACCAGTGCGAGATCATCCGCGTTGGAAGGAAAAATGGAAGATCAGATTACTACTTAAACGCTGAAAGATTTCAGCATGCTGCTCTGGAGAGGGTTTTGTGAGTGCTTGCGTATGAATTGCAGGTGCATCAGGTTATCAAGAAAGCAACAGGAATGTAGCTTTCATTGCCAGAGAGATTTAATTTTACAGCAGGGAGGTTATGCTGCAACTATTCAGGGTTCTGGTGAAGCCACATCTGGAGTATTGTGTGCAGTTCTGTTCTCCTTACTTGTAGAAAGAAACTGGCTTTGGAGGTGGTGCAGAAGAAGTTCATGTGGTTTATTTCAGTGATGAGAGGGTTAACTTATGAGGAGAGATTGTGTAAACTTGAAACCATACATACTGGGATTCAGAAAGATGAGAGGAGATCTCATAGATTATGAAAGAGATAGATAAGATACAGTAGAGGCAGGAAAGTTATTTCGATTGGTAAGTGAGACTAGAACTAGGCTTCAAGATTTGGGCGAATAGAATTAGGATAGAGATGAGGAGAGAGTGCTTTTCCCCTGAGAGCAACAACTCTGTAGATTACTCTACCCAGGGAAGCAGTAAAAATATAGTTAAGACACAGTCAGATCTATTTTTGCATAGCAGAGGTTTAAGGGTTATAGGAAGAGGCAGGTAGGTGGAGATGAGTCCATGACCAGATCAGCCTTGATCTTATTGAATGGCAGGACAGACTCAATGGGCCAGACAGCCGACTCCTGCACCTATTTCTGATGTTCTTATGTCATTATATGTAATAAATACCTTTGTTGTAGATTATTAGAATTTATGCTTTACAGAATAATCTGAAGCCCTTTGGCTCTGATTTTGTAGCTGTAATTCTGTTTTGTAGAGCTAAGTTTAATAATTACTCAATCTATTTCAGAATAATATAAGGCAAGACAATATTGAGAGAATTGGTCCATTACCCTGTAGCATTCAGGTCAGAATTAGCTGTCTCCTTTTGTTTTGAATTGGCTGCCCCTTTTTCCCTCTCAAAAGTCAATTTATGGGAATTTATTCTGAGGTCATTATTTTAAAAAAATGAAAAAAAAATCTACACTTTGCAAGAGTCAGAGGGAAAACTGTCGTCTTTAAGCATTCATATCGTATACCTACAACTCCATGGAGGGAGACCATTCATCCCATCGGATCCAAGTAGCTTCTCATCTGCTCTGACACAGCCATTCTCTCATCCTCAATCGTTTTACACTTAACCTAGACTGAAGTATGATTTACACCAGCCAATTAATCTACCAGGATCCTTGGGATGAGGAAGAAGACGCTAGAACTCAGAGAAGATCCACGCGGTCGTGAAAGAATGTGTGGAGTAGCTTTCAAAGTCACAATTAAACCAGGGTCCCTAGAAGTGTGAGGCAAAGGTACTAACTACTGCACATTCCTGCCTCCCTCATACAACATATCCGGAAGCAAAGAAATTAAATTGTGTGAATTATTGAAAATTTCCAAAGGATTATATTAAGTTTTAAAATTATTACATCAAATTATCTACTTATTGAAATTCCCAGTAGGGAGGAGGATTAGATGCTTTACAAAAATAGTCAAGAAATGTTGACTAGAAATTCCATTATGGGCAGCGGAGTATTTTAACTTTGACACATAACAACTCAATTATAAGACTTTAAATCTCAAAAATCTTTTTTGGAACATGATTAAAGTGACCGCCATGCTCATAGACTTTAACTTCCTGTAAAACATTTAACGTATTAGAAAGAATTTACAAAGGACCAGTTCCCTTTCTATTCAGAGAATGTCTTGTACGTCTAATACTTCTTTTCAACTGCTTATTATGCTTAATGGGTCACCCAATGTTAGCATGAATTCAAAGATGATTTTCCATGAATATGATGATTTTTGAAAAATGTGAAAATGCTTATTTTTAATTATGTACCCTCAGCATCCACTAAATAAATGGATGTGTATGCAAAAAAAATGTCATAAAAAGCCAATAGAAAGGTCAGTTATATGGTTAGAAACACAGGAGATTTTGCAATGTTGCTAATTTTGAGGAACAGAGACAAAGTACCTGGGAAACTTGGCAGGTCAGGCAGCATCTATGGAGGAGTACAAAAACAGTCAATGTTTTGGTTTGAGACCCTGTATCAGGATTGTAAAAGAAGCCAGAATAAGAACATGGGGAGAGGGGAAGGAGTACAAGCTGGCACATAATAAGTGGAAGCAGGTGGGAGGGTGGGGGAAATGGGCTGAACTAAGAAGCCGGGAGGTGACAGGTGAAAGAGGTATAAGGCTGAAGAAGAAAGAATCTGATAGGCGAAAACAATGGACTATGGGAGAAAGGGAAAGAGGAGGTGGTGATGGGCAGGTGAGGAGAAGAGAAGGGGTAAGAGGGGAGTCAGAATAGGGAATGGAAACAGAGAAGGGGCAGGGGGAAGAAATTACTGGCAGTTAGAGAAATCAATCTGGAGTTTATGCTATCTGTCTGGAGGCTACCCAGATGGAATATGAGGTGTTGCTCCTCCAACGTGAGTGTGACCTCTTCTTGACAGTTGAGGAGGCCATGCCTGACATCAGAAACAGAATGGGATATAGTTAGTCTTTTCATTATGCAAGCAATTTAATTGACATTTTGCACCCAGGTTTGAAAGCACATTCTGTATTTCATAGAATTTCATGTGGACATTCTGCATTAGGCCATGATGATATTTCTCTCTGACAGTAAAACACTGTTTGTGCTTGGCACTGGGCCAATCTGTCATCGTGGAACCAGCAGAAGTCATGGATTCTAAGTTTCTGTGGATTTCAAAGGTCACGTATCATCCACGGCACTCATTCTACTACTAAATGCCTTTGGATTGAAATTGAATCTCAAGAGGCTGTTAGGGTGAAATCAGCCCAAAAAATGTTAAATATTAGGAATTGCTTATGAATGCAGAATTATTGCTCATTGAGTCAAAGATCTGTTCAAACCTATTTTTTTCATTAACATTAAGCAGGTCTCACAGTCCACACTGGCTGAACTTGCCTGGGTATTCATCCTTAAATGTGTTGGCCTTTTCTACTTTCTTAGTGGAAGGATTCCTTATTTTTCTTGGCAGTGTTATCTAATGAAGACTACAGAAGTTGGGTTACTCCCTGTTTTCTTTCAACACATTTCCTGCACCTTTTGGCATCAGCCTTGTAACCCTTTCATGTCATTCCAATTCCCATGATTTGGAAAAGCTAAACTGAACATAAAGCAGCAAATTTCACTTCATCAATTTAAACATTGCTCTAAATTCCTAAGAGATGTATTCTACTGAAGAGTCTAAATGAACCAAGATCATATTCATGTTTTTAATTATTAAGTCACACTGTCCAATTAGAAAGGGTTCTTGAAAAATCTAATCTTTGAACATATAGATTACCATTTGATTATTCTGTAAAACAGGCTGGTCAAACTAACATAACTGGTTAGCAAATTACTGGTTAAATACAAATTAAGGGACAGCACAAAGCATCAGGAACAATCGGCATTTTTTTTTCAAGTAAGATTTTATCTGACAACTCAATTGAGGTTTTATGTGGAAAAAAACAATAAGGATCAGTGGAGAAACTCTTGTCAAGGTTAATTGCATTCTCTCACTGTCTCTCTGTTTGTTTGATTGATCTAAATTTTGCAGCAATGTTTTTATACCTAAGCTTCTCTGCAGTTGTCTAATTTGATGAAGCGCACTTATAGTCTACTTTCCAATCATTATGTAGATTGAATACATTGGTATCTAAGAAATCACTCCAAAGAAGTCAAAGCTCCTAGACCTGACAACAAGGTTTACAATCTTCTGGATGGAAATACCCACCCTAGTTTAACTGCCGTTCATGAAAAACGAACCACAAAATTTTGCACTTAAGAACTGTAAATAAAAACTGTTTTTGGAACTTTAACCATGTCTCTTTGAGACCACATGTAACTCAGTGCTAGATTCTTGTTAATTTGTCAGCCAGGTTTGTGTCTTTGAAAAGTGCAAGTGTGTCATTGGTGATGTTCAGACTAGAATAGAGCTCAGAAGAAGGAACACATTGAGAGACTAATATTGACCTTTATTAGGAAACTTGTAAGAAAATAAATCACATAACTGCTATTATCCGTGGTGCACAAGTGCCATAGTATTAAAGATAGTTTCTAAGTTGAGCTTCTAGAGCAAACAAGACTGTAGATTACAATAAAACAACAAATAACTGTATGCTGTATAAGAGGTTTGTTTTTCTGCAAGGAAGTTATGACAGTGAATGTAATAACCTGGTAGGCCAGGCAGCATCCATGGAAAAAAGTAAAGTTGACTTTTCAGCCTGTCCTGCCAAAGGGTCTCAGTCTGAAACGTTGACTGTTTACTTTTTTCCATAGACGCTGCCTGACCCGTTGAGTTCCTCCAGCATTTTGTGCGTGTTGCTTTCTGTAAAACATTTTGTTTGATTCAAACTTCAACAGGGAGTGTCGATGAGGAGAACATTATCGAATATGCCTTTGAGATTTTATGTTTGGGTTAGATTCTCTAAGTTTAAAATAACATAATAGGTGGCAGGTGTTGAATTAATGCTGCCTGGTCTTTATACCCTTCATACTTTCTGATATTTCTCAATGTTTATGCTTTCCATAACCTTGTACTCTTGGTTTCTTCCAGAGCAAACCTTATCAGTGAAATCCTCAATAAAATGAAGAGTACTGAAAATTCTGGTTGACATAAGCTCTCATTATTTTCAACTTCATATCCACTAGTCAGATACTCTACCAAGTTATAAAACACTGATTCAAATAAAAATTAAAAACTACACGTCCTCTTTGTTTGATCCATTTCAGAAGTAATTGATTCCAGTTTAGTTTATTCTTCTAATGACACCAGACATTTTGAAATGGGCTGCATTTCATGATCCAAAAGTTAAAAAAGAGTTCTGTCTACTTCATTAATATTAATTGTTGGGCCATAGTAATTTTTACAACACTATTTTTGTTTCTCCACTGCAATGAAAATTTTGTGCCAGTTTTTTTTGTACTCCTTTATTCTTCTCCTGAATATACTAACTACCTGCTTCAATCATACCACTGCCCCAGAAGAATGTGTCCCCACTGACAACTGTAAGATAATAATTTTTAAAAATATCTTCAATATCAGTGGCAGTGAGAATGAAATTCCTCTTTGCAATCATAAAATTACTGTGTCAAATTTCCTGATTAATAATTATTACCAATGATCACATTTCTGATAAAGTATCTGAGTTTGAAATAAGATTCTTAGGAAAATATGAACTTAAGGACCAAAGCTTTAAGCAGATAATAAGCTGAACTTCCATATCAAATCTACATTCTTCCCATATCATTTCAGTTCGGATTGGCAACAACGTCTCCACAATCTCCATCAGCACAGGTGTACTACGAGGCTCTGTGCTTAGACCCCTGCTCCACTCACTTTACACTTATCAAAAACAGGTTTAATATCACCAGCATATGTTGTGAACTTTGTTGAATTTGTGAAAGCAGTACAATGCAATACATAATAATAGAGAAAAATCTGAATTACACTGAGTGTAATGAAATAAGTAATGCAAAAATAGAAATAAAAATGTAGCCAGGTAGTATTCGTGGATTCAATGTCCATTCACTTTTGACTGTGGCTGAGCACAGCTCCAATGCCACATTCAAATTTGCTGACATCATAGACTGAATCAAAGGTTGTGACAAATCAGTAGATGGGGGGCGGGGGGGGGGGGAGACTGAAAATCTGTCTGAGTAGTGCCACAACAACAACTTCTTACTCCACGTCGACAAAAACAAGGAGCTAATTATTGACTTCAGGAGAAGAAACCAGAGGTCCTCATCAGAGGATCAGAGGTGGAGAGGGTTAGCAACTTTAAATTCCTCAGTATTGTTATTTTGGAGGAACTGGCCTGATCCCAGCACGTAAGTGCAAATACAACAAAAACACATCAGTGCCTCTGCTTCCTTAGGATTTTGTGTAGATTTGGCACGGCATCTAAAACTTGTGCAAACTTCTATAGTTGTATAGGGGGAAGTATATTGACTGGCTGCATCACAGCCTGGTATGGAAACACCAATGCCGTTGAATGGAAAATCCTACAAAAAGTAGTAAATATGGCCTAGTCCATCATGGGTAAAGCTCTCCCCACCATTGAGAACAGCTACATAAGTGCTGTTGCAGGAAAGTAGCATCCATCATCAGGGACCCCCACCACCCAGGACATGCTCTCTTCTCATTGCTGACACCAGGAGCCCCAGGACCCTCACCACCAGGCGCTTGAACCAAAGGGGATAACTTCATTCAGCTTCACTTGCCCCATCATTGTGATGTTCCCACAAACTGTAGAGTCATTTTCAGGGACTCTTTATCTCATGTTCTTGATATTTATTGCTTATTTATTATTCTATCTTTCTTTTTGTATTTGCACAGTTTGTTGTCTTTTGCACATTGGTTGAAAACCCAAGTTTGACTGGTCACTCTGATTCTATTATAGTTGTTATTCTATTATATTGAGTATGCTGAAAGAAAATGAGTTTCAGGGTAGTATATGGTGACATATATGTACTTTGATAATACATTTCCTTTGAACTTTCATCCCTTTGGTTCTCTTGGTGACCTTAATATTTAATGTTTGATCATTTAGCTTAGAGAACTATAGTTTCAAAGCAGTCTGCATGGAAAATCTTCTCAACTCTGATTGATAGACCCATAGACTTTGATCCAGATTTTGCAGTTGCAATGGTAATAGAACTAAACTGAAAACAAATTGAGGGTTTCCTTACAGGTGTATGGAAATCCCAGAGTTGCTATTACTGTCTGTCTATATATCACATTGTTTTCAGCCTTTGACAATGGAATTAAAATGTAAATTGTTTTGAATGTATTCTCCTGCTGCAGAGAGCTTTGAAATTTTTAATGATGCATTAGCAAAACTAATTATAGCAAAGCCACTGTTATTAAAAAAATAACTTGACTGACATGGATTATATATCTCTCAGATAAACATTACAAAATAAAATAGATTTTAAAATAACAATATTTTATGGTTTATTAATGATACTTCAGCTTCTACTTTAATTTCATGGATATATTCAAAATTTCAGTTAGTGCCCTGCAAAATATTAAAAAAGTTAATTAAAATTTGTGCTTTTACTTTCCTCATTTGTTGTCAGTGAGAATTCAGAATCAGAATCAGGTTTATTGTCGTTGGCACATGTTGCAAAATTCATTGTTTTGCGGCAGCAGTACATTGCAATGCATAACAAAATAACTATAAATCACTATAAGAAATATATATATATACACACACACATAGATAGACACACATATACACACATATATATGTATATACCATATATATATACACACACACACGGAGTATATATGTATGGTATATCATATACAAAGGTAAATTAAAAGAGTGGTGTAAAAAGAGCATGACAGAAAAGAAAAGACAATAGTGAGGTAGTGTACATGGGTTTTCTGTCCATTCAGAAATATGACAGTGGAGGGGAAGAAGCTGTTCCTAAAACATTAAATGTGTTACTTCTGGCTCCTGTACCTCCTCCTAGATGGTAGCAATCAGAAGAGGGCTTGTCCTGAGTAATGGGGGTCATTAACGATGATACCACCTTTTTTGAGGCATCACTTTTTGAAGGAGGATCTCCTTCAATGATGGAGAGATTAGTGACCACGTTGGAGTTGGCTGAGTTTGGCACTTTCTGCAGCTTTTTCCAATCCTCCACATAGGGCCCTCTATACCAGAAGGTAATTCAACCAGTTAAAATGCTCTCCACGGTACATCAGTAGAAATTTGTGAGAGTCTTTGGTGACATACCAAATCTCCTCAGACTCCTAGTGAAATACAGTCAATGCCTTTGTAAATTCTTTGTAATTGCATCAATATGCTGGGCCCAGGATTGATCTTCAGTGATGTTGACACCCTTGAATCTGCTCACACTTTCTTTTAATAAAGACAATCTTGGCATAGATAAATGCTAGGACATTTTATTACTCAATAGTTTTCAACATTGAGAGTGTGTGACCAGCTCACCATCGAAGCTCCCAGTTCTGGGTGAACCACCAAGATTGCCCTTTGTGAACTTAAGTTCTTTATTACGCACACACATAATAACACATTTTCCCCCTTTAAAGAAAAGCAAACACAATACTATGTCCCACAAACCTGCAAGAAACAAGAATCTTTTCCAATAAAGATATTTATATTCTGTAGCCAGTCTCCTTTTCAATCGTGAACTTTCAAGCAGTCTCTGAAGTGGTTTAATGATCCTTTTGGTCTGTTACATATTTCCATAGTTGTATTGCTTGCACTTTGTGTCAACTCTAATTCACATCCTTTGCCAAGATCTTATCTGTTCATCTCTTTTCTTGTTCTTGATGTGTGACCATAATTCACTCCTCGTACTCCATAATGGAATCCCAAGACTGCGTCCATGTGATTAGTGAATCTTTGCACAAATTCCAACTGATTTTGCCTCAATTCCTCTGTTGACTGCATATTATAGATAGCAAATCCTCCTGTTGGTTTGTAATGAACTGTTGCTGTTGTTCTGTCCTTGGGGACTGTGTGATCCCCCCATCTTCCTTGTTATTTTATCCTCTTCAACTTCAGAGAAGATCGTGGAGATATTTTTGATTGCCAGTCTGTTACTGGAAGTCAAGAGGGAGATTTTGACCCAAAGCTGCATGACGTGGATGAAAGAGTAACGGCTTTGTTATTGTGATCACTCCGTTTAGCACTGGCATCCTGACTGTCATGCTGGTGTAGCCGGTACAGATGTCTGTGGGAGGTGGAGTTCTTGTGCATTTCTTGCATAATCTCTCCAGAACTCTCAAGGATGCTGTTAGGGGTTTCTCGAGGTATATCAAATAAGCATCCAAGGCCCTCAAAGACATCTGTGGACTCTTCCATAAGTGTTAAGTGGTCATCTTTGGTATGTGAAGCCAGTATGAAAACTCTCTTCACCAGATCGAGTTTTCACATGCACTCAGACCTAGGCTGTACTCACTTTTCTACAAACAGTAGCTATACCTTTAAATGCTGCCTCTTGTGCATCCCCTTTTACTGGGACATTCTCTCCAGTATAGCCTGTCACTTTTTACTTCACTTGCTCTTTACTTTGAAAGTCTTGTAATCATACATGGATAACAGATTCATCTGGGCTCCAGTGTCAAGCTTGAATGGAATTACTGTCTCATGCACAGTCACTGGGACAATCCATTCTGTTTTAACAGCACCAATAGCCAGTAGCGAACCCACAAAGTCTTCCTCTATTTCCTTGCCAACTGTGTGCGCCTTTCTCTTGATAGCCTCAGCTTCGCAGAACTTTGCAAAATGATTCATCTTCACACAATGATTGCAGGACTTTCCATAAGCAGGGCATGTCTTTGGGATGTGCCTATCTTCACATTTGCTGCATTTGCTGTTTGAGCTTTCCTTTTTACTTAGCTGTTGCTTTGGGAAAGACCCTGTGCACTACTCCTCTGCTTTCACAGCATGCACTGTTGTGTCTGTCCTGTGCAGCTCCTTGGCTTGTACTTGTGTGGTCTCTGCTGCCCTACACATATCCACAGCCTTTTCCAGTGTCAAGTCTTTAACACACATCAATCTTTCTCTGTGCCCATTATCTGGGATCTGAAAACAATTCTGTCTCTCACCAGTGAGTTCCTCAAATCTCCAGACTCATAAAACTTACTCAATTTATGAAGCTCAGCTAAGAGTTGGTCAAAGATAACACCATTTTTTTTCTGGTCACAGGGGAAAAGCCATATCTCTCAAATGTGATGTTTTTACTTGGGACAAAATATTCCTCAAGTTTTGTCATCAGTGTCCAATATAAAAGTTCTCTCATCAATTTGAAAGCTGTTATAGATGTCCAAAGCATCCTTGTCATGTAGAAAAACAGATGCTTTCAATTTTTCATGACTTCCCACTAAATATATATCGAATTGATGTTGGAAGCCTTTCTAGTTATCTGTTAAATGCCAGCAAACTGCATAGATGTGGGAGGGTTTAGCTTATCCATGACAGGAACTCTCGCCTCTCACCTAAATTTCTCAGTGAATTCGGTGACACAACTTGTTCTCTGGATTGCAGCTTCTTTCCATCGCCAACATCTCTTTCTCAGTTGTACACAAAATTCATTTACTGGCCGTGTTTAGTTCTCACAACAAGTTTCTGACACCATGTTATGTTTGTTATTAATAAGGCAACCTTGGTGGAGGAGAACACTAGAACATTTTATCACTCAGTTGTTTTCACCATCACCATCAAAAATGAAGTTCTTTATAATGCACACACATAATAACGCACTTTCCACTGCTGATTCCTTGATGAAGACTGGTGTATATTCCTCAACTTCCCCTTCCTGAAGTTCACAATCAATTACTGATGTTGAGTGCAAGGTTGTTACTGTGACACCACTCAACCAGCTGATCTATCTGACTCCAGTACACCTCCACATCACCATCTGAAATTCTGCCAACAATAGTTGTGTCATCAGCAAATTTATAGATGGTGTTTGAGCTGTACCTAGCCACATAGTTATGGGTGTAGAGACAGTAGAGCAGTGGGCTATGCAGACATCCTTGAGATGTGCCGATGTTGGTTATCAGTGAGGTGGAGATGCTATTTTCGATTCATACTGACTGTGGTCTCCTGAAGAGGAAGTCAAGGATCCAGTTGCAGAGGGAGGCACAGAGGGCCAGGTTTTGGAGCTTGTTGATTAATACTGAGGGTATGTGATTGTTAATGATCTCAGGTAATGGATGGAGAGATTCACTTAAATTCTTGCATGATACCAAGAGATGTTAGAAGGAATGCACATGCTGTAGGAATCACCTACTTCTATTGAGGTTAATTGAGTTCATAATTGCTAGTTCTTGTTTCTCTAGCTTCTTAACCTCTGTTAGGGTGTATTCTGGAACTATGAAATATAGCAAATATTAATCTCAACAGCAACCAGTCTTCAGATCTGAATGTGGATTGTAAATTGAATTTAAAATGCAGCTCAGAACAATGGTCTTCCTGGAGCTGCAGATTGGGGTCAATTGCAAACCAGGAAACAACCACTGATCTGAGACGCCTGGATATGCATGAATGCAACTCAGAGACAGCATTGATTAGCACTATTCTGGGTGTGTAGGTGTAAAAATCTAGTCATTTGAAAATTATATGTAACTCAAAAGAAATATAATGAATACATTGTAACTATAGAAAATGTCCTGTTGTTACCTTTGTTCCTTTACATATAAAACATGATGTGATGTTGGGTCACAGAATCTCTATCCGAGAGTGTCTCCAGTATAGTGTCTGCTTGTTGAGCAGAATAAAGACTTCTATATTCTCCAGCTTCAGTGTCTCTCCAGTGACTTTGATCACAGTCATAACAGCATAAGTCTTCCAAAAACTTCACGTTTCATAAAGACTATTTTTATTCTTTCTAAACTCTAGAAATTATGAAGAGAAACTTCTCAGTACTAAACTACAGTCTCTCAGACTTTGAGTCAGATTTTGCAATCGCAATGGTGATAGGACTAAACTGACTGCAGCTGAATGGAATTCCCAGAATTCCTAACAGTGATGGTCTACATAATACATATATATTTTTTACTAGAATTCAAAAGCTTCACATGTTTTTGACATGTAACATAAAATGAATTGCTAAATATGATCAGTATCTTACAGTTCAATGAGCTTTTCAATTGCATGAGCATAAGGGATAAATACTGGAACCATACTGGTTTGACCTTGTGTAATACGAAATTTGCTGAGAATTCAACTCAGCAGTTTCTGTGTACCAGGATGCAAGAATGCACAGGAAAGCAGGCCTGGAGATCAGAAAGCAGTGCTCAACCTCTCCTATATACAGCATAAGGATCCTCAGTTGCGACCAGATTTGTTAGGGAGTGGGTTGGAATAGAACTTGTTGGACTCATTGGATCTGCAACTGCTGTACCTCTGTTTGCTGGAGAATTTTACCGATCAGGCATTATCCTTTTGGTTGAAATCAATGGATGCTCTGGAGGCTGTCTGGCTGGATTCTAGTGCAACCCAGAGCAATGTTAATTACCCTCCCTTGAGGACGGTGAAGGGTCATTGCTAGGGTGACCCATCCTCCCATTGACTTCCTGGTGTCAGAACAGCAATGCACCCAGAGACTAAGATTCATAACACCGGTATGACAGAGATCTATCACCCTTTACAGAAAGAGCTGATCTGTTTGCAGAGATAAAGACTGCTGTCTTTCTGAACTCTGCATGATTCGAGGTAGAGGTAGCTGAACTGTGCTCTGATTCTGCAATGTCCGTTGCATGTGAGACCTCATGGATTTTCTTCAGAATGTGGAAGTGTCAGTGAAACAGGGTGTCTGCTCCCAAGCCTATGGTTCCCTCATTAGAGTTTCCAAAACTGCACAATAATGTCTAGCATAGGTTCATTCTACTGGACTCTTGCCCAATACAGAATGGGCACATCCCTCCCCACCATTGGCACTATCCACAGGAGACATGACCTCCAGAGGGCAACATCTATCACCAGCTATCCCCGTCATCTATCTTTTCAGAATTATCATTAGGCAGGGGATACAGAAATCCAACACCACCAGGTTCAAGTATAACTACTTCCTTTCAACCATTTGGCTCTTGAGCTAACAGGCAAAACCATAATCACTCCAGACTAACAACACTGTGAACTCTTTGACCACTTTTGCACTAAAATTGACTTTTTTTCTTCTGATTTTTTTTTCTTGTAAAACATTGTTAAATTTAAGTTTTTATTATTGATATGATGCCATACGCCTGTGATGGTACTGCAAGTAAGTTTTTCATTGCACCTGTGCGCACGTGTACTTGTGCAGATGACAATAAGCTTGACTGACTTTTCACTTTGACTTTTTTTTAAATTAGTTTTTTTACAAATTTTCTACATAGCTACAGATAAAAAAAACCCCAGATCGAAAAGAAGAACATTGATACAGTGCAAAAATAAACATACGATAATAATATGATACAAAGAAAGATCATTGAGAAAGCACCCAAATTGAGGACATGTAAAATTAGTATCCTCCCCAAGCCCTGCAACAAACAAAAAAAACTCCAGACCAACCACAACACAGTATAGGGAATATAAATCAGGACAATCAAACCCCCAAAACTGTAAATACACTTAGCAACAGAAGATATTAATGCCTACTACCAACAAAAAAAGGAGCTGAAAGCAAGGGACCGAAAAAAAACCTTAGTTAAGAGGAAGGTTATGAAAGTACTCAATAAAAGGTCCCCAGACCTTATGGAACTTTAAATCCGAATTAAGAACTGAATAATGAATTTTTTCAAGGTCTAAGCAGGCCATAATATCGTTAAGCCATTGAGCATGCGTGGGCGGGGCAACATCTCTCCATCTAAAGGGGATTAAACGTCTAGCCAGGAGAGAGGCAAAAGATAATATTCGACACTTAGTCGAACTCAGACGTAAATCTGTCTCGCCCCAGAATCCGAACAAAGCAATTAAAGGGTTAGGTTCTAGGTGGTGATTCAGAATATACGATAATGTTATGAAGACATCTTTCCAAAATTTCTCCAAGCTAGGACAAAACCAGTACATATGAATGAGAGAGGCCTCGCCCCTTTTACATTTATCACAAAGCGGACTGATGTTAGGGTAAAATCGAGATAATTTAGATTTAGACATATGGGCTCTATGAACAATCTTAAACTGTAAAAGGCAATGGCGAGCACAAAGAGAGGTTGAATTAACCGATTTGAGAATTGAGTCCCAGTCACTTTGACTTTTAACACACAGGGATTAGCTGAGGTAGGTCTGAGCTGGTGCACAAGGCTCCTGAAATCATTTCCACTTAATGCGTATCACGAGGAAAGGATTGCCCATGGGGTTGCTTAGCTACTCGAGTCTTTACATGGTCTATGAACTTGGAAGTCACACACTAATGGTATCTAGGTCAACTGGTGTAGATCCCCTGTGTTGTGTTATTTTAGCATGGCTCCATGGGCAATTAAATTTCTCAGTTTATTACTTCCATATAACTAAAGTGTATAACTTTCTCCGGCAGGTTTGAATCATGTCAGCTATAACCTGCCACGGGCTCCTGGCAAACTGCACATTCCCAGTGAGGTGTAACTCAGGTAAACATTTTTGAATATTGATCATACATTTGCTCTCTCTTCTATAGTTGCCTTCCCCATTAGTATCCACAATGTAAATGCCATTCTTTTGCTCTTATCCATTAATCTCAAAAGAATATTTATACAATAAACTCCATTCAGTTATAATACATTTTAAATTCTTTCCTCTTGCCCAAGATTAAGACATTTTACTTTAAGGTAACAAGACATTTGTAGTATGCTGTTCACTGTGGCATGTTTATGAAAGGATCATATTTTAATTCTATATGGCTACAATCAACGTTTTAGGTTTTATTTTGCCCTGGTCTGCAGTGAACAGTTTTAAGGCTTTAAGCTCAGTTGCATAGAATATGTAGTTGAATGCTCCAGGCTATTTCTGTGAAAAAGCAAACTGTGTGGTTAATGTGCTCCATAAGATTAATTTGTTTTATGTGATTTCAATGTCCCATGGGTCTTTTTTTTATCTGATCATAAAAATGTTATTTTCCAATAACTATTCCTAGTGGAAATGCTGATAGGAGGTATTTTAATGAGTTTTTGAGAGCGGAAGAGGATTTCTCACAGGTGATTGAATTATAGCAGGCATTCTTACAGCTCTGGGTCCAACTTAACTCCAATGCCATAAATACGGGCAAGTTGTTCCTAGACCATCTTGCTGCTGATGCGCACTATCATATATTCCATCATTTTGTGATTTCCAGTGAAAGTTTGAGACCCTCTTTCACAGAAGGCAGTGTCTTAAGGTTTTAGTATTAACTAATTCACATTTATTACAAATGTGAAGCAATAGGCAGGTGAATGGCAGAAGTCATCGATTATATTCATGGAATAGACCTACTGCAAAAGTGGATCTGCAGAAAGTATATTCTGATTATGTGGCGCTATAAGGCAGCATCAAATTAAAGCGATCTTCCCATGGAGGACAGTCACATGAGAAAGATTATTAGAAAAGGAATTGGAGTATTTTAATAGATTGTCTATTGGTTGTACATTTTTCTTTTCATAAAAGGTAAATCAAGTGGCTGTGTCATTGCAGCAGATACTATGGCTTTTAGTTGACTGAACACTGGAGGAAGGAAACTTGTTCTTCTTGGGCCGTGGAAGCTGCTCTTCATCCAGATACTTTCCTCCAATTGGACTACAACCTTGGATGTTAGCATACCTCAATGACCCGGAGAGCTATGCTGGCTGGAGTCAGGGCTTTATGCTTTGGCTCTTGGTAGGGTCGCCCATGCCATACAGGTCAAAGGGTAGAGGCCAGACTAAGAGTGGTTAACCAGTCCTCCAGGTTCAGGGGTTCAGCTCAGGGCTAACAACTCTGATTGGTCAAATAGAATTGTTAATCAGAGGAGGCCTCTTAACTCAATTTGAGTTAACTTTTTCTTAGTATAATGAGTAGTACGAGAACAGAATAAAGTTTAGTTCTGGAGAGGATTTTATTTCTGTTGTACATCGGTAGTAGTTGCATTATAAGAAGAAGGTGAAGGTGCTGGAAATCCAGAGCAACACACACAAAATGCAGGAGGAACTCAGCAGGACAGGCAGCATCCATGGAGAACATTTCAGGACTGATGATTGATAAAGGGTTAGTTGTTCATTCTCTCTTTTGGTGATGCCTGATCTGCTTAGTCCCTCCAGCAATTCGGTTGGGTTACCAGGATGCTGCCTGGATTGGTGCCTGCTATGTGCTTTACGGAGAGGTTTGTCAGGGCTGGGTTGTATTCTCTGGAGTTTCAGAGGCTGAGGGGAGATCTGATAGAGGTTTATAAGATTATGAGAAACATAGAAAGAGGAGACATCTTTTAAATGCCAGTATCTTTTTCCTAGGGTTGAAATGTCTAATACTAGAGGGGAGTAAGGTGGAAGTGGTTAATTCAAAGTTGATGGGAAAGACAAGTTCATTACACAGAGAATGGTGGATAGCTGGAGTGTGCAGCCAGAAGCAGTGTTGTGACAAATATGATAGAGTTGAGGCTCTTAGGTAGGTCCATGAATGTGTAGAGACTGGAAGAAAGTGAACATTGTGTAGGAAGAAGGGACTAGTTTAATTGGCATTGTCAGCTGTAACAGCATCTATGGAGTGTGGTCACCTTCCTCAATGACTATCGCCTAGTTGCACTTACATCCACAGTGAAGGAATATCTTGAGAGGCTGGTGATGAAACAGATCAACTCCTGCCTGAGAATTGACTTGGATCCACTCCAATTTGCCTCCCGGAGCAACAGGTCCACAGCAGATGCCATCTCATTGGCTCTTCACATAACCCTGGAACATCTGGACAGCAAAGATGCATGCATCAGGATGCTCTTTATCGATTACAACTCAGCATTTAATACCATCATTCCCTCAAAACCAAGCAGTAAACTGCAAGATCCGAACCTTAATACCTGCTTATGCATTTAGATACTGGATTTCCTCACTGGTAGACCCTAGTCAGTTCGGATTGGCAAAAATATCTCCTCCACAATCTCCATCAGTACAGGGGCTCCACAGGGATGTGTACTCGGTCCCCTGCTCTACTCACTTTACACCTGTGACTGTGTAGCTAAGCACAGCCCCAATACCATACACAAGTTTGCCGATGACACTACTGCTGTGGGCTGTATCAGAGGCAGTGATGAACACAGGAGGGAGATTGAAAATTTGGTTGAGTGGAGTCATTCCTCTCACTCAGTGTCAGCATAGCCAAGGAACTGACTGTAGATTTCTCTGTTTCAGTTGGCTCATTTACATATTCGTACAGCTGCCCATGATAGAGTTAGTAGTATTTGGGAAATGGAGAACTGTAGTTTAGATGCCAGGCTAATGTGACTGCAAATGCAAGCTGAAGTCTCATTCCAGCATTGGATTATAACACGGGGCTATATCAGAATCCGCATACTGAAATATTTCACAATCAAGGCATCAGCTCCGAGTCTGCTGTCCTGTCACATTCCCTCTGAAGTGTAAACGACAACTAAAATACTGACTGGAAGATGCTGGACAAACTTCCCCATTTAAATGACGGCAAAGGTATTGAAATGACAGCTGGATGCAGAAGGCACTGTTCACCGAAGTGATATGCGTTCTTCCAACACCTTGGTTGCCATGTTGAAGGTGAATTCCAAAACTAGCAGTACTGCCAACAAATTGTTCCCTGCACAGCTACATAATTGCCACCTGTGCAATAATGCTTAATGTTTCTCATTAGTCTCCAATCTGCAGAATAAACACAATGAAAATTGGGGCAACGAGGAGTGCGGTAGAAAAGAGGAATCAGGGTTTACAGATCTATAATTCCTTGAAAGTGGCGTCGCAGGTAGATAGGGTCGTAAGGAGAGCTTTTGATGCATTGGCCTTCATAAATTAGTGGATTGAGTGCAGGAGTTGGGATGTTTAGTTGAAGTTGAATAAAACATCAGTGAATTTGGAGTATTGTGTGCAGTTCTGGTCGCATACCTAAAAGAAAGTTTGAGAGAGTAGGGAGAAAATTTACAAGGATAATGCTGGGATTTGAGGACCTGAGTTATTCGGAAAGGTGAAATAGGTTAGGACTGTATTCCCTAGTGTGTAGGAGAATGGTATGGGAGGTGGGGGGTGTGGGATTTGACAGAGCTATACAAAATTAGGAAGGGTATGGATTGGGTAATTGCAAGCAGGGATTTGCCACTGAGGTTAGGTGAGACTAGAACTAGAGGTCATAAATTAAGGGTGAAAGGTGATCTATATATATATATAATTATAACAATATGACACTAGATGCATTCTGGATAATTTTGGCTTGGGGATCAGAAAAGTGGTTATATTATATTAATGTTAACGGCAGTGATGTGGTCAGAGATCATATCCTCTCATTCTGGGAAAACAATGCGTCATATCAGGCATATGGAATTAATAATTTATGAAGAACCAAATGCAGTGAGCCAAAAAACTTTTTAATCTTAGATCTTACTTTATGCATAATTATCCATTATGCTCACTTCACCTAATGTTTTAAATTTTTGATCCTTTATTGAAACAAATAATCTATTGAATTAAATGTTTTTGTTCAATTTGAAGCAATTGTCAAGATTTCCTTATGGAAGTGGTCCAAAGATCAATTGCTTATGGCAAAATTTTCACTGTTCTGGGGCACTCATCAGTTTAACCTTGTGTGTAATTCTTGTGCTATGTGTTGAATATGGAAATAATGCCTTCCATGAGGATTTCCCTCTTATTCACATTTACCACGAGTAATTTTATGAGATCTGGGCACCAATGCATTAACATAATACATGCAAAGTATGCAGAGTTCAAAGTTCAAAATACACTTATCATCGAAGTATTTATACTGTATACATTCTTGAGTTTCGTCTTCTTGCAGGCAGCCACAAAACAAATAAACCCATTAAAAAAACCCACGCAATAAAGATTGTCAATGCCCAGTGTGTGAAAAAAGAACAAATCTTGCAAACTTTTCAAAAGTAAATAGTAAACAATTAAGAGAGACCATTAAGCGCAGAGTCTCTAAACTCAGAAGATTCCTGGAACACTGGGAGCTGGATCACTGCCAAAGTTTGAGGGGAGGGATTTTGCCCATGCGTTTGTGGAGAATTCAAGCTAAATTCTTCTGGGGATGGGAATCTATCCAGGGAGACAGAAGGTGGGAAAACAAGTATTAAATAAAAGGAAGGGTAAAATAAAACTGAAGGCAGAGAAATCAAGGATGATAAATATACAAGGACAGCACAAAAAGTGCTGAGAATATTGAAGTTTAGAGGGTGCGTGTAGGTGTGCAAGTGTATGTGAATGTGTGGGTCTGTGCACATGCATTCAATGCCGGTAAATGTCAAGGAGAAGAAACTAAATTTCCACGTGTGACCCAGAAGATCACTGACAGACACTTCCCTGGCATGATGCTAACTGGCTGCTTGTTGCAAGATCTAGCTGGATTCGGGCACTGACTGTCTCATCAATACAAACCCTGAACTTGTGGTTTGGCCCTCAGCTAGGAGATTAGATGTACCTCAACAAGCTCTCTCTCTCTTCTGCCTTTTTCTTCTTCTCCTTCCTCCCTTCGCTACGATGTAACACTGTTTGCCGTGTGTTGTGTATTTAATATTTCAATAATATTTAAGCATCTTGCTTAAAGAAGACTCAAAGTTAGACCTGCAGTTCAGATTCCTATGTCACCCTTTGAATTAGTTTAATGTTTTGAAGTTACAACACTATGCTGGATAATATTCAAATCGTGAGAATCTTTGGAGGTCCTCCTGAGACATCATTGGACAGGTAAAGGATGTATGCTTCCCAGAAGTTTCTTGAGGGTAAGCCCCCCATTATCCAAATTCATTTCCTCATGTTCTTTGGCTTGCCCTGTGGGACAGCCCTTGCCTCGCTCTCTCCTTCTGTCCCTGGTTGTGCTGGACAACAATGAATAAAATTGAAGCACTTATTAATTGAAGGAAAATCATTTCATTTCTGCAACTGTCAGTAACCTCCAGGTCACTGCTCGATGACTTTACTCTGTGGTCAATAGTTTTGGAATGGGATAGCTTGTGGCCCTCCTCATTATTGTCAGTGACTTCAACCAGGTCACCTTCAAAAGTGCTTTACCAAATTACTGTCAGCATTTCTACTGTCCGCCAGGGTGTAAGAACGTTCACTTATGGACCCAAGTGTGGTGAGAGCAAGACACTGAAGTGGGTCGACAGTTCACAGACTTTAACGCAAACCTTACAGAATTTTAAGGGAAAGGAAAACAATAAACACTAGGCCAACAGGGCCGTTAACTAAAACTCTCAAACTGAAGGTAAAATGCCAACACCGTGGCTGAAAGCCAGATATCTAAACACTAAAGAATACTGCTCGTTTCCAGCATCAGTTGAACTGGTAGTCGTCTTTCTCAGACAAGAACGAAGGTTTCGAGGGAGTGTAACGTTTCTGTGCTTTGCTCAAGTCTCGACAAGACTACAATGAAATGGAAGGAGTTAAATTCCACCATAATGAAACAGTAGTTACCTGGCACGTGCATATTCACGAGTGCAATTGCTGAACCTTCTGTGCAGCCCGCCTGCGGGGTGGGTGGGGGGGGGGTGCATGTAGACCTCGCAGCAGAATCCGTGGTTGTGACACAGGGGTTCAAATCCCGTGGACATTGCAATAAAGTAACAAAGGCCTCTTCCTACCCAGACTTTGGAAAATCAGATCACCGGTCTGTGCTCCTACCGCCTACACACAGAAACAGAAGATGAACCATGAGCGTCCAGTACAGAAAGTCACACAGTGCTCATCTGAGAAAAGTGATGGGATTCCATGTGACGTCTTTGAGTAACTGGATTGATCCATGTTTAAGATTCAACAGACAGCCTAGCTGACGTTGTCACCACCATCACGCTCTTTATCAACGAGTGTGTTGAGGACTGTGTATCGAAGAGGACAATACAGTGTTCCCAAACTGGAAATAATGGGTGCACACCCCATTGAAGTCTCAAGTCTGTGGCGTTCAAATCAGGTGTCCCTGACCTATACAAGAAATCGAGATATAAACTCCATAAAGTTGTCAGGGTGGCCAAAAAACAATACCTGTTCAAAATTGAGACCATGTCGTGCCAAGGCTTAAAACCTATAAAATGCTATAAAACAAAGCCAAGCCCATTGGCAGCAGCAGTGCATCCATTCCCGAAGAGTTTCAAGCATTCCATGAAAGGGATTGGAATGCCACCACCCACCCTGAAAGTCTTCAATGTAGCTGAACTCACAGTCTCTGTAAAGTCCTAAGATCAGTCTTCCAGTGTGAGAAGTGGTCGGGATGGTGGTCCTGGCTGTATTTTCAAATCCTGTGCACACCAGCAGGTGGCAGTATTTTCAGGTATTTTTAAACACTGCCCTGCTTTATTCTCTAAGGTTCCTTCCTTCATTGAGAAGATCACTGTCATCCCAGTACAAAGGAAAACAAGGTTACATGTTCTTAATGACTGCCAACCAGTATGAAGTGCTTTAAGAGGCTGGTCATGGCACACATTAACTCTTGCCTCCCAGACAACCTCAATCCACTGCATTCACCCACTGCCAAAACAGGTCTACAATAGAGACCATCTCCTTGGCCATACAATCATCTTTGGAACATCTGAACAGTAAAAACACCTATGTTAGACTACTGCTTATTGAATACAGTTCCACCTTCAATCCTATAATTTCAGGTAAACTCATCTTCAAACTCTGAAACTTGGAACTCAGCACCTCCCTTTGCAACTGGATCCTTGACTTCCCCTCCAGCAGGCCGCGATCTGTAAGGACAGGCGGCAACACCTCTGTCATGTTTATTCTTAACGAGGCTATGTCCTCATCTCCTGCTCCAGTATCCTTGTACATTCATGACTGTGTGGCCAAATTCTGCTCTAATTCTGTCTACAAATTTGCAGATGATATCACTGTAATGGGCCGTATTCTAACTGAGTAGGAGCACAGGAAGCAGATAGAGAGCCCATTAAATGGTTTCATGGCAACAGCCTTTCCTGCAATGTCAGCAAACTTCAGAAATGGTGAACACGCTCCTGTTTATGTCAAGGCAGCTGTGATCAAGGGGCTTGAGAGCTTTATGTTCTAGGAGTGAACATCACAATAGCTTGTCCTGGTCCAACCATGGTGACAACATTGCCAAGAATAGTCTCCAGCGCCTTTATTTCCTCGAGGTTAAAGAAATTTGCATGTCCCTGATGCACCATCAATAACTCTAGGAGACTGGAAGTGAACAATAGGCTTTTATTAACAGCGAAAAAGGGACCACGAGCATGTCGAGACTGAGGGAGGAGCAGTGCCCCAATCGGCTTTATACAGGGGTCTGTGGGAGGAGCCACAGGAGCAGTCAGCGGGGGTCAGTGGGAGGAGCCACAGGAGCAGTCAGCAGGGGTCTGTGGGAGGAGCCACAGGAGCAGTCAGCAGGGGTCTGTGGGAGGAGCCACAGGAGCTGTCAGCAGGGGGTCTGTGGGAGGAGTCAGCGGGGGTCAGTGGGAGGAGCCACAGGAGCAGTCAGCAGGGTCTGTGGGAGGGGCCACAGGAGCAGTCAGCAGGGGGTCTGTGGGAGGAGCCACAGGAGGAGTCAGCAGGGGTCAGTGGGAGGAGCCACAGGAGCAGTCAGCAGGCCGTCTGTGGGAGGAGCCACAGGAGCAGTCAGCAGGGGGTCTGTGGGAGGAGCCACAGGAGCAGTCAGCAGGGGTCTGTGGGAGGAGCCACAGGAGCAGTCAGCAGGGGGTCTGTGGGAGGAGCCACAGGAGCAGTCAGCAGGGTCTGTGGGAGGGGCCACAGGAGCAGTCAGCAGGGGGTCTGTGGGAGGAGCCACAGGAGCAGTCAGCAGGGGTCTGTGGGAGGAGCCACAGGAGCTGTCAGCAGGGGTCTGTGGGAGGAGCCACAGGAGCAGTCAGCAGGGGGTCTGTGGGAGGAGCCACAGGAGCAGTCAGCAGGGGCCTGTGGGAGGAGCCACAGGAGCAGTCAGCAGGGGGTCTGTGGGAGGAGCCACAGGAGCAGTCAGCAGGGGGTCTGTGGGAGGAGCCACAGGAGCAGTCAGCGGGGGGGGGGGGGGCGTGTCCAGACAGGTATATGTAGTTTACCACAGTCCCCTTTGACCCTCACCAATTTTTTTTGGATGCACAATAGGAAGCATCGTGTTTGGCTTGGTGTGGCAACAAGAAACTGTCAAGTGTTGTGGGCATGGCTCAGCAAATCACAGAAACTTGCCTCCTCTCCTCGCGCCACGGACTCCGTCTGTATTTCTCACTGCCTCAGTAAAACAGCCAACATAATCAAATACCCTACTCACCCCAATCACTCTCTTCTTCCCTCTCCCAGCAGGCAGAAGATACAAAAGCTTGAAAACATGTACTACAGCTCAAGGACAGCTCCGGTCTCACAGTTAAAAGACTATGGAACAGTTCGCTAATAGAATTAGGTGGACTCTTGACCTCACACTCTACTCATTATACATCTCATTGTCTACCCGCACTGCCCTCTCTCTGTAGCTGTTACACTTTATTCTGTACTTTGTTATTGCTTTACCTTGTACTACCTCAGTGAACAGTGTGACAGAGAGCGCTCGGTAAGTGCACTTCTTATACACACACACAAACATTGCTTTGTCATTCTGCTGTCGTTGTGCTGAGTGTCTGCACTTCGAAGTCTTCCCGGTATATTCTCATAATGGGCCCTACACCGGGTTGGCTTTATATACACAGCAGAATATTCCATGTCTTTAGTAATGGTGATGTGTAAACGTGTATATTGTTTGTATACTGTAATTACTGTCATACTTCTGTTTATTTTGTAATATGATCGTAACTACATTGTGCCGTGTTGCTCCTCTCCATGCCTTGTGGTGTACTGGGGCGAAACCTTTGCCTTTTCCTTAGCATTTGTCTTTTTTTAAGAGGTTGAGTTGCTAGCTCGATGCTTAACCCAGCACGGATGGAAAGCACGCAAGGAGCCGGCCAGATTCGAACCTGGGACCACTCGCCTCGAAGTACAATGTGGACGCCACTACACCTCCAGCCGGCCAAGCTACACTAATTCATGTGTCGTGTTAAGTTAACTTTCTGGGTAATTAAAAATGGTATGTGCTGGTGCCTAATAAAATGGGGCTCTTCACCCTCTGTAGGAGAGGGAGATCGAGGCTGGCAGGAGATCATACTGGACAAAGTTTGGCGTTACTGTGTTTTTGGTAGGTATCTTTTTGTAAATATTAGCAGTTCCCTTTTCACTATATTTTTGTAAGTTTGTTTTTTGACCTACCTAATAACATCCTTGCACTAAAGTGCTAAGCGACTCCAGCCATTTTTTCCTTTGGTCATAACCTACGTTATTTAACAAAGATTTTAATGAACAGGTCTGCATGAGCAAGTTTTTCACTCAGTGAATGTGGCGGTAACAAACCAGTTTACCAATTTATTCCAAAACTCATAGCTTGAAGCTAAACACAACTATATGAGGGGTGATTGATAAGTTTGTGGTCTAAGGTAGAAGGAGTCAATTCTAGAAAACCCTAGCACATTTATTTTTCAACATAGTCCCCTCCTACATGTACACACTTAGTCCAGCGGTCGTGGAGCATACGAATCTTTGACCTCCAGAAAATGTCCACAGCAGAGGCGATTGATACGTTCATGGCCTAAGGTAGAAGGAGATGAGTTATTAACTTCAAACTTTCTGCATAATTACTCAAAGAGTTGAACTGCATGTGCATGTAACGAGAGCTGTATAACTCATCTCCTTCTACCTTAGGCCACAAACTTATCAATCACACCTGCTGTCGACCACTTCTGGAGGTCCAAGATCCCAAGATCCGTGTGCTCCACGACCGCTGGACTAAGGAGGGGACCATGTTGAAAAATAAATGTGCTAGGTTTTCTAAAATTGACTCCTTCTACCCTAGGCCACTAACTTATCAATCACCCCTCATTTTTAAATTGTACAGGGTCAATTCTTGTTCATGGTCCTCAAACCTGGCTTCCAGTATGTAGTCCATGCCTGATTCAATTTCACAGTAGCATTACTAAAGGTGCATGTTTCAATAATCAGCAGATGTAACACACTTGTATGGCCAGCAAACACAATGAGCACAAAGGTGCATTACCATGTCTCTCATTATAGGCCATGTGCCTATTCAAGGATCCGTCCCCAGCTACAACCCGCACTCTTCTGAGTGGTGGAGAGGAGGTCACTAAACAAACTGCTAACCATTATGGAAAATCTGGGACATCCTCTCCATAACCTATTGAATAATCAGAGAAGCACCCTTTCGAACAGAATCATTCAGCTCTGCTGTCACGAGGATCATTACAGAAAATGTTTCCTACCAAATGCAATAAGTATATACACCAGTTCATCTCTGTGCAGCAGGAGAACACACATCAAAGTAGTACCATAGTCTCTACTTTATTATTTTGTACATTTATATTGCACTATTTTTATGTTATTTCTATTTTTACACTATTAGTATTCTGCACTTATTATTAATTAAACACACTGCTAAATGCATTTTTTATTATTGCTGCTGTAATGAAGGAATTTCCCACTCAGGATCAATAAAGTATTACTATTATTATTATTATTATTATTATTATTATTATTATTATTATTATTATTATTATTATATATAAAATAGCTTTTACAATCAGTTTTAACCTCCGATCCAATTCTGTAACTCTTAAAACATGTCTTCTTAATTTTTCGGCATGGATATTAGGATATTAGGACTTCGTAATTTTGAGTTTACGGTTTTGCAGTTTTAATTTGTTTTTGTGGTACCTAGTGCTGGTGCATTCATTGCAACATTTGTGAGCATTTTTACATGACAAGACCATTATCCCACACAATAATGTTTGAATATTATCCAGTTCTGTTGTTTGAGGAATGAGGGGACTTCACCCAAAGGGAAGGAAAGAGTTGCCAGCCCTTAGTATCTGACATCCATCTGCTTTATCAAGTCCACTGACCTGGAATATAAGAACATCAGAAATAGTAGCAAGAATAGGCTATCTGGCTCGTCAAGCCTGCTCCACCATTCAATAAGATAATAGCAGATCTGACCACAGACTCATCTTTATCTACCTGCCTTTCCCCCATAACTCTTAATTCCCCTACTATACAAAAATCTATCCAATCTTATCTTAAATATATTTACTGAGGTAGCCTCCACTGCTTCATTGGGCAGAGAATTCCACAGATTCACCACTCTCTGGGAAAAGCAGTTCCTCCCCATCTCCATCCTAAATCTACTGCCCCGAATATTGAGGCTAGGTCCCCTACCTCTAGTCATACACCTTCACCAAACACCAAACACAGCTGAGAGGAAATTAATTTCGAATCATACAACATCTACCATGGAGACAGTGCTGTCCATGGTCCTGAATGTTATTACCACATTAAACCCTCACATGGGTGGAATTTTCTTACAACTGACATCTGTTGCAGCATTCTACTTCAACCCACTGTTGCGCAAGAGAAGTGGGAAGGAGAATTTCATCATTCTTGTGGAAATGGGACAAATCCCAGCAGATGGAGTTTGCAGAAGTGCAGATTAAGAAGACCTGAATCCATCTGGCCTACTGTCGAATTCCCACAGCATACACATGGATAGAGCAGCTTTTCACACTGGTAATTGCATTTGGTCTTAGAGGTCAGAAACAGACTAATACGAGCAAACATCAGACACTCTGGGAGCAGCAACTGTGCTCTGGAATCAATGGTTATTTGATGGAGTAGGCCATCTGGATTAAAAGCAGAAAAAGCTGGAAACTCTCAGTGGGCCAGTGAGGAAGAAACAGGATGAAGGCCTGTTAATCACAGCCACACATACAGAATGTTCAAGGAAATCAGCAAGTCCGGCAGCATCAATGGAGGGGAATAAACGGTTGATGTTTCGGGCCGAGACCCTTCCCCAGTCTTATTAGTCAGCAGGTGATTGTCTAATTAACTACATATCAGCAGCCAGTAAAAAGCAGTTAGGAAGAATTGGAGTGGCCATTTTGAGAGGGGCTGTTGTCTTGTCTCAGTGCTGATGGTCTTTTAAGTGTGTGTTTTAGTGAATACAGGGCTTCAGTGAGGAAGACAAGCAACACTAAGGTAAGGTGAGGGTACTTTATTTCTTGTCCTGTTTCCTTCAAAGCCTTTTAGTCATGGTAGGTCAACTCAGCTCCATGTCATACTCCTCTTGTGCAGTCTGGGATTGCAGGGAAGCTGCCTGAGTCCCCGATGACTACGTATGCAGAATATCTGTCCAGCTGCAACTCCTGACAGCCATGGGATTGCACATGGATTTACCTCTGGAGCGTCCACAATGCTGAGAATGTTGTGGGCAGCGCATTTAGTGAATTGGTCACACTGCAGTTCATGGTCTCAGGAAAAGTTAGGGAGTGGGTGACCATCAGGTGGAGAAGTAGCAGGAAGGTGGTGCAGGAGACCCCTGCCTGCACCCTCCAAAGTGGAAACTGCTTTGTATACTGTTTGGGGAGGTAGCTCATCAGGGGAAGGCAGCAATAACCAGGAACATGGCACTGCTGCAAAGAAGGGGAGGGAAAAGAGTGGCAGGAGATTCCATAGTAGGAGATTCCATGGAAAGGGAAATGGACAGGAGCTTCTGTGGCTGCAAATATGATTCCCAGTTGGTGAGTTGCCTCCTAAGTGCAAGGGTCAGGGAGTCTCCGAGAAGCTGCAGGGTATCTGGAAGGGGAGGGGAACAGCCCATTGCCAATATTCATGCAGGTGCCAATAATATAGGGGAAAAAAATGAGAGGAGGTATTTTGTGTAGTTTTGGTCACCTACCTGCAGAAAAGATGTAAACAATGTTGAAAGAGTACAGAGAAAATTCTCAAGGATGTTGCTGGGTCTGGAGGACCTGAGTTATAAGGAAAGGTTGAATAGGTTGGCACTGTATTCTTTAAAATGTAGAAGATTGAGAGGAGATTTGATAGAGTATGCACACTTATGAAGGGTATAGATAGGGTAAATGCAAGCAGGCTTTTTCCACAGGGGTTTGATGGGATGACAATCAGAGGTTATGGGTTAAGGGAGAAAGGTAGGAAGTTTAAGGTGAACATGAGGGGAAACTTCTTCACTCAGAGGATGGTGAGAGTGTGGAATGAGCTTACAGCGCAAGTGGTGCATGGGAGCTCAATTTCAATGTTTAAGAGAAGTTTTGGGTGGCTACATGGATAGTAGGGATATGGAGGGCTATGGTCCCGGTGCAGGTCAATGCAAGTAGGCAGCTTAAATGGTTTTGACATGAACTAGATGGGCCAAAGGGCCTGTTTCTGTGTTGTATTTCACTCTGACTCCATGAGGTCCTATAAGCTGAATTTAGAGAGCTAAAAGAAAAATTATAAAGTAGGAACTCTCAGGGTTGCTATCTATGCCAGGTGCTAGTCCGAGTAGGAATAGCAACATAGCTTGGATGAATCTATGGCTTGAGCAGTGGTGCAGGAGGGAGGCTGCAGATTTCCTGGGCATTTGAACTAGTTCCTTGGGAAGCGGGACCAGTATAAACCAGACAGTCTACACTTGGGTAGTACAGGGATCAATATCCTAGGGGAATTGTTTGCTACTGCTGTTGGGAAGAGTTTAAACTAAAATGGCAGTGGGGGATTGGAATCCACACAGAAAGACAGAAAGAAACAATGTAGAGACCAAAGCAGAAAAGAGAAAAGTCAGAATGGAGTATAGAAAAGTCAAGTGCAAGGGACACAAAGGTTTCTAGATTCTGAAAGGACGATGAGTGCAATTGGATTTTATCTGAATGCCCATTGTATTTGAAACAAGACCTATTAACTTATGCCACAGATCAGTACAAAAAGGTACAATATAGTGGCCATTATAGAATCATCTTTGCAAGATGGAGATTATTGGAAATTACATATCCACGGGTGTTGGGAAATAGGGAAGGACAGGCAGGAAGGTAAGGGAGGTGTGGTAGTTTTTAAATTAAGGATGAGATTTGAGTAATAGTGAGAGATGATATAAGACCCAAGGAGCAGAATGCTGAGTCCATCTGGGTAGAGATTAAGAATGGCAAAAGAAAAAATATCTGGTGGGATTTGTCTACAGACCAGTAAATAGTAACATTACAGTGGCACAGGGAATAAACCAAGAAAAATCCTGTGTATATAGGAATGAAATGGCAGTTGTCACGGGGGACTTTAACTTGCACATCAATTGGGCAAATCAAGTTGGTCAAGGCATTCTTGAGAAGAACTTCATAGAATGCATTTATGACAGTTTTCTTGAATTTGAACAGCATGTTAGCAAATCTACAAGGGAAAATGTTATCTTAGATCTGATCTGTGCAACAAGACAGGTAAAATTAATGATATTGTAGTTATGGATCTTCACGGAAAGAGTGACCTCAATATGATTGAATTTCTCACACAAATGGAGGGTGCAATAGTTCAATCTAAAGCCAGTGTATTATGCCTAAACAAGGGAGACAACAATGAGATGAAGGAGGAGCTGGCTGGTGTAGACTGGGAACACATGCTATATAGTGGACAGTATAGGAACAGTGGAAGGCTTTCAAAGAGATTTTTCATGGTGCTCAACAAAAGTATATTCCAGTTAAAAGCAAGGACATAAGTGTGTGGAGAGCCAGCCTTGGATAACTAAGGAAATAAAAGAAGGCATCAAACTAAAAGCTCGTGCATGCAAAGTTGCCAAGAACAGTGCGAAACTGGAAGATTGGGAAAACTTTGAAAAGCAACAGAGAAAACTACCAAGCAAGCAATAAGGGAAGATAATGCACAAAATACAAAAACAGATAGTAATTTTGTATAATTATATAAAGCAGAAAAGTGAGGCTGAAGATCCCTTGGATGACGAGAAAGAGGCAGAAAAATGAGAAAGATGAGAAATATTGGGTAATGAGGAAATGTCCGAGACCTTTTGTTTTTTTGTGTTGGTTTTTCCAGTGGAGGACATGTCTAATATGCAAAAGAGACATTAATGGATGTGATGGGAGGTGAGGATATGAGCAAACTAGTAGTCCCTGCGTCTTGAAGGGATGCATCTCAGGTTCTGCGGGAAATGGTGGAAGTATACATGTCTGGAGAATTTTGATAATTTGGACTCTGGACATGTCCAATACAGCAAATGTCACACACTATTTAAAAAAGGATGTTGGCAAAAGGCACCTTACAATATATCAGTTAGCATAAGCTCTGTTGTTATTGAAATGCTTGAAGCTATCATTAAGGAAGAAATAATGAAGCATCTGGATAGAAAAGGTTTCAGCAGATAAACACAGCATGGATTCATGAAAGGTAGACAGACAGACAGACATACTTTATTGATCCCGAGGGAAATTGGGTAGGTCCTGTTTGACAAACTTACTGAGGTTCTCTGAGAATATAATGAGCACAGTGAATAAAGGGGAACAGGTGGATGTTGTATCCTTAGAAGATGTTGTATTCTAGAAGATGTTTCATATCACTGGCATATGTTGTGAAATTTTTTGTTTTTGTGGCAGCAGCACATTGCAATCCAAATGATCAAAAAAATGTTTTACAGTAAGTATAGATACATACATATATTAAGCAGCTAAATTAAACAACTAGTGCAAGAATAGAAATAAAAAAGTAGTGAGGTAGTGTTCATGGAATCAATGTACATTCAGAAATCTGATGGGAAGGAGCTGTTCATGAATCGTTGAGTGTGTGCCTTCAAGCTTCTGTACCTCCTCCTTGATGATGGTAATGAGAACAAAGCAATACGTGGGTGATGTGGGTCCTTTATGATGGATGCTGCCTTTTTGAGGCATCAGTCCTTGAGGATGTCCTGGATACTACAGAGGCTAGTGCCCATGGTGGAGCTGACGAATTTTACAGCTCTCTGTAGCTTATTTTGACCCTGTGCAGTAGAATGCCCCCACCCCCCCACAATCAGTGAGTTATAGCCAGTTAGAATGCTCTCCACAGTACACCTGTAGAAATTTGCAAGTGCCTTTGGTGACATACCAAATCTTCTCAAACTCCAAATAAAATATAACATATTATTTTGATAAGGTGCCATGTAAAAGGAGAGTGGTGAGTGGAGTGCCACTGGGGCCAGTGTTGGGTTCACAACCCTTCACAATCTTTAGCATACTTAAGTTTCCTGATGACACTAAACTGAGTGGAAAAGCAAATTATGCAGAGATTGTGGAAAGTCTGCTGAAAGATTTAAATAAAATGACTGGGCAAGGTTTTGGCAAATGTAGCACAATGTCAGTAAATTTGAGGTCATCCAATTTGGGAAATTAAAAATGGAAGATTAAATGATTATATAAATGATGAAAGATTGTAGTATGGTGCTGTGCAGAGGGACTTGGGAGTGCTTATGCATGAATTGCAAAAGATTGGTTTGCAGGTACAACATGTTATCAAGAAGGCAAATGGAAAATTGAACTTCATTGCTAGAGGGATCAAATTTAATAGCAGGGAGGTTATGCTGCAGCTATTCAAGATAGTGTTGAGGCCACTCCTGGAATATTGTGTGCAGTTCTGGTCTCCTTACTTGAGGAAAGATATACTGGCTTGGAGGTGATACAGAGGAGGCTCACCATGTTGAGTCTGTAAATGAGAGGATTATCCTATGCAGAAAGATTGACTCGCCTGGGACTATACTCAGTGGAATTCAGAAGAATGAGAGGACATCTTATGGAACTACATAAAATTATGAAAAGGATAACTAAGATAGAGTCAGGAAAGTTGTTTCCATTGGCAGGTGAGACTAGAACTAGGGGACATTTTGGGGAACAGAGTTTGGACACAGATGAAAAGTAAATGCTTTTCCCAGAAAGTGGTGAATTTGTGGAATTGTTTACCCAGGGAAGCAGTAGAGTCTACTTCATTAAGTATATTTAAGCCACAGTTAGATTTATGCATAGTCGAGTAATTAATGGGTATGAGGAAAAGGCAGGGAGGTAGAGCTGAGTCCATGGTCAATTCAGCATTTGCATGGGAAATCGCTTCCTCCCTTTGCAGCCACATTGGAGGCAATGGATGAAGATACAGTTGGCCTTTTACCACCACACTCAACATTCATGCAAAATGTAAGTACCACTAATACCTGAAATCTTTGAAAAAATATTGTTTTGTCAAATTATTGTCATTCATTCAAACCCTCAGTGGTTTCAATAAATGATAAAATGGTCCTGAACATCCCAAGACTTTTTACAAATTCAATTAAATGTTAAAATTCTTGGCACTTGGTGTAAGTTCTAATAAGAATGATCAGAAAGTTAAAGTGGATTGATAATTAAATTTGGATTTACAAGGCTGATAAGAACACATACAGAAGAGCATCAGAAGCTAGATGAGAAGCAGTTAGTTGGTCCCTCAGTCTTCTCTGCCATTCAATAAGATGATGGCTAATCCTTTCCACTCTACTTTCCCACTCTTTCCTCATGCCCCTCCACACACATAAGGTTTAAATATCTAACTCCACTTTGGACATTTTTAATGGTCATATATCTAATACTTGATGGCATCCATTTAAGGTGAGTAGGGGAATATGGAAAGGAGATGTGAGGAACACCTTTTTTTACTGGTTCCCTGGAATAAGAACATAAGAAATAGGAGCAGGAGTAGGCCATCTGGCCTGTCTAACGGCTCCACCATTCAATAAGATCAAGGCTGATCTGGCCATGGTCTCATCTCCACCTAGCTGCCTTCCCCATAATCTTTAATTCCTCTACTATGCAAAAATCTATCCAACCATGTCTTAAATTGGATGGCCAGGGTTATTGGTGAAGGCATAGAGGCATTTCAGAGGCTCTTAGACAGGTACATACAGTGAACAGAGCAAAATGGACCATGTACAGTTCAAAAGAGTTAGGTGTTATTTGCTGTATTCAACACAACATCATGGGTTGAAAGTCCTGTTCTTTTTCTATGATCTGTTGAACATATTTTCAGCACTCTGAGTGGAAAATCTCAGAGCCCCAAACCCCTTAGTGAAAAAATTACCACAAATCGCTTCAAAAATCCAGGGCATCGGGGAAGGAAAAGTTCTTTAAGGATTTCTTGTCTTGGGGTTAATGCCTGTTGGAAGCTGTGCGCAGTATTTGCATAGTATTCATGTGAAATCTGGACCCTGAATACTGAAGTAGGAAGATTGAAAGCACTTGTGTCACAGACAAATGCTGAAATTTTGTTGGATGAGAATGATTAATGAGAGGGCCCTTGAGATAACTTAAGTGATGAGGCTATTGAATGAAATGAGAGACTGCGGGTACATTATTAAGCAGTCAAGGAAAATTGCTGAAGCTTTTACTGTCTGGAAAATTTGATGCACTAGATTGAAATGCGTTAAGGAAGTTTTGAGGTTAGGTTTGATTGAATGAACAGATATACATCTGAGGCTTGTTCAGTCACTCGAAGGAGGAACAGCAAGCAGCACTTGGCTCAATCAGATGTGGACAAAGAAGACAGTCAAAAAACGGAAGCGAGACAAAGTTTACATTGCAGTTCCTCCCTTCTTTTCTTTCATGTTGCCTTCAATAATTCTTGGTTCCAATCCACACCAGTTGTTCAAAAAGGAATCTGAACTTGCCGTGCCACAGTCAGCAGATAGAAGATGCAAGTGAGATATTGGCTTTAAGTTGCCAGTGTGTCCAGTAAGCAAGAAACTCCAACACAGTGTAAACTGTATCTATGTACCTCAAAGCACCAGGTATCCAAGAAAACTAACGGCATGCTGGCCTTTATAACAAGAGGAATTGAGTATAGGAGTAAAGAGGTCCTTCTGCAGCTGTACAGGGCCCTGGTGAGACCCCACCTGGAGTATTGTGTGCAGTTTTGGTCTCCAAATTTGAGGAAGGACATTCTTGCTATTGAGGGAGTGCACCATAGGTTCACAAGGTTAATTCCCGGAATGGCGGGACTGTCATATGTTGAAAGATTGGAGCGACTAGGCTTGTATACACTGGAATTTAGAAGGATGAGAGGGGATCTGATTGAAACATATAAGATTATTAAGGGATTGGACACACTGGAGGCAGGAAGCATGTTCCCGCTGATGGGTGAGTCCAGAACTAGAGGCCACAGTTTAAGAATAAGGGGTAGGCCATTTAGAACAGAGATGCAGGAAAACTTTTTCACCCAGAGAGTGGTGGATATGTGGAATGCTCTGCCCCAGAAGGCAGTGGAGGCCAAGTCTCTGGATGCATTCAAGAGAGAGTTAGATAGAGCTCTTATAGATAGCGGGGTCAAGGGATATGGGGAGAGGGCAGGAACGGGGTACTGATTGTGTATGATCAGCCATGATCACAGTGAATGGTGGTGCTGGCTAGAAGGGCCGAAGGGCCTACTCCTGCACCTACTGTCTATTGTCTATTGTCTATAAATCCATGGTGTGCCCACCAGCTTCCAGTTTATGATGCAAATACTCAGTCCAAGACTTGCAAGCAAATCCTTTCACAGAAGCTGGTACAAATCTTTTGATACAGAGTACAAATTATCATAGTTCCCATTTATTCCTGTTATCTCTTCTGATCCCATTTACCATTGGTTTCCCTGGTGAGATCCAAGAAATCGATGGACCTATAGATAATGGTAATCTAACTGAGTAATTAACAAAAGTACATTGATAGTCAAGTATGTATATTGCTGATGCTGGAAATCTGAAATAACAACCAAGAGTGCTGAAGGTCAACCAGAATCCAAGGAGAGATCACAGAGCTAACATGTTAGATTATGACCTTCAGAAACATTCTCACCCTGCCCCTCTCCTTACTTCAATGACTTACTTTCCTCAGTTCCAATGAATGTTTATATACTGTAGGTAACACACGCACAAAATGCTGGAGGAACTCAGCAAGTCAGGCAGCATCTATGGAATGAATGAACAGTCAATGTTTCAGGCTGAGACCCTTCTTCAGGACTGAAAAAGAAGGGGGAAGACACCAGACTATAAAAGCGGGAGAAAGGGGAAAGAGGAGAGCTAGAAGGTGATTGGTGAAGCCAGGTGGGTTGGAAAGATAAAGGGTTGTAGAAGAAGGAATCTGATAGGAGAGGAGATTGGACCATAGGAGAAAGGGAAGGATGAGGTAGGTGAGGAGAGGTAAGAAGCCAGAGCAGGAAATAGGACAAAAGGGTAGGGGGAGGGAATTTTTTTTTAATGGAAGGAGAAATTGATATTCATGCCATCAGGTTGGAGGCTAACTAGACGGAACATAAGATGTTGCTTCCACCACCCTAAGTGTGGCCTCATCTTTGTACAAGAGAAGGACATGGACTGACATGTCGGAATGGGAATGGGAATTAGAATTAAAATGTTTGGTCTCCAGGAAGTTCCACTTTTGCTGGATGGAGCAGAGGTGCTTGATGAAACACAGCTCCAATTTACAAATGGGTCTCACCAACGTAGAGGAGGCCACTTTGGGAGCACCAGTCACAATAGATGATCCCAGCTGATTCACAGGTGAAGTGTTGCCTCACCTGGAAGAACTGTCTGGGGTCCTGAATGGAGGTGAGGGAGGAGGTGTAGTACTTTGGTTGCTTGCAGGGCTAGGTGCTGGGAGGGAGATAGGTGTGGAGGGACAAATGATAGATAGATAGATACTTTATTCATCCCCATGGGGAAATTCAACTTTTTTGGACAAGAGGATTAGTGGGGAGGGACAAATGGCCAAGGCAATGGATGAACTTATATAGGTAGATGAAACATTAACACAAGAGATTCTACAGTTACTGGAAATCTAGACCAACAAACATAGTGCTGAAGGAACTAAGCAGGTTAGGCAGCAATTCATTACTTGAAATGTTAACTCTGATTCCCTCTCCACAGGCACTGACTGACATATCGACTAGGGATCAGCTTCATTCATGAAACCCACTGTTCTGGGTTGAAATCGATGGATTGAACCCAGCTTCATGACACATTTGCTTCTTTGTCAGATTCAAAACCCTGCCCTCCACCCCTCTCCACCCTACCGCCCCTCTCTCCCAACCACCCTGCAGCTCACAGAGCCCCACATGCCTCCAGGTTAAAATAGGCTGACTAATAACAACAAGAGTTTAAGATCATTGCTGGAGTAAAAATGAACAAGATCATTGAGACAAGAAGAGTAACATATCAATAACATGGTGCTTGAAAGATGCGCCGGAGTCCCATTATGTTTGTCTTTCTCTTGCTTTCCTAGTCAATCATTAACCTTCCATTGTCCCACAATAAATCAATTGGGTCCTTCAGACAAATAAACTGTTGATCAATCAAGATCTTTATCCTGAGTTGCTGCTTTGATTTTTTTCCCAAACTGAACAAGTAGAAAAATTGGACCACACTCTAATGCTAATTGATATCATGTCAACAACTAAGATACATTGATTGACTATTAAGGCTCTGCCATCCTGGATTATGCATCGCATTTGGTCATCTATTGGCAGTTAATTTGAGCAGTTAACTTAGCTGTCGACTTGTTACAAATACATAATGAACCAGCCTGTTTATATGGTAAATAAGAGGGCAATCTTTAAATGTTACACAAAGAGAAATTTTTGATTTTGTTAAAATTTGTATCTAATGAGTTTGAAGAAAATTTAAAACACTAAAGGGAAGGAAATCTGTAAAATATTTTGAAGTTGCACGATGAATGATAATTTCTGCTGCTGCTTTGTTCTGTTTTTCATTAGCACAGCTCTATGCATCTCATGCATCAGCTGATTTAAACCAAATCAATCCATTTCAAAATATACCAGGGACAATTACAGGTTCTATGGTCCTTAATAATCTCAACTCTGATCTGATTACACAACCTATGGACCAATGTTCCCTCTAATTTGTAATAACCAGTGTGCACAGAAGTCTTGCGCTATGCACTTGTTTTGCCCAGTGACGACAGCATGTGAATTATTTCTTTAATAAAAACAGTATAAATAAGCCAGTTCTAAAATCTGCAGACAAATCATTGCAAACTCCACGGTGTCAACACCATTCACATCAGAAAGCGGAAAAGGAAACGTGATTGTGTACGATCATGAAATATACTTAATGTGCCAACGAGGTAGAGGGTGACAACCGTTTAAATTCCTTTGTGTGCTAGTTGCGTACACACACCTTAGAGGGAACATTGCTATGGACTAACTTTCAAAGGCTCTAAAACACAAATCCATTATTATACTATTATTTTTTTTTCTCACCTCAAGTGAGTAAAAGCTGAGGTACAGGCATAGCCAAGCATGCTCATTTCTCAACTACTAGGAACATTCGAACTACTCAAGTAGAGTTGAGTATTGTGGCTTTCTGGAGATTTGCATAAGTATTGCTGTGTAGGCTTAATCAGTTGTGTAGAGAATTTGGGATGATACAGTTGTAGATATTACTATTGGGACAATGTATACCCTGTTCATGTTCCATAGTCTTTCAATTTCCTCTTTTAATTCAGCATATCTCTGGTATTTTTCCCTTGTTGATTTTTGTGTGCTATGTCTGTTTGGAATGTCTGTATCTATTAAGTAAGTTGTTCTTGTTTGTCCGGCTAGTTATTATAGATTGTCCTATCTCTAATAACAAATCAGTTATAATATAATTTGTAGGACTCTGATTCTAAAACTGGATCAGGCTTCTATTTATAGTAAGATATGGTGTTTTTTATGAATTTGCATTTTAAAGCAAGATTTTGGTGAATGAGTTTGCCACTTGATTGAGCCTGTGTAAGTAATCAGATTGAGCTAAACTGCTGCAGGATCCTGTAATGTGTTGGATTGTTTCTGGTTTCTCTTGGCTTTTTCTGGATTTATTATTATTATTATTGTTATTTTGCACAGTTTGTCTTCTTTTGGTAGTATGCACATTGGTTGTCAGTGTTTGTGTATAGTTTTTCACTATCTCCACTGTTTTCTTTTTTCTACTCTGAATGCCTGCAAGACAATGAATCTCAGGGTAGTGTATGGTGACATGCATGCACTTTGATAATAAATTTACTTTGAACTTTGAATACTACATATCAGAAATATCAATCATAATAAGATAAAATTGAAAAGACAAACTATTGATTCACTATATTTGAATAGGTTTAATATTTCTGCTTAAGGGGTCGGAGAGCTATTACTAGACAGGTATGCCAAATGTCCTGGATTAATAATTTAGAGAGATCAATTTACATACTACAAAATAAAAAGTGAACATCAGTGTTGCTGACCATAAAACTTACCAAATAATTTAAAAACTATTTTGTTCACCATTGTTCTTTTGTTATAGCTATAGGCATAGGCTACACTAAGTTATTTATAACTTCAGAGCCATGTTCTCTGAAATAACTTGGCAATTCAATAGACATTGTATCAAACGTACATGAATTGCTGAGTTACTTCAGAGAATACGGCTTTCTGGTCAGCAGAGAAACTGCCCCTACCAATCCTAAAATAATCGCTAAACAATTTCTGAGGAGGCAAAATCACGTGAATGTGCAAAATGCATATAATTAATGTGCATATTTCACATATTCCTCCAAACATGGTTATATTTAAATTTCCCTGGGTATCTTTGATGTGATTATAGAAATTGTTTAAAGTGTAGTTTGCAGTAAAAGTCAACATCCAACTTATTTTTATTTAGAAATATAGAACACTACAGGTCAGGAACTGGTCCTTTGGCCTATCTAGTCTGTACCGGCCTGGACTTCTGCCTAATCCCACCTACCAGCCTATAATCCTCCATATCTCTCTCATCCATGTACCTATCCAAACTTCCCTTAAATGTTACAATTGAACTCGCAGCTACCACTTCCACTAGCAGCTCACCCGCACTAGCATCACCCTCTCAGTGAAGAGGTTCCCGCTCTTAAATATTTCTCATCTTTCATTCTGAACCAGAGGAGAAAAAATCCTGCAAACATTCACCTCATCTGCACGCCTCATAATGTTGTACACTTCTAAAAGATCTTTCCTCATTCTCCAGGGAATAAAGTCCTCAACTAATCAGCCCTTCCCTATAACTCAGGTCCTCAAACCTTTGCAACATTCTGGTAAATTTTCTTCGTACTCTTTCAATCTTATTGATATTTACCCTGCATAGAGGTGACCAGAACTGCACACAATACTCCAATTAGGCCTCACCAATGTCTTATACAACTTCAGCATAACATCCTAACTCCCGTACTCAATACTTCAATTTATGAAGGCCAATATGCCCAAAGTTCTGTTTACGACTCTATCTACTCATCATGCCAATTTCAAGGAATTATGGATCATATTCCCAGATCCCTTTGTTCTACCACAAACCTCAGTGCCCTAGCATTCACTGCGTAAGTCTTGCCTGTTTTGTCCTCCCTAAGTGCAACCCTTCACATTTTATTGCATTAATTCCATTATGTGTTTTGTGCTTAGTTTCTGGCCAACAGTGATTAGCCCATTGCAAAAGGTGTTGGTAGCTAGGGAATGGTAATGCAATTGAATGCCAAGGAATGGGGGTAGGATGCGTGGCCCCAAGTGTTCCTTGTTGCTTCTTCAGATTACATTTAAAGTCGTGTTGTGCATTATCTGAGCTACAAATGTGGCAATGTAGAAAATTGCCCAGGTACGTCCTGTCAGCCAGTTACCGCCCTATCAGCCTACTCTCAATCATCAGCAGAGCAATGGAAGGGGTCATCAACAGTGCTATCACGCAGCACCTACTCGGCAATAGCCTGCTTACGGATGCCCAGTTTAGGTTCTGTCAAGGCCACTCAGCTCCTGACGTCATCATCTCCTTGGTCCAAACATGGACCAAAGAACAAAATACCAGAGGTGAGGTGAGAGTGATAGCCTTTGATGTTAAGGCAGCACTTGACTGAATATGGCATCAAGGTGCCCGAGCTAAAGTGGAGTCAATGAGAATTAGGGAGAAAACCCTCCATTGGTTGGAATCATACCTGACACAAAGGAAAATGGTTGTGGTGGTTGGAGGTTAATCATCTCATCCTCAGGACATCACTGCAGGAGCTCCTCAGAGAAGTGTCTGAGGACCAACCATCTTCAGCTGCTTCATCAATGACCTTCCTTCCTAGGTAAGGTCAGAAGTGGGGATGTTCGCAGATGACTGCACAATGTTTTGCACAATTCGTGACTCCTCAGATAGTGAAGCTATTCACACCCAAATGCAGAAGGACCAGGACAATCTCCAGGCTTGGGCTGACAAGTGGCAAGTAATACTCAAGCCTCGCAAGTGCCAGGCAATGACCATCTCCAACAAGAGAGGCTCTAACCGTTGTCCCTCGACATTCAGTGGCATCACCATCACTGAATCCCCTCCTATCGACATCCTGGGCATTACCATTGACAGGAAACTGAACTGGTCTAGCCATGTAAACACTGTGGCTACCAAAGCAGATTGAAGGCTAGGAATCCTGCAGCGAGTAATTGGCCTCCTGACTCCCCAATGCCTGCCCACCATTTACAATGCTCAGGTCAGGAGTGTAATAGAATAGTCAACACTGGCCTGAATAGTGAAGCTCCATCAACACTCAAGAAGCTTGACACCATCCAGTACAAGACAGCCCACTTGATTGGTACCGCTTCCACAAGCATCCAATCCCTCCACCGTCAATGAACAGTTGTAGCAGTGTGTACTATCTACAACATGCACTGCAACACCAAAGTTCCTAAGGCAGCACCTTCCAGACCCACGACCAAACCGTCTAGAAGGACGAGATTGGCTGATACCTGGGATCACCACCACTTGGAAAGCCCTCTCCGAGTCACTCATGATCCTGACTTGGAAACATATCACTGTTTCTTCTTTGTTGCTGGGTCAAAATCATGGAATTCCCTCCCTAACAGAACTATGGGTGTACCTGCACATTAAGTTAAGGGTCATCTGTTAATTCCTTTCCATGGATGCTGCCTGACCTGTAGAGTTCCTCCAGCATTTTGCATGTGTTACTTTAGATTTCCATCATCTGCAGAATCCCTTGTTTATCCTTACTGGGAGTTGACTTTTCTGAAAATTTACCGAAGAGAAACTGAAAAGTTGTCCTGACAGCCATCATTGCTCATAGCTGTCAACATCAATTTGCTGATGATAGTGAAGGTGGCACCGTTGTTTTGAACAATGAAACAAGAGATTAAACATCTTCTTGGCATGGAGGCAAACTTTAGTCAATTTTAGATCATGATATCAACAAAACAAGTCATTTTGTTAATATATTGAGCATAGAGTCCTATAATTAAACTGATTAGTTCTAGGAGCAATCCTATAGTTATTTGTTCATTTGCAAACTGAATAAGAATGTAATAGAATGGAATTGACATGACTTTGCATTGTGACATAAATGATTAATGGTTAGGAAGTCTGATCCCTTAAAAGATAATTATCAGAGAAAGGTAGGTAAATTTAATGATAAAAGGGCCAAGTTCGTGATCATTGCTTTGTAATCTATCATTAGACAGTCATCAGAAAGGAACAACAGAAGACCTGATGACAAAACTCACATTTCCTTGATTGCCATATATGGATTTGTTTAAGAGGAATTCCTCGCAGCTTTTTAAAAATAGGTTACTGTTTTTTATGCAGAGTCAAATTTTGGTTAAAATATCAGAATCAGAATCAGATTTAATATCACCAGAATATTATGTGAAATTTGTCAACTTTCCATTGCATTACATGATGATATAGAAAACTGTGAATTATGGTAAGTATATATGTAATAGTTAAATTAAATAAGTAGTGTAAAAATGGAAATAAAAACGTAGTGAGGTGATGTTCACGGGTACAACGTCCATTCAGAAATCAGATAGCAGAGGGGAAGAAGCTGTTTCTGAATTACTGAGTGTGTGCCTTCAGGCTTTTGTACCTCCTTCCTGATGGTAACAATGAGAAGAACCACCTGGGTGGTGAGGGTCCTTAATGATAGAGGCCGACTTTTTGAGCCACTGCTCCTTGAAAATGTTTTGGATACTATTGAGGCTAGTATCCATGACAAAGCTGACTAATTTTACAACTCTCTGCAGCTTACTTTGATCCTGTGCAGTAGATACCCACCCCCCCCCCCCCATCACATGTACCAGACAGAGATGCAGCCAGTTGGAATGTTCTTCAAGCTACATCTGTAGAAAATTTGAGAGTGCCTTAAGTGACAAACCAAATCTCTTCAGACTCCTAATGAAATAGAGCTGTTGTCTTGGCTTCTTTATAGCTGCATCGATATGTTGGGACCAGGTTAGATCCACAGAGGTCTCGACACCTAGGAACTTGACATTGCTCACTCTCTCCACTTCTGATCCCTCTGTGAGGCCTGGTTTGTGTTCCCTCATCGTACCCTTCCTGAAGTCTGCAATCAGCTCTTTGTCTTACTGACGATGAGTTGAAGGCTGTTGCTGCGACATCACTCAAATAGCTGGTATATCTTGCTCCTGTGCACCCTCTCATCTCCATCCAAAATTCTACCAACAATACTTGTATCATCAGCAAATCTATAGATGGCATTTGAGCTGTGCTTAGCCACACAGTCATGGGCATAGAGAGAGCAGAGCAATGGGCTAAGCACACATCCCTGTGGAGCGCCAATGTTGATTGCCAGCGGGGTGGAGATGTTACTTTCAATCCGTACAGACTGTGGACTTCCAGTTAGGAATTTGAGGATCCCGTTGTAGAGAGAGGTACAGGGGCCCAGGTTCTGTAAATTTTCGATGAGGACTGTATGAATGATAGTCTAAAACTTTGAGCTATAGTCAATAAACAGCATCCTGACATAAGTATTTGTATTGTGATCCAAGGACACGTGGAGAGCCATTGAGATTGTGTACGTCTTAGACCTATTGCAGCATTAGCAAATTTTAGTGGGTCCAGGTCTTGCTGAGGCAGGAGTTGGTTCTGGCCATAATCAACCTCTGAAAGCATTGCATTAACGTAGATGTGAGTGCTACTGGATGACAGTCATTAAGGCAGCTCACACTGCTCTTCTTGGGCATTGGTAAAAATTGTTGCCCTTTTGAAGGAGATATGAAATTCCAACTGTAGCAGTGAGTGATTGAAAATGAACACCCAAACAAGTTGGTTGGCACAAGTTTTCAGAGCCTTACCAGATACACTATTGGGGCTTGCTGCCTTGCAAGGGTTCACCCTCCTGAAAGACAGCCTGACGATAGCTTCCAAGACAGCGACCACAAGGTCACCAGGTGCTGCAGTGATCCTCAAGCTGTAGTTATATTCTCACTTTCAAAGCCAGCATAACTAGCACTGAAGTTGTCTGGTAGTGAAACATCGCAGCCATTCATGATGTTGGGTTTCATTTTGTACGAAGCAATGTCCTGCAAACCTTGCCAGAGTTGATGTGCATCCAATGCCACCTCCAACCTCGCTTGGAATTGTTTCTTCGTTCTTGAAATAGCCCTCTGTAAGTCACACCTGGTTTTCTTGTACAGACCTGGACTGCCAGACTTAAATGCCATGGATCTAGCCTTCAGGAGACGACAAACCTCCTGGTTCATCCATGGCTTTTGGTTTGTGAACGTACAGCAAGTTTTCGTAGACACACACTCACCCACACAGGTCTTAAAGAAGCCAATGATAGCTGTGATGTACACATTCGGACTCGAAGATGAATCCCTGAATACAGTCCAGCGCACTGATTCAAAGCAGTTCTGTAAGCACTCCTGCTCCTCCCTTGTCCGTACCTATTTGGTGCTCACTACTGTTGCTGCAGTCTTCACTCTCTGCCTATCCTCAGAGAGTAGAAGTACAGCCAGGTGATTAGACTTTCCAAAGTGTGGGCGTAGAATGGCACAGTAAATACTCTTGATGGTGGTGTAACAGTGGCCCAGTGTGTTGTTTCCTCTGGTACTGCAAGTGATTTGTTGGTAACAATGATTCAGAGACGTTTTTAAGCTGGCCTGGTTAAAATCCCCAGAATGATGTGGAAGTCATCAGGATGTTTGCCCTGTAGCAAAAAGTTGTAGGCTTGATAGACGATGCAGTATTCTACAGTTAGCAATGAGTACAGAAGGCTTTAAGCCTCTGAACATCAGAAGGAGTACGGTTTTCTAAACCCAGTTCCAATGCAATTCTGTGGAAGCCAAGCACATCTACAATATATCTTCCAGGCATTTTGTCTTGTTATTTAGTTTAGTTGAAACACAAGAGATTCTGCAGGTGTTGGAAATCCAGAGTATCATACAGAATGCTGGAGGAATTCAATAAGTTGATGGGGAGGAATAAAGTCAATGTTTTAAGCTGAAACCCTTCATCATGTCCTGTTTTTTTAAAATAAAGTTCTTAAGGAACTGGAGAGAGTGCCTTGTAATAGGATTAATGAGCACTTTTGATAACTATGCCCTAATTAGGGAGAACATGCATGGCTTTCTGCTGGGCAAGCCATGTCTTACTAACTTAAATTTTTTTTGGCAAGGTGACAATGGTGATTACTGTAGGTAGATCTGTGGCTGTTGTCTACATGGATTTTAGTAAGGTGTTTGAGCCTCTTCGGAGGCTCATCTGGAAGAATAAGGTAGATAGGATCATAAAGAGAGCTTTTGGCACATTCACCTTCATACATCAAAAGACTACAGGAGTTGGGATGTTATGTTGAAGTTGTAAAGGACTAATTTGGAGTACTAAGTGTGCAGTTCTGCAGGGGTGTCAAACTCATTTTAGGTCACGGGCCGGATTGAGCAAAATGCAGCTTCATGCGGGCCGGATCAGTCGGACGCGTGTGAACGCAGCTTTCGTTGCCTCCGTTTTTTCAGCCTGCTCTCATGTGTCTCAGTCTCTGCTATAACTACAAAGTGTTTCACTTTACAAATTCTGTTTCTAATGAAGAAGACTGCCGAATAAACACTAAAAACCCTGAAAACCTGGTACCTGAATAAACTCAGCATTAGCCATATCATACGCCATAGGCGCTTCGATTACTGGGGCCAGCTTTAATAGTAATTAGATATTATCTCACGGGCCAAAGACAATTCCACCGCGGGCCGGATTTGGCCCGCGGGCCTTGAGTTTGACATATATGCTGTAGGTAGATCTGTGGCTGTTGTCTACATGGATTTTAGTAAGGTGTTTGAGCCTCTTCGGAGGCTCATCTGGAAGAATAAGATACTTGGGATCTATGATGAATTGGCTTTCCCACAGGAGACAGGGGACAGTGACCTAAGGGACTTATTCTAGCTGGGGGTCTGCATTAATGGTGTTCCGCAGCGATCTGTACTGGGACCTCTGCTGTTTGTGATGTATATAAATGACCTGGACACAAATTTAGATGGGTGGGTTAGTAAGCATGGAGATGATATGAAGAGTGGTAGTGTTGTGGATAGCACAGAAGACTGCCAAAGAATAGACTGAGATATGCATCATTTGCAGATAATAGGTGGGAAATTGGCAGATGGAGTTTAACCCGGTTAAATGCGAAGTGTGTACTTTGGCAGGTCAAATGAAAAGAGACAGAACACTGTTATGGGCACAGTCCTTAACAGTGTTGTTGAGCAGAGGGATCTTAGGGTCGAAGCTCATAGCTCCCCGAAAGTGGCTACACAGGTTGATAGGGAAGTTAAGAAGGCATATGGCATGCTTGCCTTTATTAGTCAAGGCATTGAGTTCAAAAGTCAGGAAGTTACAGTGTGTTTCAGCTTTATAAAACTCTAGTTAGGCTGCCTCTGGAGTATCGGATTGAGTTCTGGTCACCTGATTATAGGCAGGATGTTTGGAGAGGGTGTAGAAGAATTTTATCAGGAGGTTGCCTGGATTAGAGGGCATGTGCTATAACAAGAGATTAGAGAAACATGGGTTCTCTTCTCCGGAGTGGTGAAGGCTGAGGGGGATCTGATAGAGGTTTATAAGGAAAACTATACATCAATCAGTGTTCATTCCTGACAATGCCAGACTACGGCACAATGCTGTTAATACTACGTATTCAGCTCAGACTCAGGGAGGATCTACAGTTTAGCTTTCAGAACTACTTCTCACCTTGGGGATCATTGACAACTTGATGGTTTATTGCTAATTGACCTGGGGGAATTGTTCCCTCCATATACTTGATGGAGAGAGTCTTCAACAGGGTGCCCTTCTTCTTCACTGTCTTCAATCAGGTTGTCCTTCTCAATAGTCCTGTCTTCTTCCATCATATCATCTGCAGCAGAATGACATCTGAAACACTCATCACACATATACATCATGGCAATGGGGTTTTGATGAAGCCCTGAAATGAATGTAGATCTTTGACTTTGGCCCAAAAGAATTTCTGTTAGTTTCCATACATTGAGACAAGGTTTGCAAATAGCAAACAATAGCTTGCCCCAAGAATTGCTCTGTACAATCTACTCTCTTCATGGTGACTGCCTACATAATGTGATTCAGAGCAAATATTGTACACCCAAATATAGGTGAGATGTACTTGATTATTTTAGGATGTTCGTTGTGGTCCAAGCTTTCCAGAACTGACCAATTTAGACTCAAGTCCATGAAAGAATAGGTATACTTACAGTCAACACGAGTGAATCTGCAGATGCTGGAAATATTTTTTTTATCATGAATAAATGTTATTTCTAAAAAAAGCTTGCTGTAAAGTTCCGAGACTGAGACATTTCTAGTACCAGATTAGATTGGAGAAGCTAGGACAGTTGTACTTAGAACAAATTCCGATGGGAGTTCAGCGAGAACCTCTCTCTCTCTGCTCCCAACCTACTATTTCTTCGGCCCGGTATACTTACAGTACTGTGCATAAATCTTAGGCACGCGTATATAGCTAGGGTGCCTAAGACTTTTGCACAGTACTCTAGCTGTCAACGTGGAGCAGAGAGTGAGTTTGCAAATCTGGTGGGAGGAAAGGACATTGGGAATTGTGAGGGTGGAGTGCCGTGGGAGGGACACGAGACAGGTGACAGAGAAGGAGTGCCGGGGTGGGGATGGAGGCCACGGCTGCAGATACACCCAGCCCTGAGACACCAGGCAAGGTCATTTGATTCTAAACAATCAGTTTATTGATCATTACAGAATGTCTCTCTAGTGCTTCCTGCTCCCTCCCCTCTCCCTTCCCTTTCCCCAAAAATGATTCCCCTCTCCTTGCCCGCTTCCCACTCTCAGCCCACAATGGAGACCCATATCAGAATCAGGTTTATCATCACTAACATATGTCATGAAATGTGTTTATTTTTGTGGCAGCAGCATATATACAGTGGCATGCAAAAGTTTGGGCACCCCTGGTCAAAATTTCTGTTACTGTGATTAGCTAAGTGAGTAAAAGATGACCTGATTTCCAAAAGGCATAAAGTTAAAGATGACACATTTCTTTAATATTTTAAGCAAAATTACTTTTTTATTTCCATCTTTTACAGTTTCAAAATAACAAAAAAGGAAAAGGGCCTAAAGCAAAAGTTTGGGCACCTTGCGTGGTCAGTACTTAGTAACACCCACTTTGGCAAGTATCACAGCTTGTAAATGCTTTCTGTAGCCAGCTAAGAGTCTTTCAATTCTTGTTTGAGGGATTTTCACCATTCTTCCTTGCAAAAGGCTTCTAGTTCTATGAGATTCTTGGGCCGTCTTGCATGCACTGCTCTTTAGAGGTCTATCCACAGAATTTCGATGATGTTTAGGTCAGGGGACTGTGAGGGCCATAGCAAAACCTTCAGCTTGCACCTCTTGAGGTAGTAAATTGTGGATTTTGAGGTGTGTTTGGATCATTATCCTGTTGTAGAAGCAATCTTCTTTTCATCTTCAGCTTTTTTACAGACAGTGTGATGTTTGCTTCCAGAATTTGCTGGTATTTAATTGAATTCATTCTTCCCCCTACCAGTGAAATGTTCCCCGTGCCACTGGCTGCAACACAAGCCCAAAGCATGATCGATCCACCCCCGTGCTTAACAGTTGGAGAAGTGTTCTTTTTATGAAATTCTGCACCCTTTTTTCTCCAAACATACCTTTGCTCATTGTGGCCAAAAGCTTCTATTTTAACTTCTTCAGTCCACAGGATTTGTTTCCAAAATGCATCAGGCTTGTTTAGATGTTCCTTTGCAAACTTCTGATGCTGAATTTTGTGGTGAGGATGCAGGAAAGGTTTTCTTCTGATGACTCTTCCATGAAGGTCATATTTGTGCAGGTGTCACTACACAGTAAAACAGTGCACCACCACTCCAGATTCTGCTAAATCTACCTGAAGGTCTTTTGCAGTCAAATGGGGGTTTTGATTTGCCTTTCTAGCAATCCTATGTGCAGTTCTCTCAGAAAGTTTTCTTGGTCTTCCAGACCTCAACTTGACCTCCACCGTTCTTGTTAACTGCCATTTCTTAATTACATTATGAACTGAGGGAACAGCTAACTGAAAACTCTTTGCTATCTTCTCCTGCTTTGTGAGCATCATTTATTTTAATTTTCAGAGTGCTAGGCAGCTGCTTAGAGGAGCCCATGGCTGCTGATTGTTGGGACAAGGTTTGAGGAGTCAGAGCTTTGAAATTTGCATCACCTGGCCTTTCCTAATGATGACTGTGAACAAGCCATAGTCCTAACAAGCTAATTAAGGTCTGAGACCTTGGTAAAAGTTATCTGAGAGCTCAAATCTCTTGGGGTTCCCAAACTTTTGCATAGTGTACCTTTCCATTTTTATTCACTCTAAAATTGTACGAAACAATAATAATACACTAATCTTGCTTAAAATGTTGAAAAGAATGTTTCAACTTTAACTTTATGACTTTTGGAGATCAGTTCATCTTCTACACACTTAATAATTCACAGTAACAGAAATTTTGACATGGGGTGCCTAAACTTTTGCATGGCTCTATATATCTACTGTATATCTAATATAAATAATAATGATTAATTTTGAAGTGTGTGTATCGAGATACAGTTTGTGTAGCATTTGGAGAAAGTTTTACCTTTTGTCTACTCCTTCATGCAAATCCATTCCTAATGTGTTGAAAAATGTTCCATATCTTAGCATCTGCTTTTTAATGTAAATTTGAACTTAAAATTCAGACAAAATGTAAAATAAAATGTAAAATCTTCAAAAAAAAATCAGTTAAAAGGATGCCATCTAATTATGGGTGATTATGGAAGTTCAGTGATTTAAACATCACTTTAACTGTAAATGGTAAGTGAAACTACTTTCAAGTAATTCTCCGAAGCTTTATGGCCCTGGGTAATTTTCTGTGGAATTACTTTCAAGCTGTTCTCAAAGATACTTCATAGAAAATAAGTATGAAAAATAAACCCCTCTGACTTTCTCACGGACAAAGTAAAGCTAGAAATAAGGTGATAATCAGGCCACAACTGAGGAATTGAATAAGTGTTGGTAAGCCATTGAATCTCTCTTTATCATCAACTCAGACACAACCAGAGCTACAGAACAAGTGTTAGAAGGATCATTCAGCTTGTGAAGAAATAGGACAAGGTCAGTGCTTTGAGGGACAGCAATGGATGAACATCGTAGGGCAGATTCACAGACCTGAAATTAATTGGAATGATCGATCTCCAGCATCAACCTATATGCACAAGAACAGATTGTACTTGTGTTTGTTCCACTTAACACTATCATTTATTATCTTAAATATTACCTTGTTGAATTGAAATGGCCATGGGATGAGGATACCTGGTAATACCAGCAAATGTCGCATCGCTGAAGTATTTCTTGATAAATTATTGTTCTTGCCTCATTTACATTTTGTCACTTACAACCATTTGCTATAGAGCATTCAACCCTGGGACTTTCAGTAATTTAATGCATACTTCAGAATCAAATGATAAATCACGTCTGTTCGAGCTGTTCAGCACAATCAGCCCACCAATTTACAAGGCCATCCTTTGAAACATGAGGAAATTTAGACACCAAGTTAAGGAAATGCAATGATAGGTATGCAAGAGGGAATTATTTGGGGAAGAATACAATGACCTAAATTCCTCATTGTTACTGGTCTTGGTTGATGCTGTCAAGATAATTATTCTACTGAAAGGTACAAGACATCTGAGTTTCTGTAAAATAGTACAGTAAGTGGAAAATATTTTTTTAAATTGAAGAATCAGGTGTCACATGCTTATACCAGGAAGTGTTCAAGTGGTTACGCTTATCGACAATGACATTATGCTAAGCGTTTCTCGGAATATCTATTCTAAGGCTTGTTGTGTGAACATTAATCAAGCAGAGTATAATTATGTAATTTTCAAGATAACTACCCAGCCTTCAAACTACCTCAGTTTTGGGTGTTTTGATTGATAGAACTGTAGTTCTATTTTACATATATGTGAGGAGGTTGTTGCAGTTAATAGTAGAGTTTTGAGTTCAGTAAAGCATGCAGTTCGTCATGTTCAGAACATATTTAACACTTTCTTAACCCTAACAAATAAAAAAAATAGCCACTTTTTGGCGAAAGCTTTCTGGTGAGTGCCAAATTAATGTGAGATGATTGTCTTAGTTTCCAGCTACTTTATACATTAATGTACATTTAAACTTGACAACTAATTTCATGGATATTTAAGTCTCCATAAGGAAGAATGTGTTTTCATCCAACTTTGCTTGGTCTTGAACCCCGTGCACAGCAGCAGTGTGAAAATATTTAGAGTGCAGTGCCACAATCAGTAATGTGCTTCATGCACCCAGGGCTTCTTATCCTGCGAACTGCAATCGATCATAAAACATCTCAAGAGTACAAAAACATACAGCAAACACTGCCAAGCTTTCTTCTCAAGCTTTCTTGCTTGACAATCCTCGTACGCAAGACTCAGTGATGGCTTAATTCCCATTTGTTTACCTTATTAGGAAAAAAATCAGTTCCACAAAATGAAAATCAATGAAACTGCAGATCTGGAAGTCTGAGGTGACACAAAATGCTAGAAACACTCGGCAGGTCAGGCAGCATCTGTTATTCCTTAGACTGAGACTGTCACGGAGCGCGCCCGGAGGAACGGACTCAAGTGCGGAGGAAACCGAAGACTCTCTCGGTCACGGTGGTCGCTGGCACCGGCTCAACCCAGGAGTGGAGGACTGCAGACTCTGGCACAGTGAGTTCCGGTGAAGACTCAATGCAGGAACGGAGAAACAGCGTACTTCCCACGAAGAGACGGAAACAAGAGGTTAGACATAAGAATACCAGCAGAGCATCAGAGTCACAACTAAGCAACACTACGAGACAAACACACAGTAGGACTCTGCTTACAGAACACAATGACAGTCATCCCTAAATAATCGCAGAATCTGGGAAACACGAGCCTGTCACAATTCATTTAGTAAGATCAAACAGAAAGCTCCTGGGGCTGACGGCTCTAACAATTAGTAAATACAGGTGCTTGAGAAAGACAGAAGCCCAACGCTCGACGACAAGACTCAGTGGCCTGCAGGTCTCATGACAGAGACTCTTTGTTGGAAACTCTATTTCCACAGATACTGCTAAGTTTTTCTGTCATTTTCTGTTTTTGTTTATTAACAATTCATTGAAAGTTATCTGAGTTTCTCCTCCTCAAGGTAAGCCACTGACTTGAGTCCATTTCCCCCTTCGCTATTGTCATGAATTTTCATTCATTCAATAGTTCGATTGTTCCATTTAATATCAGAGAGTGTACACAAAATACAACCTGAAATTCTTGGTCTTCACAGACTTCCACAAAAACAGAAGAGCATCCCAAAGAATGAATGACAGTGAAACATTGGAACCCCAAAGCTCCCTCCCCCCCCCCACAAGCAGCAGCAAAGCATCGAACCTCCCCCCTCCCTCACTTATTTCAGCAAAAAAACCATCAGCACCCACCATCTACCAAGCAAGCAATAGCCAAGTCCCCAAGAGAGACCATAATCTGCAGTACAGAAAAACTAATTGCTCGCCGACCATTTTGACATGCCATGGGCTATCCCTCCCTAATAAAGGGGCAGAGAGGTGGCACGAAGCGAGAGGGGACACCAACAAAAACAATTTACGGTGCTAACATCAGCCGGGTCATTTTTTTCAAGTTCTCCAACTCAAGAATCGGCAATAAATTCTCCCCACCAATGAGAGAAAGAGCAGTTTACTGAGTACAGAGACATCCGATACTCCGTTTTCTCCAGTCGGTGCCACCGGTATAGAATCAACTCATCCACAGACCGGAAAAGCCTTGGGACCCCGAAGGCATGCTCTTCTAGGCCATGCCCTTGGGTTATCAAAAAATGGCCGGTCAGTGAGTCCAGGGAGCGGGAACCATCACCGTAAAGGACGGCAGTTGGAGTGCAGCTGCAGGTCAAGGGCACTGACAGAACCCATCCACCTTGAAAATGAGGAAAGAGAGATAGGAAAAGTAAGGAAAAAGGAAGTAAGCTGTTTCTGCAGAGGAGCTTGCAGAAGCTTCTCTCTACGCCATCGCAGCACCATCCCTTAATTCATTCATGAATATATGAGCCATACATGAGTCTTGGGTTTTCTTCTGATTGCCCACAAAATCTTTTCAGAGTTATACTTTGGTGGAGTTGGATGCTTGGCCTTGCTCAGTGTTTTTCCTCACTAATTCCCATCTCCTCCATTCACCCCTCTCTTCCCTACAACCCTCGGGGACGGGCTTGTTACTTGTTAGTAACACACAGTCCAATACTTCCATTCAGATGAGGTGCAGTTGAATATGGCCTACATTCAATTCAATTCAAGTTTAATTGTCATTCAGCCTTACATGAATACCCATGAATACAGCCAGATGAAACGGTGCTACTCCGGGGCCAAGGTGCAATACACAGTGCTGACATTCAACACAGCACAGAGCATGCATAGCACATACAAGATAGCAAGCACATAAAGGTAAGATACAGCTGCAGCTCCAGACCCGAGCCATGAATGCTGCAGAAGTCTGTAGTCAACCAAAAAACAGCTTGCCTCTGTTGAGCAAAGCAAACACTGGGGGGAGCCGCCCTCACTCCAGCCGGGATGCCACATCACAGCTGATCACGATGGATCCCACAGGCTCTGACACCTCTCTCCCAGCGGCTGAAAACAGACAATATCGTGGCTTGAGGCCCAGTCCTCGAACATACAAGATAAGACCTTAAGACATAAGCGCAGAATGAGGCCATCTGGCCCATCGAGTCTGCTCCGCCATTCAATCATGGCCGATCCTTTTTTCCTTCTCTTCAAACCCAGTTCCTGGCCTTCTCCCCCAGAAGTACATGTAAGATATAATACAGGGGGGGTGATTGATAAGTTCATGGCCTAAGGTAGAAGGAGTCAATTTTAGAAAACCTAGCACATTTATTTTTCAACATAGTTCTCTCTTACATTTACACACTTAGTCCAGTGATTGTGGAGTACATGGATCTTGGACCTCCAGAAATTGTCCACAGCAGGGGTGATTGATAGGTTTGTGGCCTAAGTTAGGAGGAGATGAGTTATACAGCTCTTGTTACAGGCACATGCAGTTTAACTCTTTGAGTGATTATGCAGAAACTATGAAGTTAATAACTTATGAGGGGTAATTGATAGGTTTGTGGCCTAAGGCAGAAGGAGATGAGTCCAAGATCCGTATGTTCCATGACCGCTGAACTAAGTGTGTAAATGTAGGAGGGCACTATGTTGAAAAATAAATGTGCTAGGTTTTCTAAAATTGACTCCTTCTACCTCAGCGAGTAACATATCAATCACCCCTCGTAAAATAAAACCATACAAAAAGGGATATAAATTAATCCAGGAATAAGAGTATTAAAGTTATTTCCTGAAATTTGTTATAGAGTTACAGAAATGAGCAGAAACAGGTCCCTAGGCTCTCCGATTCCATGCCAGTGATTTACACAAATCCCACTGTATTCTCACCAGATTCCCGGGAATTTTACCACTCACCTGCACACTAGGAGCAGTTTACAGCGGGCAATTAATCTGCAAACCTGCTCGTTTGGGACGGGGAAGGAAACCGAAGCATCTGGAGGGAGCACCTGTGATCACAGGGAGAACGTACTATCTCCACACTGAATCTCAGGCCAAGGTTGAACCTGGATAGTTGGAACTGTTACTGCGTCACCCATAGAAAGTTACTTTGTCCACAGAACTAAAGGTGTTTTACCTAAATGCAACTCAATAAAGAGTAAATGCGGAAATATTAAGAAAACGTGTAGGAGGAGTTCTTTCCAGCTACCTGTATGGCTTGGACAAATTTAGCCAGTGGTGTGAGAAACTGTTGGCTCCCAATTCTCTGCTATTACCTCATCAGTATAATTATTCAGAGCTACCAAATGAATCTTCGGCCTCAAGCTTCACTAAAGAAAGTGAAGAATTCTCTTCATTAAATCTAAATTAGAGGAATCCCTATTTACTGATTTGTGACTACATGCGGGATCAATTATTATTCTACTTTCTAACCATACTTCTAATTAAAACTCACTAACAAATATAACAAGTGTGATTGCTACCTCCCAAGTGCTGACCTGCAAATTCCACTCCAATTATTTCGTACACAGTTTGAAAACATCTGTAATTGGTTATGCTAGCACAACCACTAAAGCCTGTAAGGAAAATGGGGATCTGGAACTAGATCCATCTAAACTAAGGTTTTTGACCTGCAGTACAGTTTTGACAAGTGATTATAACATTTTGATTGTGCCTGTGGCCTTCCGTGTGATTGTATCCCTCCCGTGTCTCTGTCCCTCCCTGTTGTTGTATCCCTTCTTGTGACCATATCCCTCCTTGTCCTGTCTGCAGCCATTGACACAGTTTAACAAAGCCCTTCCTCAATTTACTCTCCCATCACCCTACTGAATAGGACATTGCTCACCTGTTTCCATGGTTACTCATCAGTTGCAACAATGCCATTAAAGTATCTCCTCAAGGATCTATTCTGGACTCCTTCTCATATCTCAACTAGAAGATGCCTTTCAGGAACATCATCTGAAAACACCGCGGATATTTTGATGTACCTCACTATCAGTTCTGCTGGCCCATCCACTACATTGCCAGTCTCTCAGAGCAGAAATGTCCTTCTAGTACACACTAGAAATCTTAAATTTATTGTCTTTAGACCTCATTATAGGCTTCATTCACTTAACATTGACACTGTTTCTCTCCCTAGGAATTGCCTGAAGATGGACCATTGTTGTCATATTTAATCCTGAGTTAAGTATCAGATCTTTTGTCTAAGACTATTAATGTCCAATGCCATAATATTATCAGACTACAACATTCCCTCTGCATCCTTGCTGCTGAAATCATCATCGATAGCTTTGTTAACGCTAGCCTTTTGCATTCTTGCCTAACTTGTGGTCATTTGAAACCCTTTTGCCAATGTCCTAATCTACAGCAAGTCACATTCACTGCTATGCTTACAGATGCTCATATTTAAACAAAGCTTTAGTTTTTCAAATCTTACCCTGTTTTCAAACCCTTCCACTTTATCTCTTTAATCTCCTCCAGATCCCTATCCTTCGCAATCTGTGCTCCAAATCTGGTCACTTGTGCAACCACTAATTTAGCTGTTCCACCATCTGCAATTTTAGTGGACAAACTATGCATGATCTGAAATCCTCTCCTTAAGTCTTTCCACTGCTCTACATTTTTTCCATCCTGAAAGATACTCCTTAACACATACCTCTCTGCTGAACTCTTTTGACAACTGCCTGATATATCTTTATATGGCTTGCCATCAACTGTTTTGATTCATTGTGCAGCCCCTTGGCATGTTTTTGCGATGTTAAAAGAAGTATAGGAAGTTGCTATTCAATTTAAAATAGCATCAAGAAATTGCAAAAATACATAGTTTTAGGCTGATAATATTTAAAGGAAAATAGATACTCCACAGATTTCAAACACATAAGGAATCTGAGTGGTCAAATTATAAAGTCTCATGTTTTGTCTTTCACAATGAAACAAAGATTAAATCTGCTCTATTCTACTTATATTGGCAATTTTATATTTACCTGTGTCCTTTAAGACACTCTATGTCACATAATGACTTCTGTTAACATTTGAAGTCCTTTGCAATGGAAGGTGTAATTAAAAAGGACAAATTTACAGTAGATTTTTTCCAGGGACAATCAGAATGCACTGATTTACAAGGACAGGTGTTTTATACCTTGTAATGCTTTATGTATAATTATGCTAATTTAGATCTAGCCCTAGTTAGGAAAATAAATTCTAATGATTGTAAATTTATATTGTTATTGATATATTAGTAAACTATTTATAATTATGTGCATATTTATTTACAATACACTAAATCATACTGCCATAAATATCATTTTAAAGAATTACTTAATTTTCCTAATTGATAATATAACCACACATTATCTTCACATTATATTTGCTGTGTAGCCTTGTGTTTGTGACCCTCAAGAGTTAATAAATAACACAACTGTGGTTTTGCTCATATTTCTTTAAAGTACTATGTTATTTTTTGTGAGCCTCCAACCTGATGGCATGAACGTCGATTTCTTAAACTTCTGGTAATGCCCCCACCCCTCCCCCCCTTCTCCATTTCCCATCCACTTTTCCCTCTCTCACCTTATCTCCTTGCCCGCCCATCTGGTGCTCCTCCCCCCTTCTCTTTCTTCCATGGCCTTCTGTCTCTTTCACCAATCTACTTCCCAGCTCTTTACTTCATCCCTCCCCCTTCAGCTTTCACCTATCACCTTGTGTTTCTCCCTCCCTCCCCACCCCCCACCTTTTAAATCTATTCCTCAGCTTTTTTTCTACGGCCCTGCTAAAGGGTTTCAGCCCAAAACTTCGACTGTATTCTTTTTCATAGAAGCTGCCTGGCCTGCAGAGTTCCTCCTGCATTGTGTATGTTGCTTGGATTTCCAGCATCTGCAGATTTTCTCTTGGTTGTTTTTTGTTGTTATTTTAGCAGTATAGCAATGCTTGGGCTATACTTAATATATTATATTTGAGGCCAGTGAGGGGGTGTGTATATGAGGGCTGTGTAACATGTATGATAGGCAGAGGTTTCCAGTAGCTTTTTAACCCTACCACTGCATTCATATCGGCTTCTAGGTTTGCTAGACAATTAGGTTGAGCCTGCTTGGTGATAAGGTGCATGAATTAAATTCAGCTTATTGAAAACACCACTTTTTGTTGATTTTGGGGATGACTGAAAACTGGTTACTGTGGGGAAGTGGAAACAGCCGAGCCAGATTACACATGGATTTGATCATTTCTCACTTGCACAATGCTGGAGAAAGCAGCACTATATCAAAGCGCTGGAGTGTCTTGCAGGTAAGTGATCTTTCAAATTGTGTTGGACGATTCATTAAACCAAACACTAGGAAACTGTGAAAGGCTTGCATGGTTAATGGCAACGCAGGTTAGTGTCAGGAGAAAAGAAGAGAGAAATGATTTTGAGGAAACTGATGGAGACTGGGTAAACATTGTGAGTATGCCTAGGCCATAAAGCAAGGCAGTGGTAAGCCAGTCTATCTGGTGAAAGTTCTCCCAAAGTGCTGTTGGGTATTTAGATGCAGAATTTAGAACTACAGGTTGTCAAGATCCAAGATGTTTATTGTCATTCTACACTACACAAGTGCAAAGGAGAATGAAATGATTGTTTCTCTAAACTCAATGCAGCCATAAAAATCACAACAAGCATAAAGAACACAATAAAAAGCAACAGGAAAATACTGGTTGAACGCTGAAGTTGGTGCGGTCTTTCCTTGATTCTAGTATGGTTATTATTCTATTATGGATTTATTAAGTATGCCCACAAGAAAACGAATCTCACGGTTGTATATGTTAATGTATATGTATTATGATAATAAATTTACTTTGAACTTTGATATGAATGCAATCCCATAAAACACAATCTCTCATATACATACGTGGTTGGTTATCTGTCATATCCAATAGTGACAGGAGACCTGTGTGGAAGAGTATTCAAAGTGAGAAAGCCATTGCACTGGGACAGCTCCATTCTCTTGACCTCAGAAGTCCAGGTCCAGTGGGACAAGCAGTTGGGACAATTTTGGCTCTTCCTTGGTTCTTCTATGCCTTGTCAATCCTTCGCGCTCTGTGAAACGCTGCAGAGCCGTCTTCCTGGCTGTCGGACCTGACTGTTGATCTCCTCTGTCCAGTCTGCTAGACCTGACTTCATAAGCTAGGACAGGCATGCCCCCACCTCACCAGGGTGAGAGCCCGCCAGCTACCCTCACCTGGTTTAGTCCACCTGTTGAGACGGTGTACCGCGGTGTAACTGCGGTCACATGCAAACAGCTACTTGGAGCCACGGGTGAGAGCTGAGCGTCTGGTGGGACCCGAAAGTGAGTAAGCTACCCCGGAAAGGACACAGCAAGCCCCTTCACCAGAGATGCTACCCCTGCCTGGATATACATTGACTGACTGTAAAGTGACCCTAGCTTATGTGTATGTAGTGGCAGTGAGCTGGGTTAATGGATGAGATATGTTTCAGCACGGTGGCTTGGGGGAAGAAACTGTTTTTGAGTCTAGTTGTCCTGGCATCGATGCTGCACAGCTTCCTCCCTGGCGAGAATGGGGCCTACTTTGATATTGGCCGCCACAGTAGCGTAGCGACAAGCTCGAGGCAATCTGGAGTTCAGAGTTCATTTTGGCGCTGTTCCGTAAGGAGTTTCTGTACGCCCTCCAGTTCCCTCTCACAGTGCAAAGGCGTACCGGGTAGGTCGTTTGGTCATTGTAAGTTGTCCCGTGACGGGTTAGTCGGGGGTCGCGGGGGCAGTGTGGCTCAAAGGGCCGGAGAGGCCTACTCCACGCCATATCAATAAATGAATAAATAAGCTCATCTTTGGAGTGGAGACACATATTTTCTAGTCTGGATGATGTGCGTCTTGGAGGCAAACTATATGTGGGTGTTCCCATGAGTCTAATGCGATTGCTCTTCAGGGTGATAGAAGTTTCAGGACAGGAAATGCCCTCCCGGTGAGTAACTTGCAGATTCTGTCATGCTCTCTATGCCCTGTGGATCGTAGAAAGGTTTGGGGTGCAGGGGGTGGGCCACTTGCCACACGATGGCTTTTTCCTCGCCAGTCCCAGAGCTGCGCCTGTAGCCTTGTTCTAATCCAATGCCGCTTGGTCTCCAAACAGACCGCCTGCAAGACTATTTCAGGATGTAAAGGGATGAGGGAGAGTGGATTCTGAACCATTGATGCAGCAGCTGCCAGATTACCCTGCCGGTGTAAGTGCAAATCGACTTGAGGCATCGTCCCAGATGCAAGTTGGAAGCGGATTCTGCTGGGGCAGACGAACACGAGCAGGCAAGGATCTGCATGCACCTCAGGAAGTGAGCAGGCACCCTCCCTTTGTCACAGGCCTCGATCTGCATACAAAGCTGGTGCAATTCCTGACCCCATCAAACAAGCCGCCAGTCCTGCACTTATCAGTCTTGCACTGCAGATCAGAAGAGTGAGAGGAGATCTTATAGAAACATATAAAATTATGAAAGGGATAGATAAGATAGAGGCAGGAAAGTTGTTCCCACCGGTAGGTGAGACTAGATCTAGAGGACATAGCTTCACGAGTTGGGGGAGTAGATTTAGGATGGAGATGAGGAGGAACTGATTTTCCCAGAGAGTAGTGAATCTGTGGAATTCTCTGCCTAATGAAGCAAATATAATGAATATATTTAAGACAAGGTTGGATGGATTTTTGCATAGCAGGGGAATTAAGGGTTATGGGAAAAGGCAGGCAGGTAGAAATGAGTCCACGGCCAGACCAGCCATGATCTTATTGACTGGTGGAGCAGTCTTGATGGGCCCAATGGCCCACTCCTGCTCCTATTTCCTATGTTTTCTACTCTTTGCACTTCTGTGCTACCATAGTAACATCAAACCAATCCCTATGCAATACGAGTGAATCTGCAGATGCTGGAAATACAAACGTGTAAATAAAAACACAAAATGCTAGCAGAACTCAGCAGGCCAGACAGCATCTATGGGAGGAGGTAGTGACGACGTTTCGATGAAGGGTTTCGGCCCGAAGCGTCGTCACTGCCTCCTCCCATAGATGCTGTCTGGCCTGCTGAGTTCTGCCAGCATTTTGTGTTTTTATTTAAACCAATCCCTATGTTTTTTTTATTGGAGAGTGGTGATGATTCTGCAAATCATTGATAGAGACCTGATCTGATTACAATAAAGTGCCAATGCATATCAGCTCTTTCCCAGGATATTTGTGTTCAGGCATAAAGAAGTTTATCTTCCGGCACGACAGGATGATATTGGGCCTTCTGCAACCTCTCTGTTACGAAGGTGGAGGCGTGTGAGGAGCCACTGCTCCTGAGCTGTCATTGGCTGGTGTCCCCGAGTTTCCCAGCATGCTGTTCATGTACTAACTGAGAGCTCCCAAGTGCAGCTGACGATTAGTCATGTCCGAAGTTTGCAAATCAATCCACAACATTTTAAATAAAGTACCTACAACTATTTTGCAGTTTGCACCAAAGTTTTCCAAGCAATCTCCCATCATGTTTCATGAGGTTGCTGTGTGCATTGACACATTTGTCCATAACATCTTCGGTTCCTGCCAAGCAGTTTGCTCTCACTAGGAAGCTTGGGATCCTCTACAGCCAGTTAAAATTCAAAGCTCTTGTTAATATTGCTCCAGTAGAATGATTGACGCACCGGAACGGTTGCCTGCACGCAGCTTGATGTGCTTGGTTTGAACATGAGAAATCACTGGTTTGGAAGCAGCACCTGCCAGGCTGTCTTTCAACACGTTTAACCTTTCTCCATTCCTAAACTCTCCTGCTCACAGGGTTTAGTATCTGGACCACATGAGTTTTAATAATATATTGTAAATTTTCTACACGGCACTTTTATGTTCATCTCAATCCCTAAAGAAAAGTTGACTTCTGGGGCACAAATGGGTTTAAGTTGCAAAGATCTACTTTGTGAGCTAATTCTATTCAGTTCTGTTGCTTAGTCACTTCCATTTGCTGAAGCTCCAGCTCTTCAATATTGTTCGGCATATGACATGTGAATTTAAACTTCATATTCTAAAATGCTATGAAGAACTATGGACTATGTAATATACAAACTATGAGAGGAAGGAGATCAGAGTGACCTTCATGTATTCACAGAAATTAACCATCTTTTTCTTTCACTAAGCTTTTGTGGCTTTGACTGTTCACTAAATTGTGAAATTTACAAGACTGCAACAAGCTCAGCTCGAAAATATTTCCATTCAAAAGTATTTGGAAATGTTAATGGTCATATTGTTGTTGAAATGAAACCCATTAGCCAGCTCTTTCAATAAAGCTGAAAAGTCCAAAGCTATTTCAGTCAAACACCTTTGCGAGACAAGGATTGACAGTTCTTCCATGAAAATGTATTATTAACTTGGGCATTTACAACAACCAGATAATATAAAGACAGCACTATCAAGAACAGAGGGGAAAGGATTGAAATTTTGTTTTCCTACCCGAAATGTAGCTCAACTAAGACCATGTAATGATTGAAATTAAATCAAAGGCAGATGTAACTCAAAATGACAGAGAGAAAATGGACATGAGAAAATCTGCAGATGCTGGAAATCCAAGCAACACACACAAAATGCTGAAGGAACTCAGCAGGTCAGGCAGCATCTATGGAAAAGAGTGCAGTTGATGTTTTGGGCCGAGAACCTTCATCCTGTCCTGATCAAGGGTCTTGGCCCAAAATGTTGAAAGAAAACAGAGAGAGTTAGTTTAGGCTGAAATCTCTGCATCCTGAGGCTAGGGCTGGAAAGAGATCAAAGGGAAAACCATAGCTACAACTGATAAAGGCAAGCAGAGTTTGACCTTAAGACAGGACCTCTCAATTTACTTGAGTTGGGAAGAATGACCTGATCTGTCATCAAGTAACTGCTGGCGCACATTCCAATGAAGTCTAATGACAGAATTCTTTCACCTGCTGGATATTATCCGACAGAATGTTTAGATGAGTTTTGTGATGCAAAACCTCTCCACCTCCAGATCATCGCCCATGCAGTGAAGTCAAAAATGATCTTTCCTAACTCAGAAGCATCTTAATGAAATGAGTACTGGAAGCATGAAACTATTTATACGAGGTGTGGGTGTATGATACAAACTATACAAAACCTTAATCAATTTGTCTTTGCAGAGTAAAAAGTCTAGGGTATGACTAAAGACAATTTTCATCGCTGCAGTACAAAGGAACAAGAATTTTGGTTGAAAGCATTTTGTTCTGTGAAGTGTACAGAGTAAATAGAAGAGAGTGTGCTGATTTTTTCACTACTGGTATTCTTTTACAAGAAAAAAAAATTAGTCTCCTACAACAAGTAATATTTGTAGATGCCCTTTTGTGAACTTGGAGGTACCCATGTGCACAAACCACAGAGTTTTTCCCTTGTTAATTGAATGTTCTCAGGGCAGATTAATATGGTGTGTTTCCACAGCTGTTTGGTGCAGTAATGACATATAGTTATGAAAGATGCATGCAGAGACACTGTTTGTTGTGCAATTATCATTACCCTCCATGTCATGGTATATTTATTGAACAAACAGCAAGAAGCAATTGAGAACTTGCATTCATCACATAATTATTGAAAACTGAACTGGTTTGAAGTTAAATTAAACCAAGGAAGTGGTGCTTGTTGGTTCCATTGATGCAATGTGAATCCATGGTCATCAGTTCAAGCAGGTTGTAAACTTAAAGATGCTCACTTTATTAAATTTACTTGTGCTGCTGACCACTAAATGGGTCACAGATCAGGTCACCACCAACTAAGTCAATAGTCGTGGTTGGAAGTTTATTTGGAGAAGATGGAAGCAGCTGTACTCAGTGCAAGCAAATGTGTGCGGGAGATCAGGGAGAAAAAATTAAATACACAGAGTTTTATACTTTTAGATGCAATATTAATACTTGACAAGTGATGACAGCCAATTAAATAGGACTTGAGCATATTGAATGAGACTAGTTGGCCAAGTGGGCATCTAGAGGCTTTCAGCATTAGCCGAAATTTGATGCAAAGGATATTTGTGTTGTAATGTTGCCATGTCTCCTCTGAAATGCCAAGTGCTTCTAATTCTAGCCCTCTCGAATACTGGGTGAATGGTAGGATTCTCAACTGTGTGGAAGAACAGAGGGATCTTGAGTCCGCATCCATAGATCCCTCAAGGATACAGGAAATTTGATAGGGTGGTTAAGAAGGCGCATGGTGTGTTGACCTTCTTTAGTCAGTGGATTGAGTTCAAGAGCTGAAAAGCAATGCTGCAGCTCTATAAAACTCTGGTTGGACCATACTGAAAAGTATTGTGTACAGTTCTGATCAGCTCGTCGAAAGATGGATATGGAAGCTTTAGGGAGGGTGCAGAGGAGTTTTACAAGGATGATTCCTGGATTAGGAAGCATCTGTTATGAGAATAGGTTCAGTGAGCCAGGGCTTTTTTTTCTTTGGAGAGAAGGACTGTGAGACGAGTGACTGGATAGAAGGGTACAAGATGATAAGAGGTATAGATCGAGTGGATTGCCAGAGACTTTTAAGGGATTTTTAGACAGACACATGAATAAAAGAAAAATGGAAGTCTGCGAAGGAGGGAAGGCTTAGATTGATCTTAGAGAAGGTTAGACAGTCAGCCACCTCTCTATTGTACACTGATCTCTCTTAGCCTGACCTGTTCAGTGTGTTGTAGCTTGGAGATATGACGTGCCACTCAAAAAGTTGACTGGAGCCCAATGGATATAGCTGTTTAACTCAGGAGTCTTTTTCTGAGCTGTTTCATGGTCAGGTCACATTTGCTCTGTCCGAATCTTGAACAAGTATATTCATGTTTATGTATAAATGTCAGGGAGCCAGTCATCGCTTTGTATGAATGCAGTGAGCAGTTCCTCTGTGCAGAGTTACAGGGTACAGTGCTATGTACAGATAGTAAAGCCATGGGTGCTGTTCTCTTCTGTCTCTGCAGTGTAATTCACTAAGCCCAACATGTTAAGTAAATAGACAAGAAGGTGGCAGTTGCAGCATTCAAAAAAAAAGATGGATGCTCTAAAAAGATGTGGATGCTTTGTTGTTGAATATATTCAAGCAAGCTACTGATAGATTTTTGGCTACTACTGGAAACGTGGGACTTAAGACAGAAAATGGATGTGGTACAGCATTATTTCGTGCCAGTGCAGAGAGAGTATATAGACTTTGCTTGATCTTGTTTCATGTATTCTTATATTCCCATTCCTCTCTGTCCATTGTGATCCATGAATGTCCTCACTAACATTAAATTCCTCTGGTAAAAACATCTGGCTGGGATCAGAAAGCAAGTGGCACTGATGTTGAGATCAAGGATAAGAACTCCAGGCAGGGCGTTGATGCAGCATCCTCTTCAATCTTCTGTTCCAATCACTCTTCTCACATTTGTAAGCCACAGGAAGAAATCATACTCCTCACTCTTTACCACCTCCTCCTCCTCCTTCTTATCCACTGTATATCTTTACGGTGGAAGCAGGGATGCTCACAACATTTAAACAAAGTATTTAAACAAACCCTTGAATCACCAAGGCATGGAGGACCACAGGCCAAGTGGGACCTGTATGGTTTGGTCAGCAAGGACACAACAGGGAAAGGGCCTGTTTCCATGCAGTATGACTCTATGATTGTGACATCTGGAAAACAGTAACAGTATTGGAAAAATCAGCAAATAGACAATAGACAGTAGGTGCAGGAGAAGGCCATTTGGCCCTTCTAGCCAGCACCGCCATTCACTGTGATCATGGCTGATCATACACAATCAGTACCCCTTTCCTGCCCTCTCCCCATATCCCTTGACCCCGCTATCTATAAGAGCTCTATCCAACTCTCTCTTGAATGCATCCAGAGACTTGGCCTCCACTGCCTTCTGGGGCAGAGCATTCCACATATCCACCACTCTCTGGGTGAAAAAGTTTTTCTGCATCTCTGTTCTAAATGGCCTACCCCTTATTCTTAAACTGTGGCCTCTAGTTCTGGACTTGCCCATCAGCGGAAACATGCTTCCTGCCTCCAGCGTGTCCAATCCCTTAATAATCTTATATGTTTCAATCAGTTCCTCTCTCATCCTTCTAAATTCCAGTGTATACAAGCCCAGTCGCTCCAATCTTTCAACATATGACAGTCCCACCATTCCGGGAATTAACCTTGTGAACCTACGCTGCACTCCCTCAATAGCAAGAATGTCCTTCCTCAAATTTGGAGACCAAAACTGCACACAATACTCCAGGTGGGGTCTCACCAGGGCCCTGTACAGCTGCAGAAGGACCTCTTTACTCCTATACTCAATTCCTCTTGTTATAAAGGACAACATGCCATTAGCTTTCTTCACTGCCTGCTGTACCTGCATGCTTGCTTTCATTGACTGATGTACAAGAACACCTAGATCTCGTTGTACTTCCCCTTTTCCTAACTTGACTCTATTTAGATAGTAATCTGCCTTCCTGTTCTTGCCACCAAAGTGGATAACCTCACATTTATCCACATTAAACTGCATCTGCCATACATTTGCCCACTCACCCAACCTGTCCAAGTCACCCTGCATTCTCATAACATCCTCCTGACATTTCACACTGCCACCCAGCTTTGTGTCATCGGCAAATTTGCTAATGTTACTTTTAATCCCTTCATCTAAATCATTAATGTATATTGTAAACAGCTGCGGTCCCAGCACCGAACCTTGCGGTACCCCACTGGTCACAGCCTGCCATTCCGAAAGGGACCCGTTAATTGCTACTCTTTGTTTCCTGTCAGCCAGCCAATTTTCAATCCATGTCAGTACTCTGCCCCAAATACCATGTGCCCTAATTTTGCCGACTAATCTCCTATGTGGGACTTTATCAAAAGCTTTCTGGAAGTCCAGGTACACTACATCCACTGGCTCTCCCTTGTCCATTTTCATAGTTACATCCTCAAAAACCTCCAGAAGATTAGTCAAGATTTACAAAAGGCAGATCATCCTTGGTAAACTTACTGGATCTTCTTTTTTGAGGATGCAATTAGTAATTTAGATGAGGGAGAACAAGTTGAAGTGGTGTTTTTGGACTTTCTGAGGCTTCAAAAGGGCCTCAAAGAAGAGACTAACAAACAAAGTTAAACCTCGTGGGGTAAGGTGTTGACATAGACTGGCAGAAAGGAAACAAAGACTTGGAATAAGTGAGTTGCAGGCAGTGCTAGTGGAGTGTTTTTTGGATATGTACAGTAATTTTAGTAATTAAAATAAGGGAATTCAATACAACGCATCCCTAGATTTGCAGACAACACATACGGTAGCTGGGAGGGCATTTTGACAGGACACCAAGTGAACACATAGTGATTTGAAAAGGTTGAATGACTAGCAATTGCATTGCAGTCAAAGCATAATGTTGATAAAGATGAGATTAGTCATCTTTGAAGCAAAAACATTAAGGCCATTTACTACAGTTCAGAAAAATGAGAGGGGATTTCACTGAAACTTATAAAATCCTGACGGAACTGGACCCACCAGCTGCAGGGAAGATATTCCCAATAGTGGGGCATCCAGAACTCGGTATGAGGGGCTGCCATTTAAAGTAGAGATGTGGAAAAATGTATTTACCCTGTGAACTGGTGGAATTCTCTATCGTTGAACGCAGCTGAGACCAAATTGCTAAATATGTTCCTGAAGGAGTTGATAAGGTTATAATAACTAAATAGATCAAGGGAGGAATGAGATTCTGAATTTGCATAATGCCATGATTGTACTGAATGGTGATGCATGCTTCTAGCTTATATGTTCTTGCTTCTAAGCAATTACCACAATGGGGACACCTACTAAGAAATCCAGAGTGGAAGGCTGACTGAGCTAGCGAATTGTGTGACACCTGAGAGCTCTTAGAGGAAGGAAGGCGTGCCAGTGCACAAGGTCTCTAATGGGAGAATGGTCCATGGGATAAGCTAGTTAGATACTGAAAATGGTGACATGGTCAACAGGCCTGGCAGCACCTATGGAGATGGAGAATGTTTCTGGCCAGGGCCCGAAACATTGTGTAAATAGTTTGCATTGTTTTGACAGGTGGTTGCCAATTATCTCTAGTTCTGGAGGTAAGAGAATTGGTATACACCACTAGGATCCCCGCACTTCAATTGGAATGAGACACTTGTTTTTCTTGATTTCCTGGCAAGAATTCCAAGCGGTATGGTTTTGACAGGGACTTGTGCTAATCGTGCCTCCAATGTACAGTATGTGCAAGTTGGCAAGCTTTCAAAATTCTGAGGGGTCCAGCCCTGCTGAGCCCCAGGGCACTCGGATCAAGCTGTATTGGCACAAAGTTGGCACAGCTCAAATTAGAACATTAACATCTCGTCCTTATACCTGCTGAAAGGACACATCCAGTGACCGATTAGGGATTAACCAAAACATTTAGAAGAAATGTCTCTTATTAAAATCTTCATGCTTTCAGGACAGAAGCCCAAGAAAAGAGCAGCATGAAATGAGGATGGAAAATTGAGGAGAATGGGAGTTTACTGCAACATTTGAGAGTTTTGGAAACACAGCAGTCCATTTCTTCACAACACACACAAAATGCTGGAGGAACTCAGCAGGTCAGGCAGCATCTATGGAAAGGAATAAACAGTTGATGTTTCAGGCCGAGACCCTTCTTCGGAACAGGTATGGAAGGGGGATGATGACAGAATAAAAAGATAGGGGGTGGGGAGGAGGAGGATAGCTAGAAGCTGATAGGGGAAGCCAGGTGTGTGGGAAAAGTAAAGGCTAGAGAGGAAGGAATCTGATAGGAGAGGAAAGTGGACCATAGGAGAAAGAGAGGAGGAGGTGATAGACAGGTGAGAAGAGATAAGGCGCCAGAGTGGGGAATAGAAGAGGAAAAGGGAGGGAATTTTAGTTTTACCAGAAGGAGAAATTGATATTCATGTCATCAAGTTGGAGTCAGTTTCTTCTTTATTCAGTTACAATGAAGAGAGTTCTAAGGCTGCCATCACATCATCTCAAATTTGCTCTTCTATTCCTCCTGCTGCTTTCTACTGTGGAGTTTCTTTCTTACTTCTGCTCTGTTTTGAAGTTGTTAGAATGGACCATGAAGGCAGAAGAGCAGGCCTGGGCTGTTCAGCCCTCTGAGACTGTCAATCCATCTAATTAGATTGTGCCCTAACCCTGATAATTACCAACCACTCATTACTCTTAATGGCTTGACCCTTCTAGTATATTTACCTTGAATTGGAAAGGATACAATTTCTTCAACCATACCAACTTTACAGAAATTTACTAGCCCGAATTCCCAAAAAGCTACCTTACTAATAACAATAGATCAAAGTAAGTTCCTAATTTTAAATAGTTTGTACTGATGCCAGTTCTGGTTTATTGTACTCTGATGTATTTACACTTTCATTACAGCAGCTAAATCCCCTTCTAAACTAGCAAACTAAATTAAATATGCTTTTGACAGTAATCCCCACTAAATTAATAATCCTTCAGAAAAGTTAGAAGAAAGATTGGTATGAGAAATGAGAATATCATTTATGCACAATAAGAATGTTCTTCTTAAGCCCACATGCTTGATTTGAAACAACGTAATTTTAACACTGGGGTGAATGAAACAGAATAAAGAATTCTATTTTCCATAGCTGATAAATATGAAAAATAACATTGGATTTTGTATTGTCTAGAAGCGGGGCATTCAGCCCAACCAGTTTAAGATGTCATGAATATTTCATTTGTTTTTGCTCCTATCTTTTCTTTTCTAAAGCTGTCAAAGAAACCAGCTACAGCAGGGGTTCCCAACCTGGAGTCCACAGGCTCCTTGGTTAAAGGTATTGGCACATGCCTTAAAAAAAAGCTGTGAACTCCTGCTCTACATTATTATCTATTACTTCAAGATCATCTGTGTTGACCTTTATTTGCTAATTTATTAACATTGCTGTGGAATACATTTCAATCTCATCTTCCTCAACCTCCTGAGAATCCACTTTCCTCCAGCCCACATCCCTACTCTCTCCTCAGTGTCATTTCCATCGATATAGAAAGTGTGTTACTGATTCAGCAGTCCAACCCACTATTGCAAGTTGTCGTCAGCATCGAACCTTCAGCTTCTTCTCGTTCATTCCTCATTGCCTGGGCAGGCTTCACTGCTGAAGATCTGAAAGGAGAAAAGACTGGATAGTGGTGAGAGAAGAAAAGAAAATACAAACTCTGACACCATTAACAGGCTTCAAATGAGAATGAGGGCCAAGGAAACAGCAATAAGAGAAGAAGGATTAGGTTTATGGATACCATTGGTCAACGTGGGCTCAGCAGTGACATCACTATGGACATTAACTTACTTCCTGCCCGCTAGGCCGCTGGCATTCAGTTCAGCAATGAACGTCCTCCATCTCTGGCTGTCCATAACGTCACACACAGATGAAGTCCCAGGTGGAGACTCAGGATTACCGTCGCACTCAGATGTAGAAGGATCCTTCATTGCTGTTTCTGTAACAATCTTGTTTTACCTGTCAGGATTGTTAGCCTTGACCTGAATCCCCGAACCTGGAGGACTGGTGGAACACTCTTAGTCTGGCCTCTACCCTTTGACCTGTTTGGCATGGGTGACTCTACCAAGAACCAAAGCATAAAGCCTCAACTCCAGCCAACATAGCTCTCTGGGTCACTGAGGCACGCAAGCCTCCAAACCCTACGACAAGGTGGTGGTCGTCATGGAGGTGTCTCTATATCATATCCTTACAATAGCTAATTCAGACTAGTTTAATACAAAAATTACAAAAAATCACTTCTACTTATTGCACATCTAAAATTGATACATATTCTACCTTGTAACAATCAAGGGACCATCAATTCCACTTACCAGCGAAGCAGCACGAGACAAATTCCTCATATACCTGCCAAATTTCACGTGTATGGATGTACCTGAATCAGAGAAATAAACACAAGTCCAAGTGATCAGGGTTGTTAGCCCTGAGCTGAATCCACGATCCAGGAGGACCAGCGGACCACTCCCAGACTGGCCTCTACCCTTTGACTTGTTTGGCATGGGTGATCATACCAAGAGTCAAAGGACAAGGCCCTGACTCCAGCCAGCGCAGCTCACTGGGTCATTGAGACACGCAAGCCTCCAAACCCCATGGCAAGGTTCTGGCCCACTTGGGAGGGTGAGCTCTAACACATGAAGGTATAACACTCAGCTTCTGATTCTCTTTACAGTATGCCTTAATTCCTCCCATAAGACTGTGAGGCCTACTCTGTATCAGTGAGTCATGCCCGCTGATTTGGTGAGGAGAATTTGTCAGTGAAATTGTTGCCAATGTGCCTTTGTGATACAAGTCTAAGGCTCGCACCGGTGCCTAATTTGTGAAGGTTTTATCTGGGGGGGATCACGAGAATAGAGATTGTTGGCGGTTGTGGGATTAAGTTTGGCGAACGAGCAGTGAGTGAGGCAAGTAGTTGTTAGAAACTGGCATTTGTAAATCACTCAGCTTGACCACTTATTTGCGACCACTAAAATGACCTCGTCTACAATTTCTGGTCACTGCCTTGCCCGTCTATCCAATATGACCTTTAATAACCTCAGTGCATCATGGACAAACACTATTAATTCTTTGGGAAAACAATATTCAGAATAATTTCAGCAGTACCAGTGCCCACCATGAATCTCCCTTTACGTGTTACAGCTAGAATTAAATGATGCTGAGCCTCTTGGTGATGTGTGCAGCAAATCAACATAAGATGCGTTCGCTGCATACAGAATTCATTCAAATATGTCGGGCAGGTAGAAGCTGCTGATCAGCCTCTATTTCACTTCACAAGCGTGGGTAAGATGTACACTTATCTTGTGTACAAAAATCTACCCCCTGAAAAATTTACCTTTTGTTTTAAAATTATAGAGAAATTAATCCTTTATCTAACAGATACCAAAAGCAAAATCTTCCTTATAATGCCTCCATTGTTATAAGTGAAGTCTAAAATATAAATTAATAAATACTTGTCAATGATTTGCATTATAAAATGCACAAAATAATGCTCACACAGCATTTTTGTTGCTTTGGGACTTATTTTGAAAATCTGAGTATCTTGTACTGTACTGCAGTTTGAACAGATATTTGAAAACTGTTGATGCATATATGTATCTTTTGAGAAAGTTAACCCTAAAAAATGCACTGGCTGAAAAGTATGTTTTAGTATCCAATTAGATTCTCACTCTATACCCACAGTGGAATTCTTAGGGTGATTAACAGAGACAAAACCAGTAAAGATGAAATTACTCAGGAGAAAAATACAATCAATTAATGTTTTCAAATCATCAAACTGATGCATTTATTCAGTGCTCCTTTCAGAGCTCACTGTAGAACAATCAGTTAAAGGAATTAACAAAGACAAGATTTTATTACTAGTATGTCCAGGCTGGGTAACCTGTTAGATGTGAACTGTAACTGTATAGACAAAGGTATTGGGTATTATTTTGTCTATTGAGATACTGAGTAGAACAGGCCCTTCTGGCCCTTTGACTCATGCTGACCAGCAAGCTCGATTTAACCCGAGCCTAATCAAGACAATTTAAACATAGAACATAGAGCATAGAATAGTACAGCACATTACAGGCCCTTCGGCCCACAATGTTCTGCCGACCCTCAAACCCTGCCTCCCATATAACCCCCCACCTTAAATTCCTCCATATACCTGTCTAGTAGTCTCTTAAACTTCACTAGTGTATCTGCCTCCACCGCTGACTCAGGCAGTGCATTCCACGCACCAACCACTCTCTGAGTGAAAAACCTTCCTCTAATATCCCCCTTGAACTTCCCTCCCCTTACCTTAAAGCCATGTCCTCTTGTACTGAGCAGTGGTGCCCTGGGGAAGAGGCACTGGCTGTCCACTCTGTCTATTCCTCTTAATATCTTGTACACCTCTATCATGTCTCCTCTCATCCTCCTTCTCTCCAAAGAGTAAAGCCCTAGCTCCCTTAATCTCTGATCATAATCCATACTCTCTAAACCAGGCAGCATCCTGGTAAATCTCCTCTGTACCCTTTCCAATGCTTCCACATCCTTCCTATACTGAGGCAACTAGAACTGGACACAGTACTACAAGTGTGGCCCAACTAGAGTTTTATAGAGCTGCATCATTACATCGCGTCTCTTAAACTCTATCCCTCGACTTATGAAAGCTAACACCCCATAAGCTTTCTTAACTACCCCATCTACCTGTGAGGCAACTTTCAGGGATCTGTGGACATGTACCCCCAGATCCCTCTGCTCTTCCACACTACCAAGTATCCTGCCATTTACTTTGTACTCTGCCTTGGAGTTTGTTCTTCCAAAGTGGACCACCTCACACTTCTCCTTGTTGAACTCCATCTGCCACTTCTCAGCCCACTTCTGCATCCTATCAATGTCTCTCTGCAACCTTTGACAATCCTCTACACTATCTACAACACCACCAACCATTGTGTCGTCTGCAAACTTGCCAACCCACCCTTCTACCTCCACATCCAGGTTTGTTAATAAAAATCACAAAAAGTAGAGGTCCCAGAACAGATCCTTGTGGGACACCACTAGTCACAACCCTCCAATCTGAATGTACTCCCTCCACCACGACCCTCTGCCTTCTGCAGGCAAGCCAATTCTGAATCCACCTGGCCAAGCTTCCCTGGATCCCATGTCTTCTGACTTTCTGAATAAGCCTACCGTGTGGAACCTTGTCAAATGCCTTACTAAAATCCATGTAGATCACATCCACTGCACTACCCTCATCTATATGCCTGGTCACCTCCTCAAAGAAATCTATCAGGCTTGTTAGGCACAATCTGCCCTTCACAAAGCCATGCTGACTGTCCCTGATCAGACCATGATTCTCTAAATGCCCATAGATCCTATCTCTAAGAATCTTTTCCAACAGCTTTCCCACCACAGAAGTAAGGCTCACTGGTCTATAATTACCTGGACTATCCCTACTACCTTTTTTGAACAAGGGGACAACATTCGCCTCCCTCCAATCCTCCGGTACCATTCCTGTGGACACCGAGGACATAAAGATCCTAGCCAGAGGTTCAGCAATCTCTTCCCTCACCTCGTGGAGCAGCCTGGGGAATATTCCATCAGGCTCCGGGGACTTATCTGTCCTAATGTATTTTAACAACTCCAACACCTCCTCTCCCTTAATATCAACATGCTCCAGAACATCAACCTCACTCATATTGTGCTCACCGTCATCAAGTTCCCTCTCAGTGGTGAATACCGAAGAGAAGTATTCATTGAAGACCTCGCTCACTTCCACAGCCTCCAGGCACATCTTCCCACTTTTATCTCTAATCGGTCCTACCTTCACTCCTGTCATCCTTTTGTTCTTCACATAATTGAAGAATGCCTTGGTGTTTTCCTTTACCCTACTCACCAAGGCCTTCTCATGCCCCCTTCTTGCTCTTCTCAGCCCCTTCTTAAGCTCCTTTCTTGCTACCCTATATTCTTCAATAGACCCATCTGATCCTTGCTTCCTAAACCACATGTATGCTGCCTTCTTCCACCTGACTAGATAGATAGATAGATACTTTATTCATCCCCATGGGGAAATTCAACATTTTTTCCAATGTCCCATACACTTATTGTAGCAAAACTAATTACATACAATACTTAACTCAGTAAAAATATGATATGCATCTAAAATCACTATCTCAAAAAGCATTAATAATAGCTTTTAAAAAGTTCTTAAGTAGTTTACTTAAATACATTGAGTCCTAACCCCGGCACTTTAACATATCTTACTCCTGGCGGTTGAATTGTAAAGCCGAATGGTATTGGGGAGTATCGATCTCTTCATCCTGTCTAAGGAGCATTGCATCGATAGCAACCTGTCGCTGAAACTGCTTCTCTGTCTCTGGATGGTGCTATGTAGAGGATGTTCAGGATTTTCCATAATTGACCGTAGCCTACTCAGCGCCCTTCGCACTGCTACCGATGTTATACTCTCCAGTACTTTGCCCACAACAGAGCCCGCCTTCCTTACCAGCTTATTAAGACGTGAGGCGTCCCTCTTCTTAATGCTGCCTCCCCAACACGCTACCACAAAGAAGAGGGCGCTCTCCACAACTGACCTATAGAACATCTTCAGCATCTCACTACAACCATTGAATGACGCCAACCTTCTAAGGAAGTACAGTCGACTCTGTGCCTTCCTGCACAAGGCATCTGTGTTGGCAGTCCAGTCTAGCTTCTCGTCTAACTGTACTCCCAGATACTTGTAGGTCTTAACCTGCTCCACACATTCTCCATTAATGATCACTGGCTCCATATGAGGCCTAGATCTCCTAAAGTCCACCACCATCTCCTTGGTCTTGGTGATATTGAGACGCAGGTAGTTTGAGTTGCACCATATCACAAAGTCCTGTATCAGTTTCCTATACTCTTCCTCCTGTCCATTTTCCACTTCACTTATCACCCATGGTTCCTTCACCCTACCATTCTTTATCTTCCTCACTGGGACAAATTTATCCCTAACATCCTGCAAGAGATCCTTAAACATCGACCACATGTCCATAGTACATTTCCCTGCAAAAACATCATCCCAATTCACATCCGCAAGTTCTAGCCTTATAGCCTCATAATTTGCCCTTCCCCAATTAAAAATTTTCCTGTCCTCTCTGATTCTATCCTTTTCCATGATAATGCTAAAGGTCAGGGAGCGGTGATCACTGTCCTCCAGATGCTCACCCACTGACAGATCTGTGACCTGACCCGGTTCGTTACCTAATACTAGATCTAGTATGGCATTCCCCCTAGTCAGCCTGTCAACATACTGTGACAGGAATCCATCCTGGACACACTTAACAAACTCTGCCCCATCTAAACCCTTGGAACTAATCAAGTGCCAATCAATATTAGGGAGGTTAAAGTCAATGACCGATTAATCTACCAACCGTCAAACAAGAGAAAATCTGCAGATGCTGGAACTGCAAGCAACACCCACAAAATGCTGGAGGAACTCAGCAGGGTAGGCAGTATCTATGGAAAAGAGAACAGTCGATGTTTCAGGCCGAAACCTACCAACCATTACATCTTTGGATTGTGGGGGGAAACGAGCACCTGAAGAGAGTACAAACTTGGTCATGGGGAGGGCGTATAAACTCCTTACGTTAAATACCAGTTATAAACTAATAACACTGGACAGCAATTTTTTTCAGAAGTGTTGCTTCCTCAGAACATTTTTTGTGATTGTGATAGACCGCTTGAAGTTAAACACAACTACCGGTATATGAGGGGTGATTGATAAGTTTGTGGCCTAAGGTGGAAGGAGTCAATTTTAGAAAACCTAGCACATTTATTTTTCAACATAGTCCCCTCCTACATTTACACACTTAGTCCAGCGGTCGTGGAGCACACGGATCTTGGTCCTCCAGAAGTGGTCCACAGCAGGGGTGATTGATAAGTTCATGGTCTAAGGTAGAAGGAGATGAGTTATTAACTTCAAACTTTCTGCATAATCACTCAAAGAGTTGAACTGCGTGTGCATGTAACGAGAGCTGTATAACTCATCTCCTTCTACCTTAGGCCACAAATTTATCAATCACACCTGCTGTGGACCACTTCTGGAGGTCCAAGATCTGTGTGCTCCACGACCGCTGGACTAAGTGCGTAAATGTAAGAGGGGACTATGTTGAAAAATAGATGTGCTAGGTTTTCCAAAAATGACTCCTTCCACCTTAGGCCACAAACTTATTAATCACCCCTTGTAATTTCAGACTACTTATATCACGTAGGAATTTAAAATATTTAATAAATTTAAATACAATGCTTACATTAATGATGGAATATACACTATTAGCCAAATATTAATCAATAATAAATTCCTTATTTTGTTATTGCCAGGAATACATACAGGGGCATTAAATTAATATCACCAATTCATTTTAATTGAAATTGCTACCAAACCAAGATAAACAATTACTTTAAATACTTGCAAATCCATAAGTCAGAACCTTGTATTATGTAGTTTGCCCCAGCATTGTACTGGGTATGTCTCGACAGGATTAATAGCAAAAAAGAGAAGGAATGGGGAACGAACATGAGCAAAGTCATGCTCGTGGGGCTAGAGAGGAGCTGTCTTGACTTTTCCAAGGCCCGGCTGCCAGCACAGCATGCTGTGTAAGTGCAGTGCACTCTGACTGCTCTGAAAAAGACAGCTTGACAGGTCTCTTGGTGTAAGTCTTATCAACTCAGGGATGGACATGAGGGACAGTATTAACATAACACATTCAGTGTCAGTCTCATCCAATACTCTTTTTATGGGTGTAATACCTTGGTGCATGATGATGAATTTTTGCAGGTTTTGACTAACAGATGGCCATGCCTCCTCACATTATTATACAGAGTATCATAGTTTCCTTATTAGTGACTTCACAGCTGTTATGAAGCATGCCTGACTTCCAATGGAGACATCCAGTGACACTGCAGATTCCATACACCTTACCCAACTTCAAGCATTGCTTCTGTCATTAAGGTGGATTCAAGTTACAAATATCACAGGAAACACAGGTAGCAGTTCTTTTCAAAACCCCTTTTAAAGCATTTTGGAAGATCTTTGGAATGCCATCTCTCACTGAGTGAACTCTCATGACAGCTCACTCTTCTAGCTCCATCCATTGGATGGATCCCAAACCAATAACTAGACAGGCATGTATGTCTGTTGGGAAAATGGGTCTAAATAAGACAGGCATCTTGTAATTCCTGCAGTCTCTGAGGAACCAGTTGGTCTGTCTTCTATAGATTAAGCTCAAACTAGCACCTATTTGACAATATGGCCAATTTTATGTTTCCATTTTGTCAATAGAGGATTGAATGGTTTTCAAGTAGTTAATTTTTATTTATGATCTGGGAATGAATTGGAAATTTAAGCAGAACTTAGGTTAGCCAATGTTTCTGACTTCTGTTGACCATGTACATCTGTGTATTAAATGGAAAGATAGAAAATGAGAGAGATTTTGAGATCCAGTATATCAATCTTGCTGCTTTAAGAACTAAAATAACCAGAATACACTTTGACAGCAAATAAAACTATTTCCAAAAAGCAGCTGTGAGATGGGAGCAGCAAAATGTCAAACAAGTCCAGCTTTGTTTGTAGTTTAAGAAAATAAAATAAGAATTATACCCTAAAGGTGCTGTCTGTGATTAGGTACTACTAGGTCAGTAGGGAGTTGAGAACTTCTGTCCAGATCTAAAAAGAATTGTGAGCACTTTCATTCTCATTGTGGACTTCGGCTCAGAGCCTGTCAAGCAAGCAAAGCTGTCGCAAAAGGTTTGTCCGGAGGGTGGGAAAAATGTACAAAGGCAGTGCTCTGGCAAACAACCAAGTGTGCACATGTGTTTGCGTTTCAACAAAAGCTTATCAAAATTGGAAGAAAAATATAGTTTGTTTTCTGCTTGTCAGGAACTACATAGCATCCTAAATATCCAATATATCGGACAGGAGTGTATTATAAGGCCTAAATAACGCTGTTGTTGCTGTCTAACCAAAAGACATGGTCCCAGCACCCAAGCCCAGTCATAGATATTACCTCCCCTGGTCAATATCCAAGTTCAAAGTAAATTTAATATCGAAGTATTTTTACCATATCGACCTTGAGATTCATTTTCTTGCATGCCACCCTGGAAAACAAAGAAATACATTAAAATTCACAAAAAACACACGCACATAACGAACACCAACAAACATTCAAAGTGCAGAAGAGGACAAATCATGCAAATAAAAAAATGTAAGCAAGTAATACTGGAAACATGACAGCAGGGTCTCTGAAAGTGAGTCCATGGGCTGCGGAGTTATTTCACCGCTGAGCCAACAGCTTGTTGCTGCATTGCAACAACCACTCCCTAACCTGGCAACATGGGACTCAGAATTTCTGCACATTTCTGCCTGATGGTAGTAGCGAAAAGAGGGAGCGAGACAGGTGAAGCTCAGGCAGACGGGGCGAATTCAGCTGAGGGATCCCGGCTGCCACTGAGGAGTGGGGTTGAACACCGGTTCGTTCCCTGCTCTCGGGCCTCGACGCTTTAACCTAGCTTGAAGTCCACCTTCGACCTTCCACCACTTCAAAGTGCAGTACCTGTATTCCCAAGAGTCAAATCCTGTAACAATCTCTTGAGTCTCTGACCTCCCTCCCTTCCTCTCGCCCATCCGCTTTAAGATTTAACATCGTGACCAGAGTATTCAAAATGAAATTGGACTTGTGCTCGACTCACAGCCCAGACAATTTCTATCTTACTGATCTTAATGAATGATAAATTGAGTGGGCTACAGCTGACCTTTGCTCACTTTCCAAAACATTATGTCTACTATGCAACGCTCTAGACCTGAGGCATTTAAATTCCCCTCCTGGGGATATTATGCAGGGAGATAATTAAGTGGTATTTTAAATAACAGTGTTGAATTCTAGCTGTGGAATTATTCCTACTGGGATATCCACTGTGTTTTTCTCATTCTGAGCAGGATTCTAATTAAACAAGCACTTGACATAGTGGGAAAGTCTCTTTTTTGTTTCCTTTTGCTTGGGCAGAAATCTGAGCTTCAGGTTATGGGAAGCTGAAAGCAGGAAACAGTACTAACATTTATTTTTTGATATTGTTTCATTAATGTTCCCATGACACATTTAACAATTGATTTACCTTGAAGTTTTCTTTCTTTTTGGCTAATAATCCTTGCATTATCTAGATTTGATGGTGTAGGGATTTCCTTATCACTTCCACGGAGAAACTGACTAATTAAGCTTCTTCAAGGGATTCGGATCGAGTGGATTCTTAAAGAAAGCATTCCACAACATCAAAGTTCATTCCATCTAATGTATGCCATGAGTTGCACGATTTGCATTGTTGTCTGGCATATCACAAAATTTCAAGTTACATTACGACATGGAGCGAGGCCACTTAACCTATTGAATTTGTACTCACTCTGAGTGAAACCAATCTAACCAATTCTTTCAGATACTTATCTTCCATTTGAATGCCTCTGGTACTAATTCCACAGGGCATTCCAAACTGTAACTGTAGACCCTCATATAACCTCTGTCTCTAAGACAATTACCTTTATTCCCTGGTCCCCTGTTTCTTTACCACTCATGAATGGGAACATATACTCCTTTACTACTCTATCTATACACTTCATAATTTCGAGTACCTCTGTTATAACATCTTCACTTCTAAGTAGAACAACCCAACTTCTCCATTTTATTCACATAACTCAAGTGGCTCAAACTTTGAATCATTCCGGTATTTTCTCTAGAGTTCTTCCCTCTTTCCAATGTGTTGTACCGAGAACCAGAGACAAAAACCAGAGCAAATACTCCAAAAGCAGACTACAAGACATGGGAGTAGAATTAGGCCATTCAGCCCATCAAGTCTGCTCCACAATTCCATCAGTGCTCATTTATTATCCCTTCTCAACCCTTGTCCCCATTACCTTCGACACCCTGATCGATTAGGAACCTATCAGCCTCCAGTTTAAATATTCCCAACAACTGGCCTGCTCAGCTGTCTGTGGCAATGAATTCCACAGATTCTCCACTCCCTGGCTAAAGAAAATTTTCCTCATCTCTGTTCTAAATGGACATCGCTCAATTCTGAGGCTATGCCCACTGGTCCTATATATCTCCACTGAAGGAAACTTGCCCTCCACATCCACTCAATCTAGGCCTTTCAATATTTGATAGGTATCAATGAGATCTCCCTTTCATTCTTCTAAACTCAAGCAAGTACTGGCCCAGAGCCATCATGTGCTCTTCATATGCTAACCATTTCATTCCTGGACCTACTCCAATGCCAGCACATCTTATCTTAGATAAGGGCCCAAAACTGTTCATAATACTCCAAGTGCAGTCTGACCAATGCCTTATAAGCCTCAGCATTATATCCTTGCTTTTATATTCTCGTCCTCTTGAAATGAATGCTAACAGTGCATTTGCCCTCCTTACCACCCACTCAACCTGCAAGATAACCTTTAGGGAATCCTACACGAGGACTCCTAAATCCTTTGTACCTCTGATTTCTGAATTTTTTTCCTTGTTTAGAAAATAGTCCATGCCTTTATTCCTTCTACCAAAGTGCATGACCATACATTTTCCTGCTCTATATTCCATCTACCACTTCTTTGCCTATTCTCCTAATCTATCTAAGCCCTTCTGCAGACTCCCTGCTTCCTCAGCACTACCTGCCCCTCGATCCACACTTTGTATCATCCACAAATTTGACCAAAGAGCCATCAATTCTATCATCCAAATCATTGACATGTGACATGAAAAGAAGCAGACCCAACACCAACCCTTGCAGAACAGCATTAGTCACCAGCAGCCAACCAGAAAAAGTCCCCTTTATTTCTGCTCGTTTTCCCCTGCCAGTCAGCCAATCTTCACTCCATGCTAGTATCTTTCCTGTAATACCATGAGCTCTTATCTTGTTTAGCCTCATGTGCAGCACATTCTGAAAGGCCTTTTGAAAATCCACGAAACAACTTCCACTGACACTCCGTTATCTATCCTGCCTGTTAATTCCTCAAAGAATTCCAAAATATATCAGACAAGATTTCCCCTTGAGGAAACCATGCTGACTTTGGCCTATTTTATCATGTATATCCAAGTACCCCAAAACCTTGTCCTTAATAATGGACTCCAACATTTTTCCAACCACTGGATTCAAACTAATTAGCCTGTAATTTCCTCTCTTTTGCCCCTTCCCCTTCTGTGAAGTGACATTTGTGATTTTCCAGTCCTCCAGAACCACTCCAGAATCTAGTGATTCTTGAAAGATCACCACTAATGCCTCTACATTCTCTTCAGAACCCTGGTGTGTAGTTTATCTGGTCCAGGTGACTTATCTACCTTCAGTCCTTTCAGTTTCCTAAGCACCTTCTCCTTAGCATTAGAAACTACACTCACTTCTGTCCCTGACAATCTAGGAATTTCTGCTGTCTTGCAGGCAGTCAGCTGAAACTATGAATCTTAACGAATGCTGATAGGCAGATGGGTCCAACTCTCAGGGTCACCTTAATTGATGTCTGAATGTTAGATCACCTCCCAGCTTCTTACTTTACTCCCCTCCCTCCCCACACACACCTTCCCCCTCACCTATCACTTGCCAGCTTGTACTCCTTCCACTTTCCCCTCCTTCTTATTCTGGCTTCCTTTCCAGTCCTAATGAAGGGCCTTGGCCTGAAATGTTGACTGCCGATCAGAAAAGGTGCCCTTCATTCCCACTCATTGCCTGCTGCCAGTCAGCCAATCTTCTATCCATTCTAGTACATTTCCCATAATACCACGGACTCTTATCTTGCTAAGCAGCCTCGTGTGCAGCACCTTGTCAAGTGTCTTCTGAAAACCCATGTAAGCAACATCCACTAAATCTCCTTTGTCTACCCTGCCTGTTATCTCAAAGAATTGCAACAGATTTGTCAGGCAAGATTTCCTCTTGAGAAAACCATGGTGAATTTGGCCTAATTCATCGTGCCTCCAAGCACGCTCACATTTCTGGTATTCTACTAGTGTTTTCCAGAGTGAGGACTGATGCAAGATATTTAAGTTCATTCACCATTACTTTGTTCCCATTGCTATTTTCCCAGTGTCATTTTCCAGCAGTGTAATATCCACTCTTATCTATTTTACTCTTTATATAGCTGAAAAAAATCCTTTTCTATCCTCTTTTATATTTTTGGCTGGCTTTCCTTCATATTTCAGCTTTCTCTTTTACTGGCTCTTTTTAGTTGCCTTGTTAGTTTTTAGAAGCTCCCCAATTCTCTACCTGCCCATTAGTTTCTGTTTTATACCATAATCTTTTATTTTTATGTTATCTTTGACTGCCCTTGTCAGCCATGGTTGCTTCATCCTGCCTTTAGAATATCTCTTCATCTTTGGGATGTACCTTTCCTACTCCTTCTGTATTTCCCCCAGCAACACCACGCATTGCTGTTCTACCATCATCCCTGCTAGTGTCCCTTTCCAATCGACATTGGCCAGTTCATTGCTCATGCCTCTGCAATTCCCTTTACTCCACTGTAATACTGAAACATCTGACCTTATCCTATCAAACTACAGGGGTAATTCTATCATAGTATAATCTCATGTCCGCTAAGGATTCCTTTACCGTAAGCTTCCCAATCAAATCTGATACTTAACACCCAATCCAGAATTGCTGTTCCCCTAATGGGCTCAACCACAAGCTGCTCTAAAAAGCCATTTTTTAGGCATTCTACAAATTCCCTTTCTTGGAATCCAGCACCAACCTGATTTTCCCAATCTACCTGCATATTGAAATCCTCCATGATTATGGCAAAATTACTCTTTCTATCTGCCAATGTAATTTGTAGTCCACATCCTGGCTACTGTTTAGAGACTTGTATATTATGCCCATCAGGGTTTTTTTTAACCTTTACAATTTCTTAACTCTATCCATAAGGTTTCTACATCTTCTGATCCTATGTTGTCTCTTTCTATGGAATTGATTACATTTTTTGCTACAGACCCATGACTGCCTTTTGATACAATGTGAACCCTTGGATGTTAAGCTCTCAACTATGATCTCAGCCATGATTCAGGTGCCCGCAGCATCATACCTGCCAATCTGTAACTGCGCTACAAGATCATTTACCTCATTTCATATACTGCGTGCATTCAAATATAACACTTTCAGTCCTGTATTCATCATCCTTTTTGACTATGCCCTCGGTACACTTTAACTCATTCCACTGGCTGCAATCTTGCCCTAGCATCTGCCTGTCCTCGCTCACAGTCTCACTACACACTGCATCTGGTCGCATACCAAATGCCCCATTCTCAGCCCTATCGCTTCCATTCCCCTGCCAAATAAGTTTAAACTCTCCCCCACAGTTCTTAGCAAACCTGCCTGCAAGGATATTGATCCGCCTTAGGTTCAGGTGTAATCCGCCCTTTTTGATCAGGTCATAGGTTAGGTAGCATCAGGTAGCATCTATAGAAAAGAGAAAAATGGATGCTGCCTGGCCTGCTGAGTTCCTCCAGCATTTTGTGGGTGTTACTTTGGATTTCCAGCAGCTGCAGATTTTCTTGCAATTGGGATCTCTTCCAGGCAAGGTATTGTATGACCTGTCCAGAAATCTGAAACCCTGCACCCTGCACCAGTTCTTTAGCTTCCCATAGATCTGCCAAATAATCCTATTCTTACTCTCACTGGCAAGTGAGGCAGGAATCCAGAAAAAAAAACATCTTGATTAGGGCTCATCGTCACTTCTTTTATTTTTGTACTCCATGTCCCCATTTGTGCAGCTTGAGATCCTATGTATTTTCTCCTCTGTGGACTGTCTATATTTCATGCTGCCTCAGTAAAGCAGCCAACAGAATCAAAGACCTTATCCACCCTGAACACTTTCTTCTCTTCCTCAGAAAATACAAAAGCCTGACAGCATGTAGCATCAGGCTCAAGGACAGCTTCTATTCCACTGTATAAGACTGTTGAATGGTATGATAAATGGATTCTTGAAGTCACAATCCTGCTCTTTATGGCCTTGCAACTTGTTGTCGTCTTGTACTGCATTTTCTCAGTAACCAATACTTTATACTGCTTTAACTTGAATAACCTCAGTATACTAGTGTAATGAAATTATCTAATGAATGGCATGCAAAACAAAGTTTTGCACTGTACCAGTGACAATAATAAACCAATTTAATTGTCTCCTTTCTGCTGACAAGCACACGGAGGCTTATTCAATAGTCTGTTATGTATCAGAAATCTCTGTATGTGACTTACATTTTATGACCTCCAGCTACACCTTCTATTAAATACTTAATGAATTCAGCAAGGTTGATTAACATCCTCCCTTTCAAAATCTGTTTTTTTTTTATTTTGGTGCTTTATCTTATATATATTACATCATGGTTACATTTTTCCCAGGTCCTAGGCAACTTGAGTGTAATGAGACAGGATCTTTATAAATTATTCAAAAGATGTCCGTTTTATCAGAAAATGCAATCTTCATTTGGTAATGTGCCTGGGTAAGTGTAATGTAACACAGCTACATAATACTCTGAATATTGAGCAATTTAAAGCTTCTTTGCGTCGATGACACATGCAGTTTGAGTAAAACAAACATTCCTAACTCTTCATAACTATTTTGATATTTAATTGCAAAATCTAAAGCACACAGTTTTTTTCTTTTTCAAATATAATGAAATCAGCAAAAGCTGCATTAATTAAATGAGTATGTGCATACAATGAATTATAATCCGCTGAACTAAAGACATAAAACCCTAACAGTTAAATTACAACCTAAAGGACATCATCTGTTTTACTGTGGATTGCATTCCATCTGAAACACTGATTTTGGATGTCATTATAACACAGCTGATTTTTCATTGTGTTGAAGTTCAAAGTAAATTTTATTATCAAAGTACATTTATGTCATCATATACAGCCCTGAGATTCATTTTGCTGTGGGCACGTTAATAAATCTATAGAATAATAACTATGGCAGAATCAACGAAAGACCATCTAATTCTGGCCTCCAACCAGAATGCAAGACAACAAACTATGCAAATACCCAAAGGAAGAAATAATAATAAATAAATAAGAAATAAATATCAAGAACATGAGATGAAGAGTTCTTGAAAGTGAGTCCATTGGCTGCAGAAATATTTCAATGATGGGGCAAGTGAAGTTATCCTCTTTGATTCAAGAGCCTGATAGTTGAGGAGTAGTAACTGTTCCTGAACCTGATGTTGTAAGTTCTGAGGCTCTTGTACCTTCTTCCTGATTTTTGAATTTTTACAACGATGTTAACTTTTGTCTAAGGTAAACTATAAATTTAGAATCGACGTCCACAGATCCGTCAGATTTGTCACATTGGCTGTGACAAACTTCCGCCTTGATTTTATAGAACACTTTCACTTCACTAATAAATCTTGACATTATAATTGTCATATCGTTAACCTTTGCATGCATTTTGGTGATATATGCACTCTTCGATGCATTGAGATGAACAAGCTCTTACATTTTATTATCCATTCCTAAATTAGATAAGACACATTTTTTTCCTGCAGTAAATTCGCCATTCATCGTAGTGATAGAACATTATTCAAGGTACCTCTCATGACCTGCACGATGAAACCATTTAAATTATGTTACAGCATTCAAATCTCACATTTATAAGGCACATTTAAAATGTTAAAACATCTCACAGGAATATTATCAGACAAAATTTGATGTCAGGTAACAGGTACCTAAATTTAAGGAGAGAAGTTGTTATGGAGTAGTTTAAAGTGTGATGCAGTATTGGAAGAACAGAGAGATTTGACAAAGAAACTGAAGGGTGCAAATTAAGATATACACCCAAGTCAGGGAAAGGGGATTATGAAAGCTCAAGGGACTGCAATCCTGGGTAATGGAACTTGGAACAGAATGCCTATTTCAGCTGGTGAGTAAGGTGGATGGGATTAGGGCTGGAGGATGTTGCAGTGATACAAGGATGGGGTTATAGAAAAATGGATTGTTTTTATTGAACAATCATCAACCATTAGCACCTTCTTCTCAAGGAGCCTAAACGGCTGGTCATGACCTACTTCCCCTGTAGTTTGCAAGAGTCTTGAGGTGGATAAAGAAGCCAATGTGGCTTCAAAAATCTGAGCCACAAATAGGCCAGGTGAATTTATTGTGACAGGTGGTTGGCTAGTATGGGTGGTAGGGTACTCCTCCAAGCCCTTTACTGGGCTCCTACATTCCCCTAATCTGAGATGTTCCTTCTCCATTTTGAGTACTTAAAGGCCAACGATGAGCCAGTGAGGATCATCTTTGGATTTTTTTCTCTGTGATCCAGGATGGTGGAGTAAAATGCCTGTTATCTTGTCGGGAACCTGGTGTTAACATACAAACAATGCGGCCCGTTCATTCGAGCCAGGTGAGGGTAATGACAGCCTTGGTGCTGGGTTTGTTGTTCTGGGAGAAAAGGCTAATGTCGGGTGTGTGCATGCTCTCAAAGGATTTGGAGGGTCCCACGGAGATAGTGGCAGCTTTTCAATGATTTGAGTTGCTTTCTGATGGTAGTCTATGTTTCAGAAGATTGAGGAGGATTACGGATGATTACTATCCAGAAGATAATGAGCTTTGTATCAGGTTTGAGGCATTAAACTTTGAGCACTCTTTTCCTCAATTGTCATAGGACTGTGCTGTGGTGCTGAACATTGTGGTGATTTTCACCAACATCTGCCTTCTCTGAAAACTGGCCTCAATATGTAGAAAGTGGGTCTCTTCATAAAGCCTGGTCTCTAGTTTCCCTGCAACAGCATCAAATCCTTAAATTCAAAAGAGATTATGCAGATGCCAGAAATCCTGAGCAATGCGCACAAAATGCTCAATGAACTCAGCAGTTCAAGTAGCATTGAAGCCTATTCCTTTCCATAGATGCTGCCTGATTGGCAGAGTTTCTCCAGCATTTTGAGTCCATCAAAATCCAACTCTGTCAAGCCCATATGGTAGCTGGTGTACAATGGCTTACCTTCTTTAAAGAAGGTATAGTAAGGAATTTCCATTCCTTACTATGAATTTCAAGACCTGAAACATCAGGACGTTCATGGGTAGACACACCCCCAGCAGTGAACACCTTGGAGTTGTTCCACTACCAAGATCTAGGAGCTCAAGCACTGGGATTGCTATACCTTTAAACAACTCAGAGGGTAGCCGGAAAACTACCCATCATGAATTAGCACTGAAGAATCCTCTCAGATGAATGGCAAAATATTTTCTAGACAATGCAGCAAGTTCAGTTGCCTTGGTTTACTACTGCTTGATATACAAATAACTGGATGACTGAGATCCTTCATAGACATTCCTTTTTGGATATATAAAGAGTAAAAGAGCATCAAGAGTGGATGTTGAACCCCCAGAAAATAATGCTGGAGCAATAATAATGGGGGACAAAGAAATAATGCATGAACTCAATAAGTATTTTGCCTTGGTCCTCACTGTGGAAGACATTAGAAGTTCACCAGAAGTTCTGGAGTGTGAGAAGACAGAAGTGAGTGTCGTAAGTAGATAAGCCACCTGGACCAGATGGACTACATTCCATTGTAGAGGCGTTAGTAGTGATCGTTCAAGAATCACTAGGTTTGGTATTGTTCTGGAGGACTGGAAAATTGAAAATGTCACTCCACTCTTTAAGAAGGGAAGAAGGCAGAAAAAAGAAAATTACAGGCCAGTTGGCCTGAATTCAGTGGTCAGGAAGATGTTGGAGTCCATTATTAAGGATGAGGTTTTGGGGTACTTGGAGGCACGTGATAAAATAAGCCAAAGTTAGTATGGTTTCCTTAAGGCAGGGGTGTCAAACTCATTTTAGGTCACGGGCCGGATTGAGCAAAATGCAGCTTCATGCGGGACGGATCAGTCGGACGCGTGCGAACGCAGCTTTCGTTGCCTCTGTTTTTTCAGCCTGCTCTCATGTGTCTCAGTCTCTGCTATAACTACAAAGTGTTTCACTTTACAAATTCCGTTTCTTATGAAGAAGACTGCCGAGCAAGACTGCCGAATAAACACTAAAAACCCTGAAAACCTGGTACCTGAATAAACTCAGCATTAGCCATATCATACGCCATAGGCACTTCGATTACTGGGGCCAGCTTTAATAGTAATTAGATATTATCTCGCGGGCCAAAGATAATTCCACCGCGGGCTGGATTTGGCCCGTGGGCCTTGAGTTTGGCATATATGCCTTAAGGGGAATTCTTTGAGGAAGTAATAGGCAGGATAGATGCTTATTTGGATTTTCAGAAGGCCTTTGTCAAGTTGCTGCACATAAGGATGCTTAACAAGGTAAAAGCCCATGGTGTTACATGAAAGATACTAGCATGGGTAGAAAATTGGCTCACTGGCAGGAAGCAATGACTGGGAATAAAGGGATTCTGGTTGGCTGCCAGTGACTAATGATGTTCCACAGAGGTTGGTATTGGGACTGTTTCTTTTCACATTATATGTTAATGATTTAAATGACAGAATTGATAGCTTTGTGGCCATGTTTGCGGATGATACTAAGATAGGTGGAGGAGCAGTACTGCTGATGAGGCAGGGAGACTGCAGAAGGACTTAGACAGATTAGAAGTATAGGCAAAGAAGTGGCAGATGGAACACGGTGCAGGGAAGTGTATGGTCATGCACTTTTCTAAAAGGAATAAAGGCAGGACTACTTTCTAAATTGGGAGAAAATTCAAAACTTGGAGGTGCAAAGGGACTTGGGAATCTTTGTGCTGTACACACTAAAAGATCATTTTCAGGCTGAAGCGTTGGTAGGGAAGGCAAAGTGGAACATCAGCATTCATTTCGAGAGGATGAGAATATACTGTAAAAGCAAGGATATAATGAAGAAGGTTTATAAGGCGTTGGTCAGACTGCACATTGAGTATTGTGAGCAGTTTAGAGCCTTTATCTAAGAAAAGATATGCTGGCATTGGAGGGTGATGAGAATGATCCTGGGAATGAAAGATTTAACGCTTGATGAACGTTAAATGGCTCTGGATCTGTACTTGTTGGAGATCAGAAGAACGTGGGGCGATATCTCATTGAAACCTATTGACTATTGGGTTTTTTCCGGTGATGTCATCATCAAGAATGGCAGCTTAAGTCACTAGCTCCTCCGGAAAAACGCATAACAAGCCCCATTAAGCCCCATTGATCCGTCAAATATAATATTTTTCAAAAAATATTTGAACTGAAAAGAGGAGCAAGAATGGGGAGAAGAAATGGAAATTTAAAAAGTGACACTGCAGAGCCTGCATCCAAGAGGAGTGCAGCGAGCGGCTCTCCGACCCGACTGCATGCTAGCGAGGCAGCAGCTGCGTTAGTTCCAAAACCTACCCAGGATAGAAAGCCACACTCAATAATAATTAAATTCCTTCGGTACAGCACCAATGCGGAGATTCTATGAAGGGCCTGGGGTAAGAAGAGAGTGTTTTTAGAGGATAAATTAATATATTTTGACAAAGATTTCCACCCCCCCCCCGTGGTCCTCCAGAAATGCAAAGAATACTCCGAAGTAAAGCGAGTATTAAAGCAAAATAAGATTAGATTTCAAACTCCATACCCTGCTAAACTTCAAGTGTTTTATGACGACGGGACGGGGTTGTACCAGACAGTGGAAGAGGCGACTACAGACATGAAGGCCAGAGGGTTGCCTGTCAGCGTGACCAAAACGAAGGAAGGCCTGGCTGAGGAATTGTCCCGCTCGGCTTGGGAAATAGTGCGAGAAACGAGAAGGCAGGAGATGGGAGGAGGCTGAGAGAAACATATCAGGAAGAGACCAGGAGTTTCCCAAAGACAGTCCTCACCCCCTTCAGAAGAGCCATAAGGTTTGGCTAACTTTAAAAATGTTGAGAAGCTAAACAGAAGCAAAAGTACATGGTGATATACCTATCTCAAGAAATACTTATTATAATGTGGATTTTATATTACTTAGTTGTTATTCTTTATTCACTCACTTACTCCTTTTTCCCCACCAAAATGAAAATATCTATATATGTGTGTAATGTGTGTGTGTGTGTGTATATACATATATATATATATATATATAGGAGGAGTACACAGGGAAATCTTTTCTGTGTAATGGATTTGTTCACTGACTTTTATGAATACTGCAATGGGGGCCCTCAACTCACAAGTAGGAGGGGTTATCCCCCACAGCTAGACACTTCCTCTAGCTCAACGCAGGGTCATTTATTAGAGACCTCAGCCTTGGAATCACATGTTCGTTGCCATTTTTGTTATTATTTGAGTTTCTTGGTTCTTACTTGTTCAGGGGGTAGATCGATTAAGTTTTATTCTAATTTCAATGATACATTGACAGATAAATACAGATGGCTAAGGACAAGGTAAAATTCATTTCTTTTAATGTAAATGGACTATTAAATCCAATCAAACGTAAGAGAATTTTATCCAAAATGAAAAAAGTACAAGCCCATGTAGTATATTTACAGGAAACTCATTTAAGTGATAATGAGCATAAAAAACTAAAGAGAATAGGCTTCACTAATTTGTTTTTCTCCTCATATAAATCAGGACATAGGAGAGGAGTTGCTATTCTTATCTCAAGTAAGCTAGATTTTGAAAAACTATTCGAAATGGGAGATAAAGAAGGCAGATATATTCTGGCAAGGGGGAATATAGATGGCAATTCAGTTACTCGATTGAATATATACGCACCCCCGGGAAGTGATATTGGTTTCTTTCAGAAAATTACTGATATGGTAATGGAAACAGAAGGTTTCCTGATATGTGGGGGGAACTTAAATTTACAATTACAACCAAATTTAGACTCTTCCAATAGAAAAAGCTATGAAACAAAATATTTATATAAGAAAGTTAATACACTTTTTGAGGATGTTGGTTTAATTGATATATGGAGGGAACTTTTCCCTGACAGAAGGGATTACACTCATTATTCTGCTCCACATTCTGTATATACAAGAATAGACTATTTCATAACATTTGGAAAAGACAAAGACAAAATAAACACCTGTGGAATTGGGACAATAGATGTAAGTGACCATGCAACTAGATATTTATCTGTTGATTTTGACCTACAACCAAAGAATACTATTTGGAAACTAAATTCAAGTCTACTCAATGATCCATACTTTAAGGAACAAATTAATGATAATGGAGAGGTTTCACCTCCCATTTTATGGGATACTCTGAAGGCAGTCTTAAGAGGGAAAATTATAGTGATATCTTCATAAAAGAAAAAATAAGGAATAAAACATTAGAGGAATTACAAATAGGCTGAAGGAACTAGAGAAAAAACACAAATTGAATTTGGCTCAGGATACATTAGGGGAAATTAAAAGAATTAGGAATGAAATAAATAATTTGGCTACACAAGAAATCAGGAAAAACTTAATGTTTTTGAAACAGAGACGTTATGAAAGTAGATCGAAATCTATGAAAATACTGGTGTGGAAACTGAAAAAAAAGATAGCAGAAAATACAATTCATAGAATTAGGGACCCAAGAATGAAAGTGATAAAAAATAAGCTAAGTGAAATTCAAGAAGCTTTTGAAGTGTTTTACAAAACGCTATATTCCAAAGTTCCAGGGGGAAGCATAACCCAAATTGACACCTTCTTGAATTCTCTAGAGTTACCCACTTTAAGCGAAGAACAAAATAGAAGGATGACTGCTAACATAACTGAAGTTGAATTAAAAGCTGCAATTAGTAGGCTTAAATTAAGCAAGTCACCAGAATGAGATGGGTATATGGCAGAATGGTACAAAGAATTTAAAAAATGAGTTAATTCCTGTTTTACTCCTCACACTGAACTGGGCTCTAAAAAAGGCACAAATGCCACCCAATTGGAAGGAAGTGATAATCTCAACTATACCAAAAGAAGGCAAGGAGAAAATGGAATGCAGGTCATTTAGACCAATATCCGTTCTTAATGTAGATTATAGGTTATTTACCTCTATCATGGCCAAACAATTAGAGGAGTTTCTACTCCTAATGATATGTAATGATCAGACAGATTTTATATGACAATGCCAGACTCAAGACAATATACGAAGGACACTTCACATTATGGATCATATACAAAAAAATAAAATCGAAGCAATAGTGATAAGCGTGGATGCTGTAAAAGCATTTGATTCAGTTAATTGGAATTTTCTTTACAGAGTTTTACATTGATTTGGTTTCCAAGACACAATTATTAAAACTATACAGACACTATATGACAATCCTACTGCTAGGATTAAAATCAATGGATATTTATCAAATAGTCTTACCCTAGAAAGGGGCATGAGACAGGGTTGTGCATGGTCACCATTACTCTTCGCGTTATATCTGGAACCATTAGCTGAATACATTAGACAAAATGAAGATATCAGGGGAATTACTATTAAAGGTACAGAGCATAAATTGGCTTGTTATGCGGATGACATTTTAATCTATCTAGGGCAACCAACTTACTCTTTACCTAAATTGATGCAATCCTTTGAATAATATGGTTAATTATCAGGATACAAGATCAACATAGATAAAACCCAATTACTTTCATATTACTATAGCCCACCAAGAGAAATTGAAAGTCGATAATCCTGGGCATGGCACACAGAGTTTTTCAAATATTTGGGCATCATTATGCCAAAAGATTTGGCAAAATTATCAGCCTTTATATAAAAAAATTAAGGAAGATGTGGCAAGATGGAACCTGATTCCTTTTTTCAGTCTCAGTTCAAGGATTGAGTCTATTAAAATGAATATACTGCCCAGACTGTTATATCTCTTTCAGATCCTACCAATAGAGATTAATCAAAATCAATTCAATGAATGGAACAAGATGCTATCAAGGTATATTTGGCAGGGTAAAAGGCCTCAAAACTTTGCAATTAACAAAGGAAAAGGGGGGATGGGGCTTGCCTTCTCTTAGAGATTATTATTTTGCAGCACAGTTGAGAGCTGTGATATGTTGGTGCAACCCATCATATGACGCTCAATGGAAAAACATTGAGGAGCGGGTACTTCCTATCCCCATATAAGCAATTTTGGCTGATAACAACCTGCAAAGGTACATAAATACTATTGATAACCCATGGGTGAAGTTTCTTAAAATATGGAAAACTACTATAAAAGAATATAATCTAGAGGGAGATATTGCAATTCTTAAATGGTGTGCATATGACTCTGATTTTACACCAAATAAATTGGATGCTAGATTTAAGGACTGGGCAGCTAAAGGAATAACAGTCTTTGCAACATAATGAAAGAAGGAACACTGTTCAGTTTTGAAATGCTTAAAGAGAAACACTTATTAGAAAAACAAGATTTTTATTGGTATTTACAGATGCGACAATATGTTAATAAGACGCTTAAAAATGTAACCAAGGCAAATACATGCTTGATAGAGCTCTTTAGAAAAGCATATAATTCAGATAATGGTAGTAAAATCATTTCAAGCATGTATAAGGGGTTGTCAAATCTTAAAACACATTTGACTTCATACATTAAGACAAAATGGGAGAAGGAGGGAGGGATAATTATATCTGAGGAAGAATGGACAACAATATGGAGATATCAATGGAAGTGTACCAATTCACAGAAATGGAGGGAGTTTGGATGGAAAAACTTGATAAGATATTTTATTACACCCTCTCGGAAATCCCATTATGATAGTAACCTCCCTGTTTGCTGGAGAAATTGTGGAAATCAAAATGCAAATCATTATCATATTTTTTGGGACTGCCCTGTTATCAAAAACTATTGGAGGGGGATACACAATGCCCTACAAGATATCTTTAAATGTGAAATACCCTTGGAGAGTAAGACCATATATTTTGGATATATACCTCAAGAATGGTTGAAAAGAGATAAATATTTAATGAATATGCTGTTGGTGGCTGGTTAAAAGACTCTTACTAGGAAATGGTTATCACAGGAGAGCCCAACTTTAAATACATGGATGGAAATTACAATGGACATTTACAAAATGGAGAAGATAACAGCATCTGTTAATCATAAGCTGGAACAATTTGATTCATACTGGGAAAAATGGTTTAACTGCATAATGCCTCATAGGCCTGATTTTATTCTCACAAATCAATGAATCTGTTGTTAAAAAAAGATCACTCTCTACTTGTACATAGTTCTTTCATTTTGCTTGTTTTTTTCTTTCCACTCTTTTCTATAAGTGTGTACCCCAGATAAATACTTTGTGGAGATTTTGTGATATATATGACTATGTCTGAAATACATCTTATGGAAATGTTTGTTTGATGAGCTTCAATAAAAAAAATTACAAAAAGAAACCTATTGACTATTGAAAGGACAAGATGGAGTGGATGTGAAAGGGTGTGTTTCTTATGTTGGGGAGACTAGTACTAGAGGGCACAGCTTCAGAATAGGGGGACACCCCTTTAAAACAGAGATGAGGAATTTCTGTAGCCAGACGGTGGTAAGTATGTGGAATTCATGGCCACAGACAGCTATGGAGGCCAAATCATTGGGTATATTTAAAGTATATTGGGTATATGACACGGCCATAGTGGGGTGTGTCAGGAATGGACAGGAGGAGGAGTATAGGAAACTGATACAGGACTTTGTGATATGGTGCAACTCAAACTACCTGCGTCTCAATATCACCAAGACCAAGGTGATGGTGGTGGACTTTAGGAGATCTAGGCCTCATATGGAGCCAGTGATCATTAATGGAGAATGTGTGGAGCAGGTTAAGACCTACAAGTATCTGGGAGTACAGTTAGACGAGAAGCTAGACTGAACTGCCAACACAGATGCCTTGTGCAGGAAGGCACAGAGTCGACTGTACTTCCTTAGAAGGTTGGCGTCATTCAATGTCTGTAGTGAGATGCTGAAGATGTTCTATAGGTCAGTTGTGGAGAGTGCCCTCTTCTTTGTGGTGGCGTGTTGGGGAGGCAGCATTAAGAAGAGGGACGCCTCACGTCTTAATAAGCTGGTAAGGAAGGCGGGCTCTGTCGTGGGCAAAGTACTGGAGAGTATAACATCGGTAGCTGAGCGAAGGACGCTGAGTAGGCTACGGTCAATTATGGAAAACCCTGAACATCCTCTACATAGCACCATCCAGAGACAGAGAAGCAGTTTCAGCGACAGGTTGCTATCGATGCAATGCTCCTCAGACAGGATGAAGAGGTCAATACTCCCTAATGCCATTAGGCTTTACAATTCAACCGCCAGGAGTAAGATATGTTAAAGTGCCGGGTTGATTGTATTTAATGTATTTAAGTAAACTACTTAAGAACTTTTTAAAAGCTATTATTAATGCTTTTTGAGATAGTGATTTAGATGCATATCATATTTTTACTGAGTTAAGTATTGTATGTAATTAGTTTTGCTACAACAAGTGTATGGGACATTGGAAAAAATGTTGAATTTCCCCATGGGGATGAATAAAGTATCTATCTATCTATCTATCTATCTATCAATAGTTGATTGGTTCTTGATTAGTAGGCGCATCAAAGGTAATGGTGAAAGGACAGGAGAATGGGGTTGAGAGGGATAATAAATCACACGTGATGGAATGGCAGAGCAGATTCAATGGGCTGAATGGCTCCTTTGTTTTTTGATCTTATAGAACACTACAGCAGGCCATTCAGCCCATCTAGTCTGTGCCTAAGTGTTATTCTGCCTAGTCCCATTGACCTGCTCCTGAATCACAGCCCTCCCATCCATGTACCCATCTAAACTTCTCTGAAATCTTTCTATCAAATCTGAATCCACTACTTGCTCTGGCAGATTGTTGCATGCTTGCACCACCACATGGCGGCCCCCTCAGGTTCCCCTCTCACCTTTAACCCATGATGTCCAGTTCTAGTCTCACCCAACCGCAATGGAAAGAGCCTGCTTGTATTTACGCTGTTTATACTTCTCATAACATTGTATTCCTCTATCAAATCTCCCTCATGCTCCAGGGAATGAAGTCCTAATTGAACCAATCTTTCCCCTGTAACACAGGTTCTCAAGTCCTTGTAAGTTTCTCTGTACTATTTCAATCTCATTGATACCTTCCCTGTTCTGCATACAATACTCCAAATTTGACCTCATCAACATCTTATACAATTTTGACAAAACATCCCAAATCCTGTACTCAATGCTCTGATTTATGAAGGCCAATGTGCCAGAAGTTCTCTTTACAAACCTATCTAACTTCGATGCCACTTTCAAGGAATTATGGATCTGCCTTTCTAGATTCCACTGCACTCTGCAGTGCCCCGCCATTTGCTGTTTAAACCTATGGAACACTCACTGGGGTTGCTTTTGTCCTGAAGAATGAGAACTTCTGACGTTTCACTGACTTTCCATAGAATAACCAAATGTCTTCTGTCTCTGGGAACCAGCATGCAACAGTTTTCAGTATATATGTTCCAACCCTTGAAGAAAAGTCGAAGCCAAGAAGGATTGCTACTCCAACATTGAGGAAATTCTTGCCAATTTCCGAGAAAAAGACATTCTAATCTGAGCTACTTCAATGCCAAGACTCAAACCCCTGGAAAGGGGAAATTAAGCAGGAAATACTAGAGAAAGCCAGCTCTAATGAAATCACCACCAATACAAAAAAATGACAAGACAATTTGTAGCTCAGTTTGAAAAGTAGAAAAAAGTCTTTTCTCAATAATAGATTCACTGGAGGTTCATACATTCAGATTCAGATTCAGTTTATTGTCATTTATAAACCACAAATACAATGCAGTTAAAAAATGAGACAACATTCTCCGGAATGATATCACGAAAAAGCACAAAACAGACCACACAAGAAAAACCACATAATGTTTGGTAATCCCCAATCCAGAGTCCAGAGAGGCTGCTGCGTATCGATATCGTGCTACCAACCGTCTTAGTACGTTCCCCGGAAAGGAACTACAAACCCATCAGACAAAACTAAAGCTACAAGACATACACAAAACCACATAGTTATATATAGTTATAGTTAACATATAATTTCAACAATGCATACAATACCCTAATTGATAAAAGACTAAATGATACAGACCACATAATTATAACACATAGTTTCAACAGCGCAAAGCAATATCGTAATCTGATAAAGAGCAGTCCATGGCATGGTTTACAAGAGAGTCTCAAAGTCCCGACAGCCCATCATCTCACGCAGACGGTAGAAGGAAGAAAAACTCTTCCTGCCATGAACCTCCAGCACCGCAGCTTGCCGATACAGCACTCTGGGACCCCCGACCACAACCAAATCCGAGTCCGTCCGAAAACTTCGAGCCTCCGGCCAGCCCTCCGACACCGAGCACCGAGCACCATCTCTGCCGAGCGCTTCGACCCCAGCACCGGCCGCCAAGCAACAGGCAAAGCCGAAGATTCGGGGCCTTCCTTAAACTATTATTTGCATGTATGAGATCCAATTAAGGTAAATGTGAAAGACTTAATATTAATGCTAATGAACACTGAGCTGAACTGAAATACGCCTTTTGATTTTGTGTTTTAGATCCTGTGTTTTTCTCATTTTTTGTTGCTGTTTGCGCAATTTGGTTTTTTTTGCATGTGGGGGTGTTGATTTTATTTTCTTTGAACGGGTTCCATTGTTCTTTGTTTCACGACTGTCTGTGGGGAAGACAAATTTCAGGGTTGTACACTGCATACATACTTTGATAATAAACATACTTTGACTAATGCCAGCACACTATTGATCAGTGACATGCTTTGAGAACATTGTTGTTAAACTATGATGAAACACAAGAAATAAGCTGCCAATTAAGAGCAGTCTGGATCAGATTTGATTTGGGGATGTTAATCTTACAGGACAAATCATTTTAGACAGTGATTTAAGAGTGGAGGCCTATCTATTTAAAGGTGGCATATCAACAAGAAAAACTATTGACTTATTGTAAATCAGATTAATGTACCTGTAACAAATATAAGTCTGTTTTACCTGGTAATTCTTGAAGTTTGCTAAGCAATGAATTAAAATATTTAAGAGTCAATATTTTGGACTGAGGCCCTTTATCAGGTCCTGATGGAGGGGTTTAGCATGAAATGTCAATTCTTTATTCCTTTCCATAGATACTGCCTGACCTGCTGAGATACTCCAGCATTTTGTGTGTGTGTTACTTTAGATTTCCAGCAGAGTCTCTTGAGTTTATTAAAATATTTAATCCATTGAAAGAGACCTACGACTCTGATGCCATCCCTCACCATGCGGGGGAGTACCGGTTTTCCTGTTATCATCAAAGGCTGACAGTGAATGAAGAGGCAGAGATTAAATTAAGCGGTCTATACCAAAGAAAGACCAAACATTATGCTTGAGCAATGTGGTTATCTCAACAGAAGCTATGGAGTGGATAACAAGATAGAATTTGCTCACTCCTAAACTATAAAGTCAGTGCTGGTAACAAACATTGGACATTTTGTCCCGATTTCTTACGGCTCTATTCCAGATGATCAAAACTCTGTGTGAGAAGGACGAATTCAAGATTTGCTGGTCTAATCTGTAAAGGGCTAACGCATGGTTCACGCACCTTGTTCTATAATTAATATGATAAATATCTACATCTAGTTATCTATGCCGCAGAGTTTTAAAATTATTATATTGCACGTTTATGGGACATAAAACTGGTCAAATATGCAATATAATTATTTTCAATCCAATCACAAAAAGCAAAGAAAAAATCTAAATGTGCAAAATCTTAAAAAATAGGAATGCTAAAATACTCGTTAGGTTAGGTGGCAACTGGACCTCTCTCCATAGATGCTGACTGACCTGCGCAGTTATTTCCAGCATTTCCTGTTTTTGTTTTTAGTTACAAACAAATGTTGCAAGAATAACAAATATTTTGCACTTGGCCATAGGCCCAAAAACATATTGTAGTTATATTCTCATTATCCAAGATAATGCAGTTCCTTTTTAATCTAAACCTCCCTAATGAGCAATTTTCTTTGATGTGCTTGAAGCTAACACAGTAACATTAACTTATGCGTCAAGCTTGGATGAGACAAGGGACAACTAAAAGAAATGTAAACAGTCCATCATTAATTGTCATCAAAATTGTGCTATAATATTGAAGGGCAAATGATAAATATCAGATGTATCAGTCCAAACCTCATCATACTCCACAAATACATTAATTGAAGCATATAATATTAAAAATGATTGCAGGTGCAGTTATCAGATATTCTGCCTACTGTGACATTTACCCTGAGGGTGTCTTCAGCATTCAAATGCACAATCAAAAGGAGCTTGGAGGATTACTAAAATGTTCATTTCATTATGGTGCTCGTATTGGTTGTCAATTACCAACTCAACAGTCAAGGTGACTACCACTGGACCTAGTGCTAACCTGATTTTGCTTCAGTGATTCACCCTCAGCAAGGGGCTGGGCGTTACTCCCCCAGGTGTGTGTGTGTGTGTGTGTGTGTGTGTGTGTGTGTGTGTGTGTGTGTGTGTGTGTGTGTGTGTGTGTGTGTGTGTGTGTGTGTGTGTAATGGGGTTGGGGGTGTGATGAGGTGGTGTGTGTCCAGGTGGTGCGATGGGGTTGGGACCGTGGCTGAAACTTTGGTCAGAAATGGGTCCGGGTGCACAGCTGAGATCCAAACCAGATACATGATCAGCATTGGGGCCTGGTGTGATAATGGGAGCTCAGAACTGACAACAACGAAGAGAGTGGGTAGGTTTGACTGCGGCTGAGAATTGCGGGAGGGTGGGTGATTATATGTCCATCCTTTTAACCCTGGTAGCGGGAAAGCCCTTCAGAGAATAGTCAGGAGAAACGTTGATGAACACATGGAGAAACTAGAGCTGTTAAAGGCAAATAATGTTTGACTAACACAAATTATTTGTGATGAGTTAATAAAGAACGTTGATGAAGGGGTTGTAGTAGATACTGTCTACATGGATCTCCACGGGTGTTTGTGAAAGTCGCACTCAGGAGTCTGCATAATGAACAAAGACATGAATGTAGCAAGACTGTAGAGCTTTGAAATAATCCTATTAGTTGTTGGCCTAATAACTTACTGCAATTTAGACCTTATTACATCTGCTTGCATACCATAACCTGAAGCTACAGTGGCAAGCTATATGTGTGGGAAAAGCTCCTGGCTTGTTGTGATACACTGCTGATCAAACCAAATGACTGAGGTGCTGGTAATGAGAGAGTGAATAATTTTCCAGACAGATTATGGTGGAGTGCAAAGTGTTGCTAATGGCCATCTGCACTTCAAGAATGCTCAATTTTGGTCATTCTGAATCTATAGCATTTGGAACAACAGAACACAAAGTAGAGTGACAAATCGTAAGCTCAAGAGATTCTGCAGATGCCGGAAATCCAGAGTATCAGACACAAAATGGAGGAAGAACTCAGCAGGTCAGGCAGCATCTGTGGAGAGGAGCAAATAGCATAAAATGCTGGAGGAACTCAGCAGGCCAGACAGCATCTACAGAAATGAATAAACAGTCAATGTTTTGGGCTGAGACCCTTCATTAGGACTGGAAAGGGAGAGGAGAAGTCAGAATTAGAGGGTGGGGGAGTGGAGGAAGAAGTACAAGGTGCAAGGAGTCGGAGGGTCACAGAGATCACAGAGGGGGAGCAGTGAGAAAGGGTTTCACTGAACTCCGGCCGAAGGGAAGATTAAACTTCTACAGGGTAGGCATCGCTTGAAGAGACTTCACTCTCGGCTCGAAATGTCAACTATTCATTCACTTCCATGGATGCTGCCTGACCTGCTGAGTTCCTCCAGTAGTTTGTATGTGTTGCTTTGGATTTCCAGCATCTGCAGACTTCCCCGTGTTTGTGATCTGTGGAGAGGAATAAAGTGTCCAACTTTCCGGCCAAGACCCTTCAATGGGACATCAAGAGCAAAGTCTGGGGGATTAGATGGGTCGATTAGTGATATTAATGACCCAAATGGTCCAATTATATTCAAGAGTAAGGATAATACATTTATAATTCCAGATTTATTCACTGAATTTAAATTACCCAGCTACAGTGGAGGGATTTGAAATTTAAACCCCAAATCAAATAACCACTGTATCATTAGCCTTAAAAATGCCATTTGTGTAGCAGCTGTGGTCTACACGTTGAATATAAAAATTGATGAAGGCGGGGAGGGAAGGCAATTCCGGGTGAAGTAGGGAATGCGGAGAACCAAAGTAATGCAGTATTTAGAGGTTTTCTGCTAATCTCCCAGTGCACTCTATCCTGTTCAAAAATAGTAATTTTAGTACATTACACACACAATCTGTTGACAAGTGCTCTCAATTAAGCCTTGTTTTGTGTGATTATTTTAGGATGGTTATTACTGGTTTTAATACGTTATTCTTCTCTCTGCTCTTTTAATTCTTTTAATTAAAGGCGATGCAAGGTAAGAGAGAATAAATTCAGGTCTACGAGGAAATAGGAAGGATGGGAAAGGGTCTGCTGAAATTGCTCTATTGGGGGCTGACATGGAACTGATGGGCCAAATGGCCAAATGGTCTCCAGTATTGTACAGTAAACCATCGTTTATCTCATATTTACACACCTGGAATTCTTGTGCACCAGTAACATTCTCTAAGTATGTTCAGCAATTTCATAAACTTTTTTTCAGAAGTATAAGTCTGAATTTGGTGCACTGGGTTCTGACGCAATTTTGTTCACCTGCTGTCTCATAATCAGTCAGCACGATAACGCACATCGTGCTGTCCAATATGCATTAACACTATGGAAGAAGGGACTAAGAGTAGCTTAATCTAAGTTTTCTGCTGTCACTAAATTGAGTGGTAAAGCAAATTGTGCAGAGAATCTGCAGAGAGATGCAGACTGGGTAAGTGAGTGAGCAAGAGTCTGGTAGACTCAATATGCTGAGAAATACAAGGCCATTAAAAGGAAAAATGGAAGATGAGATTACTGTTTAAAAGGTTGAAGACTGCAGCATGCTGTCACAAAGAGGGACTTGAGAGTGCTTGTGCATGAATTACAAAAGGTGCAACAGGCTATCAAAAAGACAAATGGAATGCTGGCCTTCATTGTTAGATAGATGGAAGTTAAGAGCAGGGAGCTTATGCTGCATCTGGTGGGGCTGCACCTGTAGTACTGTGTACAATTGCAGCCTCCTTTCCTGTGGAATGAGATACTGTCTTTAGAGGCAATGTAGAGGAGGTTCACCAGGTTGATTCCAAAGATGAGGGGCTTAGCCTATGAGGAGAGGCTGAGTTGTCAGGGATTGTACTTGCTGGAATTCAGAAGAATGAGAGGGAATCTTACAGAAACATAGACAACAATGAATGTGATAGACAGGATAGAAGCAGGAAAGTTGTTTCCACTGGTAAGCGAGACCAGAACTATGGGACATAGTCTCAAGATTCAGGGGAATAGAGTTAGGGTGGAGATGAGAAGAAACTACTTTTCCCAGAGAGTAGTAAATCTGTGAAATCCTCTGCCTGGAAAAGCAGTACAGTTTACCTCAATAGATATATTTCAGACACAGATAGATTTTTAAATAACAGGGCACTTAAGAGTTATGGAGAAAAGGCAGGTAGGTTGAGCTGAGACCATGGCCAGATCATCCATGATCTTATTGAACGGCAGAGCAGTCTCCTGCTCCTGCTCGAACTCCTTGTGTTCTTATGTCTCCTGTCACCTACGGCACATCAGCTCATTCAAGTGAAGGCTGGTTCCAACTGTGTTTCATTAACGATGCTGTACTTGTCCCCACTATCCACTACATCAGTCAAGAGTCATCTTGGCAAAGTATGAAGGAGAAATGTATTCTAACGTTTGAACAGGCAATTTGACATATAGAGTTAAATCATGTTGGTTTAAACAATTGACTAGCCCAGGCTAGGCTATGTATAAAGATCCATGCATACTTCAAATGTTATCTGAAATAAGTGTGAAAAGACATTATTAGTTCACTTACAGGGTAGTGCCATTTTAAGCTGAGAAGCAGCGACATCCTCTTTGAAGGTTTGACACTTCATGCAATGGTGAGTACAGTCAATCATTTGTTTTATTTCTCTGCTGTATTTTAAATTAATTCTGTTCAGTGTTAAAAAGTAGAATTGCAGTGTAAAAGGAAAGATGATAAAGTTTGACTGTTTATTGAAAGATTTATGTGTGCAGTCCTGCTGTGTGCTTTACAATAGCCTGTTTTAAGTCATTCTGAAGCAACTGTCATATTCATTCATGCAGCCAGCATTCCCTATTCCCCGTGGATACTGTATGGCTGAAAGCATCCTGTAGAAAGGAAGGAAATGTTTATTGGTGATGCTTTGATAACCTGCAATGGTAATCTCTAGTCATCTTCTATCTTTACTTTTTAGGAGGAAAACAATTATCCTGCATTATTTCCGTCAATCGCCTCCTTACCTCAGACCAACTCCCCCCCTTACCTGCATTTCTGTCCCTCCCCGCAGTCACCTAGATTCACCTATCAACTCTTGCTCCACCTCTGCCCCATGCCCCCCAGTGTTTTACACTGGCTTTCCCCTCTCTTTCCAGTTCTGATGAAGGGTTTTGACCTGAAATGTCAACCGTACATTTCCCTCCATAGCTGGCGCGTGACTTGAGTTCTTCCAGGGCCTTAGTGCATTAGTCCAGATTTCGAGCTCCTGCAGTCTCTTGTCTCCCCTACATACTCCTGCTGGTCTGAGTCATGTTAACTTGTATCTAACTATCTATTAAATGAGCAGCTGTTCCACTATGAAGCAGTATTACATAGAAAGACAGTGCTGCAGAGCATACCAAGAACATTCCTCTCTTCTCTGTTAAGTTTAATGTTTTGCTTTCTTCTGCTAAGATCAGCAAGTAAGGGTAAAAATCGGATATCTAAGGATCATGTATGGGGCATCACAGTAGCATTGGCGGTCAGCCCAAAACTAACATGGCTTGGGGCATCAGAGTTAGGACTTCAATTCCGGCACCGTCTGTAAGGAGTCTGCATGCTCTCCCGAGACTGGCTTTCCTCCAGCTTCCTCCCACAGTCCCAAGGCATACGGGTTCATCGGTTAATAGGTCATTGTAAATTGTCCTGTGATTAGGCTAGCATTAAAAAGGTGGGATGATGGGCCACTTGGCTCTTTGGGTCAGAAGGGCCTGTTCCATGCGGTATCTCTAAAAAAAAAATCAGAGAGCATATCTTAAAAGTAAAGATTACCAATAAAAACTCATGCAAGTATCCAAGCTGGCTCTGCAGTGTGGATCTGTGGGGTGTATGTATGACTGTTTCTGGAGCTTTGCTGTGTGCGATGGAAGCTGGGAAGCGCTGGAAATAGTCAACAAGACACATCGCATTTCTGTATAGTACCACCATATAATGCTGCACTGGAACTGAAAAGTGTTAAAAAAAATTACAAGTTTTAAACTACAGGGTGAGGAGTGGGCAGGGATCTGTAATAACAGCTTAGAAAAATAGAGGACTATGTGGTAGGGTAATTCTAGGCAGTTTCTAGAGTAGGTTACCTGGTCAGCACAACTTTGTGGGCCGAAGGGCCTGTAATGTAACGTAGATATCGATGTTCTGTGTGACAAGCAGAGGTGATGCCAGTTGAGCAGCTGATGAAGGCTTCTTAATTTCAGCTGATCAGTCCAGAGAAAATGGAGGACATGAATGAACTTAAGAGAGAGAGAACTTAAAAGAAAACTGGAAAACTGAAATATAACAGAAAAATGTATAAACACTCAGTGGACCAGACAGCTTCTGTGGAGAGAGGAAAAACAGAGTTAATGTTGCAGGCTGATGTCCTAGCATTGGGATGCTGGTTATCCATAACTGTTGAATGAATTGCTAAATCATAAGAAATGCAATGTGCCTAGCTGGGGGATTAGAGGTTAAACTGGATTTCATTGGGACAGTGTCAAAACCTGAGGTCAGAATGGAAATGGAACAGAGAATTAAATTAATTGGCCACTGGATGAACAGGGACTCCCTTAGGCACTGAAATGGAAATGCTATGGAAAGTGCTCACTCAATCTTTATTTGTATATTTCTGCTGAGAAGAACGCATTGTGAACACTAAATGCAGAATGTTGGGAGAAGAGCAAGTGAATCACTGCTTCCCCCAGGCCCAGACCCCTATCCTCCCAGCAGCCACCAACAGTAGTCAATTAACCTATTTTTGGTTTGAGGATGTGAGAGGAAACCGGAGCAAATGGCTTTAGCCCCTGTGGCCACAGAGCGAGCATGAGCACTCTGCACAGGCAACATTGAAGGTCTGGAGATGCTGCTGTTACTTATTGTAATGGAAAATAAGGAGGTGGGGAACGAGATCCCAGTAGGCCTGAAACAAGGATTTGACCCAAAAAAGCTAAGCACACGGAGGCTGCCATAGTTACATCTTTGTTCGGGAAGAGGTTAATTCTTAGAAGAGAAGTTGCTACAGGCTTTCTTGAAAATGAAGACTGTGTCATTGTCAGTAAGGGTGACACACAAAGTATTCTCAGGGTAGTAAGGCAGAGAATCATTCCTTCACGAACTTGGAACAGCAAAACCAGAGTTTCATTTAGAATATATAATTTCATTCTAATTTTTTTAAAAACTGATTTGAGTAAGGATTTAATAATTCAGCGCTGGAAATAATTCCTGTGCAAGGAACATCCGAAGCTGAATACAATTTTCATTCTTACGCAAAGTAACTCTCTGGTGAAAAGAGTTTCACACTGACTGCATTATCTAAACATGAAGTGAAGCTTATTTCAGAATCCTTCTTTGAAGTAAGCTACACATCCAGGGAATAGTGGATAATTAAGCACGATCTGGACTTAGATCATAAAATCACTTTGATTAAACTGATTTAAGTCTTACTTGGAATCTGGTCAGAATTATTAAACTTGTCATCCCATCAAGGAAGTAATTGACAAACTGAAAAATTGTCTTAGATTCAAGTTCCTTCAACCATATATATTTTGCTTCACTGTAAGAGAAATTAATGTTTCCAAGACTAAACAAAACTCAATACAGTTTCAATCACCTTGGCAGAAACTCAGACTTTCTGACTAGAGTTATTTATCCCTTCACAAAGCATACAACAACATATCAGTTTTTAGACTTATCCTAACTGTAGGATATCCATCAAATTGGATGATCAATTGACATGAATATCAAGAAAAAATGTTCTAGATTTTGAACTCTGGACTGATTTCAGACTTTCCTTATTCAGATACCATGCCAGGACTTTGATGTAAATTGTTTTGATGTGAGTGCCAGAACAAACCTGCCCTAAATCAGCTGGCAATGATATTATTCACTGCTAAGTCAAACTTCTTGGTTTAGTTCATCATTGAACTGTTTTGGGGGAAAGAATGAAAAAATGTGAAAAATTAATAAAATGTTTCAGATAAACAGAGAGGATGAGAGCATTTAAGACTATTTTAGAATATGCAAATCACTTGCCGATGCTTTCAACTAACGATGCAGAACTTCTTGTACCCAGTCTAACTGAGTGAAAATCCAGGGGGAAAAGAACTAGAGACGTTGGAAATTTGAAATACAAGCAGAAAATGCTAGAGATACTTGTAATTGGCAAGGTCAAGGCTGAAGAAGGACCACAGACCAGAAATGTTAACTCTGCTTCTCTCTCACACTTGCTGTCTGACTCAGTAAATACTCCCAGTACTCTTTTTTTTTAATCTGGGAGAGATTATTTAAGGAGATTCCTGAGTGTAAAAATTGGGAATGTCTCATGTCCAGGCTTTGTCACAGGAATCCTAATGGGCTATGGTCATGAAAAATATAACATGGGGCTGTGGAGTTGCGCATGCCAACAAGTCATATGCTCCGGGACTCAATGTTCTGGGGTTCTGTTGTTGCAGATGTGATAGAGCAGCATGGATTATTGGGGTGGGGGTGGAATTACTAGTCAGGGAAAATGCCACGGCAGCGTTCAGTCAGGACAGACTGGAGAGCTCTTCTAATGAGGAATTGTGGGTAGAGGTGTTTCACTTTGGAAGGACCAGCCAAAGTGAATCTTACATGGTGAGTGGCAATGCTTTATGGAGTCCAATAGCACAGAGGGATCTTGGAATACGGAACAATATTTCCTCGAAAGTGGTGTCACAGGTAGATAGGGTCATAAAAAGAGTTTTTGGCACATTGGCCTTCATAAATCAATGTGCTGAATACAGGAATTGGGATGTTATGTTGAAATTGTATAAGACATTGGCGAGGCCTGATTTGGAATATTGTGTGCAGTTTTGGTCACCTACCTACAGGAAATGTGCAAATAAGATTGAAAGAATACAGAGGAAATTTATAAGGATGTCGCTGGGACTTGAGGACCTGAGTTACAGGGTAAGATTGAGTAGGTTAGGACTTTATTCCTTAGAATGTATGTAGAAGATTGAGGAGATATTTCATAGAGGTATAAAGAGTTTTGAGTGGTATACTTCAGATAGGTTAAATGCAAGCAGGCTTTTTCCATTGAGGTTGAGTGAGACTGCAGCTAGAGGTCATGAGTTAAGGGTGAAAGGTGAAATATTTAAGGGGAACATGAGGGGGAAGTTCTTCACTCAGAGGGTAGTGTGAATATTGAACAAGGCGCCAAAGTAAGTGGTGAATGCGGGGTCTGTTTCAATATTTAAGAGAAATTTAGTTAAGTACATGGAGGGGTATGGAAGGCTCTGGTCTGAGTGCAGGTCAATGGAACGAAGAAGACTACTGGGTTAGCATGGAATAGATTGGCCAAAGGACCTGTCCCTTTGCTGTACTGTTCTATGACTCTATATACTTGCAGTCACATAGGGATTTGCACCTGGAACTCCTCAACATAAGAAAATCGTCACCATGTTGTTATCAGTGACAGCAGATCACGTGGACAACCATGGCCAAGAGAGTCTCCAGACATCAGTTTGGCATTATCTGTAACGCCGCTGGCAACTGTATTATTAGGATCATGCAAATTTACAGACAATCCTAATTTCTCCTCGCAAATGGACTATATATGAATGATAATCATGAGAAATATATGTGAATGTTTCAAAACAAGTAAGATTTGAGGAATTCTATAGAAAATTCATATTTGACTGAATACCTTATGGATATGGTTGTATCATGAACATTGACAGTTTAACCCATTCATGACACAGAAATCAAAGCAAATCTCTTTTGCACTCATTACAGTCATGTCTTTCTCATAGTATAGCGACCAGAACTATATATATTGTGGCCTAACCAAAGTTTTATAAGTTGTACAAAATGCTCCCTGTTCTTACATCAAAGGCAAATGTCTCATCCAACTTATCCACCTGTGCTGACATCTTCAGAGACTGTTGGATATGGACATCAATGTCCCCGTATCCTTCATTACACCCTAAAATCCTACCATTCACTGTTGATGTTCCATGATTATTAGTCCGACCTAAAAGCATCGCCTCACACGTATCAAGGTTAAATTTGTTGGAGAAATAGCAATACTCCTTACACAAAGCCACCCTGAGATCTTGAAGCATCAGCTCAACTCCCTAGGAAGCTCCTGCAAAGTACAATCGTGTGTTCTGTCCCCTGGTGCCAGGTTGACTCTCTCTGAATCCCTGATCTGCAATTCCACGATTTCTGTCTAAGAACAAAATTCATTTGGACGCTGTTGAAAAATACTGCCTTATAAAATCTAATTTCTGGTTCCACATCTTCATACTGGAAAATTGCAACTAGGCATCCAACATCCTGAACACAAGCAAATCTTCTGAAGCTGGAAACCTAGAACAACACACACAAACTGCTAGAGGAACTCAGCATCCATCGGAAGCAATAAACAGTCACCATTTTGGACCAAGACCCTTCATCAAGTCTGGAAAGGAAAAGGAATGAAACTAAAATAAGAAGGAATGAGTACAACCTGGCAGGTGATAAGTGAGGGGGAAGGTACTGATGAGGAAGCAGGGTGTCTGCAGAAAAACTTAGGCAGATTAGGAGAATGGGCAAAGAAGTGGCAGATTGAATTAAAGTTCAGGGAAGTGTATGGCCATGCATTTTTGGTAGAAGGAATAAAGGCATGGAGTATTTTCTAAACAGGGAGGAAATTCAGAAATCAGAGGTGCAAAGGTTGCTGTGAGTCCTTGTGCGTGATTCCTTAAAGGTTAACTTGCAGGTTGAGTCGGTGTTTAGGAAGGCAAATACAATGTTAGCATTTATTTTGAGAGGACTAGAATACAAAAACAAGGATGTAATGCTGAAGCTTCGTAAGGTAACGGTCAGACCACACTTGGGAGTATTATGAGCAGTATTTGGCCCCTTATATAAGAAAAGATGTGCTGACATTGCTGAGTGTCTGGAGGAGGCGCACAAAAATGATTCTAGGAATGAAAGGGTTAATGTATGAGGGGCATTTGAGGGACCTGGGCTTGTACTCACTGGAGTTCAGAAAAAAGAGGGGGGGATCTCATTGAAATGTATGGAATATTGAAAGGTGTGGAGAGAGTGGATGTGGAGAGGATGTTTCCGACAGTAGGGCTCATCTTCAGAATCGAAGGACGTCTCTTAGGAACAGAGATAAGGACGAATTTCTGTAGCCAGAGGGTGGTGAATTTGTGGAATTCATGGCCACAGACAGCAGTGGAGGCCAAGTCATCGGGTATATTTAAAGTGGAGGTTGATAGGTTATTGATTAGTAGGGTTAGAGGGTGAAGGCAGATGATTGGTGTTGAGGGGGCTAATAAATCAACCATGATGAAATGGTGCAGCAGACTCAATGGGCTGAATGGTCTAATTCTGCTCATATGGCTTCTGCTCTGCTTAAAAAGGGCTGAACAGGAAAGTACAATACATTGACTGATTGTCACATTAGTCTGTTGGTATATCTAGCAGATAAGATGTATTAAAAACATTTCATTCCTATACTGTATTTACTAAAAAAAGCCCATTTTTCATTAGTTTTCAAAACTGTGTATGTTCATTACACTTCATCCTAATTCTCCCTAAAAAAAAACTATCATTTTACTTCAAAATAGATTAACTGCAGCCCAGAACTAACAAGGAAAATAATCTGTGGTTGGAGACGAAGTGCTTGAGAGGAGTTAAAAGCGATGACTTTGATCTTCACAACTGGAGGTTTTGTGGATAGTGTGGAGGGCTGTCAGAGGTTACAGCGAGACATTGATAGGATGCAAAACTGGGCTGAAAGGTGGCAGATGGAGTTCAACCCAGATAAGTGTGAGCTGGGTAACTTCAGTGCGTTTTGTAGAAGGCAGACACTGTAGCCATTATGCACAAGTGGCAGAGGGAGTGAATGTTTAGATTGGTGGGGAACTGGCTGGCAATCAATTGAGCTGGGTGTTTTCAGTCTTCCTGTCTGCTGTTGGAACAGTATTATCAACAGAGCTTTAAGGTTTTCTGTCATTCTCTTGGTGTGATTACGTGGGACGCTTTGAGATGTCAGCAGATGAGTCACTCACTGCAGAATACTCTTTAAGTTGCTGATCAGGTTAAGTATTTTTCCACTTGATGGGGATACATGACAACTTTAATGCCAGTGAATATCACAGGAAGGGGGTTCGAATCTGTTCATTGCAGATGCTTGTTGACAACACTCTTGTGCTCAGAGGTGAGGAGGGGTGGTTGAAAGGGGATGTGAGGGGTAAGCTTTTTACTCAGAGTGGTGGATGCCTGGTACGGTGAAAGAGGCAAGTACATTTTTCAGAGACGTTTAGGTAGACACATGGCTGTAAGGAAGGTGGAGGGACATGGACTTTGTGTAGGTAAGAGGTGTTTTTTATTTGCTCTTTAGCTGCTTTGGCACAATATTGTGTTCCATTACATGTCACATGAACGTTCATGCTGGAGTTGCCTGGTCTGGCTGCTTGGTCGTGAGGCTGTTACATCTTCTAAGCAGTGGAATAGGATTTACACAGTGCATTCCAGCAACGACAACCATCTTCCCGTGTCCTACTTTAGTCTAAACTATGACATTTTACTGTAATTAAGGAGCCTGTAATTAATTTTTTAGTAGAGTCACCTATGGAAGCTGCCAATGAATGGTACTACAGGAATCACTGCTCTCAAGCTTCAATAGCATCTATCTACATTTGTTGCTTTATCATCAGAATCTGAGAGTTATGAGGAGAAAGCAAATTCTTCATTTTTCTCAGCATCCCCTGCATGAATATTAATGCTACATTGCATTATGTGAATGTTATGAACATTGCTATATGAATACATAACCTGAATACAGAAAATACATAAATAAATAAAAATCTATTTCCACTTCAGCAAATAATCTTATCATGCTAATGTTTTATTAATTCGTTGGTGCACAATATTACTTTCTAAGATGGTTAAGTGTATTTAGATAGTCACAATAACAAGAGAGTGCCTTAATTTGATCATTTGCATTAATAATCTTTTTTTCTGATACAGTTTTAAATTAGATTGAGAACTGAAAATATGAAGAATCCCCAAGCTCTGTGCTTACCTGCTGAGAGTATAGAGTCAGCTTCATTACCATCTGGTCAATATTTTCTTGCTCTTGCACTAGATTGAGAAAGTATGTGGTTAACAAGGCTGGAATTAAATGGGAAACTTCTCTCTGTCTGAACATGGAACTGTCAACCAGTTCATTAAGACCTTTGGAACTGCACAACTGTTAATTTGCAAATTAAACACATAGGTACAGACCCTTCCAGCCTATTGAGCCATGCACTAATAGCTAATCTGGAATCAGAGCTTATAAAAGGACAAACCCGCTGTTGCCCTACTGAACTTAACTCTCCCTACCTTGATTTGATCCTGTCCCATCTGGTCCCACAAACGTCCATAACACTTCTGATGCCCATCACTATTTTGACAGTTTCTCGTTCCTTGGTCCCAACCAGCTCATCTTTTCTATGGATATTCATTCCCTTTACACGTCCATCCCACATCAGGGAGGACTAAGAGTCCTCCACTTCTTCCTTGAGTGGAGACCCAGCCGACTCCCCTCCACCAGAACACTCGTACTTGATTCCATTCAGTTTCCCTCAGTGATAGGTGTAAATACAGAATCACCCATGGGCTTTCACTCTGTCAGCCTTTTTACTTAGACACATGGGACACACCCTGTTCCAGGACTTTTCAAAACCACATTTCCAGTTCTTTCTCTGATACGTTGATATCTTGCATTAATACTGCATCTTGCATCGATGTAGAACTTGAAAGTGTCATCAATTTTGCTGCCAGTTTCCACCCTGCTCTTACATTCATACGGACTATCACTTGCATTCACATGGTTTATCCCTTCCCTTTCTAGATCTCTCTGTCTCTATCTCAGGAGATAAACACTAACATCCTTTACAAGCCAGCAGACTCCCACAGTGACCTTGGCCATTCACTCTTTCACCCTGCCTCTGTTAAAGATGCCATTTCTCTTCCCATTTTCTTTATTTTCATTGCTTTTGTTCCAGTAATGAAACCCCCTGCTCTGGTTCCTCCTCCTTGCTGAAGCTTGCCTGAGTGTATTATCCTTTGAAATGTCCAACATGGTTCCACCATCAGACACATCTTCCACTCTTCTCCCCTTTCTGCATTTCACTGGGGGCACTCACTGTGTGACTCCGTAGTTTGCTTTATATCCTCACCCTCCACTCCCCATTCCATGGCACCTTCCACTGCATCCAGGGGAGATGCAACACCCATCTAATTCACTTCTTCCCTTCACACCATCCAGGGGCCCAAACAATCATTCCTAATGAAGCACAAATTCACTTGCACTCGATCAAAGTGAGGGTACTGCATTCAGTGTTCACAATATGAACACTTCTACATTGGAATAAACAAAACACAGATTGCTTTGTAGAGCGCCTGTCTTCAGACCAGACAAATGATTGTGAGCTTCTTGTGGCTTTCTACAATAATTCTCAATCCCTTCCCACTCTGACCTCTCTGTCTGTGGCCTCCTCCTTGGTTCTGGAGAGGTCCATCGTAAACTGGAAGAAAAACATCTTATCTTCCATCTAAGCACTTTGCATCCTTGAAGTTCCCAGCATCAGGTAAAATGCTCTCAAAAATTTAAAGTGCAATATTGTCAAAGTACGTACACAGTATACAATCTGGAGATTTGTCTTTCCACAGACAGGCACAGAACAGAGAAACAGCAAAGAATGTGTCAAGTATCCGACGCGCAAAAAATGAACAAATTGCACAAACAGCAAGAATCGAGCATAAGACACACAGAACTTGATACATCAAACCACAGTCTAGGAATGTTCAGTTTAGTTCAGTTCAATTCAATTTAGTACTCTGACTGCAGGCAACAGTGACAGTCTCCCCCGAACAAAATCATTTAAAATCACAATCATAGGAGTAACCGGAAACCAAAGACACATATACCATGAACCTGTTTAAAAATGAGTTCAATCCACAAACTGTGCTGATCAAAACTTACCCAAGACCCAAGATTCCTGCACCTTCCTCTGGCTGCAGCGAGTGAGAGGGGGGAGAGAGAGACTGGTCAAACACAGGCAGACGGCACTGAACACCTGTTCACCTCCCACTCTCATCCTCACTGATTTCAATCCAGCTGAACACTTCAGTCGGCGAGTTGGTTGAGAATTGAAGCCGGTCATGGGTTCATGCCCTGCCATTAGGCCGCACACTCCATTCTCAACCATGTTGAATTCTCTTAGAGACAGCAAAAGCCTCATGTCGCTCGGTTAACCCACAAACACATAATCAAAATGCAAACTACAGGTTTCAATCCCACACAGATCAGTGGTAGAAGTATGTTTAAAAGAAGAAAGAGACGAGGAAGTAGTTTTGTGAACTGTCTGCAGGAGGTTGTCATTAGTCACATTGGTCACTGTCACCATCTTGCCGCCTCTCCTCTCATTTTCCATCATTATCCCTTTCTCATCTCAGTTTTTTAAAACGTCTTACAAACAGTTAATACTCATGCTCCTTATAACCTGATCTATCTTAACCTGCCTCCATATAAACTGCTGTCCTAGACCTCACTCCTGTCCCACCCGGCTCTGTTTTAATAACTGTAAGTCCCCACCCTCCCCCCATGTTGACTGGCTTCTCATTCCAAAGGTGTTGCCTGACTGGTTGAACTCTTCCAGTGTTTCTGTTTTTGATCCTAGGATTGAAATTAATGCATAAAATTTGCATTTTAAGCATACCCCTGAAATATCTGTTCAACAATTTACTTAGCACTGAGTGATATTTGCAGAAGGGAGTTCCAAATTTCTACCATTGCCTGCATTTATAACTGTTTCCTAACATCATTTTTGAGACATGGATATCAAAAAAAAAATTCTGCTGGAAATTTGAAATCAAAACAAAAGACGCTGGAAACGCTTATCTGGGCAGAAACTTTAACTTTTCAGTTTGATGATGCCAAGTCTTCGAACTAAAACTTCAATCTGTTTCTCTTCCCATGGTTGCTGCCCAGCTTGCTGAGTTTTTCCAGCATTTTCTCCATTTTATTTCATTTCTGAAAGGTTTGGATATAATTTTGAATCAAGCCCTTTATTCCTAAGCTTAAATTTACAAAACCACAAATTAAGTCTGTTTCTCCTGATTTTTGATGGTCTAATTAGAGGTCTAAAATCTGAACTGTTAACTCTGTTTCACATTCCAGTGAAGCTTTCTGACCTACAGAGAGTTTTTAACAACTTTTTAAAAATTGTCATTATGCTTACATTATTTGGACAAGTTGGAGCCCTTGATTGCATGCTAATTTCCATGGGATGTCCTGCTACAACCTTTCAATTCAAATATAAATATTAATGCAAGTAATTATTCAATAGATTGAGTAATGTTAATGTTCTAAAGAACTAAGGTGTTCTTGTACACATTTCACTGAGGTCTAGAGGTGAAGCAAGCTGTTAGCAAGGTAAATGATACATTTTTTGAGGAAAGATTAAATAGATATGGTCTGTAGTCTCTAGGCACAATCTCACTGAGAGTCACAAAATTTTAACAGCGTTCACAAGGCTGGATGCCAGGGAGGATATTTCCTCTGATTGAAAAGTCTAGCACCATGGGTCAAAGCCTAGAAAAGGTGGTAGGTCATTAAGAGTTGATATGAGGAGAAATTTCTTCCTGCAGAGTGATGAATCTTTGGAATTCTCTTTCTTGGAGCCTTGTAGAGGTTCAGTCATTGAAATAATTATAAACAGTGGCTGATACATTTTGGTATATTAATGGATTTATGGAAATGCAGGAAAATGGTGTTGACATCAAAGGTCACCCATTCTCCTTGTTCATTTCCTCTTCTCCTTCCCCTTACACCTTTCCCTTTTGCTTTTCTTCCTTCCTTACATTTTCATCTATCCTTTCCCCTTTGTCCCACCCCCCTTCACTTTCCCTCATTCTTATTCTCCTTCCTATAAGACAATAAGGTTTAGGAGCAGAATTAGACAATTTATCCCATTGAGTCTGCTCCACTGTTTCATCATGGCTGATCCAATTTTCCTCTCAGCCCCAATCTCCTGCTATCTGTCGTATCCCTTCATACGCTGACCAATCAAGAACCTATCAATTTCTTCCTTAATTATACATAAACACTTGACCTCCACAGGTGCCTGTGGCTAAGAATTCCACAGATTCACCACTCTTTGCCGAAAGAAATTCTTCCTCATCTCCGTTCTAAATGGACGCTCCTCTATTCTGTGGCTATGTCCTTTGGCCTTAGACAGGTCTGCCATAGGAGACATCCCCTCCATATCTGCTCTATCAGGGTCTTTCACCATTTGATAGATTTCAATGAGGTCACCCTTCATTCTTCTGAATTCAAGTGAATACAGGCCCAGAGACACCAAACACTCTTCATAAGACAAGCCATTCAATCCTGGAATCATTTTCATGAACCTCCTTTGAACCATCTCCAGTTTCAGCATAATTTTCTTCCCTTACTCCTCCTTACCCCTTTCTCATTCCACCTTTCCATTTCTCCTTCTTTTATTCCCTTTCACCTTTCCCCTTCTGCCCTGTTCTTTCCCCTCCATTATCCTCTTCCACTTTCCTCGCTTCACACATATCCATCTCTGTGCCTACTATAGTTTTATAAAAGACTGCTTACGTCTTGATGGTTACAATCACCTTTGTATGAGGGCAGAATCAATAAAGGTTGCCGGAAAAAGTATTTGCAACAAAAATAAAGTATCCTGTCAATGCAGTTCATTCATGGCTTGAGCCAAAGGGAAGAAGAAATCATCACTGAATTTCAATCTAAATGCCAGAAGCACAACCTCACAAACATTTCAGTGGGAGGCTTAACAATGCTCCTCCAAGCAATAAAATTAGAATTTTTGAATTTCTTAATAGCTTTATCTTGAATAGAATGAATGTTGCTTGTTCAACCTCTTCTCAGCTGGAATTGCTCACCAACTATGGTTATATAAGAGGGGCTTGACTCCGATCCATGTCTTCAGTGCCCTAAAATTCAGATGGGTGTGGGGGGATTGGTACATTACTGCTCCATACCATCACAATGTAATCCCATGGTTTGATTCTGGGAAAGAAGCAACCTGCTATTATCTGACAGACGTAAAGCATTTTGTTTATTTTTGCCTGCAGTAGAACTCGCTTCTCTCAATCATTAAAATGGGGAAGTCAAACACCCTGCCACAAAAATACAACAAAACAGTTTATTCACATTCCTCATCTTGTTGGTGCGAAACGGCTGATTTTTCCGAGTAGCATGACAGATTGTGAGGAATTTCAATTTAATGGTGATAGGGAAAGCAAAATAATTTCAGCTGTCCAGGAGCTCATTTGAATATTTTCCCCACTGTGAGAAGCATTCACTTCGATTTATGAGGGAAAAAGAATGGGTATTTGTGATGGATGTTTGTGGAAATATTGCTTTGTCATTAGCTTGAATGGCACAGTTTGCCTATGGCTGTGTGATAGAGCGCTGACAGGTCTCTGCTGACAGGAACAACTTAAGGTAATCCAGCGCTGACAAGAATGCCCCTGGGAGCATAAGCAACAGAACGAGATAAGGCTGGAGGCACTACTCATCTGCTGAGGGAAAACAGCTCAGAGAAACACACAATGCAGACATCGACATGCATTTGCTGAGGTACTGGGCACAAAGATACAGCACATACGTACCATGCACCAAGTGCACACTGAGGTTGAAGTGTCCATGACAATATTTTGTAATGAAAGCCATGTGTTAATTTTTTTCCAGCTGTTGTGAACTACATATACCTGTCTGGACACGCCCCTCTGCTGACTGCTCCTGTGGCTCCTCCCACAGACCCCTGTATAAAGGCGATTGGAGGCACTGCTCCTCCCTCAGTCTCCAGGATGTTGTGTGGTGCTCTCTTACTACTAATCGTGGTCTCTTGCAGCTAATAAAAGCCTATGGTTCGCCTCCCGTCTCCGAGAGTTATTGATGGTGCATGGCCAGCCCTCCTTTAATCTCTAAGCGAAGATAATGACTATGGAGGGTCAGTTTAAATAGAATGTAAAGCGACCTGCAAACTGCCATGTGGTTAACTTTGTTTTTATTGTCTGACTGTAAAATTGTGACAGAAAGACGTATTGTCGTTTGTTTTTAACATGTAACGGTCTGACATTTGATTACTCAGCAAATATTATGCTGATTTATCGGAGGCTATACACGGTAGGTTTGAAATTCACTTGCAGAAAGCTAGGCCAGATTATCTTTGACTGTGACTGCAGACTGAGCTCACTGTCTGTGATTTCAGCCCGGCTGCATTACTTATGTATGACCAGCTTAGCTGATGCTCCATTCCGGAAAGATGCAGGGGAAGATAGAATGGGTCCCGTCCTGAAGGCATACCTCAAGTATGCATCCTAAGACTATCCTCTTAGAATATCCTGATGGTCTTCTGCAGCCAAAGGCTTTTGAAATGTATTAAATGCCCCTGAGAGTCGGTGACATTTTAAAAAACACAGTTCCAGTAAGTAATTAAAATGAAAAAACTAGTCAAGTAAATATAAAATTAAAATAACTTCAGATGCTTGCAAGTAATTAAGTTTTCACGTGAAATAAATCACATGCCTTTATTTCCTTCCCTTACCGTATCAGATCATATGAAAGGAGTTAACGGCCAGCCGTGGGCCAGGTGTGTAGTGCTTCCTCTCTCCAGTGCATCACAGTTCCATGTTAGACTCAAAGGTAGGTCCCGTGGTGAGGCGATTGGATATCCAGAAGTTTGTCTTGTCCCATGCTTTGGAAAGCTGACCTTAAGTATGGATCTTCTTGTTGCATGAACAAAATCTCCTGAGAGGAGTAGCGATAGATATGAAATACCCCTTATTCGACAAAATGAGACACAGCTGGTATCATATTGAAACCCTTTCAGGGGAAGAGGCCTGCTCAACCGAACACTACATGACATTTTATATGCTAATAATCAAATGACAATTCTATATTTACAATGTATCTACAATGCTTTTTTTAAACCACACATAGATCTCATATCCCCTTCTTCACACCTACATCCCAGACAATGTTAATCAACATTGTCTGGTCCTTCAATCAGCTGCTGTTTTCACAGCTCTAGGATCCCATTGTCCAGAGCTGCATTTTAAATTTAATCTACAGTCCATATTCAGGTATGAAGACTGGTGGCTAAAGTTAATTGCGGAAGCTATTTGTTACATGTCCTAACCCCAAAATGCCCTAACAGATCCTAGTTAAAAGCATGCTTGATTCAACCATTCAATGATTGAAATTTGACATCACTGGGAATGCAATGTGAGAACGACCATTTCCAGGTTATTCTGGAAAGCTGGGTGCTATTTGGAGTGCTCCATTATTGTGTCCCAATGTAGTTTCACTTTTCTTTGCACATGGCAGGTGAAAGTTTCCATTTCATTCTCTTTTTGAAGTAAAGTGAAGGAAATTAGGACATGTTTTTCCCGAAATCACTAGCAATTGTCTCTTTATGAGCAACCATGGGGAGTTCTGTAAAGCAAGCTGGTCTTTACGTCAAAATCTCAATCCTGTCCTCTCCCCTCCCTCACCCCTTTACCCAGCCCACATTGTTATATTCCCTCATTTCTCCTGCCAGACACACTTAACTGCACACCACTCTGACTCCCTGTTCTACAATCATTGGCCCTTTCTCCTTCTCTTGGCCCTCAAACGCTGTCTAGGTCTTAGATGGCACAGTTTCCATGAGGAAAGGTATGTTTTCAGTCATGTTCAATTATTTAGGGTATGTGTATACCTCAAGTTTCCCATCAATATGCTGCTGGTACACTACCACACAAGGACATTATTAAAGTTCAAAGATCAAAGCAAATTTATTATCAAAGGACATATATGTCACTATATACTAGTGGTCACCAACCTTTTTAAGCCTGAGATCCCCTACCTGGGCTTTAGTGAAAGGCAAGATCGACCTACTGAATTGTTTAGAGAAACAACAGCTCAGATTGTACTTCCAACTTGAGGCCCTTTATTTGGGCTAATGGTATTTTAATTACATAAAATGCTTTTGTCAAACTTCCAAATTAATTTAAGCAAGAAAACACTGTAACCAGCATATCAAACAGGCCATAGCGGGATCGAGCTCATCCAATAATGCCTTGAATACGTAATGCTGAAGCGCTTTTGCTCGAATCAAGTTTATCAGTTTGACCACCAGTGTCATTACACGAGAAAAGTCCACGACCTTCCCAGCCAAGGCCTGCTGATGAATCACACAGTGATAATCCAGGAAGTTGGGAAAATCCAGGTCATCACGGCACAGTGCTATCAAAACAACGCGCTCACCGCGCTTTGCTGGGGCCCCATCAGTAGTAATTGCCTCCAGTTTATGAATGGGGATGTCATTTTCATGGACATTTGTAAAAACTCATTGTAAATATCCTCACCTCTCGTTCTCTCCTTTAAGTGCGAAAGAGTGAGGAAGTCCTCCTTTGTTGTAAAATCCTGGAAATCCATTCTGACAAATTCAACAAGCTGAGCTGTTTGCATTACATCCAGGGATTCATCGAACTGTCGTGAAAAATATTCACAGAGTGACAAGTCCTTTAACACTTGTCGATCCATGTCCTCTGAGCAGCATGCTTGCTGGGCCTTCAACCCCAATTTCAGCTCCTCAACTTTTCTGGCACAGATTGCGCTGTTTGGGGGGTAGGTGTCTTTAAATTTCTGGTAGTTGGCGTTGTGGTGCTGCTCCACATTCCCTCTTTCAGTCGGTGCTTGTGTTTGGTGGCACAACATACATACACACTTGTCTTTCACCAAGGTAAATAGAAATTCCTCTTCCCATTCTGGATGGAATTTGTATGTTTTCGCCTTCTTTCGTGGAGCCTCCGCCATGCTAGCTAGCTACCTTGCAGGATATCACCAGCAAGTGCCCTATATTGATGTTCGCGACAGTTTGTACTCTAATTTAATTGGTCACTTTGATGCAGCACAACTACACTAAAAAAATACAACAGTCACATGATGTCAGCACACATGTGACGCACGACACTGGGCAGTGGGAAAAGAGAAACACGATAACCAGGGAAAGCAACTAAGTGTGGGTTAACTACGACTCACATATGCCTGCGGGGTCACCGGGGGTAGTGCACAGATCACAGCGCCCTCGCAAACCTCCTGACAGACTGAATATTTGAATGGACAGTTTCCTTTTGTTAGACTGAATGTTGAATCTGCCACGTTTTCCAGGTGTTCTGTATTGATGAACTGTTACTGAGACACTAGTATAGGTTTTAGGCGTACGCAAGCTAAAGACACCACAGTTTTTGTATCCCAGTTCTTTTACATTTGGGGAACGTTGGAAGTTAAAGGGGGAGTAGTGTTGTAATATAAGCATTATAAAGATAAGTTAATACCAATAAGGGTAATGGTAATATAACAATACTCCCGCTACAGAAAGCTGTTTGTAAAGAGAGATTATTTCCAGGTGTGGTAAACCATGTATATAGGTTGTAATTGGGTTATCTGTCTGGACATGCCTGGACACGCCCCTCTGCTGACTGCTCCTGTGGCTCCTCCCACAGACCCGATTGTGTCACTGCTCCTCCCACAGTCCAGGAGAGACATACAGCATGGACGCGGATCCATTTTATTGTTAATAAAAGCCTTTCAGTATTTACTCTACTTCCAGTCTTTTGGAGTAATTGATAGTGCATCACCGGGGTTGTGGGGTTTTACTTCCATTCTTTTCTACCCGGGGCACGTGTGTGAATTGGCCCTCCACCATGCTGCGCAGTTTAGTGAAAACCTCTGTATGCGAATATCGTTTTACCGTCCTAGATAAAGTTGTTCCTTTTGGGCATGAAGTTGTTGAGTAGACCTTCTTCAAAGTAGAAGTTACTACATATTTGCATCAAAAGATTTATCAGGCATAATGTATTCGTGTATTTATTTTTCATATTTTTTCGGGACCTACTGGGAAAGTCTCAAAGAACGACTGGTTGATCGCGATCGACTGGTTGGCTACCACTACTATATACAATCTTGAGATTCATTTTCTTGTGGGCATACTTAATAAATTTATAGAATAAAAACCGTAACAGAATCAGTGAAAGACCGCATCAACTTGGGCATTCAACAAGTGTGCAAAAGACAACACACTGTAAATACAAAAAGAAGAAATAATAATAATAAGTAAATAAACGATAGATATTGAGAATGTGATATGAAGAGTCCTCGAAAGTGAGTCCATTGGTTGTGGAAATATTTCAATGATGGCACAAGTGAAGCTGAGTGAACAAGAAAGATTCACCGAAGGTGCTGAGTTGATTTTATTCTGTGGTGTTCCAAAAAGACAAAACGTATGGATATAAGGCCGTAAGATATAGGAGCAGAATTGGCCATTTGGCCCATCGAGTCTGCTCCACCACATCATCATGGCTGATCCAGTTTTCCTCTCAGCCCCAGTCTCCTGCTTCTCCACATATCCCTTTATCCCGTGACCAGTCAAGAATCTATCAACCTTTGCCTTAAGTAGATGTGAAGTCTTGGCCTCTACAGCTGCCTGTGGCAATGAATTCCACAGATTCACCACTCTTTGGCGAGAGGAATCCCTCCTCATCTCCATTCTAAAAGGACACCCCTCTATTGTAAGGCTGTGTCCTCCGGTCTTAGCCTCTCCCACCATAGGAAACATTCTTTCCACATCCACTCTATCAGGTCCCTTTATTATTTGATAGGTTTTAATTTGGTCACCCCTCATTCTTCTGAATTCTAGTGAATGCAGGCCCAGAGCCATCAAACGTTCTTCATATAACAAGCTGTTCAATCCTGGAATCATTTTCATGAAATTCCTTTGAATCCTCTCCAGTGTCAGCACATCCTTTCTAAGATAAGGGGCCCAAAACTGCTCACAGTACTCCAAGTGAGGCCTCACCAGTGCTTTATAAAGCATCAACATTACATCCTTGCTTTTATATTCTAGTCATCTTGAAATGAACACCAACGTCGCATTTGGCCTCCTCACCACAGACTCAACCTGCAAATTAACCGTTTGGGAATCCTGCACAAGGACTCCCAAGTCCCTTTGCACCTCATATTATTGAATTTTCTCTCCATTTAGAAAATAGTCAACCCCTTTATTTCTAACAAACTGCATGACCATACACTTCCCAACACTGTATTCCATCTGCCACTTCTTTGCCCATTCTCCTAATCTGTCTAAGTCCTTCTGTAGCCGCCCTACTTCTTCCAAACTACCTGCCCCTCCACCTATCTTTGTATTATCCACAAACTTTGCAACAGCACCATCAATTCTGTCATCCAAGTCATTGATATATAGTGTAAAAAGAATCAGTCCCAACACAGAACCCTGTGGAACACCACTAGTCACTGGCAGCCAACAAGAAAAGGCTCCCTTTATTCCCACTCTTTGCTTCCTGCCACTGCTTTATCCATGTTAATAATAAGACGCATTTGAAGAAACCTTATCAAAATCAGTATCTGGGAGCAGACTTTTCTCCAGAGTTGTGAGACGACAGCTGGTCTGAATCTTATGCTGTTCTATTTTACTCAAAACAAATAAGTGGACCAACATCAACTGTAATTTGCAGAAAAGTGTTCCAGACTTCAATGTCCTGTGGTGAAATGTATCTTAATTTTACACTTGAATGCTTGCATCAGCTTTTTAATTTATGCCTCAAAGTCCCATATTCCCTAACTGGTGCCAATAATTTCTCACTCTGCATATCCCAATATGGTTCCTTAAATGTCTTGAAAATTTTGATGAAATTACCTCTTAGCCTTTGAATGGAGAATATATATATTTTTTCTGTGTGCTCCTTGTAACTTTGCTCTGGAATTCAAGATTCACTGCAGCAAATACACATTTCACCCTGTCCAGGTTCAACATTCTCTTCCTTTGTGGTGGAGCCTTGACTTTTCAGAGCGCTTGAGGTAGGATCTAACCATCTACAGCAGTAGTGTAACTTTTACATCTGGAACTGAAATCCTTTAAATATCAGGTATTCCAAAAGCTTTTTCATTATTTTTGTCCTGTTCGTGTATGTTGGCTTATATTTCTTTAGACTTCAACTCTTTCCCTCTTTGCATCAGTTAGAAAGTACACTGGATCCAAGTGGGTGAGCACATCCTTTCCTATTCCGAAAGCCTTTTAAATTTATTTGTCCCTTCCTTTAATCTATTATTGTCTCCCAGTAACTTCATGTACCCATCAACTCTTTGAGCAATACAATCAATCTTTCAGCAGGCATAAATATATGGCTCTTCATCTAATAATCTAAGTAATTTATTATAAGTAAAGTGGATTGTTGAACACTTAGACAAGTCTCCATAGGACCATGTTAGCCACATCCTAATAATTGCATTATTTGTCCATTATTATTGTTGTTTCCAGTTGCTCAACAAATTTCTTCAACTCCACAAGCTTCACGCTAAGTCAAAGGTTGCTTCCTTGCAAAGTTCATCAAATGCCTTCTGGGGGCTGTTTTAGTTAATCCCTCAAGAATTGTCATTAAATTTCCTGGGTTGACAGTCAATTTTCTGGGTTGACAAGTCTATTTTCATTCTTTCCGAGCAGGTGAAAATATGGAAGTGTACAATTCAATCTTTTATTATAGGGACTTGGAAACTTCACAACATTAAATGCTGGAATAAATGGCCTAGAGTTGCCCCTTTTCCTGCAATTTAATAGTAAAGTGACAAGGGTGATTAGACAGCTGAGGGAAATCAAGAGCACTTGGGTAGCTATAATATTTTCATCCACTTATTTTAAGACCTCTGAAGGAAAACCTATCAGGACGAGGAGACCAGTTGCTCTTTGGTTACATTATTTTCCTATTACTGTTTAGTTGTTTACACTAATGATGTCTGTGGATAAATATTATTATCATATTTTTGGCATGGTCATGGTTGTCAGGTCTGGGATAGTACGAACTTGGATAAAGTAAGCATACCAGAAATATGACTCACAGGAAGGTTCAAGATACCTTGATTATCTGGATATAAATGGAGATGCAGTTTAGTTAGCACCAGCCAGGGTGACCCGAATAGTTCTTATACCACAGAGAGGCCTGGACTTGAATGAGGTATAGAAAGCAAATCATTGTGTTGGTAATTCTGATGACAAAGATGAGGTGGAAAAAATAATAGAGGACCATGCAAGTTCAGTTGCCCACACCAGTCTCTGGGATGTCCATATTAATTATGGAAGACCCACTCTTCCCAGCAACCCTGCCACACCACATTTCCAATAACACAAAGTCATTCCTAATCTCTCACACCCAGTGTAGAGTGCCCTCCTGCTTCAAAACATCCACCATTGTTCCTGTACCTAAAAGACCAAGATAAAAGATGTCTGAACTACTGGCATCCTGTTGCACTCGCCTCAATAATAAGCAAATGCTTTGAGAGGCTGGTCGAGGACTACATCAGCAGCATGCTACCACCTACACTGAAGCCCCTGCAATTCGCCTGCTGACACAACCGATCGACAGACGACGCACCATCCTAACACATCTGGAGAAGAAGGATGCATATGTGAGAATGCTGTTCTTGGACTACAGTTCAGCTTTCAACACCACAATTTCCTCCAGGCTTGAGAAGAAGCTCAGAGATGTCAGCCTTCGCCCTACCTTGTGTAGCTGGATCCTGGACTTCCTGTTCGATTGCTGTCAGGTGGTAAGAGTGGACTCCCTCACCTCTGCCCCTCAACACAGGTGCCCCTCAGGGCTGTATCCTAAGCACTCTCCTTTACTCTCTGTATACCCATGACTGTATCGCCACCCACAGCTCCAATCTGCTAATTAAATTTGCTGACAGCACTAAACTGATTGGCCTAATCTCAAATAATAACAAGGCAGTCTACAGAGAAGAAGCCATCACCCTGACACAGTGTTGTCAAGAAAACAACCTCTCCTTTAATATTGTAAAAACAAAGAAGCTGGTTGTGGACTACAGGAGGAATGGAAACAGGCTAACCCCCCCCCAACATCAGTAGATCTGGGTTTGAGAGGGTGAATATAGCTTTAAGTTCCTCAGCATACACATCACCAAGGACCACACATACCAGCTGTGTGGTGAAAAAAGCACAACAGCACCTCTTGCACCTCAGACGGTTGAAGAAGTTTGTCATGAGTCCCCAAATCTAAGGAGTTTCTACAGGGGCGCAATTGAGAGTATCCTGACTGGCTGCATCACTCTCTGGTATAGGAGCTGTTCTTCCCTCAATCGCGGGGCTCTGCAGAGAGTGGTGCGGACAGCCCAGCGCATCTGTAGTTGTGAATTTCCCACTATTCAGGACATTTACAGAGGCAGGTGTGTAAACAGGACCCGAAGGATCATTGGGGACCCAAGTCACCGCAACCACAAACTGTTCCAGCTGCTACCATCCAGGAAATGGTGCTGCAGCATAAAAGCCAGGACCAACAGACTCTGGGACACCAGGCCATTGGACTGATTAATTCACGCTGATACAATTGTATTTCTATGCAATATTGACTGTTCTGTTGTACATACTATTTATTACAAATTACTATAAATTGCACATTTAGACAGAGATGTGATGTAAAGATTTTTACTCATGTATATGAAGGGTGTAAGTAATAAAGTCAATTCAAGTCAGTTCAATTCAATTCATTAATGCAATGAGCAACAAACCCATGCGTCCCCAGCTATTGGATTTGATCAATCCAAGTCTTCCGCCTTAGGAAAGACTGAGGCATGGCCAAGGATAAGGGTGAAGACCAAAATGGACTTGTAGTTGTTGACGGTACAAAATTGGGGAAGTAAGTTCTAGGTTGTGAGAAGATATCCACAGACTGGTTACTTAGTAACAAAAATGCCAAATAGATATTCATTCCGACGAGGTGCAAGGCGATGTGACTTGTTGGGGGAGGTGGGTAAAATGAGGTACCAGAAGATGTAAGTAAGGCAAAGAAGTATATAGTAAGTGAAAAGACACTAAGATGTTTATCCTGGAATAAATGTCCAAGAATCTTCATGGGAGGACAGGTGGATATAGACTTAATAACCACCATCTACACAAATTCTATATTTTCCTTTCCAGCCCCGTCAACTCCCGCATCTCTATCAATTCTCCTGCTGTCCTCATACACCACAGTAATTTAACTAGTCAGTTACCCCCGCCAACCAGCATACCTTTGGCTCTATGGGAGTCACCGAGAGAGCATGGAAACTCCACACCGAATGCACCAGAGTTCAGAATTGAAGAGCCCTCAGACAGCATTACTTTTAACCATTGTGCCATTAAGCAAAGAACACCGAGATCACACTATAACTGGACTAGGAAGAATGGAACAGTGCTTTACTAGATGCAGAAAAAAAGTCGTGCCCATGTTGGCAGAACCAGAGAACGATAATTCCGAGATATTGGCCAACTGTGTTGTTTACTTTGGGACAAGGGAGACCGAGGGGAAATTTAATTGAAATGGATAAAACTAGGAGAGACCAGAGTGAATAAACAAAAAGGAACCTTTTCCCTCAGCATAAATATGTGTAACTGGGATTTTAGATTAAAGGATTAGTGCAAGGATTAGAGTGGTTGAGAAAAGATTATTTCACTGAGTGCAGAGTTAAAGCCTGAAAGGATGGTGTTGGCAGAAACTCCTTTACATTCAAAAAGTACCTAAATACATCATAACTCTCTGTTTTATGGAGCATGAGTCAGGGTATGAGATGTTCATTTATCACAGGCAAAACCAAATGACCGCTTTTCGTACCGTGACTTTCCACCCAAAGTGTAAGCAAAATGGGAGAAAACAAGCAAACAATTCCTAAAAATGCTCCTAACTATTAATTTTTTAACAATGCAGGATGGATTATATACCCATGACCAAATTACTTGCTGCTGGGGAGGATTTCTGAAGAATGGGAAGTTTTGAAGAAACAGAATATGTGCAGGTGAGCAGGTATCGCAGCAAGCAAGTTGGGGATGTGAAGGCCTAGTTGTGTGTTCCAGTGACAAGGACTGAGGCGGCAGCTGGAATGGAAACAATGGGTTTCGAGAGGCTATGTGGTTGGAAATACAATGTTTTGGGGAAGCTGGACTCCACAGGCAAAATTAATTTTGTGGAAGAAAATGAGAGCTTAAAACAAGAAAATGAAATCTTTCATTTTGGGACACATTGAACTAGGCACCGTAGAGACAATTGTTCAACAAATGCTCTTTGCAATATCACGTCTAAAGCAGTTGAATCTTGAAGATGCTCGAATCTTTTCTCCCGGATGAGGCCTTTATTTTGAAATTGGACATTAAATTGCAAAACATCATCTGACAGAAAAACACAAATAATGGTGATATTGCAGTAAAATAATAATCAACAGCAGAATGGCAAACTATATGTCAATTCAACTGTATTCTTCAAAGCTTGGTTCCCTGGATCATTAACCAAATGAGAACTGCATCATTCATTGAGCTAAGATAAAACGCAGATGACAGCACTTTAAAAAATTGGTATAATGCCACATTCGTAAGATATGTAGCCCAATATAACGTGTATGGATTTTAAGTACCAAACCGTTATTGGAAAGACCTAGAGCAAATTCAAAACTCTTACCAACTAACAGAGCAATAAAATATTTACTGTACTCTCTACTGTCATTTGCATAGATAACAGATTGCCAGATGTTGTAATCAGTGCTTCAAAGCCCCTGTTGAATATTGACATTGACTCATTCCTACAGAGTAACTATCAAAGTTCGAAGTAAACTTTATTATCAAAGTACATATATGTCAGCTAAGATTCATTTTTCTGTGGATATACTCAGTAAATCTACAGAAAAGTAACTATAATAGCATCGATGAAATATCAACCAGAATGCAGAAGACAACAAACTGTGCAAATGCAAATATAAATAATGAGAACATGAGATAATATAACCATATAACTTTATAACAATTACAGCATGGAAACAGACCATCTCGACCCTTCTAGTCTGTGCCAAACGCTTACTCTCACCTAGTCCCACTGACCTGTACTCAGCCCATAACCCTCCATTCCTTTCCTACCCATATACCTATCCAATTTCTTTTTAAATGACAATATCAAACCTGCCTCTACCACTTCTACTGGAAGCTCGTTCCACACAGCTACCACTCTCTGAATAAAGAAGTTCCCCCTCGTGTTACCCCTAAACTTGTGATCCTTAACTCTCAACTCATGTCCTCTTGTTTGAATCTCCCCTACTCTCAATGGAGAAAGCCTATCCACATCAACTCTATCTATCCCCCTCATAATTTTAAATACCTCTATCAAGTCCCCCCCTCAACCTTCTACGCTCCAAAGAATAATGAGATAAAGAGTTCTTGAAAGTGAGATCATTGGTTAGAGGAGCATTTCAATGATGGGGCATGGGAGTGTAGTTATCCCCTTTTATTCAGGAGCCTGATAGTTGAAGGTAACTGTTCTTGAACCTGGTGGTGTGAGTCCTGAGGCTCTTGTACCTTCTTCCTGATGGCAGCACAAGAGGAGAGCATGAATCTGGGTATTGGGGATCTCTGATGAAGGATGCTGCTTTTCTATGACAGCATATCATGTATGTGTTGAAAGGTTGGGAGGGCTTTACACCTGATGTACTGGGCTGAATTAACTACCTTTTTGGAGAATTTTCCTTTCAAAGACATTGGTGTTTCCATTGTAAGCCACAACGCAGCCAGTCATTATACTCTCCACCACACATCTATAGAGGTTTGTCAGGATGAACCAATTTAACATTTACTTCATCTCTACATTGGCTGACAAGAGTTTGAGTTAATTCTGTGTCTTTCTCTTGGAAGTTAGAATTCATTGACAACACATTGAGTGACATCATGAGGCTTGCTAGCTGAGGGTTTTGTCGAGAGCTGCTTGCCAGTTTCAGTGAAGAGGTGAAATCCTTCCTGGCTTCCTTGCCTATGCATTACCGAGCGGAAGCCAGGAACAAGGTTCACGGACAGGATTCAGCACGCAATTTGATTGGCGGGGGGTGGGTCAGAGATGGTGAACGCACTTCGCGGATTGAAAAATGAAATGCCGATTTGTTGCTTTTATTTTAATTTCTCACTGTTTTTTAATTACTTAGTGTGTGCAGAGAAGATCTGCAAGGCTGACACCAGAAACAAACGTAAATGAAGAAGGGGTGAACAGGCTGAGTCTCTCTTTCTCTTAGAGAAGAAGACTGAGAGGTGACGGAATAGAGGTCTTTAAAATTATGAAGGGCTTAAAGAGGCTGTTTCCTGATTGGGTGAGGAGGAGGAGCCTAACTAGATAGAGGCCACATAGTATATGATGGTCTCCAAGGAATCCTACAAGGAATTCAGAAGAAACTTCTTTGTCCAAAGGTGAGTGAGAATACGGTAGGAGAAACATTTCTGAGAAAGAAGGCAAGCATGTGAGGGAGAAGGAGATGGAATGAATTTGATGAGTAAAGGTGGGAGGACGCAGGAACAGAGTGCAAAGGCTGGCATAGACAGGATGGGCGGAATGGCTTGTTTCTGTATATTAATCCAAATTATTTATACCATCTTGCATAATCTGTCAGTTAACTATATTTTATGTAAATCCATTATTTCTTAGCATTTTAAGAATTTTCAATTAAACTACTTATATCATTTTATATTTGCTTAAGTGTTTTGATAAGCCTCATTAAATTTTATCTTCCGTGCAATTTAAGCTGCTCATTAACATAGACTACCTTGCCTTCAGAATAAATCTTCAACACACGTTTCCAATCCAACAACACATATACAGTAGATAGAAATTTGCTCCAGCAGGAAGCCTATGAGTTGTTTCAGTTGACAAACTGTTCTCCGACATCTCGCCACGGCACATCCTGTGTGTGAAGTTGTTTATCCTTGGCCAGTGCAGTGATTTACAAGCTCTCATAAACTGCTGCTCATTACCTGAACTGTTAGTATTTCTATTTGCTGAACCACGCAGGCACCGAGGACTAGCTTACAGTTCCCTTCTACACATCCTCCTGGGGTTAAGAATGCCAAACGTACAAATGAGTGTTTGGGAGATAGGCAGGATGGATGGGGATGGATTTGATGGCCACTGCAGGACTGCAGGCTTCGCACAACTGCATCCTCAACGTCCTCTCTGGCAGACCCCGCTCAGTTCGGCTTGGCAGCAGCGTCTCCTCCTCAATCACCATCAGCACAACTGCCCCACAAGGCTGTGTGTTAGCCCCCTGCTCTGCTCACTTTATACTTACAAATGTGAGGTCAAGCACAGCTCTAATGCCATATTTAAGTTTTCTGATGACATATAGGAGGGAGATTGAAAATCTGGCTAAGCACAACAACAACTTTTCACTCAATGTCAGCAAGACCAAGAAGCTGATTATTGACTACAGGAGAAGGAAACCAGAGGTTCATAAGCCAGTCCTCATCAGCGGATCAGAGATGGAGAGGGTCAGCAACTTTGAATTCCTTGATATTAAAATTTCAGAGGATCAGCCCTGGGTCCAGCACATAGGTGGCATTACAAAGACAGTACAGCAGTGCCAACTTTCCTGGAAGTTTGCAAAGAATTGCTATGTCATCTAAAACATTGACTAACTTCTATAGATGTGCAGTGGAAAGTATATTGACTGGTTACCTCACGGTATGTATACACCAATGCCCTTGAATGGAAAAAGCCACAAAATGTAGTGGATACAGCCCAGTCCATCACAGGTATCGCCTTTGCCGCCATTGACCACATCTACATGGGGGAGCTGTTGCAAGAAAGCTGCATCCGTCATTAAGGATCCCCACCCCCAGGCCATGCTTTCCTCTCACTGCTGCCATCAGGAGCCTCAGGACCCACACCACCAGGTTCAGAAACAGTTATTACCTCTCAACCTTCAGGCTCTTGACCAAAGGGGATAATTTCACTCAACTTCACTCATCCCAGCACTGAACTGTTCCCACAATCTATGGACTCACTTTCAAGGGTTCCTCATCTCATGTTTTGATATTTATCTACCCACCTATCTATCTCTCACTCTCTCTAATTATTTACTTACTTACCTACCTATTTATTTATCTGTCTATCTAGTCTGTCTGTATATCTATTCATCTATCTACCTAATCTATTTATTTATTTTTTATTTTATAAAAACATTTTCTCAGTTTAAGCTTGTAAATCCTAAGGTATGGACATAGCCAAGCACACTCATTTCTCAGTTGCTAGAAACTTCGGACTATTCTAGTGGTGTTTAGTATTGTGGTTTTCTGGAGATTTGTACAGTATAAATATTGCTGTGTTGGCCTAATTGTTTAATGCTATTGTGCAGAGATTTTGGGATGATACCACTTGTAGATATTACTATTGGGACAATGTATACCCTGTTCATGTTCCATAGTCTTTCTATTTCCTCTTTTAATTCAGCATATTTCTGGTATTTTTCACTTGTTGGTTTCTGTATGTTATGTTTGTTTGGAATGGCTGTATCGATCAAGTAAGTTGCTCTTGCTTGTTTATCCTATAATAAATCTGGACAGTTATTATGGATTGTCTTGTCTGTAATAGTGAATCGGTTGTAATATAAAGTGTCAGAATTTGACTCTAAAACTGGATCAGACTTGTATTTATAGTAAGGTATGGTGTCTTTTATGAGTTTGTACTTCAAAGCAATATTTAGGTGAATGATGTTTTCCACTTGATTGTGCCTGTGTAAGTAATCAGATTGAGTTAAACTGCTGCAGGATCTTGTAACGTGTTGGATTGTTTCTGGTTTCTCTTGGCATTTTCTGCATTTATCATCTTGAATTTACTGGTCTTTTGTTATGCACTTTCGATAATCTTTTGTGTTAACAACATTGTATTACCACAAGGAACCCTTTTGTTTCTGCAAAGAGGTCTTCAAATCTGAACCGGGCATTCAATGCTTCCTTGTCGACATCTAGTCTGTCAGATTATGGGGATGTCTTCCATGGAGTGTCATGCTCTTTCACTGGTTAACTTTTTCTTCTGTCATGATAATTTCTTCATTTTACTGGGTTGTGCTTTTATTTAAGTTCAGGGGTGTGTACTTCTTATCAGAATTGCCAATGCTTGCATGGAGTGCTTAATCCTGTTTTTGTTGATGAAAATATATCCTTAGATGTTTTATCTGACTGTTGTGTAAATATTTTGGTCTGTTATTCATCTTCCTCCATCTACCGTAGGTAGTGTTAATCTGAAAGTGTTCAAGTATACATAGTGTTTTCTAAAATTTGTCATTTCTGTTTGTCATTTGTCATGCCATTTCAGGTTTTGGTTTGTAAATTTTCCAGATCAGTTCTGGAGCAAGATAGTATGCCAAAAGAATATGTTAATACGGGCATAGCAAAAGTGTGTTCGCCTTTTCATTCTTATTTATTTTTTGCTTTTTTTTTCAGCTCAGATTGGTAGAATCTGAGGTACAGGCTGAGCCGAGCACACTTGTTTTTCAATTGCTTGGAACTTTCCGACTGTTCTAATGGTGTTTAATATTGTGACTTTCCGGAGATTTCCATAAATATTGCTGTGTAGGTCTAATTGTGTGTGTAGTGTCCTTGGGGTGATACCTTTTGTCTACTGGGACAACATGTACCCTGTTCATGTTCCATAGTCTTTCAATTTTCTCTTTAATTTAGCACATTTCTGGTGCTTTTCACTTCATGATTTCTGGATCTTACATGTGTCTGGAATGGCTATATCTATTATATGTTATTCTTGCTTGTTTATCCTATAATATTATATCCTGACAGTAATTATGGACCATCCTATCTGCAATAATGATCAGTTGTAATATAATTTTTAGGATTCTGCCTCTAAAATTGGATCATCATTATTATTTTCTTTTTGTATTTTGCACAGCTCATTGTATTAGTTGTTTGGGTGTGCTTTTTATTGATTCTATTATGTGTCTTAGTATTTACTGTGAATGTTCACAAGAAAACAAATCTCAGGGTTGAATATGTTGACATATACAGTATGTACTTTGATAATCAATTTACCTAGAGTTTTGAACTTTATCTGCTGGGTGGGAATACGGCATTTCCATTCCTAAGGATCCACAACGGCACTCCCCTCCCCGAACTGCAACCATGGTTGATGGGAGGTGGTGGGAAGAGGAAGGGGGAGTCAAACAGAACAGATCTTATATTTGTTCACTCACCCGTGGAGTCAGTGAAGTTTGAAGTTGGCCTGCGGCTGCCCTTTCCTGCACTTCCTCCACTCTTCCATCACTTTTCTTTCTGTGATCTTTTCCCTGGCACTTACCAACAGCTTGGGTTATGAACGGGGTGCTGTCGTAAGTTGGACTGCCTTTAAATTCAGCATTTCACTCCCCTCCTTGCTTTAGGTTTGTCATTTTCAGCTACTCTTGCTCTGTGTTACTGGAGTCTCATGTCGCACCTTGCTTTGACTGTTTATGCCTTGTTGTGTCTCTTAAGGACTGAGTGGAGTACAGAGGGTTCTACGTGTTCTTGTACATCTCCACTTCCTCGGGAAGCTAAAGAAATTTGCCAAGTCTCCGTCAACTCTCACAAATGCTTGCTGCTGCTTCACAGACACTACTCTGTCTGGATGTATGATAGCTTGGCTCGGCAAGAACCTGCAGAGAGTAGTGGACGTCACAGGGACCAGCCTCCCCTCCGTGGGATCTGTTCATACTTCAGCCAGCACTGTCAAAGACCCCTGCCCCATCTGGACATTCTCTCTTTCCCCTCTTCCATTGGGTAGAGTCTACAAATGCACGTACCACCAGTTTCAAAGATAGCTTCTATCCCTCTGTTACCAGGCCCTTGAACGGACCTCTTGCACGATAAGATGGACTCTCGGCCTAACAATCGACCTAGTTGTGAACTTGCACACTCACGTGCATGCTCTGCATGAAGAAGTAGAGAATTAATGTCTGTGGGGAACTGGTACAGAAGAAGAGTTAAGACCTGGGGAAGATCGGCTATGATGGTATTAAATGACAATGTCATTTATAGGGTGATTGGCCTCCTCCAGCTCCTGCTCCTGCTTTCTGTTTTCCTGTCTATGCAGGAATATGTTGCACCTCATTATGGAATTATTTATCTCATCTTGCTGATTCCACAGTAAGAAAGATCTCTATTGGGTACTTGGTCCCCTTCACTAACTTCACTGCATTTCTTCATCGGATGTTCAATGATGTACCTTTCATTTCCTTAGGCTCTCCCTCAGACATGTCCTGCAGAACTGTAGTCAGCTGAGTGGCATTGCGAACCATTTTATTTTACTAGTACCTCGGCTGGCTACTAATTTTACCCCTCGACCCCAGGCTGAAAGTGAAACATCTCTTTGCATTGTTACGAACCCCGTAACTGGGTTACTTACCAGCAAAGATAGAGGCATCCGTTGGAGTCTGATGATACTATTTTTAACAGTATTTATTAGTAAAAATACACAAAAATAATATCAATACAAATATACAGATAATATACGTTGTCAATACTAAACCTAAAAGTGCGGGTATAATAATAATCAATAAGAAACAAGCTCTATCGTTGTCTAGGGGATAATGAATTGTCCGATGGAAATCTAAAGTTCATTTCAGTTCATACAGGCTGCAGCCGTTGTTTGTTTGTCGCTGTGTTGCAATTGTTGGAGAGAGAGAGAGAAATAGAAAAACTTGCCGGCTTTCCTTGTTACAATCTTGATCCGTATCTGTCCTTTAGCTAGACTGTTCCGTGGAGGACTCGTCACCCAGGCAAGGATGGACACACACAAGCCCCCCACCGGTCTCGTACGTTTCTCCTGGTGTGTCTGAGGGGTGTTCCCCAGACCCGACTTTTATCCTCACTCACGGGGTCTCAGATGTCAATCAGGTTGGGATGATGCAATCCCTCAACCAGACCACTCTGATTGTCCCCTGAGGGGTTTCAATGAATAGTACAGTACTCAATACACAATTCCGTCTCCAAGAGACAATAGCAGTAATCAGTGGTTCCATTCCGCGTTTGTTAGGAGACATTCCAAACCTTGTGTATTCTGCGGTGTCTATAACAACTGCCTTTGCTGTTCCTGTGTCTCTCTCATTACTGACATGCTGTGTATTTCTCTCATTTCCTGGGTCTCAGACCCGAAATAATAGCGATCTTGCGATTCTCAAAAGGGGGGGCGGGCATTGGCGATTCTGGACCCTTCTGTCCATCAGATTTGCTCCTCATTCGTAACACCCCCATCCTTCTAAGGATTTTTACCACAGGTAAAAATTAACTACTACAGAATCTTACAGAATTTCCAAATCTAACACAATACAAAAGTTTTTTTTTCACTACAGAGTAATACAGTTATACATTCAATTCAGCATCTAAACAGTTAGTGATTACATTGTCATTTCCTTTAATATCTTAATATCTTGTACCTTAATAAATTCCTGTAGCATCAGACTCCAATTTAATAACCACCTTTTTTTAAAAATTCCTTTTCTTCAGCAAAACAAAACTAAAGAGTCGTGATCTTAGCTTACGTGTATATTACAAAAGTTTATGCAAATACTAATCTTTATTTTACTTTCAAACTTAACAGTCAATCTTCCATGGTGTTGTCTTTATTATTTACATGCTTTGTCGAAATCCCTTAAAACTGGATCCTGTTATTTAAAGTGGCATCCCGTCAACCCTTGCCCCTTTTCCAGTTAACTCCCACGTGGTTAGCTTGCTTACCAATGTGGAATAGGCTTTTGCATGCTCCTTTCATAGGAGTTATTTTATCAGCAATGTTTTCCAAACTTAGCCCATTTTCTGAACTTCCACACAATTCGTTATTTTTAAGCAAGTCGTTAGTTTTATCTTCAGGACCCTTCATTCTATTAGTTTTCAGTTTAATATCTGCAAGCCTCTTTGTCCAAACAACATTTCAAATTCTGCCTCTTCACAGTACACCCTTGAATAACATTAGCGCGTGGGGCACCTTTACATTCCAAATCAAACTGTAATTGATTGGCAGGCACCTTGGTAACAAGCCATTGTTCCTTCAGCCTGGTTACTGCTTCTGACACCAATCCAGACTTTAAATTTTCTTCATTCACTTTAAGAACTACACTTTTCCCTTCTCCTTCAATAATAATATTCACCTCACCACCTTTTATCTCCTCACTAACTTTTAAAACACATTCGAACACAAACAACTGGGAATTCTCACTTCCCACTCATACCAAGGTTAAACCTTTCTTCACTGAACCAAGTCCATTTGACCCACAAGGACTGCATTCCTTTTTAACTGAATCAGATACCTCAGACTTTTCCTGAGTTTCATTACTAGGTTCAGTACCACGTGCATCCACATCTTGAACACACTCAAACGGGACATCTGCCTCTTCTATGTCCAACCCTGGACCTTCTAACAGCCTTATCTGTTTCTCATTTTTACTCCGTGCCTCTATAAATTTCCTCCCGGCTAAGGGTAGGTCTACCTCCTCTCCTTTACTCTCTTTCACCTCCCTATTCTCCATTTTACCACCCTCTAACCCCTCTTTGTACAGGGTCGGTAAAAACTTCTCAGCCAAATCAATACTGGCCTGATTTAAACCGGTCTTTTTCTCAGCTGCCTTTCTCAACATGCTGCGAGTGGTCGCGCAAGCGGGATAGATCTTGGAATCTAGGGGCGGGTCCTCAACACTTACAGGCTGGCTCATCAGCTTCATTGCTGACCAAACCTCACTACCAGCTAAATCGTTACCCAGAAGGACGTCCACGTCAGTTCTCAGAAATTCTGATCGCACCCCTATTTCAACTGATCCAGATACCAGCTCACAATTTATAACGATCCTATGCAAAGGCACAGCTTCTGTCCCTTTTCCTATGCCTCTCAAAGCTACTTCTCCCATCTCAGGACTAAAATCTATTACCTTACTGAGAATCAATGACTGCTCAGCTCCAGTGTCTCTTCAGATCCGCACTTGAACTGGTGTTTCTCCCTCTTTCACAGGCACGGTCCCTTCTGAAATAAATTTCTCACGCCCCTCTCGTATTTTATCTACCTGGGGCTTTCTCGTCGATTTGCTGATCGACACAATACACTCTGTAGGGACTGCTGCATTCCCTTTTCCTGTCTCCTTCCTCGGAGCAAAGCACTTAGATGCAATATGACCCACCTTTCCACAATTAAAACAGGTCAAGCCAGGACTCCTCCTGCCGTCTTGCCTTTCCTCCTCCTTATTTTTACCACTAGCTCCCGGCTGAATCTCTGCCTCAGCCGGCGGGCTTTCTCTACCGTTCCCACGGTCTTTCTGGTAACTCTTATTCGAGGAAAACTTTATCTTGTGGGTTAGGGCATATTCATCTGCGAACCTGGCAAATTCAGATATGGACTTATTCAGCTTCTCGTTCAAATACATCCGGATATCATCCAAAACACAACTTTTAAATTCCTCAATCAGAATTAACTCCCTTAAACGCCAAAAATCCTCTTCCACCATTTCTGCTGCACACCAACGATCCAAGAGCACACCCTTCTCATAGGCAAACTCTGCATACGTCTGATTCCACACTTTCTTTAAATTTCTGAACTTTTGTCTATATGCCTCAGGTACCAATTCGTAGGCCCAAAGAATGCCCTGTTTTACTTCCTCGTAATTCTCATATTCCTCCTCCTCCACAGACAACGCCGCATATGCCCATTGTGCCTTCCCTTTTAACACACTTTGTAACAACACTACCCACTGATCTCTGGGCCACTTCTGACTCACTGCCACCTTTTCAAAATGCAAGAAATAACTATCAACATCCATCTCCTCGAACGGAGGTACTAACCTAAACTCCCTACTAACATTAAACCTCTCCTCTCGGTCTGGCCCTTGAGCTCTTCGCTCTTTCCTTAACGTCTCCATGTCCAGCTCATGCTGCCTCTGTTTCTCCTTCTCCTCATACTCCCTCTGCTTTTCAGCTCTTTCCTTCTCCCTTTCATGCTCCCTCTGCTTTTCAGCTCTTTCCTTCTCCCTTTCAGCTGCTTCCAGCTGTTTTAACTTAATTTCATGTTCCGACCTTAATTTTTCCAACTCTAACTGAATCTTCCCACTAGCTGGTACCTTTTCAGGGATCTGTTCCACTACCTCAGCCGAAAACACATTCTTCTCAATATAATGCTGAGTTACGACCCTCCGCATCTCCAGCTTTTTCATTGACAACCTCACCTCTGTGAGATTTAGTCCTTTCGCAATATTTACCAAGTCTGACTTTGTGGCATCCTCTAGCGCCTCCGGAGTTGGGTTTTTTATAAATTCATCCACGTCCATCTTTGCTGGTTTCCCGTCTGGTTACCCACGCAACCAGATCCAAGTTTGGACTTAAAAGCCCGATTTACTGGCCCTCCAATTTGCTATTAAATCTTAAGACGAGGCCCCAAGTTGTTACGAACCCCGTAACTGGGTTACTTACCAACAAAGATAGAGGCGTCCGTTGGAGTCTGATGATACTATTTTTAACAGTATTTATTAGTAAAAATACACAAAAATAATATCAATACAAATATACAGATAATATACGTCGTCAATACTAAACCTAAAAGTGCGGGTATAATAATAATCAATAAGAAACAAGCTCTATCGTTGTCTAGGGGATAATGAATTGTCTGATGGAAATCTAAAGTTCATTTCAGTTCATACAGGCTGCAGCCGTTGTTTGTTTGTCGCTGTGTTGCAATTGTTGGAGAGAGAGAGAGAAATAGAAAAACTTGCCGGCTTTCCTTGTTACAATCTTGATCCATATCCGTCCTTTAGCTAGACTGTTCCGTGGAGGACCCGTCACCCAGGCAAGGGTGGACACACACACAAGCCCCCCACCGGTCTCGTAGCGTCTCTCCTGGTGCGTCTGAGGGGTGTTTCCCCCAGACCCGACTTTTATCCTCACTCACGGGGTCTCAGATGTCAATCAGGTTGGGATGATGCAATCCCTCAACCAGACCACTCTGGTTGTCCCCTGAGGGGTTTCAATGAATAGTACAGTACTCAATACACAATTCCTTCTCCAAGAGACAATAGCAGTAATCAGTGATTCCATTCCGCGTTTGTTAGGAGACATTCCAAACCTTGTGTATTCTGCGGTGCCTATAACAACTGCCTTTGCTGTTCCTGTGTCTCTCTCATTACTGACATGCTGTGTATCTCTCTCATTTCCTGGGTCTCAGACCCGAAATAATAGCGATCTTGCGATTCTCAAAAGGGGGGGGGGGCGGGCATTGGCGATTCTGGACCCTTCTGTCCATCAGATTTGCTCCTCATTCATAACAGCATGTGTACCATTTCTTCCAGAAAGCTAGACTTTGCTCCTTCTGCCTTTCATGCTGCTTGCCACAATTTTTTACAAACTGTAAACTGTTACTGCACTTTCTTTCTGTGCTTCTGTGTAACTGCATGGATGGGATTTTGTTGTCGATCCTCTGGTAAGACAGCGGCATGCTTGGATGCAGCGGCCTCTCCGGGGCCAAATAAGCGTGTCCTTCGTCTTTTTTTAAACATCTTTTTTTATGATCGCAAGACAACACTGGATATTAAGAACTTCAGGTACTGCAGGACTACCCAGTTAACGAGTTGCTCACCCATGGAGGAGCTGGAGAAGGTGCAGACTGTGTTGCTTCCTGCGACAGTCGGTTCGCAAAGACGGTTTGCGGTGTAACCGCGAGGGATTTTCTTGGCTGCTTTTCTTGTGATCGCAAGACCTTGTTGGACATCGGTAATGTAAAATACTGCAAGTCCTGTTTGCTGGTTTATTGGCGAGACCAAAGGTGGGGGAGCTGTGTGCACTTGGACTCGATCTTATGTCGCGGACTTGCCTGTTGCAGCTGTCCAGGAGGGGAGATACTGGAGGCAGGACGGCACGGTGTCCATGCTAGATTGGGGACTGGACCCTCCTGTTGGTGCTGCCATCTGTTGTTCACTTGGCAGAAGACAAGCTGGAGTGCACCTATTCATGCGCAGCTTCATCTCCAGACTCCTGAGAACTGCTTGCTCTTGCCGACAACTTCCACGCACCATCAATTTACAGGACATGTCACTCAGCAACTTGGGCTATATATATTTTTTTGAGTATCTGTATGTCAAATGCTATCTTATATTGTGCTGTGTATGACTGTGTTTTGCACCTTGGCCCCAGAGGAAAAATGTTCTGGTTGGTTGTAGTCTTGGGTATTCATGTGTGTTTGAATGACAATTAAACATGAACTTGTGGTTTGGACAGCTCAGGGATCCTCCAGGATCTGACACACATATTGACAACTCGAAGTCCGTTTCCTTCCATAGGTGCTTTCTGAGACCAGCATCTCAAATTCCAGATGTAACGCTCCACAGATTGATGAGTTCTTCAGAGTGGTGAAGTTACAGTTTACAGCCTGCAACTTCCGTTCAGTCAGGTGCATGTCTAATGCCCACCTTTCACCTGACATCGCCACAGAAACTTTAATCTTTTCAGCATCTTGCTGTGTTGAGGGCTGTAGCGGTTCCCAAAGACCACAAGAATCTCTCAGCACTTTGTAGTGAGGTCTGTTTGTGTGGAGTGCTCTCTGTCTCACAACCACCGAACTACAACACCATCTTCACTTCTGCTTCATCCGATAAAACATTGCCGACTCAAATTAGAGAGAAAACAACTTCTTCCATTGTTTCCACTCTGATATTAAGTTACTTGCTCAACGCCCAGAAATGCAACAACTTTGTCCATGACATCGACCATTATACAGGTCAATGGGGAACCGTTATTGGAGGAAACTGAAAATGATACTTCCATTTCTTCGTCTTTCTCTCTCCAGCATGCAGCCAGTTTAGTTTCTGCTCCAGTGGCTGCTGGCACACATGTCAAGCTGCTGAATGCAAAGCCTGTAACTGTCAGGCCTCACCATAACTCCCTTAATTCCACAGTGATCCCCCTATCACTTCACAACAACAAGTCACTACTGAGCCACACTTAAATCCATGCTTGAACCACTTTCTGGCTCTGGATGCTATCTCAATAGTCCTCTATTCTTTCTAATAACATACTACTCATTTTCTTGTAGAAGCATGTTTAGTTCAGTGCTATTAACAAAAAATACTATGTGATTCCTCCATCCTGTGGCCCATCAATGCTTGGTGGTTCCAACCACTGCACTACCATGCAATAGCACAAGATGGCGCTATCTCTTAAATGACGTGGCTCACTCTTCCAAAATGCTGCACTCTCTTGCTCTCAAGTCCAATTCTCAAGCTTCTAGTTTGATTATCATTTAAACATACGTGAATAGAGCCAAATGAAACAGCAGGTGGGCCAAGGTGCAGAACACATTACCAACAGCGCACAGCACACAGCATATAGCAGAAATAGCACATATGGTTCCAATTTCAGAAAAGCATACAGCCACAAAGAGAAAGAAAAATAATAATGTAGCCCAGGTCCCTGAGTTGTCCTGGTCCAGCCTGTTCTGCCATCGAGCGAACACCAGAGGGCAGCACCGACAGAAGGCGCCAGCCCCCAACGCAGTGCAAAATCCAGCAGCACGTAGACAGCTTTGTCGTCTCCTTCACTGGTGGCTGCCCTCTTCTCCTTCTTTGCTTCCCTTTCTTTTCTTGGGTCATTTTCTTTATTAAGCCAATATGCTTTCTTTCAGATAATCTTCTGGTAAGATGGCAACACACTTGGATGCAGCGACTGCTACAGGGCTAACTAAGCATAATATCGTCTTATTTAAAATGTGTTCTTGACAATTGCAAGACCATGCTGGACATTAAGAACTTAACATACTGCAGGTCCACCCCATCAGCGAGTTGCTCATTTGTGGAGAAACTGAAGGAGCTGGTCTTGTTGTGGACTGCGCTGTTGCTTGCGTCAGAGAGGAGTCAGAGAGTGAAGGAGGTGTGCAGCCTAACGGCAAGTCATCATGATAGTCACTTTCCTTGTGTTCGCAAGACCCGATTGGGCATTGTTGGCCGAAAGGCAGATGGCGAGGAAGCTGCGTGTTCTCGGTTGTAGTGAGGACAAAGACTCAAGCTGTGATGTCGCCTGCTTACAGGAGAGAGGCATCAGAGTCGGTGTGTTCTGCTGGAGTGTGGGAGGTGGTGTGGCTCGAGTCAGTACTGTCTCTAGCAGAAAACAAGATGTGTTCTGTTTGACTGCAGACTGTTGCAACATTCATGGACTCAGGGATTCGGAATTTTTTTTGTATATAACTATATTGTATTGCTGTCTTATATATCCTATGTGTGCCTTATGGTGTGTATGACTGTTGGTACTGTTTTGCAACTTGTCCTCGCTGTAATGCTCTGTTGTTTGGCTGTATTCAGACATTTGTGTATGGTTGAATAACAAGAACGAACTATTTTATGAACATTTCACATGGAACAGTGGTGTTTTGTACCATAATAATAGAAAGTATTGTACATTCTGAGATATTTTCTCAATCTAATAATGTTACACTTACATTGTAATCATTCTGAAGTACAAGTGAATATTAGCTTATAGTTGAAATAGTTATTGGATGATAAGAAGAAATGATAGCCGATTTAACTTTCCAAACTATTTTGGTGACACTGAGGCAAATCTCCTGAAGCTGATTGGCTGCACTGTAGATCAGACTCTGTATGTCAGGGTAATACAGAGTTGTGGGGAGGTGCCTCACCTGGCCTGGGAACCACAAAGCATCTCCCAGGCCAACTCTGCTGATTTGGAATGTCGCCAAAAACTTTGCGAACTTCTGAAGTGGAGAGCGTCCTATTTAGCTTCATCACTGGTTGGTATGGAAGTGCCAATGTTCAGGGATAGAAAAGAATACAGAGAGTGTTGGATACAGCTCAGTTCATCAAGGCAAAGCCCTCCCTCCAATTGAATACATATACAAAAGAGCAATGGCATCATCAAAGACCCCCCTCATCCAGGCCATGGATTCCTCTCGCTACGATCATCAGGCGGGTGGTACAGAATTCCCACACCACAAAGGTCTGGAACAGCTATTACCTTAAAATCATCACACTCCTGAACTGGTGGGGATAACTTTAATCACCACTACTCTGAACTTATTCTATAACATACAGATGCAGTTTCAAGAACTTTTTAAAACTCATGTTCTCAGGATTATAACCATATAACAATTACAGCACAGAAACAGGCCATCTCAGCCCTTCTAGTCCGTGCCAAATGCTTACTCTCACCTCATCCCACCTACCTGCACTCAGCCCATAACCCTCCATTCCTTTCCTGTCCATATACCTATCCAATTTTACTTTAAATGACAATACCAAACCTGCCTCTACCACTTCTACTGGAAGCTCGTTCCACACAGCTACCACTCTCTGAGTAAAGAAGTTCCCCCTCAAGTTACCTCTAAACTTTTGCCCCCTAACTCTCAACTCATGTCCTCTTGTTTGAATCTCCCCTACTCTCAATGGAAAAAGCCTATCCACGTCAACTCTATCTATCCCCCTCATAAATTTAAATACCTCTATTAAGTCCCCCCTCAACCTTCTACGCTCCAAAGAATAAAGACCTAACTTGTTCAACCTTTCTCTGCAACTTAGGTGCTGAAGCCTAGGTAACATTCTAGTAAATCTCTTCTGTACTGTCTCTATTTTGTTGACATCTTTCCTATAATTCGGTGACCAGAACTGTACACAATACTCCAAATTTGGCCTCACCAAGGCCTTGTACAATTTTATCATTACATCCCAACTCCTATACTCAATGCTCTGATTTATAAAGGCCAGCATACCAAAAGCTTTCTTCACCACCCTATCCACATGAGATTCCACCTTCAGGGAACTATGCACCATTATTCCTAGATCACTCTGTTCTACTGCATTCTTCAATGCCCTACCATTTACCATGTATATCCTATTTGGATTATTCCTACCAAAATGTAGCACCTCACACTTATCAGCATTAAACTCCATCGGCCATCGTTCAGCCCACTCTTCTAACTAGCCTAAATCTCTCTGCAAGCTTTAAAAACCTACTTCATTATCCACAACGCCACCTACCTTAGTATCATCTGTATACTTACTAATCCAATTTACCACCCCATTATCCAGATCATTAATGTATATGACAAACAACATTGGACCCAGTATAGATCCCTGAGGCACACCACTAGTCACCGGCCTCCAACCTGACAAACAGTTATCCACCACTACTCTCTAGCGTCTCCCATCCAGCCACTGTTGAATCCATTTTACTACTTCAATATTAATACCTAATGATTGAACCTTCCTAACTAACCTTCCATGCGGAACCTTGTCAAAGTCCTTACTGAAGTCCATATAGACAACATCCACTGGTTTACCCTCGTCAACCTTCCTCGTAACCTCTTCAAAAAATTCAATAAGATTTGTCAAACATGACCTTGCACACACAAATCCATGTTGACTGTTCCTAATCAGACCCTGTCTATCCAGATAATTATATATACCATCTCTAAGAATACTGTCCATTAATTTACCCACCACTGACTTCAAACTGACAGGCCTATAATTGCTAAGTTTACTCTTAGTTTTTTTAGATTATTTTTTATTTACACAGTTTGTTGTCTTTTGCATATTGTTTGCCAGTCTTAGTCTGCTTATGTCTAGCTTTTCATAAATTCTATTCTATTTCTTCTTCTTCTTTTAAATGCCTGCAAAGGTAGTATATGTTTACATATGCACACTTGAACATATGCACAAAGTTCAATTTGAACTTTTAAGTGTTAGAATGGCTTTGACAGTTAGTGAGGCCCCATCTCCAGGCTCTCTTGCAAACTTAAATTCTATCAAAAAAAAACTAAAAATGATGTTAAAAAAATTAAATTGGTTCAAAAAAACCATATGTGAAGTAAACACACACACACACACACACACACACACACACACACACACACACACACACACACACACACACACACACACACACACACACACACACACACACACACACACACACACACACACATCAAAGCAATAAACTGAAATAGGTCTTATCTTTCTCTTGACAGCCAGTTCCTCCGGTTTATTTCAATGGCTCCTCAGTATTTCCACCAGCTATCTTGATGTGGGTCAAGGGGCAGAATGCCCAGACCCAGAGCTGGGACTGTGCAGAACAGAACAGCCAACATTCTGCTCAGCAGAATACAACATCACAACTTCCGCTTGGGAAACATACCAAGACGAGCTTATCCACTCACCTATCTGAATGGATCTCATCTCTTTGGTTTGCAGACATCCCACCTCTCCCGGAAATTCTGGGAGTCTCCCGCATATTGATAGTGGCTCCCTGATACCCGCAAATTATATACGATATCCTGGAAATTGATTTTTTTGAGAGGGAAAGGGAGAGGAAGAGAAAGAGCGAGAGCGAGAGGGAGCATCCTGATTGGTCTCTCTTTGTGCTAAGTAGACCTATTAGTTTTCTCTGTGGGCGGGCTTTACAGTCGACCTCTCTCTCATTCATCATCCATCAGTTCAGTTTAGTGTCCTGCTGCGCTATGGCAGAGCGTTCCAAAAAAAAGAAAATATAAACGTACTTTACCCCAGACTACACTAAAGTGTACCCCTGCCTAATAGGGGTCAAAAATAATGACAGTGTTGCTTGCTGCACTGTTTGCAACAGTGACTTTTCTATTGCCCATGGTGGGTTAAAATGTAAAAGACATGTTGAGGTGAGTTTAACAGGTGTCATTCGTTCATTAGCATAGCTAACGTTATTTAAACTAGCTGGCTGGCTGCTAAGGAACTACTCTATTGATGTCCTACGTGATGAGGCCAAACTTCCTGTAGACTTGCTTAAAGTTGTAATAGAATAAAAAAACAACCCCATGATAATATAATATACTATAATATAATATAATATAATATAATATAATATAATATAAGTACATACTTCAATGTCACATTTTCTGCATATACCCAACTTGGTTTACAGATTAGACAAAATCACTAAACAAAGTATTACATACACCCTTGGAAGTCGACTGGGTGGGGGGGGGGGTGGGGGTGCTACCTCCCTGAAATGAGATTTTGCAGGGTAGGATGTAGGGGTTTGGCTTTGCTGGGCTTTGAAAGCCCTTGATGAATGTGTCGGGACAAGGAGGTAAAAACTTGGTGCTTTTGTATTTTCCAAATTGGGCCGGATTATTTTTGAGCTTCCCACACTTCCCACCCCAACCCCATACTCTTCCCAATGGCCACACTTAGCTTTTGAGGATCTTGGCTGCCAGCACCTCGAGTCTTGACTGCTGCACTGTCCTTTGAAGTAACAGAACATGAGGGCCTATCTAGAATGCTTCTATTTTTCAGTTGAAGTAGATTTAACTAAAACTAAAACAGTTTTAAAAAGGCTTAAAGTATCATGAGTGACTGGAAATTATTTAAAACAAAATGATAAGCAAAATAAAGAAAAAAAACCAAATTACTTGCTGCTTTAAACTTTTTGATTAAGTATAGTTATCTTATTTACATTCCTGGACTAACACATGGGAGGCAGTCACCCCAGGCATAAAGTTGAAGGATTTGATATAAAGTGCATCTAACAGCAACCCCACCCCAACAATTGTTCAGTACATGTAGTCCCTGTCCCTGAACTCAAAGCTGCGAAGAGTGAAGGAGTAAGAGCTCACGTGCCAACTCATCCCACACATCCATAGTGTAACGTGCAGGCATGCAAGCTCGAGACAATCTGTCCCACAAGCACGTGGTGGGCGACGGATCTCCATGGAACTCCTGACCACAGATAGGCATGTTGCAGTTCACTGTTCGAAATATAGATCAAATTTTTCTGAGCCACTGGCCCAGAACCATGCACAGCTGCAGGCTTACTAACGACAATAGTTAAAAATCACTGCAAAACTATGAATGATTTTCCATTAAGCTGCCTGATGCATGATAGATTCAACCTCTCAAAGGCTTTTATATAAACTTAAACAAGGAAAATACTGATGCCTTTGCACGTTGGTTAAGAAAGCACCAGCGAACAATGATTCCTTGGGCGGCATCTTCCAGATAGTCAATTATTTATATTATTTCACTTTTTCTACGCCTTCTACTTATTCCCTTTATCTTAATTGTGTTTGCAAGCTGTGGGAGCCCATGACTTACTGTTTGGAGTCCGATTCAATGATCTAGCACTCTGCCGTCCCCAAGAAAATTCCAGGAGAGGACCACAAGCACGAGCTGCCACAATCAGAGTTGGGGCACGGGGCCATGACTGACTCCTTTTCTCGCTGACTGAAGCATTGAGGATGACTGAAACACTGAGGCAAATGCCTCAATGTGGTCATTCTCCATGTAGAATGCATCGGGCCGGCACTCAGGAGGCCATGTCAGGCTGGCGGTTGGCAGGCAACAGGCCAGTGGATGGAGGCCATGGGTCAGCAGTTCTTCACCATGGAAGGACTGAGTTCAAGCTGTCGCTCTCCTCCACGCTGACAGAAGTTGTTTTGGAAATTCCGAGACAATGATCTCTGATAATTCTTCAGGGCAGTATTATTTTACCTGTGGCAAGTTAGTTAACAATCTTCTTGTGATGATAGTCTGGGGACAACAAAAGTAAGAGAGTGTGAGTATCGGGAAGTCCCAAAGGCAAAGGGCAAAGTAAAGGATCAAAGGTAAGGTGAGGAGAGAACAAAAAAAATAAATTTTCAAAGTACAGAGTTCAAAGTAGATTTTTTGTCAAAGTGTGTATACATTATACAACCTTGAGATTTGCCTCCTTACAGGGAGCCAGAAAATAAAGAAATTCAGAAGCAACCCTTAGAAAAGACCGCCGACAGGAGTGTGCAGGGACAGAAGGAAGCAAATCATGGAAAGAGTAAAAGTCGGCATTCAGAACAAAAGTAAGTCCTCAGACATGAAGCCCAGAGCAGGCCACAGCCTCGGCCTCAGTTCAACACCGAGCCGAGTAAGTGTCACGGAACCCTCAGAGCGGCCGGAGCAAGTCACAGCTTCAGCTGTCATTCAGCGCAGAGCCGAGCAGATGTCACCGATCAGCAAGCAGAACAGGCTCAACCCCGTGCCTCTGGTCCCAACACCTGGCCTTTTCAGTCCATCTGGCCCAGTGTTTAAACCGTCCGAATTATTGTTCGCTGGTGCTATCTTAACCAACGTGCAAAGGCATCAGTATTTTCCTTGTTTAAGTTTATATAAAAGCCTTTGAGAGGTTGAATCTATCATGCATCAGACAGGTTATTCCTCGCACTGGGGCTAGGGGCCTGTTGCGTCGATACTCTCTGGGCCCGGACTCTGCCGCCCTGTTTTGGCCCATACCGACCTTACTTTATAAGCAGGGAAGACACTACAAGTAAAGAAAAGAATTCCCACAGAAGTATGATGACTAAGGGACTAAATGGCATTGCCAAATTGCACTCAGGTATAAGAGCAGAATTTCACAGAGATGAGAGATTGAAGCCACATACAAATTTAAAGAGAATAATGAGAAAGATTGAATGTAACATTACTATACAGTGAACAGTTTTGCAAATGCCTGACTGCAAATAAGGACATGGTTTTAGAGCGGAAAACAGACCTCAGCATCTTAAAGTTTTATCCTGCTTAACTTGAATATCATATCCCACCTCCTTCCCCACACTTTCTTCTTGGTGCTTCCACTGCCAGTTGGAGCATTTGGGTGAATGCATATAATCAGCAATCAAATTTAAACCAAAAAGCTGATTGTGAATTCTTTTCTGCATGATTTATAATAAATTCTGGATGTTAATTCATGCAAATTACAAGTTCCTAGATTGCTCAGACGACTAATAGCTGCAGTGCTTTCAACCTGCCTCTGAAATACATAACGGCATATTTAATGTGCCCAGATGCTTCTTTCAGCTTGTTACAGTGGCTTGTTGATGCACATATATTGTCCTCGTAGAACTCACAATACTCTACTGAGAAAATAGGCAACAAGTGCGTCAATGAGCAAGTTACGCGAAGGACTGAGCTTTGTAGATTAGAAGGTTACTGGGTTAATACTACATTTGCACTAAGTTAACATGTTGAATAATATTTTAATTATACAGCAGAGTTTTCTCCTGTAATCCTTGAGGTAGCTGAGATCTCTTCGGAGCTGCTTTTTTTTTTCTTTCAATGAATCTGGCATAATCATTTCACAAGATGAAGCTCCTATGTCAAGTATCACTCTTCAGGAAACCAGCTAATTGCCGTGTGATCAGATTAAAAATTTTAATAAACAGCAATAAAGGTGACCTTTCTGTAAAATATGTCTGGCGCGATTTAACAAACTGCCGTCGTGCCAAAGGAAGTATTAGAAACAGATCAGTTGTTTAAAATAGTTACATTTTCTGGTCAGAATTGAATACAGTGGATTCCGGTTAATTAAGACACACAAAGTACATTTTGGTGCAATTAAGCAGCTGCCCCAAATAGTCAAGGTTTCATGGAAACAGTTAAAAAGATATTTAAAAAAAAACAAACTACTGTTTAACTGAGTAACAAACTGTATTTAAATGAAATACAGAACAAATTAGAACATACCATTGTGACGACAATACCATAAAACGATGTATTAGTTCCAAATAGTTATCGACAGAGGAATTCATCCAGTTTCACGTGACCATGTATGGGGTGTCCAGTGTGGGGTAGCATCTCTGGAGAAGGGGCTTGTCGTGTCCATTCAGCTCACTCACCTTTGGTCCCCACCAGACACTCAGCTCTCACCTGTGGCTCCGAGAGCTGTTTGCATGCGACTGCGGACACACGCCCAGTACACTGCTTTGACAGGTGGGCTAAACAAAGTGGGAGTAGCCGGCTAGTCTCGTGCCCTGGAGAAATAGGGATATACCTGTCCTGGCATGTGAAGTCAGCTCCAGCAGTCTGAGCAGATGAGATCAACAGTGAGATCCAGCAGCCAAGAAGCAGTTCTGCAGCGCTTCGTGGAGAGCGAAGGGCATGAAAAGGCACCAAGAAGCCATTGTTATCCACGGCAACCAAGGGAAGTCCCAGTTTGTGACAACTACTTGTACTGGACCCACACTACTGAGGTCGATAGAGTGGAACTGTTCCAGTGCAATGGCTTTTCGACTTTAAAAACTCTCCCGCACAGTTTTCACTGTCAGCATCAGGTATGTTGAGGAACCAGTGTGTTGCCGTCTTCTTTCAATCAATTGTAAATTAATTACATTAGCGCAGACACCTAGTGCCCTCATAAGATGCTTTCGACGATTGCATCCTCCAAATCTTCATTTTCATTGCAACATTCAAGATGATTGTTGATGCCTTCAAATTATTCATGGTTTCCAGCATGTTGAAGTAGTGAAATCATTCTCATTTTCGGTCCCTTCCATTTCTGGCATCTCCACACCTGAATGCATGAAACAGCAGTGAACTAAACAGCTCTGAGTTGCCTTACTGCTGACTATCAGTGACAAAAATCACAGCTTTTTGGACACAAGCATACGCAACTGACACTATTTAGAAAACTGTTCTCTCTAAGCACGATGCAGTGTCTAACGGCCCACGACTTCACCCGACTGATGCTAGTTAGAAACTGTTCGGCAAAGGTCTCCTGTCCCAATTAAGCAGGAGTATAGTGTCCCAAATAAATGAAGGGAATCCCAACTATTTTCTTGATTAGTTCTTGTTCTTTAAGAGTTGTCCCAGATAGGTGGTTGCCCTGATTAACCGATAGACCAATTAATCGGAATCCACTGGACTTGGATTAGTAGATTATTCCTCAAGATTCCAAGTGGATTTTCTTTGGAACTGGTCTGTAGATCTTTCCTAGCTGAGGTAGTATTGCCATAACGCTCAAGCATCCTCCATATGGATAAAAATGCAACCTGGTAAGTTATTCATTCACCTGCTCCACAAATTGACAGGTTTAATTCCTTTCAGGTACTGAATTAGTTCATTTTACCAGCAGGCGGGTTATTGCAACTAGTCATGTCAGGGAGAAGAAATACATTTTAATTTAAAAAAGCACAGCCGCTGTTCCTATAGTTGATGGCTATAATGACCTTTACAAGTTCTGGTTTTTAGTTCTGGTTGCTCAATGAGGCTCTAAAAAGGTCGGTTACATTTATTGTCTTACGATGTTTATTCTGCTGAGTTGCTGGAGAAGAAGATGCCCCAGTCAATCATGACTTTTGCCTAGAACTTCACGGGCCTCAAGAAATGCTGGATAAAAATGGTCCTCGATGGTCCATGACCTCATGTAACTCTAACAGAAGTATTCAACAGCACACTGTTTAATCCGAGCTACAACTACCCAAGTGAATTTCTAAATTCTCTTTCAAACTTTTCTCTTGGGTGGGGTCAACGTGGTGAATTCTAATAGATTTGTGCCGGCGCCCTGGGTTCACGTGTGAATAGGAAACGATGGCTGTTCACAAAGGTGGAGGTGTCAGGTGTTGGCTTCTCACTGTCAGCCTTATAAAGTGAAAAGCTTTGTTTTTGCACGTGCCTTCCAGAGAGTTCACTGTATACATAATTATATCTGTGTAGTGAAAAGCAAGCAGAACGTAGGGTAAAGTGCATTTACAGAGTCAGCACAACAGGTAGACAGATAAAGTGCAAGGGCCTCACTGAGGTAAATTGGGAGACCAAGAACACGGGAAAGTCTGCAGATGCTGCAAATGTAAAGCAACACCCACAAAATGCTGGAGGAACTCAGCAGGTCAGGCAGCATCTATGGAGAGGAATAGAGTCGATGGTTCAGGCTGAGACCCTTCATCAGGTCTGAAAAGCAAGAAGCTAATATAGGTATGTGGAGGAAGGGAATGAGGACAAGCCTGAAGGTGATAGGTGCGCGGCATGAGAAGCTGAAAGCTGACTAAAATGGCTGGCCATCCAGTGCTCCCGATAGGATCTGTTCTACACTGGTGAGGCTTGACGTAGATTGGGGGACCTTCACAAAATGCTGGAGGAAATCAGCAGGTCAGGAAGCGTTTATGGAAATAAATAAATGAATAAACTATCTTTCCAGACCCGACTGGAGAGGAAGGGGGAAGATGTCAGAATAAAAAGGTGGTGGGAGGGGAAGGAAGATAGCCGGAAGGTGATAGGTGAAGGCAGGAGGGTAGGAAAGGTAAGGGGCTGGAGAGGAGAGGAGAGTGGACCAGAGAAGAAAGGGACCCAGGGGAGGTGCTAGGCAGGTGAGAAGAGGTAAAAGGCCAGAGTGGGGAATAGAGGAAGAGGGGAGGGGTAGGGATTTTTTTTTATACTTGAACGGAAAATCGACACTCATCCAATCAGGAGGCTACCCGGACGAAATGAAAAGTGTTGCTCCTCCACCCTGAGGGTGGCCTCACTGTGGCACAAGAGGAGGCCACGGACTGACACGTCGGAATAGGAATGGGAATTAAAATGGGAAGTAGGGGAGGTCGCATCAGGAACACTGGACACAACAGATGACTCCAGCAGTCGAAGAGCTCATCTTTTAGCATCTGAGGGATTTAACATTCAGTGTGGTTATAATGCTGGCAAGCTATTACCATTCTGTTCCAGTTCTGAGCATTTCCATGAGTGTCTTCAGGCTGTGGAGAGCAATTATCTTGTATTCATAAAATATGCAAATATATAATCCAGTCCATTTGAATTCTGCCGTTCCAAGTTCAGACCATATCACATTCTTTACATTGAGAGAGCCAGGCATTGATTTTCATTTGTCAAAGGATAATTTAACATGCAGGTCCATCCAATAACAAAAGGGTCTTAGACTCTGGGCTTTCTCCAGAGGGACATAGCAGCAGTTGCGCCAGTCTTGGATCATGGAATGTGTCAGCTTACAGCAGCTGGTCATGCCCAGGTCCTTCTCTAGGAGGACCAGCAGACATTGGCCGACGAGAGGGCATCTTTCAGGAAGCTGAGGGTTTTCCAGCCACAGTTGTTCTTTATCTCAGTGTGTGTCCCAGAGCCGCATGTTCACCGGGCACTCAGAGTAAACTTCCATGGTTAATAGTGGCAGGGAGGTTTTGACTTGAGCATCTCTGATGGAGGATTATTAACCTTTTAATGGTTGTAACCTTTCTGATGGATTCATAAAATGGCTTGGCACAGCCCAGAAACAAGACAGGAGAAAGATAATAGCCTTGTCTAACTTCAGATTGGGTATGGAAGCATTCCATTTCCCGTAGATTGATGGTAATTGGAGTGGTGTTACTGACATCTATGTGGAACACTCCAACCAACGAATGCAATAACACCACATCCCAACTGTCCCTTAGAGTTGCCACATTCAGAGAGCTATGGATTTTTACCCGAAGATCCCTCTGTCTATCAATGCTCCTATGGGTCCTTCCATTTACTATGTATTTTTTTGTTGCATTTGACTTCCCAAAGTGTGACTGCTTACATTTGTTTGGATTAAACTTCACCTGCCATCCCAAAGACTTGCGGCTTTGTAAGTTATTCGGCCATTGCCATTTGCCCCTTGGTTGTAAGTGAGTGGTAGCAGTAGGGTAGGGGGGTTGCTGGGAATATGGGGGAGAATAGGTTACAGGAAGAAAGATTGGTGTGGCATGGGGATGCTCTGCAAGTGGGCAGAGACTCAATGGAAGAAGTGGTTTCCTATGCGGTAAGAAAATATAGAAAAAATAACTAGCCAAGTGTGTACCCTTCCCCCATTTATCCCCCTTCTGTATGGAGATAGCAACTACGAAGAGATAACTACCTTCTTCTTCAAGCTCAGCATCCTCTCCTCTTAGCAAAATAGGAAAAGTTGGAAGGAAGATTAATAGTGTCTCTTGACTGTGAGATTGTTGTTGTTGGCGGCTGACATGCAATGAGATTCACAATTGAGAGACAGCTGGTTGGTCTTAATTAGACTAAAATCACAACATATTGTGTCATGCATTCATTGTGGATGCTATCTGTATCCCAATTGTGTAGTGATTACATAATCTGAAATTATACCACAATAATTAGTTATTCTGTCCCAACATGCACACAGTGTGTCTCATGATCACCTCACAAGTCAGCTTTAAAGAATAACGGAAGCCAGTGGATTCTCATTCTCATACCTCCATCCACTCACCCTCCAGGCATTCAATGAACCCTGCCACAGATTCTTTCCTTCCATTTGCAAAATATAACATGTTCATACTTGACATAGGTGACATTGCTTCCAATTTAAATATATAGTATATATTACTTCAAATCCAGCCAATGCACACCCAAACATCTCAATTCTTGTTGGAAAATTGGTTTGTTCATTGCCTGGCAGCCTCCAATACCAGACTTTTTGAAGTAGGGAAATCAGCACTTAGATGATCTCACATTCAAGGGCACTTTATCTCTGATCTCGTTATTTATTGCTATTTATTTATATTTGCATTTGCACAGTTTGTAGTCTCAGGCACTCTGGTTTCTCTTTCACTGATCTTATTGTGGTTCCCATTCTATACATTTGCTGAGTATGCCCACATGAAAATGAATCTCAAGGTTGTATATGGTGACATATTATTTTGATAATAAAATTTACTTTGAACTTTAGTTTATTAAAATCTCCCTCATTCATAATAGATGTGTTATTACTTATCTATGAAGCAGTTCAATACATACCCTCACAGTACATTAATACTAACATTTACTCCTTAAGAGCTGAGTGGCTGAAATATATGAGAGATTGTTACACGGGGCCCAGTCTCACAATACTCAGCGGCTGCAGGCAATAGTGTAGAGCATATATGTCAAACTCAAGACCCGCGGGCCAAATCCGGCCCGCGGTGGAATTATCTTTGGCCCGCGAGATAATATCTAATTACTATTAAAGCTGGCCCCAGTAATCGAAGCGCCTATGGCGTATGATATGGCTAATGCTGAGTTTATTCAGGTACCAGGTTTTCAGGGTTTTTAGTGTTTATTTGGCAGTCTTGCTCGGCAGTCTTCTTCATAAGAAACGGAATTTGTAAAGTGAAACACTTTGTAGTTATAGCAGAGACTGAGACACATGAGAGCAGGCTGAAAAAACGGAGGCAACGAAAGCTGCATTCGCACGCGTCTGACTGATCCGGCCCGCATGAAGCTGCATTTTGCTCAATCCGGCCCGTGACCTAAAATGAGTTTGACACCCCTGGTATAGAGAATCAAATCCTACGTCGATCAAAAAGCCTTGAAAAGGAACGTCATTGAACGAAAGAAACTAGTCCACCTTTTATAAATAGGTTTATTTATTCTTGACGTAAGTCCTTGCTTTAAGGAGATCAACGAGAAAGGAATCAATACGTACATGTTGTTTTTGACCACGTCTCATCCTCAGTCGCCCTGTTTTTATACAAACTTTTTCTTTTGAATTTGACCAAGGTACATCTGCGCTTCTTTTGGCTTTTGACTATGCCAGATAAAGCAGATGTCTCTGTTCAGGGAAGTAACCATGCATTTTACATTGAAATGATTTGGTCAGCCTGTTAATACAATTGCGGATAACAGCAAGAGTATCTGACATCCAAGGTCAGTTCAAATCTAGTTCATTTGGGTAGAGATGCTGACCTTAATAGAGTGAAATAGGAAGGGGAATCAGAATTTTTCACAAGCTTGGAAGGATGTACTAATCAGTTACACTACTTGTGTTTAATTAGGTAGTAACCATATTCCTCAACTTACGGGAAAGCTTGAATATCAATGCCAACCATATGTATGTTCAGTTCTGTTTTATGCCCAGAAGCAGATCTTTAATCGACAGTTTTACAGCTTTGCCTGGAACCTTATTGTGTGAAGTACAAAACAACACAGTCTGCGCACATGTCAAAGCTGACAACCTGGCATTGTTCAGTTTGTTGTTGTTGACTCAGTGCTGGCTGGCTTGATAACAGAAGGGTTCCCAAATCTTGTCCTAGAAGTATCAGAAATAAGAGATAAGAAATCCGAAAATTAAGGCTGTAATCCAGTTCTCCCTTACCCATTCTCAAATTTGGACCATTCTTTTCAGCATTACTTTAGTAATGCATTCTCTGGCCAACTGGTCCACTGGCATTCAGTGATCACGTCTTCCACCATGACTAGATCAGGCTGAGAGAGAATATACTTGAACAGGTCAAAAAGGAAATCATAGCAATTTTCCCGATTTTTCTATACTCCTTTGTTAGTCAAATATATAACTGTGGCACAATGACATAGCTTGAGTGTCGCAGTGATCTGGGTTCAAACCTGACTCCAATTATATCTGTGTGGAACTTTCACGTTCTCCTTCTGATTGTGTGGATTTCCCCTGGGTGCTCTGCTTCCCTCCCACATTGTGGAGTAAACCCTGGCAACCTAATTAGCCAACATAAGATGCCCCAAATGTGTAGGTAAGTGGGAGATTCGGGGGGGGGGGTGGGAATTGATGAGAAAATGGGGAGAAAAGAAAGGAAATAATTTGGAAAATGTGTAGCTCGAGTGGTTGATGGTTGGGTTGAGTTGTTCTCAGATCTTAGCAATTTACTTGCAACTGTTTCATGTTTCATTGTTAATTGTGGTGTCCTTTATATACTTATCAATCAGCTGATTGATCGTCATTTCAGAATCCCGGTTGTAATGTGAGGAGGAAATTTCATCACTGATTGGTTGCGTGGCAGTCTCCGTGCATTGTGGTCAGGAATTTTGCCCGCAATGGCTCGTAAATAGGATCGCGGTCTCCCTCGTCTCTACCCACAAAAACTGAGAGGGGCACAAATTCAACTGAGCAACAGTGAAAGTCATGGCGCAAACAAACACGCAGCATGCAAGAAAATTCCGAGGAGCGCGGTTTTCCGCGAACAATTCTGTGACTAAACAGTGCACTGATGATGTCTCCTCATATGGTGACGAAACACTTGCAGGTAAATTGCCGAGATCAGAGAACAACTCAACCCAACCAGAGTAGAAAGGGATTAGTTTAAGATTATTACATTGTATACTGGATGGTCGTAATGGAGTTGGTGGCCCAATGCTTGCTTTTCATGGTGTCTAACTCTATGTTTCGGTGAAAGATGAACACGCTGTAGATACAGATCAAGGATGAAAACTTTGTTTCTTACTTACCTTCTGACAGCTGCCATCTGTTGAAAGTGATTTTCAAGCTGCCTTGATAAGCTGTCAGCACATCTTGTCCTTCAACAGAGGACCCGCTGTATCAGGAAATTTGACAAGAAGTTTCCACAGTGGTGATCCTCACACACTTCAGTGAAAAGACCATAAAACCATAGGACATTGGAGCAAATTAGGTCATTGAGCCCCTGAAGTCTGCTCTACCATTCCATCGTGGCTGATTTATTATCCTCTCAACTCCAATCTCCTGCCCTCTCCCCCTAAACTTTGACTCCCTAACTAATCAAGAACCTATCAACCTCCACTTCGAATATCCTCAGTGACTTGGCCTCCACAGCTGTCTGTGTCAATTCAATCCACAGATCCACCATCTTCTGGCTAAATGAATTCCTCCTCATCTCTGCTCTAAACCGAAGTCCTTGTTTTCTGAGGCTGTGTCCTCTGGTTATAGATTCCCCAATACAGGAAACATCCTCTTCACCCTGTCTATGCCTTTCAATATTTTAAAAGGTTCAGTAAGATCACCCCCCTCCCCACCCCACCAAGCGAGCACAGGCCCAGAGCCGTTCTTTCTCAGGATCATTCACATGTATTTCCTCTACACCCTCTCCAATGGCGGCACGTCTTTTCTTGGTTAAGGAGCCCAAAACTGCTCCACAATATTCCAGGTGCAGTCTGACAACCACTTATATAGCCTTGGCGTTATACCCTTGCTCTTATACTCTAGTCTTCTAGAAATGAATGCTAACATTGCATTTGCCTTTCTTACCACCGACTCAACCTGCAAGTTAACCTTTGGAGAATCCTGCACGAGGACTCCCATGTCCCTCTGCATCTCTGTCTAAGTACTTCTGCAGACTCCCTGCTTCTTGAATACTGCCTGTCCTTCTAGTTATCTTTATATCCTCTGCAATTTTGGCCAAAAAGCCATCAATTCTAATTGATCAAAAAGAAATCTCACGCAGTGCCGTCTATATTAAAAGCAGCAGACTTGGTAGATACCCTGTAGATCAGCCCAGCTGCAATACAGAAACAAAAATGTGAAGTCCATCCCTCACTTGAGTGACAACCTAAATTAAGGGAGCAAGGAGGAGATATGATTTCCAGCAGCTTTTCAAGTGGAGGAGCACGCATTGGTGAATTGGGAGGATAGAGAAAAAATTGTTGTCCTGACAGTTTTTAGTGGTGTTAATTTTCCATTGAATTTGAATTGCTCTGAGCCTAAACTTGGCAGAAAGGAAAACTAAGCAAGAGTACAACAACTAGGAGAAGTATGTGATAAATGTCAGAATGTATGATAGTTGGGCAGAGCATATACCAGGCCAGCAGAATATGCACCCAGATAAAAAGAATATAGCAGTGGACTGACTGTGTAAGTTTTGAACAAACTAAAAGAAACAGAACATATTACAGGCAAGCAGAGTGAATAACAATTTGGTAGTGTGTATACAAGACAGACAGATTTACAACAGTGGAACAGAATGTACAACAATGAATAATCAACAGACAGTGTGTACAATAGAGAGGCAGATACTTTTTCCACACTGGGGATGGTATGTATATGGAACCAGCTACCAGAGGATGCTGTGATACAGCCAGTCAATACAAGCCTATGAAAGGTTGTCAAAGATTGTCACATGTATATCAAAACATACAGTGAAATGTGCCCTTTGCATCGAGGATGTGCTGGGATCATATGATGCCACGTACAACAGATAGACAGAGTGTCCAACAGACATATCGTGTTTACATCAGCCCCCAAACATTGCCAATGTTCCAGTGCCAACACAGTATGCCCACATCTTACTAACCCTAACTAACAACTGTCATAGGTTAAATCAAAGGTGGTGATGGATCAACATATAGGGGCAAGATTGAAGATCTGGCAAGTAGTGACATAACCCCTCACTCAATGTCGGCAAGACCAAGGAGCTGATTATTGACTTCAGGAGGAGGAAATCAGGTCCATAAGTTGTTACGAAGTGCAATTATAAAGAAAGCATGGCAGCACCTCTACTTCCTGAGGGGTTTGCAGAGAATGGTCATGACATCTACAACTCAGACAAACTTTGATAGATGTGTAGTGGAGAGTACTTTGACTGGTTACATCAGAGCCTGGTATGGAAACATCAAAGCCTTTCAACAGAAGATCCTGCAAGACGTACTGGACTTGGAGCAGAACATCACGGGCACATCCATTAAGCAACATTGAGAACAGCCTCACGAAACGCTGTCCATCATCAGGAACCCACACCACTCGGGACACGCTCTCTTCTCGCTGCTGCCATCAGGAAGAAGGTACAGGAGCCTCAGGACTCGCACCACCATGTTCAGGGATGGTTATTACCCCTCAACCATCAGGCTCTTGAACCAGAGGGGATAACGACTCAACTTCACTTGTCCCATCTTTAAAATATTCCCACAATCTATGGGCTCACTTTCAAGGATTCTTCATCTCATATTTCTTAGTATTTGCTGCTTTGTTATTTATTATTATTATTATTTCTTTCTTTTTGTGTTTGCACGGTCTGTTGTCTTTTGCACGCTGGTTGAACGCTCAAGTTGGTGCGGTCTTCCATTGATTCTGTTATGGTTATTATTCTATGGAGTTACTGAGTATGAGCGTAGGAAAATGCATCCCCGGGCTGTACATAAGGACATGTATGTATTTTGATAATAAATTTGCTTTGAACATTGAACTTTATCTGTATTTGAAATGTGCAAGCAATTCGGAACACTAGGAGGATGCCCATGTGGTCACGGGGAGAATGCACAAACTTCAGACTGATAGCTGGCGTTATGCTAACCACTATGCTACCACACACACCCCCAGGTGTGCTAGAATGAGCTCCAAAAGCAGGCAAATGGGACTTGCTCAGCTAGGCATCTTGTTTGGCATGGATGAGTCGGTCTGAAGGAACTGTGTCTGCACGGTATAGTTCATATGATGCTGTGTACAACAGACAGAGTGTACAACAGGCAGACAGACAGTGTGTACAACAGACAGACTGTACAACAGACAGACAGAGTGTACAACAGACAGACAGTGTGTACAACAGACAGACTGTACAACAGACAGAGTGTACAACAGACAAACAGTGTGTACAACAGACAGACAGTGTGTACAACAGACAGACTGTACAACAGACAGACAGAGTGTACAACAGACATAGTATTTACAACAGACAGACAGAGTATACAACAGGCAGAGTGTACAACAGACAATGTTTACAACAGACAGAGTGTACAACAGACAGATAGTGTTTACAACAGACAGACAGAGTGTACAACAGACAGTGTTTACAACAGGCAGAATGTGCAACAGACAGACAGAGTGTACAACAGACAATCAGAGTCTACAACTGACAGTGTTTACAACAGCCAGGCAGAGAGAGTAACAGTTGGTAAAAATGTTATAACAGTTTAAGAGAATGAAAACCATTCAGGGAGAACATCTAACAGCCAGGCAGAGCATATTATTTTCATGCGGTGTGTAAAAGGGCTGGTAGAATGTGTATCCATAGGGCAGAGTCTATAAATACCAATGTTCTTCTGCTCCATCCACCAAAAGCTGAACTTCCTGGTGGCCAAGCATTTTAATTCCCATTCCCATTTACATTCCGATGTGTTGGTCCATGGCTTCCTCTTCAGTCACAATGAGGCCACCCTCAGGGTGGAAGAGCAACACTTTATATTCCGTCTGGGTAACCTCTAACCTGATGGCATGAACATCAATTTCTCCTTCTGGTAAAGAAAATCCCTCCCACTCCCCTCTTCTTCTATTCCCCATGCTGGCCTCTTACCTCTTCTCAGTTGCTTACCACCTCCCTCTGGGTCATATCTTCCTTCCTTTTCTCCTGTAGTCCACTCACTTCAACTATCAGATTCCTTCCTCTCCAACCCTTTATCTTTGTTACCCATCTGGTTTCCCCTGTCAACTTCTAGCTATCCTCCTTCCCTCCCCCTACCTCTTTGTTCTGGCAACTTCCCTCCTCCTTTCCTGTCTTAAAGTAGGGTCTCAGCCCAAAACATCAACCGCTTATTCACTTCCATAGATGCTGCTGGCCTGTTAAGTTCCTCCCGCATTTTGTGTGTGTTGTTCCAATTTCCAGTATCTGCAGATTTTCTCATGTTTATAAAGTAAATTAGAACTGGGCAAAGTATATGGCGGAATGTCTAACATTTGATAAAAATGTGCTGCATGTATAACAGCCAAAGTGAATAAGGGTTGGTCAGGTTACATAACTGTTGGGCAGAGTTCATAATAGTATCATATCAGTGACTCATAATTTGAGTTTACCTATGTTTATGAATTTTACATTCCCCTTTCTGGATGAGAATTGAGAGCTGTATTAAAGTCTGCTAACTCAGCAAGAAGCAGAGCACATTCCTTTTTGTACTTCTGTCAGGCACCCTGTTGTTCTAGTGGCACACTAGCTGATATTCGGTAACTGTGGAAGGTGACCTTGACTGAACCCAAACACCTACCCCATTTTCACTTGACATGGAGATTTAACCTGTGAGATTTCAGGGAAGGTTCAAGCATTCGAAGGGCATTTATTATCAAATAATGTATAAATTATACAACCTTGAGATTTGTCTGCTTGCAAGCAGTCACAAAGCATGGAACCCAAAAGAACCCAATTTAAAAAAAGGACCAACCATCAGTGCCCACAGAGAAAGTGAAAAAAAAAGAAATCATGCAAATAATAGAAGCAAGCAACAACAGCGGCAACAACATTTTAATTAAATTTCTACAAAACAAAATAAAACTGAAGTCTTATAAATATATGACAACCTTCTATACAGCAGTTTGTACACTGTATAAGACTCAGAATTTATAGTTGGAATGCAAATGATTTCAGAAATAGATATGAGATTTGTTGACTTTTAGCAAATCTTGATTTCCTTAAGCCTGTTGTATTTCTGTCATTTTGCTAATTCATTGTGGCGATGACTTTATTCAGTAGGTTTCTCTGATAGATAGTCTTGAAGAAGCAGTTTCTTTGTGAATGAACATCAGAATACCTGAGGGAAAAAAAAAATAGAAGCAAGATTGCTTCTGAAGAGTTACTATACTGTTGTCAGACAAAAGAAAAAGAGCTTTATCAAAAGAAGCAAGAGGAAGGCAAACAATCTGGTGCGTAGGCGTCTCAGCTAAAAGGATCCCACAGGGTTTGAGAGACAAAATAGGCCAGATGCATACTGGAAGAGTGAATTGGGAATATGCTGCTTTAACTTCATCCTGCAATTACAGAGAATGTACAATGATTCCAGCTGGGAAGAATGGGTGATGGTTTGATTTTGTAGAATATGTGCTGCTGCCCAAGGCAGTGAGGGGATGGAATTGATTTTTGGCTGACAGTATACAACACGGTACAGGAACACGGCAGCCCAATTTGCACCTCCTTAGTTATCTTTTCCGTAGACTTCAATAAAAGATTTGACAATTTGACACATCTAAGACGCCTTGAAGCAACTTTAACTGCTGTCAAACTATTGCGGTTTCTTGCAGTAGTTTTCAAAGTTCAAAGTTCAAAGTAAATTTATTATCAATGTACATTTAATGATAACTTTTTCTAGGGCACTTTTCATACAAACGATGTCATTCTAAATGCAAACATGAAAGTAAAAGACAAAAATATGTTAGTTAAAAGTAAGGTTAAATAAATAGGTTTTGAGCTAGCACTTAAAAGTGTCAACAGAATCTACATCCCTTAAAGTTTTAGGTATTGGGCTCCACAGTTTAGAAGTGCAGTTCAAAAAAGCTCTCCTGCCAATTACCTTTTGAGGGACATTGTTTAAATTTAATAGACTGGCAGAAGAATTGCTGAGATCTCGAGCAGGATTATAAAACAAAAACGATTCTGTTGTGTACTCTGGTGTCAGACCATTGAGAGCTTTGACAACAAGAAAGAGAACTTTAAAATCAATTCTAAAACATTCAGAAGCCAATGCAGAGTAGCTAGGATGAGAGGGATATGCTCCCTCATCCTGTTTTAGTCAAAAGCCTGGCGATGGCATTTTGAATGTCATCAAATACGGCCATGAGATTCATTGTCTTGCAGGCATTCACAGTAGAACAGAGAAGAACAAGACAATCACTGAAAAACTAAGCACAATGCTGACAAATTGTGCACATACAAAAAAAACCAATAATAGATACTGTTATTTATGCACCACGGTGGCATAGCGATTAGGCCAATGCTATTACTGGGTGGGGCACTGGAGTTCAGGGTTCAATCCCAGTGTCTTCTGTAAGGAGTTTGTACGTCCTCCCAGTGGACTGCATGGGTTTCCTCCAGATCCCTGGTTTCTTCCCACAGTCCAAAGATAGTAGGTTAATAAGTCATTGTCAATTATCCTGTGATTTGACTTGGGTTATGTTGGGAATTGTTGGTGGTGAGGCTCGAAGGGACTATTTGGCGCTGCATAAATAAATAACTATAACCGAGAACATGAGTTGTAGAGACCTTGAGAGTGAGTCCAGAAGTTATGATCAATGATCAGTTTAGTGTTGTGGTGAGTGAAGAAGTCCACGCTGGTTCTGGAGCCAGGTGGTTGAAGCGTATTAACTGTTCCTGAAGCTGGTGGCATGGGGCCTATGGCTCCTGTGCCTCCTTTCTGATGGTAGCAGCATGAGACACCTGCTGCTTGAAGGTTAATATACCAGCTGCTGATCTGATAACACTTCTCCTCGTAGTTAGGCCATTCAGCCCATCTGCCATCCTGTTACTTTCTGACTCTCCCCACAGAAGTGGGGAGTACCTCCCTTTCTCAGTTGCTTGCTCAGCTGGGGTGGCATCACCGTGAAGCCCAGCAGGTTCAGAACAGAGCATCAAGAGTTAATAAGCAATACTTTAATGTTGTCTCGGGCTAATGAATTCCTTGCTGCCCTTTGCATGCTCTGAATTGGTCCATTTGGCTTGGGAAGCGTAGGCCGTTAATTCAATTGAGCAAAACATATTAAGGGATAAGAAAAGGAAGAAAAAAAAAGACCTGCTTTAAATCACACATTTCACAATATCAGACAATTTCAAAACATTTTACAATTATAGAAGATGACCTTTCACGTACCAAAGGAAATGAGTAGCCATGACAGCAAGAGAGCAAGGCGCTATGTGATAATGCTCAATAATCTGACTGGTCTGGATACAAGAGAAAAATTGCCTGCTTTATTTTGAATAGTGCCATGGGATATTTTGTGTCCATTTCTGGCAAATGGGGTTTCAGGTTAACCTCTCTTTTAAAAGCACTGCCAACAATATAGTAATCCTTTTGGTCATTCTCTGGTAGCATTCAGGGTCCATATTTCTGGATTTCAACCTTCTGACTTGCAAGCTATTGAAGGTCATGTGGATGAAAAGAGGGGATGTAAGAAAAACAATTCTATTGCAATGAAGTGCCACGAACACAAGATAATGTTTAACAGGGTGGAGGACGTAAAGATCATATGTTATGACGAATAAACTCTTCTCAGATTTCCTGCCGGGTACAGGTATTGATTATAACCAACGTTTCAATGACAAGCTCCGCTATCTCCATCAGAAGGAAGGCTAAAGATCAAAGAAGCTTCGCCTGCCCTTTACGCATTGGTTCAAAGCGACGAATATTGTGGTGAACTTCCTCCCACAGCGAAAAACGATCTAGTGCTTTCTCGGCATGGCGAACAAACTCTTCGCCGGTAAAGCATTAGATTCTTTATCATATGTTAAGTTCGACAGGATCTGGGAGGGTGACTATGTCACTATTTAGGGATCAAGGAAGGAAGTAAGAAAATGTTAAAAAGGTAACATTAGATCTTAAGAAAGCCATTTATCAAATTTCAAGAAGTTCAAAGCAAATGCTGTTGTAAACGTACATATATGTCACCATAGACAGCCCTGAGATTCATTTTCTTGTGGGTATACTTGTCAAATCTACAGAATAGTAATTGTAACAGGATCAATGGAAGACCACCTAACTAGACTGTTCAACCAGAGTGCAGAAGATAACAAACTGTGCAAATGTAAATACAAATAAATAGCAATAAATAACAAGAACATGAGATGATGAATCCTTGAAAATGAGTCCGTTGGTTGAGAGAACATTCCAATGAAGGGGCAAGTGAAGTGAAGCTGAGTGCAGTTATCGCCTTTTGTTCAAGAGCCTGATGGTTGAGGGGTAATAACTGTTCGTGAGCCTAGTGGTGCAAGTCCTGAGGCTCCTGCATCTTCTACCTGATGGCAGCAGTGCGAAGAGAGGTGGCCTGGGTGGTGAGGACCTTTGATGAGGGATGCTGCTTTCCTATAACTGCGTTTCAAGTAGATGTACAACCACTACTTTTTGTAGGATTATCCGTTCAAGGGCATTGATGTTTCCATACCAATACTTATTTAGGGATCAGAGAGGGAAATAAAGGAAATGTTAAAAAGATAGCATTATATCTTATGAAAGCCATTTATATGAAAAAGGTTACATTTAGAAAAAGGAGAACTATGATACATTGAGAGATACTGAGCCACCAGGGAGACCAAAGCCTTAAGTGCAACATTTCAGTTCTTGAAAACAGGTGTAAAAGAAATATTGAACAAACTGTCAAGATTGCTAAATGACCGATGAATAGTATGAATGTGTTCTGCAGCCTTGGGAAGGCACTACAAATATGCCTGTGAACACGATGGGAAATAGACACCCCAGACAATAAAATGTTGGAACAAAGCGCAATAGAAAGATGGAAATAAAACAGAAATTACCAGATAATTCCTTACTCATCCCCGTCCTGCTCCTGACACCCTCCACCCCCATTCTAGCTCTCATCTTGCAGTAATGAAGAACAAATATTTGATTTAAATATAATCACATATAGAACTGAAAAGAAAACTGGTCCGCTCTGGAACTTACCGTAGATTCTGGATTTTAAGCCGCTACTTTTTTCCCACATTTTGAACAGCTTTGAACTCTGCGGCCTTTAATACGGAGCGGCTAATACATGTTTTTTTTTCATGCCGCCAAAAACATTTTGCCTCGTAACAGTAGACCAATAAAATTGATGAGTAGTTCACAGAGGTCCAATGAAATTGTACGATAAATCAAGCGCACTTTCACAATTAAATTATTGTAAATCAGTCATTTGTACTCACCCTCATCAACATGGAAAACACTCGAAGAAAAGCATTGTGCTGCCTTTATGGCAGTTATTTAGTTTATAATATTTTCGCTTAGTAATTCATTTGTTAGTTAAAGTTAGAACTGTTTTAACTATATTTGTTTTCTGTACTACATCGTGGGATGCTATGACGTCACACCCGGTTTCGCCGCGTCTTGTGGGAAAACGCCGGTTTGCGATAAACGGGACGGCGGGGGGGAGCGGCATTACGCGAGCGGAGCGGCGGAGCCAAAGCACTGCTTTTAAGTTAAAGGCGATCAATAACTTTTCCTGGTAGGCTGCAGTATATATATTTTTTACCAGTCGTTAGGAGATATTGGAATGTTGTTCAGTAAAGAAGTATACGCAACGTATATTTAAAAGTAGCCACGTTACAGGCACGGTTCGAAAAAAAGCATTTGCAATATGTATTTGTTTATGTTACCATATGGATTTAATTAAAAGTTAAAAAATCCTCATGTGTAATATCTTTCTGTGTAAATATCTCATATTACAACGTGGGACACCTGCGGCCGAAAATCCGGTGCGGCCTAAAATCCGGTGCGGCCTGTACAAGTAAAAAATTGATTTTATTTCTAAAATTAGAGCCAGCGGCTTTTAATCAGGTGCGCTCTGTAGTCCGGAATCTACGGTACATAATTAATGCGAAAATATTTCTTCATTCACTTCCAAACAGATATTTCATCCAACTATGGTCTTATTTATTTTTCATTAATATTATTTAATAGAACACTTTTTGATAAAAGATGGTTAATGACATCAAAAAAAAATCAAATCAAGTTTAATTATCCTTCAAATCGTACATAGATACAGTCGAATGAGACAGTGTTTGTCTGGGGCCAAGGTGTATAACATATATTCAAAATAACAAGAGAAAAATAACACATTGTTATGCAAGAAAACTCATGTGTAGTCCAAGACCCTGAGTTAACTGCAAATTGGTGATACAGCTCCCAGCATTCCAACCTGTCTTTCCACCAGTTGAACACTGGAGGGCAGCACTGACAGGAGAGGCCAGCTCCCAATCAAGTACTGACGCCATGCTACACCACCTCGGGCATCTCCTCACTTGGATTGCCGCAGTAGCCAAGCTTGAGGCCTAGTCCTTGCTACAACTGAGGTCACGCAATTGCCTCATTGCCTGTCTCCCCACAAAACAAGGGAGACAAGCATGTGGCATCTTACGTTATCAATGCCGAGCAGGGTCTTGCGATCACAAGTGAAACATCAAAGATAGTCACGCGCGGTTACATTGCACGCTCCCTTTTTGCGCACTAACTCCACGTCTTCGAGTGGACGGCAGCAACACTGTCTGCACCTATAGCCCACTCCTCCGAACCCTCTCTGGCCTGTCCATCGGCTTCTCCTTCTCCAAACCGATTGCCAGCTTCTCCTACTCTGACCCATCCTCCGGCTCCTTCACCGCCCTGGCCAGCTTCTCCAATCAGCGAGCAGAATACTGATGCGGCAGACCTGCTGGACCCGTAGTTCTTGAAGTCCAGCATAGTCTTACAATCATTAAAAAAAACCCACATTTTAGAATGAAAAATGCACCTTTGGTTGGCTCCTGAGCGACCGCTGCTTTTGAGTGCAATGCCACCTTACTGGGAGCTGCTCAAGCTGCGTACATTGTTTTTGCTATTCTTATTTTCCTTTAATTTAATGTAAGAATTCTCTTCGAATGAATAGCTGCTGCTTTTATTTGATTAACAAGGTCATGTCTGCATGGAGCATTAAATGAGTAACACCTTTGTCGTCAAATTGCCACAAGCCTTCTGTCAACAAATCCATTCTATTATCTAACCATGTACATACAGCCATGTTTATTTTGTACAAACTTATCAAACCGTCAATTTCAAGAAATCCTCAGTCTTTATACTTAACTCCTCCAACTTTTCCAAGTGATGTGAAATCTTTAAAGTATTTTATTGTCTAATCAACTTTGAATATTTTAGTTCTGATAAAAACAGAATGAAAATCTGATGAATCATAAGAACAAATGTATCAATCTTCTGAATTGTATGATCTTTATTGTCATTATACATAGGTACAATGAAACTCTGTTTGGCTTCCTCTCAGGCAATCAAAGCGGTAGATAAAAACAAGACAGTAATAGAAAAATAGTATTAAATAGATAAGTAGCAGAAAATAAGTTGCAGCAGCATCAGAATATCACAGTAATGCACAAAGTGCCGTTAGTACAAGTATTTGAGTCCTTGTGTGTGCATGTGTGTGCTCACAGTTTCAGTCATTGTTCTGTGGGAGTGGTGTGATGGAGGCCACAGCTCTGGGGTAGGAGCTGTTCGTCAGTCTATTTGTTCTGGCTTTTAGTGTCCTGAACCTTTTGCTGGACGGCAACGGGTCAAACAGGGAGTGGCCGAGGTGTGTGGTGTCTCTGGTTATGCTGATTGCTCTCCTCCTGAGTCTGCTGGAATAGATGGTATCCAAAACAATGGAAATAAGGGTAGATTCAATATAAATTGTCAACACACATGCAAGTTTGTCAGCTGGTGAGATTTATATTTGAACTTACTAGAAAATGCTGTCCAGCCCTGCTGAAGGATCACGACCCGAAACATCAACTGTTCTCTTTTCCATAGATACTGTCTGCCCTGCTGAGTTCCACCAGCATGTTGTGTGTGTTGCTTGGATTTCCAGCATCTGCAGATTTTCTCTTGTTTGAGCTTACTAGAAGTTTTATTGGAATTAATGTAACAATTTAGGCTCCTTAAGAGCCCAACAATGGAATGAAAATTGTCAACTTCTTGCATTATACTAGGCAATTTTTCTCAAGAGGAAATAAGTCACAGCTTTTTAGAAACAAGTGGAACTAATCCAAATGAACTTTTAGATTTGGTCATAAATAAATGTTCAGCTAGATCAAAGACAGCTGACAATATCAAGGAAGCATTTAGAATGACATTTATTGTTAAAGCAAAGGAGAATTCACTCAAAGCTTTGGAAACAAGCCTTTTTTATTGGATTGAGAGTCAACAAAAAGGGCCGCAATTGAATACCAAAGTGAATAATTATCGCTACTAATAAATGGATTGAGGCAGTCCTGTAAGCAGTGAACCCATTTCCTGCAAATGGAAAGATAAATCACTTCCTATGCAAGTTTAAAATGCTAACTTGAAATAAATTTGCTTCTCAATAGTAACATTTAAAACCAAACGGATTTTTTTTCACATTAATGCAGTAAATATAATCACCATCCACAAAAAAGCCATTTAACTAGATATACCTCATCCATCCAGAAAAGTGAAACATTTAAGTCCTGACAGCAAAGACAGTCTCTTAATTATTCTAAGGGTATAGCCCACATCTTAGTCTTTCTAGACATAATTCAATACATTAATTGCAGCTTGCACGTATAGGATTTTTTTTCTGGTGACTAAATTGCACTTTGAATTTAAAGTGTGCACGGTTTTGATACAACATCCCCTGAGTTATAGTATACTGAGTTCACGATAACGTGCAATTATTACATTTGCTCAGTTGGTGCCTGTTCCATGCTAATCCTATCAAAAGTCCTGTTCAACTTCACCCTTAGCTAAATGTCTGTCCAACAGCAAGAATGTTACTCGCTTGTTTTTTTCTAATAGAACAGATGTAGAACATATCCATTCTACCCATTTACAGAATTAATCCAGCTCCTTTTATAATCACTTTTCTCATTCTGCTTATCACCTTCCATTTCATTACTAAGTTATGCCTGAGGTTTTGGTTCTTTCTTATTGGATGTTAGACGTAGATGGAAACACCAGGATTTAATGTGTGTCCCTAATTGCCCCTAACTAAGGAAGCAGTTAAGAGAGAACCGTATTAGTATGTCTGTAGTCACTGATAACCCAGACTAGTTTGGGATCACAGATTTCCTTCCTAGAAGGACATCAATGAACCAAATGGGGCTTTAGAATAATCTGATGCCATTACTGACAATTAATAGTGTCATAGAAAAATACAGCACAGAAAAAGACACCTTTGGCCCATCTAGTCTGTGCCAAACCATTAAATCGCCTAGTCCCATTGACCTGCACCAGGACCATCCATGTACCTATCCCAACTTCTCTTAAACATTAAATTCCAGATATTTTTCTAAATTCCAAATACATTTAATTATTTGAATTTAATCTTCCCCAGAATTTATGAGGGATTTTTTTTTCCTTGTTTCTCTGGATCAATGGTCTAAAATGCAAAATGCTCCTCTAGTAATTTAACCGTTACATTATCCTGTCAGCTTTGGAAGAGAATTGTCCTTCTGATAAAAGTCTTCCGTATTCCATGTAGGGTCACCACTTTGTCAAAAGAGCTCAGAGGTTGCCTAGAAGGATCTTGCTCTAATGAATGTGTATTGAATTTTGATCCCTTAGCCATTCCTCTACAATTAATGAAATACACATATAAATTGAATTAGTAAATATTATCTCTTGGGATGTATTATGCATTTTGTACGAGTACAAATTATGAATGTCATTCACATGGATAAAGATTGCAGATATCCATATTTATAATATTTCACATTTAGCTTTTGCAAGTCATATCATAAATATCTGTAACAAATGAGATGAGTCAAGAATGCACATATCATTTATTTGCAATATTCAGTAAATGGGTCGATTCAATACTCATTTACTTTTGATTTTTGTTTATTTATTTCTTGTTATGCCTCGTACGTTTCCAGTAGACCTTATAACAAGTAACTAATCTTCTCTGGCACCTTATTATGTTGTCGCATAATTTTTTGAGGCATTAAGTGTGTTCCTAACACCTACTGTTTGCTCATTTTTAAAAAAAAACTTGCGACACATCCGTTATGAGGCTGCCCAGTGCAAGTGCTTGCTGCAAGTGATTGCAAGATTTACACATTTTTGCCAATGTGATGATGCCAGTTTGAGGCACCAAAAGTCTTTCGAGATAAAACATGAGGATGCCAAGCCTTTGCTGAAAACTACCAAACAAAATGGGCAGCAGGATAGTGTAGTTATTAGCATAGTACAATCGACCATTTCAGAAGTACTTTCTTAATTTTTAAATATCACCATAACTCTCCAAAGTAGAGAATTACAGAGATGAACTATCTTCTATGTGATACAATACTTTTGCACGCCCAGTTTGAAATGCCCCTTCATCTTGTACTATGTACCCTTGTTTACTATTTTTTCCATGTGTAGAAATATCTGCCCCCAAAAGACTTTAAATGTTCCAATGAGATCACCCTTCAATCTTCTACACTATAAATAACGTTGATCTACTTTCTTTGCCTGCTCACGATAAGACAACCCTCTTTCGCCCCGGAATTAGTCTGGTGAATCTCTTTTGGACTGCCTCCCATATCCTTATAAACTTTCTGGAACAGGGGGCAACAGTGTAGTGGTTAGCACAACACTTTGCAGTGCAGGTGACCTGGGTTCAATTCCCGCCACTGCCTGTAAGGAGTTTGTACACTCTCGCCGTGACCACGTGGGTGTCCTCCCACAGTCCAAAGACAAACTGTTTGGTAGCTAGTCACGCATTGATTAGGCTCGGATTTAATCAGGGGTTGCTGGGCATCATGGCTCAAAGGACCAGAAGGGCCCATTCCTCACTGTATCTCAATAGATAAGTAAACAATAACCATACATTTTCACATCAAACCATGAGGTTATGCAGGACCTTGTAATACAAATTGATGGAGATGTTACTGACACCAGGTATGCACAGTAGGACTGAAATTTTACAGGTTGCACTATGGCAGGCATCATTTTCACTGCTAAAATGATAATGTGCCACATTCCTGTGTAGACCTGTAAGGAATAACTTACAGATGCCTCTGTTATGATTCATACCACTGTAGATAAAACAAGAAAACTTGAAAAACTTGAACATCAAATCAGTCACAGAGGATCAAAGCTAGTCTTGGATTCTTAAATTAGAACCAAAAAAACAACAATACTTTTATGCTGCTTATTGCCAATCAATCTTAATTCTGCTACAGGCACCTAAATCAAGATGGCGTTGCCTAATAAGGCACACCTTGAATTGTACACAAATTGAGGATCTTCTGCATCAGAGGTTTTTCTTAATGATGTCTAAGTGAACAGCTGAAGTTGAGAGAGCGCAGTCATAAATCAGCACAGGGAGCAATCTACTCCAGCATCTGCAGTTAAATAACTCTATGGAGTAGTAAGAAGGGCTTTATCATGTTTGAAGCGCAGCATGATACAGTAAATGCCTTTGATAAAAACAAAGTGGTGAAGTATTGGTCGTAGTGAGGGAAGGAAAGCGGCACCCTGCAGAAATGGATGGCACCGGAACAGGTGCGCGCTCGAAAATGATCGGTAAGATAAATCGGGCAGGCTGTAGAGATCGGATTGAAGCTCGAGAGGCACATCCATCACCCTGCAGAAGAGGTCAATGCTTTGTTCACGGTCACCTGCAGTGTGGAAATGCATTCCACTTGGCCCGCTGAAGGTTGTCGATCACGTGGAGTCACAGAGTCATATTGGTAGGGGCTTGGATTTTGTGGCTGACAGTGAGTAAGTGGCATCAGCAATGCACACTGCCAGTAAGCAGGAGTCCGAGGGGGTATGTGAGGAAAATTCAGAAAGGCATCAGGGGAATATGGACTAGTAAGAAATCTCTGAGCTAAGCAAGGATACGGTGTATGTGGAAAGAGAAAGGTAATACACCTCAAAAGAAAAATAAAAACACAAAGTATTTTTTAAACGACAAGCTTTTGAAATCTCAAGCAAGAGAAAACGAGCAGATGCTAGAAATCCAAAGCAACACACACAAGATGCTGGAGGAACTCAGCAGGCCAGGCAGCATCTATGGAAAAAAGTACAGTCGACGTTTCGGGCTGAGACCCTGAAAGTCATCTGTAATTTTCCATAAATGCCGCCTGGCCTGCTGAGCCCGTCCAGCATTTTGTGTGTGTCATTTGAATTCCGTCGGTTCTCGGGATATAGATGTTCTTGTACATGAATCTTTAACCGCTGATCTCCAGGAGTTGCAAAAGCAGCAAGCAAAAGGCTATGGGTAACCCAAGGTAATTTCTAAGTAGGTACATGTTCGGCACAGCATAGTGGGCCGAAGGGCCTGTATTGTGCTGTAGGTTTTCAATTTTTCTATAATTAGGAATACTAGAGTTCTTTTGACCTTAATTACTAGTGGATTTTAATACCTACAATGTGAATAGATGAAATAGGTTTAGGAGTGGCCCAATAGATCCCTCAAGGCTGTTTAGCCAAAAAACCAGATCATGGCTGATCCTAAACACAGGAGATTCTGCACGTGCTGGAAATCTGGAGCAACACACGCAGAACTACTGGAGAAACTCAGCTGGTCAAATAGCATCTGTGAAGAGGAGTAAATAGTCAACGTTTCAGGCTGAGATCCTTCATCAGGAAGGGGATGGAGCTAGAACAAGAAGGTGGGGTGTGGGGGGGGGGGTGAGAGGAAGGAGTACAAGCTGGCAGGTTATAGGTGAAACTAGGTGAGGGAGAAGGTGGGTATGTGGGGTATGTGACATGTTATGAAGTGCTCCGTAATCTCTTGCCACTTAGGTAATATGCACCTTTTGTAATTTTTCTGACCAAAATCGACATGTTCACTTTTTCTCCCATTGCTCTTCACGTGCCTCCTATTTACACATTCAGTCAATATATTCTTGTCCCTTTGAGTGTATTATATCCTCTTTGCTTATTAGCTTCCTGCCTAACTTTATCTCACCAGCACGCTGAGGAACTAGATCTTCAGCATCTCTATTCAAGGCAAGGCCCCGGTAGCACATCCAACATAAAATGATGCCAACCAGAAAAAGAGCCATTTCCCATTTGTCTGCCAATGTGTTGCCCTCCACCCCACTTCCCTCATGAATACACTAACTCCTAAACCAGGAGCTCTTATTTTCCAGCACAACTTACTTTTTGCAGCACCTTATCAAGTACCTCTTTGAAATCAAGCTCCAGTGCACCCACTGGTTCCCCTTCATTCACCACGCACTATTTCTTCAAAGAGCTCCAGTAAATCGGTCAAACGTGATTTCATGTTCACAAACCATGCTGGGTTTGACCCTGCACTTGAACTTTTCCAGTTGCCCTGCTATAACATATTTAATGCTAGCATCAAACATTTTCCCTGTGACAGATGTGCAATCTGACCTGTAGTTTCCAACTTCATCTCTCCCTCTCTTTTTAAATGAAAAGAGTCACATTTGCTGCATCTGTATTTTAAAAAATGATCATTTCTAATTATGTTTGCTATTCACATTTGGATTTATTGAGATACAGCACAGGGTAGGCCATTCTGACCTTTTGAGGCATGCTCTCCAGCAACCCCCTGACTTAATCCAATTCTAATCATGGGACAATTTACAATGACCGATTCACCCATCAACCGGTACATCCTTAGACTGTGGGAGGAAACTGGAACAGCCAGAGGAAACCCACGCGGTCACAGGGAGAACATACAAACAGTGGTGGGAAATGAAACCTGGCTGCCTGTCTAGTACCGTATCTAATGGAACCTTACCTGAAGCTAGGGACTTTCGCAGAATTAAAGCCAACGCACGAGGAAACTAACTAGAAATTTTCTTTATGACACTAGGATGAAGTCTGTCAGGACCCAGGAACTAGTTAAGGCCAGCAACTTGTTCAGTATTTCTTTCCTGGTGATTTTACTAAGTTCCTCTCTCCCAATACCCAACTTATAACTATTTTTTGGGATAACAGAAAGATAAAATTAAAATAAGTCTTTTGTGATAATTAAAAAATCCTTCAGCAATAACTAAAAATGAATGGGAAGAAGATGATGTACTCATAAAAGATGATTTTTACAGTTTGATTGGTTGTCAGTACTATTGTTTGTATTCTGTTAGCCATTTGATTACACAGCAGTGGGTAAGCTCTGAACTTTCCTGGCAAGTTTTGGAGTCATATATCCCGGGCAAGATCTAAAGCTTCTAACCATGCCTTGCATTCTATAAGAACATAAAACATAGGAACATTAATAGGCCACTTCATAAACCTGTCCTGCCACTCAATATAATCATGGCTAAACTGATCCAGTCCTCATCTTTTGTTTCCATCTATTCCCAATAGCCCTCAACTCCTGAACCACTCAAAAACTATTCTTTTCATTTTTAATTACCTCCAATGATCTAACTTCCATAAAGCTTCAAAGTAGAGAACTGTGGAGATTCACTACCTTCTAAGTGACACAATTCTTACGCACCCCCAGTTTTAAAAGACTGTCTTGTACTAAGTACCTTTTCTTATTATTTTCCCACAATGATCCTTCAATCTCTTAAACTGTAAAGAATATTTATTTTCTTTGCCCACTCACGATAAAGCAACTCTCTTCCAACCAGGAATTAGTCTGGTAAATCTCCTTTGAACTTCCTCCCATGTCCTTATAAACTTTCTGAAACAAGGGAGCCAAAACTGTGCTCAGTGTTCCAGACACGGGCTCATATGTACCCTGCGCAATCTTAACTCCAGCTCTCTTAGAGTAAAGGACAATATGCTTTTTGCCTTACTAATCACTTGCTGCACCTGCTTGCTACATCACATGATTAATGCATCTGAATCACACTGTCCTTTATAGTCTGATGCATTTAATTGCTATTTGTTACTTATTGAAGTGCCTTTACCTCACAATTTCACACATTAAATTCCATTTGCCATGTACTTGTCAACTTATTCAACCTATCCGTATCAGTTGTAGATTTCTAATAACACTTAGCAATACGTTCTCCCACATATTTTCATGTTATTGGCATTTTTGGACACTTGACTTTCTGTCTCTCCATGGGTCGTTAGTATCAACGATAAACCGTTGAGAGCCATGGACTGCTGTTGGAAATCCACTAGTTGCATCCTTCCAACCTGATAAAGATCTATTTATACCAACTCTCTACCTTCATCAGTAAGGCAAAGGAGATGGTGATGGACTTTAGGAAGACTAAGCCTGTACTGCTGGCGAGGATGTAGATGTGGTGAGGCCCTACAAGTACCTGGGGGTGCACCTCGAGTGGAGCACCAGCACAGAGACCGTGTACAAGAAGGGCCAGAGTCGCCTTTACTTTCTCAGGAGACTGAGGTCCGTTGCATCATGCAGGCCTCTCCTTCACATGTTCTACCAGTCTGTTAGTGCCAGTACAATCTTCTACGTGGTGGTGTGCTGGGCAATGTCATCAGCACAGATGATGCCAACAGGCCCAATAAACTGATTAGAAAGGCTGGCTCTGTTATAGGAGTCAAACTGGACACAATGGAGACTGTGGTAGAACAAAGGACGCTGGAATTAAGGAGATTGAGAGGGGATCTGATTGCAACATATAAGATTATTAAGGGATTGGACAAGATAGAGGCAGGAAATATGTTCCAGATGCTGGGAGAGTCCAGTACCAGAGGGCATGGTTTGAGAATAAGGGGTAGGTCATTTAGGACAGAGTTAAGGAAAAACTTCTTCTCCCAGAGAGTTGTGGGGGTCTGGAATGCACTGCCTCGGAAGGTAGTGGAGGCCAATTCTCTGGATGCTTTCAAGAAGATAGCTAGATAGGTATTTTATGGATAGGGGAATCAAGGGATATGAGGACAAGGCAGGAACCGGGTATTGATAGTAGTTGATCAGCCATGATCTCAAAATGGCGGTGCAGGCTCGAAGGGCTGAATGGTCTACTTCTGCACCTATTGTCTATTGTCTATTGTCTATGGAAAATCCTGGAAATTCTGGACAATGTTTCTCACCCTCTGCATGCCACCTTTGCTGAACAGTGGAGCCCTTTTAGTAATAGACTAAGACAACTGCGCTGCTCCAAAGAGTGCGATATGAGGTCATTCTTACCCTTGGCCATTAGGCTCTATAATAAGTCAACCTATAGCCAGGGAAGTGATGACCCCCTCCTGTTGGACTGTCTGAGGTAACTTATTTTTTATTCTTTCCTACTTCTCTTCTAGTATTTGTACATCTGTATATCTGCACACTTGTAATACTACTGTGACACTGTAATTTCCTTTGGGATCAATAGCATATCTATCTATCTATCTATGGGATAACCAGTCTTCAGTCCATTGAGTATGCTGTGACTGTGATCAAAGTCACTGGAGAGACACTGAAGCTGGTGGATATAGAAGTCTTTATTCAGCTCAACAAGCAAGCCTCATACTGGAGACACTCTTGGACAAAGAGGCCCCTTGACCCAGTATTACATCATAATTTATATGTTAAAGAACAAAGGTAACAACAGGACAGTTTTGATAGTTATAATGCAATCATTGATTTGCACATAGTTTCAAACACCTAGATCACACCAATACACCCAAAGTGAGTGTTAACCTGAGATGCATTCATGCATATGCAGACATCTCAGGTGAATGAGTGTTTCCTGGTTTGCAATCGACCCCAGTCTGCAGCTCATTGTTCTGAGCTGCATTTAAAATTCAGTCTACAGTTTACATTCAGATCTGAGGGCTGGTTGCTGTTGAAATTAATATTTGCTTATATTTCATAACTTCAGAATATGCGCTAACAAGTACAACTCCTCCAGTAACACATGCAATTTACAGCACCAGCTTTCACTAATTGGGGTTCTGTTCCCGCCACTGCCTGCAGGGAATCTGTACATGAAAAAGCATCTAGTGCTTTCCCAGTGTATAAGCCAAATAAACCCTTCCCAGGCTTCTAGACGGGTACAGGTATTGATTTTAACTGACGTTTCAATGACAAACTCCACCATCTTCATCAGATGAAGATCCCTGGAAGAGTTTATTCGAACTTGCACATTCCCTCCACGACTGAATGGGTTTCTACCAGGTGCTCCCATCTCCTCCCACGTTCTAAAGACTTGTGGTTATGATTAGTGAGTTGTGGGCATGCTATGTTGGCACTGGAAAGGTGGTGACGCTTGTAGGATCTGCACAATCCTTTGCTGATTCGATTTGATGCAAACCGCACCTTTCAGGTTTTGATGTTGGACGCCCGTACATCTGACAAGTAAAGTTTGTCTTTAAATCGCTTGACAAGTTACCAGATGTTGGTATCTCCCTGGAACTTGGGTGAGTTTTGAGAAACGTCAGTCAATGGCTCCACTATCTCTGCAGTGCATTCCTATGAAAGCAGCACCAAGCTGTTGATTACAGTCCGCCCAAACAGAACTTTTGGAGGGGCAGGGTAACTCAGACAGCTGTTTTCTGGCTTTTGCCTGAAGTTTCCAGGAGTTGCTAAGTACTGGTAACTTCCCGTGCAACTGCAATCATTTCACCGTCTGTGCTCATGGCTTTGGCAATGGGTGAGGCGGAGGGGCTGTTGGTGTCAGGGGACATAATGTTATTATAACATTTTAGTTCGATTGTCCAGGATATAATTATGTGTTTATTTGTCCTACATTGTCTTTTGTCTGGAAACCTCCGTGCTGCTGTGCTTTTGGACTAATGAGCTACTGAAGCTGCATAACATTATGGAAATGTGAGACCCTGTGGTACAATAATAATTCATATCATGGGGATTGATGCAAAGAAAGAGAAATATACCTTCCTGGGGAATATTCGAGAGGATGCTGTTCAAAATTATAGGCTGACAGACCCTGAATTGTACTAGTGTGTGTATTACAGAGTACTGCACGGCATTTTGTTCAATTTATTTGACAATGAGGTAACAAAAGAAAGATAAAAGGTTTGCAGCTTTAAATAAATTCAAGAATGAACAAAACAGAGGAACGTAGAAAATAGGAGCAGGATTGGGGGGGAGGGGATTTGTCCCTCTTCCTCCATTCATGAAGAGGAAACGTCTTCACTCAGAGGGTCATGAGAATGTGGAATGAGCTGCCAGCGCAAGGGGTGCCTTAACGAAGTTTGGTTAAGGTAGGGAGGGCTGTGGTCCTGGTGTAGGTCAATGGCAGCAGGCAGTTTAAATGGTTTGCCATGGACTAGATGGGCTGAAGAGCCTGCTTGTGTGCTGTACTTTGCTATGACTCTATGGCTCTTCACTGATCATTCAAATCCTGTCCCAGCATTCTCCCTTTGCCCCTCGGAGCCTCTAACCCCCTGAACGACACACAATTCCCTCTTAACTGACTCCAACTGCGTTCAGAAGTAGGGAGATCCACAGATTCACATGGGAAAAACTGTACTCCCCTCATATTTGGAGCGAAGGAGGGTGAGAGGTGATTTGATGGAGGTGTACGAGGTGATAAGACGCACAGGTCAAATCGGTAGCCAAAGTCGCTTTCCCCGTGTGGAAATGAATGGGTATGATTTTAAAGTTATTGGAGGAACATATATGAAATGTATCAGGTGTCAGTTTTGTCCACAGAGAGTGGTAGTTGTGTAAAACCCGCTGCCGGGGTAGTGAAAGAGGCAGATACACTAGGGACATTTCAGAAATGGAGGGCTCTGTAGGAGTGAAGGGTTAGATTGATCTTAGATTAAATTAAAATATCCGTACAACATCATGGGCCAAAGGGCTTGTGCTGTGCTGTACTGTTCTATGGTCTATTTCTGTCTTACATGTCTTAGGCCAAATGTTAGACTGTAATCCTTGGTTAGAAACATAGAAACGTAGAAAATAGGTGCAGGAGTAGGCCATTCGGCCCTTTGTGCCTGCACCGCCATTCAGTATGATCATGGCTGATCATCCAACTCAGAACCCTGTACCTGCTTTCTCTCCATACCCCCTGATCCCTTTAGCCACAAGGGCCATATCTAACTTCCTCTTAAATATAGTCAATGAACCGGCCTCAACTGTTTCCTGTGGCAGAGAATTCCACAGATTCACCACTCTCTGCGTGAAGAAGTTTTTCCTCCTCTCGGTCCTAAAAGGCTTCCCCTTTATCCTTAAACTGTGACCCCTCGTTCTGGACTTCCCCAACATTGGAAACAACCTTCCTGCATCTAGCCTGTCCGATCCCTTTAGAATTTTATACGGTTGTGGCTTGTCCATCATCAGAGTCAACCTGGTCATTCCTGTCAGGATTTTACAGTTTTCTATCAGATTCCCTATCTGATGGCTGTGCATTGAGTAGGGTTGTGGGAGCGTTTATTGTTGTCCCTGTAGCAGAGAGCCGTGCCTGCCCATAGTCAAGGGCTGGCGGGTATCATAGTTACTTTTTCCTTGCTTGTATGTGTACCTGTATTCTGTCTCCACACCGTTTTCCCTGTATTGTACTGCCAACCTGACTTTTCCCACGCTCGTCTATTCTAAGAGCATTTGTGCGAATATTGTAGCCGCTTGTGTTGCTCCCAAGCTCATCTCCCCTTGTAAGTAAACTCCTTATTAAAACTGTGTGTCCAGAGCCCTTGCCTTTGAGACCCAAAGAATCTGTCTCACTTCCATCACAACAACCACTTAATGACCAGTGGGGTAGATCCTAACCCTGGAAATCTTCTAAATGTACCTGCAGTCTGTGCATGGGAATAAATACAGGCTTAGCTTAAAGAGAAGCTAAGAAATGGCTGCCAGGTTGATAGTAAGTAGATTTTGATTTAATTTATTTTATTTAAATGTATTTCATTGTTTTATAAATTAATGAAAATTTTCAACACTCATCATCATAAAGTGCCATGTCATAGTAGGCGATCCCACTCTTCCATCTGTCTTTAATCTGTCCTTCCATCTGTTGCTCTTAATCGTTTCTCTATCCATGACCATGATTGTTCTTGGCAAAATTTTTTCCACAGAAGCGGTTTGTTGTTGCTTTCTTATAGGTAGTGTCTGTGCAAGATTGGGGGAAACGCCAGCCATTATTGATACCCTTCGGAGACTGACTGCCTGGCATCAGTGGCCACATAACCAGGACTTGTGGTATGCACCGGCTGCTCATAACACCATCCACCACCTGCTCCCATGGCCTCACGTGACCCTGATTGGAGGTGGGGCTAAACAGGTGCAACATCTTGCCCAAGGGTAACCTACAGGCTAGCGGAGGGAAGGAGCGCCTTACTCCTCCTTCGGTAGAGATGTATCTCCACCCCCGCCACACAAACACTACCTTTGTAATTGTACTCAGGCGTTCATGATCACCAAACAGTAGCAGAAGGGCAATGGGATCGGTAGTTTGGAATACTCAAATACTTTTCGTCTTTGCTTAAGAAGACAAAAACTGAAGTAATTTTAATCCCCTTCCTCTAACATTTGAAAGGTAATAATCAAGTTGAGGTATTTATTTATATTGAAAGTTGTTGGCCTATTAAGCTGGAGATTAGCTGACACTGTATTGTCCTGAGAAGGTGGTTAAATGCATAGGATCACAATGGTACTAACATCAGAAATTCACATCAGATTTGGATTCAGATTTATTTATCACATATACATGGAAACTACAATGAAGTGTGTCACTTGCATTAACAACTTCCACACCCATAGCAAACCCAAAATGCTCAGCAGATCAACATGAGCAGGAGCAGCAAAACATGACAGGACAATCACAGTAAAACAAGCCCCTTTCCCAACCCCTCATACACACAGCTTCCACCCTAGGACAGGCTACCTCCAGACCCCCTGACTCTCAGACTCACTGATGTTGGACCTCCAGCTTCAGACTTCTCCCCAGGGCTTGCCAATCATGGATTTGATCTTTGGTCCTTGACTTCTGGACTCGCATGGATCTCCGACCCTGACGACTCGGGTCCTTGTGACTTTCTCAGGCCTCTACCTTCGGTCTTTGATATTCAAGTTACTCTCTCTACCAAGAGAAGCGGCTGTTAACTTGTACTGACTAAAGCCTGAGAATTGAATATTAGTCCGGATTTAATTGGCAAAACAGGCAATTTAATAAATGGACAATTATGTGAAATTACTCAAAAAGGTATCGAGGTGCCATGGTAGTGCAGTGGTTAGCACAACTCTTTACAGTACAAGTGACCTGGGTTCAATTTCTGCTGCTGCCTCTAAGGAGTTTGTACGTTCTTCCTATGACCATGTGGGGTTTCCTCCAGGTGCTCTGGTTTCCTCCCACAGCCCAAAGACATGCTGGTTGGTAGGCTAATTGGTCTTTGTAAGTTGACCCATGGTTAAGCCGGGGTTAAATCGGGGGTGGGGGTGTTTGAAGGGCTGGAAGGGCTATGGCATGCTGTATCTCAATAAACAACAAAATAAGGTGACCTGGCCATGATCCCGATCACTGGTGTAGCCCGTGGGTAGCTTGCATGTACTCTCTGTGATCACCTATAGGTGAGTGGTAGCATCTGTGGGAAATTGGTGGGACTGAGTTCATGATGGTCAGCATGGAGTCGATGGGCTGAAGGCCTTGCTTCTTTGCTGCAGGATCCTATAACACTGCAAGTGAGCAGCTCCCATACTCAACATACACCTGTCAGTAAGTTGTGAAGCATAGTCTCTGGAATTGTAGCCATACTAGTAATATCTCGTCGGCTTCCTTCCTTCTGGTAGCAAAAACAAAATGGCAGAAAGCCAAGTTCGAGAATCATTGGGTCTCGTTTTAATCTCTCAATGCTAGGCACATTATAACTTCACTATTATGAGCCATAATTATAGCAAAACCTCCAGTTTTAACAATTCCCACATCAACACTCGATACTTTCCAATCCGTCCCACTACACTGAACACTTAAGCCGGACCGGTGGTGTCTGATCCGGAGATAATGATGGAATTTAATTTGAAGCTTATTGAAAGGAGAACCTATTGTAATGCAAATCATGGAGGATATAGTGTGCTCACAGGTCCCAGTATGAGGCTTCCACACACAATATTCTGAGTGTGTTACCAACTGAGACATGCTGGCACTTAAATCTTACCACAAGAGAAAGGAATGAATTAATATATTACTCAACTTGCAGTCAAAATAAAGTAAGGTTGCTCCTGGGGAAAGTTTCATCTCATTGACAGCACCTCACTGCTCTTTACTCAGGCTTCTGCTTGCATAGGAAACCTTTTGCATCTATTATGAAGGATGCATCCACATTATAGAGCATGCCAGATGGCAGAAGGGGGAGAAAAAAAGTGACAACCCAACATTTATAAACATTAAGGAGTCAGAACAACATTGTTCCTCGTATTCAAGTAAAGTCTATTGTGTGCATTTCAAAGAAACGTCAAAATAGTAATCTTTGACTTGAAATGTGCCTTTACTTACAAATCTGTAGAATGTATTATCTTGAATTTCAATATGAAATACATGAAATTGCACCAGCTTTCAGAACTATAATTTATACCTGTTTTCTAATCATATTTATGAACTTAATTTTTTATTTTCCGTTAATTGCAGTAGTTATTTAAAAGCTGGCCCAGATTGACTGGAAAGACAGGGTGTCGGGACTGAAGGCGAGGGTGAGGCTGATTTTGCTCGCTCTCCCTTTTTGTTCAATCCTCTCTCCGCGGTGTAGAGGCTGTGAGACTGCCCCAGCTGCTGTGCTTTATGTCTTCGAGCTTCGCGGCGATTTGCCCAGCTAATATGAGGAACTGGGGCTGAGGCTTCGGGCCTACTCCAGCTGCTCCAGGGATTCAGATCTAAGGACGACAGACTTGAGCGGAGCACCAACACAGAGTCTGTGTACAAGAAGGGCCAGAGTCTCCTCTAATTCCTGAGGAGACTGAGGTCCTTTGGAGTATGCAGCCCTCTCCTTCACATGCTCTACTAGTCTATTATCTCCAGTGCAATCTTCTATACAGTGGTGTGCTGGGGCAATGGCATCAACACGGGTGATACCAATAGGCTCAATAAACTGATTAGAAAGGCTGGCTCGGTTATAGGAGTCAAACTGGACTGGACAGGCTGAGGTAGAACAAATGACCCTCGGAAATTCCTGCCAATTCTGGACAATGTTTTTCACTCCCTGCATGCCACATTGGCTGTACAGAGGAGCACTTCCAGTAATAGACTACAATAACTGCGCTGCTCCAAAGAGTGCAATAGGAGGTCATTCTTACCCTCGGCCATTAGGCTCTATAATGTGTCAGCCTATAGCCGGGGAAGTGATGATCCCCTCCTGTTAGACTGCTATTAACCTCTGTTTACCAGAGCACTACACCCTGCACCCAGACAACCTCTGCAATACTACCATCACTTCTTATCTGGACAGTGTGAATGTGCGCCCATTACTGTATGATACTAAGGCAATTTTTGCACTGCCATCTGATAAGAGTGAACTTGAAAATCTTGTAAATCTTGTACATCCAATTTTTCGGGTAACATTTTTAAAAATTCTTTCTTACTTTTTTTCTAATATTTGTAAATCTGTGCACTATAATGCTACTGTGACACTGCAATTTCCTTTGGGATCAATACAGTATCTGTCTATCTAGAAAGTTATTTGATCAGGCTATGCAACCCTACCTTCGTGCTTAGTAGAATGACTGTCAAGGCCATTCCCACGTTGGTAGTTCTGGGTTATACTACACTGCTGTCTCCAACTTCTTGAAAAACATATTAACATCTCAAGACACGCTGTATTTCTGACCCTGAATTTCTTACCCCTCTCCAATTGCCTTTGCTAGGCTAGGAAAGATCAGGAAAAGACAAAATGTTTCCTCCCCTGAATCACAACTATCCTACCTCCAGATGATTAAACTGAATTTAAATTCCACTGCTGCTATGGTGGGACTTGAAATCGGGTATTTAAGTTGTTAGTCATGGCCTCTATATTACTATCATTCAAAGTTGAAAGTAAAATTTATTATTATAGTACATACATGTCACCACATACAACCCTGAGATTCATATTCCTGCATACATACCCAGCAAATCTATAGAATGGTAACTGTAAACAGGATCAATGAAAGATCAAGGACATAGAAGACAACAAACTGTTGAAATGCAACTATAAATAAATAGCTATAAATAATGAGGGCATGAAATTGCAAGGTAAAGAGTCCTTACAGTGAGATTATTGGTTGTGGGAATATCTTAATAGATGAGTGTAATTATCCTCTTTTGTTTAAGAGCCTGTTAGTTGAGGGATAGTAACCGTTCATTTACTAGACCAGTAAATGTATGGCTGTGCCTCTGCTGTAGTTTCATGACCTTTGCATTACTATCACTGTGAATTACTTCCTACCTTTAACTCTTTATTGGCCTTGTCACATGACCACTGCACTACTGGTCTTGTCACATGACTGCTGCACCTTTCTCAATGGTCTGGTCTTATGATTACACTTCCAACTACATTAATATTGCATGACATTTTCATTGTCCATTAGTGGCTGCTTCGGTGCATTATCCTCAGCAGTGGAGATGAAGATTAAATCATAATTCTGCAATTTTTTTAATGTTTAACATACAGTTGGTTATATTAGATTAATCATATGCATAACATTGAGAGTGAAATTTGACTTGGTTATTGTGATATTCGTCACTTAATATCTGGGTCTGTTGACTTCAACAGAATTAAATTCAAGTGGGTCCTACAATACATAGTAGAAGTTATTTTCACTATTTGTCACAACTGACTGAGATGCAATTATCCTCCATTATCTGATTATTTATATAGAACCAATGATTAAAACTTGGTTGCTATTAATAATATACTTGATATATGACAATAAAATAATCAAAACAGAATGCCCTTTGTGTACATAAGCCAGTAAGGGGTAGGAAACAGAAGTGAGCGGGCTCAGCAAGGAATCAAGTAATATTTGGAATATGTTTCACTTGAACAAGTATAGCTTTCTAATTTACAGACCATGGGGACACTCGCGCTTGCCTTTTGCCTGAGCAAAACTTCCCATGGATGCTGAAACATCGACGTGAGAATTTGCACATGGTATGCTACTGGTATCAACACAGCAGGACATAATGGAAGCATCACGGCCAAACAGAAGCTGAGCACTAATTAAGGAGAGACAGTGTCAACACAGTCATCAGGAGAAATATCCAAAAGCCCGTCTGGTGAGACGGCACAAGAGAATGACGTAGCCCAGGAGTAAATGGTGATGGTTCTAGGGAACGGCCTCTGCGTGGGTGGAGTTTTCTGGATGCCAGAAACTCTGAAGAATCTTACTTCAGAGTAGATGCATTTGCAGAATCCTAGATGTATTGCCTCCAATTTCCTATTGATTAGTGAAAATCAAAATAAATATGAATTCTGGAATTCTGAACTAGTGGAAATACTTGGCAGGTTAAACAGCATCAATGGAAAAGACTAAATGAGTTAATGTTTAGGATTGAAGGGAGAAAATAAGTTGGCTTTAAGCCAGGGACGGACAGGGCAGAGGTTATATCTCTCCTGGGTGAGGCCAGCTGACAACGTTATAAACTATTGACGAGGCCATTTGGCCACCACCATCAACCTATCAGAAATATTCAATTTTTCCATTCTATCCCTTCTCCACACTCTCTGAAATGCAAATGTATCTTGTTTTTGCTCCTTCACTCTTTTGATGTCCTGAAACTTTGTCTTTCTCTTCCTCTTGAAGAACATAAGATCCTAAGGGGTCATGGGAAGGCAGATGTAGAGATGCTTCCATTATAACTGGTAATTAGCCATCGGTTTATTGTCATAAATATCAAGAAACACTGTCAAGCTATGTTTGTGAGTTATCCATGTGGATAATTTCAGAATGTAAGTATAACAAGGCAGTACAAATGAAATAGCAGTACAAAATGCAGAATATCAAGCAACACACACAAAATACTGGGGGAACTCAGCAGGCCAGGCAGCATCTATGGAAAAGAGTACAGTCGACGTTTCGGGGAGGGGGGGCAGAAACCCTTCGGTAGGACTGGAGAAAAAGAGCTGAGGGGTAGATTTGAAAGGTGGGGGGGAGGGGAGAGAGAAACGCCAGGTGATCGGTGAAGCTTGGAGGGGGAGGGATGAGGCAAAGAGCTGGGAAGTTGATTGGTGAAAGAGGTAGAAGGCCATCGAAGAAAGAAAAAAAGGGGGGAGCACCAGAGGGAGGCAGTGGGTGGGAAGGAGATAACATGAGTGCAGGACGAGGGGATGGGAAATGGTGAAGGGGCGTGGGGGGGGGGGGCGGCATTACTGGAAGTTTGAGAAATCGATGTTCACGCCATCAGATTGGAGGCTATCCAAACGGAATATAAGGTGTTGTTCCTCCAACCTAAGTGTGGCATATCCCAATAGCGGAGGAGGCCATGGATGGATCGGAATGGGAATGGGAATGGGAAGTGGAATTAAAATGGGCAGCCACTGGGAGATCCCACTTGTTCTGGCAGACAGAGCGTAGGTGCTCGGTGAAGCGGTCTCCCAATCTACATCAGGTCTCTCACTATACAAGAGGCCACACCGGGAGCACGGAACACAGTAGATGACCCCAACAGACTCAGAGGTGAAGTGTCGCCTTACCTGGAAGGACTGTTTGGGGCCCTGAGTTATAGTGAGGGAGGAGGTGTAGGGGCAGGTGTAGCACATGTTCCGCTTGCAAGGATAAGTGCCAGGAGGGAGATCAGTGGGGAGGGACAAATGGACAAGGGAGTCACGTAAGGAGTGATCCCTGTGGAAAGCAGAAAGTAGGGGGGAGGGAAAGATGTGTTTGGTGGTGGGGTCCAGTTAGAGGTGGCGAAGTTTCAGAGAATTATGTGCTGGACACAGAGGCTGGTGGGGTAGTAAGTGAGGACGAGGAACCCTAAATGCAGAATATGCTGTGCAGGTAGACAATAAGGTCCAAGGCCATGATGAGTTTGTGAAATCAAGAGTTTATCTTTATTCTTTTTATTATACAAAAGGTCTGCTACAGCCCACAATGTTGCCTATGGAGGTCCTGTTGCAGATAAACTAACATTTGTATAAACTAGTAATGAAATGTCTAACTAATCCCTTCTGCTGACACATTGCCCATATCCCTTCATACTCTGCACATTCATTTGCCTATCTAGGAGCTTTTTAAGCGCCTCTATCATATTCTCCTCCATTACCATCTCTGCAGCACATCCTCAACGTGGGCATCTGCACCTCTGCACATGGTGAGGGCAATGGGGCAAGAATGCTGAGATCACACAGCACCCGTCACAAGTGGCTGCACAATCTGCTAAATTTATTCCAACGGAACCTTCATTCCGTGTTTGACTCTTCCATGGCTTGTTTCGAATCTGCACTTTCTTCAAAGCTTCTACTTCCTTCCTATAGTGAAGCAACCTGAACTGAATGAAATAGCCCTGACTCGAAATGGCCGCAGTCGCCAATCAGTCTGTGAACTGACCCTGGTAGGAAATGGCACCATTGTCCACGTATGTGGAGGTGTTCACCTGGGTGACTCCATTGCTTGGCAACATCATCCCTCTCACAAGAGTGGGATAAAAGCGGTCCCTGAGTCTGGTGGAATGTGTTTTCGAGCTTTTGTTCCTTCTGAGCAATGGAAAGGGGAGGAAGGAGAAAGACTGGGGTGGGAGGGGCCTTTGATTATGTTGGCTGTGTGGACAGAATCTGTTGAGGCTGGTTTTTGTAATGGACTGAGTTGAGTCCACAATGCTCTCAACCAGGAAAAGGGGGGAGAATCACGAATAAAGGTGCATCTTTGCAAGCTCAGGAGCAATCATTTTAAACCAAGGCGGTCAAGAACTTCTTCTTGCAGAGTTGGGGGTGAACCTGTGGAATTCTCAAATCCAGCTGGAGGCTGGATCACTGAGGGAATTTGAAGATGCAGTAAATAGAGTTTGTAAAATGGAATTGAGACGTTTTGGGGACTGACACAGAAGACACGATGAGGACTGGGCAGACAGTCATGATGATACTGATTGGCAGGGTAGACTTGAAAGGCAAATGCCCTACTCCTGATCCTATTTCTTTATGACCCTGACCTGCTATTTCTTGCATTTTCTGGTTTTTATTTTGTTAATTTCTGTTGACTGCCCATTAAAACAGGGGAGTGAATTGCTCCATGAAGCTCCCCTGTGCTACACTCTCCCAGCCTTGGTGTGACTCCCACTGCAAACATTTCACTCTCTTTCCGCTTCTCTTGGTTCCACATTCAAATGATTATGTTCTGGGAGTTGAACCTTCTGGTCCTGTATTTTCACGAGCTGCATGAGATTGCGCGATCTGAACGCTGATCGGTAAAGGACATCAGCGCCTCACTACAGGCAACGTGTCCTGAGGTAAATTGTAGCTCGGTCCTTTGAGTACATGATGTGATTTTGCAAGGGCACCATGGAGGCTGATGTCAATGCTATGATATTGTGGAGTTCATACATATCAGGAGGATGAAATTTAGCTCAATTGTTACCTAAAGGGTTTACTCCATACCCGGTAAGTCTATTATTGAAAATAAGGCTGGAATCATCGCAGGTGGAGCTGTGGGGCTCAAAGTCATAAGAAAGACATATTTCTTTGTTAAGGATGACAACAATTACACTAACTCTTGCTCCAGGTAACCCGTGCTGCATCAAATAGTCACTGCGATCTCCCCTGTTGCGAACTGCAGCTTCAGGAGTTCCTGTCACGGTGGGGGATTTTGCTTTAAAGTTCACGCACTATTTTCAGGCTTCCAGATCTAAACGCGCGGAGATAGCCAATGGGCCAGAGTTGCAATGCGCAGGGTAGATTGCGTGGTTTGCATGTTAAGAAATTGCTTCCCTGCAGCTCTGCATAAACGGCTGCATATGAACTGCACCCTGCCCTTTCTGCGTTGCTTTAAAGAGAAACTCAAGGTCACTTTATTTAAAATGAGGCTATCTGTAGCAGCATATAGTGACCCCTTTATTGACAGCTTATGTGATATCCTGATGTGCATTCTTGTCCTTCTCGTGGCTGACTCTGTGCCTGGTGAAGGACAGCAGCCTCTCCCTGATCCGGGCAGCGTTCTGTAAGCTGTTCCTTTATCCTGGTCAGTGACCACCAGCAATCCAATGCTCCCTGAGCAGTAATTGCTCGCGGATTCTGATGCAGCGATGCTGGAATTCCAATTCTTTGTGTTTCTTTAAATATCCAGGCATCATCATCATCGTCATCATGTGCCATATCGTTTGACAACCATGATTATTCTTGGCCAGATTCTTCTACAGAAGTGGTTTACCATTGCCTTCTTCCAGACCTTGATCACCCATATCACACGACACAGCACATGATGATGATGCCCGGATATCTAGGGAAACACAAACAACTGGAATTCCATTTTGCATTGTTATTTTTATCTACTTCTCCGATTAAATATCAGAGCCACCTAAAGGAAGTCTGTCTCTCATTGTCCCTGAACTTTCTCTCTCTTCATAGCTGCTTTACTTTGTTTCAGTCCTTATGCTTATCTGAACCTGGTAGTGTAGTTAACCACATGATGGCCCCTCCAAAGGCTATTCCACGTCAACCAGCCAGGTGGGTGTACATTCGCCTGGTCTCAGCATCGCTGCATCAGAATCCGCGAGCAATTACTGCTCAGGGAGCATCGGATTGCTGGTGGTCACTGACCAGGATAAAGGAACAGCTTACAGAACGCTGCCCGGATCAGGGAGAGGCTGCTATCCTTCACCAGGCACAGAGTCAGCCACGAGAAGGACAAGAATGCACATCAGGATATCACATAAGCTGTCAATAAAGGGGTCACTATATGCTGCTACAGATAGCCTCATTTTAAATAAAGTGACCTTGAGTTTCTCTTTAAAGCAACGCAGAAAGGGCAGGGTGCAGTTCATGTGCAGCCGTTTATGCAGAGCTGCAGGGAAGCAATTTCTTAACATGCAAACCACGCAATCTACCCTGCGCATTGCAACTCTGGCTCATTGGCTATCTCAGCGTGTTTAGATCTGGAAGCCTGAAAATAGTGCGTGAACTTTAAAGCAAAATCCCCCACCGTGACAGGAACTCCTGAAGCTGCAGTTCGCAACAGGGGAGATCGCAGTGACTATTTGATGCAGCACGGGTTACCTGGAGCAAGAGTTAGTGTAATTGTTGTCATCCTTAACAGAGAAATAATGTCTTTCTAATGACTTTCAGTTCCACTGCACCTTCTGGGATGAGTCCAGCTTTTGTTTCAATAATAGATTTACTGGGTGTGGAGTAAACCCTTCAGTTAACAGTTGAGCTAAACTTCATCCTCTGGATATGTATGCATGCCGTGATATCATAGTTTTGACATCAACTGTAAGTATTCTAATTGCTTGGAGGGATTTGACACAACTCAGTGCAAAATGGAATACCAATTCCTTGCGTTTCCCTAAATATCCTGTCATGGTTACTAAACAAAACAGATCTTTGATGTTACTTAATGGCAAACTTTAATTATACTTTATACTTTATTGTCACCAAACAATTGATACTAGAGTGTACAATCATCACAGTGATATTTGTTTTGTGCGCTACGCGCTCCCTGAAGTACAAATCAAAATAGATATAATAAAAAGTTAAATTATAAATCATAATTAGAAAATAGAAAAGGGAAAGTAAGGTAGTGCAAGTCATGTCCAGATATTTGGAAGGTACGGCCCAGATCCAGGTCAGGATCTGTTCAGCAGTCTCATCACAGTTGGAAAGAAGCTGTTCCCAAACCTGGCCGTACGAATCTTCATGCTCCTGAACCTTCTCCCAGAGGGAAGAGGGACAAAAAGTGTGTTGGCTGGGTGGGTCGTGTCCTTGATTATCCTGGCAGCACTGCTCTGACAGCGTGCGGTGTAAAGTGAGTCCTGTGGTGAACTACATATACCTGTCTGGACTGCTCCTGTGGCTCCTCCCACAGACCCCTGCTGACTACTCCTGTGGCTCCTCCCACAGACCCCTGTATAAAGGCGATTGAGGCCTGAGCCCGGCCTCATTCTCCAGGATGTAGTATTGTTCATTCTTCCAGTCAATAAAAGCCGATATCTCGCTTCTTACGTCTCAGAGTGAGTTATTGATGGTGCATCAAGTCCAAGGATGGGAGATTGGTTTGTGTGATGTGTTAGGCTGTGTTCATGATCTTCTGCAGCTTCTTACTTTAATTACCTATCTTGATTAACAGTCAAACAACAGTGAGTATATTCTGTATATATCAAATACCTGAATCAAATGTTACTAAATGAAGGGTCTCAGTAAAAATCATCCCTTTTTAATTCCCCTCTATAGAACCTGCCTGATTTAGAGTTCGTTCTGCATCTTGTGTGTTGCTCTGTAAAATGTGTAGAATATCTTGTGTTTTGTGTTATCATTATTAATTTTCTTCACAACTTTAAACATATAATGAATTCTTAAAGCTTTGAGCTTGTACAGATTTCTAGTTTGGAAGGCACGTGAGGTTGATGGAATTTCAATTTTTAAATGACAGAACTTTCCTCTGTGACCATGAACATATTTCTTTAAATATTAGAAGATATTAATGTTTGAAACTTAAGGACTCATTCACAAAGCAAGTTGGGTTTTTTTTCTTTTATTCAATAAGAAAAACATGCAAATGTTATTTTTCTGTCTCCTGGTTGCTTTGCTTTGTTTTAGTTGCCATGTTTACAAACAGATTGATTGCAAGGAAGGAAGAGGTTCTCAGTTCCAGTATCGCAAACATCACAGTATGCACTGACAAGAAATAAACAGCAGTATGGAATATTTCACTACAAGGAAGAAGCATATTACACTGAGTTATGTTAACTGCCTCCAAGCAATCAGAATACTCACAGTTTAGCCAATTGCAGCAAATCTTATTCAGAGCTCTTTATGGCAAATTGCTTTCAGTATCAAGAATGCTATCAAAAGGCTCAACACTCCAGCAAAATTGACAAAGGGCCTTCAACTTGAACCGTTAAATTCTGTTTCTGCTTTTTGCCCTGCTGACTTTATCTAGCATTTTCTTCTGTTACAGCTTTCCAATTTAATTTTTTGTCTTGTTTAATTTCTATTGAGAGCACTACACGGTTTTGTGGTAAGAAATGAATGTATAAAAGAAGTATTATTCTTGTTGTTCCAGTTCCTTCACTGACAATTGCTACCTGTAGTTCCTTCTCTCCCACTTTTCACCAAGACTGGATGCAGTAGACCATTCTCCAACAACATGGTCAGGTGCCAACAGTGCTTCCAGTGACCCATTGAGGTCCTCCCCCACAATATCCCTGACAGCATTTTTTGGAGTCAGAAAAATTTAGGACAGCAGAATCGGAGAGGCAATCGCATGACATAATTCAGGGGAATGCCAGCAAGGTTAGTATCTGCTGCTGGATGGCATCAGGGTTATAAGCTAAAAGACCAGCCTCTCCGATTCTGGTTTTTGAGTACACATAAACCGATCTTCAGGAATGACTGCAACTTAAATGATTCAATTCCAGCATCTCCATTTGAAACCATTAGCACTAACCAGTTAGATGACAGAATCACAGACTGTTTTTGTACTGTAACAGGTTTCAGCTCAGAAGACAGCAATTTGGCTATCTATGCTGGCTCGCTTTAAAATTAATTCAACTAGTCCCACACCCTGCTCTCTCAGCATTGCCCTACAACTCCTTAAACTTCCACAAGCTTATCTGCTGCCTTTTCGAATTCTACAATTGAATATGCCTCCACTGTTACCCCAGCGTTGCAAAACAAAGCCAAACAATGTTGCAGCAAATCAGGGCAAATTTTAAACAAAGACAAGAAAGTCTGCAGACCCTGAAAATCCAAAGCAACTCACGCAGAGTGCTAGAGGAACTCAGCTGGTCTGGCAGCATCTATATGGAGTGGAATGAACAGTCGACATTTCATGCTGAGACCCTTCTTCGGGGCGGCAAACTTTGTTCTTCTCAAGAGTAAAGTACTGCAGGTGCTGGAAATAAAATGGACAATTCTGGGAATACACATCAAGTCAGACAGCATCTGTGGAGGAAGGAACAAAAGTTGAAGTTTCAGGTTGATGACCTTTCATCAGAATTGAGTGGTGAAGACTCATTAAGCATTGAAAAGTGAACTCTGTTTCTTCCTTAACTGTTGATCATTTCCAGCCTTTTCCTTTTTTTTTAGATTTGTCACTTTCCTTTTGGAATTGGGTCAAGAAACAGCTGATGTCAAAAAAAGCTCTAAAGCTGGAATGCCAATTGTGTAGTGGCACTGATTGTTACAAGAAGCAAGTGTGGTGATGAATTCCAGTGAGCGGTGAAGCAGCGGCATAAAATCTCTACTGGGAAGCTGCAGCGCAGAAGGAACTCCCAGCGGGGACTTCTTACAAGTGTTTAATTTCCAGAGCTCTTGGAAAAGACACTAGTGGAAAATCAAATGTAATAAGTACTGTAAGCACAAATACCTGCTCCAAATGATCGTATCATGGTGAATCCTTCTGAAATTAGAGATGGCCAAATACATTTCTGCTCAAAATTCTGAGTGGAATTAGTAATGAAATAATTACAGAACTAATATAAATAGAAGCCATAAATTTAAATTTCCCAATTTATCTCATGAAGGTTGGAATCTGTCATGAAGATATAATAGTAGCTATATGAACTAAATGCAAGTTACAAGATATCTGATATAATAATCGATTAATGTTTTATTTATCGTCTAACCTCTATAGTCACCTTCAGGGATAACATAACTGGATGAATTGCCTACAACATTTATATACATATAAGGAACACCAAGCCTCTGATGTTACAATTCCTCAAGCCAGTTTTCCAAAAAGGTTACACAAATGCATTTTGCACAATCACTGAGGAGTGAGGAAGCTGTAGACATTCGCTATGTTGGAATTTTATTTAAATATTAGCATATCTCTTCTTCCTGCACTCTCTACTGATCCCAATTTTGGTCCTGGAGTTCCACTCATAAATGTACCTGTATAACTTCTCTGTCGAAGTGCCAGAAGCAGTTCCAATAAACGCCCTTTTTCACAACAGTATCAGAGGCAAATGGATAAAAAAGAAGAAATAGGGAAAACCTTGACACAACAACAAAAAAAATTGTCTTTACCAAGTTAATGGAGAACAGCACTTGGCAGTGTCCCAGAGGTAGCCTACCAAGGCAGATTACTGTGAAAGGATTGGCTGTGTCTACCTCTGAATTTCCAAGCACATTTTGTTCGCTGTGGGACACTAATAAATAACTGTGTATAATGTTCACTAACCCCAGTGCTGGAAAAGAGCAAGGAGAGGCTGTGAGTAAGAATTGGCAAGCCTGCTTAGTACCATCTGACTGCCTTATGTGTCACTGAATGCCTGTGAACAGAAAATACTTCCACTCTTTCTGCCTGAGAACTTTTAAGAAGAGCTAAAATCTGTGGAATAGTATATTTGATTATATTAATTTAGATTGGTTTATTGTTATTGTTTACAATGAAATCCCTTATTCGTATGAAGATCATGCTGTATAGTAAACAGTATATTTGGTAATAATAAAGATCAGAATGAATCCAACAACGAGCACAACACAACAGAGTAATACAAACATTGTTGTTCAATCTGAAGTAATGTAAAAAAAAACAAAGAAGTGTCAATAACGGAATAACTGAGGGAGATAGCGTTAGGAGTACGAGAACGTAACAGCACCACCAGGAAGGAGATGTAGAAGAGGTGGTCGGTTCAGGAATATGTTGATAGTGGGGAAGAAACTGTTTGTGACCTGACATCCAGATTTTCAAGCTCCTCTAACTTTTCCGAGAAGTGAAAAAGTTCAAGTTCCAGTTTATCATCATCTGTACATACATACAACCAAATGAAGCAATGTTCCTCCAGAAAAGGAGTGGCCAAGGTATAAAGCCATTTATTAGTATCCAAGCCATATACTCATTAACACATAATATATAAAAATACTATAAAGAAAATTAGAATATATAATCTATATTGATATTATTAGAATTTCAGGTGAACCCTTTCCTCTTGCCTAAAAACATCGATCATTTGATGGAAACTTTAATCAAGTTGGCACATTAGAAGTGACACATTAATGATCATAAACATTATGATCATGAATTGTGATAAGCAATCTTGATGTTTCAGGAATAGCCCTTCAATATTGATTCTCTTCACTCACTGGAGGCTGCCTTGCTACTTAAGCCCATTATATTCCATGTCTGTTTCAGTTTTTAAGTAGCTCCATTATTTTGATCTCTCAATATAACAATCATTTCTAAGATAGAAACATAGCATTGGAACAAAGTAGCGTACAATGTCTTTGACAACCATCACTCCTAAATCTGTACAAATCTCACTTCCCTCCTACTTCCCCCTCTGCCTTGCTCACACTGGTACCTGTCAGTAAGCCTCTTAAATACTGTTACTGCTCCTGCCTCTACCGCCACTTTGTGCTGTGCAAAGAACCCTGGTTGCCTTTGGCCTGTCCCACCAGTGCCAGTTACAATTACTTCAGTTGTTGCCCTAATCATTTATGACGGAGATGAGTTATCAATTCTTAGTGAAGCGCAGTCAACGATAACCCCATCTCAAAGGTGTCAACAGTGCAGAGAGACACCGAGAAGCATCAATTAGAATGGATTATTGATCAATGATGGCATTTAAATCTCATTAAAGATACCATGCTTCGGTATAAAGCTCCGCTGGAGCACAGTGCAGCATCCCTCGATGTCATTGTCACCCACTCCTGTGATTCTTAGCTGAGCAAAGTACGATAACAGTAAAACTATGAACTCCGTTCCCACCACCGGGTCAAATGCCTGCTGTCCCTGGATTTCTCTTCCTTCAGCGACGCTTGGCCAATACCTAGTGGAACATATTGTCTGACACTGGTAGATGGGCTTCATGCACGTAAGCAGTACAGAAGCTTGAGAACATGGTCCATCACTTATTGTTCTGTAACTAGGGTGAAAAATGAATATACCTGTTTCAAACAGAGTACTTATTTCAAATAGAAAAAGCAATATCATTGGTAACTGTAAAATTAGACATATTAATAGTGATAGAGTCACACAACATATCCTCCACTCCATCATGCTTATGATTCAGCACCATCTACTCAATCCCATTTTTCTCCCTTTCACATCCCATGAACTTCTTCACCCCCGGTTTCTCCTCCTACCCAGCTTTCACAAGGAGCAATACACCATAGCCAGTTAACCAATCAACCAGTTAAGTTCAGCACATCAACCAGCACACCTTTGCGTGTGTCAGGAAGCTAGGAGAAACATATGCAGCAACACAGAAGAACGTGCAAATTGCACACACACAAAGCACTATTCTGCTGACCATTGCTGTCGATTATTAGGGGTGGAAGGGAGCAAACTCTACACTGACTGTAGTTCTAGCAAGGTGAAGTAAGAGTAATGTATTTACTGGGTCCATTCACCTTGCTCAGAAAACAGTTCCTCGGAGGAGTATACTAGGACCAATTGCTTTTTGGATAAGTTTCCTTCCCTCATAAGAACAAAAGCAAAGGTGTTCGGTAATTGTCCAAAGTTTAGTTCTATTCATAAAACTGTTATCTACTGTGTATCATCTTTGGACATCATCAAAGCTTGGACTGCTACGTGGCAAGCAAAGTGCAATTCATACATGTGTCATGCAGCGATGTTTCCAGTCACTGTAAGTTACAATTACTATAACCAAATCCATCATTAACATCACCCTGTGGGTTTATTGTATAGATAGTAAGCAGCAATTTTTTTTTTAACCGATATGTTTACCGAATAAAGCGAGCAGGTTTAGTCGGGACGTTCAAGGTGGATCACAACAGATACTTTGACAACACGAATGAGGAACATAGGAAAATAAATGCTAATGCAATTATGTGGTTGATTCCACAACTGAACTGATTTCACAATCTGACTCATTCTTAATATTCTACAACTCGGGTTCTCGCTATTTATTGCTCATTTATTTACTATTATTATTATTTCTGTTTTTGTACTTGCACTGTTTGTTGTCTTTCTCACATTGGTTGTTTGCCCATCTTGGTTGTGTATAGTTTTTCAATGTGTTATCTTTGCGCCTACTGTGAATGCCTGCAAGAAAATGAATCGCAGAGTAGTATATAGTGACGCATATGAAATTTTTGAAAATAAATTTACTTTGAACATTAAACTTTGAACTTTGATGGTCAGAGCAGACTTGGTGGACTGAAGTAGCGTCTCAGCCCAAAATGGCGACAGTTTACTATTTCCATAGATGCTGCCTGACTTGCTGAGGTCCTCCAGAATTTTGTGTGTTTTGCTTTGGATTTCCAGCATCTGCAGACTTACTTGTGTTTCTGAATTAGTGACGTGTGTGTGTGTGTCTTTTTATGACTCCATTACCTTTTGATGTGTGGGTCAGAGTGTGGGTACTCTGTAGTAAGCCACATGTCAGGAATGTGACAGAACATTTGCCTTCTCCCTGGGCACCAGTCATGTAAAAGAATTGGCTAGATACCTGCCCCTAGTCACACAACTCATACACAGCAAATCAGACTCATTGTGAGTTTTTAGTTACTTCTACAAGGGGTGATTGATAAGTTTGTGGCATAAGGTAGAAGAGGTCAATTTTAGAAAACCTAGCACATTTATTTTTCAACATAGTCCCCTCCTACATTTACACACTTATTCCACTGGTTGTGGAACATACAGATCCCTTCTTTGTAGAAGATGGCGTCTTGGACCTCTAGAAGTGGTCCACAGCAGGGATGATTGATAAATTTGTGGCCTAAGGTAGAAGGAGATGAGTTATACAGCTCTCATTACATGCACATGCAGGTCAACTCTTTGAGCGATTATGCAGAAAGTTCGAGTTTAATAACTTTTGTGGTATTTCTGTTTCAGATAATTGAAAATTGCAAGTAAGCACTGTCTGAGAAAATGGACAACATTGGCCTTCGTGCAGTCATCCACTACCTCGGTCTCAAGGACCTATCATCCAAGGAGGCTCACGAGGACATGGTGGCAACGCTAGGGGAGGGTGAAAAATAAATGTGCTAGGTTTTCTAAAATTGACCCCGTCTACCTTGGGCCATGAACTTATCAATCAGCCCTCATAAATTACATCAGTTTTGCTTAAAGCATTATACAAATATAATTGCTAAAAGAGAACAAGATTTAAATAAAACCTTTAATGACTTCATTATGCTTAATGGAATTTAATGGGCAAAGGAGTCCGTTTGAAGTGTGATCACTGTTATAATGAAAAAAACAGCAGCTGCAAATTGTGCACAGCAAGGTCCCAAAAATAATGCGATCTTAGGCCTTCATTGAGGGGGTATAACTATTGGTCAGTGCTCTGGTTCTTCAGAGAGCAATTAAAATTTAGGGAATATTTTCAAGCACAATCCCCTCGATTCAGTCTTCACCAGAAATGCCAGGTTGCCAAGCATAGACGAGGAATTTGAAACCTCTTACGAGCACGTCTGTAAAAGGCAGTCTGTATCATGAATATGCAAATCAAACCCCAGCACCTGTTTGAAGTTTTCACCGCCAGACTTGCCAGAAATGTGAGCGTGAACCACATTTTTATTTTTCGAGGATTGCCACAGTCTTATCGGCAGTCCTTGAAGGAGGGCATTTCAAGCAGTTTTCCAGAGCAAAACCTGGCCCACAGTTAGCCTTTCTTCCTTGGCTCTGTGCTTTGCAAAGAATAGCACTGTGGGAAAATTTCCATCAGTGTTCCAGACCAGGAGTAACAAGTTCACATACAGAAGATGTATAAATCTTAAATAATTTGCACACCTTCTGATTTTCTTCCCCATAGTACAGTTGTCTCCCCCCCCTTACAAAGGTAGAGCATTCCTATGAAACCTTTCTTAAGCTGAAATGGCGTAAAGCGAAGAACTATTAATTTATATGGGAAAAAATTTCATAAAAGCGAAAATCCTCTTTGTAATGCGAAAACAAGTTACTAATGTAGGTCTTTTGTAAAAGCAAAGTGGCGTAAAGTGAACATTCATAAAGTGAGAACAGCTGTATTAATGTTGAGAAGTTATTTAGAAAGAAATCTATATAAATTTAAGCACAGCACATCTATTAACTATTAAGTAATGATGCTAGTAAGCAGTGATTGTTTCTTACTTACAGAATATGTTTATTGAATATTCATTCCTGATATTGCTTAAGTGGAACCAGATCTACCAATGAGTTTAAACTAAACTTTCTCTATATAATAATATTAAATATTAATCTCTATATTATTTGGCTGTTTTTTGTCTTACTGATTTACTACCTGCTACACTGTTGACGTTTAGGGCAGCAATGAAGGTTCTCCATCTCTGGGAGTGTTCAGGACTTCTTTCATCATGTCAGTGTTTTCCTCTCAGTTTTCACTACTGTCAGCCAGTCAAGACCTGGGTGGAGCCTCGAGGATACCATTGCACTCAGATGTACAAGCATTCTTCATTGTTGTTTCTGTAACTATTTTGTTTTACCAGTCAGGGGTGTTAGCCCTGAGCTGAGCCCCCGAATCTGGAGGACCAGTGGATGACTTTTAGTCTGGCCTCTACCCTTTGATCTGTTTGGCATGAGTGACCCCAACAAGAGCCAAAGTATAAAGCCCCGACTCCAGCCAACATAGCTCTCCAGGTTATTAAGGCACGCAAGCCTCCAAACTACAACAAGGTTGTGGTCCTCTTGGAAGCTTTTTGCCTGATTACAACAAAAAAAAATTGTCATGTTTCATTATTTTATTAGGTATAGTGTCTGCAATGCAGAACTTTACGTGTAATTGGACATTTGTTATCTAGACGTCCAGGCCAATATTCAACCCCACATATCTGGTGAATGTCATATTACTGCTTGTGGGAGGTTACTGCGAACGAATTAATTATTGCTTCAATTCATGGACCGCGCTGGTAAGGCCTGCATTTATTGCAGGTCTCTCATTGTCCTTGTGAAGGTGCTGGTCAGCTCATTCACTGAAGCAATGTTCCTTTGTGGTGGTAGCTCTCCCTGAGCATTGTTAATCAGGAAGCCTCTGTATGCTGGACACATTCACTATGAAAGAAAAGTGATCATTTTCCAGCTTAGGTTGCTGGGTGACATGAAGGAGAATTAGGTAAGAGGTGGTAGTGTCCTTTCTCTTGCTGGTATGCTTGGGAGGTGCTGCCAAGTAAGGTTCCGTGTATCTTTTAGACACTCTTAATATATTTGTAAAATGTCACCGCTTCATTCTTCATTGTTACCAGTGCTACTCCCAATATTAGTAGCAGTAGTGCAATCACCTGGGTCAAGTATGATGTCCTCCTAAGGGGTTGTCTATTGGTTGGTACTCTGGTTGTGGAGGCCAATCCGGGATTCACATATCTAGGAAGTTCAGATGGATTCCCTTAATGGAGCCTGACCTTGTTTAACATTGGGAAGCCGCTGCATGTGTTGCCTGCACGTGGTCCTCGGCAGATCTGTGTCGGGGTCTAGTGTCATGGAATGCCAGACAACTTGGGACCCTTCACAGCCGTTGTGTTGCGTCATCATCGTCCGGCAGATCCAGCGTTGAGATCTTGGTTGGATTGCAGTTTATCTGGAACCTTTCGCTTAACGTTAGCCCCACGGGTTACCCTACCAGGAGCTAAGCACCAGTTGGCTCAGCTCCCAAACCCATCACTCTCAGGATCTCAGAAACTCACAAGCCTCTCAACCACAACAGGGTGACGATCCTCATGCCTTATTACATGGATTGCTTGCAATATGTTTTAGAGCTCAGTTGCTTACGTGTAGGTAGAAAATTTATTCTCAGTCTTTGATGAAACTCCTAAAAATATAGATTGACTGGCAATCTTTCAGCCAGGGACAGTGTGTCTAAGAGCATTCATAAGGCAAGACTCCCACAGAAATTGCAAATCATGTTTTTTATTCCCTTACCACTTAGAAGTGAAATTGTATGGCTAAAAATCTGAAGACTTCAACAAGTAAACAGAACAGCATGCTTAAATACCGTCTTATAATTGAGTAGCATCTTCATGAAAGATATTTGAGGACCATAGCAGAATCTCCTAATTGCAAAAGTACAAGGGGTGATTGATAAGTTTGTGGCCTAAGGTAGAAGGAGTCAGTTTTAGAAAACCTAGCACATTTATTTTTCAACATAGTCCCCTCCTACATTTACACACTTAGTCCAGCGGTCGTGGAGCATATGGATCATGGACCTCCAGAAAGTGTCCACAGCAGGGGTGATTGATAAGTTTGTGGCCTGAGGTAGAAGGAGATAAGTTATACAGCTCACATTACAGGCACACGCAGGTCAACTCTTTGCGTGATTATGCAGAAAGTTTGAAGTTAATAACTTATCTCCTTCTACCTTAGGCCACAAACTTATCAATCACCCCTCATGAGTTATTAACTGATGAGTTATTAACTTCAAACTTTTTGCATAATCACTCAAAGAGTTGAACTGCACGTGCCTGTAACAAGAGCTGTATAACTCATCTCCTTCTACCTCAGGCCACAAACTTATCAATCACCCCTGCTGTGGACACTTTCTGGAGGTCCAAGATCCGTATGCTCCACGACCGCTGGACTAAGTGTGTAAATGTAGGAGGGGACTATATTGAAAAATAAATGTGCTAGGTTTTCTAAACTTGACTCCTTCTACCTTAGGTCACGAACTTATCAATCGCCCCTCATCTTTACCTGCAATTTTTTAATGTTCTTTCTATATATTCCAGTTATTTATACTTTAATGAAGGGATAATATGAACAGTGTAATTATACAACACATTTTTAATATTCATGTCAGAAAAGTGATGAAGTGACAACCCTCATTATTAATTACGATGTATAATGATAACACGTAACTCAGAATGTTACCTTGCTAGCTTTATTGGGTAATCATTTATTGTGCAATATTGTGACAAGAAGAAATGCTAATTAAATAGAAAATTAAACAAAATAGCATTCAGTTTTTCGGGGAAAAAAATATAATTATAAACTAGTACGCTATTTAAAGACATTCTAATCTCTGTCAGAGGATCAGTAATCAGCTAGCCATCAGTAGCTTACACCACAGTTGACAGGTTGCTGCAGATACTGTGCTATACAAAATGCACACCAGCCACAGCCCTGCAGACCTTCGCACCACGCTGCCTTCATCTTACGAGAGACGGCGCACCACACGATCAAGTTTATCTATGCCTGCTCATGCTGTTTCTATGCCTGACGCGAGAACCTACACACCGAATAGAAGCTTCCATCACTGTGCTATCAGAATTTGGAACAGCCTTCCAGATGCTGTGGTTGGAAACATCTGCGACGATGGGATCCAAGCCTTCAAAAGTCGAGTGCACAAACACCTATCATCTCTGGGAGTGAAGTCACATGCTTCTTCATAAGCCATCATGAAGGGGACCAGGATGGCAATGCTTGGTTGCTGGCAGGTAGGGTTAATACCTGACTTTCAAGAGCACTTGTGAGTTATGTTCCGGCTGGACTTAGTCCTTAAACTGCTGGAGAACAGTGCGGAAAGATCAGGTGCTGTTTTCTCCCGGTAGGGATTAGCTTTTAGTTCCAAGTGCTCCTGCCATGTTTTGTCACCCTGTAATCTTATCCTTCAATCTCTCTGAATTATGGAGGACAGCATGTGTGTAAATGTCTCTCTCCAGCAGACTTCATCATGATCATCATGACTCCAGTATTTCTGCTATTTTTTAATGTTTTTTAATTGTACATATGATTTTTTTGTGTACTATCGCTGAGCAGCAGTGAACCACCTAATTGGCCTGTCAGAGTTCTCTTTGGGAACTAGTTGACTTGATCAGCATTTCTGATCTGGCCGTTGTTCACGGTTGTACTTAATTAAAAAAAAGGGTGTGAGGCGGTTGAATAAAAGCTTGCATACAATTGAAGAATGAAGACCAACCACAAAATTACTGTGCAGAGTTCAAGAAGTATTAAAGAGAGAAGAGAACAGTGAATCCTCACGGGTAGATCACCAGTTACTGAATCCTAGCCTGTGCTGACACTTGAGTCTGACCATCGCCCCTTGGAGAGTTGTGTCATTCTCAATAATGTAATTTAGTTTACACTCCATGTCTGTTCAGCGAAAGAAAAGAGAAAGATGGAATTTTACTTTATAAGTGTATCTCCTGTAAACTCGAGATGAAGGGAAGCCTATGTCTTGGATTAGCTCATCAAGGACATTCTGCTATTAGCATTCTTTTGAAAGGTGCCGTCTCGTTTATCCCTCTTTCTCGTTCACCTCATCCACAGAAAGACAGGGCTAAAGTACAAAATTACAGTGTGTTGTAATCTAAGCCACATCTTAGAAGATATTCTGCTGTGGGAAGGATTGTCAGCGCAAGAACGTTATTTATTTATCTTACTGAGATACAGCACAGAATAGGCCCTTTGAGGCACACCACCCAGCAAACCCCCGATTTAATCCTAGCCTAACCACGGGGCAATTTACAGTGAATAATTAACCCACCAACCAGTACACCTTTGGAACTGTGGGAGGAAACCAGACCACCCAGAGAAAACCCATACAGTCACAGGGAGAATGTACAAATTCCTTTCAGCATTGGTGGGAATTGAACCCTGGTCGCTTGTACCGTAAAGCATTGTGCTAACAACTACACTACATTAACAGGTTAACTTACAAAAGAGAGAGAATTTTTTTTAAAAATCTTGTATTCCCTCAGAGTACAGAAAGTCAAATGATGATTTGATTGAGGTTTATAGGATTTTGAAATTATTTATTAAGGTGGCTAGCAAGGGCCTTCTGAATGCCTCGGCAATGAATTATCATAGCTGAGGTATTCAGAAGTCATGAGAGAAAAAAATATTCATAAGGAAAAATGAAGCTGGCTTCCATAGATGTCAATAGATGCCAAGTCAGTTACTAACATTAAATGGAATATCGATAGGCTTTTGCTGAAGTGGGATATTGAGCCAAAGGTGGTGATGCATAGCTAAGATAAAACTTAGCTATGGTCTCACTGAACTGTCCAAGACCATGCCACAAGAGGAACATATTTACCTCTATTTATTCCATCAATCAAGTCACAATTAGCTCCCTATTTTCCTGGAAATATAACTATAGCTTCTGGAATCTCTCTTCACTTTACAACTTAACCGTTGGAACTGTTCTGATGAAGCACTTCTTCCAAGAACACCACTGTTACGTTTCTGGTATTGAGAAGCTGGGTGGCCATGAATAACACACATGAGAGATGGAGAGGTCAGGAGCAAATGTGCCTCTGTTTATTTTACTTGTAAGTCGTGAACCCAGAAAGCCCTCTCGCATTACATTCCAGAATCAGAATCAGCAGAGGGCATGTCCTGGGTGATAGGGGTCCTCAATAATGGACTTCGCCTTTCTGAGGCACCGCTCCTCGAAGATGTCTTGCGTACTACAGAAGCTAGTGCTCATTATGGAGCTGATTAATTTTTAAAAGCTGCCATTTCAGGTCGTTCATGCATAGCACCCCGAAAGTGCTATGTACCTAACAAGCAGGGAAGCTTGACAGCAACCCATAAGGGTCAAAATGTACATGAATACATAAAAACTATACCATTTGTAAGCCCAGTACGTGCTTGAGAAGCTAAATGGCCCATTCCTGTTTCTGTGTGTCTACTGATATTGGAATTCACCAACAGCATCTCAGATCTGAGATGAAAATTAAATAGCTGGATAGATCAAAGAATGGGTCACATGATGCTGTACATCAGACGGAAGCTTTTGATGAAGTAAGAGGTGTGCTTCCAAGTTTTCCAAATGCCAAAGTCTATGATTGAGAAAAGATAGACAAAACATTTTCTTTGCTGATTACAACACCACATTCATACTGCATATAAAATGTAAATATTTTGATTAGTTATGCAAGTATTACTGTTGGATCTTTCTTTAAATGGAACTTAGTAATAGGCTAAATTAATTTCTGAGTTGGTGATAGTTATGGAAAATCATTTTCATGGATTAATTAATGTCATTGTCATACAGTGTTGCAGTAATTTAGTAGGGTGATCGGCATACTGATATCAGATGGTTTCTTGTCTGGCAGCATTTTTCTATCGGATTAAAGTCAGAAACAACCTCCAGGCCTCACACTCTAGCCAATACTCTTAAGATGTAACTGCCCTTCCACTTAACCTTTTAGTTAAAATCATTTTCCCCAGGAGTAGTGTCTGAAACAATTTTAAAAGATCAATAATCCAATAAAAAGCCTGAACTAAAATCAGAATAAAGATGACTTCATCACAGCAAAAGAGGAGAGCATTTCCCAGTTGGTTACAACTTCAAAAAAATACTGAAATATTTTAAAAGTCTTGACTAAAACTGTTAAACTGACCTCATACTGAATGATTAATGTAAATATCAAGAACTGCAGTTATTTAAGGTTCTTAAGAGGAGCTTAAGTTAAGCAATCTACCAATAATTTCATCTTGTTTTGCATCTAAGTTGTATTTCCAAATGAAGTAACAGAATATGAGCTCATCCCAAACTATGTTCATAACGTACACATCTTATGCCGACTGGTGGTGTTGTGGGATCAGCACCGGACTTCGAGACGAGTGGGACCGGGTTCAAATCCGGCCAGCTCCTTTCACGCTTTCCATCCATGCTGGGTTGAATGTCAAGCTAGTAACTCGGCCTCGTTAAAAAACAGACAAAATGCTAAAGAAAAGGCAAGGTCACTGCCTGATGCACCACAAGGCGCGGAGAGGACTAACATACACACCTATAAACCTAAAGCAAAAACACTCAGCAGGTCAGGCAGCATCTGTGGGGGAAACAACAGGTAATGTTTCTGGTCAGAGACTCCTCATCATAACTCTGTGTTATTAATTTATTCAGTACAGAAGCTGAGAGTATTGCGGAATGGATTTTCTATTACCTCAGTACGCGAGCTGGAGAAGAGATGGTCTATGAAGCACTCTTAAAATATAGTTAGGAGATATAACTGTCAATTTTATGACCAGAAAGCTCTCACAGATAACCATTATTCAGCATTATATAGAGAGCAGCATGTATATACGGTTCTGTCAGGCTTCTGGAGATAACTATCCTGCACAGTTAGTGATCTAATATATTAGCGAACTAGATTGCTAAGTGTGTTAGACAGTTATCACCAGAGTCCTGACAGTACAGTGCTACTCAATATATAATGCTGAATAATGGTCATCTGTGAGAGTCTCCTGTTCATAAAATTGACAGTTGTATTAGTGAACTGGGGTGTATGGAGAGAAGCAGGACTTCTGGTGAATGGGGACTGTCGTGTCCATTCCGGGACAGCTCACTCACTTTTGGTCCCCACTGGACACTCAGCTCTCCCCTGTGGCTCCGAGTAGCTGTTTGCAGCTACAGACCTGGTGCATGGCTTTGACAGGCAGTCGAAACCGGGTGAGGGTAGCCAGTGGTCTCATACCCCGCTGAGGTTGGGACACGCCTGTCCTAGCACGCAAAGTCAGCTCTGGCGGACTGGTCCGCTGAGATCGACAGTGAGATCCAACGGCCAGGAGTGTGGTTCTGCAATGCTCTGTGGAGAGAGAAGGGCCTGACAAGGCACAGAAGTCGATATGGTCATCAAAGGAACCAAGGACTCCAGTTTGTGAGGCAACACACACAAAGTGCTGGGGGAGCTCAGCAGGCCAGGCAGCATCTACGGAGAAGAGTAAACAGTCGATGTTTCAGGCCGAGACCCTTCAACAGGATGCCTACCATGAAGAAGTTTAAAACCTATTTACTCTTTTCCATAGATGCTGCCTGGCCTGCCGAGTTCCTCCAGTATTTTGCGTGTGTTGCTTTGGATTTGTAGCATCTGCAGATCTTCTTGTGTTTGTGAATCCCAGTTTGTGACGCTTGTTTGTACCACTGGACCCGGACCTCTGAGGCCGAGAGGGTGGAACTGGCCGCGTGCAGGGGTGGCTTTTCCACTTTAAAAACTCTGCCGTACAGGTTTCCTGTCATCGCCGGGTACGATGGACAACCGCCATCACCATATAAGTGAACTAAATTACGTCCACACCTCCCTGGTGTGAGAGCAATATGCTACACACAGGGTTAGGCAGTCACTTCAGAATAAACCATCACAACTAATAATGAATAATGGTGGAAATTAATCGGTCAACTGAGGGAGAGGCTTAGGGAACATTCTGATCCTCAGTGATGGTGCAATCAGTAATGAATATAGATGACCAGTATTTGTAATCGTTGTCATCATCGGCAACAAAATGGATAATTCATCTTAGCCTAAGAAGAATGCGGTAGCCTGTCTCAATGATTTTTGTCCAGCAGCACTTACCACGGTGATGGAGCACTTTGGGAGGTTTGTGATGAAACATATTAACTCCTGATTGAGAAGTGATTTTGATCCACTCCAATTTGCCTTCCGGAGCAACAGGTCCAGAGCAGATGCCATCTCATTGGCCCAACACTCAACCCTGGAACATCTGGACAGCAAAGGTGCATACATCAGGATGCTCCTTATCGACTACAGCTCGGCATTCAACATTATCTTCTCCTGAAAACTAATCAATAGGCTTCAAGACTTTGGTTTCAAAACCACTTTGTGCAATTGCATTTTCGATTTCCTCACTTACAGACCCCAGTCAGTTTGAATTAGTAGCAATATCTCTTCCACAATCTCCATCAGCACAGGTACACCACAAGGCTTGTGCTCATCCCCTGCTCTCCTCACTTTACACTTATGACCGTGTGGTTAAGCACAGCACTAAATGCCGTATTCTAGTTTGCTTTCCTGCTATAATGCTATATTCATAATTGTACTTATCAAATCAGCATATAGGAGGGAGATTGAAAACCTGGCCGAGTGGTGCCACAACAATAACCTCTTACTCAATGTCAGCAAGAACAAAGAGCTGAATTTTAACTTCAGGAGGAGAAGACCAAAGCTCCATGGGCCAGTCCTCATCAGAGGATCAGGAATGGAGAGCATTAGCTACTTTAAATTCCTCAGTATTATCATTTCAGAGGATTTATCCCCGGCCCAGCACAAAGATGCAATTACGAAGAAAGCACACAGCACCTTTACTTCCTTAGGAGTTTGTGAAGATTCGGCATGACACCTAAAACTTTGACATAATTCTGTAGGTGTGTGGTGGATAGTATATATTGACTGGCTGCATCTCAGCCTGGTATGGAAACACCAATGGCCTTCATCAGAAAATCCAACAAAAAATAATGGACAAGGCCCAGTCCATCACGGATAAAACCCTCCCCACAAATGAGCACATCTACATGGAGCATCTTAGCAGGAAAGCAGCATCCATCAGCAGGGACCCCACCACCTAGGTCATGCGTGCTTCTCCCTGATGCCCTCAAGAAGGTGGTACAGGAGCCTCAGGACTCACATCACCAGGTTCAGGAACAGTTATCACCTCTCAACCATCAGGATCTTCAACCAGTAAGTATAACTTCATTCAACTTCATTCATCCATCACTGAAATACTCTCACAACCAATGGATTCACTTTGAAGGGCTCTTCATCACTTGTCCTTGATATTTATTGCTTGCTTCTTTGCTTATTTATTTATTTGTTTGTTTGTTTGTTTATTTATTATTTCTTCTTCCTTTTTATATTTGCACAGTTTGTTGTCTGTTCCACACTGGTATATGGCCAATTGGTGCAGGTCTTTGTCACTTCTATTATGGTTTTTGGAGTTATTGACTATCCCTACAAGAAAATGAATCTTAGGGTTGCATATCGTGACGTACAGAACATAGAAATCTACAGCAGATTACAGGCCGTTCGGCCCACAATGTTGTGCTGACCATGTAACCTACTCTAGAATCTGCCTAGAATTTCCTTACCGCATATCCCTCTATTTTTCTAAGCTCCTATCAAAGAACCTCTACCATCATCACTGGCAGTGCATTCCATGCATCCACCACTCCCTTTATGACAAACATACCTCCGACATCCGCCTTGTACCTACTTCCAAGCACCATAAAACTACGTCCCCTCGTGTTAGCCATTTCAGCCCTGAGAAAAATCCTCTGTCTATCCACATGATCAATGCATCTCATCATTTTATACACATGTAAGATATATGTGTACTTTGATAATAAGTTTACTTTGAACTTTGAGCAACATGCTAAGGGCTCCACTATCTTAAAAGGCCTTCAATTCACTCCATGGTCTCACCTTCAGTTTGAAGTAAAATCCACCGCCACAGAAATATTCCGATTTTTTGCTGAAGACATGTTCCCGAACGAGCTCTGTCATTAGCCAAGCCATTACAGTACAAGTTCAAAGCTGATGTGCAATCAGTGTAACTGGCTGACACAAGTGAGGCTTCTTGCAGGGACCAGCTATCTGGGTTCAATCTGACTTCTGGCTGGATCTTGCCTATTCTCCTCATCGCCCAGGAGATTTCTCCATTTCCTCCCACGTGCCAAAGATGTGGGGGTTGGTTGGTTTGTTACCCATTGTAAATCACACTAGTGTGTAGGTGATTCCTAAAACCTTTAAAGGAGTTCATGAGAATGTGGGGGGAAAGCTTTACAGGTAAAATCAGTGGAGTAATGGGATTGTTTTGTGAGTTAGTATTGACCTGAAGGGGACAAAAACCATGTGTACTGAATGGAGATTTCATCTCAGCAAACTGATCCACTGTCATAAAACGATCCAAAGGTCAATTCAATTCACTCCATGGTTAAGTCTGCTATATATAGCAAAAGCCATGACCCACAGAAATACTCATCTATGTTATAGAAAAGTAATCAACAGTGTGGAAAATTATTCAGGTACTTTCTGACCACAAAACAACCTGAACAAAGCCAATCCAACCAGTTGCTGCCTACCTGTCTGCAATGGACCAGCAGCAGAATGATGGAAGTTGTTATCAACGTTGCACCCTGTTTTTATTAGTGCACACTTCTTTGTTCCAAGTTCTAGCATCTGCAGTCTCTTTGCTCATCATGTTTTTATCAATGCCCTGCTCACCTAAGCTGAGGCTGAACCTCACCTGGACAACCCAGGGTTACAGCCCTGATCCAAGCACGAACGAAAGAGCTGAGCTCCTGAGATGGTCTGGAACTGCTGTCAAGGCAAGAATTTGACCGAGCGCAGTGTAAATTAAGTCAATGGGCTGCACGTATATCTGATGCAAAGGAGAGAATGGAAGTTGCTGAAGACCAGTTATCTGAACCCCAGGACATTCTTCCTCAGGTTTGTATCTGAGGTCCAACTGTTTTATGATTAACCTTGATGCTATACTACAGTCAGTAGAGGAGATGTTTAGTGACAATTGCACTGTGCTCCACTCTGTGCACATTGCTTTGGTTATGAAGTACAGTTTGGCTTAGTTTATTTATTGAGATGCAGTGTGGAAAAGGTCTTTCTGACCCTTTGAGCCACACCACCCAGAAACCCCCAAATTAATCCTAGCCTAGTCATGGGACAATTTACAATGACCATTAATCTGTACGTCTTTGGACTGTGGAAGGAAACTGGAGCACCTGGAGGAAACCCACGCACTCACTCAGAGGAAGTACAAACTTGCTACAGGCAGCAGTGGGAATTGAACCTTGGTCAACTGTACTGCAAAGCGTTGCGCTAACCGCTACGCTACCATGCTGTCCTCGTTCTGAAAGGTCTGGACAACATCCCAGTTTGGCTGCTAAAGAGCAACCATTATCCATGTCGCACAAATTACCAGGCAATGACTAACTCCAGAGAGAGTGAACTCACATACAGAACGCATCAGACATGCACTGGCCAGATCAGAGGTGGAAAGTGACTCACCTCCTGTCCCCCTGAAAGCTTTCACCACCGATATGACACACCAGGAGAGTACAAACTATTCCCTTCTCACCTTGTCAAAAGCAATTCCGACATCAGTTAAGTAGCTTGACACCATCCACAAAACAAATGTGCTTCTTCAGATTCCAATTCTACATCCTAACTACTCACTCCCTCACTATGCAGTAAATTCCATTTAAATGATGGACTGCAGTAACACTTCAAGACATTTTACCCCTTATCACCTGTAAAGATAAGGCTCACGTGCTTGGGATTGCCATTACCTGTTGATTCACCCCGTGTTGAACATACACACACTGGCCACTTTATTACTTATAGGTACAGGAGTGGGACACAGCGTGGTCTTCTGCTGCTGTAGTCCATCCACTTCAAGGTTCAGCTTGTGCACTCAGGGATGCTCTTCTGCACATCACTGTTGTAACGTGTGGTTATCTAAGTTACTGTCTCCTTCCTGTCAGATTAAACCGCTCTGGCCATTTTCCTCTTCTCATTAACAAGGCACTTTTGCAAACTGAAGTGCCTGTCTCTGCAAGCTCTTTGTCTTTTGCATCATTCTCTGTAAACTCCAGAGACTGCTGTGTGTGAAAATCCCAGGAGATCAGCAGTTTCTGAGATACTCAAACCACCCCATCTGGCACCAACAATTATTCCACAGTCAAAGCCACTTAGATCACATTTCTTCCTCAAACTAACATTTGGTTTGAACAACTGAACCTCCTGACCAAGCCTGCATGCTTTTATGCATTGAGTTGTGCACATGATCGGCTGATTATACATTTGCATTAATGAGCAGGTGTACAGGTGTACCGAATAAAATGGCCACTGATCTTACTCTTCCTTCATTATTCCTGGCTCAAAATCCTAATGCTGTTCTGCAGAGGTTCAGATCAGCACAATAATCTCAGTGAGAACTCAGGGTAAATACCTCAGAATTGCTTTTCAGGGAGTGAATGAATACATTCAAAATCAGCTATATATATTGAGAAGTGTTCGCCTGACAGGAAAGATTAGAGTCAGATAAATACACGTATTAGTTATTTGTATCAATATTTATCTGAGGAGGATGATATGACAGCAGAATACTCTTTTTTTTATTCAACATGTGTTGAAGAGATTTCTGGAAAAAAGAGCATGCTGTGTTACTTAATTGGATTTTCAACCATATCGGGAGGATAACAAATTATTCCTGCTTGAGTTGGTGGCAAAGAGGAAGCAGAATGTCCAGACGTTTCCTGGGGTTCTGTATTCCAAGTTGTATTGGAAGCAATACTCCAGGTAATTTTACAAAAAAAAAATGCCTGCAAAATCTTACTAGGACAAACAAATAGGTTTCAACGATATCTAGAGAAGCAAATGGAAATTAAGAGGAAGTGGTCACTTTAATAGGTACACCTGTACACCTGCTAATGAGTGCAAATACCTAATCAGCCAAATATCTAATCATGCAGCAGCTGCTCAAAAATATGCAGACGTGATCAAGAGGCTCAGTTGTTGCACAGACCAAACGTTGCTCTGGGTAAGAAAAGTGACTTTGACCACAGAATTATTGTTGGTGCCAGACAGTATGGTGAGAGAATTTCAGAAACTACTGATCTCCTGGGAAATTCATGCACAACAGTTTGGGAAAAAACAAAAAAAGACATCCAGTGAGTGACAGTTCTGTGGGAGAAAAATGCCCTGTTAATGAGAGGTCAAATGATAATGGCAGACCGGTTCATATTGACAGGAGAGTGACAGTACTCAAATAACTACGTTTTACAACAATGGTGTGCAGAAGATCATCTCTGAATGCACAACATGTTGAACCTTGAATTCATCAGCAGAAGGCCAGGAGCATACAGAAATATACCCAAGGCCACGTTATTAGCTATGGGAGGTACCTAATAAAGTAACTAGGTATATAAATACAAATATATACAGTATTGTATATCAGTGAATTTGGGTTAAAACTGCTTGGTTTAATCCTGCAGTATTCAATGGTAAGTCCATATTGAAATCATATTAAAATAGGCTTTGCTACATTGGAGAGATGTGACAGAAATGGTTTCTAGTTTGAGGGAGGGTTTTCTCTTACAGATTTTTCTTTAGTAATTTGCAGTATGCTTTATTCCATTTCAGTGAATGATAGATTCTTTCGCCTCATTTAACCTCCAACCCTATCTTCTTTGTAGAATGGATTTGCGAGACGTGTGCTATAGTAAACACCCAAATCAACCAGTCCCTGCTTGAATATGTGGAAATATTGGCTTGTCTGACACTATTAAATAGAAGCTCTTTCACATCATCACTGTTCTATACAGCAGGACTTGCAAGCATGAGTTGTTTTCTAATGTAGATAGAAGAATTGCCTAACTGTTAAAACCTCTGACTGACTTCAGAGAGCTGTGTGAAACTGTTTTATTTTAAGACTGTACTAAGATAAAAATGCTTTCCAGAAAATGCTTACAGATCATGCGAATATTCTCCCGTTCACTTTGATCACTTCTCATCAGAACTTTCTCCCATATTTGAGGTAAGTTATAACCTGCCTGCAACCAAAACCATAGGCTTAAAATCATATGATTTATGTTGCTTAAAATATCGATTTGAAGCTCTCCCTGGTGTATCAGAGCTCTATAGTCTCTCACTGTTTTGATAATGTGCTTCTTTTTCAATATTTCTTGCCAAATGGACAATTTTGCATTTTCCAAGCTCTTGAAGTGTAGGTTATTTGTGTGGAGATCTCTCGTGGTCCATCAGACCTTTTGATTTGGGCTCCTTATCTAAGAAAGGATGTGCTGGGCATTGGAGAGGGTCCAGAGGAGGATCATAAGAAAGATCACAGAATGAAATGGTTAATTTGTGAAGGGTGCTTGATGGCTCTGCATCTGGACTCGTGGGATTTTAGAATAATGAGGAGGGGATATCATTGAAACTTACCGAATATTGAAAGACCTATATTGAGTAGATGTTGAGAGGATGTTTTCAATAGTGGGGGAGTCTTGGGCCAAAAGGCGCAGCCTCCGAATACAAAGATGTCTCTTTAGAACCGAGAAGAGGAGGAATTTCTTTAGCCATAGGGTGATGAATCTGTGGAATTCATTGCCACAGATGGCTTTGGAGGCCAAGTCATTAGGTATATTTAAAACAAAGGTTGATAGGTTCTTGATTAGTAAAGGTACCAAAGGTTACAAGGAGAAGGCAGGAGAATGGGGTTGAGAGGGATAATGAATCAGCCATAATCAAATGATGGATTCAGAAAGTCTAATGCTTTATAGCCTTACGGTCTTATTTGGTATTTACTTTCACATACTTTGACTAATCAATGCATTATTTCTATTGCACAAGAACATTAAATAAAAGCTTCTGCAGAGATATGAGTGTATTATTTTGGCAGTTGTTATTGCTCTTGAGAAAGAATAGGCTCACATCCTTTCTTCTTCACATATCTGACGGTATGCCATATTCCAAAAATGGAAATTTTAAAATAAATTAGTAGTCTATCAGGATAATATGAGATTCCTTTGCACTTCATATCAGACAGAACAAAAGAAAAAGTGAATATTTAATTAGAGAATCATAAAATGGATACTGCAGAGAGAGAGAGAGAGAGAGAGAGAGAGAGACCCTTCAGCCCTTTGAGTTAATGCTTGTTCTTGGTCAAACAGTTCTGTCGGCTTCATCCCCCAGCACTTTCCTCAAAGGCCTACAAATTATTTATATGCAAAAGCCTCATCAACACCCTTTTGAAAACCAAAGTTGATTCTTCTTCCAACTCCTTTTCCAACTACTTCCTGCATAAAAAAGTCTTTTGATTGGTCTCTGTGATTTACCAAATATTTAAATCTATGTCTATTATACTTAATGCTTTCGCTAATGGAAATATCTTACATCCACTTACCCTAGTAAATCAGTTCTTGGTCTGCCGAACTCAACAAGCAAACCAAGAGCATGCCTAGGCCATTTGCCCACTCTAGCATGCTACATATTTGACAAGGTAGTGGCTGATCAGAATGTAAATTCAACTTTGTTTGCCCATGGTAAAGTTTCACTCTCCTACTTACCAAGATTCTAACAATCTCTGCCTCAAACATATTCAAAGATTAAGCTTGTGGCAATATCACATGTCATGTGTAAGAATGTGATTGGACAGAGTTCTGACCATGTGCAGAAATCTCAGAATGATCTAGAAACATGGAGAAGCATGGCGCTGTAAGACACAAATGTAGTTGTTGCTGTTGTAAAAATGTTTTAGTTCTATTCTTCCAGAATATGCTTTGTTATTAGAAACCCACGGTACGTATAAAGAACACAACACGGCTTCCACTGCTTTTCGAGGAAGTGACCTCCAAAGAATCATGACTCATCTCTCACCCCTGTTTCAAAACAATGAACCCTGGTTCTAGGTTCTCCCACAAGAGGAAATGTCCTGTATGCCTCAGTCAAGTCTCCTCGCACATTTCTAAACTCTAAAGCCTAGTCTGTCCAATCTTCCCTCAGAAGACAACCATCCCACTGCAGATTTTAGTCCAGTAATTCTTCTCTGAACTGCATTTTGTGCATTAATGTCCTTTCTTAATTAAGTGGAGCAATACTTTGCACCATGACTTATATCTGGTATCTCCAATAGCCTATATTGATGGAAGCATAACCTCCTAACTTTTGTATTCAATCCCTCTTAAAATAAATGATAATGTTCTGAGGATTTCCCTGTTTACTTGTAGTATCCAAAATAGCCTTTGGTGAATCACGCACAAGGATAGCAAAGCTCTCTCTGTACATCAGACCCCTACAGACTCTCTCCTTTAGGATAATGTGCTTCTTTTCTTTATATATTGCCAAAATGAACAACTTTACATTTACCCAGTTTATACTCTACTTGCTTGATCTTTGCCCACATACTTAATCTAATCAAAGCTATTTGAAGCCTCTTTTTGTTTTTCTCACAACTCACTTTTCTTCCTGCTTTTGTATCAACAAACTTTGCGATCGTACATTCGTTGCCTTCTTCGAAGTCGTTGATTTAAGTTGAGTCAATTCCTGTGACTTACAAGTTCCAAGTTCAAAGTAAATTTATTATCGAAGTACATTGATGTCACCATACACCAACCCTGAGATTCATTTTCTCGCAGGCATTCACAGTAGAACAAAGAAATACAATAGAATCAATGAGGAACTATAGATAAAGACTGACGACAAATGTGCAAAAGAAAACAAACCTCAAAGACAAAAATATGAACATCAATAGCAATAAATATATATGTAAGTAAATAATACTGAGAACGTGAGTTGTGGAGTCCTTGAAAGGGAGCTATGAGTTGTAGAATAGGTTCAGTGTCGAGGTGAGTGAAATTATCCACTCTGGTTCAGAACCCTGATGGTTGAAGGAGAAGAATTATTTATGCCTCCTTTCTGTTTTCTGCCAGCCAGCCAGTCTTCTGGTGTGCCAGCAACAAAAACTGAAAATCCTGGAAACACTCAGCAGGTCCAGCTTCATCTGAGGGACAATAAAGAGAGCTTCGAGTCAAAGATTCTGCATCGCAGCTGATGTGTCTGTATGTTACTTCTTACACCACGATCTTTTATTTTCCACAGTAGCATCTGATGTGATTTCTTACCAATTGTCTTCTAGAAATCTAAACATAGCATAGGTTAAAACAAAGATAGATAGCCCCTTGGTATGGGAAGGTTTACCAAGGATAGTCAGAAATGCAGAGTGACATTACAGTCACATTAACCGTGATCTTATTGAGTAGCAGGGCATGCTTAATGGTCCATGTGGATTCCCCCTGCTGCTCGTTCATATGTTCATCTACTAATTTCCCCTTGAAATTGTTTAAGAAGGATAAAATTGAATCTGCAAGAACACAAAAACAGATTGTATGAGAAATTATTATCATTGAAAGGGTTTAACAAAAGTAAACAAGGATTTCTCAACACAAGAGAATATGCTGGAAATCCACAGCAACACACACAAAATTCTACCTGGGTAGCCTCCAAGCTGATAACAAAAACATCGATTTCTCCAGCCAGTAAAAATTTTACTCCTCCTTCCTTCTTTTCCTATTCCCCTCTCTGGTCTCATACCTCTTCTCCTCACCTGCCTATTTTCCCTCCTTCACACTCATTCTTCTTCCCTTTCTCCCATGGTCTACTCTCCTCTCCTATCAGATTCCTTCTTCTCCAGCCCTTTACCTTTCCCACCCACCTAGCTTCATCTATCACCTTCCAGCTAGCCTCCTTCCCCTTCCCCCCATCTTTTTATTCTGGTGCCTTCCCCCTTCCTTTCCAGTCTTGAAGAAGGGTCTCGGCCTGAAACGTCGACTGTTTATTCTTTTCCATAGAGCCTGTCTGACCCGCTGGGTTCCTCCAGCATTTTGTGTGTGTTGCTGAAGATATCTCACAAGCAGGAGCAGAAGAGTTTATAACAGGGAGATAAGGAAATGGAACAAATATTAAAGGAAAAGTCTGCATTCTGTACTCACAAAGAATGATTAAAGGAAGACATTGGAAACACTGGGGAACCAGGGATCTAATAAGAATGAGGAATTTATGTAATTAATATTACAGGAGAGAAGTTACTGGTCAAATTGGTTGCTGAGATTGTTTCAGCTGAGTATGATGGATTTTCAGCATGGGTGGCACAAGGAATTTCGGGATTCAAGAGGAAAGTGGAGAAATGTACAAAGTCAGCCAAAACTTCATTGACTAGCCAGGCAAACTCAAGGGGCTAGATGGACTCTTCACAGTCAGGCTTCTTTTATTCTTGTGCTTCATAAATTCATAAAAATTCATAACATGAAGAAAGCCCATTGTGTTCATTCTGTCCAAAAACATCTGTTACAGTTGTTTTGACACCTCCCTTTTGTTGACTATATCCCTTCAATTTAAACCCTCCGTTCCTATCATTAAGCACAATCCATACAATTAAGATGAAGCTGGCAAACATCATTTAACAATTTACCACTTTGATGAGGTTTGCAGATATGCTTAATCACTTAGAACTGATTTACAGAAATTCTCAAAACTGTATCCACATATAATTCCAATATTTGCTCGAAATGGATGTTATTAATTATTAGCTGTCAGTGATTAATATTAGTTTTATATTATATTAGAGAGAATTACTGGTAGCACCTAATTTTAGAAATTAGCTTTAGTGAAATAGAGCAGTTAGCAGTGGAATTGATAACAACAGACTCTATAATTACTGCACAAAAGTAATATTAAAGTAAGAAAATTTAATTCAGGGTCATTGTTAAAAATTAAGTTCTTCATTTGATTAGGGTGACATAAACTGTCCTTGAAAGTGATATTTTTGATACAATCCCATCTCCTAGCTCTGTATACATCTGTTTCTATAGAGCCCTCAAATCTACCAGGAAATGGTTAGTTGGTATTACCTACTGATTACATCAGGGAACAGCTTTATAAGATTCAGGAGAAAACAATCCTTTCCCAGTATGGATAACTTCCAGAATTTACCAGAAAAGCTTCTCAGGCCAAGGCTGACTCTTCAAAAGTCGCTCTGCAGTTAATGTGTATTCTGTTAACACAAATAAATAATTTAGAAAACACTTGTGGGTCTCAAGTAAGCCTGTCGTTTTGGCTCTGTGTCTGCTGAACATCTGCAGCTGTATATTCCTGCTGACGGCAGCGTGACCTGTTTACTCGGGGAGGAAGAATGAAGCTGTCTCCATGGTACCTGATGCTTGGAGGTGTCCAGGTGGCAGCTGAAGCGCAGGTGTGCCCAGTTACACGTGACTTCATCCGTATTCGTTGTGGAAAAAGGGCAGGCAACGAATGCACGCTGTTAAGTACGTATGTAGAGGAGGCAGATCATGGCTTCAATCTCAGCAAGACCTCACTGGAAAGTGTCAGTGGTTCTGTGCCGACATTGCTCCAGGAGCTTGATGCCAAGTTCAGGGTTCCCGTGTGAGTGTGGAAGCCTCAAACGTGCTGGCAGCTCTTTATCCTCCAGTGTCAAAAGCTCATGGATTCCTGCAGCAAACTATGAGCTCACTGCAATTCCACAGCTCTTACATCAGGTTAGACCTTCTGCGGGATCAGCAAACTCACTTCCACAGGGACAGCAGTCTGGAAGGAGGAAGTATAAGATAACATATTTTCTTGAATAAATTGAATTAAGAGAAATTCCTAAATTCATAGAGTTATAAATGGCCCTTTGACTGAACATCCAGCCAAACAAGATGTTTATCTAAACTAATCCCACGTGTCTGCATATTACTTATACCCATGTTTAAAATTACATTTTTGGTCATCAGAATTGATTTATAAGTATTTTAAAATATATATGAATACCAGGAATATCCAAATTCCTTGACAGGTTTTACTACTGTTAAAGATGGGTGGGTGACAGGTTGTGGGGATGGTGATGTTGCTATTTAAACTTATTCAGCTGTCAAAGTTTCTCCTGATATTTGATTGGTTGTCTTTTGATCACATGACATTACTCTTAAGAATCAGATCTGCCTTGGACACCAAGTGCCATTGGTAAGTCCACAAAAATGAGTTTGTGCTGATTTCATACTTCATTAAGATCTGGCTCGTTGTGTGAGACATCTAGGGGGGGATGGTATTGTAGTGGTTAGTATAAAGCTGTTACAACACCAGCTATAAGAAGGGAGGTTAATTCCCTCCTCCGTCTGTAAGGGGATTGCACAGTACGCTCTCCTCATGACCCCATGGGGTTTCCTCCGGGTGCTCTAGGTTCCTCCCACATTCCAATGATGTGTGGCTAGGCGTAGTGAACCATGGGCATTCTATGTTAGCGCTACTCCTAGCACAATCCTCGTTGATTTGATTTGACAAAAATGATACATTTCATTGTATGTTTTGATGTACAAAAAGCAAATTTTCTGTTAATGTTCAGCTTTAGCATTGTTATAGACATGCATATGCAGAGTATAAATACCATGAAAAATAGCTTTGAAAAATCTGTATTTCAGTAAAGATATATTCTTCTAATCTTCCATCTTCCCCAATCACCATTGAACATCAAAGCAAATGAAGATTGCATTGCCAATAACGTCCAGGGTTACCATGGCCATGATCTTTTATGTGTCAAGGTCTCTCCAGGCTGGAGATATTTTCTTGCCGTTATTCACTTGTCGTGATTCTGTGATCTCTTGAGTCACCCAAGGGTTTTTATTTTATTGGTGGGACCTCAGGGGGCTGTAGAATATGATCCAGGATCCACATCTTCTGGAGCAGTGTGGGCAAGATAAGTGAAGGCTATGGTTAGTGGTTGGGTCTTTCAGTTTGTCAGAATCTCCCTTTCGCAGCTGGAAGGAAATTCACTTGCATTGGCCATTGATAATCTTTGTTCACAGGGAGCTCATTATGTCTTCCTCTGTTTTATCTCAGACAAACAGGTGGAACAAGCATAAGGATTTGAGAGGATTGCCAGTCCCCCCTGAGTAGCTGCATTGACGAGAAGCTAGCATGAAGCTGATTTTCTGCATCAGAAGCGGCAGGCCAAAGTCAATTACACATGGTAAACCCCATTGATTTTGGAATCACCTCCTTGTTTAAACTTCAAAGAGCTGCATTTGTATGGCACCTTTCATGTCCTCCAGAGCCCCAAAGAAATTAACTTCCAAGAAGCGTTTCTGAAGTCCAGAGCACGTTGCAGTATAGGAAACAATGCAGTCAGTTTGTGAGGCCCCAACAAAGCAGCATTGTGCTGTTACGTATCCCCGTAACTGGGTCACTTACCAGCAAAGATAGAGAGGTCCACTGAAGTCTGATGGCACTATTTTTAAAAGTTTTTATTTATAACGGGGCACAAAAGTAAGGTTAATACAAACATTCAGATAATATATGTCATCAATACTCAATATAAAGCGCAGGTATAGTAATAATCAATCAGAAATAAGCTCTATCGTTGTCTAGGGGATAATATATTGTCCATTGGAAATATAAGTCATTCAGAAGTCTGCAGGCTTCAGCCTTTTGGGAACCGCTGGGTTTCCCGTGTTGGAGAGAGAGAGAGAGAGAGATTGGTGAGAAAAGGAACACTTGCCCGGGTCGTTACGAAGCAAAGCCGTGGAATCAGGGGAGCAGGCTTCCCTGTTGTTAGTTAAAAGCGGTTTTCCGTGATTCCAGCCACAGACTCCAGATTCAGAATCTAACGCACGTGGCTTCCTTCAAAATGGCTTCCCGCTACGACGGGATCGCTATCGTGTCTCCTTGGTGCATCTAAAGGGGTCGTCCCCCCCAGACCCTCCTTTATACTTCCTCACGGGATCGCAGGTGTCAATCAGGTTGCAGGTGTTGCAATCTCTCTCTCAACCAGCCCACTTTGCCCGAGGGCTTTACACGTGGTCTCCATGAGACAATAGTCAATTTCGCCTTATTCTGCATCCCGGTGGAACGCGGTATTCAGCACGTCTCTCTCTCTCCCATTTCCTGTGTCTATTCAGCACGTCTCTCTCTTCTCTTGGGTCATTGACCCCCCCCCCCCCCCCCTTCACTAGGGCTCTTGCGATTCTCACAAAGGAGGGGGCTGGGATCATAACAGTGCTAATGACAGATGATCTGTCCAAAGGAAGTTGGCTGAGGTATTAATATTGACCAGTTCATCAGTGAGAAAGCACCCACTGTTTCTCAAACAAACCACTGGAGCCTGAGAGGATGGTTTATCACTCAAATAATGGCATCTGTGGCACAGCAGTGGAATTGCATTGGAGTGCAACTACTGAGTCACAGTGTATCTTTGACAGAGTAGGCTCACAGGTGCACCATCTCTACTAACAGCAGCCAAACTGAGATCTTCACAACAGCATAACTTCAAAAGTTAAAGCCTGACTGCCAACCATTATGTAAAAGGCCTAAATAACAGAAGAAATGATATGAATATATTTATCCTTTATTCAAAATGACTAATGCACTGAAGAGGGCTGAAGAGTAATGTAATGGGTGACAGATGACACATATTATTCACTATAGAAACTCTGCTCACTCTAAGAGATGGTGTCTGATGTAATGACGTCAGTGTCAGGCTACTACCTTTGGTTTGTTTGTAATGGAAGTAAAGGGTTGCGGCTTTTATTAAGCACATAAAATCACTCTGGCATGTTTCATTCATAAAATCCTAGAGGGTCATTGTAACTCATTGAAACCATACTAGTTCTCTTGGAGAGCAAGCCAGTCAGTCCGACTCTCCTGTTCTCCTAGCCCTGCAATTTCTTGCTTTTTGACACTCATCCGTCTCCCTTTGGAAACATACAATTGAATCTGCCTTTATTCCTGCCCCTGGCAATGCATCCAAACCTCAACTCCTCACTGTGTGGAAATATCTATCAATCATTCAGTCCTGATGGGTTTCAACACAAAACATCAGCAACTCCATTTCTCTCACAGATGCATCTTGGCCTGCTGAGTTATTCCAGCAAATAGTTTATTACTCCAGATTCCAGCATCTGCAGTCTCTGTTTATCAAACGTGCAACTTTTGAGTTGGTTGCCTATTAGCTTCTTTCTATCCACTAGTTCTTGGCTCCTCCATCAATGGGAATGGTTTCTCTCAATCTACTCTCTCTCTCTCTATAGCCTTCTTGATATCATATCTGTCAGATCCTCTTGTAATCGCTACTGTTCCAATGAAAATGACCACAGCTTCACCATATAACCATACACAATGGTCGCTTTATTAGGTACCTGCTATACAGTACATAATAATGTGGCCACAGAGTGTATGTTCATGGTCTTCTGCTACTGTCGCCCAGCTATTTCAAAATTCGGCATGTGGTACTCTTCTGCACACCACTATTGTAATGCATGGTTATTTCAGTTATCATCGCCTTCCTGTCAACTTGAACCAGCTTTGCTAATCTGCTCTGATTTCTCTCATTAACCTGGCATATTCGCCCACAGAACCAGCACTCACTGAATGTGCTTTATTTCATGCACCATTGTTTATAAGCTCTAGAGACTGTTGTGCATGCAAATCCCAGGAGATCAGCAGTTTTTGAGATACTCAGACCACCCCATCTGGCACCAACAACCATTCCATGGGCAAAGACACTTAGGTCACATTTATTTCCCATTCTGATATTTAGTTTGAACAACAGCTGAACCTCATGACCATATCTGCATGCTTTTATGCATTGAGTTGCGGCCACTTGATTAGCTGATTAGATATTTGCATTAATGAGCAGTACAGGTGTACCTAATGAAATAGCCACTGAGTGTAGATTCCACTCCCTGAAATAGATTAGTAAATCTCTTTGCATCCTCTCTAAAGTCTTTTCTAAACAATGGTGCCCAGAACGAGACACAAAATTGTGAACCTATTCAAAGCGGTGTCTCAGCTACACGTAAGCTCAGTTCTGGCTGATCCAATGCTTTGTATAGGTTCACCGTGATTTTGTTAGTTTCTGTGTGCATTTTCAACCACTGTCTCCATCTGCCCAGTCATTTTCAATGGACTATGCACATATGTATATTTCGCAGATATCTCTGTTCTTCTGCTGCCCTTAGAATTGCACCTTTTGGCTTATTTTCCCTCTTCTCATTGATCCTAGCAATATGTAACACTTCACATTTCTCAGCATTAAATTTTATTTGCCACCTCTCCTCCCATTCCACAAGCCTGTCTATATTTCCTTGGAACCTATTACTGCAGTAAGCAGTGATGATTACTAATCCACCAGTATAAATAGCATCAGACATCAATAAAACAGAGGCAACAGCAATGCCATCTGCATTAAAAGCCGAAATGAAGTGAACACCAACAAAGGGTCTGAAAACCAAATGAAACCACCAAAAACACAGATAAAATAAAGAATATTAGTACTTCAAACCTATCATAATTTCAATGTTTAGGATCTTAATAAATATTCAATGATTCACAGTTTCACGGCATAATGAATAACCATGACTTAAATACTGGACCATTTAAAATACCCATTCAAATGTCCATTAAACTTCATCAGATTAAATAAAATTTATTACGTTTTTTTCTTGTTTGCACACTTACAGTATCAGTATTTTGTTAAAATTTTGTTTCCAATAAAACATTATCTTTTATCTGGGTATTCTGCACTACATGAAAGACAATTAACTTTTTGAAGTGTCGTCACTGTTTCTGTTTTGTAAGTAAACTCTGAGGTGCAACAACAACCCAGAAACAGCAGTGAGGTGATCAGGCAGGTAATTTGCTTATACATAAGACCACAAAACCATAAGACATAGGAGCAGAATAATGCAATTTGGCCCATCAAATCTGCTCCATATTTCCATCATGGTTGATTTATTATCCCCGTCTCCTGTCTTCTCCCGTCTTAACCTTTGAAGCCATTTCGAATCAAGAACCTATCAACCTCCACTGTAAGATTACCCAATGGCTTGGGCTCCACAGCCATCTGTGAGAATGAACTCAAGTCAAGTCAAGTCACTTTTTATTGTCATTTCGACCATAGCTGCTGGTACAGTACACAGTAAAAACAAGACAACATTCCATAGATTCACTACTCTGTGGCTAAAGAAATTGCTCCTCATCTAAAGGGATGTCATATTCTGAGGGTCTGTCCTCAGTTCCTGGACTGCCCCACTATATGAAACATCCTTATATGCAAAGCATTAGAAATGGACACTAACAAAATTGAGCCAAAATAATGTAATGCTCTGGTTAAGATTTTTCCTGCTATGCTGTAGGTATTTCATTTTAGCAATTCCGTAAGAGCAGTCTGATCTGCTTTCAGTCTGTTTGGGTTTGAGCTGAGTTAAGGGGCTTTGTTGTTCCATTTAGGAATGCGGTGTCAGCCAATCAAAATGGTGGAATCGAGAGAAGGTGCTAGAGAACGCTAGGTGGAGAGGTCTTGGTTGGCGGGAGTCTAGAGAAGACAGGAGAGAAGATGAGAATGCTGTCCCTGTTACACGAGGTGCTTTGGGCAGATGAATGGCTTCAAGGGGCAAGGACTAGTACTCCCTCGGGAGAGCCCGTTTGTTTGAGATGGATTCTGGGTAACTTTCGGAAGGTGCAGTGTGTACATCAAAAACAACGGCTTCCGGAAGATTTGAGCTCCACCATTCACATGTGACAGTTTAAGTATAATAGGCCCCTTTTGGTTTTTTTTTCTTTCTTTCCTTTAATAACTGGTTGCTTAAGATAACATTCTGAAATATACTTCTTTATAATTGTATGCAGCGTACAACCTGTAATATCTTGCTGAGGGGCGATTGCCAGGGGCTGTAAATCACACAGTGTTCACACAAACCGGGGTTTGGGTGGGCGAGGCATCCCAATCTCACCGGTTTGGCAGGACTGAAGTTGTATACACCCTGGATGTACAAAGCCTGAGAAAGGTGGGTTTCTCTCTGCGGAGTCCAGTGGCTGTTAGTGAGGGGCTAACGTGCTGCATTTCTGGCGATGCCCTGTAAAAAGGGGTTTCAATAATATGAATTTTAAGTGAGAGATAATGCTCTGACAATAAAAGTAGGTGCTCAAAAGGGAGGACATGTTAGTTTTGGACAGTATTCATGTTATCTAAATCGACCGATTTACTGTTAGCCAGGGTTTAAAGCTGCTTTTTGCCATCAAAGATCCACCCGCAGAAATTCAGAAGATCAAACAGAATGAGCATACAATGCACTCAGTTTCCTCTGCTCCTAAGGAAGAGGAATCAAAACCCAGGCAGCATCAGTTTCATTCACAGACACACCAGCTCCTTAGCAAATGAACCAACTGATGCTTGCGTGCAGTACAACCTAGACAACAGTTGGGCTGGAGCTGATCAGTGGGAAGTATCATTCATAGCAGAAAAGTGCCAGACAATGATCATCTCTAACGAGAGAATCCTGTCACCCTTCTAAATCCGGGAACTCCCTTTCTGATTGCCTTCACCAGATGAACTGCGGTAGCTAAATGCAGCAGCTCGCCATGACCTTCTCTTTCTCTTTCTTTCTTTCTTTCTTTCTTTCTTTCTTTCTTTCTTTCTTTCTTTCTTTCTTTCTTTCTTTCTTTCTTTCTTTCTTTATCAATCTTTTTATTTATTTAAAAAGAACATATATACAAGCAAGAGGAGAATTATCTGAAATATATATATCAATAACAATACATACAGAAGGTGAAATAAACATTATCAAGATCATACATAGTATTAATCTGATATAGAATGTATAATAAGGAAAAAGATAACTAATTCTCCTCTTATCAATTCATAAAAAGAAAATAAGACCTTTTAAATTTTTTATATGGAAAACCCCCCCACTATTCTCTACAAAGAAAAACAAGGAAAAAAGGACTGGGCAGCCCACCCTGAGAGTAAAACCAAGAAAAGAAAGACTTTCTGATCAAGTCCAAAACTTCGAAAAAATAACGGGAAGAGAGTCAGTACAAAGTACAATAATTCAAATCATATGAAAATGTTGAATGAAAGGTTGCCAGATCTCTTCAAATTTAAAGGATGTAACAAATGTCCAACTTTTTATTTTCTCTAAACTTAAACAGGACATGATGGAGGAAAGCCAATAAAAAAGAGTAGGTGGATTAGGATCCTTCCATTTAGATAGATAGATAGATAGATACTTTATTCATCCCCATGGGGAAATTCAACTTTTTTTTCCAATGTCCCATACACTTGATTGTAGCAAAACTAATTACATACAATACTTAACTCAGTAAAAAAATATGATATGCATCTAAATCACTATCTCAAAAAGCATTAATAATAGCTTTTAAAAAGTTCTTAAGTCCTGGCGGTTGAATTGTAAAGCCTAATGGCATTGGGGAGTATTGATCTCTTCATCCTGTCTGAGGAGCATTGCATCGATAGTAACCTGTCGCTGAAACTGCTTCTCTGTCTCTGGATGGTGCTATGTAGAGGATGTTCAGAGTTTTCCATAATTGACCGTAGCCTACTCAGCGCCCTTCGCTCAGCTACCGATGTATCATCTACCGATGATTTAAGCAAAATTACTCTCCTAACCAATAAAGTTGAAAAGGACAGGAATATATCCTGCTTCCGATGGAATAATCCCAAAAATTGCTGTAAGTAAATTTGGTTGTAGGTCCAGATCCAAAACTTTTGATAAAGTTTTAAAGACATCTTTCCAAAAATTGCCCACCTTTATGCAAGACCAAAACATGTGAGTTAAAGTGGCCACCTCAATATCACATCTATCGCAAATAGGATTGATATTGGAGAAAAATACGGGCTAATTTATCCTTTGACATATGTGCCTGATGCACTACCTTGAACTGTATCAAGGAATGATGGGCACAAACAGATGAAATATTCACCAAATGAAAAATTTTACTCCATTGATTATCTGAAAGTAACTCATGAAATTGCAATTCCCAGCACCTTTAATTTTATTGTTAGATATCATTCATAAATTCAATAACTATTTATAAATTGTTGCTATCAGTCCTTTTTGAAGTGGTTTAACCTGCAAAAGGGTATCTATCATATTAGGTGGATAAGCAGAGGGGAAATTTGGAAGCAAAATACATAAAAAATTCCTCATTTGTAAATATCTAAAAAAAATGTGCCTTAGATAAATCATATTTATCCACTAACTGAGTGAAAGACATTAAACACTCCCCAATAAACAAATCTGAAAAAGGTTATTATTCCTTTGGTTTTCCAAATTAAAAAGGACTGAACTAAAATTGATGGTTTAAAAAAATAGTTAAGATGGATTTTAGTAGAAAGAACAAAATTATTTAACTCAAAAAATCTGCAAAACTGAAACTAAATTCTTAATGTATGTTTAATTGAGGTCTTGTCTGCTAATCTTAAAAAGCAAAAAAGGAAAAGGAGCTCCCAGTAAAGAGGCCAAAGAATACCCCTTCACTGAGTTTTTTTCCAAATCCACCCTTTAGGGACTGAATAATGTCTGAATAATGAATCCAAAAGGTAATATATCGAATATTAATTGTCCAGTAGCACAATCTAAGATTTGGCAAAGCCATACCACCGTCCTTTTGTAATTTCTGCAATAGAGGTTTACTCAATCTAGGATTTTTATTATTCCAAATACAGGATGAAATTCTATCAGAAAACAGTTTAGGAACAAAGGAAGGGACTGCTTGAAATGTATATGAGAACTTCGGTAGAACTATCCTTTTACCACCTTCTCAATAGTCATTATGGATGAGCCACTGATGGTGCTGTGTCAGTTAAAATGAATAAATACCTAAAAACAGGGAGAGACTCAGAACAGATCAAGAAGCTCAAAGCCAGATATCCACAAGCTACTGTAGATGATCATCAGCAACAGATTAATCTTTCACCACTATCTGTATCCTCAAGGCAAGAGCATAATCATTATTTTACCATTAGCGTTAGTGAATCTGACCCTGGTTCAATTAGGTGCACGGAAGACCATGCCAGAATGAACATACTTAAACATAAGATGTTAAGCCATTAGGCTGACAACCTGTGTTCAAAACCATGGAAACAACATCATGGCTACTCATTAAGCAAGGGATCAGATCAAAGTTCTTCTGTTGCGCATATTCATCCATACACTCCAAGTGACAATGGAAGAAGTAATGCAAGGTGGAAGATCTATAAACAAGTTCAGTCTTAATAATAGTGAAGTTCATTTTATGAATATTAAATCAAGACTGATTTGAGTGTATCTTCTTCCAAGAGAACCACAACCATGTCGTAGGGTTTGGAGGCTTGCCTCAATGATCGAGAGAGCTATGTTGGCTGAAGTCAGGGCCTTGGGCTTTGGCTCTTGGTAGGGTCACCCATGCCAAACAGGTCAAAAGTTGGAGGCCAGTCTAAGAGTGGTCCTCTGGTCCTCTAGTTCCAGGGGTTCAGCTCAGGGCAAGTAACCCTGACTGGTAGAGTAAAACCGTTATGGAAACAGCAATGAAGTATCTGTGTATATCTGTGTGCGATGGTATAGACAGACAGAGATGGAGGACTTTCTCTGCTGCCCTAACTGCTAGTGGCCTAACAGGCAGTACGTCTTTCAGAGTAGCAATAAAAACTTGGTATGCCGGGGACACTTGGATTTGGTGAATGAATACAAAAGCAAGTAGCATATAGTGGGAACTACAATTGTATGTCAATAGATTACAGGAAAGCTGGAATACAATAAATTACAGTGAATAATTTAATACAGTGACATTGGCTGAAATTTTTCTATTGCTTAACTCAGATAGAGAATTTCTTGATGGTCTTTTCATTGCAAAAAAATGTTTCCAACTGGGATTTGGGGGTTTAAAGTGATAATAAACTGAATCTAGGCATTCTATTACTATTACGTTCTAATACTATTGAGCTAACATAATGAAAAGAACCTTTCAAAATGCAATTATCAATAGCAAGCCAAAATCACTTCTGAAAGGAAAAACTATACATCATGAAATTGTTTGAATTTCCAGCATCTGCAGATTTCCTCGTGTTTGCACATCATGAAATATTTCAGTTATATTTAAGACGGAATGAGATTAATTTGATCCATCTCCTTCAATATTTGATTAATGAATCACATTTAGAGATAGACTCACTGAACATGGTGATACAAGTGGATAGGCTGGTGAAGAAAGCATCTATCTTGCTTGACTTCATCGGCAAAGGCATTGAGTGTAAGAGTTGGGACATGGTGTCACAGCTGAATAAGACATTGGTTAGGTCACATTTGCAAGATAGTTTACAGTTCTGGTCACTTCACTATAGAAAGGATGTGGCACCACTAGAAAGTGTGCAGAAAAGATTCACCGGGATATCGTCTGGAATGAGGGGCTTTAGTTCAAGGAGAGATTGGACAGACTAGGATTGTTCTCAATGGTGCATGGCAGGCTGAGGGCTGGCCTTGCAGATGTTTATAAAACTATGAGCGACTTAGACATGTTAGATGGTTAGTCTCTTTCAAAGGGGATTTTAAAACTGAAACACATAGGTTTAAGGTGAAAGTGGAAATACTGTATTTAAAGGAGATTTGAGGGATACGTTTTTCATAAAGACTAAGGTAGGTATAAGGAACAAACTGACAGAGGAAGTAAGATATAATATTATCTCGGATAGGAAAGGGATAGAGGGATACGAGTCAAACGCAGGACAATAGGGTGAGTAAAGATTGGCATCTCTGTCAGTGTGGATTAGTCAGGCTGATGGACCTGTTTCCCTGCAGTATGACTTAATGACTCTATGACTGCAAAATTAAATGTTGCAGGTGCTGGAAATGGTTTTTAAAGATATGGTATCTTCATAAAAAGTGATTGGATTGCTACAAAAATTGTTTTCACAACTACCGAATGCACAATCCTTGCGTTTGTCACCTACTATATCCTTACTACACAGTATGCCTCGGAAAATTAAAAACGCAAGTTGATTATTTAAAATCTGACACGTATATATTTTAAAAATTTGGAGAATCTTTGCTGACTTACTTCACTGGATCTACACAGTGCTTAGATTACAAATTTTGAGTCACAGTGAGAATCATTTTTGCTGCATTTCATCATCTTCATTCTTTAATTGTATTTCAATTTTTTCCAGTCAGTGTGAAAATAAATTTCAACTGAGTAAAAAAAATTGATTTGGTCCAGCTCTGGGAAGTTATAGTAATTCAGTTGGCGACAGAAAACCATGACTCCAATATTTTACTCCAATTGATTTTAAACAAGTTCTTGAATTCCTCTTACAACAGTAATTCTTCACTTGCCCGTACTAAATAAACATTTTAAATATCATCATCATCAAGTGTCATGTCATATGACATTGCCGATCATGGTCTTGCATCTGACAAGTTCTAATAAGCTCTTCAAAACTTTTGCCTGTCTATCACCTGATGCCACTCATGCATGTCGTGTGCTGATGACCGTGACTTTTTCTTCCATCAATTTTTACCGTCACTTCAAGACGTTCGAGCTTACATCAACTTGGGTGAAATCAGACAAATTCTTCCTAGGTGGTGGGTACCGCCATATATAACTCAGAAGAATGGCCTGGAGCTGGCCTGGAGCTTGGAGCAACTTAGAATACCACACCACTTGGAACCAGATGACAAATCAAATTTTTCATCTTGATCGTGAAGATTGCTTAATTTATCCAGGCACATCTACAGTAAATAGCCAATAAGTACCTTCTTCAGGACATTGCACATTAATCATGCTACACATGAATCATCTTATAGATGTGACCAGGAGAAAATCAAGTGAGGTTTTCAGAGCATAAGAAACATTTATTTACTTGAAGAAAAATATGTTTCTTTGGTTAGGTTTGAAAGTATGCATACATCATGTGCAACGAGCAGTGGGAAACCATGAGGCTAAAGGAAAGTAAAAAAATAAACAAATATTTATCATCTTTAGAGACTTTGGGTTGAGGGGAATACAAGCTATCATGATACATCAGGAAAATTAGCAAATATCCCAAGGAAACATGTGTAATTCTCTGTAAAAACAGAAAATTTGCAGCAGGTCCAAATTATACTATAATTTGGCAATCAGCCGTCACATACACAAGCCTCATTAAAACATTGACAAGCTTTGAAAAGAAGCTAACAGTACCCATAAGTATTTCCAAGTATATTCCATCCGTTTTACACAATGACTATGATTATTTGGAAACACCAATGCACCTAAAGGATGTGTGCTTAGCCTGGTCTACATCATTTTTGGGTTACCACCCCCTTGGCTCCCAAACCACATTACCAGTACCTCCTCTTCCCTTTCTGGACATTACCTAAAATCTATAAAGAATTTTGATTTACAATGCACAGTGAAAGAAAATAGGAACTGCAAATTCAAAAGAGTGACAAATAATTGCAAAACATTCAAATCTATTTCAAGTAAGAAATAAAATTATTTATTTATATAATTAGTTAAAACAACTTTCATCAGCAATTTTAGAGCTTACATTAGTAGTCCAACGATTTACTACTTCATTGCTTTTCACCTTTCAATGAGATGGGTGGACTTGATTCAACGATATCTACTTCTCAACATCAGCATCACAAATGCCACTCAGGAGTCTCAAATCCCTATGTTCAGTCATTTGCAGTCTGTTCTGCTGCTCTGAAAGAGATAGGGTGGCTGTGCTGAAACCTCACTCCGCTGAATATGATGTCGAAAAGGTAATAAAGAACATCTTGACCTTTTTCCACAGTGTGGGATAGCGTTGATTGATTCCTTTCTGCAACAAAAATTCTGGTTATGATTTTATGAACCTCAGCTAAAGCTCAAAGTCGTTTTATAGCAAGACAATTCTTCCTCCATCCCTCCTGTTAATTCCTCATTACAAGTGCTCAGGAATTAACTAATCTGGAATTTGGATCAAAGGAAGAGAGTGAAATCTCTCTGACATATCTTTATGCTGTTCACCCAGGTAGGCACAGTATACTTGAAGATCATCATCTGATATTCCTTCTTTTTTTTCGAACTAAGAGAGGCTTGGAAACTGGAAAAGGCCGTGACGGCGAATGTTGCACTTGTATAGAGTTAACCAGGACAAAAATATAGAGACGACTGATTTGACCTTGATATGATTCACATTATTTCTTGCAATTAAAGACTTACTTCATTAAACTGCAAATAATTCTGACAAACAAGCAATGTCATGTCCAATATTCTTGAAATGATTACTGAATGAAGCATTCAAGTCTTCGAAGAAATTTATTAGGATGGAGGGTATATTCCTTCTTGATAGCAAGTATCCTTCTGTGACACCAGCAACTACCATGCGCTCAACATCAGGAAGACCAAGCAGTTGAAGGCAAAGTCAAGGAAACACACACCAGTCCTCTTCGAGGGATCAGCTGTGGAAAGAGTGAGAAATTTTAAATTCCTGGCTGTCAACATCTCTGAAGATCTACCTTGGACCCAACAGATTGATGCAAATATGGAGAAGGCATACCAACGCTCTATTTCATTAGGAGTTTGAGGAGATTTAGTACGTCACCAAAGACTACAGCAAATTTCTGCAGATAAGACCAGAAGACCATGAGACACAGGAGCAAGATTAGGATATTCAGCCTATCAAGTCTGCTTTGTTATTCCATCATGGCTAATTTATTATCCCTCTCAACCCTATTCTCCTTCTCGTAACCTTTGACACTCTAATCAAGAAACAATTTACCTCTGCTTTAAATATACTCAATGACTTGGCCTCCACAGCCATCCATGGCTATAAATTCCCTTGCAAGGCAGCAGACCAGAGTGGAGTAACTGGTTAGGCTCTGAAAACTTGTGCCAACCAACTGGCAAGGGTATTCAAGGACATTTTCAACCTCTCACTGCTATGGTCGGAAGTTCCCACCTGCTTCAAAAAGGCAAAAATTATACCAGCCCCCAAGCAGAGCAGCGTGGGCTGTCTTAATGACAATCATCTATTAGCACTCACATCTACGGTGATGAAATGCTTTGAGAGATTGTTCAGGGCTGGAATAGAACCCTGAAGGTGCACACTCAGCAATTCAGGAACAGCTTCTTCCCCTCTGCCATCTGATTCCTAAATGGACATTGAACCCACGAACACTCCCTCACTTTTTAATTATTTCAGTTGTTGCACTATTTTAATGTAAGTATTTAATATTCATATATATACTTACTGTAACTGATTTACTTATTTACTTTGCTTTTCCATATTATCATGTATTACATTGTACTGCTGCTGCTAAGTTAACAAAAATTCATGACATAAGCTGGTGATATCAAACCCGATTCTAATTCTGCTTACAATACTCCAAGTGCGATCTGACCAATGCCTTATAAAGCCTCAGCATTACATCCTTGCTCTTATAGTCTAGTCCTTTCGAAATGAATGCTAACATTGCACTTGTCTTCCTTACCACAGACTCAACCCTGGGGAGCACTTTTAAAAGGCTGCATCATCGTCTGGTATGGAGGGGCCACTGCACAGTATTAGGAAAAGCTGCAGAGGGTTGTAAACTCAGCCAGCTCCATCATGGGCACGAGCCTCTCCAGCATCAAGAACATCTTCAAAAGGTGATGCCTCAAAAAGGCGGCATCCGTCATTAAGGATTCCATCACCCAGGATGTGCTCTCTTCTCATTGCAACCATCAGAGGGGAGCCTGGAGACACACACTCAGTGTTTTAGGATCAGCTTCTTTACTGTTGAGTATTTAGTATTTCAGTAGTATTTGAGAACTATTGTAAATATATTGTTTGATTAAGTATTCTTGTTCATTTAAATAATTCATTATGGGTTATATGTAAAAGTAAATGAATTGTATACATCATGACACTCCACATGGTATGAGGGCACCTCGCTTAAAGTAAACACGAAGCTAGTCTCTCATTTCGGACTCCCTTGGTTTTCTTCCGATTAGCTTTTACGTTTTGGAGTTAAAAACACATAATATTTTCCTCCACCATCAGATTTCTGAATGGAGAATGAACCATCCGTGAAACAGCACCTCATGAATTTCTGCTCAATTCTTGCACTACTTATTTAAGTTTTTTAAATATACCTATTGATATTTATTGCATTTTTAATGTATTTGATGCACCATCAATAACTATGAGACGTGGGTTAAGGTAGGCTTTTATTGGCTGGAAGAAAGCACAAGCAGCAAGTGACCACCACACGACATCCTGGAGACTGAGGAAGGGTCTGTGTCTCCAATCGCCTTTATACCGGGGTCTGTGGGAGGAGCCACAGGAGCAGTCAGGGGAGGAAATGAAACAGATTGACATTAGGAAGGAAATGGTGATGAGTAGACTGATGGGACTGAAGGCTGACAAATCCCCAGGTCCAGATGGTCTGCATCCTAGGGTACTAAAGGAGGTGGCCCTGGAAATTGCGGATGCATTGGTAATCATTTTCCAATGTTCCTTAGATTCAGGATCAGTTCCTGAAGATTGGAGAATGGCTAATGTTATCCCTCTTTTTAAGAAAGGAGGGAGGGAGAAAACAGAGAACTATCGACCTGTCAGCCTGACATCGGTGGTGGGGAAGATGCTAGAGTCCATTATTAAGGATGAAATAGTGGCATATCTAGATAGCAGTGATAAGATTGGGCCGAGCCAGCATGGATTTACCAAGGGTAAATCATGCTTGACTAATCTATTGGAGTTTTTCGAAGATGTAACCAGGAAGTTAGACAAGGGAGATCCCGTGGATGTAGTGTACCTCGATTTTCAGAAGGCATTTGATAAGGTCCCACATAGGAGATTGGTGGGTAAAATCAAAGCTCAGGGCATTGGGAGGAAGACATTGACATGGATAGAAAACTGGTTGGCAGATAGAAAGCAAAGGGTAGCGGTGAATGGGTGTTTCTCGGAATGGCAGGTTGTGACTAGTCGGGTGCCACAGGACTCGGTATTGGGACCACAGCTGTTAACAATTTACATCAACAACTTAGATGAAGGAATTGAGAATAACATCAGCAAATTTGCTGATGATACTAAGCTGGGTGGTAGTGTGACATGTGATGAGGATGTTAGGAGAATTCAGGGTGACTTGGATAGGCTGGGTGAGTGGGCAGATACTTGGCAGATGACGTTTAATGTGAATAAGTGTGAGGTTATCCACTTTGGGAATAAGAACAGGAAGGCAGATTATTATCTGAATGGTGTAGAGTTAGGTAAGGGAGAAATACAAAGAGATCTAGGAGTCCTTGTTCATCAGTCACTGAAGGTGAATGAGCAAGTGCAGCAGGCAGTGAAGAAGGCTAATGGAATGTTGGCCTTTATTACAAAGGGAATTGAGTACAAGAGCAAGGAAATCCTCTTGCATTTGTACAGAGCCCTGGTGAGACCACACCTGGAGTATTGTGTACAGTTTTGGTCTCCAGGGTTAAGGAAGGACATCCTGGCTGTAGAGGAAGTGCAGCATAGATTCACGAGGTTAATTCCTGGGATGTCTGGACTGTCTTACGCAGAGAGGTTAGAGAGACTGGGCTTGTACACGCTGGAATTAAGGAGATTGAGAAGGGATCTGATTGAAACATATAAGATTATTAAGGGATTGGACAAGATAGAGGCAGGAAATATGTTCCAGATGCTGGGAGAGTCCAGTATCAGAGGGCATGGTTTGAGAATAAGGGGTAGATCATTTAGGACAGAGTTAAGGAAAAACTTCTTCTCCCAGAGAGTTGTGGGGGTTTGGAATGCACTGCCTCGGAAAGTAGTGGAGGCCAATTCTCTGGATGCTTTCAAGAAGGAGCTAGATAGGTATCTTATGGATAGGGGAATCAAGGGATATGGGGACAAGGCAGGAACCGAGTATTGATAGTAGTTGATCAGCCATGATCTCAAAATGGCGGTGCAGGCTCGAAGGGCCAAATGGTCTACTTCTGCACCTATTGTCTATTGTCCATTGTCTATTGTCCAGATAGGTATATGTAGTTCACCACAGTATTGCACTGTACTGCTGCCACAAAACAACAAATTTCACAACATACATCAGTGATATTACACCTGATATTGATTCTGAAATATAGAACATAGAACATACAATAGTACAGCACAATACAGGCCCTTTGACCCACAATGTTGTGCCGACCCTTACACCCTGCCTCCCATATATCTCCCCACCTTAAATTCCTCCATATACCTGTCTTAGATTTCACTAGTGTACCTGCCTCCACCACAGACTCAGGCAGTGCATTCCACGCACCAACCACTCTCTGAGTAAAAAACCTTCCTCTAATATCCCCCCTTGAACTTCCCACCCCTTACCTTAAAGCCATGTCCTCTTGTATTGATTATAAAATATGCTTTTTAAAAATAAAACGATCTCAGTTTACACAATTAAGGGAACTTTAGGGATATGTTGATGTTTGTCTGTGATACCAGCATCCTTTATATGAAGAAGGAGAAGTGCTGAGGCTGACAGTACAATGGAGCTGAACTTCTACATGGTATATTTCTGATCAGTTCAGCAACCATGTTATGATTCCTAAGCTCCGGAACCTGGGTCTTAGCACTCAGATCTGCAGCTGGATCTTCAACTTCCTCAAAGACAGGACCCAGGCTGTAAAAATAGGGGACAAGCTCTCCTCCACAATCACTCTGAGCACCGGTGCCCCACAAGGCTGTGTACTCAGCCCCCTGCTGTACTCACTGTACACCCATGATTGTGTAGCCAAGCTTCCATCAAACTCAATATATAAGTTTGCTGATGACACCACAATTGTAGGCCGCATTGTGGGTAATGATGAGTCTGAGTACAGAGAGGAAATTAAGAACCTGGTGGCATGGTGCGAAGACAATAACCTATCTCTCAATGTCAGCAAGACAAAGGAATTGGTTGTTGACTTCAGAAGGAGTAGCAGACCGCAAGACCCCATCTACATCGGTGGTGCGCAGGTGAAATAGGTCAAAAGCTTTAAGTTCCTCGGGGTGAATATCACAAATGACCTGACTTGGTCTAACCAAGCAGAGTCCACTGCCAAGAAGGCCCACCAGCACCTTTACTTCCTGAGAAAGTTGAAGAAATTTGGCCTGTCCCCTAAAACCCTCATTAATTTTTATAGGTGCACCATAGAAAGCATTCTTCTAGGGTGCATCACAACCTGGTATGGAAGTTGTCCTGTCCAAGACTGGAAGAAGCTGCAGAAGATCGTGAACATAGCCCAGCACATCACACAAACCAATCTTCCATCCTTGGACTCACTTTACACCACACGCTGTCGGAGCAGTGCTGCCAGGATAATCAAGGACACGACCCACCCAGCCAACACACTTTTTGTCGTTCTTCCCTCCGGGAGAAGGTTCAGGAGCATGAAGATACGTATGGCCAGATTTGGGAACAGCTTCTTTCCAACTGTGATAAGACTGCTGAACAGATCCTGACCCGGATCTGGGCTGTATCTCCCAAATATCTGGACATGACTGGCACTATCTTACTTTCCCTTTTCTATTTTCTAATTATGATTTATAATTTTAATTTTTATTATATTTACTTTGATTTGTACTTCAGGGAGCGCGAAGCACAGAAACAAATATCACTGTGATGATTGTACGCTCTAGTATCAATTGTTTGGTGACAATAAAGTATTTGTATTTTATTGCTGCTGATCAGTTCAGGTTTCCTATATGATTTGCACTGAAGAGCTTGCACTGATATACTGTAAACTGCTTTTCACAACCCATGCAGTCTTGACAATCAGTACAGGTGAACAATTTGATTTGTCATCTGACCCCCCACCCCTCCAAAGTAGTCATTTGTACTTTTTGCTGGGACTCTTGCCTTTGATATTAGGTGATATTGGGGGAATTTTGTTGAAATGCTGGCAGATAGGCTAGAAATTATTACTAATCACAAGGTAATGTATTCTGCATAATCCACCAAGTTACAATGACACAGACTGCAAAATGAATAGCTTATGATATCCATAATTCAAAAGGCAATATCCCCAAGGCACTCAGAATATTGTCTTACTCTAAGTATTAATACTAAAGAGCTAATGCAGCCATTAGTCGCCACATAAGTGTTTCCGTTAAGAGTCATCTGCTGTGCTGAGTGTTGCGTTAATTCAGAGTTAATTATAACATGAATTACTGAATAAACTCAGGTAGCAACATACTAAGCCAGACTCATAATGCTGCGTTATTTGGGATGAAACTAAAATATAGTCAGTCAAGTTCTGATCAGGAGATTCAAATTCCTTTCACGTGCCACACCACTGCAGATGTCTAATGGATCTATCTGAACTTCAGATACTGGAACAGATGGTGCAGAGGTATCAAGGTGATAAAGAGTACAGATAGCTGGATGAACAGCTGGGAATCTCAGCAGAACTCTGACATTCGTTTAATCCAAGGCATATGTAGTGAGTTATAATTCAACAGAACATGCATTTCAATCAGAACTTTCGCCAAGGTAACTTGGATAGTAAGGAATACCCTTATTTCGTTTGAATACTTACTAATCAAATCTCAAAGTTTAAATTAAATTTTTTATCAAAGTACACATATGTCACCATGTACAACCCCCGAGATTCATTTTCCTGCGGGCATACTCAGCAGATCTATACAATAGTAACTACAACAGGATCAATGAAAGATCAACCAGAGTGCAGGAGGCAACAAACTGTGTAAATGAAAATATAAATAAAAAGCAATAAATAATGAGAACATGAGATAACAAGTTAAAGAGTCCTTAAAGTGTGATAATTTGTTGTGGGAACATCTCAATGGATGGGCAAGTGAGTGTAGTTATCCCCTTTTGTTCAAGAGCCTGATGGCTGTGGGATAGTAACTGTTCTTGAACATGGTGGTGCGAGTCCTGAGGCACCTGTACCTTCTACCTGATGGCAGCAGCGAGAAGAGAGCATGGCCTGGGCGGTGGAGATCACTCCTCCTGTATGATGATAGCAGCTGTGTCTACATCTATCTATCTCTCTACTGCCCGTTACACTGCTGATGTTTAGGACAGCAATGAAGGTCGTCCATCTCTGGCGGTGGTCAGGGCTTCCTTCATTGTGTCAGTAGCTCGGTTTTCACTACTGTTTGTCATGGTAGTTCCGGGTGGAAACTCGGGAATTACCATCACACCCAGATATAGGAAGATTCTTTATTGCTGTTTCTGTAACAATTTTGTTTTACCTGTCAGGGTTGTTAGCCCTGAGCTGAACCCCTGAACCTGGAGGACTGGTTGACCACTCTTAGTCTGGGCTCTACCCTTTGACCTGTTTGGTAAGGGTGACCCTACCAAGAGTCAAAGCATAAAGCCCTGACTCTGGCCAACATAGCTCACCGGGTCATTGAGGCACGCAAGCCTCCAAACCCTACGGCAAGGTGGTGGTCGTCATGGGATATGTCTATATCATATCCTTACAATAGCTGATTCAGACTAGTTTAATACAAAAATCCCAAAATTCACTTCTACTTATTGCACATCTAAAATTGATACATATTCTACCTCCCTTGTAACAATCAAGGGACCATCAATTCCAATTGCCAGCAAAGCAGTACTAGATAAATTCATCATACACCTGCCAAATTTCACTTTGTGTGGGTGTGCCTGAATCAGAGAAATAAACACGTCCAAGTGATCAAGTGTGTGATTTGTATTGTTGTATCGCTCTTTAAAAGTTCTCAGACATTTCTTCAATTGTGATGGATCAGAAGATAAGCATTCTTGAATAGTCGCATTGATTGCTCATTATTACTATGGAAGCATTTCCCATTTGTGACACAGATTTGGCTACGGTTGGCCTTTTGGATGTGATTTATTGTGTTCAATATTAATGCTGAAGGCCAAAATGATCTGCATATTTTATTCATATAACGAAACCAAGTGAAGTCTAAACTGAAATATAATTTGAATTCGGCTCTCCGCATGACACAGTTTATATCACTACCCAGCTTAAAAATGCCCCATTCTGATGACATTAAGCTGGCTTTAGCCTGGTCATCGTTAAAGTCAATGCAATTGCTCTCATCAGCGATGATAATGTAGATGGAAACTCACTCTGGACTAAGTTCAATGCGCGTGAAAATATGTGCAGGGATTGCGGAACATGATCAACAGGCACTTAGCGACTGGAATATGGACAGCATATTGCGTCAGACTGCCTACACATTTCAACAGTTTCAGAGATCGGCCAGCTCTAACATCAGGGCTGATTAGCGTCAAATATCATCAGTACCTCATTAAAGTCAGTCTGGGCTAAAACTAGATGGCCTTTCCTAAAGAGAAGGTGCTCCTAGAGTTCATGGAGAAATACAATGCAGAAGCAGGCCCTCAGCTCATTGAGTCCAAGCTGACCATCAATCATTTGTATTATCCCCACGTTAATCACATATTTATCTTCTATTTATTTATTTGTTGTTTATTTAGAGATACAGAGCAGTAACAGGCCTTTCCACCCCGATGAGCCCACACTGCCTGATTACACCCATGTGACCATTAACCTACTATAACCCCCTTACCGGGCTCGTATGCAAGCTTAGCTCATTAGCCAGCTCTGCTAACAGCCACAGGACTCAGCAGCGAGGAGGTCACGTTTCCTAAACAATACACATCTAGGGTCAGTATGATTCGGGGTTCAACCAAACAGGTATGTTCCGATTAAAGAAACCTCGAATGGAGCAAATACTAATGTGGTGAACTACATATACCTGTCTGGACATGCCCCCTGATGACTGCTCCTGTGGCTCCTCCCACAGACCCCTGTATAAAGGTGATGGAGGTCTGAGCCCGGCCTCTCAGTCTCCAGGATGTAGTATGGTGGTCACTCACTGCTTGTTCCTTCTTCCAGTCAATAAAAGCCGATACCTCTCTTTTACGTCTCAGAGTGAGTTATTGATGGTGCATCAACTACCCATATACAATTGCCAATCGGTAAGAAATACAGATCGTACGTCGCATACAATTATAAAGAAAGTATATTTAAAAATTTCAGCTTTATTGAACAATTATTAAGAGAAAGAAAAAAATAAAAGGGCCTATTATAGTTAAACCAGTCCAAATGTGCATATAAAGTTGGAGCTGATCCTGGAGTTGTCGGTTATTCGCGCTGGACCCACGGTCTGCGTGAAAACACTCACCACATTCCGAACTTCGCTCAAAATCCATCTCGAACAAATGGGCTCTCTCCTTCCCTCGGGAATATTGGCCCTTCCTCCTTGAGGCCATTCATCTGCACGATGCACTTCCTGCAACGGGGCCGCTCCTTCCCAGGGCATTCTCAGCCATCTTACCTCCCGTCCTCCTCCCCAGCTCCTGTCAAAAAAAACCTCCAAACCAGACTACAGTCCATCACAAATCTCTCTTCCGCCCCAATATAAATACACTAGGAGACATCCATCAAATTAGCTCAGCATGAACAAAAGCTCTATTTCCACGGCATCAGGGGCCACTTCTGCAACAGAGGCTACCACAGAGGACACTTTAGGAAATTACCGCTTCTCGATCCTGTTTTCCTCCTTTCTAACTCCTCTGGGTAATTCGTTAAAAGATGGGAGAGTGCGCATCTTGTGGGTCATTCGAATATGTAGAGCAACCACGTCAGGTGACTGCACGCCCTTCACAACTTGCTCCATCCTCAAACACTTTCTCTAAGACAATTGAATGCGCCTTTGTGGTACAGACGATCTAGAATCTCTCCCACCTGAAAATGTAGGCACCTAAACTACTTCATCAGATCGGCTGCACTCTGCCGAAAGCATCTCCCAGGGCTTGCAGGTAATTAGCCGGCATGGCTAAAGGATTTTCTGCCTTGAGGAACCTCACTACATCAGCCGCCGGATCCTTTAAGCTCTCTATCAGTCTCTCTTTTCTCATATTATCCGAGCACTGCCATTCACCCAGTTACTGAGATGTGTGCTCAGCTCAAGCCTCATATTCTTCTTCCACATTGGGTGGGCTTGACCCCGGAGAATCCTTATTCCTTTGGAGTGCAGAGGAAACTGGAGCACCCAGGGAAACCCTTGTGGTCACGGGGAGAACATGCTGTATAAGTTCCTTGCAGACAGTGATGGAAGTGAACACAGGTCACCAACACTCTAATAGCTATGTTCTAACTATTACACTACCATGCCGCCCCCATTGCCCCAACGTTTTTCTCAACTCCCCCCAGACTCTTCAACTCATCTACGCACAAGGGGGCAATTTAGAGTGGCCGATTAACCCACCAGCCCACAGTTCTTTGGAATATGGATGCTATGCAGAGGTACTGGCAGTTAGACTGGAAGAAACGCTCACCTGGGAAACAGGAAAAATTGGGACAAAGTGGGAGAGAGCCTGCTGTATTGGAAACCTTGATGGAAAGGAAGAGATACCTTGTACTTGCAGGAGGGCAGGACACAGGATTTTGATCTGAATTGTCAATAATTCCTTTCCTCCCACAGAACCTGCTCGGCCTGCTGATTCTTCCAGCAGTTTTTTTTCTCTTGTTCCTGTTTTCCAGTATCTGCAGCCTCCTGTACCTCCTTCTTAGTGAAGAGGAAAGATTGTTAATAATGTTTTTACTCAGGGAAAGTGATCTTGGAGCAATTTCGGATCATTAAGTCTGCAATGAATGTTAAATGCAGACAATTACTTAACATTAAAGAGTGTGATTAACCTTAAGGAGAAAGGTTTAAACTAGTAAAGGTGACTTTTGGACTGGTATCAGAAAAATTCCTTCATTGTTGGAATGGTCACCGGAGTTGTCCACCCAGCCTCTTAACCCTTCTTCATCATTCAACAATACCATGGCTGATCTGGTTGTTGCCCCAAACTCCATATTCTTGCTTATCCCAGGTAACCTTTCACATCATTGCTTAACAGATTTTCAGATTTACATATCACATGTACAGTACACCGAAAGATGTCATTCGCCTTAATAGGCAACGCACTTCGTGATGTGCTTGGGGCAGCGCGCAGTTGTCGGCACACGTTCCAGAGTCAACGTAGCATGTTGAAACTGCTCCGCCAAACAGCACAGAACACAGCAAAGCAAAGAAGAATGAACAATAAAACAACAAAATCAAAGCAAGCCCCTTTCCTCCCTCGCACTCACCCACACACATGGACAGTCCTCCGGGTCTAGTGCAGGCATCAAGTCTCCAGGCCTTGGCCATTAGGCTTCAAGTTCTCGACTTCCAATCAACCTCCGGACAAAAGTCGGTCTACTGAGGCCTGAAAAATATTCATTGGCTCTACTTTTACTGCCCTTGGGGAAGTACAAAGACAGTGACCCTGTTTAAACTCATCCCTGTCTTGAATGAGCAGCCTTTATATTTATACTCTGGTGTTAGATTCTCCAAGACAGTAAACATTCTCTTCCCAAACACCATGCCAAGGCTTCTCAGGATCTGATATGTTTCAGACAAGTGCTTACACATTCCTCTAAGCTCCAGGCCTTGCCTGTCCCATCTTGCCTCCTAAGGCATCCTACCCATTCCAATGTACTTGATAATATTTACTCTTTAATCAATTTTCCTCCAACACGCTTGCATCTCTCCTTAAATAAGGATGCCAACGATGTGCCCAATGCTCCAGATGTGTGATTTCACCAATGACATATACTAACTGAAGAATAAGCTATTTCCTTCACGATGCATGATAATACTCTGTTGTTCTCCCCAGTTAATCGCTGATGCTAGCTTTATGTCTGGCAAAACGAACTATTTTATGTTTCCCTCACATAAAAATCAAATTTCCAAATCTTTACACAGTCACATGATCAGTACATGTCTCTTTGTAATTTATTTCAATGAAGACAATTCCCTGGCCTCAGCTAAGAAGCAATTTGATGCTACGGGGGAAACATTTACATTTCTCTAGATCAATGAAGTAGCTAGAGGGTGGTGAATCTGTGGAATTCATTGTCATTGGGTATATATAAAGCAGAGGTTGATAAGTTCTTGATTAGTAAGGGCATCAAAGATGACAGGGAGGTGTGAGGAGAATGGGGTTGAGAGGGATAATAAGTCAGCCATGATGGAATGGCAGAACAGACTCGATGGGCCGAATGGTTTAATTCTACTCATATGACTTATGGTCTTGTGGGTCTAAGTCTTTTTGGCCATTGGTCCATCTTAACTCATCTGTCAAAAGAACAATCTTAACATTTTCTCTCGGCAGCATCCATTTGTCTCTTAAATATTCCTAGAGGTTTGCCTTCATTGCATTAACAAAGCTATTAATCATTCCTTTTATGAAGAAAGATTTTCTGCTTTCAGTCTTGAAATTATCTTTTCTAGTTTAACTCTTTCTCCAATAATTACCATTGCTTGGGAAAAATATTCCCAGAACACTGAAAGATCTCCAAAGTACTTTTTCTCTCTCAGTCAGCATCCTTTGCAGTTAATGCACTGGCCTTCGCTTTAAATGTACCACCTGAGAGATAGCATGTCTGCAAGTGTGGCTTGGAATTCATCATGCATTTGTCTCACTTCTGAAACAAGAACCTTCTGACTTCACTTCAAGTTTGTTGCTAACCTAGCTAGGAAGACACAGAGCATTATAAGCACTCACCCTACGTCAGAGGCAATAATTAATATTAATTAAGCAAATTCTATTTTCCATTGAAATTCACTGATCTGTTCCAAGTGTACATGTCAGATGATTTAGGAATAATATTCTATATTCTAAATAAAGTATGCTAGAAGAAATTTGGAACTGCCACCATACTTATTAAGCATATACACAATGCCTATGTCCAGTGCAGTCAAGAATAAGCCAGATTGTTGTGAGTCAGAAGCCTCACAGCAGATTACCTTTCCTGAAGGATGTTAATAAAATAGGCAGATTGACAAATTCATGACAAACCGAAGTTATATTCGGTTTAATACTGAGGTTTTATAATTCCAAAATTATTTTGTTGACTGCGTTTATCCAGTCCTCGGGATTATGTGGATTATGTGAATTGTTTAGGGCACTGTACTGACAGTGCTTTCAACAGTATGAGAATCATCCACATAGTTAAATCCTTCCTCCCAGCCAGTAATGTTGTTGTAGAAACAGCAGAAGATCCCACGATAAGGCGCTGTCAAGCCTGCCTCTGTTGTCAGTGCCAAAATAAATACAGAGTACTGGATAGTTCCAGCTGTCTCTAAACAAGCAATTTGTTCTGTATTAATGTTGGTGTGTCAGCTCTGCTTAAACTGAGTTTCAACATGACCTTCCTCTGCCACTGCATCCCTCCACCCTCCTGCTAATGGTCAATAAACATATCCTTGTTTGTGCTAACTCATCTATCCACACAAAGAGAATGGATTTTTCCCATACTCAATTAGATGAAACTTGGTTGCTAGTTGAGCACCTCCAAAATTAGCAAAAAGAAATTCAATAAACATGTCTTTATAACGAAACGTCGACTGTACTTCTTCCTATAGATGCTGCCTGGTCTGCTGCGTTCCACCAGCATTTTGTGTGTGCTGCTTGAATTTCCAGCATCTGCAGATTTCCTCGTGTTTCCGTTTATAACAATTCAAACATTTTCCTCCATTATCTTTGCAGGAGCATTCTGCATATTAGATGTTAGTTCTCCAAGACTCCAAAACAACTCTGGAATGCACTTGGTAGCCTTTCAGAAGCTATTAGCGCAGCCCAAGTGTTATAAGTCTCAGCTGTTCATGTATAGTGGCTTTAAATCAAACTTGACTACTTTTAAAAACATCTGTCTGGAAATATAAATGTGTTCCTACAGCAGCAAGGAGCTTTAACTGACAAATACTTTACTGATGTCCTTCTGCAATATAAATCAATAGATCTTTGATTTGGTGACTTGTGTAGGTTTTGCCCTTTATTTCTCTCTGTACTTTCATATTCTGACTTCCATCATCAAAAAATGGCTTCTGTAGCTGGACAAAGACTGAAGTTCTACACACTTAGAACTGTGGTCACCAAAATGCCAAAAAGAGGGGAGAAAGCAGATCAAGTGTTTAAAGATTAATAAATTAATTACAAGTTCAATTACCACCAAACAAACTTCAAAGTTGTGATGTTTCAAACCAAAGTGAACTTAACGCCACTCAAAAGTCTTTTATTTTCCAATCAATATGCTACCCACTGGGTTAATGTCTCTGTATATGTTGCTTCAGAGTATAAAGAGAGCAGCACGTTTAAAGAAACTTTTAAAATATGCTTTGCCATTTTTAATGACAAAACTTTGAAATGCATCTTTAGAGCCAGTACTTTTGATCTGGTCATCTGGCCTGAGTGAGCTTATCTCAAGGTGACAATAAAATACCAATATAGTATAATCCTTACTCCATGAAAGGCAACATTTTGCTTGGTCCATTTTGCTTTCATAAACAGTGTACAGATTTGTGCTTTAGAGGACTCATAGAGTCATAAAAGTACAGCTCAGAAACAGGCCCTTTGGCCCATCTAGTCTGTGCCAAGCCACTTAAACTGCCTACTCTTATCAACAAGTACTGGGGCAATAGCCCTCCATACCCATACCATCTATGTACCTCTCTTAAATGTTGTAATTGAGATTGCATGCATTCTTTGAATGATGAATTTTCCCCTCATATGCCCCTTAAACTTTTCATCTTTCACCTTGAACCCATGACCTCTAGTTGTATTCTCACCCAACCTCAGTGGAAAAAGCATACTTGCATTTACCCTATATATACCTCTCATAATTTTGTATACCTCAGTCAAATCTCCCCTTAAACTTCTACATTCCTAGGAATAATGTCCTAGCCTATTCAATCTTTTCTTATAACTGAGTTCCTCCAGGCCTGGCAACATCCTTTAAATTAGAAAGCTCTGAAACAAGACTCAAGGACACACTGCAGGAATCCACCATGGCTGAAAAAGCACCATAAATTTCTATACCACTTGTTTTAGACAATAAATATTGCTTCATAACCAATAAAATCCTATTGAAATATAATCACAGTTACAGTGTAGAAAATGTGACAGCAAGTTTCTCCTCAGCAAGCTCTCACAAACAGCAATGCAGCAATGGTCAGCTAATCTGTTTTAAGAGAAATTGATTGCAAATATAACCCAGAACAGGGAAACATGGAGACACTGGAGTTTGCAGGTGGTGCAGTCTGGAGCAAAAAGCAAAATGCTGGAGGAAATCAGCAGGTTAGGCAGAATCTGAGGAGTTGATGTTTCATGTGGACAGAAGCTTGAACCAAGAACTGTCTGACTCAGAACAGATAGGATAGCTTCTGCACTCTTGTGTGAGATATTTGCATCCACCTGAATGAGCAGACAGGGCCTGGGTTTTACAGCATGTCTGAAAGAAGACACTTCCTGGCAATCCTTCAGCCCTGCACTGGGGACGTATCCAAGAACAGGGGTTCCCAACCTTTTTTATGCCATGGAGCCTTACCATTAACCAGGGGTTTTGTGGACTCCAGGTTGAGAACCTCTGGCCTGGACCTTGGCGTTCAATTCTCCAGAGAGAGTTTAGAACCAAGAACTGACTATCTCAGAGCTGAAGGACAGCTAATACTACACTTAGTGCAACACAACAAATAGCAATTAGTTGTGGTTAGCACAGATGATATAGTTGCTTAGGATTCAATCTGAATTTTTTATATGTGCTGCAACCATCTTGATTAACAATAGGTTTGGATAAGACTTCTGCAAAAGAAGAGGAGCAACTGAATGATTAAGTACTGTGGCTTTCATAAGTAATTGCTACCATAATTCTCCTTTGAGCTCTGGCATCTATTAGTAACTTCAAGTTATATCTGGTCCACCAATTCTCCTAAACCCTGTCATTAATATTGATGTTCTGTTTGGCTCTTCTCTCTTCTCTCTCTTTTCTCTTCAGCTGTCCATCGATTTTAATGTTCAATGAGGCCTGGGTAAGGTTGTATGGAAGACCGGCAGTTGCCAATGCTGCAAGTCTCCCCTCTCCACGTCACCAATGTTGTCCAAGGGAAGGGCACTAGGCCAATACAGCTTGGCACCGGTGTCGTCGCAGAGCAATGTGTGTTAAGTGCCTTGCTCAAGGACACAACACACAGCCTCAGCTGAGCCTCGAACTAGCAACCTTCAGATCACTGGACCAACACCTTGGCCACGCGCCAACTTCTGCTCTGTTTAGCACTGAGAGGGAAAAAAAGAACCTTTCACACTTGTCTACTCTGTGCCATTAACTATAAGCTCTCAAAGCAGGAGAATACAGCAGAAATAGCAATCGAGGAATAAATCATTATAATAAATATTCCTGTGTATTGTGAAATTAAGCTATCAATGAACCGGATTTGATCAGGGACCTCGAGGTAAAGGAACCATTAGGAGGTAGTGACCATAATATGATATGTTTTAACCTACAATTTGAGAAGGAGAAGGGAAAATCGGATGTGTCAGTGTTACAGTTGAACAAAGGGAACTATGGAGCTATGAGGGAGGAGATGGCCAAAGTTCAATGGAACAATACCCTAGCAGGGAAGACAGTGGAACAAAAATGGCAGGTGTTTCTGGGAATAATGCAGAAGATGCTGGATCGGTTCATTCCAAAGAGGAAGAAAGATCCTAAGGGGAGTAAGGGGCGGCCGTGGCTGACGAAGGAAGTAAAGGGCAGTATAAAAATAAAAGAGAAGAAGTATAACATAGCAAAGATGAGCGGGAAACCGGAGGACTGGGAAGCTTTTAAAGAGCAACAGAAGATAACAAAAAAGGCAATACGCCAAGAAAAAATGAGGTACGAAGGTAAACTAGCCAAGAATATAAAGGAGGATAGTAAAAGCTTCTTTAGGTATGTGAATAGCAAAAAAATAGTTAAGACCAAAATTGGGCCATTGAAGACAGAAACGAGTGAATTTATTATGGGGAACAAGGAAATGGCAGATGAATTGAACAGGTACTTTGGATCTGTCTTCACTAGGGAAGACACAAACAATCTCCCATATGTAATACTGGCCAAAGGAACTAGGGTAAAGGATGAACTGAAGGAAATTTATATTAAGCAAGAAACGATGTTGGATAGACTGTTGAGTCTGAAGGCTGATAAGTCCCCGGGACCTGATGGTCTGCATCCCAGGGTAATTAAAGAGGTGGCTCTAGAAATCGTGGATGCATTGGTAATCATTTTCCAATGTTCTATAGATTCAGGAACAGTTCCTGCTGATTGGAGGGTGGCTAATGTTGTCCCACTTTTCAAGAAAGGAGGGAGAGAGAAAACAGGGAATTATAGACTGGTTAGCCTGATGTCAGTAGTGGGAAAGATGCTGGAGTCAATTATAAAAGAGGAAATTACGACACATTTGGATAGCAGTAGAAGGATCAGTCCGAGTCAGCATGGATTTATGAAGGGAAAACCATGCTTGACTAATGTTCTGGAGTTTTTTGAGGATGTAACTATGAAAATGGACAAGGGAGAGCCAGTGGATGTAGTGTACCTGGACTTGCAGAAAGCTTTTGATAAAGTCCCACATAGGAGATTAGTGGGCAAAATTAGGGCACAAGGTATTGGGGGCAGAGTACTGACATGGATTGAAAATTGGCTGGCTGACAGGAAACAAAGAGTAGTGATTAACGGGTCCCTTTCGGAATGGCAGGCTGTGACCAGTGGGGTACCACAAGGTTCGGTGCTGGGACCACAGCTGTTTACAATATACATTAATGATTTAGATGAAGGGATTAAAAGTAACATTAGCAAATTTGCTGATGACACAAAGCTGGGTGGCAGTGTGAAATGTCAGGAAGATGTTATGAGAATGCAGGGTGACTTGGACAGGTTGGGTGAGTGGGCAAATGTATGGCAGATGCAGTTTAATGTGGATAAATGTGAGGTTATCCACTTTGGTGGTAAGAGCAGGAAGGCAGATTACTATCTAAATGGAGTCAAGTTAGGAAAAGGGGAATTACAACGAGATCTAGGTGTTCTTGTACATCAGTCAATGAAAGCAAGCATGCAGGTACAGCAGGCAGTGAAGAAAGCTAATGGCATGCTGGCTTTTAGAACAAGAGGAATTGAGTATAGGAGTAAAGAGGTCCTTCTGCAGCTGTACAGGGCCCTGGTGAGACCTCACCTGGATTATTGTGTGCAGTTTTGGTCTCCAAATTTGAGGAAGGACATTCTTGCTATTGAGGGAGTGCAGCCTAGGTTCACAAGGTTAATTCCCGGAATGGCGGGACTGTCATATGTTGAAAGATTGGAGCGACTGGGCTTGTATACACTGGAATTTAGAAGGATGAGAGGGGATCTGATTGAAACATATAAGGCTATTAAGGGATTGGACACACTGGAGGCAGGAAGCATGTTCCCACTGATGGGTGAGTCCAGAACTAGAGGCCACAGTTTAAGAATAAGGGGTAGGCCATTTAGAACAGAGATGCGGAAAAACTTTTTCATCCAGAGAGTGGTGGATATGTGGAATGCACTGCCCCAGAAGGCAGTGGAGGCCAAGTCTCTGGATGCATTCAAGAGAGAGTTAGATAGAGCTCTTATGGATAGCGGGGTCAAGGGATATGGGGAGAGGGCAGGAACGGGGTACTGATTGTGTATGATCAGCCATGATCACAGTGAATGGCGGTGCTGGCTAGAAGGGCCAAATGGCCCACTCCTGCACCTACTGTCTATTGTCTATTGTCTATTACATATGGGAATATGGAAGCACCAGCTGTTAAAGGAATTTACAGCCATTGCAACACTGTTTGGGATTCTATCAGTTATATTGTGGGGTTAATTTCCAGGATCTTTGTTGAGATCAGTAGGGCTCTCTAAACAAGACTTCCTTAAATCAGCTCTTTGTTTCCTTACTCAGGTAACATTCAAATAGAGTGATAGAATGCCTTTGTCCCCAGCTTCAAAATAGAGCATTATAGAAAGGATGAAAAAAAATTAAAGGACACAATAAGTCTTATTTAAGAATATCTAATCTATAAAGACAACAAAATGCACCAAATGTCTAGGGAATATCTGTTCTTTTTATACTTTGACCAACCTGAGCTTGGCTTGTAAGCTCTTTGTTTACACACTCAAGGAAATATTGCAAATTCAATACTTAGTGTATAGCCATTAATCATTTGCTTCCCTGTGATAGACAACTGTACCATCCTGGCTGCTCCAAAACATTCCAAAATCCTGATAGATGACAGAATTTTACTGTTCTGCGTTTGAGGCTATTATTCCTCCACCCATCTGACCAGATAATGGTGCCACACAGGGCCTTGGTGAACCAGAAGCATTCTTGATCTGCAAGATCACTTTCCTGGATAAGTGCAGGGCAATGGAACACCTAGGTAGCAATGGGCATCACTCAGCAAAATCCAGGTCATAATTTACAGTGTTTCCAGCAGACCAACGGATACCACAGACCTGAATGCTGTACATAAGAAAGAAGAAAACCAATGAGAAAGTACCTGCTTCACTCCTGGTGGTACAACATGATATTCATTTCTACCACTTGGCCCAAAGTAGGCACTGAAATCAAACTTGTTGATGAAGTCATTCATCCTTATGTACCATGTCATTATGACGTAGGCGATCATGGTCTTTTACAATGGCAATTTTTTCTGCAGAAGTGGTTTGCCATTGCTTTCTTCTGGGTAGCGTCATTTAGGTGACCTCATCCATTATCAATACTCTTTAGAGGCTGTCTGCCCAGTGTCAGTAGTCACATAAGCAGGACTAGTGATAACGCCCCAGCTATTCATATGACCATCCACCACTTGCTCCCATGGCTTCACATGACCCTGCTCGATGGGGGGGGGGGGGGGAAGTGGGGGCTAAGTAGTTGCTACACCTTGCCCAAGGATGACCTGCAGGTTAGTGGAGGGAATGAGTGCCTTAAACCTCCTTTGGTAGGGATGTATCTCCACCCCACCATCCTATTGATAAAAATGACATCTAACAAAAATCAGGCACTGACTGGCAATGCTGAAGTGGTTTCTCCTGTCTTCCAAAGATGTATGAGTTTGGGTTAGTAAGTTGTTTGTGCCGGTGGGCTGGTGACATTTGCAGCCTGCTCCAGCACATCCCTGATGAAAGCAAGGCATTTCTCTGTACGTATGCTTCGGTGTCTTGATGTGCATGTGATAAATAAAGTTAAGCTTTTTTTTTAAACTGAATTTAAGACTCAACACTATTTTCCTAATTTATTTAACATCTGTATTCAAAAATTCTATAATCATCATAGACTGATATATGGAAAATCTACAGATTTACATGCATGCATTCTTTTTCAGTCTGCAATGCTCCCAAAACTAAAAAGGAATATATTAATTCAAAGGCTTACAACCTTCCAGGAATTTTAAACTATCCTCTCAGCACAATTTAGACAGTAGAAGATACAATACTAAATAGAAAAAAGTATATAAATATATAACTGTAATATCTACACAGAGTAACAACTCCACCAGTCTGTAATGGAAATTACAAATGCAGTAGCCCCTTGCCAAAAATGGAGTTACACTTTGTCGAGAGGCGCATTTTAAAAAATAACACTTCAGATGTGTACTTAATCTAAATCTGAAGGAAGATGAACGCTTCACAGCTGAAGTAGAAATCATTTCTTTAAAGAAAATTCTGTATTAACAGAACCACATCTGACAATTATTCTGTTCTGCCAACAGGCTTAGTGTCAGTCAGTCAACCTTAACACATTCATCTTTGTACAGCTTGTTGCCAAGCTAACAGGGTCAGAATGTGGCTGGGTATGAGCACACAGTCTGTATGGAAAAAAAAAAGCTGATTCTGGCAGAGGAGAGGGGTTGTGCATTTTATATTGTTTCAATATCTTGGAGAACACTTTTACAGGCTACCAGTGAACTCGTGGCATTAATTGTGGAAGAAATTTGGGTGGCTAGCATTTTCATTTTGGGCACAACAAATTGCCTTAGAGAAAGATGACTTCCAGGATGCATGAGAAAGCTCACCCAACATTGGTGAGAACATTGGCCAAGGCAGTGCACATTATAGTCCACAGCAGGCTCAATGTGCTTAGTGATGAACTGATCTTACACGGAACCGCGGTCTGAGCTCCCAATGCAGAACATAGGTGGCTGCAGGTAGCACTGGTAAAATGTCCGGTTCAAGGTCACTGTGTGCTTTGGTAGACAACTAGCACTTCCATGTCAATAAAGAGGAGTCTGAGATCTTTACAATACTCTGTGGCGAGATGTCGTTGAACTACAGGCTGCTTGATACAGAGCTCTGTACTAATTCGAATGTTTGTGTTTTGCGTTTTATGTAAACACTAACAATATTGAGCAACACACACAAAATGCTGGAGGAACTTAGCAGGTCAGGCAACATCCATGGAAATGAATAGAGAGTCGATGCTTCAGGCCGAGACCCTTCCTCTGGGTCTCTGCCCAAAGTGTTAACTATCTACTAATCTCCATAGATGCTGCCTGACCTGCTAAGTTACTCCAGCATTTTGTGTGTGTTGCTTTGGATTTCCAGTATCTACAGACTTTCTCATGTTTGTAAAAATATTGAGCTTTATACCAGGGTTAACCAGAAAAGAAGATTCCAACAGACAAATATATAGGCACTGATAGGAGTTGCATCTTCCTAAAATTCACATTTTTCTTAAGACTGAAGTAACTTCTGAAACCTAGTGGAAACAAAATTGGATTCATTTGTACTCGACTTTTTTTAAAAAAAATAGGCAGTCAATAAAATATCATCACATTAGCCTAATGTAGTTTGACTCATGACAGAATTGAACACTATCGACGTTTGTGTAAGATTAGATCGCAATGAAACCCAAGTAATTAGGAAGACAGGAATATTAAGAGATGATTACCCCATTAAAATTAATAATTGTATTCAAGCCACATTTATTCATTATTTTAACCAAATGAAGCTCACTGAAACTCTGCAACAAATTATTTAAATACAGAATGTATCAAATTGAATGACATAATCGGAATAAACATATATAAATCGTCAGCATTAGAGGCATCCCAGTCTGAGTTAAGTCATAACATCAACTTAACACAGACCGCTCAACTATTATTGAATAAGGACAAGACAATAAAAACATGGCAATTGCACAAATGTAACCAAGGCAGGATCCCTAATTTCATCTCCATGCACAATTTCTCAGCTTCAAAGAAAATAAATTAACCATTATTAAAATAATTAAGATAGTCAAGTCCGCACAACTTGAATGAACAAATTGCAAATGACTTTTCAGGTTCATGCTGCTTGTGTTCTTGTAACATAAACACTCAGTGGCCAATTTATTAGGTACACCTGCACACCAGCTTGTTGATGCAAACACATAATCAGCCAATCATGTGGCAGCAACTCAATGCATAAAAGCATGCAGACATGGTCGAGCGGTTCAGATGCTGTTCAGACCAAACATCAGAATGGGGAAGAAATGTGATCTAAGTGACTTTGACTGTGGAATGATTGCTGGTGCCAGAGAGGGTCGTTTGAGTACATCAGAAATTGCTGACCTCCCGGGATTTTCACACTCAACAATCTTTCCTTTCTTTAGATAAGGGTTAAGGGGGGGAGGGTTAAGGGGAGGGGGAGGGTCAACATTATTTTTCTTACTATTTTATTATCACATTTATTCTTTGTAATTTCTAAAATTTAATAAATAAATAATTTTTCTTAAAAAAAAACAATCTCTACAGTTGACAGAGAATGGTGTAAGAAAAAAACACTTCTAGCGAGCGGCAGTTTTGTGGGGCAAAAAAGTGCCTTGTTAGTGAGAGGTCAGAAGAGAACAATGTACTGGTTGAAGCAGACTGGAAGGCAAGAGTAACTCAAATAACCACGCATTACAACAGTGGCGTGAAGAAGAACATCTCTGAATGCACAACATGTCAAATCTTGGGCTAGAGTAGCAGAAGACCATGACCATGCACTCAGCGGCTACTTCATTAGGTCCAGGAGGAATCTAATAAAGTTGCCTCTGATCGTAGTTCACAAGTCATGAATGAAACTCAAAAGATGCGGGTTCTTCTCAGTTAAGGATTCCCAACTGTTTTTATGCCATGGACCAATACCATTAAGCAAGGTATTGGACTCCAGGTTGGGAACCCCTGTAATTAGGTGAATGATAGTAATTGGTCAGGACTTTGCAACGGAATAACAGTCTGGCTGCATTCTTGTTATGGGTGGTTTCAATTTTAACTTCATCCACTGGGCTGAGTTCAGAAACCCTGTGCTGTTCAGAGCCTAACAGCTGGTATAATCCCTTCCCTGCAGTTACGAAACACAGTGAACCTGCAGAACGTGGCACAATGCATAAAACTTGCTGATAGCTTTCAGTAAGGCCAAGATGGAAGAATTTCCAATTCTGTGTCTAAATTATAAGATTTTTTTCTAGTTTCATGAAGTAAATGATCCAAAGATCTTTTTCAAAATGGGATACAATCGTCTGAATCCCCAGTTTATAAAAAAATCCAGCGTGGTTTGAGTCATCACCAGAAAGGGAAAGCTTTATTTCCAAACCTTCTTCGTCTTTTGGCAAGTCATGTTGAACCTTGAACTGCTACAAACCTTATCGAGAAGCTTCTGCCATTGAGGTGACCAGGAGAGCTGTGTCTGATTCCTAGAGGGGTGGGGTTGACCAGGCCTGCAGAAAGAACACATACACTTCCAATGAAATTGACATTAAAGACAACAGATATCTGTACTGTAAAGTTAATTTTGGGCGCCACAGTAGTGGTTAGCACAACGCTTTACAGTACCAGCAACCTGGGTTCAAAACCCACATCTGCCAATAAGGAGTTTGTACGATCTCCCTGTGACCGTGTGGGTTTCCCTCAGGTGCTCTGGTTTCTTCCCACGGTCCAATGGCATATCAGTTGGAAGGTTAATTGGTCATTGTAAATTGTCCCATGATTAGGCAAGGATTAAATCAGGGAATTACTGGGCGGCATATCTCGAAGGGCTGGAAAGGCTTATTCTGCACTGTACCTCAATAAATAAATAGAGAGATAGACAAATGAATAAATTTTGAGGCGATTCACATAAAATCAATCAAACTCCTTATCCTAGCACATTGTCAGGTCCCAACAGAACTTTTAATAACAGGCTAAGAAGAAAAAAGGATGTAGAAGGGATTATCCACACTAAGACTCACACAAATGGACATTATATTCATACATTCAGTGAAGGAGATGGTCAATGTGTATAAGGTATGCATTCATTCCCATGTCTCCCAATGATCCTTTGGTCTCAGTTTCTGAAGATGATGTGTGGACTGCCTTCAAGAGAGTGAATCCAAGGAAAGCATTGAGTCCAGACAGAATATCTAGCTGAGTACTGAAGAGCTGTGCTGACCTACTGGCTGGTGTGTTCATGGATATCTTTCACTCTCGCTCCGGGTGTTGTACGGTTCCCACCTGCTTCAAGCAGGCTTCAATCATACCAGTGCTCAAGAGGAGCATGGTAACTTGTCTAAATGACTGTCGCTCAATGGCACTTACCTCCACAGTGATGAAGTGTTTTGAGAGGTTGCTGTTAAAGCATATCAGCTCCTGTCTGAGAAGTGACCTGGATCTGCTCCAATTTGCCCGTGGAAGCAACAGGTCCGCAGCAGCTGGCTCTTCACACAGCCCTGGAACATCTGGACAGCAAAGGTGCATACATCAGGATGCTCTTTATCAACTACAGCTCAGCATTTAGTACCATCATCCCCTCAAAACTAATCAATAAACTCCCATATCTGGGCGTCAATACCCCCTGGTGCAACTGGATCCTGGATTTCATCACTTGCAGACCTCTGTCAGTTCGGATTGGCAGAAGCATCTCCTCGGCGATCTCCATCAGCACAGGAGCACCACAGGGATGTGTGCTTAGCTCCCTGCTTTTCTCGCTTTACACCTTTGACTGTGTGGCTAAGTACAGTTCTAAAACCATATACAAGTTTGCTGATGACACCACTGTTGTGGGTTGCATCAAAGAGGGTACAGGAGGGAGATTGAAAATTTGGCTGAGTGGTGTAATAACAACATCCTCTCGCTCAATATCAACAAGACCAAGGAAGTGATAGTAGACTTCAGGAGAGTGAGACCAGAGGTTCACCAGCCAGTAATCATCGGAGGAGCAGAGGTGGAGAGGGTCAGTGTCTTTAAATTCCTGCGTGTCACTATCTCAGACGACCTGTTCGGGCCCCATCATATACGAAAAACTGCAAAGGAAAAATGACAGCACCTCTTCTTCCTTGAAGTCTGCAGAAATTCAGCATGTGGTCAAAAATGGGTAAGTTTTTTATACAGAGAGTGAAGAGTGTGCGAAATGGGCCGCCGGCAACGGTGGTGGAGACAGATACAATAGGGTCTTTTAAGAGGCTCCTGGATAGGTACATGGAGCTTAGTAAAATAGAGGGCTATGGGTAACCCAAGGTAATTTCTAAAGTAAGTACATGTTTGGCACAGCATTGTGGGCCAAAGGGCCTATATTGTGCTGTAGGCTTTTTATGTTTCTGTGTAAAATCTTGGCAAACTTCTAAGAGGGTGGTGGGAGGATGGGGTGAGAGCAGATGCTCTCACTAGGAATGGGGTTCCCCTCATCCTCACCTACCACCCTACGTGCCTCGGGGTCCAACATATAATTCTCCATAACTTCTGCCACCTCCAACGGGATCCCACCACCAAGCACATCTTTCCCTCCCCCCCTTTTCCTGCTTTCTGCAGGGATCACTCCCTACGCGACTCCCTTGTCTATTCGTCCCCCCCCCCCCATCCCTTTCCACCGATCTCCCTCCTGGCACTTATCCCTGTAAGCGGAACAAGAGCTACACCTGCTCCTACACTTCCTCCCTCACCACCATTCAGGGCCCCAGACAGTCCTTCCAGGTGAGGCGACACTTCACCTGTGAGTCGGCTGGTGTGGTATACTGCATCCGGTGCTCCCGGTGTTGCCTTTTATATATTGGTGAGACCGGACACAGACTGGGAGACCGTTTCGCTGAACACCTACGCTCTGTCCACCAGAGAAAACAGGATCTCCCAGTGGCCACACATTTTAATTCCACGTCCCATTCCCATTCTGATATGTCTATCCGTGGCCTCCTCTACTGTCAAGATGAATCCACACTCAGGTTGGAGGAACAACACCTTATATACCGGCTGGGTAGCCTCCAACCTGATGGCATGAACATTGACTTCTCTAACTTCCGTTAATGCCCCCCTCCCCTTCTTACCCCATCCCTTATTTAGTTACTTATTTGTTTGTTTGTTTGTTTGTTTATTTATCTTCTGGCTATTTATTTATTATTTTCCCTTTTTTTCTTTTCACTCTTTTTTCTCTCTCTGCCCCTCTCACAATGACTCTTTGCCTGTTCTCCATCTCCCTCTGGTGCTTCCCTCCCTCTTTCTTTCTCCCTAGGCCTCCTGTCCCATGATCCTCTCCCTTCTCCAGCTCTGTATCCCTTTTGCCAATCAACTTTCCAGCTCTTAGCTTCATCCCACCCCCTCCGGTCTTCTCCTATCATTTCAGATTTCTCCCTCCCCCTCCCACTTTCAAATCTCTTACTATCTCTTCCTTCAGTTAGTCCTGACGAAGGGTCTCAACCCGAAACGTCGACTGTACTTCTTCCTACACACCCTGCCTGGCCTGCTGTGTTCCACCAGCATTTTGTGTGTATGGCTGTTAATTTGTAACCCCAGTGTGGATGATTGCTAAAAGATATGGTAAGAGAAAAGGAAGAAAATGTTTGAAAGCACCGCAGTGCGGTGATCAGCAGAGTTGCCATGAGACCAACAAATGGAACTTAGGATGCATGCTGATCCGTCATTAAATCCTCCCCCATCCATCACATGCTCTCTTCTCATTACTACCATCAAAGAGGAGGTACAGGAGCCTGAATACTCACACTCAACATTTTAGGAACAACTTCTTCTCCTCCACCATCAGATTTCTGAATGGGCAATGAACCCATGAATCCTACCACACTATTTTTTCTCTCTTTCTGCACTACTTATTTAATTTTATATATATACACAACACCATGCAAAAGTCCTAGGCACATATATATAGCTAGGGTGCCTAAGATTTTTACACAGTATCATAGTATTTTATGTATTACAATGTATTATTGTCATAATGAAAACAAATTTCATGACATGCCACATGAGAGTGAGGATAAACCTGATTCTGATATGGGTCTCTATTGTGGACTGAGAGTGGGAAGAGGGGAATCGTGGTTGGGAAAAGGGGAAAGGAGCAGGAAGCACGAGAGAGACATTCTGTGAATCCTGTCCTTTCCCAGCGTAATGACGAATAAACTCTTCTCTGGCTTCCAGCTGGGTACAGATATTCATTATAACCAGCATTTCTGTGACAAGCTCTGCCATCTTCTTTACAACTGTGCTGTGCCAATGATCTTTGGGACCACGTGGAAAAGGAAGCCATTGAAATAAAACTAGAGGAAAAGACTTTTAACAAAGACGAAAGTCTCGCTCTAAGTAAGAACTGGAATTCCATTGTAAGCAAAGTGGGAGAGCAGAAACCTGATTGGATGAGGACTATCCAATCAGGAGGGACAGACTACAGGGTTATAAGTACCTCTGGACTAGACATATGCAGGCATCATTCCTGAAAAAAGTGTCAGAGTTTGTCATCAAAATGTCGGTTATAATCAAAACCTGTACCAATTGCTTGGAACCAAATTAACGCCTGGTGTCTTAGGGCTGGGTCACATCTTATGCCAGGTCATATCTTATGCCACGTCACATCCCTGGCACTCCTTCTGCTGCACGCCACACTCGCCATTCCCAACATCCTTTGCTCCCACCAGATTTACAAACTCACAAACTCCACTCCATGTTGACGAATACAGTACTATGCAAAAGTCTGCGGTCCCCCAGCTATATGTATGTGCCTAAGCCTTTTGCACAGTACTGTACCTGGTTTATATATGAAGAACAGGAACGTAGCTTTACGGTGAGTGTTCTTTTCTCACCCTTCAAGTACGTGAATCAGAAATAGAATCAAATATACTATCACTGACATATATAATGTATAGTATATTGCACTGTACCTCTGTCACAAAACAACACATTTCATAACATATGTCAGCAATAATAAACCTGATTCTTATTCGGATTCCTTCAACGTGTGGAGAACTTTTGAGTGGCTCCAGCAGAAGTTTCAGGATAGTGAGGGATCGTCTGGGCTAATCCCGAGGCTGAGAAAGAAGAAGGGAATGCAACATGTACCCAGCAAAGGAAGGCAGAAGAAACTGTAGAAGATGGAGGGAAAGGAGGTGGCCGTATGGGCCAAAGAATTAAACGCTTGCAAAGGCAATTTTAAAGAACATTAGTTTCTGGGGGGGGGGGGGGTAACGATGCACCTCAGAACAATATGATGAGGCTTACACTTGACAACAATTAAGGAAGGCAGCAAGGCAGCAAAAGATTCAGAAACCCACGGATGGGGAGTGTGGCAGGGCACATGTCGTGCTTGGAAATACTAGCTGCAATATTAAAGCAAAATAAAAATCCCTTCCTTCTGGATGGGACAATTCTGTCTGGACTATCCCAAGACATTAAGAATGCCAAGAATACAGTGGTTTAAGATAACACTTGGGGTGCAGAAGTGTCCTCCACTTGACATCATTATTCAGACTAGTCAGGAGGAATATGCACGAACATTTGCTAACAGATTGCAGCCTTTCATGATGACACACAAGGAGGTGGATTGGATCAGAATCAGCTGGCAGGAGCCTCTGGTGTTTGAGAGGTCTCATTTCTTGCACAGAACCTGTTGCTTATAAATGTCAGGATTTGATTTGGGAGGCCTGAGAGACCCAGGTATGACAGAGGCTTAAATGCCACAGATGTCAGGCAAGTTCTAAGAGGATAAATAAAACAAGCGGGATAAAAGCAGGATAGGAAAAGGAAAGAGACGAATCACATACAAATTTAAACTGTAAGCGAAGCACCTAAGCAGATCTGAGGAGACAGGCAAAACTAAGGTGTAAATTAGCGCAACAACCTGAGGGAAACCCTCAGCAAGAAAAGGTGTGTGTGCCGTGTGCAGGTAACTACTTGGCAGGGACATCTGTAAATGCTTTTACTGCAGAAAATCCATTCATGTGACCAAAGAGAGCTATGCACAAAGAAATGGCAAGGAATGGAGAAATACGGTAGTCAAAGAGGAGTGATCCAAAATTCCAACCAAATGGAGCCCAGCGAAAAGTAGTCAGTCAGAGTGGAGCTAAATACAATTTGACCCTGGGAGGAAATGGAGGGGAATGCAAGCTGCATCCCTCTGCACCTTCTAGCCAATGATGGGACCATAACAGATGAATCTCACACCTGGGCCTACTCAAGTATTGCCGGTATGAAAGGCCATCTCTGGATTTAATAACAAGAAAGAAGGGGGAAGTCTGATGTATCCCACAGTTCACATCGCTCCAATTATTCTGGAAGTGGACTCATATTTTGAGAGAATAAAAGGGAAACTGTGTCAGAAGCCTATGCTTACAGGTGGAGTCATTTACACAGAGTGGATATGCGTTTTAGCAAATTGAAATGAGAAGACATTAGAACGCCAGAGGAAATTCAGATAAAATAACATTAACAGTAAGATGTGAAATATTTGCAGAATTTCCATATAATCTTTTGGGTTTATTGCAATGCAAGCATGCTTCATATTGGTTTCAATCTCAGTATTAACTTCAGCGTAATTCTTATATTGATCTATTTTCTTGTGTGAAAAAGTCTGAATTAATTAGTGTTGTTAAATGAATGGAAGATAGCTGTTGCCTGAAATGACTCACAAACAGAATGCTGCAAATTGGCTTCAGGCCATTACCTAAATCAGTGACTCAGAGACTAGCATGTTTCATGATTTACTAAGGTTACTGTGCATTCATCCCTGACCCACAACACAACTTACTCTGGCAAAGTTTATATCACAACCATATTAAAAGCAAAATAAGCCACATTTTAATGACACTTCCACCTTGGAGTTGTATAATTCTAGTACACAATGTGTTGGGTTAGGAAAGGATAAGTAGTTTAGTCAGTGACCTGACCAAGGTGGTCTTTGAGTACAACGATTATTGAACCCAATCAGATTAGAATGTGAAAACATTTCAGACTGCCTGCACACACGCTGCCTGACCTGCTGAGTATTTCCCCTAATTTCTATTGTTATTATAATCTCTTAATTGTCCTCTCATTCATTAATCATGGCATTGTTGAAAAAAAATATCAATTTGATGCAATGGCATAGTTTAATAATTAAAAGTTTAATAGAAAGAACAATTTTGTTCAATTTACAACATCCTTAGTGCAATGATGCCTTAATGCAACCATCTTTATGTTCTCACTTTTCTCAATATTTTCAGTTTTAGTGCATTTATTGTGATTTAATCCAACTTAAATTCCACAGTATGCAAGTGAGTTACACAGGAACTGCACTTCAGTGAGACCTGACCCCCTTTGAACCTAAAGCTTTCACATCTAGTCTGACTGAGTTTGCTGATCATTGGAGTGAAAGACCACTTTTGACTAGGCTTCTATTTATTTCCAATCCTGTGTGAATGCAGCAGGAAGTCAAATTTCCAGAAGATGAAGCAGAAAATGCACTGGCCGCTGTATGAAAAGTTGATGTTTGGAAGAGTATAAAGGAACTGACATTTAAAAGGCCACTTGCATAGAAGCACACTGTCTCTAGAGGGACCACAGGGAAACCCACTGGTGATTAAATGACTTTCTTCTGGAAAAACCTAATGATTTAAATGTTTTAATTCTGCAGAGGTTGAGTGGAAATGCTCGAGTGCCAAGAAGCAGCAGGGTCCATATTGGTGTTCTGAGGGGGCTAGAATATAGAAGTGAGGATGTAACGCTGAGGCTTTCTAAGGCATTGGTCAGACCACACTTGGAATATTGTGAGCAGTTTTGAGCCCCTATCTATGAAAGGATATGCCGGCATTGGAGATGGTCCAGAGGAGGTTAACAAAAAATGATCCTGGGTAAGGAAGGGTTAATGTATGATGAGTGTTTGATGGTTCTGGGCCTGTACTCACAGGAATTTAGAAGAATGAGAGGGCATCTCATTGAAAGCTTTCGAATACAGGAAGGCCTCAATAGAGGGGGCATGAGAGGATGTTTCCTATGGTGGGGGGGGGGGGGGGGATGGTGGTCTAGGACCGGAGGGCACAGATTCAGGATATAAGGACATCTCTTTAGAATGAGATGAGGAGGAGTTTCTTTAGGGTGGAATTCATTGACATAGATGATTGCGGAGCCTAAGTCGTTGAGTATACTTAAACCAGAGGTTGATAGGTTCTTGATTAGTAAAGGTGTCAAAGGTTACAGGGAGAATGCAGGAGAAAGGGGTTGAGAGCGATAATGAGTCAGCCAAAATGGAATAATGGAGCAGAATCGATGAGTTGAATTCTGCTCCTATGTCTTTATGATCTTACGTTGTCAATCTGAGATGCATTAACAACAATAGAAAGAGCGCAGGAATCAAGGTGATACGGCCTTTAGTCTGTCCTGTAAATTGTGAGAGTAAGGAGACTGATATTGATGAAGCCATGTTTAGGTGGTTGAGAAACCCCTGCCAGACAGATGCCTGTTGAAAAGTAAAGCTAAATCTAATGAGCTTGCCAAAAGCCTGGTGTGGAAAGCTTTGAAGCATCAAATGGATTCCTGAGCTGCTGGAGAGCGAGACTCAATCTTGTTTACAAATGCTATGCCGTGAAAAAGCAGATAGAGAGAAGCTGCTGATGACGTGCCAAAAAAATACTCCTGTGAAGATTTGTCCTAAATTTTTAGTGAATTCATTCTTGACGTAAACCATTGGGATAGTTAGATAATGCTGAAAATGGGCATTGCAAATTGCAATTAGCCCACTGGAAGTCATAAGGAAAACTTGGGCTCTGGCCACAATATCATAACTGGATTAACTATCTCCATTCTGAGTACCCATTGCTGGGTTTCTTATAAACAAGTTCACCTTGGCTTAGAAAATTTTAAGGCATCCCACCGTATGCCTATTTTATTTCAAGAAACTTAAAGACCAGACTAAAAGTACAGTCAACGTTTCAGGGTGAAACCCAGCTGAAGGCCTGAAACGTCGACTGTACTTTTTTCCATAGATGCTGCCTGGCCTGCTGAGTTCCTCCAGCATTTGGTGCCTGTTGCTCGGATTTCCAGCATCTGCAGATTTTCTCTTGCCTTATCACCTTGATTTCGTTGCTTCTTGCACATTTTCAATTAAGCAGGATCGTCTGTAAACCAGCCATTTCATGGCTCCTTGTCACTAATGAAGACGTAGATATGTTCAAATCTCCAAGGACATTATAGCTTGATGGCATTCATTTGGGAACAGATTAACAATCATGCAGTTCACATTAATATGTAAAAATTGGTTAATGACAAATCCCACCAGAAATCAAAGGGATCTGAGAGCTTTGCTTGCATGATCAATTGTGTATAAAAGTGAACAATATTTAAACGAGCATCTACAAATTGTAGTAATACACTTCACAGATATCTATGGTTTTTTGTCTTTCTGCTTTATACATATGACCTCCACTTATGGCAGGGCTGAGCTGCAAGCCCAGAAAACGGACAATATTGTGATTTTCAGTAATGCAAAACTGCGTCATCTGCACATGCATCAAGAAACATGAACTGTAATAGGAAAGATCAAGAGAAACTCTGCAGATGTTGGAAATTGAAGTGATATATAAAAAATGCTGGAGGAACTCAGCAGGCCAGGCAACATCCATGGAAAAGATTAGTTGATATTTCGGGCTAAGATCCTTCGGCAGGACGGTAATAGGAAAGGTTGGGTTGATTTATCTTTTATCATTTAATTCCACAGGAGTAAACTTTACTCAATATCTTAAACTTCTGGGTAGTGATTTGCAAATTTTGTAAAGATGATTTTCCATAAACAAATGGTTGTAAAGCAGTTTCATATTTAAGCAATATTGTAAGATGAGTGTTACCACCGGTTTGTTGTGAGCAATAGTGTCTTCATGGTGATGAAGTTATTCAGAAGTACGGTCAAAAACGTGACTGTAGCAGCCATGTATCTATTTTTGGATGGTGTTGTATTTTGTGGTGCTTTTATTATGGTAATCTGTCACATGGGTTGGGGTGCAGTAGCAGCAAATGTATATAGTTACATATTATCATTTTATTAGTTGTTTAGTCTAATGGAGAGTGAATAAGCCATGGAAAATTATATTTTTTTGTTGACCACGGATTGGGACGTTATTGGAAAGTAATTAGATCGCTAACTTGGCTATTTTGCCAACTACGTTTAGTAACGCTGATTTGAACACTAGGATCACTATATCACTACTTTAGTTCTGTTAGTTTTATTATCGCTAAAAGACCATTCGTCTTTGCTGGTTTCATACTGAAAGGATCGAACATACCTTTCTCAATTTGGAAATTTGTTATTTGGAAGTGAGTCATGCAGTGTTGTTTACCCTGGCTTAGTCTCCCAGCAGTTTTAGTTCATTTTCAGGAAACTGCTGCAGAAACAAAATAACATTTGCTTGCATGTTCTTTGTTCCATCCGATAATAAGGACAACAGATTGCAATAGAATTATATATCCAGTCTGTTGTACAACCACAGGTTAGCTCAATTCACTCTGCTTGCATGAAGTGCTTTAAGAGGCTGGTCATGGCACACATTAATTCCAGCCTTGCAGACAACCTCAACCCAATGCAATTAACCTCCCACCAAAACAGGCCTACAAGCAGATGCCTATAACACCTGGACAGCAAAGGCACCTACATCCAATAATTGTTTAATGACTATTACTCCACCTTCAATACTATAATTAACTATAAGCAAACTCATCGGCAAATTCATAAACATTGGACTCAACACCTCCCTTTGCAGCTGCATCCTTATCTTCATGAACAACAGATCCCAAATGGTAAGAATAGACTATGATACCTCCAGCATAATTGTCTTCAACATTGGTGCCACACGAGGCTGCATCCTCTGTGCCTACTCTACTCACTAGACACTCACACCTGCATGGTAAGATTTTGATCTAATTTCACTAGATGTTTGCAGATGAAACCACCGTTATGGGCCACATCTCAACTAATGATGTGCCTGAGTATGGGAAGGAGACGGAGTGACATGGTGTCATAACAATGAACTTTCTCTCAACTGTGACATGTCCTTTGTTGTTGGGGCATCCACCACTGCTTGAATTTTCTTGGCACACTTGTGTAATCCTTATGCATCAATGTTGTAACCACAGTAAGTGCTGCTTGATTTAAAGAAATAACACTTTTTGCATTATGCTCTGAACCCATAATCTTTTAATTTTTTTAATACCATCTTGAGATTTTGGAGATGTTCCTTGTCTACCTCATCAGTATTAATGATGTCATCCAGGTAACACTGAGTGCCTGGCAGTCTTTCAGCACCTGGTCTTTAGCTTTCTGCCCAAATGTAGGAGTAGATGCTACTCGAAAAGTAAGCTATTACGTGATAAAGCCCTTCGTGAGTGTTTGTGGTAAGAAACCCTTTGGAATTTTCTTCCATCCCCATCTCTAGGTAGTCCTCAGATAAGTCCACTTTGGGAAGCATTTTCTTCAAGAAAGGTTTGCATAGATACCTTCTACCCTGGGCAGAGGGTGTTGATCTACTTTCAGTACTGGGTTGATGGTGACCTTAAAATCACCATAGATCTAACAGATCCATTCTTCTTGGATACTGGGACTACTGGCATTCCCTGTGGGCTCCACTCAACTTTGGAAAAATTCCTTAAGCCTCTATGTGATCTAGCTCACTGGCTACTTTATCATGGTTGCTATAAGGAACCAGATGGGTTTTGTAAAACTTGGGTGCAGCACTTTCACTTAACGCTATTTTACCCTTGATATGTTGGAGTTTTCCAGTGTCATCATTGAACACTGCTGTGGTATCATCCAGTACCTTTCTTAATGGCTGATGGATCTCCAATCAAGTTGTAGTTGTCTCACCGAGTCACACCCCACAAGGCTAGCCCTTTTGTTTTTACCACATACAAGCCCGATGTGGCTTGTTGATTGTTGTATTCCACTGTTACAAATGTCATTCCCACAGGAGTTAGCTTTTCTCCAGTACAAGTTCTTATTTGGATATCTGCAGGCCTCAGTTCAGTAACTTTGAAATACCATTCAAACACATTTTGCGGATTGACTGAAACAGCCGAACCAGTGTCCAATTCCATTTTCATTAACTTGCTGTTCATTTCTGGTGTAAACCATGTTGCTTGTCTCTCATTAATTCTCACATTTTTAATCTCAAGTCTACCCTGGAAGTCCTGTGTCACTCTCATCATGATCAGATTTTAACTGCAACTTGACTTTTTATCCTTTTCTCTTTCCTGTGCAGTCCATTTATATTTGTCTGTCCACATACTCTTTGCATGTATCCTACATTTTTGCAATTTCTTCAAGTTTCACCTTTATATCTGCATTTGTCTGGTGTATATGAACCCCTGCCAAAACAGTAACATGGTTTGTTTAACCAGGCTTGTTTCTGTATAGACAATTGCAATTTTGTTCTCACTCACTTTCATTCCTGATTTCAACTCAACTGCATCTCTGTCTGCTGTTTCAATTGATGCAGTGATTTCGACTGCTCTTTCAAATATCAATTAGGAGCCATTTTTGAATGTTTGCTTACAAGGTTCCACAAACTAAATGAACTCTCAGTGAATAATTAAGTCCATCAGTGAACAGACAATGCTCAGACAACTTCTTCAATTAACCATTAAAGCTGAAATAGATTCCCATCCTTTTGGTTCCACCTAAAGAGTTCTGCAGTCAACAATGGTTTTGGTTCTAAATGTTCCTATATTACTTTCACGATATCAGCAAAACTTATTTCAGCTGTTTTGGTAGGAGCAGTCAAAGTTCTAAGCAAACTGTATGTTCCTATATTAATTGCACTCAGCAAAACTGATACACTTTTCTCATTGGTTATTTAATTTGCTTCAAAATACTGTTCAATTCTTTCAGTATACATCATCCAGTTATCTGTTATGCAACTGAATGCATCTACTGCATCTTTCTGATGTACGTAGCTATTTCTGCCTTTTTAAAATTTATTATTATCACCCAGTACTTTATGTTTATGAACCTGTGGATTTCATCCATTTTCTGCAATTTTTTTAACTCAACCATCTTCATCCCCTTGCAAAGATTTAAAACAACATGTTGCATTTCAACGGGTACTGTAGGTAGTCACCTTGGGTTCATTTTAAAACCATCTCATTGCAACTGTTACGTTTTGTAACTCCAAAACATAATACTAATAGAAAGAAAAACGCGGGAGCCAGGAATAACTTGTGTATGTTTTGTTTACTTTTGTGAGGTGTGCACATATGACCTGGTGGCGTGATGACGTATGCCATTCACATACTTTTACATATGTCCCTTAATGAATTATGTAAACAAAGAATACTTAATCAAACAATATACCTACAATATTACTCAAATGTTACTGAAATATTAAATACACAACAGGCTGAGTTTCAAGTTTCTAACGGTGAACATCATCAATAGTCTGTCCTGGTTCAAACACATCGACACTATGGCCAAGAAAGCTTATCAATGTCTCCACTTCTTCAACAGGCTAAAGGAATTTGGCCTGTGCTATCTGACACGTGGATGCATCTCAGCTTGGTATGATAACTGCTTTCACGGTAACCACAGAAATGGCAGAGAGATGTGGACACAGCTCAGCACATCTCAGAAATCAGCTTCCCTCCATAGACCCTGTCTACACTTATTACTGTCTTGGTAAAACAGCCAAAGACCCCACCCACCCTGGACATTCACTCTTCACTACCCTTCCACTGAGTTGAAGATACAAAGGCCCAAAAACATGTACCACCAGGGTCAAGGACAGATTCTATCCCACTGTTATAAGATGATTGAACAGTTCCCTATTAGAATAAGATGGATCCTTGACTGCACGATCTAACTCCACTGCATTTTATATTTCTAATGCTTTAATCTACACACTTTATTCATTATTTTACCTTTTGCTTCAATGCACCGTTGTAATGAATGGATCTGTATGAATGCCACGCAAGTCAAGTATTTTACTGTATATCAGTACATGTGATAATAATTCAAAGGAGATTAATTATCAAAGTATGCATGCAGTATTGAACCCGAAGATTTGTCTTCTCGCAGACAGCCACAAAACAAAGAAATACCATGAAACCCATTCAAAGTAATCATCGAACACCCACTGCGCCAAAAAAGAACCGATCGTGGAAATGGCAAAAAGTAAGCAAATAACACACAGAATATTAAACATCAAACAATCCAGAAACTCTCAGTTTAGTTCAGTTCAGTTCAATTTACCGTTGCATTGCTCATTGATTGCAGGCCATCAAGCCAGTCCACCCCTATCAAAATCATGCAAAATAGCAATAAGAATAAAATTAAACAGAAACCAGAAACACATATAATATGAACTGCAGAGTCTTCTAAAAATGAGTCCTATCCACAAATTGTACCAATCAAACCTTGTTCAATACCCTGGATTCCTACCCCTTTCTCCAGCAGCAGCAAGCGAGAGGGAGAACAGTCAAATGCAGGCAGATGGCGCTGAACACCCGCTCGCGTTCTGCTCTCGTCCTTGTTGGTTACAACCTCGCTCAATCCTTAATCATCGAGTTGGTTGAGAATTGGAGCCAATCCTGGGTCTGTGCTTGGCCATTAGGCTGCACACTCCGTTCCCAACCTTGCCCTCAACCACGCTAAATTCCCTCGGAAACAACACAAGCCCCACGTCGCTCAGTCGACCCAAAAACTCATTATTACAATGTAAATGACAGGCTCCAATCACACACAGATTAGTAGAAGAAATACAGTTAAAAGAAGAAAGAGAAGAAGAAGTAGAGTCATGAAATGTCTGCAGGACATCACTGTGGTCACATTGGTCTCTGGTGACTCCTTGGTCAATAATAAACCAATTTAATATGTTTATCCAGTTACACCCTCCCAACTTCCCCACTAAAAACCAGTTCTGAAGAGCTGCAAATATTTTATCTCCCCCATATAGAGTACTTCAAATGGGCATCTGGTCTGTGGAGGCACAACAGACTTTGGCAACTTCTGTGTAAGATGTTGACAAGGTCCACAGAAGGAGCTGAGCCCAAATGGCATTTTAATAAGAAACTGATTATTCAAACGGCAGTAGATTCTCAAGGGAATATTTTAAGCTGGAAGGAAGGTTAAGGATTTTCCACCACTATTAAACTATTTAATAGTAACAAAAGAGGTTTCTGCTATCCTTTCACTGCCAGATTTCTTCCACTCACTGCCATTACCATTGTCAACTCAGTTTTAAATTACTGCTTCCTCTTGACTCCGAGGCACTTCCACCTCCATTTATCAAACTTATAACAAATGAAGCATTTATATTTTTCTAAAGGAGACAAAGCCACTTTATCACTTGTGGTCTTCCCAGCAGTAACTCATTTTAAACATTTACAGTATAAACCAAGAAGTCCCCACCAACTTGTGGCTCCTGCTTTCACTCCCCTTGTCCCAATTAAAATGCTTGATGTCTTAGATTTCTTTTCTCATGGGCCAGTGCTGCCTTTCAGATCTGTTACTGCTTTTCAACTGAAGTGCCTCATCACTTCAACGTTTTTAGTGGCTGCCTGCTGACTCACCTCTCTCAGGTCTGCCTGACTCCCAAGTCTCTCCCGTTGTGACAAAAGCAGTAAGCGCACTTTCTATTCTTGTAAGCATCTGTCACTGTTCACTCTCTTCAGCATCCAGCATCCTCCAGTTCCCTTCACCACAGCATTCGCCGCTTCAAGCTTTTGCCAGAACAAAGCAAAGAACATAAACCATTCCTCAATCTTAGTCATACATTCTGTTAGATATAGTACTGGAATGGTTTATTTTATTTTAATTATCTTGAAAAGTAACGACTTTTGATTACCAGCAGATGTACAAAACTAAAAATCAATTAGTTTTCTTTGGTTGGGTTACAGTAGCCTCTGAGCCGGGCTGGCCCCACTTGAGACACCTGAGCACCTAATCTAGGCTGACAGATTAAGATTGCTGTTTCTCCGAGCCATTACTGCAGGTGTCTGAATGCTCTCTCTAGTGGATATAACAGATCTCAAGGTACTACTTAAAAAGAGGGGATCTTGCCTTGATATACATGCCAAGCTTTCCCCCTTAACCAACATTATTTCAACGATTTCTTCATGACCTCTCAGTATTTGGCACCACTCACATTTGCCTATAAAGAGCACAGAACCCCTTGGCAGCGAAGTGTTTTGTTACAAGCTGATGGCATGACTTTTTTTTTATCACTCACTCAAGATTCGTCCTATTATTTTGTCGGTTTTCTCCAATCTGTAATATTGTTCTGAAATCTAATGACTCAGCCTTCTCCAACACTCAGTCAGCAGCAAGAGCCGGACACGGCGACGAGGTTTCTCACAGGTCAGTGACACTTGTTTAAAAGGAGAGCTTTGCGAGCATTCAGGCTCATTCCACTGGCCCATTCAGTGGCAGGAACAGGACACAGCATCAAGATTTCTCACTGGTCAGCGACGCTGGTTTAAAAGTACAGAAGGGACAAGCGGAGTGGCCATTGTTGGGAGTAGACCAGTGGTGAGAGTGGGAGTGTCTGGCTTTAGTTCAAAGGAGGTTTTGGCTCTGGGTAAGCTTCTGTTAAGGATACATCTTCTTTCTTTCTCTCTCTCTCTCACTCTCTCTCTCTCTCTCTCTCTCTCCCCTCTCTCTTTCTCTCTCTACCAGGTGTAGTAGTAAATGGCTGTTGTGTGTTTTTCATACTGGATGTTGAAGTGCATCCAGCTGCAGCTCCTTGAAGACCATGCTAGGGATCTGGAGCAGCAGCTGGACCTTCGGCTTGTATGGGAGAGTGAGGAGATAATCGATCAGAGTTACAGGGAAGTAGACTCCCCTAAGTTGACGGAGGTGAATAGCTGGGTGACTATCAGGAGAAATGAAAATGTGAATAGGCAGTTAGCACAGAGCACCCCGTGGCTATTCCACTGTTGCCACAGAGACGGGGTTACTGGCTCTGAGCGTGGGTCCGTGGTGCAGAAGAGGGAGAAGACGGTGCAGTAATGATAGGGGACTCAGTAGTCAGGGGAGCAGACAGGAGGTTCTGTGGATGTGAACTGGACACTTTAATGATATGTTCCTTCCCTGGTGCCGGGGACAGGGACGTCTTCGATCACATCCACAACTTTTCGGAAAGAGAGGAAGAGCAGCCAGATGTTTTGGTACGTATTGGTACCAATAACATAGGAAGAAAAAGTCAAGAGGTCCTGAGGAGAGAATTTAAAGAGCTGGGCAAAAAGCCGAGACGCAGGACTGCCAGGGTAGTCGTTTCTGGATTGCTGCCTGTGTCACGCGTCAGTGAGAGTAGAAACAGGATGATTTGGCAGATTAATGTGCGGCTGAGAAGCTGGTGCAGGGGGCAGGGCTTCAGCTTCTTGGATAATTGAGATCTCTTCTGGGGGTGGTATGACCTGTTCAATAGTGACAGGTTTCACCCGAACCCAAGGGGAACCAATATTCTCGCAGGCAGGTTTGTTAGAGCTGTTGGGGAGGGTTTAAATTAATTTGGCAGGGGAGTGGGAACCAGAGTGAAAGGACTCAGGATAGGACAGATGGTAAAAAAGCAAAGATAGCGTGCTGTCAGACTGTCAGGAAGGGCAGGCAGATGATAGGACATACAGTAATTGCAGCCAGCACGGTGAGTATCAGAGCATTAGGGATGCAGAATCAAAAAGGGTGACAAATATAGTGCTTAAAGTGTTGTATCTCAATGCACGAAGTATAAGAAATAAGGTGGATGATTTTGTTGCACTTTTACAGATTGTTGGGTATGATTTGTGGCTGTCACTGAATCGTGGCTGAAGAATGGTTGTAGTTGGAAGCCAAACGTCCAAGGTTACACGTTGTATCGGAGGGTTAGGAGGTAGGCAGAGGGGGTGGTGTGGCTTTGCTGGTAAAGAATGGCATCAAATCAGTAGAAAGAGGTGACATAGAATAGGAAGATGTTGAATCCTTGTGGGTTGAGTTGAGAAACTGCAAGGTAGAAGGACCCTGATGGCAGTTATATACAGGCCTCCCTGCAGTAGCTGGGATGTGGACCACAGATTACAATGGAAAATATAAAAGGCATATCAAAAGAGTCATGGTTTCAACATGCAGGTATATTGGGAAAATCATTTTGTAATGGATTTCAAGAGAACAAGTTTGTTGAATGCCCTTGAGAAGGCTTTCTAGAGCAGTTTGTCATTGAGCCTGCTAGTGGATTGGGTGTTATAGACAATAGACAATAGGTGCAGAAGTAGACCATTCAGCCCTTCGAGCCTGCACCGCCATTTTGAGATCATGGCTGATCAATTCCTTATCAATACCTGGTTCCTGCCTTGTCCCCATATCCCTTGATTCCCCTATCCATAAGATACCTATCTAGCTCCTTCTTGAAAGCATCCAGAGAATTGGCCTCCACTACCTTCCGAGGCAGTGCATTTCAGACCCCCACAACTCTCTGGGAGAAGAAGTTTTTCCTTAACTCTGTCCTAAATGACCTACCCCTTATTCTCAAACCATGCCCTCTGGTACTGGACTCTCCCAGCATCTGGAACATATTTCCTGCCTCTATCTTGTCCAATCCCTTAATAATCTTATATGTTTCAATCAGATCTCCTCTCAATCTCCTTAATTCCAGCGTGCACAAGCCCAGTCTCTCTAACCTTATGTAATGAACCGGAGGTGATTAGGGAGCTTAAGGTAAAAGAATCCTTTAGAGATAGTGATCACAATAGGATTTTCACCTTGAAATTTGACAGGGAGAAAGTAAAGTCTGATGTAGCAGTATTTCAGTGGAGTAAGGGTAATTACAGCGGTATGAGAGAGGAGTTGGCCAACGTAAATTGGAAGGAGCTGCTGGCAGGGATAAGAGCATGTGACTTTCTGGGAAAAATTAGGAAGATGCAGGATAGATGTATTCCAAAAGTTAAAAAAAATACTCAAACGGCAAAATAATATAACCACAGCTGACAAGGGACGTCAAAGCTGATTTAAAAGCAAAAGAGAGGGCATACAACAATGCAAAAATTAGTGGTAAGACAAAGATTTGGGAAGCTATTAAAAACCTAAAGAGAGCAACTAAAAGAGTCATTAGGAGGGAAAAGATGACAAATGAAAGCAAGCTAGTGAAAGCTTTCTCACATATGTAAAAATTAAGAGCAATGAGAATAGATATAAGGCCACTGGAAAATGAGGCAGGAGAAATAATAACAGGGACAATGAGATGGCAGATGAACTAAACGAGTATTTTGCATCAATCTTCACTGTGGAAGACGCTAGCAGTGTGCCAGGTGTTGAAGGGTGTGAGGGAAGAGAAGTGAGTGTAGTTACTATTACAAGGGAGAAGGTGCTTGAAAAGCTGAAAGACGAAAGGACCAGGACCTGGACCAGATGACCTGCACCCTAGGGTTCTGAAAGAGGTAGCGGCAGAGATTGTGGAGGCATTTCAAAAATCATTAGACTCTGGAATGGTGCCAAAGGACTGGAAAACTGTAAATGTTATCCCACTCTTTAAGAAAGGAAGAAGAAAGCAGAAAGGAAATTATAGACCAGTTTGCCTGACCTCAGTGTTGGGAAGATTTTGGAGTCAATTGTTAAGGGTGAGGTTATGGAATACTTGGTAACACAAGACAAGATATGACAAAGTCGGAATGTCTTCCTTAAGGGAAGATTGTGCCTGATGAGCCTGTTGGAATTCTTTGACAAAATTTCACATAGGGTAAATAACGGGGGTGTAGTGGATGTTGTATATTTGAACTTTAAGAAGGTCTTTGACAAGGTGCCACACATGACGCTGCTTACCAAGTTAAGAGCCCATCGTATTATGAGAAAGGTACTAAAATGGGTAGAGCATTGGCTGATTGGTAGGAGCCAGTGAATGGGAATAAAAGAATCTTTTTCTGGTTGGCTGCCAATGACTAGTGGTGTTCTGCAGTGGTCGGTGTCGGGACCGCTTTTTATGCTGTATATAAATGATTTAGATGATGGAATAGATGGCTTTGTTGCCAAATTTGCAGATGATATGAAGTTTGTTGGAGAGGCAGGTAGTGTTGTAGAAACAGGCAGGTGCAGAAGGACTTAGACAGATTATGGTCATGCACTTTGGTAGAAGAAAAAAATGTGCAGACTATTTTCTAAATTGGGAGAAAATCCAAAAATCTGCGATGCAGAGTGACTTGGGAGTCCTTGTGCAGAACATCCTAAAGATTAACTTGCGGGTAGAGTCGGTAGTGAAGAAGGCGAATGCAACGTTAGCACTCATTTCAAGAGGTGTTGAATACAAGAGCAGGGATGTGATGCTGAGGCTTTATAAGCCACTGGTGAGGCCTCACCTTGAGTATTGTGAACAGTTCTGGCCTTCTCATCTAAGAAAAGATGTGCAGGCATTGGAAGGTTCAGTGGAGATTCACAAAGATGATTCTGGGAATGAAAGGGTTATCAGATTAAGAATGTTGAGAACTCTGGGTCTGTACTCACAGGAGTTTAAAAGGATGGTGGTGGGGGGGAATCTCATTGAAATCTTCCAAATGTTGAAAGACATGGTAGACATAGTAGATGTGGAAAGGTTGTTTCCCATGGTGGGGGAGTCTAAGGCAGGGTAGAAGGGCATCCATTTAAAACAGAGCTGCAGAGAAATTTCTTTAGCCAGAGGTGGTGAATTTGTGGAATTTATTACCACAGGCAGCTGGGGACACCAGGTCGCTAGGTGTATTTAAGGCATAGGTTCTTGATTGGACACAACATCAAAGGTTACAGGGAGAATGCCGGGGAGTGGGGCTGAGGAGGATAAACAAAGATCAGCCGTGATTGAATGGCAGAGCAGACTCGATGGTCCAAATGGCCCAATTCTCCAATGTCTTATGGTCTTACTGTTGAGGGAAGATTCTATAAGCCCTCAGTAGTTCACAACTGATGATTATTCTACCATGTTCATTTGTTCAATTTTCTTTGAATTCTATTTGCTGTCTTAGTTTGGACCAATCAAAAAAAGCTAATGAGGATAAAGACAAGTAAACCAATTCTCCCTCAGAAACTACAGCCATTACACCCATTCCCTCTTTCTCCAACCTCCTTTAAAGAAGAACTCTCTCTACCTGCTATATGGTAAGAGGTTACAAATATGTAGGTGAGAGGGGAAAAAGGCCAAGAATTTCAGCCTAAGATGGAAAGGAATTTGCAGATATTAAGTGAACTCTTTATCTCATGTTGTCGATATTTATTACTCATTTGTTTATTATTATTTCTTACTTTTTGTATTTGCGTAGTTTGGTATGTTTTGCACTCTGGTTGAATGCCTAACTTGGGTGGTCTTTCATTGATTCTGTTAGGGTTATTATTCTATGGATTTATTGAGTATGTCTGCAATAAAATGAATCTCAGGTTTGTATATGGTGATGTATATGTACTTTGATAGTAAGTTTGCTTTGAACTTTGAATGTTGAAATGAGGAAGGGAAGGGAAGGGTGCTGGGTCTCTGTAGATATTTATTTGACCCTGCACTTCAAAAGATCAAATTCTTGGAATGAGTAGTTTTCTTTGAAGTATTAATGCTTTGTTCCAGTGTGCTTTTATTTTATTTCAAAATCTTTTAAATTTGATGTCCCAGAATAAAAGGTGAAAAAAAATATTGCCACATCTGCATAAAATGACTACAGTCCTTAGCTCTACAGATCGGAGAGAAAACATAGACCTCAAAGAGAAATACACCGCAAGATCAGCAAAATGTTACCAATTAAAACATGAATCATAAAGGCATTGGCCCATAGAAGTAGGCTTTTTGGCCCACCTTTTGGTTCACTCTAGGTTCACTTTAAATCTCTTGTTCTTCACCTTAAACCCATCTCCTCTGGCTTTAGACAACTCTGGCATGAAGAATTTTCACTATCTGTGCCTCGCATAATTTTGTTTACCTCTATCAGGTCATCACTCAACGTCCTTCACTCCCGGGAAAACAAGCAGAGCCTATGCAATCTCTCTTCCTAAATGAAACATTCAAGACATTCATGAGATTACATCAATTATGTTCCTGGAATAGGGGATGACTAAGGGATTTTTTGATTAAGAACTTTAGAATTCAGAAAGGAGTTAAAGGTTAGATAACATAAAGTTTTTCATGCTTTAGGAAGAATTGGGACAGGTTGGAGCCCTTCAAGTCAGAATCAGGTCAGAAGTATGGAATGATCCACCAACAGAAAGATGATCTCACTTCAATGAACAAACTTTTATGGATAATTTTTAACCAAGGGTTTAGAAGGGAAGGTCCTAATGCACAGATCAACAATATTTTTTTAAAAATGAACTCTGTAAGGCCAATTCGTGTTGTATGTAAGGCCAACAGTACCCCTTGCTGTGATAAACTGGCCATTGCCACTAAACCTTTTTTACTCTCTATTGTCAAGCAAAATACTAAGCAAATGCAGACCCTAAACACAAGAAATCCTGCAGCTGCTGAAATCCAGAGCAACACATACAAGATGCTGGAGGAACTCAGCACTTCAAGTCTCTTGAGATCTCAGCCCGAAACATTGACTGTTTATTCCCTCTCCGTAGATGCTGCCAGTCCTGCTGAGTTTCTATTTAAATGCAGACCTTTTCCTTTCACAGTCATAACTGTGCTCCAACTCCCTATGTAGCCGGGAGTAAGATTACACGAGAGGTACTAGATTTACATGAAATAATAATTGGCACTGTAAAGTTCTCTTTTAAAAACATTCACAGGACTAACACCCCAACAATGCTGGTTTGTTTTCCATATGTCCAGTCTGATCTTATTAAGGTTATCAGTCATTCATCAATTCAAGGATGACCTCTACCATCATTCACTGATGGCAACTGAGATGGATCAGTACTGCAAACTCAATGCTGCCTCACAAGGTCCCATGTGGAAGGGATTTTTAAGCACAAGCAGAGCAGAGAGGAAGAGGAGGAAGAGAGGATGGAGAGTAATCCAGCCCTACAAGAGTGACTGCAAATGCTGGAAATCTGGATCAACACAAACAAAACGCTGGAGGAACCTAACAGGTCAAGCAGCATCTATAGAGGGGAATAAAGAGCTGATGTTTCGGGTAGAGACTCCTCATCAGGTCTGGAAAAGAAGAGGACAGAGACCAGAATATAAGAGTAGGGTGAGGGGGTAGAACAGGAGCCAGCAGTTGATGGAGTAATCACATGAGATGAGGAAGGTAGGGAGAAAAAAAGGGGGAATAATGAGAGAAACTGGGAACTGATAGATGGGGAAGACAAAGGGTTGAAGAAGAAGGAATCTGATAGGAGATGATAGAGGACAATGGAATAAAGGGAGGGAAACAGGGGAAAGAAGGTGACGGTGATGGGCAGATTGTGAGGATAAAGAAAATGTGAATTTGGGACAATAAAGATAAACTAAGGGGAGTGAGGAGGAAAAGGGGGAAGTGTTAGAGAAATTAATGTTCCTGCCATCATGGTGGAGACTACCAGGATGGAATATAAGGTGTTGCTCCCCCAATCTGTGCCTGGCCTCAGTGTGGTAGTAGAGGAGACAGTGGATGGACACGTCAGTGCGGGAATAGGAAGTGGAAATCAAGTGCATGGCCAGCGGAAGGTCCTGGCTGTTGCAGCAGACAGAGTGAAGCTGCTCAACAGAGCAATCCCAGGCACCTTCTCCTTAATAATAGCAACCGCACTCAATTTTGCCCCTGTCACTCGACTTTCTGGCACACTGCCAGTGTCTTCCACAGTGAAGACCAATCCAAAATACTTAATACGTTTGTCCGCCATTTCTTTGTCCCCCATTACTACCTCCCTAGTATTATTTTCCAGTGGCCCAATATCTACCCTCACCTCTCTTTTACTCATTATATATCTAATGAAAGACTTTTGGTATCCTCTTTTGGCTAGCTTACCTTCATATTTCATCTTTTCTCTCTTTAAGGCTTCTTAGTTGCCTTCTGTTGGTTTTTTAAATTTTCCCAATCCTCTAGCTTCCCATAATTTTTGCTATATTTTATGCCCTCTCTTTTTGCTTTTATGCTGTCTTTGACTTCCCTTGTCAAACTGTGGTTGCCTCATACTCTCTTTATTCACAGAATATTTCTTCATCTTTGGGATATATCTTTCCTGCACCTTCTGAATTGCCCCCAGAAACTCCAGCCATTTCTGTTCTGCCGTCATTCCCGCTATCAGCCTTGGCCAGCTTCCTCTTTCATGCCTCTGTAATTCCCTTTGCTCCACAATAATACTAATACATCAGACATTATCTTCTCCCTCTCAAACTACAGGGTGAAATCTACCATATTATGATCACTGCCTCCCAAGCATTTGTTTATCTTAAGTTCCTTAATCAAATCTGGTTCTATACACAATACATAATCCAGAATTGCCTTTCCTCCAGTGGGCTCAACAACAAGCTGATCTAAAAATTCATCTCATAAGCATTCTACAAATTCCATCTCTTGGGATCCAGCACCAACCTGATTTTCCCAGTCTACCTGTTTTTTGAAATCCCCATGGCTATCGTAACATCGCCCTTTTAACATGCTTTTTCTGCCTCCCATTGTAATTTGTATCTCATATTCCGAACACTGCTTGGAGGCCTGCATATAACTCCCACCTTTTTATCCTTGCTGTTTCTAAACTCTACCCACAAGGATTTGACATCTTCTATGTCACTTCTTTCTAAGGATTTAACTTCATTTTTCACCAACTGAGCCAACCCCCACCTTTGCCTACTTACCTGTCTTTCTGATACAAGGTATGCCCTTGGATGTTAAACTAGCAGCTATGATCTCTTTTCAGCCATGACTCAGTGTTATACCTGCAAATCTCTAAGTCCACTAGAAGATTATCTACCTCATTCCATACACTACAGGCATTCAAAGATAACACTTTTAGCCCTGTACTCATCACCGTTTCAATTTTGCCCCCCATGTTATGCTTCAACTCATCCCACTGACTGCAGTTTTGCCCCATCATCTGCCTGTCCTTCCTCCCAATCTCACTACACTCTGCCTCTACTTGTACGGGTCTACTTGAAACCTTTCGAATGTTGAGAGGCATGGACAGAGTAGATGTGGAAAGGATGTTTCCCATGTTGGGGAAGTCTAGGACAGGAGGGCACAGTCTCAGGATAGAGGGGCATCCATTTAAAACACAGATATAGAGAAATTTCTTCAGCCAGAGGGTGGAGAATTTGTGGAACTTATTACCACAGTCAGCTGTGGAGGCCAGGTCATTGGATGTATTTAAGGCAGAGCCTGATAGGTTCTTAATTGGACACTGCATCAAAGGTTATGGGGAGAAGGCTGGGGAGTGGGGCTGAGGAGGAGAAAAAAAGGATCAGCTATGATTGAATGATGGAGCAGACCCAATGGGCCAGATGGCCTAATTCTGCTCCTGTGTCCTAGGGTCTGATGATCAGTCAGGGCATCAATGGATAAGGCAAGACTGCAGGTGTATGAGGTTGAGTGGGATCCAGGATCAGCCATGATGGAATGGTGAAGCAAACTCGATGGGCTGCATGGCCTAATCCTGCTCCTATATCTTATGGTCTTAAACCAACTGCTCGATACTCAGCCCTATCACCCTAGTTCATATCCTCCTACAAAATTAGTTCAAGTGCTCCCCAAAAGCTTCAGCAAACCTGCCCGCAAGGATATTGGACCCCTCGAGTTTAGGTGTAATCCATCCTTTTTGTACAGGTTGTACCTACCCCAGAAAAGATATCAGTAACCCAGATATCTGAAACCCTGCCTCCTGTACCAGTTCCTCAGCCACACATTCATCTGTACTATTATCCTATTCCTGCCCTGACTAGCAGGTGGTACTGGGGGTAATTCATAGTTTACTACCTTGGAAGTCCTTCTCTTTAGCCTATTCCCTAACTCCCTATACTCGCTGTGCAGGACCGCTTCCTCCTTTCTACCTATGTCATTGATGCCAATGTGCACCATGACCTCTGGCTGCTCACCTGACCTCTGGAGAATATTCTGCAGCCACTCTTTCACGTCTCTTTTATGGCCACAGAATCTCCTGTCCATCGTCCTAACTATTGAGTCTCCTATCATAAGCACAAGAGATTCCTCAGGTACACAAAATGCTGGAGAAACACAGCAGGTCAGGCAGCATCTATAGAAATGAATAAACAGTCATCGTTTCAGGGCAAGGCTCTTCATTAGGACTTGAAAGGAAGAGGGGCTGAAGCTGGAATAAAAAGTGGGTGGGGGGGTAGGGGAAGGAGGACAAGATAGAAGGTGATAGGTGAAAACAACACACACAAAATGCTGGTGGAACACAGCAGGCCAGGCAGCATCTATAAGGAGAAGCACTGTCAACGTTTCGGGCCGAAACCCTTCGTCAGGACTAACTGAAAGGAAAGATAGTAAGAGATTTGAAAGTAGTGGGGGGAGGGGGAAATGCGAAATGATAAGAGAAGACCGCAGGGGTTGGGATGAAGCTAAGAGCTGGAAAGGTGATTGGCGAAAGTGATACAGAGCTGGAGAAGGGAAAGGATCATGGGACGGGAGGATAGGTGATAGGTGAAGCCAGGTGGGCGGAAAAAGAAATAGGCTGGTGGAGAAGGAATCTGATAGGAGAGGAGAGTGGACCATGGGAGGTGATAGGCTGATGAGGGTAAGAGGTAAGACACCAGAGTGGGAAATAAAAGAAGAGGGCAGAGGAAAGGCAAAATAATTACCAGATGGAGAAATCGAAATTCATGCCATCAGGTTGGAGGCTACTTAGATGGAATATGAGGTGTTGCTCCTTCATCCTGAGAGTGTCCTTATCCTGGCAAAAGAGGAGGCCATGGACCGACATGTTGGATTGGGATAGGAATTAAAATGGCTGGCCACGGGGAAGTTCCATTTTTGGTGGATGGAGAGAAGGTGTTCGACAAAGAGGTCCTGCAGTGTATGTCGGGCAGTGTATAGAGACTGCATCAGGAGCATCGGATACTCCTAACACTACCGCTCCACCTGACTTTACCCTTCCCTGCTGAGCCTCAGAGCCGGACACCGTACCACTGGGCCTAGTGGCCGCTGCTGACCCCCGATACGTCAACCCACCACCACCTCCCAGCAGCAACCAAAGGGGTACACTTGTTGCTGAGGGGAATGGCCATAAGGGAGCCCTGTACTAACTGCTTACTCCCCTTACTTCTCCTGGTGTCAGCCGTCTACTATCCGAGCCTGCCCTCTGGGCGTGACCATCTCAGTAAAATTCTTATCTATAAGGTTTTCATCCTCCCAGATGGCTGCAGTACATGAAGTTCCAGTTCTAGTTAACTTGCAGGTTGAGTTGGTAGAAAGGAAGGCCACTGCGATGTTAGTATTCGTTTTGAAGGGGCTAGAGTATACTGTAAAAGTAGGGATATAATGCTGAGGCTTCATAACATATTGGTCACACTGCTCTTGCAGTATAGTGAGCAGTTTTGGGCCCCAGTACTAAGATACGATGTGCTGTCATTGAAGAGAGTCCCGAGGAGGTTTATGAAAATGATCCTGAAATAAAAGGGTTAACATATAGATAGATAGATAGATAGATAGATAGATAGATAGATAGATAGATAGATAGATAGATAGATAGATAGATAGATAGCTAGATAGATAGATAGATAGATACTTTATTCATCCCCATGGGGAAATTCAACTTTTTTTTTCCAATGTCCCATACACTTGCTGTAGCAAAACTAATTACATACAATACTTAACTCAGTAAAAAAAGTAAAAAGTCATATTTGAAAGCTCTGGGCCCATACTCACTGGAGTTTAGGAAAATGAGGGTGGATCTTATTGAAAAGGGCTAGATAGAGTGGACATGCAGAGCATGTTTCCAATAGTGAGAGAGTCTATTATCTGGAGGGCTCGGACTCAGAATAGAAGAACGTCCCTTTAGAAAAGAGATGAGGAGGAATTCCTTTCTCCAAAGGGTAACCAAGTGGAGGCCAAGTCATTGGGTATATTTGAAGTGGAGGCTGATAGGTTCTTGATTAGTAAGGGCATCAAAGATTACAGGGAGAAGGCAGGAGAATGGGGATGACAGGGTAAAAAAAATGGCCATGAATAAATGACAGAACAGACTCGATGGGTCGAATGGCCTAATTCTGCTCCTATGTCTTACAGTCTCAAAGCTGGCCCTTTTGGCACTTAGGTTTCAATTCAGTACATTTTACAGTTTGAGCGCTGCCTGACTTGTCGAGAGATTGGTTTAAAACTGATGCCCGAGTTACGGATGAGTCTAAAATTAGAACAGAGATCCATCAGTCCCAAGAACTTCACATATATGCAGATTAACAGGAACATGACTTTCAGATTTGCATATGGCTCCCGGCCTAATGAAACACATCCATGTGACTTACGGAATGAAAAGCTTGAATCCCTTTTTTGTTGAAAGTTTCAAAACTCTTATCTTCGCAATGGATTGTGTAAAAGAAAAAAAATCATGTGCTGTGTAGAATTATAATGTGCATTGTGTCTCATGCAGAAGGATTTTTGATTTAAGTGTACATTTTTAGATACTTCTTGAGCAGAAAGGTTACTAAACCAAGTCTAAAGGTTCAGGTGATGAAAGTTTAAACAGTTAGTCTTCTCATCAGGGTGATCATTTTCAATGTGCAAAACCATTCAGGGATGAAGGGATACACGGAAACTCCATTAAATGTAACAATCTTGTAGTCACTTTAGTGATTAATGACTTTGACATCGCAGGTCAGGATTTACTGTAACCTCAATTTTAGTGAATTTTAAAATGTTACCGAGGTTAAATTGGACAACACATAAAACTAGGTCAAAGTTTGCCATTAACCATTAATCACAAAGCAGGCAGCACACTAGCTTAGCGCTCGCTGATTTGAGTAATTTTTGCTTCCAGTATGCATAATCATGGTGTTGATTGGCTGAGTTCATCAGCAGGAGGTCAAGAGTGGTTAGCTCTGACTGAAAAAAACCTTCCAACACTGAAATTCTGCCTCTCAAAATCCAATCCTGTGCCCGCGTCGTGAGAATTGGAAATGGATAAGACCAGCCAACAGGGCTCTTGTGATGTTGTGTAGACCAATCCCCTGTACAGTGGATACAATGGATTACAAGAACATTGATGAACTCCAACTTTGGACAATGGAGACAGGAGGCCATCAGTGACCTATGCTCCACTGGGAACTCAGCACCCAAGAAGAAGAAGATAAGATAAAACTTTATTTATCCCGAAGGAAAGTATTGTTGCAAGGTTGTTCAGTCAGAAATATATACTTTACAATGCAAAATATAAGCATCGAGGTATGAAAAAAATACAAAATGTGCATTAAAGAGTCATAATGCAAAATACAGAACACTGTAATTCTAAAAATTCAAATATATTTCATTTCCTACCACCATCTGTGAGGAGATGCATGTTCATCCCATGATCGCATGGGTTTCCTCTCGCATTTCAACGACTTGTGCTTTAGTAGGCTAATTGGTCAGATGGGAGTAATTGGATGGAATGGTCTTGTGGGCTGGAAGGGTCTGTTATTGTGTTGTGACTCCAAATAAAAAAATAAAGTGTTCAAAATACTCAGTAAAGAGTATTCTCCAGAGAAAGAAACAAAGTTAACACCTTGGCTCAATCACCCTGCTTCTCTCCCTCCAGACGCTGTCTGATTTCCAGAGCATTTCCTGAACTCCCTTTTACTGTGGTTAAAGCAGGCCTGGTGTTTTTACAGAGGAGGGGCACTATTATTGGAGCAAATACTGGCACAGAGCATAACTCCAAATAGAGAAACAGAGGCCAACACTGCATAGACTTCAAGGTTCACCAAAGCCCTGTAAAGCTAAAAACAGATTCTGAGGCTTTCACACATGAAAGGGGCCCACATCTGGTCTGCATGAGGCCTGGACCCTGTGATTTTCTTTCCCCATTACAGACCCAGAGAGGTTCATCCCATCCTCCCACTGTCATAACAGGAATACAGTTCTCCTTGTCCTTCCCAACCACCCTATGAACACATTATTCTCCATAATCTGTGCTATCTTCAAAAGCCAGACCTGCTGAGTTTGTTTAGCATTTTGTGTGCGTTGCTCAAATTTGTAATCCCTGAAATATATGATGTGAAGTTGGTTTGTTTAGATGAGCGGCTCAGTGCAAAGACATAAAAATTATTATAAATTACCAACATAACTAAATAGAGCTAAAAGAAAGGAATAATGAGGTAGTGTTGACGAGTTCATGGACAATTCAGAGATGTGATGGTAGAGGGGAAGAAGTTGTTTCTGAATCGTTGAATGTGGGCCTCCAGGCTTCTCCTCGATGGTAGTAATGAGAAGTGGGCATGTCCCAGATGGTGACAGTCATTCATGATGGAAGCCATCTTCTTGAGTCACTAGATCCTGAACATATCCTCAGTGGTAGGGAGGGCTGTGCCTGTAATGGAGCTTGCTGAGTCCATTATCCTCTGCAAAATCTTGTAATCCAGTGCACTAGCAACTGAAGGAAGATCATCAAATCGAACTCTGCACTGACCCTGGTGGAATGGATCATTTGCCACAGGCCTTCAGGCCTTTGATTAAAATTTGTCTTAATATTTGTGTCCTTATGTTTGCAGGTCTTGGATGATGGCAAAATTTGAGATTCATCATCACCAAGGAGGATGTTAGAAGGGCCTTCCTGAAGATAAATCTAAGGAAGGCTATGGGCCCAGATGGTGTCCCGGGACGGGTTCTCCGGGCCTGTGCAAGTGAGCTAGCTGGAGTGTTTGCTGACATCTTCAACTGCTCCCTGCTTCAGTCTAAGATCCCCTCGTGTTTTTAGAAGGCAACAATAATCCTGGTGCCGAAGAAGAGTAAGGTGGCATGCCTGAATGACTATCGACCTGTGACTCTGACATCAATTGCTATGAAGTGCTTCGACTGATTGGTTATGGCACACATCAACCAAAGCCTACTGGTCAACCTCGATGCTTTGCAATTCGCTTATCGGAACAACAGGTCAATGGCAGATGCCATCTCTCTGGCACTACATTCCTCCTTGGAACACCTGGAGAATAAAGATGCATATATAAGGCTCCTTTTCATCGACTACAGCTCTGCCTTTAATACCATCATTCTAAAAAAATAATTCCTAAGCTCCGGAACCTGGGCCTTAGCACTCAGATCTGCAGCTGGATCTTCGATTTCCTCACTGACAGGACCCAGGCTGTAAAAATAGTCGACAAGCTCTCCTCTACAATCACTCTGAGCACCGGTGCCCCACAAGGCTGTGTACTCAGCCCCCTGCTGTACTCACTGTACACCCATGATTGTGTAGCCAAGTTTCCATTGAATTCAATATGTAAGTTTGCTGATGACACAATTGTAGGCTGCTGAACGGATCCCGACCCTGATCTGGGCCGTACCTTCCGAATATCCGGACCTGTCTCTCGGTTTCTTTTTGTACTACCTTACTTTCCCTTTTCTATTTTTTATTATGATTTATAATTTAAATTTTTATTATATTTACCATCAATTTGTACTCCAGGAAGCGCGAAGCGCAGAATCAATTTTTGCTGTGATGATTGTATGCTCTAGTATCAATTCTTCGGCAACAATAAAGTAAAAATAATAAAATTCTCTGCACATGACATTGCAAGAAACGTTACTGGTACACAAAGTAAATCTGATTAGATGTTACAATAAAATTCTCTTGTACCTTACTTAAATTTTGCACATCTCATTAGGATTTTTTTTATCTTTTAAATTCTTTTACACTAGCAAGCCGGCATTTAATCTCCACTCGAATTCCTCCTGAATTTATTCCCCTCAATTTCAGCAGATACAGAAAGGGTCAACTACATTCATAAGCCTAGACTCACGTAATGGCCAAAAATGTAAAGATGGTAGATGTCTTTCCGCGAAGGACATTGATGAAGAATTGTGAATTTTTATGACAAGTGGATGCTTACTGACACTAGATCGTCATTACAGATTTATTTAATGAACTGAATTTAAATTCTTTAGCTGTCATTTTGAGCTGTAAGCTCATGTTCCTGATACTAGTGCATTAAATTAACTCTTGGAATGTGCTTGGAAATAAATCAGTGTTCCATCACCATTGTAAGATTATCATCATCCCTCGTCCAATGATTTCTACGCTCCAACCTTCTCGCTTTAGGCAATCACTCTATTTGTTTCTTAAGTATTTGTTTCAAAGTTCAAAGTAAATTTATTATCGAATTACATATCTGTCTCCATATAAACCCTGAGATTTATTTTCTTGTGGGCGTACTCAATAAATCCAATAACCATAACAGAATTGATAAAAGGCCACACCAACAGGGCAGACAACTAGTGTGCAAAAGATAACAAACTTTGGAAAGAAAGAAAGAAAGAAAGAAAGAAAGAAAGAAAAAGAAAGAAAGAAAGAAAGAAAGAAAGAAAGAAAGAAAGGAAGGAAGGAAGGAAGGAAGGAAGGAAGAAAGAAAGAAAGAAAGAAAGAAAGAAAGAAAGAAAGAAAGAAAGAAAGAAAGGAAGGAAGGAAGGAAGGAAGGAAGGAAGGAAGGAAGGAAGGAAGGAAGGAAGGAAGGAAGGAAGGAAGGAAGGAAGGAAGAAAGAAAGAAAGAAAGAAAGAAAGAAAGAAAGAAAGAAAGAAAGAAAGAATGAATATTGAGAATATGAGATGAAGAGTCCATAGGTTTTGGGAGCAGTTCAGTAAGGGGGCATGTGAAGTTGAGTGATATTATTCCCTTTGGTTCAAGAGCCTGATGGTTGAGAGATAATAAATGTTTCCAAACCTGGTGGTGTGAGTCCTGAGGCTCCTGTACTTTTTTCCTGATGGTAACAACGAGAAGAGAGCATGGCCTAGGTGGATGGGGGTCCTTGATGATCAATGCTGCTTTGCTGCAACTAAGCTCTGTGCAAGAGTGCTCAATGGTGGGGAAGGCTTTACACATGACTGGGCCATATTCACTACTTTTTGTAGGATTTTCCATTCAAGGGCATTAGTATCTTCATACCAGGCAGTGATGCGGCCAGTTTATATACACTCCATCACAAGTTTGTCAAAGTATTAGATGTCATTCTGTATCCTCACAAACTTCTAAGGAAGTAGAGGCTCTGCCGTGCTTTCTTTATAATTACACTTATGTGCTGAGCCGAGAATAGGTCCTCCAAAATGATAACTCTGAGGAATTTAAAGTTGCTGACCATCTCCACTTCTGATCTGCTGATGAGAACTGACTCATGGACTTCCAGTTTCCTCCTCCCTGGTGTTGCTGAAAAGGATGTTGTTGTTGTGGCACCATCCAGCCAGATTTTCAGTCTCCTTTCTATATGGCAATTAGTCACCACCTTTGTCAGTGGTGTCATCAGCAAACTTGAATATTGCATTGGAACTGTGCTCAGCCACACAGTCATAAGTATAAAGTGAGTAGAGCAAGAGGCAAGAATATTGTCTTGTGGTGCATCTGTGCTGATGGAGATTGTGGTGGAGATGTTGTTGCCAATCCAAACTGATTGGGGGTCTGCAGGTGAGGAAATCGAAGATCCAATTGCAAAAGGAGGTCTTGAAACTTATTGATTAGATTTGAGAGGATGATAATACTGAATGCTGAGCTGTAGTCGATAAAGAGCATCCTGAAGCATGCATCTTTGCTGTTCAGATGTTCCTTGCTGTCCAGATGTTCCAGGGTTGAGTGAAGAGCCAATGAAGTGGCATCTGCTGTGAACCTGTTGTGCTGGTAGCAAACTAGAGTGGATCCAAGTCACTTTTCAGGCAGGAATTGATATGTGTCATCATCAACCTCTAAAAACACTTCAGCGCTGTGAATGTTAATGCTTCTGGACGACAGTCATTAAGGCAGGTTATCACATTCTTCTTATGCACCAGTATAACCAAAGCCTGCTTGAAATAGGTGGCTATCTGCCTTCGTAAGTGTTGTTTCACCCACTTCCTGCATTTTGTGTATACCGCACCAGATTTTAATTCTTTAAAATATTGTCCTGTTTTTCTGTACCTCACGTTTCTCTGACAGAAATCATTTTGGGGATCATGTTTTTTAGATTTGTAGGGATGGTCTGGGGGCAGAGAGGGGAGGGGGTAAGGTTGGAGTTCAGAGTCAGGGATGTGGAGAGTTAGAGGTCAGGCCAGAGTCTTGGTCTCCACACTGCACTCTGCGATTGAAGACCAGCAATGATGTGGATGAAGGACATCCATAGGTGGATGTTGGGTAGGCAATTGCTATAGATGAAGACCAGTGAAGATGAGGGCTGGTTCCCACTGCCCCTGCCCACCCTCCCCCCCCCCAAGGCCAATGAGTTAACCTGCAGGATCAGCAGGATTGGAGGTTCTTGAGGGCAGGAGGCATGGGGGCCAGTGACCTCCCAGGCATGCAAGTTGGCGAGTTCAGGGTCCCGTCATCGGTAAGTCTGGACTTTGGGTTCCCATCAATGGTGAATCCTATGGAAGATCGAGAACACTGCGGCAGTCAGAGGCCCGATGTCTGCGAGTCCTCAAATCCACTGGAGCCTGAAGACCCGAAGACAGCCTACCCTGGGGTTGGAGGACTGTCTGTGTGTGGATGGGTGGGTGGGAGGGAGGAAGGGGGCTTGTTTTTCAGCTGTTGTTCTACTGAATATCGTGAGCCTGCTATGTTGCTGCTGGAACGTATGGAGACACTTGTGGGCTGTCCCCAGCACATGCTTGGATTGTGCTGGTTGTTAATGCATTTCTCTTTACGCTTCGATGTACATGTGATAAATAAAGGAATCTGAATCTGTGGGGGTACAGGAGTGATTTATGACTAGAGGTGGTCGGTTATCTAGAGTGATGCAGAACAACTCAGGAAAGATCATTATCACATATCCCTCTGAGCAAAATCTAATTTTGATTGAATAAAGCTTTACAAAAACAACATTAGAATCTATAGAGGTGAGGTGTAGAGGTTTTGCTGGCTGCTCGCTGTACAGAACCTGCTCTCTCCTTGGCATTACAGGGGAGAAGAAAAGGGCCGAAAGGACCATCACGGAGGCTGCTGAGCCTCAGATAGCTATGGAACAAGAATTGTGACCAATGGACCAATGCTGCTGGGGCTTGATCAACCCTGGCTGAATCTCCTGGGCGAGAGTATCTGATGTTGGAGGACCTGAAACACCCAGTGGCCAGGTTACATCACCGACGATGTGTCCCAGTGCATCCTAGGATGCATCCGGGAATTCCTACCCACTGTGAAAATTATAATAATAATATAATAAATAGAATTAAGCCACTTGGGAAACCTCAGCCAGCATTAAATATATTTTTAAAAAGCATTTGTAGAGATAGCAAGGCTTTTCTGCTTGTTGAGAAACACACGATAGTACTTAAACAAATGTTCCTTGTATAAACTTGATGTATTCGGTAACCAGTGATACAAAATACATGCACCCTTCAAGCAAGTCGATGCTCCAGGGTATCTAGGTTATTGTGACGTGAGTGCTAAAAGCTAAAAAGTACCAGAATCCCTGATGCACTTCGCTCATTCATTCATTATGATACACAGGAGGTTTGTGCTGTCATAGCCAAAATGCCAAATTAATTATTTATTCTTTATATTAATAAATATAAAGATACATAATATATAATTATATATAATATCAATTATATTAATAAATTATTAATTCATTTATTCTTGTTACAGGTTGATATGTGCCTGCATTTAAATAACAAGACAGAAGGGTTCAAACCCTTAAGAGAGCCGAGCTATTCCAGGGATGCGTTTGATACCTCATGGCAGTGCAGTTAAGTGATTGGACCTGCATGGTAGCGTAGTGGTTCGCACAAAGCTTTACAGTACAGGCGACCCGGGTTCAATTCCCGCTGCTGCCTATAAGGAGTATAATCTCTCCAATGAATGCATGGGTGCTCTAGTTTCCTCCTACAGTCCAAATACAGTTTCTACGTACCCAGTTAGTAGGTTAATTGGTCATTGTGAATTGTCCCATGATTAGGCAAGGGTCAGATCAGCGGGGGCGGTGGGGAGGTTACTGGGCCTATTCTATGCTGAATCTCAATATATAAATAAATAATCCAGAGGCTGGACTAACAACCCAAATTCAATGCCATGTGTAGTCTGGAATTTAAGAAAATGTTGTCATTAATTTTGACATCCACAGACCTGCTGTTAGAAGCTTATAATGGTCTATCGGTGAGATGTTCTGATGCCTGCCTGGTCCTGCTGACACGTGGCCCCAGACACAATAAATTTCAAGGTTCAAGATCCAGATATATTTATCACGTGTTCATCGAAGCACACAGTGAAATGAATTGTTTGTATTAACGCGCAACGCACCCGAGGATGTGCTGGGGACAGCCCGTAGGTATCGCCACATGTTCTGGCATCAACGTACCGTGCCCACTGTGCTTGACAGAACAACACAGAATGTAACAACAGCAGAGCAAGCAGCCTTCCTCCCTCCCTCCCACGCATGTGCACAACCCTCTAACCCAAGGCATGCCATCTCGTCGGACTTGGACGTGCAGACGTTGGGCGTTTGACTACCCCAGCGGACTTGCCGAGATTCACTCTTAAATGGCTTAACAGACCACTCACTTCAGGAGCATTTAGTGTCCGGGAGCAATAGGGTCACAGAGTCATAGAATCATACAACACAGCCCAGCACATCCACGCTGACTTCTATGCCCACCAACACTAATGCCAATTTCTCTCATTATGCTTCTACGTTTTGCCTATTTAAGTGTCTGTTTAAATGCATTCTACCTGATTCCATCTCCTCCCCTGGCAGCACATTTCAGATAATCAACCGTCGTCATCATCATTATGTGCTGGGTCATATGACGTGGGCAATGACCAAGTTTATTCCAGGAAACTTTTTCTACAGAAGTGGTTTGGCACTGACTTCTTCCGGGCCGTGTCTTTACAAGTCGGGTGACCCCAGCCATTGTCAATGCTCTTCAGAGATTGTCTGCCTGGCATCAATGGTCTCATAACCAGGACTTGTGATATGAACCAGCTGCTCATACGACCATCCACCACCGGCTCCCATGACTTCATGCGACCCTGATCAGGGGGCGAAGCAGGTGCTACACCTTGCCCAAGGGTGACCTGCAGTCCAGCAGAGGGAAGGAGCGCCTTACACCTCCTTTGGTGGAGACACACCTCCACACTGCCGCCCAACAGATATCAACCACTCTGTAAAAATAAACTTACCCCTCAGATCCTCACTATCCACACCACAAATTTTTGTCAGATCTGCAAACTGAATTAATCATATCCTAAGTGTTGACCTTGCCGTTAACCACCAGGTCATGAGAACCAAATTAGCAACCAAAATGATGTGAAAAACGTGAGCATTCTTGAACATCTGTCGGGCAGTTGTCTACTTTTCATATTGGACCACGTTAATCCCTTGTCTGAAATCACCAAGTTGACAACTGGCACACTCCTCAAAAGTGTGTTTGCAAAGCTCCCGTGTGCTTTGTCAGTCTTGAACGACTCAGTTACCCCAGGCTTCCGGATTCCATTCCCAGGGACGTACACTGAGAAGCCCATCAACAGCTGTTGGAAGATGACAGCCTAGTGAAAGATGCCGTCTGCTTTGCCCGAGATTTTCTGAGCAGCATGAGCTGTCCTCAACCACGAGGCACAGACTGACACTTTCCAAGTTCCAGGACTAATTGCTGGGGGATGCATAAAAGCTTAATGCAGCTGTTGCACAATTGGAATAAAAACAGTTTGGGGCTCTCTTACCAGTGAAATATTTCTGAGATACCAGAATGCCTTGAAACATATACTGTATGTGTTGGAAATTCTCCATATAATATAGATGTAAATTCACCTGTCTAAAGCAGATGGGTGGAACACCGAGTATTCAATTCATAAACACAAAAGATTCAGCAAATACTGAACACAAACAAAATGCTGGAGAGGCACAGCAGGTCAAGCAACATCTATAGAGAGGAATAAAGACCTGACCTTTCAGGCCAAGACCCTTCAATAGACAGTATCAGATTGATCTCCGTGCTTATGGACTTTGATATTTTCATTCTGTTGTACGTGAATATATAGTAATATATCAAAAACACAAGAAAATCTGCAGATGTTAGAAATCCAGAGTAACACACACACACACACACACACACACACACACACACACACACACACACACACACACACACACACACACACACACACACACACACACACACACACACACACACACACACACACACACACACACACACACACACACACACACACAATGCTGGAGGAACTCAGCAGGCCAGGCAGCAACCATGCAAATGTGTAGACAGTTGACGTTTCATGCCGAGACCCTTCACCAGTTCTAATGAAGGGTTTCAGCCTGAAACATTGACTGTTTATTCTTTCCTTGCCTGGTCTTGCTGAGTTCCTCCAACATATTGTGTGTGTTGCTACAGTAAGATAGATTTGGGAGATGACCAACAACTGCAATATATTATTGAAAGGAGTATTTCAATCTTTTGCTTTGCATTAACCTAAATACATTAAATCCTTTGGATGACACAGGAAATGTATAAATGAATTTAGCTCATGATAAACACTGAATGGATTATTATTGTATGATGTATATCTGGCCAATTCATGTATGAAGAAGATTAATATTCGTACATTTCTTGTGATGCATTTTTAGGTCAGAAAATCTTGCGTAAAATTGTTAATATTCTATTGGATTTCATCATTGTCGAGGGCACCAAATTATGAAACAGCAAAAAGAAAATATTAGCAGATCTTAAAAAGCTAATAATTCATGGCACATTCTTATAAGAGATGGTGCTTTCAGTGTTAGTGTCCATAAATATCAGTCTGAAATGATGACGTAAATGGAGAGGCTGTTTATCAGATCTTAGGGACACACAGTCAGACAGTGTGGTGGAAATTGAGCAGATATTTTCCTGTCCATAACACTAAGGCAGAAAATTTTACCTCCCAATTAATTGCTGACAATTTATTTCACAACCTGGACGAGCATAAAGAAAGCCAACAAGTTAGCCTATAGGATGAACAGAATGGAAAGTAAATTGACATTTAATATAAGTGATATACAGGAGCCGGAAAGGCTACAGAGCAGATTCACAAGGAGGAAACCAGAAACATTCGGCAAAACAGATCAGGAAAGTACAAACAGAAGGGTATCTTTCCTTGACATAAGAAAGTGCCGAGAGGTCTTTAAAATGAGACAAGGTTTTGATGGAGCGGATATAAAGCAAGGGCTTCTCCTTATGGAGGCGAATCAACAAGCCATCATTGTAAGGCAGTCATTAAAAAAAAAGCTCAGTGGGGAATTCAGAAGAAACTTATCCACCTAATGAAGAGAATATGGAACTCACACCATAGGGAGTGCTTGAAGTTGATAGCACTGACATATGTAAAGAGCAGAGGTTGAAAAGCTATAGGAGGGAGAAGGGAATTGAGGTTTCTACTGATATATTTCTATAAAGAAATGTTGGGAAATGCTGAAATGGAGCATAAATGCCAGGATGAACTGAATAGCCTCTTACTGCCCCATTTATCCCATTTATGTGTGTGTATATATATAGTGATCAGAAGTCCGGGTCCACTGGTGTAAACAAGCATCACAAACTGGGGTCCTCCTTGGTTGCAGTGGACGACCATGACATATTCTGAGCCTCGTCAAGCCCCTTCGCTCTCCACGAAGCGTTGCAGTGCCACCTTCCTGGCCGTTGGATCTCTCTGCAAATCTCATCGGCCCAGTCCGCCACAGCTGACTTCGCATGCTGGGACGGGCATGCCCCTTAACGGGGTATGAGACGACCAACTACCCTCACCTGGTTTAGCCCACCTGTCGAAGCAGTGTAACGGGGTGCAGCCACTGTTGCATGCAAACGGCTACTTGGAGCCACAGGTGAGAGCTGAGTGTCCAGTGCAAACTAAAGGTGAGTGAGCTGCCCCAGAATGGGCAGGTCAAGCCCCTTTACCAGATGTGTTACCCCTCCCTGGACACCCCATACATATATATTTAAAATAAGTTACTGAATATCAATGTTTTCTTTTGACTCCTAGCAATGATTCTTAGAAACATAGAAAACCTACAGTACAGTACAGGCCCTTCGGCCCTCAAAGTTATGCTGAACATGTCTCTGCCTTAGAAATTACTAGGCTTACCTATAGCCCTCTATTTTACTAAGCTCCATGTACCTATCCGAAAGTCTCTTGAAAGACCCTACCGTATCTGCCTCCACCACCGTTGCCGGCAGCCCATTCCACACACTCACCACTCTCTGAGTAAAAAACCGACCCCTGACATCTCCTCTGTACCTACTCCCCAGCACCTTAAACCTGTGTCCTCTTGTGGCAACCATTTCAGCTCTGGGAAAAACCCTCTGACTATCCACATGATCAATGCCTCTCATCATCTTGTACATCTCTATCAGGTCACCTGTCATCCTCCGTTGCTCCAAGGAGAAAAGGCCGAGTTCACTCAACCTATTCTCATAAGGCATGCTCCCCAATCCAGGCAACATCCTTGTAAATCTCATCTGCACCCTTTCTATGTCCTCCACATCCTTCCTATAGTGAGGCGACCAGAACTGAGCACAGTACTCCAAGTGGGGTCTGACCAGGGTCCTATATAGCTGCAACGTTACCTCTCAGCTCCTAAATTCAATTCCACAATTGATGAAGACCAATACGCCATACGCCTTCTTAACCACAGAGTCAACCCGCGCAGCTGCTTTGAGCATCGTATAGCCTCAGATCCCAAGATCTCTCTGATCCTTCACAATGCCAAGAGTCTTACCATTAATACTATATTCTGCCATCATATTTGACCTACCAAAATGAACCACTTCACGCTTAAAGTATCTGGGTTGAACTCCATCTGCCACTTCTCAGCCCAGTTTTGCATCTTATCAATGTCCCACTGTAACCTCTGACAGCCCTCCACACTATCCACAACACCTCCAACCTTTGTGTCATTAGCAAACTTACTAACCCATCCGTCCACTTCCTCAACCAGGTCATCACGAAGAGTAAGAGTCCCCAGAACAGATCCCTGAGGCACCCCACTGGTGACCGACCTCCATGTAGAATATGACCCAAATACAACCACTCTTTGCCTTCTGTGGGCAAGCCAGTTCTGGATCCACAAAGCAATGTCCCCTTCGATCCCATGCCTCCTTACTTTCTCAATAAGAATTGCATGGGGTACCTTATCAAATGCCTTGCTGAAATCCATATACACTACATCTACTGCTCTTCCTTCATCAATGTGTTTACTCACATCCTCAAAAAATTCAATCAGGCTCATAAGGCACGACCTGCCTGTGACAAAGCCACGCTGACTATTCCGAATCATATTATACCTCTCCAAATGTTCATAAATCCTGCCTCTCAGGATCTTCTCCATCAACTTACCAACCACTGAAGTAAAACGCACTGGTTTATAATTTCCTGGGCTATCTCTACTCCCTTTCTTGAATAAAGGAACAACATCCTCAACCCACCAATCCTCCGGAACCTCTCCTGTCCCCATTGATGATGCAAAGATCATCACCAGAGGCTCAGCAATCTCCTCCCTCACCTCCCACTGTAGCCTGGGGTACATCTCATCCAGTCCCAGCAACTTATCCAACTTGATGCTTTCCAAAAGCTCCAGCACATCCTCTTTCTTAATATCTACATGCTCAATCCCTTAATAATCTTATATGGTTCAATCAAATCCCCTTTCATCCTTCTAAATTCCAGTGTATACAAACCCAGTCGCTCCAATCTTTCAAGATTTGACAGTCCTGCCATCCCAGGAATTAACCTTGTGAACCCACACTGCACTTCCTCAATAGCAAGAATATCCTTCCTCAAATTTGGAGACCAAAAACTGAACACAATACTCCAGGTGTGGTCGCACTAGGGCCCTGTACAACTGCAGAAGGACCTCTATACTCAACTCCCCTTGTTATGAAGGCCAACATGCCATTAGCTTTCTTCACTGCCTGCTGTACCTGCATACTTACTTTCAGTGACTGATGTACAAGAACACCTAGACCTCATTGTATTTCCCCTTTTCCTAACTTGACACCACTCAGATAGTAATCTGCCTTCCTGTTCTTGCCACCAAAGTGGATAACCTCACATTTATCCACATTAAACTGCATCTGTCATGCATCTGCCCACTCACGCAACCTGTCCAAGTCACCCTGCATTCTCCTAACATCCGCCTTTTATTTCACACTGCCACCCAGCTTTGTGTCATCTGCAAATTTGCTAATGTTACTTTTAATCCCTTCATCTAAATCATTAATGTATATTGTAAATAGCTGCGGTCCCAGCACTGAGCCTTGCGGTACCCCACTAGTCACTGCCTGCCATTCTGAAAGGGACCCGTTAATCCCTACTCTTTGTTTCCTGTCTGCCAACCAATTTTCTATCCATGTTAGTACCCTACCCCCAATACCATGTGCTCTAATTTTGCCCACTAATCTCCTATGTGGGACCTTATCAAAGGCTTTCTGAAAGTCCAGGTACACTACATCCACTGGCTCTCCCTTGTCCATTTTCATAGTTACATCCTCAAAAAATTCCAGAAGATTAGTCAAGCATGATTTCCCCTTCGTAAATCCATGCTGACTCTGACCGATCCTGTTACTGCTATCCAAATGTGCCTCTATTTCATCTTTTATGATTGACTTCAGCATCTTCCCCACCACTGATGTCAGGCTAACTGGTCTATAATTCCCTATTTTCTCTCTCCTTCCTTTCTTAAAAAGTGGGATAATATTAGCTACCCTCCAATCCTCAGGAACTGATCCTGAATCGACAGAACATTGGAAAATGATTACCAATGCCTTGGTAATTCTTGATGTAGAATGCCTTGGGGTTTTCCTTAATCCTGCCCGCCAAGGCCTTCTCATGGCCCCTTCTGGCTCTCCTAATTTCCTTCTTAAGCTCCTTCCTGTTAGCCTCATAATCTTCTAGATCTCTAACATTACCTAGCTCTCTAAACCTTTTGTAAGCTTTTCTTTTCTTCTTGACTTATTCCCTGAACATTTGCCGCATTTCTTCCGTACTTTTCCCTGAGACATCTGTTTCCAATTTAAGCTTCCAATTTCCTGCCTGATAGCCCCATAATTCCCCTTACTCCAATTAAACACTTTTCTAACTTATCTGTTCCTATCTCTCCAATGCTGTTGTAAAGGAAATAAAATTATGATCACTATCTCCAAAATGCTCTCCCACTGAGAGATCGAAAACCTAACCAGGTTCATTTCCCAATACCAAATCAAGTACAGCCTCTCCTCTTGTAGGCTTATCTACAGATTGTGTCAAGAAACCTTCCTGAACACACCTAACAAACTCCACCCTAACTAAATCCCTTTCTCTAGGGAGATGCCAATCGATATTTGGGAAATTAATATCTCCCATCACGACAACTCCACTATTATTACACCTTTACAGGATCTGTTTTCCCATCTGCTCCTCGATATTCCTGTTACTATTGGGCGGCCTATAAAAAACATCCAGTAAAGTTATTGACCCCTTCCTGTTCCTAAACTCCACCCACAGAGACTCTGTAGACAATGGCGTCCACCTTTTCTGCAGCCGTGACACTATCTCTGATCAACAGTGCCATGCCCCCACCTCTTTTGCCTTCCTCCCTGTCCTTTCCGAAACATCTAAAACCCAGCACTTGAAGTAACCAATCCTGTCCCTGAGCCATCCAAGTCTCTGTAATGGCCGCCACATCATATCTCCAAGTACTGATCCACGCTCTAAGCTCATTGACTTTATTCACAACACTCCTTGCGTTAAAATAGGCACATCTCAAACCTTCGGTCTGAGTGCATCCCTTTTCTATCATCTGCCTATCCTTCCTCACACACTGTCTCCTAGCTTTCCTCTTCCCCAGTCTCTTCAGTTTGGTTCCCACCCCACAATAATTCTAGTTTAAACTCTCCCCAGTAGCCTTAGCAAACCTCCCCGCCAGGATATTGGTCCCCCTGGGATTCAAGTGCAACCTGTCCTTTTTGTATAGGTCACACCTGCCCCAAAAGAGGCCCCAGAGATCCAGAAATCTGAATCCATGCCCCCTGCTCCAAACCCTCAACCACGCATTTAATTTCCACCTCACCCTATTTTTATTCTCACTGTCACATGGCACAGGCAGTAATCCAGAGATTACTACCTTTACAGTCCTGCTTCTCAACTTCCTTCCTAACTCCCCGTAGTCTTTTCTCAGGACCTCTTCCCTTTTCCTACCTACGTCATTGGTACCAATATGTACCACGACCTCTGGCTGTTCTCCCTCCCACTGCAGGATATCTTGGATGCGATCTGAAACATCCCGGACCCTGGCACCAGGGAGGCTAACTACCATCCGAGGTTCTTTCCTGCGTCCACAGAATCGCCTGAATGGCCAGAATCTTGTTCATTTATAGGCCTGATATTTTCCATTTCAATATCTTACTGACTTTTCAAAATAATCCTCAGGACATTTCTCTAGTTCATACAGGATTGCAAATAGTATGCTAATTAGATTTACCCAATGCAAATTTAATGGTTTATGCATATTTGATTACATTCCTTTTCTATTGACAAATGGTTTGAGGCATTGGATGAAAGCTAACAAACTAGAAACAAAGCAAGAAGGAACGGTGCAACAAAAAATCGAGAAGTATTTTAAAAAGAAGCAAATCTTGTAGAAATAAAGTATTAGTGCGTGTCCCTGCCCTTCAAATCAGTCCCTAAACAAAGCAACAGAACAGCTGATGATGACATCCAATAAGATGTCTTTTTTAACTTCATGAATAATCTTTCAGAATTATGATGAAGTATTAAAACAAGTGAATTTCGGTTTTTCCCCTTTTCTTGTGTGAACATAGCACAGGGCAGGCCATTTGGCCCACAATGCAGTGCCATTTTTTTAAACTACAGCAAGGTCAATCTAATCCTTCCTTCCCACGTGGGCTTCCACTTTTCTTTCATCCATGTGTCCATCTTAAATGTCCCTAAAGTACCTGCCTCTAGCACCACCCCCAGGAGTGGATTATATGCACTTGCCACTCTCTGTGTAAAAATCATACCTCTATACTTTCCTCCAATCACCTTAAAATGATGTTGTCTCATAATAGCTATAGCTACCTTAGGAAAAAAATCACTGGCTGTCCACCCTATCTATGTTTCATATTATCTTATACACCTCCATCAAGTCGGCACTCATCCTCCTTCACTCCAAAGAGAAAAGCACTAGCTCACCCAACTTTTCCTCATATGACATGCTCTCTCATTCAGGCAACACCCTAGCAGGTCTCCTCCACAAATTCTCTAAAGCTTCTACGTCAGGGATTCCTGACCGTTTTTATGCCATGGACCCCGCCCATTAACCGAGGGGTCAGTGGACCCCAGGTTGGGAGCGCCTGTTCTACCTCCTTGCTGTAGAATGAGGTGACCAGAACTCAACATAATACTCCAAGCGTAGTCTAACCAGAGGTGCAGCATTACCACATGGTTCTTCAAAAGTTCAAAGTTAATTTATTATCAAATTTATTTATGTCACCATATATAATCAAGAGGTTCATACTTTATGGATGTACTCAATAATCAAATAACCATGATAGAATCAATGAAAGACCATCCCAACAAGGTGGACAACCAGTGTTCAAAAGGCAACAAATACAGAAAGAAAGGAAAAAATCAATAATAATACTATAAATAATACCTATATTAACATATTCTTTTTGCATAATACCTTAGTCTGAAACTGATCTGGAAAACATACCAAGAGAAATTAGAACTGAAATGACAAATTTCAGAAAACATTATTTGAATGTGCTTAGATTAACACTACCTAGGACAGAAGGCGGAAGAGGAATAACAGACATAAAAAATCTACACAACAGTTAGATAAAACTTCTAAGGATATACTTTCATCAGTGAAAACAGGAATCAACACTCTATGCAAGCAGATGTATTTCCGATAAGAAGTATACACCACTAAACTCTAGTGAGACCACAATATTATCACTATTGAAGAAAAAAGTTAACAAATGAAACACTATATCCTTCCTTGGAAGACATCTCCATGATCTGAGTGGACTAGATGTTGTACACCGAGCTCAAAGGGGGAGACATCTCCCCAGAAACAGGCTTCTTGTGGCAATACAGGAAACACAAAAAATAATCAAAAATACACAATGAAAGACAAACAAATTCAAGATGCTAAATATAGAAAATGTGGAAAAAGGCCAGAAGCAATCCAACACATTACAGGATCCTGTAGCAGTTTAACTCAATCTGATTACTTACACAGGCACAATCAAGTGGCAAACATCATTCACCAAAATCTTGCTTTAAAATGCAAACTCATAAATGAAATCACACCTTACTATAAGCCTGATCCAGCTATAGAGTGAGAATACCACAAATTATATTACAACCAATCAGTTATTACAGACAGGACAATCCATAATAACTGTACAGATATAATAATACTTGATAAACAAGCAAGAACAAATTATTTAATAGATACAGCCGTTCCGAATACACATAACTTACAAATCATGAAGTGAAAAACACCAGAAACATGCTGAATAAAAATGGAAATAGAAAGACTATGGAACATGAACAGGGTATACATTGTCCCGATAGTAATATCTATAACTGGTATCATTCCAAAGGCACAACACAAAATATTAAACAATTAGGGCTACACAGCAATATCTATGAAAATCTTCAGAAAGCCACGATACTAAATAGTCTGAAAATGCCTAGCAATTGACAAATGTGCGTGCTTAACTATGCCAGTAACTCAGATTTTACCAGCTTGAGCGGAGAAAAAAGTTTTAACATTTTTATTATAATAATAAAGATAAGCAATGAGTATCGAGAACACGAGATGTGGAGTTTTTGAAAGTGACTCCACATGTCCTGGGAGCAGTTGGGTAATAGGGCAAGTGAAGCTGAGTAAAGTTATCCCCTTTGGTTCAAGAGTCTGATAGTTCAGGGGTAATAACTCTTCCTGAACTTGGTGCTGTGAGTCCTGAGGCTCCTCTACCTTTATTCCTGATGGCAGCAGTATGAAGAGAGCATGTCCTAAGTGGTGGGGGTTCCTATGAAAACGCTCCATGTAGATGTGCTCAATGGCGGGGAGGGCTTCACCTGTGATGGACTGGGCCGTACCGACTATTGTTTGCAGGGTTTTCCATTGGTGTTTTGGTGTTTGGTGTTTCCATATCAGACAGTGATGTATCCAGTCAATATACTCATCACAACACATCTATAGAAGTTTGTCAAAGTTTTAGATGACACGTCGAATCTTCACAAACTTCTAAGGAAGTAGAGGCACTGCCATGCTTTCTTCATAATTGCATATGTGCCAGGCCCAGAACAGGTCCTCTGAAGCAATATCACCAAGGAATTTAAAGTTGTTGACCCTCTCCACCGCTGATCCCCGATGAGGACTGGCACATGGACCTCTGACTCCCTCCTCCTGAAGTCAATAATCAACCCCTTGGGCTTTCTGACATTGAGTAAGAGGTTATTGCAGCGCCTTTGTCCTCTGCTTATTTAAAAACAACTTCTTTTGTGTATGTTTTTCCCTTCTTGGGAATTCCTGAAGAAGAAATACTGAGAAAACGAAATACTCACAGCTAAATATTATTTCACTGCAGGTACCATTCTCCTCTGCAGTTGCTCTGTTGCGTCATTTAGTACATACTTGATAATGTTTAATGCATGTCATAAAATTAGAATATAAAATGATAATTAATGATTATTCAACCAAATGCAATTTAACATCATCAATAAACAGCTTCCATCCAGCTATAAAAAAACTCCACAAAGAAAATAACCAGCCCAGGCTATTAAGACAAAAATCATGGAGATTAATATATTACCATCTTAAAAAATACTAAATAAAAACAACTGAAAGAGCACTAATTGAAAGTGTAATCACTGGTCATTAATTTCCTTGGTGCCTTATTTCCATTAGATTTTATGTGGATGAATGTGTAATAAAATGCTTTAAGTACTGTGCAGCCTGAGCTGTTCTAAAATTTAAGTGTATGCTCAGATACAGTGCCTTTCAGAGAGTTTATCTCCCCTGCGGCAAGCACAAAATGAACTGAAGTGAGAATGCAAAGAAAATTCAAGGGAGCGCGTGTGGGAGGCTGATGGGTGGCCTTATACGGGTGTAAGAGTCATGAAGGGCATAAATAGCGTGATGGTAGACAGCCTTTTTTCCTGGGACAAGGAATGAAAAATGAGTGGGCACAGGCTTAAGGTAAGAAGGTAACTTTGAAAAGGGTAACTGATGGGTAACTTCATGCAGGAAGAAATGCATATGTAGAATGAGCACACAGAAAAAGATGCTGAGGCAGGTGTAATAATGACATTTTAAATATTTTTGGATATCTACGTATGTGGAGAGGAAAGTTTTAGAGGGAAATGTACCAAATACAGGCTTGGGCAGACACCTTGGTCAGCATGGATGAGTTGGTTTTTTTTCACCCTTTCCACAAAGTTTGTCCTCTCCTGCAAACTGGGTCTCACTCAGGGCTGCAATAACGATGCTATATCAGGCTAACTCTCTCCCTACTAGAGCAGTTCTTCTCTGAGGTCTTCATCATCAACTCTCTCCAACAATGTGAGCATATTCCACACACCAAGGGTGAGAGAAATAGTCCTTAATTTTCTCCTTGATGTATTTTGACCACTGTGTTAGGGACCCTCCAGCCGTGGTAAACTGGCCAGGGTATATAATGGGGTTAGACAGGCCACATTAGATGGAAGGTCAAGGGGAGGTCATAAGTATACAGAGGGGTAAAGGGAGGTCAGAAAGTCAGAGATGGGAGGACATGATCATTTGGAGTTTGAAAACACCAGGCCAAAACATAAAATTGTGTGGTGCAGAAGTGGGGGGAGGATAGCAGCACTTGCCTCCTCAGAGCCTGCGAGAGGCTAGTGCAGAAATTGCGGGGGCCCTAACAATGATATTTAAAATGTTTTTAGACACCGGTGGGGTGCCAGAGGATTGGAGGATAGCTAATATTTAACAAAAGCTCTAAGAATAAACCAGGAAATTATCGGCCAGTGAGCCTGACATCAGTAGTGGGGAAGTTATTGGAAAGTATTCTAAGGGACCGGATATATGAGTATCTGGAGAGACAGGGAATGATCAGGGTAGTCAGTATGGCTTTATGCATGGTAGGTTGTGTCTAACCAATCTTATAGAGTTTTTTAAGGAAGTTACCAGGGAAGTTGATGGAGGCAAGGCAGTGGATGTTGTCTACATGAACTTCAGCAAGGCTCTGCATAGGAGGTTGGTCAAGAAAATTCAGTTGCTTGGCATGCAAGATGAGGTCGTAAACTAGATTAGACATTGGTTTTGCAGAGAAGCCAGAGAGTGATAGTAAATGTTTGCCTCTCTGACTGAAGACTTACGCCTAGAGGAATGTCGCGGGGATCGGTGCTGGGTCCGTTCTTGTTTGTCATCTACATCAATGATCTAGATGATAATGTGGGTAACTGGATCAGCAGATGACGCCTGGATTGAGATTGTAGTGGACAGCGAGGAAGACTATCAAAGGCTGCAGTGGGATCTGGACCAGCTGGAAAAATGGGCTGTAAAATGGCGGATGAAGTTTATTGTGGACAATTGGGAGGTGTTGCACTTTGGGAGGACCAGCCAGGGTAGGATTTACGAGGTGAGCTGCTGGCCATTGAGGGGAGCAGTAGAACAAAGGGATCTGGGAATACAGATCCATAATTCTTTGATAGTAGCGTCACAGGTGAATAGGGTCATAAAGAGAGCTTTTAGCACATTGGCCTTCATAAATCAATGTATTAAGTGCAGGAGATTGGATGTTTTGTTGAAGATGTATAAGACATTGGCGAGACCTAGCTTGGAGTATTGTGGTCAGTTTTGGTCACCTACCTGCAAGAAAGATGTAAGTAGGATTGAAAAAGTACAGAGAAAATTTACAAGGATATTGCCAGGACTGGAAGACCTGAGTGAAAAGGAAAATTGAATAGGTTAGAACTTCATTACCTAGAACCTAAAAGATTGAGGAGAAATTTGATAGATGTACACAAAATTATGAGGGGTATTGATAGGGTAAATGCAAGTAGGATTATTCCACTGAAGAGGGGTGAGACTACAAAGAGGTCATGGGTTAAAGGTTAAGGGTAAAAGGTGAACTGTTTAAGGAGAACGAGGAGAAACCTCTTCACTCAGAGGGTAATGAGAGTGTGGATCGGGCTGCCTGCACTAGTGGTGGATACAATTTCGACTTCAACGCTTAAGAGAAGCTTGGATAAGTACATGGATGGTGCAGGTATGAAGGGCTATCGTCTGGATGCAGGTTGATACAACTAGGCAGTTCAAATGGTTTGTCAGGGCCTGTTGCTGTGCTGTAGTTTTTTATGACTCTAGATCGCTGTGAGAAACTTAGATTAAGCAGACTAAGCCCATGCTCCCTTGATTTTAGAAGAATGAGAGGAGATCTCATTGAAAGGTACAAAATCCTTGAAAGAATTGACAGTTCTAGTGAGAATTTTATGCTTTGCCTGTTTGGTGTGTCCAGAATCAGGTGTCAAAGAAATCAAAATAAATGGTTGGCCATTCACCACAGAAATGACATTTCTTCATGCAATGATTAATCTATGGGGTTTACTCTTGACAAAAGAAAGATGGCACTGAGCTCAGGCATTTTCTTTAGTCAGTTCAGAGTGTGTAAGTTTTTAGATATTAAAGCAATGATGGGAATTGGAAATAGTACAAGTGGCCTGGTGGTACGAGATCAGCCAGGGTCTTGTTAACTGGAAGAACAATCATGAGATGCTGAATGGTGCACTCTTGCTTCTATGTCCGATGTTGTTATGTTCTTTATAACGGAAGGAAAATTAATCTAAGCAAACTATTCTATTTCAGATTCAAGGCAAATTTACTTGTCATTGTTAGTGCATGAGATAATGTACTAACAAATGAAGACAGCAGCACTGAGATGTTATCAACAGTTACTTTGCAGCCAGCTATTCCCTATTTGTCCAAATACAAGGATTAAGAGGGACACCAGAACAAAATGCCCTCCATTTGGCTTTGAGTTGATGCATTTTATAGTACACCATAGTTTTTCTTCCTTTGTTTTCCCCTCTATCAATTAAGTGTAGCACATTTTAGTGCTATTGATTGTGTGTCCTACACATTTACACTGAATGCTTCAGGTGCTCAGAGGCTGTGATGTGTGAAGTGCCTGTGAATGACGATAGCCAACCTTGAAAATTGAAATGAATTACAAGCCTGAGGAGCAAAATTTAGTGACAGTAAGTAAATAGATTTTGATCTAACTCTTGTTACACATGTTGTTGTGAATAAGGTTGATAATGAGAAGATTTGTTTCCTTAACTTTGAACATCAGGATCACAAGGGGTTTGATGCTAATAATCCTTTACCTAATGTTAACCGTTACTTTAATAAAAACAATAGTTACAGCCATTTTCCATTTACTATTTCTGAACAATCATATTAAAAGTACAGTCATATATAAATAGTAGCTATTGACATGCAGCTTTGTAGCTACAGTTTTATATTTGCCTTTACAATAGGTATTCATAGAAACATAGAAAATAGGTGCAGGAGTAGGCCATTCGGCCCTTTGAGCCTGCACTGCCATTCAGTATGATCATGGCTAATCATCCAACTCAGAACCCTGTACCTGCTTTCTCTCCATACCCCCTAATCCCTTTAACCACAAGGGCGACATCTAACTTCCTCTTAAATATAGCCTTGAAACCAAATGATATACCTACTCAATATTTCTTATTGAAAATTCTGTCACTCCTTGTAATGCAGAGGTATTACTTTTGGAGCTAAGTAAGGCAGATCATTTCATAGAGCAAACACGAGGAAATCTGCAGATGCTGGAAATTCAAACAACAACACACACAAAATGCTGGTAGAACACAGCAGGCCAGGCAGCATCTATAGGGAGAAGCGCTGTCGATTTCATAATCTGAATGATGACTTGGTAGTTACATGTACAGATATTGAAATTTTTTTTTTGTTTAATAGTATCTTGGAGCTCAGTGCTAATGCAATGTTGTCTGAGTGGGAAGCTGAACGTGCATGATTGTCATTGCTACAGTCTCCGTCCATGCATCTCCTGATCTCATTTGATATTTAATAGTTTATAAATACCAACTCCTGCTACTCATTGCCTTAGTCAATCACTAACTCGTTAGCTTTGAGCATAAAAAAAAATGCTTTTAAAGCTGTACAATTTATCAGTCACGATGGCTTCACTATCAATTATCAGCCAACTCTCCCACCCCACCCCATCCAATGAAAGGGCCTGATTTAAAGATCATTACAGAATCAGGTTTAATATCACTGAAATATGTCAAAAAATCTGTTGTTTTGTGGCGGCAGTTCTGCGCAATACTTAAACTATAAATTTCAATAAGAAATATATTAAACATAAATATGTAGTGCAAAAGGAGAGCAAAAATAGTGAGGTAGTTTTCATAGGTGGGTTCATTGTTCATTCAAGAATCTGATGGTAGGAGTACTCACTTCTAATACCCCTTCCTCATCCCGCACAGACATGAGTCAGAAACAGAATCAAGTTTAATATCACTGACATATTCTATGCTGTGAAACTTGTTGTTTTGCCCCAGCAATACAGTGCAATACATTAAGACTTACCACAAATTACAATAAGAATTTATGAAAGTAAATTAATAGTGTAAAAGAGGGCAAAATAAAGTGTTCACGGATCATTCGGTAATCTAATGGCGGAGGGGAAGGAGCTGTTCCTAAAATGCTGAGTGTGTGCCTTCAGGCTCCTATACTTCCTCCCTGATATTAGCAATGATAAGAGGTGGATGCCACCTTTTTGGGACATTGCCTTTTGAATATGTTCTTGATGGTGGAGAGACAAGTGCCCGTGATGGAGCTGGCAGAGTCAACAATCCTCAGAGCTTTTCCTAATCCTGTGCATTGGAGGCTCCATACCAGACGGTGATGCAGCCAGTCAGAATACTCTGTAGAAGTTTGTTAGGGTTAGACATACCAAGTCACATTGAAGTCCTAAAGAAGTATAGCTGCTGGCGTGCCTTCTTCATAATTGCATCAATATGTTGAGATGTTGACAGCCAGAAACTTAAAACTGCCCATCAACTGCCCATTGTTGACCCTTCCGTGTGCTCTGCTGACTTCCCCTACCCGGCCCACAATATATTTCTTGGTCTTACTGACATTAAGCGCAAGGTTGTTCTTGAGATGTCACTCAGCCAGCCAATTTATCTCGCCCCTGTGCGCCTCCTCATCACCATCTGAGATTCTGCCAACAGCAGTTCAATCATCTGCGAATTTATAGATGGGGTTAGAGCTGCATCTAGCCATATGTCATGAGTGTAGAGAGAGCAGGGTTAAGCATGTACCTTTGAGGTGCCCCTGTGTTGTTAGCGAGCAGGCAGATTGGCCTCCTTCAGTATCATAAAATTTTTGTATGCTTTTTATATTTCACCACGTTACTGTACAAATTGTGTATCAACACTAGTTGCAGCCTCACTGCAAAATTGAGATACAAATTCATCACACAAGCCCAAGAATATTAAACCATTCAAATTTCCTGAAGATAGAGCATTGGACATAAGAAATCTCTTTTCAAGGTTGCGTCTTCTGACTCAGAAACATATGATCCATTCAACGAGTCGCAGATGGGTGTTAATACCAATATAATTTTAATTGCATAATTTAATAAATTAATTCAATTTTCTTATTGCAAAAAGCATTGGATGCTTTAATCATATGAAATTATTACAGTAGTGGCCACTTTATGCTTGAAACTTAAAGCATATAAGCATTCAAAGAAGAGGCTAAAATGTGGGATTACTTTAGGATTTCTCTGGCAAAAGAAAACACTCAATAGTAATGAAATTGATGATTACCTTCTGTCAGGCAGCATCTCAGTTCTCATTCAATGTTCAAAATTGAAGTTGACTGAAGTCATCCCCAGGTACCTGAACCTGAACCATCCAGATCAAGAACCTGTTATAAGTCACTGCTATGCACCACGGACCAGCTCTGCACCCAACCACTCGTCTTTCGATTTTTCTCAGTGGCTATTGTTGCCGCCTGTGACCTTAACCCTCTGTTGACCATTGGCAAACCATCTCATTGTGGTAATTTGTCTTAACTTGGGTATGCAGGAATCCACATGATCTGCCCTCACATATGCTAACACTGTCATTTTCAACTCACATTGTTGACTAACCCGTTGTAGGATTCTGATAGTACATCAACTGAAAAACCAAACAGCCCTTTTTGTAGATGATTTAATAAGACCATAAGATATAGGAGCACAATCAGGCCATTTGGTCCGTTGAGTCTGCTCTGCCATTACATCCTAGCTGATCCAATTTTCTTCTCAGTCCCAATCTCCTGCCTTCTCCCTGTATCCCTCCATGCCTTGACCAGTCAAGAAACTATCAACCTCTACCTTAAATATCCATAAAGACTTGGCCTCTACAGCTGCCTGTGGCAATGAATTCCACAGATTCATCACCTTCTGTCTAAAGGAATTCCTCCTCATCTCTGTTCTAAAGGGATGCCCCTCTATTCTGAAGCCATGTCCTCTGGTCTTAGACTCTCCCACCATAGAAAGCATCCTCTCCACATCCAACTCTATCAAGGCCTTTGACCATTCGATAGGTTTCAATGAGGTCATCCCTCATTCTTTCAAATTCTAGTGAATACAGGCCCAGAGCTATTCATACGACAAGCCACTGAATAAATGGTACTCTGCATGCTTCCCTGTGATGGACACTCACTGCCTTAGGATAAAAGAACAAAAGTATATTCAAGTTTTATGATGTGTGTGGTTTACCTTTAGTGACTTTTTTGGAGTGTGGGTCTAGCTAGAAAGACGGGCATTTATTGCGCATCCCTAGTTCCCCTTCAGAGGGGGACTGTGAGCCATTGCAGATCTTCTGTTGATGATTCTCCTACACTGCTATAGAGGAGGGAATTCCAACATTCAGCAATGACGAAGGAGTAGCAACACATTTCCAGATCAGGGTAGTTCAATCTGAGGTGGTGGTGTTCCCGTGTGCCTATTGCCCTAGTCCTAGCTGGTGATCAAGATTTGGGAGGTATAGAATGAATAGTCCAGGTACTAACTGCAGTGTATTTGGCAGATGGTACCATGCACTGCTAGTAGAAGTTATGAATGTCTGGAGTGGTGGATAGTGTGCCATTCTGGTAGTCCGTTTTGTCTCGGGCGGTGGCCTGCACCTCGCAGATAATGAGGTGACTTCGAATGTCAGCTGGAAAGTCACTGGAGGTAGTTCACAGTAAAAATAGGAACTATTTGTTGAGCATTGATAGAGAAGGAACATTGAGTCATCAGGGAGATGAAATATAACTACAGAATTATATGTCACCAGGTTATTATCGAAAGATTACCGCTTCAATGCATGCGTAATTACCTGGAGTAAACCAGCATGGGAGACTGACAACTAACATTATTTATATAGTGAAAACACCTTTGGAAGCAAAAGAAAATAAATTGCTTTCATTTACTCTTCTGAAGACTGTAACATTTTAGCTTTTTGACTGCGGGCTAAACGTTTCCAGTTCTACAGTTGAGGAGCTGAGTTGAGGCCTTCGTCAATCAGAGTTGACCATGGATATTGTATCCTAGATACACAAGCCAGGACAGTACACTATGGACGGCAAGCTGTTGCTGTGCAGCAAGCTCCCCCTCTCCATGCAGCTGATGAACCCAAAGGAGCGGCAGAGACCGATATAGTTAGGTACCAGCAGCATTGAAAATGTAGGACTGCCTTAGGGACTCCAGCTCCAGATCTTTCCTTCGGGATTTACTTCTGAAGCTTTCCCAATGAGTGAGTATAACTGCAAGGCAGCGGAGGTTTGAGATCAGAGTTCTCGTTCTCCCAGATGAGCTGCCAAACACAGCTGATGAGCCCCAGCTGCCTAGTTTTACAGTACTAGGCACACACATATATAAAGCTAAGGTGCCTAAGACTTTTGCATAGTATTGTATTTCCAATCAATGAGGTTTTTTTTGTTAAGCTAGTTAACTGCCAAAATTGTCCTGGTTGGATACCTCAATAACCAATAATAAATTAAGCCATTTGATGCCGTGCATATTGACAAAGCAAAGAATTGCTGTTGATAGCTCATTTTTTGTTCAATATATGAATGGTTGTCTATATTTGGAGGTTTTGCTGTATCAGTCCTTTCATTTGGTATTTTACTGTTTTCATTATTTCCACATTCTTTTACTATCATTCATGTTGATAGGATTATAATAAGTAGTCCACAGAATTCACATCTTACTGAAATCTTCCCCACAAATCTTCCTAGGTTTACCCTGATTCAGGGGTTCAACCCCAAATGTCTTCAATTCCTTCCCTCCCACAGACACTGAGTTCCTCCTGTCGTTTTATTTTTGCTCTGGATTCCAACATCCGCAGTCTGTTGTGTCCTTCCTTCTTTTTCTGTCTGGTCGGTCGGTTCACTTGTACCAGAATGAGCTGAAGATTCAGCATCTCATTCAGCCAGACTCACCCAGCAGATCAGATGTGATCAGAAAACTGTTGCTGTCGTCTGATCTTCCAGTAGTGGCTACTGTCCACTGTTAAAAAACTCAGGAGAATCTGAGCTCATGCAACATACAACCGGCTGAATGGCTCGTCTGGCAGAGAACCAGCAAGCTACACATGCCACTATCAAGTCCGCTAACTCTTGACTCATTACTAAGTAATATTAGTGGGTCTAACAAGTGACTTCAGTGGGTTTAGCCTTCATAAATTAATGGAATCCTGGGATTTTTTTGTCTAGTTTTTTAGTCTTCTATCCCCTGTTGTTTGTGTACCCATGCATTTACTGGTATGCCATTGCTGTTACTACATATCAACAAAGTAAACAGCAGTTTTTGCAATGATTACCCAAAAAAATATATAACTGAATGTGATTCCAGGAGATCATTAATGTGTGTGAACCGTTCAAATTCTAAGTGTCACTTCACGAGACAACAAAGATTTTGCATCTGGAATGCTTTTGGGTGTTGGTTTAGTATATCAAAGAGTCAGGGAATTGTAGAGAAGTACAGCACAGAAACAGGCCCTACAGCCCATCTAGTCCATATCAAAATCATTTAAGCTGCCTACTCCTATCAACCTGCTCTGGGATCATAGCTCTCCCTACCCCTACCATCTATGTACCTATCAAAACTTCTCTTAAACATTGAAATCAAGCTGGCATACACTACTTGCGCTGGCAGCTCATTCCACACTCTCACAACCCTCCGAGTGAAGAAATTTCCCCTTGTGTTCTTCTTAAACTTTTCACCCTGTGGCCTTAACCCATGACCTCTGGTTGTAGTTCCACCCAACATCAGCGGAAAAAGCCTGCTTACATTTACCTTATCTATACCCCTCATAATTTTGTACACCTATATCAAATATCCTCTCAATCTTCAACGTTGGGCTGAGAAGTGGCAGATAGAGTTCAACGCAGATAAGTATGAAGTGGTTCATTTTGGTAGGTCAAATTTGAAGACAGAATATAATACTAATACTTGGCAGTCTGGAGGATCAATGAGATCTTGGGGTCTATGTCCATAGAACATTCAAAGCTGCTGCGCAGGTTGACCTTGTTGCTAAGGCGTATGGTGTGTTGGCCTTCATCAACTGTGGGATTGAGTTCAAGAGCCATGAGGTAATGTTACAGCTATGTAAGACCTTAGTCAGACTCCACTTAGAGTACTGTGTTCAGTTCTGTTCACCTCACTACAGGAAAGATGTGGATACTATAGAGAAAGTGCAGAGGAGATTTACAAGGATGTTGCCTGGATTGGAGAGCATGCCTTATGAGAATAGGTTGAGTGAACTTGGCCTTTTCTTCTTGGAGCAACAGAGGGTGAGAGGTGACCTGATAGAGGTGTATAAGATGATGACGGGCATTGATTGTGTGGATAGCCAGAGGCTTTTCCCCAGGGCTGTAATAGCTAACACGAGGTGGCACAGTTTTAAGGTAACTGGAAGTAGTTACAAGGTGAATGTCAGAGGTAAGATTTCACACAGAGAGAGGTGGGTGTGTGGAATACACTGTCAGTGAAGGTGGTAGAGCTGAATACAATAGGGTCTTTTAAGAGACTCTTAGATAGGTGCATGGAGCTTCATAAAATAGAGGGTTATGTGGTAGGGAAATTCTAGGCAGTTCCTAGTGCAGGTTATATGGTTGGCACAACATTGTGGGTCAAAGGGCCTGTAATGTGCCATAGATTTCTGTTTCTGAGGAATACACTCCTAACCTATTCAATCTTTCTTTATACTCCGGTCCTCCAGACCTGGCAACATCCTTGTAAATTTTCTCTGTACTCTTTCAACCTTGTTAACATCTTTCCTATAGTTAGGTGACCAAAACTGCCCACATCACCCCAAATAAGCCCTCACCAATGTCTTATACAACCTTAACATAATATCCCAACTCCAATACACAATGCATTAATTTATGAAGACCAATGGGCCAAAAGCTTTCTTTATGACCCCATCTACCTGTGATGCAGTTTTCAACATATTATTGACCTGTGTTCCCAGATCCCTTCTTCTCTCCAGGGTTTACTGACCTTTCACCTGTGAACTAAGCTCAAAGTTCATTCAGCTGATGAAATCATATGACATGATGCTATTACAAACAAGAGAAAATCTGCAGATGCTGGAAATCCAAGCAACACACACAAAATGCTGGAGGAACGCAGCAAGCCAGGCAGCATCTATGGAAAAGAATACAGTCGACGTTTCGGGCCAAGACCCTGTGGCATGATGCTATTTAGAGGAAAAGTCTTCCTGGGAGTGAAACCTCACCGAAAATGCTCTTTCACTCTCCGAGATGGATTTTGTGGGGAAACAGATAAACAGGTCTATGAGGGATGATTGATATGTTCGTGGCCTAAGGTAGGAGTCAATTTTAGAAAACCTAGCACATGTATTTTTCAACATAATCCCATCCTATATTTACGCACTTAGTCCAGCAGTCGTGGAGCATACGATCCTTTATTTGTAGAAGTTGGCGTCTTGGACCTCCGGAAGTGGTCGACAGCAGGAGTGATTTGTAAGTTCGTGGCCTAAGGTAGAAGGAGATGAGTTACACAGCTCTCATTACATGCACGTGCAGTTCAACTCTTCGAGTGACTATGCAGAAAGTTTGAAGTTAATAACACATCTCCTTCACTTAGGCTACAAACTTATCAATCACCCCTGCTGTTGACCACTTCTGGAGGTCCAAGACGCCGACTTCCACAAAGAAGGGATCCGTATGCTCCACGACCACTGGACTAAGTGTGTAAATGTAGGAAAAATAAATGTGCTAGGTTTTCTAAAATTGAATCCTTTTACCTTAGGCCACAAACTTATCAATCACCTTTTGTACTCTCACAGAAAGATAATTGTGTAGTTCTGATCTTCAGATGTGAGATGGGAATGCTGATATTTACACTGTTAGGAAATGGAGTGCTAAATTACAAACTTCAATATCTAAGAAATTAAATTGTATGACAAAGCAGTTCACAAGTAAGTATTAAACTTTCAGGGTGTTAAATGGCTACCCAATCAGAACTTATCGGTTTCACACTTCAGGGGTAGAATATAACTAGATCCAAAATTAAGGGAAACACTATTCAGAATCTGAATCACATTTAATATCACTGGTATAAGTCATGAAATATGTTCTGTGGCAGCAGTACAGTGCAATACATAATAAAAAAAATCAGACATTAGAATAAGAATATATATAAAGTTAAATTGCAAAAAGAGAGCAAAAAATAGTGAGGTAATGTAGGCGCAATGATTCATTGTCTGCTCAGATGGTGAAGGAGAAGAAGCTGCTTCTAAAACATGGAGTGTGTGGCTTTAGGCTCCTGTGCCTGTTTCTTGATGGTAGCAATGAGAAGCTGACACATCCTCGGTGACGGGAGCCCTTAATGCTGCCTTTTTGAGGCATCGTCTTTCAAAGGTGTCCCCGATGCTCAGGAGGCTGGTGTCCTGAGTTTACAACTCTCTGCCGATTTTTCTGATCCTGCGCAATGGCCCCCTCCAAGCTAGACAGTGATGCAATTGGTTGGGACGCTCTTCAGGGCATTTCTATTTGCTGTGAGGGTTTCCATTATAAAATAAATGTGAGAATGAGAGAAAATACCAGATCAATACAATGTCCTCAATGCTTACTGTCTAGCTCTGAAACTTACAGCAATAACAGAAATTACGAAGCAAAAATTTTAATAGATATGCAAAAATGATTCAAACCAATGTGATTAATTATTGTACTGGAACTGCTGCACAGACAGATAAAGCACAGACACGGTTATTATTAGAGTAAGTTAACTGAATTACTATTTCCTGATTACTATATATTATTGTGTAGGAAAGGTGCAGTCAATGTTGATTCACAAATTTAAGCACCCCCCCCCCCCTTATACAAATAGATCCTTGTACTCACCCTGATTTTGGGGTACATACCTGTGGTCTTTGTAGAAATCACAATGTTGCTGTTGCCAGCATACATAGTTGGGAAATACTCCCCATTTCAAATGATTTATCACAGCCAATGTGTCACTTACCACTTAAAGTCAATACGTACATTATAAAGGAGATTACCTCTTCTTTCTACACGCTACAGGGCACTGGAGAACCAATAATCTATGAAGGATACCCTAGAGAAATTCTGAAGTAATTATTTATTAGAGCTGTCTACAGCTTGTTAAGACTTAGAAGCATTATACAGTATGTGGCTGCATTATGTTACCTGAATTTAATGGACTGGGTCATCTAACCAATGACTGGCAATAATTTTTGTAACTGTTGATATCTCACTTATATTTTTGGAAGGTGGCCAAACAAGTAGTCATTTGCCGTTGACTTTCCAACCGCCCGCTGTCCGGTTCTTCAACCATTTCCAGTCACTTTTGGGGGGGGGGGGGGGAGAAGAAAGAAAGAAAGAGAGAGAGAGAGAGAGAGAGAGAGAGAGAGAGAGAGAGGGAGAGAAGTTTCCCAGCCTTGCTACCTCCAGAAGATCTGGGGCAAACCAGGGTCCACCAAGAATTTTCAGCACATCTTGATTGCTATTGTTGAGACCGAGTGAGATCCCAGGAAGGAAAGTGATCCTGGGTTCTGATAATATTGAGGTGGTGGTGTAAGGGGGGGGAGTGTGGTGGGGGTGTCTTGAGGAATGCAGAGGTGGTGAGTGGGGTGGAAGAGCGTGATAGGTGTGCATGAAGCTGAGGCATAGGTTCGGATTTAGATATTGACGGTTAGTTAGCTGAGGAGCTATAGACTAGTTAGGAACTGTATAAGGCTTGATATCATGAGTAGCATACCAATAAATTTTGCACCTTGTAAAGCAAAGTTGAAAGAAACCTACTGCTTTCTGCTGTTTTCTTCTGACTTTTATAACCCGATCACTTCTCACACAAGGAGAGGATTACTCTCTTGCTGGCTCTATACTAGAGATTAAATTTCCACTAACAGAAATAATTATGTTCCAAATGATCTCAGTATGAGTGAGACTTCACCAAAGGGAGGTGAGCAATCATGGATGTTATCCCTGTCATACTGCCCACATTTAATGGATATGTGTGTCTTGCCACATGCTGCAAAGAGAGGAAATCCTCCCTTATTAAAGCAGTTCATTGGAGATAAGCTTAGAAGGGACAATTAAATGTCTAATCAGGAGATCCAATATGGCGAGCAAAAGAATAAACCAGAAGTTTTATGTGCTGCTTCACGTCCAGGTGAGCACTGTCCTTGGGACAGTGTACCTGACACAGGAAGAAACGTCTTCTTTACTGTGGGATGGGGGAGTGGGGGAAGGAAGTTGTAGACAGGATGGAAAGAACGATGGGCTCAGAGGAGTAGGTGAGGAGATGGGAAGAAGTTGCTAGGGCGAATATAAGATGAGGAATGCCAGTAGGGCAGGTGTAGTGTTTGGCCAGGTGATGGTGGTCCAGCACTGGGAGGAGTGAATAAGGTCTCCAACTAATTCTTGAGGCAGGGGATGGTATCACAACCACGGATGCCACCGTAGAGTCTGGACGCACTCGCAGGCAAACAGCTTAAAGAATACAGAAAGACCTGACCATCCAAATGGACCCAGCGGAGAGAAGTCGGTCCTGAATTTTGTTGGTCAGGTGGGGAGAAGCTGAAGTCGGTGGAGGCTGCATTGGCAGAACTGGCTTCCACAGGGTGACAACTACTCTCAGAGGGGCAAGCCCAGTCCAAGCTGGAAGAGTAGGTGTCAGCAATCATAACAATAATTCAGCGATTCACAACAGACAGCCAGAATCAGATGGCAACCATTACTGCTCTTCAGCCCCTCTCTGCTAGGGCAGCCCCACTTCCAGCACCGGCACCTCCCCCATCCTCCTCTATTGCAGTCTCTTCAGCCTCAGATACTCATGCCCCGATTTCCTCGGCTGCTTTTGGACCTGAACCAAGCGTTTCTCCACCAGGCACACACTCTGGTGACCCCAGCGGCTGCAGATAACTTTATTACCCAGTGTGAGCTGACTTAGTCAGTTCGATGATGCTGCATGTAGACTGGCTCATGTGACGAATCTCTCAGATGGGCACCCACTCAGTCCATTCAATGCCAAGGATCTCCTGCAACTCAGACTTCCCTGCAATTTGTAATCGAGTTCAACGGTGTTTGACCTTCCAGTACGGGTCAGGGGGCTTCCCACCAACTCCTTGACCTGCACCGAGGGAGAGTGTCAGTGAGACACAATGCAGTAAAGTTCTACACTCCTGGGGCTGAGACAGAGTGAAATGAGAGATCTCTAATCACTGCTTTCTAGTGTGGGCTGAGCACAGAGGTCCGGCAAAAGATCTCAGTGCGTGATGAGCAGGACAGTTTGGACGGCCTCATAAATCTGGCCATTTGAGTAGACAACCGGACAGCAGATTGGCGCAGCGGGAGAATACCCCGAGACTCCTAGTCATCAGATCACCACCTGCCTTTACCCCCTCCCTCGCACCCAATACAAAGTCTGCGGAGGAGCCCATGCAAGTGGGAGCCCTGCACCTACCTTAGGAGAAATTAGACCAATGCAGAAGAGCAGGGTGTTGCCTCTACTGTGGCTCACCAGGACACTTACGGTCATCATGTTGACCTTCCTAAGGTCTTCATGAAGAAGATGGCCACCTTCCTGCCTCCACACTGGCCACTGATCACGTACATGGTTATGGTCCTCCGTGGATCAGCTCCTTTCCCTCTCACCCTGAAATGGTAGCCATGGAAGAACTCATCGAGGAGGCATTGGCCTTAGGATTTATGCATCCACCTACCTCAACAGGAGGAACGGGCTACATTTTTGTCAGCAAGAAGGATGACAGTCTTATGTATTCTTATTTTTACTTATTCCCTCTCTCACCAGGAACACGTCCAGCATGTCTGGCAGGTTTGCGAGAAGAAACTTTATGCCAAGCCAGAGAGACGTGTGTTCCACAAAGAGCAGGTGTCATTTTTGGGCTACATCCTCACCCCTTCCAGTGTTCAAATGGATCTGTGTAAAGTTCAGGCAGTCACAGAGTGGCCCAAACCATCTATGGTCAAACAGGCGAGGTGCTTCATGGGGTTTGCAAACTTTGATCACCACTTCATCAGAAACTTCAATTCCATCGCAGCTCCCATAGATGCGTTCACCAAAAAAGACCTCTGCAGGGTTCCAAGTGAAGCAGAGCAAGCTTTCTCAGAGCTAAAGCAGTGCTTCACCACTGCCCCAGTGCTGCAGCACACAGACCCACCTCATCCATTCATTGTCAAAGTTGATGCATGTTGTCAACGCTGGAGCTGTAATCTCCCAGCACTCTTCAGCAGATAATCGGATGCACCCCTGTGTTTTACTTTCCTGTTGCTTGACTCCTGCATGTCGGGAACTGAGAACTTCCGGCTGTCAAGAAGGCCCAGGAGGCACGGCAGCAATGGCTGGAGCAGAGCCCTCTTTTCTGGGATGGACAGATTAAAAAAACCTCCCCTACCTTCGAGACACCCAGAGACTCATCTCCTGTCAAGCCCGTTAGGCTCCCTTCTTCACCCTGTTTAATTTCACCCTTACCTACTGCCCCAGCAGCAAAAATACCAAGGCTGATGCGTTCTCCCGCCAGCTTGCCTTCTCTGAAGACAACGCCAAGCCAGAGCCGAGCCTTCCCCGCACATGCAGAGCTGCTTCAGTGCTTTGGAAAATAGAAACAGGTGAAGACTTCCAAACAATCGGATCCAGGCCTAGGTGGGGACCTCCCAACTAGCTGTTTGTCCCTGCCGCTGTACACCCCAGAGCGCTGGAGTGGGGTCACTCTGTCGTAAGTAACTGCTGTTGCCAATAATAAACTAAAATATCTGGGCCCAGAACACACAGACTCTTACAACTCAAGCCTTCTTTTCACTTTGCTTGTCCGAGTGGGTTACTTACGGTCAACTGTGTAGTCCACTCCGCAGGAGGTGGTAGAGCAGGAACTGATTGTTTACAAAGTTGCTTTGATGCCAAGGGCATCTTTGAGCCCAGTGGCCAGGCTGCCCACAAACAAAACAGAACCCTGTGGGCATCTCCTTCCCATCACTCAGCCACATCCACCGGCCGAACCCTGCGATGTAGTCCTTGGTGCGGATATGAGTATTTTATCCTCATTTTCCTTTAACAGTTCTCATCTTTTGATATTGAAACTGCCTCTGGCAATGTTGTAAGACATTTACTACATCGTTTAATTCTTCCTCTCCCATCCCACACAAGTTTCAGTGAGCATTTTTTAAAATCTGGGCTGCAGCCTTCTCACAGTATCATTTACCAAGGTGGGCATCCCCGCTTCTGAGGGAAATCCAGAATACTTTAGAAATGCATCATGCACACGGTCAAAGTATTCAACATTTTTGTCTGTTCTCTGTAGGACACTATGTATTTTATGGCAGTCTACGATGTAAGGAAAACACTTCCTCAGTGCTTCTAGTAGATTAACAGAGCATTCAGATCAACATCTTGGGCCTGTCTGGGCCATTCAATCTGCTCTCTACCTTCTTTCCACTTAACCGTCCCCAAACAGGCATCCATTACTAAATATATATCGTCAATGTTATGGAGGATTTCCATTTTATGGATAAATCTTTCTACATCCTCCTTAGCTTCAGGAGCCAACAGCTTTGAACAGCTTCAGAATGCTCTGCCTCAGAAGGCAGTGGAGGCCAATTCTCTGGATGCTTTCAAGAAAGAGTTAGATAGAGCTCTTAAAGATAGCGGAGTCAAAGGATATGGGGAGAAGGCAGGAACGGGGTACTG